>NC_132849.1:25695552-28195552 GCF_048164855.1 Canis lupus baileyi | reverse complement strand
TCCTGGGGTCCTGGGATCGAGCCCCGCATCTGGCTACCTGCTCAGTGGAGATCTTGCTTCTCCCTCTCCCTCTGCTGCTCCCCATACTTGTGCATGCAAGCATGCTCTCTCTCTCTGTTAAATAAATAAAATCTTAAAATAAAATTAAAAAATAAATCTCAGTTAAACATTTCTTTTCATTATTTCTGCCATTTGCTCATAGACTGGTTTCTGTAGCTTAACACAGGCTTAGCATGAATAATTCTGTTCTAGATAGAGAAGGGAGCATAGCTTAGGGAGGGCCTGCAGATGTCTTTGGATCAGTTCCCTCCTGGCTCTGAGACCTGCAGAGTAAGAATAAATGTTGAGTGAGGACTGGAAGTTTGGAGCTTGCATAAGGGCTATTTTTTACTACCTTTATGATCTTGGGAAATTTATTTCTCTGTGACCCAGTAGCTTATTTGTGAAACTGAATGCTAGTACCTCCCCCTCTGGAGGTCTGATTGGAGGGTAAATGCAATGGGAAGCCCTTCATAAGCCCTTGTGTTTATTAAGTGCCTTGCCTACAGCCTGACTTTATCTTCCATCAAGTTATATTATTTTGGGGGCAGGAGATATGTTTAGTTATGACCACTGGGGTCGTGTGTCCCATTAGAAAGATTCCTCCTGTATCTGTCATTGACACAAGGTTGAGCTAAAAGCAAGAAATGAAGAACTAAAATAAGTCTTCAGATAATTGAGATTCCTAAGCAGTAGTCTTTGCTCTCCAGAGAGTTGGGCCAAGATAGTATTTTTTCTAGTAAGCCAAATAATTTCCTAAGTTCTCTACTTTTTTTTTTTTCTTTGCTTGGGTCTAGCTCAACCACAACATATACATTGAAAAAGTATTATCTCAGAATTACATCAAGTTCATTTTCCTTAGAGATTTTTTTTTCTTTTAGATTTTATTTTTTTATTCATGACAGATACACAGCGAGTGGCAGACACAGGCAGAGGGAGAAGTAGGCTTCATGCAGGGAGCCCAAGTGGGACTTGATCCTGGTACCAGGATCACTGTGTTGAGCTGAAGGCAGACGCTCAACCGCTGAGCCACCCAGCATCCCTAGAGATGTATTTTAAAAGGAGCTAAAATCCTGTATATTAAGCTCTTTCATAACTACTTGGAGCGTGGCTTTAGGGTTGCATGTAATAGCTGGGTGCTGCCCAGTTAGTACATTACAGATCAGCTCAAGGAGGCCAAGAGCAAAGAGTGGGATAAAAAAACCAGCTCCTAAATAAAGAAAATGTTTTTTATTTTACTTTTTTAAAGAGTTTATTTATTTACCCGAGAGAGAGCATGAGCTGGGGCAAAGGGAGAGGGAGAAGCAGACTCTCCACTGAGCGGGGAACCTGATATGGGGTTTGATCCCAGAACCCCAAGATCATGACCTGAGCTGAAGGCAGACAGATGCACAACTGACTGAGCCACCCAGACACCCAGTAAATAAAATCTTTACTTAAAAAACAAAAACAAAAACCCCCACAAACACCAGTTCCTGGCCCTGGTATTGCCCTGCCTCCTTGACAAGCTCTGTGGGAAAGCACTGACTTTTCTGAATGGAGTGGTGAATTAAGAAGGGAAACTGACCCTCTGTCATCTGTCAGGCTAATCAAGACAAGTCCAGACCTGGCTGAGTCCTGCACATGGTTTCCAGAGTCCTATGTGATTTATCCAACTAACCTCAAGACCCCAGTTGCTCCAGCACAGAATGGAATCCATCCACCGATCCATAACTCAAGGACAGATGAAAGAGAGTTCTTCCTGGCTTCTTACAATAGAAAGAAAGAAGATGGAGAGGGCAATGTTTGGATTGCAAAGTCATCAGCCGGTGCCAAAGGTAAGTTGGCATTGCTCTCCCTTTCTTCCTTTCCTGTAGGTTCCCATGGGTTTGTTCAATTGTGTGTTAGAATTCACTGATATCTTTAGATGAGTGGCTGTTCTAATCTGAATCCTCAAAGGTAGAGACCATGACTAATTACATAGTTTTAAATACTTACCTAGGTAATGATGACTTCTAAATATATATCTCCAGCCAAAGTATTTCCCTTTAAGCTCCAGATCCAGTATGACAGGAATTTCAAATGTAATGTGTCTGGTATAGACTCATTTCCTGCCCAATGTAACCCACTCCAACCTACCTCTTTCAGTCTTCCCACATAGTATGTGATCCCACTCAGCACCTAGTCTCTGAAGCCCCAAACCTAGGCTTCATCCCTGACTGCTCTTTTCATTATAATCCATACCTAATGCATCAGCAAATCTTGCTAGCTCTACCTTTAAAATATATTCCGAATTAGACCTTTTCTTATCATTTCCACTGCTCTCACTTGAAGTCAAAACTACTGTTCTTTCTAGTCTGTGTAACTGCTGTGTCTGCTCACAGCTAGTTCTCCTTCTAAGACAGAGCAGTGACTAAAATTGTAAATCTGATCATGTTACTCCCTGCTCAAGACTTACCAGCTGGCTTCCCAATGCAGTTCAAATAAACTCCAGATTGCTGTTGGTAGCTTATACCATTTAACATTTGCTCCTATCTCTGATCCCATCTCCTATTCTTGGCCTTGCTCACTATTCTATAGCCACACCTGCCTGGAGTCCTACAAATTCTCTAAATTTGTCTGTGTATCTCAAATGTCTTTATGGATTATTTTCTATTTCAGCTCAAATATTGCCTTGTCAGAGAAGCCTTTTCTTTTCTAAAATAGACTTTATGCCCATTGCTCTCTGTCCTTTGCCCTGCTTTATTTTTCCTCCTTGCACTAACCTTTTCCTAGCACTTACATTACATACCTGTTTATCTGCCTGTCTCCTCTCTCATACCATAAGCTCCATGTAAACACAGATTTTCTATCTTGTTCATCTCTACACTCCCCAGAGGCAGTCAGTAAATGTGTGTTGAATGAATGCATAGAAGGAATGAGGTTTATAATATTGACTCAAGCTCAAAATACAGGCAGTTCCCAATGTAATGAACACATAAACATGGTCTGTCTCTATAGCTACCATCATATGCTCCTTTTAAAACCATTCTATTTTGAACTTACTTCTTCTTTTATTGCCTTGGAAGACCATCTGGCCATTGGTACTCATTTCTATCCCCGGTCCAGTGGACCTCACCTTCTTTTCTACCAACCATGAGACAAGGGGGCATCACCTGGAATCTCCTGAAAGTGGGAGAGTTGGACTCTTGCCACAAGCCAGGTACCTCACCTACTTCTCTTTCCCCTCTTGTGACCTCTTCTCAAGTACTATCCCCTAGTTTGGTTCTAATGATAAATGGGGGAATTGGAAGAGGAAATAGATATTTACAGTATTCCATATTCCTTCTGTGGACTTGGGCTTGAGTCAGGATGGCCATTGTAAGAACACCTTGTATCATGGAGCCTTAGCTGGTGTGAGAACCAGGAGTAAGGCAAGGTCCTTGGAGAAGGGCATGTCCAGTCATGGCAGTGATTCCATTGGGTGTTGTCTGAACCTTTGCCAAGACAGTCAGATGGTCAACATTAGAGAGAGGTAAAAGAGGATAAAATGCCAAAAAAATGAAGAAATTTTGCTCTAGGGAGTTAAGTGGTATGCATTTGTTTTATTTGGGAACTATAAAATAAAACCAATAGGATGAATAAATGGCTTTTGTTCTTGTTAAATAAGTGTTTAATACCTACCACATGCTGGAAATAGTTAGCTCTTCATACTATATCCAGTATAAAGACCCCCTGTACACCCCTCCACTACCAGTCTTGGATCTGGGCCACCTTCACCTCTCACCTGGAGCATTGCTCCTTGTCCTCCTGCCCTTGGCCATTTTCCAGAATCTACACACGGTACAGCAGACAGAGATCCTATTAAAGCACAGTCAGACCTTGTCACATCTGTGTTCAGTGCTGTCCTTGGTGCCAGGGTAGCACATGGAACCCAGCAAAAGTTCAATATATGTATTGAGTGATGAATGAATGAATGAAGTAATGAGTGGAGATACAGGGATAAAAAAAACAGACATGATCTCTCGCCCAAATGGACCCAATCTAGTCAGAAAGAAGGCTAGTGATGCATCTATTTCCAGATAAATAGTTGAGATGAGAACAAAGAACAAAAAAAGCTTACCACCTTGAAACTCCTTAAAGAATTACAGAGTTTCCTTATAGTTTCTTCAGGTTAAGTTAGTGAAGATTTAGAGAAATAATATTAGAAATACAGTTAAGAAGTACATGGAAACATGCTACATTGTATCCAAAACTTACAAAATGAATGTAGATTTTATGTATCATTTTATATTTACCAAATAAGATAGACCTTCAGTGACTGTTGCTGAAAGTTTGTTATGAACTACTTCCTCTTAGTTGTAATACACGCCTTTGAAAAAGCAATAGGATAATACAAAGGAAGAGCCATAAAGAGTGCATAGGCTTTGGCCCACTACTCTCATTCCTATGAAATTAACTCCAGGGAAATATTTTAAAAGCAACGACATTTACTACTATGTGATCTATAACAGCAGCATATTACTTAGAAACAAACCCACTGTCCAGCAGTCAGTAAACAATATATAATTTTGGGATTATATATACAATGAGATATTTTTTCAGCTGCTAACTTAATTGTGATGTTAACATAGAAACGAAAAAAATGACAATATATGGTGAGTTCACTATGAATGAGCCAGTCTTTGCCGTTATGGAAAGGAAGGTGATATTAAAAGAGAAAAATAATTATATTAGGAAATAAGACTATAGGTAACTTTTCTATTTCACTTTAATACCATATCTTTTTTCAATGATAATAGGTTTTTAAAGTTATCGAGATGTATCTTTCTACTTCCATTATTTTCCCCACCTATCAGCATTAGGTATATTTTCAATAATAGTGTACATAAGGAAATAGCATAAAGGAAATAAAGTTAGAGCAAATAGGAGAGAATGTGAACAGATTATGGAGAGCAATGCATCAAAGGTGGTACAGTTCCAGGGCATTAGTAGGAAGGGGTGTTTTAGGATAACTATTTTGGAAGTGAAAAGGAAGAGAAACTAAGGTCTGTACTAAAAAATTAGCAAGTGGAAATAAAGAGGAACCAGGATATCTGAGAGTGGTTCCTGAGGGAGATGAGACAGAAAGAATCCTCTTCCTACAAAAAGAGAGGAAGGAGCTTCTCCAAGTTGATTTGTAGTTTCTTGTTTAAGAGATAACCACATGGTAGAGCAAGTGACAGAAATGAGATAGTTGAAAAAGGGGCTGGGTTTTAGGAAAATTGAATCATTAAATTAAGTAACAAATTAATTTGTACTGAAAGCATGAGACCCAAATAGAGATGAGCTAGAAATCTAAAGCATAGGTGGGAGGTCCTAGAACTAAGAAACGGAGTTCAGCAAGGTTGCATGATATGAGATCACACAAAAATCGATTGCATTTCTGTATATTAACAATGAATATATTGTAACTAAAGGTATAAACAATACCATTTAATAGTCACCCCAAAGAAAATGAGATGCTTAGGTATAAACTTAGCAAACACGTATAGGATCTTAATGCTGAAGATTACAAATCAACTGTGAAGGAGGTCGAAAAAGACCTAAGTAATTGGACAGACATACCATATTCATGGATTGCAAGACTCAACATAGTAAAGATGTCAGTTCACCCCCAAATTGGTCTATAGGCCTAATGCAACTGCTGTCAAGACCTCAACCAGCTTTTTGTGCAGACCTGAAGCTTCTTCTAAAATTCATATGGAAAGGTACAAGCCCTAGAATAGCTTAAACAATTTTGAAAAAGAAGAATCACTTGGGAGTAATCACTGTACCTCATATTAAAGCATACTCTATATAGCTACAGTAGTCACTACCCTGCAGTATTGGTAGGGGGACAGAAACATAAATCTATAGAAGCAAGAACTCAGAAATAGACCCCACATATATAACTACTGATTTTTGACAAAGGTACAAAACAATTCAATAGAAGGACAGACTTTTCAACAAATGGGGCTGGAGCAAGTGAATATCCATAGATAAAAACAACTGAACTTCAACGTTAACCTTACATTAGGCAAAAACTAACTCAAGATGGGTTTTGGACTTAAAATATAAAACTAAGACAAAGTATTCTTAAACTTGGTATCGCATATATGACCATAAGAGTAAAAGCTGATAAGTCAAACCTCAACAATGAGGATTTTTTTTTTTTCCTCTGTAAGACTCTATTAAAGGGATGCCTGGGTGGCTTAGTGGTTGAGAGTCTGCCTTTCACTCAGAGCATGATTCCAGAGTCCCGGGATCGAGTTCTACATTAGGCTTCCTGCATGGAGCCTGCTTCTCCCTCTGCCTAGGTCTCTGCCCCTCTCTCTGTGTCTCTCATGAATAAATAAATAAATCTTAAAAACGAAAAAAAGAAAGACTCCATTAAAGAGGCTGAATGTACAAGCTACAGGCTTGGAGAAAAGACCTTCAAACACATACCTGACAAAAGACTTTATATATATAATATATAAAAAACTTTAAAAACTCAACAGTTAAAAAAAACAAACAATCCAGTTAGAAAGGCAGAAGACGTGGGAATGCATTGAAAGATTCTACAGATAAAAAATAAGCAAATGAAAAGATTTTTAATTAATCATTAAGCATTAGGGAAATGCA
The DNA here is from genome assembly GCF_048164855.1 of Canis lupus baileyi. NCBI lineage: Eukaryota > Metazoa > Chordata > Mammalia > Carnivora > Canidae > Canis > Canis lupus. Next base: position 28,188,910 of record NC_132849.1, on the reverse strand, counting down.
AATTAGAACCACAACGCTCCTATTAAAATGGCTAAAATAAGAAATGGTAATGACAGCAAATGCTGCAAGAGTCATGAGAAACTAGATCAATCTGACGGTATTAGTGGAAATGTAAAATGGTACATTTTATTCTGGAAAAAAAGTCTTGTAATTTCTCGTTAAGCTAAACCTGTAACTACCAAGCAATTGCACACACCTGGGCATTTGTCTCAGAAAAATGAAGACTTCTGTCTATGCAAAAACTTGCACTTGATTGTTCATAACAGCTTTATCTGTAGTAGCCCCAAACTGGAAACAACTCAGATTCCTTCAGAAGCTGAGTAATTAAGCCAAATCAATACTATGGAATACTCCTGAACAATAAAAGGGAATGAACTATTGATATATACAACAACTTGGATGAAATCTCCAGAGTCATGCCAAATGAAAGAAACCAATCCCCAAAGATCACATACTGTATAATTCTATTTATATAAAATTCCTGAAATAACAAAATTATGGAAATAGAGAATAGATGAGTAATTGTCAGGAGGATGTTATGGGGAGGGAGTAGTTGTGACTTGAAAAGAGCAACACTGGGTGGCTCAGTGGTTGAGCTTCTGCCTATGGCTCAGGTCATGATCCTGAGGTCCTGGGATGGAGTCCCACATCAGGCTCCTCATAGGGAACCTGCTTCTCCCTTTGCCTATGTTTTTGCCTCTCTCTGTCTCTCATGAATAAATAAAATCTTTAAAAATAAAAATAAAATAGCAACACTGAGGGATCCATTATAATGGAACTGTTCAAAATGGGAGTATATATTTGCAAATCATGTATCTTATAAGACACCTGTATCCAGAATGTGTAAAGAACTCTGATAACTCAATAATAAAAGGACAACTTAATTAAGATAAAAACAAAGAACCTAAATAGACATTTCTCCATAGAAGATATGCAAATAGCCATTAAGCATATGAAAACATGCTCAACATTGTTAGTCATGGGCAGCCCTGGTGGCCCAGCAGTTTAGTGCCACCTTCGGCCCAGGGTGTGATCCTGGAGACCCGGGATCGAGTCCCAGGTTGGGCTCCCTGCACGGAGCCTGCTTCTCCCTCTGCCTGTCTCTCTCTCTGTCAAGAATAAATTTTAAAAATCTTTAAAAAAAAAGAAAAAGAACGGGCAGCCCCGGTGGCTCAGCGGTTTAGCGCCGCCTTCAGCCCAGGGCGTGATCCTGGAGACCCGGGATCGAGTCCCACGTCAGGCTCCCTGCATGGAGCCTGCTTCTCCCTCTTCCTGTGTCTCTGCCTCTCTCTCTCTGTCTCAAATAAATAAATAAATAAATAAATAAATAAATAAAAGAAAAAGAACATTGTTAGTCATTAGGAAAACGCAAATCCAAACCACAATGAGAGACCACTGCACACCCACTGGGATAGCTATAATCAAGAAGACAGTAAGTGTTGGCAAGAATGTGAAAAAATTGGACAATACTTCTGTATTGTTGAGAATGTAAAATGGTGTGGACATTTCGGAAATCAATTTGGCAGTTTCTCAAAAAGTTAAACGTAGAGTTGCCATATGACCCAACTATTCCACTCCTAGATATATCCACAAAAGAATTGAAAACCACACAAAAACTTCAGTGCAGATCTTTTTTTTAAAAAGATTTTATTTATTTATTCATGAGAGAGATATATATATAGAGGGAGAGAGGCAGAGACACAGGCAGAGGAAGAAACAGGCCCCATGCAGGGAGCCCGACGCAGGACCCGATCCCAGGTCCCCAGGATCAGGCCCTGGGCTGAAGGCGGTGCTAAACCGCTGAGCCACCCGGGTTGCCCCTGTGCAGATCTTTTTAGCAGCATTACTCGTAAGAGCCAAACAACAGTGGAAAAAACTCAAATTTCCATTGATTGATGAATGGATGAACAAAAATGGTATATCCATACAATGGGATATTAACTAGTAATGGAAAGGAAAAATGAAGTAGTAATATATGCTACAACATGAACCTTGAGAATATTATGCTAGATGAAAAAGCCAGATACCAAGGCAACATACTGTATGATTCCATTTATATGAATCATCTGGACTAAGCAAATCCATACAGACAGAAAGTAGATTTGTGGTTGTCAGAATAGGGTAAGGAAGCAATGGGGAGTAGACTGCTAATAGTTACGGTTTTTGCTGGGAGATGATGAAAATGTTCTGAAATTGTTAGTAGTGGTTGCAAATCTCTTAGATATAGGAAAAGCCATTGAATTTTATACTTTAAAAGGGTAAATCTTATACATCTCAAACCTGTTGATAAGGACATTGCATCATTTATTTAAAGTTTGTGGGTACTTTACATGTTTCAAATTTTTCCTATTACAATGCTGTAGGGAATTGACTTGTACAGTTGTGTTTATGCCCTAACTTTCTGGATATTTTTGTAAGCTATAGTGTGAGAGCTGGGTTTATCAGCTGTCTTTGTCAGGGCAGCCAGTGGCCAGCAGTAAAGTGGCATTTATTTAGGATGCTTGGATATTTTGAGTATCTGTAAAAATGAAATTCCATAGTTGGAGCCTGTCAAGGTCATGTTTACAGTCTTACCTGGAAAAAGAGTTAGATGGCCCTGGTGCTCTTGTGGACAGAGGGGAGAATGTGAGAGATTGAGGAAGTGATGGGATGGAGGAAGAAGGGTGAGCAGGCCAGTAGAAGCCTCCTCTCAGTTTCCTTCTGCTGTCAGTATTTCCCTTCGGGCTTTGTAGAGAGTTTTTCCCCTTGGGACAAACTGGACTTATTTCTGTGACAATTTTTTTCTGTTAGGTGAAGGCATCCTCATCTCCTCGGAGGCTACAGAGCTTCTGGATTTCATTGACAACCAGGGTCAGGTGCATGTGATCCAGAAATACCTTGAGCACCCTCTGCTTCTGGAGCCAGGTCACCGCAAGTTTGACATTCGGTAATGCATCAGTGTCCAGAGTTTTTATTACTAATCTGAGAAAAATGCAGTGGTGGGTGATAAGGGTTACATGGAATGTGAGGAGATATTTGACCATGTTTAATATGTAGCCAAAATTGAGCACAGCTGAATAGAACTGAGCTTCTGTATCTAATTTTGTATTTTTCCTTCAGTATTTCTCTTTTCTTTCTAGAAAACACTACTAAAATTGTGGATTTTCCTTTTTAGTATGTTCTCTTTAATCAAAATGACTTGTGGCTTCAAAGAGGAGGGTATATATGTATGGCGGTTGCTTATGGAAGAAGCTGAGAGGTGAAGAGAAAACACATTATCCAGACATGACAAATAATATGCCCTTGCTTAATTATTTGAGGCCTCTATTTTTTAAGGATTTCATAAACACCTCATACACCATTTTGGATTTTAACTTTCTGAGCAAAAGGCCTGTCAGAGAGTAAGAGGTTGTATCATGCTGTCAAAAGCTAAACAGCCCTCTCCCCAGCCTTCCTGTGGCCTTGCTGACATCTCTTCATTGAGGACTCTGTCTTCTTGATGTCTTCATGATGACTTGCTTCTTGAACACCAATCCTATGTCAGATCAGCTTCAGGATGAATAATCTTCCTCTTAGGATTACTAGTAGAGCAAACATGGTAAATGGAAGGTTTCATGGATAAACCTTAGGACTCAACCCATCTAAATCTCTTCAAAATGCTATCTTTTAAACAGATCAAGGACTCCCTGTCATTTATGGTAAACTTTTATTTGCCTCATTACATTGATAATCTGCTATTTTAGCTAATTGTCCTGGCTTGCCTCATATAATTTTAGAACCTACCTCCTACTTCCCTCCAAAAACGTTCAGGTGTGGGGATGATGTATATACTATGGAGAAACCTTGGATGACTTGAGTGAAACTGTTTTTATTGACTTGCAGAAGCTGGGTCTTGGTGGATCATCAGTATAATATCTACCTCTATAAAGAGGGTGTGCTTCGGACTGCTTCAGAACCATATCATGTTGATAATTTCCAAGACAAAACCTGCCATTTGACCAATCATTGCATTCAAAAGGAGTACTCAAAGAACTATGGAAAGTATGAAGAAGGGAACGAAATGTTCTTTGAAGAGTTCAATCAGTACCTTATAAGTGCTTTGAACATTACCTTGGAAAGTAGTATTTTACTACAAATTAAACATATAATAAGGTAACTTAATTGTATCTTTTTTGGTTATGTGTCTTGAAGAAGCTTTGGGAGTTTGTGCCTTTCAAGGAATTATTCCATTTAAGCTGTCTGTTTTAAGGACAAAAATTATCTGTAATATTCCTTTATTATCCTTTCAGTATCTATAGATTCTGTAATGATGTCCCTGCTTGCATTCCTTATATTGGTAATTTATATTTTCTCTCTATTTTATTGGGACAGATTGGCTAGGGGGTCTATCAATATTATTAATTAATCTTTTTAAAAACTTGATTTTATTGATTTTTTTGTTTTTTTTTTTATTTCTTCCTTATTACTTCTTTCCTTCTGCTTTTTTGAGGGGTTTAATTTGTTTTCTAGTTTCCTTAAGGTGAAAAGTTACATCATTGATTTGAAAGATATTTTTTTTCTTTTTTTTTTTTTTTTTTTTTAGATTTTACTTATTCATTTGAGAGAGAGAGCATGAGCAGGGCAAGGAGTAGAGGAGAAGCAGACTTCCTGTCAAGCAGATATCCCAATTTGTGGCTCGATCCCAGGGATCATGACCTGAGCCAAAGGCAGATGCCTAACCAACTGAGCCACTTAGGCACCAAAAAGATTTCATTTTTTAAATGCATTTAATGCTGTCAGTTTCCCTCTAAGCACTCACTTGCTGCATCCCACACGTTTTGCTATGTTTTCATTTCCATTTTATTAAAATATTTTCTAGTTTTTCTTGTAACTTCATCTTTGATTTGTATAATTTAGAAATTTTTGCTTAATTTCCAAATGGGAATTTTCCAGATGTTTTCTTATTACTGATTTTTACTTTAATTCCATTATGGGGGAATCCCTGGGTGGCTCAGCAGTTGAGCGTCTGGCTTTGGCCCAGGGCGTGAACCTGGAGTCCCAGGATTGAGTCCCGCATCAGGCTCCCTGCATGGAGCCTGCTTCTCCCTCTGCCTGTGTCTCTGCCTCTCTCTCTCTCTCTCTCTCTCTCTTTCTCTCTATCTCTCCCTGTCTGTCTCTCATGAATAAATAATAAAATAAAATCTTAAAAAAATAATAATAAAGTGGGCTTCTGGTGGATAGCATATAGTTAGGCTTTGTTATTGTTTTGTATAACAAAACATCTAGTATGGCAATCTCTACCTTTCTGATTGGTGTGTCTTTATCATTTAAATTTAATGTAATTATTGGTTTGGTTGGATATATGTGTACTATTTTATTATTTGCTATCTGCCCCCTTCTGGTTTTGTTTTTTATTTTCCCATTTCCTGCCTTTTAAAAATTATTTAAATTTAGAGTTCCATTTTAACTTTTCTACTGAGTATTTGTCTCCCTTTCTCTTTTTAGTGGTTACTCTAGGGATTATGATTTATATACCTAGTGTGTATTTCACAGCCTTCTTAGAGTTACTAATTCACCACTTCAAATAAAATGCAGAAAACGCAGAAAACTTACAACTTTATGGTTCATTTAACTCTCTACCTCTATAGTTGTGGTGTATATTACATTCATAAACACTGACATCTTTATGGCATAATGTTACAATTTTTGCTATCAATAGTCGTATATATTTTTTATATATATGACAATCCGGTTGGATTTTTTTAAAAAATACAAGACCAAATGGTAGGCTGCCTACAAGAAACTCGCGTTCAATATAAAAAGAGAAAAATACTGTTTTTTTATTTACCCAAGTATTTGCCCTTTTTAATTCTCTTCCATCAGCCCTAATGTTCCAAGTTTCTCTGGTATTATTTCCCTTCAGATTTTAGCATTTCTTTTAGAGTAGTTCTATAGATAATAACTCCTCTTGATTTTCTGTCATCTGAGAATGTCTTTATCTCACCTTATTCCTGAAGGATATTTTCACTGGTGTTACACAAACATAATAATGTCAAGCAAAAATTACAAAAAAATATAAGCTGTATACAAGCTGTATATAGATTGATTCTGTTCATATAAATTGAAAAACAAGCAGAACTAAATAAACTATTTAGAGGAATGTCCATATATGATAAAAATAGAGAACTGAAGGTATGAAAAACAAAAAATTCAAAATAGTGGTTATTTTTGAAGTGGAAACAGGAGGGACCCAAGAAAGGGGCTTAATGGAATTGGATTATGGGTCCATGGGTGTTATTAATGCTACCTATGTTGTAAACTCACAAGACATTATTATTATTGTTATTATATAGTTAACATTCATTTAGATTTCCCCATAGATTTTTACCCTTCATGTTGCTTCTCTTTGAAGTTTCATATATTTTCTTGATTTTGTCTAGGATCAGTTTCCTTATTCTTTTTTTTTTTTTTTTTTTTTTTAAGAGAGAGAACATGTTGGGGGGTGAATAAGCAGGGGAAGAGGGAGAGAGAGAAAATCTCAAACAGACTCCCAGCTGAGTGCAGAATCCAATGTAGGGCTCGACCTCATGACCCTGAGATCATGACCTGAGCTGAAATCAAAAGTCGGTCACTTAACCAACTGAGCAACCCAGGTGACCCCAAAGCAAGTGGCCTTAAAAAAATTAAAAATAGAGGTGCTCAGTCAGTTAAGCTTCTGCCTTCTGCTCAGGTCATGATCCCAGGGTTGTGAGATCAAGCCCTGTGTTGGGCTCTTTGCTCAGTGGGGGGTCTGCTTAAGATTCTCTCTCCATGTCTGTCCCTCCCCCGGCTCTCTCTCTCTCGCTCTCACTCTCTCTCTCAAATAAATAAAATCTTAAAAAAAAAAAAAAGACACTTGCTGGGTGCCTGGGTGGTTCAGTTGGTTAAGCGTCTGCCTTCAGCTCAGGTCATGATTCCAGGGTCTTGGGATTGAGCCCCATGTTAGGCTCCTGGCTCAGCAGGGAGCCTACTTCTCCCTCTCCCTCTGCCTGCCATTCCCCCAGCTTGTGCTCACTTTCTCTCTGTCTCCCTGTCAAATAAATGGATAAAAAATCTCTTAAGAAAAAGAAAAAAGACACTTGCTTTGGAAACAGATTTCTAGATCAGCAGAATCTTTTTTTTTCTTTTTTTTTTTAAAGTCCTTCGAAGATGGCTTACCATTGTTTTCTGGCCTGCATTACATAGGTGTCATAGTGCTTCTTGAATCTGTGGCTTCAGGTCATTTATTCGTTTTGGGATACTCACGGCCACTGTCTTTTTCACTTACGGATTTTGTCCCATTCTTCTCTCCTCTGGGATTCTGGATACCAGTCCTTTCACTGTCTCACATTTCTCCCATGGTTTTTGTGTATCATTGATCTCTCACTTCAGTAACTAAAACCTGTTTAAAAAGGAAAACCATTAAAATTTGTTGTTAAACTCATCTGTTGAATTCTTGATTTTAGGTATTGTAATTTTCAGTTCTAGAATTTCCATTTCACTCTTTTTAGATTATAGTCCTCTTGTGAAATCTCCCACTTGTCTTATATTTTCTTGAACATGTTAATGGGGGATCCCTGGGTGGCGCAGCAGTTTGGCGCCTGCCTTTGGCCCAGGGCGCGATCCTGGAGACCTGGGATCGAATCCCACGTCGGGCTCCCGGTGCATGGAGCCTGCTTCTCCCTCTGCCTGTGTCTCTGCCTCTCTCTCTCTCTCTGTGACTATCACAAATAAATAAAAATTAAAAAAAAAAAAACATGTTAATGGTAATTCTTTAACATGTTTATTTGATTAGTCTGAAATCTAAATTACTTGTAGTAGAGGTTAGTAAACTGTGTATGGGCCAAATCCAACCTAAAGCTTGTTTTCATATATACCATGAGCTAAAAATAGTTTCCAGATTTTTAAAAGGTTTTTTAGAAATAGAAGAATATGTAACAAAAACCATATGTAGCCCTTCAAAACCTAAAATAGTTACTGTCTGATCCTTTGTAGAAAAAAATTTGCCACCCCTTGACTTTTACAGATCTTGTTTCTATTGTCTGTTCTTTTCTCTTGGTTCTGTTTCCTAATAAGCCTGGAAATAATTTTTATGTTATTATTAATTTATTAAATCCAATAGAGATTTTTTAAAAAATTGAGGTATAACATGCATATGGTGAAGTCCCCAAATCTTAAGTGTACAGTGTAGTGAGCTTTTAACTATGCATACACTTTACTAATCATAACACAAATCGGATATAAAACATTTACAGCACCACATACTCTGTTGGACTCCTTCAAAATATATACTTCATGCCACATATAGCCATTCTTCTGACTTTCATGACTATAGATTCCTTTTGCTTACTCTTACATTTTATATAAATGGAATTATACTGTATTTTCTGTTTCACGTTCAATGTTTTTTCACAGTTGTATCTATGGGTTTCATCCATATTGTTGCATATGGCAGTAATTTCCTTTTTTTTTTTTTTTTTTTTTTTTTTTTTTTTTTTTTAGTAATTTCCTTTTTTATTGCTGTGCAATATTTGTGTGATTATTACATGGTTTATCCTTCTAAAGTTGATGGCCATCTTGGTCTTTATCTTTTACATTTTTTAAAAAAAGATTTTATTTATTTATTCATGAGAGACACAGAAAGAGAGAGGGGCAGAGACACAGGCAGAGATGTGGGACTTGATCCCAGGACTCTAGGATCATGCCCTGGGCTGAAGATAGGTACTAAACCACTGAGCTACCCAGCGTCCCTATCTTTTACATTTTAGACCTATAAGCTATGAATTGTTCTATGTCAGGTTTCATGTTTCTCTATGGGGCATCTTGTTGACCCAGGACCATTTGTGTGAAAGGCTGGCCTTTTCCCACTGCATTTTAGTGAGCCTTTGTTATAAATCAGGTGGCCATACATGTTAGGAATCTCCATTCTGTTCTGTTAGTCTGTCATCCATTTTGTCATTACCACATTACCACAATGACTAAGACTTTTTCCTTAATGTATTCTTACATAGAGTCTGGCAGAATAATTAGAGTCCCATTTCTTCAGGGATTGTAGGTGCTTAGAATTCTGACATTGGATAAATCAAGTATGCTGAAGAAAGATTTCCTATTTTAGGCAAAAGATTTATTGGGTATTTGTCCCCCCTCCCTGATTGTTCTGTACAGTTCAGACAGTGTTGCTGCTTTGGTGCTAAAAATGCTCCTAACAGCTCTCATGGTTTGTTTTTTTCTCCCCAACTAGCCTCCCCCTAACTTCCCACTCCTGCCAAAAAAAGATGTACTGTATAAAGTCTCTGATGATGAAAAAAAATTCTTGAAAAAGTGTATTATTAATCTTGAGCTTCTAGCTGTAAAAAAATAGTATTTAATTTTTATTTGCTTCTGGCTCTCAGCTTTTCCTTTATGTGAACATAGAGTTTCTTTCACTTTGTTAGGTTTTTTTCTCTCTCTTTTTTTTTTCCATGAGCCTCTATTAAGTATAAAAGTTTTCTTAATTATGATATTGGAGGGACGCCTGCGTGGCTTAGCAGTTGAGCGTCTGGCTTTGGCTCGGGGCATGATCCTGGAGTCCCAGGGTCGAGTCCCACATCGGGCTCCCTGCATGGAGCCTGCTTCTCCCTCTGCCTGTGTCTCTGCCTCTCTCTCTCTGTATCTCTCACGAATAAATAAATAAAATCTTTAAAAAATATATAATATCGGAAAGGGTATTTTAATTAAAACAAAAGTTAAGTGTATTTCCTCATAGAGTAGAGATAAAGCTATTAAAAAAAAAAGTGGTATGTGGCTTACCAGTTCACGTTAAAGGTGAATGAGGGAAGAAATTTTTATTCCAATTGATTCTTAAATAGCTAACTGCTCAAAATTACTTTTAAAGGTTTAAACATATGCATAGAAATATTTTCCTTTCTGGGGGTGTAGTGGTAGAGGGTAGGTTGGAGGAGCAAGATCCTGGCTCCAAATTCAGAGAGGTCTCAATTCTTTAAAGTCATGAGTCAAAACGTACCTGTATGGGTGCATCTTGGAGTTAGTCACGTGAAAGCTAGTTCGTTAATTTTTCCTTGTAAACATACAGTTGTGTAGGAGGAAAGCTATCTCTGGTAATCTTAGAGTCATTACAACATATTTTATTACTGAAATAGATATTTTGCCCCAACATTCATTTGAGGGGAAAAGGCAGGAAAGATCTTTATAAAACAGAAATGGCAGAGGTTTTCTGGGATAATTATTCTAGAAAACTGATTTATTAGTAGTAAGGGTTTTTTTTTGTTTGTTTCGTATATATATTTTTTATTGGAGTTAGATTTGGCAACATATAGTATAACACTCAGTGCTCATCCCATCAAGTAGTAAGGTTAAGAGAGAGAGCATAAACAGGGTGGTGGCGGGGAGACAAGGGGCAGAGGAAGAGAGAGAAGCAAACTTCCTGCTAAGCAGGGAGCCTGACATGGGGCTTGATCCCAGGACCCTGGGATTAGGACCTGAGCTGAAGGCAGACCCCCAACCTACTAAGCCACCCAGGTACCCTAGTAAGTTATTTATGTAATTATTTAATTGAACCATCCCAGCACTAGGACTAGGTATTATTTTTACCCCTTCCTTTGTGGATAAAGAAATCAAAGCTTGGGGGCACCTAGGTGGCTCAGTGGTTGAGCGTCTGCCTTCGGCTCATGTTGTGATCTCAGGGTCCTGGGATCAAGTCCCGCATCGGGTTCCCTGCATGGAGCCTGCTTCTTCTTCTGCCTGTGTCTCTGCCTCTCTCTGGTTCTTCTCTCATGAATAAATAAATAAAATACATATTTTTTTAAATCAAAGCTTGTCTCAGAGAGGTTAAAAAACTTGTCCAAGGGATCCCTGGGTGGCGCAGTGGTTTAGTGCCTGCCTTTGGCCCAGGGCGCGATCCTGGAAACCCGGGATCGAATCCCACGTCAGGCTCCCGGTGCATGGAGCCTGCTTCTCCCTCTGCCTGTGTCTCTACCTCTCTCTCTCTCTCTCTCTCTCTCTGTGACTATCATAAATAAAAAATTTAAAAAAAAAAAAAAAAAAAAAAAAACTTGTCCAAGATTCTGGTCTTAGGCCCTTGACCTTAGATCTTATGTAATAACTCAATATGTTTCTGAGGTTCATTTTCAACTTTTTTGTGTTTTCAGTTTTTTTGTGTTTTTTCTCCATTTTTGAATGGTAGTTGAGGTTACTAGTAATTCTATTTTGTTTTTCAATATTTAAATCTTTTAATTAATAATAATTTGGCATTAGAACTGGAGCTAATGAAAGCAAAGCAATCGATGAGGCCAACTTCACTGCAAATTCTACTCTTCACCAAATGGTAGTCCATTTCTTTTATATGGCAACAATGCATGGGAGTGTTTTATTTATTACAAACATGGTGCAGCCTCCTATTGGAAGAATCCACCTTTCCAAGGGCTGTGGTGACTTAGCCCTGTGCTGGGAAAGCAGGCCCTACTTGTAAGAACATGAGTGTTTACAGAGTTTTGTAACAAATAGCTTCATAAATAACATTGTCCTAAAGACTCTATTGGTGATACATTTTTATTTTTTATTTTTTATTTTTTTGGTGATACATTTTTAAAAGATTTTATGTATTTATTTGAAAGAGAACACAAGTAGGGGGAGGGGCAGAAGGAGAGGGAGAAGCAGGCTCCCTGCAGAGTAGGGAGCCTGATGGAGGCTGGATCCCCAGGATCACACCCCAGCAGAAGGCAGATGCTTAACTGACTGAGCCACCCAGGTACCCCTATTAGTAACAAATTTGAAAGAGAATTGGGGCACTTGGCTGGCTCAGTTGGTAGAGCTTGCAACTCTTGATCTCTGGGTTGTGAGTTTGAGCCCTACATTGGTAGAGATACTTCAAAATAAAATCTTAAATACAATATAATAAATAAAAGAGAGAATTAAGTCCAAGTGGATATTTTATCATCACTTTTGATATAAAATCAGCCAAGCACATTTTCCATGTTCCTTCTGCTTCAACCAACCCACTCTCAGTGAGCTCTCTTCCTTTGCCCTGCAGAAGCTGCCTCATGAGTGTGGAGCCTGCCATCAGCACCAGGTACCTCCCTTACCAGAGCTTCCAGCTCTTTGGCTTTGACTTCATGGTGGATGAGACGCTGAAGGTCTGGCTCATTGAGGTCAACGGCGCCCCTGCTTGTGCTCAGTAAGCCTGAACATCACTGTGTTTTAACAAATGGGAAGTTGGTTCCACAGTTGGATAGTCTGTCTTGGCAAGGTGGTGAGCTCCCATTACCAGAGTGTTCAAGCATAGATTGTTTATTGTTAGGGAGATGTCCTTTGGCAGGACCCTGGCTAGCAGGGGGGCTTTGCTGGGTCAGTCCTTCCCAATTCCCCCATGTGTGTTGAGCAGTAGTCTACTCAGGTAGGTGCTATGAATGAGGGTTTCAAGCAAAGCTAATAACTGTCAGAGGAGACCCTTTTGTGTGACCAGTTCAGGGAATGGAGGTCCTGTGAGTTTGGGAGAGGGGAGAGGGGACACTGATAACCAAGAAATTGAGGGCCTCCTCAGGCAGGAAGTATTCTGAGAAGGCGTTGTAGACACAGTGGAGCTAGAACTAGGATAGAGAGAAGAGTGTCACATATACCATGGAGAGGAGGGGAGGAGAGCCTTCAAAAGGGCGAAAGGGGGATGTAGCATCTAGTGGGACTATGCCCTGTGCCGGGCTCTGTGGGAGATGCACAGATGAACAGAACGTACCCTCAGAAGCATCACGGAGGTCTTAGATGTAAGTGGAAGTCAGGTGGACATGATCCTTGAATGCTGCTGGTTCTTCTAAAGATGGTTTTCATCAGGTCAAGACCCTTCAGGTTTCCCACATCCATGTCTTAGAGGAGTTGAGGTATCTTCCACATTTCAGGAGAAAGTCCTGGACCTATAAGGGGCAGTGTTAACATACAAGTAGCTCTTTCATTAGGAGCCAGGCCTTTGCCACCTGCTCCATGGCCACAACATGGCAGGTGTGATTATTCTTGTTTGGCAGTCCTTTCAGCTAACCAGTACTCTTAGTACTCCCAACCTGCGAGGCCCCATAATGGGGCCTGGGTCACAAACTGGGACATGCTTTATCTTTGATAAAGGATGCTAAAGATAATATCATTGAGCAAAGGGCTGCTATTGAGGGGTGGTGTTTGGAACTGAGTGGGATGGAAGAAGGAGAGGTAAGCCACCTGAAGCAAAGAGGAGAACAGGATGGCTCACATCTTCCGTTCACCAAATCCACAGCAATATGCCTGTTTTCCCTTGTCCTTCCAATAAAGGTTCAGTCCTCCCTTGTATTCTATACCCTATCCCCTCCTTATCCTGTCCCATGTCTCTTTGTCTTTCTCATTCACAGTATCACCTTCTCCCCCTCTTTGGGATATGGTTTCCATCAGCATGTGCATATGCAGCAGATCTCCCCATCTGTTAAAAAAGAGCCCTCCCTTGAAGCCTCATCCTGCTCTGGTGACTCCTTCTTCTTGCTCCTGTCACAGACAAACTTCTGGAAAGCAGTGTCTACTCAGGCTGTCTTCTCTTCCTCTATTCTCATCTGTACTGCGGTCCATTCTGGGCTGTATACCATCCCCCCCCCCCATAGAAATTGTTCTTTGAAGGTCCCCACCCAAGTCCATATTGCCAAGTCTAGTGGCCCCTTTCTGTGCGGACATCCCACCTCTCAACAGCCTTTGAGGCAGCTGCTCACACCTTGCTGAGATGTACTTCTATCATGGCTTCAGGCACAATCTGTACTGGGAAGTTTTGACTGAGGAAATGTGGGCAAGATTGGCTTATTGTTCCTCATCAGTGGACCTGTGTCAGTGCCTCAGCCCTGGGTGTTGTCTTCTCTTTCCCCTGCACTTTCTCTGAATGTGATCTTATTCAACTTCATAATTTTAAGACCACCAAATTGTATCACAGTCCAGAGTTCCAGACCAGTGTGTGCACCTGCCTGCCCAGTGTCCTGCAAGGATGTCTGTGGATGTCTGAGAGGCACCCCCTGCCCCAGACTCTCCCATCCCTGTGAATGTCCACCTCCCTTCCCCACAGAATCCAAGCTGGACTTCTGACCACGATGCAGCCTCCTCCTTTCCATTACCCTCAAGTTCTGTCCATTGGGACCTTGTCCTCCAGCCTTAACAATCCTCTACTGTCCACCCCCAATGTGGAGGCTTTTGCAGAAAGCCTTCTAATGGGGATGCTCCTGCTCCAATAAAATCCACTCTCGGGGATCCCTGGGTGGCTCAGCAGTTTAGCGCCTGCCTTCGGCCCAGGGCATGATCCTGGAGTCCCAAGATCGAGTCCCACATCGGGCTCCCTGCATGGAACCTGCTTATCCCACTGCCTGTGTCTCTGCTTCTCTCTCTCTCTGTATCTCTCCTGAATAAATAAATAAAAATCTTTTTTAAAAATCCAAAAAATAAAAAATAAAAATAAATCCATTCTGAGTGTTCTCTGCTCCTTCCATTGGTGCAACCCTTCTTCTCCCCCTCCCCCAACACATACTCTCTCTTCTCCTCCTTTTCCTCTTTCCCCTCCTTCTATCTCCTGGGTCTATCTCTCCTCTCTGTCCTCTTTTCTACCCTGTCATCTACTATTGTCTTGTCATCCACTTCACTCATTCTCCAGGTCTCAACTTATTTGTCACCCCTTGAGAGCCTTTCCTAGAATCTCCTCAGCCACAATGAGAAGGTGCTTTCCCTCCAAGTATACCCACCACAGACAGGCAAGATGGCTCTTATACTCTATTGATATTGCCCCTCTTCTCTGCCAGTGAGAGCAGAAGTTGTCTATTCACCTGAGACCTTTGAGAAATATTTGTTAAGGTGATGCTTGATCTTCATGCAGCTTTTGTATGTAGCATGGAAACCAATTTTATAAATTTGGTCATGAGATGGAATATCTAGGGCAGGTCCTGGTGAAAAAAAACTGACTTTTCACATGTACTTTGATGAACATTGTCAGTGATGTTTTTTGAAAAACATTTCAGGAGGCTTTATGCAGAACTGTGCCAGGGCATCGTGGACATTGCCATATCCAGTGTCTTCCCACCCCCAGATGTGGAGCCGCAGCACATCCAGCCAGCTGCGTTCATCAAGCTGTGACTGAGGGAGGTGCTCAGAGCTGCCTCAGAAGAACCACGAGCTCCTGCTCCAGGGGAAGGTGAAAGGTCAGGATTGCTCATTACCAAGCCAGGACTGGAGAAAGAGAAGCAACCGGCAGAGCCACGGTAGAAGAGAGAACACGGTAGAAGAGAGAACACGAGAGGAAAAGGCACCTTCCCGAAAGAGTGGTTGCTCAGGGGTTCCCAGGTGGCGCTCTCAGCATTGCTATTAAGATGTGAAAACTGAAGCAAATTTCTCTGAGGGGGGAGTAAAATATTCTTCTAAGGGGAAAAGACAGGGATTTGAGTATTTTATGTTCTTATCCTTCAAAAAATCCAATTTTTATCCTAAGGCAGCATTGTGAGCAGCGCCTTTCCTCCCTGGGGGTTGAGACTGTCGGACCTTTGGTTGGTGTCTTTCCACCTGCTGCAGCCTTAGTGCCTTAGCTCTATGCCCAGCTGCAACCCTTCCGTCTGGGACAGGCATTGGATATTATAGAATTTGGGAGGTTGCCAGTGTTTCTCTGCCCATCCCTCTCCACAACACCCTGCCCAGAAAAGTCCGGACAAGCATGCACCAACAGTCCTTGGTTTCATGCTGGGCACCACCTCACAGCGGAGGGGGATTTCCTCACCATGTTTCTGATGGCGTTTGATCAGTCACCCATCAGGGTTGATGTGGGCTGGGCACCGAAACGGCAAATGCTGCTCTCGATCTGCTCTGTGCATGTTTTAGAAACCAAGCAGCAAGTCTGCCACAAACCCATAAGCATCAAATAAGCATGAGAGAGAAAAAACACAATGTCTTGCTATACTTAATAGTTGGGTGTGGTGGGTCTTTGAAATATGATTCTCAGTTATCTTTATTTTAACCAGAATTCTACATGCACTTTTGCAAAGCTCCCTTTTGTTCCCTTTTTTTGTTGTTGTCTTAAACTTTGTAAAAACCCCTGTCTGGGGCAGGGGTAGAATTACACACACACACCACCACCACCACCAACACCACTAGGTGGCACTGCCCCAGGCACAGATAGCTTTCCTCCATTTTCTTGCTCTCTAAACACCTTCCGTGGGAGCTGGAAGGGCGGGTTTTGTTCCAGGGAGGATTCTCTGCCTGCTTGTGCCTCTTAACATCAGGGCAAGGGTCTAAATGAGTGTATGTCTAGCCTGAATGGGAGAGTCTCCTAAAATGGGAAAGATGTGGTTTCAGAGCTCCACATAGCATCTTGTAAGTCAACTAATGTGTCCTGGTAGGTGTAATTTCCACTTCCTGGTCAAATATTCTGCAGATTTTTCAGGAGGCTACATCACTAGCCATGGGAAGAACAAGATGCTTCTTGTGTTCAGCGTGAGCTGAATGAACAGGTCCTTCTTAGAGGGTCCTGGGAACCACCACAGGCCTCCTGTCCAGTACATGCTGTGTTCTTCCTTTGTGTATATGTGTGCTCCATTGTTATTTCTGTGTGGCACCAAACAACAGTTCTGCCATTGTGGAAACATTTTTAAAAAGAGAAAAGAGCAATGCCTCCTCAAACATGATGAGATGTGGGAGCTCACAGTGAAGAAAGAAATAAGGAGTATTTAATAGATGCAGCAGTGGGTGTAGGATGTGATGGCATAATGTCAGGGTAAAGGAGAAAGGCCCAACTGGCTTGGCTCTTCTGCAAATTTGGAATTACAAAATAAAAGGCCTGGTGGTCACCCAAAATACAGATGATAAAGTTTGTGTCCAGAGCAAAATAAAACAGTCAGCAGTGAAAGTCAATCTTGGAGGTCCAGCACTGTTGGATTAGTCTTTGGGGACTTTGAGCAGATCATGACCCATTTAGAAAGTATTAAGATACTGAGTCCTTGAGAAGTCTCTGTGGACTGTTGATGGGAAAAGCATGGAAGTTTTTATCATGCTATCACATGTGAATGCAGATTTGTAATGACCTTTTGGACCTAATTTAAAGGGACATTTGAGAGTTTTCCAACTCTTACAATGACAGAACTAAATTTAGATTTGCAAGCCCATGGATCTTGATGGATTTTTTAAGAAACAAATCAATAGCATATATGTGAGGGAAGTAAGGCTTTAGAAAGAAAGTTGTACTTCATTCCTCACATGGTTTCAATTAAGTATCTATTTTACGCATTTATTTTCGATTGGTATGGTTGGCTCAGAACTGTGTCCACACCCTTCCATGATACCTTGGGCACAGATGATCATTCCTTCCTCCTCAGTTAGTCTTTATATATGCAGTCTGCCGATGTGTCGCCCATTGAGGGGGCGGAGGTGTTGTTTATTTAGAGATGTTAATTCCTATATTGGTCCCATCATTTGGCCGCACAGTGTGAGATGAACCTGTTAACCTCTCTGTGCCTTAGTTTCTGATCTCATGGAAGAGATCGTTGCCTGGCCTGGGGACTACCTCAAGGACTTTTAGTGAGGACAGGTAAGATTAGGAAGACTCGAGAACCTGTGGTACCAAGGTTCTCAGTGCTGACTTTATGCTGGAATCACTTGGGAAGCTTTTGAAAAATGTTGGTTTCACCACCCTCCCTTTCTCTCCCACCTCTGACCAATTAAATCAGAACCTCAGGTGTCAGTATGCTTTGAGATGCCTTGAACCACTGCTTGAGAAGAAAGGACAAACACATTACTACCTGAGAATAATCAAACAAGGCCTAGGGCTTTTTTTAAAAAGTTCCTTTTGGAAGGACAGGCATTTCTTTAAGAATGACCGTGTTGTTGGTCAGTGTGTTGACCTACATTTTCAGGATACAAGCAACTACTGTCTAAAGCATGTTCTCTCTTTGCTTCTTGTCCCAGCATTTGTAAACTCAAATGTACTCTCATTGACTTCAACAGTTTGTGAAGCCTTGACAACAAATGTAAACAGACAGGAATGTATAAATCTGCTAAATATATGTTAAGGTTATGAATTATTGAGAGAAAACTCCTTCCCTCGCTCTTAACTCCTATGGTAATTATAAACTCAATTTTACCCAGAACATTGAAGTGCCTCAGTGTCTGTATGATATAGTGGAACAGGTTCTGGCATACTCAATGGCTGACTTGCTGTTTCACTAGCGCCTCAGGATAATGATCACAGACTTGGAATATCTGGTAGTGTTGGAAATGTATGGGATCCACAGAATCTGCAAGCAGCAGTGAAGCTACAGAGTGTGTTTTCATTGACAGCCAACATTGTGTCAAGCAGGTGTGGATCAAGCCCTGTTGTGGGTGTGGTGGGGACTCTGCTAGAGAAGACAAGGTGCCAGAGTAGGTCCCCTGCACCATGTGGGTGCTGTGGAGAAAATTCAGTGGTACCCTTGTCTCTGATCCTGGACACAGAATCTGTACCTAAGAGGAAATGACCTCTAAAATAAGGTGATTTTATGAATGTTGAAAATGCCCAGAGCATTAAAGTAATATTTCAAGTTTTTTTGTGCCCTTTGGTTCTATCATCTCATCATGGTGTTTGACTGTCCTAGGATATTACTGGTTACTTAAATCCATGATTCTGTTACTGAGAGGTAGTCAGGCTTTTTCCATAAAGGATCAGATTAGTAAATACGCTAGGCTTTACAAACCAAACATGTTCTTTGTTGCATATTTTTTTTAACCAACTCTTAAAAACAACTTAGTTCAGAGGCCAAACACAAGCCAGATGTGGCCATTGTTTGCTGACGTAGCATATTACTCAATACATAAGCCAACAGATTGTCCTTTGAAACTGTGATGAGCTCCTCTAAGGTAAGCATTTAAACAATTTCAGCTGCCAAAATCCAGTTCATCTTACATGTCTTGTGTATTGTCTGAATCATGATACAGATGGTCAGGTGAGACCCATAGTTGTGAGAAAGCATTATGTGTGCTTCAAACATAGGGAGGAGGTAGAGGGGCTTCTGAAATGATTCTATAATCAGCCAGAAGGCCATGAAGTCTTAAGAGTTCACTAAGGCCAGGTATATAAATATCTGTAAGTCTCACACGCCTCAAGCATTTAGTGTCATTTATGTAAACTGTAGTTAACTTGTAACTTCCTGTGTGATGATGCTGGGTGCTTTGGACTTCTTTCCCAGGTATGGCTGCTTTCACTCCATAAATATAACTTCTAGCACAGACACAAAGCCTTCCACAAATAGAAGCCCTGGCTTAAGCACTCCAGACAGGTTTCTGATATGATATGACACACACTTACCAGACTCGGTGTAGATTGCAAGGGCAGGGTGCAGGGATGAGCAGACATGGACCCAAGCAGGAATCTATATAAGATCCTGAGAGTGGACAGGTTATAGCTTTTAGAGGACTTCTCTTAAGAGGCTGGTCCTGCTGCTGCCCCCTTCTCCTTAAAGAACCTGAAGTTATCCCATAACCTCAGAGGTCCAGTGATACTTTAAAGATGTCTCCCCCAAAGCATCCCTAAGGGCAAAGAAAATAAGCCCCTGTTTCATAGGATATTTGGTGACACAGCTTGATTGCTGCAAGCAAATTCACATGAGGGTATCAGTAAGAATAGCAGGGTAAAACCTCTGAAAATCCTCTCCATGAAAGCAGTGGGAACACTGACAAAAATGGAAATTAACCAAAGACTTGTAACAGTCCAGAAACATTTATTAAAGAAAAAATAGTTCCACCTTGGTAAGGACAGTAAGTTTTGTGATATTTTAATTCACCCTATTTTCATCTCCCTTTTCCTAGCTCCACAGAAGCTTTGGAAAAGAAAAGCCCCATAATTATGGTGAAACTCAGGAGTCTAACAACAACAGGAGGGTACAGAGTGAGGTTGGATTCCTCCAAAAAGCCCCATTCCCAGTGAATTGTCATTTGACCTGTCTGGCAGTTCCATGTAAGTCCTCCTCTCAGGGCTTGTATTTTTTTTTTTAAGATTTTTATTTATTTATTAATGAGGGACACAGAGAGGCAGAGACAGAGGCACACAGAGGCAGAGGGAGAAGCAGGCTCCTCACAGGGAGCCTGATATGGAACTCGATCCTGAACGGGGATCACACTCTAAGCTGAAGGCAGATACGCAACCATTGAGCCACCCAGGCATCCCAGGGCTTGTCTTTAACAGCTCTCAAAGTGCTCCCAGTGTGAACAACCTTTTCCCTAGGTGAGTTTGTTAAAAATAATCACCAGCAATTGTTTAATACCTCAACTTCCTGAGATGGCTATGAGTTGGAACAAAAAACAAGCTGTCTAAAAAAACTTAGGAAAAGTGCTCCCTTCGGCAGCATATATACTAGAATTAGAACAATACAGAGAAGATTAGCATGGCCCCTGCGCAAGGATGACATGAAAATTCGTGAAGCATTCCATATTTTTGTACTTTCACAAATTAAAAAAAAAACTTAGGAAAAGATGGGGAATGAGATGTCCATTGAAAGTTTTGAAAAGTTTCTGAAAAATATAAGGCCACACATGGAAGGGGCTGTGTGCATGCCTGGGGAGACCTGAATTTCCCATCTTTTTTTTTTTTTTTTTTCTTTTCTTTTTAAGTTGGCCGCATGCCCAGCATGGAGCCCAGCGTGGGGCTTGAACTCACAACTCTGAGATCAAGACCTGAACTGAAAACAAGAGTCATATATACATAACCAACTGAGCCACCTAGGCACCCTGAATTCCCTCAGTTTTTACCTCTATATGACCAGGAGGATCTACACAAGACTCCCCGGCATGCTCAACACACACACCCATACACAGAGTCCCTTGCCAAAAACTGGGAGACTTATTGGTCCAAGTGTTTAAAGAAATCTGTTCAATAATTAGTTGACCACTAAAGTAATAGAGACTTCAGTGGTCACATGCATCAAAGAATAAAGGCTTTACAGTATGGTTTCAGAAAATAATAATCCTGGAGAGGATAGAGTATCTGGTTTTCAAAGTTGCCCCATCATATTAGATTTTTCCAATTTTCAACACAAACTATTGGACATGGAAAGAAAAAGGAAAGTATGGCATATGAAGGGAAAAGGCAATCAGTAGAAACCATCCTTGAGGAAGCCCAAGCATTCATCTTATTATGCAAAGACTTTTAATTCAGTCATTTAAAATGTTTAAGGAGGGCAGCCCGGGTGACTCAGCGGTTTAGCACCTGCCTTCTGCCCAGGGTGTGATCCTGGAGACCCGGGATCGAGTCCCACATCAGGCTCCCTGCATGGAGTCTGCTTCTCCCTCTGCCTGTGTCTCTGCCTCTCTCTCTGTGTCTCTCATGATTAAATAAACAAAATCTTAAAACAAAACTGATGAACCTGATTCAAGAAGATACAGAAAATCAGAACAGACCTAAAAATAGATTGAATTAATAATAAAAAAAATCTTTTCATAGGGAAAAGCCCAGGATCAAATAGATTCACTGATGAATTTTATGAAATGTTAAAAATGTAATGTATCCATAGAATGCATTCTTAGTCACGAAAGAAAAGAAGTACTGAAAGTTGCTCTAAAATGGATGAACCTTGAAAGCAGTAGAGCAATAGTGAGGATGATCAACCTTGCATTCTGAAGAGGAGACCTGGTAGTTAAAGAGGGATAAGGGATCAGTGAGTTGTTTTTGTTTTAACAGTTTTCCAGCAACTGTTTATGCTGATGGGAATGGTTGCTCCAGCAATAATCTCCTCATCCTCTTGCCTTCTAGAAGTCCTCGACTAGGGGAGAGGAAATGAAGAGTTTTCCTTAAAAGGAGCAGCGACATGAAGCGGGAGGCGCCACAACTTAGGTTACAGCTCCACACATCTTGGTAGGTTTAATGGTGTCAGCATAGGATCGAAACAGAAGATAACTTTTCAAAGTGTATAGGAAGAATGAAAACTACCAGCTGGGGGGCACCTGGGAGGCTCAGTGGTTGAGCGTCTGCCTTTGGCTCAGGTCTTGATCCCAGGGTCCTGGGATCGAGTCCCACATCTCCCTCTGCCTGTGTCTGCCCCTCTCACTGTGCCTCATGAGAGACAGAGAGAGAGAGAGGGAGAGGGAGAGGCAGAGACACAGGAGGAGGGAGAAGCAGGCTCCAGGCAGGGAGCCCAACGCGGGACTCGATCCCAGGCCCCCAGGGTCACGCCCTGGGCCAAAGGCAGGTGCTCAACCGCTGAGCCACCCGGGCGTCCCAAGAAAGGAAAAGCAAGAAAGAGAAAGCAAGAAACTCAACGTATCTTAAAGGCTGGAAGTCCCCTCGGATGTTCGGGCCTCCCACGCCCCTAGAACTCGGGTCTATCAGAGGTCAGCAGCTTGGCCAGGACAACCTCCTTCACCAACCAGTGAAGTCCTCCCGACCCAGAGTTGGGTGGAAGCCGTGGGTCTGGGGCCCAGCATCTGCTGTATTCCCCGAGCCCCGGTCAGCGTCAGGGGGGAACGGAAGGGAAGGAATCTCGGAACCGCCCTCTCCTCCTCTCCTCCGGGGATAACCAACTGAGCCAACAAACGCTGAGCGGATCCATCACACGCTGAACCGGACGTGGAGCTGCGTGAGGGCGGGGCTCCACCTGCCTTCCGGGAAGGGAGACGCGGGTGCGACTGCCGCGCTCTGGCTCCGTACGGTGTTAGCCCGGCCCATTCACTCCACGGTTTGGGATTCAAGTCGACCCTGTAAAACGGAGGGACCAAGATCCGGCGGAACCAGAGGAACTACATTTCCCAGCAGGCCGTGGGCCCCGAAGTGCCCGTCCTTCCGGCGGCGCGTGTGGAGCGGGCCTCGGCTCCCCGTGTGGTGCAGGCGGACGCATGGATGCCCCCGGCCGGTGGCAGAATCTGCCCAGCGGGCCTAGCCTAAAGCACTTGACTGACCCGTCTTACGGAATCCCGCAGGAGCAGCAAAAGCCAGCGTTGCAGGAACTGACACGGGCGCACGTCGAGTCCTTCAACTACGCGGTCCGCGAGGGGCTCAGCCACGCGGTGCAGGTGAGCGCGGGGTCCTCGCGGGCTCGTCGGCTCTGCGTTCTCCAGCGCCGCTGGGTCCTGCGCCTTCCGCGAGGAGGCGAAGCCCCGGGCGGGGCGGGAGGGGAGGCTGCGCGTGTTGCGCCCGGGGTCGGCGGGGTGGGGGTAGGATCAGGATCCAGGAGGCGGGGGAGGCGGGGGCGAGCGGGGCCTGGGCGGAGTGGGGCAGGGGTCCCGGAGAGATGCTGGGCGGTCACAGTGCACTCCTGGATCGCGCCAGGCTCCGCGCGGGGCCCGGGCGTGGAGTGGCGTGGACTAGGGGAATACTGGGTGAACCTGTGGCTGCGGGATTTCTCTGTGACTCGAACGGTGGTGTTTTGTAGGCCGGGTTTCAGCGGCGTGCGGTGAGAGTGAGGAAGTGCCCCGTGGTGGTGGGCTTCCCAGGCATTCACCACGCACAGACTTTCACATCCCTGGGAGATTTACTTCTCTGAAACTTACCTGAAGAGGTTCTCTCTTCCTCTCTCTCTCTCTCTCTCCCTCTCTCTCTCTCTCTCTCTTTTTTAATTTTATTTATTTATTCATGAGACACACACACACACAGAGGCAGAGACACAGGCAAAGGGAGAAGCAGGCTCCATGCAGGGAGCCCGATGTGGGACTCGCTCCTGGGAGTCCAGGAACACGCCCTGGGCTGAAGGCAGATGCTCAACCGCTGAGCCCCCCAGGCGTCCCTCGTGATACATTGTTTCTATCTATGTATGTATGTATGTTCAATTTGCCAACATATAGAATAACACCCAGTGCTCATCCCGTCAAGTGCCCCCCTCAGTGCCCGTCACCCAGTCACCCCCACCCCCTGTCCACCTCCCTTTCTACCACCCCTTGTTCGTTTGCCAGGGTTAGGAGTCTCTCATGATACATTGTTTCCATTGAAGTGCATGCAGAAAGTGTAGTCACATGGATCAAGGTGCTGCACCCTAGCTGGTACCATAATACTCTGTGAAAATATTGTTACATAAAACACAGTCAAGTAAATGACTACCATTTATAAAGTCAAGGGAAGAGTAGCATTTGTCATTTTTGTTTATTTAGAGTTTTGCCCAATTCGGAGGGGGGAGGGTGGATTCCTTCATTCTGTGAGTCCAAATTGATGCCTCACAGGCGGCTTTTCAGAATTACGGTCAATTCTCATTATTCAGGAATTCATGTTTGTGAATTGCCTACTGGCTAAAATTTATTTGTAACCCCCAAATCAATACTCAGCAACATGTGCAGAATGGTGAAAAATTTGAATTGCCCAATGTGCATGGTCCCAACTGAAGTCCAAGAAGGTGATGCTCTGCTTTCCTGTTTCAAGCTCTCATACTAATAAGTATCCTTTTTGAAGTCTGTCCAGTTTTTCTTGTTCTGGTGCTTTTTGTTGGTGATTTAACTGTTTAACATTGCTCTCAAGCACAGTGCTAAAGTGCTGTCTAGTGTTCTAAATGTAGAAAGGCTGTGATGTACCCCTTAAGAGAAAATTTGTGTGAGATAACCTTTGTTCAGTCATGAGTTAGTGCTGTTGGTTCTGAGTTCAGTGTTAATGAATCAACAATATGAATTAAATAAAGTGTCCTTCAAACAGGGTTATGTACTGATCAGTTGACAAAGTGTGATCAGAGACTCACAGGAACCTAACTTTGTATTTCCCCTAAGAACAGTGGTTCAGTATTCACTAATTCAGTGTTCATGACTCCTTTATAGACCGTAACCGTCTCAAGTAATGTGATTGTTTTGAGATATAGATAGTGCAGCTGTGGCTTGAGAAAGTGAATCTTCTCCCTTTTAGAAATTAATGCTTCATCCTTAAATAGGGTATAGATTAAAAAAATTTTATAGAATATTAAACTTATAACAATGACAGCTTTAGATAAAATTTTAAAATTTAGAAAAGGTCAATTGAACTGACAAGAGGGGGAGAACCTTCTTTATATTCTTGGCACCATTTCTGGCATTCTTGTTCTAACGCTAAGGCTAGGAGGTTGTTCATAGTTAACCTGTAGGGGAGCTCAGTGATGCCCCTTCCTCTGAATAGAGCTTCCCCCAGGGAGTAGGGCAGAGAAGAAATGGTTAGGAATGGGAAGAATCACCAGGGCCACTACCCACATGGCTCTGGCTGCAGTGCGAAGCCACTGTGGAATGAAATGTACAAATATCAAAGAATGGCATTAGAGTGTCTGCTCCTAAATCGGGAGGATGTTTCCGTATGCTTGCCTGTTAGCAGCAGTCCCATTTGTCTTGCTATGTTCTTAGCAGACACCAGGTATAATAGAGAAGGCAGGCACTTTGAACAGCTTTGTTCTAGACACAACTGTACTCCAGAGCCTACCACGAATTTGACGTGCATTAGACACTTATAATCTGAATTAGCGTGCTAGAGTTTTAGGGACTTAGGGGATGAGTAGAATAGATGTAGCTTTAACCATCTTCTTAGATATGTCACATTTAGCATTATGGGCATCAGTGCTTGTAGAACGTGTGGGGTTTGGA
The DNA here is from genome assembly GCF_048164855.1 of Canis lupus baileyi. NCBI lineage: Eukaryota > Metazoa > Chordata > Mammalia > Carnivora > Canidae > Canis > Canis lupus. The sequence goes on along the minus strand of NC_132849.1, from coordinate 28,163,431 downwards.
AGACTCTTAGAGAAATGAGCCTTAGAAATGCAAGCAGTTGATAGTGTGAATTGTCTTTCAGGCTATACCTCCCTTTGAATTTGCTTTCAAAGATGAGCGGATCTCTCTTACTATTGTGGATGCTGTCATCAGTCCACCCATGGTTCCAAAAGGGAACATCTGCAAAGAGCTCAACATTTATCCAGCAGAATGCCGGGGCCGGAGGAGTACCTACCGTGGCAAGTTGACAGTGAGTACATGTGACAGTGCGTGACTCTCAGACTGTACATTTTTGAGAAAAAGGCTGATGCCTAATAAAATTTATACCAGATTTCTGCTTTCTTAGTACTGCCATCTAAGAGACCCTGTCTTGTATATCTGAAGCATAAAATCATTCACTTTATGGTTTTCTTCCTTATTCTTTTAAAATTCTTGTTCTTATAGATCCAGGTAATTTCTTTCCATTAATTTTTTTTTTCCCTCTCTCTCTCATTTTTATTTAGGCTGACATCAGCTGGGCAGTGAATGGAATCTCAAAAGGAATCATTAAACAGTTTCTTGGTTACATTCCCATCATGGTGAAGTCTAAGCTCTGCAACTTACACAGTCTTCCCCCCAAAGCCCTCATTGAGCACCATGAAGAAGTAGAGGTAACTTATAGCCAGTATGCTTCAAGGCCAGGTGATGATAGAAAAGGCTTGGGTTGGGAGTGAGAAGATAACGACACTTGTCAGTTGGAGTCAGTTTTCCTTTCTGTGCTTCAATTTCTGGTTAGGTAAATGGGTCTTACTACCATGTGTGCATCCTGTGTAGGGCTCAGAATGAGTCTCAACAAGGGAGTGTATAAAAAGTGGCCACACAATTAGAGAACATTATTATGGAGAAAGAATTGATTTTTCCCGAATTTTCTGTAAAATACACATTTAGAGATGTCTGCTTTACCAGCATTAAGATTCTGTGAACATACTAAATGCTTCCCATACCTTCCCTTCAGCATCTTTTTCAGCTGCATTATGTGGTTTTGCAGTATTGAGTTGAAGTGATCACGGAGAGAGACTGTGTTACGTCTCGGGATGAGGGTTATGGTGTCAGATGGGTTTGACACCAAACTGCTCTACTTGCCAGTTACATGGTTTGGGGCATGTTCCATCTTTCTGAGCCTAAGTTTCCTCTGTGGGGCATAACAACTGTGCCACTCGTTATTATGAGGATTAAATGGAATGGTGACATAGAACTTATACCTGCTTCATAGTGGGCAATCAGTGTGTAGTAGCATTTTATTTATTACAGAAGTGTGATACTAGAGGTATTAAGAATATTTTCCTCTTTAGCTCATCTGAATTTCTGGTTTCCAAAGTTTTTACACAAAGGTTTTAAACTTATTTAGAAAACCTTATTTGCCTGGAAGGAAAATGGCTATTGTTTTCATGTCTTTAGAGTAAAGTTTTTTTGGTTTTGTTTTGTTTTTTAAATATCATTTGAAGATGGGGCACCTGGGTATCTTAGTTAAACATCTGCCTTCAGCTCAGGTCATGACCCCAGGGTTGTGGGATCAAGCCTCTCATCAGGCTCCCTGCTTGGGAGGGAGTCAGCTTCTCCCTCTGTCTCCCCTCTCTGCTCTTGCTCGCTCTCTCTTGCTCTTGTCTCATAAATAAATAAATAGATAGATAAATAAGTAAAATCTTTAAATAAATATCATTTGAAGACAAATCATTTTAGGGGACAAAAGGGCAAGTTAGGTCAAGTTTGTCCAGTGGAAGAGAGTACCCTGATTTTCTTCCATACTTTTCTCCCAGGTCCCTGGAACCTTTCTAATGCACTGAAAAAGACTGTTAATTCACAAACTGATAGTTTCCAGATAGTTTCCAAGGGATCCATAGACCCTTTTGCCTCTGTGCCTCTTTTGCACCTTGCACTGCATCTGACAGTTAGCTTCATGTTTACAATGAATGTTTCTTTGTTTAACAAATTATAATTCATATCTTTGGCAGGAAATGGGAGGCTATTTTATAATTAATGGCATTGAAAAAGTCATCCGAATGTTGATTATGCCTCGGAGGAATTTCCCCATTGCAATGATAAGACCAAAATGGAAAACCAGAGGGCCTGGCTATACTCAGTATGGTAAGTTGTAGTGATCTTTGGAATGTTCTCTTAGAAAAGTTTTGTTTTTCTAGTAAGCATTTCTGTGTTAAGATTTTATAGTGGGGGGTGCCTGGGTGGTTCAGTCAGTTAAGCACCTATCTTCAGCTCAGATCATGATCCTAGGGTTCTGGGATCCAGTGCTGTGTTGGGCTCCCCGCTCAGCAGGGACTCTGCTTTTGGCACTCCCCCTGCCTGTGTGCATGCATTTGCGCGCTCTTTCTCTGTCAAATAAATTAATAAATTTTAAAATTTGTTTACGTGAGAGAGCACAAGCAGGAGAGAGAAAAGCAGACTCTGCTGAGCTGGAAACCTGATGTGGGGCTTGATCCCAGGACCTTAAGATCATGACTGAGCCAAAGGCAGCTTAACCAGCTTAACCAGTTGAGCCACCTAGGTGCCAAATAAAATCTTTCCCAAAAAAGGGGGTGGGGGGGTGGGGGCGCCCAGGTGGCTCAGCAGTTTAGCACTGCCTTCAGCCCAGGGTGTGAACCTGGAGACCCGGGATCAAGTCCCACGTCGGGTTCCCTGCATGGAGCCTGCTTCTTCCTGTGCCTGTGCCTGTCTCTCTCTCTCTCTCTCTCTCTCTCTCTCTCTGTCTCTCACGAATAAATAAATAAAATCTTAAAAAAAAAAAAAAAGGATTTTATAGTGGGAAACCCTTTCTATTATGTATCATTTTGTTCACATTGAAAGAACACGTATATTTATGATACTACATATGAAGATGAAGGTTGGCCTGACTGAGAGGTAGGTTTGGGCCTCAAAAGTCTTCTGGTGCAGACTACCATGGCATTCTTCTTGGGGTCCTTGGCTGACAGACACCTGACCTCTGAGCACTCTCTGTGACAGTGCCTGGCTTCATAAGACTTTGCATTATTGGGCAACCTTACAATTCAATAATTTATTCTAATCTAAAAATCAGCCTTAAAGATAGACATACATACTGTATCTAGAATAATAGCATCTCAGCAAGTCCAAATGCCTAGTCATTTATTCTTTTGCATCACTGATGCAGAGTGCCTTAGCAATCTTTGTTTAAAGCTGAAACAAACTTAAAATCTAAAATTTTCTTTTTCTCATTTGAACTCTTAGATTATACCATCATCTCCTGACCAGATTCCACAGGGTATGGGGGATATAAAATGCTATATGATCAGATTCTGCAGGATGCTAGCGATATAATGTGTTGTAAGACATGGACCCTGCCCTCTAAGGAAACTTTGAAGTTTGAATCTGTAGCTTCAGTTACTTTGAGTGGTTTTCAACCCAGGGAGATGGTGCACTGTTGGGGACATTTGGCAAGGTTTGGAGACATTTTTGGTTGCCAGTCTTAGCTAACCTTGGTGATTTGGCTTTATTTTTAAGAGAGTAAAGGGACGCCTGGGTGGCTCAGTGGTTGAGCATCTGCCTTTGGCTCAGGGTGTAGTCCTGGAGTTCCAGGATTGAGTCCTGCATTAGACTCCTTGCATGGAGCCTGCTTCTCGCTCTGTGTGTCTGACTTTCTCTTTCTGTGTTTCTCATGAATAAATAAATAAAATCTTAAAAAAAAAAAGTAAAAGTAATTCAGAAAAAAAAAGATGATCGAAGCAGTTACGGTATCACTGAGTTTTTTACTTTTTGCTTTGTTTCAACAGGAGTCTCCATGCACTGTGTGAGGGAGGAACATTCTGCTGTCAACATGAACCTTCACTACTTGGAAAATGGCACGGTCATGTTGAACTTTATTTATCGGAAAGAACTCTTTTTTCTTCCTTTGGGATTTGCACTTAAGGTGTGACATAGTGAATATATTTCTTTTGCTATGAAGAGCTTCACTGGAAGTCACATTTGGGGCAGAATGAATATGTTCTCCACAGCGGAGTTCATGCTGTAACAGCTTTGCACTGCTCCATAACAAATTATCCAAAGTTCACTGGCCTAAAGAATCAGTCAACATTTCCCTCTCAGTATTTCTGTGGTCAGAAATTTGGAAGTGGCTGGGGTCAGGGACACTTCTGCCTCAAGGTCTCAGGAGGTTGCAGTAAGATGTCAGAGTGGCTGCAGTCATTTAGAAGGCTTGACCAGCAGCCAGAGAATCCACTCCCAAAGTGCTCACTCTTGGCTGGCAAGTCAGTACAGTCTCTTGGCAGGAAGGCTCAGTTCCATTCTGCATGGGCCTCTCCATAGGCTGCTTGAGGCAGCTCTCTTCCCTGAGAGGGTTAGCCAAAAGAGCAAGGCTGACCTGGTCCTTGTTATGACCTGTCCTTGAAAGTCACACATCCACTTCTTCAGCACATGGTCTTGGTCACATGGGCCCATGCTGACTTAGTATGGGAGGAGGCTATATAAGGCTGTGAATACCGGAAGGCAAGGATCATTGGGGCCATCTTGCTATCTTCTTGACATACAAGCCCTGCTTTATTTTGGGGAATTCATTTCGATTCACCAATAGTGGAGTAGTTATTTTTCTTGGATATTAGAAAAATTGAGAATAGTTATCTAACGAGTGAAATCGTTTAGTTACTACCAATTAAAAAGAAAACCTTTTTTTTTTTTTCTGTTCTAGGCACTTGTCAGTTTCTCCGATTATCAGATTTTTCAGGAGCTCATCAAAGGCAAAGAGGAGGACTCTTTCTTTAGAAACTCAGTTTCTCAGATGTTAAGGATCGTAATGGAAGAGGGTTGTTCCACACAAAAACAGGTCCTTAACTATCTAGGTGAACGCTTCAGAGTAAAGCTCAGTCTCCCTGACTGGTATCCAAATGAACAAGCTGCAGAATTTCTGTTTAAGTATGTGTGCTTTTGCTTAAACTGTTTTTTGTGGGGTGGAAGGTGTCAGTGGTAGTTTATATTGATTGTTGTTAGGGCTGGTGAGTCATCTGGGACTCAGAATGGACCTGTGGGTAGGATTCTGGTCTAAGGAAGTGGGGGCTAGCTCTGTTTCTGTGGCCATCCTCACCTTTCTTTTTGTGGTACTTTCATTTTATTTTATTGTACTTTTACACTTTTATTTTGAAACGACTTCAAACTTCCAGAATTGCTGCAAAAATGGTACAGTGGATCTGCCAAAAAAAAATGGTACAGTGGACCCTTACATTCACTAGTTATCTTTTTTACTACATTCACTTTCTTAATTTCTTTGCATGTAGATAAATGTTTTTCTTTCTGCAGCATTTTAAAGTTTTGGGCATCATGTCCCTTTATTTCCCCAAGGCAAGGACTCTGTTATGTAACCACCATATAGTTACTAGTGCCATCCAGTAGGCAGCCACAAGTCCCATACTGAGAACTTGAATGGCCAGTGCAACTGAGAAGCTGAATTCTTAATTTTATTTAATTTTAATTAATGTAAATTAAAATGGCTACATGTTGCTTGTCATGCCGTATTGTCCAGCAGAGCCCTAGATTTTGTGACTACGTACAGTCCTTTTGCTAATGTTGCCAGTAAAGATGAAAATGGTTTTTTGAAAATGAGTAAATAGGAATAAGTAAATAGGAATTGGGAACTTTGATTAGTACTAGTGGCAACTGAATTGTTTTAAGCTTTACTTTTTGTTTTGACAGCCAGTGCATCTGTATCCACTTGAAATCCAATACTGAGAAGTTTTATATGCTTTGTCTCATGACACGGAAACTCTTTGCTTTAGCCAAAGGAGAGTGCATGGAAGACAATCCTGATAGTTTAGTGAACCAAGAAGTCCTCACACCTGGTCAACTCTTCCTTATGTTTCTGAAGGTAAACACCTGCTGCTTTCACCGTGGGTAGTGGTCCTGCTTGCAGAATGGTGAGACAATTTCCAGCAGTAGTGTTTCCTACGTATTTATGATTTGTAGGTGTGGCATTTTACATAGTCTTGCCTTTTCTTTTTCTTTTTTTTTTTTTTTTAGTCTTGCCCTTTCTTTTTGTTTGTTTAGCAGTAAGGGAGTTAATCAAAGATCTTAGTTTATATCAAATTCAGAAATTTCTTTAATGCTTCTTAGAGGCTGAGTAAAGACAACATCAAACGTTGGTCATAACATTAATGGTAACATGTTACTGACCTAACGTATGTGATCTCCTTACTTTTGTACCAGCTTTGTTTTAAGCTTCCGAGCCTCTGAATTTGGGACATAATAATCTTCAGGAAGGTACAGGACATTGACATAATCTGAATTACAGGCTTCGTTAGCTATTTCACAGAGTGTTGCAGCAGAGATTGAAGTGTCCTGTGATTTCTGTGCTTGGTTCTGAGGGTTTCTTATTGGGCGGGGGGTGGGGGTGGGGAGCTAGAGATACTACAGAGCTGCCCTTTCTAAGAGCAGATTGGGTGGACGCTGTTCATCATCTTCTGTGGGGTCTCCCCTCCCTGCTCAGCTTTATACGCCTAAACCTTTCACTGGAAAGGCTGGTGAACCTTATAGATGGCTTCTGAGAGGCCTCTCTCACTTCTCTAGCACTGTTGTGTGTAGGCCTTACATAGAACAAGTCCCAGTCATTCAAATTGCTTTTCTAAATCTAAAAGGTGCTAGAACACACACACACAAAAAAAAACACGAATTGGCAGGACAACCTGACCTGCCCTGACATGATGCTATTTATAATTTTTATTGATTCTACTTAGTGTGACAGTTTGTGTGTTTCACTGTAGAAATGTGTTTGATTACAAGCCAGTGCCTCAGTCTTCATAATACATGTTGGGTTTATGCACCTGCTACCTTTCTAAACTCTGGGGAATTCTTAATACTGAAATACATTTGGCCTAAGCAATCCTCTAATGCCCTGCTTCATGAAGAAAAGTTTGTTGTGAGGATTAAATAAATATGCAAAGTACCATTTTACAGTATGCATCCAAGAACTACTAGCTGCTTGCCCTTGCAGGTTAACAACAAAGTGGCAGTAGGCAGAGAGAGTAAGCTCCTCATTCTTCCCACCGCCTCCTGTCTTGGGTTACAGAACTGCTTCCGGTATCTCTGACCCTCAGTTCTGTGGCTTTCTTTTTCTCTTCTCTTCTCTTCTCTTCTCTTCTCTTCTCTTCTCTTCTCTTCTCTTCTCTTCTCTTTTCTTCTCTTCCCTTCCCTCCCCTCCCCTCCCCTCCCTTCCCCTCCCCTCCCCTTCCCTTTTCCATTTTGTTTTAGATTTATAGGAGAAGAAAACATCAGTCTTTCCTATGATCTTGTCAACTATCTTGTATGTTGGGTGTCATTTGAGATACTGAGCTCTTCCTAGTTGATTTTATTGTTAGGACAGCGGGCTGCTGCTGCTTGGTCTCAAAGCTTTGTTGCCTGTCTCCGGTAGAAGCTGTTTTGACTGCTTGATTAAGAGCATTTTAATGAAAAACTTTTCTAAAACCAAAGCAAACCGTTTTGATTCTTTCCATTTGTGTCAATAATCTTGATAGGAGCAACTTTGCCCCACTCCAAGGGATATTTGACGATGCTTGGAGACATTTTCGGTTGTCACAGCTTGGGGGGATGCTTTTGGCATCCAGTGGTTAAGGGCCAGGGATGCTGCTAGACATCCTACATGCATGCAGGGTGCCTCTGCACAAAGAACTATTCCAGCCAAAATGTTGATAGTGCCAAGGTTGAGAAACTGATCTACAGGAATTTGTAGCTTCTGTCTTAAGAATGCCTAACCTAAGGGCAGCCTGGGTGGCTCAGTGGTTTAGTGCCACCTTCAGCCCAGGGCATGATCCTGGAGTCCCAGGATTGAGTCCCATGTCAGGCTCCCTGCATGGAGCCTGCTTCTCCCTCTTCCTAGGTCTCTGTCTCCTTTTCTGTCTGTCTCATGAATAAATAAATAAAATCTTTAAAAAAAAAAAAAAGCCTAACCTATAATAGTGCATCGAAAGGCTGGTTTTCAGGGTTATAGGCCACATGTTTTCCATGTCAAATGTATACGTTGTGGGCCTTTGTTGTGGGTATATAGATTACGTAGGAGTAAATACAAAAAGCAAATAATCTGAATATAATAGTTTAAATTTTATTTCAGGAAAAAATGGAATCTTGGTTAGTGTCTATTAAAATAGCTCTAGATAAGAGGTCTCAGAAGACAAATGTGTCCATAAACACTGAAAATTTGATGAGGATTTTTAATCTGGGAACAGACCTTACAAAACCATTTGAATATCTTCTTGCTACTGGGAATCTGCGTTCTAAAACAGGTAAAATAAAACAGATTGGCTTCATTTTAAGTTAAATCTTAATTGCTCAGTATTGGTTCTCTTTAAAAGTGAACTTGTCTCTTCGATTTCACGTTGTAAATTTGACAAGTGTGTGTCAGCCTGAAAGGCTTGAGATGAGGCATCCGTAGAGCTTAAATCCATTTCTCATCGTCACATGCATCTCTGTGCCTCCTTCCATAGTACTAACGACAGTGTAATCTGTGAGTGACAGTTACCAGGACAGGCAGTTTGGAAGGGTTGTAGATACATGCCCGTCCCTAAACTAGGTGCATCAGCCAGGCCTGAAAAACTTAAGTGGTCTTTGAGAGCCCAGATATCTGCTGGGGTTTTTTTTGTTTTTTTTTTTAAAGATTTTATTTATTTATTCATGAGAGACACAGAGAGGCAGAGGGAGAAGCAGGCTCCATGCAGGGAGTCCGATGTGGGACTTGATCCTGGGTCTCCAGGATCAGGCCCTGGGCCAAAGTTCTGAGCCACCAGGGCTGCCCTCTGCTGTTTTTTTTAAACAGATGGTCCCGATACAGATTTTTTTTAGGACTAATAGCTTCTTACATACTCTCCAGTTCCTTCTGATGCATCCCATTTAGTTGCTCGCTGTTTCATGTTCCTTTAATGTTTCCCACAAAGGAGGTAGTAGTAGAGGGGAGAGGGAACCCATGGGGCTTATATAATTTGGGAAATCAAGATTTTGACTGCCTTTTTACTACTAATTTTGTAAACTCTTCCCACTCATCAGAGCTAATAAACTTTATGGTAACTCCGTGGTTTTTAGTGTGCTCTGAGTTTTCTGTCCCCAGAGCCGCAAATTAGAATAGACTTTGTTTTTTAAATTGAACCTGTATTTGAATGATTTTTGTTTTATTAAGGTCTTGGCTTCCTGCAAGATTCTGGACTTTGTGTTGTGGCTGATAAGCTGAACTTCATACGCTATCTCTCCCATTTCCGCTGTGTGCACAGAGGGGCTGATTTTGCCAAGATGAGGACCACCACAGTACGCAGGCTGCTGCCAGAGTCCTGGGGTTTCCTTTGTCCTGTGCACACCCCAGATGGGGAGCCCTGTGGCCTGATGAACCACTTGACCGCTGTGTGCGAGGTTGTCACACAATGTGTGTATACGGCATCTGTTCCCACTTTGCTCTGCAGCTTGGGTATGTTGTGTAAGGTTTGAAACAGTCTTATTTGGGTATGTGGGTTTTAACAGGTACAGACTATTAAGTTAGGCTTTTTGAGGTGCTGAGCAGAGAATTCCTGCAAGAATTGTTTCCTCTTCTACATAGCAGTTGGGCTGGTTCCTTGGCTTTTCTGTAGGTCGGGTGCATTTTTTGAAAATAAGTGAAAGAGAAATTAAATGTTGTAGTTTTGCTCTTTCACATTCTCTCCCTCAAAAGACGTCATAGCATTTGAAATAAAGCAGCATTCAGCATTTAATATTGGAAAAAGCATTTTGAGTCGCTCTCCCTGCATCTGGTGGCTTAACTCCTGGACCTCTAAGTAGGAAAGAAGGTCCTTTTGCAGGAAAACAGTTAAAAAGGTGTTGTTAGTCTGTACCCTGGTGTTAATCAGAGACACAGCCTTTGTTCCTGGGGACTTCTAGCCACTCTCTCTGCTTTGGCTGAATGTCCTGGAATGACCACAAAAGCACTAGTTTTAATGCTGCGGTTACAAATACATTTTAGCAAATAGGGCAAATTCACAGGTGTGGAATCCACAAATAATGAGGATTAAATGTAGTTAGTTAGGTTTTGGGGGAAGAGTTAATCTGTTTGTCAAAATGTAGAAGGTATGCAGTGGAAAGCCTCTCTTAGATCCCTGGCCCCCAGCTGCTCTCCCCTCAGATGGACAGAGTCATTCATTTCTTGTGTGTCCTTGTTGAAATGATTTAGAAACACTCAAGCGATACAAAAATGTTCTGGTGTAGAGACAAGATAACTAGATGTCTAAAATGATGAAGTGGCTGTTGAGCCCACCTGGAGGGAGTTTTTAATGTAAGAAAGTGTTCAGATGTGAACCTTCTGTTTGTTCCCTTCCACCAGGGGTCACTCCAGTTGATGGAGCTCCACATCGACCCTACAGCGAGTGCTACCCTGTCCTGCTAGATGGCGTCATGGTTGGCTGGGTGGATAAGGAGCTTGCTCCTAGCATTGCAGAGTCTCTCCGACATTTTAAGGTTGAGTCTTTGTGAATTGTTCTATCCCTTCATCTTAAGTCGTCAGTCCTTTTCTGGTTGTTGAGATAGCCCCAGGGCCGTCTAGAGTGGTCAGGGGGTCTGGAGGCCAGAAGCTAATTCCCTAAGTGCCTGCACATTCCCCAGAATTGCAGAATCTTGTCTTGGGCTGACCTCAGAAGTCGGACTCTGGGGCAAATGCTTTGACCTGCATGCATTTTTTTTTTTTTTTTTTTTTTTTTTTTTTTTGGTAGTTTCACCGAGGCCCTAGTCTAAGAAATCTAAGAAATCTTAACTTTTTTTGTTTTGAAAATACTAATGGTGGGGTCCCTGGGTGGCTCAGTGGTTGAGTGTCTACCTTTGGCTCAGGTCATGATCCTGGGGTCCTAGGATCGAGTTTCTGTATCGGGCTCCCCGCATGGAGCCTGCTTCTCCCTCTGCCTATATTTCTGCCTCTTTCTGTGTGTCTCTCGTGAATAAATAAATAAAATCTTAAAAATAAATAAATTTACATAACAGAATTTACCATCATAACCATGTTTAAGAGGTTTTCTACTTCTAATGAGGTCTGTTTGGGTAGCCTGTATTTTACCCATTTTATTTTGATTTCTTGGAGTTGTACAGAGTATACTTATAATTTTAAATTTTAGTTTCAGTAGTTTTTTTGCTGTTGTCATTTCTTACTCAGTACATTTGTCTGCCCCCCCCCACTCCTTTTTTTCTTGACTAAGTTAAACAAGGGGGATTTGTTGGTTTGTTTTTTTTTTTAAAGTACCAAGAATTTTGATTTGTTGCTTTGAGCCTTTTTCGGTACTGTACCTCATTAAGTTCAGGTTTTATCTTTGTTAACTTGTGGGGGTTTTACGTATGTGTGTTCTGTTTGTTTGGGTTTTTTTTAGCTTTTATGTTAAGAATTTAATCCATCTGTTTTTGTTGATGACTTGTTTAGCTGTGAATCCCCAGAAGTTCTGATATATAGGTCTTGTTATTTTTTTTTCACATTTTTGTAATGTGTGTTTATATTTTACCCTGGAGTTGGTTAGTAGAAGTTTTGTTGTTTTGTTTTTTAATTTCCAGGTAGAAGAGCCTTTTCATTGAGTACAGTTTAAAATAAAACCAGTAATATACTACATTCTAGACATCAGAGGACAAAGTTTTACTTATGCATCCACGTGCACCTTCTTGGTTTACCTTTCCTCTAGGCTCCCCTTTACCAGTTTGCCACATAGTGAGGTACCACCCACCCCCCAGAAAGTAGGGCTTTGGCCAATTCTGGATATGAGGTGAGTAGCATTCTGTGTGGTGATGAGACTGGAAGGGCACAAAGTTATTACTGGCATAACTGATTTAAATTTTTTCTTTAAGATTTTATTTATTTATTTATTTATTTTTTTTTTTTTTTTTTTTTTTTTTTTAGTCTTTTTTTTCAATTTTCACTTATTTATGATAGAGAGAGAGAGAGGCAGAGACATAGGCAGAGGGAGAAGCAGGCTCCATGCACCGAGAGCCCGACGTGGGATTTGATCCCGGGTCTCCAGGATCGCGCCCTGGGCCAAAGGCAGGCGCCAAACCGCTGCGCCACCCAGGGATCCCAAGATTTTATTTTTTTATTCACGAGAGAGGCAGAGACAGGGAAAGCAGGCTCCATGCAAGGAGCCTGATATGGGACTCGATTCCAGGACCTCCGGGATCACGGTCTGAGCTGAACGCAAATGATCAACCACTGAGCCACCCAGGTGTCCCACTAATTTAATTTCTTGATGCTGCTTTTTATATTTGGCCTCCTTTCCCATTCTACCCACCTCCTAGGTGACAGGAGGATAAATTTGAAACACATCACTTCTTCTTAATTGAACTCTGTTGAAAACAGGTATTAAAAGAAAAAAGAATTCCTCCCTGGATGGAAGTGGCCCTTATCCCTATGACAGGAAAACCAAGTTTATACCCAGGATTGTTCCTGTTTACCACTCCTTGTAGATTGGTACGGCCTGTGCAGAACTTGGAATTAGGCAAAGAAGAACTAATTGGAACTATGGAACAGGTATGTAGAACATTGTGATTGGTGCCTGTATATGCTCCTGTTACAGTACACAACTTTCGGAGACTTAATAACCACTCTTTTTTAAAAGTGTTATCGGGGTACCTGGGTGGCTCAGTCAGTTAAGTGTCCAACTCTTGATTTCTGCTCAGGTCATGATCTCAGGGTCATGGGATCGAACCCTAAGTCGGGCTCTGCACTCAGCAGGAAGTCTGCTTCACATTCTCTCTTTCCCTCTGTCCCTCTGCCTGCTTGCATGAGCACCTGTTTCTCTCTCTCAAAACAACAACAACAACAAAAAAAAAAACCAGAAAACTTCTTTTTATAAAGAAAGTGTTGTTGTTCTTTAATAACAATTGGGCATTTGAAAAAAATCAGAATTTACTTTCTGCCTCCTACCAGAACAAAGCAGTTTTCACATGTTCCTTCACTGTGCTTACATATCGAGAAAGAGAGTTGGTGGTCACATTACCTGCCTTCTCATCCCGCCCAGCTCCTTTGCACCTGACTCTGAGTCAGGTGGTGAGGTGGGAACATTCCATTAGACTTAATATTTGCCTACATCTTTGCAGTTGCAAAACTGTGGGCTTTGTGCTACCTCAAAATGTCTGTCTTCCTGTCCTTCACAGTTGGACCAGGGTAGATTTAGAATGAAATGCATCAGGCAAACAGTATTTCTGACTGGAAGCTTCTCCGTGCTTCCCAGTGGATCCCATCAGTGTTCATGATATGGAGTGGGAACGTTTGCATTCACATCTTTGAGTCCTAAACTCAGAGAGAGGATGAGTTCATATGTTAGCAGTGAGTTATTCTGTGCCTTGAACTTCCTCACCCTTCCTCTCTTCCAGATCTTCATGAACATTGCCATCTTTGAGGATGAGGTTTTGGCTGGAGTTACCACTCACCAGGAGCTCTTCCCTCACAGCCTGCTGAGTGTGATTGCCAACTTCATCCCCTTCTCCGATCACAACCAGAGTCCCCGAAATATGTATCAGTGCCAGATGGGTAAGATGGAGTGGAGGGTGGTGGGATTCACACAGAAGAAAAGTGCTTATAACTTTTTTATTTTGAAATAATTTCAAATTCAGAGAAATGTTGTGGGCATGGTACAAAGAACTTCTGTAAGCCCTTTATGTAGATTCTGTTAACATGTGCACTGTTTTCCATTTGGAGGTAAATTGCAGACACGATGCCCCTTTATCCCTAAATATTTCATTGTGTATTTCCTAACAGCAAGGATGTCTCCTTACATATAACAAGGGCAAATATTAACATCAGGAAATTGATGTTAATGACATTGATATTGATGTCATTATACTGTTCTATAGTCCTTACTCTGATTTTGATTGATCATCCCCAAAATATGGTTTATGGCAAATTTTTTTCTGTGTAGCACCTAGTCCAGGATCACGCAGTGTATTAGGTGACACATCTCTTTAGTCATTTAATTCTTTTTTTTTTTTTTTTAAGATTTTATTTATTTATTTGACAGAGAACAAGCAGGAGGAGCAGCAGGGAGAGGGAGGAGCAGGTTCCCCCCTGAGCAGGGAGCCTGATGGGGGCTCCATCCCAAAGCTCCAGGATCATGACCTGAGCTGAAGGCAGTCATCTAGACACTCTCTCCTTAGTCTTTTATTTTTATTTTATTATATTTTTTTAAAGATTTATTTATTTATTTATGATAGAGAGAGGCAGAGACACACACAGGCAGAGGGAGGAGCAGGCTCCATGGTGGGAGCCCGACGCAAGACTCGATTCCGGGACTCCAGGATTGCGCCCTGGGCCAAAGGCAGGCGCCAAACCGCTGAGCCACCCAGGGATCCTCTCTTAGTCTTTTAAATTAGATCCTTAGCCTTTGTCATTTTTGATTTTAACATTGTTTAACAAAAATATAGTTTATTTTGTAGAATGTTTATTGATTTGGTTTGTCTGAGATCTTGTAATTTGATTTTTGAAGAACACAAGCCCTTGTAGTCACCCACATCTTATCACTTCTGGTGCTCTGCCTACCTAATGATTCAGGTTTCCGTTGAGTGTTGCATCCCTTGAGCCTAAAAAACCTTCCTATAACATTTTTTATAGTAGGTGGCTGGCTACAAATCCTCTTAGGTTTTATTTCTCCAAAAATGTCTCTATTTCATCTTTACTTGGAACTGGATGTATGATTCTGATTTGACAGTTACTTTTTTTTTTTTTTTTTTTTAGCACTTAAGAGATGTTACACGGTCTCTTCTTGGTGTCTAGAAGTCAGTGATTGATTGTATATAATGTGTTATTTTCCCATCCTTAAGATTTTCTCTTTATATCTGGTTTGTAGCTGATTAAGTATGATATGTCTAGATATGATCTTTGTGCTTGCAGTTTACTGATATTCTAAAATCTGTTCTTGTTTTTTTTTTTAATCTGTTTTAAAAGATATCATCAGGGGCACGTGGGTGGCTCAGTTGGTTAAGCATCTGTCTTTGGCTTGGGTCATATCTCAGTGTCCTGGAATGGAACCTCACATTGGGCTCCCTGCTTAGAGGGGAATCTGCTTCTCCCTCTCCCCCTACCCCTCTGCCCTGCTCGTGTTCTGTCTCTGTTGTGTGCATGCTCTCTTTCAAATAAATAAAATCCTTAGGGGAAAAGGAAAAAAAGACTATGGGTTCTATTATGTTCCTCTGAAGAGGATTGGTCTTATCTTTAACTGTTAGGTAGTGGAACAGAGCAGTTGAAGTATGTTCTTCTGGCCTGAGGTGGGCTGCTCAGATCTGTCCCATGCATGCATAGTTCAGTCCACCGAAGATTTGACTCGGTTTATATGCAGAATTTCAGGCTCTTTACTGTTCCTTCCTTTCTAAAATATCCCCTCTTACATTTGAGTTGCTCTTGTGTTCTGAACTCTACTCCTTGGTTCTTCAAGCCAGCAAGACTGTAGGTCTCTAAGTTGTAGCCACTATACTGACTGGACCATCAGGCAAAACATTAAAAACTAAAAAAGCTAGTATTTTCACTCTGTTCCATTTCTTTTGTTCAAGTGTAAATTCGTCTCTAGTACCTGTTAGCTCTTGGTTATTTTCCAGTGGGTTCAGATTTTGTGTGTGTGTGTCTGTGTGTGCATAAGTGGTGATTTTCTGTTTTATATTGTTCTGGATTTTATGTGCTGAGAGTGGTCTTGTAGGAGCAGCATTTTATTACTGGAAACTGGAAGTCTCCTTTTCTGTCTTTTAAAATTCCGCTATGTATGTATGCATATATATATTTAGTCTTAACATTGTTTCAAATCGATACTCTATAATGTAGTACAAAGAAGTCTTACTTCCCTACCCTCTGTACCCCACACCCAGAATTAACAAACACTGGCATTTTGCTGTGTAAGAAAATAATCTAATTCGATAATAGTTACTGTCCCCTTTTCACCCCTTCTCTTCCACTAGTAATACCCTGTAGTTTGTTTATATATAGAGATATAGATATCCTTTATAATCTCCTTTTTTATGCTTTTTTTACATAATATACATGTCCCCATAAACTAGGTATAGAATTGTCTGGGATGTGTTACAAATGTACATAAATCATACATTAAATGACATTCTGTGCTTTTTTTTTCCCCACTCAGCATTGTTTTCATGGTCTGATTACATAGATACATGTGATTCTGCTTCATTTTCATGCTGTGTATTGATTTATTCATTGCTCTGTGATGTATATTTTATTGTTTCCAATTTTATATATGACCTTTATAATCAAGGGGAAAAAAAGAAGATGCTACAGGCTTGGTTTTTTTTTTTTTTTTTCCCTTTGTAGGGAAGCAAACTATGGGCTTTCCACTTCTCACCTACCAAGCCCGATCAGATAATAAACTGTATCGTCTTCAGACCCCACAAAGCCCTTTAGTGAGACCATACATGTATGATTATTATGACATGGATAACTATCCAATTGGGACAAATGCCATCGTTGCTGTTATTTCTTACACTGGGTATGATATGGAAGATGCCATGGTAAGTTCTACTAAGAGATGTAGTTCCATTCCTTTTAATTTTTAACTTTTTCATTTACTGTTTTTCTGTATCCCTGCACATGAGTATTCTGTTAAATGATTAGTTCCTAGTCTCCATTGAAAGTGGTAAGCCCTGAGGAATATTCACTAAATATTCAGATATGCATATATTGTGCATATTTGAGTGCATAGTATGAGTAGATGTTGAATGAATGTAGTTTTGGATATATCTACCTTTTATATTCATTATGCATGATTAGGCTTTAAGCCCTTTATAAGTGGGTTTTGTTTTTTATTTTTAAAAAAAGATTTATTTATGAATTTATTCATGAGAAACACACAGAGAGAGGCAGAGACATGGGCAGAGGGAGAAGCAGGCTCCCCGCAGGGAGCCTGATGAAAGGAATCGATCCTAGGACCCTGGGACCATACCTGAGCCAACGGCTCAACCACTCAACCACTGAGCCACCCAGGCGCCCCTATCAGTGGGTTTTAATAGTATAGAAAGCTTGGAAAATTTGGAGGTTTTTTGTTTTTTTTTTTTTTTAAGATTTTATTTATTTATGGTGAAGACGCTTGACCACTGTCCCAGGATGGTGACACCTGTGGCCATCACTCTTTCTGTAACCCTGAAGTGAATTGAGGCTGGCAACCCCACATCATGTCGATGCTGAACCGAGCGACTCAGGCCCTCAGGAAGCCCGAGGCCAGAGGCATGATCCGGACCATCATGCGGGCAGGCCAGGCCACATCTGGGCCTCCATTAGGTCCCATCCTGGGTCAGAGAGGTGTTTCCATCAACCAGTTCTGTGCAAGGAGTTCAACAAGAAGACAAAAGACATCAAAGAAGGCATTCCTTTGCCCACAAGATTTTTGTGAAGCCTAATAGGACATTTGAAATCAAATTGGACAGCCCACTGTTTCCTACTTCCTGAAAGCAGCTGCTGGGATTGAGAAGGGGGCCTGGCAGACAGGGAAGGAGGTGGCCAGCCTGGTGACCTTGAAGCATGTGTATGAAATCGCCCAAATTAAAGCTCAGGATGAGGCCTTCGCCCTGCAGGATGTGGTTCACTCTGTCCTCTGTGGTTCACTCCATCATTGGCTCTGCCCATTCCCTGGGCATTCGTGTGGTGAAGGACCTCCATTCAGAAGAGCTGGCAGCTTACCACAAGGAGCAAGCCACATTCTTGGCTGCCCACAAAGAGGCAGATTTGGCAGCCCAGGCAAAAGCTACCAAGAAGTGACCCTGTCCTCCACATGCCAGGATTTTGAAGGGAATGGCTGAAATGGAGGCCAGTTGGAAAAGCTGTACTGAAGGGGTGGAAGGAGGCGACACCAAGCTGATTATTTCCCTGACTTTAAATTATATATTTTTACACATATGACAATATCAAGAAATCAAACTTTAAACATCCTTCTGTCATCAAAAAAAAATTTTTTTATTTATTTGAGAAACAGTGTGTGCACACAAGCAAGGAAGGGAGAGGGGCAAAAGGAGAGGGAGAGGCAGGCTTCCTGCTGGGCAAGGAGCCCAATGCGGGGCACGATCCCAGGGTCCTGGGATCAGGACCTGAGCTGAAGGCAGATCCTTAACCAACTGAACTACCCAGGTGCCCCTGAAATTTAGAGTCTTTATATTTTTTTTTAAAGATTTTATTTATTTATTCATGAGAGAGAGAGAGAGGCCGAGACACAGGCAGAGGGAAAAGCAGGCTCCACTCAGGGAGCCCAATGCGGGACTCGATCCCGGGACTGCAGGACCTCGGCCTGGGCTGAAGGCAGGCGCTAAACCGCTGAGCCACCCAGGGATCCCTGGAGTTTTTAAATTAGAATGCCAGTTATCCTAAACCAAGTATTTTAATTCTAGCCATCTTTATTGTGAAAATCCCCATTTGGCCTCAGTCTCTTAAATTAATGATTCTTTGACTTTGTAGATTGTGAATAAAGCCTCCTGGGAACGAGGCTTTGCCCATGGAAGTGTCTACAAGTCCGAGTTCATAGATCTCTCTGAAAAAATTAAACAAGGAGATGATAGTCTGGTGTTTGGTGTCAAGCCTGGGGACCCACGGATTTTGCAGAAGTTAGATGATGATGGATTGCCATTTATTGGAGCACGGCTGCAGTATGGAGATCCATATTATAGTTACCTGAACCTCAACACCGGGGAAAGCTTTGTGACGTACTATAAGTAAGTTTGGGTACCCAGTGCTGGTTATTTTTTTTTTAAGATTTTATTTATTTATTTATGAGAGACACAGAGACATAAGCAGAGGGAAAAGCAGGCTCCCTGCAGGGAGCCCGATGCAGAACTTGACCAGAGCCAAAGGCACCCAGCCTCTGAGCCACCCAGGTGTACCCACCCCCCTCCCCAGTGCTGTTTTTTAAAGGTGGTTTTCTCAGTGAAATTGCCAAGGTCAGTGAAAGTTATCTTGTAACAGGAGAGTTGTGGAAAAAATATAAGTGGTAGCTCGGTTACTCAGTCATAACTGAATTGGTATTTCTTAAATGAGACACAGTTCTGTGTCTGTCTTTTTCTATTTCTCTTGTCAGTCTGTTACACGATTTGATAAGTTATCTGTGACTTCTTTGAAAACTGAGTTATTCAAACTTGCTATCTCTCTCATGAATGTTTTTTTGGGTTTCCCTAGCTAAAAATGTCAAGTTCAGTGTGCCTCTCGTTAAAATTAAAAATGTAAAAAAAAAAAAAAAAGTGTCTAGCTTATTTTACATCTATTAAATGGTTTTAGCAGTAGGTCTTTGTTATGGTGTTTTGGTAGTCTCTTGTGACTATTCTTTCAGATGAGCAGAGTTCTGTAGCAAATCGAATCAGTAGCCCTGTTCATAAATACTTTCAGGGATATCAAATCTATTTGTACTGGAGAATAAATGAAAAAATAAATTTTGCAAATATCCTTTATGTCAGTAAAACTGAGGTGTCTTTGTAAGTTTAAAAATAATAGTTTGACCTTCTGTCTCCTTTTTTCCCCCAGGAGTAAAGAAAATTGCATTGTGGATAACATCAAAGTGTGTAGTAATGACACTGGCAATGGGAGATTCAAGTGTGTTTGCATCACGATGAGAGTCCCTCGGAACCCAACCATTGGAGATAAATTTGCTAGCCGTCATGGGCAAAAGGGCATCTTGAGCAGGTTGTGGCCAGTTGAGGACATGCCATTTACTGAGAGTGGGATGGTCCCAGACATTCTGTTCAATCCTCATGGTTTTCCCTCCCGCATGACTATTGGTATGTTAATTGAAAGTATGGCAGGGAAGTCTGCTGCTTTGCACGGTCTCTGCCATGATGCTACACCCTTCACCTTTTCAGAAGAGAACTCGGCCTTAGAATACTTTGGTGAGCTGTTAAAAGCTGCTGGCTACAACTTCTATGGCACTGAGAGGTTGTATAGTGGCATCAGTGGGATAGAACTGGAAGCAGACATTTTCATAGGTGTGGTTTATTATCAACGTTTACGCCACATGGTCTCAGACAAATTCCAAGTTAGAACCACAGGAGCCAGAGACAAAGTCACTAACCAGCCCATTGGGGGAAGAAACGTACAGGGTGGAATCCGTTTTGGGGAAATGGAGCGGGATGCTCTCTTAGCTCATGGTACATCATTTCTCCTTCACGACCGCCTCTTCAACTGTTCAGATCGATCGGTAGCCCATGTCTGTGTCAAGTGTGGTAGTTTACTCTCTCCACTGTTGGAGAAGCCACCTCCTTCTTGGTCTGCCATGCGCAACAGAAAATACAACTGTACTTTGTGTGACCGCAGTGATACTATCGACACTGTTTCTGTGCCTTATGTTTTCCGGTATTTTGTAGCTGAACTGGCAGCTATGAACATCAAAGTGAAATTGGATGTTGTTTAACTTGATGTGGCCTTTTGGGTTAGGAGAACTGTCAGATTAAAACAAAATGTGACTTTAGCTCAGTGAAGATATTACTTGGTTACTCTGGAGTTATTTTCAAGCATGTTTCCCACCAAGACTTGGCAACTAAGAATTCAAGATTTCTGAGTCTGACCAGAAGAGTAACTACTAAAGTTGATTTTCAGTACACTTGTTCAAAAATTCGATGAGTATCTTAAATGATTCTACTGGTAAGTAGAAGGATATATAGGGAAGTCTTTCCAACCCCAGGGTCTTTGAATCCTACTTTCAGTGGGCAGTGAGTGTCGAACATTTCCCTGTCTAGAACAGAGCAATCCAATACAAATACAATGCAGGCCGTTTATGTAATTTTATATTTGCTTATATCCACATTAAAATAAAAACAGAAGGTAGCTCTATCGAAGTGTAATTATTACATAAAACTGCATATAGTTAACATACAATTTGATGGGTTTGAGCATACGCATACACTTATCAAAAATGATCACCACAATCAAGGTAATAAACATCACCTCCAAAAGATTCCTTGTGCCCTTTGTGTGTGTGTGTTTGGTAAGAACACTGAATATGACCATCTACCTTCATAACAAATGTTTGGATGTACGATAGAGCATGGTTAGCTACAGGCAGCATTTACTCACCTTGTAACTTAGAACTTTACCAGCAGCAACTCCCATTCCTCTCCACCAGCTCCTGCTAGTCATCATACTAGTCGAGGAGTTTGACTATTTTAGATATCCCATATAAATGAGATCATGCAGTATTTGTGCTTCTGTGACTGGCTTATTTCACTTAGCACAGTGTCCTTCCCATGTTGTTGCATATGGTAGAATTTCACTCTTTCTTAAGGCTGAATAATAGTCCATTGTTTGTGTGTGTGTGTAGATCTTTATTCATCTCTCCCTCTTTTTAAAAAGATTTTATTTGAGAAAGATAGCAAGAGAAAGCACCAGCAGGAGGGGTTGGGGGAGAAGCAGGCTCCCAGTGAATGGCCGTCGAGGCTGCAGTTATGCAACTTCCGATGTGTGTCATGACAATGTCACTGCTTTTTAAACTTGATCACTCTTTATTTTAGTAAAATGCCCCCAGAGTCCACAAAACTCAGATTTGCAGAGGTTTTATTTTTTGGCCTTAGAACCTGCAGAAATTAGGAGGTACTGACCCCAGTGTGGCAGCCTTGGCCCAGGATTGTTTGCCTTGGCAGATATGTTCATACAGATGAATATAAAAAATTCTTTTTCTTTGGCTTATTGCTTTTTTTTTTTCATCCTCCCTTCTCACCTTCCCCTAAAGAAAGCTACTTCTTCATTTGGTGGTACAATTATTTTTTTTAACTAAAATAAGATAAAATTCTTAAAAAAAAAGAGTTGAGCAGGAAGGCTCTATCCCAAGACCCTGGGATCATGACTGGAACCAATGGCAGACGCTCAACCAAGTGAACCATCCAGGTATCCCTATTTGTTCATCTCTTGGTCCGTATCTTAGAGATAATATTCATATACTATATTTTATTTAATGTAATCTAGCCAAAATGCCATTTTCACATGTAATAAATACTAACAATTTATGGAGATGTTTTATATTCTTTTTTTCATACTAATCTCTAAAATCCAGTGGCTATTTTATTCATGTACAATATTTCATTGTATGGTTGTACTGTTCCCTACTGATGCATATTTGGGCAGTTCCATTCTTTGGCTATTATAAACAGTGTTGGCAGTAGATAAACTTATTGTCTTCACTCGTGAATACATGCCTTTTGATATTAAACTTTACAAAGATAATTCTTGAGTCTGGGTTTAGGTGTCTATTACTAAATATAAGGCAGATAGGGGTAGACTGGGAAAAAGTATATCCTGGCTTTGCTTCATGAAACATGGGGGGGAAAAAAAAGGAAAAATACTTCGAGTCTCTTGGTTGATACTTCCACCTGCTGTTAGTAGAATCCCAGGTGAACTTACCCCATTCCAGTCTCTGCCTATATCACAATCCCATAGTGGAGGTATGTTGTTCCAAGTCTCCCAATTTTTTTAGGATCACTAAAAATGGTAATAAAATTTAACTTTGTTTCAAGTTTTAACTTAAATTCCAGTTAACATATAGTATAATATTAGTTTCACGAGTAGAATTTAGAGATTCATCATTTACATATAACACCCAGTGCTCATCACAAGTGCCCTCCTTAATAGCCATCATCCATTTAATGATCCTACCTGCCTGCCTCCTCTCCAGCAACCTTTAGTTTTCTATAGTTAAAAGTCTGTTTTATGGTTTGCCTGTCTTCCTCCCACCGCCCCCCATGTTCATCTGTTTTATTTCTTATATTCCCCATATGAGTGAAATCATTTGCTTTTTAAAATTAACAGATTCGCAAACTTGATATTGGGACAATTCAGAGTTTAGTCCTATTTCACCATTTTTACACGCACTCATTTGTATATGTGTGTATAGTTCTGCTCAATTGTATCACACGTGCAGATTGATGTAACCAACCAACCAAACCAACCAAGCTGATGCACAGCTACTCCACACCACAGGGCTCTGCCATGTTTTCCCTTTATAGCTGTCCCCAACCCTATCCACCATCTTTAACCCCTGGGAACCACTAATCTGTTCTCCATCTTTATAATTTTTGTTGTTTCAAGAATACTATATAAATGGAATCATACAGTATGTGATATTTTGAAATTGTCCTTTTCTACTCAGTGCAGTTCCCCTGAGATCCACTCAGGGTCTTGCATGTGTCAGTAATTTACTCCTTAGTGCCACTCGGCACTCCATAATACAGTTTATGCTTTATCATTTGGTTTTGGTTCTTGGTAGATCATGTTTTTTGGTGTCATGTCTTAAGAATTCAAGCCCAGGGGTTCCTGGGTGGTTCAGTAGGTTAAGCATCTGCCTTTGGCTAAGGTCATGATCCTGGGATCCTGGGATCAAACCACATGGGGCTTCCCTGCTTGGTGAGGTATCTCCTCCCCTCCCTACCCACTTGGGCTCTTTGTCTCTCTCTCAAATAAAATCTTAAGGAAAAAAAAAACCTCTTCAAGCCCAAAAGTTTTCTATTACCTCCTAAAAGTTTTATAGTTTTATGCTGTACATTTCAATCTATGATTTATCCCTTTTGAGTTTTTTTTTTTAAGATTTATGCATTTATTAGAGTGCATGAGTGGTGGGGCAGAATGGGAGGCAGACAGAATCACAAGCAGATTCCCTGGTGAGTGAGCCCGCCGCAGGGCAGGGCTCAATCTCAGGACCCTGAGATCATGACCTGAACCAAAAGCAAGAGTTGGATGCCCAACTGACTGAATCACCCAGGAACCCCGTGAGTTAGTTTTCGTATAAGATGTGAAGTTCAGATCAAGATTCTTTTTTTTTTTTTTTTTGCCATAAGATTGGGTGATACCTTATGTATCTCTCTGAGTGTTGTGTTGGTATAACACAAATCAGTGTATGCAGTGAAGGTATACAGACAGGTATAGACATGATACATATTTATACAAATGGAATGTTGTTACAAAACAAATGTCTTGGGACGCCTGGCCTGGGTGGCTCAGTGGTTGAGCGCCTGCTTTTGGCCCAGAGCATGATCCTGGAGTCCCAGGATCGAGTCCCACATCAGGCTTCCTGTATGGAGCCTGCATCTCCCTCTGCCTCTCTGTGTGTGTCTCTCATGAATGAATAAATCTTAAAAAAAAAAAAAAAATCCCTCAATGTGGGGTATCTGTCCAAAACAAATGTCTTCAAGGAAAGGATGGAGCTGTATGTAATACAATGTTACTTATATTTATGAATGGAAAATTGCATAACAATATTTTAAATGAGAGGGACACCTGGGTGGCTCAAGGGGTTGAACATCTGCCTTCAGCTCAAGGTGTGACCCTGGAGACCAGGGATCGAGTCCCACATCCATGCTCCATCCCTGCATGGAGCCTGCTTCTTTCTCTGCCTGTGTCTGTCATGAATAAATAAATAAAATCTTTAAAAAAATTGTTAACAGGGCACCTGGGTGGCTCAGTCAGTTGAGCTTCTGCCTTCAGTTCAGGTCATGATCCTAGGTTCCTGCGACGGAGCCCTGTGTCATGCTCCCTGCTCAGTGAGGATCCTGCTTCTCCCTCTCCTGCTCCCCATGGTTGTGCACGCTTGTTCTCACTCTGTCAAATAAATAAAATCTTTTAAAAAATGTTGATAGAACAAAAATGAATTGCCCCACTGTGGTCCTTGAAACTAACCTGCTTTATTTAATGGACATTTTATACACCCAAGTGGTTGTAACAGGAACTGCAAGATATATTATACAAATAGATGTTTCGAGTATGTGTAGAGCTTGAATCTTTTTTAAAAGATTTATTTAAATCTTTTTTTAAAAAATATTTATTTATTATTCATGAGAGACAGAGAGAGAGGCAGAGACACAGGCAGAGGGAGAAGCAGGCTCCATGCAGGGAGCCAGATGTGGGACTCAATCCCAGGTCTCCAGGATCACGCCCCAGGTGGAACCGCTAAACCACTAAACCGCTGAACCACCCAGGCTGCCCTATTTAAATCTCTTGATGGTAAGAGACCCCACCGGGCAGATGTTACAAGGACAGCGCCAGTGGAATGAGTATCTGTGGGACCCAGCAGGTGCCCCAGCCAGGCCCTGTGGTGTGGGGAGGCAGTACAAGATGTGGGGACGAGCCTACCACAGATGATGGAAGAGCTGGTGCGGGCAGGAGTGCTTAAGACTACTGTCCCACAAGCTGTCTGTGCTGCCCTCCCCCTCTGACCAGTTAGTCCTGGTGAGCCTTTTGAACTGCAAGCATTACTGGTAACGAAACATTGCAGCTTGTGGCAAAGGGATGTAGGTGAAAGCGCCCCCTGGGTTTGGTTTTGGCCTTGGTGTCCCTATAAGAGGAGAGCACACAGAGAAGGTGAAGTGAGTAAAGAGATGGAAGTAATGTGTCTACCAGCTGAGGAATGCCAAGGACTGTCTGTAACCACCAGGAGCTGGGCAACAGGCCTGAAGCAGATTCCCTTTCCTAGCCTCCAGAAGGAATCTACTGCCAGCACCTTAATTTTGGACTTCTGGCTTCCTTAACTGTGAAAATGCAGGTCTGTTGTTTTGAGCTACCCAGTCTGTGGCAGTTTGTTACAGCAACCTCAGAAAGCCAGTGGCTCAGCTCACAGACTAGCATGGGTTCCAAATGTGCAATGCCTCCATGTGGATGGAATGTAATACTGAGATTGGAGAGGAGGCTCAGGTTGGCTGTATGGGAAACCAACCACTTAATTAACCCTTCCCACACTTTTCCTCCCCAAGTGGTGCAGTGTGCTACTTCAAACATCAATTACTGCTTCTTGAAGACAAAGCCAAGGAGTGAGGGCAATGTCCTCTAGGTGGAAACGGTTTCTGCACACCTTCTTTTCAGCCTGTGGCCCACAGCTCCCGAGGACCTCAAAGAGATCGGCACCAGGACCCACTCATCAGCTGCAGCTTCTGAATCCACATCTCCTGTGCCTCAACCCCAAGAACCTGCAGTGGATAAGGAAGGGGCAGGCAGTGCTGAGGTGGCCAGGCCCACCTGGCCCAGTACACCCAGTACAGGAGGAAAGGAATTGCCCTGAGTGAGCGGTCAAGGTCTTGCCTAAGACCAGTTCCCAAGAGGCAGAAGAGAGCAGAGCTGACCTCACCATGGGGGCACCACACCCTCTGTTGTGCCTCGCACCCATCATCACTTAGGAAGGTTGTTAAACTGGTGCGTGTCAGTTTCTCTGGGACAGAGCTGTGGCTTTCCCCTCCTCCCAAGCCCTCTGTCGCCCAGCACCCTTAATACAGTCCTGTGTGCACAGCATGGCAGGACCCAACAAGTAGACCCTTTCCCAAGCCTCACTGGCCCCTGCCTACACTGACAAGTGGCTAGAATCCAGAAGCAGGAGGCAGGGATGGGATCCATTGCAGTTCCCAGGAATTCAAATGCTTTGTGCTCTGTGGGAGTAAATCTGAGAGGCAAGGGAGCCAGAAGACACTAGTAAGAAAGTGAAAGGTTTTTTGTGTTTTTTTTTTTTTTTTTTTTAGTAAGGAGTGTAATATGGAGAATAAAGAAGTCAAGAGCTGGGAGACACCCCCCTCCCTCAGTGTCGGAGTACGTGGTTTCCTCTAACAATTTTCTGTGCCACTATTTCCAGAGGGATGGTCCTGAAGCTCTAGGTCACTAGCCAACTGGCTGGTGAGAAAAGTAATGTGGCTGGAGGAGCATGACTGCTCACTGCTGTCCTCAGCTTGGAGATTTTACATGTATTGAGCTTGTCAGGACTTGCCTCCCACCCATCATATAAACTTAAGATCAAGAGGGAGAGCTTCTAGAAAAGACAAGATAGAAAAAAAAAAAACAGGAAATGAAGGTGGCAGTGAAGATAACTGAGGGGAGAGGAGCCCTCTGGAGTCCAGGAGACCCCCTCCTGGTCTCCAGTGCTCTTCCTGTAACACCATCAAGAAATCACCGACACACCCAAGCACCATCCCTTCCTGCCACATGGCCCCTTCAGGGGGTCAAGGGTCAGGACTCACTTTGCTGCCAGCTCACAGGTCATCTGGCCAAAGTTGTTTCTGTACTGCCATTTGTGGCTGCTCTGTCTGGCCAGGGGTCAAAGCACCAGATAATAACTCCCTCCGGGTGGGTCACATTCTACAAGTGTACCCTCCTACCCTCTCCCCCGCACCCTGTTTCCACCCATCACACTCCCTGCCCCTCATCAAATCTCACATGCCCTACCTAGAGAACTATATGCTCAGTGAAATACCCAGAAAGACAAATATCACATGACCTCACTTATATGTGGGATCGAAGTTGAACTCATGGAAACAGAATGGTGGTTGGCAGTCCTGGGTGTGGGAGAAATGAGATGTTGGTCAAAGGGTATAAACTCAGTTATTAAGATGAGGAAGTTGAGACCTAATGTATAACATTAGTTAATATATTATATATTTGGAAATTGCTAAGAGATTAGATCTCAAATGTCCTCATCACATCACACTTAAAAAATGCTATGTTAATCAGCTTGACTATGGTAATCATCTCACAATGCCTATGTATATCAAAATATCACATTGTATACCATTTTTAGCAGTATAATTTTTTTCTTTTACTTGCTGCTGTTTCCCCAGCAGCTAAAACAGTTCCTGGCACATATATAGCATGTAGTAAGTGCCACACAAAACAATGACTGGATCTCATTTTACCCTCGTGCAATCCTGAGCCTATGGTTTCATTCATTCCTTTATTCTCCTAGACCCCATGCTATGGCAGGGGAGGATCCAGCGGTGACCAGGAGACCGATGTAAGACCCCTTTCTTCGTGGGTCTTGAAGTAGGCAGAAAATACACAAACATAGTAATAAATTCTGATAAGGCTAGAAAGGGAAAGTACAAAGTGCTCCACACCACGTGCTCTGCAGGTGTCATTTCAGTCTCTGCTCATAAGGGTATCATGAGCAGCTATTAGAGGAAATTGAAACCCAGAGAGCAGATTCTGCTCAAGATCTTTGATTCAAACCCAGGCCGGCTTCACACCATAGGTTGGCCTTACGTTTGATCCCTAGAGAGGAAGTTAGTCACGCTCTTGAGCTACAGGCCAAAACCCATCCAGAAGCTTGGAGGCACAGATGTCACACTCCCCAGAGGAGGGGTGTCTCCTCTTGAGGTCTTCATTGTACCTACTTATGAGCCCAGATGTTTGAACCCCTTCCCTTGAGGAAGCACATTATAGGGACTTTGAGATAAAATTCAGGAAGTGGCAAGGGACAGGTTAAGATTTCACTTCCTCAGGAGAGAAAAATATGAGGATTCAGTCCACATTTGTCCCTAAGTGTTCTCTGTCATTGATGGTGTTCCCCACCCCCTTTCTCCCCAACAAAAATACACTTGGGAAGTTTTTGCAGGAAGGATGAATAGGAAGGCTTTGGATGAAAAGCCTTCCTCTGGTGACCTAATCCTGTCATCTAAGGCAGGTGCAGATGGCCGGTGGGGCAATCCTATGTCCAGGGCCAACCAGGGCAGCTCACAGTAACAGCCTCCCTGACAGCTCTCACTCACCCAGAACTCCTGAGGGTCCAGGCTCTGCCCTGAACTGTTCACATGCACTATGCTCAATGGAAAGGATGTCCCTATCATCATCCCCATTTACAGATGAGCACACCGATTCTCCCAGCAGCTGTCACTTGCTCACAAATACCTCTTGTTCCTCAAAACTATGATGACGTGCATTTTTGGCTCACTTCAGTTGGAGTCTCCACATACTCGACGGTTGGGCCGATGCCTGCTCTCTGACCATGGATGGGGGTACTCGCGCCCAGCCTAGCCGGTGGGAAACTACCCTCAGGTCTCACACTGGAGAACAGATCAAGAGGTGGAAACAGCATCTCGCCAGGAGGAATTAGAATCACACATGCCCATAATCACTCAAGTCTGGCGTGGCCCCAGGGCTTATGCCAAGAAGGGGGAGGGGGCGCCTGGTCTGGGTAACCCAGGGTGAGGCGATGGGGGAGGGGGAGGTTCAGGCCGGGGAGGGGGGTCCTACTCTGGCGGCGACCCCCTTTCCGCAGCTCCGAGTGCGCGCAAGTACCCGCATCCCGGGACGACGGACCCGCTTGAGCGAGACGGAAGGCGGCCCCGCGGCTCCAGGCGCCCGGCTCTGAGTCCCGCGCACCCGCGGCGCCCAGCGGAGAGGCCACTGCGGCCGCTCGCTACCTGCTCCGGCGGGGGGCGTGGCTAGGAGCGCACGCAGCAGAAGGCGTCCCGCATTTCCGGCGCATTCCCGCGCGGCCTCCGCAAGCCGGAAGTAGGAAGGGCTGCAGCGACTAGCCGACTGCCGGCGGGCGGGCGGGCGGGCGGGCGGGAGGGGAGGGGGCCGCGGACTGCGCAGGCGCCGCCAATAGAGGCGGGGCCGGAAGGAGAGACAGGGCGCCGCCATGACAGGTGGGGCCTAAAGGGAATGGGCTGCTTGCCGGTTCTGCGACCGGAAAAGAAAACGAGGCGAGGACGGCCGAGCTGGGCGCCGCCATGACACCCTGTACCGGAAAAGGCGGGGCGCTCCCCCCTGACTGAGTTCCTACGGGCATCGGCCTCGAGATGTGAGTAGCGGGAGCGCCTACCCCGGACCTGCCGCCGCTCTCCCTCTCTTCCCCAGTGACCCGGACCTAGGCCAGCACTCCGGGAGGAAGGATTGGCTTCTTTGTTCCTCGGAGATCCGACCCTTAGGATTCAGCGCAGTCCATGACAAGTCTCGGCCCTCCGCGTGTCTAGGCCCCGCCCCCTGAACCCTTAGACCCCGCCCCCTCAGGTCCACGCTTCACATCCGCCGGGCCCCGGTCCCCAGGACCCCAGGCACTGCCCGTCCGCTGGCAACCTTGGGACTCCAGAATTGTCGCAGGACCTCTGTATTCAGACTCGTTCTTTCAGCTCCGGGTTCATCCCCCTAGGTCCCCTAACCATACCTTTTGAACCTTTGGATCTGGGCAGTATCCCAGACCTCACCTGTGGCGCCCACAGACTGGTTCCTAGACCACTGGTCCCGGTCTAGATCTCCAGATCTTGTTCCCAAGAGCTTATTTGTAGGATCCTCCAAAGCTGTCTCAGAGCCCCAACCTCACCCACGGCTTCCACATCAGGTCCCGAGGACTCTGAGACCCACCCCAGGACCCCCAAGCCCACGCCAGGGCTTCAAGCCTCACTTCCAGTACTCCTGTTCTCAGGCCTAATCCTTAAGCCTCAGGTCAAGAGACCCTTCCCCAGGACCCAAGCTCTTATCACTTGGATTTCTTTCTTTCTTTTCTTTTTTTTTTTTTTAAGATTTTATTTATTTATTTATTTATTTATCACTTGGATTTATTTCTTTTTTTTAAGATTTTATTTATTTATTTATTTATTTATCACTTGGATTTATTTCTTTTTTTTAAGATTTTATTTATTTATTTATTCATTCATCCATCCATCCATCCATGAGAGACACACAGAGAGAGAGAGAGAGAGAGGCAGAGACACAGGCAGAGGGGGAAGCAGGCTCCATGCAGGGAGCCCGATGTGGGACTCAATCCCGGGTCTCCAGGATCAGGCCCTGGGTGGAAGGCAGCACCAAACCTCCGAGCCACCCGGGCTGCCCATCACTTGGATTTCTAAACCTGTTTTTAGGACTCCAAACCCCTTGAGGGCTTCCAGGTTTTCTCCCAGGACTCAAAATATTACTTCTTAGGCCCTGTTGAGGGATGCCTGGACACCAAGACGCTTCTTCCAGGGCTCCAAGGCTTGTCTTTGAATACTTAGACCTTTTTGGGAAGAGAGCTTCACCATCTTCCGAGAAGCCCCCAGCCTGTTAAACAATCCCCAGGGCTCATGCCTTACTTTCCCCTCCATCTCCCTGGCCCTATCCCAGGATCTTTCAGACTCCCAGATCTGCCCAAGATCTCTAGTGTTGTTCCCCATTCCACCCTCCTACCCAGATCAGAACTCCCTTTCTTGTCTGTTGCCTGGAATCATCCTCAGCCCACCATGTCCCACAGGCAGGCGGCCCTGGAGATCACTGCTCGCTACTGTGGCCGAGAGCTGGAGCAATATGGCCAGTGTGTGGTGGCCAAGCCTGAGTCATGGCAGCGAGACTGTCACCACCTTAAGATGAGTATTGCTCAATGCACGTCCTCCCAGTGAGTGGGGGCAAGAATGGGATGGTGTGGGGGCATGGGGGTGGCAGGGTGGAGTGGAAGTCTGAATGCCTGAAATGCCCTACCTCCACAGCCCAATCATCCGTCAGATCCGCCAGGCTTGTGCTGAGCCTTTTGAGGCCTTTGAAGAGTGTCTTCGACAGAATGAGGCAGCTGTGGGCAACTGTGCAGAGCATGTGCGCCGCTTCCTGCAGTGTGCTGAGCAGGTGCAACCACCACGCTCACCCTCAGCTATGGAGGTGAGACAGGAGGGAGGAGGGCTCATCTATTCTCACCCCCTTCATCCTTCTAGTTGCTCAGAATAAAGACCTGGGAGTTTTCTTCAGCCCCACCCTATCCCCCCCCCCCCCACACACACACAGACCTGCACTGAGCATCCGGGATCCAGAACATGATCACCTCTTGCCCCTTCCCATAGCCCTTGCTTTAGTCAAGACACCTCCCCAACCCGTTCACATACAGGATTCTTGCCCCCAGCCTTTTCTGTGACTCTCGAAATCCCCTGTTACTTGACTCCACACCGTGGCCAGAGAGACCATTTAGGAACTGGAAACTAGTCACATTATATGCTGCTTCCTTAGAACTCTTCAGTAGTTTCCCAATTCACATTGAGAACAAAATCTCAGGTCCTTGCTGGGTTCTCTGTGTTCTTCCCCGGGCTGATCTCACCCACCTCCTTCCTTATCTGCTCTTTTTCCCTTTCTCACTGCCCCTCAGCTATACTGGGTGAGTGGTGCAGAGGGGGCAAAGCAGTCTTATCCTCTTTGATGTATACAGTACATAAATAGGCATGCAGTATAACTATGATACTAAAATTTCATGGATGGCTGCAGTTTTTAGAAAATGTCTTAAAAGACCCCCTGGGGAGCAGTAATTTAAAACAAAGTTGAGAAATGCTACTTTAGATGCTTGCTGCCTCCTCCCCACTGGACTGTGCACTCCTAAGGCAAAAGTCACTGTCTTGCAACACCTCTCTTAATACTCTCTCATTTGAGCTTCTATGCTCTGTATTATGGCTTTCTGTCCATTGTCTGTGAGTTCCAGAGTGAACCCAAGAGGAAATCTGACCATGTTCTGCTTCACTTACTTTATTTTATTGAGAGAAAAAGAAAATGTGAGTAGGGAGAGGAGCAGAGAGAAAAGGAGAGAGAGAATCCTGATCAGGCTCCACACTAACACAGGTCCTAAGCTTACAACCCTGAAATCATGCCCTGAGCCAAAATCAAGAGTTAGGACGCTTAACCGACTGAGCCATCCAGGCCCCATGTTCTGTTTCACTTAAAAATCTTTCCATCAGGGCACGTGAGTGGCTCAGTGGTTGAATGTCTGCCTTTGGCTCAATTCGTGATCCCCGGGTCCTGGGATCAAGTCCTGCATCTCCCTCTGCCTATGTTCTCTGCCTCTCTCTCTCTGTATATTTCATGAGTAAATAAATTTTAAAAAACAAAACACCTTTCCATAGCTCATCATTTCCATGAGGCCAAATCTAAAATCTAGCACAGTGTATAGAACCCTGTGTGGTGTGGACTCTGGCCCCACCGCTCCCCACTTTCTGCCTCAAACTCTGTGTTCCAGCCCCAGTAAATGTGCATTTATTCAGGTGCATGTCTCCTGTTGACAGGCTTTTATCCAACTGTTTCCTTCTTCTTGGACCACCCTTTCTAAGCTACCTGGCTGCTTGCTATTCTGGCTTATATCGCTTCCCTCCCAACACCTCCCATGCTGGCCCATCCTCATCCCCACCCTGGTCTCTGGGCTCCCTCCATCATGGCTGATATCTTACTGCCTTCTAACGCCTTCATTCCCATTGCCTGTTTCAGAGTTCTTGGCTAAAGATGGGGCAGATCCCCTTCTACTAGGCCCAGTAGTCCTCATTTTGTTTTAATTAGGCAGTAATAAGTGAAAGGTTCAGGCCCTAAGAGCGGACACTAGCAGAAAGGACTTTTAATTCTTAGAAATTATTTAGTGATGATTGCATACTGTTCACATTAGTTTCTTTATCTATATATTGCTTATATGTTAGTCATGTGTCTTTTCTTTCAAGTTTTTTGGGCATCTGAACAGTAAAGACCTTCCTTTCCCATCTCAGGACTCGTCCCCTCCCTGGTTTAGCAGCCAGCCTCTCCCTGGTCTTCCTGTGGCCATCCTGCCCCCCGAAATCTGCTCTCCCCTGGCAGCCAGAGGACCTTGTGGAAATAGAGTTCAGGTCACATCTCTCCCCTTTACAGCCTGCTCGCAGCTCCTCAGTGCACTGAGGGTAGTTACCACCATACCTGGCCCTCCTCACTGTCCTCCTCCTCTGAGATGATGGCAGCCCAGCTGCAGCTTTCCCCCTGATTGCAGGCAGTGAGACTCAAGCCTCTTCCAATCTCTTCTCTACAAAGTGGCAAACACACAACTGGTCTCCTCTCATGAGACGTGATATAAAGACATTTTACGTTCACATAACTAACAATTTGAAGTGCTATCTATACCTCCCATTCCACACTCATCTGTGCTCTTTACCCTGATTTACTTTTCTTTGTAGAATTGATCCAGTTGACATCTTTTTACCTGTTTATTTGTTTTCTTTCTTCCTAGAGTTAGTGACTTGTACCCTTTATCCATTGCCCTGTAACAATGCCAGACACACAGAAGGTACTCCGTAAAGACAGCAAATGGTGCCTTCCTTGCTCCTGGTGATAGTTCACTGTGTCAGACATGTTCACGTGACAGATGGCCAAGGTCATCCCCTGATACCCTCTTCCATCCAGACTCTGGACTTGGTAACGGCAGTCTCTGCTGTGTCTACATAATCTCCCCAGCAGTGGCCCCAGGGCCAGGCACAAAATAGATGCTAGTAGATGTCAATGTGTTCTTTCCACAGACAAAGCCACTTCCTACCTCCTGAGGACCCTTTGAACCATAGGAAAACTGGACCTGAATGACTGATCACTTGATGCCACCAGCCCTGAAGAGTGGGCAGATGGAGTCATGAGAGCCCTGGATGTGAGTCTGGCTTCTCTGGATGGCAGGACTCACAATAAATAAACACTCTGTATATAAGGCTTTGACTTCTGCCTTCAGTACTGAGGGGGACCTGGAGAGCCAGCTGGGTGGAAACCTTGCTCCTCTGTTCCCCACCTTCACTCCGTGTGCCAAGAAAGGGCCTGCTCCCCAGGGTTAAGACGATCCCTCTTCCCTTGCTAAGTCTGCCAACAGCTGCTTCCTGTCTGCTACTGCACATACATGGGAAAAGGCTCTTTCTCCCTTCCACTTGACCATTTACCAAGTCTTAATACTGAGTGTTTCCTTGAGGTGCAAGGGGGCAATAATACCACACTTCTTTTCCTCCTGAGTTTTGAGCCAGTTGTGTGATAGACATAGGCGCTAGGCAATGGGGATGAAAATATTGGTTTTATTATTGACAACAGCTGCGTTGAGGGGTGTGGCTTACAGTTTGCTGTCCTGGACTTCTGTTCTCTCTTGGTTGTGTTCTTCCAGAATCCAACCCTGAGAATGGAGTGCAGATAATATATTTGGAATGTGATTCCAGAAATATTGGAGAGGAATGGAGAAGTGAGACAGAAGAAGGCAACCAATGAAAGGTGCATTATCAAGCCAGTTATCACAGTGGGCAGTGGGCTCTATACTCAGTGGGGTATAGATCACCAGCTTCCCATCTGTCATGGGGGCAGTTTTCATGGGCATTGACCGTTTAGCACTACTGTCTTCTTTGTGTGTGGTCACGTGCCCTGCCATCAAAGAAGCCCTGAGTGGAGAGTAGCGGAGAATCAAGTAAGTAACGTTCAGTGCCCAGAAGAGTGCTGAGTGGATCTGGGCAGGGACTAGATCCACTCAGCAGCTGCAGCTTCTGATTGTTTCTTCTTGGGCATATACACTCTGTGGGCCCAGCTGATGGATCACGGGCTTGCCAGCATGGGCATGTCCTGAGGGACAAAGGGCAGAGAGACACAGATATGGGTGAGAGATCTGGGAATGCCCAGCTCAGTGTGCCCAGAGCCTGCACCCAGATTCACCATTCAGACAAGTCCCTTCCCCTTGGAGGGGATTCCAGACTTCTAGAAATTAGAAGTGACTGGCCAGCACTGACTGGAGTAGCCATTTGAAACCTAAGGCTTGTGCTCTGGCTTGGAAAAATGAGCCACAGAGTCTCCTGGGGATTTCTTCTTTAAGACAAAGTTGTCAGTTGGCTTGGGAACTAAGATGGAAGTCCTGCAGTCATAGTTGTAGGAGCCATCAGAAGCCATGTGGCACAAACCAGAGAAAAGCCAGGTAGAGAAAAGGGATGTGATAGTTCTTGGGGTCCCTGAAAGGGCTGCTTGGGGCCTAGTGGCTTTCTATTCCTAGCTTTGGTTTCCTTGGGATGTGGATTGAGTCCTCAGGTTTCTTTGTATGTTTTCAGTCAATCCCACTTTGCTTAGGTAAGCTTGAGTGGGATTCTGCTCTGTGTAATTAAAGAAATGTAATAAGGGGGTCCCTGGGTGGCTCAGTTAAGAACCCAACTTTGGATTTTGACTTGGATCATGAGATCGGCCCCATGTCAGGCTCCATACTCTGAGGATTCTGCTTGAGATTCTCTCTCTTCCTCTCCCTCTGCCCCTCTCAATTAAAAAAAAAAAAAAAAAAAAAAGTATAACAAACAAAACAGGTCAAGACTACATTTTAGAATCTCTTAAGTGGCCTCTCTTCCAGTAGGCTACACCAGCTTCCTTATCTGGTGGTATACCAGTGGTCCCAAGGAAAGCAAAAATGGAAACTTCAAAGTCATCATTTTTATCACATTCTATTGGTCAATGCAAGTCTCATGGCCAACCCAGATTAAAGGGGTGGGGAGATTACCTCTCGATGGCATTTGGCTGAAAGGGATTTTGCCCACATTTAAACTACCATAAAAATTTAATAGTTTGGGGGCCTCTGGATAGTGCAGTTGGTACAGTCAACTCTTTGTTTCAGCTCAGGTCGTGATCTCATGGTTGTGGAATTGAGCCTGGTGCCATGTCTGTGCTCAGCACGGAGTCCACTTGGAATTCTTCCTCTGCCTCTGCCTCTCACACATGCATTCTCTCTCTCAAAATAAATAAATCTAAAAAAAAAAAAAAAAAAAGCTCAATAGTTTCTATTCCTGTGTCTATTTTGGTAAATTGTATTTATCTAGGAATTTTGACATGATCTGAATTTCAAATTACCATAAATTTGTTCATAATATCCTCATATAATCTTTTTAAGATCTACAGAATGTGTAGTGAAAGCCCCTTTCTCATTTCTGACATTGTTTATTTGTACCCTCTTCCTTTTTTTCTTATTTAATCTTGATGGTTTATTAACTTATTAATCTTTTCACAGAATTTACTTTTGGTCTTGCTGGTATTCTTTACTTTGTTTATTTGTTCTTAATTATCTTCTTTATAATTATCTTTTTTGGATTTAATTTTGTTTTCTCTCTTTTTGAAGTGAAGGTTTAGCTCACTGATTTTTAGCCACCTTTCTTTTCTAATGTATGCACTTAAATTTCCCACAAGCCTTTCTATTTTACATTTCCCATTGATCCCAGATTATTTGGAAGTTTAAAACTGTATTTTTAAATTTCTGAACATATGGGGACTTTTCTAGTGATCTTGCCTAATTGCAATTGGATTGGGAACACATTTTATATGGTTTCAATCTTTAGAAATATGTTGAGACTTTATGGCTTGGCATAGGGTTGGCTTTTGTTAATGTGCCATCTGTGCTTGAATCATAATCCTTGGTTCATGATGCACTATCTTAGGTTATGTTCCCCCAGAAACAGATTTTGAGGCAACACTTTGGGAGATGACCCCAAAAGGCACTGGTAGGGCAGAGGGAAGTGAGACAGGAAAGGAAAGCAGCACATCAAGGCTGCATTATCCAGCAAGTTATCACTGGGTGACATCTTAATCCTCTGGGGAACTCTGGGAAACAGTGGGGAACATAAATTTCCCCCTCAAGGGGTGGGGGTAATTATACACTAACCCCCATCAGTCATTCTGTTCAGGGTCACCTAGGGGGCTGGAATTTTAAATCCCCTGCTGCTTCCTGTTTGCCAGATACACAGGCAGAGTGGGCTTTGGTGGAGCAAAGAGCAGCTGCTTCAGTGGTAGCCACTCAGTGGCTTTTCATTGCAATGTGACCCGTGGCCATAGCCACCATTTCCGCAGCCTGTCCTGGCTACCTCCACAGCAGCCACCACAGCATCTCAGCTACCTTTGCTGCCTGTCACTGCTGCCTCCCATGACTGCATCCTGTCACAGGTACCATTGGTGGAGGTATTGCAATAACATGAATGCTTTCAAAATGCTTGACTCTTCACAAAGGATGGCTATATTCAACTGAGGAGGCCAACTAGAGGTGGTGGGCATGAAGGCTGGGGGAGTACTGAGAACTGTGTGGGGAGGAGACAAGTGGCAATGTAGAGAGACGTGTGCAGATGTTGAAGTGATCAAGTGAGCTGATGACTCTCAGGATTGTGAAGAGGCAGGATATGCCAGTTGAGCGCAGAGGTGAGGAGGTAGGGTATGTTAACCAGAAAGCAGAGTCAAAAGTCTCTGTTTCACCTTTGGTGGTTGAACTGAGAATTTGTGCCTGCCATTGAATATACTGACTTTGTTGATAAAGATGTATAGAGATAATCAGAATAAGTATGATAATAAACAGTACTTGCCTTCAGTGGGTAAGCACCTGTTTTATGCTGTGAAAAACTTTTGGGCAGAATCTGTACAAATAGAAGCCAGATTCTCTAAGGAAATGCATAATCCTGAAAGAAAGTAAGTTGGGAGGGCACTGGCTGGCTCAATGGATAAAGCATGTGACTCTTAATCTCAGGGATGTGAGTTCAAGGCCCACATTGGGTACAGAGCTTATTTAAAAATAAAATCATAGGCAGCCCTGGTGGCTCAGTGGTTTAGCACCACCTTCAGCCCAGGGTGTGATCCTGGAAGCCTGGGATCGAGTCCCACGTCAGGCTCCCTGCACGGAGCCTGCTTCTCCCTCTGCCTATGTCTTTGCCTCTCTGTGTCTCTCATGAATAAATAAATAAAATATTTTAAAAATCATATATGTGTGTTTTATTTTTTAAGATTTATTTGAGAGTGTGTGTGTGTACTCGCGCGAGAGAGCAGCATGTGTGTGTGTGTAAGATTTTATTTGAGAGAGTGCGCGAGAGAGTAGCACGTGTGTGCAAGGGAGCCGAGGCAGAGGGAGAGGGAGAAGCAGACAGCCCTGCTGATCAGGGAACCAATGTGGGGCTTGATCCCAGGATGCTGGGATCATGACCTGAGCCGAAGGCAGACATTTAACCAACTGAGCCACCCAGGCACCTTTATATACTGATTTTGAGATCTGTTTCAATATGCAGGCAAGGCTGAGAACCACGGTCCTAGTGGAATTCCTCAATTTTGATTGACTGTGTTTTATAAAATTAACATACCTGGAATTAAGGTTTGAAAGTTGTCAACTTATTTTAAAGCCCCTGATGATACAGAGGTTTCAGAGTCCAGGGAGCTGATGAGTGTCACAATAGTATTTTTTTTTTTTAACTCAGTAAATATTTACCAGTGAGGTGGTGACATGTGAGACAAGGTCAGACCCAAATAGTTTAAATCCATTCCTTCTCTGAGGGCCAGAAATTATGGGATGCATGGTGTGTCAGGTCAGCTGTATAGAAGGAAAGAATGTCACTCTGGAAAGTATTACAAAGCAACAAAAATGCCAAGGACATGAACAGGTTTGTGTGACGAAGGGACCTGCCCTCCCGAGGCTCCCAAGGGCAGATATCTGGACACCGTCCCTGGAACTACCTTTGTTGCAGAGTGTGGGCAGATAGGCAAATCTCGTACTTCCCAGGATAAGCCACTGGGGATAACACCCATGACTGTGGTCCAGCAGTATAAGGTATTGGTGAGGAAAAGGGGGAATTGCAGACCAGAAAGATGAAGAACCAGAACAACCCCAAGGCATCTATACCCAGCAGAGCACCAGGCCCAGGGAACCGGGCCCAGGCAAGCATGTATGTTCTTAAGATACATAAGTGCAAGACTTTTAAAAAGCAGAATGTAGGGATCCCTGGGTGGTGCAGCGGTTTGGTGCCTGCCTTTGGCCCAGGGCGCGATCCTGGAGACCCGGGATCGAATCCCACATCCAGCTCCCGGTGCATGGAGCCTGCTTCTCCCTCTGCCTATGTCTCTGCCTCTCTCTCTCTCTCTGTGACTATCATAAATTAAAAAAAAAAATTAAAAAGCAGAATGTAAACCCAATCATACTACTTAAAAAGCAAATTACCTCTATTGAATAAAAAGCAACTACATACTTCTTTCTGTCTGATGATAGTTAAGAGTTTCGCTCTAAAAAAAAAAAAGTTTCGCTCTATTTCCTTTTCTAGTAATATTTTTTTTAAAGATTTTATTTATTCATGAGAGACACAGAGAGAGAGAGAGGCAGAGACACAGGCAGAGGGAGAAGCAGGCTCCACGCAGGGAGCCTGACGTGGGACTTGATCCCGGGTCTCCAGGATCATGCCCTGGGCTGAAGGCGGTGCTAAACCATGGGCCACCTGGGCTGCCCATCTAGTAATAATTTTCTAAACTGCCTGCGTTTTTGAAGATGCCCTTATGTAGTGGAAAAACTGAAAATCCTAATTCTTATGTGGTCCGTGCTTTTGTTGAGAGGATAGTGAGTTTGATGGCATCACATTGACACCAGGACAGATTGACACCAGGAGTCAGCATGATGTGGGCTTGCTGAGCTGCAAATCAAAGCAAATTTTACATAATGAAGTAAAAGTGATCAAGAAAAAAAATCTCATTAAATGCTTCTGTACATTTTGAAGAAATGGAAACCTGACCAAAATGCACATTATGGAAGCCTCAGAATCACAGGTAAGTACATCACATCTCTGTTTTAGCAACATTGTATATAAGATGTCCAGGACACCTAACACGTAAGATCTTTTCATTTTCCTTCGTAAGAAACATAGACCAAATGGGATGCTCCAAAATTTACATTTGTACTGCCTGCCAAGTACGCAAATAAGTAAGAAAAGTCTAGTTTGTCTTTTTTTTTAAGATTTTATTTTATTTATTCATGAGAGACACAGAGAGAGAGAAGCAGAGGCACAGGCAGAGGGAGAAGCAGGCTCCATGCAGGGAGCCTAAAGTGGGACTCGATCCCGGGACTCCAGGATCACACCCTGAGCCAAAGGCAGATGCTCAACTGCTGAGCCACCCAGGCGTCCCTCTAGTTTGTCTTTGGATAAAAGATCAATCTTTTATGTTTTCTGCAATTTCATTACAATCGTCATAGAAATTAAGATGACCAAAATGCCATTTTTCAAATCAAAACACCTGAGAGCTAGGGGGCACATTCGTTGTTGCTGCCACACTGCAGTTGACTATAGGATGAGAACTATGGCAGGAATAACCATAAGAAGGGATACCTGGGTGGTTCAGTGGTTGAGCATCTCCCTTGGCTTAGCTCGTGATCCTGGGGTCCTGGGATTGAGTCCTGCATTGGGCTCCCTGCAGGGGAGCCCTCTGTCTTCTCCCCCTGTCTATGTCTCTGCCTCTCTCTGTGTGTCTCTCATGAATAAATAAATAAAAGCTTTAAAAAAAAATAACCATAGGAAGACATGATAGAATGGGTTTTGCACCCTAAGGGGCCAACACTTCTGTTACCAGGATTTCCCCTTTTGGAAGCCCACAGGATATTTGAGTTGCAATGCCTGAATCAGGAAGGAGAAGGGTGCTCAGTGTCGCAGAGCATTTAAGGGAACGATACGATAACGGCTGCTTGTTTGTGGAGTATGCCCAAGCCCATTCAGCAGCTGTTGGTTTCTACTGAGCATTGGTCTCTTTGGGGGAGACAAAAACCCCTTCACTACCGACAGATTTCGAAGCACTTGCCTGTCTTATCCTGAGCTTGTGAGATTCAGTCTCCATATTCATATTACTTTCCTATATTTCTGTGCACAATGCACAAGCTCACGTTCCTTTCTGCACTGTGAGCGGTCTGATCTGTTCTGGTTACTTCTCTAATCCAGTTATATGTGTCCTCCCATTTGTTATGAAACTACCTTAATCACTTAGTCTGTGTTTTCGGTGATGTCTGGGTCATGCTGGCATTGTTATGTAACCATCCTGTTTTGAATTATCCAAACTCCTAGAAAATGCATTTATGATACTCATTGTTAAAAATTAGAGGGGTGCCTGGGCCGCTCAGTGGGTTAAGCCTTCGACTCTTGGTTTTGGCTCGGGTTGTGATCTCAGGGTGGTGAGATCTGCCTCGCTCCACGCTCAGTGCACAGACTGTTCTTAAGCTGCACACATTAAGTCACATCATTCAGAGTGATGCAGCCAGAAATGATTCATTATTCTGAGTCACACAGTACAGACCGGGGGTAGAGGGGTTGGAGAGCCACAGCAACTATGGAAAGTAGTCAGCTTCTTTTTTCTTTTTTTTAAGATTTTATTTATTTATTTGGCAGAGAGAGAGCACAAGCAGGAGGAGTGGCAGAGGGAGAGGGAGAAATAGGCTCCCCGCTCAGCGGGAGGCTTGATCCCAGGACCCTGAGATCATGACCTGAGCTGAAGGCAGACACCCAACCCACTGAGCCGCCCAGGTGACCTGAAGGTAGTCACTTTCTGAAGTTTAATCTCCACTCAGACTTCTCCCCTAAACTACAGACTTGTAACCCACTGCTTACCCAACATCTCTATTTTGATGTCTTGAAGCGTCCTAGTCTGCCCAAGCTCAGACCTGAGCCCCTGATCCTGCTCCCAGAACTGCACCCTCCACCCTCAGCCTTCTGTAACTCATGCAGTTCCATTCTTCTAGGTGTTCTGGCAAAGACCTTGGAGCTTTCTCGACCCCTGTTTTCTCAGTAGCAAATGCATTAGGATATCCTGTTGGCTCCATCTTCAAAATAGAACCACACCTCCTGTTCCCAAATCCAACACAAACCACTGTTGCTCCTCCTGGGTTCTGTAGCAGCCTCCTTCCTGCTCTCCCTGTTTCTACTTTGCTCCCATCCCATGGCAGGCTTTCAATACAAGAGCCAGAGGGATCCCTTTTAATACAAAAGTCAGAACATAAGTCACTTCTCTGTCTAAAACTATGTAAGGGCACATCATCTCACTCAGAGTAAAAGTCAAAGTCCTTACAGTCACCTCCAA
This sequence comes from Canis lupus baileyi, assembly GCF_048164855.1. NCBI lineage: Eukaryota > Metazoa > Chordata > Mammalia > Carnivora > Canidae > Canis > Canis lupus. Next base: position 28,121,208 of record NC_132849.1, on the reverse strand, counting down.
AGCCCTGTGTGATCTGGGCACCCTCATCATTACTTCTCTGACATCATTTCTTTCCACATTCCCAGCCACATGGCCTTCCTGCCCTTTGAACACTCCAAGCTTGGCCCTACCTCAAAGCCTTTGCATAATTGTTTCACTGGAAAACTTCTCCCAGATAAACATGTGACTGTTACCTCTAGGTCTTTTCTCAAATGCCACCTTCTTTCTGCCCTACTTAGCACATATACCTACTCCTTACCCTGCTTCTAATGACCTCATCTTTACCCTATCACCTCTTTTCATGTAAGGCACTTATTTGGCAGGCTTATTGTTTATCTGTCTTGCCCATCAGAATGGGGCAAGGATATATGTTTCCTTTGTTCCCTGATATATTCAATAAATTTAGAATAGTATATAGTACTTAGTAGGTACTCAGTAAATAGTTTAGAATGAGTGAAGGAGGTGGTCACCAGGTTGTGTTCAGGTTATAGCTCGGAAAGTGTGACTGTAGTTGTCTTGAGGTATGGAGTCCCCAGAATGGTGGTTGGGTGATGGGCTGAGGTCAGAGGCCTAGTGGCCAACTCCTGCTTCCTCTCACCTCCCACTCTAAGAGGCTCTAGCCAGGTTGATCAAGGTTGCAGCATTGTCTGAGGAGGAAGGTTGATAGGGAATGCAAGTATCAGCTAACTGTGGAAGACAGCCAGATCCCTCAGAAGGAGAAGGGCTCAGAGAAGTGAAGTGTGGCAGGAGGTTGTGCTGAGTTGGGTGGTAGGGAATGCACTTTGCGAAGATGACATTTGAGCAAAGACTTGGTGCCAGGTCCTGCATATGGGATCAAATCCCAGTTAGGAGGGAGGGAGTGGGGCAGCAATGGGATATGGTAAGCTTATTTCTCTGCTCAACCAGTAATGCTCTAGAGCTCAGAGTCCTCCATGTGCCCTTCTGTATCCACTGAGCAGATGAAGAAAGAGAGAGAGCTTCAAGGATTACAGAGAGATTTTCTTTTAGGGGTCAACTCTAGAAGTGCTGGTATACATCACTACTGTCATCAACCAGAACTCAGTCCTACCTCAGTGTAAGGGATGCTGGAAAATGTGGCCTACCAGTGTGCTCCAGGGGAAAAGTAGGGAGCACTCAGCATCGTTTCTGCCACAGCAGAGACCTTGCAAAATTTTGGGTGAATACTCAGTGTAAAATACATGGAGCAACAGGCAAACACTGCTATGGAGGGAAGAGACATGTGGCCTAGAACAGCCTTTTAGGAAGGCAGTCTTGGAATTTGTGCTACAGAAACATGTGCACAAACATGAATGTACAGGATACACCCCATGTATAGTTTAGAATAATGAATAGTTGGAAATAATGATTTGTCTATAAAATGGAATGCATATAACAATATGAAAATGAAGATCTCCTGATATTGTCTAACAAAATGAAAATTATATTATCTCAGAAAGAATATTCATATACTAATTTTTAACTAATTTTAACTAATATTCATATACTAATTTTTAACTAATTTTTAACTATAACTAATTTTAACTTTACTTGCGTATGCTCTCAAATTCAAAAGGCACAAAAGGCTGTCCATTACAAAGTCTCCCTTTCACTCATTCTTTGGATCATTGAGTTCCTGTCTTTGCAGTTAACCCATGCTCCCAGTTGCTTGTATCTCCTTCCAGAAGCATCTTTTTTTTTTTTTAAAGATTTTTATTTATTTATTCATGAGAGACACACAGAGAGGCAGAGACACAGGCAGAGGGAGAAGCAGGCTCCATGCAGGGAGCCCAACGTGGGACTCGATCCCGGGTCTCCAGGATCACACCCTGGGCTGAAGGCAGGCGCTAAACTGCTGAGCCACCTGGGCTGCCCAAAAGCATCTTTTACATACACCAGCAAGTGTATGTATATGTGGGCACACTTGCACATATATGTCTGTATATTTTTATCACCTCCTTTTTTATACAAATGCTAACTTACTATGCAGGTTCTTCACTTTCCTTTTCTCACCTAAAAATTGAAGTTGGCAACCATTCCTTGTCAGTACATAAATAATTATCTTGTTCTATTTATAACTTCATAATATTTCTATATATGGATATACAAAGGAATTATATTTAAAATTAAGTATTGGGGATCCCTGGGTGGCGCAGCGGTTTGGCGCCTGCCTTTGGCCCAGGGCGCGATCCTGGAGACCCGGGATCGAATCCCACGTCGGGCTCCCGGTGCATGGAGCCTGCTTCTCCCTCTGCCTGTGTCTCTGCCCCTCTCTCTCTCTCTCTCTGTGACTATCATAAATAAATAAAAATTAAAAAAAAAATAAAATAAAATTAAGTATTTTCTGTACATACATAGAACTATATGAAAAAATCCTCAAGCTTCATAGCTCTTGCAAAAGCCCAAATGACCTCCATGTCGTTACACTTTTTGGTCCTCATCTCTACAGCTGGCTGGTGGACCCCTGACAAGGATGCTCAGCTTGAGCAAATTTTAGTCAGGTTCCTCTGGGCCTCTTTTTGAGCCCCATCCTGTAGGCTGGCCTGCCCAGCCCAGTATCAGCAAAGAACCCTGCAAAGTGGTTTAGCAAGAATCTCTTTACCTTTGCTATCTGATCAATTCCTTACACCCCATCTTTGATTCTTGCCTTTAGCAAGAAATCCCCTTTCCCTGATGTCCCCTCTTAGTAGTTTTCCATCCACTGACCATCCATTCTGTTTGTTGGCTATAAATCCCCACTTGGCCATGGATTCAGAGTTGAGCCAGATTTTGCTCCCCTATTGCAATACCCTTATTGCAACAGCCTGAATAAAATCTTTCTTATTCTTTTAACAAGTGTCAGATGACTTTTTTCTTTAACTGCCCTCCTACTTTTTTCCCCCTCCTGCTTTCTTTTATTTATTTCTTTTTAATTTATCTTTTTTTTTTCCCCCTTTAATTTATCTTTTAAAGGATTTTATTTAGGGATGCCTGGATGGCTCAGCGGTTGGGCGGCTGCCCATGGCTCAGGTTGTGATCCGGGGATCCAGGATCAAGTCCCGCATCGGGCTCCTGCGAAGAGCCTGCTTCTCCTTCTGCCTGTGTCTCTGCCTCTCTGTGTGTGTGTCTCTCATGAATAAATAAATAAATATTTTTATTATTTTATTTTATTTTTTTAAGATTTTATTTATTTATTCATGAGAGAGAGAGAGGCAGAGACACAGGCAGAGGGAGAAGCAGGCTTTATGTAGGGAGCCCGATGTGGGACTCGATCCCGGGACTCCAGGATCACGCCCTGGGCCGAAGGCAGGTGCTAAACTGCTGAGCCACCCAGGGATCCCCTAAATAAATCTTTTTTAAAAATAAAGGATTTTATTTATTCATGAGAGACAGAGAAAAGGAGGCAAAGGCAGGGAGACGTAGGTTCCCCATGGAGCTGGAAGCCTGATATGGGGCTCAATCCCAGCCCCACATCATGGGGGATCACGTCCTGAGCCAAAGGCAGATGCTCAGTGGACTGAGACAGCCAGGTGCCCTCCCTCCTACTTTCTTGAAACCCTTCTTCCCTTGTCTTTTTTCACACACACTCTGCAGGAGTCCTCCTTCTCTGGCTATTCCTCCCCTCCTACCCAGCCACCATATGGTGGTATTCTTCAAGGCCTAATCCCCATCTCTTCTATTCTCTACTCTGCAGTGATCTCATTCATTATAGAGAATATCAAACAAATCACTGGCTTGCGGATGATTATGTCCAGCCCAGCCCAGTCGGGCTTCCACCTGGCTACACAGACCTATCCTTATATTTCTCTGGGAACACTCAGCCCCACGGCATCCAGGACTGAAGGCATTGTTCCCTCCAGTTTGTCATTCCTCTCAGCCGCCATGCTGTCTCTTGCCACCATGTCCTGGACTCTGGGCCTGGAGTACTCTTGCTCTTGATGGCAAAGTGTGCTCAGTTAATTCCTACTCACCTTTCAGACCTGAGCTTAGCCCAGAGCCCCTCAGAGAGTCTTCCCTCTCTGCCTCCTCTTCAGAGGGCTGGATTCCACTTCTATGTATTTTCATAGCAACATTCAAGCTTCTCACTCATGACCCCGCTTGAAAAAGGAAATATCAGGCAGATCCAAGTTGAGAGATACTCTGCAAAGTGACTGGACTGGACTCTTCAAAAATATCAGTGTCATGAAAGAAAATACCCAGGAGATGGTACTTGATTAGAGACAAAAGAAACATTGCCCATGCCCAGACCATCCCTAAAAGCCATCATTGGGATAACTGGGGATATTTGAATAAGGACTGCATATTAGATGAAGTATTGTGCAAATATTAAAAGTCTTGGGTTTGATAATGATATTGAGTTTAATATAGAAGAATGTCCTTTGTGGGAAGTACATGTTGGAGTGTATAGGATCAAAGCCCCATAATAAATACAACTTACTCCCAAACAGTTCAGAAAAAAAAAGTGTTTGTATATATATTTATATATCTATATCTAACTTTAGATATGTACCTATACCTATCATTCATATACATGTGTATTTACACATATGTGATATATTAAGCAACTGGTTTTTGATTTTGGTTCAGGTCATGATCTCAGAGTTATGGGATCAGGATCGACTCCCACATCAGGCTCCATGCTCAGCACGGAGTCTTCTTCTCCCTCTCCCTCTGCTCCTCCTTACCACTTGTACTCTCTATCCAGCAAATAAATAAAAATAAAATCTTTAAAAAAGATATTTTTTTAAAAAGGAAAGAAATACCATGTTTCTCTATCCAGTGAATTATCATTTTACATTTTCTGTTGGGACACCTATCTTGTTTTTTTTTTATATATTTTATGTATTTATTCATGAGAGATACAGAGAGAGAGGCAGAGACACAGGCAGAGGGAGAAGTAGACTCCATGCAAGGAGCCCGATGTGGGACTCAACCTGGGAATCTGGGATCACGCCCTGAGCCAAAGGCAGGTGCTCAACCACTGAGCCACTCAGGCGTCCCGGGACACCTATCTTGTACTGCGTTGTATGCATGCACATGTTACAGATGTTAACTTTTAATTTTTCCCTGAGACTTTCAGAATTTTATGAAAGCACTTTATTAAGTCCAAAATTTTCATTAGAGGATGTTGTTTTCTGTATCTCATGAATTTATGAATTCACATCAGGAAACAATTATGTGGATGTCCTTCCTGGTGGGGAGATGCCTTTCTTCACCCTGCTTCCCCCACCAGACTGCCCTGTGCGTGGAGCTTTCCTAGGCATCAAGGCCACCTTGGTTTGGAGAAATGCCAGAGGTGAAAGCATCAGCTGGACCATGCTTTCATCCTACTTGTCTACATTTGGCTGCAGTCCAAGAAAAAATTTCAGTTCATAGAGGTGCCTGAGTGGCTCAGCCTGTTAAGCATCTGCCTTCGACTCAGGTCATGACCCCAGAGTCCTAGAATGGAGCCCCTGCATCAGGCTCCCTTCTCAACTGGGAGTCTGCTTCTTCCTCTCTCTGCCTCTTCCCCTACTTGCTTTCTCTCTTTCTCTCTCCCTCTCTCAAATAAGTAAGTAAATAAATAATCTTAAAAAAAAAAAGAATTTAAGTTCATAGAGAAGACACCTCATAGTCTGTATTCATGAAGAAGAATAACACACCCAAATGAAATCATCTTAAAACAGGATTGTGATAGCTGTACAGAGTAACATGGTCTTCCCCCAACCCGTTTTTACAGGGGGGTCAGATTTTCAGAAGAGTAAATCTGCCTATTATTTTTTTAAAGATTTTATTTATTTATTCATGAGAGACACAGAGAGAGAGAGGCAGAGACACAGGCAGAGGGAGAAGCAGGCTCCACGCAGGAGCCCAATGTGGGACTCGATCCCGGGTCTCCAGGATCACATTCTGGGCTGACAACGGCACTAAACAGCTAAGCCACCAAGCCACTGGGGCTGCCCTGCCTATTGTTTTTAAACCACATTAAACTCATTGTCTTGGCAATGTCCCCGGCCCTGAAGAGAGGCTGAAAGTCCACCTCAGCTTGATTAGATAGTAACCTGGTCTCATTAACTTCATTTGGGAAAGCTGCTCTCTTATTTCACACTCAAACCGTAGATCCTTATCCAGCATTTTCCACCTACCAGATCTGGCAAGGGGGGAAAAAAGAGAGATTAATTTCCTAGATTACAAAGTAGAGTCAGGCAACTACCAGCTGGCCCCAACATTTGCAGCCACGGCAAGAGTGCAGTGGAGGCCCTGCCCCAATACGGCCAATATTTAAAAAGTCAAACTGACAAGATGCTAAAAGAAATATGTCCTGAGCAGCCTGGGTGGCTCAGCAGTTTAGCACCGCCTTCAGCCCATGTATAAAGCTGTAGCTATAAATGATTAAAATCGACAACATTTTATTTTTAAAAAATATTTTATTTATTTATTCACGAGAGACACAGAGAGAGAGGCAGAGACATAGGCAGAGGGAGAAGCAGGCTCCCTGCAGGGAGCCTGATGCAGGACTCAATCCCAGGACCCCAGGATCACAATCTGAGCCAAAGGCAGATGCTCAACCACTGAGCTTCCCAGGTGCCCCTAGAGTTGACATTTTAAAGGTGATTACATCTAATTTTTTTTAAGATTTCTTTTTATTATTTATTCATGAGAAACACACACACACACACAGAGGCAGAGACATAGGCAGAGGGAGAGAAGCATGCTCTTCACAGGAGCCGGATGTGGACTTGATCCCAGATCCCAGCCGCCCAACCGCTGAGCCACCCAGGTGTCCCAACATTTAATCTTTATTGCTCATGTCTGAGTGATTGATGATGGTTGGATGACTAATAAAATAAGAACAAGTAGAATTCAGAATTATTAAATATTTATTTCATTAAATTATTTTTTTGCCTTCATTTCAGCAAAATCAGTATTTTTACTTAATTTGAGAAGCAGCAAGAAAGTGGGTGCTCAGTGGGTGCTTTTCAGGATTGTGAAATATGAAATACATTGCTATGCAAGAACTCAGGATATTCAGAATATCATACATTTCTGATGGGAATGTAATATGGTGCCACTGCTTTGGAAAACAGTCTGGAAGTTCCTCAATAAGTTAAACGTGGAGTTACCATATGACCCAGCTACTCCCCTCCTGCATGTATCCCCCCAAGAGAGTTGAAAACATATTCACACAAAAATTCGTGCAAGAATTTTCATAGCAACATTATTCATAATAGCCCAACAGTGGGGAAAAGAACCCACATCTTTATCAACTGATGAATAAACAGAATGTGCTATCTCCATACAATGGCATATAATTCAGCCATAAGAAGGGGTAAAGTAGAAATATCAGAAAGGGAGACAGAACATGAAAGTCTCCTAACTCTGGGAAACGAGCTAGGGATGGTGGAAGGGAGGAGGCGGGGGGTGGGGGTGACTGGGTGACGGGCACTGAGGTGGGCACTTGACGGGATGAGCACTGGGTGTTATTCTATATGTTGGCAAATTGAACACCAATAAAAAATAAGTTTATATATAAAAAAAGAAACTATAAAAAAAGAAGGGGTAAAGTACTGCTCATGCTGCAACACAGATGAACCTTGAAAACATCATATTGAGTAAAAGGAGACAATTGCAAATGACTATATACTATATGATTCTATTTATATAAAATGGCCAGAATTGACAAACCCAGAGACAGAAAAGTAGATTCATGGTTGCCAGGGACTAGGGAGGGGGAGGAATGGGGAGTGAATGCTTGTTAAGTACTCCTCTCCTCTCCTCTCCTCTCCTCTCCCCTCTCCTCTCCTCTCCTCTCCTCTCCTCTCCTCTCTCCTCTCCTCTCCTCTCCTCTCCTCTCCTCTCCTCTCCTCTCCTCTCCTTTCCTTCTCTCTTTTTATTTATTTATTTACTTTTTAATGTTTTCAAGTTTTTATCTAAATTCTAGTTAGTTGGGACGCCTGGGTGGCTCAGCGGTTGAGCATCTGCCTTTGGCTCAGGGCATGATCCCGGGATCCGGGATCAAGTCCTGCATCGGGCTCCCTGCGTGGAGCCTGCTTCTCCCTCTGCCTGTGTCTCTGCCTCTCTCTCTCTCTTTCTCTCTGAGTCTCTCATGAATAAATAAATCTTAAAAAAAAAATTCTAGTTAGTTAAGGGGCACCTGAATGGCTCCGTTGGTTAAGCATCTGACTCTTGATTTCAGCTCAGGTCATGCTCTCAGGGTGGTGAGATCAAGCAAGCCCTGTGTCGGGTTCTGTGCTTGGTGTGGAGTCTGCTTGAGATTCTCTCTCCCTCTGCTTCTTCATTTCACCCCTCATGCAGGTGAACACTCTCTCTAAAGAAAAGGATGTAGGCTGACCGCCTCTCTCCTCTGCTGTCCTGCCCACCGCTCCCTTGCAGTGTGATAAACTTCTAACTCCTTTATAAAAAGAGGAGGAAGAGCACCTGGGTGGCTCAGTTACTTAAGCCTCCGATTCTTGTTTTAAGGGCATGCTTAAGGGGTCCCTGGGTGGCGCAGCGGTTTAGCGCCTGCCTTTGGCCCAGGGTGCGATCCTGGAGACCCGGGATCGAATCCCACGTCGGGCTCCCGGTGTATGGAGCCTGCTTCTCCCTCTGCCTGTGTCTCTGCCTCTCTCTCTCTCACTGTGTGCGTATCATAAATAAATTTAAAAAAAAAAGAGCCTGCTTAAGATACTTTCTCCCTCTACTACCTCAGCACCACCCCCCTCCCGTCACAGAAAAAGAATGGAGATTACCTGGAATTCTGGTTCCTTAGGTCTCTACATTTAATTACACTTTTCATTATGGATAATTTATTTTATTTATTTCTTTAGAGTGGGGAGGGACAGAGAGAGAGGGAGAGAATCTTTTTTTTTTTTTTTTTTTAAGATTTTATTTGGGATGCCTGGGTGGCTCAGTGGTTGAGCATCTGCCTTCGACTCAGGGCATGATCCCGGGGTCTTGGGATCGAGTCCTGCATCGAGCTCCCTGAGAGGAGCCTGCTTTTCCCTCTGCCTATGTCTCTGCCTCTCTCTATGTGTCTCTCATGAATAAATAAAGTCTTAAAAAAAAGAAAAATATCAGTAACTTTAACTCAGCAATTCACCATCTAGAAACCCATTTATTTTGTCTTTTTGCAACAGCTTAAGTTAAATTACTTACATGGATCTTTAATTTTCACCCTTTAGGGAACCCTGGGTGGCGCAGTGGTTTAGTGCCTGCCTTTGGCCCAGGGCGTGATCCTGGAGACCCGGGATCGAATCCCACATCAGGCTCCTGGTGCATGGAGCCTGCTTCTCCCTCTGCCTATGTCTCTGCCTCTCTCTCTGTGTGTGACTATCACAAATAAATAAAATTAAAAAAAAAAAATTTTCACCCTTTAGTTTTCTCTAACATAAGCATTCAAGGCTGCAATATCTAGACAGTGTTTGTGATATGGTGGTATTGTCACTGTTTTTCATTTCTAAATCCTAAGTGATTTCCACTATGGTTTCTTCATTGACAGTTGAATTATTTAGAAGTTATTTAATGAAGGGGTACCTGGCTGGATCAGTAGATAGAGCATTTGATTCTGGTTCTCGGTTCGTGAGTTCAAACCCCACGTTGGGCGTGGAGCCTACTTAAAAAGAATAAATAAAAAAAAGAATAGATGTTGTTTCATGAATTTCCAAATATGTTTTTCTAATTTTCTTTTTTGGTTAATACTTTCTAATTTGATTGAAACATGGTCAGGGAGTGACATCAATCCTTTGAGGTTTGGTGAAAAATGTTATGTGTGGTCTTTTTTCATAAAAGTTCAACGTAAGATTCAAAAGAGTGTGTACTCCACAACTGTTGTTCCATTTCTACCCAAAAGATATGCTTTTAACTACTGAGTGCAGTCACTATAGTAACATCTTGATCAAAGTATTACTGAAAGTGATGTGTAAATATCCCATGGATAGTAGTATCGTGAATTTCTCCTTGTAGTTCTGCCCATATTTTATTTATATACAGTATTTTATGCTATTTAGTTAGGTTCACACAAGTTTGTATTTATTTCATGTTCTGGTGAATTAAGCCTTTTATCATAATGGAGTGATCCTTTTTATCTCTAGTAATGCTTTTTGCCCTAAATTCTATTTGGTCTGATAATAACATAGCCACATCTGCTTTCTTTTCCTTTGTTTGTCTAAATATATCCTTTTACATTCCTTTAGTATAAAGCTTTTAAGTGAAAATTTTCAGTTATTTGTATGATATTTATATGACAATCAGCAACCTGTTTGGAATATTTTAGCCACCTTATTTTGTGCTTTATATTTGCCTTCCCTTTTAGTTCTATTTGTCATTGGCTTCTTTTGTACTGATTAAATAGTTTTCTATAATTCTTTTCTTTCCCCCCCTCTGGACAAGTGTGGGATTTCTATTCCTAGCTTAATAATTTTTACCCCAGATATTTTGATACTCACAATGAACTTATTGAAGTCTAAAATTAATGAATAGCTTTACTATCCTTCACATCATAGAGGGATAATTGGATACATTGACCTCACATCCTCTATTCCTTATTTTGTTTTTCATCTTGTTATTTTAAGCCCGGCAGACGTTTTTTTAATGTTTTGTACCATAAATGTTCTTCATTTTTTCCTTCTTTTTTTTTTTTTTTCTGGATTGCTCTCCTTCTGTCTAAAGTATATCCTTTAGAATTTACTGCAGCTCTGTTGGAGGCAACCCCTCTACACTGTTAGCTTGAAATGTCTTCATTTTGCTTTCATTCTTCAAGAGTATTTTTACTGATTGCAAAATTCCAAGTCGACAGTTGGTGAGAAAAAAAGAGTTAACATAGCAGGCTCAAGACTGCTATCTTTAGAAAGGACTGCTTACAAGGATGGCCCTTGGCTGGCATTTGGGCCCTTGGATTTCAGAAGGGTTCCCATCATTCCCTAACTGACAAGAATGTCTTACTGTGTTGAAACTATACCATATGGTCTCTGCTGAACATCTGCTCTCCTACTGGAAGTCCGGAATTTTGATGTGTGCTAGACAGGGGTGCCTACGTTACCAGTTCCCAATACAAATCTTACACAGTCTCTAATGAGCTTTCCTGGTGGACAACATTTCACACGTGTTGTCACAATTCCATTGGAAGAATTAAGCACATCCCGTGTGACTCCACTGGGAGAGGACTCTTGGAACCTTGCACCTGGTTTCCTTTGGACTGTGCCCCATGCACCATTTCCTTTTTGTTTTTTCTTTGTATCCTTTTACTGTAATAAATCATTGCACGAGTCTGACTATATGCTGAGTCCTGTGACCCCTCCTGGTGAACTGTTGAACCTGAAAGAGCCGTGACACACAGTCATTTCATCTCAGAACACTGGATATATTCCACCATTTTCTGGCTTCCAATCTTGCTGGCGAGAAGTTAGCTGCAAGTCTTGATGTTATCCTTATATTCTCAGCTCAAGCACAGTGATTGTCATATGGTTGGAACTCAAGTACTTGCTCAAAAATGGTGGAGAAGGGGATTCTACAGGAAGAAGAGGTCCTAGGTCGTTAAATACCCAGAGGCTTTCCTGCTCATAATAACTTGTGACCTGGGCTGCCTGAAGAACTACTAAGGCCTGGAAATAAGCAAGAAGCTGTCTCCAGGATGAAAGATTAAAATACCCTTTAAATAACCCCGGCAACACTGAGGCACCTGCCTCTGTCCGCTGGACTCCCAGGTCAGATGTGGGACGCACAGACTGAGAGACATAGAAGCTGAGGATCAAGGATTCCTGATACTGGCTATGTGGGGAGGAGGGTTTAAGGGCCAATGGGTGGGAAGACAGGAAGAGGCTGGAGGTCCATGCTTAGTTTCAGGGGAGAAGGAGCAGATCTCTATGTGGAATGGCTGCAGAGGAAGATACACAAAATGCAGAATTTGGAGGGTGGGGTCAAGCCCCAGAGCAGAGAGACGGTGGGGAAAGTTGGTCTTGGGAGACAGGATACAGGGCTTGTGCAAGTAACCTCTTTCCTTGCTTCCAATGTCTTTCGCTCCAGTCTGTCCTGAGGGAGGTGCTAGAAATGAATACAAATTCCCGAAGCTTGGGTTCCAAAAGGGAGTTCTGTGCTCATTATGTTGCTGATGACTCCAGTTATCTGTAAACACTTTAGTTGGTCTACTCCTGCTTGTGACCCTACAAGATCATCTTCTTTTTTTTTTTTTTTTTTTTTTAACCTAACCCAGACTTGGTCTCAGGAGGTCCTAATTCCACCTCAAATCACCTTTGAGCACAGCCAGAGGGTGGGAGAGTTACACCCTGGGGTAAGACTGTAAGTGGTCCCAACCAAGGATACAAAAGAACCATTTGCTAGACCACTGACTGCCTACAGCATTCGCCCCACCCATAGCCTGTTTAGCTCCCCCAAGAAGACATCTGGATGCCCTCTCAGGGGAGGCAGTGATAACCACTGGGGCTACCCTTTGGTTGTATGCAAGCTGTCTACTTGCCTTCTGCCAGGACAGAAAGTATAGTTGGTGTAGGAACCAGATGTAATTTAAAGGAGGTATGATAAGCACCTCTTTCTGCACATTCTTTCCTCTTTATGAGTCACACTAATCTGGGCCAATCCCCCTGGGATGAGTGTTGTTTTTGATGGATTATTTTGGTCAGAGGAAACAGTCTCAGGGCTTTTACTTGACCTTTCCCACCTTCCCTACAGGCTAAGGACCATGTGGGGTTATTCCCATTGGCAAGCATGTCCATTCCAATGATCTATTTGTGGATCAGGGAAATGAGCATCAGGTGGATCTATGGACACTGTGGATCCACTATGACTTGCTCTGGCCCAGGACTCCACAAATGACCTTGCTTTTGTAATGATGATGCTTCAAGTCTCTACTTTTCAGTGTTAACTCAGGTCCTGTGTCCAACAGTCCTTGAAATGTCTGGTTATTCCCCTGGTTATTCCCCTTTCCTCTGGGGTCCTTTTATTTTTTTAACTTATTTATTTTTGAAAGATTTTATTTATTTATTCATGACACACACACACACACAGACTGAGAGAGAGACAGGCAGAGGGAGAAGCAGGCTCCATGCAGGGAGCCCGATGTGGGACTCGATCCTGGGACTCCAGGATCACGCCCTGGGCCGAAGGCTGATGCTTAACCGCTGAGCCACCCAGAGATCCCCAACCTCTGAGGTCCTTTTGGAGATCCATTTGGAAAAGGACTGAGGGCATCATTACCATGTACATTTGCCATGACATTGTATAGGATCCTTCCTTATGCAGCCCAGCCTCCCTTTCAGTTAGAAGTCTGAGGGGCAAGGGATCATAATTTTTTATTGGGATGGCTGCCTTGAACCTTTATCATCCATCCTGATTCCCTTTAGTTGTATAAATTAAGCTATATCTTGCCCCCTAGGAATACTATGTTTTAATACCATCTCTCTAATTCTCTGTGAGAACAGACTCCTCTGGCTGCCATGAATCACTACTGTTCTTGTCATGTATTACAGTCAGCTCACCCATCTTGCTGCTGGCAGTGGCTGGCCGTCACCCGGCCTCGGTTATTCTGAGATTCCGTCATCCCTATTAGGATTAGAAGCATTCTTTCTTTCTTTCTTTCTTTCTTTCTTTCTTTCTTTCTTTCTTTCTTTCTTTCTTTCTTTCTTCTTTCTTTCTTTCTTTTTTTTTTTTTATTTCATTTATTCATGAGAGACAGAGAGAGAGAGAGGCAGAGATACGGCAGAGGGAGAAGCAGGCTCCACATAAAGAGCCCAATGTGGGATTTGATCCTGAGTCCTCAGGATCACGCCTGGAGCTGAAGGCAGAGGCTCAACCACTGAGCCACCCAGGCGCCCCAAGCATACTTCTTTCTTAACTGGCATCTCCCATCTAGCCCTGGTCTAGAAAGGAGCCACCACTGAACTTCTCACTTATGCTGCTGGCCATGTTCACCAGCCCAAGCCTTCTCACTCAAGAGAATAAAACATTCTTCAGGTCTTCTTGTGGCCACCTGGTGGGTTTTCTTTTTTTTCTTTTTTCTTTTTTTTCCTGGTGGGTTTTCTGTCTCAGTAGCCTCTCTACACTAGCAGGCCCATTTCTCTGAGTTTTTGGATCCCTTCACCCCTATTTGCCATGGTGGTTCTGACAGTTCTGTTTCCCTTAGTGTGGGCCATTGCTTTTCCTAAGTTTCCATGAGCCAGCCAAGTGGAGCTTTTTTTTTTTTTTTTTTAAAGATTTTATTTATTTATGAGAGAGAGAGAGAGAATGTGTGTGTGTGTGTGTGTGTGTGTGTGTGTGTGTGTGTGTGCATACGTGGGGGGAGGGGCAAAGGGAAAGGGGCAAGCAGATTCCATGCTGAGCACAGAGACAGATGTGGGACTGGTTCCCAGGACCCTGATATCATGACCCGAGCTGAAGTCAGATGCTTAACCTACTGAGCTACCCAAGCACCCCTAGAGCATTAGTGCATTGCCAGGGTGCTAAATCCTGTACTACACGACAGTGCTCCCAGCTTAATCCATTCTCCCTTATCTAACTTCATGTTTTGCCTTACTTGGTGCAGCATGAAGAGAACCCAGTCCTGTGGATTCCCCAGCTCCTGCTGGACACATTGGCCATGTCCTGCAGTTCCTCTGGTGTTCCATCCCATCCTCACCCTGTAGGCCTGCTATCTTACTGCTGTGGCCAAGCAGCAGGTAGCCCCGGCACTCCAGCAGCTCTAAGGTCTGGCTGATATGTGGGCAAAGAACAGTGAGCCCTTTTTCAGATTGGACACTTTAAGAAAGAACGAAAGAGGGACGCTTGGGTGGCTCAGCGGCTGAGCATTTGCCTTTGGCTCAGGGCGTGATCCTGGAGTGCTGGGATCGAGTCCCACATCAGGGTCCCTGCATAGAGCCTGCTTCTCCCTCTGCCTCTCCCTCTGCCTGTGTCTCTGCTGCCCTGTGTGTGTGTGTGTGTGTGTGTCTCTCTCTCTCATAAATAAATAAATAAATAAAACTTTAAATAAATAGATAAATAAATAAATAATAAAAGATAGAAAGAAAAAGAAGCCACTCCATCAAATACTATAGGTAGTTGTGCTGACAGGGACTTAGACCAAATCCTTTTTCCTTCCTTTAGGCAACATTGAATGAGAGTGGACACAACCACGACTCCTCTTAGGACAACAAGGCCAACTTAGAAGATGGATTGCAATCAGGCTTCCCATCCAGGCCCAGGCTAATTTAATATGTCATTATTTTTGGTGCCAGAAGAGGTGTTGGTTATTGTACATACCCTGCCTTGACTGGTCAGCAGACAACCCAGGGCAGTGTGATCATCTATCACCACTCACATGAGATAGGTTAGACTGTTTACTAGTGGCAGGCAATTATGTACCTGATATTCCCTGTAAACAGTACTGTTCACTTGGGGCAAAGGTATATTCGAAGTGTAACTATCCAGCTATCATATAGCCCAGCCCAACACTGTGTCCTGTCCGAGATGATTTAGATTCTGCTAATAGCAAGTTCAAGTCACCTCAGCAGCAGCATTTTGCTAATGTGAAGTCAAGGTCCAATTCTTACAAGACTGGTGATTGGGATTAGCCATGTAAAGGAAACTTAAGTACCAGAAAGAACCTATAAGAGAGAATACTTTCTAGAAAAATACTTCCAAAGTATTCAAAGGAGGACCTCTCAATGGTTTGTCAGCGGGTCAAAAGGGGTAAGACAGATTCAGCAATCCAAGGGAATTTTGTGGGCTTTTTTTATATGTTGGGCCCAAAGTCTCCACTTTTCCAGAACTTAATTTAAGGTCTCCACTAGAATAGGTGTCCTGTAGTTAGGTTGAGGGCAGTAGTGATATTGTGGGACCAGGTTACTGAAGTGCTCCAAGATGACAGGCAGAGCCAGGTGTTCTGCAGCCAAGAAAGGTCTAAGGTATTCCTTCACCACGAGCCTGGGTGGTTGCTCTACGTACATGGTCGCGTAGTTGGTATATCCAGTCCCTGCAATCCACTGGCTCCTGTTCGTGAATCACTGAACACATAGCAACATACATTTTGGAGGGTTTATTTAGGACAAGCACAATTGACTCCAACTGTCCATTGGGAAGAGTTTTCTTTTTCGTGCAAAGTTGTAAACACTTGTTTTCTGTGACTGCACGGCTGCAGGGACCAAGCACATTCCATTGGCCTTTAACTTGACTGATCCATCTATGAATGGGGCCCAGGCATCCTCTGAGACCTTGGTGCACTAGTGCCCCCAAGAAGCTGGAGGCGCTGGCACCAACTTTTCCTCTGGGGTCACTGCATCTGGGGATGTCTGATCTCATTTTTATGCAGCATCATGACTCTTTTGATGCCTGGAGGCTCCAGCCTGTGGAGTAGCCAGTCACTGACTTTTGCAGTTTAAAAGGCTCACAGGTGGGGCATCTGGGCGACTCAGTGGTTGAGCATCTGCCTTTGGCTCAGGTCATGATCCCAGAGTCCTGGGATTGAGTCCCACATCGGGTTTCCCACAGAGAGCCTGCTTCTCCCTCTGCCTGTGTCTCTGTCTCTCTCTCTGTGGGTCTCATGAATAAATAAAGAAAGAAAATCTTAAAAAAAAAAAAAAAAAGACAAGAGAAAATGCTCACCGGGACTAACTGGTCAGAGGGGGTGGGCAGCGCAGACAGACTGTGGGACAGTGGTCTTAAGCACTCCTGCCCACACCAGCTCTTCCATCAGTGAGGTAGGCTCATCCCCACATCCTGTACTGCCTCCCCACGCCACAGGGCCTGGCTGGGGCACCTGCTGGGTCCCTCACGGATATTCATTCCACTGGCACTGTCTTTGTAGCATCTGCCCAGTGGGGTCTCTTACCATCAAGAGAAGTTCTACACATACTTGAAATAGCTGTGTGTCCCCACACTGTGGAGGATGCATGACCTGGATACAATTGTTCCTGTGGGCTAAGTTCATTCTTGAAGGGGACTCAGCTGGGAGTAACTAGCAGTGAATACCCTGGCAGCTTGAGGAGTGAGTCCTGATAGGGATTCAGGGAAGTGTCCGGAGGTCTACTACTCACCCTAAAGTCATTGTGTTCATACTGCCACCACAATGAGACTCCAGCAGGCTGTCACATCATTCTGGGAGGCTAGCCACTTCTAGGAGATACGGCATGTGGTAACATCAGGGAATTCCATGATTTGGGCACACAGCCCACATTTTTTTGTCATAAAATAGTGTCTCATGGCCAAATAATTTGTGGGACACCATTATAATTGAATAAGCATTTGTAAATCTACATACAGTGATTTGGTAGAAGTGCTGTGGGCAGGTAAACAAATCCATACCAAGAATATGTTTGGGGATGCCTGGGTGGTTCAGCGGTTGAGTATCTGCCTTTGGGTCAGGCCATGATCCCGGAGTGCTGGGATCGAGTCCCACATCGGGCTTCCTGCATGGAGACAGCTTCTCCTTCTGCCTATGTCTCTGCCTCTCTCTGTGTGTGTATCTCTCATGAATAAATAAATACAATCTTTATTAAAAAAAAAAAAAGAATATGTTTCTGTTCACTTTCCTTCATTGCCCACCACAACCACATAGGGGAGGTCAATGCAGATGTGGTAACAGTCATTAGCCCTGCATCTTTCAAATTTTTATGGAACTAATTTCTGCAATGTCCCAGAAGCACAGAATTTTGGGGTATTATCTTGGCTGTAGGAGGCCTATTCAAGGACTTCATTTGGCTGTTCTTACTGTAGTAGACCTATTCGTCTGGTAAAGGAAGCAAGGCTGGCAAAATAGCCACACGGTGTGTCTGGGATCCCACCTGACCCTCTATGAGATGGACTCTGGCCAACACTTATCCTTCTGTCCTCTCTAATCCTTTCTCCAATGAATCACAGTGCTCCAGGGATTAGGCTCAGATAAGCACCAGTATCTACAAATGTGGCTTTCAGTAAAATGATCATAGACTGAGATTAAAGCACCTGATTCCCAATCCTCTCTCTTGTTAGGCGTGTATTGGGAAAAATCCTTAAACTCTCTGAGCCTGTTTACTCATTTGTAAAGCCAAAAATATTCTTCTGATTGTTTCTTGTTTGTGCTGATATGATAAGATTACACATCGAGTGCTTTGCCCCCTGCCTAGGATACAGCCTAACACCCATCAGGACCATCCACTTCTTCTAGAAAGCATAAAGAAGAATAGAAATATATATTACTATCTATGAGTATTTTAATACCTCATTTTATGCATTTTTAATAATTTCTCATTTATTTCTAATTTTTGTTACTTCTTTTTTTAAAGATTTTATTTATTCATTTGAGAGAGAGAGAGAGAGAACACGTGAGCATGGGCAGGGGGTCAGGTAAAGGCAGAGGGAGAAGCAGACTCCCTGCTGAGCAGGGAGCCCAGGACCCTGGGATCATGACCTGAGCTAAAGGTAGATGCCTAGCTGACTGAGTCACCCAGGTGCCTCTTTTTTGCTTCTTAATAACAGAACTTAGGGATAGGAACTTAGGTCTAGGTCACTCATTAGGTTGAATGAATATTCTTACGTGACAGATTGGATAGTAAGGACCAGAGAATCAAATGACTTGATCCTTATCTTCCAGTAATTGAGCTATGAGATTTATCTCTTACTTCTTAACATCTAATCTGTACCCCTAGTCTAGGATTTAATTTGGGAAAGATTTTATAAAAGTTCATAAGACTGTAGAAAATATGTGCTCTAACCATAGCTTGTAGCAGTGTGAATTGGTAAAGCATTGCTGTAGAGCAAATATCAAATTAAAACACCAATTTCTGGATGCCAGCCTTAGTTTGTGATCCAGTAGGACTGCGGTGGGGCCAAAGAATTTGCATTTATGATAAGTTCCCAAATGATGCTGATCCTGATGCTGCTGGTCCACAGACCACACTTAACTACTGATGTAGAGTATTCAGAGTTTTCTGTTACTTTTTTTTTTCTTTAGAGAGAGGGAGTAGGGGAGGGGCAGAGGGAGAGGGAGAGACAGAATCTTCCGTAGGCTTCATGCCCAGCACAGAGCTGAGCCTGACTCAGCGGGCGGGGCGGGGGGGGGGGGGGAGTACGGGGTTGGGTTGGGGTTGACCTCACAATTCTGAGATCATGACCTGAGCCAAACTCAAGAGTCTGATGCTTAACAAACTGAGCCACCCAGGTTCCCTGAGTTGTGGTAACATTTAATTGAAGCCAGAAAAATATTCATAAACTTTGACCCAGAATAAATGAAAATGAGCAGCCCCCACCTCAATATTTGCTTCGGATGCTCCCCAACTGATCCCCCAGGGTCTTGCCACAGCCCCTCCTGGTCATGTGGATAAGCCCCTCAGCAACAGTAAGCACAGTGGAGGCCTGACTCATGGGGGCAGGGGGTAGCCAGGTTCTCAGGGTGTGGCTAAGGCAGCAGAGAGGAAGGGCATTTGGACGAGCCCCAGCCCTTCAGCCTACTTAAGTGTTTCCCATGGCCAGTGTAAGCATCTAACACATCACAGATTTGACTGATTTATCTCCTTTATTGCTTGACTCCCTCACCCCTCTACAGTGTAAATTCCCTAGAGCAAGAATTTTTGTGTTTGGGGCAAGAACAGTGCACGAATCATAGCAGGTGTTCGATAAGTACTGATAGAATGAATGACTATACACCCACATCTTTATGTTCATGATACTGTTTCTATAAGGATCTGCAAGGAAATGGCAGGAGACCTCCTGTGGGTAAGGGAAATGGGAGAAAGAGTGGGAGTGAGTATAATTTTCACTGACTCTGTTCAGCCTTTGAATTTTTCCTACCCATTGTTAAAAACAAGACAAGAGGCTCCAAATAAAATTGTTCATGCTGCGCCCCACATCACCAAACCAAGAGTGACAGAAAGGGAATAATACTAAAGCAGTCGATCAGGAGTCACCTGATCAACACTAGTTAGGCGACCTGCCTGAGAGACCCCTGCCATCCCCTAAGGGAAATTAACCTTGCAATACCCTATCCATTTTTCCCCCTAATATGACTTCCTTCCTTGTTCCTGCCCCTTCTGGCTATAAAAGTCTTTCATTTTGTATAGCTCTTCAGAGCTCTTTTCTGTGTGTTAGGTTGAATGTTGCCAGATTATAATCACTTTTTGCTCAAATAAGCAATTTTTAATGTGCCTCAATTTATCTTTTTTTAAGATTTGTTTGAGGGATGCCTGGGTGGCTCAGCGGTTGAGCGCCTTCCTTCAGTTCAGGGTGTGATACTGGAGTCCCAGGATCGAGAACTAGGATCGAGTCCCACATTGGGCTCCCTGCATGGAGTCTGCTTCTCTCTCTGCCTATGTCTCTGCCTCTCTCTCTCTGTGTCTCACATGAATAAATAAATAAAATCTTAAAAAAAAAGATTTGTTTATTTGAGAGAGAGAGAGAGAGAGAGAGAGAGAGAGAGAGAAGAGAGAGCACAAGTGGGGGTAGGGGAAGAGAGAAAGGAAGGAGACAATCCTCAAGTCGACTCCCTGCTCAGCATGGAGACCCATGAGGGGCTTGATTCCAGGACTCTGAGATCATGACCTGAACTGAAATCAAGAGTCAGATGCTCAACTGACTGAGCCACCCAGACAGCTCTATCTTTTAACACTATGTATTTTACCTAGCTAATCAAAAATAAGTTTGATCCTTCTTCTTATTATTATTTTAAGTAAGCTCTACATCCATTGTAAGGCTTGAACTCACAACCCTGAGATCAAAAGTCACATGCTCTATCAACTAAGCCAGCCAGGTGCCCCTAGAGCCCTATTATTGATTAGGAAAAACAAGTTGTAAGAGAAATAATGGGAAAAAAAACATAAGGACCACACACCACTAAGTATGGTGAGATGGTCACATGGGGCTGCTTGAGAATACCCCCAGACAGGCTTGAGGGAAAGCTCAATGCTTACTGAGTGTCCTGCCATGCGGCCTACATGGTCTGGACCTGAGGCCACACCTCAACCCCTCCCTGTGCCTGGCCTTGCCCCAGACTAACCCTGAGTGGGTGGTTCCCAGAGTTCCCTCCTGGAAACCAGAAGTTTCCAGCCCTTCCCACCCACCCATCTTAGTTACAAGTGTCAAGTAACCGCAGTCGGTAAGTTAATGGCAGAAAGAGAGACTTGCCTGTAGCTGCTTCTGGAAGGAAAAAGTACCTCTAACCCCCATGAACTAAAAGGCCAAATGAGCACCCAGAGGTCTAGAAGGGAGACAGAAGAAAATACATAGAGAGAAATGGGAGAAGCTGTGCACTAGGTCTCATGTAATTAGTAAGCATCTTGGGGTGGGAATGAGGGGTTACTGGGAGTGGGGTTAAGGAGCTAGAGGTCCCTGAGACCAAAGGAGGAAGCCCAAGTGGAATCACCAAGAGAAGCAGCTTGGAACTGGGAGAGCCAGACAAGAGATCTGTTAGAGGAATTTCAGAAAGAGAGACAGTAAACTGTAAATGCGCTCCTGGCTTTGTTCAGGAGCGCCTTCCACCTGAGGTGACTGCCCATCTAATTATTTATTCAATAAATGTTTACTGTTGTGTCAGACCCTATGTCAGAAATAGGGTCTTTCTGGACTTATCCAGGAAGCCTCAAATATCAGTGCCTCGTAAAAAGTCTCTAGAAGACCTCTTCCATGACTATTGGCCTTCTTGACCTCAGCAGATGTGGAAACTCTAGGAGAGGGGGGCCTCCTTCCCCTCTGGATCTTTCTGTTGCCTCTGACGGTACAGCAGCATCTGTGCTTGCCCAGCAGAGGGCAGCCAGAGCCTGGGCACCACTTTCCTAGCAACTTGCTTAGGAAACTGGACAGATGGGTACCTAGCCCCCTCACTGGCCACTGAAGCTTGGGCATGGTGCCCACTTGCTGGCGGCAGCAGCCCGAGAGAAACAGGATGCACCAGCAGGCTGTAAAAAAAAAAAAAAAAAAAAAAAGGCTGTTTTGAATTCTCTCTAAGCTGTGGCAGCTCTGCCTGGCAGATGCTCAGCCCTGGCGCTGTGCCACATTCACCCTCTCTAGGGTCCTGGGACGAAGGATCATTTCTTTCTCATCCCATTGCAGGCTGCTTGCCCTGTTTCTACTCGTTCAGGATCTGGTTTTCCAAGGCATAGAGTCCCCAGAGCTGGAAGGGACTTGGGAACTGCTGGTCTAGGAGTTGCCATTTCAAATAACTTCAAAGGCAGGCAGGGAGCCTCAATTTGTCTTACTGACTCAGGGTGAGACGGTGGGGAATGACAGTGGCTGTGTGAGCTGGAGACAAGCCTGGCCAAAGCACCTACATTCACTGGGCTCCTCACCAAGAGGAAAAGAAAACACCTGGGGCTGCGCTGGGACGCTGGCTTCCAGGCCTCTCTTTCATCTTATGGTGAGAAACTGAGGTCCTGAGAGGGAACACAATTTGCCCAAGATCAGGCCCGATTATTCCCTTTCTCACCAGTGGGGTCCCTTTGGTGTCATTCCCCTCTTTCAAACTCGGTAGCTGGGCAGGATTGGACTTCCAGCTCCGCCTGCCCTGCGGGCTGCTTGGTCCTGGATTACTTCATTTCCTTCCTTGGCCTCCGATCCCCTGTTTGGAGAAAGTAGCCTCCCCCAGGATACAGGGCCCTCCTTTTCCTCACAGTGAGTCACAGCTTCGGAGCTGACTTGCGGACAGCTTGACTCCAAGACAGAACTTCCCTCCCACTGCTTTTTCCAATGAATACCTCCAGCTGTGGCACACTGTGGCACTCCACTTCCTCTGGCCACCTCGGGACAGCTAGAAACTTCTATTTACTCAGGTCTTTTACTCCTTGAAATGAGGTCCTATGGAGAAGTACCCAGGGGACTTTCAACCTTAATTCCCCAGATCTCACCAAGAAGTAATGCCTAGCGGCATGAAGTGCTGATTCCCCACATTGTGTGAAGAAGGTCCCAGGGATACAGCATGTGTCTGTAGTGGCTTTGCAAGGATTGAGCATGGTTTTTTAAAAATCCAGTGTTGGGGCACCTGGGTGGCTCAGTAGGTTAAGTGTCTGCCTTTGGCTCAGGTCTTGATCCCAGGGTCCTGGGATGGAGCCCCACACCAGGTTCCCTGCTCAGTGGGGAGCCTGCTTTTACCTCTCCCGCATCCCCTGCTTGTACTCTCTGTCAAATAAATAAATGAAATCTTAAAAAATTAAAAAAATTAAAGTCTTTTAAAAAATAATAAATTAAAAAATCCAGTGTTATACAAGTATATCCTCAACGCAGGCATGCTGGCATTTTCACCCTGTCCAGGGGAATCAGCAGGCTTGGTGGAGATGCCTCATTAGGGCTCAGCCTCCTGTGGCAGGAATAGGGCTGTGGCCTCATTACCTGTCATAGAGACACCTTTGGTACCTGGGATGGAGCCAGTCCTGTGAGGAGTGTCAGTTGTTCTCACCATGAGTAATCTGGGTGAGGATTATTAGCTCCTGCTTGCAAGCACCTCCCAAGCAGCTGTGCAAAAGATGATCAGGGTCCTGAAAATCCCATCTCAAGAGAACATCATCTCAAGAATATCATTTGGGGGGAGGAAATAAGGGCATTTAACTACTTATTCAAGGGAAAAGAAAGAGAAAAAGTGAAAACTAGACTAATGAGATTAGTTAGCTGCAGGGCATGGTGAAAACAGGATGGAAAGGCCAGAGGGAATGAGGGGGATGATGCTTCTCTGAAATATCTTCTTGTTCTGACTTGGCTTTTGGAGCCGTTTTGATTTTTCAAAAAATAAATTTATTTTCATTTCAAAAATAAATAAAAATAACACGAAAGTCACTAGGATGGGGAAACCCCTAAAAATGGAATATACTTAGAAATAAGTAGTAAAGAATGCCCTTTGACTTCTATCTCACATTCCAGTGAAAATAATTGTTCCCTTATATGTTAAACATTACCCTGCAGTTCACTTAACCCGTGCAACATCTCTAAATGGTAGGTGCTGTTACGATCCTAGTTTTACAAGAGAGGAAGTCATGCCTCAGTGGGATTCAGGAAGCTGCCAAGGTCCCAGGGACTTGAACTCAGATTTTGTACCAGGTCTGTAGGAGGTCTCAGTTCTCAGATCATATTATATTCTCAGCTCTGTGTCAGACACAGAAGAATGAATTAGCCCCTCTGGGTTCTAAGAATCTACAACCTCAGTAATTAACATTTAACACCATGAAGCTATAAAAATAGGGAAATGAATTAGTCCCTTATCATTCATAAAGATGTAAAGGCCATAAAGATTTCAGGAATTCTGAGCATTCCTTGAGGGCTGGCTTCCTGGAGATGAGATTGTAGGTAGGATTCAGATTGGTGTGGGAAAGGGGGCGAAGGAATTCCAGGCAGTAGAACCCACTGAGAGCAGAGGTGCAGGAAAGGGGTTGGTGCGGGGAGTCAAGAAGACCAGCCTTTGCAGAACAATGGACAACATAGAAGAGTGCATACGTAACCTTCTTGGAGATGTGTTGGGGTTCAAAATCAAGCTGAACATTATGGGAGGAAGGTGGCCACAGTGAGGCTGGGATGAGGTAGGTGAATTCTCACAGGCCCTAGACGTTAGCCCTTTCATAGCTGTAAATTGATATTTGATATTTGTCTAGACTCTTTCCAGTTAGTAGGGGCTCAACGAAATTACTAGGAAAAGGTAGACACTATAGTCTGGATCAACAGGTTCAAAACTCCTTTTGCATGCAAAGGAGAAATGAAATGCTAGCTCTTTTGTTGCTTTTGCTCTCCTCTTCCATCTCTACTTCCTCCGCGGAGATTCACAAGCAGGAAGAGGAGCCACTCCCAGCTTGTTTGCTGAGCGGAAAGGCAGACTGTTAGCCTTGCACCAGTCTCAAGCCAGCCTGCGGGCAGCCCCCGGGCTATGCAAGGAGAGGTGTTAAGGGAAAGCACTTCTCATCTCCTCAGCTGGAGGGTTTAATGCTCAGCCGGGATAATGAGAGGAGACAGGGAGGGCCAGCAAGGAGGCTGGGGGATACAGAAGGAAGGAAAGCAGGCCGAGCCCAGTGGGCAGACACCAGTGCTGGTTCTGGCTAGGTAGCAAAGCGGAAACATGAAGAAAATAAAAATCTGGACATTTGTATCAGACGAATGTTTAACTGTATATCCTAAGTTTTTATCAGCACCCATATTCAGATAAACCTGAAAAGCTTATCTTGAACCAGGGACCATTACAACAATAGCTTTCAAATTGCTGCCCTCAGGACGCCTGGGTGGCTCAGTGGTTGAGCGTCTGCCTTTGGCTCTGGGTGTGATCCCGGGGTGCTGGGATGGAGTCCCACATCGGGCTCCTCACAGGGAGCCTGCTTCTCCCTCTGCCTTTGTCTCTCTTGCCTCTCTGAGTGTGTCTCATGAATAAATTACTAAAATCTTAAAAAAAAAAAATTGTTGCCCTCCATGTGGTGTAGGGTCATCCCCTTGTGAAACAACAGAACTGATCTCACATCTCTCAGAGGATGAAGTCATCATCTGGCCCCTTCTGATCTTTTCATTGCTGCCTGCTGCCTGTTCCCTCCCCAGCACCGGCCCCCAACCCTGCCTCGGGGCAGCCTCACCAGCCCCAGCCACACACCACCTCCTAGGGGAGCCCGGGGACTTTGGGGTGAAGTGGTGGCTCCCTCCTTGGAACTGGGAGGAGGGGCGCCCACTCCTCTGTCTGTGTGGTTTTCATATCCTGTTCCCAGTGACTGTTTGTCTTTCCACCCTCAGGCTCGGAGCTTAGTCTTGCTTTTTTTCTGTACTAGAGCAAGATACAGTTTTTGACAGTATTTGTTTAGTATTTGAGGAATGGCCATTTTCCCTTACAACAATGTTCCTTAAACTTTTTAAACCACAGCTCTCAGTAAAAAATATCTTTTACACCATGACCCAGTTTACGCAGACTCATCATACACACACCTAACTGAAACAAAAGTTTCAAGAAATAATACTTACTGTGTTAGATGCACTCTGATATTTTCTCTTTTATTTCTCTCTCTTTCCTTCTCCTTTAAAGTGTTTATTGGGACTTGCAGGTGGAAAGCCACAGTCCTAAAGAAAAAAAAGCTGTTGTAGCTCAAATGAGAAGAGCTTCCCTTCCAAGCCAGGATCAGATTAGGATTAAGCTGTAAACAAATGAGGGCCTCAGCCAGCCCTGATGTGCGGACCAGAAGGGCTTTGGCCTTATTATGAAGCAGAGGGCTGGGTGGGCTTTATTGACCATTGATGGACCTCAGCGCGGGGCTACTGTGACCATTGGCATCTTTCCTGTTCGGACCCTCACAGTTTTCCTTCTTTCCTTGACATAGCCATCCCCACCTCACAAAGAGGTCCTCCCGTGGCACTCCGTGCAGACCTCTGTGATTGCTCTTATCATGCCAGACCGAAATGTAAGTCTTTTCCCCGTGGCTGGCTGCTCAACTGAATTCCTGGAGGGGGCCTAGCTTTCCTATGTCAAGAAGGGGTTGGGGTGTGTCTGAGATGAGTGGCTGCACTCTTGGGGTCTGCAGGCGCTCGTCTCTTCTTGACTGCGGCCTGGGTAGGGGGTTGCCACGGGCTCAGGGTGGTGAGACCAGGGAGAAGCAGGCAGGGTCAAGCTGCTCTGGAGCAGGATGGGCAGGTGCTGCCCACAGGCAGGAAGCAGTGGTGCCCGGAATTCAACAGGGAATTTACAAAACTCATTTATCTCTTCACTTTGTGTAGAAATCTCACAATTTAAGAAATGAAGACGAGGGACACCTGGGTGGCTCAGCAGTTGAGCATCTGCCTTCGGCTCAGGGCGTGATCATGGGATCCAGGATGGAGTCCCTCAATGGGCTTCCTGCGGGGGGCCTGCTTCCCTCTCTGCCTTGTCTGTGCCTCTTTCTCTCTCTGTCTCTTTACAAATAAATAAATAAAATCTTAAAAAATAATAATAAAGGAAGACGATAAGCCTGAGCTTCAGGGTAAACTTTGACACTCGAAAGCAGGCTCTTGGGACTGGTGACTGGAGTCACTGATGAACTAATTAGAGTCGCAGGTGGAGGGGCGCCTAGGGGACTCAGTTGGTTAAGCGTCTGCCTTTGGCTCAGGTCATGATCCCAGGGGCCTGGGATCAAGCCCCAAGACAGGCTTTCTGCCCATGGGGAGCCTGCTTCTACCTCTCCTGCCTGCCCATGCTCTCATTATCTCTCTCTGTCTCTCTCACTCACTCTCTCAAATAAATAAAATCTAAAAAAAAAAAAAAAGGAATGGCAGGTGGCAACCAATGGCCCAGCACCAGGAACACAAAGGTGACCCAAGTCTTTCCTGGCTAGTTAATCCAAGCCCAGAGCCTCCAGAGCTCCCGCCTCTTCTCTGCTCTGTTATACATCACCCTGAGCAAGTAAGGAGAATACAGGGACAGAGGGCGGTGAATGCCGTGTCCCTCCATCTCTCAATCCAACATGCTAATAGTCCTGGTAGAAAATTTTCATGTAACTGTCATAAATGACACAGATCATGACACATCAGTAGCACATAAATCACAGCACTACAATGGGACATGTAAGTTATGGTTCTGCTTGTCCTATGATGGGGGTAGCCACACTTTCACAAAGAAAGAAACAACAAACATTGCTAGCTCCATTCTGCACAGGGCCCAACACCACAGAAGGGAACCTGGCATCTGATTCCAGAACATTCCAGCTGGTTTCTGCCTGTATCTGGGCCCCACTCCCTTTGTGTCTTTGTTCTTTCAACCTTACTGAATGCCTTCTAGCAGGATAGCACTGTGGTGTCTCCCACAGGGGAGGGAATTTAACTTGCAGAAGGATTTGCGCAAGCAGCTCTGCAGGTTAAAAAGAAACAAAAACGAATTCCTCTTAGCTGTTTGCCTAGTTCTGCTTTCTGTTACACACCCAAGTTATAATCCACCGTAAGCATTATCACATGGGGAAGAGAACCTGGCCCTTGTTCCCTCTGAGCTGACCTCTCTCGTGTAACTAAGGTAAAATGAAAAGGCCGTGGCCTGAAAAGAACAAAGGTCTGAGCAGAGACTTTGGCTCTGCCACTCACAATCCCTGTAGTCCTGGGACGAGACTGACTCTTTCTGAACCCAATTTCTTCTCCTCTGTAGCATGAGGACAGCCATGCTGCTCCCCAGGCCACTGCAAGGAGGGGAATGAGGGGATAGAGATGGGAACAGCTAACCTTCGTGAAGCTGGTAACTTTCTGAGGTGACCACGCAAGCCCACTGGCTTCAGGGCAAGGAAGAGAGACAGAGGTGGGGAGCCAGACCGGACAGAGTAGGCTTTCCCCGTTGTGAATCAGTGGAAAATAAAGCTGGGTGGTTAGAGGGCCCAGTCATGGAAAAACCTCAGCCAGACGGAACTGGCTGCATTTTGTCCTGTAGGCAGTGGTAGCAGGTGAAAGACTTCATGAAAGTAACGGTTTGGCAGATTAGTCTGGCCTAAAGTCTGGTTGGAAGCAGAGTGAGACTGGAAGCTGGGAAGAGGGGTGAGCAGCTGGACTTAGGAGGCTTAGAAGGACCGGGGCGGGCAGGGGGGAGCAGGTGTGAGAGGCAGGCCCCAAGAGGAGTCAAAACTGGGTTTCTGATAGCTCTATATATTCCCCGCACCGCTTCTTTCTTTCTCCCTGTCTGTTTTTCTCCTTCTTGTCCCGTCCCCACCCCTACCCCCACCTTCATTATCAGCCCTGTGTCCTTCTACCACCTAAGGAGGCAGGCAAATGTGGCCCAGCAAATGCTGCTGATGATAAAGATGCTGCCTGGCAGGCCTTCCTGGGTAAAGCTGCTCTGGCTGGCATTGATTGGGTCATGAGCGGGGAGAGCAGGCCCACGTTTTCTTTAGTATGTGAGTGAGAAAAGCTACTGCAGGTTAGACCTCACAGGAAGCTGGAGCCAAGTGACAGCACCTGACATCAAGTGCAGTACAACTGGGTGGGTGAGAAGAGAGGTGATACCTCTAGGCTGCTGAGGCCCATTGCTCCTTCTACTCTAAGCCAAAGAAATCAGGTCACTCGGTTCACTTGCCAGACACTGAGGGACTGACTGCTGCCTCTGGGGGGATCAACTATAAAGAAATGTTCATGAAATAGTGGCCGAGGCAAGGCACCTGGGTGAGGATCTCAAACTGGTGGCACCTGGGCTTATGAATTTACCAGTCCCATCCTAGAAGGCACAAAGAAATACAAAGATGTCCCAGGGGCACCTGGGTGGCTCAGTTAGTTAGGTGTCTGCCTTCAGTTCAGGTCATGGTCCTGGGGTCCTGGGATCAAGCCTGGCATCCTGCTCAGTGGCTCACTGGCTCCTTGCTCAGTGGGGAGTCTGCTTCTCCCTCTGCCTCTCCCTGCCTCTTCCCTTGCTCGTGCTTTCTCTCTCTCTTTCTGCCAAATAAATAAATAAAATATTTAATTATTTATTCATTTATTTATTTATTTTTTAAAATAAAATATTTAAACAAAAACAAACCAAAGATGTTCCAGGAGCTTCCAACATTGCTGGGAAAACTAAAACAAAACAAATACACAGGCCAATACATTGGGCATACCAGACCCAATGTATGGGGCAGACACTGGTATTTTGAGTTGAGCTTACACAGGAGCTCTACTCCTAATGAGGTCATGAGAAAAGGGTATGTAGAAGTCAGGGGCAACTTGCTGGAAGAGACAGTTCTCAATTGGAGACAAGGTAGGGATGCTCCCAGATAGGGACAGGCAGGAGGAGCCAGTGTTGAGAAGGTGCACATGCAGCTCAGGACCACCTCTGAGGTGTTTGCACAGGGTGGTGATGATGAACACAAAACACAATCCAGGAAATGTAGGGGGTATGTGGGAGCTGAATTAGGGAGAAATTTTTTTAAAGATCTTATTTTTATTAAAAAAAGATGTTTTAAAAAAATATTTCATCGGGATGCCTGGGTGGCTCAGTGGTTGAGCGTCTGCCTTTGGCTCAGGGTCGTGATTCCAGAGTCCTGAAATGGAGTCCCATATCAAGCTCCTTGCAAGGAGCCTACTTCTCCCTCTGCCTGTGTCTCTGCCTCTCTCTCTGTCTCTCATGAATAAATAAATAAATAATTTAAAAATATATTTTATCCATTTATTTGAGAGAAAGTACACAAGCAGTGGGAGAGGGGCAGAGGGAGAAGGAGACTCCCCACTGTGCAGGGAGACCAACCATCAGGACCTGAGCCAAAGGCAGACACTTAACTGACTGAGCCACCCAGGTATTCCAAGATTTTATTTTTCTAAGTAATCTCTATACCCAACGTGGGGCTTGCATTTACAACCCTGAGATCAAGAGTTGAATGCTCTACCGACTGAGCCAGGCAGGTGCCCCAGGTACTTTGACGATGTAAAGACTGGTGTGCAGAGTGGGAGTCAAAGGATCCAGAGGGTATCAGGGAAGCTTGGAGCATCTTAGAGATGCTGTTCTAGACTACGACAGGAAAGTCATCAGAAGGCAGCTGCTTGGGGTGGTGTGCAAGAAGTTGAAAGAAATTTTGATCTAAACGTGTTACATTTGATGGAAGAAATATGCAGCTGGCATTTAGGATGGAGACAGAGGTGATGATTCAGGGCAGCAGTGGATTAGATGGGACTACCATGGGAGATGAGGTGGGGCAAGGTGGAGAGAGAGACAGGTAAGGGGGAAAGGGGGAAGAGCAACCAGGAGAAATCAGAGGAGGAGACTAACCTGGAATTGAAGGGGTGGAGAGTAAACAGATGTCAGCAGGGAAGGAAGAGGTCTGTTAGCATTATCAACTACAGGAGCTTCCAGAAGAACAGAGTGGAGAAAAGCCAGGGGTTTGAAGCTAGGAGGCAACAGGGATTTCTGCTGGTGTGGAGAAGGGGTCAACATATCTCAGAGTCAAGGAGAATGGGTGGGGAGGAAGGTAATAACAGGTACAGAGCATTATCTCAAGGAGCCTGTAGCAGATAGAAGCCACAGTAGGAACAAAAGGAAACCCATGAAAGTTTGAAGGTAGAAGGAAGGATACAGAGGTGAGAGAACTAGATCTAGTCAAAATAAGGGATAAAATGAAGAAGACAGGACCCAGAGGAGGTGCAAGAGGTAGATGGACATGCTCACCTTGGATTTCACAACTTCTGCATCTCCTTGTCCCTCAATGTTGGGCCAAGTCCTGGGTACCTCCCCCCCCAACCCCCCCCTCCGCCCCCCCCCCCCCCCCCCCCGCTGTCCATGGTTCTCATTCTTGTGGTTAGGCAGCAAAAGGAAGTGGGGAGGGGCAGGCTGGGTTCTTCCCTCGATCTGGGACCCAGAGCACCAGCAGTAATCCCTCATCCCCTTTGCCATGGATTCCTCCCCTTTTCTCTATCACAGGGCCCCGTTAGACCTGGTGGCTCCATACTCTCCAGAGGGCTGTACACAGTAGGGAAGCCTCTGGCCCCTGTTTTAGGTGCGCAGGCACAAACAGGCAGACCAGAAGTGAAAGTAGTGTGACCACAAGGAGGAGGGATCGAGGACCGGGTTAATCGTAGGAATTCTCAGCCACATGCTCCCAGCTAGCCTTTGCTGAGACGATGAGTAAGTAACTACAGATGTAGAGTTCTTAGCCACAAAGTTTGTGTCTCTTCAGGGTCTGGTCACCTACGCTGAGACCATAACAACCACCACCCCAACAGACCCGGCAGAGGTAGGAGCATCAACAAGCAAGGAGGTGGTGGTGACGATGACCTCACCCCAAAAGCAAACACATCCTAGGAGGGGAAGGAGGTGCTGGCTCCCAGCGTGGCTGGGGGAGGCTGTTCTGGAGAGTGCAGGGTGGGAAGACAGAGCTAAGCTGGAAGGGACAGTACCAAAGGGAAAGGGATGGTGCCAGAATGACAAGGGCTAAAGAGGAAAAGGGAAAGCCCATTGCTGGGGCTGAGAGTCCGAAGGGTTCTTTCTGGCCCAGCGAGAAGACTCTCTGAAGAGGTAGGCTGTATGGATGGACATCTGGGTGGGCCATTAGGCCCTGACATCGTGTCATCTGAAGGAGATCTAAAACATTCTGAGCCTCGAAACTGGCATTTCCCATTATATGGTGGGTGGGCCTTGATATTTTAGAAAATGAAAACATTCAAACGGCCAATAGCCCAGCTACTCTATTCGCCCTAGGGTGTGCACGTGTACACATGCACACACTTTATAATGGACTCTTATTCAGATATTAAAAGAATGAAGCAGGGCATCCCGGGTCACTCCGTGGTTTAGCGCTGCCTTCGGCCCAGGGTGTGATCCTGGAGACTCGGGATCGAGTCCCACGTCCGGCTTCCTGCATGGAGCCTGCTTCTCCCTCTGCCCGTGTCTCTGCCTCTCTCTCTTTCTCTCTCTCTGTGTCTCCCACGAAAAAATAAATAAAATCTTAAAAAAAAAAAAAAGAAACAGCTCTATCTGCAATGACATGCATGCAAAGGTATCTAAGACAATGTTAAGTGAAAAGCACAGGTTGTATCATTGTACATGGTAGTGTTTCATTTGATTAAAAAAAGAATGACGTAGAGCAGCCCGGGTGGCTCAGAGGTTTGGCGCCACCTTCGGCCCAGGGCATGATCCTGGAGACCCGGGATCGAGTCTCACATCAGGCTCCCTGCATGAAGCCTGCTTCTCCCTCTGCCTGTGTCTCTACTTCTCTGTGTGTGTGTCTCTCATGAATAAATAAAATCTTAAAAAAAGAATGATGTATATTATATATTATAGAGAAATACAAACATGTTTGCATGTGTATATCACAAGGAATTAAAAACACTTTCTTGAGGTATGACTGACATACAACCAGCTGTATGCATTTATGTATACAACTTGAATTCATAAGGAACAGTTAGTAGTTATTTTGGGGGTTGGATTAGAAAATTGGGGTTCTACGGAGGGCCACATTTAACTGGATAGTCTTCAGTGTTAAAAAACAAAATTCATACAAACCCCCTCCTCCAAATTTGGGGCGCCTGGCTCAATCAGGAGAACATGCGACTCTTGATCTTGGGGTTGTGACTTCAAGCCCCACTTTGGGTGTAGAGATTACTAAAGAAAAATAAATGAACTTAAAAAAAATTCAAGATCAAACTGGCTTTGTTCAACCATCCAGGAACCAGGCAGAAAATCACCTAGCAAAATAGGAAGGAGCTCCAAGGAGTTGCACAAAACAGAAGGACTTTACAGGCAGAAACAGAGGCAGATGGGGGTGGGTGAGTGGGTGGAGCAATTAGCAAAAGGAAAGAAAGGATATTTTCAGGCAAGGTTATCTTCCCTTAGGGGGAAGAGCAAGGGTCTTACTAGGTGGATTACCTCATCTTCCTTTGGGGGATGGAGAGGGCCCCTGTGACAGATGACCACACTGGTGCTTTCTAGCAAATTCCTGGCTAGTTGGTTAAGACCACATTTCTGGGAAAAGTTGGAACTGCCATTAGATTAAAGATTAAGCCCCAGTTGGGTGACTTGGCCTAGCATAAGTGACTCCATTTAGGGCCTGGATTTTCTTTTTAATATCCACATGGTGTGGTTTTTAATAGCAGCATATATTATTTAGCTTGATAGTTTCAGTGACCACATTTTGTGAATTAGATAGTCGGAACACAAGGCTGATAAATACGAATTTTTACAGGGACAATGGCACAGAATATTTGCAATGGAGGTCATCCTAGAAAGTGAAGTACACTCTCCTTTTCTTCTCTCTCCCTTATCTGGCCTGGAAGTCTCACTCCTGTAAACAGCTTCTCTGGTGTAAATCTGGAGGGAAAAACGTTGGCCTTTGGGTTATTCATTCATGGACTCCCTGCCAGGGCCTACTGTGCCAGTGTTCTAGGCCCTATTCCCCTACTTACTATCTGGCTGTGGGCTCTTGGCATATCCCTGTAAGATGGAGTAATAATACTTGTTCTGCCTATAAAACCATTTAAAAGCATAAAGTTGAACAAAAATAAAAATGGATGCACTAATGCTTCAGTGAAGTTTAATTTCAAAGTCACCTTTTTCCTCTGTTCTGCAAACCTCCCATCTTCCCTGCTTAGCCTTTTGTTTCAGGAACTTGGTGCCATCCTGAAAATGACTAATGACTTAGGGGGCTGGCAGTACATGCACTGATTTTCCCTATTAAACCCCCCAGCCCTTTCCTCTGGGCAGGCTTGCAGTCTTTGAAGGCCATAGCCTGCTGCTGGGCAAAGCAATAAAGCTATTATTTCTCTTTATCCCAAACTCTATCTTCACATTATGTTTTGGCTCCAAAGCACAGAGCAACAACATCTATATCACACAGATGAAATGAAAAAGCTTTTGAAAATACCTGGAACTAGGAGGGTAAGAGTCCTATATACAGATTTGAGGTTTTTATAAATCATTATCAGAGGCATTATCCAAGGTCACAATTAAAAATTTAATTCCTGGAGCACCTAACTGGCTTTATTGGGGGAGCGTGCAACTCTTGATCTCAGGGTTGGGAGTTTGAGCCCCATGTTGCATGTAGAGAATACTTAAAAATAAAATCTTGAAAAAGGAAACAAACTTCAATTCTCTGCAGTTAGTATCCAAAATCTATAAAAAAACTTAAACAACTCAACATGCAAAAACCAGATAATCCAATCAAAATGGGCAGATGACTTTTTTTTTTATTAAGATTTTATTTATTTATGAGAGACACACAGAGAGAGGCAGAGACATAGAGGGAGAGGGAGAAGCATGCTTCTTGCAGGGAGCCCAATGAGGGACTGGATCCCTGGACTGGGATCATGGCCTGAGCCAAAGGCAGAGGCTCAACTGCTGAACCACCCAGGTGTCCCCAAAATGGGCAGAAGACTTAGACATACTGATGGCTCACAGACATATAAAAAGATGCGTAACATCACTGATTATCAAGGGAATGCAAATCAAAACTACAGTGAGGTATCACATCATACCTGTCAGAATGGCTGAAATCAACAACACAAAAAAACAACTGTTGGCAAGGATGCAGAAAAAAAGGAACCCTCTTGTACCCTTGGCAGGGGGAATGCAAACTGTTACAGACACTGTGGAAAACAGTATGGAAGTTCCTCAAGAAGTTAAAAACAGAATTATGGAATTGGGTGAGAGAATGAGTGAAATAGGTGAAGGCGATGAAGAGTACACATATCCTGAGCACTGAGTAGTATATGGAACTATTGAATCATATTTTACATGCAAAACGAATGTAACAGGGATCCCTGGGTGGCGCAGTGGTTTAGCGCCTGCCTTTGGCCCAGGGCGCGATCCTGGAGACCCGGGATCGAATTCCACGTCGGGCTCCCGGTGCATGGAGCCTGCTTCTCCCTCTGCCTATGTCTCTGCCTCTCTCTCTCTCTCTTTCTGTGTGTGACTATCATAAATAAAAAAAAAACAAAAACAAAAACAAAAAAACGAATATAACATTGTATGTCAACTATACTGGAATTAAAATATAGATAAATAAATAAATAAATAAATAAATAAATAAATAAATAAACAAACAGAATCACCATGTGATCCAGTAATTCCACTAGTGGGTATTTATTATTTTTTAAAAAGATTTTATTATTTTTTGTTCCAATTTTTTAAATTTAAATTCTGTTTGCCAACATGTAGTATAACACCCAGTGCTCATCACATCACCTACTCTCCTTAATGCCCACCACCCAGTTACCCCATACCCCCACCCACTTCTCCTTCAGCAACCCTCTGTTTGTTTCCCAGAGTCGAGTCTCTCATGGTTTGTCTTTCTCCCTAATTTTTCCCCACTCAGTTTCCCCTCCTTCCCAATGGTCCCTTTCACTATTTCCTATATCCCACATGAGTGAAAACATATACTTGTCTTTCTCCAATTTCACTCAGCATAATACCCTCCAGTTCCATCCACATCAATATAAATGGTAGGTATTTATCCTTTCTGATGGTTGAATAATATTTCATTGTATATATACACCACACTTTTTTTTAAGATTTTATTTATTTATTCATGAGAGACACAGAGACAGAAAAGAGTCAGAGACATAGGCAGAGGGAGAAACAGGCTTCCATAGGGAGCCTGGTGCAGGGCTCGATCCTGGGACCACAACCTAAGCCAAAGGCAGACGCTCAACCACTGAGCCACCCAGCCACCTGCACATCTTCTTTATGCATTCATATGTTGAGAGATATCTTGGCTCCTTCCACAGCTTGGCTATTGTGGACATTGCTCTATGAACATTGGGGTAAATACTCAGTAGTATTGCAATTGCTGGGTTTTAGGGTAGCCCTATCTTGAACTTTAAGGATTTTATTTATTTATTTGACAGAGAGAGAGAGCACAAGCAGGGGGAGTGAGAAGGGGGTGCCTCAGGGCTCGAGTCCCCAAACTCTGGGATCGTGACCTGAGCTAAAAGGCAAATGCTTAACCAACTGAGCCACCCAGGTGTATAAATACCCACCCCTCACTAGTGGGTATTTATACAAGGAATATGAAAACACTAATTTGAAAAGCTATGTACACCCCTATGTTTATCGCAGCATTATTTACAATAGCCAAGATATGGAAACAACACAAGTGTCCACCATAGATGAATGGATAAAGAAGATGTGGTATACACACACATACACACATGCACATGCATATGCACATATGCACAATGGAATATTACTCAGCCATAAAAAAGATCGAAACCGGGGTACCTAGGTGGCTTAATGGTTGAACATCTACCTTTGGCTCAGGTCGAGATCCTGGGTTCTGGGATCAAGTCCCACACTGGGCTCCCCAAGGGCAGCCTGCTTCTCCCTCTGCCTATGTCTCTCTCTTTCTCTCTCTCTCTCTCTGTGTCTCTCATGAATAAATAAATAAAATATTAAAAAAAGATTGAAAGCTTGCCATTTGCAATGACATGGATGGATCTAGAGGTATAATGCTGACTGAAATTGAATCAGAGAAAGAGAAATACCACATGATCTCACTCATATGTAGAATTTAAGAAACAAAGGAATGAAGAAAACAAAAGAGATCTGCAGGAAAAACCCCAGACTCTTAACTCTAGAACAAACTGGCAGTTAGTTACCAGAGGGGAGATGGTAGGGAGATGGGTGAAATGGGTGAGGAGGATGAAGAGCACACTTGCCATGATGAGCACTGAGTAATGTATAGAATGGCTGAATCACTATGTTGTACACCTGAAACTAACACCACATTGTATGTTAACTATACCAGAATTAAAAAAAAAAAAGGGAAAAAAAAAAGTTCAGTTGCCTGCAGCTGGCAAGGGGGTAAATTAAACAGTCCTGAAACAGATGCATTTGGAAGTGACAGTAGGTTGCCCTCAGGAAATAAAGTAACCTTTTGAAAATAAAACTAGGAAGAATCTGTACATAATAGATGAGATCATCTACTACAGAAGCATTTCAGCCTAAAAGATAGTAAATACAGTACATAGGAAATTTGGAGACACCCAAATCCAATTAGTATCCAAACGTATTGCATGCTTGCTAAATGCCAGGTATAGTGCAAGCACTTTAGTTATTTGATCCTCATAACAACCCTATTATCTCCACTTTATAGTGGAGGAATGGGCGGCACAGAGCAGTAAAGTGATTTGCCCTCAGTCCTAGCAAGGGAAATGGTAGAGCCAGGATTTTAATTTCAGATTGTCTGACCCCAGAGTCTATGTGCTGAAGGACTCCTCAGCTAAAACGGTAGGAGTACTTGCTCAGGAAAAGGGGGACTTAATATAGAAAAAAGGGGTGGCTTTTCAACATCAGACTGAAGGTCTTTAACATAATGTTCCTAAACTTTCCAGTAGCAAGAACCATTCTTTTTCTGTAACTGCTTCTCAAGCTGTAATGTACATATGAATCACATGGTGACCTTGTTAAAATGCAGATTCTGATTCAGTAGGTCTGGGTGGGACCAGAGACTGCAAACCGCCTGGCTTGCTGGTCTGCAGACCGCACTTTAAGGAGCCAGGCATTAGGCAGAGGGCTAGAAGGTCCCCATCATAGGAAATGGATTTGCCACTGAAAATAAAGAAACTGCTCAGATCCTTAGGCTCCCACGAGGCAGCTTCCAACTGCTGAAGCTCGTCTTTGAGTCCCCAAAGACCAAAATTTCTGGACCTGCTGAAGCTCTGATCTCTCCCCCAAGTCAGACAGCTTTTTCTTCAACTTTACCCATGGAGCCCTGTGGGATTCTTTTCTCTTGCTGAGGAGATCTGAAGACAGGGGCCCTGAGCCAGCGGCAGGGGGGGGGGGGGGAGCCTATGGAGAGCAGGAGGCGGGGCAGGGTGAGTAGGCTGAGATGAGTGGCCTGGCACTCTCTTGCACCCTGGAAATGTTCACTGAGAGAACAATAATAAGGATGTACTGGAAAAGGAGTCATGCGAGCTGGGTACAGGACTAGGAAGTCTGGCGTTGGGTAGAAGGTTGACTTTGCCTCCTTGGCTGTTGTGATCGTGGCTGGTCCTCAGTATGAAGTTCTAGATGTAAGAAAGAGTTTGTGTTTTGTGAGGGCGTGGGCTGGTCAATTTTGTTGATCTGCCAAATCCATCGCAGACTATTTGTTGAATGAATGAACAAATGAAGAGCTAGGGGAAGCAGCTGCAGTGCCTGGAGTCCTTATCCTCTACCTCGTCCTTGAGATGGCTATGTGGATGACTCACGTCCTGCTGCCCACTCACTTTCTCAGCCTAAAACCACATGTCCTGGGGTGTGGTAGCAGTGAGCTGACCTCTTCCCCCCTTCTGCTACAGGATCTTCATGACACACAGTTCCTGAGTTTCCAGCCAGCTGCCTTTTCTCCCTGCTTTCCGGGTAAGAGCTGAGAAATTTGGACCTTGGAGAAAATGGGTCCCAGTTCAGGTCTCTGGAGAGGTCTTTCCAAAGAAGTGTTCAAGAACACTGGGCTGTCCTGAAGCTGGCTTGAAGGAGAACCAGAGACTTCAGGGCCATTTCTAGCTCTAAGAACTATCCCTCTGCCCCCTCTGTCTGGGTGCTAGGCCACATCACACCCAAAAGTATGAACTTAAAACCAAAGGAAAGAAACCAGGCGATGAGCAGTCAGGGAGGAGGCACATAAACTCTGGAGTGGGTAGCCTTGTCCCTCACTCCTGGGATGGGCAGAGGAATGGACTGACCCATTGTCTGAGGCAACTAAAATCTGGCTCTTTATTGCTGTGGGACACTGGCCTGCGACCAGTCTCAACCAGTGTCCCCACATCAGACATTGGCTGTCTGGGTACTTGAAAGCACCCTCCCCCTGCACTCTGTCTCTGTCTGGAACTTACCCTGGACCTGGTGAGGGCAGAGCCATGGATACTGGGTGCCCAGTTCTATTTGATGGGGAGTGGGGAAAAGTTTGAAGGCAGAGGGCAGCTACATCCACAGCAGGTGGGAAAGTGCTGGTGGTAACGGTGATGTGTGGTCCTAACTTTACTATTATTTATTATTCATTCATTATTATTGTTTATTAATTTATTCTGAACCTATTGCCTGTAGGAATTGACTACAGGTGGGTGCAAGATAGATTTCCTTTCTTGAGAAGTCTCAAGAGAACGGAGTTTTCAGTAACTCGAAGACTGGTCAGGCTACTGAATTGACTTTATTTCAATGTGCCCCTGGCTTCCTGCCTCCGCTTTTTACTCTGGGGAAACTGGAGACAATCTTGGAGTCAGGTGTCCTAGAAATGCCCTTTCTATTCCAGCAGGGTTTGAGGAGGCTTATATGTAGGCAGGAGAAACAACAGGGTAAAAACAACAAAGTTAATAAAAATAAAGAGGAAAGAAAGGGCAAGTAGATGTGTTAAGTGCAAATAAGAATTAACACCCAAGGGCATCATATTTGCCTCTGCACTTACTGACAGCCAGGGAAGAAGCACCTATGAACTTGGAGTTTTTACATGTTGCTTTATTCTCTGTGCCTCGGTTTCTCTGAGTGTAAAATAAGGTATGGCAACCTGAGGTTTATGTAGAGTGTCACATGAGATGATACACACAGACCACCTGAAGCAATGTTTGGCACTTGTAAACATCCAATCAAACAATCATAGATACTATGACCTCATTCATCTGTGACCATAGCCAAGTGGAAGGGAGTGGTGGATAGAGGCGAGATGATTTTCCTTTATTCAAAGGTTCCTACTTTCTTTTTCCTACTCCATCCAAGTCCTTTTTTTTTTTTTTTAAGGTTTTATTTATTTATTCATGAGAGACATAGAGAGGCAGAGACATAGGCAAAGGGAAAAGCAGGGTCCTTGCAGGAAGCCTGATGCGGAGCTTCATCCCTGGACCAGGATCACGCCCTGAGCCACCCAGGCGTCCCTCTATCCCAGTCCTAATGGACAGTCTCTGAAATTGCCTCGGATCCTGGTCTGGCTCCAAGATGTTCCCATTGCCACTGCAGTCCCTGCCCCTCCAAGTAGACTATTTCCCGGATACTTGGTTCATGCTCATTGAACAGTGACCTCAGATGCATTTCCTGGACTGCAAGTGTCTTTCAGGCTCAGGAAGCCTCCTTTTTCCCACTTCTGCAGGTCTAGAGGGGCTGGTGGGTCTGCTTTCCCAGCTCTCAGAAGCTTAACTCCCTTGAGTTAGTGAGGGATGGAAACATCTTCCAGAAAGCTCCTGAGCCCACAGTGCCAGGTTGGTGTTTAGCAGCATATAGTAGGCTTTCTGTCTTCTTTGAAGAGGATGGGTCGGGTCCTTTGGGCTTCCAAGCTCGATGGCAGGGACTCTGATCTACCGAAGATGTCCTCTGCCCAGGCCAGTGAGCCCCCCATATGTTTTGTGCCACACACTGCCCTTCCCCCTCTGGCAGCAAG
The DNA here is from genome assembly GCF_048164855.1 of Canis lupus baileyi. Lineage (NCBI taxonomy): Eukaryota > Metazoa > Chordata > Mammalia > Carnivora > Canidae > Canis > Canis lupus. The sequence continues at coordinate 28,080,628 of NC_132849.1, read as the reverse complement.
TCCCCAGGATTTTGTGGCCTCATTTTTTTTAAAGATTTATTTATTTATTCATGAGAGATAGAGAGAGAGGCAGAGACATAGGCAGAGGGAGAAGCAGGCCCCCCACAGGAAGCCCAATGTAGGACTGTATCCTGGATCCTGTGATGACGCCCTGAGCCAAAGGCAGACGCTCAACTGCTGAGCCACCCAGGTGTCCGTATGGCCTCCCATTTTTTTTTAAAAGATGTATTTATTTATTTATTTATTTATTCATGAGAGACACAGAGAAACAGAGAGGCAGAGACACAGGCAGAGGGAGAAGCAGGCTCCACACAGGGAGCCTGATGTGGGACTGGATCCTTGGTCTCCAGGATCATGCCCTGGGCTGAAGGCAGACGCTAAACAGCTGAGCCACCCAGGGATCCCGCCTCCCATTTTTTTATCAGCAGTGGGAGAAGTCTAAAAGAGCTTGGGCTGGATCATAGCTTTGACACCTTACACACACACACACACAGACACACACACACAGTAGGGCTTCAGCAGGTAAGGGCAGTATGAATGCTGAGGTAGCACTAGCCATGTGTGAGAACTCTAGAAGAGTTTTTTTACACACTAAGTCCTCACAATGGCCCTATCAAGTAGGAACTCTGCATTTCACCTCTACAGATGAGGGAAATTAGGCAGAGAATTTATTTGCCCTTGGTCATATGACTAGTGAATAGCAGAGGAGGTAATCTGGCTTTACAGTCTGTGTTTAATCACTAGACTGAATGGCCTAAAATCCTAAAGGGTGTGTACCAACACCTTGACTCTAATAGATAAATATTATCATTAGGATCTCTACCCTCTTTTCCAAGTTTAGTGATAAGGTCAGAACCAGTGTCATTTGTGCATGACTTGGGGGTCCTACCTTCTCTTTCCACACTGTAACTTCTCTTACAGGCAGAGTCCTACCTTTCCTCCCCTATGGGAGGATGAAGGTGTCAGGACCAAGGCAAGTCCAGGTCTCTAAGGGCTGTACCCCACTGACCCTCTCTTCCATGGTGAGGTGGCCAGGACCCACCCCAATCTCCAACTTCTCTCTCCTTGTAACCTGGTTGGCAGAGGCAGCACTCTGTTGTCCTGAGGAAGGAAAGGATCAGTCTAAAGATGTTGAGGGAATTCATCTGTAATGCAAGGGGAAGTCTCTTTGAATCTCTGCCCCAGGGCTCTCCTATTCCCTACCAACCCATTCCAAGGGGCCCGAGGGTGAACTCTCACCCTGATGGCTACTCACTGTGGCTGCCCCACCCCCTCACACAGAGGTTGTCCAGCAAGTATTTGCAAACTGGAAGGGCTAATACCACAGGCCAGAAAAAGTATGGACAAAATGAAAAAAAAAAAATCAAACAAACCACACATGCTGTGAAAAGTTTTAAGCAATTCCCTTACAATTAGCTGCTTTGAACATTGTTTTTAAATTTTTATTATTTATTTTTGAAATTCAAGTATAATTAACATACAGTGTTACATTAGTTTTAGGTGTATAATGATTCAACAATTTAACACATTACTTAATGCTCATCATGATAAGTGTTCTCTTAATCCCCTCCACCTATTTCACACATACCTCCTCCAACCCAAAATTATTGTTTTAAGCGGCAGAACACTAAGGACCTTTGATTTAATTTTTTCATAACCTTGAAATGAACTGAAGGTGGAGGGAGGAGTACGTTTTAAGGTGCCAGGATTACATCAGAATTGCATTCTTGGGTCATTGCTCCTGGACATGCCCTTTCTGTTTCAGACCTGACCTTGGGACCCAGAGCTTTGCAGTTACTCACAGAACTGCACCAGATGTTATGGGCAGGTCAGGGGATACTTACACGTAGTTTAAGCCCCCATCGATGTCCCAGACATAGCAATGGCTTATAGCATCTTTCCTTCCGGGATTCAGTGCCCTGCTACTAGATAGAGATGGCAAAAAGGTGGGGAGTGCTCCAGAACATTCTAAGCCTGGTAAGTATTTCTAGTTGAAATTCTTCAATCTCACTACAACCCTGACAAGAAACCACGACTTTAATCTCCCGGCATGATTAGTTTTGATCTTATGCCGCACAATAGAGTGAATGCCCCCAAATACTCAGAACAAATCTTATTAATGTCAAAACTACATTACGTACCCTGTAGGAGATCAGAAATCATTCTTTACATCAAAAGAACAGGAAAGCTTCTGGGATGCACAGAGAACGTCCCTTTACACCCTTTCCTACATCCTAAAACAAGCATTTTGAAAAAAATATATTAAGAGCAAACCGGAAGTTAGCATTCTGTGCCTACTGAACGTTCTGGTCACATTCGCACACGTTAACTCATTTAAGTCCTGCCAACAAAGTAGTCCTGCCACTGTTAACAGTTTCCATTCGTTGGCAGTGCAGTCGGAGAGATCTGGAATTTGCTCAAGGTGACACACTGCAGCAAGCAGGAGTCAGGATTTGAATCTGAAGCAGTGTCCTCCCCCACCCCCGCCCCGGCCCAGCCACCACGCAGAAAACACAGGTCTACTACGGGGAAATTAATGATCCACGGCCTTTCAGAGGTTCTGCGCCATCAACGGGGAGACAACCTGGTCCTCGTGACTCCTCGGTCTCTCTGTTCTCACCCAAGTGCATGACTGCGGGAGCAAAGCGACCACGTGAGCCTTCTCCCTACCCCCGCGAGGGCCAGTGCCTGTCTGGCCAAGGGCAAGTCACAGGTGCGCCAACGTGCCAGGACTGGATCCGGAGCCCGAGGGCTCGAGCTCCCCGGCAGCGTCACTGGACGGACGGGCGGGGACCTCGCCCAGGTGCGGCCTCCGGACGCGGCAGGTCACCAGTGCGCTCAAAGGGAAGCTGGAGACGAAGCGATCAGCACCGTGAAATGGGGCCCGCCGGGCCGGGGTGGGGGGGGGGGGTGCGAACGACCTTGGTCGCGGCCTCCATAACCCCACTGGACGGCCTCCCGCGCTAGCGCCGGGGCCCCTACCCCTGAGCTACCCGGCGCCGCCGCACTCCGCACAGATGCCAGGGCGAGGCTGCAGAGGGGGCTGGCCCTCCCCACGTGGACCCCCTCCCCGCCGGGGGCGTGGCCGCCCGCGCGGGCCCGGCCAATGAGCGCCGCCGCTGGGCTCACCCGGTTGGGCACGCCGGCCGGTGGGGGCTGCGCCACCCGGGGGCGGGGCTCCGGAGCCGGGGCGAGGCGCGGCGGGTCACGCGGGGCGCGGCGCCGGGCTATAAGTAGCGGCCAGCGGCGCGTGCCGCCAGAGTGATGGCTGCCGGCGCGCGCTGCGTGCTGCTCCTTCTCGGCCGCTGAGGCGCCCGCGGGTGCTTCCCGGGTGGGTCGCCAAGCCCCGCCGGACCGTCCTCGGAGCCTCCGCCCGGGCCGTCGCCTCGTCGCTCACAGGTGCGTGCGTCCGTGGCTCCAGCCCCCCGCCGCTACCTGCTCCCGTCGTCTCCCGCTCGGCCCTCCGTTTCCTCTGGTGAGTGGTGGCGCCACCTTGGAAAGGCTTTCTTCTCGCTGTGGGGCCGGGCGCCAGCGCCGTGGCGCGGGACGCGGCCGGATCCTCGCTTCGTTTCTGCCCTCCTCCCTCCCCCACCCCGCCGGCCCGCCCGCCCGCCCGCCCGCGGGCCTTTTTGGCGGTCCCCGGGCGGCGCGCGCGGGAACGGCCTTTTTCCGGTTTTCGTGGGAAGGGCGCGCGCGGGCGGGCTGGGCGGCGGGCTGGGCGCGCGCCGGCCGAGGAGGTCCCCGGCGCCACGTGCCCGCCGCCTGGCGCGCCCTGCTCGGGTCGGGGCCGGGGGGCTGCGGGCGGAGGACAAGGTCTCCCCCGGCCCCCCCCCCCCAGCCGCGTGGGCCAGCGCGGGGCGCCACTCCGGTCCCCCAAGGGCGCGCTGCTATTGTTATTTTCTCCCCCCTCCCCCCAGGATGAACTTGCGTCCTTTCTCTTCTCCGCCATGGAATTCTCCTCGCTTTTAGCCCTCCAGAGCCAAAGAAACCCCAGACAACAGATGCCCATACGCAGCGTATAGCAGTAACTCCCCAGCTCGGTTTCTGTGCCGTAGTTTACAGTATTTAATTTTATATAATATATATTATTTATTATAGCATTTTTGATACCTCATATTCTGTTTACACATCTCGAAAGCCGCTCAGTAATTCTCTTATAATTAAAAAACAAAAAACAAAAAAAAAACAAAAAAAGAAAACAAACCACTAGTCTAGAGAATGGCATCTACCGTGGCAACGCTGATTACCAGTACTATTGCTGCTACTGCTGCTTCTGGTCCACTGAAGGTGGACTACCTATGGATGCTGATCCTGGGCTTCATTATTGCATTTGTCTTGGCATTCTCCGTGGGAGCCAATGATGTAGCAAATTCGTTTGGTACAGCTGTGGGCTCAGGTGTAGTGACCCTCAAGCAAGCCTGCATCCTAGCTAGTATCTTTGAAACCGTGGGCTCCGCCCTACTGGGGGCCAAAGTGAGCGAAACCATCAGGAAGGGCTTGATCGACGTGGAGATGTACAACTCGACCCAACAGCTGTTGATGGCCGGCTCCGTCAGTGCGATGTTTGGTAAGTTCTTTTTATGTATTGCCCCTTAGGGGTGGGTGAGCAAATGGGTAGGTAGTTCCATTTCTGGGCTCTCCTTTTCAGATTTTTTTTTCTTCAGAACGTACTGCAGTCCTAGGAATTTTGTCATTTAATGAGACTTGCCTGTGTTTCAGGTTCTGCTGTGTGGCAACTAGTGGCTTCGTTTTTGAAGCTTCCCATTTCTGGAACCCATTGTATTGTTGGTGCAACCATTGGTTTCTCTCTTGTGGCAAAAGGGCAGGAGGGTGTCAAGTGGTCTGAACTGATAAAAATTGGTATGTTTAATTCTAAATGGTTTTTAAATTGTATTTTTTATTGGAGGGTTTTAAAATTTTTATTCTTGTTCTGTGCTACCATGGCATTATGTCAAATATATGGTGTAAAATGGAGGGATAGGAAGTTTTGAAGATACAATATTAAAATTTAAAGTGGGTTTTTTCTTTTGGTTTCTGATTTTCATTAGTTGACTTTTTTTTTTTTTGTTAAATGTGTTCTGTTCCAGTGATGTCTTGGTTCATCTCTCCACTGCTTTCTGGTATTATGTCTGGAATTTTATTCTTCCTTGTTCGTGCATTCATCCTCCGTAAGGTAATCTTTCACCTCTTTTATGACCTTTGATGGGATTCAGACTGCTGGCATTCTTGCAGATATGATTGGTATGGGTTTGGAAAATTAAAAAATTTATGTTCGGTATATGTCTTATATGTTGCTGAGTTCTCTCAAAGAAACAAGTTTTCAATAATCAAGAATGCATTCAGGAACGGAAAATTGAATGAGTACTCTGGTGTGCCAAGTAATAGGAGAAGCTGGGAATGAAAAAATAAGGAAATTTATTCAGGGTGGCTTTGTACAGGTGTTTGCAGATGATTGCTTTACCTAAACCATCATATACAATCCAGTTTGACTTATAAGCTTGAGGTTCAATGAGTCACAATGTCTCTTGTGGCTTTTTTTTTTTTTTTTTTTTTTTAAGCTAATAGTTAAATTGAGTAGTTTGGGTCTCCAGGTAGTTAGTTTTGATTATCCTAACCAGTTTATAAGTTTCTAGGTGGGGACTCAGTCTCTCACAGTGACTTGAGTAATTTCTTAGACTAGGTAAAAAGAGCCAGTAAAGGTAGTTTTTGGTTTGTTTTGTTTTTCTTGGCAAAAAAAAAAAAAAATTCCAGATAGTCATTTAATTTCCTGCCCCATTTGAAAATCCCTTTTGAGTGACCCAATAGCATTTCTTTTATCAAGAAGTCTGATGCTGGCTCCAAAATGTAGACAACAAGGGATGTTGTTGCTGGACTGAGTTACTTACTGAATAAGAATAAATGCATTTTTCTCAGGAAACAAAGTTGTCCTTTTTCTGAGGTGAATAGCTCTTAACGGTCCATTGTAAGTTCTTAAAAATGCTCCTAAACTGTAGAAATCTGAGTGAAGGGAGATAGGTAGCTTAATCCCAAGGGGTAAGAATATATTCAGACCCACTTGTTTGGACTAGTTGTAAGCTGCTGTAGGGAAGGGTTTGTACCTCTAGAAATAATGACTGATAAGTTGATTCATGAATCACTCTTCCTATGGCCTGAGTCTGGCAGAGTATAGCAGTTGAATACTTGGAAAATTTGAAACGTGTAGTTGGTTGTAATTCGAGAGTAAATAGTTCATTGTTACTACTAATGGATTAGAAGTTTGGTATTGTTCTACTTCGGAAACAAGTGTGATGAGCACCTACCCTCTCAATCCCCACAACTGCCGTACCATATAACATGATTCTTAGATTTGAGGCTTACCAGTAGTCATAGGTCAGATTTTTCAATGTTCTTATTGTAGCCATATAGCCTGCTCCATACTAGAGAACCAGGAGAATTAATAGGATCCCCTGTTAGGGATTCCTGCTTTATAAAAGTTTTACACTGCGTCTTTGTTGATTATTGGGAAGCAGATTGTTCTGATTCTGGGGAGGCTTTGTGTATTACAAGACAAAACAAACTTGTCTTCTTTTTTGGAGGGATAATGATGGTGCTCAGAGATGTGAAGAGGGATTTTTAGTGCCCAGGATTTCTCATTTGAGAAATGCATGGCAGGTATTTTTTTACCCACAATTGAGAGCTTAAGTTAAATATGTTAACTTCTTAACTATGTATTATTCATGTGGGAATGAGAATGGACATGATCAAGAATGATTGGAATAGTGTTTAAAACGATACTGATTTTGAGGAACTTCTTTATCTCCAAACCCCCCTTTCCTTGTCATGGCCCAATCTATCAGTGAGTTTTTAGGTGATGAATGTGAATAGTTCTGATTACTGTTAGATTATAAATCCCAAGAAAAAACCAACTTTATGCTAGTAAGCTAAAGTCTGAATATTTGACCATTTAGATGCTTTCCAACTTAAGATTTTATTTGGGGAATTAATATTAAAATTGATTTTTCAAAATTTTCTGTTTTTTGAATGTCTGTTCAAGGGTATTGGGTAGTCTAGTAGTAGGAAAAACCAGAAAGGAGGTGAGGTACTTCTCCTTAAGGACTGGGGGGCAGTAAACAAGAAATAGGGGAAAAGGGAAAGTTTTCCTGTGGAGTATTTAAATGCTAGTCAGAGAAAACTGGGTTCTTCAGCATTCTCCCTTTTGTTAAGAATCCCATTAAATCTAGGACATCTTTTCAAACTCAGAGGAGCCTTTTTCTTTAGACAAAGGCTTGTGGAAACATCCAGTATGTAAACAATGGGCTAGTCTGGTTGAAGACAGGGAGTTATGAAGATCTTCTTTTCACATCGCACATAACTGGATGATGAGATATTTACATTATTTCCAGGTAAAGTTTCAGGTGCATGTCAGATGGGTCATACAGTAATAAAAAATACTCTAAAGTTGTTAGCTGTGGTTATCTCTTGTGTGGGACAGAGACGAGTCGGGAGGAAGCAAAAGGGAGGACACAGTTTGTTTTATCCCCTCCCCTCCCAGCCAATTTATTATCTTAGCCTTTTTTTGTTTTTTTTTTTAAGATTTTATTTATTTATTCATGAGCGACAGACACATAGAGGCAAAGACATAGGAGGGAGAAGCAGGCTCCCTGTGGGGAGATCAGTGTGGGACTCAATCAGGGATCCCGGGATCACGCCCTGAGCCCAACGCAGATGCTCAACCATCGCTGAGCCACCCAGGCGTCACTGAACTTAGCCTTTTTTAAAATTATGAGCCTGTGTTTCATAATAAACCATAGTAGTATCATTCATTCCCTACCTTCCCCCCAACTAATTAATTATTGGCTACCTTCAGGGAATATATAATTGGGCTATATAGAAAAACAAAACATAAGCTACTGCCGACTCTTATTAATTTGATTCAGTACCATATTACCTAAAAGTATTTGAAAATCTGTTAAGGGATGCCTGGGTGGCTCAGTGGTTGAGTATCTGCCTTCGGCTCCGGTGATCCTGGAGTCTGGGCATCAAGTCCTACATCAAGCTCCCTGCAAGGAGCCTGCTTCTCCCTCTGCCTATGTTTCTTCCTCTCTCTGTGTGTGTCTCATGAATAAATAAATCTTAAAAAAAAAATCAGTTGAGAGGTCCCTATATAATGTTTATAGAACCCTAACAGGTTTTGGCTTTGGGGGGCTTTTAAAACCATGGATAGTTCTTAGAAGAAAAATGCATGTACGCATCAAATTTATAACTTTATTGACTGTCCTTGGAGTGTGATCCACCCTGTTGAGTTATTCCAGGATTCTTAACAGTTTCTAGGTATAGAATAGTTATTGGGCATAAGCTATTTTTATTTTACTTTCCTATTTGTAGCATTTATTTGTTTGTATATTTATTTATATATTATATATGTATATTTAAAGTATGGCTACCTAAAATTCAAAGTGGTTTTCTGGTTTTCATTGCTAAAGTATGGAAGCTAAAATTCAAAGTGGTTTTCTGTGAGGGCTCATTTCTACTGATTTGGAACAGCATCTTCTGTTGAGTGCATCTCTGGCCTCTACCTCCCTCGTCCTAATGTCCGATTACCCTAATCAGAAGCTTTATTTATTTATTTTTTAAATATTTTTTTTTTAAAGATTTTATTTATCCATGAAAGACACAGAGACCGAGACACAGACAGGGAGAATCAGGCTCTATGCAAGGAGCCCGATGTGGGACTCGATCCCGGGTCTCCAGCATCACGCCCTGAGCCGAAGGAAGAGGCTCAACCGCTGAGCCACCCAGGTGTCCCAAGATTTTTTTTTTTTTTAAAGGTTTTACTTATTTACTCCTGAGAGAGACAGAGAGAGAGAGAGAGAGAGGCAGAGACACAGGCAGAGGGAGAAGCAGGCTTCATGCAGGGAGCCTGACATGGGACTTGATCCTGACATGGGACTTGATCCTGACATGGGACTTGATCCCCCGTCTCCAGGATTCCGCCCTGGGCCGAAGGCAGTACTAAACTGCTGAGCCACCAGGGCTGCCCAAAAGATTTTATTTTTAAATACTCTCTGTGCCCATTGTGGGGCTTGAATTCACAACTCTGAGATCAAGAGTCACATGCTCCACCGACTGAGCCAGCCATCCGTCCCTAGTCAGAAGATTTAGAATCACTTTGGGTCTTTTTCTCAAGATTTTCTTTTGGATTGTGATCAAGACAACATTAAACCTTTGGATAACATCTTCAAAGTTTAGTCTTTCTGTATATTCAAATCTGTGTTCTCTTGAAGTGATTGATTTTAGTGTGTTTTCCTGTAGAATTATTACACATTTGTTGTAAGTGGAACTCTTCTTACTTCTAGTCACACTGGCCTTGCAATTCCTTAAACATTTTGAGTTTTTGCCTCAGGGCTTTTGTACTTGCTGATATCTCTGTCTGGAACATTCTCTCCCTCCCCCCCAAAGTGGCTTGCTTTTTTTTTTTTTTTTCCACCCTTAGGTATGTACAGAGTTTGTTGACTTAACCACCTATGTCTTTGTACCCCTCATAGTCCTAGTGTGCGTCTCCTTCCATCACTTCCCCTTATCCTTTATTTTCTTCATAATATTTATTGCTACTTTATTCTGTACTGGAATGTAAATGTAAGTTCTCTGAGGGCAGGAATTTTGTCTCATTTATTCCCATATTTTAGTGCCCAGGATAGTGTTCTACAACAGTCTGTTTTTTTTTTTTTCAACAGTCTGTTTAATGAAGAGGAGACTTAGTGTACAGTTGATTTTTTTTTTTTTTAATTTATTTATTTTGATAGAGAGAGAGAGAGAGAGAGAGGCAGAGACACAGGCAGAGGGAGAAGCAGGCTCCATGCACCGGGAGCCTGATGTGGGATTCGATCCCGGATCTCCAGGATCGCGCCCTGGGCCAAAGGCAGGCGCCAAACCACTGCGCCACCCAGGGATCCCTGTACAGTTGATTTTTATCTTTGCACTTTGATAAACATTAATAATGGCATGTTTATTGATGTCTAGAAAAGATGGTTGCAGGTAAATTCTGCATGTTTTGGTTTTAAGAAATCTTTGCAGACATGGTGAGAAATGTCCTAACATCTCAGTCTATTTCTTTCTTTTTAAAAATTTTATTTAAATTCAATTTTGCCACCATATAGTATGACATTCAGTGCTCATCTAATCATGTGCCCTCCACAGTGCCTGTCATCGTTTCTGATTCCCCCCACCCACCTCCCCTCATAGTCTATTTCTTGACATCTTTTACAAACGTATAGTACTTCTCAGATGGATGTTCAGATTTACATCTGGATATCAGGTACCTTAGAACAGTGGGTCATGGGAATCCCTGGGTGGCTTAGCAGTTTAGCGCCTGCCTTTGGCCCAGGGCGTGATCCTGGAGTCCCGGGATCAAGTCCTATGTTGGGCTCCCTGCATGGAGCCTGCTTCTCCCTCTGCCTGTGTCTCTGCCTCTCTCCCTCTGTGTCTCTCATGAATAAATAAATAAAATCTTTAAAAAACAAAAAAACAAAAACAGTGGGTCATGAAACTGATTGAGATATTCCCAGTCATTGGTATAGGTAGCCTTGTTAGAAATAGCACCCCCTCCCCCCAATAATTAAAAAGAAAAACAAGTAGAAACTTAAATTTAGGTAGATGTAAAAGATGAGATCAGCCTTGGTAGGGAGACTTCCAGGAACAAGGCCAATTGGGTTTTTCCTACTATTATGGAGGCCATTAACTGGCACTATAATTCTTGAATCTACCCTTTTACAAGGTTCTGTGGAAATAACTAACACCTTTTAAGGTATTGATCTTCATGATTTTTTACAGGCAGATCCAGTTCCTAATGGTTTGCGAGCTTTGCCAGTTTTCTATGCTTGCACAGTTGGAATAAACCTTTTTTCCATCATGTATACTGGAGCACCTTGTAAGTACATATCAAAATATTTAAATGTGAATTTAAAGTTGTTTATAAAACTTGCATTAAATGCCCAATTTACCCCTTTTTGCTTTACAGGGCTGAAATCTCCTAGAAGGTGGCTGGCCTGCGCCCATTTCAGAAGGCTGCAGGCTAGTGTATGCTGAGTTAACCTAGATAGTTTTTCAACCAAAGAGACCTGCTCAGATTCTAAATCACTACAGACCTTTACTCTTTAGTCTTCACAGGATCCACCGATAATATGATCTTCTCCCTCCCTTTTTCCTATCTATTATGCTAAAAAATACTGGAATTATACTGACCTCGACTACTGACTACTGAAGAGTCATTAGTTATATTTGGTCTTCAATAATCGGTCATTTAGGACTGGTTTGCTGGATATTCTCATTTTTCTCTCCCAAATGGAGCTACTTTGGTTTCTAAGCACTAAATTTACTTCCTGAATCTGCTTGAATAAGAAGAGTTGGGATGTTTAACAACTGGTCTAAGTACACTTGGAAGAAGAATTTTTGCAGCTATGAGGAAATAATTTGTGAGGATATAAAGATTGAAATGATTACTTTTATTTTGGGACTAAGGCAAAGTATGGATTAAATTATACATGTTTAATTTAGCAACTGAAAAAGATCAATCACTTGTAACAGATCAGGACAGTACATGCTTTGATCAGTTCAGTTTTGCTCCCTAGGGTCATTTGACTTGATGGTCAAGTCAGTGACTTTAGATCTTTTGATTGTGACCCACTGGAAAAAATACATTGTACATTGCTACCCAAGACACACGTGTAGAGACAGAGAGGAGGGAAAAACAAAATAGTATTTTTTTTTAAGGATTTATTTATTTATTCATGAGAGACACAGGAGAGAGGCAGAGACCTAGGCAGAGGAAGAAGCAGGCTCCATGCAGGAAGCCCGATGTGGGACTCGATCCTGAGATTCCAGGATCACATCCTGGGCTGAAGGCAGATGCTCAACTGCTCAGCCACCCAGGCATCCCAACAGAATAGTATTTTGAAGCTACTTACCCTCACGATATGCTGTATACTCCTATTTTCAGACAGTTCTCTAGCTTTTTTTAATGCTCATTGGGGCCCACTAAATTGATCACTTTTCTAATAGATTATAACTTGCTTCTTAAACTTCACTGAAGTAATAAGTCACCAAAAATGGAATTAGCTAAGTATTTTTAACCTTGTCTTTAATTTTAGAATAATTAGGAAAGAAAATGGACAACTTTATGAGAATATTGATCCTACTTAGGAGATAAAGATTCCTTAACCAAATGGTACAGGCAAAGAAAAACTTGGATGCTACATTTCTTTTGTTTTAAATTGACTGCTTCGTGCTAAACTAAAAAAGTCTTGTGAGGCTCTGAGCACTGATGTTTTAACTGGTAAAGCAAAGCTCATAGTTCAGTGAAATCAGAAACGTAAACTTTCAATTGTTTTTGAAGAAGGAACTTGGAACATTTTCTGTTCTTTGTGGATCATTTACAAGAAAAATTTCCCCTCTTATTTTGAAACCCTTTTGGACTTTGAATATAGGCAAATTTAAATTGTGATAGAGATTTATTAAATTTCATGTATATTTTAGTTTGTGTGACTAATCACATGGTTAGAATTGATAGGAATTAAAATGGAAAGATTTATAGTCACTATAGAACCTTTAGTTTTGAAGAGACTATAATTTATATCTGATTTTTAAATATCAATCATTGGGACAATAGATTTTCCATTTTATAAGTAATTTAATTCCTAATCAGAATAAAAAGCAAAAGAACTGCAGGTAGCCAAGCTATTCTTGGATGAACTATAGATTATTATAACATCTTTTAGGCTTAATAGAATTCTATAGTGCGTTGCTTCTGTCATTAGTCTAGGCTAGTAGCTTGGAGTCTGTTGGCATTTGAGTCATAAGCAGGTGAGGAATGATACTAATGATCCCAAAGTCAGGTGAAAAGTAGGCAAGTCTCTAAGATAGGGCTTGTTAATGAAATTACCACTAAACTATTTTCTTTTTGTGAAAGATAGCCCTTTGAACTATTCTTATCTTTTGATAGATAATATTCTGGTTTTCTGTATCTTAGTTTGATAATGTCTCCTAAGAGATAATCTCGTTAAAGGATTTTACTGGAGGGTAATACAATGGATGTGATAACTTCCACAGAGAATTCTGTCAGTATGACAAATTTGACTCTTGGGGACCCTTTCTTTTTTAACATCAAAATCTGTATGTGCAAACATAATGTGTGGCAGCTACCATCTGGAGTTTAGGGAGTGGAACACTTCCATTTTTTTTTTCCATAGCTAGTTGCAGATCCTCAGTATAGTGATCCTTATTCTCTACTAAGCAAAGAAAGGAAAAGAGCTAGTTTTCGAAGGAGGTTGGGATACTTGAATCTAACAGGTGTGGAGAGTGGGCCAGAGGTGGAGGTGTGGGTTTCAGATGACCATGGGATTTTTCTCCCCTCCTGAATTTGTGTAGTCATTAGCACTATAAACCCTGTGGACCTAAGGCTGGTAGCAGTTAGAAAAGGGTGATGGGCTGGCTTGGGGAACCCCAGAGTCCCCAGAGGAGGGTTTACACATTGTTGCAGGGGGCTGTTGCCCTGGGGTTTTCAAGATGCACCATTTTATCTCCTAGTGCTGGGCTTTGACAAACTTCCTCTGTGGGGCACCATCCTCATCTCGGTGGGTTGTGCAGTTTTCTGTGCCCTTATCGTCTGGTTCTTTGTATGTCCCAGGATGAAGAGAAAAATTGAACGTAAGTACCAAATTGTGACAGATCATTTTAACTAGCAATGTGCTTGTTTCTTCTTGTGTGATCACTTAATAAAAATCCACTATTTGGATAGATTGGCAAAGTCAAAATTTTAAATGAGATTTCAGGATATGGCTTATTGTCCAAACTATTTTTGTTGACTTGTAATGACCTGAGATCTAGTCATAAAGAAATATTTGACAGTGCTGGGGACAAACTGTTTATTTAACCTACTTTTTAGTGTACCTTGACATCAGTTGCTGGTAGCAAACAGAGATGTAGCTTAACATTAATTGGGAAGTGTGAAGATATTTTAATGTGTTAATAGGGGTGTAGGTACGAAATATTGTCAAGGAGGAAACTTTGTCCTAACCTCTTCCGTGTGTAACTTCAGATTTAGACATGCAAAGCTGAGTCACATATTAATATCTGACTTTAGATTTGGCTAATTCTCAAAATTGTAGCAGAGATTGTAGAGGCAGACATTTTCTGTGTTAATGTGAGGGAATCATTAGACCATTACTGTGTGTGGTAGTAGAGTGTAATTAAATGGAATAAATTTTGTCAGTGTCTGTCTTCTTTATATCTTGTATTTATTTCCTTATTGGCTAAGATCTGTTAGAATAATCTTTTTCTGCCCTTTTCATTTGCAAATGCTTGGTTAGTGATTTCAGGTTCCTCTTCGGGAAGTGGAGGGATGCATGGACTGCAGGGGCACTAGGAAGAGTGCTGCGTCACGCAGCTGCACTGAGGTGGCTCAGAGAGGCTCTAGTCTGTGCTAGCCTGCTTGGGCCGAGCGCATGGTGGGAGTGAGGCTTACATGACTTCCTGACCTCATTTTTCCCCTGGTTTGGGAGAAGATGAGACAAATCATGCTAATGTTTTATGTCCTGGTCTGTAGCTTGGTTGTGATGCCTGAATGAACATGTAATCAGGGCATTTAGAACCGTAAGGCAGAACCTTAAGGCATACCTGTGTTTTACAGAGCTGGAAATTCAAGGTGGCAATCTTTACTGGCATTGAGCTGTGTTTGAGGTCATTCCTCTTTTAAAAAGAACATGAATTGGACGCAGTGTAAATTTTCAATCTCTCAGCGTCATGCTTTTGAGGTACCTTTCACCTCAGAATGGGTCAGCAGGGAACCTAGGAATGGTTTTTACCCTTGTAATACCAAAACCTTTGTTTCGTAAAGGAGAATACACAGCAAAGCCCATAAAGCCTAAAATATTTTACTGTCTGGCTCTTTACTGAAGAAGTTTCTGATTTCTGAAGCATTGCTGATTTCTTCCCAAAGGAGAGATACATGATACGGCAACTGAAGTAGATAGGGAAAATTATCCTGAATTTTCACTGAAATATATTATTTTGAGATGGATTTTTTGGGGGGAGAAGTGAGATATGAAACAAGTGAGTTTGGTCAAAACCAAATCAAAAACCCCTTTTTTTCTAGGAGAAATAAAGTCTAGTCCTTCTGAAAGCCCCTTAATGGAAAAAAAGAATAGCTTGAAAGAAGACCATGAAGAAACAAAGTTGTCTCTCAGTGATATTGAGACCAGGAATCCCATTTCTGAGGTAGGGTCTGCCACTGTGCCCCTTCGGGCTGTGGTGGAGGAGAGAACAGTTTCGTTCAAACTTGGAGACTTAGAGGAAGCTCCAGAGCGAGAGAGGCTTCCCAGCGTGGATCTGAAAGAGGAAACCAGCATAGACAGTGCCATGAACGGTGAGTGGAGTTTCTTCAGTGGGGAAAATAGAATTTTACTTGTTACTTGTACTGGTGAGGAGGCTCACTGTTTGGACCTGATGCTCTTTGTATTTAGTGTTACTGTTTTGGTCTTGGCCAGGGGCAGTGCAGTTGCCTAATGGGAACCTTGTTCAGTTCAATCAAGCCGTCAGTAACCAGATAAATTCCAGTGGCCACTATCAGTATCACACCGTGCATAAAGATTCTGGCTTATACAAAGAGCTGCTTCATAAATTACATCTTGCTAAGGTGGGAGACTGCATGGGAGACTCTGGAGACAAACCCTTGAGGCGCAACAATAGCTATACTTCCTATACCATGGCAATTTGTGGCATGCCTCTGGATTCATTCCGTGCCAAAGAAGGTGAACAGAAAGGGGAAGAAATGGAGAAGCTGACATGGCCTAACGCAGATAGCAAGAAGCGAATTCGAATGGACAGTTACACCAGTTACTGCAATGCTGTGTCTGATATTCACTCGGCATCCGAGATGGACATGAGTGTCAAGGCAGACATGGGTCTGGGTGACCGAAAAGGAAGTAGCAGCTCTCTAGAAGAATGGTATGACCAGGATAAACCAGAGGTGTCTCTCCTCTTCCAGTTCTTGCAGATCCTTACAGCTTGCTTTGGGTCATTCGCCCATGGTGGAAATGATGTCAGGTCAGTTGACTTGGAATCTCAGCATCACACTTTCTATTTTTATGTCACTTATCCCCTTTATAAGGCTATGCTGTGGCTTTGGTACTCAGACCACCCCATGGAACATAAATAGTCTAAAGAGGATGTGGTAATAGCAGTTACTGACTTAATAAAATATGCAGTAAAATTTCTTTTTTTTTTTTTTACCAATTGTGACTGGCACAGTTGGTAGAACACGTGACTCTTGATCACAGGGTTGTAAGTTCGAGTCCCATGTTGAGTGTAGAGATTACTTAAAAATAGTCTTTAAAAAAAATTCTTTTCCTTTAGAGATTACAAAGAATGTTACTGTAGATGATAAACACGGATATTCTTCATGGAGAGAGCTTCTTGTTTATTGAGATAGGATCCAGTTCTGTGATAGTAAATTCTGTGGACTGAGATGAAAAACTTAAAAATCACTGACCTAGGTAATGAAGTTGGAGGCTGTTAGCCTCAGTTCTGTGGTTTGTAAATTGGTCATTGGAACCTGAGTTCTAGGCTACCTGTTGGAAAATAGGCCACCAAATGCATGGGATTTTTTTCTGCGAGCAGCTTTCATTTTCTTCTGCTATGCATGTTAGGGTTCCATTTATTTCTATTGAAAGGACCATTTCCTAAATGAGCTTGACCACTTTGCTTTAAATAATCTAGTAGATCATTTAGCAAACTGGACCTTGCCGAGTTCTAGTTCTGCCTGAAAAATCATCTTTGTCCTCTTTCTTCTTTCAGCAATGCCATTGGTCCTCTGGTTGCTTTGTATCTGGTTTATGACACAGGAGATGTTTCTTCAAAAGTAGCAACACCAATATGGCTTCTGCTTTATGGTGGAGTTGGTATTTGTATTGGTCTGTGGGTTTGGGGAAGGAGAGTTATCCAGACCATGGGGAAAGATCTGACACCAATCACACCTTCTAGGTAAGTTGGTAAAGCAGATCTTAAGCTAATGCTCATTTTCTTAGGGTGTGTAATACTATGTAGTATTAACACACAATTGTTCAGCTAATGTAATCCAAGCTTGTGTAGGTTCCTGATAATTACTCTTGTTGTGAACTTTTTAGATTTTTATATATTGTCTGGCCCTTATGCATGATTTTGGTCAAATATTCATCTCTGGTGGTCTCTTAAAAATGTAACTTTTCTGAGAAGGGGGTGTGTGTGTGTGTGTGTGTGTGTGTAGTGAATAGCTCTGTATACTTGTCATTTATTTGTCTTAGGAGCTAAGACTGTTTATTAAATTCTTCATAATAAACATGCAGACTTTAATAATGGGCTTCCAGTAAAACTTAAAACCTCAAAACATTAAAGAAGAGGGAAGAGAGCCTGATTTAAAGTAGATTTCAGGAGCTATATAGCAAATTAAAGATGTTAGTGAAGATTTTGTCTGAGTAGAGCACAGTAAGATTGTGTTAACTTTGAGGTAGGGTTAGCTTATAAAACAAAAACAACTTCCATTCTTGACAAGTAATCTTTTTATGTCTTCAGTGGCTTCAGTATTGAATTGGCATCTGCTCTCACTGTGGTAATTGCATCAAATATTGGTCTTCCCATCAGTACAACACATTGTAAAGTAAGTGTAATGTATACGTACTGTGTCTATTGGATGGTTCTAGTAATACTTTTGTTTTTTGTTTTTAAGCGTGATACTGTGGTTTAGAAAGTTTTATGCAATTGAAGTCTTTGAAGAGTTTACAAATTTAGGACAAATGACCACAATAACGTAAAGGCTTATAATTTACAATTCCTTGGGTCAGTACTCTTATTTAAGCCAATAATGTATGTGATCCCCAAATGATGGCAAAAGTCCGTTTAGCCCATCTGTAAGGCTTACTGGGCTATCGAAGGGCAGCATGATTTATGGAAGGCATATATTCATAGCCTCTCAGAACTGAAGTACTAAGAATCTTGTTGAATTCTGAAGTTGCTTGATGGCCATATAATAACTGTAGAAAAAGGAAGAAACTGGCTTCCTTGAGGCAATTTAAGTTGGTTCGTCTCATGGAGCCTGTGAGTCATCCTTTTTCTTCTAGGGTATCTCCAGGTGATTGGCTATATGAGGTCTAATATCTGCCCCCCTCTAAAATGATGTTTGGAAAACTTGAAAATTAATTTATTAAAAACAGTCATTATTAAAGCAGTTGATTACATTCCAGTAGCTCAGGAAAGAGGAAGTGTTTTCATATTTTACCCCAATTAACACAGATTTAATGATTGGATTTTTATATTGCCTCCATCTTCCCATGAGTAATCTGTTTCTTAACCTGTTACAGACCATCTTTCATGGAATCTGTCTCATCCAGCAGACTGGGGCGCCTTACCTATGTAGGGTCATATGTCTGTTACCAAAATATCATTGGCCTTTACTAACCAGTTTCCTTGATCCCCCTTTCTCTGCTAGGTGGGATCTGTTGTATCCGTTGGCTGGCTCCGATCCAAAAAGGCTGTTGACTGGCGACTCTTCCGCAACATTTTTATGGCTTGGTTTGTCACGGTCCCCATTTCTGGGATTATAAGTGCTGCTATTATGGCACTCTTCAAATATGTCATCCTCAGAGCTAAAGCTATTTGAGATTAAAATTCATGTCAATGTTTGGGGCCACCTTACACATTCCTGCTCCTTTGAAGAAGGATCACAGTGTTACAGAAGACCGACAAGAGTCTTTTTAAAGTTTGGGAGCTGTGGGAGGGAAGTGTTACTTGTGCTATAATTGCTTTTGTGCTAAATATGACTTGTCTCAAACTTAGCTATGTAAAATAGCCAGGTTTCCACTGGTTCCTATTGAGGTCCCTTTTCCTTCTGGGCTGTGAATTCCTGTACATAATTCTCTACTTTTTGTATCAGGCTTCAATTCCATTATGTTTTAATGTTGTCTCTGAAGAAAACTTTTTTTTTTTTTTTTTTTTAAACAACCATTCAGAGCCATTTGACAATGTGCTCTGTTTTGGTGGTTTCACCAGCTTCTGCCCTAACATGCACAGGGACTTAACAACAGAAACATAACTGAAGCTTCCCTTGTAGTCTCTTAGAGAAATAGAGCCATTTGTACTCTGCCCTCCTGTCGGTAGTGGCAGGTTCCATTGGCATATGTGGGAACTTCTTAGAGGGACGAGGTTCTTTGGACACTGAAAATTTAAGTTAGTAGTAACTTCTTTGCAAGCAGTTCATTGACTATTATTGCTAAAAAGAAGTAGGAAGAAAAAGCCTTCTGGCAGTCTGGGTTATTTAAGAGTTCTGGCAGTGTGGGATGGATGAATGGAGTGGAATATGAACTTTGGACAAGTTAAATGGGACAGCCTTCCATGTTCATCTGTCTACCTCTTAACTGAATAAAAAAGCCTACAATTTCTAGAAAATTTTGTCCTCATGGTTTTTGTTCTTATTTGAAGCATCTGGACTCCAAATGAATTAGCCCTAGGCCATTTTTAGGAGAATGTGAATATCTTAAATGGGAACTACCGACCCACTTAAGTTTCCCCCCACTCCTCCTTGTTAAGTTTGTGATCACAGCATATATATATATATATATATATATATATATATATATATATATATATATATATATATATTCGACTGTTGTAGCCTTTTGGCATTTTTCCTTGTAATAGCACAGTCTAGATACTTTCATGTTAGCATGTATAAATCTACTCATTGTTTGATAGCCACAAAGTTTTCCTGTTTGAATGGTCTGTTTTACCAGATCCTTTAGAGTGTTCCTAGCTTTGCTGTTATGAAGGATGTTATGAAGGATACACACATGGGGGTGTGTGTATGTGTATAGAGCTCAACTTATTTAAAAATTCTGTGTTGGGTTGAGTCTTTTTTTTTTAAGATTTTATTTATTTATTCGTGAGAGAGACAGAGAGAGAGGCAGAAACATAGGCAGAGGGAGAAGCAGGCTCCCTGCGAGGAGCCCAATGTGGAATTCGGTCCCAGGACCTTGGAATCATGACCCTGAGCTGAAGGCAGACGTTTAACCACTGAACCACCCAGGTGTCCCGGGTTCTTGAGTCTCATTCCTTTATCAGAACAGTTTATGAAAAATGCTTTGCTTTGCAAACTAGGTTGAAAGTTCCTGTCCTGAGAGTTGTGCTTTAAGAAGAGCTTTTGAGAAGCCACACTGTACTGCATAAAGCTATGCCTGCCTGACTTAATGCCTGAGAGAGAGATTAGATCACTGGTTGGGTACACGCCATAGACTTGCTGAGTCAGTATTCACCATTTAAGGTCAGACACTGGGCTAAGCTTTTCATCTACATTTAACTCTCAGGACCTCTTTGAGTAGGTCTTTTACAGGTGATAGAACCGGCCTGGGGAGCTCTATCTTGCCTAGTATTACATGTTAGCAGAGAATGGACATCAGTTGTAGCCTTTGGGGCTGGTGGAATGTAGCCTTGTGACTTTTATTTGAGGAAGGAGGGAGGGGGCCCTGTATGGTAAAGAGAACTTAGCATTAATCCCTGAACTGAAGGTTTTGGGGGAGACACTCCTCTTAGTTTTGGTATTAGCTTTCTTTCCTCGTGACCTGACACAAGCCTCGATCCAGTTTTCCTGTGATGAAATGAACTCTCTTGAGCATTTTCTCCTTGGCTTGGGAGAGAATAGCTGAGAAAATACTTGAATCAAGGATGTGTTTCTCTAGGAAGAGCAGCTAGATCTGGGGAAGAGGAACCCCAAGAGCTAGGAAGAGACCAGAAGAAGTTTGTATTTCTGGATACAGTAATAACCACTGCCATGGGTTGGGGATACATGCTTTGGAGAACCTTGGTGTATGTTTCTTGGGCATAGATGTCTTTTTTTAAACAACGTTTTTAAAGTCAAGGTTGTATGTGTGGTTATGGAGGAGTCGTGATTCAGTAAAGCTTATAACAGAATGGGTCTCCCACCACCATCTCTCTTTTCCTGATGCTGCTCCACTCAGTCTTTTTTTTAAAAAAGATTTTATTTATTCATGAGACATCCAGAGAGAAAGAGGCAGAGACACAGGCTAGAGGGAGAAGCAGGCTCCATGCAGGGAGCCCGACTTGGGACTCGATCCTGGGTCTCCAGGATCTCTTAGCTGAAGGTGGCGCTAAACTGCTGAGCCACTTGGGCTGCCCCACTCAGTCCACTTGGTATTTGCCTCAGTGTTGCCGAATGATAACATGTTTGTAAAACTACTTGACCCTTGGATGCCTGGGTGGCTTAGCGGTTGAGCATCTGCCTTTGGCTCAGGATGTGATCTCGGGATCTGGGATTTGGAAATAATAATTCCCAGGTCGGGCTTCCTGCATGGAGCCTGCTTCTCTCTGCTTGTGTCTCTGCCTCTCTCTGTGTCTCTCATGAATAAATAAATCTTAAAAACAAAAAACAAAAAACAAAAAAAAACCACTTGGCCCTTCCAGCTTTTGGCTTTTGCCTTCCCATTGTGGAAAATGATGAAAAAAAAATTTTTTTTTTTTTAAAGATTGTATTTATTCATGAGAGACACACAGAGGGGGCGGGGGCAGAGACACAGGCAGAGGGAGAAGCAGGCTCTGTGCAAGGAGCCCGATGCGGGACTCAATCCCGGATCACTCAGGAGTCTGATGTAAAGTTTCAGTTGTCTTTAACTTTTACCATACACTGACCCAACCTCCCACTTTCACTGTATAATTGGGTCTTAATTTTGCTAAGATTATACTTGTATTTAGAAGCTGTTACTGAACTTCTGAGCTTGTTTTGTTTTTCTTTCCAAATTCATTTATTTGAGAGAGAGCACAAGCGAGAGGGGAGCAGGAGTGGGAGAAGCAGACTCCTCACTGAGCAGGGAGCTGGACTTGGGGCTTGATCCCAGGATCATGACCTGAGCCCACGGCAGACAACCGACTGAGCCACCCAGGCACTCTGATTTTCATATATATCTTAATTGCCAATGTTTTTTTCTTGCCTCATGCCAAAATTTTGTTAAGTGCTCCAAATTTTGGTAAGGTTCTTGATTTCCTACCTGTGGTGTGAAACTTGTTTCTTTGTAATACTGTTCTCTGCCTTTCTCTTCTGCTCTATTTGAGAGATCTAAATCTCATCCATTGTTTCACCTGAGACACTGAGCTATTTGAAAAGCTGAGAGGGGTCAGCTGGCTGTAGATTGCTGAGGTGTTGATACCAAACTATTCCTTTTGTGACAGATGGAGACTTTTGAGAGTTTATGAATAGAGTTTTTTAAAAATAACTAAAAGAAAACACTGGAACTGCTCATTGGCCATAGTCTTTGCCTTTGTAATGATTGAGCTTTAATGTAAACCTGTTTTGTTATATTCAGAGATGATGCTGGATTTCTCTCATCTGAGCATGCTGTGGTGCAATGCAGAATGCTACTTATTAAGAGGACAAGATGGTTATTTTCTGGAGACTGCTGATATAGCAAGGTCTCTCCTCCCATAGTATTATTGCTAAAGACCTAGATAGCAGGTTTCTAGTTCCCATTCATTCTATTTCTAGAAGCAAGCAAATGTTCTCTAATTGCAGGCTTGGGCTGAATGCCTCAACAGTGTTTCCCACTGTGCTAATTGGAAAAATATAATTCTGAACTAACTGTGTCCTGCTTTGCAAAATAATAGTTGGCAGCTGAGTTGCCACTTTGGTTCCTAAAGTAAAGTGGTGCTTTTTAGGTTAGCTCTAAGGATAATGGATCTTTGGAAATTCCAGGGAGAACTTTTTTTTTTTTTTTAAGATTTTATTTATTTATTCATGAGAGACAGAGAGAGAGAGGTGGAGAAGCAGGCTCCATGCAGGAAGCCCGATGTGGGACTCGATCCTGGGTCTCCAGGATCAGGCCCTGGGCTGAAGGCGGCACTAAACGGCTGAGCCACCCAGGATGCTGCAGGGAGAACTTACGCTGTGTATAAGGACCATTAGAGATCAAGCTTCAGCCCATACGAACTCAGTGCCTATTGATTTGGTACCTTTTTCTAGGAGCTTTTATTACATTTAATTTCAATTAAAATTTTTCGGGGGGCAGGTTCTGGGAATGTAAATCAATATTTCCCATTAGTTGAACAGTCCTAGGAGATGCCTTGTATGTACTTTATTGATTTGGAAGGGAGATAATTTTTTTTTTTTTTAGCTAAGATCTTGGGCTTCTGGCAAGCTTTCCATCCACATCAAATATGGTTAGCCTTGCCAGCTTTTTGGGAATACTGTCAGCTTGTGTGTATAGAGTTGGTGTGACACTTCTGTTTAGAATCTTTGGTTTTTCTCAAGAGTTCCTGTTAGAGTCACTGTCTAGTATAGAGAAGGGCTTTAAACTCCAAAGTTTCCTTTGGAATCAGAGGTCTTAAAGGCAGTTGATTACCTCATGTGTGCAGTATAGTATAGTGGTTAGGAACATAAGATCTGGAGCCACATTTATCTGGGTTCTAATCCCAGCTTTAGCATTTGCTAGTTGTATATCTTGGAGGCTGTTTAATCTTTCTAAGCCTCAGTTCCTTGTTTAGATTGGTGATAATACTGGTACTTATGTCACAGGATTTTCATGAGGTTTATATGAAATAATGCATGTGAAGTGTGTAATGCCTGACACTTCATAAGCCCTTTGTAAATAATGTTAATGGATCTCATCCTCCAAATAAATATAGGTAATTTTCTTGATGATGTTCAACTTGACATGATAACCTTTCCTCCTTGACTGGTGGGACAAATAATTTTTCTTAACTCGATCATCATTTCTTTTTTCTTTTTTTTTTTTTAAGATTTTATTTTTTTAAATTTACTCATGAGAGACACAGAGCGAGAGAGAGGCAGAGACACAGGCAGAGGGAGAAGCAGACCCCATGCAGGGAGCCCGATGTGGGACTTGATCCCAGGTCTCCAGCATCACGCCCCGGGCTGCAGGCGGCGCTAAACCGCTGCGCCACCAGGGCTGCCCTTGATCATCATTTGTTTTTCTTTTCTTTTTTTAAAGATTTTATTTATTCATGAGAAACACACAGAGAGAGGCAGATAGAGGGAGAAGCAGGCTCCCTGCAGGGAACCCGATATGGGACTTGATCCCCAGACCTGGGGATCACGCCCTGAGTCAAAGGCAGATGCTTAACCGCCGAGCCACCCAGGCGTCCCTCTATCATCATTTCTTAAGTCTAAAATAAAGGACCTAACTTTGGAGTGTCTTTGAGGAAAAGTATATAGGACTCTATAAATTGGGATTAGATTAAGCTGAGTGACAGGAAATCCTAAGAACAGGGAAAAAAAGGTGTTTTTTTTTGTTTGTTTGTTTTTTATAATGGCTGTTAAAGGGGCATGGTGGTCATTGGGATAGATTCTATCTTTCCTCATCTTCAGCATGGGACTATTACCTCAAGACTTAAAGACCCAAACATGCCAGTTTTCTCATTGGTAATATTGTTTGATTACTTAGTCTTAATGAGCAGGAAATGCAAGTAGTTTAAATGCCTTAGTAAGATATGTATACATGCTGGGGTGGTGGTGGGATATAAACCCCACTCTTGGTACTAATTTCTGCCTCTGAATCCAGTCAGAAGACAAATCATAGGTGTTTTAACAGAGAATTAAAGAGCTAACAGTGCAACTGAAATGGCAAAAGGCAGACACAGCAGTATCCTAGCAGTAGCATACTGGGAAAACAAAGATAAGACGTTGGAAATATTAAAACCTTAGAAGCAGAAGAACCCCGGTGAAGGTGAAGCTGAAAAACTCAGACCTCTGAGGAATGGTTGCTGTGGGCTGGAGCAGGGCCCGAACCATTGAGGGCATGCTGGCGTATAGTGACTAAGGTCTGTGAAGAGGGCTGATTCTGTGAGGGCTGCTGTATAGGAGGGGATTGCTGCTGTCCTAGTGAAACGTTCCTTCACCAGGAACAAGAAGCAAGCAAGGGGGAAGCTCCTTCCCCCCTGGTCTCCTCCTAACTCCCCCTAGTGGCAGACTGCAACAGAGAAGCAGCTGCAAGCCAATGTGATTGGGGGAGTATGTCTCGCATCATGTGTCCTGCACCCAATATCCCCACAAAGCTTAGAGGCTGAGATATGAGCTTATCCAACACTGGGGGTGCCTGCCAGATGTCTCCATTTTATTTTACTTTCTAGAGTTTTATGAATTCTTTTTCAGATTTTTTTTTAAATAATTTCTATACCCAATGTGGGGCTCAAACTTACAAACCCATGATCAAGAGTTGTGTGCTCTACTGACTGAGCCAACCAGGTGCCCCAGATTTATCCATTTCAGAAGAATCTTTGGAATTAATACCTGATCAGTGGAGTGAAAGATTGTGTGACTGTCCTGTGCTCTAGCAGTCTTACACTCAGTTGCCTTAGTATCCACTGATGAATGTAACTTGAATCAATTACCACTAAGATGGTTGTAAAATGGTGATTTTGGGGGCACCTAGAAGGGTTGGTTAAGTGTCCAACCTTTTTTTTTTTTTTTTAAAGATTTTTATGTATTCATGAGAGACATAGAGGCAGAGACCTAAGCAGGCTCCCTGTGGGACTCAATTCCAGGACCCTGGGATCTCGCCCTGAGCCAAAGGCAGATGCTCAACCACTGAGCCACCCAGGTGTCCCAAGTGTCCCACTCTTAATCTCAGCTCAGGTCTTGATCTCAGGGTCCTGAGTTTAAGCCCCATGCCCGGTGTGGAGCCTACTTAAAAATAAAATAATGGTGATTTTCCTGTTTCTCATTCCTTATATGTTTATTAGTTGACATTCTTTGGTAAAGGCAAGAAAAGAAAGAACCTTTCTTCTCTTGCCATAGGAAACGTGGTTTTCACTTGGGTGGCCACATACACAGCTGAGTTGGAGTTCTAATAATACTTAAGAGCTGGGATGGAACAGACACTGGTGTAGGCAGCTAACACTCTTAACAATTCCTGGCCTAAGCAGTCTTTTAGATCTACAATTGGGTCTATAATTAACTTGAATAGTAAAAGTGTTTAGAATAAGAATTGTGTTTTACATATGGAAGGATGAAGAAAAACAACCAGAATTAGTGTTTCAGGGTCCTCATTCTCCTGAGATGACAACATAGGCCAGTGGTTCTCATCATGGCTGCACCCTGGACTCACCTGGAGAGATGAGGCCTGAGTTCCAGCCTGGGGCATTAGGACGTCATAGGTATAGATGTGACCTGGGTATCAGGATTTTGAAAAGCTCTCATGGATTCCAATATGCTTCCAGAGTTGAGGGCTCTGGAACAGGCAGCTTACATTGGTCACATGGAGTAAATTAAGATTATCTGTTCCTTTCCATTGGATGGGAATGAAGGAATTGAACTGGGTTTATTGGCATGCCTTGCTTTCATATCTGCACTTCCAGAAATCTTCCCACTGTTAGTGTTTGACCACATGGCATGTTTGTAAATTTGACTTCTCCCCTTCAAAGAAAAAAGTTCTCAAAATCCATTCTGACCCAGCTAGTCTAGATCCAGGCAACCAGATTTAGAGCAATTCTCATGACTAATCATAAATTCATTTGAACTTCTGTAAAAATGGAAACATTTTTGTATCTTATGCATGCAGTGAAGGAGAGAATCCCCAAATGAGTAAACACAAGGGGTGAAATGTCTCAGTAAAAAGGATAGAAGTTGTTACTAGTATATGGAGCCTTTGCCTATCCCCAGCATTGTGCTACATAATTATATAAAGCAGGTCTTTAAAACTTTTAAAATTCGATGTGAAACATTTAAGACACGGGGAAAGGTTATATAAAGGATAAAATAATGAACACTCTTGTACCTGCAATATAGCTTAAGGTTCCAGGGCCTGGATTGTTTCCCTTTTTTCCATTTAGGGCCTAACTACTTGTGTTCTTTATTCGTTATGTGATAATAGATAACCAGAGCTACAGGCAAGATAGAAAGTGAAGGGGAGACATTTCTTACCCTTCATGGATATGGAAAAGTATATTTAACTAACATGTCAAAATTTGAGATCCACCCAATACAACTATTTGGTGTTTATTTTTCCCATGTTCTGCAAGTAGCACATTTATAAAATCACCTACCCATGACTCCCAATCTACTATTTTCATTTTTCCATGTTCTGTTCTAGTCTTTGCTTTAATGAAATATTTAATTTCTAATTAATTATGCTATTATGAAATAGATGCAATTTAAATTTCCCATGTTAAAATTTTCAGATGGATTTGGTTAAGGGGAAATCACTGTTAGGATGGTATAAAATTATTCGTAGTTCACGTTAATTTAGCACTCACTGTGCTTTAACTCATTTATACAATAACTCAGGAAGTTGCATACTACAAATGAGAAGACTAAGTCAGGGACGCCTGGGTGGCTCCTGTGGTTGAGCACCTGCCTACCTTCGGCCCAGGGCGTGATCCTAGAGTCCCAGGACAGAGTCCCACATCGGGCTCTATGCATGGAGCCTGCTTCTCTCTCACTGCCTATATCTCTGCCTCTCTGTGTCTCTCATGAATAAATAAATAAAATCTTTTTTTAAAAAAAGACTAAGGCATCCTAGGGTTTAGGAAACAATGCAAGGTCACATAACCAGCACACTAAGTTATGGTAATGGAGACATTATGGTAATGGAGAAAGTTAAAGTACAAGAAACAGTGTATCTGTGGCCCTTACAGAGAGAACACATTCATCAAGTGAGGCAGGAGCATTTCCAGATCAGATAAATGGACTGCTAGATGCCAGTTGGACTGCTCCTCCTGCAGTGACCCAGTGCTAGGAAGACAAGTTAAGGAGCATGGAAACAACATTGGCTGTGTGCTTTGGCAATAGCTCCTTCAGAAAACTAGCCAGCGGAAGAGCTGGATACCATAAAGGCAACCCACTGAGACTTGTGCATGTACTTGGAGAAAAGAGTCCTTACTAAGGAACCCAAGACCTGGGGCACCTGGGTGGCTCAGTTGCTTAAGCATCTACCTTCAGCTCTAGTCATGATCCCATAGTCCTGGGATTGAGTCACTACTTGGGCTCCCTGCTCAGAGGGAAGTCTGCTTGAGATTCTTTCTCCATCCCTTCCATCCCTCCCAACTCACCTGCTCACTCTCTAAATCTTAAAGAAACAAAAACAAAACAGGGAAACTAAAGAACAGTGAGGTGGTTGTTGGCTTAGTAGATGGTAGAGATGCCTTTGTTCCCCACCTCTGGGGTTTTGGTGCTGGGAAGCTTGTACTCTACCATATTAGTGAACCAAGGTGAAGCGCTGGACTTTAAACAGTCTGATTTGCAAGTCTAATTATGGTGATACTGATAATGCTGCCATTTTCTGCATGCCTGGCATGAAACTGGCATTCCCAGTGCAAACCTGTGGCCTGTGGCATATTGGTCTACCCTGACGGCAGAAGGAGGCTTGAGGCATGATGGTGTCCTAATGGGCTAAGCCTGGTTTGCCCCCACCCTGCGTGAAAGAGGCAACTCCCCACTCTCACCTTGTACTTTCAGTCACATGATAGAGTTCATGGATAGGAGCCACTGATCTAATTGACACAAAACTGCTGGGACAAGCAGATGAGAAACCTGCTCTGGAAAGGGGCTGTTCCTGGAATTGCCTTCATAAAGCTGCTGGGTTAACACCAGACTGAGGCTGGCTTCTTTGCTTCCTTCATCCTGAGCAGCCCTTCTGGCACCAAAGAATAACCTGTTACCTCAGGATAGACAGTGACCTTGTCAGGCAAACTTGCATCACAAGGGCCCTTTTTGTTGTAATAGTTGGAACTTGTTTCCCACACAAAGCCCTGTTACACATCCCCATCACTTAGAGCTCGTGTGTACACTTTATTGAGAGACTGACTAGAATAGACAGCAGGAATTTGGCTTTCGAATCCTGAGCTTGGGAAGAAATTATAAGGATATTATAAAGACAAGTGATGTGAGTCCATCTAAAATTTAGGAGGCAAGTTTCCTCCAGTGACAAGTATTTCTCTTCAGATTTCAAGATCTAGGTTCCAGGCTGCTTCCCTTCCAGTTCCTTCAGAAGCAGGAACAATGGATACTTATGGACATCTCAGCAGCCACTCCCTCTTCCCTCTCCCCCTTCCTTCTTGGCAGCTCCAGATTTCTGGTGGAGGTCGTAAGTGGTTCCAGCTCTAAGCCAATCAAGACAAGCCAATTCTATCTTCTGGGATGGACATGTGAACAAGTGTGGTCTAATCAGAGGGATTCTCAGGACTTTTGCTGGGAATTTCTGCTTTGTGATTATCACCACAATCTATCCAAAAGGAAGCATGCGGCAGCCCCAGGTATCCAACCAAAGATGCCACTAGCAATGAGAAAGTGCAGAGCCAAGGATAGAAACATTTTTTTAAAAAAATATTTTTTTATTCATGAGAGACAGAGACACAGGTAGAGGGAGAAGCAGCCTCCCCGCAGGGGATCCCAGGACTCTGGGATCACGACCAGAGCTGAAGGCAGACGCTGATAGAAAAAGCTACCCAGGTGCCCCGAGAAACCGATTTTTTTTTTTTTAAAGTTACTACAATGCTTGGCATATAGCAGGTGAGACAGCAAGGATCCTTCCCACTAAAGATCTTTGCTTTTTTTTTTTTTTAAAGATTTCATTTATTCATGAAAGAGAGAGGGGCAGAGACATAGGCAGGGAGAAGCAGGCTCCATGCAGGGAGACCAATGTGGGACTCGATCCTGGGTCTCCAGGATCACACCCTGGGCTGAAGGCGGCACTAAACTGCTGAGCCACCCGGGTTGCCCTAGAAACCGATTTTTAAAAAATTTTTCATTTATTTATTCATGAGATACATAGAGGGAGAGGCAGAGACACAGGCAGAGGGAGAAGCAGGCTCCATGCAGGGAGCCCGACGTGGGACTCGATCCTGGGTCTCCAGGATCACGCCCTGGGCCAAGGGTGGTGCTAAACGGCTGTGCCACCAGGACTGCCCCTAGAAACCGATTTTTAAAACATTACTGAACTACTGGAGGAAGCCTCACTGTGGACTCTTCCACTCTGCTTCTATGAATTTCCATTGTTATTTAAGCCAGTTTGAGTCAGGTTTTCTGTTTTTTGCAACTGAAACCATCTTAACTGGTACCTGTGGGATGCCAGTTACTACTTTGATCTGAGCTGTTCTTTCTGATGTAGAGGAGGGACAACTTGGGAATCATGGCATAGGCCCTTCTGAGAATTCTAGAACCCCAGGGCTGTAGACTCCGGCGGTGGGGAGGAGGGGGCAGCCCTGACTTGTTCATCCCAATAGTCCTAGCAGAGGTGGAGCCCTTCTTCCCAGAGGTGAGGAGGACCTAACTGCCTGGTCCTGAGGGAGTTGACTGTCAAGCAGTTATGCCGTGTGAATATGGTTTGCCCACTGGGGTTAAAGGCCTAATTCCATATAGGACTATATTCAAGTCCCTTTAGAACAAGGGAAGTCTAGATACCCTGTAAATAACCACAAATGTCCCATTCTCCATCCTTCCCCTATCTTCATTTAATACCAGCAGCTTGGTTAAGCCTCTGACTTTTTAAAAATATTTATTTATTAATTTTTATGAGAGAGCATGTGTGGTGGGAAGGGGCAGATGGAGATTGAGAGAGCCTCAAGCAGACTCCCCACTGAGCACAGAGCCCAACGTGGGGCTCCATCTCACAACCCTGAGATCATGACCTGAGCTGAAATGAAGAGTCAGACTGACTCTTGAGTCAGAGTCAACTGACTGAGCCACCCATGCACCCCAAGTGTCTGACTCTAAATCTCAGCTCAAGTCTTGATCTCAAGGTTGTGAGTTCAAGTCCTATGTTGGGATCCATGGTGGGCCTGGAGCCTACTTAAAAAAACAATAAAATGAATAAAAGATCCTGGCAGCTCAAAACACTGTCTGCCTTTTGTTTTTGTTTTCTGTCACTCCTTCCCTTTGGGTCTCACTGGATGGTCCTGGGGATGTGGCTTTCAGGTGCTGTCAGATGCCTTTTTCTATCAGCCTAGGCAGCCCTATGCCTGTCTGCACCACCCAATCTGGGACTTGATGGCAGGAAGGCAGGGCCTCCTTTGCCTCAGATTCCACTTGGGTATCTTGTTTCTTTCCCACCTAGTTGATCAATAAGATTAAGTATCCTATATGAGGGATTTAAAGCCACCTGGCTTTAAAGAGATAGGGAGAGGGAGAGATAGGGAGATAGGGAGAGGGAGAGCATAACTGATTAAAAATTAATACAAAAGCACAATAACGGAAACAGTTTAGTGCTACTTTACATAAGGTCCAAGAATAGATATCAAATCATTGGAAAGTACTGAAACAGACCTAAGTGTGTAAGGATTCATTGCCAATGTAAAAGGAGTATTTCAAATCACTGGGGGAAACAATAAATCAGTAGTTATCAACTGGGGGTGATTTTGTCTCCCAGGGGATACTTTGCAGTGTCTGGAGACATTTTTGGTTGTCATACCTGGAGAAATGATCCTGGAATTTGATAGAGGTTGAGGATGCTGCTAAATATTTTACAATGTGCAGGTAACCCTGCATCAAAGAAGTTTCTGGCCCCAAATACCAAGAATGCCACTTTCAAGAAACCTTGGGATAAATGAGATAACTGGAAGAATTGGCTAGCCATTCAGGAAAAGGAAATGGAGTTAGATTCTGAATCATATCACAATAGAAATAATTTCAGGTTAGATAAATACATTTTAATAAGTAGAATCTTTAATAAGACCTTTAATAAAACTTAGAAAAAGACCTAGATATTTATCCTTATAGTGTAGAGACTTTTTGAACCATACAATCAGAAACAAGGAAGGAAATATCAATAGATTTAACTCTAATCATGACAAAACACCATAAAGACAATTTAAAAAATACCTACAAGAGTTGCAACATGTGTGACAAAGGATTAATATATTTATTTTTTCATATTGGGAGGATTTTATTAACATTGAAAGAGATGGGATCCTTGGGTGGCGCAGCGGTTTGGCGCCTGCCTTTGGCCCAGAGCGCGATCCTGGAGACCCGGGATTGAATCCCACATCGGGCTCCCGGTGCATGGAGCCTGCTTCTCCCTCTGCCTATGTCTCTGCCTCTCTCTCTTTCTCTCTCTGTGACTATCATAAATAAATAAAAAATAAAAACATTGAAAGAGATTAGTCAAACATCATTTTGCAATGACTTTTTTCCAGCTATATTGAGGTATGATTTTTTTTTTAATTTTTATTTATTTATGATAGAGAGAGAGAGAGAGGTGCAGAGACACAGGCAGAGGGAGAAGCAGGCTCCATGCACCAGGAGCCCGATATGGGATTCGATCCCGGGTCTCCAGGATCGCGCCCTGGGCCAAAGGCAGGCGCCAAACCACTGCGCCACCCAGGGATCCCATATATTGAGGTATGATTGACACTAAAAAATTGTATGTCCTTAAGGTGCACGATGTGGGGGTGCCTGGGTGGCTCAGTCAGGTTGAGCATTTGCCTTCAGTTCAGGTCATGGTCTCAAATTCCTGAGATTGAGCCCCACATTGGGCTCCCTGCTCAGTGGGAGAGTCTGCTTCTTCTCCCTCTCTTGTGCTTTCTCTCTTTCAAATAAAATCTTTTTTTTTTTTTTAATTTTTTTATTTATTTATGATAGTCACACACACAGAGAGAGAGAGAGAGAGAGAGAGAGAAGCAGGCTCCATGCACCGGGAGCCTGACGTGGGATTCGATCCTGGATCTCCAGGATCGCGCCCTGGGCCAAAGGCAGACGCCAAACCGCTGCGCCACCCAGGGATCCCCAAATAAAATCTTAAAAAAAAAAAAAAAAAGATACAATGTGGTGTTTTGATAGAAGTGATGATAATGATCAACACAACACAATTAACATATCTGTTACTTCACATAGTTAAAATTTGTGTGCATGTGTGTATATGTGATGAACACACTTAAGATCTATTCTCTTAGCAAATTTCAAATATAAAAACTTACTAACCATAGTTATCATTCTCTACCTTAGTTTTCTAGAATGTATTCATCTTATAACTTAAAGTTTTTCCCTATGACCAACATCCCCGACCTCTCCACTACCTAGTCCCTGGAAAACAATTTTTTCATAATTGATTTATTATTGTCTAGAAATGATAATGCAAAACTCCAATAAGAATATTCATTATGCTAAGTGAAGCTATGAGCCTCATACATTTGACAAAGAAATGCATTTCTTTTTCTTTTTTAAGTTTTAATTTTAATTACAGTTAACATACAGTATTATATTAGTTTCAGGTGTACAATATAGTGATTCAACAACTCCATGGGCACCTGGGTGGCTCAGTGGTTGAGCGTCTGCCTTTGGCTCAGGTTGTGATCCCGGGGTCCTGGGTTGAGTCCTGCATCAAACTCCTCAGAGGGAGCCTGCTTCTCCCTCTGCGTCTCTCATGAATAAATAAATAAAATCTTAAAAAAAAAAAAAAAAAGAGTCTGGGGACGCCTGGGTGGCTCAGCGGTTTAGTGCCTGCCTTTGGCCCAGGGCGTGGTCCTGGAGTCCTGGGATCAAGTCCTGCATTGATTGGGCTTTCTGCGTGGAGCCTGCTTCTCCCTCTGCCTGTGTCTCTGCTTGTCTCTCTGTGTCTCTCATGAATAAATAATAAAAATCTGAAAAAAAAAGAATCTGTTTCTTGATTTGTCTCTTTTCCCTTTGCTTATTTGTTTTATTTTTTAAATTCCACATATGAGTGAAATCAGAGTATTCGTCTTTCTCTGACTGACTTGCTTAGCATTATACTCTTTAGCTCTGTGTTGTTGCAAATGGCAGTATTTCATTCTTTTTATGGCTGAATAATATTCCATTATGTAATATAATAATATTCCATTATATTTCAATATATATATTCCATTATATGTATATATATCTATCTATACATATATATGTACATATATACACATTATATATACATATATTCCATTATGTATATCTCATCCTTTTTAAAAATTTTTATTTATTTATTCATGAAAGACACACAGAGAGGCAGAGACACAGGCGGAGGGAGAAGCAGGCAGAGGGAGAAGCAGGCTCCATGAGGGAGCCTGACGTGGGATTCGATCCGGGGTCTCCAGGATCACACCCTGGGCTGAAGGCAGGTGCTAAACTGCTGAGCCACCAGGGCTGCCCTCATCTTTTTTTTTTTTTTTAAGATTTTATTTATTTATTCATGAGAGACACACAGAGAGGTAGAGACACAGGCAGAGAGAGAAGCAGGCTCCACGCAGGGAGCCCAATGTGGGACTTGATCCTGGGACTCCAGGATCACGCCCTGGGCTGAAGGTAGGTGCTCAATTGCTGAGCCACCCAGATGTCCCAATCTCACTCCTTTTTTTTATCCATTCATCAATTGATGGACACATGGGCAGCTTCCATAATTTGGCTAATGTAAATAATGCTGCTATAAACATAAGGGTGCATGTATCTTTTTGAATTATTGTTTTTGTATTCTTTGGCTAGAACCTAGAAGTGTAGTTGCTGGATGGTAGGGTAGTTCTATGTTTAACTCCTTGAGGAACCTCCATGCTGTTTTCACAATGGCTATATAAGCTTGCGTTCCCACCAACAGTGCATGAAGTTTCCCCTTTCTCCGTGCACAAGGGTTCCCCTTTCTTCACATTCTCACCAAAACCTGTTGTTTCTTGTGTTTTTGATTCTAGCCATTCTGACAGGTATGAGATGATATCTCATTGTAGTTTTGATTTGCATTCCCCTGATTGTAAGTGATGAACATCTTTTCGTGTGTTGGCCATCTGCATGTCTTCTTTGGAGAAATTTCTGTTCATGTCTTCTGCCTACTTTTAAATTGGATTATTTGGAAAACATCATTTCTTAAGTGTTTCTCCAAATTTGATGATTTTATTTATTTTTATTTTGTTTTTTTTTATTTATTTATGATAGTCACAGAGAGAGAGAGAGAGAGAGAGAGAGAGGCAGAGACACAGACAGAGGGAGAAGCAGGCTCCATGCACTGGGAGTCTGATGTGGGATTCGATCCCGGGTCTCCAGGATCACGCCCTGGGCCAAAGGCAGGCGCCAAACCGCTGCGCCACCCAGGGATCCCTATTTATTTTTATTTTGAAAGATCATTTATTCATTTGACAGAGAGCACATAAGCAGATGGAGTGGCAGGCAGAAGGAGAGGGAGAAGTAGGCTCCCCACTGAGCAGAAAGCCTGATGCAGGACCCTGGGATCATGACTCAAACCAAAGGAAGCTGCTTAACTGACTAAGCCACCCAGCTGCCCTCAAATTTGATAATTTTAAATTCTACATATAAGTGATATCCTGCAATATTTGTCTTTCTGTGACTAGCTGTGTTCTCCAAGTTCATCCATGTTATTGCAAATGGCAGAATTTCTCTCCTTTTTTAAGGCTAAGTCATATTCCATTATAGTATATATAATATAATGAAATAAAAATATATATCATAAGATATCTATTAGAATTCTTTTATTCATCCATCAACTGATATTGGTTGTTTCCATATCTTGGCTATTGTGAATAGTATTGCAATGAACTTTGCAGTGCAGATATCTCTTTGAGATGCTGATTTCATTTCCTTTTTTTTTTTTTTTAAGATTTCATTTTATTTTTAAATTTTCATATTCTTATTTTATTTTTTATTTTTAAATATTTTTTTTATTTATTCATGAGAGACATACACACAGAGAGAGAGAGGCAGAGACACAGGCAGAGGGAGAAGCAGGCTCCATGCAGGGAGCCCGACGTGGGACTCGATCCCGGGTCTCCAGGATCAGGCCCTGGGCTGAAGGTGGCGCTAAACCACTGAGCCACCCGGGCTGCCCTAAATTTTTGTATTTTTAAAAGATTTACTTATTTATTTTGGGGGGGAGGGGCAGACAGAGGAGGAGAGAGAGAATCTCAGGCAGACTCTCTGCTGAGTGCAGATCCCACAACCCTGAGATTGTGACTTGAGCAGAAGTCAAGAGTCTGACACTTAACTGAGATACCTAGCCACCCCTTTAAGATTTTTAAAAATTATTTATTCATTTACTGAGAGAGAGAGGGAGGGAGAGAGAGAGAATGATCTGAGAGAGAGGCAGAGGGAGAAGCAGACTCCCTGCAGAGCAGGGAGCTAGACTTGGGCTTGATCCCAGGACCCAGAGATCATTATCTGAGGCAAAGGCTGATGTTCAGTCACCTAAGCCACCCAGGCACCCTAAAGATTTTATTTTTAAGTAATCTCTACACCCAACATGGGACTGGAATTCACAATCCTGTGATCAGGTATTGCATGCTCCATGGACTGAACCATCCAATCGTCCCTGATTTAATTTCCTTTGGATATATACCCAAGAAGTGGAATTGCTGGATCATATGGTAGTTCTATTTTTAGTTTTTTGAGGAACCTCCATACTGTTTTCTATCATGGCTGTACCTGTTGACATCCCACCAGCAGTGTACAAGTATTCCCTTTTCTCCATAACCTTGCCAACACCCGGTATCTCTTGTTTCTTTCTTTCTTTCTTTTTTTTTTTAATAATAGCCGTCCTAACAGGAGTAAGGTGATATATTGTTGTGGCTCAGTTTTGATTTGCATTTCTCTAATGATTAGTACTGTTGAGTACCTTTTCATATACCAACAAATGTTGGCCATTTGTATGCCTATTCAATGTCTTTGGCCATTTTTTAATTGGGCTATTGTTATTACTATTGAGTCTTGTGACTTCTTTGTATATTTTGGATCTTAACCCCTTATCAGATATATGGTTTGTAAAGCTTTTCTCATGTTCTGGAGATTGCCTTTCCACTTTGTTGATTGTTTCTTTGGCTGTGCAGAAGTTTTTTAATTTGGTGTAGTCCCATAATTTTGCTTTTGTTGCCGGTGCTTTTAGTGTCATCGAAAAAAATCATTGCCAAGACCAGTGTTGGAGAGCTTATTCCCTATATTTACTTTTAGAAGCTTTATAGTTTTAGGTCATATGTTTAAATATTTAACCTATTTTGGTTTGATTTTTGTATATATTATAAGGTTCCAATTTCATTCCATTGCATGTGAATATCCAGTTTTCCCAGGACCATCTGTTGAAGAGACAGTCCCTTTCCCTATTATATATTCTTGGCACCTCTGTTAAAAACAATTGACCTTATAATCAACTAAAAATGAATTGATCATTAATTAATCATATATTGGGTTTATATCTGGGCTTTGTTTTTTTTTTTTTTTTTTTTTTTTTCCTTTTTATATCTGGGCTTTGTATTCTGTTCCATTGGCCTATGAATTTATTTTTATTACCAATACCATACTGTTTTGATTACTTTAGTTTTGTAATATAGAGTGAAATCAAGAAATGTGATGCTTCTAGCTTTGTTCTTCTTTTTTTTTTTTTTTAATTTTTTTTTTTATTTATTCATGATAGGCACACAGTGAGAGAGAGAGAGGCAGAGACACAGGCAGAGGGAGAAGCAGGCTCCATGCACCGGGAGCCCCGACGTGGGATTCGATCCCGGATCTCCAGGATCGCGCCCTGGGCCAAAGGCAGGCGCCAAACCGCTGCGCCACCCAGGGATCCCTAGCTTTGTTCTTCTTTCTTAAGATTGCTTTGGCTATTTGGAGTCTTTCTGGCTCCATACAAATTTTAGGATTGGTTTTTTATTTTTTTGTAAAAAATGCCATTGGAATTTTGATATGAATTGCATTAAATCTGTAGATCATTTTGGGTAGTATGGACAGGTTAACAATATTACTCCTTCCAATCTATGAACACAGGATATCTTTCCATTTATTTGTATCTTCTTCAATTTCTTTCATCATCAGTTTTTAGTTTTCAGTGTAAAGATCTTTCACCTTCTTGGTGAAATTTATTACTAAGTGTTTATATTCTTTTTGCGCTACTGTAAATGGGATTATTTTCTTAATTTCTCTTTCAGAGAGTTAATTGTTAGTGTATAGAAACACAACTGAGGGTTTTTTTTTAAGTTTTTATTTATTTAGTCATGAGACACACACACAGAGAGAGAGAGAGAGAGAGAAAGAGAGGCAGAGGGAGAAGCAGGCTCCATGCAGGGAGCCTAAAGTGGGACTCAATCCCAGGTCTCCAGGATTAGGCCTTGGGCTGAAGGCGGCACTAAACTGCTGAGCCACCCAGACTGCCCCACAACTGAGTTTTGTATGTTGATTTTGTATCCTGCAACTTTACTGAATTAATTTATTGGTTCTAAATATTTTGGTGGAATCATTAGGGTTATATATATATATATAAACTTGAGATCATATATGAACTTGATCATATATATATATACACACGTATATATATGTATATACGTATATACACACACACACACACATATATATATATATATATATATAATCACATCATCTATAAAAAGACAATTTTACTTCTTCCTTTTCGATTTGGATGCTTTTGTTTCCGTTCCTTGCCTAATTGCTGGCTAGGATTTTCAGTACTATGTTGAATACAAGTGAGCATCCTTGTCTTGTTTCTGATCTTAAGGAAAAGTTTTCAGCTTTTCACAATCAAGTATGATCTTAGCTATGGATTATCATACAGGGCCTTTATTGTGTTGAGGTACATTCCTTCTACACTCAATATGAGAGCTTTTATCATGATAATACATTCAGTTTTGTCAAGTCCTTCTTCTTCATCTACTGAGATGATTGTAGGTTTTTTTACCCTTCATTCTGTTAATGTGGTGTACCATGTTTATCGATTTGCATATGTTGAACAATTTTTGCATCCCAGAGATAAATCCCACTTGATTGGTGTACAATCTTTCCCACCCCTCAGCTTTATTGAGATATAATTGATGTATATGTATGATCTTTTTAATATGCTCTGTGGAATTTGCTTTGCTAGTATTTTTTTCTTGTGTTAAGAACTTTTAAGATTTACTCTCTTAGTAACTTTGAAATATGTAATACTGTATTATTAACTACAATCACCATGCTGTGTACATTACATCCCCAGGACATATTTATTTTATAACTGGAGGTTTGTACTTTTTAACTGCCTTCACCTACTCCATCCACTCCCTAATTTGATTTCTGTATCTATGAGCTTGGCTTTTTTTTTTTTTTTAGATTCCACATATAAATGAGATCACATTTGTGTTATTCTGTCTGACCTATTTCTTTTTTTTTTTAAGATTTATTTTTATTTTATGATAGAGAGAGAGACAGACAGGCAGAGGGAGAAGCAGGCTCCATACCAGGAGCCCGACACGGGACTCGATCCCGGGACTCCAGGACCGCACCCTGGGCCAAAGGCAGGAGCGAAACCGCTGAGCCACCCAGGGATCCCCTGTCTGACCTATTTCACTTAACCCCTCAAGGTCCATCCATGTTGTTGCAAATGATAACATTTCACTTTTTTCATGGCTGAGTAGTACTGGATATTGACCTGTAATTTTCTTTTCTTGTAGTGTCCTTGTCTGGCTGTGGTATTAGTCTTAACATATAAGGAGCTATTAGAAATAGTCAAGAAATGGGAGCCTGGGTGGCTCAGTTGGTAGGGTGTCTGACTCTTTTTTTTTTTCTAAAACTTTTATTTATTTATTCATGAGAGACACAGAGAGAGAGGCAGAGACATAGGCAGAGAGAAAAGCAGGGTCCCTGCAGGGAGCCCAATGCGGGACTTGATCTCAGTTCTCCAGGATCACGCCCTGAGCCAAAGGCAGACACTCAACTGCTGAGCTACCCAGGCGTCCCAGATGTTTGACTCTGGATGTCAGGTCTTTTGATCTCAAGTTCAAGCCCCCCATTGGGCATGGAGCCGACTTTTAAAAAATAATGAAGAAAATGGTAACAGACTACAGTTGAAAATGAGCAATGGAAGTGGATGGCCAGGAAGATATTAAGAAAAGAAAGAAGGTCAATAAACCTATGAACAATGTTTAATTTAATTAATTAATTGATTAATTTTTAAAGATTTTATTTATTTACTCATGAGAGACACAGAGGCAGAGACACAGGCAGAGGGAGAAGCAGGCTCCCTGCAGGAAGCCTGATGTGGGACTCAATCCCGGGACTCCAGGATTACGCCCCGGGCCACAGGCAGGCGCCAAACCTCTGAGCCACCCAGGGATCCCTAATTTAATTTAATTTAATTTTTTTTGGAACAATGTTTGTTTGTTTGTTTGTTTGTTTATTTATTCACTCATGAGAGACACACACAGAGAGAGGCAGAGACATAGGCAGAGGGAGAAGCAGGCTCCATGCAGGGAGCCTGACGTGGGACCCGATCTCAGGTTTCCAGGATCACACCCTGGGCTGAAGGCGGCGCAGAACCGTGAGCCACCTGGGAGGCCCATAATTTTAGCAATAAGCAGAGAAATAAAAATTTAAGGGTAGGTGCTTAGTTTACCTAGGATACTGGAAAGGAGGAAAAACTA
The DNA here is from genome assembly GCF_048164855.1 of Canis lupus baileyi. Taxonomy (NCBI): domain Eukaryota; kingdom Metazoa; phylum Chordata; class Mammalia; order Carnivora; family Canidae; genus Canis; species Canis lupus. The sequence continues at coordinate 28,040,272 of NC_132849.1, read as the reverse complement.
ATAACCCCCATTATAGCATAGATAAGGTTTGGAGAAATGGATACTCATGTATCATTGAGAGAATGCAAAGTTATATCCTTTTGAGGGGCAGTTGTCAATATAAAAAACTTAAAAAGTGAATGATCATGAAAGTATGCAAAAATGAAAGAACCCTGCAAGACTTCCCATTATAGCACTATTATAATAGATAAAAACGAGAAAAAGTCAGTGTCCAATAATTAAAAGATAATTAAACATCTGTTCAAGGGAATACCGTGGAGTCATCAATGAATGTAATAATTGTGTAAAGGATATTTCACTTAGAAGAATGTTTACCATTTATTCCGAGGGAGAAGAAATCACAAATTTGTAGTAGTGTCACATTTGTAAAAGAAAAAAAAAATGTTCCCGTGAGTAGAAAAACGACCATGTAAAGACAGCAAGCAGTTGATTGGATTATCTCTGGTTGAGAAGACTGAGTTATGGACTATAGCCATAACTATAACCATAACTGTGTATTTTTAGAAATTTCTAAAGGGGGCTACTTTGTGATACAAAATAAATGTAATTTTTAAGCAAAGTGATTGTAGAGTACAAACCAAGTGCTCTTCCAGAGTTTTGCAGTCTTGGCTTCTGGTCTTTGGGCCAGACCCTTTCCCTCCTCCCCTGAGCCCTTGATCTTCTCATCTGTAAAATGTGGGCTGGATGGTGTAGACCCTCAGATGCCTACAGTGCTCAACTGCTGCTGTCAAAGGCTGATGAATCATGAAGACTTTGTGCCAAAATATTCCCTTGTTTTTCTTCTTCATTAAGAGGTAGCAATGTAGGGGGCGCCTGGCTGGCTCAGGTGCACGGAGCATGTGACTCTTGATCTCAGGGTTGTCAGTTTGAGCCCTAGGTTGGGTGTAGAGATTACTTAAAAATAATAAAAAATCTTAAAAAAAAGAGTTAGCAATGTGGGCCTTGCAAATTTATGACAGATAATTTATTTACAAAAAGACAAATATATTTCTTCCATCACTGGGATTTGGCCAAATACAAAGTAGAGAGGTGACAGGGCCAATTTTAGAGCTTGGCAACCTGAAGTCCAGAAAGAGGGACATCACTTAGGTTTTGTTTTTTGTATTTTTGTTTTTTTGTTTTTTTTTTCATCACTTAGGTTTGATGCTTTCCTATTCAGGAACTTTTACCTGGTAAAAGTAAACCCAAGGGCCTTTGTATGTACAGGGAGCCCAGAGCTCCCTTATTATTAAGTCACTAAGGAAAGCTGGGCAGAGTACATGGGAGAAGGAGTCTGTGAGCAGCAGAACAAAGCAGTGTTATCAGTGTAAAAGCTAATGTAGAAAAGATGTTCAGGAGAGACCTCTGGAACAGAAAAGTCTAAAAACTCCTGGGGGAAAGGATTATGTTGTCTTGCTGGTGGATCATCAGAGGATGTCACTTAATTTGCTTCTGGTTTCAGTGTCTTCATCCTCATCATTGGGGGAGGGGAGGTGGATTTGGATGACCTGACATTTTAGCTGAAAAATTCCAACATTTTTATGTCTGCTAGGGACTTCTCAAGCCCTTCTGGCTGTGCCTATGTTCTGCGAGGTGCAGGAGAAAGAAACAGAAGAAATCAGGTTATAAGAACTGTTCATCTGGATAGCTCTTTACTGTGCTTTCTTGATTTTCTAAATTAGCCCTGCTCCATAGAAGTATAATGAGAGACTGTGTGTAATTGTAGCATTTCTAGTAGCCACATTTGGATAAGTAAAAAGGGGTGCCTGGGTGACTTTGTAGGCTAAACATCTGACTCTGGATCTCAGCTCAAGCCTCGATCTCAGGGTCATGAGTTCAAGCCCCACGTTGGGCTCCTTACTAGGCATGGAGCCTACTTAAAAAAACAAAGTAAAAAGAAACAGGTGAAATTAATTTTAATAATATATTGGATTTAATCCAATATTGAAAATATTATTTTAACATGTAATCCATAGAAAATTATTGAGATTTATCTTTATTTTTTGGTACTAAGTCTTTGATAGCTGGTATTTTATACTTAGAAGACTCCTTGAATCAGACCAGCCATACCTCAAGTTCTCAATAGCTCCACATGTCTTGTGGCCACCATACTGGCTAGTGCACCTCTAAGCTCTATGAGGTAGGCAGGCTTATTTCCCCTCTTTTAAAGCTGGAGAAAGAGAGGCACAGAGGGCCCACAGGTATGCCCAGCAGAGCAGGGACAGACCCAGCCTTCCCTCTCCTCCTCAGCTGCTCCTCCCATGACACCCATTCGCCTCCACAGCCCTTGGCACAGTTCTGGACTCCTTGGAGTTCACAGGCCATCAGGGGAGACAAAACCAATTCACTTCTAGTGCAGTGACAAGCTGGATAGTGCAGTGGGGTTCAGAGTAGGCAGGGGCCCCTGGAGGCTGAAGGAGACAGGTCAAATTATCTCCCAGCAGCAGGATGGCCTGGGCTGTTGGTCTCGGTGAGTAGGGTCTCCCTGATAAGCTGCCCAGAAAAAAGATTCCCAGAGGCCTTCTCAAGGACCCACTTGCCAGTCTTCCATGACCCTTGATATTCATCTGTGCACAGCATTTTTCGTTTCTATGAGGCTTAGCCCCTCCACAGAGACCAAAAACGCCCAGGAGAAAAAAGAGAAGGCGTTCATAAGAATGATGATACTATTAATATTATATGATGATAATGCATATGCATTTGTGATATGATGATATATTTATGTTATCATATGATATCAGTATATAGCTACCAGGGTGCTATGTCCCCAGCATTCCTGGAAGGCAGGTTGAATATACATTATTCCCTGTATTGGAGGACATCCCCTACTGTTCCCAGGCCCTGCGCTGACCTTCAAGGGGACAGTCACCATGCCAGGGTCCTGCTGTCCATCTGGGGTCTTCAGGCTGGTTTTCCCTGGGTGTGGCCAACCAAGAGATCATTTTATGTGATCTATGAATTTTGGTGATTTTTCTAATGAATACTTTATTATAATAGAAGCAACTACCTACCAAACATGAACTCTTAGCTCAAAAATGTAAGTCAAGAGACAGAGCAGCAGGGTGTGGGTTAGCCAGGCAGAGATAGTGCTGTTGAGCAGAAGAGGGGGCTGAGAATGGAAATACCATGTAGAACCAGCCCTGCGGCTCACCAGAGAGATCTGCGATGTCTCCACAAATATCACAAAGATCCAGATAACATAGCCAATTCTATCCAATAATGCCAAACAATGTTTGTCAGTGTATTAGATCTTCAAAGTGCTTTTCTGAATTGATATAAAATTTTACAGCATTAACTTGAACCTGGATAATAATATGTTCTCTGTCTTTAAAGTTTCTCTGAAGATCAAGTGTAATAATTTAACTGAAAGCCTGTAAATCTTAAAGCTGTAAGTACATGTAGGTTGCTATTGTGCTTAATCAGCATTATTAATTTTCTTTCAAACTAGCTGCAATTGGTATTAATCTTTGGAGCTTCTGAGAATACTCCCATCAGAAAGCCTTTGCAATCTTAAATTCTCTGGATAAAAATATGAGTCTGCCCTTGGCCCAGAGCCTGTCTTCTCATTCTGACATATATATATTTCCACGTAGAGTTATCAGGAGCTGGCTGGAGCTGGAACTCACAGTAACTTCTCTCTCTTGACCGCTCCTCTTCTTACAATCAGAGTGAGAAAGGTGTTCCTCACATTCTTTTAAAAACTTTTTAAATTGAAATCTAGTTGACATATGATATTAGTTTCAGGTGTACAACATGGTGATTTAACAATTATACACATTCTGCTATACTTGCCACGATTAGTGTAGCATATGAAGTTGTTAAAATCTTCTTGACAGATGTAGATAAGCTTCATCTGTCAGCATATGAAATTGTTAAAATCTTATTGATTGTATTCCCAATGTAGTACTTTTCATCCCCATGATCGATTTATTTTATAACTGGAAGTTTGTACCTATCTTTTCTCTTTTTTAAGATTTTGTTTATTCATGAGAGAGACAGAGAGAGAGGCAGAGACACAGCAGAGGGAGAAGAGGCTCCCTGTGGGGAGCCCGATGTGGGACTCAATCCCAGAACCCCAGGAACACGACCTGAGCCAAAGGCAGACACTCAACCACTGAGCCACCCAGGTGCCCCTGTACCTACCTTTTCTTTTTTCTTTCTTTCTTTCTTTTTTTTTTTTTTTTTTTTTTGTACCTATCTTTTCTGTACTGCTCCACTTTTCTAGATATGCTGCCCAAGCGAGTGCCCCCCCAACCCTTTTGAAGTCAGGTTTTAAAGATAATTAATTCCTGCTGGGCTGCCCTGCCTCTCAACCTAGGACCTGAAGATCAAGGCTGGGTAGGGCCTGGGCACAGGCCTCTGGCCCTTGAGAGGGAGCGAGTGAGTGAGTTGAGGGCAAGAGCCTGGGGCCTCCTTGGTTTCTCTCCCCACCCCCGAGTGGTGTCAGGCGCTCACTCGGTGGGTTGTGCAAGGAGATGGAATGTGGAACTGACAGTGACAGTCACTGTTATGACTTTTTTGGGTCTGGTTTTCATGATGTTGCTTGCCTATTTCCCAATAGGAGGAATGAACACCAAACCTTGAAAATAAAATGGAAGCTCTGGCCAGCCCACATACCTGATGCTTTCCTGATGAACATGTCCTGAGCTCAGGGCCAGTCAATTGGTCCTGCTAAGACTGGTAATCAAGAGAACGTCTTTCCTCCTCCAGCATGATTATTCTGAAAGTCTAGCTGGGGCAGTGCCCTTTCACAGATAAGGTACTAATCTGGTGACTGTGGGGCTGAAGTTTGGAATTTACCCTCTTGGAGAAGTGCTGTTGAGATGCCTAGGATGGGGCAGCCCCAGTGGCACAGCGGTTTAGCGCCGCCTGCAGCCCAGGGTGTGATCCTAGAGACCTGGGATCAAGTCCCACGTCGGGCTTCCTGCATGGAGCCTGCTTCTCCCTCTGCCTGTGTCTCTGCCCCTCTCTCTCTGTGTGTGTCTCTATGAATAAATAAATAAAAGCTTAAAAAAAAAAGATGCCTAGGATGTCTTTTTTTTTTTAAGATTTTATTTATTTATTTGACAGAGAGCACAACAAGCAGGGGGAGCAGCAGAGGGAGAGGCAGAAGCATGCTCCCCTCTGAGCAAGGATCCTCCCCAATGTGTGGGACTCGATCCCAGGATCCTGAGATCATGACCTGAGCCAAAGTTAGATGCTCAACCACTGAGCCACCCAGGCACCCCTGACTTCTTTATCATAAACAAGTACTTGGTTTATCAAAAAGATTCTAATAAAATATTTTAAAGCAAAACCAAATTATATCAAGCAGTATGTATTCTTTTGTGTTTGTCAATCCATATGTTTGTGAGGTTTTTCTGTGTTGCTGTATCAGCAGTATTTTTCTTTTTGTTGCTGAATAATATTCCATTGTATGGGTATACCACAAGTTTTAGAATTGTTCTTATTTTTTTTTTAATTTTTTTTTTTATTTGTGATAGTCACACACACACAGAGAGAGAGGCAGAGACACAGGCAGAGGGAGAAGCAGGCTCCATGCACCGGGAGCCCAATGTGGGATTCGATCCCGGGTCTCCAGGATCGCGCCCTGGGCCAAAGGCAGGCGCCAAACCGCTGCACCACCCAGGGATCCCGTTCTTATTTTTGACTTTACAAGAGATGGTCTTTTCATTTGCCCCCTTGGGGTCACTGGTGGCCTGTATATGTACTGGATCTTTCTCTTCTACTTTTTCCTGCTAACCTGAGCCCTTTCTCCCCTATCCCTCTATTGCCTTAGGTCTGCTGTAGAGCAAGCAATTCTTTTGGTTGTTTAAGGTTATGTTAAAAATAATCATTTATTGCATAAGTAGTATAAAGTAACAACAAAAGATGCCAGATAAAAAACTAAAAAAAAAAAAGGGTGCACTCCTGACAGCCCACCAAATTAAGATTTTTGCCCGATTTTAGCAGGCTACCAATTCCTTACCATTTGCTTCTTCAAAAGCCTACCCTTTTTTTTGCCAGAATGCATATTTTACTTTATTTTTTTCTTATGTAGACACTGATATATTTGTGGATGTATCACATTTCTTTTTAGGTGCTTATTTTAAACTGTAAAAACATTTAAAAATAATAGATGAATATGGCAAAACCAGATTCAAAAGTACAGAAGAAATGTCCGTTGAGAAGTCATTCTCCCCAGGTTGTCCTCATTCCTCAGGACAGCCACTGTGGAAGGCTGTGGAAAATCTCCCCCCACATTTCCAACATCCAAAATGCACGTTGTCTGCCCCCTGGCCTCTGCATTCTTGCCTTAGCACAGTGAAATGTGGCCTTGCATTTGAAAATTGTGTAGGTCTTTATTGAAGGTCTCTTGAGAGCATTGAGGAGAGAGGTACACAGCACACACGTGTCTCGGTCAGGATTCTTGGTTGTAAGCAAGAGAAAGCTCTGTTTTCTGTTAGACAATATTAGGTGCTCACACAATCTCTGGATTGCTCACAGCTGGGAGCCTCTGTAGGCGAGACCAACCCAAAAATCATGTCATGGAGTTGGTCTGCTTAAAATGTCCTGACCACTGATGTGGGTGCTGACGGCTGCAGCCTGCAACACCACCACAGCGCCCACTCTCGCCCCAGCTTGCCAGCTGCTAGGGCCATTGCAACCGCCGCCCTGGAGAACGAATGTACTGCCACCATGGCCACCTGTCTCCTGAGTGGGTTTTCTAGAGCGCTTCATATAACAGCTTTGGGATTCAAACACTGATGGGAACCTCTGAATGCTCAATGATTTTATCCTGGCCAACGTAAACATGTGAGAGGGACCAAAATCTGTGTGCATTTTTTATATGAGTTATGTCCTTCTCTGCACAAGGCTTTGGCACCTGACTTTTTACAGCATAGCTCAGAGGTCATTTCATCGTAGTACAAGTAGAGAGCTGCCGTATGTGTTTTGATGACTGATGAGTGAATGAACCACGATTTACTTAATATATCACTCTGGATGAACATGGAGTCGTTCATCGTTAGGAATTCAAACTGTGCTGCATCCTTGTGCTTGCATATCTCACCTCTGTGCATGCAGGGACATGGCTGGGTCCAGCTGGAGGTGAACGCTAGCCCTTCGCCCTCCTAGGCATGAAGTTATAGGGGCTGCTGCTGGTGAGGTCTCCATGTGCCTGTGGGTGGGTGTAGGCACCTGAGTGAGGCTTGGCAGGAAGTCTACAGTGAGAAATGTCACAACCCAAACAGTAGCTATATCTGCAGAGGGCTGAATTTCTTGTTCCACTATGACCAGCTGCATTGTCTGGAGCTCAGAGACTTGGAAGAAAGCCCCAGAAATGGTTATATTAGACGAAGTGCCTGGGACCTGGTTGGCAACTTGGCCTAATATCTCTTGGATATTTTTAAAAAATATTTTATTTATTTATTCATGAGAGAGAGAGAGAGGCAGAGACAGAGGCAGAGGGAGAAGCAGGTTCCATGCAGGGAGCCTGACGCAGGACCCGATCCCAGGTCTCCAGGATCAGGCCCTGGACTGAAGGCAGTGCTAAACCACTGAGCCACCCGGGCTGCCCTCTCTTGGACGTTTTTTTTTTTTTAATTTTTATTTATTTATGATAGTCACAGAGAGAGAGAGAGAGAGAGGCAGAGACATAGGCAGAGGGAGAAGCAGGCTCCATGCACCGGGAGCCCGATGTGGGATTCGATCCCGGGTCTCCAGGATCGCGCCCTGGGCCAAAGGCAGGCGCCAAAGCGCTGCGCCACCCAGGGATCCCTCTTGGACGTTTTTATAGCCACTGAGCAACTCAAATCCTTATTTTGAGGGATAGGTTTGTAGGCTGATCCCTCACCGTGGGACTGGAATGATGTTCGGTTCCCTGTCCCCTTTGTACTCACTCTTTTTCTGAATGCAGCAACCCCATTTCCTTCCACGTGTTCAAGGTCAGGTGCATGCTGGGGAAAGCAGCCCTCGCTAGCTGGTGTGAGGGCAAGTGACTAGCTGAACACTTGATCTGAACCAAAGGCCAAGAAGCGATTCTAGCTGGACTTTGACTTCTGCGTGGAGTGAGGTGAGAGCTGGGGCAGACTCTGGCCAGAGACACGGGGGCAGATGCCCCAGCCCTGCTTGCTCTTCCCATCCCCACAGCTGCCCTTTCTCCCGCCTTCCTGACTTTGGTTTTTGCTGTTTCGTTCTGTGATTCTCACCTTCTCATCAGTGGCATTTTTCGCTTGCTACTGTTGGCTCTACTGCCAGAAACCAGCAAGCCTGGATTTGACCTCTGGCTTCTGCGGTGAGGCTATGACAGTAGTCACAAGAACCCCTGACCCCAATCCTCAGGATCTGTGACTGCCCGGTTTCCCTCACTTTGGTCCAGCAGGGTCTGCACTGCATGTCTGCTCTCTGCCCAGGCTCTCTGCCATCACAGCTTCCTCCTCCCTGCAGTGGGCCCTCTGGACCCTCCGTAGCTCCCTCACTCCCACACCCACACTGGGAGCTGAGGCCAGAGCCAGCCTCGGCCTCTCTGCTGCATCTTCTCCTGTGAGGACTCGCCTTTGCATTCCCTCCTTTGCCTCGCAGAGATTAGATGCTGGAACCTCTGACCGCAAGAGATTGGGCTCAATCTTTTCCAATCCCATGGCTCTCCTCTGGTCACCCTGAGGCAGGTAGGAGTGTCCTGGTGGGGGTGGATGGGCACAGCTGAGGAGCCGGAATGTAGGGGGAGGGTGAGTCACTGGGAGACAGAGCGGGAGCCCCTGAAGAAGGAAATGAGTCACAAATGTGGGCCTGAAGGTTCAACTGATGAATTCTGAGATTTGTGATTTGAAGGTCCTAGAAAATTCTCCTTACTTAGCACTAGCTCTTTTATCAGACTGGGTTAATACAGGATCTTTGGGTTCCTTGTGAAATGAAAATAGTGAAATCATGAACCCATTAAAATCTGGATATTTGAATTTGTTTATCATTAGGTCCTAGTACAGAGCAAGCGCAAGAGGATTAGACACAGGTGTTTTAAGAAGAAAGAAAAACAAATCAGAAAATCTGGATTTGAGATCCACCTTCCCACTGAACAACCTACACAACACATTTGAACTTTCTGGAACCAATCTTCTCATCCATAACAAGGGTGTGATAATTAGCTGTGCTCTCTACCTTATAGGATGCTTAGGGGGGAGGGGGCAGGGAATCAAACGTAATTAGGAGCTTTGAGCAGCTTCAAGCAGTAGCTGGAGGTTAGTCATTGCAGCTACTTTCCCCTCCTGGGAAGAGACGCAAGCTCTCTGTTCCCTGGCAGGAGGGGGTACACTGTCAGCCCTTGCTGTCCTGGTCTTTGGACTTGTGGCTGCGTGGGAATGGGGAACAGAAGGGTGGAGGAAGGGTTTTTCTGGGTGGGCTTGCTCAGTGTCAAGAGAGAACTGGGCTTTGGATTCAGACTGGGAACCTGCGACGAGACCCCAGCATCAAAGCCACAGGAGCCAGTGTTTTGCAGGATTCTATTGGATGCTTTCCAGACTCTCTCTGGTTTTCTCAGTTTCCAAGTTTGAGTTCATTCTGAAGCTGAGAAGCTCTGGGAATGGACCTTGAGGTTCAAAAGAGGAATGCCCACAATGTGCAGATTAGAAGCACCTAGTAAGGCCCCCTCTGCTCCACTTTATCTGCACCTCAGTCAAACCATTGCCTGCCAGCTGTCTGAGAGGAAGCCTCTGTCCCTTTTGGGACAAGATGGTGGCAGAGTGATGGTGCAAGAGCTGGGAAGGCTCAGGGAGAGCCAGGGCCTGAAATAGGAAAGACTTGGGGGTTTCAAGGGGTAGAAGGTTGGTGTGGCTGGAGAAACTCGAGCGGGGGGAGAAGGAGTGATGAGCTGGGAGAGGCCAGGAGGGGCCCTGGGATAAAGAACTTGAAGCCAGTTTGGGGGGTGAAGCTTTGATACACTCTGCCAGCCACCAATTCTTCTTTGGGTTCTTGGGAGGTCTCTCCAGTTCTGTCTGGAGAATGGGTCAGAGCAGGTAAAGGAAGCAATGGCTGTGCCCGTGACCTGGAACCAGGTGGGAGGAGAGGCAGCCCCTCCCTCCCCTCCCCATTCCCAAAGAGCCCCTCCTCAAAGCCCCCACTTGTGTCTCCATGGAAATTAGGTGTTGGGCCTGAACACAGGTGTGTTGGATTTTCATTCCCACGCATTTGTGGTTATTGTTTAGGCAGTAAAGACCCACGAAACTCAAAAGAGCCAGCATCTCTGGAACACCAAGCTGGCGGTAAAGTAGGTAGCAGGTGAACAGGTGAAATGAGGTAGCCTCCGGAGAGACCTGCTTGTCCTCTGGGACACTCATGTGACCGAAAAGGTTTGAGAAGATGTCCTATTTAACAAGAAATCTGGTCGCCGGCTTTGGAAATCCAATGCGCTGCCGGCGGGCCCCAAGCAGAGCCCCGCTTTGTACTGCTGTGGCAGGTCCCGGGGCCGGGCCCGCGGCCAGCCTGGCCTTGGGCCCCAGCAGCTGCAGCCAGCTGGTGTCCTGGGCTCTGGAATGCCACTGGGGCCTGAGGAGCGCCTGGGGTGTTGACTGTGGTTGGGGTGGGGATATCCATCAGGAGGAATTCATGCTTCCCAGGCTCTTCTGACTTTCTTTCCTCCTTCCCCAGAAAGGCCTCCACAGACGGCAGCACAGTTTTTTTTTTTCTAACAAGTGGCTAATGTATTAAAAAAAATTGATCCCTGGGGTGCTTGGGGGGCTCAGTCGGTTACATGGCTGCCTTCGGCTCAAGTCTTGATCCTGGAGCCCTGGGATCGAGCCCGAGTCAGGTTCCCTGCTCAGTGGGGAGTCTGCTTGAGATTCTCTCTCCTCTCCCTCTCCCCTTCCTCCCCCTGCTCTCTCTCTCTAAAATAAGTAAAATCTTAAAAAAAAAATGGTTAAAGTGGTAAATTTTCTGTTATGTATATTAGACCACAATAAGAATAAACAAAGTAATACATGCCCATGGTGAGCATAATTTATTCAAGAAAGGAAATGTTTGGGCACCTGGGTGGCTCAGTCGGTTAAGTGTCTGCCTTTGGCTCAGGTCATGATCTCAGGGTCCTGGGGAGGAGCCCTACGTTGTTGGGCTCTCTGCTCAGCAGGGAATCTGCTTCTCCCTCTCCCTCTGCCTCCCTCTGCTTGTGCTCTCTCTCTGTGTGTCAAAAAAAAGAAAGAAGAAAGAAAGAAATGTTTTCCTATTGATCCTCCCCATCCCCTCCCTCTGGCTCCTGATCCTGTTTACCTCCTCAGAGTTACCCATTGTTAGCAGATGCCGGTGGATCCTTCCAGACATTTTCCCTAGATGTGCTTGTCCTTCACCATGTTTTGTCCTTATACAGATAGAATCTTGTTGTTGACTATACCATAATTTGTTTTCCCCTTGCCAATATCCAGACCATGTTTCCATTTTGGTCTAGACGTATTTGCATCATCCTGTAGAGGGCTGTGTTTTAGGATACTCCACAATTGAGCCAGTTTTCTGCTGATTTTGGTAGCTTCCAGCTTCTTGGCTCTACAAACTATGCTGCACTAAAGATCTTTATATGCCACATTACTTTTGACATCGCTGTGGGAATATATCTGTCGGGTACATTTGCAGACCCCTTCCTGGGTCTAAAGATATGTGTATTAAGTGTTGCTAGATGTTGCAAAATTGCCCTGCAAAAAGGGTACTTCCTATCAATGGGCTCTTTGATCCTTCTTCCCTTCTTTCCTCCCTTCCTGCCTGCATTCTCCCTTGCTTCCATGGCTCCCTCCTTCCTTCTTGCTTTTTCTCTCTCCCTCCTTCTTTCCTCCTCTCCCTTCCTTCCTTCTTTCTTTCCTTTTTCCTTATAACTGAGAAACAGAGAGGCAAAAACTTTGCCTTTTCCATAGTAACATGACAGGAATAAAAATGAAATGTACATCACAATTTCCTATAGTTTGGTGGTTCAGCTGGTTCTCTGGCATCTAACTCCTGGGTATATTCATCATCTTGCTTTGTCACATCACCGCATTCCATTAGCATTTGGTCTGTTGATATGGCTTAAATTATCTTGCAAAGTTTGGGTCCGAGGCATTTGTCTTGTCCCTACTGAGTTAAAAATACATCTTTAATTCTAATAATGACTGAGCACACTCAGGGTATAATTTTGTATCTGGTTGTAATCACATTTTCTGTATATGATCATTTCCCTATGGTTTTTATTTCATCTTTTGAAGAAGTAAGAAATTTACATGGCTCACAATCCAATAATACAAGTCAGCATACTGTGAAGTTTTTTTTCTCCTTATTTCCCATCTCTGATTCCTCCTACCTTCTCTATCCTCTAATATCCTATTTTTTTAAGATTTTATTTATTTATTCATGACAGACTCACAGAGAGAGAGAGAGAGAGAGAGAGAGGGGCAGAGATACAGGCAGAGGGAGAAGCAGGCTCCATGCAGGGAGCCCAACGTGGAACTCGATCCTTGGTCTCCAGGATCACATCCGGGTTGAAGGCAAAGACCGTGCTAAACTGCTCGGACACTGGGGCTGCCCCCTATTTTTAGTTTCTTATATATTATTCCAGGGTTTCTTTATAAAATACAAGCAAATACAAATATTGATTCTTAACCGCCCCCCCCCTTTATACACAGAATGTAGCACACTAATTGTTCTACAACCTCTTTTTCCCCCCATGTTATCAATATACCTTGGAAAATTTTCCTTACTAGTAGATTTTTTCCATAGTTCCATACATATCAGGTATTCTATTATGGAGGGAGCTTATTTATTTAACCAGTCCTCTGTGGATGAGTATTTACTATTTTTTTCACATTACGAAGATTGTTGTAATGAGTATACTTGTATATGTGGTCACTTGAGATGTGTACAAGTCAGTCTTAAGTGTAACAGTGGAGCTTCTGGGTGAGAAGTTTTCTCTTAATTTTGACAGATGCTGCCAAACTTCCTTGCCGAAGGAGTTGTACCACTTCACCAACTCACAAAGAATGTGTGAAAGTTCCTTTTTCCATAGCCTTACCGATGGGGTGGATTATCAACTTGTTGGATTTTTGCCAATCTGATAGGTGAAAATTGGTATCGGCAGTTTTATTTAAAACATTTAAAAATATTAAAAATATTTTATTTATTTGAGAGAGAGAGAGAAAGAGAGAGCGAGCATGAGCAGGAGGTGAGCAGAGGGTCTGACACAGGGCCCGGTCCCACGACCCTGAGATCATGATCTGAGCTTAAGTGTAAGCAGATGCATAACCGACTGAGCAGACGTGCAACCGACTGAGCCACCCAGGTGCCCCTTAAACATTTTTTTATTACCATGTGCATGCATTCATTTTATAACAAATGTCAAGCATTTCTCAAATCACGGGTTTAAGGAAGTTGAGGTAGGTTTCTATGCTCATACATGGGAGAATGTCCAGGTTAACAAATGATTTAAGTTACTGAACAATGGTATACACATCATAATTCTATGCATACATGTGTCTGTGTAGTTGTATATAGAGAAAGGTCTGGAAGGATAGATAGAACTTAACAGTGGTTACCCCTGGACAGTGAGAATAGGGAAGGGCCTTAGTGAGGGAACTTTTAATTTTTACAATAGATTTTTCTATGGTTCTTGCCTACTTTTTAAGAAATTTTATTTAAATTAAAATAGCAAAAACAGCTCACCCGTTTCTCCTGCCCCTAACACCCACCTCCGGCAACCACCAATTTGTTATCTGTATCTATGAGCTTAGTTTGTTCGTTAGTTCAGTCCTTCCTTCCTTCCCTCCTTTCTTCTCTCCTCTCTTTCTTTCGTTCAATTTCTAAAAATATTTATTTGTTTATTTTAGAGACAGTGAGCACGAGGGCAGAAGGAGAGAGAGAGAGAGAGAGAGAGAGAGAGAAAATCTCAAGCCGACTCCTCACTGACCATGGAGCCCGACACAGGGCTCAATCTCCGGACCCAGAGATCATGACCTGAGCCGAAACCAAGAATCAGTTGCTTAGCCAACTGAGCCACCCAAGCACCCCTCTTTTTAAAATAACTATACGTTTTAGGTTCCATATATAAGTGAAATCCTATGCTATTTGTCTTTCTCTGACTTATCTCTTTAGCAAACTGTCCTCCAGGTCCTGCAATTATAAATCCCTGTTCGTTCAAACTGGTTCCCAAACTTATTTAATTACAACACCTTTGCTTCATGGAACCCTAGTAACACCTTTGCAGTCGCTGGTTCTGTGGGACACTACAGGGAGCCCAGGAGCTTGTGCAGGCAATCAAAGTGTCCCAGATCAGGGTCTCAGTGACACGGTGTCCTATGCAAATGTGCTGTGAATCCCGCACTTCCTCAGGGCCTTTCGGGTTTTGCCAGGGTGTGGAAGAAGCCTCAGAGAATGTGAGCCTCCCCTGACAATCCCAGCAGCAGGTGCTGCTGGTGTAGACCACCCTCACCACACCTGCTTATGCAGGACATTCTGTATTCAGCAGCTTTGCTTGTATAACCCAGTGATGGCTGTGGGCTCCAGGCTTATCTAGACATAGGCTTGATCTGAACTCCATATCTCATGCCCTCTAGAAATCCAAAGCACTCCCCAGTGTCCTCACCAACACCCTGAAGATTATGTTCTCATGTTATCTCTGACTTCAGCTCCCGCCCCCATGGGTGCTGTCTCTGTTCCACTCATCCAGATGGTAAATGTCAGCCCTTTATATTTCTACAAAGGGACCTGCTCACACCAAGCATGTGGGGCATGGGAGGCGGTGCTGAAGATCTGGAGCACATGCGGGGATGTGAGGAGGACAGAGGAGGGGTCTTGGCAGCCGATGGCATAGCAGGCAGCCCCACCTTTAAAGTGCCCTGTCTTCGGGGGCGCCACTGGTTTCCGCAGCAAATGTTGTGGCTTTCTCTCTGTCTCCTTTTCTCACCGTCTGTCTACCTTCCTCTCGGGAGCAAGACTCCTGACTCATGCAAGAGAAGTTCAGCTCTATCTTTTGATCTTACCTTACTGGAAGGGGTTTCTCTGGCGGTCAGTCACGAGCATGATGTGAGGTGGCCTGGCCTGTTGGAGCATGAATGTTTTTTTTTTTTTTTTTTTTTTATAACTCTTGCTATTTGTTTTTCTTAGGGTTTTGGGTGTTTTCTGGAAATTCTGCTTTCTGAGGCTCTAGGAGTGGGAGTCAGGACACCCTAATATGGGAGCGATGGAGGAAGAGGAGCAACAGTGAGTGTGTGAGAAAGGGTTGGGAAAGGACAATGAAAGGTGATATAAACACAAGGAAAACAATCCAAAAAAAAAAAAAAAAGAAAAGAAAACAATCCAAACTGTAGAAAACCGAATATAGCATGCAAAGCAAGCCTCTCCCCTCCACCATCAGTCCCCACGTTTGCTTTCCTAAAATAACCACTGTTACCAGCTTCTTATTGATTTTTTGGAGATATTTTATGCATATATAAGCATAAATTACATACATTATGTATATGTATTCTCTTTTAAAAATAAATGGTAGCCTGTTATACATAAGGCTTTTCTTTAGACATTTATTTATTTAAGTAATCTCTACACCCCACGTGGGGGTCTAGCTCACGACCCTGAGATCAAGAGCGATATGCTCTTCTGACTGAGCCAGCTGGGCACCCCTTCTTTTGCCTTTTAAAAATTTAACAATATATCTTTACTATTTTTAATGGAGCTACCTATAAATATATACACGTAATCACTCACACAAACATATGTATTTTTTCTTGTATTCGTATAAAGGGCAAACCTAAGTGACCCTCTTCATTGGCCAGTGGGAAGCCTTCTAGGGCATCGGGGTTTCTGTATGAGGAGGCATTCTGGCTGCTGGACATTCCGATGTCAGATTCAGTACTGGAGGTGATGACAAATACCAAGCATTGTTTCTGAGGGCGTGGCTGTGGTCAATTATAATTTTGTTTCCAGGTATTTCCTGTCCACTCCATAGAGCTTCTGTACCCCTGAATATGACCTTCAGTGAGTGCATCCCCGTGGGAGGAGTGGACATGTCCCCTCACTGGCATCAGCCTTGGCCACATTACCTCCCTGGGCTGATGGAAGTGAGCCGAGGTGACACCTGCCATGTCCGAGTCAGAGCTTTCAGAGCCAGCATGGGCTCCTGCTGTGTCTTTGTCCTTGGACATGAGAATGGAGACAGAGATTGTTCTGTCAGCCTGGGTCCCAGAACCAGGGGACATTTGGTCAAAAGCCACAGCTGATCCACATCTTATGAGTAATATGGGTGAGAAATAAACCTTGCTTGTCATGAGCTCCTAAAACTCTGGATCTTTTGTTACTGCAGCCTCACCTTGTGAAAACTGGCTTATGCCGAGCAAATTGCAAGGGCTGTGATCAGTCACAGAGTCCTAGATGGGTCTGGGGAACTGCTTTACCTGCCTACGTGGCCTCTGGGTTGGATCTGGATTTACCACCAACTGATAAAGAAGCCCTGGTTATTATAGGAATCAAGGTATGCCATGGGCACTACGAAATCCCATACTTTGCTAGTGGCAGGACCAGTTGCTTGGAATGTTTGAAAAGCCATTTGGCAACGTATAATGAGAGTCCTAAAATAATTTTTACTTCTAGAAATCTAGGTCAAGAAAATAACCGGGGATATGCAGGGAGGTTCATAACAGAGTTATTTGACAAATTGGAAACAACCTAAATGCCCCATCACAAGGTCATAGTTTATATTTTATTCTATATGATGGATACTATGCAGCCATAAGAATCAAGTAGCTGGATGTTTAATGAACGGGGGAGATGTTTGCATTTTAATACTGAGTGGATAAATGGGATACAGAACTATAGCCATATGACAATCCTAATTTATATAACAAATACAGGATCATGCTCTCTATAACTTTGTATATTTTTTCACTTACATCATGTGAATAAGCACTTCTGCCAAGTGTCAAACATGTAAGTATGAATAGACAAAGACTGTGAGGAAAGAAGCAAAACTAGTGGTTATCTCTGGCTCGCGTTCTCTTTTCTGTGCTTTCCGTATTTTCCAGATGTTCTATGATGAGTATGTACTACTTTTATAATCAGAAGTAACTGCTATTTAAAATAAGAATTATTCCAGTCACCTCTAGGGCTGTGCCTTTGCGTGGTGGCTGTCCAGGGGCCCTAACTGGGGCTCCTTGTCTAAGAATAAGGCCAGGTGTTTAATTAGGTCAGTCTCTTGCTGCCCTAGAATCCTTGCACCGAGCTCAGCTTGCGCCGCCCAGAACCCCTGAGACGGATCTCAGGCTGGAGCGCTGAGCCTCCTGGGCCGCTGCTATGGCTGCTTAGTCTGGATTTGAGAAATCTGTGAACTGTCACCCTGCCCTTCCAGAGCAGCCACCCTCCCGTCCCTCTAACACGTCTCCTTCAAAAAAGTAATTTAGGGACCCCCGGGTTGCTC
This sequence comes from Canis lupus baileyi, assembly GCF_048164855.1. Taxonomy (NCBI): domain Eukaryota; kingdom Metazoa; phylum Chordata; class Mammalia; order Carnivora; family Canidae; genus Canis; species Canis lupus. The sequence continues at coordinate 28,022,907 of NC_132849.1, read as the reverse complement.
AGTGGTTGAGCTCTGCCTTTGGCTCAGGTTCTGATCCCGGGGCCCTGGGATCCAGTCCCGCATGGGTTCCCAGCAGGGAGCCTGCTTCTTCCTCTGCCTGGTGTCTCTGCCTCTCTGTGTGTGTCTCTCATGAAAAAATAAATAAAATCCTAAAAGAAAAAAAGAAAAGTAACAAGACCTCCCAATTTTATGGAAGAGAAAAGTAAGACTCATGAAGTCAACATTCTGACCATTTTGGGTTGACAGTAATCTGGGATGACAATAGCTGCTATGCCAGGCACCTCTTCTGTCTTGCTCCCTGGGGCCTCCTCCGTAAACCGTGTCATACCCTGTGGGCCCTGGAGTGGCTGGCAGGTGGGCCCATGTGGGAGGGAGTATTCTCAGAAATCTCATTTGCAAGAGAGCCCCTCTCCTGGTTTGGGAACCCCATCCAAGGGAAAAAGGAGTCTGCGACCAGCCTGATTGTAAAGGCGCTGGCAAGGGCCACTCCCCTCTATGGATTCCCTAACCTCTTTATCCAGGTTTGCGGGTGTGGGGGGAGGATGTGAGTGAGTGGTGGTGGGCGCTGGGTCCACAGTCCTGGGCAGGGCGGGCCCAGGGGGAGCTGCGATGCACTGGGGGACTGGGAGGGGACAGCGGGACTGGCAGCCTCAGCGGAGCGGAGCCGGAGTTGCCCAGGAGTTGCTCCTCCAAGAAGAGCTTTCGGAGCTGTCCTTACAATCATCTACCTCAACTGCTGAATGATTTCTCTGTCAGTGGAGCACAGACCTCCCTCGCCTCCCAGACCCCATCAGGCTCCCTTGGACCTGCTTCAGCTCCACCCGGCAAGGCAGCACTTGGCCTTGTCTTCTCCCAGACTGCTCCACATCTGAAACCTTAAATTCCATCATCCTGAATTTTTTTTTTTATTGAGGAATAAGGTACATACAATAAAGTACATGAATTCTTATGCATCGTATGTCTGTACGATCTGCCCATGGTGTTGTGGACAGTGTAGTTATTCTTCACTGCTAATTCCATTGGATGGACGTATCTCCATTTATTTACCCATTCTTTGGTGGACACACATTATCTCCATAAGCTGCTTTCTTTTCTCTTCCTCTTTGTTGCTTATTGACACCCCAATCTGGCAGCTGCACCACATTTTTTGGTTTATCAGTCTGGTTACTGTGCCCAGTCTCATTTCTTTTGTGGTCAACACCCCTGCAAGGGGAGCCTCTTTCATGCTACTCCTGCTTCCCTACCCTCTGCCCCACTCAGCTGTCGTCATCTTGACTCTGACGCTCCATTGGTTCAGGTCTCCTCTGACCTACCTTTGTCATTTGTAGGTGACATTTGGGGGTTCTCTGACTTGGCCTTTCTGTGGCCCTGTCCCTGCTTATGGCTCTTTCCCCACAAGGTTTCGGGGAAAGCCTTTTCTACTTCTCTCCTGCAAATCTGGCTGCTCCCTTTCAGCCTCCTTTGCTGTCTCCTCTCCTGTGTCCATCCCCAGGTGGTTGTTCCTGGGGCTCTGTCCTCAGCTCTCATCTCTGCTGAAGGGCCCTCTTGGGTCATTAGCTACCATAGATACCAATGCAACTTCCTTCCTCCTCAATCCCTAGATCCCCAAACTGAAAGGATTTTCCAAACTCATTTGGTGGCAAGCCTTGAACGGGCCCTGACATGAACTTGTTTATTGGAGTTATATACCCACTTCGTGTGAATGAATATTCATACGTTGGCTGCAGGAATGTCAATGTGTTTGGTTATGGGCTCTTGTCCCAGACCCATCAAGGGTGTGATTGTGCATATATACAGTAAATCATGTATTACCTTCTTAAACTCAGAAAATATTGAAACATATCTGGCCCCTTGGACTTCAGGTAGGGGTTTGCAGACCCAGAGCCGTCTCCCCACCTCATGCCCTGCCAACAAACCCTTTTATTTCCTGCTGTCATCTCTGAGTTGGTGGCCCCTATACCTGTGGCTTTTCAGTGTCTTAGCTTTTTCCTTCCTTAGAATCACCTCCAGTTCATCATTCCCAGGTCCTGACTACCCCAGTGACTCTCTGCTTACCCCTCCTCTCTCTGTTCCCTTTAATTCAGGCACACCACACCACTGCCAGGGCTACTGCAGTGACCTCTCAGTAGCTGTCCCTTTTCCTAGCTGGCCAGTCCTTGGCACTGACGCCAGAGGCAGCTTTAAAAAGTTTTAAAAAAATTTATTCATTTGAGAGATTGAGAGAGAGACAGAGAGAGTACAAGCAGGGGGAGAGGCAGAGGCAGAGAGAGAAGCAGACTCTTCATTGAGGAGACAGCCACATGCCAAAGCCTTGGGGCCGATCCTAGGACCACAGGGCTCCCAGGATGCAGAGATCATGACCTGAACCTAAGGCAGATGCTTAACCATCTGAGCCACCGAGGCGCCCCCAGAGGCAGCTCCTTTAGGGTCAAGGTCAAGTTTGTCCGTTCTTTTCTTTCTTTTGATTTTTAAAAATTTAAGAGACAGCGAGACAGAAATAGAGAGCACAAGCAGAGGGGGGAGGGAGTAGCAGGTTCCCCCCCTTGAACAGGGAACCCAATGCGGGACTTGATCCCAGGACCCTGATTTTTTTTTTTTTTTAAGATTTTATTATTCATTCATGAAAGACACACACAGAGAGAGGCAGACACAGGCAGAGGGAGAAGCAGGCTCCATGCAGGGAGCCTGAGGTGGGACTCGATCCCGGGTCTCCAGGATCACGCCCTGGGCTGAAGGCGGCACTAAACCGCTGAGCCACCCAGGCTGCCCAATCCCAGGACCCTGAGACCATGATCTGAGTGGAAGGCAGATGCTTAATCAACTGAGCCCCCTAAGCTCCGTGAGGTCAAGTTCTTTAGTAGAACATAGGACTTTTCCTGATCTGGTTTTGCTTCCCTACCTTACCTCTTTGGGTCTCCCAGAAAGAGTTGTGGGCTCGTTGCACACCTTCTTACTTTCATACTTGTAGTTGTCCTGCTGGGAGTTCTTTGTAAAATCTGGCTGGCATCACTTTCTTCTGGGGACTGCCCTCACCCCTAACAGAGGAGTTCCCCGGTCGCTCTGGCTGGCTGCCTCTGGACCTCATGGGCAGCATCCTGTGCTCAGGACATGGGTGCTAGATATTGGTATGATCAGGGGGCCCATTCTTCAGGGGAAATAAAAAGTCTTATTTAAAACAAAAATATCAATTATATAGCATTTTGTATTCTGCTATTTTCATTTGGCATAAGTATTTCTCGAGTTTCTATGTCACTTCATGTAGCTCTTTTTTTTTTTTTTTTCATTTTCAAGCCATGTATCAGAATATTGAGATACTAAAGACAGGAAATTAAATATAACCTTACATTTTGACCACCCCTGCGTGACTCATACGCACATTAAGCTGTTGTTTATTTTGAGTTATTGTCTCCAGTCCTTTTGTGTCTGCATTTTGTAAATGGTTGGCACGCCAGTGCAAAAGCAATTTTGTGTTCTGCTTTTTTTCTTGCGTGGCATTCTGTCTTTAGCAGTTTTTGAGTTCAGCTTCTTAACCACAATTAGTAAAGTTTGTTCAACTGTTTAAAGATACAGATGTGCTCTTTCGTTGGACACTGAGGTGGTCTATTCTTTTTCATGAATCATCTTACATTTAGCTTTTTTCTTTCCTAGGTGGTTTTGTAAAGGATGGATTCTCAGAACTGGAGGATTCAAACGAAATGGGAATTCTTGGGACTGGATCTGCCTGAAGCCTGGGGAGGGGATAGTGACTGCTGACAACAAATGGTGTATGTGGAGGGCGTGGTCATTCTCGGAATGTGGCCTGGAGGACAGGCCCAGGTCCCATGCTCTCTCCACGTCCTGCCTGATTCAACAGGAGATAGTGGCCAGGCTTGCAGAGGATTTCAAGCTCAACAAAAACATCTGGCTGCTGACCCCTCCCCTTCTGCCCTCCACTCCTTTATACCTTGAGCAGAGCTCCTGGACCAGTGCAACTGTAAGGATTTCTAGTCTTGTTTTTTTTTTTTTTTTCTTTTTAAAGATGTATTTATTTGAGAGAGAGCGAGAGAGAGAAAGCAGACTCCTTGCTGAGCGCAGAACCAGCCTCAGGGCCCGATTCCACGACTCTGAGACCATGACCTGAGTTGAAATCAAGAGTCAGTTGCTCAACCATCTGAGCTACCTAGGTGCCTGCAACAGGGATATCTATTCTTACCCCTGCCCTCCATCTGTCTACTGGGCCAAGTGGAAGAGGGACTAAGGACCACCCCTCCCCCGCCACCCTGCCAACTGGGATGGGGCTGTGGCTGAGACTCAGGGCAGACTACATGGAAATCAGCAGGGATGTTTGCCCCAGAACCTTCCCCAGAGAGTGGGTGGTGGTATTGTTTGTGGTGGCATCAGGTCTTTAAGAGGAGGGTTAGTGAAGGAAAAAGCAAATGCTCAGAGAATGAAGAGGAAGCAAGCCCTCAACTTGGCTCAGCCTCCATTTCCTCCTCTAGAAAGAGAAGAAGATGGTAATAATAGTAATAATATCCACAGTACAGGGGTGAGGTGAGAATCAAATGAGAAAATGAACTGAAGACATAGTTTTCAAAAAATGCTAGGTGTTTCCACGAGGGATGAGATTCCCAAGGCCCAAGGATAGGGCAGCTTCAGCCTCCATGTGCACCCACTGTATCTGGTGTTGGCTTGATTTGTTAAATGTCTTTTTAAAGTGAAGTCCTGAACTGTTGTACGTTATACTCACCTAAGGAGTAAAAAATGCCCAATACTTAGGTCCCACTCTGGACCAGTTACATGCGAATCTCGGAGAGGGAGAAGGTCTGCCCACCTGCCAGGCTGTCACTCAGTACTCAGCACTCAGTCCTCCTGGGCTCGAATGCCCCCCCACCTGCACTTGCCTGGCTGATGCTCACTCATCAACAGGTGATCTAGCTCCCCAGGTGATTTGCACATGCCGCTAACGCTACACCCTTGTCACCCAAATGTGGTGAATGCGGCTGGCATCATGCCAGTGATGATTTGGGCACTTGTTAGAGATGTAAACTCTCAGGCCCCACCTCAAACCTGCTAAATCAGTAGCTGCACTTAACCAGACCCCAGGTAATTCCTATGCACCTCACAGTTTGAGAAGTGCTGACTGGTACACTGTCCTAAGCACATTTGTGGGGACCAGAGCACAGAGCCTGGCCTCTGGGTGCAGTCCTTGCTCTGCTGTGTATTAGTTTTGTACATCTGGGCAAGATGCTAAACTCCTCAGTGCCTCTGTTCAGTCGTTTGTAAATTTGGAATAGCACGAGGCCTGTCTCATAGGGTTGGTCTGAGGCCTGCCTCGTGGTAAGCGCAATGCAAGGATTCTTTTACTGTTACTATGACAAATCTTTTCCTGAAGGGTTCTGAAATGAAGCAAGCCTCACATGTGTGACAGTGGCACAGGAGTCAAGGTCAAGAGGGCCCTGTGACAGCCAAAGGTCCTTCTCTAGCTGGACCTGTAGGTGGTTAAGGAGCTCTCCATGTCCTGGGATGGGAGCAGAGACTGGCCACCTCAGCAGACACAAACACGAGGAGAAGCTGGCTCCTAGCTGTGCCAGCGCAGGTCACAACAGGCCCCACAGAGAAGTGATGGGCAGTAGTTGCCAGCTACAAGCACGACCAGGCATAAGCCTCACGTCATTCAGTCCCCTCCAGGAGGTGGCTGGGAGTGCATTTGGAGAAGTGGCCCAAGAAAGAGCTGAAGTGACAGAGTGTACGAACGTCATTGGCTGACCTCCCTGTCCTCAGGTGAAAGGGAAGCTTTCATGAACATGGAACCCCATGTTTGCCTATAGGAAAAGCAAGTGTTGTGTGTTGACTCCCAGTGGAAGGGCTAGGGCTAGGAACTTCCCAGTGATTTCCTATAACCAAGACCCCCCTGTGCTCCTTTGTTTCTGACTAGATGGGAACCATGCAAAGTACCATAGGAAGGGTAATTTTTATTTTTTTAAAGATTTTATTTATTTATTGAGAGAGAGAGAGAGCATGAGGGGGGAGAGGCAGAGGGAGAGGGCAGACTCCAGCCCAGTGTGGAGCTTGACTCAGGGCCTGACATGGGGCCCGATCTCATGACCCTGAGATTGAGACCTGAGCCAAAATCAAGAGTTGGATGCCCAACCAACTGAGCCACCCAGGTGCTCTGGAAAGAGTGATTTTTAAAAGGTTGACTCAACATGAGCAAAAATCACAGGATTATGGGTGAAACAGACTGGAAATCCTGCTTTCTGAAGCTTGATATTCCTCTGATACTCTCAATAAAGCCTGCCATTTATGGTCCATCTGTCCATTTATCTACTCATCTAATTGTCCATCCATCCATCCATCCACCCCCTCACCCACTTATTTATATAAACATCCATCCATCCGTCTATCCAACTGTCCATCTGTCCGTCCATCCATCCATCCATCCATCCAGTGAGGGACTATAGCTCCTGAATCTCCAGATTCTTACTTCATCATTCTATTTTTTTTAAAAGATTTTATTTATTTATTCATGAGACACACACACACACACACACACACACACACACACACAGAGGCAGAGACACAGGCAGAGGGAGAAGCAGGCTCCATGCTGGGAGCCTAATGTGGGACTCAATCCTGGGTCTCCAGGATCACACCCTGGGCTGAAGGTGGCGCTAAACTGCTGAGCCACCGGGGCTGCCCTTGTCTTCCTTTTAAAAAGAGGACATGCTACATCCATATGTCTTTTCAGATGATCCAGGTTGAAGCTGTAAATGGCAGTCATAGTGATTTGTTGTAAAATCAGCACTGAGGGCCCTCAGGACTCTTTGCAGCTCTACACTCAATGTCTCAATTGCTCTGCTCTTGATATTCACTTGATACCACTTTTTTTCTGATTCTGAGATTCTGCTTATCGGCCACTTCGATTCCCACAGCTTATAAATCTCCAGCCTATGAGGCACTGGCCTTTGAGTTACTGCTGGAGTGCCCAGTGTGCGTGGGGTACCCACGTGAGATCCTGCGTTACACCTGCGACACCTCCTCCCCCACTAGGTGTATGAGCTTGCTGGGGAGGGAGGCAGTGGCCAGTTGCCAGCCCTGGCACCCCCATCCAAGGCCTCTGCACTCTCTCCCTGGGGGGCTGGTGTTTGATGTGCTTGATAGGAACCTGCTGAAGGTGGGCACCCATGGCCTCACCTGCCTTTCAGAATAAGGGACAAGGGGTGGAGAGCAAAGATGCTGGAGGAAAGAAGGAGGTGGGAGGAGAGACTGGGGCTCACAGCAGAGGCGTAACAATGCCCGCTGGATAAAAGAGGGAGAGCAGGGGTGGGTGGAGGTGGGATGGAATGGCAGGGCTTGAATGGGCCACTAGGGAGGGGCCATTGAGTGCACCCAGCCCACTCCCCCCACCCCAGGGCAGAGATCTGGAGCTTCCACCCCAGCAAGTTCATTCAGAGGGATGGCCTGTAGAGGTTCCACATCCTCAACAGGCTCTTCAACCTGCCTGGTGAGGGCAGGATAGGGGTGTCCTCGGGGCACCCAGCTCTGGCTTGGGTGGGGTGCTGCCTGGATCCCTGGGCCAGGGACTGACTGGCCTCTCCACCCCAGAAACCTACCTGTAGGTCTGCATGGTGGACTTCTCTGGCTGCTCCCGCTATACCCAGGGTGTCCTGTGCCCTGTCCAGCCCTGAGTGACCGACTGGACACTGCCACTGCCCAGGGCCCAGGCTCTGAACTGGGGTCCCTGTCAAGGAGCAAAGACCCCTGCTGAGGGGCTCTAAGAGCTCAGTGGGAAGGCTTTCACTGCAGGCCCCACCCCCATGCCCCCCAAAGGATGACCCTCAGCACAGGTGACACTCCTTCCAGCATAGCTGGGACATAAACCCAGTGTGGTTCGAGGGCTGACTCTGGTATAGGGTCCAGGTTTGGTGGTCACCTCAGCCGCCTCATCAGCCTCCCCTGTCCTCTCGGCCTGCCCCAGCTGTGACACTAGCTATCGGCATGGGAACCTCTTCACTCCTTCTGAAGCCTCTTCCTTCCAGGACCAGAGTGATGCCTCTCTCCTGTCTGGCTCTCCCCTTGAGGAAGAACCAAGTGTGGGAGGGGGCGTCTCCCACACATGGGCCTCCCTGGAAGTGGTCAGAGAGAGCAGGGGGTGGGAGGCCAGTGACCTCAGCCAGGCTAAGGGAGGACCTTTTGGGGGGTGGGGGGGAGGCCACAAAAAGGCAGTCGGACGTTGGAGGAGATGCAAGGGGGTGAGATCAGGCTGTGGCAGACCCAAGAGAGGGGAGTGTGTGACACACCCTGTGGCACCGTGTGTGACCAGGAGTCACTGGCAGGCTAACGGGTGAGCGGGGCTCTAAGTCACCAATGGCACTCCTATCCTGTGTCCCTGGGTCGCTGACCGGGCATGAGCGCTGCAAGGGGCTCTGGAGGCTGCCAGGAGAGCCCGCACAGTATCCTACACCTGCTCCCACGAACTCCTTTTGAGCACTTCCTCAAGCCGGCGAGGGCATGGTCAGGGAGGCTGGGGAGCCAGATCCAGGGGTGCTGCGGCGCACGTGGATGGGCTGTGACCTCGGGGCTGGCAAGCTTCCCCCGGCGCAGAGCGGCTGAACCTGGGCCGGTGCCCCTGCCAAGCAAGGTGGGGGGTGGGCAGTGACCGCAGGAGCCGCGGGCTGTGTCACGGTCGGGCCTCAGCCGGGCCCCGGACGTCCTCCTGGGACCAGACTGTGGTAGACACACTGAGCGCGCCTCTCTGCCGAGGGCACGGGGCCCAGACAGAGCAACAGGGTAGTGGCCCTAGTGGGGGGCTGAGGGCCCTGTGGCCTCGTTGTGGGGAGGGAGGCTGCCCCTCAGGCTTGACCTGCCCTTGGCAGCTGCCTCCCTGCTGCTCTGTCTGTCCCTGGAGCCCGGGAACCAGGGTTCCCCTTCGGGGCCCGCTGTCGCGTCGTTCCTCCCGCACCCCATGGTTATCCCTGCCGCTCCCTGCCGCTCGCTGCCGCCGGCTCTCTCTGACCTGGGTGCCCCCTGCCCCAGCAGGACTTGGGCCCCTGCCCGGGGCCCCACCAGCACCGTGCGGTTGACTCTGGACGCACCAGCTCCCTCCTGGCCCCCCTGCCTCCGCAGGCGCCCTACCTTGACTGGGAGCCCGTGTCCCCAACCTGTCCGCCGGGAGAGGGGCCATGAGCAAGCCTGTGTCCCGTTGGCAGGGCAGGCTCCTCGGACGAGGTGCGCGAGCTGCTCGGGGTGCATGGGAAGGATATTCTGTACATCGGGGACCACATCTTCAAGGACAGCCTCAAGTCTAAGAAGCAGCAGGGCTGTGGACTTGCATGGGGGTTCCTGAGCTGTCCCGGGAGCTGGGCGTCTGGGTCCAAGGGAAGGGTGAGCTGTGGAGGGGTCAGGGCCAGGTAGGGGGGCGCTGGCCACTAGTGCAGAGGCCTGCCCCTTCATCATCTTGCTCTGTTTCCTTTTGGGGGTTGGTAGTGACTATAATAATATGGTCCACTCTGTGGTCTACTTTGTAAACGAGGAAACAGATCCAGAGAGGCTAAGCCGCTTGCCCAAAGTCACACAGCCAGAAAGGGCAAAGCCGACTCAACTTCTCTCTCCTCACTCCTGAGTACTGTGGTGTTTCTGTAGTCTGAGGCTTCCTTCCTCACCTGACTCTGCCCTCCCCACTCATCTGAGGACTCTTAGAGAGTGGAAGGTACACTCCCCGACCTGGGAATGACTTAAAGTATCCTCAGGGGCGGGAGTGACTATGAGCCTTAACAATTCTGGTTTGTTCTAAGAGATGGGTTTGAGTCATTGGCATGTGATTTCGGGTGGGTCACCTGACTCCCTGACGGGCTTCCTTACCTGTCCCACAGGACCTTTGCTGTCTCTGCTTTGCTCTGGGTGGAGCTTCACTTGATGTAAGGAGGGGGTGAAGGATGTTATGCACACAGTTTGGGGTGGTGGTGGGGGGAGAGGTGTGTAGACCCCTGGTGACCTCTCTACCCTCACCACATGGTGGACCTGGGCCTGGAGCAGACAAAGGTAGGCAGGACTGTCACTCCCCCCACCCCCCTGCTGTCCCCGGTCAACTTCTCAGAGTGGAGGGAGGAGCTGAAGAGGTTGGACATGCACCTGGTAAAGCTGTACCTCGAGAGCCCTGAAGGGCCCAGGGTAGGGTCGATCCCTGCCTGCAGAGGGGGGATGGAGGGTCCTGGTCAGGGTAGTCAGGAAATCTAGTTCTGTTCCAGGCTGGGCTTCCCTAGTAAACTGGATTTTGGGATCCCTGTGCCCCCCTTGGGCCACACTGTGTGTGACCTCTAGGCCCTTCCTCCTTACCCACTCATCATGGACTCAGACTGCCTATCTTCTCACCCACGTGTATGCGCACCCAGCTCAGGGGCCTCACTGGGTGCCCGTGAATGCCCTCTGACCCCCCTGTGGTCTAGGGAGGTTGTGTCTGGAGCTTGGAGGCCAGGTTCCTCTTCTCCTGGGTCATGTGGCCATTTTTGCACTAGGCACACGGATGGGAGCAGCTATAGGTTGCAAGTCATGAGCTCCATCAAGAGGGAGATGCAGGTAAGAGTGAGTGCTGAGTGAGGAGGAGACCCCGGCGGGGCTGGGGGAGTGGGGTGTGTGCCCCCATCCGCCGGTCCCGTCCCGCAGCCTCCGCCCAGCGCCACCTGTCCTTGTCTGCCGGCGCCCTCTGCCGGCCCACGTTCCAAATGACAGCAGAGGTCCGGCGCGGAAGGGCTGAGTTTAGCCCGGGGTTGCGGGGAAGGAGCGGGGGCGAGGGGGGTCGGGGGGTGGCGCATCTCGCAGTCTCCGGGAACCCTCCTCGAGACGCGGCAGCCTGCCCGCTTGGGGCCTGCTGTGACCCACGGGCCAGCTGTGATCCGTGCCTGGGGCAGCTGGAGGCGCCGCCCCGGAGGGTGGGGTTTAGGGCCAGGGAGCTGACGGGTCCTGGGGAAAGGAGGAGGGGAGACGCCCTGTGGCGCTCCTGAGCAGCCACCGAAGCTGGGGGAGTCCCACAGGCCCGGTGGACGGGATTGAGGCCATTTGGCTTACCCAGAGCCCGCTGGGCCCAATAATGGAAGATCTCTGCGGAGCCTTTGGCGGGGTATAGGGCCCCTTGCACGCTACTGGATCCTTCCATAGCCCTGAGAAGTGGGCTCGGCAGGGGCAGTTCTCTTTATTTTCCAGATGAGGAAACGGAGGCTCAGAGGGGGGCGATAGCATGCTTTTGATCAGTCTGGGAGGAAATGTCCAGGCCAGTTCTCTAGATGCTAAAAGCAAGGTCTAGTGATGAGGTGGGGGCCTGCAAGGGGGCAGGCATGGGGTCCAGTGCGCGGGCCTCTGCAGAGCCCTCTGTCGGGGCATCAGAAACTACCTTAAGCTGAGCGTTTAGTCTGGGTGGTCATTCTCCAGGTCCAGGCAGGTAACCATGAGGAAAGCAGGGAGGGGGGCCCGGCGCAAAGTGGAGAGCTGCCCACCTCCCAAAGCACCACGCGCCGCCTCTGGGTTTAGAGAACTTAGCTTCTTCCCTACGGGGAGAGAGGCTCCAATGTCCTGGGGCGACAGACTCAGGGAGGGCAGAGGGGGCCCAGCCCCAGCAGGGTAGGGTCGGCTCTGGGTGATGCAGGTCCAGGTGGGTGGGATCGCTCCTCTCCCAGCGTGTCACGGAGGAGCGGGCCCTGTGCTACAGCACGAAGGGCAGCCTGTTCCGCTGCAGCTTCCGCCAGACGCTCTTCTCCAAGCAGCTGCCGCGCTGTGCAGACCTCCACGCTGCCACCTGCCTCAGCCTCTGCGCTAGCCGCTCAGCTCGCTGTTTCAGGCAGGCCCAGAGCTGGTGGGTCCTAGACCATCCTTGGCATCCCCGATCCTCTGCCCCAGCTGGTCCCCAGCCCCGCCAAGAGCTTTCAAGGTCACTATAGACCCAATCTCCCACCTCCAGACACAAGTGGGTCAAAGCCTGGCAGGGAACTGTGGTGATATAAAAAAATGCAGGGGAGGAGTTACAGTTATGGAGATGGGATGGCTCTGCTGGGGAGGTTTGCTTCCTGCCCAGCCTTCACACCTGCTTTAAGCTGAGACCACATTACCTCGGTATTTCCTTAGTAGAAAGGGTGCCAGCTGCTAGGTGGAAGGCTGCAGTCCCTCGACCCTCAATTAACAGTGACTTCAGAAGAAATGGACGAAGCAGTAGATGATACAGTAAACACCTCTGCTGGTTTTCCTCTGGAACACCTGCACACACTCCTGAGTCAAGAGCAGGGAGTGGGGGTGGCGATGATGCCACTGGGTTAGCAGGAGCTGAGAGACCCACCAGTGCAGCACTTCCCTGAGCACTCGTGCCAGTTCTCCCAACGAAATGTCAGTATTTTCATCGTAGGACATGTGGTCTTGTGTCAAAGATCTGGACTTGCAAGTATTCTCCGGGGCTCCTTGTTTCCTGCTTTGCTTGCCACTCTCAGCTGCCTTCCAGATGTTCAAGAGGGGAAAACCATTTTCTGAGTGTCTCCTGGGTTTCCTGCATTGGGCTTGGGGGCCTTTGCCTTTTTTTTTTTTTTAAGTAATTTTGCTTAATGCTCAGTATAACCCACCAGTAGTTTTTTAAAATCCTCATTGTACCATTGGCGAAATGGAAGTGCAGAGATCCTAAGTAACTTGCTGTGTCACGCTGCTGGGAGACTGCAGAGCCAGGATTTAAACCCAGTGCTTTTGAAGAACTGAGGACATGCTCTGTCCCCTGCACTGCACTGCTGCACGCTGGCAGAGGGGAGTGAGCCCTCTGGGTGAAGCCTCATCTCATCTCCAGGTTTTTAGATGAGCGGGGCTGGAGCATTCCTGGGGATCCGAAGCCTAGTTATCGGTGTTATGAAAGTATGAAGGTGTCATTATGAAAGTAGTGACCAGACAGGTGAAGAAAAAGCAACCTGAGTACCAGAGTGAAGCATGTAAAGAAATCTGACCTTTACTTAGCCATGCTGGCCTGGGATTTTTGAGAAAGTGATGTCCATCTGCCAGAACCTGCCTTCTCCAGCTGACCCTCCTGAGCTTCCTCTTGCGCAGCATCGTTGGACAGGAAGCTGGCAGCTGTGGGCAGAGTGGAATGGGTTGTTGTCTATGCATAACTGAGGGCTTCCAGAAAGCCTTGCCACTGAGGGAGCTGCTCCATCTCCACCTGCATTTGTCTCTACAGATGCCCCATGGATCAGCTGTGGAGCAAGAACGAGCTAACCTGGATCCCCTCGCCTACCTCTTCTACAGCCAGAGAACGAGTTGCTAGAAGGTGGCAGGTTGCTCATTTCCACAGGAGCTGGGAGGAGCCCCTTGGCTGTGTGTGTGGGAGCTCAGCTACCTGGGACTACCATGGGCTAGGCTAGGGGTTCCCAGTGGAATGGTATTAAACTGAGGAGGCATTCTGGAGATTTGTGGGATCTTTGTTGTCTTCAGTGTAATCATTCCTGAGTACTTATGTAGAAATAGATATTATTTTATCATAAATTGCTTTTCTTTTTATTTCTCCTGTTATAGTAGTACATAGATTTTTAAAGTTATAGAGACAATAATTATATTATCTATGAACCTCAATTCAGGAGAGGAAAGAAGAAATGAAAATGTTTGTTTTTAAAATGGGGCATTGGGTCCCCTAGGGCCAGGAAGCACTGGCTTGAAGCCCAGATTCACAGGTCTTGTTCAGCAGAGGTTAGCTGGTGCCTCCCATCTCTCCAGACCACTTTTGGCTGATTCATCTGACAAATCTATTCCCAACTCTGGAAAAGAACATGTGCTCTTCTGAGCCAGGATTCCTCTCCAGACAGCCTTTATAAACACAATGAGAAGGGCCTCTTCTTCAGCTCCTTTGTCACTTTGTGCTCCTGGTACCCCTGTGAGTGGCTTGGCTCCTAGCCTGGTTTTGCATCCCTGAGCCTGGCATGAGGCTTCCTGGGGCTTGAGTTTTAACATGGCCATTTCATGGGCTTCCTGTGGCTGGGCAGTTCTAGGCTCAGTGTGAATTTTTTCTATCAGTGTTTACCAAGTGCCTCCTGCTTGCCTAGTAATTTAGAAAGCGAATCATAAGCTACTTTACTCATGCCTAGGAGGAGCTCACAATTTAAGTACATTAGCAGTCTTTTATCAGTGGTCTGCAACTATTTTTCCATCTTGACCCACCAGAGGGCTGGACACAATCCCATCAGAACTGCGAGTTCTCTGGGGGATATGTGTGTGGTTTGATTTCTCTACCCCTCATCTCCATCCCAAACCAGACTAGGGCATTTTGACACATTCTCTACCCTGGATTGGGAGCCATTGTGTGAGCTCAGGAGGGCAGATCCCATGACGAGCTTTCTTTGTTTCTTAGAAGGCTGAGGGCAAAGAGAGATGAGGACCAAGAGGGCTGCGTTGAGGCTGAGTGAATCCTGGACATGGGCTGGCATAATAGTAGTCTTCTACTTGAGATATTTTTCAGATCAATGGAAAAGTATGGAAGAGAGAAAAAGAGGTCATATTGAAATCTAAATGTAACAGATTGGAGCCCCAAAATTTGTCTTTTAGGGAGAAGGGAGTCCTCATCCTAGAAGACATCCCCTGTGGCCTTTGAACCATTTGAAAATGGGCATAACAAGTAGAATTATTTTACCTAGGTCCCCTGAGTTGCATCATCATTCACATCCAGTTTTATTTGTACACATTTCTTTTTAAAAATAGCATTTTTGGGTACTTTGATTCTGTTACTAGTATTAACAATAATATTCAATTGGCTTTACATGACTTCATTAACTGTTCTTTCTCTCCAGGTCACTGTGAAAGACAGGAAATGAGACAGCCCAACCATCTTTGAGCTTGATGCATACATGGCATTAGAACATATACAAAGGGCAGCCCAGGTGGCTCAGCGGTTTAGCGCAGCCTGCAGCCCGGGGTGTGATCCTGGGGACCTGGGATCGAGTCCCACGTCCGGCTCCCTGCGTGGAGCCTGCTTCTCCCTCTGCCTGTGTCTCTGCCCCCCGCCCCTTTCTCTGTGTCTCTCATGAATGAATGAATAAATAAAATCTTTAAAAAAAAGGAACATATACAAAGTCAAACTTATGACATAAAGACTCATTTTATTTTGGCAGGAGATGCTATGCGGTGCTAAGCCTGGGCCCTTCATTGTTCTGATGTCACTGATTTGAATTCACTTCTGCGGCTCCTGTTTTGTCTGTTAGTAGCATCATCTGGCATCATCTAGAGGCTTAGGATGAATATACCTACATAACTGAAATGACAAACTCTTGAAGGAACAGGTCCGTGAAACAGTTCACTAGTTTTACTTTCTATGGATAAACAAGGGAAACATTTGGAATATCTGAGGATAAATAAGGGTTTATTTCCGAATAAGTTTCAGAAGCTTCTAGGTCTGGCACTAAGGCCTTTTGTTCTTCTTCCTGGATTGACCTTTGGGCCTGAGTCTGTTAGGTGGATTCTCCAGGCAGAGACCAGGTATCCCTGGCCTTATGTTTTCAAACACTATATTCTTATTCAAGGGCCAGAGGGTAGAATTTTATCAGAAAAATTGCCCAGACCCTAGGGCCCATGCTTTTCTGGAAAGATGCTGAAATATGGTGCAGTAGCTAATGCTACCCATCAATCCTTAGAATTCCCTCCTAGGGTAGCAAGAATGCAGAGAGGGCTGGAGGATGAATAGTCACCAGAAGAACTCTTTGGATCTGAGGAAGAATGGGGGGGGGGGGGGGGAGATGTGGCCAAAGGGCCTTTTGCTTGCTTTTCCTTCTGCCTGAAGCATCCTCTACCTCTTCTGTTAAACTTGTCTTTCCTCAGACTTAACAGGCCTCCCTACCTCCCTGACTGGATCAGATCCTTCTCTTAGTCTCTCTCCTAGTGACCTCTCTTTCTGAGGATTATTCCATTTTCACATGTGTCCCCCCAAGACTCTTGGCTTCACGGGGCCAGGTCACGTGGCTCATCGTTGCATCTCTGGCGTCTATGGTGTCCTGTTTTACTGAGTGAACTACATCATCTGGTTTATTATTATTATTATTATTATTATTATTATTATTATTATTTTGCTCTTTCAGCCATTTCTTTTTATTTACAGTTTGTGTTCAATGCAAATCAATTCCATAACATGAGAAGTTACTATGAATCAAAGCATAAATACACAAACACAATATACAATCCAAAACTGATGTACAGCATTCAGGGATGAAACAAAACGTAATGTTCATTCACACACACAGTAGCTTGAGATCTGTTGGATATTGTTGTTCTGGTGTAGGTTCCTAAAGATGGGAAAAATGACTTTGGTTATCAAGACTACTGTGGCCATATTAGATACTGGAACATCTAAGCATCAGTGTGTGACCATGCGAACAAAAGACCTTATTTTTTTTTTTAATTTTTTATTTATTTATGATAGTCACACAGAGAGAAAGAGAGAGGCAGAGACACAGGCAGAGGGAGAAGCAGGCTCCATGCACCGGGAGCCCGACGTGGGATTCGATCCTGGGTCTCCAGGATCGCGCCCTGGGCCAAAGGCAGGCGCTAAACCGCTGCGCCACCCAGGGATCCCCCAACAAAAGACCTTAGAGTGTCTATTTTTAAAAAGCTTTCTGTGCATCGAGGCAGTTGTGAAAAGATTTACTTTCCAGAATCAAGCCCACTTTAGGCTTAGGACCAGGTTCTAACTATCTAAAAATATTGACTAACAGAAAGTGTTCCAAATGTGGCTATTCTGATTCAGAGTTTTTTTTTTTTTTTTAAAGTATTTACAGAAAAAGTATAAAAGTTTTTCCGAATTTAATGTAAGCAAGCTTCCAGTCTTCACTTCCCAAATACTTGATTTATGATTTTTGGCTCCCGCACATATTTTGCCTTTTTTAATTTCAAGATTTGTCGATTTTACCTTGAAAACAGATCATTTTTAAATTGTAAGAAGTACTCCACCTATGCAGAAATAAGCATTTTGAAATTAGTTGAAGTCAACGTACTTCTACTCTTTGGAATCAGTTTAGCTAAATGAATCTGGCATCCTTGTTCAATAGGAATAAGTGATAAATATTTAAGCAAAATTTATTCGTTATGCTTCACAATCAGGGGTAGATTCCAATTCATCATTGCCCTGGCACATGTCAATTACTATATAAAAAATCAAATGCAATGTCAAACCTAAAGCCTCAGAGGAGAGTTCAGTTCCTAAGAAACAGTGATAGCTTAACAATGTAAAACTTTTATCTAGAGTACATAGGCATTAAATTAGTACTGCTGAAACAATGCATTGAGGATTTACAGTAACACCTGGAAGTTCCTTCTAATGTACATATAAATAGAATCATGGAAGCTTCTTGTATTAACCGTTTTATGGCCTTAAAGATTTAATGAACCGAATGAAAACTGAATCTGTTCATGTCCCATCTTTTACAACTTGGTAAGAGAAAATCTATTCTCATTTTCAAGGTAGAATTTTACATGTCCATACTTTTTAAGCCACATTTAAAGAAATTATCTCTTATCTAATCTTGGATGTTGTCTCTTCATCTTGTACATGAAACTCCAGTAGATTTAATAAACATTCATCATCTAGTCAAACCCTTCACATGTTCTTCAAACCAATCAAATTTGGGATCCTCAACATTTTGTGTCAATAAAATAAGGTGTGGAATTAGCAGATTCAATGAAGACCTGTATTTTTCCTTGTCACACTGGATGTCTAGACGCCATTTGGATTGGGTTTAGAAGATGGGGAAGTATAGACGTTTCTTGGCCTGAGTCTTTTAACAGTAGAGATGTAGAAGGGAGAACGAGATCACGAAGAGACTGGCTGTTGACAGCAGAGCACCGCCAGTTGGTGTGGTGGTGGTATTTGCTGGATTTGGGGCAGTCGAGGTACTCTGGGAGGAGTTACTTGAAAGTGTTACAATAGTTGTTTGATTTGAATAAATCTGCGTGGGTAGGAGCAGCGCCAGGAGCAGCAGCCCCAGTCCCAGCCTGGCCACCATCGCTCTGCCCATGTCCGCTCCGTTGGGGTCGGTGGGCGGCGCGTGTCCCTGGCTGCGGGGCGAGTGGAGGACGCGGGCTCGGGGCGGGCGCAGGCGAGGTCCATCTGGTTTATTATTACATTGCAGGGGAGAAGGTGGGGCCAAAGATTATTATAAGACAAGAGGAAGTGGGGAAAGACTAGAAAGCTTTGGATTAGAACTCTTCCAGGGGCACCTGGGTGACTCAGTGGTTGAGTGTCTGCCTTTGGCTCAGGGTGTGATCCTGGAGTCCTGGGATTGAGTCCCTACATCAGGCTCTCCCCGCAGGGAGCCTGCTTCTCCCTCTGCCTCTCTCTCTCTGTGTCTCTCATGAATAAAGAAAATCTTAAAAAAAAAAAAAAAAAAAAAAGCTCTTCTAAACTCTTAGGAACTCAGCAGGGGCACGGCAGGGTGGAAGATACTTCCATCCAGGGGCTGTTCATTTAATGCATTTTTTTTTTTTTAAACCTAATGTTACCTTTGTACTCATTTTCCTACACCTTAGTTGGAAATGTACTCCATTATTCCAGACTGTAGTCCATTTCAGGAAGAGTTTTTAGTTGGGCGTGTGGCCACCCAAAATGTTTCCCAGCCTTCTTTGAAGATAAATGCATGTGCCCGATGGCCCTGCAATCCTAAGTAGGAATAATGAATAATGTGTCCAACTTCCAAGTTGTAACCTTAAAAGAAGAGGGGCATGTCTTCCACCTTCTTTCTTCTCCCATCCCTCTGGCTGGGATATGACATTCGTTGGAGCCACCCCTGGCCATATGAATGAGGCTGTACCTTGGGGATGGCAGAGCCACAAGACAGATGTCACCTGAGCCTGGCACCTGACACTGGACAGGTTCACTTGGATGCTTTCCCTTTGGGATTAGTTACAGCAGCTGAATTGATAATTCTGACATCCAGCCCTGAGCAGTCAGAAATAAAGGGAATGGAAGCATCATTCCTGCGTTGGTGGCCTAGTGATTAAAAAAATGTGATCAAGTCACCTCATTTGTAGAATAAACAGTACTCTGGCTCTCATAGCAATTTGGCAAATGGGAAGTTCTCTTTCCTTATCACCTTCCTACTCATTATTTTACTTCAAGTAGAGGTAGGGATTGAAAGCTCTGGACTTGGCACCAGACAACTCTGAGTTTGAAATTTCAGCCCTATCATTGACTAACTATCGTCTCCATCCCTATATCATAAGGCTATTGTGAAGATGTAGTGAGATAAGATGCCCAGAACATGGCCAAAGGAAGCAGTAAATAACAGTGTCTTACACTATTGTTTGTGTGTGTAGGACTTTTCTCCTAGCAACTGACAGAAACCTAATTGAAACTGGCTTTTAGATTTTGTGATCTCTAAATAACTCCCTGGACATTATTTGGCTTTGCAGGTAAAGGAAGTCTGTCCAAAGGCAAGGAAAGGACTGGCTGTGTGGATTCCTGTATTTTTGTTATGGTGGCTATCTATTCTTATTGAAAAGTAGCATATTAACTTTATGGTTTTATAGCTCAGTTTTATGGATCTTGTTATTATAAACCTGACATAGAGGGATGGTGCTTCCCTTATTGTGATAAAATCTAGTTCCTGGGTGAGGATGACGGTCAGACCCTTGATCAAGAGGAGTTCTCCATGGCAATGAATGTTCCCTATGAGGCCTCTTAAGATTGTCTATCAGTGTTTCTTGGACAAAACCCTAATTCTCCAGGCCAAGCGATTATCACTGTTTTTTAAAAAAATAATAAATAAATAAGCAGGAATGAACAAAATTTAATTATTTTGTTTTAGATAGTACTTAAATATTAAGAAAGCTAAAATTCAAAATATGTTGGCTAAGTTTTTCTACACATTATATTTACATAATGATTCTGATTTTACCTAAGAACAGTTGCCCAGGAGGAAGGAAAGGAAAGCCTCTGGGGCTTGTACAGTCTTCTCAGGCCAGGTGTCCCATAGCAGAGCAAAGAATGGCAGTGAAGAAGCAAGTGACCCTCCCCTCCCCTCTTTCCCGCTCCCTTTTGTTTTTATTTGAAGCATTTCTGAATAACAAATGTAAAACTGGATTTGGATATAAAAAGCTAGATGACTACCCCATTCAGAACTGTGTTTCATTGGAGAAGCCTTGGCACAGACAGGACGTGAATTGCCCCTCATCTATAGGGACGCTGTGTCAGAAGTCAAAGTTGCACACAAAAAACATGTAGGATCTCTAAGCAAAAGCATAGCTAGCATCAGCTCCATAAAATGAGGGGAATTTGATCAGACAGTCTGTCACATGGCATCTGGTCCAGAAGGCTAGCTTCTAAGCAACACTGTCGGGGCAGGGAGGACTCACCCTCTCTGCTAAGGCAGATGTAGGAAGGAAAGTCTAGCATACTGTGGCACCAACATTGTGATATAAAAAAGAACTATATTGAGAGTAATTTAGATCAATAAAGTGAAAATTTTTACCATACTTGTGGGGTAAATTAATATTCAATATTTTAAAATTTATGTACTATAAAACTGTGGCAAACTATAGTCTTCAATAAACCAAACACAGTCCTGTGGGGATATTAAATTTGAGAGTAAGCCCAGTGAATACTAAATCTTGAGATCCCACAATCTGTCTGTCCATTATAGTTTTTTCCAGGTCACCTGGAGAAGGGTATTTCTTGGTTCACAGAGGCTCTGAAACATCTTTAAGAAAAAAAAGGGCATCAAGAAATTATGACTCGAGGACTTTAAACCCTAATGTTACTGGCAAAGCCTCATTTTTACGGAATATAAAACACTCTGTTTCTTCCACTTCTAACAGCTCATTAAGAGAAGCCACGACTATATCATGTTCCTGCAACATTTCTGGGTAGCGGGACATGGCTCGCTCAATCCTTGCCGAACGCCGTACAGGGGTGATGAGCTTCATGTCTTGCACGTCTGGCATTCCACTTATTCTGTGAGAAAGAAAGATGCATTCAGAATCTTATAATTTCTTTTGAAATTCTTCTGAATTTTTTTCTTCTTCCCTAATAATATACGGTAGACATGTCAAGGAAAGTGGATGTAAGAGTACGTGTAGGGCCACTCTCCTCCGAAGATGGCTTTTCCTTGATCATCAGAATGAACTGGATGGTATCCATCTGCTCTCAAATGAGATAAGCACAGGGATTTACTGAATGAAGTGTTAAGCGTAGTTTTTATTTGGAGTCAAATACTTGGCATTTGGTGTTTGTTTATTCCATAGACTTTCAGAGAGTTGCTAGGTTTTGAGGAAACTGGGTCTAACACCAAATGGCGTTGGACTAATGAATTCTAACATTCTTTCTAGCTTTGACAGAAAATTATTAAAAAAATACCTTTAAAGATGGTGGACCAAACCACAAACAAACTAGAATAAACGGGTCATCTTCCTTGTGAGTTTTAATGTGTTCCAATAAAAAGTAGCCAGGAGGATAGTTTGCAGAGACCTTTCCATGTAGTGAATCTGGTCTACGCCTCACAAACTGCTAGAAACTCTCATCATGAATTCCAGAGATTATTTTCAGGTCACCTGCTTGCCTTCATCTGTCTGTGAGCCGGCTGTAATGCCAGGACTGAAGGAGGGGTTTTGGACTGGAAGAGGCCCAGCTGTGCTTTCCAGGGAACTAAAATATAGAACTGAGTGGTCCTGGTACTTTCGTTTGGAATTCCCTTAAAAGGGAATCCACAAATAGGGCAGCCCAGGTGGCTCAGCGGTTTAGCGCCACCTTCAGTCCAGAGCCTGATCCTGGAGACCCAGGATGGAGTCCCACATCTGGCTCCCTGCATGGAGCCGGTTTCTCCCTCTGCCTGTGTCTCTGCCTCTCTCTCTCTCTGTGTCTCTCATGAATAAATAAATAAAAAATAAAAATTATTTAAGATCACAAATAGAGGGTACCTGGGTGGCTCCATCGTTTAAGTGTCTGCCTTTGGCTCAGGTCATGATCCCAGGGTCCTGGGATCGAGTCCTGCATTGGGCTCCCTGCTCAGCAAGGAGCCTGCTTCTCCCTCTCCCTCCTTCCCTCCCTCTTTCTCTCTCATGGATAAATAAATAAAATCTTAAAATAAAAATCACAAATAGAGACTGATGTTATATTAACGTTTTAGGAAATAGCACTGGTACCCTGACACAGTTCCTATGAATTCTGTCTTATACTTATTCAAAAACTGAACACTTTCAATAAAATTAGCAGCTTCTATCTAGTACATACCTGACTGCACAGCCTGTCCTTATAGGCCTATTGGCTGTCTCTTCTCTCCCACAATTACAGAAGTTGTCCCTGCTTGGCACTCTGTGTCCCTCCCTGGGGCTGGGAGGAAAGGCGGGTAGGATCTGTGAGTGCAGGACCAAATCCAGGAGGGAGGGGAAATCCATTCCAACCCGTCTCCACATTCCAGCATCACCTTCCTCATGGTGGGTTAGGTCTCCTTAGAGTGCTGTGTTGGGAGATGGTGTGTGTGCACAGAAAGGGCACAGATTTCTTGTCAATGGTTTCAACCCTCCCCTCACGCTCAGCTCCTTTCCTTAATGCCAAAGATGGATTAGACCCCCTTGGTCTTCACATGATGTGGGAGTGTTCCCAAACTGCTGGTACTCTGGATCTATGGAAGTGAGACTGAGAACAGGGCTTGAATTAGATCTGTAAACACATAGCTTACTTTAGAGGTTGCTTACCTAGGGATTGGGGCGATCTGTAGTTTGATACTAGGATGATTATCCTGTTCTGCCTTGGTTATTTGGGGTGTTGCTGTAACCTGTTCTCTCTCGTTCAGAGAAAGACAAGACATTTCAGATTCTGTCTTATTGGCCAGTTCTTCTGTTGATGTTATATTTGTGTCAGTAACTATAGAGTCAGAGGTAACTCCTGTATATGCAAGGTCAAGAAGGAAAATAAGGTTTAACAACTTAATGCTGAAACTAAAAGGCAATAAAATGAAAAATCAATATATACAATGATTTCCCAGTTAAATACAGAGCAACTGATTTGAAGTGAGATGTATAACTAGTTTTTCCTGCCCAGCCCTCTAGAAATACCCTGCTATATCAGGCCATCAACCAGCCCTCCAGACAGCCTTTGGGTTTTCTTGCCACTTGAGATGGATTCTTGATACCTTTTCAACATTCTGAACACATCCCTAATCTCTTATTCATTCTTGAGGGAGGTTCCCATAGGGACTAATCATTGTCCTTTACTCTAATGCTGTACCTAGGGTCAATTTCCTTGACTTACTAGGGTTAACTCATTTGACCTTCCAATCTCTTCCTACCCAGAGATGACCACATGGCTATTATTTTGGGAAGTGGGTGAAAAAATGTCTTGTGATAGCTCAGTCACAACAACCAAAATGAAAGGATGGAAATTAGAATGAGATAGGCAGATATTATGGCTGGAGGCTAAAGCTCTAAGAGAGGTCAATGGGGGTCAAGAAGTGGGAAAGGCATGGATTCCTGTCTTTCTTCTCAGCCTTCAGAAGAATAATGCTATAAATTATAAATAAATATCTGAATAGTAACATCATGCCCAGTGTAAGGGTATGATTGCATATATCTTCTCTGTGACCTTATCACCAAAAGTAATGGGCTAGTTAGACATCATTCCACATGACTTGATTGTTCCCCAAAGTTCAAACTGTCTTAAAAGAAAAGCATTTGTCACCTTCCAGGATCAGAAAATGAATCTATTTTATTTTCTCAAAGTAGCTTGTTTTTTCTTTCCATTCATATAACAAATATAAACAACTATAGTGGGCCACTACTGTGTTTGGCACAGTATTTTTCATAGAAGAGTTTTCTAAAGCTTCTGACCAATTACAGCAATGGTTAACTGAGTGAAAAGGTTCCCACTCCAGCTATTTTAAAAGGCTATAATGTGAATTTGGATGTAAGTGCTGGTGGGTTGTTATAACATAGAGGCATCTCTCCCTTCTGCCTCAGTCTTGTCTGAGAAAGAGCCACTTGTCTGCTCCTACCTAGTGCTCCAGGGAAGCAAGACACCTTACTCTAGGCTGCTTTTGTGCAAATAACCTTTGTGTGGTGCTGAGCAGTATATTTACCTGTAAAAATAGAAATAAATCAGCTACTGACTGTGGCTAAAAAAATCAGCTACTGACCGTGGCTAAAAAAAACGTGGCTAAATGAACCAAGAAGTGAGAGGGATTTCAGGGGACTTCTAATTCTTTTCTTTTTTTCCCTTTTGAATTCCTCAATGACTTTTACTTGAGCAGCTGGAGGGAGTGAATTTAAATACAAAAATAACAGTACCTTCTGTGGTTCTGTTTGGGTCTTGCAAAATTTTAAGAACGACTTCCCGTAACTCTTGTATTGGCTAGAAGAAAGAAAATACATAAACAGTATTAAAAACATTAATGGAGAAAATGATCTAAGGAACTTTGCTTACCAACCAATGAGCTTTTTTTTAATAATAAAAATGTTTCCTTTTTTACCTCTTATCTAACTATAACATTTAAAAAGTTCCAGACTTAGAGCTTTATGTGAAAAATGAAGGAACAAAGAAGATGTTGGTTAAATGCTGGCATGCTTGACTTTAATGAAGAGATATGCTTATGGAAAGCTATCTATAGTGACATTTCTCTAATCAGTTAATTTTCTTAATGACTTATATGATCCCACTGAGGTGTGTTTCCACATAAAGATTCTGGCTCAAAGATGTAAAGTTAGCTATACAAAAATGTAGCATATGTTTTCAGTGTTGTCTTAAGTGTCTTTGTGTTTATCATAAAAGCCATATACTATTATATCATATTATTATTACAGGAAAACTGAACAATATTCAAACCTAAAAAGAGAAATCACCCACAATCCAATCACCCAAATACAGCCTTTAGTTAGCATTTTGGATAATTTTTCCCAGCCTTTCCTTTCTTTCTTCTTTTATTTAGTAATATAACATAGCACTAAACACAATATATAAAATAAATATTAAACCTCACATAAAAATATAATATTAGAAAAAATCCATTATTATTAAAAGTACTTTTCTGGTAAAATATTAAACAGTACTTTTCTGGTAAACTTTTCTGAGATAGCCTTCCTTTTTTCAAAGTATCTAAACCATGCCATGGAGCAGAACATCATAAATGAACTGTAATATTTCATAGGAACATTGTATTTGGAGCTTGGTCTTTTTGACCTGGGATTCTGTATCAAATAAATGATAAATGTAAACTGACAATAAAGTATAATAGCAAAGCTATTTATACATTTTCACAAAGTCTAATGTGCTTTAAGCTTAAGGGAATGGGAATAAATGTCCAGAATACCTTGCAAAAAGTCTGAATTATATAAAACATTTATCAAACATATTTTACATTTTTACAGTCTTCTAGTTAAAGATGATGGATTCAATATACATTTATTTCTAACCCCCACTGAACTCTACTAAAATGATAATGGGAATAAAGGAAGCAATAGCTATGAAGAATAGAAGAAATATCAAGATTTGGAAGCTAGAATGTAGAAGGAAGAGGTAATCAACTTAGCCAACTTGAAAGACCTGAATCCTAAGCTGGCAGTGTGGCACAACATGATTCAACCCCAGGGCCTTTCGGAAAGGCTCAGGAATGAAGGGTGGGGTCAAAATCAGGAGGACTCAAACATCTGTTCAGCAGTCAGACCTCTAAGTCTTTTTTTAAAGATTTATTTATTTACTTATTCAGAGAGAACGAGAGAGAGGCAGAGACACAGGCAGAGGGAGAAGCAGGCTCCATGCAGGAAGCCCGATGTGGGACTTGATCCCCAGTCCCCAGGATCACACCCGGGCTGCAGGCGGCGCTAAACCACTGTGCCACCGGGGCTGCCCCTCTTTTTTTTTTTTTTTTCTTTAAAGATTTTCTTTATTTAATTGAGAGAGAGACAGAGAGAGAGAGAAAGCACAAGCAGGCGGAGTGGCAGAGGGAGAGAGAGAGGGAAAAGCAGGAAGCCCAATGCAACCTATCAAGCCTGGAATATGTCAGAAAGTTCTGGGAGAAGGGTTTCTAAGAAAAAGAAATTGCTAGGATATCTGATGTTTTAAAAGTATTGGGATATTTTGGACCTCATCAAGATAAAAAGCTTTTGCACAGCAAAGGAAACAACAAAACTAAAAGGCAACCAATGGAATGGGAAAAGATATTTGTAAACGATATATCCGAAAAAGGGTTAATATCTAGAATCTATAAAGAACTTCTCAAAATCAACACTCCAAAAATAAATAATCCAGTTACTTATTGCTTCTTCAGGCAGAGAACATGAACAGACATTTCTCCAAAGAAGACATACAAATGGCCAACACACATGAAAAAATGCTCAACATTACTTGCCATCAGGGAAATACAAATCAAAACTGCAATTAGATACCACCTCACACCTGTCAGAATGGCTTAAATTAACAACTCAGGAAATAACAGATGTTGGCGAGGATGCAGAGAAAGGGGAACCCTCTTGTTTTGTTGGTGGGAATGCAAACTGGTGCAGCCATTCTGGAAAACAGTATGGAGGTTCCTCAAAAAGTTAAAAATAGAATTATAATTCTATTTTTAGAATTATAAATTCTAATCACCAGCAATTGTACTACTGGGTATTTATCCAATAGATACAAAAATGTTGATTTGAAGGGGTACGTGCACCTCAATGTTTATAGCAGCACTATCTACAATAGCCAGAATATTGGAATGGAATATTACTCAGCCATCAAAAAGAATGAAATCTTGCCATTTGCAACAACATGGATGGAACTAGAGTGTATTATGCTAAGTGAAATTAATCAGTCAGAAGAAGACAAATATCATATGATTTCACTCATAAGTAGAATTTAGGAAACCAAACAGATGAACATAGGGGAAGGAAAGGAAAGGAAAAATAAAATAAGATGAAAACAGAGAGGGAGGTGACGCTTAACTATAGAGAATAAACAGAGTTGCTGGAGGGGAGGTGGGTGTGTGATGGGCATTAAAGAGGGCCTTATTGTGATGAGTACATGGTATTATGTGTAAGTGATGAATCACTAAATTCTACTCCTGAAACCAATACTAAAATACATGTTAACTAACTTGAATTAAAAAAAAAAAAGCATTGAAAAATACAAACAGAAAAAAGCTTGGGAATTAATTATATAGTAATAAATACTCAGAGAACTAAGCAAAGGACTAAGAACTAAGAAAATAAGACAAAAATTAACTTCAGGAAAGTAGAAAGTTGTGCTTGAAAGGCAAAGTAACCATAGTATATATTACATGGCTATATGTATTCATGTATTTCTTACATATTCATAACAATATAAACACAGCATTATTCATAACAATAGTGACCAGGATTTCCATATGACTCTAGTGGAAATATGGAGGATGGCAAAAGTTTGCAGGCATCTATCTCTTGCAGGCGTGTGTGTGTGTGTGTGTGTGTGTGTGTGTATGTGTGTATGAGAGAAAGAGGGTTAAATCCTCATATTGCACAGTTGGAAGTCTACAAATCATGTCTAAAACTGAAAAATCAAGAAATAGCAATATAAGTATAATATCTCAAACTATCCAGGTAAATGTGAAAATAATGTTTGCTCTGGGAAGTGGGGAATGGGAGGGGAGGGACACAGAGGCCTTATGGAAAGAAACTTATTAAATGTTTTTGACTATTTAATCCATGTGTGTGTACAACTCTGATTTTGAACAATCATGGGAAGAGGCACATTGGAATATAAAATGACATGGTAAGTGACATTTAAGTGAAAAGAGTCATAAAACTTGGAGGCAGTCTTTGTTAAAAAAAGTTATATGGAGGGGCAGCCCAGGTGGCTCAGTGGTTTAGCGCTGCCTTTAACCCAGGGCGTGATCCTAGAGACCCAGGATTGAGGCCCACATTGGGCCCTCTGCATGGAGCCTGCTTCTCCCTCTGCCTATGTCTCTGCCTCTCTCTCTCTCTCTCTCTCTGTGTGTCTCTCATGAATAAATAAATAAAATCTTAAAAAAAAAAAGTTATATGGAGACAGTGGTTTTACTAGGTTTTAGAATTAAATTTTTTTTCATGCCCTGGCTCTGAATTATTGCTGGGTGAATATTGACATGTTGGGCTTAATGTGTTTTTAGGTCCTTTATAGTGGGGTATGACTTTGTAAGTACTGCAAATTGACGTAACTTTCATGCTATTACTTTCCACAAATGCCTATTTCTACAATGAGTGTAAAGTGAGACACACTCACTTCACAACAACAGTGATTCTATTGGTTTACATGAAACACTACTTCTTGCCAAATAAATTAAAAAAAATATTTTCAAAGTTTATTCATTTGAAAGAGAGTGCGTGTGCACACGAGTGGGGGGGAGGGGCAGAGGGAGAGGGAGAGAATCTCAAGCAGACTCCCTACTGGGAAGCCCCACATGGAGCCTGATCACATGATCCATGAGATCATGACCTGAACTGAAATCATGAGTTTCTATATACATTTTTAATTAAATATACATAAAGGACATGTTGTGCTTTGTATATTGTATATAACTTTATGAAGTGAATTAGAGATTTAACATGACACTGTATGACTGCCACATTGCAAACAACAGACCACTCACATGAGAGGATTTTCAGGAAGTTACCCAGCCAAGACAGATACTCACTGTTGCCCCATTTCTAATGGCCTCTTCATACAGCCCAATAACATCAAAGGTACCTTTACTTGCCAACAACTTTGCTTTAAGGATCCAGAATTTAGAAAATTTTTCAATCTCAGGAATACTGGACAATATGGTTAATATTGCATTAGAAGGTACACCCTGTTAAAAAAAAATACCCAGAGGTATTATTACCACTTTGTTGTTATTCTCACATTTAATATTCATCAGTTATATAGAAATCAGTCTGATCACTTTTTCTTACTTTTTTTAAAAAAAATTCAGTTATACTGAGGTACAGTTTACATATAATAAAATGCACCCATTTAAACAGTTTATTTAAATGAATTTTGACACTGGTCATTTAATTTTAAGAGTTATATGAGACCAAATAGGAAAACGTTTTTCATAGCTGAAGGTAAGGACTATGTTTACATTTTAATGCAAAACCAACCCCTAAACCGAGCCAAACCTTAGAATAATCAACATGCATATATTTCTTACAAATTCATAATACTGTAAACACTGAATAGTGAATAGAATTTCCATATGCCTCTAACAGAAGTATGAAGGATGGCATAGGTAAGCAAGGGTCAAGGGCTATATATATGTGTGTGTTTGGGGATTCATGCAGTGTATATAAAAAGGGCTAATTCTTACAAAAAGTAACTTTGAAATGGCCTCACTGATTTGGTCCCCTTCTGGCTTGTACCTGGAGCAAGGCAGTGACATGGACCCAGAGGAATGTGGGGAGCTACCATGTCCAGAAACCCAGATACTGGCATACCTGGCCAAGCAGTGCCTCCTACTTCTCCTGAGACAGGGGAGCCCCAAAGATAAGCTCATAATCAAGAATCATCAATGTTTGAGTAAACCAACACTACATGAAAGAGACATAAAACTCAACAGAGTTGAAGAAGAAATCAATGAGCTGATAATTTGGCTGTGGAATTCTCCCAGAACTCAGTGCGACAGAACAAAGTAATGAAGAGCATGAAAGGAAGTTGAGTTCTGGAGGGTGTATCTATTACTCAGGAATTCCAACACCCATCTAAGAGAGGGAACATTCACCAAGACTGATCAGACACTAATTTCAACAAATTCTATCAAGCAGAACACATGTAGGCTACATTTACAATGCAGTATAATTAAAAGTTGAAAGAAAAATAGAAAAAAACCCCACAAAACAAAACAGAACTCTATCTGGAAGTTGAAAAATATTCTTCCAAGATAACTTTCGGGTTAAATGGAAATCAATTATTAACTTAGAGTCTTCTAGATCCAAACCCAGCTTTTATTATCCTCTGCTTGTGACGGGGGGGGGGGGGGGTGGGCGCTGCGCGCTGGGATTCTGTAAATCACTGGCTGCTTTCGCAGCAGCTCCTTGCTGGACTCTGCCAGTAGGGGGACGTTGAGGGAGGTTGTGGGGATGGAGAAGAGAGGGACTTCCTCTTTCCTATTTCCTTTTGCCAAGCCAGCAATGGGCCTTCACTCTGGCAGCAGCAGTTAGTTCTACCCTCCACGTTTTTTCCTGGTACTTAGAGATCCTGCCTCACTGTGCTCCTTCAGCGGCAAGGGCACCAACAAGGTAGCATCGTTTCCTCAAGGTCTGAGTCCTAGACCTGCTGGGCCCCTCCTCCAGTTCCTCTGGAACCCGCATCTCCTGGCATCTCCTAGCTAGTTCGTTAGAGCTGGAGTTTGTCAGTCTCAGCTTCTTGGTTCCGATACCCTCAACCTTTCTTTGTCCCCACCCTCCCAGACCCAGTGGGTGATAGCTGCTTCCCAAAGTTACTGCCACTGTTATGTCAGGTTCCCTTTTGCTGCCAGCCCTGTGTGTAGTACCCACATCTCCTCTGATGGTCCCTTTACCATTTTTTGTGCACACAGGCTCACAAAGTGCTTTCATATCCCACAGCCAGCATCTGCTCCTCTTAGTATGTACCGGGGAGTCAGGGTGCCTGGGAAATTGTCTCTCCAGTGTGGCTGTTAATCAATGACTAGGGAAGTATTAATACTATTGCTCCTTGCCCCTAATCAGGATGACTCTGAGAGGTCTGATCCAGTCTCCAGAGCTCCCCTGTGGGATTGTGCTCACAGTTATATTCCATGGATTTTGTTTGATACTACATCCTACTTGTCCTCCTTTCCCTTCCTGGCTTCACATCCCCACTCCCCTCTTAGTTTTCCTTGGGATCCTCTTCCTAATAAATTACTTTCACACAAATTCTCCTCTTAGGGTTTGCTTCTAGGGAACTTACAAAAGACACTGTGAAAACAACCTTTACATTACATTCTTTTTATGAAGATACCTGGTGCAATTTCTGCTTTTCTGACTTGACTCTAACACAGAACATTACTTAGTCAAATGTAAAGGGTATGACCAAAGCTAAATTCAGAGGCAAATTTATAGCATTAATTATATTTTTAAGAAAATAAGACTGATATAAATGATTTAAGCTTTCAACTAAAAAGGCTAATAAAAAACAAACATAAAAATAGATGCAGACATGGATGCAAGAGAAAAAAAATCAATAAAACCCCAAAGATGGCCTTTTAAAAAGATTAATAGAGAAATCTTTAAATAAAAGGCACAAAATTACTAACATTACCTGGAGAAATATAAAATCCCAATAAACTAATGATCATAGAAAAAAATTGAAAAGATATACCTAAAACTATCCCCCATAGTCTAGATAACTTTATGGGCAAGTTCTTACTAAACTTTCAAAGAAAAAAATAATTCTCATGTTGTATAAACTATTTTCAGAGTATAGGAGGAAAGGAAAATGCCCAACTTATTTGACAAAGACAGCACAATACTAATTTTAGGGAAACACAGGAAAAGACAACTAAAGAATATACATAAAAATCTGAAATAAAATATTTGCAATTCACAAAACTATATACTTCCTTTCTCTTCTTTTATGATAATTGTATGAGATCATATAAAGTGTTAGAATAGGGCCTGGCATTCAAGAGCCACTATTTAAGTGCATGTCATCATTATTATTGCTACTCTTCTTCTATAATTAAAAAAAGCAGCTGAATTTCTGCTTAGACCAGGTTTTTTTTCTCTTAAACTATATTTAAGAAAACTGTTTAAAAACTCTAAGACTCTAGGCCAAGGCTTTGGGAGCTTATCCTTCTCACCTCCTCAATGAGCTGCAGACATTGTGTTAGGGTGCTGTTAATTTTATTGGACAGTTCAAGTTGTGCTTTCTTTTCTTCATCTTCTTTTTCCATACTCTTCCAGAATGAAATATTCATTTCCTCTATTACTTTTCTTTTTGTTTTAAGTTCCATAGGAGGCCGTTTATAGATTTTCCCCTTAGACTTCTGCCATTCTTCCAGTTGTTTCCTGTTATAAAATTAAAGGGGGTGGGGTGGGAAAATGCTTTAGGTTTCTTTTTGTATATAGTCACAGTTCCGAAGTATAGATATGCATGGATTGAGTACCGCTAAATACCTACACCGATACACAAAATTAGGAAAATGGAATAAAAACAATTTACAAATGGGTAATGGCAGCACTGGTTGACCCTACCCTTCAGAAGGCAGACTGCAGAGGGATTACTAGGATTACAGTAATCCCTGTGATACAGTGGCTAGTATCTTAATCTTCAAATTCCTTGACTTCACAATTATTCTTCATTATTTTTTTCTAAAAATTTTCATTTCACCTGTATATTACCTCTAGTATTTGCTTTCCTAGGAGATCCTTCCACCTCTGAGATCTCAAACTCAGTACTCCATTTCTCTTACCATAAACTCTCTGCCATTCAAACAGACCCACCAAACCTGCATTCTGCCCTTATTAGGGTCTTGGGCAGAATGATCCACTTTGCCCAGTTCCTTAGCCCTCTCCTGACCACATATGACCCCCTTCCTTCTTTTTTTTTTATTTTTTTTTTATTTTTTATTTTTTATTTATTTATTTATTTTTTCTTCCTTCCTAAACAAGATCAGTAATTTCAAGAGTGTTAAGGAGCTAGTCTCTGATGGTGGCCAAGTTCTAATCCTCATTCTCCTCCACTGTTCACATCTTCCACTCCTGCTTCTAAGCAGTCAACAGACTACTGTTGGAGGAGGGATCAAGCCCCATGGATTCAAGCATGTGAATGTATGGTCTTTAGCTTCTTTAAATTACTACATGTTTATAACTCACAGATATATATTTCAAGCCAGATTTTTCCCTGGAGCCTCAAACTTTGTAAAACCCACTCCTAATTGTTATTTTTATTAAAAATTTTCTAAAAAAATATTTTATTGGGGCCATCCCTGGATGGCTCAGCGGTTTAGCACCTGCCTTCTGCCCAGGGCATGATTCTGGAGTCCTGGGATTGAGTCCCGCATCGGGCTCCCTGCATGGAGCCTGCTTCTCCCTCTGCCTGTGTCTCTGCCTCTCTTTCTGTGTCTCTCTTTTTTTTTTTTTTTTTTAAATTTTTATTTATTTATGATAGTCACACACAGAGAGAGAGAGAGAGAGGCAGAGACACAGGCGGAGGGAGAAGCAGGCTCCATGCACCGGGAGCCCGACGTGGGATTCGATCCCAGGTGTCCAGGATCGCGCCCTGGGCCAAAGGCAGGCGCCAAACCGCTGCGCCACCCAGGGATCCCTCTTTCTGTGTCTCTCATGAATAAATAAATAAAATCCTTGAGAGAAAAAAAAAGATTTTATTTATTTATTTTAGAGAAATAGAGCAAGGACAAGCAGGGGGAGCAGCAGACAGAGGGAGAGGGAAAAGCAGGCTCCCTGCTGAGCAGGGAATCCCCCCTCCCCCAACATGGAGCTCAATCCCAGGAACCTGGCACATTCAACTGACTGAGCCACTCAGGCACCCCCTTGTTGGTTTTTTTATTTGATGCTGGCAGGCATTTCAAATTTAATACTGTCTAAAACAAAGGTCTTGATTTTCATCTCTAAACCTGTTCCCAAACAGCCTTTCCTACATTGGTGAATAGTACCCCAATCTACCCAGTTGCTAGGATCTAAAGCTAGGAGTTGTCTTTATGTAGTTCTTTCTTTTCCCCACCTCTGACAAACCACTGTAGAGGCAGTAGGCTTCTATCCCTCCTATCACCCTCCTAGTCCTTATCACTATCACCTTCTGCCTGAAATGCCATAGCAGCCTCTTTCCTAAACCATGTCCTTGCTTCCACTTTCATCCTTATCAAATTCATCATGTGCACAGTAGCCAGAGTGGTTTTTAAAGTGTAAAGTGGACTGTGCCACTACCAGAAACTTCCCATGGCTCTTGGAATAAAATTAAACATATTTTCCATGGCGGAAAGGCAGTATAATTTGTGTCCTGCCTGCCTCTCCAACCTCATGTCATACCACTTTCCCTCTCCCTCCCCTCCAGGAGCTCTGGTATCCCTTCAGTTACTTGAGCCATGCTCATTCCTGTCTCAGGGTCTTGAATTATCGTCTTTATCCAGTCTTCTGCCCAAATGACACCTCTTTAAGAGGTAATTATCGGTAATTATTTTATTTCATCAATGTGTTCATTTTTTGTCTTCTCCACTAGAATGCAAATTCTGTGAAGGCAAACACCATGGATATACCAGTGCCTAGCTCAGTGCCTAGAACACACAAGTGTTCAGTAATCTACAGCAAAATTCACTTTTTTTCAAGTATATAGTTCTGCGAGTTTTGACAAATGCACAAAGCTATCTAACTATAACTACATTCAATATATACCTTCAAAAATTCCCTCATGCTTCTTGGTAGTCACTTCTGTTTCTCTTCCCAGCTCCTGGTGATCACCAATCTATTCTGACCTTATGGTTTTGCTTTTTTCCAGAATATCAGTAATGAATTAAAACCTCTTAGCTTCTCTCCTTGACTCCAGAGCACAATCCATAGCACTTATTTCAGGCCCAACTGCCCTGCTCCCTTCACCTTCATGCTGACCACCTGCTTATAATGACAGATGCTGAGATTCTGGCATATGTTTCCTCTAGGGTCCTGGCATTCTTCCTATCTTAGCCTTCCTTCCAACGATAAATGAAGAAGAAATTTACCTTTTTCTAAAGCCAACTTATTCCCAGAACCTCAATGCTATGATTTTATTATTCTAGTACTTTCCATATAGACACCAGAAAAAACTCCACTAAGGCAGACTGTGTGCTCACCCCTGTATCTCTCAGTGTCCAGTACATTATAGGTGCTGAAGGGACATTTGAGCAATGAGTGAGTGATCTATCCCTCTTCACAGATTCCTCTTATGTAATCAAACATGGTCAGCACTCCACACACTGTCTTAAAGACCCATCATCCCTTATCTGGTCTAGACTATGAGCTCCAGGGGAGACACCCTGACTTCCTCATTCACCAGCTTGAGGTCTTGTACTCAGTTTTCTCTTTGCTCAGAAGGCTCATCCTTTTTTTTGTCACTATCTTTTCCTAGACCAGATGTCACTGTTGAAAGTATTTCCCTGACCCATCTATCTCAAGAAGTCAACTCAGCCTCATTCTCTCAATCACTTCACCCTAAATTAAACTGTTTATTTTCTGTCTCTTCAGGAGGGCAGAGAGCTTATTGGTGGTGTGCAGGGCTGTATTCAGGGAATAAATCCTGCCCTCACTTCATCCTGCTATATACCTTTTGGCTACCATCTCATTTTCCATGTTCATTTCACCTTTGTCGGGAATCTCCTTATTTTCTACTCCAACCAAGTGTACACAAGTGCTTCTTCTGGGAGGTTCACTGCATTATGAGACTATATCAGGTCCTGTGCAGGCAGACAGTGTGAAATCCCTTGGCTTGGTTTCCAGCTACATGGGTGTTAATGTTAACTCCCAGTACCCTGAGATCCTGATTTCTACCATTTGAACTCTGGATGTGAACTCATTGCTCCTCTTTGTCTTAGCTTACGTTCCAAAACGGCCTGCTCACACTCATGGAAGTTTCCTGTTCCTTCTTCCCTGATAGCTTTTCTGAATTTAACCACTGATCTGCTTAACAACGACTACCAGCTCCCCACGTGCTAGCTTTGTAAATTCAGTGTTCTAGCTCCTCCCATTTGGCCTCTTGCACTGCTCTTCAGTCCCTGCAGGGTGTTTCTTGAATGAGTAGTCTACATCTTCAACCCCTATTCCTCACTCAACCATTGTTTCAATTTCTTTTTAAAAATAAATTATTTTTCGCTTCGGCAGCACATATACTAAAAAAATAAATTATTTCAAGCATACAGAAAATTACAGAAAATAATTTCTAACACATGTATGTACTACCCAGCTCTATCAAGTCTTAATATTTGTTATATTTGCTTCCAATCTTCTCTTTTTCAGGGTTGTAGCTAAAAATTACTCAGAATCCATTATTTACAGAAGCCTATCTCCTGATTGAGTATTCCTGATTCTCAGTTTGCCTAATCTTAAATTGCAAAACTATGGAATTAGACAAAGTACCTTCGATCCTCTGCTGTGATCTTCTTAATATTTGGATTGGTCTGGGTCCCATTTGGGACTCTTCCTCCATTTATAGTTTTGTTACCAGCTTGAGTTTTGGGAGCTGTCTTATTAAGAAAGTGGTTCTGGGGAAGAGTCTTTTTCAACTTGGAGTCCAAAGTCTGTGCTTTTTGTTCATAGCTGTTGCGGCATTTATTACCACTGGTTCCATTTGCTGTTATGACAGGGGTGCTTGGAATGACTGAATTAAAACTGCCAACTGCCAAATTAGGCCTTTGGCTTGTGCGTTTTGATTTTTGTGGTGCACATGACGTCTGAGTTTTGGAACAAGGTTGAGTGGATTTCTGATCTTGCTTAATGTTTGGATGTCTGTTGTTAAAGCCTCCCCGAAGCACACTGGGGCATGTCCAGGGTTTGGTTTGTTTTACTTTCTGTTCAGTAACAGTGTGTGACTGTACCTTACTTTCATTTGGTCTTTCAGAGTTATCTCTATTAACCTTTATATCCTTTATGTCCTTGACCACTGTTTTTTTTGATGCCTGAGTCCTACCAAGGGTCTGAACATTATGAGACGGAACTGTCTTTGGGAGTTTTTCTCCTGGTCTTGCAAGATTTGTTCCTCTTGAGAGTTGCTGTGACTTTACTGGTGGTGTCCTAATTTGTGTTTTTCCAACAAACTGTTTATTAACTCTGTCTTTCAGAACAGCACTATTTCCTGAACCTTTGCCCAAGGCTTGTTTAGGAGCCAAACTGCTCTTGACTTGATTATAAGAGTTAGTCTTTGGCTTACCTATGGCCCATAATTCAGGATTTGGCTTCGTTTCAGAGTCTGGTAAAGTTTGGGGCAAGTTCTCTTTGTTCATCTCTTTTAGAAAGCTATCCAAGGGTTCATTTTCAATATGGTTACTGTTCACAGAGTCTGCATATTTAGTATTTCCTTGATCTGCTACTTGCTGCTTTGCAGTTTTCAATTCTTGCATATTAAGTGATCCCATGGTTTTTCTAGATAATTCTTCAGTAGTGGATGATACAGCTTTATGCTGTTGGCCTTTGCTGGAAGGCTTACAGTTCGAGTTAGAAGAAACACATCCTGAAGTCAGCCTTCTACCCAGAAGTTTTGGTGGCTCCAACTTTGACTTCTGGGATCCCATAAGATTGCCAGGTCTGGGCTGGAGCTTAATGCTGATGGGTCTTGTAGCTTTGATAGGCAAAGCAACATGATTGGTAACATCCTTTTTGGGTATTATATTCTAAAAAGACAAAGAGAAACATAAAAAAGTAAATTCATCACAATAGCTCACTATTTTTAAAATAAAAAATTACTAAAAAATAAAAAAAATTATTTTATTTAGAATTTAAGAAAGCTGAATCTGAGAAAATAAATGCTCATTGATGACTTAAAATTTATTTATTTAATTTAGAGAGTGAGCATGAGTGGGTGGGGGGAGGGGCAGAGGGAGAGAATTTCAAGCAGACTCCCCACTGAGTGCAGAGTGTAGAGCCAGACCAAGGCTTGATCTCCTGACCATGAGATCATGACCTGAGCTGAAACTAAAAGTCAGATGCTCAAATGACTGAGCCACTCAGATGCCCCTAGATGATCTTGAAAACTTGAACTGTAATCAGAATATACCAGAATATTTAAGCTTGATAGAATTAAGCAGAGATACAGTGAACATCCAAAAATTGCTATTTAAAAAATAAATTTGCCTCAGTTGAACAAGTACTTGCTGAATGCTCCATTATGTTCCAGATCAAGTGTCCTTCTAGGGAGGGACTCTGGGAAGATAGATACATAATAAACTTCTGTTGAGGTATCTCCCAAGTGCCTCCTAGTAGTACTGTGTATTGCTCCACTAATTTTTTCTTCTTCTTTTCTTTTTTAAACAACACTGTTTTTGTAAAGGTCATTGTCACACAAGAACCTTTGTCTTGTCTCTGGAGATCAGTGCAATGATAGGTGGTAGATGCTGGGAGGCCTAAGATACTTTAGAACAGTTTTCAATAAAATCTAACATCTTAGTAGAAAGTTAGTCAAATTTTTAAAGCCGGGACACGGTTTTAAGGTTAGATTCTACATTATTATCAAGTAAATATTTTAGTTATGTGATTTTATCTTGGATAAGAAAGGTAGGACTAGGTCATAGAGAACTTAGAAAACTAGGGATAGGAATTTATAATTGATATGGGAAATAATTAGAGCAAGCCACTGTGGATTCTGGAGCATTTGCACTGAGAACAAGTATTTACTTATTTATTATTATTATTATTTTTATTATTTTTTAAAGATTTATTTATTTATTTATTCATGAGAGACACAGAGAGAAACAGAGAGGCAGAGACACAGGCAGAGGGAGAAGCAGGCTCCATGCAGGGACGTGGGACTCGATCCCGGGTCCCCAGGATCATGCCCTGGGATGAAAGCAGATGCTAAACCACTGAGCCACCCAGGGATCCCTATTTATTATTATTTTTAAAAGATTTTATTTATTTATTCATGAGAGACACACAGAGAGAGGCAGAGATACAGGCAGAGGGAGTAGACTCCCTTTGGGGAGCCTGATGTGGGACTCAATCCCAGGACCCTGGGATCATGACCTGAGCCAAAGGCAGATGCTCAACCACTGAGCCACCTAGGTGTCCCTGAGAGCAAGTATTTAGAAAGGAGAATTTGGCAGAGATTTATAGATTATATATGTCCAGGGGAAGATATGGGAGTGCTAGAGTTACCACTCTTTACTTTTGATTTGGTAATATTCTTGAGAATTACTATGTAAACTTTGTGAACATATAAAGAAAGTCTATAATCAGAACTATTTGACATTAAGGGCAGAGATGTTCGCTCTAGAATGGTAAATGTACAGCAGTGTTACTGGGGGTGGGATGGGGCAGGGTTGGAAGTGGGAGGCAAGGAGATGGATGGTTACATGGTTACCATGGTTAAAGCTGGGTTACTCCTTGAGTCCTAACGTTTACATCCACCTCTGATCATTCCATTATTGCTTAGTGAAGAGGCAGGGATGATGGTATCAAAGTTTCCAAACATGTGCTATTCATTAGTTGTTCTTTTTATTTAAATTGAGATATAATTTGCATCCCATAGAATTCATCATTAAAATGTCTAAGTCAGTGAGTTTTAGTATATTCACAAGGTTGTATAACCATCACCACTCTCTAGATTCAGAATATTTTCATCACCCCAGAAAGAAATCCCATACCTGATAGAAGCCACTCATTTCCTTCTCCCCACAAACAGTGGCAACCACTAATCTACTTTCTGCCTCTACAGATTTGGCTGTTCTAGACATTTCATATGAATGGAATCATATAATATGGGCCTTTTGTGTCTGGCTTCTTTCATGTAGCAGAATGTTCTTGAGGCTCATTCATATTGCAGCATGTGTCAATCTTCACCACAATTTTTCAATAATAAACTTTATTTTTTTAGAGCAGTTTTAGGTTCAAAGCAAATTTGAGTGACAAGTACAAATTCTTGTAAACTCCTTGTCTGCATACATGCATTTCATTACTTTTTATGGCTGAATAAATATTCCATTTCATGGATATACCATATTTTGGTTATCTACACATTGACTGATGGGCATTTGAATTGTTTCCACTTTTTGGCTATTATGAATTATGTTGCTATGAACATTTGTTATAAGCTTTTATGGGAGCAGATTTTTTTCAGTTCTCTTGGATATATACCTAGGAGTGGAATTGCTGGATCATATGGTAATTCTGCTTAACTTCGAGGAACTGCTAGACTGTTTTCCAAAGTGGCTGTAGCATTTTACATTCCCACCAACATTGTATAAGACTCTAATTTCTCCACATCTTCCCCAATCCTTGTTATCTGTCTTTTTTTGATTATAACCATCCTAGTGGGTATGAAGTGGTATTTCATTGTGGTTTTTATTTGCATTTCCTTGATGGGTAATGATATGGAGCATCTTTTCATGCCCTTATTGGCCACCTGTATATCTTTGGAGAAATGTTTATTCAGATCTTTTGTCCATTTTTAAATTATTATTATTATTATTATTATATTACTATTTTTCTTTGTCTATTTTAAAGTTGGGTTATTTGTCTTTTAATTGTTGAGCTACAAGGGTTCTTTATATATCCTGGGTAGTATAGGTTCTTATCATATATAAGACTTGCAGGTATTTTTCTCTTTTGTTCAGTTTTTATTCCTTTGAGATCAGCCTGACCTTGCTAATTTATTTAAGTGGTAGAAACGGTCCTGTCCTTCAGTTTTAAGTACTAAATGCTTACAAGAAACACTATGCTTACAAAAGTCATCTGGCTAACAAAATAGCCTGCAATCAATATGCAAATACAGACCATTAAGGCTGGAATTTTATTTTATTATCATCATTATTATTTTTTTTTAAGATTTTACTTTTAAGTAATCTCTATACTCAACATGGGGCTCAAACCTACAAATCAAGATCAAGAGTTGCATGCTCTACTGACTGAGCCAGCTGAGTGCTCCTTGGGTTGGAATTGAGCCCCTCCATTTAAGAAGGAAAGGTCAGGCATAGGCAGGGCTGGAGCTAGAACTTCAGTCTCCAGCTCCTCATTTCTGATAACTCACCTCAGAATTGATGGATCAAAATGATTAAAAAAAAAAAAATCCAAGAATGTACAAGAAAGAACAATTGATTCAAACTGAATTGGGTCACTTTATTTTGGACATATGAAGCCAGAGGAGAGAGAAAATGCACAAAGGATATGACTAGAATTTAAATCAAGACAGGTTTTCTGGATGTATACTAGGCACTGTACCAGACTCTAAGGGCATGCAAAGATGAGAGGAGAGGACACCTGCCGCTGAGGAGCACTAATAGAAATGGTAGAAGGATGACATTGCCAAGGGATGTGGGAAAGGATTAACTGTATGTGAGGCACATTCTACAACAAATCAATTTTAAGCATTGGAAGTTGAAAATCTGGAAATTGATTCTACTAAAATGTTTACCCAATGGAGATATTTATGCACCTCCAGAGGATCATACAGTCCAGTGTGTAGACATTTCTAAATGTATTTCAATATGCACTAACTCAATCCCTTTGAACAGCTCTATGAGATACCACCTCTTATTTCCATTTTACAGATAAAGTTAAATAACTTGCCCAAAGTCATTTAACTAGAAAATGAAGGAGTTAGGATTTGGACCTAGGTATTTTTTAACAATTATGCTTTACAGTTTCTCAATAAACTTAAGAGCATGGCCCCAAGGAATCCTTTCAAATCTTGGTTCAATATGTTAAACTGCCAGATAGGAACAGAAGATGAAAAACATTATGTGTTCCTTTAAGTAGTAATACTGCGGTAAGAGTATGCCAGAAAAGCTTTGTTCAAGTCCTGGCTCTAACCCTTAATGGCTGTGTAATTTTGGCAAAGTACTCAATCTCCTTTAGCCTCAGTCTTCTCATCTGTAAAATGGGAATAACAATAATGATATTTATCTTCTAGGAAGGGTGTCATAACATTCTGGTTTTCAAAAGATAGTTTTTATTTATGGCTATTGGCCCAACAAGTTTCCCCCTTTAATCTCAAAAGTATCTGGGCATTAAATCG
Source organism: Canis lupus baileyi (assembly GCF_048164855.1). Lineage (NCBI taxonomy): Eukaryota > Metazoa > Chordata > Mammalia > Carnivora > Canidae > Canis > Canis lupus. The sequence goes on along the minus strand of NC_132849.1, from coordinate 27,981,323 downwards.
TAAGGCCACTCTTCTTACAGGGTTGTTTTGAATATTGAGATACTGTGTGTAAAGTGTCTTGTCCAGTATCTGGATGATAAGTACTCAAATGTTAGCTATTACAATTAGGTATGAAAATGTTTTATAAGTTTTTTATAAATTCTGTCATATAAATGATGACTATTATTTGCCTAGTCCTTTTAGTTTCTCCTATTCCATAATTGCCTTTCCCCCTTAATTTTTATCTTCACAATTGGGTAAAAAAGATAGGTAGGCATCACCTCACATAAGAGATGATTTACTGAAAATCAGTATTGTCAGCTTCTAGAGAAGCCTCTGGGAACTCTGAATGTGGACAGTTTTTTTTTCCCAGGAGATTTTTCCTCTAAGACTTGCATGCTACACTAATTCAATCTGCATAAAGTAGAAGTTTAACCTAGTGATTCTCAACTGTTCACATCATGATGTACTAATTTTGCCTTATATTCATTTTCTATCCTTCACAGTGTCAATTATGTTATATGTAGCCTTTCAGAAGACTAGTTTTTCCCATTTAAACCTTGAAAATGTGAGGATCCTTTACCACTCTATCCATAATCTAGCTGAATTGAACTGTTGAGGAAGCTATCTTGTTAAGCAGCTTGGAAGATCTAATATAGGTGTTCCCTTTTAATGGCTACCGAGCCATTTAACTTCATGGCAGTACCAAAGTGGTTAAGACCATAGGCTCTCACTCTATCATGTAAGAACTATGTGACCTTGGGAAGTTACTTAATGTTTCTGTGAGTTAGGTCCCTCATCTGTAATATGGGGCTACTAAGTACTTACCTTATAAAGTTATAAGGACTCAATGAGTTTATGTTAAGTCAGAAAAGTGCTACACATAGCATGTACTCAATTAGTGTTAGTTATTAAGAGGACCAATGTACACCTGAGGATTTTTTTGGTTAATAAAGCTGAACTATAACATGCTATACTTTTCAAAAAGTGATTCTATCTCTTACTAAACCAAATGTTTTTTATTTATGAGAAATATCTTTGCATAACATAGTCTTTAGGTTGCAAACATCTTTATTATTTTTATCATTAATCATCCAAAATGATGATTATTAGTTTTAAAGATTTTATTTATTTAGAGAGAGAATGCATGCGGTGAGTGGGGGAGGGGCAGAGGGAGAGGAAGAGGCACAATCTCAAGCAGATGCTGCTGAGCACAGAGCCTGATGTGGAGCTGGATCCCAGGACCCTGAGATCATGACCTAAGCCGAAATCATGAGTCGGTCGCTCAACTGACTGAGTCACCCAGGTGTCCCCAAAATGATGATGATTATTTTTTAAAGATTTATTTTATTTACTTATTTTAGAGAGAGAGAGAGAGAGAGAGAGAGAGAGAAGGGGGAGGGCTGGACTCAGGTACATCTTAAGCAGACTCTACGCTAGGGGAGAGCCCGATGTGGGGCTTGATCTCACAACTTTGAGATTATGACCTGAACCAAAATCAAGAGTCAGGCACCCAGGCACCCACAAAATAATACTTTTTTTAAAAGACTTATTTCTACTTACAGATTTAGAAGGTGGAGGATTCAGACGATTACTCTTGGCTTTTAGATAAGGCCTATAAAAGATAAAATAAGATTAATTCTTAGTACAGAATGATCAGTAAGGTTTGGGAAGTATAGTGATTAAAATTTATTATAATTAGAATTATAAATAACTGGAATTTCTGTATATAGTAAAATAATTCAAAATTATATGCAATAAAGTCTTCTTATTATCCCTTTCTTATGCCTGCTATTCTACTCCTCAGTGACCACACCACTCTCCCATTTTTTTGTGATTCTTTCAGAGATGTCCTATGCATAAATACAGTACTCTAACAAGGTTAATGAAATATATGTGTTTTCTTCATATTTGCATAGTGTTGTTCATTCAAACATCATTCCTTGAACATGGCAATGTGCCAGGCTCCTCTAGAGATACAATGTCAAGTAAGGTAACAGCTCCTTTGAAAAATTTCCTTGTTTTAAGTATCTTTCACCGTGAATATTCATTATTTACCCCTGAATATTAAAAAAATAAAAACCAGAGGCATATATAAAATCTAGCCAGTGAGACAGAAAATGCAAAAAAGGTTAGGAAAGTAGAGGAGTATTTAGAAGGATTCAATATGCATGAATCAAAAATAATTGCCAGCCTAATAGGGACTTTGATCATGACTTGCTGTTAGTTTCCTGTATCTTGAATATAAACCCTGGAGGGGAAGGTACCTCTCTGTCTTTTTAAGTACCATATCTCCAGAACCAAGAGTGATTGATATAGTAGAGGTATTAAATAAGGATTTGTTGGACAAATGAATTAGATTTATTTAATCAAGGAACTAGAGTTGAGTGAAGTCCCAGAGTAAAAGGAAACTAAAATACAAGGCCAAAACTAACTTTGTAAAAATTCACTTCCAAATAAAAATTTAGCAACATCTGGGGAGAAAAATACATCAAGACTAAAACAAGAGGGACTAATAACACCACTACAATGGCAAGCTGTTGACAAAAGATAAAAGTGAATTAGTCATAATCTGTCCACCTCAAGAGTAAATGCTAAGAGAATGACCAAAGAGCACTGTCAGGCTGGAGGATGATGGTGTGCAGCTAGGGAAGACTGACTAGAACTGGCTCTCCTGCCTTACTAAGGACAAACAGAACCAGCATCATTCAACTCCTGAACTCTTTCTAGCCTTCACAAGAATCACTTTCCCAGGAAAGAAAAAGCAGGGTCAGGGAAAGTTTCCAGTAGGCAATGCTGTGGACCTTCTCCCCCTTCCTACAGAAACTGTCACAATAATAGTGCTTGGGCTGCCCAGGGGTTTTTGTCATGTCTGGACTAATATACCCTTTTTTGAGGGATCATAGGATGTCAACGCAGGCTGAGTACACTGCAAACAATAGGGCTATGTTTTGAAAGGCTTTAAATTGCTAGTTGCAGCGAGGGTAACCAAACTTGCGTAACTGTGTGAAACAAACTCACTTGGTGGTTTGGCACTTCAGTTTTCCTTTGGCTGCTAGGTACTCCTGGAGCTTTCTCTGTCGCTCTTCTGCAAGATAGGCAAGCAAACAAACAACAGGACTTTAGATGGAGATTTTTAACCAGTTCATCTATATTCTAAAAGATGGCACTTATTGGTAATGATTTTGGCATTGGACCATATTATAAGTCCCTAGATCCACAAATTTGCCTCTAAGTTAATGTCTATATCAACAGTATCATTTGTGTGCCATGTCCTATACTAAGTTCTTCATATTTACATTATTTTTCTTTAATCCTCATCACAAGGTTTTTTACAGTCTGAAATCTAAAGAGGGTAAATGAGATGCCTAGCTGATATGTAGCAAAGCTGGGATCTGAAACCATGTTTGTCCAACCCCAGAACCCTTACTTACAGCCACCATTCTCAGCTACAACATATGCACTGCATGAAGAAATCTGTTACTGGCTCACCTGAGTTGGTGAACCAGTCTTGGTCTTTTTTAAATATATATTTTTTGATTTTGAACTTGTTTTTAAGTAGGCTCCATGCCCAGTATGGATCCCAACATGAGGTTTGAACTCACGACTCTGAGATCAAGATCTGAGCTGAAATCAAGAGTCCAGTGCCTAACTGATGGAGCCACCCAGGTGCCCTGGCCTGGTCTTAGTAGTTATATATTTTTTTTGACAGGGATGATGGTTTTTGCCACAAACCCTTACAGGGTTTCCTTTGGGCCTACAGACAAAATAGGCCAGGTTAGGTGGTTCATGGCAAACATCTATTACATGGTAACTTTCTAAGCAAGGCATTTGTGAGGGGATGAAAATGCAGTATTTCTGTCTTCAGAAAGTTTCAATTTACTAGGGGAGATAAAATAAACACAAGAATAATTACAATATAAGGCAAAACCTGGGTACCATAAGAAAGGGTCAAAGAAAATTACAGGAGTTCGGAGGCAGGAACTGAGAGAGAAGAATAGGTGGTTGGAAAAGTCTAAAATGAAGAATAGGTGGTTGGAAAAGTCTAAAGTCAATAATGGACACACACACACAAAAAGATAATAGAGGTGCAAAACTATTCTTAATTTCACCTAAACTGAGGTGCTGTGTGTTTTAATATCTGGCTCTGATGCATTCCTAGGAGACAGCTTTGAGGATTATGCATTTTACCCTTTGCCAGGCAGTATAGAGATCAGGTGCTAAGACACCCAGCTGGAATCCCAACGCTGTGGTTTCTAGCAAGTTAGCAAACCTCGCTGCTGCTGAACCTATAAAATGGAGACAGAAATTTCCATCTTGGGGTGCCTCAGTTGGTTAAATGTCTGCCTTCGGCTCAGGTCATGATCTCAGAGTCCTGGGATCAGCCAGGTGTTGGGCTCCCTGCCCAGGAGGGAGCCTGCTTCTCCCTGTCCCTCTGCCTGCTGCTCCCCCTGCTTGTGCTCTCCCTGTCTATCTCCATGTCTCTGTCAAATAAATAAAATCTTAAAAAAAAAAAAAAAAAAAAAAGAAAAGAAAGAAAGAAACGCCCGTCTCTAAGTGCTATTATGTAAAAGGCCTAGAACAATGCCCAGGTCCTAGCAGACAGTCAACAGGTATTAGGAGTTACTGAAACTATCAAAACACTGAGTGCATTTGGGAGGTGGTTGGCATCTGAATTGTATTTTGAAAGGCAAGCTAAAGGCTCCCTGTACATTTACCTGGTCAGGGAACCCAGGACCCTCAGTTCTTGGTGCAGATTTAACCATCAACTTCCAGTGCCCCCAGTTAGGGTCAGACCCCGCCTCTAAGCAGCTGTCAAAGTTCAGGCCGCAGCACAAATGACCACACCCAGGCTCTGCCTGTAGCCAAATCTGGGTGGCAAGAGCGCATGGCTTTCTTCTGGATGTGCGACCGGAGCAAGGGAGGGTATCAGGTTTTCCACCTAAACGAGGTGACAACGACATCTCTTTGCAGAGCGGCTGCAGGAATTACGGGGAGGATGCCTGTGAGGCATCTGGCCCCGCATCTACTCTCCTCTACCAGGGCCGGCGTCTGGGCTCGCGTCAGCGTCCCCTGGACTGGAAAACGCCCAGGGGGAGACTGAGGCAGGCACGCGAGCGGACGGCCACCTCCCGCAGAAAGAACTGACTGGGTGGCCTCCCTTCTTCCCCGCCCTTGCTGGAGCGCCTGCAAGACGCAGGGACTCCTGGTCATACTCACGGGCGGCTGCGGATGGCCCCGGTGGCACCATGACGGCTCCGCGACAGTTTTTTTTTTCAAAGCCCGCGCCTGCAGCTACGGCTGGGGCATAACGCGTCTGCTCGCTCTGATTGGCTCCTGTGGGTTTGAAACCCGCCAGTAGGAAGCAGGGGAGGGCGGGACAAGAGGGAATGGGCGTCTTGCGATTGGCTCTGTCTTCGGAGCTCTCGCCGGGGCCCTTTGATTGGAAGACTGTGCATCTCCCCGGCTTTAAAGGCGGCTGCGGGGCGGCAGCCGGTGTCCGCCCCGAATCCGGCTGGTGCCTTCTCGGGCGCGGTGGGCGGCGGGTTGTGGAGTCGTTCCTGGAACCTGCTCGGCCGCATAGGCAGGGCCGCCTCACACCTCAGCCCCCAAGGTTCACAGGAGCTCTGAAAACACAAGGTAAACCCCAAATCTGATGAATTCGGGGCGCCTCCCCAGTATATTAGCTTTACATGTGAAGGTTCTCATGAATCTAAAAGCTCTAAGTTCTTAGTACTGCAGGGGGGCTGCTCTTATTGTTTCTAACTGGTTAAAATATACGTGACAGAAGTTACCATTTTAACCAGTTTTAAGCGTACAGTCCAGTGGCACGAAGTACATTTAGAATGTCAGAAAGGAAGAAATAAAATTGTCTCTCTTTTCAGATGACATGATAATATATATAGAAAACTCTAAAGACTCAACCAAAAAAACTATTAGAAACAGTAGATGAATTCAGTAAATTTGCAGCATAAAAAAAAATCAATATATAGGAATGCCTGGGTGGCTCAGGGATTTAGCACCGCCTTCAGCCCAGGGTGTGATCCGCCTTCAGCCCAGGGCGTGATCCTGGAGACCCCGGGGATCGAGTCCCACGTCGGGCTTCCTGCATGGAGCCTGCTTCTCCCTCTGCCTGTGTCTCTGCCTCTCCCTCTCTCTCATGAATAAATAAATAAGATCTTTTAAATAAATCTTTATCTATATATCTATATCTATCTATATGTATATCAGTTGCATTTCTATACACTAAAAATGAACTATCATTAAGATAAATTAAGAAAACAATTCCATTTACAATAGGATCAGAGTGTATAACCTCAGACCTGTTAGTGTGGTTGTCATCAAAAAGACAAGAGAAAACAAATACTGGCAAGGATATGGAGGAAAGGGAATCCTTGTACAGTGTTGATGGGAATGTAAATTGCTGCGGCCTCTATAGAAAACATTATGGAGGTTCCTCAAAAAACTAAAAATAAAACTACCAAATGATCCAGGACTTTCACCTCTAGACATATATCCAAAGGAAATGAAAACAAGATATCAAAGAGATAATCTGCATTTCTACATTTATTGTAGCATTATTTACTATAGCCAGGATATGGAAACAATCTAAGTGTCCATCAAAGGATAATGTTGTAAGTATTTTAAATAAAAACAGGATCACACTGTAAAAATGTTTATGACCTATTCTTTATGGTCTCCAAAATACTATAAACAAAAACATGCACACCAAATTACAGATGTCACAAAGCTAAAATGGAAGAGCCAATATATATAAAATAGAAATTGGGAGTCTGGGGATGCCTGCGTGGCTCAGTGGTTGAGCATCTGTCTTCAGCTCAGGGCGTAATCCTGGAGTCCTGGGATCGAGTCCCACATTGGGCTTCCTGCATGGAGCCTGCTTCTCCCTTTGCCTATGTCTCTGCCTCTCTCTCTCTCTATGTCTTTCATGAATGAATAAATAAAATCTTACTATTTAAAAAAAAAAAAGAAACTGGAGTCTGGAATGATCTAGAAAGAACTGGGGCCAAATTAACAAGAATAGATTTACAGAAATACATTTAAAATTTTGAAATTAGATTCAGAACCCATAGGTGTTAATTGCCTACAAACACTGAATCACTTGCTTTCGAAGAGCTAATGTTACTTCTTAGCGAAACCTAGATGGCATCTAAAATAGGAAGGACAAGATGCCACGTCTAGTCTGTGCTCGTCTGACTATATCTTGAGTACTATACTCAGTTCTTGGCAAAAATTTTATGAAAGGTATTGATAAACCAACACTGGTCAAGATTCAGGAGGGCAATTGTGACAAAGGTATATAGTCATAAAACCCAATCAAGGAATAAGTATAGATATACAAGCATATTTTACATCTACCACAATAATTATTGCTATCCCACCTATTTCCATCACTCAAGAAAGTTCAAATTTAAGTGTTTTTAAGTGTCATAAGGATTACAGTGGGAGGTGGGTCGGGGAAATATTTTTTGACTTTTTGTTTTTGTAGCTTAGACTTAAAAAGGTGGAATTTTGGCTTTCTCTCATCAATTTGGAAACTGATATATAAGACTGTAATAAAAGAAACAGACTCCAACAAGTTCAGTGCTGAGACTGTTGGATTTCATTGTGGTGACCTTCTTACCAATTAGACAGTGGGAGAATTTGGACTAGAAAATATATAGAATAACATTTTTAGGCTATTTCTAGAACAATTTAATATTTCACTATTAAAAACTGAGCCGGCTATTATACTTTTAAGCTTTTCTTGAATTGGTATTGCTTGCTCAGTGCTCTGTACTTCTCAATTTCTTAAAGTATCAAGATACTAGTTTTACTGTAGCCAGACTTGGGTATGGAGACTGAGGGAAAGTTATGGCAGCTAGAAGGAGCCAGGTGAAACAAACAGATCAGACTTTTTCCTTTTTTTGTTTGTTTGTTTCTCCCCGTGGTGCCCTATGTAAGTTAGGCTGAGTTTGGTTGTAAGTAATAGGAAACCAGATGACAATGGCTTAAAACCACAATAATGTTTCTTGTTTTTGTTTTGTTTTGTTTTGTTTTGTTTTGTTTTATGTCTGGCAGTGAGTAGGCAGTTAGTGCAACAGTGTCATCATAGATTCTGGCTTTTTCTCCTGCCATCTGTCTTCTTCAGTATGTCTTTGTGAAGGTTGCAAGTTGGCTACCATAGTTCCAAACTTCACATCCTCATAGAACCTGTCTCATGCAGGAAGGATGGAAGAAAAGGACTTTCTTCTATCTTTTATCAGAGTAGAAAATCTTTCCCGGAAGTTCTCTCCAGAAGATTGACATTTCGATTAGATGGGATTTCCTCAACATGACTCAGTAATGTGAGGATAGAATGGACATGATTGGCTTAGATCAACTTAATTTGTTCTTTAGGTCAACACATTTTCTTCTGAATGAAATCAAGATTCTGTTGGTAAGGAAGATGGAGGGTTTGGCAGTTAAATGTACAACCAACATTGTTCACCATATGCTTCTCTTCTTTTCTTTCTCTGATGTCACTTTAGGATTTTACCTGCTATAAACTTGCTGATGTCTTCCAAATCTACTATCTAGTTCTAACTTTTCTCCTGAGTTCCAGACACATTATCATCTGTCCATTGTACATCTTCATTTGGGTGTCTTGCCAGTAGCTTGAATTATGGCTAAAATGGTACTCCTTATACTTCACCCTGGAACTGAGAACTCCATATTTCTACCAAAAATACTGAGTAAGGAACCACTGTTCACTCATTCTCTAGTACCAGGAAATTGAGAGTCACTTTGGACTACACCTTCCTCATTATTTCCCATATCTAATTTCAAGATTCCCTGACTCTCACTTTTCCTAATTCAACATATCTTGTATCCATGCTTTTCAAATGGATCCATTAGTTTTTAATGTGGTTCTATATGTGTTTGTATGGCTAAATTGAGAGTCACTTTGGACTACACCTTCCTCATTATTTCCCATATCTAATTTCAAGATTCCCTGACTCTCACTTTTTCTAATTCAACATATCTTGTATCCATGCTTTTCAAATGGATCCATTAGTTTTTAATGTGGTTCTATATGAGTTTGTATGGCTATATGAACACAAGTGTTGCATATGTGTAATGGAAGCTTTACACGAACCTGGAAATATTATCGTTCTTTTTTAAAGAAAGATTTATTTATTTTTATTTGAGAGAGAGAGAAAGAAGGAGGTGAGGGGAGGGGCAGAGGGAGAGAATCTCCCTCCTTTTTTTTTAAATTAAATAATAAATTTATTTTTTATTGGGGTTCAATTTGCCAACATACAGAATAACACCCAGTGCTCATCCTGTCAAGTGCCCCCCTCAGTGCCCGCCACCCAGTCACTCCCACCCCCCGCCCTCCTCCCCTTCCACCACCCCTAGTTCGTTTCCCAGAGTTAGGAGTCTTCCATGTTCTGTTTCCCTTTCTGATATTTCCTACCCATTTCTTCTCCTGAGAATCTCCCTCCTGAGCAGGGAGCCTGCTGTGGTACCAGAACTCACCACCCTGAGATCATGACCTGAGCCTAAATCAAGAGTCAGATGCTCAACCAACTGAGCCACCTAGGATCCTCTCATTCTTTTTTTTTAGAGATATTTATTTATTTATTTATTTATTTATTTATTTGGGACACATAGAGAGAGGCAGAGATATAGGCAGAGGGAGAAGCAGGCTCCTTGAAGGTAGCCTTGTGTGGGATTGAATCCCAGAACCCTGGATCACAACCTGAGCCACGGGTAGATGCTTAATCACTGAGCCATCCAGGTGCCCCCCTCCTTTTAAAAAACTATTTATTTATTTATTTATTTGAGAGAGAGTGAGAGAGAGAGAGATCACAAGCAGGGGGAAAGGGAGAAGGAGAGGCAGATTCCCTGCTGAGTAGGGAGCCCAACACAGGACTTGATCCTAGGACTCTGGGATCATGACCCAAGCCAAAGGCAGATGCTTAACTGACTGAGCCACCCAGGTGCCCTCCCCTTATTCTTAATATCATTTATGCATATTGGCAAGCTAATAAAGGATAGAGAAAAACCATACAACCTTGTTTTGGTTTTCTAAAGTAACACTAATTACAGTTATTTATGTGAGGTTTTATAATTTGTTCCTAATTACCACACATTAATGATTAAGACAATACATGTGTGTCAGATTTACTTCTTTTAGTAAGTTTTATTATGACTTATAATAATGTATTAATTGTTATTGTTGTTAGTAATATAATACTGTAGTTTGATCACAACTTTTAGAACCTTGGAACATTGTTTACATTCCAGAGAAGAAAGTTTAGATTTACAGTTGTCTCATAGTTACCAAAGTTGTTTATCCCATTTTAGCTAGTAAAACTTGATAGCAGGTGAAATTGAATGAAACAAGAATGCTTAAGCAATTTAAAAGTAGAAGAGTGAAAGATTGGTTAATTATCAGCACAACGTATTAATATAATTTATTATCACAATTATAGGGCTTCTAGGTACTACAAAAAGCAGAACTCAGACCAAAGTGCCTTAGTGTTACTAAATCAAACTCATTTAGCCTAAAAAACACTCTTTACTATTGTTAAGGACGACCAGTAACAGAGAATGCAAGGAATTGACATAAATATAATAATATGTTATAATTACCTTAAATATATATATATTTATTTTTTTTAGCTTAAGTATATTTAAAAATATATATGTATACATAAATAGTAAAAATATATATTCATGCTTTCCTTTCTTGAGGCTCAGTATTTCATTCAAGAAGCATTTTACTAGACTGATCTCACTGATTGGCATAAAATTCTGTTGAAGCAGAAAGGATATCTTCCCTTCCATTTTGAAGATGATCAAACTGAGGTCCCAGAAACTTACAGTATTTGATTAGGAGTCCATCAGCAACTTAAAGGCAAGCTGTTAGAACGAAATTCTGGGCCTATGACTTCTCATTCCAACTCCTGTTGTGCATATTTAGTTTTCTAATGCCTCAGTTACTTAACCCATCTGTAATATGGGTAGAATCTTTTCAGTAGCCATAGTCAGTAGCCCTGGTCTTCCCAAGATTGTTATCAAGAGTAATAATGAAACTAATTGGTAGTTTGCAAAGTATAGGGTGTTCTTTAAATAACAAACAATATTATATGTTAGTGTCGGTTCCATTAGACCTTGCTCACTCTCTTACAAAGAGAGTAAACATTCATTTGGAATTACAAAGGCTCAGCACATTCTCAGCAAGTGACTATGAGTAAAGGATTGGACTCTTCCATGTACATAGTACACGTGGACTGTCAACACATCACAAGTTATAGACTCCAGAGTCAAGGCTGGGTTTCCAGTAACCGAAAGTCAGTGATAGAGGGTTGCCCTCTTGCCATGTGCACCAGTTTTCGTTCCTGTGTGGCAATGAACAACTTGGGCTGGGCAACTGATTTGAAGTAGTGCTTACTGCCATGACGCTCCCAAAAGAAAAGAAGGTTTGTCTCATCTCTGATAGTTTTGGGTGTCTCAGGCATCTCCTATGATAAGGACAGCAGAGGTATGTTAGAGAACAAGATTCTAGACAAAGAACTGAAATGCAATCCCTTGACATCTGGACTTTGTGAGAAATATAGCTCTTTAGGACTCTGACTCTGAAATATAATGATATAGATTCTTCATTCATTTGTTCATTCAGCAAGCATTTATTACATGACTATTAGATGTGTGGCCCAGTCTACACATAATAGTTAATTTCCTTACTTAACTGGAGAGAAATCCAAATTAGTCATGAAGATTGCCAATGACACTAGTGTCTCACTGTATCCTGGCAGGTAGAGTAAGACACTGTTCTTGTCCTGCCTTCAACATGAGGATAAGACATTTTGCATAAAATCTGAGCATTAGCAATTGAGACCTCTAAACATTTTGACCTCTAAGTGTGCAGATCATATCTTTGGGAAAATAATTTATTATTAGAGATGTTTATCTCCATGTTTAAGCCAGCAATTAAAAGTTTTAAAAAATCCCAAACACACACATACACTTCCAGGTATATCAGCAACTGGCTCTTCTCAATATAATTTTTGACAATTGTGATCTCTTTAGGCTGTATTATTCTTGAGAGTATGAATGGAATAACAATACTTTAATGGAAAAGTGAAATTCAAATTTCAACTTGAGATGCTTCTACTGTGTTCTTTTTAATTTAGAGAAACTTCTTAAGGGTTCCTGGGGTTTTTAATGTCAACAAAAATTTATTTCACAAACCCATTCCTCTCCTAGTTTTTTCCCAACTCAGTAAATGTATTTTCTTCACACCCTGTTGGTTCTATCTCTAAAACATCACCAGTTCTGTCTACTTATTTCGATCTGTCTCACTACCCCAACTCCCATGACTATTATTATTATCTCCTAATTGAGCTCTGTGCTTTCTCCAATGTCTTCCTGCCAACCTATTCTCCATTTTAGAAAATATAAGTGAAGTCAGGACACTTCCCTGTTTGAAACCCTTTCATGGTTTTTCATTGTACCTCAAAGGAAACCTAAATGCAAGGCTCTGCAAACAATAGCCTCTGCTTATCTTTCCTCCTTCTTACAGTGCCCTGGTTCTAGAGTGTTCCTTCTGATTTCTGAAGCTGGCTTTAAACTCTTGAAGCTCTAGGTCCTAGATATGCTCAGATCCCTCTGTTTGGAATGCTAACCCTCACTCATCCCCTTCCATGTCATGCTCCTTCCTATCATCAGATCCCATTTCACAGGGAGCTCTGCTCTTGCCACTGTATGTAAAGAGCACTCTCCCATTTTTCTTTATCTCAGCACCCTGTTCATTTGCTTTATGGCATCTTGTATTTTTTGCTAGTTGTTTGGCTTGTCTACTGTCTGTGTCCTCAAGAAGACCAAGTTCTATAAGGCTAGGGACTTTGGCTTACCATGGTCTACATAGTTGTTGGCACTATGTTTGAAAAATAGAAGGCTCTCAATAAATAATGCCTGTTGAATGAATTCATGAATGGAGCTACTGCCCTAGTCTGTAGAGATTACTTTTACCTCAGTTGATCCAGGTAGAGAAATACATGCACCTACAAAAATCCTGGTTGGATTTGGGGGTTTGCATTATACATTTACTAAATAAGAGTCACCTATTTATCAGTGGAGTGAGCATCTAAAGCTACAGTGGGTGTGTTTAGGTGTCTATATGTTTGAGGGGAAGGTGGTAGTGGAGATGGGGCTGGGATGAGGGATAATGCTGACACCAATGAAGAGAGAGGAATAGAGTCAAAAGGCCAGGGTTTGAGTCTTGGCTCGTTTTTTTTTTTTGCTTTGTGCCCATTGACAAGTGATTAACACTCTCTGCTCCTAGTTGGCTTATTTGAGTTTTTTGGAAGAAGGCCCCATTGTCCTAATGTCTACCATCACATAGGTCAGATGGTAGATGTTAGTAAGATGGATGCCCTGGGTTGGAAGGTGACTAGGGTCAGGCAGGGTAAGGAAAAAGAAGGAAGAAGGCAATTTACCTTTTATTCACTCTTGCCACCTCCATTTTACTTTCTCATAGATCCTGCCTAGAAGTGCCTCTGGGGATAGGTGAGAAGTAGCATGCGGGGGCAGGTGGGCAGGTAGAAACTGTGTTAGGAAGGGAAAAGGACTGTGCCACCCTGCTAGGGGTATCTGCCTATTGGAATCATTCACAAACATGGGATGTAAATGAAGGTAAATTGGAGACTGAGAACCACTGACCTTTAGCAATACAGGTTCATCTTCATTTTGGGCACTCACAAAGAGTCGAGTTTTTGATATTCTTAGAGTCACAGGAAGTTTAGAATCTTCTGATGTGTAAGCTCCCATGTCAAACTTCACTGGCAAAGAGAAAAGTCAAAAAGGAAGTAAATCCATTGTTATTTGAATGAAATCAAGTGTTATGTAGATTGTGTGTATGTGTGTTTGTAGTTAGGTCTCCAACTATGGTGTAAACACCAGAATGGAATTCCACACATCTTTGTATCCTTCACAATGTCTGCTACATTTACTAGGCAGGTAAATACTTGGTTAATGTCTTTAGAATTTTCTGTGTTGAATGAATGCCTGGGGGCTGGCTATTTGTTGAATCTCTTATAATTACATTAGTGGGATAAGACCCTTCAACTTATGAGCTCATGAGTTTATAATAACCTAAAATGGAGGGGTTTAGGGAAGCTGATATACTCATGTTGCTAGTGCTAGTGAAAACTAGTTGCTTTCCTTAGAGAACAGTGCTTAATAAGAACTATATGATTATTTATTCCTAGGAACCAGGAGTTCCGTTTTTGGGGTATGCTCCAAAGAAATAACCTCATAGGGAAAAATTATATATACAAAGATATTTGCAGTATAGTTACTTAGAGCAAACCCAAGGCACCCAAATAGCAACATGATTGAATATTCTAGTGCCATTAAAATGCCTGGGTGGCTCAGTTGGTTAAGTGTCTGCCTTCTGCTCAGGTCATGATCTCTAGGTCCTGGGATTGAGCCCCTCATGGAGCTTTCTGCTCAGCAGGGAATTTGCTTTTCTCTTTCTCTCCCTCTGCCCCTCCCCATCACTTGTTCTCTCTCTTTCAAATGAATAAAATCTTTAAAAAAATGGCAAATATGTATGCTATTTCAATACGTGAGGAAATTATGTGAAATTATATTAAGTAGGAAAATACAGCACAAAATAATTTGTAAATGTCAAGGAGTAGAAAGCATATTATCTGAAGTATGTCCAATCAGAAAAAGCCCTGTTTGTTTTTTGCAAAGTAGTCTCTTTGGAGTTCTGAAAATAATTTTGTATACTGAGGGCATGTCCTGAAGCTAAAATACATACACCATGAAGATTGGATTTGTGTGACAAAATTTCTTGGATACTAAATTTCATCCTCCAGAACATATTGTCAGCTTATTGGGTGTTTTGCTTCACAACTGTGTTATCAAAGATGATGATTCTTTTCAGTTTGATGATACTTGTAGGTTTGAGCAGCAGGCTTTCTAATGGGGAATGATTGCTCCTATTGGCTTCTGGGTAAATTTGAATAAGTCATTTAATATTCCTGAGAGTCAGTTTCTTCATCTTTAAAACCAAAGATAAGAGTGTCTGAGAGAATCAAAGGAGCTACTTCATCAGAAAGCTTTATATTCGGTGCTCTCAAAGATAGGAAACTTCTCTCTTGTATAGCTTCCTGATTTGGCTGAAGCTCCCATCCTTGCCTAGGATTTTACTGGGGATGTTGTGCTTCATCCAATTCAGTAATTATACTGAACTATACTGCATCCTACTGCAGTAACTATACTGCAAATATCTTTGTATATATAATTTTTCCCAATGAGGTTATTTCTTTGGTGCATACCCCAAAAATGGAACTCCTGGTTCCTAGGAATAAATAATCATATAGTTCTTATTAAGCACTGTTCTCTAAGGAAAGCAACTAGTTTTCACCAGCACTAGCAACTAGCAACATGAGTGTATCAGCTTCCCTAAACCCCTCCATTTTAGGTTATTATAAACGCATGAGCTTACAAGTTGAAGGGTCTTATCCCACTAATGTAATTATAAGAGATTCGACAAATAGCCATCCTAAGAATTGTGCAAAGCTAGGAATCTAGAGAGGTTTATATTTTGAAAGCAAAAAGTTAGAAAGAAATACAGAAATAAGAGGATGGGAGAATGACAGAGCTGTACATTTACCTGCATCATCCAAATTCTGTAATGCAGCAGTCATGAGGTAATTTCCTCCTGTTTGTCGAACTATACTTTGATTGAGGTTGTCATTCAGGATGAATTGGGATTTGATGATCCTTATATAGTTGTATTTTTCATTGTTATGGAAGTTGTATGCTACTGATCTGGGCTTCATGATTACTAAAACCATTATCACAAGCTCAGATTAATGTCTATGAACAAACACAGGTAATATATCTGCTCTAATACAAGTATCAAAATTAGCTATGGAAGGGACATTAGGAATATTTCAATCCGGGTGAAAAAATTGAGAAAGAAGTGAAGTTACCCAGTCAGCAGAAATAGTTTCTAGGATTATCTTTGTGGCTACTTATTTCTTTTTAAACTTCAATTCCTTAGGCAGTAATTTTTTAAAAAAAGATTATTTGTTAAATATTCTCATTTTGGTTGTTTGGAGGTTTCTAAGAAAACAGGAAGACTGCTAACATTCACATCTACATTTTTCAGATGAATACACTCTAAGGAAAAAAATGAATATATTAAGACTTATATTTGTTACTGAGGATATAAGTCTAAATGTCTACCCCTCTTTCTGAACAGTGGTATAAATCAACAACTTCACAAATCCTCATGGTTCTGAGTAATTTTATGACTAGGAATCTATTCTAAGGAAATAGTGATAAAAATAAGGATATAATATGGATATTAATTGTTATATATTTATAATGTTGAAAAATTGGTACTCTAGAATGCCCTTGGTATATTGCTAAGTGAAAAAAAGCTGAATATAAGATTGTATATAATATAATCCTCATAATATTTGTTTATATGTGTGTATGTGCATGGAAAAGACTTTAAGGACATACCATAGTGCTGGCAGTGGCAAACTCTTAGTGGTAGTATGAATAATTTTTATTTTCTTTTGCATTTTCTTTCATCTTCCTATTTTCTAGGTGACTGTGTATCAGTGTTTACCTGTTACTTTAAAAAGCTATTATTGGGCAGCCCGGGTGGCTCAGTGGTTTAGCGCCGCCTTTGGCCCAGGGCGTGATCCTGGAGACCCGGGATCGAGTCCCACATCAGGCTCCCTGTATGGAGCCTGCTTCTCCCTCTGCCTGTGTCTCTGCCTCTCTCTCTGTGTCTCTCATGAATAAATAAATAAAATCTTTAAAAAAAGCTATTATTTAAAACCTATTTATGTTTCATGTAGAGGCTTATACAGTAGAAGCATGGGAGAATAATCCTGACTGTTAAAATCAGAACTGAATTTGGTTTAAACCTCTTCTGCTTATACACTATGTGACTTCTCTAACTGAGCTTAGTTTTAGTTTCCTCCTATGTAAAATGAGAATATTAGATTGTTGTGAAGTGTAGGGATAATATAGCCAGTAATAAATTAGCAATGTTGGTAGTAGTAAGAAAGGTAGTAGTAGTAATGGGAGTAGTAGTAGGAGGAGGAAGATAAGGAGGAATAACAAAATCTAATGTTTATTGGGTATTTATGTTCCAGGCATCATTCTAGTCCAGGAGCTTGCAAGTATAGATTCATTTCATCTTCACAAGTGGGGCCCTGATTATCTCCATTTTACAGTAGAGGAAACTGAAGTATAGAAAGGTTAAGTAACTTACAAAGGAGCATAGTTATTATCTGGAGAAACATAGCTTATGAGTAGTATGTAACTGCTTTCTGTCACAAGGATAAAAGGCACATGACCTTTACAATATGGCCACAAAATGCACCCATGAGGAAGTATTCTGTAGGCTCAGGCTACTCACTGCTGCTCTCTTCCCACTGGAGAAGGACAAAAATTAATTTTCCTTCCTTGTGGTTACTAGACTGATGTCTGGTTGCCCCCTTATTACTCTTATTCTAGGTTTTATTTTCTGCTAGCTCTGTTTGCTTAAGAATGGAAAACAAAGATATTATTTGTACTTGACCTCTTACCTTCTTCTGTGTCATTGGCAATGTCTTCCAGGTCATCATCGGTGATGAATTGACTTAAACTCAACCGTCTCTTCTTTAGAATCTTCCCATTGGCTGCCACCACTACCACATTTTCCTTGAAGGTAAGCTGGGATGTCTTTGAGATTTCAGAGGTACTCAGAGACATGCAGTCCTCATGAAGTGGGTCACAGCTCATATCATAGAAGGATTTCTATGAGGAAGGAAAATAGAAACTGAAGGGCTATATGTGGTCATAGGAAGAGATCACTTTCAGCAGAAGTTTTATCTAATAGATTTAGTGAAAAGGATCTCTATTCCATCAATCTTCTCCCCTTTCCCTCTCTCCTTCCCTCCTTCCCTCGTCCTCTTTTTCTCCTCCCCTCCCACCTTTCCCTTGGAAAATCTGTTGAGCATGGAGAATGTCATCAACAATTAGTGTAGAGAGGCAGTTGGTCTCACTTATAATGAAGAAATATTTGTCTCTGAACCTCTAGTGAGGGCGAAACAAAAGCTTCTAGGATTCAAGCTATTGCTGTTTTCTCCTGGTAGAGAAAATACTGCATAAGAATAGTAACCCCATAAGAATTGCAGTCATTTACTTACCTGATTCAGAGAGAGATGGTCAATTTCAGAACTGTATTCTTCATTTTCACTGTCAAACAAGATAATGAGAATGTAATTCTGTTTGTTACATCTCTGCAGTTGTTTTAATGACCACATTAGCTTTGGTAACACACACGGTCATTACTGCCATCTTTGAAAATTAAGGATTTCTATACGTATACATACATATGTGCTGTAATTGTGCCTCACTAATTTGGAATTAGTAATCATCAGTAATTGTCACTGAACTGTACCTGTGCTTTATCTCTAAAAATGGGGCTTGGCTAACAAATTGAAGGGTTGTAGTTGAATTTCAAGGAAAAATGTTAACCTCCTCAAGAGGAAAATGCTTTTGAAGCATTAAAATTTTTAAATAATGTTAACCAAGTAGGTCATGTGTTATACACTACTTTCATGTATTCACTTAAACAGATGTAATAATGTACACTTGGGAACTATCCAGGCAACATTTTGATAGCTTGGTTTGTGTTAGTATATACTAATAGATAATGGGAATACCTTGTTTGTTTAAAGTATCCTATAATTTAACATTTTATTCATTTACCCTTATGTCTGAATGAGTTTTGACTGTGTGTGTGCATTCACATGCTCAAATTGCTATGGAGCCATTACCTATTCCAGACTGAGATCCAGAAGTTTTCCTGAGAATGATTTCTCTCTCTGACAGTCCATTAAAACCCGTTACAATATCAGAGCATGTGAACCTGACTGAGGCTGTGTCTAAGTAGATGTTGAAATTCATTAGTTCTTAGGAGACAGTAAAAATAGTTTTTCAAAAAAAATAATTTTTTCTAAAATGGCTATCTCCCTGTCAGTGTCATCTCAGTGTAGCATGCTAGAAGCTTACTCTTTCTGGATCTTTGCTGAATCTGTCCTGACTTCAGAGGTAGGACACATCTCTATTTATGCTTCTGCCAGTCTGGCTCCATGCTAGTTACTGTAATACTAGGTAGATTATCATGTACCTTGATCTCCTCATTAAATTGCAAGAGATAGAACTGATTTCCTACCTGTAACAGTTCTTCAGGTCTTCAAAGAGGTCAGGAACTTTGGCCATCTTGATTTCTGCAACAGAGAACATGAGTGGCTGTCAGCTTAGCCAGCCACTGAACCAAATACCTGCAAGCGGAATCACCACTGCTTTGTGCTTCTTGAGAAGCTTAATGAATGACTTAGCCCACACTCAGCATTTTCCCCATTCTTCTTTTCACTCCCTTGTGTTATCTGCATATGTATCTGCCTCCTCTCCTAGATTGCAAACTTCTTTTAAAGCTTTGATATTCTCTATGTGCTCAACCCAGTGCATTGTACACAGTAGGCATCCAATGAATGCCTGGATAAATTAAAGAAAAAACCTACAAGAATGAGGTATTTGCCTTACATAGATGTAAGAGAGAGACAGATTTGGAAATTTCTAGTTTTCTCTTAGTAATTTTGGTAGTAGAGCCTCCTTCCAAGGGAAGGCTCGGCTGCACCCACAATGCCTTTATATGAAACCAGTTCTTCTGTTCCTCAGTTCCTCATCAGTAGAAAGAATTATTTTCTGAAATCTGACCGTGATTATAACTCACACACCAAACCAGGCACAGACAAGAAAGGAAGGAAAAGGCTTGAACTTCAGAGAAGGCAGTTTGAGAGACAATGGCCAAGGAGAAAAGCAAAATATATTTTAAAAGTCAGAGATGTGATCAGGACAATACCTTTGCTGACTCAGGAGACAATGAAGCGACTCCCTCTCTGCCTGGATACTTAGCCCTAGTCAGACTACTTCGCCTTTTGTCTTCTTGGAGTAGGCGTGGTCTGTGTGCGTCACAGGGGAATTTACAGGGAAGAATTGTATTTTTTTTTTTTTTTTTATCTTCCTTTAACTGGAAACTGGCCAAATAACGACAGATTACATACTTGATAATAGTGTTGTTTACAGAGATTCCAGGACTTCCTAACTTGGCTCATTTATCTGGCTTTGCTCTAAACAATTATAAACATGTAGTCTTAGAAAAAGGGAAGAAGGACAGGAAATTTAAGTTTCTAAAAACATAGTGGTGGCGAGGAAGAGAGAACTCCTAAAATCAGAATTCTAGGTGGTTGGAATTAGACAGGAACTTAGGAACTGTAGTTTATGTTTTAGCTTAATTTGTTTTTTGTACCCCAGCACTGAGTATGGATTGATGGAATGCTTGGCAGCCCCTGGCAGTAAAGGATTGGCTATGAGGGAAGATGATCTATCTTTTCTGAAGAGGGAGATTTGCTTGAATAGGCATAAATCACTCTGAGAATGGGGAGACAACCTCCTGGTTAGGGCAGGGTAGGGGAGAGAAATGATAACTATAAGAAGTCTTAGTCCTCTTACTCCTCTGAATATTGTTAACCCATTTCCTACAGAAGTGACAGGGCTTTAGGAGAGAACTCTCTGCTCTGGCCATGTTATAGCAAAGTGGCTCTCTATCAGGACCCAAAGGAAGTCTGGTCTTTTCTAGAATAAACCTAAGGTGTGTGAGGATAGCTGCAGACTCAGGGAAATATGGGCAAGCCCTGGCCAAAAGCTGGTAGCTGGATTTGAGAATAGAGGTTGAGGGAAGGGGAGGGACTTTTATATAGGCACTACATCAGTGTTGCCTGGCTGTTATTATCAAAGATTTTATTGGCATCTTGAGGCTGGCCCAGTTCAGGTGGTACAACGTCAGACTCTTGGCAGATAAATGTTGAAGGTTTCCTGATTGGACTTTAAGCCATGTAAAAAGAAAAAAATTTTTAAAAAGATTTTACTTATTTATTTGACAGAGATATCCAGGGAGCATAAATGGCAGAGGGAGGAGAAGCAGACTCCCCTCTGAGCAGGGTGACTGATGCAGGACTCCATCCCAAAACCCTGGGATCATGACTTGAGCCAAAGGCAGATGCCTAGCCAACTGAGCCACTCAGGTGCTGCTAAGCCATGTAAATGTTAGATAAAGAAAATGGATGGAAAAAGAGGGTAGAGGAGAGGAATAAAAAGGTAAAGAGAGAAAGGTGAGGCACTGCAGTGTAACATGGTATAAAAAGGCAAAACTGCTCAGAACTGAGAGTAAAGTGGCTGTGTGAGTTGGGTAGAGTATTTTCTCTAGTCTTTTTTTTTTTTTTTTTTTAAAGAAGACTTTATTTGTTTATTCATGACAGACACAGAGAGAGAGAGGCAGAGACACAGGCAGAGGGAGAAGCAGGCTCCATGCAGGGAGCCCGACGTGGGACTCGATCCGGAGTCTCCAGGATCACGCCCTGGGCCGAAGGCGGCGCTAAACCGCTGAGCCACCCGGGCTACCCTCTAGTCTTATTTAACAGCAAGTAGGGGGATCCCTGGGTGGTGCAGCGGTTTAGCGCCTGCCTTTGGCCCAGGGTGTGATCCTGGAGACCCGGGATCGAATCCCACGTCAGGCTCCCGGTGCATGGAGCCTGCTTCTCCCTCTGCCTATGTCGCTGCCTCTCTCTCTCTCTCTCTCTCTCTCTCTGTGATTATCATAAATAAATAAAAATTAAAAAACAAAAACAAAAACAACAAGTAGGGGTTGGTTAGATGTTCTTTAAGGTCTAGCCTAAGTGCAAAATCTCTGATTCTGATGCTATTAGCCAGTCCAGATCCTCTTGTTCATAGACCTGGTCACAATAGTTATAAACAAGAGCCACAGAAATAATGTATCCTAGATGTAGGCAATGTAAATTTAGGACCAGATTGGGACAGATCTTGCGTGTCTCTGGAAGGATCCTTGTTTGAATGGTGATGGTAGCCAATTTTCTATGTCTGTGGTTCTCCTTCAGGCAATACAGATATTAATCCTGGTTATTCCTTCTGCGTCCTGGAGATCTTGTGAGGGCTATTACCAAGAAATAATTGCAAACTACACTATGAATGTGGGCTGCTATGGAGATGCAACTAAACAAAAATAATAACAATGCTAATGATAGCTTCTGTCACTTGGGAACCTATATAGTCATTATTGTAACACCTTACTTCACTGAAGAATATATAGTTCTTATGAAAACATTGCTTTGAAAATTTTAACAAGGAGGACATTTTCAGGTGAAGGCCTCCCTTGAAACCCTGAAGATATTTAGTTCCTGGAAGGAATGTATAGCACCTGTTTGGTAATCCAGGAAAACATCCTTGGTCCTACCTTTAGTGGTTACACCCATCCTGGCCTATGTCCCTCATGTAGAGAATTGGAATTCCCCAAATATGGTTATTGACTTTCTCAAGGACAGTTGGAATTTTTTCTAGATAGCCAACTTAGGCTGAGATTTCACTAAACTTTTTCCTTCATATGACCTTTTTGAAAATTGGCTTTTAAAGGGAACAACATGGATGAGGTTTAGAGAGTGGGAGTTCTCACTTTGGGGGAACCTACTTTTCTGTATGTATGTACCTATACTGACTTGTAAGTAAGTCTCATCACTAGACCATCTCTACCTAGGGAATGGAGAGAGAAACATGCTAGGTAGAGCTCTGTTGGAGCCCAGGAGGTCCTTGGGGGTTCAAATACCCATCTCTTGACTCTGAGGAGGCTTCAGTAACTGTTAGTCAATTTCCACCAGATCATATAGAAAAAAAAAGTTTATTGTGTACTTATTCTGTGCCAGAGTTTTTGTTAGACATAAGCATTTTTCTTTCAGGATTCACCAAATTAGATACAAGATGAGATGATATATTTTGGTAGGTAAGTGGATACACTTTATTAGCCTGGAAGTTGTAGGTTAAAGAATCATGGTGGTGCTTTTCATTTGAAAACTGCTTTATACTTCACAAAGAGCTCTCACTTGTATTGTCTCACTGGCTCCACACTTAACCCACAGAGGTAGTTGCTATCTCTTTTCACATCTGAGGGGCCTTGAAGAGGTTAAGTGGATGGTTGTCACAAAACTGGCAGAGCCAGCCCTCTAACTTCGGGTTTCTGTTCCAAGTCCAATCTTGACTTTCTAGTGCATTTAGGTGCTCAAGTCTCTTGCCTCCACCAAATGCCATGTGATGGGGCTGAAAGAGACCATTTTTGAAGGTCTTGTCAGCCTCAAACACCCTGTCATTGATTCTAGGATTTTTTTTGTTGTTGTTGTTTAAAAGAAAAGATGAAAAAAGAAATGATTTGAAATATCCCCCCTCCCTCTCTCCTCCTCCATCAATGAAATCTCATTTTGTTCTGTGACATACAGGAAAAGGATGGAGGTGGTCAATGTAGTTAAGTGCATGGTCAGTGGTGGAGTCTGGATACAGACTTTAGCCATACTCTTGCCATTGTACCATGAAGACAAGAGAAGATCTTTGGAACCAACTTTAAAATCATTGCATGTAGTTGGATCTACAGCATTGCTTGAATGAAAAAGTAAACATAACTCTTCACTATGAATTTTTCAGGGGATGTAATTATTTGTTTTCAGGTTGTAGAAGTCCTCTTCAGAGGAATGAAGTGTGCATAAACCATTACATACAGAGACAATTGAGCCTTTTGTCTCATCTCATCCTATTTAATTGTAACCTGCTTTTAAATTCTGTGACGGTTAGTGGGAAGGAGGAAAGGATCTAACATAGTCTTCCAGGTGTTATAATACATTTTCTCATTTAATCTTCTCATCAACCTTGTGAGGTAGGTATTCTTATCACATTTTATAGAAGAGGAAGTCAAAGTCCAGGGAGATTAACCAATCTGTCTAAGATTTTGAGGTTACCAAATTGCTGAAATGGGATTCAGATACCAGAGCCTAAGACTCAAGAAACTACTGGGCTCTTTTTCTTAGTATGACCTCTTCCTTTTCTTTATTCTTTTAAAAAAATTTAAAAAGATTTTATTTATTTATTCATGAGAGAGAGAGAGGCAGAGACACAGGCAGAGGGAGAAACAGGCTCCATGCAAGGAGCCCAATGTGGGACTCGATTCCCGGTCTCCAGGATCATGCCCTGGGCTGAAGGCAGGCGCTAAACCACTGAGCCACCTGGGCTGCCCCCTGAGTTGATTTCAAGTTTCATTTAGACCCATTCTTTTTTTTTTTTTTTTTTTTTTTAATTTTCTATTGAGGTATAACTAATACACCATGTTATATTAGTTTCAGGTATATGATATAATGATTCTACAATTCAATATATTTCTCAGTGCTCATCAATTTAAGTGTGCTCCCTTGCCTTCTCCCTTGGTACACTGTCTTTCTGTCTTTTACAGATGCACTTAAAATCAGAGTTCATTAGGGAGGTTCTGTGTGACCACAGTCATGTCTATACCTGTCTCTCATTTTTCTTCTTGTTGGCTAATTGTGATTGCCTAATCAGAAGAGCATTTTAGAGAAATTCCCGTTTCTTTTGAGTCATTTTCCTCATGGAATCATAGTTGTCTCTGGTCTGAACTTGTTTCACAATTAATAAAAAACTTGGATTACTTTTCTGGATTCTAAAACATGATTATTAAATATTGCTAGGGAAATATAAAAAATATAAAAAGAAAATAAAATCCACAAACAAATAACTAGAGGTATTCAATATTACTACCTTGGTGTATTTTCTTTCATTTGTTCCTTTTTTAAGGCATATATAGCTTTGTTTTTATACAAATGGGATACTCTGAGCATTTCAATATTTGCTCCTCTGAAATCTAGGGAATGTATATGTGGTAGATTCTCCTTACCAAAAATCCATTTGTAGGATTACTTGATAAATGTCTGTCTTCATTTCCTAGTCTCCCTTGCATGGGTAAGGGATATATGGTTCCTTCTGGCCAAAGCGTGAGCAGGAAGTGATACGTGATATGTTATACTTCTAGGCTTATGCAATTGAGGGCCACTGTATGCTTCCGTCATCTCCAGCTTCCTCTGATGCAGCAATTTTGGAAGTCACGTATTCCAGATGGTATGGCTACAAATGGATGAGGTATGGTTGCAGATGTATGAGACTAGAACAATCTGCATTTATCTTTGCATGAGTGAGAAATCTTTATTTATTTTAAAAGATTTTATTTATTTATTTGATAGAGAGAGAGAGAGATTGAACAAGAAGGGGGAGTGGCCGGCAGAGGGAGAGGGAGAAGCAGGCTTCCCGCAGAGAGGGAGCCCAAAGTGGGGCTCAATCCCAGGGTCCTGAGCCAAAAGCAGACACTTAATTGACTGAGCCACCCAGATGCCCTGAGAAACAAATGTTTGTGTGACGTCACTGAGATTTCAGAGTTTAACCTAATCTATTCTGTATACTATGCAGTATAACCTAATCTATTCTGATTACTACTGTGTATAACGATCTTTCCCTTCTCCATCACAAACTCCAAGGTGACATGCACTTTATCTCAAATTTCTTCTTTCATATAATCAATTCCTTCTTAGACAGAATTGTGTCTAGATTAGTATTCCTCTTATCATATTCTCTACTCTCTGAGAGATGATTTTCAAATCAAGTGAATTAAAAACCTAATCAGATGCTTTCATTTTGGCCAAATTCTGATCCCAGGTATAAAGATATATTTAGTTGTGAAAATAAAAAGGCCAATAATAAACTGTTAACATCCCAGGTGGAAATCATATAATAATTACATTAAACATCTAACATTTGTATGGCATTTTATAGTTTTTCAAAACATTTTTTCTAAATATCAGTATAAGCATTCACTATGATGTGAAGCTGACTTATGGATGCAAATAATTAACAGCAAAGGTCCAATGCCCAGTGCATGATTCTGTTCTCCTTCCTTTTGGTATGAATTCCTGGGTACTGGGGAGGATGGACCCCTGGTTAGAGCAACTGTGGCGCAGGACAGGGAATGGCAAGTGTGGTACACAGTGTGGTTGGAAAGGCAAGAGACTTGGATCTGGCTTTGACCCTAACCCATTGTTGTGTGACCTAAAAACATTTCTATACATCTCAGAGCTGTCCTTATCTATGAAGGGAAAAGATTGGACTGGATGACAGTTGGGATTTTTGCAGCCATGGCTGTTCACCCCACACTTCATGACTACCCTGAACCTAACCATATCTGCTTCATGGTACTTCTATACTCTTGAAGTATTGTGTTTGGTTACATAAGGCTCATCCTGTATTCATTCCTTAATATTCTTTTGTAGGATCTTTCTCTGTCACATGTACAGTTGCGTTAGAAACAGATACATGCTTTTTCATTACTTCAGTGGCCGATTTGATTTGTCACTGAGTATAAATAGAAACAAGTTCCAAAAAAAAAAAAAAAAAAGAAACAAGTTCCATTTCTAGTACAGAAATATATAACAGTCACTGACATAAGGAAATAACAACTTTACTCCATTGATGATGACTCAGGCTTGATAGAGATGAGAGATCATCTGGGGCCTTGCCTTGGTTACCTTTAACAGAGTTTAAGTTTCTGAGTCAGAAAGGCTAGACAAGTTTTACAGTATTTTGATTAAAAAAATGAACATCCAGGGAAGAGATGTGATCTTAACTTTCTCTTCTCTACTGTGCTCTCCATGAGATCTTAGTGCAGTCCTCTGTAGATCATTATATCCCCTTCATAGTTGCTCAAAGGCACTATAGCTCCCCTGGGAGAGAAAGAGCAGGCTGAGAGAGCCTGGACTCAGGAGCAGGACCTAGGTAGGGGCAGAGGAGAGCAGGAGTTTCCACAGAGCAGAGTTGCAGGAAATCTTACTGAAGCCAGCTTGGCAGTCTGCTTCACAGTGAGGCGTTGTATCAGAAGCCATGGGGAAAGAGGTGGCAAAGAACTCCACCTGCCCTTAATAAGCTCTAAACTTGTGGAGAAGACCTGTGCAGATGACTACAGTGCAAGCAGAATAAAAGAAGTCCTGTAATAGAGGCACAGCAGGCAGATGGGAAGGGAGAGGCTGAAGCTAACATGGAGAATTATGGAAGACTTTACAGAGCCTGCATTTTAGCTGTGACTTGAAGTGGTAGGTTTGGATAGTGGAGAATGGATGTTCCAGGCTGAAGAAATTGGGTGAGTAAAAGCATAAGGCATAACATTTCATGTCAGTGTCTCCTATTGCATGGCCTTGGCAAGTTACTTAACTATTAGAGCTTTGGTTGCCTCATCTGTAAAACTGGGCTAACAATTCTTCATAGGGCTTTGGAAGTATTAAATGAGATTGTGTTTGTGAGAGTATTTAGTTCAGTGTTAGTTTCCCTTTCTTTGTCCCCAAGTGTCCAACTTTCTCCTGATTCTTTGCTCAGGCTGTGCCCCCTTTGGGAGTTATTCTCCCCTCCCCCACCCATGGAATTAGACCTTTCTTTGCTCTGCTAGTCCAGGCTCATCCTTGACATAGAATGGAAAAAAGATTTGCTGCAGGGAATTTCAAATGTAGCCAACCAAAAATCAGGTTATAGTTATAGGAATTCTAAGTAAAATGCAAGCTTGTCCATAGTGGTTATAGTAGATTGGAATAATTATTAAAGGCTATCAGTTCATGCTGTCATTCATAGGTGAGGAGCTTTGATCCAGGAACATGCTTCTGGAGCAGGAGACTTAGTGGTGATTAAGACAAACAGGGTTCTGAGCCTCATAGAACATCTCTGCTTGTGGAGAAGCATGTATGATCATAGTTGTGGTGGTTTTTAAGAAAGGGTAGTGTGGGATGCTTTGAGATATATGCAGGGGGAGTGGAAGGTGGGGAGGGAGGAAACTTAAATTAGTCTGAAAGGTCACGGAAAGTCTCTCTGAGAAAGCAGCATTGTGGATGGAAAAGGTAAGATTTAGCCAGATGAAGGTGCAGGTAGATGTAGGAAAAAAGATTCGTGTCTCAGGCAATGGGAGAAGCATGTGCATAGGCCCTAAAGGGGCCTATGGGGCCTTCTATGTCCTAGAAGGACATTGGTGTATTAGAGAAACTGAAAAGGGCCAGTGTGGCAGAAACTCAGAGACTGAGAGGCAAAGTGGCAGGAGTTACGGCTGAAGAGGTAGGCATGGTCAGGTCATGGACAGCCCTGCAAGCAGGTTAAGGACACTGAGTATATCCTGAAGGCACTTTTGAAGTGTTTTAAATAGGGGAGGAGCAAAATTAGTTTTGTGTTTATAAAAGATCTGTCTGGATTCTAAAGAGGAGAGAGCAAATGTGGGGAGAAGGTTCATGAATTATCTGGGTGAGAAATGAGGATGGCTTTGGACTCATGTGGTGGCCGTGGAGATGGAGAGAAGTGGATGCATTTGAATTATCAGAAGGGTCGAATCATCACAGCTTGGTGATTGGTTAGAGGTGGGATGTGAGGAAGATAGATGTCTCGAAGGAAAGTGCACCTTCTGGGAGATCCCTCGGTGGCTCAGCGGTTTGGCGTCTGCCTTCGGCCCAGGGCATGATCCTGGAGTCCTGGGATCGAGTCCCATGTCGGGCTCCCTGCACGGAGCCTGCTTCTCCCTCTGTCCCTCTGTCCCTCTGTGTCTCTCATGAATAAATAAATAGAATCTTAAAAAAAAAAAAAAAGTGCACCTCCGTAGACGTATAGGATATTTGAGTTATCATATTCTGGAAGCAGTTGTGTGGAACACAGAAGCACCATATTCTGAGCGAAATGCCTGCAGACTTAGAGGAAATGGCATGGATTGTGAGGATCTCATGAAGCAAATCCCATGGGAGTTGCATGCATGAAATTAGAGCTTGGAAGAGGCAACGAGCTAAGGCATGGAGTCTTAGGAGTGGGCATGAGGAGCAGGGGAGAGTGTGGAGGTGAGGCATGTTCCCGAGTCAGAGTGTGTGCATCCAGGAATGGCAGACAGGGTGACTAGGAAGCAGAAGCCAGGCATGTCCGGAGGAAACGTGGAATGTGGTATCCTGGGAGTCAAGAGAGTGGACTGCCTGGGGCATCCACATAGAGATACAGTTGGTGTGCCACAACCTCCCCAATGCAGCCAAATCACGATGAGCTCTCTTTTGGCATACCTTATTGCTCTTTCCAGCTTCTTCTGACCTTGGTTCAGCACTGTCTTCGATCGCCAGTGTCCTATTCTGTTCCCAGATCTTTCCTGACTTGGAGGAAAGAAATCACCACTTAGATGAAAATCTTTGATGCAAAATTTCCAGGACCTATATGGTGCAACTTGCAGATGTATTTATGTTTTTTAAAAGAATAGCTTGGAAAAAGCATGGCTTTACTTTGGGCCTGGGAATTTTGCTTTTGTGAGGGCTACTGACCCACTGAGAAAAGTAAATACATGGGTATTAAAGTAAAATGAGATTTAAAAATTTAAAAATTAAGACCAGGCACTATAACACTATTCAATACATGAATAAACAACCTTTAAAAATATTATTTATTTATTCTGGGGGGCAAGGCAGAGGGAAAGGGAGAGCGAGTTTAAGCAGACTCCGCACTGAGCGCAGAGTCCACCATGGGCATGATCTCACGACCCTGAGATCATGACCTGGGCCAAAACCAAGAGTCAGATGCTTAACCCGCTGTGCCACCATGGTGCCCCTTGAATAAATTTCCTTAAATTCAGTTCAGACTAGAGACAGAAGAGGAAAGAATCATTTAACAAAATATTTAACAAAATATTAAATTCCAAATGAATAAAAGGCTTAAACATACAAAAAATGGCATAAAATTAACAGAAGAAAATGAAGTCAAATTTATCTAATCCTGGGGAAATATTGGAGACAGAGCGTTATGTTGGAATAAGGAGAAAAGATTGGAGAAGTAGATGGGGTAGGAACAAATTGCAGTGGGCCTTGCTTAGGGTAATGTCTGGACTTTAATTTATGAGCAATGAGGAACACCTGGAGTGTTTTAAGCAGCGCAGTGACAAGTGATGCAGAAAAGTGTCATGGTGGTGAGTTTAGTGGATTAGTCCAGGAAGTGAGTGAAGCTGGGAGATTGCTCTGCTCCTCCTTGTGAAAGGCAGGAGGATCTAGACTGAGGGAAATAGACATTGGATGATGCCACAGTGGGAGTGCACCTGAGAAGCCCACGCAGGGAAGGAAGAAATGATGCAATGTGTCCTGGGTGGACAGGCGAGCAGAAAGAGGACTCTAGGATGACATTCTATAAATAACCTTGAGGAGGAAATGGTTTGGGGAGGAAAAGATGATTTAGGCTGTAGACAGTTTGAGTCACCATATAGGATAGGCTGCACTGAATAGGTAAGCATTTCCCCGATTTCTCCATATCAGTTAGTTCTGCTTTGTCCTCGGGCATTAGAAATTTCTCTAGAACTGAACTAGTGGCCTTGCAGAGTTTGGAAAGAAGGAATTCGTAGAAACAAAGTAAAAAAGAGGGGAAGTGACATATTCATTGTCTCATTGGTTTGAGGGAAGAAACGGGATTTCCTCAAATGTTGCCCGAGAGGCAGTGGATTACGTTTAAAAGTCAAACTCCACTATTGGAAATCAGAAGGGGAAAGTGTGGATTGATTAAGAAGTAGTGTTTGGGAAACAATAAGCCATTTAGAAAAATTAAGAATTAAAAAGTTACATTCTCTCCTTCATACTAAGTTAAATTCCAAACAAATAAAAGCTTAAACATACAAAAAATGGCATAAAATTAACACAAGAAAATGAAGGCAAATTTATCTAATCCTGGGGGAAAATTTCCTTAGGATGAATTATTTTCTTTCTTTCTTTCTTTTTCTTAAGATTTCATTTATTTATTCACGAGAGATAAAGAGAGAAAGAGGCAGAGACACAGGCAGAAGGAGAAGCAGGCTCCCCTCAGGGAGCCTGATGCGGGACTCTATCCCACGACTCCAGGATCACGCCCTGAGCTAAAAGGCAGACACTCAGCCACTGAGCCACCTAGGCGTCTCTCTTAGGATGAATTTCTAAAAATGGAATTTAGGGTCCAAAGGTTTATGGTACTCTATTGCTAAATTGCCCTCCAGGAAGCTTGTGTCCCTTTTTACTGCTACCAGCATTGTCTGAAAGTGCCCATTTTCCTATACTTTTCACCAGTGCTATTTTCCCTTCAAAAATATTTCATTAATTTCCTGCTTATGACTTTTACATTTTTTATTGAAGGAGTTAAACTTTCATGTTAACTTTTAAGAGCTCTTCATAAAGGGCAGCCCGGGTGGCTCAGCGGTTTAGCGCCACCTTCAGTCCAGGGTGTGATCTTGGAGTCCTGGGATCGAGTCCCACGTCAGGCTTCCTGCAGGGAGCCTGTTTCTCCCTCTGCCTGTGTCTCTCATGAATACATAAATAATTTTTTTTAAAAGCTCTTCATAAAATAATCATGTAAACCAATTGACACAAATGAAGCAAATATGTTTTTTTTTCCATTTTGGTCTGCATTTCAGTTACTGGGCAGCATATGCATTATGATTCTATTTTACAAAAACAAAGAGGACTGACTCTATATCCAGCAGCATGTCAACAATAGAAATATTTTGGTAGTGGGTTCACAGATTTGTGATTTTCTTATTTGGGATTTTCTTTATTTTAAAAAATTCCTACAACAAGCACATGTTACTTTTGTCATTCTTTGGTAAAGTCTGATTTAGCATTTTCTGTCCTCATTCCTCAGTCTCATTAAATGAAGACTTGGGAAACTTCTAGTGTGTGCCTGACCTTAGACCTTTTAGAATTTGGGTGCTGTTTTCCTAGTTCCATCTTTTCTTCAAGTAGGGGTAAACATTTAAAACATGTCCCAAAACATCAGAAAACATCTTGAAAAATTGAAAAAAATCTTTCTCAACTTTCTTTCTTTCTTTTTTTTTTTTTTAAAAGATTTATTTATTTATTTATTCATGAGAGACAGAGAGAGAGAGAGAGAGAGAGGCACAGACACAGGCAGAGGGAGAAAACAGGCCCCATGCAGGGGAGCCCGACATGGGACTCGATCCCTGGTCTCCAGGACCACATCCTAGGCCGAAGGCAGAGCTAAACCACTGAGCCACCCGGGCTGCCCTCTTTCTCAACTTTCTATGAAAATTTTATAAAGAGATCTTCCTCTAGCCTTCAGTTCCTAGGAGTATTCTCTTCTGGGCTCCTGAAGTTTGTGGGGTTGGGATGTGAGCTTCTCTTTTTATTGGACACTTTAATGGCTTTTTGGGGTAGTAGACCCCTGTATAAAGTTCTTCCATTTTGTCTCTCCCCAGCTGAGCAGCCTCATACTCAGTGTTACTTAATATTCTGGGTTGCCTTAATGCATTCTCTGTTAAAGTCTAATTTAGCATTTTCTGTCCTCACTCTTCAGTTTCATTAAATGAAGACTTTAGAAAACATATAGTATGTGCCTGACATACCTTTTAGAATTTGGGTACTGTTTTCTTAGTCCTTCCTCTTCCTCAGGTTAGGGGTAAGTAACTTCTGTTGCATTCCTGTAAAGATGAAGGTGATTTGAGAAATGGGACACTTGTAACTTTGTGAAGCAGCCCACTTTACAGCTGGAAATGTGATGACATTCACGAATGTGATGACATCTGTTATGTACTCTCCTAAGTCTTCTCTAACTGTTCTTCACACAGCGTATTTCTTAGACCCCCTCATTGAGGTAGTTACTCTGAGCAGTGCAGGGTCAGTGTGCCCGGGGCTCTCCTGAAATATAGTAGACTCTTAAATACTTAGGATGTAAAGGACAATGTGGGTTGGCCTTTCTACTTCTCCTGGATTGGGTCTTAGTTGATCTCCAGTGGAGCAGAGGTGAACCAGATTTTTCTTTTTTAAAATCCTCAGGAACTGTGTCTCTAGAGGCAAGGCCTGGCCAAACCAGCTTGTAACTAATTCCATTTACTTTAAAAAGACAGATCAATCAAGCAACAAATATTTTCTCTATGACTGGCACTGTTCTGAGTGCTGAAGAAGATACCAATATTACCCTAGGCTCTCTGGACCTTATTATACACCTATAAGAATGTCTACAGTGAAAAGGACTCACCATACTAAGTGTTGTTGAGGATGGTGGAGAACTAGAACTTTTATACATTGCTAGTGGGAATCCAAAATGGTATAAACAGTTTGGGAAACAATTTGACAGTTTCTTAGAAAGTTAAACATGTAGCTAGCTACCATATGACCTAGCCCTTCCATTGCCAGGTTTCAATTTACCCACAAGGAATAAAAGCATATGTTTCTGCAAATATTCCTATAAGAATATTCATAGCAACTTTATTTGTCATTTCTAAAAATGGAAATAATGCAATTTCATCAACAAATAAATGAATAAACAAACTATGGTACATTCATACAATGGAATACTATATAGCAATAAAAAGGAATGGACTAATGATACATGCAACAATACGGATGAATCTCAAAATAATTATGCTGAAAGAAGGCAGGCATGAAAGAGTACATACCATATGATTTCATTTATATAATATTCTAGAAAATGCAAACTCATCTATGGAATGGAAAAGTTATCTGGTGTTGGGGTGCAGCGAGGGGGAGGGAAGGTTATAAAGGGGTATGAGGAAACTTTTTTTGAGAAAATTTTTGGAGGTAATGCTTTTGTTCATTATTGTGAGTATGGTGATAGTTTCAGTGGTATATGCCTATGTCACAATGATCCAATTATATACTTTCAATTTGTGCAGTTTTTTGTTAAAAGACTGTTCACTGAGGGGGGCACTTCACAGGATGAGCATTGGGTGTTATACTATATGTTGGCAAATCAAACTTCAATACAAATATAATATATATATAAAAATATATATAATATATATATACATATATATTCAATACAATATAATATATATATATACTCATATATATATGTTTAAAAAAAGGACTGTTCACAGAAAAACAAAACAAAGACTCTCTGACCCTCATAACTCTGTGGGTGTAAAGGAATTGTAGTATTGGAATTGATTGTTCCAGGAATTGTAGAACTGGAATTGATTCCAGTTTCCTTGGCTCCTGTTCCCTTCTGACCAGTAACTTGGGGGCTCACCCTGCAGATCTCACCTGGCTTATCTTAGAGTCCTCTGTGGCTGTCTCATGTCTGGTAGCTACAGTTCCCACATGGTACCACCCCTGCCGTTGCTGAGGGCAGCCTGGATGCTTTAAGAGGGCACAGCCCTGGCCTTGCCCCTGGGACCGACAGAGAGAGCTGGTGTCTACACCAGAGGCCTATCTCTTCCGGGGGGGGGGGGGTTGTGTATGTGTCCAAGTACCAAGGCTATTCTGCATTTGTGCTGCAGAGGGAAGAACACATCCACTGCCTCCCTCTGTGCCCTGGGTACTTCTATATCCATGGCTCACAGAGTCTGGTGAAATAACTCCTACAAGCCCCTTTCTCCATGATTTCTGCCTGAGCAAAGGCATCGACTAACCAAAAATGCCATGTTGTTTTCTCATGGCTGATTCCTCTGCAGGTTCTCCCACCCCTGCATACAGATCAGCTCATGCCAGAGAATGACTTCCTGCTGCTTGCCCCACCCTGTCATCTGACCTGCTTGGACAAGTTGTATCCAAGCACCAGTACCACCTAGGCCTCAGCAGGGTGCTCCCATTCCCTGGGGAGGCTTGGTTTCTCTGGCAAGCCCCAGGTATGGAAGACTTTCCCATTTCCCACTGCCTCTTCCTAGGTTCCAATCAGTGGAAGAATGGCAGAAGATAAAGAAGAAGGAGGAAGGAGGGAAGGAATAGACATTTTCCCCTTCCCAGAACTGTAAATCAGACTGAGCAGGGGAAGGCAAGAAACTTTGAATTAGGTGTGAAATTGTGTTCTTCCTCTTGCCCTCTCCTCACCCATTCTCATCATGAAAAGTTTCAAAATAAGACAGGTGTAAAGAATGGCACAATGGACATCTGCATACTCATCTTCCTAAGCCAAGAGTCCTCAGTGTTTTGTCATATTTGCTTCATATGTATGTGCATGTGTGCACATGTGCGTGCGTACACACCCACACAGAGGCAGGCGAATGTTCGGCTGGATAAAAAATTCTAGGCTGAAATTAGTTTTCCCTTAGGATTTTGAAGGCATTGCTCCATTTTCTTTTAGTTTCCAAATTTGCTGCTGAGAAGTCTGATGCTATTCAAATGCTCAATTATTTCCATGTTGCTTTCTATCTGGAATATTGTAGGATTATCTCTTTATCTCCTGTGTTCTGAAATCACATGGGGTGGGTCTTTTTTCATTCATTATGTTAGACACTCAATGGGAACATTACAATCTGGAAACTCTTGTTTTTTCAAGTTCTGAAGAAACCTTATTAATTATTTGATTAAGTGACTTTTCTCTCAGTTTTTTTTTTCTCTTTCCTTTTTTTTTCCTGGAATCTCTATTTTCACCTTTTGAGACTCCTGGACCTGTCCTCTAATATTCTTATTGATTCTATCCTCTCTTTATCCTTTTGCTTTACTTTCTGAGAGATTTGCTTAACATCTCTAATTCTTTTTTTTTAAGATTTTATTTTATTTATTCATGAAAGACAGAGAGAGAGAGAGAGAGATTGAGAGAGAGAGAGACAGAGAGAAAGGCAGAGACACAGGCAGAGGGAGAAGCAGGCTCCATGCAGGGAGCCCGATGTGGGACTCGATCCCAAGACTCCAGGATCATGCCCTGGACTGAAGGCAGGTGCTAAACTGCTGAGCCACCCAGGCTTCCCTCTAATTCTTTTATTAAGTTTTTATTTCTCTTATCATATTTTCTTGTTCTTTGAATATTCCCCCTCACCTCACCCCTGTAGTATTTGTTCTTGTTTCCTGGTTCTATTATCTTACTGCTCTGAGGATATTCATAATAGTTTTTTTAGGTTTCTTCTTTTTGCATAGTTTCTTTCTTCACCCACTTTTAAAAATTCCAGTATAATTAGCATACCATATTATATTAGTTTCAGGTGTACAGTATAGTGATTCAACAATTCTATACATTTCTCGGTGCTCATCATAATAAATGTACTTTAATCCCCTTCACCTATTTTACCCACCGCTTCTGTGACCTGTCTTCTGGTATCTACCTCTTTGTTCTCCTTCCAGATCCCATATACGTTGTTGCAAATGACAAGATCTCATTCTTTTTTATGGCTGAATAGTATTCTGGTGTGTGTGTGTGTGTGTGTGTGTGTGTGTGTGTGTGGTGTTTGTATTTATCTCACGTCTTCCTTGTCCATTCATATTGATGGACACTTAGGTTGGTTCCATAATTGGGCTATTATAAATAATGCTGCAGTAAACAAAAAGGTACATATATCTTTTCAAATTAGTGTTTTCATATTCTTTGAGTAAATACCCAGTAGTGGAATTACTGGATCATATGGTAATTCTATTTTAAATTTTGAGGAACCTCCATGTTGTTTTCCACAGTGGCTGCACCAGTTTGCATTCCCACTAACAGTGTGAGAGGATTCCTGTTCGTCCATATCCTTGCAAACACTTGTTCTTTTTTGTTTTTGATTTTAGCCATTCTGACAGTTATGAGGTGATATCTCATTGTTGTTTTAATTTGCATTTCCCTGATGATGAGTGATGTTGAACATCTTTTCATTTGTCTATTGGCCTCTTGTGTGTCTTTTTTTGAGAAATGTCTGTTCATGTCTTCTGCTCATTACTTAATTGAATCATTTGGTTTTTGGTGTTGAGTTGTGTAAGTTCTTTATATGTTTTGGATAGTAATCCTTTATCAGATATGTCATTTGCAAATATCTCCTCCCATTCATTAGGTTGTCATTTGGTTTTGTGTATTGTTTCCTTTGCTGTGCAGAAGCTTTTTATTTTGATGTAATCCTAATAGTTTATTGCTTTTATTTCTCTCGCCTCAGGAGACATGTCTAGGAAAATGTTGCTATGGCCAATGTCAGAAATTACTGCTTGTGTTCTCTTCTATGATTTTTATGGTTTCAGGTTTCACCTTTAGGTCTTTAATCCATTTTGAGCTTATTTTAGTGTATGATGTAAGAAAGTAGTCTAGGTTCATTCTTTTGTGTGTAGCTGTCCAGTTTTCCCAAAGCCATTTGTTGGGAAATGGAGACAAGAGACTGTCTTCCTCCCATTGTATATTCTTGCCTCCTTTGTCAAAGATTAACTGACCATTTAATCTGGGTTTATTTCTGGGCTATTTATTCTATTCTATTGATCTATGTATCTATTTTTGTGCCAGGACCATACTGTTTTGATTACTACAGCTTTGTAGTATATCTTGAAATCTGGGATTGTGATACCTTCAGTTTTTTTCTTCTTTTTCAAGATTGCTTTGGCTATTTGGGGTCTTTTTTGGTCCTATACAAATTTTAGGATTGTTTGTTCTAGCTCTGTGAAAAATGCTGTTGGTATTTTGATAGGGATTGCATTCAATCTATAGATTGTGTTGGGCAGTATTGACATTTTAACAATATTTGTTCTCCCAATCCATGAGCATGGAATATCTTTCCATTTGTGTCATCTTCAATACTTTCATCAGTGTTTTATAGTTTTCAGAGTTTGTTTGGTTTGTTTTGATATTAATCTTACTAAAAATTTTCTGCAGATGTTTAGTAGCTTTTCTGCTTACATTAAGAGTAGGTAACTTGAAAGCAGATTGGAAGCTCTGAGTATATATGAGGTCTGTAGGCTGTAAATGTTGTCATTTGATGACCTGGAAAGGCCAGTGCATTGGAGAAACCCTAAAATCAATATTGACTTTGTTCCCCAGAGAAGCCTCTTTTAGTCTCCTGCCTCAAGGATAAAGGCCTGGCAACCATCCTTCTGCAAGTGATGTGGGAAAGAAGGTCTGAGATTTTCAACATCATGCTGCATGCTTTCATTATTCATCCTACTTTTGATATTTTTCTCCCACCTTCAGATGTGCCTCATGTCCCCTACTCCCTCTTTATTTTACATTTTTCTACAGAATAAACCTGTTGTATTCTACTAGAATGGGATATAACTATTAGTTAAATTATTATCATATTGTTCTTCAAAAATACTGAACCAGTCAAGCGACAAGTGAGAATTTCCTCACAGGTCTGCCAGTACTTTTAAAAAACAGTGTTATTGAGATAAAATTGACATATAATAAACTGCACATATTTAAACTGTGCAATTATGTTTTGATATACCCCCTTGAAACTGTCACTATGGTCGAGATAGGGAGTGTATTTATTACCTGTTTCCTCAGGCCTCTTTGCAATTCTTCCTTCTCCTCTTCTTCACTCCCAAGCACTGACCTATTTTCTGTCACTATAGATAGTTTACATTTTCTAGACTTTTATATGAATAGAATCACATAATACATACTTACAAATGTACTTTTTCTTTTGGTTTGTAACCACATTTTAAACTAGCCTCCAAACAGTCTTCCTTATTTTACCCTTCTCTCTAGTCTCAAAGGTACTAGATATTGGTTGGTTCTAGTTTTTCCACTGCTCACTTAGGATCAGCTTCCACTTGTCCAACTGCTTTCCAGCTTTCATTTTTTCCCTAAAATATTCCTGTGTGAGACTGGGAACTCTTGAATTTTTTGTGAATGTGAACTCAGTGAAGTGTACGCCCAGGAATTGCCTGATTGATCAAAACAATGTGTATCCCCACCATCGTTGCTGTGTCATTTTCTCCATGCTTGTAGGTTTGTGCCTTTAAAGATATCTGTAACGTTATTTTAGTGGGGTTTGGGGAAAGAAATAAAATTAGGTGAAAGGGTTCATATCTGGCATCTTTATCTGGAGGTTGAGACTGTTCATATATGAAGGTTGTTCACTAGAAAGTTCTGCAATGGCTGGAGATGTCAGAACATGTGTGAAGCAGTTGCTGGAGGAAAAATTTCTTGTTTGTAATTCACTAAGTTCAGACTGCCCAATATATCTGCTATATTTGATATTCAAGAAAAAAGTAGTTTCTCCTTCCCTCCTCTCCTCCTTCTACTGCAGCAGCTGCTTTGGGGAAACTTCTCAAGAAGTTTCTCTTCTCAGGAGGGGAATGTGCCAACCCACAAGTAGAGAAGACATATTGCAAGGATAAAAGAGATGCTGCAGGTCAATTTAGGAGAGTGTACAGGTCATTGAAGATATCTCAGGAGTCAGCTAGTTGGAGAAGGGACTTCCTTCCAGGGAAGAGGGGAGGGGAAATGGGAAGAGAGTTAAGGATGAGCCTCTGAGTATAGGGGATTTCAGGGTCTGCAGTCAGGAAGAGACTATTAGGAGGCATGGAGGGCCTGTAGGCATGAGCCTGTAGAGCCTCAGCTGATTAGCAGCCTGAAGTCCAAAAGAGGACTTTTGTCTGTGACTAGGTAGAAAATTCTTTCCTCACAAAGGGAAGCCAAGTAGCAGATAGGTGAGGGGGGCATGGAGAGACATCCCTGGGACAGCTTTGGGAAATATGCTCAGGCAGGGACTGCAAAGTTCTTATTGATGAGTCGTTTTTCACCCCTACTCTAAGGAAATAGGATCCAAGGCCCTTTGAGAGTGCAGGATAGATGGAAGGAGGAAGGGTAACTGGTAACTCTCTCTCCTAGAGAGCTGTGAAGTTACTGCTCAGCTGTCTCTCAGGGATTCCGCTGAGGTCATTGTGAAGAGAAGAGATTCTCAGCCTTGCTCGGTGGTATTAACCAAAGGAACCTTATTATTAGCATTCACTTCCTTCTCTTTTGATGAAAGTTTAAAGGTCACCATTTCCTCTGACAAAGGAAGTTCCACAAATATTTCATTTCCAGCCTTAGAAATAGCAAGACATGAGGATGACTGCATACTCCCTGTTTGGGGGGAATTCCCAAGGAGAGGGAGGTAAAGCTCTGATGGAGACAGTGAATTCAGAGTGATTACTCAGTGGTAGCAATAGTGGTAGCAGTGGGGACCCGAATTTCCCCTCATGTGTCTCAGGCTCTCATTTGCCAACTCAATCCCTAAGTATTTCTACTGACAGAAAGAAAATAGCTGTGGGTGAAAGAATTCATTTTTTAGGCAAGGCCTCTACCCATTCTTTGCTAAGAGACCTGTCTCATTTTTCTCCTAGGTGGAAGATGCAAATGTCCTTAACGTTGTTGGAGAGGGAAATGCTTGGGTATCTATCTACACTTCAGTTCTGTCCACTTAGAGCAATGGACAGAGATGAATGTCAAGTGTGTAGACATTTTACACACTGTACGCAATCTCATCCTGCCACTTCTGATGAGTTGGCAAGGAATGCAATGGTTTTGGGTTGTCTCACCCCTCTTTGCGGTAGATAATCTAAAGCTCACTTTCTGTGGATGGAGGGTCAGAGGTCAAATGTGAGTAATGCAGCCATTACTAGAACTCCAGAGTTACATGCTGAGTCTCATATGTCAGTCATCATTTGTTCATGTGAATAGCTGTGGAATCATGTCTGAGGTTAGGACCTTCCTACCATTTCTGGGGGAACAAAATTCCCATACCAATCTAAGATGCTTCTGTTAGAGAAGGTTTTTTTTTTTTTTTTTTTTTGACTAATTTTTTTCCCCAGATACTTTGTTCTAAAGATGTAAACATCTTACTTAAGAGAGATAGCATTTTGTGTTGTTGTTTTTTTTTTTAATTATTTATTTATTTATGATAGTCACACACACAGAGAGAGAGGCAGAGACACAGGCAGAGGGAGAAGCAGGCTCCATGCACCGGGAGCCCGACGTGGGACTCGATTCCGGGTCTCCAGGATCACGCCCTGGGCCAAAGGCAGGCGCTAAACCACTGCACCACCCAGGGATCCCAAGAGAGATAGCATTTTGAATCAGAACAAGATCAGAAGAACCAGCCCAAAAAAGATGGGGGAGAAGTTCTGGGCATTGTGTATAACAGCATTTAATGGGGAGAAGGGACAAGGCTGACCAGGAGGGAAAGTATTTTCACCGTTTCCCACTCTCATGCTGAAGATAATCACCTTGTTCTTCATTGACACAACAAAGGCAGTTGGGCAGGAACTCATCTTCCCACCATAATACTCATTCCACTCTCCTTCTCTGCTATAATGACAGGAGAGATATCCTTGAGGACAACCCTTGTCTTAAGCTCTGGTGTTCATGCTTAGGATTTTTCTCTCACCAACACTATCAGTTCTTCCCTCCCTCTCAGGTTGTTGCCATCAGCAATGAACATGCCCAAGGGTCTGCCTTTGTGAAGAAATCTTCCCTTGACCCCATAACTCTCTCCAGCCACCACCCCACTTCTTTGTGTTCCCTCCCAGAGAGGTGTACTTTTTTTTGCTGTCTCCATGCCTACGTCACCCGAATCATTCTTCCTTCTCTTCTGGTGGATCTTCTGTATCCACCATTCCTCTAAGATTCACATGCCAAAGCCAGCACAATTTCCCTCTGGTGGCTACTTCCCTGTCCTCATCTTCCCTTGTCAGCAGCATTGGACACAGAGTAACCACTCTGTCCTTTTTGAAATGCTTCCTTGCTTTGCTTTCTTTGACACTGCACTCCCCTGGTTTTCCTCTGCCATGGCTGCCTTTTTCAATCACCTTTTCTGGCTCCTCTTCTCATACCTCTCAATGTTGGCATGTCCCAGGCTCAGCTGTGGGTGTGCCTTCTTCTCAAGAGGATAATTTAGTCCCGTGGCTTCATTTGCTGTCTGTCCATTTCTCTGTTGTCCATTCCTAAGTGTTTATCTCCAGCTTATGAGTTTTCTCTGAGCTTCACACTTGTATATCTAGGTGACTCCTTGACATCTTCACTGTTTATTCTTTCTTCATCCTCCATTATTGAAGCTTAGACACATGATAATCTAAGCCACCATCATGGTGCCATAGTCTAATTTGTATGCTGAGCATACAGTCCATTCTTCACACTGGTTAGACTAATGTTTTAAAAACATAAATCTGGTAATGTTACTTACTGCTTAAAATCTTCCCAGCTTTCTTGATGATTTTGATCCAGATTCCTCAGTATGGCTTAAAAACTTGAGTGATGCAGCCATTAGAAACGACAAATACCCACCATTTGCTTTGACGTGGATGGAACTGGAGGGTATTATGCTGAGTGAAATAAGTCAATCGGAGAAGGACAAACATTTTATGGTCTCATTCATTTGGGGAATATAAAAAATAGTGAAAGGGAATAAAGGGGAAAGGAGAAAAAATGAGTGGGAAATATCAGAAAGGGAGACAGAACATGAGAGACTCCTAACTCTAGGAAATGAACTAGGGGTGGGGGG
Source organism: Canis lupus baileyi (assembly GCF_048164855.1). NCBI lineage: Eukaryota > Metazoa > Chordata > Mammalia > Carnivora > Canidae > Canis > Canis lupus. Next base: position 27,939,172 of record NC_132849.1, on the reverse strand, counting down.
AAGGGGAGGTGGGCTGGGGAGGGGGTGACTGGGTGACGGGCACTGAGGGGGGCACTTGATGGGATGAGCACTGGGTGTTATTCTATATGTTGGCAAATTGAACACCAATAAAAAATAAATTTATAAAAAAAAAACTTGAGTGATGGTTGCCTCTATCTATCTCTCAGTTTCATCTGATACCACTGTATGTATGCTGAAGCTGTCCTACCTGGTCATGAGACCTGGTTGTGTGCATATCTTTTCAATTTTGTATTTAGTGACATCATATTGGTAGCATGTTTGGTGGAAGTATTTATACCTTACAACTGGTAAGTGCTATAAACCAAGACTGTTTCTCAGAAGGTCAGTTGTTAAAACACTTCCTAGCATTGGTTTTCTCCTTTTATTATTTTTTAAAGATCTTATTTATTTATTCATGAGAGACACAGAGAGAGGCAGAGACATAGGCAGAGGGAGAAGCAGGGTCCCCACTGGGATCCTGATGCAGGACTCAATCCCAGAACCCCAGGATCATGACCTGAGCCAAAGGCAGATGCTCAACCACTGAGCCACCTAGGTGCCCTGGGATCTTTTTGTTCATTGAACATTTATTAAGCTCTTGTCCTGGGCATTGTGCCAGATGTCAGAATGAAAATTAAAGTCACTCCCATGATTGTTCTGTAGAATAAAATGTGAAGTTTGTAAAAATAATAGTAAAGTGCTATACAAATATGGTTATTCAATGACTGTGTGGGCATTACAGGGGATTTATTCTTTACTTTCTCATTATTGAGAATATCCTTTTTGTGTAATAAAAAGGAATTTACAGTGTTGGTTGTTATTTTTATTTTCATTATAACTGGCCTATTTCACTTGCTTTTTTGTTGCCTCCAAGCTATTCTAGGACTGCCGTCTGGACACTCATCATCTCAATAACTAAGGAGATAAAGCATTAAGAGATGAATAAAGATCAGTACTGGTTTCTTTTTTTTTTTTTTTTTTTTAAGATTTTATTTATTTTTTCATGAGAGACACAGAGAGAGAGAGGAAGAGACACAGGCAGAAAGAGAAGCAGGCTCCATGCAGGGAGCCTGATGTGGGACTCTATCCCAGGTCTCCAGGATCACACCCTGGGCTGAAGGCAGTGCTAAACCGCTGAGCCACCTGCACTGCCCAAGTACTGGTTTCTTTCTTTTTTCTTTTTTTGATCTTAATATTAAGACAACATTGTGATGAAGAGCTCAGCACTGGAGCCAAACTGGTTCAAATCCCAGTTCCACATTTACTAGCTATCTAACCTCAGGCAAGTTATTTAACCTCTCTATGCCTCAGTTTCCTTATCTACAACACGGAGATGACAATAATACCCATTTCATAAGGTATTACTATAAAGTATTACTTGGCATTATTATCAACTTAATTGTTAATTTTTTTGCTGTTAAGTCTTTTGTATTTTTTATTTATTTATTTAATTTTTTTATTGGAGTTCAAATTGCCAACATATAGCATAACACCCAGTGCTCATCCCGCCAAGTGCCCCCCTCAGTGCCCATCACCTAGTCACCCCAACCCCCTGCCCACCTCCCTTTCCACTACTCCTTGTTTGTTTCCCAGAGTTAGGTGTCTCTCATATTTTGTCACCCTCACTGATATTTTCACTCATTTTCTCTCCTTTTCCCCTTTATTCCCTTTCACTAATTTTTATATTCCCCAAATGAATGAGACCATATAACTATTGGTGGGAATGTGAACTGGTGCAGCCACTCTGGAAAACTGTGTGCAGGTTCCTCAAAGAATTAAAAATAGAACTGCCCTATGACCCAGCAATTGCACTGCTGGGGATTTACCCCAAAGATACAGATCCAGTACTGGTTTCTTATAGGAAAATGGCCCAGAGGAAGCAGAGACAAGAAGTGAATTGGCGAAGATGGATTTACGTTTATAAAATAGCAAAATTAGATACAAAAATAGGGCAGTAGTACCATTTGTTTTTATAACTGGGAAGGACCTTAGATACCATCTGGTTCAAAGGAACCCATTTTACAAGTGGGGAGATAGAGTGGAGAAGTTAAGCTGGTGATTACAAGTTTGATTAAAAGCTGGGAATCCCAGCCTGGCACTGTTCTTCCTGTGCTTCATGGTTGACATTGACCATTTTTTGGGGAAGCTGGAAGCCTGATCACGGTGGACAATATCATTCTCAGGACAGTCCTAAAGTAGGTATGTTAGCAATGAAGGGAGTAATTCAGTATACTTGGGTATGAGGTTTGGTCCTTGTTTTGTGCCAAATCATGGTGCTATTGAAACAAGTCACTGCCCTCCTCTGTGGCTCAGTCTTCTTTTTTTTTTCTTAAGAAGGAGGGAGTGCTGGCAGGCAGTCAACACACCTCGGTTATCTTGGGGCCAGGTCACAGGTTGGGGATGACCAGTTGGCCTTCCTGCCTGCAGAATTAAATCCAAACTGTACCATGCATTCTGTTTCTTCCAAATACCAGTCTTACCTCCTTCCACACCAGCCATGGCCCACCCTCTCTCTCTGGTCACACCTGACTCTGTCCCTTGCACTTCCTCCCTTTCCCTTCATCTTCTTTGCTTCTATTTCACCTGTCACACGTCCATTAATAGAAATTCTTATTTTTCGAGATCTAGCTTAAATTCCACCTCTTTTATGAAAACTTTCTTGAACCTCGTTCCTGTTCTCTCCTCCCCTCCCCCACCCTGAGCCAGAGTCAATGCTTATTTCCTTTTATGGTCAGGGGACTGGGTTTGTATATATATTTTTCAGGGTACTTAATGTTGGAACCAAATGTTCCAAGACCTCACCAGCCAGAGAGATAAACTATGGTGTGTGGGCTCCCACTTGGACTTGCTGATTCAGGGCCTCTGCCTTCTCCCCAACTTTCTCTACTATTTCAAGAATTTTCCACAGTTACGGCACAGCCCACAAGCTTAGGGTCAAGTCCACACACATTTTCACTTCCTCTCTTCTACAGATGACTTCCTGAAGTTCTGTGGATCCCAAAGCTGCTCCATGGTCTGTAGAATGAGTAAAGAGGGATCTTTCACAGTGATGCTGTCATTTGGCTCCCAGAAAATAGAAAGAGACACAGACTCTCAACAAATAGTTGCCTTGTTTTCTGGTCTTAACCTCTCTCTCTCCTGAGGGCTCAAAACCCCTAGGCTAAGGAGAAGGACCAGTATAGTCCATCTTAATCATCATCTTTGTCTAATCTTTTTGTTCTCTAGAGCAGATATGAGATATATAGTATATGCATGTAATACATATTATATTATATATAATATACATTACATGTAACATACCATACCATATATTATATACATATGTGTATATAACACATTATATAGCATATATGTATAACATGTTATATGTTCTGTGTAGATATATAATATATGCATATATCATATGTACTGATAAAATTTGGAATAACATGTTTACTTTGTTATTTACTTTTATTTTCATCTAACAGTATATAATGAACATTTATCTCTGCTATAAGATAGTCTATTTAAATGTGATCTTCGATGGCTGCACAATATTCCATTATGTAGACATCCCCAAAATTATTTAACTGGTTTCCAGTTGTTGGGTGATCAGATTATTTCTAATTTCTTTCTTTCTTTCTTTCTTTCTTTCTTTCTTTCTTTCTTTCTTTCTTTCTTTCTTTCTTTCTTCATGAGAGACACACAGAGAGAGGCATAGACATAGGCAGAGGGAGAAGCAGGTTCTCTGCGGGGAGCCTGATGTGGGACTTGATCCCAGGACCCCAGGATCATGACCTGAGCCAAAGGCAGATGCTCAACCACTGAGCCACCTAGACATCCCTATTTTCAGCTTTTTAAAAGCTATTTAGGATAGTTCTAGTAAACATCAATAAGAACACATAAAATTTGTTGCACATCCCTACTTTTTTCTTATAAGTAGAATTTTTGGACCAAAGGGAAGCATTTTGTAGACTTCAAATACTTACTGCCTTTGCAGTATTTTTTTTTTAGATTTTATTTATTTATTAGAGAGAGAGAGAGAGAGAGAGAGAGAGTCAGGCAGAGGGAGAAGCAGGGTCCATGCAGGGAGCCTGATGTGGGACTCGATCTCGGGTCTCCAGGATCAGGCCCTGGGCTGAAGGCAGCGCTAAACCGCTGAGCCACCAGGGGTGCCCTGCCTTTGCAGTATTGATTTCAGTGTGACTCACAGTTTGGGGAACAGAAGAGGAGGTGGTGACAGTGGTCTCCTCCCTGTCCCCACAGACCTCTGTGGGTGAGATCAGAAAGTCAGGACAGGTGGAGCTTGCCCTGGTAGAACCTGCTTCCTGCACTTCCTTTAAATTCACCCAGCCCAGTCTTAATGTCCAAGTCTCTTTTAACTCCAGGAGCTCAAGCACTGAGGGTGGGTCAGGGCTGGAGGAGGAACTGTAAAACCTCCAAGGCCTGGGGAATGGCTGAGCAGTCTGGTCTGTGATATTGGTTCTAAGAGGACAGGAAAAAAATTATTGACATACAAGTTGTCAAAGTATAAGTTTTTAAAGTACTAAAAATATAACTATTTTACAAATATATAGTAAACGTGTAAAAAATTTAATTGGCATTAGGGCAACCAAGAGTATGGCAAAGCTGGTCAAAGGAGGAGATAAGGGATGGATCTATATCTATATCTATATCTATATCTATATCTATATCTATATATCTATGTATATATATTTATGTAGGTAAATACATGTAGATATAGATATAGATATATAAAATCAGTGGGATAAATAGCAGTTAGATATAAACCAGGGCAATAATATTGTAACAGCTGGGTTAGTGTTTTCCTGGACAGAAATAATTTGCAATTTTACTGTTTTACTGGACAAAAATGACCCAACTCATCAATCTTCTGCAAGTTAACATCTAAGTTTATAGACTGGGCCTTGATGCAGGGAGCCTGACGTGGGACTCGATCTCGGGTCTCCAGGATCGGGCCATGGGCTGAAGGCAGCGCTAAACAGATAAAGAGTAAACAGTAAATTAAACAAAAGGATACTTTCCTCTAGAGAAGGGGTCAGCAGGGATCCCTGGGTGGCGCAGCGGTTTGGCGCCTGCCTTTGGCCCAGGGCGCGATCCTGGAGACCCGGGATCGAATCCCACGTCGGGCTCCCGGTGCATGGAGCCTGCTTCTCCCTCTGCCTGTGTCTCTGCCTCTCTCTCTCTCTCTCTCTCTGTGACTATCATAAAAAAAAAAAAAAATAGAGAAGGGGTCAGCAAACTGCCTTGTGGGCTCAATCTGGCCTTTTGGCTGTTTCTATAATAAAAATGTATTGGAACACAAACATACCCATATGTTATAGATTGTCAGTAACTGCTTTCGAGATATAACAGTAGGGTTGAATAGTTGTGCCACTGCCCTTACGACCCTCAGGCCTAAAAGATTTGCTATCTGGCTTCTTATAGAAAATGTTTTGTGACTTCCTATCCTAGAGCATTGGATGCTAGTTAGACACTGAAAAAGCATGAGTAGTCTTTTTGCCTTTCCTTTACATTTTAGATAGCTTTTCCTAATACAGTGTTTTAGCCGTTTCCCTCTTACTTCTGGCCTCCAAGGGGCAATTCTATCATAGCCAGTCTCATTGTTTTGACTTTAGTGATGCCAAATCTGTAAAGAGTAGAGAGTCTAGGACATGGGGGTAGAGATTTTAATAGTGTGGATGAAAGAGAGGTGGAGGCAGCTCTTTGGATGCGGGCACGACCACTGGATGAGAGAAAAAGAGAATTCCAAGAAATGTGGCATATGGGCTGTATATACTTTTCATGCAGCTCATGAGAATAAGCAAAGAATCTGAATCATTTTAAAATTGCTTTTCTGTTGCCAGTGTGTGTTTGTGTGTGTGTGTGTATGTGTGTGTGTGTGGGGGGGTGTGTGGATGGGCCTGTTCCAGGACTCAGTGCTGAGACTCAGCAGCATAGTGGCCCATCATAAGGGGTTTGAAGGGACTGTTAATGCATTAGGAAGGAGTAAGACAGGCACAGCTTCATAAAGACCACTTGGAGAGTGACTGTTTACAGTCTGCTGAATTAAGAGCCCTGCAGGCAGGCTGACTTCCTTAATGTCAATGATTTTGGTGGGGATGTGTCATTTAAGAGTTGCTTGTATGCATAGAAAATACATTTTTAGTTATTGGAGCCTAAATTTACATGATTAATTTTATAACAATTATAAATTTCAAAAAACCCAAAATTTTCTTAACATTTTAAGTTCAACTTAACAAATCTTGCTGTTCTATTTATAAGGCCAGTTTTGGGTATAGCAATGAGAAAAACAACTTACACTTTTTAAGTTCATGGCTCAATTACTTTATTGCTTAACATATTAAGGCTCCCTAAATATTAAACTGTCTTTTATACCACAGTTAATCAAATTCTCTTAAGCATTTTAAATGATAAATTTAATGTATCTGCAAATTTAATATATAATTCTTTCAAACACTTCAAATGTCTGCCAAAGCAGACTTAAAAATCTAATAAGCAAAGTCTTCCCAAGCACCTAAGTAATTTCCTGTAACTCCAAAAAGAGCAGATGAAAAAAGTTTTGTAAATTAGACTCTAAAAAATTGAAACAAGTTTTACAAACATAAGCAAATTGTTTTCTACCTTTCAAATTAAAATCAGAAGTCTAATATCAATTACACATTTCATTTTTTTAATTGCTCAGTTTTTTAAAAAGATTTTATTTATTTATTCATTCGTGAGAAACACAGAGAGAGAGAGAGAGAGAGAGAGAGAGAGAGGCAGAGACACAGGCAGAGGGAAAAGCCGGCTCCATGCAGGGAACCTGACGTGGGACTCGATACTGGGTCTCCAGGATCATGCCCTGGGCTGAAGGCGGCGCTAAACTGCTGAGCCACCCAGGCTGCCCAAATTACACATTTCAAATTGAAATTACAAAAATGTTTCAGATTCTTTAATGTTTCATTTTTTTAAAAAAGAGTTTATTTATTTATTCATGAGAGACACAGGGAGAGAGGCAGAGACACACAGGTAGAGGGAGAAGCAGGCTCCCTGCGGGTAGCCTGATTTGGGACTTGATCCCAGGACCGTGGCATCACGACCTGAGCCAAAGGCAGACGCTCAACCACTGAGCCACCTGGGTGCCCCTTTAAACTTATTTCTAAACACAAAAGTGTTAAAGCTATCGGTTCATTTACATCATCAGCTCTATGCTTTTTTTTTCTTAAATATTTTCCTGGACCTGTAAAGCCACTTAATACAGGGGCACAGATCACAGATTAGTCATCTGAGATGGTTCCTAGGCCAAAGATTCTGACCCTGAGGTTCCTGGGTCAAAGATTCAGGAACTTGGTGTGAGCTATTGGCTTGAGAATCTAGGACACCATCATTGGTCTCTTCTTGGTTAACTTGATGCAAACCACAGTCATTTCTTAGAGTTGGGGCCAGACTGTTAAGTCAGTGGGAATTGGTTTCACAACTTAGCCCCATGGACATCTTTCAAATGTCCCCTTGCCCATTTTTTATCTTAACCCCTTTCAACTTTTCCCACCTGATATAGATGAAATCTTGCCCCTTATCTGGATTCTAGTTAACCTCTTTTAAGCTTTATCAGCTAACTTTTTAAAATTTATTTTTATTTATTTATGATAGACATAGAGAGAGAGAGAGAGAGAGAGAGGCAGAGACACAGGCAGAGGAGAGGGAGAAGCAGGCTCCATACCGGGAGCCCGACGCGGGACTTGATCCCGGGACTCCAGGATCGCGCCCTGGGCCAAAGGCAGGCGCGAAACCGCTGAGCCACCCAGGGATCCCCTTTATCAGCTAATTTATAATTCCCTTAATATCTGATTTTTTCCCTCAGTGTTTGCTAATGACTACAATTCTGTACTCATAATAATTAATGAACGCTTTCTTATGCATTCATTGCCTATGATGGCATAAATTCTTATGATTTATTGTCTGTGATAGCCGCTGTTCACAGCTTCCAAGTGATAATGAGTAGGAGGGAGATGCCTCTCAGACTCTTCTGGAATCGAGTAGGACCTTAAAGGGGTTGATAGTAAAGCACAACAGTTGGAGTTTGGCAGAGGATGACTCCAAGACAATGTGCCAGTGGCTAGGTCAGCTCAACTTGTTTGGTCTGAGAGAATGAGCTGGGCAGTGAAAATGGTCCTGCTTAGGGAGCCAGGAGAGGAGAACCCAGTCTGTGCAGGAATAACACCCACAAAGCCCTGAGTAGCTAGCGTGGCTGAGCATACTCTGTGTTATCTTATTCAGAAGACAGTTACAATTCGGAAAGAGTTGCCTTGTATTTCTACCCCAGGCATTACTGACCACCTTGCATCTGTATTCATGTACATCACCTCCCTTCATCACCTTCCCTACTGGCTACTCCAGGCTTTGGCTCTTATAATTCTCCTTTTCCTCTCCTGCATTATTTCCCCCTCCTTTCTATTAATTGATTATATGAACCTACCAACAACTCCATCTTAGATGTGAAAATCCTCTTTTGATCCCACAGCCCCCTCCAGCTATCACTGTGTTTCTCTGTCCCCCCCCCTGCTTTTTTATAGCAAAACTATTCAAAGAATGGGGCACCTGAGTGACTCAGTGGTTGAACGTCTGCCTTTGGCTCAGGTCGTGATCTCAGGGTCCTGGGATCAAGTCCCGTATCAGGATTCTTGCAGGGAGGGACGCCTGGGTGAGCATCTGCCATTGGCTCAGGGTGTGATCCCGGGATCCGGGATCGAGTCCCACATCGGGCTCCTTGCAGGGACCCTGCTTCTCCCTCTGCCTGTGTCTCTACCTCTCTCTCTCTCTGTGTCTCTCATGAATAAATAAAAAAAAAATATTTGAAAAAAACTATTCAGAGGAGCCTTGTCTACTCATTGATTCCACTTGCTTGCCTTTCATTCTCTCCTGAATCAGTTCTGAGAAGGGTTTTGTCCTCAAGCTTGGTCTTCACTTTTGCTGTGGCCATCCACAACGTCTTTCTCAAGTCCAATGGCCAGCCCTCATATACATGACCTCTCAGTATTGTTGGATTTGGTGGATCTCCTTCTACTTTACCCACTTTCTCCTGTTGTCCTCTCTCCTCTCCTGGTTTTTATCTCACCTCATTGGTTACTCCTCAGTCTCCTTCCATGGCTCTATTTCATGGTTTGAACCCCTCTATGCTGTTGTACCATTCTCTCTTTTCTAGCAGTTCACTTTTGTTAGGTAGTGTCAGGTGACTCATGATGGCATCATATGCCTTCTACATGCCAGTTGCCCTTGAATCTGAATCTCAAGGGATATTTGGATTTTATATTCTCATGGCTAATAAATATCTCAAATATAACTTGGCTAAAACAGAACCTTTGATTTACCCCCTCACAAAAAGGATACCCACCGCTTCCTGAGGCTTCCCAATTTCTTTTTTTTTTAAAAGATTTTTAAAAAAGATTTTTATTTATTTATTCATGAGAGACAGGGAGAGAGAGAGAGAGAGAGAGAGAGAGAGAGAGAGGCAGAGACACAGGCAGAGAGAGAAGCAGGCTCCATGCAGGGAGCCCGACGCGGGACTCGATCCCTGGGTCTCCAGGATCACGCCCTGGGCCAAAGGCGGCGCTAAACCACTGAGCCACTCGGGCTGCCCTCCTATTTAAAAAAAAAAATTTTTTTATTGGAGTTCAACTTGCCAACATTTAACATAACACCCAGTGCTCATCCCACCAAGTGCCCTCCTCAGTGCTCACCAGTCACCCCAACTCCCCGCCTACCTCCCTTTCCACTACCCCTTGTTTCCCAGAGTTAGGTGTCTCTCATGTTTTGTCATGCTCACTGATATCTTCACTCATTTGCTCTCCTTTCCCTTTATTTCCTTTCACTAATTTTTATATTCCCCAAATGAATGAGACCATATAATGTTTGTCCTTTTCCGATTGACTTATTTCTCTCAGCATAATACCCTCCAGTTCCATCCACATCGAAGCCCTCCTATTTCTTTAAATAACCCCATTTACCTTACTTACTCAGTTCTCAAACCTGTGAGTCCCCTTGATTTCTCTCTCTTCTTCATCTCCTACATCTACTCCATCAGCCAGTTCTGTTGTCTCTATGCCCAGAATACATGCCCCATCACCTGTTACCCTTGTTGAACATACTGTTATTTCCTTTTTTTTTTAAGATTTTATTTATTTATTTATGAGAGACACGGAGAGAGAGGCAGAGACACAGGCAAAGATAGAAGCAGGCTCCATGCAGGGAGCCCGATACGGGACTCCATCCTATGACTCCAGGATCATGCCCTGGGCCAAAGGCAGGTGCTAAACTGCTGAGCCACCCAGGGATCTCGATACTGTTATTTCCTATGTAGTCCATTGCCATGGCCTCCTAACTGGGCTGTCTACTTCCATTTTTGTCATCCTCTCTTCCTGTCCCCAGGGTCCATTCTTCACACAACAGCAAGAGTGATAAAATATACAGAAGATCATCCCTTCTGTGTTTAAGAAATTCCAATGGTTTTGTATGACACACTGAGTCAAAGCTCCATTATAGAGATCTGGTCCTTACTTGCCTCTCTGTCCTCTGAAGCCCCTCTCTCCTGTGCTCACTTTGCTTCAGCCACGTTGGCCTTCTTGCTGTGCCTTATTCATGTTAAGTCTGCTTTTGATCTTGGGGCCCTTATATCTAGAAGTTCCCTCCTCTTGGCACACTCTTCTCCCCAGATCTTTGCAAGATTGGTAACCTTATCTATATTCAGGTCTCTACTTAAGCCACTTTCTCAGAAGGGCCTTCCCTGACCACCTCACCTAAAATAGCACCTTTCATTGGACCTACCCAGTTACTCTCTATCCTATTGCTGTGTTTAGTTATTTTCCTATCACTGGTGATGAACTGAACCACATGTGATAGAGCTGATTATATGACCTTACCCCTACACTGCATTATGACAGAGAAAGCAAAAAGGTTAGAGGTAAGAGTGGGCCCAGGCTTCCCACTCCAATCTTCTCTCCCTCACAATGCAGCAGAGCTCAATTAGGTGCTGTCACTGTAGTCACCTGACATCCTGACAGCAGCTGTGGTCACTCTTGGCGTTTATCCAGTCCAATAAACAGCACCAGGGCAGACAGCCACGTGAGTAGCAGAAAGGAGGCCAGACTGACCTTTACATCCATTGTATGTTTGCCCTTCTACTCTTCAAGAAAGATGAGAACACCAGTCTTCCCACACATTCCTAAACTTAGGAAGTTACACTGCCCCTGGGGCACCAAACAAAGGGAATATTTCAGTGTCCAGTGAAGGACTCTAAGGACTTTTGTAGCTCAGGTGGTTTCCATTTCTTAACTTCCAACAAAACTGAAGGAGAACTTAAATAAGTTGTTGATTAATAAGTCATGAAACATAATTTTTGATGATAGATGATTATGTGATTTTGGCAAATAAGGTTTTCAAAGAATTGTGTGATATTGCTATAATAAATTCCTTTCATTCCTATTTGTTACTTATATGTACATATTTTCCCATTACTTACATTAAAAAACAAAACAAAATAATAATAGGATCAGTGTTGAATAGGATCATTCTAATTAGGAGTAATATATAAATATATGAGTAATATATAAATATATGAAATAATTTTTTTAAAAGCTTCGTCTTATTAAGATGCATGTCGATTAAGCATCTGACTCTTTTTTTTTAAATTTATTTTTTATTGGTGTTCAATTTGCCAACATATAGAATAACACCCAGTGCTCATCCCATCAAGTGCCCCCCTCAGTGCCTGTCACCCAGTCACCCCCACCCCCCTGCCCACCTCCCTTTCTACCACCCCTTGTTCGTTTCCCAGAGTTAGGAGTCTCTCATGTTCTGTCTCCCTTTCTGATATTTCTTGATTTCAGTTCAGGTCATAATCTCAGGGTTGTGAGATTGAGCCCTGCATCAGGCATAGCACTGGGTGTGGAGGCTGCTTAAGTTTCTCTCTCTCTCTCTCTCCCCCTCCACCTTGCCCCCCCAAAAAAGTTGGTTCTCATCAAGACATATTGCTAATAATCAACATTAATGATATATTGTGTTTATATATTTATGTTATTTTGAGTAATTGTGTACTAACGATAATTGTAATGATGACTTAATCTAGAAGAATTTTTTAAAAATTTAATATCCTATGATTATATAAAAAATATATTTTTTATTTTTTATTTTATTTTTTTTTTAAATATATTTTTTAAAAATTAAGTTTTGATTGAACACATTTTTATTGTTGGAAAGAAGTACCATAGAATGATCAGTAAAATGCTTTTAAGCATAATATGTATTATTACATTATGATAAAATTTCATGGCAGAAATGAATGAAATATCAATTCAAGAAAAAAAAGGAATATTGCTAATTTTTACCTGTTGAAGAGGAATTTGTTAATGTAATTTTTAGATGGATGACAGTAATAATCACTGTGGTATTGGGATTTTGTTGGGTATGTTTACAACTGATGTAACAATTTTTTTAAATGTCAAATTCACAATATTCCAGAAATGATAACATTAGCAATTAACTATTTAAAATTATAAAAAGTTTCAGATTTTCCTAAAACAGGTATGTTGGCAAGGGGTAGGCTTGGCTTTTATAAGCTAAAATATTGGAAGACCAACATCTATAAGGATTAGGGCCCTGGAAGGGCCTTTTGGGGAGGGAATTAGACTTGCTGCTCTAGAAGTGAGGTCCATGATGGATGGTACATCAAGAGGACATTATGTACTTGGGACAAAGGTCTTATCGCTATGACTAGGAGGGCACTGAGGCTCAGCTCCCATACTTGACATCTCTTCTAGGTGTTCCTGATATGTTATATTTTAAAACCAAATCACAGTGTGTGTAGATGCTCCTGTATGTATCTGGATTCCACATATCCCTCTGCTCCAAGGATTCATCCAAACCCAGCCTTCACATGCAAACCATGTAGACCCTTCTGCCTAGGTGCTTCAGGTTGACTTGCTGTGTCAGGATGCTCAGATGGTGTCTAGGACTCCCTTGGCTCACACTTTTGATCCTTGGCAGATGAAGGATGTCATACCTTTTTTGGCTCTGAGGGCTGATGGGTTTGGGTGCAGGGAGACGCTGAGAAAGAGAAGCACTTTCACACAGACTATGTGGAAGCTCAGGTCAAGGAAGGGAGTGGCTGAAAACCAGCAATAACTTACACCTTGGTCCCCAGAGGGCCCTACTTGCCCAAGCACAGGCTTTACCTGGACCCCTTTATCTCTAGTTGCCCTATTTGCCAGAAGGTGAGATGTTCTCAGAGACAGGGAGGCCCCTTATTTGAGAGAGCTGCCCAGGCCCCTGGCACCCTCCCTGCTCCTCCCAGACCTACCTTTCCTGGTCCATGTGCTTCATTTCATTTTTTCATTACTTGCTTTCCAAAAAGGATTTGAATTTTCATGATTATTTGTGTAAGCAAACAATCATCTTAATAAGAAAGACTTTGATTCTGGACTTCCCAGGGGAAAATCTAATCACTTGGCTTGTGTCCAAAGTGCCAATTTAGGAGCCAGGGCATGGGTAAGATGTGTTAGAACTAGGAGGAGGCTCTGACTATGGTCCCACACCCCTGGGTGGTCATCACATCACTCTGGGTGGTCATTCTCACTCTGGCTTCCAGTTGAATCAGAGTTTGTGGACAATTCAGCAAGGCTGTATAGGGGGATGAGGAATGGGGCAGGGAGGAGATCTGTACAGAAGACATGCTGACTTATGCTTCCATCACTGACCAGGACATTGTAGCGGCCACCCACCTCCAACCTACCTTTCAGACTAAATGTGCTCCCACATACCATTGCATCATTTACCTTTGCCCCACCAGATATTGGCTTACTCCAGCCCAAGCATATAGGATAAGCCACATCCTAAACTTATGGACTCAAATTTATAAGCACTTGCCTGCTACTCTCTAGGTACGTGGGATATCCTTGAAGACTGGTAGGAGCTGTGGTGGTGTGGTGTATTACCTACTGGAGGTGCAGACAAATAGACTTTTCTGCCCATTGTAAAAACTTCCAGTTATATTTCATGTGGTTGGTAGTGTTGGGGGTGGGTTCTGATTCTCTCTGATTTGCACTCAAATCATCTGATCTTTTCCATTTAGAAAAGGCTATTTCTCTTTTCCAGGATAAGAACACGCAGTGCAGAGAAAGGAAGAGCTGTTACCAGGGAAAGAACTTGGCTCCAAACCAGGAATAGGATAGCCTTTAGAGGGTCAATTTTAGTTTTTGGCTCAGTTCCAGGAATTGAAACTCAGGCCTTTTGAACATTTTAATGCAGAAGGATTTTTTTAAAGAACATTATATAAGTAATTCATGAATACATTCTTCTTTATTTTTATTTTTTTGAATACATTCTTCTTGTAAAAAATTCTAACAGAAATAAAACAAGTTCCTCTTGATGACCCCCTCTCCTCCCCACCCTATCCCACTTAACCACTATTTTTGGTTTAGCCAATACCCTTCCAAAGCTCTCGGTCTTACATATTGTTAGAAGCACATGGATGTGCAGTACTTTTTTCTTTTATGTGAATAGTATCATCCTGTACTTAAGGTTTTGCAATTTGACCTTTTCTCTCAATGACTTGTCTGAATCTTTTTCCATTTCAGTACTACTTATTTTTATTTTTAACTTGCCATGGTTTATTTAACCTTTTTCTTACCCGTAGACATTTAGGTTGTTTCCATTTTACTTTGTTTAACTTTTTATAAACAATTCTAAAATAGACATCCTTGAAATTGTTTCTTTAGGGAAGACACCAAATAGTGGAATTACTGAGTCATAAGTCATGTTAAAAATAAATTAGACACTGCCAATTTTTTCTCTAAAATGGCTGTACCAGTTTATACTCACATGGATGATTCGCAATCTGGCTTCCTCACAAGATTAGATGACTTCACAGTTTGGCACTCTTTCTCATATTCTCCCTTTTGGACCTGTGAGAGATGGGTGGGATTTTATCAGTCAACCAAGGAAAGGGGACGGTATCATTGCTGGGACTCCCAGGAATACCTCTGTTTTCTTTCCTGCACTAGCAATATCATCATGTACTGGGGAATGAATGCCATTTGAGTAACTTCTCATCCTTTGCACTGTAGTTATGAAGCAGACAGAGCTGAGAGGGGGCTTTGCCAAGTTGTAGGGCCTCCATCCAGCTCCTGAGCCCTAGCTTGGAAAGCTGTGAAGGGGGAAGGAGAGGAGGAGGAGGAAAAGGTACTGGGAGTGAGCTGCTGACAACTGGGACATTTCAATTAAATCATATATATGTATGACTTGATAAGAACTATGAAAATTACAAATGAACATCCCTTTTGGCCCAGCAATTTATACACACACACACACACACACACACATATATATACACATACACACACATACATATATGTGTGTGTGTATGTGTGTATGTATTTTTTCTTAGACAAATACCTTTTAGAAATTTTTACCATTTTATTTCTAAGTAGGTAATATATTCACATGATTAAAAAAATCAAACTATATAAAAAGTATCTAGAGAAATATCTTGCTCCCACCTTTGTTCCCTGTATCTTATTCTCCCTGGCCCCTCACAGTTACTTTTTAAATTTCTTATGTATCTTTCAGAATTTTTGAAATCAAATGCAAACACATTGGAAAGTATTGCCTTATTCCCCACTCCCGCTCTTTGTTACATAAACGTGCACTATAAACACTGTCTGCCTCTTGCCTTTTTTTTTTTTTTTTTGGTTACCAGCATATCTTAGACAGGCTTCCATATTGGTGTGGAGTGCTTTCTGATTTTTTTTTTTTGAGAGAGAGAGGGAGAGAGGTGGGGGAGGGGGGGAGGAGACACACACACACACACACACACACACACACACACACAAACACACAGAATATCTGAAGCAGGCACCATGCCCGATGAGGGACTCCATCTCACAACCCTGAGATCTTGACCTGAGCTGAAATCGAATTAGACACTTAACTGACTGAGCCATCCAGTGCTCCTCTGATCTATTTTATAGCTGCCTGGCATTCCATTGTATAGATGTCCCATAAGTCATTTAGCCAAGCCCCCATTGATAGACATTTGTGTTTTTTTCCAATCTTTTACTTTTACAAGTCATGTGCAGTGAATAATTTTGATCACGTGTCATTCCACATAGGTATATAGCCACCCGTAGGATAAATCCCCAGAAGTGAAATTGCTGGGCCAAAGGGAATGTTCATTTGTAATTTTCATAGTTATTGGGGGACCTGGGTGGCTCAGTTGGTTAGGCATTTGCCTCAGACTCAGGTCATGATCCCAGGATCCTGGGATTGAGCCTCACCTCAGGCTCCTTGCTCAGTGGGGAGTCTGCTTCTCCCCCTCCCTCTGCTTGCCTCCCCCTACGCCCCCTACTCTTCCTCTCTCTCTCTCTCTCTATCAAATAAATAAATAAAATCCTTAAACATTTTTTCGTAGTTATTATCAAATTTTCCTCTATAGGAATTGTACCAATTTCTGCTCCCACCTGTAATGTTTAAGAATTTCCCTAGTCTTCCCAACAGAGTGTGTCATTAAACTTTCGATTTTTGGTAATGTGATAGGAGAATACTGCTTTTTTCAAAGTACTGTTAATTCAATTTTCTTATCATAAGTAGTATTGAGCATGTTTTACTCTGACCAAGACCTAATAGTATTTCCTTTTCTGTGGATTGCCTGTTAATATAGTGTTGGATTTATGCCTGTTGTTTTGTTGGATTTATGTTCATGTTTTTCCTAATGTTTTGAGGGAACCTAGACAAATTATCCCTTTATCTGAGATACAGTTACAAATATTTTTTCCTTGGGTTGTTTCTGTGTTTTTACTTTGCTTCTGGTGACTTCTGCAATTCTGAAAGTTAACTCCTTGTGTCATTTATTGTCCATTCTTTACTCCATGCTTTTGATCATACTGTTCCACTACTAAGAATAACGTTTCCCTTCTTATCTATATGAGGAACTCCTGCTCATTCTTTTAGGCCTGACTCATATGTTGTTCTCCTTGACCCTCTGTCCTTCACAATAGATGTTGTCATTCCTCCCGGCTATTCCTTTCATACTTTGTCTTACCTCTATTTGCCACATTGCCTTATTTTTGCTTGTATTTATCTGCCTTTCCTATCTAACTAGGAATGCCTTACCTGTCTTGTTTCTGTACCTTCTAGCTCCTAGTACATAATATTTACTTAATAAATGTTTGTTGAATAAATGAGTAAAGAAATTGTTGGTGGTGATTACCACCAACATTTCCTTCTTTACTTCAGCTGATCTGATTTTTCAAATGAAACTTGTATACCAAATATCCTTTTGTTGAGAAACAGAAGTGAAGGGGAGGGATAAGGAGGCTTGTCTTTGCTGGTTAGTGATGTTCCTAGGTATTTTGCCATGCTCAGTGATGAGGAGTGGACTTCTTGTGTCTCAAGAAGACCTCTTATGGCCCCATTTATCTTGACTCTTCTGTGTGAGATTCAAGAAAAGGCGATGAATTACCACACAGAAAAAAATTGTTTTTCAGTGAAATTTATTTCAGAATCATGGAAGCAGTGTGATCATACATAATCATTCATAAATATTCCTATTTAAACAATCTGAGCTTATACATTTTTTCAGCCTTGGCAAAAGGACTTGATATAAAGATGGCACACCAGTGGAAATTAAATTCACTTCAGAGCTATGACAAGTGGGCTTTTTCATGGACACTGATGCTTCTTGCCCCTCTTGACTTAAACTAAATAGATTAACCCACCAATAAATAAATAAATAAATAAATAGTTCAATGGTTGTTCATCAGAAGCTGGGCACAAAGGAGGGTTTCTTGGAACCTGATGTATAATGACTTCTGCCAGGCTAGCTTCAGATGAGTAGAAGAGATAAAGAGACCTGACTCAGCAGAGGGATTGGCCCTGGGAAGGGGGCTATTCCGCTTGGCTGGTGGACAAGAAATCTTAGCAGTGATTTAGGGAAGGCAGCTGTGCACTTATTAGATAATAGTGAAATTCAGCCTGAGGCCACATTTAAAACCCTTCTACTCCCTTTCCATCAGCCCTAAGGGTTACCCAGCACTTGTGGACTCTCTGGGTACAGGTCTCTAGGAAGAGAATTCCATGGTGAAGTCAGTTATATCCTGGCCACCTCTGGTATTTCCTAGGAAGACAGGCATTCCTTCGACTTGAGAGGTGCTGATGTACCAGTTAGGGTACTGAGAAGACTCAAATTCCACTGTGTTCTTGATTTCTATCTTGTTGAAGACAAATCGCTTTTCCATCTTCCTCTTTGGGTAGACTTTGGGGTCTACCTTCTGCAACAAAACAGAAATAACAATTTTTATCAGGGAAGGGACAAAGACACTCTGGTGAGGTTATTTTCTGGTTCAGCTAGAGAGGAAACTGAGGAATCATAGGACCAGGATCCAGACTCCCGATTTATCTTTGTGGCCCCAATTTTCTGTGTAGTGATTGAAAGAGCTCTTACTCTTTTCTGAAACTTAGTATCAAATGATAGGGAGCAAAATATAGGTGGGAATTTTATTAAAAAGTGAGAATTAGATTAAAATTTCTAAGAGTAGCTAGCTTTCCAGCGACTTTTGCTGTATTTTTCCATATGGCCCTGGCTAGAATGACTTCACAATGACTAGACATGAAACTTTTGCTGGGACAGCTGGTTGTCAGGAGAGGGGAAGGTGATTTTGGGAGTGGAGGAGATGACAAGTGATAGCTCCCTTGAATTGATTAATTTCCCAAGGTGTCATTTATCAAATGGAGTAACTCCAACAATGTTATAATCCTTCTAACCCTAACATTGTATAATCTGTTAGGTGGTAACAATGCCAGGACATAATATCAGAAAAATGACTTAATTTTCTTTGGTGGAGGTGGAAGTTGCATACATTTAACAATTATATTAAATTTGTTGACATTTATGCAGAATTATCAAGTAGATCTCCCAGATTTCCTGGGGGGAAAAGTGGTAGTCTTGGAAGTAAGTGAGGGCTAAGGTTGTTTGAGAGGAGCCTGGGAAGCCTTTAGCCACTCGTACTCACTCACCTCTAGCTGTAGGGTGGGCTTTCCATCCTTCATCACACAGGACAGGTACAGATTCTTTTGTTTGATGCCCAAGACCACAGGTATCTTGTTATTACTTTCATCCCCGTGCACAAAGCTCATGTGGAACACCACTAGGGAAAAGAAGGGGGCCTTGTGGTCAGGAACACATAACAGTGCAGGGTTAGCCCAGCTACTAGACCCCAAACCCAGGACTCATACAATTAACATCTTCTGTGAGAGCCCACACTGAGGTCCCCATGGCCTAACAGATAGGATAACTTGGCTTCTCATAGGCAATAGCAGGGTTAGTTGGTTGATTCTTTTCTCCAAAGAATGTCTGGGGGTTTCTTAAAGCCTCATCATATGGCAATGAAGAATTAGGGAGTCTAAGTTTTAAAAACTGAAGGAAGGAAGCCATTTCATGACTGGTCAGTGGTGTGCCCAACCACATGAGCAAAACAATTTGATCAATGTGAAAGGCAAGAAAAGAGGTAGATCAGGGTTCCTGAAAGATATCAGGGATAAATCTGTTTCAGGAACATGGAACAACAAGTGGGAAGAACTTGGGAGAGGGGAGGCTTAGCTGGGTAAAAGGGCTCCAAAGAGACTCATTTTATCTTCCTTAGTCACAGCCATCTCATCTGGGGGCCTTGAGGTCATGCTCACAACCCAGTTCTAAAGAAACAGTTTTGTCCTGGCCTGACTGAGATGCCTTTCTCCAAGGTCAGCAGCCTTGGAAGAGAACAGGCTGCTCCCTTCATCTACTCCCTTGGCTGCACTCCTGCATGCAGGTTTCAGCCACAGTGGCAAGGTGCCAGGCAGATTTCCACAACTAATGGGCTCTCTAGACTTGAGACATTTGCTAGTTAAAATAGAGAAATAAGCTCCTACTTGTCAGTAAAATTTCCCTACAAGGAACCATCTGGTATTGGGCGGAAAGGATGTTAGGGTTAAGGGGACAGGGTTGGAATGAGGATGGACACATTATCTCTTCACCATTCTAGTTTTAACCTCAACAGCAGGAAAAAGGGACCCACAGGCAGTTAGGTCATGTCCATCAAATGACCCCTTTCTAATGGAAGGATTGACATTGCACTATCATTCAAAGACTTGGCTAGACAATGGTCCAGGATGTGCTTGAGCATTCTAATTTCTCAGAATCCCATCTCTTGCTGAGAAATGAACACACTAAGGGTGTTCTGGTCAATCTGGTGTCATTGCTGGGACCCAAATGAAAAGTTTATATATTCATTATTTTATGTTTTTTTAGTTATGTCCATAATTCGCCTTATTGTTCTACTTTGTTAAAAATGTGGAGAATTAGCAAGCAGCCAGGGAGCCAAGAAAGGAGTCAAGATGTCCCCCGTTACCTTGTTTGTTCACATTTTCCCCATTGAGGTGGAGAGCCCGAAGCTCATATGAGTTAGACAGCACCAGGTATTTGTGGCTTATGTCCTGTAACTTGCAGTCCACCGATTGCATGGCTGCATCACTCATAAAATTATCCGCATCTGTTTTGCAGATGATAGGTTCTGAAATGTGGAGCACACATGTTGAGGAAGAAAATCAGAAGAGCAGGCCAGATGATAGAAGGCAGCAGAAATTATTGGAGAACATCCAAGCATACACAGTAAATACCTTCTTCAAAGATGTAGCAAAAGATGCTCTTCAGGTCATCCTCCTGGAGGACCTGTGGGCAGGGCTTCTTCAGCTTCTCCAAAGCTACAATGACTGACACGAAATGCCTCAGACTCTTGTTACAGAGCTGGTGGGAGACTTGCAACTGGATGCCCTCATCTACCAGAGAACTGTGGTTCAGGTCTTGGCAGCAGCACTGTGGAGAGACCAAGGAAGAGTTTGTTAAGGTGGTCAGGCCAGAGAACTCCTGTTTTTTACATCAGAGAGGCTGAAGGGGCCTTGGAAATAACTGAGCTTCTAATGTTAAACTCTCTTCTCTCTGAAGCCTAGAGAGGTTAAGTGATTTATCAGAGGGCATGTGGCAAGTTAGAGGCAGATTCAAAACCAGAACTATAGGTTTTCTGATGGCCTATATGGTGTTCTTTTAGAATAAGACACATGTCTACCTCATTTATCTTTTTTATACACTGTTCCACCTAACCATAAATTTACACCTTCTTAACCTCTATGTCTTTTTGTATCCCTAATGCTTTAACACTTTGTATTTAATTTTTCATGGCAATGATGATCATAACATTTTATATTCATCTATGCTCATTCAACAAGTTTTTAATTATTCTATACAAGTTCTTTCTTTTTTCCTAAACACTGTCTTATAAGCATTCTACAAATACTTTAAAAGTGGTTACTATTTGTGAAATATGTTTCCACTTTCCCATTATTCAGAGAAACTTCCCATTATTCATAGAACTGGCGTAACTATGTGAAGGCTTAAGTGAGGTTGCCCTGGTACCATGATAATGGTTTGGATACTCAACAGATAGTTAAAGAGGCCTCTAACAACACAGAGGAAAGCTGAGTATGAGAGAAGTTCCTGCCCAGAAATCTGGGAGCAAAAAACTATTCTACTTTTAAAGGGGAGCAGATATACATTAATTCCCAAGGACTTAAGTGATTTATGTAGGCTGAATCTTCTCCTAAAAGGAGAATCAAATTTGCATTGGAGCCTTGGCTGCTTTCCTAACAAAAAACCAGCAAGCTTTATCATCACTGCCATCCCTCCACCCTGTGCAAGCATGACCATCATCACCAAGCCATAGTAAGTGATTGTGGGAGTGGTGTAGTGACCAAGTCAGCATGCAGTGCCATCTGCATCTGTCTTACTGCAAGAGATGAAAGTCCTTTCATTACAAAATACCCTGGAAACAAGGTAGCCCAGAACCCTTTTCCTGGAGCCTCTCCCATATCAGAGTACCTCCAGGTGTTGTGAGCTAAGCCCATGGTCTCACCTTCACATTTCCAGGGCCATCAGCTTCAAAGAATAGGTCATTCTCATTGTTACTGTAATAAAACCAGAGAGATTGTTCAAGTATGTCTCTCAGACAAGTTCTTTTTCCTTCCCCCCAAACCGTCTTCACTGTTAATAGGAAACTACAAATAGTATGTCCCTTAAAGTTGCTAAAAGCTGCTGGCAAGTTTTATGGTGATATGCATGGAATGGCGTAGGAGGCAGGGCAGATATCCTAGATACTACCTGTTGGATCCTGAGACCTATCCTTCATCCACTTAACATCTGAGCTTTTCTTCTCTCTCAAGCCAAACTTTGCCAAAAGGTTGCCTGTATTGTTCACTTGTAATCTCTTTTTCCTATTTGCCATTTGCAGGGACCCTTGCAGCAACAACATGTAGATAGCCTATGGGTCCAAAGAAAGGCTAGACTTGCAGTGGGAAATCAGTCTTTAAACCATGTTAACCTAGAGCCCTGCTTGCCACTGGAAGAGGAAGTTTGGAGAACAGATCTGGTCTCCAAGCACAGATAACACCCCACTCTTGAAAGAGGAGCTCTACTCATATGGCTAATCTCAATCACCTCACTGACCTGGAGTAAGCCATCATTTCACTGGTGAGTTCGGGTACTGCTGCCATGGCTGCTTTAGAAACCTGCGTAAAGAGGAGAAAATAAATGATTCCTGCCAGGCCAGTCTCCCCCAGGGCTGCCTTCATATGTGAGTTTCCCTTAGCACCTGGTACATGGCAGGCATGTAAAGAAACAATCTTTAAATGAATGAGTGAATGCATGAAAGAACCTTCCTTTGGGTGCAGAGGAAACATTTGCTAAACCAAACCCAAACCAAGAGTATATTTGTTAGATCTGGAGCAGAGGCTTTGACACTGATTTCTCAGTTGTCAAGCTGCTACATAAGCAATACTCGTTCCCAGAAATTTTCACAAATCATAGCCATAATCTCAGGCAGAGAGGAAAGGAGAGAGGGAGAAAGAGACAGACAGAGACAGAGAGACTTGACTGGAACCCAGTCATAAAGAAGAGTTAGTTCAAGTTGTACCTGAATAGTGAAGACTGGCTGGAGAGAACAGAATCCTGGAGTAGACCACTGTACCTCGACGAGCTATGCTGTTTGCCAATTTCTACCTAACTTTTATACTCTTTAAAAGCAGAAGTAGATAGCTGAGAAATTTCCTGGTCGGTTAACAATTTCACAACCAAGTTAAAAAAAAAAAAAGAAGAGGACCAGTGGAAACTTCTAGGGTAGATTAAACTGAAATAATTGTCTAGCGCATGAAGGGCAAGTGGTAGCAAATGATGACACATTTTCTCAAATGTGTCATTATGCAAATCTATATTGTTTTTTTTTGACAACTGTTACACAAATGATGTTAATATTAAAAGACAGGAT
Organism: Canis lupus baileyi; assembly: GCF_048164855.1. Lineage (NCBI taxonomy): Eukaryota > Metazoa > Chordata > Mammalia > Carnivora > Canidae > Canis > Canis lupus. The sequence goes on along the minus strand of NC_132849.1, from coordinate 27,915,794 downwards.
TTTCCTAGGTTTGAATAATATTTTAATTTAGGGTCTCTGGGACAAAGTGGAAGACACACAGACACCTATACAAACAGGCTCCCTCACTCATGCATTGCACTTACATTTAGGAGCCTTTCAGAGAACCTGGAGATGGATTAAGGGGTATAAAGAAGTGATGGTAACCATTCCAGTCTGAACTAAGGGTGCTGTTCTCTACTTTGGGAGCTTGAGGTCAATTACAGGAGCCCCTGAAAAGATAGTTGACCTCCTAGGATGGGACAGAAAAAATATAGTTGTGCAGGGGTTCAGGCTTCTAATGGGATGGGGGGAACCTTGCAGATAAGCTCATTCAACTCTTTCAGACCAGGTGCTGGGACCCTAGCCAGTTACACATGCAATCTGTATCAATACTTGATGAACAGTGAATAAGCCTGGATTGAGAATGTATTTGAAAAGATTGTGAATAAGTCAAGGTTTCAGGATCACAGTCACTTTTTAAATTGCAGACAAGATGTTTTCTGCCTAAAATCATTTTTCTCCTAACTTTGAAAAATAGAATATTTTTTAAAAGAATATCCAGCTGTGACTATATCTCTTAATATTTCCAAGAGTTATTAGACTGTTTTTTTCCAGGTCTATTAAGATATAATTTAAAAAGATTGTTTAAGGTGTACAACACAATGGTTTGCTATACATACACATTGTAAAAAGATGACCACAATAGGTTAATCAGCATACCCATCAGCTCACGTAATTGTACATATTTATCTTTTTATGGCAAGAGCATTTAAGATCTACCCCTTAGCCACTTTCAAGTATATGATATGGTATAGTTAACAACAGTCACCATGTTGTATAATAGATTCCTAGAACTTATTCATCTTATAACTTGAAGTTTGACCAAACTATTCCCATTCTTTTCTCTGTTACTATGAGTTTGCCTTTTTTCTTTTTGTTTGCTTGTTTTAAGATTCCACATATAGGAGAAATAATAAAGCAATTGTCTTTTCTGTCTGACTTATTTCACTTAGTGTAATGCCCCCAAGGTCCATCCATATGCACAAGTGGCAGGATTTCCTTCTTCTTCTTTTTTTTTTTTTTTGTGACTGAAATATTCCTTTATATATCATATTTTTAACCCATTCAGCTGTTGATTGACATTGAGGTTATTTCTGTGTCTTGGCTGTTGTGAATAAAGCTGCAATGAATGTGAGAGTGCAGATGCCTGAGACAGTGATTTCATTTCCTTTGGATATGTGCTTAGAAGGGGGAATTCTGTATCATATGGTAGTTCTAGCTTTAATTTTTGGAGTAACCTCTATATTGTTTATTTTCCATAAAGGCTGCACCAATTTACATTCCCACCAACAATGTTCTAAGGTCCCTTTTTCTTTTCTTTTTTTTTAAAGATATGATTTATTTATTCATGAGATCACAGAGAGAGGGAGAGAGAGGCAGAGACACAGGCAGAGGGAGAAGCAGGCTCCATGCAGGGAGCCTGACGTGGGACTTGATCCCGGGACTCCAGGATCATGCCCTGGGCTGAAGGCAGGTGCTAAACTGCTGAGCCACCCAGGGATCCCCATAAGGTCCCTCTTTCTCTGTAGCCTCAGCAAAACTTGTTATTGCCTATCTTTTTGATGATAGCCATTCTAAAGGTGTGAGGCAATTATTTCTCATGCTTTCAATTAAATTTCCTTGATGATTAGTGATGTTAGGCATCTTTTCATGTAGCTTTGGTCATTTTAATGTCTTCTTTGGAAAAATGTCTTTTGAGGTCCTCTGCCCATTTTAAAATTGGATTATTTATTTATTTTTGCTATTGAGTTATAGGAGTTCTTTATATATTTTTGATATTAACCCCTTACCTATAATATGATTTGCAAATAACTTCTACTCTGAAGTTACCTTTTGGTTTTGTTGATTTTTTTTTTTTTCTGTGCAGAAGCTGCTTAGTGTAACATAGCCCCATTGTTTATTTTTGCTTTTTTTTGCTTGTGCTTTTGGTGTCATATTCAAAAAGCCATCAGCAAGACTAGTGTCAAGGAGCTTTTCCCCTATATTTTCTTGCAGAAGCTTTACAGTTTCAGGTGTTACTTTTAAGTCTTTAATATAGTTTGAACTAATTTTTGTAAGTGGTACAAGATAAGGGTCTCCAATTTCATCCTTTTGCATGTGAATATCCAGTTTTCCCAACATCATATATTAGAAAGACTATCTTTTCTCTATTGAGTATTCTTGACTCCCTTATTAAATATTAGCTGGCCATATATGCATGGACTTATTTCTGGACTCTCAGTTCTGTTCCTTTGGTCTACATGTCTGTTTTTATGCCATTACCATACTGTTTTGATCATTATGGCTTTGTAGTTTAGTTTGAAATTAGGAAGCGTGATGTCTCCACCTTTGTTCTTCTTTCTCAAGATTACTTTGGCTATTCAGGTCTTTGGTTCCACACAAATTTTAGGATCCTTCCTTCCTTCCTTCCTTCCTTCCTTCCTTCCTTCCTTCCTTCCTTCCTTCCTTCCCTCCTTCCTCTGTCTTTCTAAAGAAAAAAGAAAAAGAAAAAGAAAGCATGAGAAGGTAGGGGAGGGGCAGAGGGAGAGGGAGAGAGAGAATCTCAAGCAGGCTCCACACCCAGCATAGAGCCTGATGTGGGGCTCAATCTCACAGCCCCTGAGATCATGACCTGAGCCGAAATCAAGGGTTGGATACTCAATGACAGCCTCCCAGGTGCTCCAGGATTGTTTTTTTCTATTTCTGTAAAATATGCCACTGGAATTTTAATAATTTAATAATAATAAAATAATTGTAATAATAAATAATAATAATTGAATCTATAGATGGATTTTTTAATAGATGGATTTAAATAGTATGGACATTTTAGTAGTATTAATTATTCTTTTTTTAAAAAAATTTTTTATTTATTTGTGATAGTCACACACACACAGAGAGAGAGGCAGAGACGTAGGCAGAGGGAGAAGCAGACTCCATGCACCGGGAGCCCGACGTGGGATTCGATCCCAGGTCTCCAGGATCGTGCCCTGGGCCAAAGGCAGGGACTAAACCGCTGTGCCACCCAGGGATCCCAGTATTAATTATTCTAATCCATGAACTTGGGACATCTTTCCATTTATTTGTATTTTCTTTAATTCTTTCATTAATATCACATAGTTTTCAGTGTAGAGATCTTTCACCTTCTTGGTTAAATTATTCCTCTTTATTTTATTGTTTTATTTATTTTATTCCTATTTATTTATTGTTTATTGTTCCCACATAAATGGGATTCTTTTCTTTATTTCTCTTTTAGATATTTCATTGTTAGTGTATTAAAATACACCAGCTTTTATTGAACTCAGAGACCAGCAGAGTGCCCACCCAGGGAACTGCTCCAGGGTAGCCTTCACATTTGTAGAATAATTGAATGACCAGATCATGAACTGTGTATGGAGCCTAGGAATGGGGCCTTCATCACCCCTTTTGGCACATCTATAATACAGCACTTATTGCATTGAATTAAAACCTTGCTGACTTATCTGGTTCCCTTAGGAAGCTGTGAACTCTCAGACCTGGGTCTGGTGTAGTAGCTGGCATGCAAACTGAGGCAGCAAAAGTTTCTTGCCTGTGTGGGTAAGCAGGAATTTGACAGATTTTCCCTTAAATGATCATGTGCTTACTATGTGTCAGGTATTGTGCTTGTTCTGTGTCGTCCATGGGACAGAGTCCCTGATTTTCCAGGTAGAAGGGAAATAGACTCTAACATGGGGCAAGGATTGCCCAGCACACTGGCTCACCAAGCAGCCTTCTGATTCTTAATTTGGCTCCTAGTATCTTGATATCAGGAAAGTAGACACAAGAATGCCATATTTGGTAAGTTATATGTTCCACAGGGAATCTGAAGCTGCATCCCATCCAATGCATCAATTTCTTGTGAGTTTGGTAATCAACAGCCAGGTCTCAACTCTGAGCCCTCATAAAATTGGGTGTCTGGCTCTACAGACACTTTAGAGGTCCTGTCTAAGGAGTGTGAGGGATTTTTCTGTTTTGCCTCCATAGACTTCACTTTGTAAATTAAGCAGTGGTCCCCAAACTTCATTGAAGAAACTATCACCTTGCTCAGAGTCTTTATGCTGGAGTCAGCAAGACATGGAGATCTGACAGCAGTCTGGGCTCTCCTGACAGAGAACACAAGGATGCCTTTAGTCTGTTGATGTGGTTAGAAGTTGAGTGAAGGAGGATGAAAGCCAGTGACAGAAAGGCAGTATGCAAAAGACTGAGGTATCATTTCTGAGTTAATCTAATCTGTTTCTAAGGATTTGAGATTGAGGTCAGGAATCTTGAGTCTACTTCTCCATCTTTTAGCATCTAGGGTGCATAAGTTACTATCCATTTTGCTCAAGGGAAATTTTGGAGCCATGAGGCAATGCCCCGTGACGTAGTAATTTCTATGGTTCGGCCATGTCTCATCCCAGCCTGGACCCCAAACCTGGCAGCATCCTGTCCATCTCAGGAAGTGAAACTTCTTATTGTGTCAGGCAAGCATGTTGCAAAATGCATGTATCAAATCCTGTCTTTTCAAGGAGACTACTCAGGCCACAGCACTTCCTTCTAGTCCCTAATCAACAGAAAATGTCTCACTACAGAAACAGTTGCACTGGGGGAGGGCCTGGAAGAGTGATGATGTAGTGATTTAGTTTTGCAATGCAAACTCAAGGAAATGGAACAAGCAGAAGCGACGAGTTGGCAATGCCAGGATGGAGTCAAAAGTTTTGGGGGGGATTCTTCAGCTTTTGAGTCACTCAAGCCCTTCTCATCTGCAAGTTACCCTCTACACTGGCAGATCATTTCTTCAAGACAAGAGACTGGCATTTATTCAGAACAGCAAGTGCCTTGGTACTGTCTTATGTCTGATCTTAAGCTTCTAGCCTCTTTTAACAAGATTGGCCTCACCCAAATGGTCTTCGATCATTTTGAATAAGAAGAGAAAATAATCGTGGGTTAGTTCTTATATTATCATGTGTAATTATAGTAATATCGAGTCTCTGTCATAGGCCATTTCATTTTTGTTGACTGTTTGCACAGAAAAGCATTAAGCCATGACTATCCCCACCATTTTCTCCAAGTCTCATCTCATCCTGGCATTGACTCCCTAATACTATTCTTAAGTCTGTCATGTCTTTCCACCATTTCTATGGGTCTTTCTGGTATCTTAAAGTATTTACAATGTCCTGTGTAGCCATGGTTGTCTCCATGGATACCTCTCTCCTATTCTTTCTGTTTGAGGGGTTTTTTCAGATTGGAGAGTCTAATTTTAGTTTTGAGACCTCTGCTCTTCCTCTTATAGCATCCTCTCCATGGAGTCTGCCCCTCTCCTGGATCCAGTTACTCAGAGCAGACAGGCAGGTTCCAAGGTTGCTCTATTCTCCTCCCTGGTCTAGAACAAGAAAGACTCAAACATATGATCAAGCTGCTGAGCCTAGTGAGATATGTGGTCTGCAGAGACTTCTCTCTATTGCCTAAGTCATTATTCCATCTCTGAAAGGCCAATGAAAACTTGTCCTTCCTTTGGATTCAACAGTAAAAGCCCTTTGGTATGTGAGGTGGATGCCAGGACATTTCTACTCTATATCTTTTCTTACACATAATGGGTAAAAGATAACCACAAACACAGGGCTCTCATGATACTTATACTAGGAGTCTGGAAACATTATGTATAGGGACCAGATAGTAAATATTTTAGGCTTTTGTGGGTCATAGTGTGTCTGTTGTAACTACTCAAGCCTGCCATTATTGTGAGAAAGTGTAGATAGATAATACATAAATCAGTGGGCTTAACTGGATTTGGTCTGCAGGTCATAGGATACAGGCCCCTGTGTTATATCATTGTGTTAGACCATATTTCTTGGATATAAATTTAGAAACAATACTAAAAAAAAAAACCCTGTCCTTTATTGAGTACCAGGCACTTTTTTTTTTATTGTCTTATTTAATTTTTGCAACAAACTTTAGGGTAGATAGTATTGACCCATTTCACCTATGTGAAAACCAAGACTGACAGATAACTTAAGACCAAACAAACAACTAGTAAATACTGAAACCATGACTCAAACATGGTTTAGTTGAACCTAAACCAGATCCTTTTTTTTTTTTTTTTTTTAAATCACTTTTAGTTGTTACAAGCATTTTTTTGCTCCTGTTTTATGCTGGCCACAGTGTTCATCTGCAGACTTCTTTCTCAATAATTCAATTATATTCTAAAGGGGGATGCCTGGGTGGCTCAGTGGTTGAGCATCTGCCTTTGGCTCAGGGTGTGATCCTGGAGTCTGGGATCGAGTCCCACATTGGGCTCCCTGCATGGAGCCTGCTTCTCCCTCTGCCTATGTCTCTGCCTCTCTGTGTGTCTCTCATGAATAAAAAAAATAAATATCTTAAAAAAATTATATTCTAAATGACATTAGCTTGGCAGATTGACGTATCTCTGCATCTCTGCCCATAAATGTTTCCACACTGTCCTCTTAGGATTAGGGTAAACTCTGTTCCCTTGTCCTTCCTCCTTTTCCCACCTGGCTGTGACATGTTGTGTGAATTTTCTTCTTTCTCCTTCTCTCAGGGTAGCATTGGGACTTTCCAGATTGGGTGTTTAGTTCTCTCTCTTCTGTTTTCTGAGTTTCTTCCTTATTCTTTTCCATGTTCTCACCTGCAGCTCTCTTGTTTGATTTCCTTTATCCTTTCCTTTTTCTTTAAGATTTTGTTATAGCACTGTCAAAAAAATCTCTTTGGAGTTACTACCCCTGGAATCGTACGCTTTAAAAAAAGTAATGCTTAAAAATACTTTGCTCCTAAAATCTGTGATGAAATACTTCTCTCCTAAACTGTCTGTGGTGTGTGTATTCTACTTGCTGATTATTACATAATTAAATGTGATTTGGCCATTTCCTTCCAGGACTTAAATTAATTTCACTTCTTCAATTACTTCCTCCTTGTTGGCTGGAACTGAGTTTTCTATCTTCTGGGAATAGAAAGGTCTTAGCAAAGCCACTCAGGATTTGTTGGGTGCAATGGTCAAGACTATGACCCAGACTCTAGGTGGTTGGTCTCACCTAATTACTGAGCAATGTGGAATAAGAAAGTCTGACTGTATAAAGATATTATAAAAATTCTGCCCATAATTCAATACAATGGATAGATATTCCAGAATTCAGCAACCTCTGACTTGGGATTCCTTTTTCTCCTTGGTAATAGAGGGTTGGAAACTCTTCCAATATGTAGTAATGAATCTATGAAGCTGCCACACATGACCCATTTTTCAAAGTAGGTTTTCACAAGGGAGGATGTTTGATATGATAGTTCCAGAAATGATTTATGAAAGTTAACTAATGACATGTGCAAGCAGAAAGTTATATGTTAGAACTGGTAGTGATTTAAAAAATATCCTTCTTAGGCTTTTTGTTAATATACCTGCTCATTTTGAGAGTTTCAAATAATACAAAAGTATTTAAACTAAAAAGGAGAAGCCCTTCACTCTCTGTACTCCACTGCCTCTCTCACTGGATAAGCCATGTCACCAGAAAGTATCCCAGTCACTGCCACCCAAGTACTCACCCATCCATTCATTCGTTAACCACCATCAGTTCTTCGAATAGGTCTTTTTAGAGCACTTCCTGACTGCCTGGGATTTGACCATTTCTCTCCATCTTCATCATTATAATTCAAGCCATTCTTCCTTCTTACCTAGGTCATTTAAATCATCTCCTAATTGGTTTGCTTGCTGACATGGAAACCCCACCCATCCATTCCCTATACATCAGCTACAGGGATGTTTCTACAAAGCAAATCTGGTGACATGAAGCCTGTGCTCACATCTTATCATTGACTCCCTATCTTCTTCATGGAGGAGTCCAAGCTCCTGAGCATGGCAAGCAAAGTCCACCATGAAATCCCCTGCTCTCCTCTCCTACTGCACACTTGAGCTCTCCCAAACTATTTGTACTCCCTTGAATGCAATAATATTCTTTCTAGCCTCTGTGCTTTTGCAAAACCTGTTCTTTTTACCTGGACCCTTCTTCTCCTCTTTGTTTGTCCATTGCCTAATCCTTCAAAACTCAGTTCATACTTTGCCTCCTCCATGATATGCTCCTTCTCAAGCTAGAATAGGTGCCCTTCCTCTGTGCTGTGTGCCTCTAATACCCTTTACAAACCTCCCTCATTATGTTTTATTTGCTCATCTCCCTTACTAGTAACATACCTGTTGCAAGAATGGGATTATAGCTCTTATCTCTATGCCTGGCACATGACAGTGTTCCATGAATGTTGGCTGACCAAATGAAGGAAAGTCAGGAATGATCATGCTGCCACTCTCATGGCTTCCATCTTAAGCAACTTTCCTCTATTTCCTTAGAAAAGAATATCTTAGATCAAAAACAGAGACTCACCAGAAGTGCAATGTTCAGCTCTGAATGAATTCCTCAGTAAGCAGCCTTATTGATAATAGAGGTGGCAGGTAGGCCCCAAAGACTCGTAGAGATTTCTGGGCCTGACCAAGGGTGCTGTTCTCTTGGAGAAGTGTAGTTCCTGCCACAAAGGCACAATGAACACCTTGCTGGCTTTAGTCAGAGTCAGTGTCCATCTGCTCTTCTGGGGGAATCCTCAGCTTTTTATGAAGTTTTCTGGGATAGGGAGGTGATAAGAGCTGTGATAGTGTTCGGGATAGGGAGGTGATAAGAGCTGTGATAGTGTTCTCTTGCTCTGTGTTTCACCAGAATTGCCTCAGGAGGTAAATTTTTGAAGAGACACTCCCATTTTCCCCCAAAAGGCAGTTTTGAAGTATTACTTGAGGACTTTTCCAAATTCCTCTGAGAATTTGGGAGTTCCAGAAAGATAAAATCAGAGGTGATAATACATCAGGATAAGTAGCTTTTGAAATGACTTCCATCATTTCAAAATGTAAGGTGTATTTGTGTGTGCGTGTGTGTGTGTGTGTGTGCGTGTACACAGAGAAAGGAGAACAAAACTATACAAGACATGGTACTCATCCTTAAAGCGTTTTTGCAAATGCCTACAATTTAAGGCAGAATATGGCAAGTGTTATGAAGTGTATAAACTGCCACAGAGGGTTGTCTACCCTTTCCTCTACATGTGCTCAGGGACGTGGCCACGAGAGAGGAAGGAGAGAAACATATGATTTGGCTCTCTGTGAACTGAGGATGCTCTAGGCTGCACACTGATATGCTGTTTGGGAATTTGTGGGTTCATGTTGGAAGGATTGTTTACTGCAGAGCAGAGGGAGGATCTGAGAGTGCCAGGAAAGGCATGAGGCAGAGCCTCCTCACTCTGGACAAAGGACTGTAGGAAAGAACTAGGCTGGCCTTGGCAAACTGGGCTGTGGACTAGTGTCTTCATGTGGTCATTGTTGCTGTCTGGATTGAAACCTTGAAAGAAATGGATATTCACTGTCAGACATCCTGGGGACAGGGGACAGGGGACAGAGGATGCTGGGACAGGAGGAGGGCCCTGGTGGGTGAGTGGTTAATCTTTCTCTGTTAGGCCTCATGGCAACTAGGGCCAGGATCCTGGGCCTTGGACCTTCCTGGAACTCACCTTGGTGGGGGGGTTGGGGTATAGAAGTGGGGAAACTGGGAGTGAGAAACATCAGGAATGAGGCAGGGAAGGAGGCCCTGGACATGGTCTGGGGGTAGCCACACTGCCCATGGCAGTATTAATTCCCTTCTTTCCTCTTCAAGCAGCTAGCCTCATTGAAGGCAGGAAGTTGGTCTCAGAGATTTAAGGGAGGGTGACATCCCCTCTCCAGGGCTGATGTGACAGAAGCAGTTAGGAGGCATTGTGTGCCCAGCAAAGCAACCACCTCATGAATGGTCCCTGAGAATAGGGGCCTGGGTGCCTTTGCTCACTGCAGTATTCCCAGACACTAGAGCAGTGTCCAGCAGGTAGCTGATTCTCGGTGCAGGTGCAGTTTGATTGACATGAATGAATGAATGAATGAATGAATGTCACAAGCAGCAGTCTGAATGTGGTAGCCTGAGGTGAAAGTCAGAGGGAGGATTCTGAGACAGTGTCTTAGGGACTCTCAGAAGGTCATCACTGGGAACACATCCAGGGAGATACATATCTGTTTCTGTCCTCATAGTTGGATATAAGGCAAATTTGACCCCTACTGAAACCCGGGCATGTTGTGTGTGGTGGATGAATTAAAAGGAGTAGAATGTGTCATTCAGAATGAACTAACTTGGCATGTGGATTATTTTGGGCTGAAGGCAATTAGGCTCTAAGCTCAGCTTGTTACCTCTCTTGTAACTACCTAAAATAATTTAGATAAGTGGCCTGTAACAGAGAGAGGGTTGTTACCAGAGGGAAATTTTATCTGAAAGACTTTTCTGCATGGCAAGGCAAACATCTGATTACCAAACACCTGCTCTTCTTATTTGCCTGTGAATTGCCCTCTGAAGCCCCAGGCCCCTCTCCCTTTCCCTAGCTCAGAATGGCATACATAAACCCTCCATTGCCTGACTGTCTTATATTTTTATGGGGCTCCTATACAAATGAAATTAAGTTTGCTTTTCTCCTGTTAATCTGTCTTATGTCAATTTAACTATTAGACCAGTGAACAAACCTAGAAGAGAAGGGAAATTTTGTCTGTACAGAATCTTCACCACTGGCCTTCCCTTTAGGAGCCCAACTTCATCTTCCCTCTCCCCAGAAGTCTACTTCAGCAGAGCATCAGGAAGGTTTGTACTGTGCAAAGGGAGGCATAAAGAAATGAGTATGGGGGCCCCTGCCTCAAGACATGATACGAAGGGGAGTGACTCAGTGTGTGCATTGGGGAATCAATCACAGGAGGGCTCTGAGTACCTGAGTGGCTCACCCTCGGCTAGTCCAGGTGGCTAACATTGTTTGCCTTCAGTTGAGGCCTGTCCATGTCTGTAGTTGCATAATGCTTATGGACTGGGGAGCATAGAGTTCATAACTGTGTTTGTGATGGACTCTAGATACCCCTCTTTAGGGGAAAGGCTCCCCCTTTGTCCTTGGGTTTGGGGTGGATCCATGACCTCAGTATGCCCCACTGTGATGTCATTGGCTAGTTTAGGTGGTGTCTCCTTCTCTGAGGCGCTTCCAAGGCTCACATAGCCCAGCCCTGCTGGCACTTTCTTCATCCCTCAGCCCTCTTTCTGTTGCTCATCACATGCAGCACGTAGGCCTTCTGTCTCATCCTTGACTTGGCGGTCTTATCTCAAGATAAACCTCTTGCAAGTTGGTCTGTCTTTTTCTCATCAAGGTCTCCTTTGACAACCCCCCCCCCCACAGCTTTCATTCTCTGTCTCCAATTCCAACCATTTAAAAAAAATGTTAAATTTTTATAGTCTATGTCTTCCTCTGTGAAATTTCTGTTCATGTCTTTTGCCCATTTTATAATTGGATTGTTTGTTTCCTTGCTGTTGAGTTTAATAAGTTCTTTTTTTTTAAAGATTTTATTTATTTATTCATAGAGATGCAGAGAGAGAGAGAGAGAGAGAGAGAGAGAGGCAGAGACACAGGCAGAGGGAGAAGCAGGCTCCATGCAGAGAGCCTGACGTGGGACTCCATCCAGGGTCTCCAGATCACGCCCTGGACTGCAGGCGGTGCTAAACCACTGCACGACCGGGGCTGCCCAATAAGTTCTTTACAAATGTTGGATCATACAATGTTCTATTAGTTTCAGGTATACAACGTAGTGATTTGACAATTCTTTTTTTTTTAAATTTTATTTATTTATGATAGTCACACACACAGAGAGAGAGAGAGAGAGAGAAAGAGAGGCAGAGACACAGGCAGAGGGAGAAGCAGGTTCCATGCACCGGGAGCCCGACGTGGGATTCAATCCCGGGTCTCCAGGATCGCGCCCTGGGCCAAAGGCAGGCGCTAAACAGTTGCGCCACCCAGGGATCCCTGATTTGACAATTCTATACATTATTGATGCCCACCATGATAAGTGTAGTTACCATCTATAAGCTTACAATGCTTTATAGTATTATTAACTATGTTCCTTATGCTGTACTTTCCATCCTTGTGACTTATTTATTTTATAACTGGACCTCTTAATCCCCCTCATCTATTTCACCCGCTCCATCAAGCCACTCCCTTTCTGGCAACCAGTTAGTCTCTGTATTTACAAGTCTGTTTCTCTTTTGTTTATTTGCTTTGTTTTGTTTTTTTAGATTTTACATACAGACCTATAAGTGACATTGTATAGTATTTGTCTTTCTCTGACTTAGCATAATACTCTTTAGGTTCATCCATGTTATTGCAAATGGCAAGATCTCATTCTTTTTTTTTTGGCTGAGTAATATTCCATCGTATATGTACATATATAACATATAGACATATATATAATATATTATATTACATTTTTTATAAAACTGGATAGCTGCATGCAAAAGAATGAAACAGAACCGTTGTATTATACCATACACAAGAATAAACTCAACATGGATTAAAGACCTACATGAAGGATCCAAAGCCATAAAATTTATAAAAGGAAAAGGCAGTAGATGCCTTAGATGCAGGCTTCAGCAGCATATTTATGGATATGTCTCTTCAGGTAAGGGAGACAAAACCAAAAATAAACAAATGGGACTACACCAAAATAAAAAGTTCTAGCCACTCATTAGCACATTACTCCTGTGTATTTTCTTCTTGCTGTCTGAAATTATCTCTTATCTATTGTTTACTGACAGATGGCTCCACTAGCCTGTGGGTACAATTGGAGCATACTCCTCTTGTCTTATTTCTATTGTATCCCCAGGCCAGGGTGGATGATTAGTAATTTTTGAGTCGAGATTGATCAGATGAGCTAGCTGGCTCCTGTCTCAGGTTTCACTCTACACTTTCCAAAGAATGCAGGGTCTGAAAAATCAGTCATTCAGTTCAATGTCTTTGTGGGGGTGGTTTGTGTCCTTGCCTCCCACCTGGTAGAGTGTGCTGCTCTGGCTATCTATGTAGGTTCCCCTGCCCTCTCTTACTTCTTCTTCTTGGGAGTTCCTCCTGAAATTGCTTATTCAGTCTAGAGAATGACTTTGCCCAACAGAATTCTACTCTACATGGGCTTAAGGCAACCAAGGACTCTTGCTCAGATATCTCCTACTGAGTTCTTGACATCAGTTTATGGATGAAGAACAAGACTACTCCAGGGTTAAACCGCAGATTGGGTAGGTTGCAGATTCCCATACAGATACCCAACTTCTGGCTTGAGTTCTCCCTATACTGGGTGTTCAAGTGGAGAGAGGGGAAGGTGTTACTCTGGGCTCCTTAGGAAGCCCAGGACTGAAATCTTAGCCATGAGCTGTGTTCTTTATAGGAACTTGCTCAGCCAGTCCCAGCACTGGGAGTTGGCTCCTGCCTGACTGTCTTATTATAGATGGCTTCAAGGACAAGGGGACTAGACTGGTATGCGTAGAGGTGAGGGGAAAAGGGAATCAGCCCATAATATTTGCTCTGAACCCACAGCAGCTTTATTGGCTTTGACACAGATTGATTGTCAGACCACATATATTTTATCCTGTGGACAATCAGATCTCAGGAATCAGATTGTGAATTCTGGCAAGTTCCTTGATTCCCTGTTTCCTGAGATTGATTTTTAGGAGATATTATTTTAAAGTATCAAAGATACAATAGGATTCACCTCAGTCTCACTTTGTTTGCTGGACAGGGAAGTTTGCTCTAACTCTTTTAAGTGCTAGTCATAAGGAAAACAATCCTACAAATAAGCAAACAAACTCATCATGTCAATACCCAGAACAGAACCTTTCAATTTAGTCTCCCCCAAGTAATAAGCCTCCCATGTTGGTTAGTAGGGAGTTGCTTTGAGTGTGATTGTTTGGGAACACATCTGACCTTCCTCTCCTAGAGGGCCATGACAAAATTAGCCACCTCTTCTTCTCCTATGACAAATTGCTTATGATCAACACTCAACCAAAAGGCAGAATTATGACTGGAATGAAGGATTCTAGGAGACATTCAGTGGGTGAGTCAAAAAGAAATCAGATAAAGCTCTACTCTCCTATCCTTATTTCTGAAAGTCACACATCTTCCTGGCCAGAGTCTTTATGTTTGAAATGAAGACAACAAGACCTATCTCTTGGGTTTGTTATGAAGATAAACAAGGTCCTATATGTGAAAGCATTAACACAGAAGTGAACCATGATTGACACAGGAAATACTAGTTTGCCTCCCTCCCTCCTTCTTCCCTTCACACTGAGAGTGGCCTCCTTTTTACTATTGACGTGGAATCTCTGATAGTAGTGAAAGTCCAACAGGGATTACTGGTTATATGTGAATATGTGTGCATTAAGACTGGAAAGTGGGGAAGCCCAGGTGGCTCAGTGGTTTAGGGCCACCTTCGGCCCAGGGTGTGATCCTGGATACCCAGGATCGAGTCCCACGTCAGGCTCCCTGCATGGAGCCTGCTTCTCCCTCTGCCTGTGTCTCTGCCTCTCTCTCTCTCTCTGTCTCCCATGAATAAATAAATAAAATCTTTAAAAAAAAAAAAAAAAGACTGGAAAGTGTCGGGCAGCCCGGGTGGCTCAGCAGTTTAGCGCCTGCCTTTGGCCCAGGGCATGATCCTGGAGTCCCGGGATCGAGTCCCACATCAGGCTTCCTGGATGGAGCCTGCTTCTCCCTCTGCCTGTGTCTCTGCCTCTTTCTGTGTCTCTCCTGAATAAGTAAGTAAAATATCAAAAAAAAAAAAAAGACTGGAAAGTGTCAACTGACAACATTCATTCATAACTCACTTGTCCTGAGGCTGCAGTGGGATGGGGAATCTTGTTCCCCAGTATGCATCACTGTCCCTTTGTTTCATTGGTTCCATGGGGCCTTTGTCCAAGGAATGGACCCCCCATGGGCTCACAAGACATGGGCGTCCTGAGTTTTTCAGCATCCTTAACAATTTAGTATCATCCATTCTCAAAAAGTATAATTACCTTCCATATAGTATTTTCAGTATTGCTAGGAATACAAAGATGAATTAAACATGGGTACCTCTCTTCAGGGAACTTACTTTGAATACCAGGAATTAATAGTAGTTGCTGAGAAGAGACGCTCCTTTTTGCTACCCTCAAAGCTACATACCTCTTGGAAAAACTCCATTTAGGCAATCATGCACATAGATATCCTCCTTTCTAACCGCTGCTTCCTGCCTTCTCACTCCAATATTCTCAAAGGGCCAATTATTCAACCTTATCAGGACCTCTAGCCCATAGACATCCTCCCTCTCTATCTGTCCTGCTTTTGCTTCCTTATTTAGCCAGTTTAGTTAATATGCTCCATCTCTTCAACCATTTTCTTACTGGTCTTCTCAGCAGCCTTTTCCTTTTTCTTTCTTCCCTAGCACATCCTAGGCAAAACCCCAGGCTTGGTTATATTGGTGATCTGCTTCTTCTGCATCTCTACAGGGGCTGCTAGGGGCTGTTGGGGAAAACTACCTAGCCTCAGAGATGACTGCCACTTGGATGCATGGGTACCACCACCTACTGGGCTCTGGCATTGTGTGGCAGTCCTATTAAGCTCTCCTAGTCTGCTGTGCACAGCAGTGATTTCAAATACTCACCATTTACCTCAAATCCTAACCCTAATTCTTTCCCTCATACTTCGTCCTAAAAATAGACATCATCATATGAGATCTCCTGAAACTTTTCCTTTGCTTAAAGAGAGACAGAGAGAGAGAGAGAGAATGAATGGGGAGTCGGGAGAAGCAGAGGGAAAGGGAGAAGCAGACTCCCTGCTGAGCAGCGAGCCTGATGTGGGGCTTGATCCCAGGACCCTGGGATCATGACCTGAACCAAAGACAGACATTTAACGTACTGAGCCACCCAGGTACCCTATCCCTCAGCATTTCCTACCACACTTCCAACTTGCATCCCACCCAACCCAGCAATCTGCTCTCTTATTGCTGGAATAGGAAGCTCTCTATCCTACATGGGCTCTTCCACCCAGGTCCTGAACGTCCTGACCCATTGTTGTATAATAAAAATTTTATCTGGTTTTTGTCCCAGATTGCTTTCAGAGAACCTCTGAAACTCTTGGAACTTTTGACTCTTGGCAGTGCTCTTAGATAACTTCAGGATGGAGGCTAGTCTCCCAAAAGACCAACCATGTAATTAGATGATTGGGGCTTTGAGCCACGATGATATCAGTCAACTCTTCTCCCCGCCTCCTGAGAGGGAAGAAGTGGGGGGCTGGAGATTGAGTTCACTCATGTGGCCAATGATTTAAACAATCATACTTAACATAATGAAATCCCAGGAAAACTTTGGACATTGGAACTTGGAGAAGCTTCCTTATTATTGAACACAGTGATGTACTGGGAGAGTGATGCATCCTGATTCCACCTAGAGAGGGCATGGAAACTGTTCTCTCCCAGGCTTTTTCTCTATGTCTTGGCATTTGGCTGGTTCTCTTGATTTGTATCCTATATAATAAAATAATAATAATAACAGCACTTTCCTGAATTCTGTGAACCTTTCTAATGAATGAAAAAGCCTGAGGGGGTCTTGAGAACTTCTGAATTTGTAGCCAGTCAATTGGAAGTGTGGGTGGTCTCTGGCCAGGACAGTCTTACTGGGGATCATGCTCCTTAATTTGTGGGAACTGCACTAACTCTGGATGGTTATTGATAGGATTGAATTGAAATATACCCAGTTAGAGTTGAAATGGAATACCTATCTTCTCAAGGACCTTGGTGTTTTGGTTTCTGTCTTTCTCCCTCATCTTTGACCTTTTACTTTTTACTGGCTCCTTCTTACCAAACCCTCTCATGCCTTGCTTATCTAAGTCAAATCAAAACAAAACAAAACTGCTTTGTTTCTCTTAAAAAGTGCCTTTGCTTGTTTTTCCTCCTACTCCTCAATCTTCCATACTTTTGCTTCCTTTCTCCACTTGGTTAAAACTTCCGACCTTGTCACCACAGTCAATGATCATTTTCAGCCTTTACAAACAAACAAACAAACAAACAAACAAAGAACCTCTTGATTTCTCCGCAGTATTTCACACTATTGAGCATTTTCTTCTTAAACTACAACCCCCTCCTGCCCCAGTTTCTGCAACTCTACTCAACTTTTCCTCCAGCCATTCCTTTCCCAGTTTCCTATCTAGTCTTCTTCTGTCTGTAACTATGCCAAACTGCACCCATTTTCCACTTCTCACCCTCCTTTTTTAATTCCTAGCCCATGAAAGTCTCACCATCCACCCAAATACCCAGAGAATCACCTTGAGCCCTTTACCTCATTCACCACTTCAACCTCATGTCTAATGAACCACCGTGCTTGGTTCCTTTTACTTCCCAAATACCTCATGTCTCTGTACATTTATACTCTCTGCTTCTGTTACTCCCCAGTCCAGATGACAACCTCCAGCTCACTTCCTCAGTAGTTTCCTTGCTTCTAGTTGTGTGACCCTCCAACCTGTTCACTACCCTACAGCTAGAGTAGTATTTCTAGAACAGATGCAATCATCTAGGTCCAGAGCCTATATGGAGCTTGCCCAATGGCAAGTGCCAGTGAATTTCTGTTGAATGAGTGAATGAATGAATGAATGAATGAATAAATGAATGTTATGTCCTTGCTGAAACCCTTCAGTAGTTTCCCATGGCTCTTAGGTTCCAAGCTCCTGGTTCTAGTCCTCTTGACCTGGCCCTTGCACACTCCCCTTCTTGTCCTTGAATGTATCATGCCCATCCTCCTTCTATCTGCAACATTCTTCCCTTCCTTTGGCTGGGTAAATGTTATTCATCCTTACATCTCAGCCTTCATGGGCTCTTTCCTGCCCCACCTGCCATATGTCCTAATCACTTCCTGCTCCACCTATTATATACTTATTACATTGCATTGCAATTGTTTGCAGTACTGATTTATACACCCACTAGCGGTATCTCAACATCCTCATCACTCCACATTCTTGGCAACATTTGATGTAGCCAAACTTTTAATATTTTGATAATTCATTTAGTATAAAATGGTACCTTCCTATGCTTTAATTTCCATTTTTCTAATTTTTAATGAGGTGGAGCATTTTTTCAAATGTTTCCTAACCTTTTTGTATTTACTTTTTTGTGAAATGCATTTACTTTTCCTGCTGGATTTTTTTTTCATATTTATTTGTAGGAGTTCTTTATGTATTCTGAATACCAATCTTTTGTGAGATGTATTTGTTGCAAATTTTATATCCCAGTTTGTGGCTTGCTTTTCTACTTGACAGAGACTGTTCTAACTGACCATGACTCTTTGTGAACTAAGAGTTAACAACATCAATTTACATTTTGATAGTATCTTTAGCTTGTTTTAGATGAATTGTTGATTGCATAGGCTGAAGATTTATAATTTGAGGGGGAGTTGGCTGTTGTCCTTGATGGTTTGACTTATTTCAAAGTTACAGGTTACAGGTAGGGTTGTTTTTTTTGTTCTGTTTTGTTTTGTTTTGTGAAATAGTCTGGATTCTCAAAAAAAAAAAAAAAATGTTGGCTTGTATAATGCTGCAAAGTACTGAGCCACTCGTCTGTAAAAGTAGGCCTGAGAAATAATTTGAGCTACTTTATAGAGGGACAGTACTGACATCTACCTCTGTCTTAACTGGCTGCTCAGATATAGATAGGAGGTGATGAGAGGAGTAGGATTTAAAAGTAGGTACTGAGCTATGTGTGATCTGGTTGATCTATAACCCAGAAGACTGAGCCAATGGATCTCAAGAAAGAGGGATGGGCATTTATTGATCCCACTATGTGAAGAGCACTATGATAAGCACTGGAAAAATGAAGCTGAGTGAGAATTGGTCTTTGATATTAAGAGGCTGACAGGTTTTGGGGAAGACAGACAAAAATATTTAATAAAAATATTTAATGTTACAAATGTTCCAACGAAGTTATATTCAAGAGATCAAGAGGAGGGTTGGTTGATTGAGTCTAGGAGAGTGGGAGAGCACATTCCAGAGCAGCTGCTACTGGTACTGAGTCTTGAAGAAGAGTACATGAGAGGGGTGGGGAGTGTCAGGCAAAAGGACTTCAGGTAGCGTCTCTGCAGGAAATGATGAAGGATAAGACCAGGAAATGGGTAAGGGACCAGATTAAGAAGGGCCTCATACAGTAGGCTAAGGAGATCTGAGTGACACAGTCAGTTTTGCATTTTAGTAAGTTCATTTTCACACTGTAGCATAGAAAAGACTGGAGCTGGGCCAGGCTCAAAGCAAGGATACAGAAAGTCTGGGGGAGGTGATGAGGCCCTGAAATAAGGCAGCAGTGGTAAGGAGAGAGTGGAAGAGACAGAGCTGAAATTTTTCCACAGTAAAATCGGAATGGACTTAGTGACCAATTGGATAGGAGTGTGTGTTCAGGAAACAAAAATTGAGGATAACTTTGAGACTTCTAGGTTGACCTACTAAAGTGGCATTATCTAACACCACCTGGAAGCCAGGCAGTTGATCAGCTTTCCTTGTTTATTTGCTTTGGACAGAGTGATATAAGAGGAGTTACTGCATTAAAGTTTGGATATGTGAATTTGGTATGCCTTCAGGATTTATAAGCAAATTTCCTCAGATGGTGATTGAATATGTCTGTGTAGGATAAGGAAATAAGAACTATTTGGCTGGTAATGTACAGTTGGAAGTGGTCATTGTATTTCCCAGAACTTAGAGAGAATAGCTAAATGGAGAGAGCAATCCTAAAGGAGCAGGGTGAGGAACTAGGGGAAAAAATGCTCTCATATCACCTCTCTGCCTCTGACTTCCTCTCAGGTTGGCTAAACCTGATTGAAAGCCATGGAGCCCTGTGGATGTAGTCCCATATAGGTCAGCCTCCTATGGACCAGAGCAGGATGGAAAAGGGTGATAGAGGATCTGGGGGTTCAAAAGGAATATATCCAGGACAACCAGCATCTGAGAGCAGGTAGTACAAGAATCGTCAGTAAAGGAGACTAAGGAGCTAGAGGTCAGAGGAAAAACCAGGCAACTTAGAAGCCAAAGTGAAAAGGAAGTGGAAATGGCCAATGGTGCCCAATGTTGCAGAAGTCAGGCGAGACAAGGATTGAGTCCATTGGATGTGAAAATTAGGAGACCTTCACAAATGTAGTTTTAATGGAGTGGTGGAACCAAGAATCAGCCAGTAAAGCTGGATTAAAAAATAAAAAAGGATTTTCATTTAGCAATATGGATGACTAGTCATGTAGAGTAATTTCTCACAGTAAAAGACATCTGAAAAAGCTGGATAACCTAGTTTTAAGATTTATTTATTTATTTATGAGAGAGACAGAGAGAGAGAGAGAGGCAGAGACACAGGAGGAGGGAGAAGCAGGCTCCATGCAGGGAGCCCGATGTGGGACTCAATCCCTGGACTCCAGGATCGTGCCCTGGACCAAAGGCAGGCGCTAAACCACTAAGCCACCCAGGGATCCCCGGATAAACTAGTTTTAAATAAAATATTTTTAAAAGCATGACTGAGCTGATAAGAGAAACAATTTGCTGCCAGATGAAATGGGAAACTTATTCTGCAGCTGAGGGTAAACACTAGAGTAGGCAAAGAGTTGGTTCATTACAAAGGAACAACAATTATAATGATGGCAGACTCTTCAACAGTGATAGTAAAGCCAGAAAACAGTGCAATAATATTTTCATAGTATTGTGAGTAAATGCTATCAACTTAGGGTTGTATACCGAGTAAAATTATCTTCCAAAAATAAGAACCCATGCAAAGATGTTGGTGATGAGAAGATTCATACCAAGAGAACTTTATGAGAGTAGCTTCCAAGGGCGGTACTGCAGGGCAGAGAAAATGACCCAACTAGGAAGGCCTGGGTTATACGGGATGGTGGGCCAAGAAGATGGTCAAGGTTTAAATAAAGCTAAACAAATATTAGCTGTTTAAAGTAATAATAATATGTCTAATTTGTAAGGGAACTAGAATTCTGGGCAACAGTAGGTTTGGAGAGGTGAGAGATTAGGGTTAAAGCATTCTGTGGTTCTTTTATTCCTAGTGGAGAGGGAAAATATTGATAATTTTTTTATTTTGTTAAATTAGATATGATGTTAAAAGTTCTTGGAGGTGAGGATTGCCTGGGTGGCTCAGTCAATTAAATGTCTTACTCTTAATTTCAGTTCAGGTCATGATCCTGGGGTCATGGAATTGAGACCTTGAATGAGCTCTGTGCTCAGCAGGGGCTTTGCTTGGGATTCTCTCTCTCCAGCTTCCTCTGCTCCTCCCCTTGCTCTCTCTTTCTCAAATAAAAAAAAAAGAAAAGAAAAAAAAAAAGTTCTTGGAGATGAGCACCAAAATAATAGAGATAAAATATATCATTCCCAAATCAGTAAACAAAACATTAATGGCATAATAAAAACAAAGTCATCTAAGAAGAGAAAAATGAAAAACAGAAGAAGTGGGCAAAATACACAAAATAAGATGGTAGAAGGGATTAAAATATATGAAAAGTCACCATCAAAGTAAGTGAGCTAAACTTATTAGTTAAAAGGCAAAGATTATCAGACTGAATTAAAGAAAATAGAGCTACATTTTACCACAAACACACATCAAGATACATAGTAAAATACAATAAAATAAAGGAATAATAAGTCTGAAAATAAAGTGGTGAAAAGAATATATGTTAGACTAGTTTTAAACAAGATAAAGCTGTTGATTAATAATAAAAGAAATAAGCAGTAAGACAAATCGCATTACTAGAGATAAGTAGGTTCACTCATATTGATTAAAAAATTCCACAAAGAGGGGCATCTGGATGGCACAGTCAGTTAAGCATCTGTCTTTGGCTCAGGTCATAATTCCAGAGTCCTGGGATGGAGCTCCATGTCAAGCTCCCTGCTCAGCAGGGAGTCCGCTTTTCCCTCTCCCTCTGCCCCTTCCCCCATTCATGCTTTCTCTCTCTCTCTCTGCTGTCTCTCAAATAAATAAATAAAATCTTAAAAACCTCCACAAAGATACAAAATTTAAACATGTATACACTAATAATATACAAAAATACTAAAGTAAAAAATGACAGATCCACAAAGAGTCACTGACAAAGTCACCAATACAGTGAGAAATTTTAATACACATCTCTTAGTAATTAAAGGCAATGTAGACCCATATCAGTAAAGAAATAAGAAGCTTGATTGGATGGATATACCTAGAATATGGAATCCTACAACTGGTGCCAGTTTTTCTGTGAAATGAAGATAAGAACTTCAGTCAAATGGAATATACTGTTAGGAGTAAATACGATAAACTGCTTAAGATACTTTGTACAGGGCTTAGTATGTATTAAGCACTTGATAAGTTCTTGATAAATATTTGTAATTTGTTCCCTAAGATGCCACTGGGAGATAGTTGAGAACAAACCAACAAACTCTGTCCCCTTTGAGTCTTTGACAGGTAGAACATCAAAGGGCAGGTCTGAATAAAGACGGTGGAGAAATAGCTGAGGGCCATGGGGGCTGGGAGCACCATTATGGCTTGGGGCAGTACCGGGAAAGTTCAAGGAGGGCATAGTAATGAGATTGAATGTGGTCCTAGCCACTGCTCTCCCTGCCCCTGCTTCTACATGCGCATGTAGTCTCTGTCTCAAATAAGTAAATAAAATCTTTCAAACAATTAAAAAAAAAAATCATGTTGCTTGGCAAGGTATCATTGTCTTACCCCAAGCCTGATTTGAGGAAGAGAATGCTCGTACATAGTAGCTACCCAGGATTATGGCGGCTTCTTTAATTTCCTAAGTCACATTCTTCTATATTTGTCTTTCTGAGGCTTCATCTCAGGATAGCCTTTGAGGTTCAGAGTGGCCCACTGAGTTATTCTAGTCCTAGAAGTTTCCAACACTTCTAAATGACAAAGAGACCTGATGTATGTGAGTGTTTAGTGAGGTCCTAGTGACAGGATGCTTAGGAAACATTTAAAATTCTCCCAGCCTAGAGAGAAATTCTGTGAAAAGATTGGCATTTCCAATTCCAGATATATATAAAAAGATGACATTAGCAGTGAGTTGAGGTGACTCACACTGGGTTTGGGTTTCCAACTGTGGCTTCTCACTTAGATCCATTATAAAATGGCTCCAACTTATTGGGTCACATTCTGAGGACCAGCTTGGGATAGGATAGAGTAATGGTTGATACCCCTGGCACCTGCTTGATGCCTGCCCTAAGCATATGGAGGCTGGAGTATATAGCTTTTAAAAAGCTTCCTAGAATTTTACTTTCCTTAAAACAACTGTACTTGAAGAATTTAAACAGCTAGATAAGGTAACTGTTCAGCAGGTCCAAGGATCTCCCAGGTGGAGGTGGGAAAGGTGATGTAGCATATGTTAAGTTTTTCTCTGAGACAAACTGGGAGATATTCTTAGGGAAGATACCCAATCCTTGAACCTTGAATCATCTAGGAAACCTTGGACTAGTAGGGTAGTCATATCTGTGGAAGCCTAAGAATTCCTAGATCGCTCAACTCCTTTAATTCCCAAAGCAATCCTGTATGATATTAAGGAGCTCTTGCTAGTAAACCTCCAAGTATTTACTGGTAAAGGTGGTGGTATTTTTGGCCTAGTGGTGCAGTGGGGCTGTGAGGTGAAAAGGCAGTTCATTCTAAACCTAATAATTTAATTTATTGTTTCAGAATGTTCTGATGCAATTAAACTGAGGTACAGAAGATAGGTGCTGTTGATGGACAGGGATGCTCTATTTAAGTACGTCCAAGGTGTCTTCAACCAGGATCCTTTCATGATGTAATACATTGGCGCATCTGGGGTCTCTGCTTTCTCTACTTTTTCTTCTTGGCCCTAAAATCAGGACATGGCCACTTTGTCTGGACTGGCCTTCTGAAAGCAAAACATCCTACTTCATCTTCATCATGGATTAGAACTAGTGAGGTCTTGGATGGACAGCAGATGGATCCAAGTGGGATGGATAAAGGCTGTGGAGCAAGATGAAGAATGAAATATGTAGCATTTGATGTTGGAGCTAAGGGAGTGAATGAACATAGAATTGGCAGTGAGTGGGAAGAGGAGAGACCCTCCTGGAGGAGGAGTGGATAGAAAAGGAAGTGCCCATGGGAGAGACAGAGGTGGAATGGTCTGCTGGCAGGCAGGCAGTGGTGGTATATGTGTATGTTTTGCATCCCCATGTACTCGATGAACTCTTTAGAGACAGACCCTAGGCCCTAATACTGCTTCAGTATCTCCAAAGCATAGAGCTGCATGCATGGTGGGTGGGTAAGAAAATGCCCACAGATTCATATTGCCTAGTGTTTCATGGCTGATTTTATATATATAAACATACACATATATATGACATATATATCATGATACATATGTTTGTATATAAAAATGCATAGTTCATCAAGGATTTTTCTACTACTGCTGAGATTTGAGGATATATAAGTTGGATACTGTAGTATTAAAATTCCTAGAATTTTAAAATTAGAATTAAAAAAGTGGGCAGCCCTGGTGGCCCAGTGATTTAGCACCGCCTTCAGCCCAGAGTGTGGTCCTGGAGACCCAGGATCGAGTCCCAAGTCAGGCTCCCTGCATGGGGCCTGCTTCTCCTCTGCCTGTGTCTCTCTGTCTCTCTCTCTCTGTGCCCATCATGAATAAGTAAATAAAATCTTAAAAAAAAAGTATATGAGCTTAGGGTGTGCAATCAGTGCAGAAGAGTTCATCGTAGAAAGTACAGTGCTCTGTGTCTGCTCAGGGATGGATATTGTGGCCCAGATACGACTGCCATCAATAGTGATTTTTTTCTATTTTGATGGTTATGTAGGGTGTATAGCTTAGGAGGCTTGATGTTAGGGTGGGTCTTAGAAGATCATTGGCAGTCTCATGAAGATAGACACACAGTGGGGAGATTTCCCATGGGGCTCATTAGCCACTTGTCCCTTTTGCCTCTGTGCCCAGATTGGGCTCAGGATAGCCTGCAGTGGTGGTCAGCTGTGGGGAGCATGCTGGTATGGAGTTATCAGAAGCTCACTTAATGTCATTCTGGGCTACCTGGAAGGTCTGCTAAGGGAACCAGGCCCTCTGAGGGGCTCTTAGGAAGGAAATATGCCTGTCCATTTAGGGTTTTCTAGATCCAGAGTTTAGGGAGGAATGGTTTAGCTTTAGGCCATGAGCCTCTTTGCTAGGCTGAATGGGACGTACCTGTGAGCTATTGGGCTGGGTCCTGGGGAAGAGAGCCAGGCAGGAACCAGAGGCCAAGAAGCTGATGGGGTGTAGGAAATCCCATCAAACAGGCTGGGCAGCAAAGGTGGGGGCTGAGGTGGGGGAAAATGCAGCACTACAAACCCACAAATATGTGAGTGGTGGTAACCTTGCACTAATTCTCTGTTTTCTTCCTTTTTAAAGATTTTATTTATTTATTCATGAGAGATACAGAGAGAGAGAGAGAGAGAGAGAGAGAGAGAGAGAGAGAAAGAGAGAATGAGGCAGAGTCATAGGCAGAGGGAGAAGCAGGATCCCCGTGGGTAGCCCGATGCAGAACTCGATCCCAGGATCCCAGGATCATACTCTGAGCCAAAGGCAGATGCTCAACCACTGAGCCATCCAGGCATCCCTAATTCTCTGCTTTCTTGATGCATTTTGGGCTCTCTAGTAGCAAATAACTGGGTGGCTTGGGCCTCAGCCATCTCCATAGTGTAAAAACTGCAGCTTCTGAACTGGGCAAGACAAGGCTACTCTGAGTCCTGTTAGGAGGAAACGTGACAACGACAGCAGCAGCAGCAGACAGATTGGCTGATGGACAGACGTGCAGGTGGCTACTCTATTAGATTTGTTTTTTGGGGGACCTCCAAGCAGAGAACCCTCAATGACTGACTGATTCAATGAGAAAGAAATGGAGGCCATCTGTGAGTCAGGCCACCACAGATGCTAAGGGTCTTAGTATCCCATCCAGTGCCTGTATCTTCTTTGCAGCTGGATCTGAGCCCAGTTGGTAAAGGATGAACTGATCAGAGAGGCCTGTTACAGAGCTACCACACATTCTTGTAGGAATGCAGTCACGAAAGCATGCACAGGCAGGAACGCTGTCACTTCCCCTTTCACCACCAGAGCCATGTCTAGGTGAGCTGGCTCTGTCATGTGGGAAACCAGATTGTACTTAGTACATAAAGATAAAGGACTTTGAGGAGCCCATCTATCCTGAGACTCTGTGTCCAGCCCATAGATATTGACAGGTGCCTGTTCATCCAAGGCTGGGTCTCAGGGCAGGCTTGTGGTCTTTTACCCACCTGTGGTATTGTCTAGCTCATGAAAGACTCCTCACCCTCTCTCTGCCTGTAGCAAGTACAGGCCCCAGGCCCTGGCAAGGAGTTGTGGCTGTTTGAGTAACTGATGGAGAAAGTGAACCAAAAAAAAGTTATCCAAATGGCATTTCCCTTGGGATGGGGGAGGGGGAAGCTTAATGTCACATGACTCCCATTTACATTTTTCAAACCTGTTCCCAAAGCTGGACATGCCATGGAGGAGGGGCTGCTGAGTAGACAATCAAGAAGGAGCTCTGCTAAGGGGCCCCAACACCTGGCCTGACCAGAGAAACACCTGGCTTCACTCATGGCTTATGTTTTAGATACTTGTGTTGACTCATTTCTGTTTAATCTTACAGAAACCCATTTCCTATGACGAGCCTGGACTGGTTACTTTCAGTTTATGCAAATCAAAAAAGAGGGATGAGGAGTTTATGCTGATGGTGCAAGAGGAAGTGACTGGGGCATCACTAGAATTGGGACTGGATCTTGCTGCCCAGCTGAAGGAAGAAGCTCCACCCTGTTCTGTATCTTGTCTGCTCTAGGAATGTGAACCAGATCCCGGGCAGGACTGGGGCTTATCCCTGCAGCTTAGGGCGAAGATCTTAGTCTCTTGGCAGAGAGTACTTTCCAGGGGCAGCTCCTCCTCTTATCATTGCCTCTTCCTCAAAGCAGCCCATGTGTAGATACACCAGGTGCAGTGTGGCCTGGAAGGCATGGATAGAGGGGAGTGGAGGCACACTGTCCAGCCCCAGGGAACGTGTCCTACTGAAGGAGAGAGGACACACATACCCACTTGCATACCAAGAATTGCCTAACACAGGCCGCTTAACAAAGATCAGTGACATTTCCAAGTGAGAAATGCAAGCATAATGGAAGTAGGGACCCAAGTAGTCACCAGGTAGGGGCCATGGATGTTGAGGTGCCATGAAGGGGCAGCACTGACTAAAGGAAGATTAAAAAAACAAAAAAAAACCAAAAAAAAAAAACCCCAAAAAACCTACTAGTCTATATAGCCAGAACAAAGCCATCTTCCAAGCCTCTTATTTGATTACTGGAGTAAAGGTCAACACCAGGCCTGAGTCTGAGGTTCTTGGGGCTGAAGCCTTTGCCTCGGATGATTTCTTGCTGTCTTATACATACATTATGTCTTTTGATGCATGTATCTTATAGCTATCAGTAACTTGTCATTAAATCCTCCTTAAAATGTTATAAACATTCTACTCTATTCCAATGAATCTTTTCACTTAGCCAGTAACTAACATACAACTCTCTCCAAAATGCTATACTATGCACAGTAAGGGTCTCCCTGAATTATTGCTCCTGAAGAGAACCAGACAATAGCAGTGACCATGGACTGAACATCTTCTGTGTGACCAGCGTGGGTGCCAGTAGGGTACATGCCTGGGGGCCCAAGGGCTGGAGGCTGTTCTTGTAGAAACTGAAAAGGAAGGAAAAGCAAAGGGAGAAACCCAAGTCAGAGTGACCACCATATTGTGGACTTAGTCCCCATCAGAGCCCAATGATGTCCCTTTGCCTGATCTACAGTGGATCAGCCAAGCTCAGATGTGGAAGCAAAACCAAAAGAGCCTCTGACCCCAAGAAACTATTGGAGGCAAAGGCTTCAGCCCCAAGAACCTCAGACTCAGGCAGTGGGAGAGCCTGGCCCTGACCTTTACTCTAGTAGTAAGAGGCTTGGGGGGTGGCTTTGTTCTGGCTATAAAGACTAGTGGTTGTTGGTTTTTTAAAAATCTTCCTTTAGTCAGTGCTGCCCCTTCATGGCACCTCAACATCCATGGCCCCTACCTGGTGACTACTTGGGTCCCTACTTCCATTATGCTTGCATTTCTCACTTGGAAATGTCACTGATCTTTGTTAAGCGGCCTGTGTTAGGCAATTCTTGGTATGCAAGTGGGTATGTGTGTCCTCTCTCCTTCAGTAGGACACACGTTCCCTGGGGCTGGACAGTGTGCCTCCACTCCCCTCTATCCATGCCTTCCAGGCCACACTGCACCTGGTGTATCTACACGTGGGCTGCTTTGAGGAAGAGGCAATGATAAGAGGAGGAGGAGCTGCCCCTGGAAAGTACTCTCTGCCAAGAGACTAAGATCTTTGCCCTAAGCTGCAGGGATAAGCCCCAGTCCTGCCTGGGATCTGGTTCACATTCCTAGAGCAGACAAGATACAGAATAGGGTGGAGCTTCTCTCTTCAGCTATAGACCTCCTCCATGTCTACACCTGGCCCCATCCCTAGGGCCTCTAAGTGTTACTCCCATATAAAATTCTCCTGCTTTTACACACAGGGAAACCCACAGCATCCAAAACAAATTATTATGCGCTCCCAAACCAGGTAGAAGTTCCCTTCTCTAATCGCAGTTTTGTATTTTTTGACAGTTTTTTTTATTACATGTCACGATTCTCCACAAAAACTGACTGCCTTTGCAGAGTGAATTTTA
Source organism: Canis lupus baileyi (assembly GCF_048164855.1). Taxonomy (NCBI): domain Eukaryota; kingdom Metazoa; phylum Chordata; class Mammalia; order Carnivora; family Canidae; genus Canis; species Canis lupus. The sequence goes on along the minus strand of NC_132849.1, from coordinate 27,887,118 downwards.
TTTTATTTTTTAAAAGATTTTATTTATTTATTCATGAGAGACACAGAGAAAGAGAGGCAGAGACATGCAGAGGGAGAAGCAGGCTCCCTGAGGGGAGCTTGATGCAGAACTCCATCCCGGGACCCTGGGATCATGACCTGAGCCAAAGGCAGATGCTCAACTGCTGAGCCACCCAGGTGTCCCAGCAAAGTGAATTTTATTTATTTATTTATTTTTTTTTTAAATTATAAATTTATTTTTTATTGGTGTTCATTTGCCAACATATAGAATAATACCCAGTGCTCATCCCGTCAAGTGCCCCCCTCAGTGCCCGTCACCCAGTCACCCCCACCCCCCACCCACCTCCCTTTCCACCACCCCTAGTTCGTTTCCCAGAGTTAGTCTTTCATGTTCTGTCTCCCTTTCTGATATTTCCCACTCATTTTTTTCTCCTTTCCCCTTTATTCCATTTCACTATTTTTTATATTCTCCAAATGAATGAGACCATATAATGTTTGTCCTTCTCCGACTGACTTATTTCACTCAGCATAATACCCTCCAGTTCTAACCATGTCGAAGCAAATGGTGGGTATTTGTCGTTTCTAATGGCTGAGGAATATTCCATTGTATACATAGACCACATCTTATTTATCCATTCATCTTTTGATGGACACCGAGGCACCTTCCACAGTTTGGCTATTGTGGACATTGCTGCTAGAAACATCGGGGTGCAGGTGTCCCGGCGTTTCACTGCATCTGTATCTTTGGGGTAAATCCCCAGCAGTGCAATTGCTGGGACGTAGGGCAGATCTATTTTTAACTCTTTGAGGAACCTCCACACAGTTTTCCAGAGTGGCTGCACCAGTTCACATTCCCACCAACAGTGCAAGAGGGTTCTCCTTTCTCCGCATCCTCTCCAACATTTGTGGTTTCCTGCTTTGTTAATTTTCCCCATTCTCACTGTTGTGAGGTGGTATCTCATTGTGGTTTTGATTTGTATTTCCCTGATGGCCAGTGATGCGGAGCATTTTCTCATGTGCTTGTTGGCCATGTCTAGGTCTTCCTCTGTGAGATTACTGTTCATGTCTTTTGCTCATTTCATGATTGGATTGTTTGTTTCTTTGGTGTTGAGTTTAATAAGTTCTTTATAGATCTTGGAAACTAGCCCATTATCTGATAGGTCATTTGCAAATATCTTCTCCCATTCTGTAGGTTGTCTTTTAGTTTTGTTGACTGTATCCTTTGCTGTGCAAAAGCTTCTTGATGAAGTCCCAATAGTTCATTTTTGCTTTTGTTTCTTTTGCCTTCGTGGATGTATCTTGCAAGAAGTTACTGTGGCCGAGTTCAAAAAGGGTGTTGCCTGTGTTCTCCTCTAGGATTTTGATGGAATCTTGTCTCACATTTAGATCTTTCATCCATTTTGAGTTTATCTTTGTGTATGGTGCAAGACAGTGGTCTAGTTTCATTCTTCTGCATGTGGATGTCCAATTTTCCCAGCACCACTTATTGAAGAGACTGTCCTTTTTCCAGTGGACAGTCTTTCCTGCTTTGTCGAATATTAGTTGACCATAGAGTTGAGGGCCCATTTCTGGTTCTCTTTTCTGTTCCATTGATCTATGTGTCTGTTTTTGTGCCAGTACCACACTGTCTTGATGATCACAGCTTTGTACTACAACTTGAAATCCGGCATTGTGATGCCCCCAGCTCTGGTTTTCTTTTTCAATATTCCCTTGGCTATTTGGGGTCTTTTCTGATTCCACACAAATCTTAAGATGATTTGTTCCAACTCTCTGAAGAAAGTCCATGGGATTTTGATAGGGATTGCATTGAACATGAAAATTGCCCTGGGTAGCATTGACATTTTCACAACATTAATTCTTCTAATCCATGAGCATGGAATATTTTTTCATCTGTTTGTGTCTTCCTCAATTTCTTTCAGAAGTGTTCTGCAGTATTTAGGGTATAGATCCTTTACCTCTTTGGTTAGGTTTATTCCTAAGTATCTGATGCTTTTGGGTGCAATTGTAAGTGGGATTGACTCCTTAATTTCTGTTCCTTCAGTTTCATTGTTAGTGTATAGAAATGCCACTGATTTCTGGGCATTGGTTTTGTATCCTGCCACACTGCCAAATTGCTGTATGAGTTCTAGCCATCTTGGGGTGGAGTCTTTTGGGTTTTCTATGTAGAGTATCATGTCATCTGCAAAGAGGGAGAGTTTGACTTCTTCTTTGCTAATTTGAATGCCTTTTATTTCTTTTTGTTGCCTGATGGCTGAGGCTAGGACTTCTAGTACTATGTTCAATAGCAGTGTTGAGAGTGGACATCCCTTTGTTCCTGATCTTTGGGGAAAGGTTCCCAGTGTTTCCCCATTGAGAATTATAATTGCTGTGGGCTTTTCGTGGATGGCTTTTAAGATGTTCCCTCTCTCCCTACACTCTGAAGATTTTTGATCAGGAATGGATGCTGTATTTTGTCAAATGCTTTCTCTGCATCTATTGAGAGGATCATATGGGTCTTGTTTTTTCTCTTGTTGATATGATCAATCACATTGATTGCTTTACGAGTGTTGAACCAGCCTTGCATCCCTGGGATAAATCCCACTTGGTCGTGATGGATAATCTAATTAATGTATTGTTGGATCCTATTGGCTAATATCTTGTTGAGAATTTTTACATCTGTGTTCATCAGGGATATTGGTCTATAATTCTCCTTTTTGGCAGAGTCTTTGTCTGGTTTTGGAATTAAGGTGATGCTGGCCTCATAAAACGAGTTTGGAAGTATTCCATCTCTTTCTATCTTTTGGAACAGCGTTAGTAGAATAGGTATTGTTTTTTCTTTAAACATTTGATAGAATTCCCCTGGGAAGCCATCTGGCCCTGGACTTTTGTGTCTTGGGAGGTTTTTGATGACTGCTTCAATTTCCTCCCTAGTTATCGGCCTGTTCAGGTTTTCTATTTCTTCCTGTTCCAGTTTTGGTAGTTTGTGGTTTCCCAGAAATGCATCCATTTCTTCTGGATTGCCTAATTTAATGGTGTATAGATGCTCATAATATGTTTTTTAAATTGTTCGTATTTCCTTGGTATTGGTTGTTATCTCTTCTTTCCCATTCATGATTTTATTAATTTGAGTCTTTTTTGTTTTTAATAAGTCTGGCTAATGCTTCATCTATCTTATTAATTCTTTCAAAGAACCAACTCCTGGTTTTGTTGATCTATTCCATAGTTCTTCTGGTCTCTATTTATTGAGTTCTGCTTGAATCTTTATTAAGTCTCTTCTTCTGCTTGGTGTAGGTTTTTTTTTTTTTTTTTTTTTTTGATGTTCTTACTCCAGTTCCTTTAGGTGTGAGGTTAGCTTGTGTATTTGATATTTTTCCAATTTTTGTGGGATGCTTTATGCGATGTTGTTCCCTCTCAGGACTGCTTTTGCTGCATCCCAAAGATTTTGAACGGTTGTATCTTCATTCTCGTTAGTTTCTATGAATCTTTTAAATTCTTCTCTAATTTCCTGTGTGACCCTTTCACCTTTTGGCAGGATGCTCTTTAACCTCCCATGTTTCAATTTCTTCCAAATTTATTCCTGTGATTAAGTTCTAGTTTCAAAGCATTGTGGTCTGACAATATGCAGGGGACAATCACAATCTTTTGGTATGGGTTGAGACCTTATCTGTGACCCAGTATGTGGTCTATTCTGGAGAAAGTTCCATGTGCACTTGTTAAGAATGTGTATTCAGTTGCGTTTGGATGTAAAGTTCTATAAATATCTGTGAAATCCATCTGGTGCAGTGTATCATTTAAAGCTCTTGTTTCTTTGGAGATGTTGTGCTTAGAAGATCTGCATTTGCAGAAAGTGCCATATAGAAGTCACCCAGTATTAGTGAATTAGTATCTAAGTATGCCTTTTCTTTGGTTATTAATTGATTGATATACTTGGCAGCTCCCACATTAGGGGTATAAATATTCATGATTGTTGGGTCCTCTTGTTGGATAGATCCTTTAAGTATGATATAGTGTCCTTCTTCATCTCTTACTAGAGTCTTTGGGATAAACTTTAATTTTTCTGATATGAAGATTGCTACCCCTGCTTTCTTTTGAGGACCAGTTGGATGGTAAATGGTTCTCCAACCTTTCATTTTCAGGCTGTAGGTGTCCTTACGTCTAAAATGAGTCTCTTGTAGACAACAAATAGATGGGTCTTGCTTTTTTATCCAATCTGAAACCCTGCGTCTTTTGATGGGATCATTAAGCCCATTCATGTTCAGAGTTACTATCGAAAGATATGAATTTAGTGTCATCATAATACCTATTCAGTTCCTGTTTCTGTGAATTATTTCTTTGGGCATCCTCTTTCTTTTACAGAATCCCCTTTAATACTTCTTGCAGAGCTGGTTTGGTGGTCACTTATTCTTTCAGTTCCTGCCTGTCTTGGAAGCTCTTTATCTCTCCTTCTATTCTGAATGAGAGCCTTGCTAGATAAAGTGATCTTGGACCCTGGATATATCCTGCCAGCCCTTTGTGGCCTGCCAGGTCTCTGTGTAGAGGTCTTCTGTCAATCTAATATTTCTCCCCATATAAATTAGGTATCTCTTGTCTCTTGCTGCTTTAAGGATTTTCTCTTTATCTTTGGAATTTGCAAGTTTCACTATTAATTGTTTAGGTGTTGAACGGTTTTTATTGATTTTAGGGGGGACCTCTCTATCTCCTGGATCTGAATGCCTGTTTCCCTCCCCAAATTAGGGAAGTTCTCAGCTATGATTTGTTGAAATATGCTTTCTGGTCCTCTGTCCCTCTCAGCACCCTCTGGAACCCAATTAAATGTAGATTTTTCCTTCTGAGGCTGTCATTTATTTTCCTTAACCTATCCTCATGGTCTTTTAATTGTCCTTCTCTTTTTTCCTCAGCTTCCTTCTTTGCCATCAACTTGTCTTCTATGTCACTCACTCTTTCTTCTACCTCGTGAACCCTCGTCGTTAGGACCTCCAGTTTGGATTGCATCTCATTTAATTGATTTTTAATTTTGGCGTGATTAGATCTAAATTCTGCAGTGATGAAGTCTCTTGAATCCTTTATGCTTTTTTCCAAAGCCACCAGTAGCTTTATAATTGTGCTTCTGAATTGGTTTTCTGACATGGAATTGTAATCCAAATTCTGTAACTCTGTGGCAGAGAGTACGGTTTCTGATTCTTTCTTTTTTGGTGAGTTCTTCTTTCTAGTCATTTTGCACAGTGCAGAGTCACTAAAAATGAGTTGTACTCGAAAAAGGAAGAAAAAAAAAGAGGAGGGGTATCCTCTGGTTCTATATGCTGTAAATCCCTTGACTTCTCCTGGAACTTTCCAGTTGCTGGGTCAAGAATTTGCTCTTCCCCTGTCCTTCCAGCTGGTGTTCTGGGTGAGGGGCCTGCTGTGCTGATTCTTAGGTGTGTGCACCTGGGGGAGCTGCCCTTCCCCCTGCCTGTTCGGGCTCAGTGGAGTTGTTTACCCCATGAGGCCCCTGTTTCCTGGTGGCCCCACTCCATCCCATGCCCAGGGTGACATCAGGAGGAACAATCACACTGGCGGCGGCCAGTTCTCCAGCCCTGGCGTCAACTTCCGGAGTAACTACTGCAGCTCCCAGTCCTCACTGGCCTGGATGTTCCGGGGCGGGGGCTCTGACCTGCACAGCTCGGGGCGGGGGGCGCGGGGTGGCTGGAGCATCCTCGCTGTCCTGTGTCCTCCCCGCCTCCGCCTGTCCCGAGGGGAGTGCCAGATCCTGAGCTGTGTCCTCGGTGCCCTGGGATCTGGGGCCTGCGCTGCTGGAATGTGCTCCCGGGGCCCGGCTCCCGAAGGCAGCAGGCGCAGCCCCCTCCGCCCCGAGCCCCCCACCCTGAGCTGCTCCCCAGGCCCCGCCGGGCGCTCCAGCCCTTTACCGCGGTCCGCCTGCGGTGTGTGGCGCGCTCTCCCCAGGGTGCACCTCCTCTGTTAGTGACCCCGGGAACCTGGGGGCTCCTCTGCCCCCGCTGCAGTGCTGCCTGGGTTCCCCGCTGAGCGCCTCTCCCTCTGGGAAGAATCCGGTGGGTATTTTTAAAGTTCCTGCTTCTCCGGGGCTGGGCTTTCCTGTCCTGGAGGCTCTCGCTGGGGGCCTTAGCCCAGCTCCTCGTGGGGTCCCTCTCCTACTTGATTCCTTTTTATTTTCTTATTTTTTTCCACCTTCCTACCTTTAGAAGCACAAATTCTTCTCTCTGTAGTGTTCCAGCTGTTCTCTCTTTAAATCTCAGGTCGAATTTGTAGGTTTTCAGAATGATTTGAAAGTTATTTAGGTAAGTTGGTGGGGACAGGTGACTTGGGGACCCTATTCCTCCACCTTCTTGCTCTGCTCCTCAAGGTTTTTTGTTTTTTTTTTTTTTAAATATATGAGGGACACACACACCAGAGGCAGAGGGAGAAGCAGGTTCCTTGTGGGGAGCCCAATGTGGGACTCTATCCCAGGACCCCGGGATCACTCCCTGAGTCCAAGGCAGATGCTCAGCTGCTGAGCCACCCAGGCATACCTGTCCAGACCTTTCTAGTGACTGTTTTTGTTATTTGAAGACCCCATAAGGCTTGCAGCTTCCTTGGGCTCTCTTAGATGTCTAAATCGATCTTTTTTTTTTTTTTCTTTTTTCCCATCTACCCGTTACGGGGCTCTGCTTGGAGAAGGAGAGCGTTGGACAGCTGTTCCTGGGCCCTGTTCCTCCCAGAGCCCCTCTCTTCACATCAGGGCACCTATTTTAGTCTAGTGGGCAGTTGTCTGGCTGTTGTACATAGGCTTGCGGCTTTGAAGGGTGTAATTGGGCATAAGGCAGATCTCACATGGAATCAAAGTTGCCCTTGGAAATCCCTGAGATAGCCACTGTCAGCTGGCTTTTCTTAAGTTAACAAATCAGTTTTTCTTGGGGCAGTTTGGGAGGCTGGCGGTGGAGTGGGTTGCAGCGAGTGGTCAAGGAAGGGCAAAAGAAAATAAGCAGATGTATGTAGAGACAATTCTTAGTTAAATACTCCAGCTTTGCCTTGCCACCAAGGCTTCCCCTGTTCTCCATTTCCAGATTTGGGCTAACTGCCATTGTATCAGCAATTTCTCCCTATAGAGAGATAAACCAAAGGAAGCAGTGACAGAAACAAATCCTTCACATGGATACAGTGGTTAAACGGTGAGCTAGATGTTATCTTGGCGCTAGTCTGCTTTAACAACAGTGAATGCACAAGCAAAGCAGAGCAAAGGACCCCAGGGGGCCGGTAAATAAAACGTCTTTAAAAATGAATTGGTCATAAAAGTTTTCCTCTGAAGGATAGTCTTTTCATCTACTAAATAGGCATGTTCTGGAGGTCTTAAGCAGAATCTACGTTCATTTGAAAGCTCTGTGGGCAGAGCGGAGGTCACTCCGTGCCCCCTCCCCCCACGCACGAGACTCTCTCCCGCCACCTAGTGGTCATGTACCCACGGAGGAAGTACCTGGATGAGTTCAGCAGTCCAGGGTGTTACCCACTGACCTTAGTAAAGAAAAGCTAAACTCAGTAAAAGAAGTGGGAAGAAGGGAAGAGAGAAGAAATGGGTAGGAAATGTCAGAAAGGGAGACAGAACATAAAGACTCCTAACTCTGGGAAACGAACTAGGGGTGGTGGAAGGGGAGGAGGGCGGGGGGTGGGGGTGACTGGGTGATGGGCACTGAGGGGGGCACTTGACGGGATGAGCACTGGGTGTTATTCTGTATGTTGGCAAATTGAACACCAATAAAAAATAAATTTATTATTAAAAAATAAAAGAAATGGGAAGCGTGTGTGCACGCGCTCACACCCTCACACCTCCTACCCCCACCCCAAAAGTATTTTAAGAGAAATTTGGCATCTGTTTGTATTTCAGCTCTATGTCAATTTATTGCTGTCATAAATAGTGCTTATACGTGCCAAGCACTATTCTAAAATGGAAAATACATTTTTAGATGTGCCTAGTCTATGGGCATTAATAGATAGTTGATATGAAATTTGCTATGATTCATGGTTTTTTTTTTGGGGGGGGGTAAGATTCAGGATTTTTTGAGGCTAAGTTGTAGCGTTCTAGAATGCTCAAAAAAACCAGTCCTGGTTGGGCTAGGAAGGCTGAGCAGGTGCCTCAGCTCAGGTGGAGTTAGTGGAGAGCATTCAGACAGATGACTATGTGAGCACTGTCCCTGCCAAAGCTGATGTGAGGAAACTGAAAGACAGCTCTTCCCAATCCTGAGAAAAAGTTAATGGTAAAAATGACATAAGTATTTTTTAACAGTTGAAATCAGAAACCATAGCATTAAGTGTTCTCACTGAAATTTGGCAATGTTTTTTATGTTTGGGAGTCTTCTGCGTAGCATTTGGACATGGTTTTACATATTGTTAGAAAGAACAACAGATGATGGAGAACATCTTCCTTTTGAGCCCTCACTTGGGACTTGGGTTATTCCCACACATGCAGTTAGAAAGCTTAGATGTCAATCCCATCTGCTCTAGTGTTCCCTGCACAAGTCACTTAGGTTCCATCTCCTCCTCCTGCTAAGTTGTGTTTTGGTATTTTTTCCCCACAAAATTCAAACAAAACAGAATTTGCAGAAGAGAATCTCCAAGTCCCCCGCCGTTTTTAAAAGATTTTATTTATTTATTCATGAGAAACACAGAGAGAGAGAGAGAGAGCGAGAGTGGCAGAGGGAGAAGCAGGCTCCATGCAGGGGAGCCCGAAGTGGGACTCGATCCCAGGTCTCCAGGATCAGGCCCTGGGCTGAAGGCGGTGCTAAACCACTGAGCCACCCGGGCTGCCCTCCAAGTCCCCTTTGATAGCTCCTCATTCCCAAATGAAATCCTTAATGCCAAGATAACCATATATCAGCTGGTTGGCATTATTCTAGGTTAAACTCTTTTCTTTGCATGTATACACAGTACATATCATGTATACCATTTATTTATTTGCTGGCCTAAATGAGGTCACACTTAGCCATATTATTTTTCCTTAAAAATTTACTTTATTGAGGTATAATTTATATATAATAAAACACCCATTTTTAAATGTACACCTTGGTGAGTTTTGACAAACAAAAATCTTGTGAAACTAATACTTCAGTCAAGTCTTGGAATGTTCCCCTTAAAGTTCCCTTTTGCCTGTTTGCAGCCAACTTGCCACTCCATCCCCAAGCAACCACTCAGCTACTTTCTGCCACTGCAGTTTCAGTTGGTTTCTTCTACAGTTTCATATAAATGAAACAATATATTGTGTAGTCTTTCATGTCTGCCTTCTTTTGCTCAGCTTATTTCTAGAATGTGGCTGTGTTTTTTTGTTTGTCAATAGTTAATTCCTTCTATCACTGAGTAGTTTTTCATTTTATAGATATACCATAATTTGCTATCCATTCAACTATTGATAGACATTTGATTTGTTTCCAACTGTTAACAATTATGAGTAGAGCTATTATGAACATTAATGCACCAGTCTTCGTGTGAACTGATATTTTCATTTCTTTTGGTTAAGTAGCTAGGTCCAGAATCACTGAGTCATATGGTAAGTATATGTTTAACTTTGTAGTAAAAACTGCCAGAGAGTTCTTTGTAACAGCTATTCCATTTTGTATTCCTTACACCCATGTGTGAGAGTTCCAGTTGTTCCATATCTTTGCCAACACTTTTTGTTTTATTTACTGTTAGATGTCTAAGTGAGAATGGAGAGATATCTCATTGTGGTTCTAATTTTCTTTTTTCTGATTACTAGCAATGTTGAGCATCTTTTCATGTACTTATTGACTATTCACATTTTTTTTAATAAAGCTTCTGTTCAGATCTTTTGCCTATTTAAAAAAATTGGTGGTGGGGGATCCCTGGGTGGCTCAGCGGTTTGGCGCCTGCCTTTGGCCCAGGGCATGATCCTGGAGTCCCGGGATCAAGTCCCGCGTCGGGCTTCTGGCATGGAGCCTGCTTCTCCCTCCTCCTGTGTCTCTGCCTCTCTCTCTCTCTATCATAAATAAAAATAAATAAATCCTTAAAAAAATTGGTGGTTTGTCTTATTGTGTTGGAAGGTATGAGATAATAGAAAGTATTTACATTGGTCTCTGCCCCTGGTTACTGGCACAGAGTTCCTAAAGCCCTTATAAATTCCTAGGTGATAAGAACACTAGGAGCATCTTTTGTTCTATTGAGGCTACTCTGGGTGGGCTCCTAAATGAAAAATGGTCACTAGAAAGGTTTGTCATGAGAGAAGGGAGAGGGGCTGGAAATGGAGTTAATAATTGATCATGTCTACTTTTGGAAGCCTTTATAAAAGAACAATAGCACAGGGTTTGGAGAGCTTCCAGGTGGATGAACACGTCCACACTGGGAGGGTGATGCATCCCAACTCAGTGGGACAGAAGCTCTTGTGCTCGAGACCTTCCTAGACCTCATCCTATCGATCTCTTCATCTTGCTGTTCATCTGTATCCTTCATCATATCCTTTAATAAATTGGTAAACATAAGTAAATGTTTTCCAGAGTTCTGTGAGCCATTCTTGCAGATTAACCAAACCCAAGGATGGGTCATGGGAACCCCTGATTTGTAGCCAAGTCAGAAAGAAGTTGTGGGTAAGCTGGAGACCTACTATTTGTGACAGGACTCTGAAGTGGGGAGCAGTCTTGTGGGACTAAGCCCTTAACCTGTGGAATCTGACACTATCTCCAGGGAGATGTGTTAGAATTGAATGGAATTATAGGACACGCAGCTTGTGTTGCAGAGAATCTCTTGGTGGATATGTGAGTGAACCTTCCAGCCTCCAATGTAATTGGGTCTTAAAATCATTACAAAAGAGTTCCATATTTACTTTTTATTCTTTATCTATTTTGTATACAAGTCTTTTGTCAGATATAATATCTGTGTTGCTACCTCAAGGACTGGTCAGATACGATAATAAGCAGGAAAATGATCTGCAAATGGGGGAGCATAATTCAAATGTTCATTAAGGGCATAATATCCTTCCTGTTGTGGTCACAGAGGCTACTTCTTCCTCATTTTTGTAGATCAGCACTATGGAGTGACCCAGGCCATTTGTGTTGTCTCCCATTAGTTAATCAGAGAGTTTTTGTTTCTCTTTTCTTGCCTTGTCATTCTAATTTGTGACACACGATCAACCACAATGTGTGTTTTCGGTTATGACACTGGACTGGAAGGCCAAGGGGTGATGTGAAGTGGGTTTCCCTGATTTTGCAACAATTGTGTGTTTTGCTGGTCTTATTACACCATATTCTGTTAATATGAATTCATGGAAGTGGAACATCTGGTAAGATACCTTGAAGATCTTCTCCCCTTCTTCATGAATTTGATTTCTCATACATATAGTGTTTGTTTGATACTTTATTATTAAAGGCAGTAAGGCTCATTGAGAAACTTTGGAAACCTAGCGTAAAGCATAGAAACTTAAAAAACCTAGCATAGAGGAAACCTAGAAGAAACATTTCCATCCCCTCAGATCCCCATTTTCTTCTCACAATAAGTGTCATTTCTGGCCTTTTAACAGTTTCTTTTCTACCCTAGTTTCCATGTGTGAGTGTTGGTCTTTTTAAATATTTAGATTTGGTCCTGGTTATCAGAGTAATATAAGGTCTTTGCAGAGAATTGGAAAGTGTGGAAAAATGGAAAAAAATAATCATAACCCCATCTTTCAAAAGCAGTCACTGTTAACATATTTCTAGACTGTTGTATTACTTCTTCCTTCTAGCCATTTTAACAGGAATCTTCAGACCATGGTCACATCTTTGAGTTTTAACCTTTCTTAGATGAAAATAATCTTCACTTAGGTGCTCTTACTAAAGAGAATTATAAAATAATAACTTAAAAAATAAGATTGAAAAGTTACAAAATAATACTTTTTAAAGATTTTAATTATTTATTTATTTGTGAGAGAGAGCAGAGGGAGTAGCAGAGGGAGAACAAGCAGACCCAGTGCTGAGCACAGAGCCCCATGTAAGGCTCGATCCCATGACTCTGAGATCATGATCTGAGCCTAAATCAAGAGTTGGACACTCAACCAACTGAGCCATCCAGGTGCCCCCAAAGGAATAATTTTTATTAACACTGGATTTGGGCCTTGGGACAAGTTACTGAGAAGAGATGCTGTAACTCATAAGGGATGAAGGAAATGAGGAAGTTGATGTTTGGAAAAAGACCAGAGATGTGGTTAGGTTTCCCAAAACAAACAGTGAGTTAGCAGACAAGCAAACTTTAGATGTCCTTAAACTAGCCACACCCCCTGGACTACTGGGCAGAGGTGACAGTAAAACTCCTATGTACTGGTTGCAGTAGGGGTTCTCACACACAGGCGGGAGGAGAAAAAGCTTTTCATAATAGCAAGAGGAAGGGTCAGCCTGCAGAAGAGTGTGATGAAATAGCAACCTCTAGAAATCTCTAAACTTCATGGGGTGACTTTGTCACTAGGGTGCTGGGTGGAGCTTTCTCAGCCATGCAGCCCAATTCTGGTCTTTCCAACCAAGCCTGGGATCTTCCTACCCCTAGGATCTTAGGTTATGTTATCTTCTCTACTTGAACTCAATCAATGGATATATGTTAGGTACCTACCATGTGCTCTGTACTTTGTTTAGTGAAGTTTTAGGGGTAGGACTTGGTGGCTAAACCCTACTACATACCTCTCCTTCCTGCCTGTGTCCCTATGGAGGAATTTATATGTGCAAATTATAATAGCTTACCAGAGAACAAAGGACTAATTCTGTAAAGGATTGGAGAAGCATCTGAGGGCACTCAATGTAGAGCTCTTGTGGTATCTTGTTGGGGGTGGGGGGCCTATGGATTAGCTTAAGGCTGGAGAAGGGCCTCACTCATTTCCTCCCATAAGATTGTGGATGGTTAGGTATGTGAAATAATTAAGCCAGCCACGTGGATGAGAGTTGTTTTGGAGAAAGTGTGATGGACTGCTGGGCTTCTTCCAGAAGGCTCTGACCAGGTGCATTTACTACCTGTGAGAGGAAACAAAAAGAAGAAAGGAGGATGGCTGGACCTTCTTTTTTGAGGGAGAATATGGCCAGAATCTGTCTCAGGAACCATGGCCTTCCTCAGAGTACTCCACAATGGCAAGGGGGCCCATTCTGTCTGTACAGAGAGTGGGTGGACATGGGCATAGCCATGGGCTATTAGCTGACTCCCTGGTCAAAAGCACCCCAGTGCATGTCAGAGCATCTAATTAGCAACTTCTCCTCTTCCTATGGGTGGGTGCTGAGCATATTCTCTCTCTCTTTAGGGGGGGGCGCTTTAGGGGCATAATGAGGACAGCCTTCCTTAAAAACAAACATGTAAGCTAGGGCCTGAACAATAAGCTACAGAGGGCTGGGAGCTCTTTAGCCCTCCAGACTATGGCAGGGTAATGCCAAGGTCCCATTTTAGGTCATCTGTTTGGAAACTGGATCTCAGCTATTGGCTGAAGGTTTGAGGACCAGGATTCAGCTTCCAAGAGTAAGAAACTAGTGAGCCTGAGTGTCAGGGTTCAGTCTAGTAAAGCAAGGTGGGGCTGTGGTCACAGGGGGAGAACTGTTGTCTGTTAGGAAACCAGGAAAAACATATTTACACAGCCAGGGAAGCATAGCGGGCCTCTGGTAAGTCATTCATTCAACAAATATTACTGAACATCTGTTGTGTAACAGGTTATGTTATAGCCACTGGAGTGATGAGGTGGACTAGGTGCCTGTACACATATAGCTTATGTTCCCATGGTAGACAGCAAGGGACAAGTTAAGAATAATAAATTAGGAAAATATTCTGATAGTGACATAGTTTATGAAGAAAATGAAACAAATGATGTTGGGGAGGGCAGTGGGTATGTAACCTGTAACCTGGGAGAGGTTGGTCAGGGAAACCTGAGGGGTGCCCATGAGAAGGAGCCAGGTATGATAATATCTGGTGAGGAGCCTCTGCTTTGGGTATAGGCATTAGTGAGTGCAAACGCTCTGCCATGTCGGAAGACCTGAAGGAGGCCTGTGTAGCACAGAGAGTGAGGGAGAGGGGGGTGATGAAGTTAGAGAAGTAGATGGGGCCTTATTAGCCAGGGTGAAGAATGTAGATTTTATTTTATTTTATTTTATTTATTTATTTTTTTTTAAATTTTTTAAATTTATTTATGATAGTCACACAGAGAGAGAGAGAGAGAGAGGCAGAGACACAGGCAGAGGGAGAAGCAGGCTCCATGCACCGGGAGCCCGACGTGGGATTCGATCCCGGGTCTCCAGGATCACGCCCTGGGCCAAAGGCAGGCGCTAAACCGCAGCGCCACCCAGGGATCCCTTATTTTAAATGAGATAGGAAACCATTGCAGGGTTTTAAGCTGGGGAATGACAGGACCTAATTTACACTGTAAAAGGATCATCTTTTACAGGGATAAAGCAGGGACTCAGGTCCGGGGATGAGCAGAAGAGCCCTACCCTTGGGGTGGGGCAGTAGCAATGGGGCCTGAGCGATATGGACAGTTGAGATATATCTTGGAAGGTGGAGTCACCACGACTCATTAATAGACTATAGAGGAACGGCAGGCCAGGTGTGCTGATTCCTGAGGGAGAAGATTTGGAAGAAGCACGTTTGGATGACTAGGAGGCAAGAGTTTGGTTTTGGCCATTTATTGTTTGAGATTCCAAATATCAACGTGAGATTGGCAGTTAGACAAACAAGTCTTGATTCCATGGGAGAGATGAGAGCTAAGATGTGAACATGGACATCATTGGCTAAGAAGTGGTATTTGAAGCCATGAGACTGGAAGAGATGCCTTCAGTAGGTCAGTATCTGGGTACCAGCTTGGACGGTGACCAAATCCTGCCACCTGGTGGGCACTGGAGAGGGCAGGGTGAGTCTGGCTTGCAGCTGAGTCTTTTGTAGCCATATATACATGTGGCCGATTCAAGTGGGGACTGGCACTACTCCCACATCTTTCTTATTTCTCCCTCTGTAGTTCCACTCACATGTTTTCTATAAGCCCACATTGTCTTCATACTCCACCAGGGGCAATACCAGTTGGGCTCTAGGGCCCAGAACAGATGTATAATGGTCCTCGTTTCCATGTGTCCTTAGGGGTCATGCCTTGGTTTTTGCCCTCTGTCTCATAAAAAGCCCACATTTATATTACATGGCAGCCCTTTCAGGCCATCTGAGGGCTTTCATATCAAGAACTGCAAGAGTTTCTTTAACAGTCATTCAGTTTTCATTTCAAAGATGGGAAATGGAAGGCCAGAGAAGAGAAGTAGCTTGGCCAGGGTTACAGAACAAATCAGTAGGAACTGTGAACTCTGGGAGGCCAGGGACTACTAGCACTGCATCTTGATCATTGTAGAGAAATATGAATTCCAATAGTAAAAGAGGCCTTTTAAAATTAAATGGCATAGCCTTTTAAGAAAATGTTTTATTTAGAAATAATTATAGGTTGGCAGGAAGGTGCAAAGGAGTATACAGGGAAGTTCTGAGTACTCTTTAGCCTGTTTCTCCCAGTGTTAACATCTTGCATTCTTACTGTACAATGGCAAAACCAGGAAACTGATATTGGTACAATCCACAGAGTTTATTCAGATTTCACCAGTTACACACACACTCATTTGTGTATATCTGTGGCTCTATGTCATTTTATTACATGTGTAGCTCCATGTAAGCACCAAAATCAAGATACTGAACTGTGCCACTCCACACATCTCCCTCTTTATAGACATACCCACCTTGTTACCCTCATCCTTAACTCCTGGCTACTACTGATCTGTTCCCCATCTCTATAATTATGTTATTTAATGGATGTTATATAAATGGAACCATGAAAAAGTATTCTTTTGAAATTGGCTTTTCTTCACTCGGTAATTTCCTTGAGGTTCATTCAGGTTGTTGGGTATATCAGTAGTTCTTTCCTTTTTATTGCTGAGTAGTATTTCATGATATGGATGTACCAGAGTTTGTTTAACTAGTTACAGTTTGTTTAATGTCCTCTTGAAGGACATTTGGATAGTTTTCAATTTGGGGACCATTATGAATAAAGCCACCACAAAACATCAGTGTGTAGGTTTTTGTGTGAACTTAAATCTTCATTTCTCTGGGAAATATGCCCAAGAGTGCGATTTCTGGGTCATATGGTAGGTTCATTTTTTGTTTTAAAAGGAACTGCCAAACATTTTTTCGGAGTGGCTGTGCCATTTTATATTTCTATCACAATGTATGAGTGATCCAGTTTCTCTACGTATTTGCAAGGATTTGGTGTTATCACTATTTTTTTTTTTATTCTTGCCATCATGAAATGTAAGGGGTGATATCTCAGTGGTGTTTTAATTTGCATTTTTCTAATGGCTAATGCTGTTTAATATATTTTCATTTGTTTACTGTCATTTGCTTATTATTTTTGGTGAAATGACTGTCCATATCTTTAGCCCACTTTCTTTTTTTTCTTTTCTTTTTTTCTGTATTTTTTATTGGAGTTCGATTTACCAACATATAGCATAACACCCAGTGTTCATCCCGTCAAGTGCCCCCTTCAGTGCCCATCACCCAGTCACCCCAACCCCTGCCCACTTCCCCTTCCACTACTTCTTGTTCGTTTCCCAGAGTTAGGAGTCTCTCATGTTCTGTTAACCTCACTGATATTTCCCCCTCATTTCCTTTCTTTCCCCTTTATTCCCTTTCACTATTTTTTTATATTCCCCAAATGAATGACACCATATAATGTTTGTCCTTCTCCAATTGACTTATTTGGACTCAGCATCATACCCTCCAGTTCCATCCACATTGAAGCAAATGGTGGGTATTTGTCATTTCTGATGGCTGAGTAATATTTCATTGTATACATAGACCACAGCTTCTTTATCCATCATCTTTCAATGGACACCGAGGCTCCTTCCACTGTTTGGCTATTGTGGACATTGCTGCTAGAAACATCGGGGTGCAGGTGTCCCAGCGTTTCACTGCATCTATATCTTTGGGGTAAATCCCCAGCAGTGCAATTGCTGGGTCTAGGGCAGATCTATTTTTAACTCTTTGAGGAAGCTCCACACTGTTTTCTGAGTGGCTGCACCAGTTCACATTCCCACCAATGGTGCAAGAGGGTTCTCCTTTTTCCACATCCTCTCCAACATTTGTTGTTTCCTGCCTTGTTAATTTTCCCCATTCTCACTGCTGTGAGGTGGTATCTCATTGTGGTTTTGATTTGTACTTCCCTGATGGCCAGTGATGCGGAGCATTTTCTCATGTGCTTGTTGGCCATGTGTATGTCTTCTTTGGTGAAATTTCTGTTCATGTCTTTTGCCCATTTCATGATTGGATTGTTTGTTTCTTTGCTGTTGAGTTTGATAAGTTCTTTATAAATCTTGGATACTAGGCCTTTATCTGATAGGTCATTTGCAAATATCTTCTCCCATTCTGTAGGTTGTCTTTGAGTTTTGTTGACTGTTTATTTTGCTGTGCAGAACCTTTTTATCTTGATTAAGTCCCAACAGTTAATTTTTGCTTTTGTCTCCCTTGCCTTCATAGATGTATCTTGCAAGAAGTTGCTATGGCCAAGTTCAAAAAGGGTGTTGCCTGTGTTCTCCTCTAAGATTTTGATGGAATCTTGCCTCACATTTAGATCTTTCATCCATTTTGAGTTTATCTTTGTGTATGGTGTAAGAGAATGGTCTAGTTTCATTCTTCTGCATGTGGATGTCCAATTTTCCCAGCACCACTTATTGAAGAGACTGTCCTTTTTCCAGTGGACAGTCTTTCCTGCTTTGTCGAATATTAGTTGACCATAGAGTTGAGGGCCCATTTCTGGGTTCTGTATTCTGTTCCATTGATCTATGTGTCTGTTTTTGTGCCAGTACCACACTGTCTTGATGATCACAGCTTTGTAGTACAACTTGAAATCCGGCATTGTGATGCCCCCAGCTCTGGTCTTCTTTTTCAATATTCCCTTGGCTATTTGGGGTCTTTTCTGATTCCACACAAATATTTAGATGATTTGTTCCAACTCTCTGAAGAAAGTCCATGGGATTTTGATAGGGATTTCATTGAACGTGAAAATTGCCCTGGGTAGCATTGAAATTTTCATAATATTAATTCTTCCAATCCATGAGCATGGAATATTTTTCCATCTGTTTGTGACTTCCTCAATTTCTTTCAAAAGCGTTCTGTAGTTTTTAGGGTATAGATCCTTTATCTCTTTGGTTAGGTTTTTCCCTAGGTATCTTATGCTTTTGGGTGCAATTGTAAATGGGATCGACTCCTTAATTTCACTTTCTTCAGTTTCATTGTTAGTGTATAAAAATGCCACTGATTTCTGGGCATTGGTTTTGTATCCTGCCACACTGCCAAATTACTGTATGAGTTCTAGCCATTTTGAGGTGGAGTCTTTTGGGTTTTCTATGTACAGTATCATGTCATCTATGAAGAGGGAGAGTTTGACTTCTTCTTTGCCAATTTGAATGCCTTTTATTTCTTTTTGTTGCCTGATGGCTGAGGCTAGGACTTCTAGTACTATAGCAGTGGTGAGAGTGGACATCCCTGTTGTTCCTGATCTTTGGGGAAAGGCTCCCAGTGTTTCCCCATTGAGAATTATAATTGCTGTGGGCTTTTCGTGGATGGCTTTTAAGATGTTCCCTCTCTCCCTACACTCTGAAGATTTTTGATCAGGAATGGATGCTGTATTTTGTCAAATGCTTTCTCTGCATCTATTGAGAGGATCATATGGGTCTTGTTTTTTCTCTTGTTGATATGATCAATCACATTGATTGCTTTACGAGTGTTGAACCAGCCTTGCATCCCTGGGATAAATCCCACTTGGTCATGATGGATAATCATCTTAATGTACTGTTGGATCCTATTGGCTAGTATCTTATTGAGAATTTTTACATCTGTGTTCATCAGGGATATTGGTCTATAATTCTCCTTTTTGGTGGGGTCTTTGTCTGGTTTTGGAATTAAGGTGATGCTGGCCTAATAAAACGAGTTTGGAAGTATTCCATCTCTTTCTATATTTTGGAATAGCTTTAGTAGAATGGTATTGTTTCTTCTTTAAACGTTTGATAGAATTCCCCTGGGAAGCCATCTGGCCCTGGACTTTTGTGTCTTGGGAGGTTTTTGATGACTGCTTCAATTTCCTCCTGGTTATCGGCCTGTTCAGGGTTTCTGTTTCTTCCTGTTCCAGTTTTGGTAGTTTGTGGTTTTCCGAAATGCATCTATTTCTTCTGGAAATATATGCCTACTTTATTGGCATATAGTTGTTCATAATATGTTTTTTAAATCATTTGTCTTTCCTTGGTATTGGTTGTGATCTCTCCTTTTTCATTCATGATTTTATTAAATTGAGGCCTTTCTCTGTCTTTCTCTCTCTCTCTCTCTCTCTCTCTCTCTTTGCGGGGGGAAAGAAAAAAGAGCATCCAAAATTTATTCTCCAACAAGACAGACAACATCAGCAGGTAAAAACTACAGGGGATTCCTCCACAGATCATACATTCACATGAGCATGATTTGCTTAACAGGGAGAAAGTCTCTGGTGTGTTCTCTGTAACAATATCCATTTCACAGTGTAAACAGGTACTAGCATTGTGTACTTACTATTCCAGAACGAAAGGCACAACATGATAAAAAAATTTTTTTTGGATCCTAAGGTCAGGTGCAATAACACAGACCAACTTTTGTTAAGAGTCTTGATCTACTTTTCCCCAAAGAAGGAGATTCTTCACTAGGAAATTAAGGTCTTTCTTTCTCCTTCCTTGTTCAACCATCAGAGGATGTTTCATCATTACATATACAAAAAGGGGGGGGGGGAAGGTTTAAAAAAAAAAGAATCATGAAAAAACTTCAACGTCCAGCTGCTCCCACCACACATCAACTCAGGTTTAAGACAGGGCCTCATAATATTTCGGCGGTCATAAAATAGGAAAATATACACTATGGCTATAAAAATAAAAAATAAATGAGGTAGATAAATTAAAGCTTTCACAGCCATGACTTGCCTGTTCGAACATCGTAGCCTTCATGCAATACTCTAGAACAAGCTTCATACTAAGTTGGCATAAGCTGCAC
Source organism: Canis lupus baileyi (assembly GCF_048164855.1). Lineage (NCBI taxonomy): Eukaryota > Metazoa > Chordata > Mammalia > Carnivora > Canidae > Canis > Canis lupus. The sequence continues at coordinate 27,867,124 of NC_132849.1, read as the reverse complement.
CAAGGACATTTTTTTTGTACAAAGTAGTATGTGAACCTGTAAGAAATATGCCCTTTCCATGAGTTTCTTCAAGAAGGAAAACTCAGGTCTTTGATTGAGTAGGCACTGGAGGGCCAAATTAAGTCACCTGAGGATCCCTGCTTAGGTGCCTAGCCCTCCTGGTGGCTCAGGAAGGAGGCATCTGGAAAGCATAGGGAGTATACATTGGCACTCTTGGGGCTCTGAATGAACTCTATTTAAATAAGCAGCAACATGCATTGACTCTCTAAGGACTAAACCAGTCCATTTGAGGGTATCCTACCTAAGGTCCCAAGGTTGAAGGAATTTTGTAATTCTACAATCTTAGTTTAAAGAAAAAAAAAAGTACATTGAAGAAAAAGAGAAAGAAAGGATGGGTACAGGAATGGGGGGGGGGGGGGTCATACAAAACAGGTCCCTAAACAGATGCCAGATCTTGTCCACGTACCCACATACAGTCACCAGGGAAGTATACAGTACCCCCTCCCCCAATTAGGCTAACAGTTGTCCATTGTAGTTCAGTAAGTTCCAACTTTAAATAGGAGGATAGTCCTTGGAAATAGTTACTCTCGGTTGTACAAAGGTTTTATGTATACAGTTTGTCGCAAGTAACAAAGCTATTTTGCAAGACCCGCTTCTTTCCAAAATTAAAGAAAAAAAATTCTAGTTTGTATATGTTTTAGTATTTTTTTCTGTTTCAATTTTTTTTTATTTTTCAATTGTTTTTCTTTGCAAAGCAGCATAACAACATCTGATTGTAGAACTTGCCTGAGGTTGTGATCACACTGTAAACGTCATTTGCACATCAATAAGAAAAACAGGAGGAGATGGGTTCTTTTAACAAGGAAAAGAAAAGAAAAGTAGTAGAGTTCTAGAGGTCATTCTGCCTGCATTTCTCCCTCAACAAAGAGCTTAGCTGACTGCAATCTTATTTTCTTCGAGGAAGTGAGAGAATTGGTGTTTGGGGACACTGTCGGCAGCACTTAGTTTTTCCACTGCAGCACAGGTGGCAGACTGGGAGCCATCCATCTTGAAGATGGTGGTGTTGTTCACAATGGAGGTGGCTCCCAGGAAGACTGGGAGGGTAGGAATACCCCCACTCTGGATCACAGAGATCTCATTGGTCTTCATGGCCAGACCTCCATTGAGCATGGTGGTGTACTGGTTCCACACGACAGGGTCCATGTTCACCGAAGGGGCCAGGATTTCCTTTGGAAACATCTCAGGGACTCTGTTTCCATCAGTTCCTAACAAAGTCATGGTGTTCTTGATGGCCAGCTTCCTCCTATGGTGTGCCAAGCTATCGTTCACCCCATGTGTGGGGGTGGTAATGCATCTTGAGGGAGCTCTGGCAGCTCAAGACCCGGTGGCAAATGAGACATTCGTTGGGGTTGGTGGTGGCCTTCTCGATGTTCTCCACCAGCTGCTGTAATTTCAGGGTCTCCGACCCTGGCTCAGGGGTCCCACTCTCTTGGAAGCCATCAACCCTTGGGGAAGTGTGGTTTGCCCACCCCTCCCACTAGGGATCCATCCTCACTTTCCGGGGAAGGCCCGGGCTGCAGGTCGTTGGGCAGTGGGCCGCCCATGAGGTCCTTGGGGTTAGTCCCTGAAGAGAGATTCTGAGGTAGCCCTAGACAGGGGGGCCCTATTACAAGGACAGGTTTGCTATCTAAAGAGAGACTTGATTCATCTATGGGGACAGATACAGAGAGTGTATAGGGAATGCCATTGCCTGCCATCATTTTATTGTGGAACTTGGCAAAGAGCTGGAGGTTGGCCTTCACCTGGGGAGGTTGATGAAAGTGCACCTTGAAGTTGCCCTTGGTGGTGAACTGGTGGCCACAGAGCACATGAAGGGTCTCTCTCCAGTATGGGAGCGAAGGTGGATCTGCAGGGAGCTATCGGTCCCCAAAACCTTGCTACAGTACTTATACTTGTGTTTGCAGAGGATGGCCTTGTCTTTCGGTTTGGCCTCCATTGGGGATACATTCGGTGGCTTCCCCTTCCCTTTCTTGGACAGGTCTAATGCCACGGTGGAGAAAGAGCTCTGGAAGAGCACAGAGCCTGGGGCCTGAGGTAGCAAAGCACCAGGAAGGCGCGACATGCTGTTCGGCAGAACCCTCGACCTGTCAGGCTTCAGGGCGAAGGGCGCCAGCCCCTGGGAGCTGGCAGTGGAAGGGATGTTTGTGTGAGGTAGCTTGGCTGGTTTCAAGGTGTCCAGAGACAGGCCCTGGCTGCCGGCTTTCTCACTGAGCAAGGCCATGGCCGTGGAAACCTGCTGGGACATGTGGCTGCCCAGGGTCTTAAGGGTGTCTGCTCCCGCCATGCCCAAGTGGAGGGCATGCGAGGCCCACATGTTCACCTGCACACGGATCTGCTCAGTGAGCTGGATCTGCTGCAGCAGCTGCTGCTGCAGGCACAGGATCTGCTCTGGGACCCATGGGATGCTGAGCCCTGCGCCGGGTACAGGGGCTGGTGGTGCCTCAGTGCTGCACTGATTCATTGCCACCTTGGTGCCCTGCAGTGCTTGCAGAGTGACGTTAGTGTCACTTTGCCTTTGGTAAATAGCTTATGTCCTGGGACGCGGTCAGCTGGGCGGTCTCAGTCTTCAGGTACATGACAGATTCAGCACCCAGCTTCTCCTTCAGCTCCCTCAAGCTGCTGCCATCCTCCCTGTGACCATCCTTACTGCCTGGACTGTGTGGAGGATGGCTGAGCGCGGCCCCAAGAAGTCTTCCGGAGGCACTAGCCCCTCGCTGTTGTTCATGATGAGCACAGGTGGATTTTTTGTGCAATTTTTCTTATGTTCTAAGAACTCCGAGAAGCTGAAGAACTTTGCAAGCATTTCTCACAGATGTGAGTCTCCTCCCACCGAGTCCTCTTTGCAGTCATTCCATCCTTGTTGGCTTCACTGCTGTTCCCTATGGTGGTTCATTGGAGCACCCAGCTCCCCCGCCGCTGGCACTGCTGTGGCCGCATTTGCAAACTCCAGGGCCGGCTGCTGCGGTGGCTGCTCACCCTGGTCCTCCTCCAAGTTGATGTGCTGGGGTTTCGCCTGCTTGCGCCTTGATGTGGTGCGAGCATCTGGCTACCTGGAGAGCCTCGGTTATTTGCCCACTCCCCTCTTTTGTTTTTAATAAGGCTGGCTAATGGTTTATCTATCTTATTAATTCTTTCAAAGAACCAACTCCTGGTTTTGTTGATCTGTTCTACAGTTCTTCTGATCTCTATTTCACTGAGTTCTGCTCAAATCTTTATTAACTCTCTTCTGCTTGGTGTAGGTTTTATTTGCTATTCTTTCTCCAGTTCCTTTAAGTGTGGGGTTAGCTTGTGTATTTGAGTTTTTTTCCATTTTTTTGAGGGATGCTTGTATTGCGTATTTCCCTCTCAGGACTGATTTTGCTGTATCCCAAAGATTTTGAATGGTTGTATCTTCATTCTCATCAGTTTCCATGAATCTTTGTAATTCTTCTCTAACTTCCTGGTTGACCCTTTCATCATTTAGCAGGATGGTCTTTAACTTCCACGTGTTTGAATTTCTTCCAAATTTCCTCTTGTGATTGAGTTCAAGTTTCAAAGCATTGTGGTCTGAAAATATGCAGGGGACAATCCCAGTCTTTTGGTACAGGTGGAGACCTGATTTGTGACCCACCCAGTATGTGGTCTATTCTGAAGAAAGTTCCATGTGTACTTGAGAAGAATGTGTATTCAGCTGCGTTTGGATGTAAAGTTCTGTAAATATCTGTGAAATCCATCTGGTCCAGTGTATCATTTAAAGCTCTTATCTCTTTGGAGATGTTGTGCTTAGAAGATCTGTCATTTGCAGAAAGTGCCGTATAGAAGTCACCCAGTATTAGTGAATTATTATCTAAGTATGTCTTTACTTTGGTCATTAATTGATTGATATACTTGGCAGCTCCCACATTAGGGGTATAAATATTTATGATTGTTAGGTCCCCTTGTTGGATAGATATAGTATGTGATATGATATGATATAGTGTCCTTCTTCATCTCTTACTAGAGTCTTTGGGATAAACTTTAATTTTTCTGATATGAAGATTGCTACCCCTGCTTTCTTTTGAGGACCAGTTGAATGGTAAATGGTTCTCCAACCTTTCATTTTCAGGCTGTAGGTGTCCTTACGTCTAAAATGAGTCTCTTGTAGACAACAAATAGATGGGTCTTGCTTTTTTATCCAATCTGAAACCCTGCATCTTTTGATGGGATCATTAAGCCCATTCATGTTCAGAGTTACTATAGAAAGATATGAATTTAGTGTCATCATAATACCTATTCAGTCCCTGTTTTTGTGGATTATTTTTGGGCATCCTCTTTCTTTCACAGAGTCCCCCTTAATATTTCTTGCAGAGCTGGTTTGGTGGTCACATATTCTTTCAGTTTCTGCCTATCTTGGAAGCTCTTTATCTCTCCTTCTATTCTGAATGAGAGCCTTGCTGGATAAAGTATTCTTGGCTGCATGTTCTTCTCATTTAGGACCCTGAATATATCCTGCCATCCCTTTGTGGCCTGCCAGGTCTCTGTGGAGAGGTCTGCTGTTAATCTAATATTTCTCCCCATATAAGTTAGGGATCTCCTGTCTCTCACTGCTTTAAGGATTTTCTCTTTATCTTTGGAATTTGCAAGTGTCACTATTTTTTTTTAAGTGTCACTATTAAATGTTGAGGTGTTTAACAGTTTTTATTGATTTGGAGGGGACCTCTCTATCTCCTGGATCTGAATGCCTGTTTCCCTCCCCAAATTAGGGAAGTTCTCAGCTATGATTTGTTGAAATATGCTTTCTGGCCCTCTGTCCCTCTTGGCGCCCTCTGGAACCCCAATTAAATGTAGATTTTTCCTTCTGAGGCTGTCATTTATTTCCCTTAACCTATCCTCATGGTCTTTTAATTGTCCTTCTCTTTTTTTCCTCAGCTTCCTTCCTTGCCATCCACTTGTCTTCTATGTCACTTGTTCTTCTACCTCGTGAACCCTCGTTGTTAGGACCTCCAGTTTGGATTGCATCTCATTTAATTGATTTTTAATTTTAGCCAGATTAGATCTAAATTCTGCAGTGATGAAGTCTCTTGAATCCTTTATGCTTTTTTGCAGAGCCACCGGTAGCTCTATAACTGTGCGTCTGAATTGGCTTTCTGACATTAAGTTGTAATCCAAATTCTGTAACTCTGGCAGAGAGTACTTTCTGATTGTTTCTTTTTTGGTGAGTTCTTCTTATCATTTTGCTTAGTGCAGAGTGGCTAAAAATGAGTTGTACTGGAAAAAGGAAGGAAAAAAAAGAAAAAAAAAAAGGAGGGGTACCCTCTGGTTCTATATACTGTAAATACCTTGACTTCCCATGGAGCTTTCCAGCGCTGCTTGGTCAAGACTTGCTCTTCCCCTGTCCTTCCAGCTGGTGTTCTGGGGGAGGGGCCTGCTGTGCTGAGTCTCAGGTGTGTGCACCTACGGGAGCTGTCCCACCCTCCTGGCCAGGTGCTGGACTCAGTGGGAGCTGTTTACCCCATGAGGCCCCTGTTCCCTGGTGGCCCCACTCCGTCCCAGGCACAGGTTGACCCCAGGAGGAACAAGCACACTGGCGGCGGCCAGCTCTCCAGCCCTGGCGTCAGCTCCCGCAGTAACTACCGCAGTCTCCCAGTCCACACCGGCCTGGATCCTCCGGGGCGGGAGCGCTGATCTGCACAGCTTGGGGGCGCCTAGTGGCAGGTGTGTCCTCAGTGTCCTGTGCCCTCCCCGCCTCCGCCTGTTCCAGGGAGGGGGAGCGTCGGATCCTGGGCTCTGTCCCCGGTGCCCTGGGATCTGGGGCCTGCGCTGCTGGAATCGCGCTCCCGGGGCCCCGGCTCCCGAGGGCAGCAGGGCGCAGCCTCCTCCGCTGGGGCCCCACCCCCACCCCCAGCTGCTCCCGAGGCCCCGCCGGGCGCTCCAGCCCTTCACCGAGCTCGGCCCACGGGGTGCGGCGCGCTCTCCCCGGGGTGCACCTCCTCTGTTAGTGACCCTGGGAGACTGGGCGCTCCACTGCCCCTACAGCGGTGCTGCCCGGGTTCCCCGCTGAGCGCCTCTCCCTCCGGGAAGAATCCGGGGGTATTTTTAAAGTTCCTGCTTCTCCGGGGCTGGGCTTTCCTGTCCTGGAGGCTCTCGCTGGGGGCCTTAGCCCAGCTCCTCGCGGGGCCCCTCCCCCACTTGATTCCTTTTTATTTTCTTATTTTTTTCCACCTTCCTACCTTTAGAAGCACAAACTCTTCTCTCTGTAGTGTTCCAGCTGTTCTCTCTTTAAATCTCAGGTCGAATTTGTAGGTTTTCAGGATGATTTGAAAGTTATCTAGGTAATTTTTTTTTGAGGGGGGGGGGAGTTAGGAACCCTACTCCTCTGCTATCCTGCCCTGCCTCCCTCTTATCTGTTCTTTCTTTCCTCCATACCTATTGCAGAGCCCCAATGTGGGGCTTGAACTTATGACCCTGAGATCAAGACCTGAGTTGAGATCAAGAATCAAACTGTTAACTGATCCACCCAGGCATTCCCTTCTGCCCTTTCCTAATTGCATTGTTTTGTTTTTTGAATGTTGAGTTTTGAGAGTTCTTTGTATTTTCTAGATATATGTTCTATCTATGTAAGTTCTATGTCAGATTTGTGACTTGCAAATATTTTCTCTTAGTCTGTAATTTGTTTTTCATCCTTTTAACAGGATCATTTGCAGGGTAAATATTTTAATTTTGATGAGGTCTAAATTATCATTTTTTCCTCTTATGGGTCATGTTTTTAGTGTCAAGTCTAAAAATTCTTTGTGTGGTCCTAGGTATCAAAGATTGTCTCCATTTTTATCTAGAAGTTTTATAGTTTTATATTTTGTTTAAGTCCATGATCTATTTTGAGTTAATTTTTATATAGGGTTAAGGTTTAGGTTGAGGTTAATTTTTTTGCCTGTAGATGTCTAATTGTCCAGCGCCATTTATTGAAAAGGATGTTTTTCCTCCATTGAATTACTTTTGCTCTCTCAAAAATTAATTAGACATATTTGTGTGGGTCTATTTCTGAGTTCTCTGTTATGTTCCATTTATCTTTGTGTCTATTCCTCTACAAATACCATATTATCTAATCATTGTGGCTTTATAGCTGGGAAGACTGTTTCCTCCTATATCCATCATTAATCTTGATGAAAAAAATTCCTTGAACTGTTTTTTTGGGAAGGGTAGGTTTGAGGGAAGAGATTTCTTCTTATGTTCACAAACTGAAATTTTTTTCTCCTAATTATTTTCATCTTTGAACTAGAAAACCTGATGGGAAAACAGTTTATAGAATTGTGTGTGAGAGAAGTAAATTGGTCAGGTGTGACGCCTTTACCTGGAAAAAGTTGCAGTGGACTTTATGCCCACTCTCTTGGCTTCTTGGAGGCTTTCTTAATACCCATCATATCTCAGAAGAGCTTCTAGATAGTAGAGAGTATAGTAATCCTGATTCATGTGTAAATGGAGTGAGTTTAACCTTACTAAAATAGCTTAAACAAAAGGAGAGGACTTCAGGATCTGTGAATTTTCTAAACAAAGGCTGTCATATTAGTTCCAAGAATATATAATACTAAATACAGTAGCTAATGGGCATGGCAAGTGATATAATTGAAAGAAGTGAGTTGAGGTAAGAAATAAATCGAACTACCACCTGAAGGGGCATTACCACTCCATTCCAGCCCTCTGTGGAAACAAAACCTTAGTATTGTCAGGGTAAAAACAAAAAAAGGCAAAAATCCAGATTTTTAAAAATGTGAACTCTCTTGTCTTTTAATGTTAGGAATCAATCCATATTTTGAAATAACACTTATGGGCCAGATGAACTTGTCTGTGACTCTAATCTTTCCCACAGGTAGCCAATTTGCAACCTTTGCTACTCAACTGGTTCAGCCCACAGTGCGCTGTTTCTTATTGCCAGTGATGAAGGTAATGTGTGATTGGTCATGCAGTTATGTGCTGGGTCTAGTCTGGTTCCAAAGAATATGAGGGTGCATTTAAAAACAGTTTATTTGCCCATGCAAATCTTGCCATCTTGTTTACACTATTTACTTTGCAAATCTTTTGTGTTTTGTTTCAAAGAAGCCAGAGCTGAGGAGAGCTTCAGCCCAGACTCTTTCTAATGCTCCATCTATCAGACTATGTGGAATATGATTGTATTGTATTGACTGAGAACCAGTGGGTGTGATTACTTCTAGGTGTGGTGGAGATGCTGGGAATGGAGGCTGCTGGGGTCCGTGTGTGTATGCAATGTTGGGGGAAGTGGAGGGTGCAGAGGGCAATACCTAGGTGTAAAAAAAAGTGTAAGACAGCATCAGGAGGTCCATGAAGTCAAAACTATTCTTATTACAATATAAGGCATTATTTACCTTTTTCCCTCTCGATTTTTAATGTGTTTCCAGGGGAGTGTTCCAGAAGCTATATGACATATAATAATGTCATTGCTCTGATGGCTAATGAAAGATGTGTATATGTGTTTTTGTATTTTAAAATTTTGTTTAAAACAAACTTCTCTGGGATCTTAATAATATTTAAGAGTATAGAGAGGTCCTGAGATCAAAGAGTTTAAACCCTGCTAGTCTAGGGTAGTGACTGTCAACCCTATCTGTATATTAAAGTCATCTGGGGGAGCTTTAAATTAGTACTATTGCCTGTACCTCATCCCAAACCAATTGATCCAGAATCTCTATAAATGGGAAGTTATCATTATTGCCATCTTCATCCCTTTCATTATCACCATTACTATTACCATCTCCATCATCATCATTACTGTTACCATTCCCATCATCATCATCATAGTCTTTGTCACTATCATCATCATCTTCTCCATCATCATCATCATCAAAACTCTACCTCTGAACTATCCACCATTGCTCAGGCCCTGTGCTATGTCCTGTACCTCTAATTCTTACAACCACTTAGAGAGGCCAAGATGATCTTACTTTTTTTTTTTTTTTAAGATTTTGTTTATTTATTCATGAGAGATGCAGAGAGGCAGAGACATAGGTAGAGGGAGAGGCAGGCTCTCTACAGGGAGCTTGATGTGGGACTTGATCCCAGGACCCCAGGATCACGCCCTGAGCTAAAGGCAGACACTGAACCACTGAGCCACCCAGGTGCCCCAGCATGATCTTACTTTACAAGAAGAGAAATTTGAGTCAGAAAGACTGAAGTGAGTGAGTTCACAGAGCTGGAGCAGATGGAGTCAGCATTCAAAGCCAGCTTTCTCTGGGATGCCTGGGTGGCTCAGTGATTGAACATCTGCCTTTCGTTCAGGTCGTGATCCTGGGGTCCTGGGATTGAGTCCCACATCAAGCTCCCCACAGGGAGCCTGCTTCTCCCTTGGCCTATGTCTCCACCTCTTTCTGTGTGTCTCTCATGAATAAACAGATAAAACCTTTTAAAAAACCAAAACAAAACAAAACCAGCTCTCTCTGCTGTATCAACATTCCCAGTTTTTACAACTACTGAATCTTGTTGAATTATGCTTTTATCCCTCTAACTCCACAGTATATTTTGATAGATTTTTATAAACAAACTGCACTACTAATCAAGAATTTATGTTTTAAATCATGTGCTAAAACCATGCAATGGTCAATGGTGACTTCTGCTTAATACAAGATCATCAGACTATAGTACAGAGTTGAGCCAATTCCACCTAAAAGCAGAGACCTAATTTCTGGGTTAACCTGAAAGGCCTAAATGTAGTTAAATATGTATTTTTTTTTATGATACTTTGAAATACTGAGAGGAGCTCATAATACCCCCACCTCACAGCTCTTATTCTTGGTGAATCTCAAGGTAATTGCAGTTCATGGGTAGATGGTGGAAGGAAAATGAAATCTTCCATTTTTTGCTGAATTCTGAGTAGTAAAATGCCCTGGATGTGCTTAAAGCCTTATCTTACAAATAGACCTTCATGAACAGTTTATTTTAATTTTCGTCAGGAAACTGGCTTTATGGATGCCAGAGGATGGAGTGGGTTGAGTGGGAGAGGAAGAAAGTAGGTGCCATGGGCTCTTTGCTTCTGGAGCAGTGATCCTTTTCCTCTGATGGGGGAGGAAAGCATGAAGATTAATGGCACACAGATGCGGTGTCTGTGAGACGTGTTGACCTGCCAGATAGAGAGATGCAGCAATTTGCAGAGTCCTCTTTGCTCTGCCTTTACACAGTTTTGCTTATTCTAACATTAATAACAGAGACATTATGACCCCAAGGAGCTCCCCTCTTGGGCTAGTTAAACCTTATGTCTTCTTTAGATCTCAGTTGAAGAGTCACTTGCTTAGAGAAACCCTCCCTCTCTCCTTGACTAAAGTCCCTATGATGAGCTGGGCCCATTTCCTTCATAGCACTTGGGCTAAGAATTGTTTTACATTTGCTGTGGTGGAGCTTCAGTTGACGTCTGTATCTCCCACTAGGCTACAGTTCCCTCAAGGGTAAGAATGGTGTCTGCCTTTGCTCACCATTTTTATTTCCTGCATTTAGCATCGTGCCTCATTCACATAAGTTTTTAAAAATAAAATGAATGAATGTATGAATGAATGAATTAGCAGTGCTGAAAAAGCAACTACAGGTTTTGTTTTTTGTCTTTTTAGTGTATTGGATTCCTTCCTACTACTGTTGTTCTCTATGTTCAGGGCCATGTTACTTTTTTATTTTTATTATAGTAGAATGCTGACCATTGTCTATATTTGAGGCTAGGCCAAACACTGTTAGTGCAGATTGCTAGGTCCTAATTGCCCCAAATGGTTCTCAGCTGTGTTATACATTTTATTGCACTTTTAAATAAAACGTATCAGGAAGAGGTGGTGTTTCTCCAAATTGAAGTACCTGCACCAGAATCACATGGGGGAGCTTTGTAAAATAGCCTACTTCTGGGCTTAACCCTGGGCCTGCTAAATCAGAAGCTTGGGGTATAGGGGCATGAGAATTTGCATTCATTGTTATTATCTTAAAAATAATGAATATGTGCCATGTGATCCAAACCCCCAAAGTATAAGAAGACATATGGACTTTAAAAAATTAAATGTTTAAAAAAAATGAATAGTTTTAGGCTTATAGAAAAGTTGTGAAGATAGTTCAGAGAATTCCTGTATACCCCACACCCAATTTCCTCTGTTGTTAACATCTTACACTGTTAGGCCACATTTGTCATGACGAATGAACCAGTAATATAGATATATCATTATTAACTCAAGTGTAGAGTTTGTTTGGATTTAGGTAGTTTTTTTTCTTTTTTTGTAAGTAACAAAATTCCATTTTAAGTTTATTTGTCTCTGGTTTCTTAGGCTGTTTTTTTTTAATAAATTTATTTTTTATTGGTATTCAATTTACCAACATACAGAATAACACCCAGTGCTCATCCCGTCAAGTGCCCCCCTCAGTGCCTGTCACCCATTCACACCCACCCCCGCCCTCCTCCCCTTCCATCACCCCTAAGTTCGTTTCCCAGAGTAAGGAGTCTTTATTTTCTGTCTCCCTTTCTGATATTTCCCACACATTTCTTCTCCCTTCCCTTATATTCCCTTTCACTATTATTTATATTCCCCAAATGAATGAGAACATACAATGTTTGTCCTTGTTAGTGTATAGAAATGCCACTGATTTCTGGGCATTGATTTTGTATCCTGCCATGCTACCAAATTGCTGTATGAGTTCTAGCAATCTTGGAGTGGAGGCTTTTGGGTTTTCTCTGTAGAGTATCATGTCATCGGCGAAGAGGGATAGTTTGACTTCTTCTTTGCCAATTTGAATGCCTTTTATTTCTTTTTGTTGCCTGATTTCTGAGGCTAGGGCTTCTAGTACTATGTTGAATAGCAGTGGTGAGAGTGGACATCCCTGTCATGTTCCTGATCTTAGGGGAAAGGCTCCCAGTGCTTCCCCATTGAGAATGATATTTGCTGTGGGCTTTTCGTAGATGGCTTTTAAGATGTCGAGGAATGTTCCCTCTATCCCTACACTCTGAAGAGTTTTGATCAGGAATGGATGCTGTATTTTGTCAAATGCTTTCTCTGCCTCTAATGAGAGGATCATATGGTTCTTGGTTTTTCTCTTGCTGATATGATGAATCACATTGATTGTTTTACGAGTGTTGGATTTAGGTAGTTTTTATCTAAAGTCCTTTTTCTGTTCTAGGATCTCATCCACATTACAGTTAGTCATGCCATCTCTTAGGCCCCTTCTGATTGTGACAGTTTCTCAGACTTTCTTGTTTAAAAGACTTGGACAGTTTGAGTATTTTGTAGATTTTCCATCAATTGGTGTTTGCCTCATATTTTTCTTATGATTAAACTGGAGTTACAGGTTTATGGGAGGAAGACCATTGAGGTAAAGTACCAGTCTCATAACATCATATCAAAATTACATGTTATCAACATGACTTGTCAATGTTTATTCCAACCATTGATCAGCTGACTGAGGAAGTGTTTTCCAGATTACTCTGCTGTTACATTACTCCCCCCCGCCCCGCCTTTAACACTGTACTCTTTGGAAGGGGTCAATATGGGTCAGCCCACACCTAAGATGTGAGGAGTTATGTTCCACTTCTTTGCGGGAGGAAGTCTATGCATAAATTATTTGGATTTCCTGTGCAGAGTTTTGTCTCTTCTCCCTCATTTATTTTTGGATCATTTATTTATATTAGTATGGACTCATGGATATTTATTTTATACTTTGAGTTATAATCCAATGCAACATTATTTGTTTTGTTGCTCAAATTGTTCCACCTTTGGCCATTGGGAACCCTTTCAGTTGGCTCTGGGATCCCTTTGACATACCCAATTACTGCCCCCCTGCCTTTTTTACTTTCTGTCACTACAGAGTGCCTAGGCTCATCCTGTACATTTCCTGACCCAGTCATAGAATTTCAGACATTTTTCCCAAGGAGCCTTGATTCTTTTTATTAGAAAATAGTACTAAAAACTATCAGCTGGGCACTAAATATGCTTGTTGTACTGGGTATCACTGCTTCTAAGCTCTCCCAGCTGACCAATCAAGGAAATATACATGTGTATACCAACCCAGGCATATATACATATTTATAAATATTTTTATATGTAGCTCTCTGTACTATATCAAGCAAACCTGAGTTTGTGCTGATGTCTCTAATTCTAATTCATTACCACATGGACCACTTCAACCTTTTACCCATGCTTGTCTGTAAACTTTCACTGTAACAGTAAGAAACCTGGCTGGTACCATCCACTATTCATTTGCTTAATCGTTAAGTGCCAGTACCCATGTATAATGGTTTCAAAGTTGTTCACTTGTACTCAACACTCCATGGGAAACTTGACCAGCTGCATGCAGCAGGTGTATGTACAGTTCCTTTGCCTTTGGGCTTATGGGCTCCACTCATTTCCAAAGTTACTTTAGGTCAGCACCTTTCTCCCTCACTCCCTGCAGTGAGGTTATTTCATACCTTTTTAGTACATTTGGATTCCTTTGTTACAGTCTGCTGAATAGATAAAATAAGTTAAATTAATTTAAACAATTTTATATTTAAAATTTACATTCAGTAAATTTCATTTTGCATTTAATTCTATATTTTAAACCCTCCCCCAAAATAGAAAAGATGTGTAGGTTTTTTTTTTAAAGATTTTATTTATTTATTCATGAGAGACTTACAGAGAGAGGCAGAGACATAAGCAGAGGGAGAAGCAGGCTCCCTGCAGAGAGCCCAATGCGGGACTCAATCCCAGGACCCCAGGATCACACCCTAAGCCAAAGGCAGATGTTCAACAACTGAGCCACCAAGGCATCCCAAGATGTGTAGTTTTTAAATCATAGTCACCCAAACTTAAATTTTTTGAGCACACATTTTTAATGTTTGCTATTTTAACAAGTCATATGTATTTCGTGCTTTCCTGCTGTTATATAATTAGACATTCTAACAGTTTCCTGGAGGACAGTGGCCACAGACTCCCTGAAGCTTCCAATACTCATATGTGAGTGAGTTTGGGATGTAAGATGCATTTTCTGACAGAAAAAATGTAATTAGTGATGATTGCCTTTTCAGTCTCACCCAGACAATCCCACTTAGTTCCTTCTTTATTCCCAGCTACAGCAGTGGCCTTTTACTTATTTCCGACCCCATGGATAAGACTGTTCTCTGGAAAAAAAAAATCCAAGATCCACATGAGTTTTTAAGATTGCCTTTTGGCAAAGACTGAATGTTCCTTGAGGCGAATGGTAGGACAGTGAGACCTTAGAAATATCTCAATACAGGCTACGTACACACCAGAGCTTCTCTTCTGGTAATGATGAACTTAGGAATTCAAGGATGAAAGTAAAATGAGAATATTTTCAGCTAAACAAAAACAGAGGGTGTTTACTACCATAAGATCTGTAGGAAAGGAAACTTTAGGTAAGCACTATCCAATACAACTTTTGAAGATGATGACAATGTTCTCTATATTTGCTGTTGCAGTAGCCATTAGACGCTTGTGGCTAATGAGCACTTGAAATGTGTCTCTAATGAGACCACGGAACTGAATTTTAAATTTTATTCAATTTTACTTACTTTACATTTAAATTGTCCCATGTGACTGGTGGCTACCATATTAGACAGTGTAGCCTAAAATAACATACTTCAGTAAAAGGAAAATGATCCCAGATAGAAGGTATAGATTTAAGAAGAAATAAAGAGCAAAGAAGATACTAAATATATGGGCAAAAGTAAGTTAACATTCATGCAGTAAAATAATAGTATTATCATATAGTTTTGAAAGTATATGAAATTAAAATATATGACAGTGGAAGCATATACATTGGATGAAGTTGAGGGAAATGGAATTTTGTCATCCTTGGATTGTCTGAGGGGAAGATAATGTTATTCATTAGCATTAGTCTTTTATAATTTAAGGATATATGGGGGTATTTCTAGGATAAGCACTAAAAGAATAGAAAATAAGTATATAAATTTCAAACTAGTGAGGGAGAGAAATGGAATGATGAAAAATATTCAAATCAAAAGAAAGCAAGAAGAGAGAGAAGAAACAGAATAGGAGTAATGAATATAAAGCACCATAACATTGGTAGGGGTTAAAAAATTATTTATTATTTATTTTAAAGATTTTATTTATTTATTTGACACAGAAAAAGAGAGCGAGAGAGCAGAAGCAGGGGGAGCAACAGGTAGAGGGAGAAGTGGGCTTCCTGCTGGGCAAGGAGCCTGATGTGAGGCTTGATCCCAGGACCCTGGGATCCTTAACCTAAGCTGGGCTCATAAGACAGATCCTTAACTGACTGTGCCACTCATGTGCCCCAGTGGTAGGTTTTTAAACGCAAATGCTCTGTTTCATTGATTTTAAGACACATATTTACTCATATATTTACATTTCTAAAATTGGGAGGCATGTGGTAGACTATGGCATCACATGAGCTCTGCTGTGTCAGACCCCCCTTTGTTTGTCATCAGTTGAGTTTTGTGGATCATTATTATTACATGTATTAAGTTTAATTTCTGTTGAAAATGTTCCAAAAGATGCCCTCTGACTTGCATGAAACCGAGTAGTAGGGAAAGAGGTAATATTAGTGAAGCAATTCCTTTTTTTTGGATGAAGGTCTGTTTCTGAGATATGTGCAGTATAAAACAGGAGAATTTGCCAAATCCTTTGGAATTGATGAAAAAAACTTTGATGCAAGGAGAAGCAGGTGTGATCAATTTATACACTTCATAGTGCCATTGTTGAGATGCCATGTCATGGTTTAATTGGTGGTGTTTATCTTTCTTGATCTATAAAATATTGATGTGGCAAATGATCCATGATGTTTTAGAGTTGACATAAGTGGTTTATATGATAAGCCTGGTTACACAATGCAAACAGAATCCAATTACATGCTGTTTGCAAGAGATTCATCTAAAACATAAGGGTGGAGGAGGTGGAAAGGAAAAGGACGGGAAAAGATGTGCCACACAAATACTAATTCAAAGAAGCCATCTATATCTGACAAAGTAAACTTTGAGACAATAAACATTCTAAGAGATAAAGAGATAAAGAGGGTCTGTCCTTAGGTATAAAAATCTCAGATCACCAGAGAGATATAAAAAATAGAAGTTTATATGCACCTAATTAACATGGCTTCAGAATATATAATGCTAAAATAGAGACCAAAATAATATGTCTGTGGCATAGTAGGGGATCTTAATATACCTCTTACATAATTGATAGAACAAGATGACAAAAAGTGGGATGCCTGGGTGGCTCAGCGGTTAAGCATCTGCCTTTGGCTCAGGTCGTGATCCTGGAGTCCCGGGATCGAGTCCCACATTGGGCTTCTGCATGGAGCCTGCTTCTTCCTCTGACTGTGTCTCTGCCTCTCTCTCTCTCTCTCTGTGTGTCTCTCATGAATAAATAGATTTTAAAAAGACTCAATTAAAAAAAAAAGATGACAAAAAACCCACTGAGGATAGAGAACATCTGCTCAATAGAATTAATACATCTTTCTTCTTGCTCATGGTCAGGTGTATTATACTATACATAACATCTGCTGAATATATATCAATATATATCAAACATTTACATACAGACATTGGTGGGAAAATGTAAGGTTGAAATGAGCAAATTGGTAGTCAGGAGATGTTAGTTAGTTAATAGCAACACTAATAAAAGGGGTTGCAACCATCCCTTTACTGACTTCCAAAAATTTCTTACAGCAAACATGAAATTACATAATTTCCTCTACTTTCTTACTCTGCATTCTGTTCTGGATTCTGTCCTACTCACTGCTTAACACTGTGGCTTCTTAAAAGTTGCCAGTCTTCTGAACCTCATGCCAATGATGAAGCTGCTGCTATTTGCTGATAGGGCTCTCAGATGCTGGCTGGATGCTCAGCTGGATATGTGGCTACCACCTGACCTGGATTCCTTATTGCTATGCTCCTGCCATCTGTTAGGGCTTGGTGCTACCTATGTGGGACTCACTCCCATCTTCCTTCACCAAATGCTTGCAGAGACAGGGCATTCCCATGCTCCCTTGGACACTGTGCTCTGAACACCAGACTGAATATCTCCTGTGGGCATCTGCAACTGGGTTTGTTCCCCTAGCCCTGTGCAGCTTCTCAGGAATGGCTAGTTCTAGAACGGAGAATGCACTGTATGTGTGGACAACTCATGAGAAGTGCTAGCATCCTCTGGTGATGCAGGATGTAGGAATCAAACCAATTTCAAAATTACATTCCAATTCTTTGACTGTTGGACAACAGAATTTATATTCAGTTGGGTTTCCCATTTTTTTAATTTCATATTTTCCTTCAAAATCTCATCCCCATCCCAGAGGCTTATCAAAAAATTCTCCAAAGATCTCTCTTTATTAGGCATTTAACAGACAAATTAGAGATTTTTATTCCCGCTATCAAGTGAATTACATTTTTCAGATCTTTAGGCCAATAATGAAATACCTTCTATCAATTAAAAATAATGTTATAGAAAAGTATTGATGAGATGAAATGATATATGAGATATTGGGGCACCTGACTGGCTCAGTCAGTAGAGCATGTGACCCTTAATCTCAGGGTCATGAGTTAAAACCCTACATTGGGCATGGAGCCTACCTATAAAATAAAAAAGAGAGAGAGAGACAGAGAGTGAGAGATATCGTCTGAAGTAGAAAAGGTGGGATAGAGCACTGGGTGTTTTACTACATGTTGGCAAATTGAATTTAAATAAAATGTTAAAATAGAAAAGGCAGGATACATTGTAAATAGGAAATAATGTTACCAAATAATTTTTTAGACACATTCCTATATTTGTCTGTTATGTAGATGTGAGCATGAAAGATCTGAAGATAAGACCCTAGTCTTAGTCTTTGAAAGATGGAGCTGGTATGTTCTCAGAAACACCTGGGCTGCCTGGAACTCGGTGTGTGATCTTGGGGAAATTGCGTAGCCTTTATAAACTGCACTGCCTTTTACAGTGGAAGCTGAGAGGACAGCACCCAGACCCAGGATGAGCACAGGATTAAGGGAGTTAAGTAATGCAGTGGGTTTAGCCCAGCCTGGCACACTGAGAGCGAGCAGTAGACTGCTGTGGCTGTTGCTCTTGCTCCTGTGCTGTTGTGCTGCTGCTGGTGCCCTAGCAGCTATGATCTTACTTGGTCATGTGGATTTTCCTCTGAATGGACCAGCTGTTTTTAGCATTGTAAAGCACAAGCGTACTTGTTAAATGACAAGAGCAAATGCAATGCAAAATACAAAATGAAAAAAAAAAAAAAGAATAAGTAAAGCAAGTAAATAGCCAACAGGCTATAGGGAGAAGCCAGTTCTTGGTGAGCTTGATCAAGAAAGGTCCCTTGGGGGTGTGTTGCATGTCACCATTGAAGAAGAGTGAACCGAGAAGAGGTGGATGGGGGTATCAGTGACATCCTGGAGTGCTCTTTAAGGAGAGATGAAAGGAGGATATTTTCTTCTGGGATGTGAGGCCCCACCGAACTGAACTCTGGGACTGGAGTAAAGAACCAGCATGAGAACAGGGATTCACCTGCTCCTCCCCAGGCTCAGTGTCCAGCTCAGACCCTGCGTCTCCCCTTTCTTTTCATTCATGTTTCTTTCCTACACCCTCGCTGTCAGACTAGACTGGCAGCCACCCAGTCTGTCTTAAGTGCCTTGAAATGTGTTGAATGGATGTGGCATAGTCCTTGGCAGAGTGACACTACTCCACAGGAATTTGTTTATTCCTTGGTGTAGGACATAGCAGGTAATGAGTATGACTGATAATCTAAGATGTTGTTTATTACTGGATAAAGGAATGTTACTGTTACATTTGCATATACACTCCCAAACCGATTCTTTAAAATAAGGACCAGATCTGGCCTCTCCATATCAGAGATCCTAAAGGGAGAAGACAAGGTGAGCTCCAGGAACCAGAACTTGGGGATCCTTGGCTCAGGTAAGTGGTACTGACTCCAGCTTAAGAGGCCAACTGACATGAATGGGGAAGCAGAACGGCATCTGGCCCTGCCTACCTTTTTTTCCCAGAAGCATGACCTTCTATGAATTTCCTGAATTTCTAAATATTATCTCTGATACCTGGCCAGAACACCTTGCTCTCAGCCCCAAGAGCAGCCTGATGTCTTCTTGGAGGGCTTCTGCCAATAAGCAGAGCATTGCCGAAGAGCCAGGTAGACAATGGAGAGCTTAGGAAACCTGGAAACCCTGATAATGCTAGCCTTCTCTGATTTCAGATTCTAGGCAAGACTGACTTTAGAATCTAGAAAGTACTGGTCTTCAGAAAAAAATATTTTGGAACCCTCTACATTTTGAGTTTTCTTAGGTGAAAAAAGAGTTATCTCAGATGGGTGAGTGTACTGCTTCTCCAGGGAGCTTTGTGGAAGCCACCTGCATTAATTTTTTTTATGGCAAATTCCATAGTGGCTCATGGAGATATCCTATGTGCTCCAGCCTGTGGGCATCATTCTGTCCTCACTACTGCCTTCATGTATTTGAGAAACTATATTTCTGCTAGATATGTCTTTTTCTGATCATGTGGCTGCCAAATTCTCTGCCTTCTAGATTTAGGGGATGCAGCCAAGTAACAACTGAAACTCAAATAGTGGCTGTCCATGCCCTTAAAGACCTATCAGGTGTCTCACCCTCCTTGAACCATTCAGTGATCATCCACCCCTCTCCTTCCCTGCCTTTGATGCCAAGCCCTAGAGCTCTTCCTTGCTATTTTTAATTTTTGCAAAACTAGTTAGTTCCCTTTGTCTCACTCCTAAGTCCTTCTCAAAGGATTGGGTTTCCACATAAACTGCCCATCTCTGCAAACTTAAGAGTTTTGTGACCTCTGAGAATTCACTTACCTTCAGGTCATCTGTAAAATGGAAATACTAATTTTTGCCTCACTTCCCTCACTGTGTTGTCCTGAACTAATGTTGGGGAAAGTTCTTCATGAACTGAGGAGTGTTTAGAAATCTCTCTCCTCCAAGCTACACTCATCCCCTCCAGGAAAGAAATCTTGTGTTGTTAGGAGTTGAGCCTCCTACGAACTTGGAGGCTCAGTTTTCCATGAAGAGAGGCTGCAAAGAAACTGCCTTTCTCTGCAAAGATTAGACTACAGCAGAGGGTCAGCAAACTTTTTCTGTGAAGGTTGGAATAGTCAGCATTTTAGGCTTTGCTCACCAGAAGATCTCCATTTCAAATACTCATTCTGCTGTTGAAGCTAGAAGGCAGCCACAGACAATATGTAAAAAAGGACATAGCTATGTTCCAGTAAAACTTTATTTAAAAAAAAACAGGCAGTGGGACATATTTGGCCTGTGGGCTGTAGTTTGCCAACCCTAGGACTGGCACAATACACTTTGAAATTCCTATTTCATTTTTATAAAGTGTCAAGATTTGTAAAAATGATATTGTGACCTACAGTTTGCAAAACATTGCTTTGGAGGGGCAAAAACCAAAGGAGTGATAGAAGAGGCATGGTCCAGCTCTACAAGGGCACAAAACATTTCTAAGCAGAGAGCAAGGCTGATGACCCATTCAGCACTAGGGGAGTCCAGCAAGGTTTCCTGGGGTCAGAGATCAGTAGACTGATCTCCTTCCTGTCTACTCAGGTCCTGCCCTTCATCCCAGGCTCCTGTTGAGTCATTTCATCACGTTAAAAATGTCATTTTTGGAGGACTCAGGAGTGAAGATGGAATCTGAAGACTGGGAAAGAGATGAGCCCCATGGCTGCTCAGAAGGTAAGATTCTTGCAAATATCCATAAAGAGCCAAAAAATAACTCCTAAAGTAAGACCTTGTGAGGTCTGTGCACAGACTTGTTCTTCCCTGTTGACCTTGCATGGTAAGTGACCTTTGAGAATTTCCCTGGTAAATGAATTTGACAAGAGAAATCCTTGAAGGGAAATGAAGCTTTGCCACTGGTGCGCAGGTACATAGGGTGGTTAGATACACAGATCACCTTGATCCAAAGATCTAGAACTTTGAAGTCTTGATTCACCAACTGGATGGCTCTGAATCCTTGAAATGCATCCTTTTCCCTCCCAGCCTGCTCAGGCAGAGGAGAAAGCCAAGTGGTGGGAGGGATTGTCTGAGTCTGGGATGGGAAATGACCCTGGCTCAGGACTTCTGAGTGCCCCAGGGGGGAAGGCACTTGAGCATTGGCTCAAGGGGGATGAAAAGAGGAGGCTTTTAACCTAAATGACTAATGCATGGAGTGTGAAGGGAGAGGCCTGTAACTTGACAGAGGCCCAGCCCCTGAGCCTTCAACTCACACATGGCAATCAGAGTTCCCAAATTAAAAATAGGACATTTGTGTAACAAATGTGGATCTGCCAACAGAGAGGTTTGGAACCAGCCCTATTCCTGGAATATGGGCCATGTGGTGGCTGTAAAGGACATTCTGTTCCTTAGGCAGCAGAAGTATGCACCAGGAAGGCATAAGCACCAGATACTGTAATTTCCCAACTCTAGAGAACTCCAAATGGTGACATTGGGGCCATGTCCTAATTCTGCCTCTGTTTGTTGGTGACATGTGTGGAAGGGGAAGAACCTTACTCTGGCTCCCAACAGAATCCTGAGGATTTCTGTCTGAAACAGGCCTGGGACAGCTCTACCTTCCCCCATCCTTTCTCACCAACGTGCAGTCCTCCTACTTCCTGGAAGCACAGACTGTCAGAGCTGGAGGGACAGACAGGGAAAACAAGGCTCAGAGTGGTGAGAAGAAGAGTTGCTTTAGACAGTCAAATAGTTAGGAAGGCCGAGACTATAGAATCTTTATACTAGAGCACAGGATTTGGGTTTTCTTCTTCCCTTGGTGCTATGTGCTTTTTTTTTTTTTTTTTAGATTTTATTTATTTATTCATGAGAGACAGACAGAGAGAGAGAGAGAGAGAGAGAGAGAGAGAGGAAGACACAGGCAGAGGAAGAAGCAGGCTCCATGC
This sequence comes from Canis lupus baileyi, assembly GCF_048164855.1. Taxonomy (NCBI): domain Eukaryota; kingdom Metazoa; phylum Chordata; class Mammalia; order Carnivora; family Canidae; genus Canis; species Canis lupus. The sequence continues at coordinate 27,845,216 of NC_132849.1, read as the reverse complement.
AGGGAGCCCGATGTGGGACTCCATCGCAAGTCTCCAGGATCATGCCCTGGGCCAAAAGTGGTGCTAAACCACTGAGTCACCCCGGCTGCCCGGTACTATGTGCTCTTAATGTGCAAGGGTTGTTTGGATAATGGCCAGAGATTTCATTCGGGCATTTCTCAAACTTAATGTTTTATCAGGTAGTATCCTCCAGATTATTCTCAGAGTAATGTAGACAATGTATACTAAATCCTCTGAATTATTGCAACACATATAATTTAGTTTTTTTTAAATTTCAAGTTTCTATTTATTTTTTATTTTAATTTTTTTTAAATTTTAATTTAAAATTTTTTTATTGGAGTTCAATTTGCCAACATATAGCATAATACCCAGTGCTCATCCCATCAAGTGCCCCCCTCAGTGCCCGTCACCCAGTCACCAACACCCCCCACCCACCTCCCTTTCCACCACCCCTTGTTCGTTTCCCAGAGTTAGGAGTCTCTCATGTTCTGTCTCCCTTTCTGATATTTCCCCCTCATTTTCTCTCCTTTCTGTTTTATTCCCTTTCACTATTTTTATATTCCCCAAATGAATGAGACCATATAATGTTTGTCCTTCTCCGATTGACTTATTTCACTCAGCATAATACCTGCCACTTCTATCCACATCGAAGCAAATGGTGGGTATTTGTCGTTTCTAATGGCTGAGGAATATTCCATTGTATACATAGACCACATCTTCTTTATCCATTCATCTTTCGATGGACATCGAGGCTCCTTCCACAGTTTGGCTATTGTGGACATTGCTGCTATAAACATCGGGGTGCAGGTGTCCCAGCGTTTCACTGCATCTGTATCTTTGGGGTAAATCCCCAGCAGTGCAATTGCTAGCTCGCAGGGAAGATCTATTTTCAACTCTTTGAGGAACCTCCGCACAGTTTTCCAGAGTGGCTGCACCAGTTCACATTCCCACCAATGGTGCAAGAGGGTTCCCCTTTCTCCACATCCTCTCCAACATTTGTTGTTTCCTGCCTTGTTGATTTTCCCCATTCTCACTGCTGTGAGGTGGTATCTCATTGTGGTTTTGATTTGTATTTCCCTGATGGCCAGTGATGTGGAGCATTTTCTCATGTGCTTGTTGGCCATGTCTATGTCTTCCTCTGTGAGATTTCTGTTCATGTCTTTTGCCCATTTCATGATTTGATCGTTTGTTTCTTTGCTGTTGAGTTTAATAAGTTCTTTATAAATCTTGGATACTAGGCCTTTATCTGATAGGTCATTTGCAAATATCTTCTCCCATTCTGTAGGTTGTCTTTTAGTTTTGTTGACTGTTTCTTTTGCTGTGCAAAAGGTTCTTATCTTAATGAAGTCCCAATAATTCATTTTTGCTTTTGTTTCTCTTGCCTTCTTGTATGTATCTTGCAAGAAGTTGCTGTGGCCAAGTTCAAAAAGGGTGTTGCCTGTGTTCTCCTCTAGGATTTTGATGGAATCTTGTCTCCCATTTAGATCTTTCATCCATTTTGAGTTTATCTTTGTGTATGGTGCAAGAGAGTGGTCTAGTTTCATTCTTCTGCATGTGGCTGTCCAATTTTCCCAGTACCATTTATTGAAATTTTTATTTAAATTCTAGTTAACATATATAGTAAAATTGGTTTCAAGTGTAGAATTTAGTGATTCATCACTTACATATAACACCCAGTGCTCATCACAATAAGTGGCCTCCTTAATACCCATCACCTATCTAGCCCCTCCCCCACTTACCTCCCTTCATCAACCCTCAGTTTCTTTTCTATAGTTAAGAGTCTCCTACGGTTTGTTTCCCTCTCTCTCTCCCCCCCCAATGTTCCCTCCCCTATGTTCATCTGTTTTGTTTCTTAAATTCCACATATGAGTGAAATCATATGGTATTCTCCTTTCTCTGAATGACATTTCACTTAGCATAATACACTCTAGTTTTATCCACATCATTGCAAATGACAAGATTTCATTCTTTTTGATGGCTGAGTAATATTTCATTGTGTATGTATACCACATCTTCTTTATCCATTCATTAGTTGATGGACATTTGGGCTCTTTCCAAAATTTGGCTATTGTTGGTAATGCTGGTATAGACATCAGGGTGCACGTGCCCATTTGAACCAGTATTTTTGTATCTTTTGGATAAATACTTAGTAATGCAATTGCTGGATCATAGGGTAGTTCTATTTTTAGCTTTTTGAGGAAACTCTATACTGTTTTCCAGAGTGGCTGTACCAGTTTGCATTACCTACCAACAGTGCAAGAGGGTTCCCCTTTCTCTATCTCCTTGCCAGAATCTGTTGTTTCTTGTGTTGTTTATTTTAGTCATTCTGACAGGCATGAGGTAGTATTTCATCGTGGTTTTAATTTGTATTACCCTTGTGGTGAGTGATGTTGAGCATCTTTTCATGTTTCTGTTAGCCATCTATTCATGTCTTCTGCCCACTTTTTAGCTGGATTATTTATTTTTTGGGTGTTGAGTTTGGTAAGTTCTTTGTAGATTTTGGATACTAACCCTTTATCCGATATATTGTTTGCAAATATCTTCTCCCATTCTATAGTCTGCCTTTTAGTTTTGTTGATGGCTTCCTTTGCTGTGAAGAAGCTTTTTGTCTTGATAAAGTCCTAATGGTTCATTTTTGCTTTTGTTTCCCTTGCCTCTGGTGACATGTTAGTAAGAAGTTGCTATGGTTGAGGTCAAAGAGGTTGCTGCCTATATTCTCCTCTAGGATTTTGATGGTTTCCTTTCTCACATTTAAGTCTTTCATCCATTTTGAATCTGTTTTTGTGTATAGTATAAGAAAGTGGTACAGTTTCATTCTTCTGCCTGTTGCTGTCCAGTTTTCCCACCTCCATTTGTTGAAGAGATTGTCTTTTCCATTGGATATTTTTTCCTGCTTTGTCAAAGATTAGTTGATCATATACCCATGCAGCCATTTCTTGGTTTTCTATTCTGTCCCATTGATCTATGTGTTTGTTTTTGTGAATACATAGATTTTTAATAAGTCAGGACTCTAGCAATTTCCACATTCAGAAACTGAGTTAGTTCTATTTCATCTCCATTTCCACCATTTTTGGCCATGGAAATTTTTTTTCTTGAGAGAGAGAGAGAGCAAGAGAGAGCACATGGGCACAAACACAAGCAGGGGAACAGAAGGGGTGGGGCAGAAGGAGATGGAGAGAATCTTAAGCAGACTCCATGCTAAGCACAGGGCCTAGCGCAGGGCTTGATCTTATGATCCTGAGATCACCAAAACCAAGAGTAGGACACTCAACCAAATAAGCCATCCAGATGCCCCAACCATGATAACTATTTTTAATATTATTATTGTCTCTCTGCTTTAGTGTTCACAAAACACACACAAAAAGAAGTAAAGGGGATCCCTGGGTGGCTCAGCGGTTTAGCGCCTGCCTTTGGCCCGGGGCGCGATCCTGGAGACCCGGGGTCGAGTCCCATGTTGGGCTCCCTGCATGGAGCCTGCTTCTCCCTCTGCCTGTGTCTCTGCCTCTCTCTCTCTCTCTCTCTCTCTCTCTCTCTCTCATGAATAAATAAATAAAATCTTAAAAAAAAGAAGTAAAGCATTCAATGACCTCTGATGTTAAATCCTTAGAACATCCCAATTGCATGTGCTAACCTCATTGTCTCTGATTCCAGACTTGGCCAGAAGTCCCCTGGAGCCAGGCCCAAGCCTCACTTCCATAAGCTCTGCCCACTCATGTAAGGCCCCTGGGTGAACAGATGAGGGTGGCAAGGGATGAGGAAGGGAGTGGGGTTGGGGGTGGGATTTGCTTAGGGAAGGAGGAGGATCAGAGACTGGGGACACCTAAGGGTGCTGGGATGAGGCTGAGGCTTTTCCTTTACAGAAGTGAATCTCAGGAGGGTCAATAAGAAAGAAGAGCCCTGGGCGGATCTCTATCTTTACAGAGAGGTGCAGGTAGCACATATTTGCTGAATGGCACAGGAGAAGAAAAAGAACCTTCCAGATCCTTCTGACTATTGCCATGGAGTGGGCAACTGACCTCAGAGAACTTCTGAAAAACAGAAACTTGGCCAGCAGGGGGCGACCATGAAACCGATGTCACTTAGTGCCATTGCCACTGAGCTCTGGGCTAGACCCTTCTCACAGGCTATAGTATGAACCGCTAGTGTAACCTCACAGTAACCACAGATGAAATTGTTAACATTACCACTTTTCAGGTACAGAAACTGAGGAAGCGAGGGAGGGTACCTGCCCCAGGTGACACAGGTAGTAAGTGACAGATGCTGGAATTTAAAAGTATTGTAACATCTGTCTGCCCAAGTTTAAGGCTCCCCGCCACCACCCTCTGCACAGGCAGAGTCAGGAGACCTCAGCCTGAGTCCCAGGTCCCCCGCAGGTGAGCTTCCTCCCTGGTAAACTGGCAGTGAGTGCACGCAGGTACATGGCAAGCTCCCATGACTCTGTGAGGGAGGTTGCGTCAAGCACTACTGCTGCTACCATTGCTGCTGTTGCTCCTGCTGTTGTTTGAGAGTGGACTCCCTAGAGAAAAATATGTTAAAACCACTTATACCTCTTCTGTGCCTTGAGAAGGAACTCTGAAGAAAGCATATGGCGTCAGGAATGATGTGAGAAAACACCAACTAAGAGGATACTGTGCAAACCTCAGTGCGTGATGATGGGAGGCCCAAGTCAGTGTGTGATAGGAGGGAAACAGAAGTAACAGAATGACAGGTTTTGGAAATATTTAAGAGGCAAACAGCCCAATGCTAGTGCTGGAAATGCAACTTACAGAGCATGTCTCGGTGTCTCCCTAAACAATCAGCATCTTAAAGCTGTGGGGTGCAGGCATCCATGGCCATAAAATGTCACCCTTCAGATGGCTATCAGTGTATGGTTCTTAGCTCCTAAGGTACTTTCTGTCTAATTTCTCACCCCCCACTCTTCCACCTGGCCCTCCAGTGCAAGGATTTGTTCCATCTCAGGCATTGCTGATGATGCCCCTAGTGAGAGGCTGCAGGAAGTAGGGTTGGAAAGAATAAAGATTAACATGTACTGAGATCTTTATATGGTTCAGACACCTGGCTAAGTTTTACTTATTTGAGTAAGCATGTTAATCTTTCCAACACCCATACCAGGTAGGTGCTATTGCTACACCTGTTTCACGGGTGAAGACATTGGGGTTTGGAGAGATTTAGTAACTTTTCCTAGGTCCCAAAGCAGTAAGTGACAGAGATTGGATAGGATCCATCTGTGAAAATGGATAACCCATGTGCTTGCATGCATGCTGAATTGCTTGTCCAGAGTGAGGTAGAAAGCCTGGGGGCAGGGGAAATCTTCAGTGGGCTGTGATGTTTGAGGCCACAGGCAGGTGGAGAGTTGGTGCTGGGACACTTGCATGTGTGCTAGAAAGGACTGAGTTTTCCATTCTCAGTATGAAGTGTTGATATCTGATTATATTGATCTAGGTCCAAAAGTGAAAGTCTCATACCCAGAGAAATTCAGCATTCATGACCGAGATCACAAAGTATTGGTCCTGGACTGCGACACCCTCAGAGCAGTTCCATTTAAAACCTACATACGCCCAGGTGACTGTCAGTCTTGGTTGTGTTTTCTGTCCTAACAGCCAGGTTAAGACCTTCCTGTAAGGGGCTCAGCTCAGCCTGTGGGACACCTCCAGCTCCTGGAGGTGGTAGATAAGTGGGCAGTACAGCAGAGGAACCCCAGGGACCATTAGGATTTGGATGGAGAGTTTGTAACAATGAACAAATCTGAGGGAAGCCTTTATGGAAGGGATGAAAGAAGGAAGGAGCCAGACAATGGAAGAAGAGGAGGCTTGGACTAGTGGAGGGGGACTTTCACCACAGAGTCATGGGAGAGGGATTACACATCATGCCTGAAACCCCAGAAGATAGAAGGGTCTCTTCCCTGCTCTGGGGACTGACAGGGAAGAGACATCAATCATGTTTCTGATTGTCTTTTTCCAGAGATGTTCTTTGTCTTGGCCTCCTCCCTGAGCTCAGCCTCTAAGGAGAAAGGAAGTCCAATTCTTTTGGCAGTCTGTAAAGGAGAGCTTTGTCTCTGCTGTGAGAAGGACAGAAGACAAAGCCAACCATCTCTTCAGCTGAAGGTGAGCATTCTAGCCCAATTTCATTTACCCTCAGGCACCCCAAAGTGAAGGGCCAAGATCCTAATGCCTCTCACTTTCTACAAATTCTTATCTTGGTCAATATAACAGGGACATTCACCTTTCTGAAAGCATTGGGTAGGAGTTTCCTGCCCTACTATTTGATTCTGTGCTCCAAGAGCACACATGCTGGGTTTTCTCCCTCTCAGAGATTGTACTGTCTAATCTTTTACCTTGTAGAAGAAGAAACTTACCAACCTGGCTGCCCAGAAGGAATCAGCACGTCAGCCCTTCATCTTTTATAGGACTAAGGTGGGCTCCCAGAACAGATTGGAGTCAGCTGCCCATCCTGGATGGTTTATTTGTACCTCCCGCAATTCTGGTGAACCTGTTGGAGTGACAAATGTTCTTGGAAAAAGGAAACACACTGAGTTTTCATTTCACAGAGCTGAAACAAGTCCCAGTGAGGTTAGCGGGTAGGAAATTGCCCCATCAAATGCCTTCTTGTGCTTTCCTTTCTAACTCAGACCAATTATAGAAGGATACAGAATATACTTACTCTTACAGAATATACTTACTCTTTCATCTCTCATCAGTACTTTGAGAATTTGTGTCTTTAGGTCAAAATAAGAAAGAAGGATTAATTAAAGAGTTTTAGATGAAATAAAATTCTGGTTGGAATGATCCCAGCCTCTGCTTATTTATGGCTTACCCTGAAAAATCAGTCACTTAGAGCCTGTGTTATATTGCGTGATTTGCCCAGACAGAGTCTGAACTTGCTGCAGAAAGTAGCAGTTAGCTGATGCTATGCTCTAGAATTAGCCATTCCTACTGGGGTTTAACAGGCACTGGAGGAAGTTCACAGAAGTAGTTGTCTGTGTCTCGAACCCAGTATGACAAGAAGAAAAACACTAGTGAGTCACCATCTAGCAAAGTGATAAGTGGAAAAGGTTGAGGTGGGTCCCAGACAAGGATCAGGGTGACTTAAAACGTGGGAGAAGCACTGAGATAAGGAATCTGGGTCAAGGGACAGTGAGGAGACCAGATGAGCAGCCAGCTGGCATGTGGGAAGTCTATCAACAAGGGCAAATTCCCATTGCTAATTTGGGCTCAGATTCTAGCAAAGAGTGATCCGCAGGTTGATTGAACAAACAGAAATCTGGGGTGTGGAAGCAGGATATGGGATTGAGAGAGAAAGGTGGAGGCTTGGGACTTACTTGTCTACTGGTTACAAGCAACAATAATTGATTTAGGCATACTTAAGCAAAAAGTATACTAAAACAACAAGGAGGGCAGCCCAGGTGGCTCAGCGGTTTAGCACTGCCTTTAGCCCAGGGCCTGATCCTGGAGACCTGGGATTGAGTCCCACGTCAGGCTCCCTGCATGGAGCCTGCTTGTGTCTCTGCCTCTCTCTCTCTCTCTCTCTCTCATCAATCAATAAATAAAATCTTTAAAAAAATAAAACAAGGAGCTTACTAGAAGGATATTGAGCATTTTAGTTTCTTATTGCTACTATAACAAATTACCATAAACTCAGTGGTTTAAAACAATGCAATTTATTATCTTATCTTTTAGAAGGTCAGTCTGAAGTGGGTCTCATTGGACTAAAATCATGATGTAGGCAGGGCTGCATTTCTTCTAGAGGCTCCAGGGGATAATTAATTTCCTGCCTTTTCCAGCTCCTGGGGGCTACCTACATTCCCTGGCTTGTTGCCTTTTTCTCATATTCAGAGCCAGCAATGGCTGGTTAGGTCTTTCTCATGCTGCATCTCTTTGACCATTCTGCCTTCCTGTCACTCATAAGGACCCCTGTGATTACACTGGGCTCACCTGGATAATCCCCATCTCAAGACACTTAATTTAATCACACCTGCTGAGTCCCTTCTGACATGCAAGGTATCACATTTACAGGTTCTGGGGATTAGGATGTGGACGTCTTTGGGGTCTATTATCCTGCCAAGCCCACGAAGGACATGCTGAAGAGACAGAAATTTCTAATAGGTCAGAAATGACAGGAGCCTGGGAGGCTTTGGCCCCACCACTCAGATGAATGAGGACCAATCATGTTTTTCATCACTTAGCAAAAGATTCAGATTCCAAGTAGAACACATGACTGCCTTAGTTTGGGTTATGTGTCTGTTCCCTATTTTGGATTATGTGTCTGTTCCTTGGTCAGTTAAAGGCATTGCACCTTGATCAACACTCTCTCTGAGATATGTTTCCAGGGAGGCCAGTGTGGGTTCTCAAAGTCAAATTGGAGAGCTCATCTCAAGAGAAAGGTGTGTAGGTGCCAGGCAGGAAGATAAACCTGAGTCTCCTGAGTCTCCTTATTTGTACCTAGAAATATGACACAAGACCAGTCTCTGAGGGTTAAGGGAGACAAGGGCCAAGGGAAGACCTCTGACAAGGTCAGTTGCTTCTGTTTCTGATTTGATGATGATGTTGACCAATACCAGGCCAGTAATAAAAAAATACTTAGTACTTTCAGTGTTTGAAAATTTGTCCAGGTAGTACTGATGCTTGGGTGGGGGTGAGGGGGCATGTCTTCCTCATAAGATCACAGAATCTGTTTCGTAATCAACACAAAACTATTCATATTAGTCTCTGAGCCAGGGCTGTCCCATAGCAGTGCTCTGCTTCCCTATGGACCAGCTGAAAAGAGGTGAGGCTCACTGACCATGGCATTGAGGATGCCACTCATGTGGCCCAAATAGAGACAGCCATAGCATGGGCTCTGTCCTGCTTCAACCTGGTGATATATAGCAAGTCACTGTGACACTGACCACCTGGGCTTCTGTGAGGCTCCCCCGAGATCACAAATATATCTGCACCTTGCAGAAGCATAGGCCCTGTGTGCTGTTGCTTTTATTGGTGGAAAGCTCAGGTGAAATGGTAATCACATAGGTGTGGCACCTCATTTAATGATGTGAGCTGCTTCCTACTGTCAGCACTACCAGCCCCCCTTTATGTGTCCCTAGTTTTTGTTCTTTATAGCATGCTATATAATTTGCTTATTTATTATGTTTCATGTTTATGTCATCCACTAGATTTTAAGTTCCATGAGTGTTTTGCTCTCTGATGTATTCCAAGAACCTACAAAAGCACCTGGCACTTAGAGGCACTCAGTAAGGTTTTAAATGAGTGAATGAAGGAAGAAAGACAGGAGGGAGGGAGAGACAAAGATGAAAGAAAGAAAGCAGGGAGAGAGGAAAGGAAGTTGCTATTTACACGATGGTCTCTTCCTTATTACTATAGCTAGTATGACTTTCCCCTGCAAAGCACATACATTTTGGAAACCTTATAGAAAGCAAACTCAAGCATTTTGAAGTTAATTTTCCTAGCTGTCATTATAATTATGGGTCTGGGTGTTAGGTGAAAAAGGTTTAACCCCTCTGTATTACACCTGAGAATCCCAATGCTTTCATTTCCTAGAGCTGCTGTAACAGAGTGACATAAACTGGGTAGCCTAAAACACCAGAAACTTATTCTCTCACAGTTGTGGAGCCTGGAAGTCAGAAATCAAGATGTTGGCAGGGTCCTATTCTTTTTGAGGGCTGTGAGGGAGAAACTGTTCCATGCCACTTCTAGCTTCTGGGTTTTGTCAGCAGTTCTTGGCCTTCCTTGGCTTATAGATGCATCACTTCAATCTATTCCTATTTTGTCATATGACCTCCTTTTCCCTGTGTCTCTTTGCCTTCATATGGCACTCTGTGTGTGTGTGTGTGTGTGTCATTGTCCAAATTTCCCTTTTCTTATAAGGATACCTGTTATATCGGATTAGGACCCTAATTACTTCATCTTAGCTTGATTATCTCTATAAAGACCATGTTTCCAAATAAGGTCACCTTTACAGGTACCAGGGATTAAGATTTCAACATGTCTTTTTGAGGGGGGCATAATTCAACCATACCACCCAACATTCCAACTGTTAACCTCAAGGAATTCTCTGTGCCTCTAAAAGGGCAATCTCAGGGTATTTGCTGTGCAGCGGGAGCTCCAGCAGGAGCACCCTAAACCAGAAGTGCCCTTCACAGCTGGCCACTTTTCCTGCTCCCATCCAAGATCCTGGGGCAGGGTAAGGCAGGTGAGGGCAAGAGGAAGGCTCTTCTGGGAATAGAAGAAGAAGATGCTTATCTATCCTCTACTCTGCTCGGCAATGAGTTACCTGCACACAGATGACAGCCTTAGAAGTGGTGTGCTCCAAGCATTTTGGATCTCAGTGACCCCAATCAATTAAACAAAACTGGGGACACATGTACAAAATGTGGGCATTAGTACACTATGAGACTTACATAAAATTAGAAAATTCACAAGGACTAAATAAAATAAGAACTGACATTTAGTGGTTTCTTCCCACATTCCAAAGCACTGTCTGGCTCACCCAGCAGCATTCTACCTGCATCCCAGTAGACACACACCTAGCAATGTGCTGGCAAATGTTTGGCAACCAGTTCTCTGGGGATGGGTGGAAGTGGGAAGGAGCTCTGATATATGGCTTGTGCCAGTTTGCATGGTGTAATGACTCGCAACATGGCTGACTTCAGACTGCCAACATGAAGTCATTGAACATGGATTTGGGAAGAGATACCAACAATTCGCTCTTGCAAGCTGATGTAAGCTGATTCCAGCCACCACAGCAGCCAAATTTAAGATCTTCACGTTAGAGCAAGGGCTGGTTGGAAAACTATATAGCCTGCAGGCAAAATCTGGCTCACTGCCTGTTGTGTATAGTTTACCGACACAGTCTGTGGTTGCCTTCAAGCTACAACAATAGAGCATGTGGTCTCTCAGCCTGCAAAGCCTAGAATATCTGCTATATATCCCTTAACAGAAAGTTTGCTGACTCCTGCTATAGAGGACAAGAGACCAGAGACTGTCTGCAGCCTCTGGTCATTCATGCCTGAGTCAGTCTTGTGCTTGAGGCACAGTTTTTATCAGAGAGCTGCAATGCATGATAGGTGAGTTCTCCATCTCACTCACAGAAGCCTATACTATTTTTCACTACAAAAGTAATATTAGGTTTTTTTAAAACTTAATTAGCTAACATATAGTACATCATTAGTTTCAGATATAGAGTTCGGGAATTCATCAGTTGCATGTAACACCCAGTACTCCTCACATCACCTGCCCTCCTTAATGCTCGTCACCCAGTTACCCCATCCCCTCCCCACCTCTCCTCTAGCAACCCTCAGTTTCTTTCCCATAGTTAGGAGTCTCTCATTGTTTGTCTCCTGTGTTTTATTTTTATTTTTGTTTAGCTCAGTATGTCTTAGCAATTTTCAGTAGGAAAATGCTTTCTAAATTCCACATAATCAAGAGATCCAGAGTGATTGACAACTACCTGTTACTTCCCCACAGCCCTCTTACAGAAGGTGCTTGTTAGAGCACCTCCATGCAGGAGCTCAAGGCAGGATCAGAGGTCATTTGGCCTAAGGTGGCAGGGATAGGTTCTCTGTGCAGAGTGTGTGGAGGGAACTGTTTGGCAGACTTTCATGGCAATTTCTGGTCTCTAAGGTAATTTTCACAGTGCATTGGGTGATTGTCAATATCAATAATCAATATAATGCTGTGAGGAGGGCAGAGTGGGAATTATTATGCCCGTTTCATAGATAAGGATAGATAGACTCTGAGACAAGGAACTTGACCAGTCACCCAGACTGTAAATGGCAGACTTCCAGGTATTCTGACTCCTAGTACAGAGCAATTTGTCCCAGAGGTGCTAAAAAATGACTGCCTAAGAATCAACTGAGAGGCTTCTGAGGAACCTTGAAAAAAGGTTCCACATGCTATGTGAAAAAAGTCAGACAGAGAAAAACAATAATGTATAATATCACTTTTATGTTGAATCTAAAAAAGTTGAGCTCAGAGAAATGGAATATGGAGTAGCTGGAGTCAGGGGAAATGGGGAGATATATCTCAAAGGATATAAACCCCCAGTTACAATATTAACAAGTTCTGGAGATCTAATGTACAGCATGGTGATTATACCTAATAATAGAGTATTATATACTTGAAAGTTACTAAAAGAATAGATCTTAAATGTCCTCACCCCATACACACACACAAAATGATTATGGGATAGGATGGAGGTGTTAGTTAATGTTATGGTGATAATCATATTGCAATACATAAATGTATCAGATCAATAGGTTGTACAGTTTAAACTTATATAATGTTATATGTCAATCATATCTCAATAAAACTGGAAAAAAATTTTCAGAGTTGCACCCCCTGAGATTCTGATTTAGGCATTCTGAAATGAAAGTCAGGGATGTAGATGACTTGTTAAAAAGCCCCAAGTAATTCTGGTTCAAATAGTTCTTTCTGGTCCATACTTTCAGAAATGCTATCTCCTCCCTGTATATTTCATTAGAAAATGATAATGTGCCTTTGTGATTGAGAGCCATTTCTTTTTGTTTGTTTTTTGTTTTGTTTTGTTTTGAGAGCCATTTCTGAGTGATTGGGTACCATTAGCCAACTGTATTAGCGTTCAGTCTATTTAGTCTGGGCTGAAACATGTGCCATGAAGGAGGTCTTACTTCAGGTGATGTGAACCTGAACCATGAAGAAATCCCATTGCATGGCACATCTGATGACTGTGAACTATTCCCAGCAGCAAGATGCCCAGCAGAAGACCACTAAGAAAGGCGTACTCACACAGAGCTTGCACAGTGTGTGTTGGCCTGGTGAATCTACTGCCAGTTGTCTCATTCATTACAGAAGTGCTTGTGCCAGGCTCTGGGTTAGGTGACAAGGGTGAAAGGCTGAGCAGACTCAGATGCAGACCCTGACCTTATGGAGCTTATGGTCTGGTAGGGAGACAGACATTAATCAGGCTAACCACAAGTAAAGAAGCAGTGCCCAGTGTATGATGGGGGTGTGTGTGCAACCCAGTCAGGAAATCAAAAGGGCTTCCTTGGAGAAGAGACACTTGAGCAAGATCACAGGAAAGAGTGGGTGTTAGCTAGGCTCAAGGTGGGAAAGCTTTCGGCTAGACAGACATCTTTGAGTGGTCCTGATGAATTTCCTTTATTGATATAGAAAAAAAGCAAAGAGGGATCCCTGGGTGGCGCAGTGGTTTGGCGCCTGCCTTTGGCCCAGGGTGCAATCCTGGAGACCTGGGATCGAATCCCACGTCGGGCTCCCGGTGCATGGAGCCTGCTTCTCCCTCTGCCTGTGTCTCTGCCTTTCTCTGTCTCTGTGACTATCATAAATAAATAAAAATTAAAAAAATTTACCTTAAAAAAAAAAAAAGAAAGAAAAAAAGCAAAGACGGAAAAAGGAAGAGATGTGAAAGCATGGAGCCATTTGAATCTCCTTACCTGGCAGGAATAGTTTGCCACATCCCAAGCTGTGGTACCCTGATATTACATTGATATACCTTTGGGCACCTCCTTTCTAAATGGGGATGCAAAGACAAGGGACAGTGCTCTGAAGGCACAGGGAGGTCCTACCACCCATCCCTCTTCTACCCTATCTTCTGACATATGCAAAACCCATTTCCTGACCTGATAAGTGAAACAAGTGTTGCTGGAAAGGCAATGAGTAAGAATGGGCCTTGAGCACATCCACAGCATGAGACAGACTGTACCTTTTCCTTGGAAATTTGGGAAGACAAACTGCTTTATTCTTTACACAACCCTAAAGAAGATCCTGGCCCCTGATCCATTTTCTGAAACTGTGGCCATAGTCCACATATTACCAAAGGCTGCAGAAGAGAGGAAAGGAAAGGCAAATTTCATAATGTTTTTGGATACTAATTACATCCTGGCTCAGTCATCAAAATCCTTCAAGAGATGGGTGAACTCAGACCAGCACTCACCAAACAGCAAATTAAGATGGAGGGAAACACTGTTTTGCTAAGGAAGAGGGCTGGCCTGCAGTCTGTAATCTAAGTTCACTGCAAATCCCCCCCACACTTTTTTTGGACCTCTGTAGGACTAGGAAAGTCACCTGCTTATGTATGGGCCATAAGAGCTGCAAAGTGGCCACTTTCATTGTAGATAATATTGGAGCTCTACATTTTTATCAAGCATGGTCTTTCAAGAAATATACAAGTATATTTATTCCAGTGCATCAGGCATGGTCCTTTAAGAGTCAAGTCTAGTCAATCTGCCAGCCAGTATCAGACTAAGGATATTTATGATCTCATCTGAGCCTATTCTGAATTATCTCAAGGCAGCAAAATGAAGTTGAGGAACCTCTTACAATACACATCAGTGGCTAAATGCCACTGCCAAATGAGAACTGTCAGTAGTTAGAGCTCCCAAAATGAAAATAAATGCCAACAAAACACATTAAGTATTAGTTGAGTACTAACATAATCATATAAAATGGAGAATTCTTGAAAACACTGCAACCACAAAATAATTTTGATTATGTATTCTCTTTGGGTTGTTTATAGTCAAAGAAAAAAGGCAACTGAATTGTTAAATCTTGCTATTATTCATCAAGTCACTTTAATTTTAGATATTAGTCATGTTGTTTTGGACTCTGTATCAGCAATTGACTCGAGCGAGTAAGCTAATTTTGTAAGTATCAAGATTTTCAGTTAGAAAGTAATTGTGTAGCTCACTGAATTATAAAAGAAAGGCATAGTGTTTCAGTAAACAGTTGGCTTTAGTTTAAGATGACACAAACCTGATACAAGGGGAAAGACTAACAACAGAACAAAAAGAGGCATCAACCTCCAGACCCCACATTTTTACTAGGCTTTCCCAGGGCAGATGACAATTTCTGAGTGGATGAGAATCACCTAGGCTTTAAGCATTAGATCTATTATATGAAACCTAGAAACCAAACTGATAACTAGCCTCCAACATCCCCTCCAACTCCCCCAAATTTGTACCTGACTCCTGAGTACCTATTAGGATTGCCTGCCTGGCCACCATCCCCAACCTGCTTTAGCATCTGGACCTTGCTTGGCTTTGGACCTAAACACAGATGAGTCCAGAGGGTCCTGCTGCCTGCCTTCAGGCCTCCCAGAAGCAGCTTCTCCCAATTCTTTGTTACTGGTTCCTCCCACCTGTTCACAGCCGCTGCCCCGTCCTCCTGCACTGAGGACTCACAGACAGTGTCTTGCCATACTTCTTGGACCCTGGATCCCACTGAATCTCTCTCAATGTATCTATAGCTGGATCAGCTTCCCTAGAATTTGTCATCCATATGCATCACTTAGTATAGAGCTTGCATTGTCCAGGCTGGCCTCCTGGAGGAGATAACCGGTAGAGCCTGACTATAACTTGAGAAACAAAAGCACCCGGGTGAGATTGGGCCTGTTTAGGAAAGCAGCACACCCACAGGCACTGAGATCATCACTTCCCAGAAATTTATTTCACCTAGAACTTTGTAATTAACCACACTGTACTTTTTAAAAAATTATGTATGTATGTATGTATGTATTTATTTATTTATTTATGAAAGAGAGTATGTGCAAGAGTATGAGCAGGGGGAGGGGCAGAGGGAGAGGGAGAAGCAGACTCCTCACTGAGCAGGGAGCCTGACTTGGGGCTGAAACCCAGGACCCTGAGATCATGACTTGAGCCAAAGGCAGATGCTTAACCAACTGAGCCACCCAAGCGCCCCTACGCTCTACTTTCTATAGCCGAAACAACATACACTTTAAAGAGACAAATGACACTACAGGCAAAGCCCATATGCTTGCAGGGTGAAGACAATATGGTATAGGGAGAAGATATGTTCTTATTTGCTATCCTCTATAGAAATACACAATTGTTAACGCAAAATGAACAAACCTTTAAGAATCTCTAAAAGAAAGAGAGAGAATTTTATTTGAGCCCAAGATAGCTGTCTGGCAAATATGCTCTTCACAGGGAAGAAAGTGCTCCAGGGAATGCTCAGTTTTTATGGTTACACAACTTGTAAAAAGCTCAAAAGATAATAGATTAACATATAAGCAGGAATCACAAAATTTAATGTCAAGGAATGTAGGGAGGAGCATCGATTTGTATCTTAAGGACAAGATGATTTCCTTTAGGCTACTCATTTACAAAGCAGGTGTATAATCTGCTTGGTGGGCCATAAATCGGGCTTTTAGTTTAAACAAAATTTTTGTATAGTCACCCTGACTTGGAAAGAAATCTCAAATGGCTTCCCTTATATATCAGGCCTTTAGAGAAGGCCCTTCATGAAGACCACTCAAATTTAAGAACAAATAGGAACTATGTATTCAGAGTTTGCTCTAGCAAAGGAGTCAGCCACCATCACTTGCGTTTGGCAGTGATTCAAAGGCAGGCAGAGGAGCAGGTAAGCTATATGGTGAAAAAGGGGGAGGGCTTCAGGTGTGTGTTGACTGGAGTTGTTAGTGTGGGAAGTTGGAGGTGGGGCATCCTGTGAGATTGGTTTGAAGAGCGTAGTTGGCTTTCTCTGGTTGGCCCTGCATCAGAAGTGGAGACAAAAATAGAAAAGCTGGCAGTCATTGAGTATGTCCTGATTCTGGGCCATTTGCTATAGACGCTGAGGGTTGAGTCTTGTTGTCATGGCCATTTTCATTTGCATATTCAATCTCCTACTGTATGGAGATTCACATGGTATTTTGAAATTTGAATTGAGTATTCTTTTCTTTTCCTAGATCTTTCCTTACTCCCAGTTTGTCTCTGTATGTTAGAGGTATGGATGAAGTATCAGGGATTTATGCAGCTGACCCCAAAGTGAAATAGGAACCAACTGGTTCCTTGAGGAAGGTGAAGGGATCTTCATTGTTCAGTGAGTTCAGTTCTTTGATGTTCTTTTTCTTGAAATACAAAGGAGATTTTTTTTAAGAGTTTTGTTTATTCATGAGACACACAGAGAGAGAGAGAGAGAGAGAGAGAGAGAGAATCTTAGGCAGCGGGAGAAGCAGGCTCCAAGGAGGGAGCCCGATGTGGAACTCGATCCCAGATCCCAGGATCACGCCCTGAGCCGAAGGCAGACACTCATCCACTAAGCCACCCAGGTGTCCCAAGGTAACCAGGCTACTCTGTGAAGGAAAGTAGAAAAGACCGGGGAGTCTTTGCCAAAGTTTGGGTTTTCAACTTCAGCATTCAAGATTCCCGCTTCCCTGAATTGGGAGGACAGGAAACATTTCTTTCCCAGATCTTTTACTTTCAGTTGCAGGGAGAGATGCTTTGGCTTTATGACTATCACAGGTGGGACAGAGCTCTCCTTCAAAGACAACCAAAAAAAAAAAAAAAAAAACCAAAAAGAAAAAGAAAAAGATCTTTCTTGGTATTAGCTTTTCTTTAGTGTGAAGTTAATATATAAAAGGTCTCTGGAAAAAGTCAGAAAACTAGGTCAGCTCTAGTACTAGAAAAATGAACTTTTTTCTCTCAACATTTCCAGTGCAACACCTACTTCCCTTTAGTATAGTCACCAAATTTTCATATGTGAGTTGGCCCAGGAGCCAAGAACATCTCAATTCTTGGAATTTCTCTTTCCCTATGCCTCTGGCTCCTTCTTCCTTACAACTCTTCCAGGTAAACTTCTTTTAGATCCAGGACCCCATTGGGCCCATATCGTTTCACTGTTGCCCACTACCAGCTGGTCTTTGAGGCTATTTCCTAGGAGGCAGCCCTTTGCCCATCCCAGAGCAGAGAGAGTGGCTGAAGGCTTCATCAGAATAGGGGCTTTATACAGGCCAGGTGGGAAGTGAGAGAGAATGAGAATCATTTCTGCTAAATAAAGCAAGGTGGAGAGTCACCACAAAAGCTGTGGTGCTTTTATCTGGAACTGCTTTGAGGACCTTGCCTTCTAGAAAAGAACTTACTGGTTTGGGTCTCGGAAAGTATGTATATCTAAGGTGATGGATTTTATTTTTATTCCTGAAGAACAGTACCAGAGATTGTGAACAATGAATATGGTTCAGTTCACCAGCCTTGGATCCCCACTTTGCCCATCGGGCTCAGGGAATATGTACTCCTCTCATTAGTTTTTCACTGCAACCTGTTAATCCATTCATAGAGAAACTGGTAGTTAACCACACCACTCTGGAGTCAGACTGAGTTGGGGCCAAATTCCTGTCAGTCATTTACAATCTGAACAAGTTACTGAGCTTCTCCAAATCTCATTTTGCCCACCAGTAAAATGGGGATGATAAAAGCTATCATACATAGGCTTGATGTGAGGAATAAGGGGATTCAATGAAAGTTCATCATCATTATTAGTAATAGTATTGATAATATCCAATGGAAGTTCATCATCATTATTATTAGTATAGTATTGATAACATCCAATGGAAGTTCATTATTATTATTATTAGTAGTAGTAATAGTAGTAGTAGTGATAGTGGTAGTAGTAGTAGTAGTGGTAGTATTGATAACTCTTTCTTCTGCACCTTCTCACTGGTAGGCCTGTGACATCAGCAATACCTGAGTGGCATGGATGTCTGCCATGTTGGGTACCAGATGGGACAACGGTGAGGACAGTGAAAGGGTGAGGATGACAGGATGAGGCAGGAGACACCCATAAACAGCAGCTTTGTGTCAGTAAGGGGATGGAGATGGCAGGAGTCTTGAGAAAAATAAAGAATGGTTGTGGAGTCTGTCTGAGTGGGCAGGACCAGCCACAGCAGTGGCCAGGAATCTGCCTGACTATGGGGAGTTTAAAGATTCAGTTGATCAGCCCTGCTTATGAGGGGTTGGGATGGGGGACAATTCTAGACAGGGAAATTGTCCTTATGACACCTCTTATAGGGAAGATGAAACACCAGTGACTGAATTCAGGCTTTGCATGGGGGAGTGTACGAGCCCACACACAGGACTGATGATTGAGTCTACATAGAACAACAGATATAAAATGTGATTAATGTGATAGATTATCTTGTAGATTTGCATTTATACTATATAATTATATGCAAACATAAACAAACACAACAGTCTTGTTTCTGACTCCATAAACATACATTTAGCAGGGATTTATGGTTTGAACCCTCTTCGATGTCACCCACTGATCTTAGGAACACCTGAGGAGCTTTAAAATTACAGATCTGGGTCTCATCCTCCGTGACTGACTCAATTAGTTTGGGGTGGTGCCCAGGCATTGGTATTTTTTGAAAGCTCCCAAGCGATTTTAATGTGTGGCCAGGGCGAAGAGTCATTGTCCCATAGGGTTGGGTTCCTAATTAGAAACAGTTTGCACCATCAGGCGATACAGTTTCTGATAATAGTTAAGCTCCCCTCCTAGATTTTCTGATACAAGATGAGTCATGTTGACAAGTTTGTATCAGGAGAATAATTATTTGCTGTCCTTGGTTTTTCTTCTACTATTTTTTTTTTTACTATTTAAATTCCTTTGACATATTTATTTTATTTTATTATTATTTTTGTATATTTTTTATTGGAGTTCGATTTGCCAACATATAGCATATCACCCAGTGCTCATCCCATCAAGTGCCCCCCTCAGTGCCTGTCACCCAGTCACCCCCACCCCCAGCCACCTCCCTTCCCACCACCCCTTGTTCATTTCCCAGAGTCAGAAGTCTCTCATGTTCTGTCACCCTCACTGATATTTCCCACTCATTTTCTCTCCTTTCCCTATTTTTTATATTCCCCAAATGAATGACACCATATAATGTTTGTCCTTCTCCAATTGACTTACTTCACTCAGCATAATACTCTCCAGTTCCAACCACGTTGAAGCAAATGGTGGGTATCTGTCATTTCTAATGGCTGAGTAATATTCCATTGTATACATAAACCACATCTTCTTTATCCATTCATCTTTCGATGGACACCGAGGCTCCTTCCACAGTTTGGCTATTGTGGACATTGCTGCTATAAACATTGGGGTGCAGGTGTCCTGCCTTTTCATTGCATCTGTATCTTTGGGGTAAATCCCCAGCAGTGCAATTGCTGGCTCGCAGGGCAGGTCTATTTTTAACTCTTTGAGGAACCTCCACACAGTTTTCCAGAGTGGCTGCACCAGTTCACATTCCCACCAACAGTACAAGAGGGTTCCCCTTTCTCCACATCCTCTCCAACATTTGTTGTTTCCTGCCTTGTTAATTTTCCCCATTCTCACTGCTGTGAGGTGGTATCTCATTGTGGTTTTGATTTGTACTTCCCTGATGGCCAGTGATGCGGAGCATTTTCTCATGTGCTTGTTGGCCATGTCTATGTCTTCTTTGGTAAAATTTCTGTTCATGTCTTTTGCCCATTTCATGATTGGATTGTTTGCTTCTTTGGTGTTGAGTTTAATAAGTTCTTTATAGATCTTGGATACTAGCCCTTTATCTGATATGTCATTTGCAAATATCTTCTCCCATTCTGTAGGTTGCCTTTTAGTTTTGTTGACTGTTTCTTTTGCTATGCAGAACCATTTTATCTTAAGTCCCAATACTTCATTTTTTGCTTCTACTATTCTAACTCCAGAGCTCTTTGGAAATCCCATCAGGAGATGAATCTAGAAATTTACTCTTTTGGTTACTGCAGAGAGTTAAATGTTGGCATTTGTGCTAGCTTTAGTTGGGACTGGTAGGAAACCAGTACCCAGGCATCTCTTCTCTTCCATCAACTTCAGCCCCCATCTGAATCATATGGAGTCATTGCCACAAGGTTCTCTTACTTTGCTAGGATATTTGGTGGCCACATTTATCCCAATTATTAGTTTAGAACCATGGTTCCCAAAGTGTGCACCAATGGGCCCTGGGGTGCTTCACCACACTCACAGAGGTGCCATGGGATGTTTTAAGTTTTCAAGGGAAACACAGGCATCTGTCAGACCCATGAAAACTACTATTATTAAGTTATTTCAATCTGACTACTTAATAAACAGAACTGACAGCCACACCTATCTTAGAGGCTCTGTAAAGAAATTCCTGAGATAAAGGGCATAGTGAATTGAGACAGTTTGGGAACCTGTGTTTAGAAGTTGGAGGTCATGTTTCTTGGGCAGAGTACTGCCTGGAGATTAATATATCCTTTTGACAGTGCATTTAGATGTGGGATGAAATCTCAATGAGTGGGACTGAGATGTGCTAGGAGACAGTACTAGATCTATCTGCCTGATAAAGAAGAAATACTCTGGGGGCACCTGGGTGGTGCAGTTGGATAAGCATCTGACTCTTGGTTTCTGCTTAGGTCATGATCTCAGGGTCCTGAAATGAGCCCTGCCTGGGCTCAACATAGAGTCTGCCTAAGATTCTTTCTCCTTCTCCATCGGGCCCTCCCCACTCAAATATATAAATAAATCTTTTTTGGTGTATATTTTTTTCTAAGAGTTCTGTTTGCCAACATATAGTATAACACCCAGTGCTCATCTTGTCAAGTGCCCCCTTCAGTGCCCGTCACCCAGTCACCCCATAACCCTGCCCACCACCCCCTTCCACTACCCCTTGTTCATTTCCCAGAGTCGAGTCTCTCCTGTTCTGTCACCCTCACTGATATTTCCCACTCATTTTCACTCCTTTCTCCTTTAATCCCTTCCACTATTTTTTATATTCCCCAAATGAATGACACCATATAATGTTTGTCCTTCTCCAATTGACTTACTTCACTCAGCATAATACCCTCCAGTTCCATCCACATTGAAGCAAATGGTGGGTATTCATCGTTTCTAATGCCTGAGTAATATTCCATTGTATACAGACCACAGCTTCTTTATCCATTCATCTTTCAATGGATACCGAGGCTCCTTCCACAGTTTGGCTATTGTGGACATTGCTGCTATAAACATTGGGGTGCAGGTGTCCTGCCTTTTCATTGCATCTGTATCTTTGGGGTAAATCCCCAGCAGTGCAATTGCTGGCTCGCAGGGCAGGTCTATTTTTAACTCTTTGAGGAACCTCCACACAGTTTTCCAGAGTGGCTGCACCAGTTCACATTCCCACCAACAGTACAAGAGGGTTCCCCTTTCTCCACATCCTCTCCAACATTGTTGTTTCCTGCCTTGTTAATTTTCCCCATTCTCACTGCTGTGAGGTGGTATCTCATTGTGGTTTTGATTTGTACTTCCCTGATGGCCAGTGATGCGGAGCATTGTCTCATGTGCTTGTTGGCCATGTGTTTGTCTTCTTTGGTGAAATTTCTGTTCATGTCTTTTGCCCATTTCATGATTGGATTGTTTGCTTCTTTGGTGTTGAGTTTAATAAGTTCTTTATAGATCTTGGATACTAGCCCTTTATCTGATATGTCATTTGCAAATATCTTCTCCCATTCTGTAGGTTGTCTTTTAGTTTTGTTGACTGTTTATTTTGCTGTGCAGAACCTTTTTATCTTGATTAAGTCCCAACAGTTAATTTTTGCTTTTGTCTCCCTTGCCTTCATAGATGTATCTTGCAAGAAGCTGCTGTGGCCAAGTTCAAAGAGGGTGTTGCCTGTGTTCTCCTCTAGGATTTTGATGGACTCTTGTCTCCCATTTAGATTGTTCATCCATTTTGAGTTTATCTTTGTGTATGGTGTAAGAGAATGGTCTAGTTTCATTCTTCTGCATGTGGATGTCCAATTTTCCCAGCACCATTTATTGAAGAGACTGTCCTTTTTCCAGTGGACAGTCTTTCCTGCTTTGTCAAATATTAGTTGACCATAGAGTTGAGGGCCCATTTCTGGGTTCTGTATTCTGTTCCATTGATCTATGTGTCTGTTTTTGTGCCAGTACCACACTGTCTTGATGATCACACCTTTGTACTACAACTGGAAATCTGGCATTGTGATGCCCCTGGCTCTGGTTTTCTTTTTCAATATTCCCTTGGCTATTCGGGATCTTTTCTGATTCCACACAAATTTAAGATGATTTGTTCCAACTCTCTGAAGAAAGTCCATGGGATTTTGGTAGGGATGGCATTGATTGTGTAAATTGTCCTGGATAGTATAGACATTTTCACAATATTAATTGTTCTAATTCATGAGCATGGAATACTTTTCCATCTGTTTGTGTCTTCCTCAATTTGTTTCAGAAGTGTTCTGTTATTTTTAGGGTACAGATCCTTTATCTATTTGGTTAGGTTTATTTCTAGGTATCTTATGCTTTGGGGTGTAATTGTAAATGGGATCGACTCCTTAATTTCTCTTTCTTCACTTTCATTGTTAATGTAGAGAAATGCCACTGATTTCTGGGCATTGATTTTTGTATCCTGCCACACTGCCAAATTGCTGTATGAGTTCTAGCAATCTTGGGGTGGAGTCTTTTGGGTTTTCTGTGTACAGTATCATATCATCTGCGAAGAGGGAGAGTTTGACTTCTTCTTTACCAATTTGAATGCCTTTTATTTCTTTTTGTGCCTGATTGCTGAGGCTAGGACTTCTAGTACTATGTTGAATAGCAGTGGTGAGAGTGGACATCCCTGTTGTGTTCCTGATCTTAGGGGAAAGGCTCCCAGTGTTTCCCCCATTGAGATGGGGATATTTGCTGTGGGCTTTTCGTAGATGGCTTTTAAGATGTCGAGGAATGTTCCCTCTATCCCTACACTCTGAAGAGTTTTGATCAGGAATGGATGCTGTATATTCTCAAATGCTTTCTCTGAATCTATTGAGCGGATCATATGGGTCTTGTATTTTCTCTTGTTGATATGATCTATCACGTTGATTGCTTTACGTGTTGAACCAGCCTTGCATCCTGCGGATAAATCCCACTTCGTCATGGTGAATAATCTGCTTAATGTACTGTTGGATCCTATTGGTTAGTATCTTATTGAGAATTTTTACATCTGTGTTCATCAGGGATATTGGTCTGTAATTCTCCTTTTCGGCAAGGTCTTTGTCTGGTTTTGGAATTAAGGTGATGCTGGCCTCATAAAACGAGTTTGGAAGTATTCCATCCCTTTCTATCTTTTGGAACAGCTTTAGTAGAATAGGTATGGTTTCTTCTTTAAACGTTTGATAGAATTCCCCTGGGAAGCCATCTGGCCCTGGACTTTTGTGTCTTGGGAGGTTTTTGATGACTGCTTCAATTTCCTCCTGGTTATCGGCCTGTTAAGGGTTTCTGTTTCTTCCTGTTCCAGTTTTGGTAGTTTGTGGTTTTCCAGAAATACATCCCTTCTTCTGGATTGCCTAATTTAATGGTGTATAGCTGCTCATAATATGCTTTTAAATCATTTGTATTTCCTTGGTATTGGTTGTGATCTCTCCTTTTTCATTCGTGATTTTATTAATTTGAGTCTTTTCTCTTTTGTTTTTAGTAAGGCTGGCTGATGGTTCATCTATCTTATTAATTCTTTCAAAGAACCAAGTCCTGGTTTTGTTTATCTGTTCTACAGTTCTTCTGGTCTCTATTTCATTGAGTTCTGCTTGAATCTTTATTAACTCTCGTCTTCTGCTTGGTGTAGGTTTTATTTGCTGTTCTTTCTCCAGTTCTTTAGGTGCGAGGTTAGCTTGTGTATTTGAGTTTTTTTCCAATTTTTTGAGGGATGCTTGTATTGTGATGTATTTCCCTCTCAGGACTGCTTTTGCTGCATCCCAAATATTTTGAACTGTTGTATCTTCATTTTCACTAATTTCCATGAATCTTTTTAATTCTTCTCTAATTTCCTGGTTGACCCATTCATCTTTTAGCAGGATGGTCTTTAACCTCCATGTGTTTGAGTGTCTTTCAAATTTCTTCTTGTGATCGAGTTCTAGTTTCAAAGCATTGTGGTCTGAAAGTATGCAGGGGATAATTTCGATCTTTTGGTATGGGTTGAGACCTGATTTGTGACCCAGTATGTAGTCTATTCTGGAGAAAGTTCCATGTGCACTTGAGAAGAATTGTATTCAGTTGCGTTCCAATGCAAAGTTCTGTATATATCTGTGAAATCCATCTGGTCCAGTGTATCATTTAAAGCTCTTGTTTCTTTGGAGATGTTGTGCTTAGAAGATCTGCATTTGCAGAAAGTGCCGTGGTGAAGTCTCCTACTATTAGTGTATTATTATCTAAGTATGTCTTTACTCTGGTTATTAATTGATTGATATACTTGGCAGTTCCCACATTAGGGGCATAAATATTCATGATTGTTAGGTCTTCTTGTTGGATAGATCCTTTAAATATGATATAGTGTTCCTCTTCATCTCTTACTACAGTCTTTGGGATAAACTTTAATTTATCTGATATGAAGATTGCTACCCCTGCTATCTTTTGAGGACCATTTGAATGGTAAATGGTTCTCCAACCTTTCATTTTCAGACTGTTTGGTGTCCTTAGGTCTAAAATGAGTCTCTTGTAGACAGCAAATAGATGGGTCTTACTTTTTTATCCAGTCTGAAACCCTGCCCTTTTGATGGAATCATTTAGCCCATTCACGTTCAGAGTAACTATTTAAAGATATGAATTCAGTATCATGGCAATATATACTCAGTTCCTGTTTTTGTGGATTCTTTGGGCTTCCCCTTTCTTTCACAGAGTCTCCCTTAATATTTCTTGCAGAGCTGGTTTGGTGGTCACATATTCTTTCAGTTTCTGCCTATCTTGGAAGCTCTTTATCTCTCCTTCTATTCTGAATGAGAGCCTTGCTGGATAAAGTATTCTTGGCTGCATGTTCTTCTCATTTAGGACCCTGAATATATCCTGCCAGCCCTTTGTGGCCTGCTAGGTGTCTGTGGAGAGGTCTGCTGTTAATCTAATATTTCTCCCCATGTAAGTTGGGGATCTCTTTATCTTTGGAATTTGCAAGAGTCACTATTAAATGTTGAGGTGTTGAACAGTTTTTATTGATTTTAGGGGGGGACCTCTCTATCTCCTGGATCTGAATGCCTGTTTCCCTCCCAAACTAGGGAAGTTCTCAGCTATGATTTGTTCAAATATGCTTTCTGGTCCTCTGTCCCTCTCGGTGCCCTATGAAACCCCAATTAAACGTAGATTTTTCCTTCTGAGGCTGTCATTTATTTCCCTTAACCTTTCCTCATGGTCTTTTAATTGTTTTTCTCTTTTTTCCTCAGCTTCCTTCCTTGCCATCAACTTGTCTTATGTCACTCACTCTTCCTTCTACCTCATTAATCCTCATCGTTAGGACCTCCATTTTGGATTGCATCTCATTTAATTGATTTTTAATTTCAGCCTGATTAGATCTAAATTCTGTGGTCATGAAGTCTTTTGAATCCTTTATGCTTTTTTCCAGAGCCAGCAGTAGCTCTATAACTGTGCTTCTGAATTGGCTTTCTGACATGGAATTGTAATCCAAATTCTGTAACTCTGTGGCAGAGAGTACTGTTTCTGGTTCTTTCTTTTGTGGAGAGTTCTTCCTTGTAGTCATTTTGCTCAGTGCAGAGTGGCTGTATGAGTGGGCTGAGTCAAGAGTATCAACCAGGACCTGCGTAAATTTCTCCCTAGATGTTTCTGATGAGATCAGAGACCAGAAATTGAAAGCAAAGGTCAGAATGAAATAAAACAAAAGGACCACTAAAGTGAAAAACAAATTTTAAAACAAAGTAGTAAAAAATAAAAGGCCAGGAATCTGAAAGAAGAAGAAATACAAAAAGAGAAAAAAGAAGAGAAAAAGGAAAAGAAAGAGGAAAAAAAAAGAAAAAAGGTGAAGAAAAAAAGGAGGGGACTGGGAGATGGTGGGGTGGTGATGAAGTTGTAATGGAGGGAGAATGTAGTCTACTTGAGGGGTCGTAGAGGGTGATCCTCTTGATTCTGAGTATATAAAGTTCTGTATGTTAGAAGATGCTCAGTCCCAAATTTATATAAACCAGAAATACTTGTATAGAGCCCCACGACTGACCACCAAAATGTAAACGAGATAAAAGAGAGGGGCAGAATGGGAATGAATAGAGAATATAATCTCACAGAATGAACCAGCATGGTAAATCCTTGGTTCTGGGTGTGTGCTGGTCATATTTTAGAAGGTATTAACCTCCATCATTGTAGAACAAAATGAGTCAGAGAAAACAAAAAACACGAAACAAACAAAAAAACCCTTATCTTTTATATCTCCCAAAATTAAGTTGAGTATGTTGAAGGGAATCTAGAAGTGGAAAATTTATCTAAGACCTGTAATTGTAGAAATATGAAAGTTGAAAAGGAAGAAACTTAAAACTGAAGAGGTGGTAAAGTATTGTAGTTAAGGTGAGAAAAGAGAAAAAAATTGGAAATTTATAGTCTGATATAAAAATAAGTTGTACTGGAAAAAGGAAAAAAAAAAAGGAGGGGTATCCTCTGGTTCTATATGCTGTAAATCCCTCCACTTCTCCTGGAGCTTTCCAGCGATGCTTGGTCAAGAACTTGCTCTTCCCCTGTCCTTCCAGCTGGTCTTCTGGGGGAGCGGCCTGCTGTGCTGAGTCTCAGGTGTGTGTACCTGGGGGAGCTGCCCGGCTCCCTATCAGGGGCGGGCTCAGTGGGAGCTGTCTTTCCTGTGAGGCCCCTGTTCCCTGGTGGCCCCGCTCCGTCCCAGGCACAGGGTGACATCAGGAGGAACAAGCACACTGGCGGCGGCCAGCTCTCCAGCCCTCGTGTCCGCTCCTCCAGTAATTCCCACAGCTCCCAGTCCGCAGGGGCCTGGATGCTCCGGGGCGGGGGCGCTAATCTGCACAGCTTGGGGGTCCCCCGGCGGCAGGAGCGTCCTCGCTGTCCTTTGTCCTCCCGGCCTCCGCCTGTCCCAGGGGGAGTGCAGGATCCTGGGCTGTGTACCCCCTGCGCCCTGGGATCCGGGTTCTGTGCTGCTGGAATCGCGCTCCCGGGGCTCCCTCCACTGGAGCCCATCCCCCACAGCTGCTCCCGAGGTCCCCCTCCCGCTGCTCCAGCCCTTTACCACGCTTGGCCCCCAGGGTGTGCCGCGCTCTACCCCGGGCGCACTTTCTCTGTTAGTGACCCTGGGAACTTGGGGTCTCCTCTGCCCCTCCTGCAGTACTGCCCGGGTTCCCCGCTGAGCGCCTCTCTGTCCGGGAAGAATCCGGTGGGTACTTTTAAAGTTCCTGCTTCTTAGGGGCTGGGCTTTCCTGTCCTGGAGGCTCTTGCTGGGGGCCTTAGCCCAGATCCTTGTGGGGGCCCCTCCCCCACTTGATTCTTTTTTATTTTTTTCCACCTTCCTACCTTGTTAGAAGTGAAAACCCTCTGTGGTATTCCAGCTCTCTTTAAATCTCAGGTTGAATTCGTCGGTTTTCAGGATGCTTTGAAAGTTCTCTAGGTAAGTTGGGAGGACCAGGTGAGTTGAGGTCCCCTACTCCTCCCCATCTTGCCCCCTAAATAAATAAATCTATCTATCTATCTATCTATCTATCTATCTATCTATCTATCTATCGAGAAGGAATACTTTGATGTGTCCACAAGCAGCCAGAGAAGGTTAAGGCATGGAGTCTGAGAATAGAGAGAAATTGAGGGAAATGAGAGGAAAAGGAGGCCTGGGAGCTGGGACTAGAGGAGTAAGGTGGTCACTGAGAAGTTCCTGAGAGTGGTGTTACTGATAGGTGTCAACCAAGAAAGGCGTAAATTGTTTGCTGGGCTGTCATCCCCCATATCTTCTGGCTCCGTGGTAGTCAAGGTGCCATCTGGGGATCAACAGTGTCATTTGAGAGCTTGTTAGAGATGAAGAATCCGGGTAGGACCCCATGCCAGACCCAGAATCAGACTGCATTTTAACAAGATCCCCAGATCATCTTTATGCACAGGTATTTGACAAGTACTGTGCAAACTGAGAGATGCCAAGCACTGCTGACATTGCTATAGCCAAAGGAGTTTTGAAAAATACTGAAACTCTTATTTAATTGATCTAGGGAGCAAAATTGACATCAGGACATTTAAAAGTCTTCCAGGTGTTTCTAAAGCCAAGTTTGAGAACTACTGGGCTGGTACAATTGCTTTGTGAGAGTGGTGGGTTTTTTGTTTGTTTTTGTTTTTATTTTTATTTTTGTTTTTGGCAGGGTGGGGTTGGAGGAAGAAACCAAAGTTCTGTTTCAATTTTGGACAAACATAGGAAAAAACTGAAATATGTGAGCTATGATAGAGATCAACAGATATAAGAAACCAGTGACTATAAAAGAGGTGTCCCTAAGGTGTTAGGGAATAGGCATAAGGGAAGTTGAATTTCCACTATATATTGGATAGGGGATTAAGTGAATTCCTACTTAAACATTGCAAGAAGAATGACTCCAGTAGCCTGGAGCAGTTGGAGACATGTAGGTGACTGACGTTTAGTTATAGGCAGAATTGGCTCACAAGGCTAATAAAATTCACAATAGATCTTCTGAGGTATCCACTCAGGTGATAGCCACAGAGCTACCTAAAATAATGTTATATTCAGCCGTCTGGGATCTGTATCCATCAAGCAAAAAAGTCTCAAAACAGTGGGTTCCAAAAGTACTTTCCTAAAAATTCTCTATTTGCCTGCAAAATTAGTCAGTCCATCCACTGGACTAGAGGGAGTGAATGACATGTCAGTGGTACCCTACCACAACGTACCAAGGTATGTATTTTCTTAAGCTCCATTCTCTCCTTCCCCCTAGATCACTGACAACCCACTGGTTTCTAGGGAAATCATTCCTGGGAGAAAATGGCTGTTTTTGTACCTTGGAGAAAGTTGCTCAGAGCAGGTCTTAGGGATAAAAGTTGGAAAAGTTAGAAAAGCTATAAGGAGGAGGTCCTCCTAGTGAGAAAACAGCCAGTCCAAGCCAATGAATACTACTATTCCATCTCCCCATCCATGAGGGTTCATTGCTGAGGGTGTCAATTTTGGGTTGGGCCAGAGGGTTGAGAAGGGCCAAAGTCTATGGTGTCCACAGTCCAGGAGGGTGTTCCAGAAACTGGGGTAAGGACCACATACCTGGGTCAGGATGTATTGTGCCTGCAGTTCTGAATGGATGTCTGGAGCTATGTTGTGTCTTTTTTTTGAGAGAGAGAGAGAGAGAGAGAGCAGAGTGAGAGACAGATCACAAGCAGAGGGGGGAGGGGCAGAGGGAGAGGGAGAAGCAGACTCCCTGCTGAGGAGGGAGCCTGATACAGGGCTCGAGCCCAGGACCCTGGGATCATGACCTGAGCTGAAGGCAGATGCTTAACTGACTGAACCACCCAGGCACCGTAGATGTTGAGTCTTATATAATATTAAGACTATTGCCTCATTGAAAAAAATAAAATGGGGGTGGGCTGATGTGAAATAATGAAAGCAACAAACAATTAGTCAATAATTCATTGGAAGGGCAAAATAAATACATTGCAAATTCCTTGACATTCTACTCCTTGATGGGGTGGTCAGCGTTCCCTCCTCTTGCCTCTGAGTGGGTCTGTAATTGCTTAACCAATATTTAACAGGATACAGTAGAATTCTCCCCTTCTTAACCACGTCCAGATATTAAGGACTGGCAACTTAAAAAAAATTGAGATAAAATTGACAGATAACATTGTGTAAATGTATAATGTATTGGTTTGATACATATATGGCAATATGACTGCTACAGTATTTGGCTAACATACCATATAGTTATAATTTCTTTTTCTGTGTTGGGAACAGTTAGGATCTGGTCCGTTAGCAACTTTAAAGTTCCCTGGGTGGCTCAGTGGTTTAGTGCCTGCCTTCAGCCCAGGGTGTAATCCTGGAGTCCCGGGATCGAGTCCCACTTCAGGCTCCCTGCATGGAGCCTGCTTCTCCCTCTGCCTGTGTCTCTGTCTCTCTCTCTCTCCCTGTGTGTCTCATGAATAAATTTTAAAAAAATCTTTAAAAAAGTTTATAATACAGTTTTGTTGATTATAATCACTATGTTGTGCATTAGACCTCTAGAAGTTGTTTATTTACTATTTGTGATTTCATACCCTTAAATAACATCTCTCCAATTCTCCCATCCCCCAGCTCCTGGTAATCATTTGACTCTGTTTTTGTAAATTCAGGTTTTTTTTTTATTCTACACATAAGAGATATCATGCAGTATTTGTCTTTCCTTGTCTGATTTTTAAAAGAATTTATTTATTCATGAGACACACAGAGAGAGGGGCAAAGACATAGGCAGAGGGAGAAGCAGGCTCCCCCTGGGGAGCCTGATGTGGGGTTGGATCCTGAAACCCCGGGATCATGACCTAAGCCAAAGGCAGATGCTAAACCACTGAGCCACCCAGGTGCCCCTCCTTGTCTGAGTTATCTCAGTTAACATAATGCCCTCAATGTCCATCCATGTTGTTGCAAATGGCAAGTTTTCCTTCTTTCTCATGGCTGAGTAATATTCAATTGTATAAGTATATCGTATCTTCTTAATTCACTCATCCACTGACAGGCACTAAGGTTGTTTCCATATGTTGACTATTGAGAATAATGCTGCAATGAACATGGGTGTGCAGATATCTCTTCAAGATACTGCTTTCAGTTCCTTCAGGTATATATCCAGGAGGGGGATTGCTGGATCATACGGTAGTTCAAGATTGAATTTTTTGAGGAAATGCCATACTGTTTTCCATAATGGCTGAGCCATTTCACATTGCCAGCAGCAGTATAAAAAGGTTCCCTTTTCTCCACATTCACACCAACATTTGTTATCTTTTGTCTTTTACTTTTTATATTTTATTTATTTATTCATGAGAGAGAGAGAGAGAGAGAGAGGCAGAGACACAGGCAGAGGGAGAAGCAGGCTCCATGCAGGGAGCCCAACGTGGGACTCGATCCTGGGTCTCCAGGATCATGCCCCAGGCTGAAGACGGTGCTATACCACTGAGCCACCTGGGCTGCCCTTCTTTTGTCTTTTTGACAAAAGGGGACAGGTAGCTTTTATGTCAGGTCTCCTGAAGTATGCATTGCACACCAGTCATCACATTGTGAGAAATTCCTAGCAGCCTTGTGAAGAGGTCCATGTGGAAAGGAATTAGGAATTAGAAATTAGGGCCGCAAAACATTTTTAAAGGAATTGTAGTAGCTTGGACTGAAAGGGACAGAGAAGTAAAAAATAAAGAGAGGCCTTGACATATTAAATATTATAAATATAACATACAATACAATAATATTTTATGTAAATATATTTTAAAATACAAAATAATATATTACATTATAATAAATAATATAATAAAAATATAATATAACGATATGTGAGTATATTTAATATGCAAAATACAGAATATTTTAATATTATATTTATATTTGTATATTTAAATATATTTAGATATCATATAAATATATATTTAATATATATTATATATAATAAAAATAGTGGCCCCAAAGATGTGTATATCCTAATCCCGGAACTTGTGAATATGTTGACTTACATGGCAAAAGGGCCTTGCAGATATGATTTGGTTAAGGATCTTGAGGTAGGGTGATGATTCTGGATTATCCCAGTGGGCCAAGATAATTACAGGGGTCCTTATAAGTGAAAGAGGACAACAGGAGGGTCAGAGTCAGAGTGATGCAGTGTTTAAAAAGATTTAATTAGCCACTGCTGTCTTCAAAGATGGAGGAGAGATGTGGAATATGGGTGCTTCCTAGAATCTAGAAAAGATAAGGAAACAGGTCTCCCCTAGAGCCTCCAGAAAGAGCCTGCCAACATCTGGATTTTGGCCCAGTGAGACCCATTTCCAACTTCTGACCTCCAGAACTGTAGGACCATGTTTAAGTTGTTTACATTATCAAGTTTATGGTAATTTTTTTTACAGCACTGATCAGAAACTAATACAGATCTCCAGCTTTCCATGGGCAGGAAGCACGCTGAGAGAAGTACTCGCTACAGACATGGGCTACTCCATATGGAAAATAAGGGTAACTCAGAGGCTGGAGCTGATAGCCCAGGGGTAGAGCCTGCTCCCAGAGAACAGGGTAGCTCCCTAATTAGGGAACTGGTGATGTGGTCCCAGCTGGGCTTGCATGTCTGGAACCTTTTGTTTTGAACAGGAAGATCTCCTGTGGTTGCTCTCTGTCTGTTCACCATTGCATGATGAGTATGTGTGGATAAATAACTTGTCTCTTTAGTTCACAAGTCTTTAGATTAGGAGAAACTTCTTCCAATAATCCGTATCTATACCTGGACCTGATTTAGACCAGAGGTGGGCAACTTCTTCTGTAAAGGACCAGTTAGTAAATCTTCTGTTTCACAAGCCATATAGTATCTATCATGTCTACCCATCTGTGCCACTCAAGCCCAAATGCAGTCATATACAATGTGTAAATGTGTGGGCAGGCCAGATGTGGCCTATAGGCCATACTTTACCTGATTTAGATGATGAAATCCTAGACAACAAGCTGAGGCTGTAACTGGATGAGACTTTGGGAGCCCTTGGGTGGGTCCAAGTCTATTTTGCATAAGTGAGGACTAGAAATAAGGCAGACTGCGAGGGATTAAAAATAAGTGCAAATTCCTTGACATTTTTCTCATTGAGAGATGGCATTTATGTGTATTCCTATTGAATCAGTGTAGGTTCTGTGATAGATCAATAGAATTATGACAGAAATAAAGTTTTGCCAGTTTCTGGGTCCAGGCAGAAGATTAGCAACTTTGACTGTCTTCTGCTCTTTGGGAGGTTGGGATACTTGTTCTTGGAATGCAGCTGCCATTCTGTAAAGAGGCCTTAGCAGCCGCAGTATGGGTTATATGAGCATTTGTGGCTCTGAACAATTGACTTAGAAATAGACCCGTGGGGGATCCCTGGGTGGCACAGCGGTTTGGCGCTTGCCTTTGGCCCAGGGCGCGATCCTCGAGACCCAGGATCAAATCCCACGTCGGGCTCCTGGTGCATGGA
This sequence comes from Canis lupus baileyi, assembly GCF_048164855.1. Lineage (NCBI taxonomy): Eukaryota > Metazoa > Chordata > Mammalia > Carnivora > Canidae > Canis > Canis lupus. The sequence continues at coordinate 27,811,572 of NC_132849.1, read as the reverse complement.
GCCTGCTTCTCCCTCTGCCTGTGTCTCTGCCTCTCTCTCTCTCTGTATGACTATCATAAGTAAATAAAAGTAAAAAAAAAAAAAGAAGAAATAGACCCGTGGGACACAGTCTGTTCCTAATTCTGGCTCTGTGTGTACCTTTTAACTGGTACACACAGGCCTCGGTGAGTGGTTGCAGCTCTGGGCCTGGACCCACGGGGCCATGGGGCACAGAGGTCGTGCTGGTCCTTGCTGAGTGATTCTCATGATACACTTCCATAGAGCTGTGTGTTTTCCCTCAAAGTCTTTAATTTATAAATTAGTTCTCATAAAAAAAAAATTAGTTCTCATAGCAACAACAGAAGTAGAAGAGCAGGAGTCATTCCTTCATTTAATATATGAAATGCTTATGGCCTACAAGCATGTATAGGGCAGGAGGGGCCAAAAGGACTCTTCTGCCAGTGGCAAGTTCTGCTCTCTCTGTGGGGCTAGGCCCCGGAAGAAGCCAGAAGGGCCCTGTGCCCTCCAGTGCCAACTGCCAATGATCTGTTTTCTCCCAGCTCTGATTCTAGGACAATGCCTTACCACCTGTGGGCTGAGAACCATGGTAAGTCATAAAAATCAATGAAAAACAAAAAGGAATAGAACATACATCAGAATCCATTAAACAAAGTGGGGGTGAATAATATATTATGAAATGCCTATTCTACATTTAGCTCACAAATTCTCGGTAAAGCTCTTTTTCAGCAGGAATATTCTGCTCCCATGTCTTAAGGAGCTGAAAATGGTTTGGATGGGAGCAGTTGGGTTTTTTAAGACACACCAATATTTTAGCATCATGTATTGTGGAATTCAGTGGGCTTGGCAAGATTTTACACCCTAGGGGCACCTGGGTGGCTCAGTGGTTGAACATCTGCCTTGGCTCAGGTCGTGATCTGGGGGTCCAGGGATCACGTCCTACATTGGGCTCCCTGCATGGAGCCTGTTTCTCCCTCTGCCTGTGTCTCTGCCTCTCTCTGTCTCTGTGTCTCTCATGAATAAATAAAATCTTAAAAAAAAAAAAGATTTTACACCTAGATCTTCTCTATGAATTCAATAATCACCCAAAGTAACTGAATCTCAGTGCTTTCAGAAAGAACTTGACATAAAGCCATGACACCTTTCTATTTCTGCAGCCCATCACCAGGACACAAGCTTCTCCAGTGCTTCTAGAATATCTTATTTATTTTGAGCATTTATTTGCTCATGAATAGTCAGCCCCAGTAGCTTGTCTTATAGAATTTCTCTTCAGGGATCTTAACTGCTGTGGTAATCGTGCTTGTTATTTACATATTTTTTACTGACCTGAAATTAAAATTTTAACTTGATATTCTATTAGTTATTTGAGAGTAGAACCTCTTATCCTTGCTCCATTGGTCTCAAACAGTGTAAGAGCTTTTACACAACGTGGGTCAGGGACTGATTCTAGCACTGTGTGAGGTATTTGCCTTTGACAGTTAACTGCGTCATTCTGTGACTAGCTCCTGTTGTAACCAAGCTTGCAGAATCATTGTTTTTATTTTGCACTTGCAGACACTTTGGGAATCTCCATTGACGTGCAATGTGTCCCCACAGTTTGTTTCCTGCTCCTGGTGAAAACTCCTCCATGCAAACAAGACATTTAAACTAAGGAAGGGAATTATTTGGAGCATGAATCCAAATATACGATAATTGTTATTGTGTCTGCTACAAAATAAGACACCAGGACCAAAATGGAGTCATTCATGCTAAGCCCCATGTTGCACGGAGGCTCAATTACAGTTTCAGCTCTCCCTGAAATGGAATCTGAAACTAGCAGTGAAACCAAACCAAACCAAACCAAACAAAAACTCCCAAGTCATTCAGGAGTCACCTGATCAGCACTAGTTAGGTAATCTGCCTGAGAGACCCCTGCCATCCCCTAAAAGAAAGTAACCTTGCAATAATCAATAACCAACCTGATTTTTTGCCGAGTATGACTTCCTTGTTTTCACTCCTTTCTGCCTATGAAAGTCTTTCATTCTGCACAGCCCCTCAGAGCTTCTTTCTCTCTGCTTGACTGGATGCCACTTGTTTTGAGTTGATTTCTACTCATATAAATTCTCAAAATGTTTAATATGCCTCAGTTTATCTTTTAACATGTTACAGAGTTTTGTCTCTGCAACTGTGAATAGCTTGTGAATCAAATATCCTAGTTTTAATTAAAATGTTACATATCCTGTTCCCTAGAAAATAAACAACTCGTGAAAATTAAATGTTTCATCTTAAGGAGGCTGTAGCCCTTTATGACTTTACACAGTCAGATTTTCATATTTTTTATGTTACCTCATTTTATTTTATTTTATTGTAAATTTATATTTTATTGGTGTTCAATTTGCCAACAAATATATTATTCTATATAATTCTATATAATAACACCCAGTGCTCATTCCATCAAGTGCCCCCCTCAGTGCCTGTCACCCAGTCACCCCCACCCCCCACCCACCTCCCCTTCCCCCACCCCTAGTTCGTTTCCCAGAGTTAGGAGTCTCTCATGTTCTGTCTCCCTTTCTGATATTTCCCACTCATTTTTTTCTCCTTTCCCCTTTATTCCCTGTCACTATTTTTTATATTCCCCAAATGAATGAGACCATATAATGTTTGTCCTTCTCCGATTGACTTATTTCACTCAGCATAATACCCTCCAGTTCCATCCACATCAAAGTAAATGGTGCAATTTACACGTTTAATGCAATCCCTCTCAAAATACCATGAACTTTCTTCAGAGAGTTGGAACAAATTATTTTAAGATTTGTGTGGAATCAGAAAAGACCTTGAATAGCCAAGGGAATTTTAAAAAAGAAAACCATAGCTGGGGGCATCACAATGCCAGATTTCAGGTTGTGCTACAAAGCTGTGGTCATCAAGACAGTGTGGTACTGGCACAGAAACAGACACATAGATCAATGGAACAGAATAGAGAATCCCAAAGTGGACCCTCAACTTTATGGTCAACTAATATTCGACAAAGGAGGAAAGACTGTCCACTGGAAAAAAGACAGTCTCTTCAATAAATGGTGCTGGGAAAATTGGACATCCACATGCAGAAGAGTGATACTTGACCACCCTCTTTCACCATATAGAAAGATAAACTCAAAATGGATGAAAGATCTAAATGTGAGACAAGATTCCATGAAAATCCTAGAGGAGAACACAGGCAACACCCTTTTTGAACTCGGCCACAGTAACTTCTTGCAAGACACATCCACGAAGGCAAAAGAAACAAAAGCAAAACTGAACTATTGGGACTTCATCAAGATAAGAAGCTTTTGCACAGCAAAGGATACAGTCAACAAAACTAAAAGACAACCTACAGAATGGGAGAAGATATTTGCAAATGACCTATCAGATAAAGGCCTAGTATCCAAGATCTATAAAGAACTTACTAAACTCAACAGCAAAGAAACAATCCAATCATGAAATGGGCAAAAGACATGAAGAGAAATCTCACAGAGGAAGACAGAGACATGGCCAACAAGCACATGAGAAAATGCTCCGCATCACTGGCCATCAGGGAAATACAAATCAAAACCACAATGAGATCCCACCTCACAGCAGTGAGAATGGGGAAAATTAACAAGGCAGGAAACAACAAATGTTGGAGAGGATGCGGAGAAAAGGGAACCCTCTTGCACCGTTGGTGGGAATGTGAACTGGTGCAGCCACTCTGGAAAACTGTGTGGAGGTTCCTCAAAGAGTTAAAAATAGACCTGCCCTAGACCCAGCAATTGCACTGCTGGGGATTTACCCCAAAGATGCAGATGCAATGAAACGCCGGGACACCTGCACCCCGATGTTTCTAGCAGCAATGTCCACAATAGCCTAACTGGGGAAGGAGCCTCGTTGTCCATCGAAAGATGAATGGATAAAGAAGATGTGGTTTATGTATACAATGGAATATTACTCAGCCATTAGAAACGACAAATGTTACCTCATTTTAAAGGATGTATCAACTCCAAAAAAAAATTAATCATAAAACAAGAAAAACAGGGTATACTGATACAGTAAATTTCATATATTCAGTAACTAAAAATCTGAATATTTCACCAAAAAAGGCTTCAGTCATATAAATGCAAACGGTACGTACTGTTTTAAGTAATTTGCAGAAGGTACAAAGACCAAAAGTCTACTTTCATTATCTAAATTTAATTTTGTTGAACTATTTTGTATTTATCAAAAATTCATTTCATAATAAAATTACATCAGTCAGATTTGGGTAGGTTAACAATTAGAAGCCAGTAATAAATTTACACGAATGCGTGAACTGGGTTGCAAGTTAAAATGTATTTCAAACCGAGCTGCAGTAAAAAAGAAGTTTGAAAACAGGATTCTAAACTTGCCACAAAGTCCCGCCTTCAGGCGCCGGCGCTGAGCTCAGAGCTCCAGCAGCGCCCCCTGCCGGGGATGTGGCCTCCGGAGGCTCGCCCTTTAGATTCATTCGGTGCCAGCGCGCCCTCTGCTGGTCAGAGGAGGCCCAATTTACCGCTCAGCCGGGGCCTAGCTCTAAGTCCTGAAGGTGTTCTGGGGTAACCAAAGGATGGTCTCTGGATTCCTTGGCAGCCAGACTCTCTCTGTAGCAGCATCCAGGAGTGAGCAGGCGTTTGTGATGAGCCAAACACTTGCATTCATGAAGTTACAGTGAGCGAGGTGGTGAGCTGAATCAGCTCATGATGGGTCTTGGGGTCTCACTATGGAGCTTGGACTTGCCAGGTAGAGAGTGGAGAGGGTTTTACTAGGGGGAATGGTGTAATAAGATCTGAATTTCAGAGAGTTTTAAAATAATTTTTAGATTGATTTATTTATTTGAGAGTGAGAACAAGAGCAGGATGGGAGAGCGGCAGAGGGAGAGAGAGAGTCCCAAGCCGACTATGCCCTGAGCACAGAGCGCATGACCCTGAGATCACCACTTAGTAAGAGTTGGACACTTAACCCACTGGTCACCCAGGTACCCCTAGAGAGATGTCTTGGCCAAAGTTGAGGCAGGCAGCCTGGAGCAGGGAGCACCTGGAGGTGGGTAGGCAGTTAAGGGCTGCGCCAGGAATCCAGGTGATAGGTGGTGCCCTGAGCCTCAGGAGAGTGAGCCCCATGTCTCTACCCATTCTGTGTCTGTGAGGCTGACCTTGTGGGCTGCTTTAGGGGTCTCCTGTCCTCTGTCTCTTGGTTGGCCTAGGCAATGGGAGATCAGAGGGAGGGAGGAGAGTTTGTTAGAATTCCTCCCCTGCCCCCTTTCCTTGCCAGTTGTCAGTAGCTGTGTTCCCTTCCTATATAGAAGCCACACTTCAGCTCTGGGTATACCAGTCAGTGGCAGGTCCCCTTACCCCTTTACCTCTTGGGGGTGTGGGGATAGGGGAATACAGCTGTTGGCAGACCCCCATGCTTCACCATCTCCTCTGCTTTCTCTAAACCTGCCCTTGCTTACAGTTCTCCCCAATGTGCACCTTCAGGACTTGGAGCTAGGCCCTGGCTGAGCCATCAGCTGTGCTTCCTGGGACCAGAGGGTGTGTACTCTTATCCCTTGTGGCCATGTCCTGAGCCATGCGAAAGGGTTTGAACTTTATTGTTCAGGCAATGGGGACTCATTGAAGGTTTTAAAGAGGGCAGTAGCAAGGGCAGAGGTGTATTCAGGAGAAGTCTGCCCAACTGAAGTGAGCAGGACAGCCCAGTCAGCGACGATTTGAGGCAAGTAAATCGTTAACAGGCAGCAGGAGGAACCCAGGTGATAAGCCAGGACTCTACGCCCCACATCATTGGCTCAGGGAATGGCAGAGGGAAGCCAAGCCATTAGAACAGCATGCCAGTTACACATATTACCTGGTAATCAACTTAAAGAACCTGTGCATTTAATGTTTTGGTTTTTTAGTGTTGAAAAAATAGGTGTGTCAAAAGTGTCACACCAAAATGTGTTTTTCCTTGGCTCTCTACCCCTGCCCCTTCCACACAGGCTGGACCAAGTGGCCACCTCTTCATTGACGTGGTACCTCAGTCTTTCTGGCACCAAAGCTGCACCTTTAGAGTAGTGTTCAATCAAAATGTAATGAATGGTGAACCACAAATATGAGCCATGTATAGAATTTTAAAGTTTCTAGCAGCCATGTTAACAACAGTAAAAAGAAATAGGTGAATCTCTTAACATTCAGTGATGTGAGAACAGACAACCCAATAAAAAATGGGCAAAAAGAGACACCTGAGTGGGTCAGAGGTTGAATGTCTCCTTCAGCCCAGGGCATGATCCTGGGATCTGGGATTGAGTCCCACATCAGGCTCCTTGCAGGAAGCCAGCTTCTCCCTCTGCCTGTGTCTCTGCCTTTCTCTCTCTCCCTGTGTCTCTCATGAATAAATAATAACATCTTAAGAAAAATAAAATAAAAATGGGCAAAAAATCTGAATAGACACCTCGCCAAAGAAGCTATACAGATGATAAATAGGTATATGAAAAGAGGCTCACCATCATATGTCATTAGGGAATTACAAATTAAAACAATGAGATACCATTACACACCTATTGAAATGGTCAAGATCTAGAACACTGACAACACCAAATGCTGGTAAGGCAGCAGGAACACACCATGGTACAGGCTCTTTGGAAGGCAGTCTGGTGATTTGGTTTTTTATTTTGTTTTGTTCTTTTTACAAAGCTAAACATAGCCTTACCATCTGATCCAGCCATTGCATTCTATGCAAAATTTGCACCTGAATGTTTATAGTAGTCTTTAGGGCTTCGGAATGTCATAATTTCCCCTAAAATATTATCCAAAATGTTGTATTAATATCTTGTGACTATTTTAGAAATTCAATTGTTTAATAAATTGGTTACCAAAATTTTAATTTATTAAGTATCATGTGATTTGTGTTGAAATATCCTTAAACATAAAGATGACTAAAGTTTTAAGAATTCTCAGGAGCAATAAGGCCTTTATGTATTTATGTGTAAATAGACTAATACTTTATGAAGATTTACTTTCTGGCTAGCATAATAGATAATTTTGATCAAAGCTGAGAAGTCTCAGATTGACAAGACAGATGTTTGTTTCATTTGGGGGAAAAAAAACAAGAAAATAAGTTTATCTTATTTAATTTTTCCAAGAAACTAAGTTTAAATCACCAAGTAGGCAATATACTAGGGAACACCTCAGTTTGGATTTGCTCAACTGATAATTCCCCTTTTCATTAGTCTAAACACCTTATTCGTATGGAAAAATTATCAAAGAATCAGCAGTACTCTAACCCAACCACTCTAGCAGTTTACCATAATACATTCATTTCATTTTTCTTTTTAACTTTTTATTAGAAATAATAATAGACACACCAAAAAAGCTGAAAAAAATGTACAGAGAGTTTACACATATAATTCACCTAGCTTCCTCTAATGTTAGAATAAATAGCCGGGCAGCCCCAGTGGCACAGTGGTTCAGCGCCGCCTGCAGCCCAGGGTGTGATCGAGTCCCATGTCGGGCTCCCTGCATGGAGCCTGCTTTTCCCTCTGCCTGTGTCGCTGCCTCTCTCTCTGTGTGTGTCTCTCATGAATAAATAAAATCTTAAAAAAAAAAAAACACTTAAAAAGAGCCATCATCTCCAGTCTGGAGATGGTAGCTACCAATGAGTTCTTCAGGAGACTGGAGTGCCCCTCACCAACACGTTTGCTATTAGTTCCTCAGGTCTTCCTGGGGTGGATGATTAATGGGCAGCCGACTAGGTTATACATAACATATGTCTTCCAACATTCTCACCATCTCCCTGAGCCTCCTGTACAACAATGGCTCAACCTGAGCTCTCTCTCTCTCTCTCTCTCTCCCCATGTGTATATATATATATATTTAGAACGTCAGCACTCTGTAGTGATGACTAATTCATTGTAGGGTTTCTAGAAATAGATGAAGATGCTTCTAAGGTGCTGCTTAACTTATGTGAGAAAAGATTTCTAGGCATGGTAGGCAGAAAACCTAACTTGAATTCATGGCTTCATACCTGCTTTCCAGATTTAAGGAAGATCACAGACCTGAAGCCCTTGGAGGCAAAGGCCATGTCCCTTTGAAGAAGAATTTTACAGTGTGTGTTACAGACTGAATTGTGTCTCTCCCCCACTCATCATTCACATGTTGAATCTTTAACTCCTAATGTGACTGTTTTTGGAGATGGGACCTTTAAAGAAATGATAAAGGGTAAATGAGGTCATGATAGTGAGGGCTCTAATCTAAATATGACAACTGTCCTTATAAGAAGAGGAAGAGACACCAGGGATTTGTGTGCACAGAGGAAAGGCCGCAGTAGGGCACAGCAAGAAGGAGAAAAGCCTCAGAAGAAACCAAAACTGCCAACCTTTCTCTTGGATTGTCAGCCTCCAGAACTGTGAGAAACAAATTTTTTCTTTAAGCCACCCTGTGTGTGGTATTTTGTTAATGGCAGCCCCAGCAGACTAACACAAGGTGACAGGTAAATAGTAGGACTCTTCCCCTGAGCCCTCCCCAAGACACTTGTAGCCATTATTTGAGGACTGTGTACTGGGAAAAGAGAAGGACTTTCCAGGGATTTCAAAGATTGACTCCCTACTGATGCTGATTCCCAGAGACACAAAATGCTGCTGTGGTCCATCAAGCCAGGCAGAACATTATGAAGGTCAGGAGACAGATGGACTTTGGAGCTGAGTCTGTCTGAAGACCCAGCCTTAGAATATTTTCTCAAGCTTAGAATTTATCTAATTTAAATTGGTAAATTTAGGGATTGGCAACATGCCTGGTTTTGGGTTCCTTCTCATAACGTGAGTGTTGCTATAGAGAGAATGGAAAGGAGAAGCCCCTAGATTTCTTTCTTACCCCTGCCAAGATAATAAACCAAAAACTAAAAGCAATACTACACATCCGGGAGAATGACTAGAATTAGCGTCATCATCAAAGACTTGAAAGATGCAAGGCTATTAATTTCACATCCCCATTTAATTTGCCTTTTTGGTGGGTGCAAATACTGCCTAGGTTTCAGAGAATGTCAGTAGATCATCATAAACTTAACCAGCTTGTAAAGCGAATTGAAGCTGCAGATCTGCATGTTACGTCTTTACTGGGGCAAATAAACACAGTGCCTGAGAACTAGTATTTACCTAGAAAATGTTTTTTAAAGCTCATTTCTGTGAGCAAAGATGACTAGAAGCAATTTGCCTTCACATGCAAGACTCATGTCTTGCCTCATGTCTATATCAACTCCCCAATTCCTTATCACTATAAGTCCTGGGGACCTGGTGCTGGCCTATTACATTGATGACATTATGCTAATTGAATCCGGTAAGCAAGAAATAGCAAACACACTTGATGCTTTTGAAAGAGAAATGCATGCTAGTGAGATGCATTCAGGGGGTCTGCCATATTGGTGAAATTTCCAGGGGTGCAGTAGTCTAGAACATATCAGAATATTGTGATAGACAAATTGTTGAACCTTGTATTTCCCAGCATGAAAAAGAAAGGCATGGTGCTTAATGGGCCTCTTTGGATTTTAGCGTTAACACATTCCTTGTCTGGGCACGCTGTTTTGGTCCATGTACCAAATAACCCATAAAGCTGCTCTGCGTCCTAGATCCAGAAAAGATTATGCCAAAGGTCTAGGCTAGGATGTAAGTCCTGAGGGCAGGCCTTAAGAATTAACAGACCCACTGGTTCTAGAAGTGTTTATGGCAGATAGAGGTGCTGCATGGAGCTCTTGCAAGCCGCAGCTGAGAAATGACAAGGAAAATCCCCAGGATATGGGAGTAAGGCTGCGTCCTCTCCTGCTTTGCTGTAAATCAGCTCCTGAATTACTATTTTTTTATGACAGAGTTTGAATTCCTAACCATGAGACATGAAATGACTATCTACTTAAACTGCCCATCATGAGCTTGGACTGACTTGATCTACCAAAAGACTGACTTGATCTACCAAACCATAAAATTGGACAGCCACAGGAATTTTCTATTTAAAAAATAATGGTATATGGGAGACCAGGCCAAGTATATCTGAAAGGCAAAAGTCAACTTCATAAGCTAGTAGCTCAGACTTCCATGGTATCTCCTCTTAGAGCTTTTCTACCTATTTCTTAATTCACACCATAGTCTCATGGGGAGATATAGAACAGAGAAGTGTAGGCCTGATTGGACATATGTATGGATCTGCATAGTATGTTGGCCCCAGCTGGAAATAGATGGCTACTGCCATTTCACTATAGCCCCTTCAGGTTGCCTTGAAAAGTAACGATGAAGGGAGAGCCTCCCAGTGGGCGGAACTTGAGATAGCATATTTGGTATTCATTTCATGATGGAGGAGATCTGTGATACAGATCTACACTGATCTGTGGGCCAGTGAGTTGACTACCTGAGCAGAGACTTAGAAAGAAAAAGTTAAGAAAGTTGGCTAGGAGGAGGAGTAGAGAGTGGCATGCAGATGCACTTCTCAGAATGGGTACAGAATGGGTAATGTGAAGATACTTGTTTTCCAAATAAGTGCCTACCAAAGGGAATCTACAGCAGAGGAGGATTGCAATAAATGAGAGGTCGAAGTGTCCCAACCTGTGGTTGTCAGTCTTCCCCAGTCATTTGCCTACTCAATGGGTCCATGTATAAAGTGACCATGGAAACAGATGTGGAGATTATGTATGACTCAGCTGCTTGATTTCCCCTCAACAAGTTCAACTTGGTTACTGCTACTGAAGAGTGTCCAACTTATCAGCAGCAGAGATGAACAGAAAACCCCTGATATGGCACTTTTCCTGGTAAAACCAGCCATCTCTGGTGGCAGATTGGTTATACTGGACTGTTCCATTATGACGAAGTCAATGCTTTTTTCTTGTATAGATATATATAAATTTCGTGTATTAATTTATCTTCTCAACTCATAGTACTTCTGTCAGCAACACCATTTGTAGACTTACTGAATGACTTTATCTGAGATGTCTCACATGGCATCACTTCCAAATAAGGGTTACATTTTTCAGTAAAGGAATTGTGGCAACAATTTCACACTCATGCAATAATTCATTGGCTTTTCTCCCTGCACCATCATTGGCTTTACCATATGCAGCTGTCTTGGTAAAATAGTGGAATGGTCTTTTGAAGAGTCACATGTGGTGCCAACTAGAACACACACTTTGAGAGAGTGCTGTCTTAATGAAAGCAGTGTATTCCTTAAACTGGTGGTTGATAAGTGTTGTTGTCATCCTCATGACAGGAGTGAAGAGGTTCAAGAACTGAAGGGTGGAGTAGGGAAGAGCCCCTGTTATGCTTAAACTAAATGGCATACTGTAGGAACTTTTTCTTGTTCTGTGACCCTAGGCTCCCTGGAAAGAAGGTTCTAGGGCCCAGAAATGAAATGCTTCCCCTAGGGAATATAGTCTGAGGAAGATCTGAGGAATTGGAAGCTGAGATTGCCCAATAGCCATTTGGCCCCTTGTGTCATTGAATAAACAGGTAGAAAGGTGTCATCTTACTGGTTGGAGTTATTGATCCTGATTCTTCAGGGAAAACTAGGTTGTTGCTTCTCGATGGAGGTAAACTCAAGGGATTCCCTGGAGCAGGTCTTATTTCTCTGCCTAGTAGTTTCAGACAATGGAAAACTGTAACATCCAAAAAAGAAGAGCACCAAGGAGTATATTTTGCTTGGGATGGGGAATACAGATTTCCAACTTAAGGAGGAAGAACATGGACCTGAGGGGCAAAAGGCTTAGCCAATGTTGGATGACTTCCAATGACCCTTCACAATTCATTGGAAGGAAATTGGAATATGGGAAGAGAGTGAGGTCAGGGTATTTATTCCTGGTTGCGTCTCTCTGGGGTCACCCCAGGCTGTTTTTCTTGAGGCAGGTCATGGCTCCTAATATGTTGTCCTTTCTACAAAGCTCTCTCTCTCTCTTGGTTCTGGTAACTGTTTTCTCCTCTTGTCCATTCAGGTCTATGGGTGATAAGGGGTGTATCCTACTGTGACTAGCCCTGGGGTTCAGCATTATCTATGCCTTGGGGTTTCCCTATACTCTGCCCACATCTTTATAAATAAACCCTTTATTACATTTACCTCAAATTGCCAAATTTTGAATGTGTCATATATTTCTTGTTAGAACCTGATTGGCACAGCATAGCTCCCAAGTTCACCCAAGCCGGCTTGAAAGACTTTGATGTGGGAGAGACATTCTCTTTCTTGCAAAGATGTAAATAACTGAACATGCAATTTTGATTCTCACAGAAAATTATCTTATAAATGTAAAGGAATTTGGCCTTAAGCAATGAATGTCAGGTCAGAGAATTAAATAAATGCTGATCTTTGCTGACATTATGGAACTAACAGATCAACAGTTCTGATCCTGTAGTACTTCTGGACTTCCAATTTTGTGATCTAATGAATATTTTGATCACTTTGATTTGGAGTTTTCCAGCTTTTGAAGCTGAAAGTAAACTTAACTGATAGATTTTTGGAAGTAGAATCTATGAGTCAAGGGGTACATACATTTAGATTTTTAATAGCTTTTGCTAGATTGCTTTCCAAAAAGGCTGTGCTGATTCACACATCCATCCATACAGTGAGTGAATCTGTTTCCTCACCACCATTGCCTACCACCTTTTTAATTTGTGCCTTCCTGATGGGTGGAAATGGAATCTCATCATTGCTTTGATTTGCATTTTACTAATTACTAGTATGGTTAACTATAATTACTTCTATTTGTTGGATATTTATATTTTCTTTCTAGTGAAAAGCTTGTTACACCTATTATTTACTTTTCTATAAAATTACTTGCATTTTAAAAACTAGTAGAAATTACTTCAAAACTCTGAATATTAGGTGTTAGCTTGTTAGATGTGTTGCAAATATTTTTCTTGTAGGTACCTTATCTTTTCATTTTAACCCATGGTGTGTTTTGTCTGAGTTTGTCCAAAATTCTAAAATTTTGATGATGTTCAATTTATCATCTTTTCTTTCATGGCTTTTGCATTTTGCGTGATGTGGATCATTAAGCTAAAAGTTCTCTGTCTTGGCTCTTTGTCTAGGAATTTCAAACTTTAGGTATTTTACCTAAACTTTTCCTTAAATGTTTTACCACAAGCTGTCTGATGAAGACTTTAGTTGATTTTTTATTTTTTGGTCTTCATCAGACAGCTTGTGGTAAAACATTTGATTCTGTATATATTTGTCAATTATAGGAGCCAGATAACCTCTACTACTTCATTGTTCTTTCTGCTATGAATGTCAGCTTAGATACATGAATATGTTTTTATGGAGGTTGTGCATCTATGAACAGGTAATAGAGATTCTAGTAGTGTATAAGCAAGCTCTCTCCCTCTTCCTAGTTTCCACTGATGTTCCCTCCACTTATCAAGATCATGGGCATGCTAAGTAAGCAAAATGGCAGGACTTGATGTCAAACAAGCATGGATGATAATATCTTAGAACTTAAAAATTGGAATCTGGGCTTCATGATCTCTTAAAATTTTTTCCATGTCTAGGGGTTTTGGCTTTATGAGTACTTACTTGAATTCAATTCAAGCCATACTTAATGGTGTACATAGTTTTCATTGTTGGATGTGACAATAAAACATTATTAGAAAGAATCTGACAAACTGTTTATATAGCAGAATCATAGTCTTTACTTTTTATAACCAGCATGAATATTGATAGTCCTCTTGGATACAACTAGGGCATCATGTAATCATATTATCCATCCCTTCTACTCTAAGACAAAAGTTCTGGTCCATTTCTTCAGAAGATGTGCTCTCTGATCCTCAATTATCCACCCCAGTGGTTCAGTTCTTCCCTCTTATCACCATCACTCCTGTTCTAATTTCTCTGATACTCATTCACACTAAAGTTTAAACTGGGGACTTCAGAATGGATACTGATTGCTGGCAATTCTGGAAAGTACTGGATGTTTTGAATGTTGGGAAGTGAGGGAAAGGTCAGAATCAAGTGGAATAAGAGGCTGAGGCTAATGAGGACAGATGTCATCGTAAGACATAGGTTTTTGCAACCTTTTTCTGGGCATGGGAAATTCAAGCTATACTCAATGGCTTTTGAATCAATGAAAATATAACTCTCTGAGTTGTATCCACATTGGTGGTTCATGGACTGAACATACTACACTCTCTTTTCAGAGGTCTGAGCATCAGTTTGGCCGAGGGCCCCTCTTGAGGTCTGGACATCAGTCCTACAAGCTCCTTCCTTTGAGCTCCTCAGGTCTTTTGTTCCCTTTTGTTTCTATCCTGCAGTTTTTACTATGGGATACTTTGGCACCTCCTTTAGCCTTCTAACATATTTTGTGACCAGTTCCCTTTGTTTGAAATTCCTTGTGTGGGTTCTACTTTCCACATTAGATCCTGATTGAAACAAAGACCTAAGGAATATCGGGACCAAGGGATAGGACCCTTTAGATGCCATTTTGTGGCAAACATCCCAAGAAAGGAGGTTAATTGACTGATACATGATGGAGAGGCTCTTCAGTTGGACAGAGGGGACCCAAGAGAGGTGACACTGGCTGAGCCTGGCTTTGAACACAAGTATGTCTGAATTTATTATCACACTATCTCCTGGGGTAACGGATAACCTGGAAGCCAAAAGTGATAGGATTGAGGCCTTGACATAAAAGGATCATGTTCCTCCAAGGCCAATAAGGAGATGGAGGTGACAGTATGAGAGGTTAAACAAGGGGACTCTTCAAGTCTGGGAAGAGGAGCTCATGAAGGTGCTTGCCTAAAAGGCTCTGTTTTAGCCTGCCCCCCACCCCCAACTAGGCAAATAAGTATGAAGTTGTTCTCACTCTGTATTTTGAAATTCATCTCAGTCAAGTTAGCTTGTGCTGCAGAAAATTTTTGTGCTTGACCTCAGCAAATGGAGAATGGAGGTGTAACAAACACGGTACAAAAAAATAGTAATAAAGCTGTTACCATTCATTGAAAACCTACTAATGCCCTGCATTGGTAGAACAGAGGGTGGGAAATAAGTCAGAATCTGGGGCTCAGTTTTTAAGGAGATCATTGCTGACCATTTCAGTCCTCAGGCAGTTCTGCATTTTGGGGGCACCAGGGACCAGGCTTGCCTCAGTGAAGGGCATGCTGCTCAGTGCCTGTGGCTTCCCAAGGGGGTGGAGATGTATTTCTGAGGAGCTGAAAGTAGACAATATGGCATCTTTCAGCCTAACCCTCTTTTCAGGAGTGGCCCAAGGTGGGTTCAGGAGGACTGGAGGGCCAGAAATGCCATGTGGACCCTGCCTGAAGCCCACAGCGAATTTTGCAATCACAGGACTCCCTTAGTGGAACTATAGAGGGCAAGCTTACCTGCTCCAGCAGATGGACTCCTTTCCATCTTCCAGAGCCTGGAATTTCCAGTTGTAGCCTGAGTGACAGGCAGGAGAACTGAGTTCTGGGGAAGTCCCTCAGTCTCCCCTTGCTGAGAAGCCTGGGGTCTGTCATCAACTCTATTTCCCTGTGGGTGTGGCTGGGTGCCTCCTTCTCTGGCAGCTCATGCTGATGCTATGATTTCTCCATCAGAGTCTCACAGGATCTTCTGACATACAATTGCCACACCCCACCAAAGTTGGTGGCACCTCCCCATGCTCACCAAATAAATGTCAGTCTCTGTCAGAACCCGCCACTGCTCTTGGGAGCTATTGGAGCTGTGATTCAATCCTGTGCACTTTTGATAAAGGTCCTCCAACTTTTCAACCTTCCCTCTTTTCTGTGCTTTAGGGCTCAGGGAAGAGATGAGGCCATGCCAAGCTCTGTGTCTTGTCCAGTGCAGGGCTAGCTGCTTCTCACTTCTCACTTCCCAGGGAGTTGCTAGGATCCTGGCAGAGCTGCCCTGCTCCCAGGCAGAAGCAGATGCCAATGGGAGAAAGAGGAGGAGACGCAGGCATCAGGCAGCTGTGAATATTTAGGGTCAAAAGTCATACCTGGCTTAGAACTTCTGGGGAGATACTGTCACTGGCTAGATCTTTGTGTCGAGGAAATTCTGCCCAATGTCTCCTCCCTGTTACTACCTTGAAGTTTTGTCTCAGGAGGTGGCTCAGATTTTCTGACTAGGGCTTCATGTCAGGCCAGGCTTCACAGCTCCTTGTCCAGAATGAGGATCTCAGTAACTAGTGTCCTAGAGAGGTCTCGGAAGTGTCTCCTTTCCTGGTGCTCATGTCTCCTATCCCTGTCCCCACAGGTATTGAGATAACCCCGCTATGACATGCATTCGAGGAGTCCCTATGTCTAAAGAATCCTATACAGCAGGTGATGTTAAGATGGGGCTCTGGAGGTCTGGGACACCTGTACTTACACCTGTCTGTTCTGGATACCCCAGCATTCTTTGCCCCTCTTTCTGTATGGCCTTTACTACCCAGTGCTATCCATCTTCCACTGGACAGTGAGCTTCCACAGGGTGGGGAGTAGTGCTTGTTCTCTGCTCTGGCTCGAGACCAGCACCAAGCCAGGCACAGTGGCATCAGAGGGAGTATCTGGACCTTGACACACATGTACTATGTGTGACAGTTTACTCTCTTAGACCATACCTTACCCTCCTCACCACAACCTGTAGCTTTCCCATAAAGAAAAGCTGAGCTGAAGGTCATGTGAATTCTGTCACTTTTGGTGTGTAAATCTGGGACCTTCCTTCCCGAAGGGCCTAACATCTAGAAAAGTGGCCTAATTATAATGGGTCTTCATTATTCTTTTCTGTTTAAACCACAGCGAATAAACCTCACGTTGGGGAGGTCTCCGACTTGGATCAGCAGGTGTGGATCCTTCAGGGTCAGACCATTGTGACAGTTCCACGGAGTGACAGTGTAACTCCAGGTGAGTGGTGATCTTGGGGCTGTTGCCTTGGAGGCAAGGGAGGGGTCACACTGGTGCCCCTGGGAGACTAGCACTGGCCTTTTGTGAAAGGGTGGCTTTACAATAGGGCGGGGGAGGATTTCACACCAGCCTGGGAAGCCATGTCACCGGATGGAGGAGGATTTCACACCCGCCTGGGAAGCCATGTCAGTGAGAAGTTTGTCTGGACAAAAGTGTAGAAAGCAGAGAGGGAAGAGCAGTCTCCTGGGGAGCAGGAGAGATGCTTTCAGTGACTGACAGCCTGTCCCATGGAAGAGGAGTATCTTACTCTGCCTGACTTCAAGGTGTCCTAAAAGGACTAAACGAATGAGTACAGGCAGGCAGATTTCAAGATCATATTGGGCAAAACTTGCTTATGGACAGATCTCTTCGAGGATCAGAGGGGCTGCTTGGGGTTGGAGCTTCCCACCTTCAGGTGTTTAAGCAGACGTGTGATAATCCCTAGGGCAGGGTCTGCTATCTGGGTAACTCTTGTGTTTGCTCCATTTCCTAGGGCAGTGATGGGTACGTGGCATGAATGAATAAATGAACAAATGAATGCGGTAGTTGGCCATTTGGTGGCCTTGGGATAGCAGGGATTATACTCTTAGAGTTTCTTCCTGCCCCACCTAAAAGATGCTGGTCTTGTCCTGACTTCAAGAGCAAATTGATACCATCTCCCTTCTTATCTTTATTAGTCACTATCACTGTTCTCCCATGCAAGTATCCAGAGTTGCTTGAGCAAGGCAGAGGCATTCCCATTTATTTGGGAATAGAGAATCCAGAAATGTGTCTGATTTGTGAGGACAGTGGAGGGCAGCCCACATTGCTACTAAAGGTGAGTAAGAAAAATAATGTTAAAAAAGGCCAATTTCTTTTGTTTATTTGATAAATAACCTAATTTTAGAATTAAAAAAGAAATATTCTCCTATTTTTAAACATATTTAATATTCCTAGATATTTTTTAGTTATGTGCATGCAACTGAGTTCTCAAGCCTCTCACTAGTTGAGGATGTTTGTTTTTCTTGAATTTTGAGATAGTCTCAACCATTGTTTCTTCAAGTATATTCTCTCCTTTATTCGCCTTACCTTTCCTTTTAGAATTCCTATGCCTTGGTCATTGGGTCTTCTTCCCTCTTTAACATCTCATCTAATTTTCCATACTTTCTATCCTTTCATTGTTTTTGTGTTTTGCTTGATGCATCCTAGGAGAATTTCTTGGTGCAATCTTCCAAGTCATTATTACATTTTAAGCTTGTCCTGTCTGCTAAATCATTCTTCCATTGTGTGTTCTGAAATTTCAGCCTTTACTCTTGTTCCTTAAACTTCAGTTCCATAAACTTCAGCATAGTTCTCTTCAATTGAACTCAACCCAATCCAACTTAGTTCAGCAAATGTGTGAGTTTTTACTGGCCTTCAGCACTGCTGTGGCCATTTGACATCCACTGGGGCACAGAATGGCAGAGGGCCCTGCCCTGATAGGGCTTGGATTCTCCGGGGGAGAAATGGTAGACAATAACTATAATAATAGGTAAGTTTGAGATGCCTTTAAGGGTGTTATGTTCCCTGGGAGAGCACAGATAGACCAGGATAAAGAGGCTGGCAGTGCTAGACCCGGGTAGAGTCGGGCTGCCATCGAAAATAGTGCAGTAGGCGTCCTAAGATTTCAGCAGACAGTAGAAGGCAACAAGAGAATTAACCAGCAGGGTGTCAGGGACAGCAAAGATTAGTGGAAAAATAGCGTGACAGTAGTGAATTAATGGATGAGGAGTGCAGAGAGATAAAGGCAGATCACAAAGGGCCTTGCCCGCATATGGAAGGACTTTGCCTTTCAATCTGAGTGACATGGGGAATTATTAAGAAGTTTTTAACAGGAGAGTGACATGAATGGACATAGGTTTAAAAATAATTGTTTTGGCTGATAGTTGAAAGCTGACTGTGGGGTGGGGGGCGCAAGGGTGAAAGTCCTGTGGGGGACTTCGAGGTGCTCTAGGTGAGATGTGATGGATGAGAGGATAGTAGTGGAGGTAGGTGGAAGCCAGTCAGATTCTGAAAATATGTTATTTAAATTGAGGCAACAGGATTTGCTGGCAGAGTGAATGTGAAATATGATGAAGGAAGATCGAGAATTACATTTTCAGCTACATCCTGTCTAGTAAGTCACCCTTCTACTGTGGTTTTGTCCTCAGATGGATTGAGAATTGGACATTGCATTCTGTCATGTGTGAGTACTTAGGACCTCGGTGACAGTGTTGTTGTTGCAGCGCTGGAGGTGAAAGCCTGGATGGAGGGCATTGAAGAGAGGGATAGGAGGAGAGAAATCCAAGACAGCACATATAGGCAATTATTACAGGCAGGTTTCTGCAAAGGGAAGCTGGGAATGGTGGTGGGCAATCAAAACAGTTATTTTTTAAGATGGTAGGATGACAGCAAATATGCTAATGGGAACAATGGAGAGAAAGCCAAAATGATGAACTGCTGGAGGAACAGCCCTAAGCTGGGAAGGGCAGATGGGACCTGCAGCCCAGGCCTTCCCAGGCAGGGAGTCGAAAGGGAGGAGGAAGACATATTGGAGTTTGAAATGAGAAAGTGTCTTTTTATTTATTAAACACATATGTATTGACTTTTTCTGTGTCGAGGAATACAATGATGAACAAGTCTGGCAATAATTATATGATTGTTGGCTAAATACACTAAGTTCAGATGATAATTGGACCTAATGAAGGTAAATAACCTGGTAATGAGATAGGGAGGGGCTTGAAGATGGCTGAATTATGGACCATTCCTGTGTAGTGGCTCTCCGGAGAGCTTGTGCATGTGTAATTTAGAGGTCCTTGGTTTACTGCTGCAAATCTGCATCTCCTTCCTTTTCCTACCCACCCACCCTGTCACCTCTTGTGTGACAAGAGTTCCAATTCATTCTTCAAGTGTGCCCGGTTGTTTATTAACCTGTCCCTTGTGTCATTCTGACTCCATCTCTGGATTTGAGGCTGGGCGCTGGGAAGGTGAGATTGTGTGCTCAGTCTGTGGCTCCTTTGGAAATGTATTTTTCTAGGCCTGTTTTAATAGAAGGATAAAGCTTTCTTGAACTTTGGAACATTTACTGATTGTGTGCAAATAATTCTGAAGTACTCAAACAGTCTCTGCTTCTCCTACTGGGTGTTCTTTGTTACATTTCAGGAGGAGGAGATACTGGCTCTGTACAA
This sequence comes from Canis lupus baileyi, assembly GCF_048164855.1. NCBI lineage: Eukaryota > Metazoa > Chordata > Mammalia > Carnivora > Canidae > Canis > Canis lupus. The sequence continues at coordinate 27,791,541 of NC_132849.1, read as the reverse complement.
TGAAATGGCGCCTGTGGAGCCCTTCCTCTTCTACCACTCAAAGAATGGCAGGACCTCCACCTTCGAGTCTGTGGCCTTCCCTGGCTGGTTCATCGCCTCCTCTGAGAGAAGCCACCCCATCTTCCTCACTTCGCATCAGGGGGGAATGTACAATGTTAATTTCAACTTAAATATCAATGCTTGAACTCAGGCTGGAGGGGGCAGCTTGGTCAAAGGTCTTTGTGTTAAATTTTCTAGTTCCCAGTGTGCTTTCCTCTGTATTATTGCAGTGTCATTTCACATCAGTGCTGAGAGGTGGGCAGGACACTATTATCACCGCACTTTAGGAATGACTTCATGGTGACTGAGGCATAGAATGTGGGCTCAACCGTAGGAGAGAGGGTTGATGTAAGGTTCTCCTCTCAAGCTGAAGCTGTCCATTCCACAGCCATCCGTTTGAGGATGTCAGGACCCAAAGACATTAGGGCATTCTCTGGGGTGTGGAAATGGAGAAGCCTCAGAGCTCAAGAATCTTACCCAAGATCGGGTGGCTGTCATGGAGCTGATTGTTTTGTTTTGCTTTGTTTTCCTTCCTATTTGGATTACCTTTTCCATATGCTTTTTGTTTTGTCAGTATATCTCAGGTTGTATAATGTATCCTTTTAAGAGTTAAAGAACTTTTAAAGATAAATAATTTTTAATAACAGTTAAGTTATTTTCCCTAATTCTAATATGTAAACATAAAGCCAAATATAAACTTCGTGTGTTTACATAATTAAAAAAATCTAAAACTAAGAGATAAAATGAAATAACAAACATACCGAACTGAAATTACAAATGTAGTTGAGTGAGGATAGCTCAGTGGGTGAGCCTGTGACTGGGGCTTAGCTGAGGGGAGAAAGATCCCTGTCAGTGGAGATAGGCTGGCATGGAGATTATGCATGTAGAAGAGCACTACTATTTCACTATTTTCAGTATAGTCTCACAGCCTTGATTTCTTTGCCTTTTTTAGACTTTTCCTTTTAGGCATGCTTACCATCCACATAATCCCTTTAAAAACTACAGTAAAGGGGATCCCTGGGTGGCGCAGCGGTTTGGCGCCTGCCTTTGGCCCAGGGCGCGATCCTGGAGACCCGGGATCGAATCCCACATCGGCCTCCCAGTGCATGGAGCCTGCTTCTCCCTCTGCCTGTGTTTCTGCCTCTCTCTCTCTCTCTGTGACTATCATAAATAAATAAAAATAAAAATTAAAAAAAACTGCAGTAAAGGTCCCTTTCTTTGGAGCAGAGAGCCTAGTTTTTCCACCAGCCATGCTTCAGATGATGTATTCTGATGATTACATTACATGATCAATTAGTAATTAAATCACTAATTGTGGGCATAATTGTAGAAAGATGTAGCTCAGCTCTGGATCTGTATATAATAGATTTCTTATTTTGACTCTGATACTACAAATGCAGAAAATTCTGTTTGCTTAAATACAATTTCCAAAACAGCACCAATAACTTAAATTTGTTTTTTTTTTTTCCTACTTTTGGACAATCAGACCACATACTCTAATAGCCAGGCCAGTAAGCAATCAGTAAGCACTGATTTAATGCAAGGCCTCTTGATTCTTTAAATTTTTCTTCTTCAATTACATATAGTTTTAGCATTGCAGTTTTATAAAAAAAAAAAATCAACAAACCAAACATTAAAATGGACACTGAGCTAATTAGTTCTGGGATATTAAATAGAAGAATTGGTTATTGAATATTTACAACTATCCCCACTGCTAATAAATGGTAGCAGTTTCTTACATCTGCCAATTTACCTTGCTACATCGTCAGTTGTTATATCTGACAGTTGGGATTTGCTTATGACATGATTATGGTCTGAGTGTTACAGCATCTCCATCCTGTTACAGGTGATTACATCATCCCATCTCTTTTCTCCACCACCAAAACTGTTCATGCAGACACCATGACACTTTGGATTGTTACTTGGTACAGATTTGAGCTCAAACAAAAGCTCAAATATGAGTCTTGGTGTCATATAACTGCCTACCCTGATGATCCCGAGGAGGTTCTGATAACATATTTAGAGTGTAATCAAAATGAAAACATAGTAATCTCATAGTTTGTGAAGAAGTCTGGAAAACAGACTTCCAGGGACCCCTGGCTTATCTACCACGTTTGAGAAAGACCACAGCATATGAAATCATGGAAGACCCCTGTGAGTAATGACATTCTCATTGGCAGGTTTATGGCCCAGTGAACACCTGGTTTTCACACATTTGAATATCAAATGCTCTTGCATTTGAGTTCTATGAGCTCCAGGCCAACATTCATTGAAGGATTTGGTTCTTTTGGATCTTTAACAACGGGGTGGTATAAGGGGCTTGATGCACTGTGTTGGGGAGGTCATTGAGGAGGATATGACCACTAGTTGACCCATGAGCTGTGCCCTGGCAGTTGGAGGGTTCTCACCTCCTCCCCTGCCCTTGCATTGTGTGCGCTCTGCTTGCCTTCCCTGCTCCCAGAAGCTGCCTCAAATACATAGCCTTGTGATAGGGATGTGATGTTGAGACATCTGGATGACATATATGGCTGCACCTAGTTAAAGCCTCCATATAAATTTTCAGTATTCTAGTGGGTGAGTATGGAGATCTACTTATCTTGAAACTGCCCAAAGACAAGAGTCCTATGTAAGTTCCCTTGCTTATTAAATTTGCCACCTATCGATCTGAAGTGAATTGTCTCTTTCCTTTTGGTCTCATTCATTCCTGATCTCCACATATGAGGACTGGTTTCAGATTACACCCAGGAAGCTCCTGAGGAGGTGTAATCTGCAGATTACACTGAGAGAGGAGCTTTTGGATTCTGGGAAGGACTTAAGAATCTTGCCACCAAAATCACAATTGTAGTGAAGACAGTTGAGTGGGATGTTTTTCTGCTTTGGGGATCATATCTTCTGGCATCAGGATTGCTGAAAGGCAAAGACAGCTTCCGAAGCTGGACCTGAAGATACCGTCCTTGAACTCATGAACAATGGGGCCTGGATACTGAAGATGCTGCCCCCGGGACCCTGAGAACAGTGGTTGTAATAAGTAATTCTTCATGTCAATAAAACATTGCTTTTTATTTCTCAAACTTTAAAAAGTTGTTTAAAAGAAAATTCTTCCAAAACAATACATGTCTATGATTAAAAGTGATACTCTTCTCTCCAATCCTATATCCACGAGGCAACTGCTAACTCCTTTTCAGCTCTTTTTTCAGTTTTCCTCCACATATCTAGGTATATGTTTTACTTCTATTTCTTGAATTACCAACTTTAGACATTATCTTTTCTACCAGACAGATGTCATTTGCATCTCTACTGTACAAAAATCATATGCCCTGTATCTAATGCCCTGTATCTATTTGTTACAAGTTAATAGTAAGTCAAACAAAATTGTATTTATAGAGAGTTAAATGACCTTTGGGTGAGTCTGTTAGACACGACATGGGTGGGCTCTGGTATGACATTGAAAAGGCACACAATAATCCTTTACTTTTTTTTCAAGACTTGGATAACTTTTGAATTACATCATTTTCCCTCAGCCTTTTCTTTTTATGAGTAAGGAAAGGGTGATACATGGAGTGGGTATGACTTGTTGAGGGTGGCATGGACATTTAGTTGTAGGACTGGATATATGATACTCTTGAATTTTGGTCTTTCTATTTCTGTCTCCTTATGTTGGGATGAATTGGGTTGGGTTATGAAATGTTGTATGAGAAAACAGCAGCAATTATCCAGAGCAAGACAGCAGAGCAAAGTATGAGCCACCTCATTCCCATCATTGGGGCTATCCTTATTTAGCAGGGTGTCAGCAGATGACCCACTCAGGAAGGAACACTCCTAGCCACCTGGACATTGTTATGTAATGGCATACATGCTGAAATATATTGTGTATCTTATTTCTCCAACTTGAAGCAATATCAGAATAATCTGGGGTCTGAACTAAAAGCTCAAGTGTGAAAGGGATTATAAGGGAAAGGAGGGAAAAATTAGAGAGGGTGACAAAACATGAGACTCCTAACTCTGGGAAATGAACAAAGGGTAGTGGAAGGGAAAGAGGGCAGGGGGATGGGGTAACTGGGTAATGGGTACTGAGGAAAGCACTTGATGGGATGAGCACTGGGTGTTTATAATATATTGGCAAATCAAAATTCAATAAAAAACAATATAAAAAGTAAAATAAAATAAAGAAAATAAGAGCACAAGTGTTTGGGCTCACTTCAGACCTCATAAATTAAAACCCATTCCCCTCAAAATTCCAACTTAGTAAGTTTAGAGCATTGCCTAAGAATCAGTATTTTACTAAGGGTCTTAGCGAATAGAATGCACCCTCCCCCCACCGTTCATATGCCCATCATGTCTGTTCTAGAGTAGTTGTCTAATGTCAACCAGCAGAGTGGTTTTATTTGCTTGGATATCCAGGGGCTCTGTGGTTGATGCTTTCTGGTGGGCATTAACGAATAATACAAACATTTTCACATTTTGTGTCCACTCTCATATATGTCCATGCACATGGCTTTACTCTATATCCCCTTTAAGTCTTCTGATCAGTGAGCCACATATTGACTACTGCCCACAAATCTGTGTGTATTGTTCCTTTGGGACATTGTTATTTTCATACCAATGTAATGGTCTCACCCATTACTATGGATTACTCCCAGCTACTCCCATTGACTATTTCCTCTCTTCACTATTTTTGAAGGACACTGCCAAGTGTGGTTGTAATACACCTGCCATCCATTTTTGCCTCGTATCCACATAGTGAACTGACCCATGTGTAAACAATGCTTGGGCTTTTTTCTCTTCATTTAACTAGTTATAGAGGGACCCTCCATATAACTCCAAATGCGAGCTAGGGGAAGGGTACTGGTGTGATTGTGCTGGGTGATGTGGTGGTATGCTTTACCTCTTCATATAGCTTACTTGTACCCTCTAGTTCTGCTTGGGGTCAATTCTAGATTGAGAGTGAGAATGAGTGGGAAATATCAGTGAGGGTGACAGAACATGAGAGACACCGAACTCTGGGAAACAAACAAGCGGTAGTGGAAAGGGAGGTGGGCGGGGGGTTGGGGTGACTGGGTGACGGGCACTGAGGGGGGCACCTGATGGGATGAGCACTGGGTGTTATGCTATATATTGGCAAATCGAGCTCCAATAAAAAAAATATACAAAAAAAGAGTGAACAACTGCTGGGCATGTGTCTAACTATTGCTTGATAGTCTGACATAATTCAAATCAAAATGGACAGTTTTGGATCATCACTTAGTGCCTCATGTATAAGTGTTTCTTTCTCTATGAGTGCTCAGTAACACATCAAGAGCTATCTCTGAAAAAAGCATATAATTCTCTGCTATAGAGAATTCTCTGCTTGACACACCTTCTTTATTATTCCCCAGAGTGAGCCTTTCTGCCTGATGAGTTTACGTTATCTGAGATGGTTTTTGATTTGCTTTTAATCTGGAAAGAAATTTTGCAGTGTGGAATTCCATTGCAAGTTTTTTCTTTCCATGTTCGAGATACCATTCTACTGTCTTCTGACTTCCATTGTTGTCATTAAGAAGTTAGTTGTCAGTCTTTTGCTTCCTTGAAAATAATCCTTTTTATGATCTGTTGCTCTTATTAGTTTATTGGGTTTCATGCAATTTCAGTCTGATTTGGATTTCTTTTTATTTACCTTACTTGGGATTTATTGTGTTTCTTAAACCTGTGAATTGGCGTCTTCATCAGTTTGAGGAAGTTGCCAGCAATTCTTTCTTCTAATAATGCCTCTGTCCTACTTTCTTGTTCCCTTTAGGACTCCAATAAATGCCATAAGCTTCCTCACTTTATTTCCCACATCTTTTACACCCTCTTCTGTGTTTTCTATTATCCTGTGTCTGTGCTGTAATTTGTGTTTCTTCTAATTTATTTTCCAATTTATTAATTCTCTCTTATTCTTTTTGGTTTCCAGATTTATTGAGATATAATTAACATATAACATTGTGTAAGTTTAAGATGTACAAAGTAAGGTGGTTATCTGATACACATTTTTTTTTTGTTATCTAGTTGTGTGTACTTGTAGTTCACTGATTTTCTTTAAGAGGATTCTTCAGTGTTCTTAGTTCATTTATCGTCATTTTTTTAGGGTCAATCATTGGAGCTTTATTAATTTTCTTTAGTGGTGTCATGTTTCCTTATTGCTTGTGATCTTTGTGATCTTTATTGGTATTTGTGCATTTAAGGAAGTAGGCGCTTTTTTCAATCTTTGTAGGCTGGCTTTGGAAGGCATAGGCTTTACCAGTTAGTTTATCCAGAGATTCTGGGTGGGCTTGCTGCTGAAGTTCTCAGATAGGCAGGTCTGGTACCTGGGTCAGCAGGTGGGCAGACCTGGTGCTTGGGTCCACAGGAGCCAGTATGGTGTCTGGGTTCACTGGGTTCATATGCCCAGTGCCTGTCTATAGTGGTAGACCTGGGACCTGGTCTGTAGATGGGTCTAGTGTCTGGGTGCACAGGGCTGTCCTGGTGCTGGGATGGCCCTGGAGCCTGGGTTCATGGGAGCTGGCCTAGAAGCTGAAACTATAGAGGCCACTGTAGCAGTTGGGCAGTCCTGAAGCCTGGGTCCATAGGAGTCAGTCTGTAGCCTGTGGCTACAGGGGCCATGAGGACCACTTTGGAGTTTGGATCCATGGGTCCTGCCTGGAGGCTGGGGTCATGGGAGTTGGTCTGGAGACTGGGGCTCTAGAGACCAGCCTGGTGCTGATGTGGGCATGGGAACCCACCTGGAGCCAGGTTTATGGGGGTAACCTGTCTAGAGCCTGAGGCCATGGGGTCTGGGCTGGTGCTATGGTAGCCTAGGTGGCTGGATCCATGAGAGACTGCCTGGATCTTGGGGTCAGTGGTACCAACTTGGAACTGGGGCAGGCCAGGAACCTCATTCCATGGGAGCTTATCTGGAGTCTAGTTTATGAAGGCTGGCCTGCATGCTGGGGTAAGCTGGTAGCCTAGGGTCTGATGTTAGGGAGGGCTTCCTGGATTAGCAGGAGGCTGCCTGGAACCTGAGTTTGTGGGGGGTCTGCCCAATGCTAGGTTAGACTGAGTGTTGGAGCCTACCAGAAGTCTAGGGCCATGGGAACTGGTCTGGTGCTCAGGTAGGGCAAGAGACTAAGGCCACATGAGTCAGTCTGGTGCTGGTGTGGGCTGATGGTGGAGTTCACTGTGAAGTCAGCTCCTTACTTCACTCTCCTCCCATAAGGTGGATGTCTCTTTCCATGCTGGGCTACCTTGGCTTGGTTGATTGGGTTGGTAATGGCAGTAATGTGAAATTACGTTTCCTACCCTTTTTTTCAATGCATCTTTTCATATTTCTATGCTCCACTCAGGTGCTGTCATCCTTCACCTGAAATTCTTAGCTCTTGTGAAGGTATTTTTATGTATGAATAATTGTTCAAACTGACATTTCTAGGAGGCAATAAGTGCTAGAAATTCCTATACCATCAGATTGTTAATGGTACTCTCTAATATTTCTTCTGCTGTATGTTGTCTGTTGCTAAATACAAATTTTGGTTTATTTGATTTTATTTGTTGTGTTATATAGTTCTAGAGATACTGTTTAACTCTTCCAAATCTGCCACTTTTCAGTTTGCTATCCTAGAAAAATACATCCATATTTGTTATTTGCTTCTTAAATATGGTTAGGATATTTGTTTTAAGCTCTGTGTATAAAAATTACAAAATCTAATGTCTTTGTATGTTTCTGCTATCTTGCTTTGTCTATTTTTGGGGTTCTTGTTCTTGTGATCTTGTTTATGTGTATACCTGGTAATCTTCAGTTACTTGTGGGTTGTTTCCTTTGCAAAATTGTTTAAGTGGTTCTGCCCTCCTCTAAAGAGGCTTTCTCTTTGTTTCTGGTGCAAAGTGTTTGGTCTACATTAAACCAAATACAGTTTAAGAGTCCCTGGCTCAATCAAGCTGTGAATACTCAAAGTGAAAATCCTCCAGAGGGCTTGTCCATTGCCACAACCTTTCAAGAATTACTTCTTTTTTTATATCTTTCCTTCCCCCACTTTGTTCAGTGCCAAGACAGCCCACTTCATGTGTCCCAGAGAAAGGTGAGGGTGCATCTAGATCTGGTTTGCTTGTCCCCTCCCCAGTCCTACACAGCCCTGAGTCCTGGCCCCTCCCTCCTTTTTGGTGCTTCTGTAACTAGAGTATGGTATGTGTGTATGTTATATCACCACAGAACACATAGAGGTTTTAATGCTCCTTTATTTCAGATCCTGATTCTGTAAGTCTGAGATAAACCCTGAGAATCTGTATTTCTGACAAGCTTCCAGGTGATGCCAATGCTACTGGTCCACAGATCACACTTTGAATATTGAGGATATATAAAACAAGGACTGTTACATCTAGTAACTTGGCAACATGTGAACAAAAGCGAAATTGAATGATAGGAATTGTGCTATAGAAGTTGGGAAGGATTTATAGAACTGAGGTGACCATATTAGACCTTGACCTGAAGTAGTAAAGGTTAGATATGGGTGGACAAAGGAACGAAATCTCAAGTTGGATCCCGTTCTGGCTACCTGAAGAGAGAAGGAAGGCTATATCGCTAGATTTTATTCTTATGAAGCTCTTTTCTTACACAGAAATTTCCTTCACATGTTTGACCCAGTGTCTCATCTCAGGATCATTCACCACCTTGGTGGTAAAGGGTGTACCTCCATAGTAGGGAGACATAAGTAGAGGTATCAGATTATCTGGTATCACCAAAGCCCCCAACACCTCAACTAATGGCACTGGCTACACGGAGCTCCATGTATTTACAGGATGAAAGGATGATTCTGAAAGTATGGTCTCATTCATTTGGGGAATATAAATAATAGTGAAAGGGAATAGAAGGGAAGGGAGAAGAAATGGGTAGGAAATATCAGAAAGGGAGATAGAACATGAAGACTCCTAACTCTGGGAAATGAACTGGGGGTGGTGAAAGGGGAGGGGGCGGGGGGTGGGGGTGAATGGGTGACGGGCACTGAGGGGGGCACTTGACGGGATGAGCACTGGGTGTTATTCTGTATGTTGGCAAATTGAACACCAATAAAAAATAAATTTATTATTAAAAAAATGAAAGGATCTTGGGGATCCCTGGGTGGTGCAGCGGTTTGGCGTCTGCCTTTGGCCCAGGGCACGATCCTGGAGACCCGGGATCGAATCCCACGTCGGGCTCCCGGTGCATGGAGCCTGCTTCTCCCTCTGCCTATGTCTCTGCCTCTCTCTCTCTGTGACTATCATAAATAAATAAATTTTTTTTTAAAAAAATGAAAGGATCCATAACTTATTAGCTGTGGTCCTGAATGTGTTTGCATTAGTATATACAGCATCCATATCAATGTATTCTGAATGTTTGCTTCTTTGTACCTTATAGTAGGACATTGAACCCCTCTCCTCAAGACATTCAAGTGGATCTGGTCCTATCTCAGGACTATGGGGGTGATGCCATAGGCTCTAGATTTTCTTCTTGGAGCATGGAAACCAACTCATGCTAATGGATACCTAGGGCAACTCCTCATCCTAGCCGCAGATTGATTCTGAATCCTAGTTTTGACTCAGAAACACCTATTGCACATTTAAGTGTGGGTGCTTCATGATTCCACAGTCTCGAGGAAATGACTTTGGGGCTACCCAGGACAAGACCATAATGATCTTTTATATCCCATTGTGCAGTGAGAATCCCTGGGAAGGGTATACAGTGTGAACTTGACTGTTTTTATGTGGTTAGGTACACTGATGAGGTAGCACAAATGTCAAGAGCTAGAATAATCTATTGATTGTCAAAGCAAAAAGACTGGTAGAGAGAAATAGGCTGATCTGGGGTCTGGTGACAGACACAGGAGACTTAATAGGCCAGTTGTTACAGGAAGCTGTCATGTACCGGGAGCCTTGCATACTCTATTTTAACCCACACAATAATCCAACAAGGTATGATGCATTTCATATAACAGTCATTTGAGGATCAGAGATGTGAAAGGACTCTGCTAAGGACATAAGTCTGAAAGTTACAAAGCCTAATTGTGAATATACATCATTTGAATACAAGTCTCTGGCTTTTTTTTTTTTTTAAGATTTTATTTATTTATTCATGAGAGACACAGAGACAGAGAGAGCATAGGCTCCCTGCATGGAGCCTGCTATGGGACTTTATCTCAGGACTCCAGGATCACACCCTGAGCCAAAGGCAGATGCTTAACCACTGAGCCACGTGGGCATCCCAAGTCTCTGGCTTTTGAACACTAAACTACTATCTTAGTGTGGATTCTCCCTGAGAAACCCTACCATTGTCTCACCAGAAGCTGAGGACACTAGGACATTTATCCACCAGCTCCTTCCTCATTGACTGAGGTTGCCATTGCGATGAATATCCTTGAGGTGTGAAGCTGACAGGTACTGGGAACTGCCACAGTGACACTGAACTCAATTGGCCTGAGGAGATTGGGGAAGAGTATCAACGGCACTGCCTCAACTTTCCTTCACAGAGGACCTAATGTATGTCTAATAGCTGAGAGCACTGGAGCATCTGGGAACCAGGCTCCTTTCTCAATAATCCAGGGCAGTGATCTAGTTTGTGATGGGCAGAATGCTCAGTTGCTGACTTTGCCCAGGTGTGGCTCTCTTGAGTGGAGAAGCAGCATGTACACAGACTCTGAAAACCTGGGGAAGCATACACTGGGGGATTTTTACCTGGTCTGAGATTGGCAGAGACTATGGTGACTGTAGACCAGGAGTAGTTGCAAGCTGCACAGGTCTTAGGGGACCCATCCCTTCCCTAGCCTATCTTGAACCTACCTGGGGCTTCTACCCCCAGGAATAACATTCCAGTATGTCATTTTGTGGCAACAGAATCCAGTCATCAGTCCTGGGGGCAATCCCATAATGTTTCTTTCCTCAAACTTGGTGTTGATGACTATATTTCCTGGCTGTTGCTCTTAAAGGCTTAGCATGCCCTACTTTTTCAGGGTGAATAGAAAAGTCATAGCTGTGCTTGTTTGACATTTACATAAATACTCGCTGAAATCTCTGGCAGCAGGAACCAGCAAATTTTGAATGCCAGGCAGTCCCAGCCCAAGTGAGGCAGAACCTCCTTCCTTCCCTGTGTGGATAAAAAGCTTGGGACCTGTTGGAGTCAGTCAGAGCACCTCAGTCCAGAGGAAGCCATAGTCCATAATAACAGATTACAGGTACAGCTTGAAGTCGTGAAGCCTGTTGACCTTTGATCTTCTCTAGGTCCCTGGTGTCTCCTTTTCAGTAAAAGAACTAGGAGTCCTAGACAGCTTTCCAGAGCTCTTTGATGCCTTAACTTTGGATCCCAGGACAAGAGCATCTCTTGGACAAAGGTAACTTCAGCTCAGATGCCATTTGTGGGGGGTCTTCTTTCACTGCTCTATTACTAGCCTTGGGGAGCCTTGGGGGGCCCTTGGTGGAAGGCACAGGATATTGGAGGAGTTAGGGCTTCTTTCAAGACTGCAGGTAGTGATTTGCTTACTCCCTGTCCAGTGATAACTGTTGAATCAGGCCGTGAGGATCCTGAAGCAGGGAGGGATGTGAACAACTGGCTCTAACTATGGGAAGTTTGTGGCCTTCATGGGGAGCTGTCCTAATTCCCTAATCAGAAGCTCAGGGACATATGCCCCTGACAGTCAAAACACCTAATGGAGCTTGTAAATGTCCATGTACAAGCTCCTAGTGATGCCTCTTTGGATAAAGAATGGGGGAAGATGAGGGTCAGAGAGGCAGGTCTGCTGCCACTTTAGTCATGTTGAAGCTTGAAGTCAGAATGAGTGGTGACTCACCAGCAGTGTGGGAAGCTAGAATGAAGATAGATGCGCAGTCTCCTCTCCATTCCTTCTTTTAAATCCAGAGACTTGTTGCACCAAACAGTGGCTAAGGGAATGTTCTGGAGCCTCCTAACAATCACAGATCACAGGAGGGCATCAGAATCTGGAGAACCAGGACTACCCAGTCACACCAGAGATAGGAATTTCTATTTGGGGTTTTCTGGCCTTGTAAAACCCCCCTCCTTAGTCTCAAATATGCATCTGGGACAGGATCTTGGGGCAGCTTTCTAAAAAAAATTGATACAAAATTCCAGGGTATAGGTGGGTGAGAAGTGGGTGACATGTTTTCCTTCTTTCTTTCCCCAACAAGACCAGCTGCTGACAACCTCCTCTTCATCATCTGATCTACCTTGTTCCCTTTAAGGAAGCTCTGAAGCTATCATGGCCACCCCACAAAGTGAGTGGTGAATTTCAAACCAGTTTGAAAATATCTCCATTCTGCTTCACCATAGACAATAGAGTACAAAGGCCCCCATCATTTACTCAGCTTACAGATGCGTTTATTTTTTGCTAAAATACTGAGATCGGAAAGTCTGCATTTGAAAAATCTCAGAACCATTTAGCTCTTTTCTTATTATGTCCTGAAGTTTATAATAACCTCATACGTGTTTCATGCTTTTCTGTCTTCTGGCAGGTGTAGAATTTCCCAGAATCTTTGGTGTTTATGATTCTCTACAAATGGTGTGGGTCCTGAAAGAAAATTCATTAATAGCAACTCCTTTTAGCAGAAATGTCAAACCTGGTGAGTGACAATCAAAGCCACTGTTGCCTCTAAACGGGACACCACCTCCACTGGGGATGGGGCCGAACTTACATGAACTGGCCAGGGCCTCTCTTACTTCTGGGTGGCAACCCAATGCTCACAGAAAGGATAAGAATGTTCCCTTCCAGAGAGGAAACCCTGCATCTAGAAGTGAGGGTGCAAGGGATTGGCAGTTCTTCTTACCAAGAGAAAATGTCTTCAGATAATAAGGGGTTGTCCACTTAGACAGCAGTTGACCTCCTTGGAGTTTCTCTCCTTTAAATTTTAACTATCACTACCTATGTCTCCAGAATCAAACTTGATTATCTTTTTCACCACCAAAACAACACATGTTTCTAATTCAGTATCCTCTCTTCTAACAATGGAGGATATTCTCTGCTCCCAGCAAAAGTCAATCTATCTCAGCTTCTTTTTCTCTTGCTAGGACTTCAGTGTTTGATTTAATTCTTCTCTTCCCTCCATATTCCACCTTCGTCTGCCTACTGGACCCTTTCTACACTGACAGACATGCTCTAATATAATATTTCTAAGTTAATACTAAACACTTTCTCTTGATTCCCACATTCCATTCCTACTACCACTGGAATAGGAAGCCCCCACCCCCCACCTACCAATTACCATACCGTTCTATGTACCAGTCGCAGCCAAACTTCATAGAAGAACTGGCTATACAACTTATTTCTACTTCATCTCCTGCTCATGCTTTCATAAACCAACCTGACTTCTGAACTGTTCTCTCAAGCTCTTCTTCCCAAGGTCTCCAAATACACTCCTCTGTCCTCACATTATTTGGTTCCTCAGCTACAGTCAACATAATTGATAACTCTTTCTTTCCTGAACCACCCCCCATCTTCTCCTTCTGTAGAAACATCCTCTTGTGGTTCACTGGCTTCTCTTTGGCATTCTCCTTTCTGACTCCACTTTCTCTGTAAAATCTCCAAATGCTGGGGATCCTCAGATCTCAGTCTGCAATCATTATGCAACCCCTCTAAAGGGATTGGCAGCTGGCCTCTTTCATTGATGTATTGTGTCTATCACTCTGGCATTTATGCTTCCAACCTAGAAGTCCCCTCTAAACAATCTATCCACATCCTCTCAGTGTCCCCTCAGACATCTCTAACTTCATCTATTCCAAGCAGAACTATGGATCTGTCTTCTCAAAACTGCTGATGAGCCTAGTCTTCCTCATTTCTATGAATGGTACTACTATCACATATTTCCTCGAGCGAGAAGTGCAGGAGGTACCCTTGCTTCAATCTCTATTCAATCCACCTGCAAAGACTGATGAATCTGTGTGCAAAATATGCCTTATTTCTAAGATAATATCATTTCTTACCTGGGCCACTGCTATTGCCTCACTGTGCTTCCTCCCTCTTCATTTGTGTAGCTTCGTCCATTCTCTACAAAGCATTAAGAGTGACCTTTTGAACTATGTTTTTTTATATAAATTTATTTTTTATTGGTGTTCAATTTGCCAACATATAGAATAACACCCAGTGCTCATCCCATCAAGTGCCCACCTCAGTGCCCGTCACCCAGTCACCCCCACACCCCGCCCACCTCCCCTTCCACCACCCCTAGTTCGTTTCCCAGAGTTAGGAGTCTTTCATGTTCTCTCTCCCTTTCTGATACTTCCCACTCATTTTTTTCTCCTTTCCCCTTTATTCCCTTTCTTATTTTTTATATTCCCTAAATGAATGAGATCATATAATGTTTTTCCTTCTCCGATTGACTTATTTCACTCAGCATAATACCCTCCAGTTCCATCCACGTCGAAACAAATGGTGGGTATTTGTCGTTTCTAATGGCTGAGTAATATTCCATTGTATACATAAACCACATCTTCTTTATCCATTCATCTTTTGATGGACACCGAGGCTCCTTCCACAGTTTGGCTATTGTGGACATTGCTGCTATAAACATCGGGGTGCAGGTGTCCTGCCTTTTCACTGCATCTGTATCTTTGGGGTAAATCCCCAGCAGTGCAATTGCTGGGTCGTAGGGCAGATCTATTTTTAATTCTTTGAGGAACCTCCACACAGTTTTCCAGAGTGGCTGCACCAGTTCACATTCCTACCAACAGTGCAAGAGGGTTCCCCTTTCCCCACATCCTCTCCAACATTTGTGGTTTCCTGCTTTGCTAATTTTCCCCATTCTCATTGGTGTGAGTTGGTATCTCATTGTAGTTTTGAGTTGTATTTCCCTGATGGCAAGTGATGCAGAGCATTTCCTCATGTGCGTGTTGGCCATGTCTATGTCTTCCTCTGTGAGATTTCTGCCTTTTGAACTATGTTAATTGACAGTATCATTCCCATATGTTTGTGTTTTGGAGGTGGGAAGTGGGGGCTAGTGGGGAGATCTCAGGGGCACCAGTCTTCTTTCAAAGCCACATAAGGTCCTTTATCCATTCTTCCCCTGTGACACTCTCCTTTCAGATCCCCTCTAGCACCTTATTTCCATATCTTCATTTACTAGCATCCTCTTAACTTTGGGATCTTGGTTTGAACTTCACCTCTGCAGAGAGGTCTTTCTTGATTTCTCTATCTAAATCGACTCTCCTGCTGTCCCAGACTTTGGACACTTGCCCCAAAGTAGGCATTGCAATTTATTGTGATTCTGGTCATTTCTCTGCTTACATCTTTTGGTTTCATTTTCCATGGGTGCAATGACAATGTCTCTCATATCCTCAGCTAAATCTCTGATACTCACATGCAGCCTTGTCCTGAGTGGGCATTCAATAAAGAGAGTTGACTGGAGAATTCTTGGCCCCCTACCCAGAAGGATAGATGCAGAACACCCAGGCTAAATTTGTTGGGAATTAAATTCAGCTGATAGTGACAGGAAACCCATATAACTGGGACTTAACTAAGAAATTTATTGCTTTCTCATGAAAAAGAAGCCTGACCAGGTAGGTTGAGGCCAGTGTGGTGGTTCCATGATACTCTCATTGTCCAAGGATTCTAGCTTTCTGCTTCACCAAGCTCAAGTTCTCCTCAACCATCATCCAAGTATTTGAGGCTGGCAGGAAGAGGACCTGGGGGATAAGAAAGGAGCTTTTCCCAGCTGAGTCAACTCCTTTTAAAGTACATTCTTAGAAATCCCGCACAACACTTCCACATTTATCTAATGGGTTACAACTTCAGCATGTGATCAAATTTAGCTGCAAATGTGGTGGGGAATTTTATTTTTATTTTTGGGATGCAATATGCCTTGGTAACAACTAGGGGTCTGATATATTAAGTAAGAAAAATGAAAATGGGCTTCAGATAATAATGAATGAAGGGTCTCAGCTACATGGCAAATGGGAGGAGCCTTTTGGGGGAGTCCTGACTGCTCAGCATCCCCCCTAGGCTGGGAGGAGTAATGTCAGGCCAGAAGGACTGGCCTTTCTGCTTCTTGGAGCATGCTGTTTCCATTTTTCCTTGTGTTTCCAGTCCATCTTGATTTAACAACATGTACAGACAAAGAATTCCATGATGCAGGAAAAGGCAATCCAGTTTACTTGGGAATCAAGGGCCACCATCTCTGTCTCTTCTGTGCAGAAATTCAGGGCCAGCCTTCTCTGCAGCTTAAGGTGAGTGGTTGTACAGCTAATGAGAGAAGCATTGGGAGATGATGCCCTTTTTATTTAATTTAACATATCACTGAATAAAAATAACATTTTTTTCAATCCTGTGTTGTTCAGTCTAAGGAAAGAAATGTGACTTGGCTGACACCCTAGTCAACAAGCGCTACTTTTGGCATGGGTGTTACACTCATTTGAATGTGAGAGCATTCTCCAAAACCAGAGAATACACCCATGAGAATGTTTTGAAAAGGCCAAGGAATGGTGGCTTCTCCATCCTCAATTTTCTTTGACTGCTTCCCAGAAATTCCTCCAAGATGCTGGGCTGCTTCCACATAAGCAAAGGCCACTATGTGGCATAGGAGACAAGGAAGAGATTTTTAGTCTGGATTTTGTGGATTGTTTGCCTATGGTCTCTATACTGAAGGTAGCATTTGTAGTTATGAAGTGAATCCTTCTGGTTATGATGAAAGCTGTAAGATGTCAGCCTACTTGGAGGCTGGGAATCTTGTGAGATGCCTACACCAGCAGATGAGTGCCCACCAGGAGCACCCATAAAAGAGACTTAAGCCTGCCTCTATTCTCAGGGAAGGTAGTGCTGTCTCATAGAATCAGAAGCACTTGGTGTCATGGGATCCTGGAGTGGAGTCAAGCTATTGGGAACCAGCAGGTTGCCTGTTTTGACACCTGTGTTCTTTCATCTGCTTGTGTCCTTGGCATTCTTCCCTCCCTTCAGGGAAGGCAGGTACTCTCAGAGCTGTGTTAGTTTAGACCTTTCCTCTCAGTAATTCTCTCTAATAAGCCTTTTTTCCTAATCCTAGGAGAAAAAGATCATGGATATGTACCGGGAGAAGAAAGCACAGAAGCCGTTTCTCTTTTTCCATAGTAGGGAGGGTTCCACCTCTGTCTTTCAATCTGTCTCCTATCCTGACTGGTTCATAGGCACTTCCAAAATGGAAGGACATCCTGTCATTCTCACGAAGGAGAGGGGCAAAAATCACAACACTAACTTCTATTTAGAGCCTGAGGACTTACCTCATCCTGAGATGTGAGTGGCTGATTCCAGGACAGAGGATCAAGTAGTCCAAGAATCTTCCATTCAGAAATACAATGGGTCATCTTGAGAGACCAACATGCACTGATACCCATACATATCCATCTCATTCTCATCTTCCCAAACCACCTCATCCTTTAGACATCATTTCTGCACCATGTCTTCCCACCTAAATGTCATCCCAATATGAAATCTGAGTCACTTTTTATTCTTTCCTGATCTTGTCCCACCATCCACCAACTGCCACATCCAGTTAAGTCAACATCCAAAATGCTTCCTGTACACCCCTCTCTTCCTTTTGAGAACCTATGGCCTAGAGATGTGAATTCCAAATATTTTTGTTCATACAACCCTATCAAAAAGAGTACTATTTGTTAATTTTCTGCATGTTTATAATAAATATCATGATATGTATTCCCAAATGAATCTAAAGTTTTTATTTACTTAAGTAATCTCTACACACCTCATGGGGCTCAAACTTGTGACCCTGAGATCAAGAGTCACATGCTCTTCCAACTAAGCCAGATGGGTGCCCCACCAAAGATGAATCTAAAGGATAAGATACATATGAAATGAAAGTTTTACATGTCTTTATCATAATGGATTCATAATATCATTAGCTAATAATTTGACACATAATATATACTTTGGTTAAGATTAATTAATTCACTATATTGAATTTAAATCAATCCATATTTTAAGGAATCACTTGTATTAGTTTAAGGCTTTTTCAGGTGACTTCTCAGAACTTATTCTATTTACGTATACACTGTTTTTAAAATGTTTTTTAAAAAACATTTTATTGTTTTTACTTATAAATTAGCTCAAAGTAGAAGAGCTATTTGTGATATTTTCCTGTTATTATTCATGTTTTCTAGAATTTTAGTCAAATCCTTAATTAACAGTTTCTTTATTAGGATGCTTTTAGGCCAGTTTGGTGAGGATTACTTTAGTTAAAGCCTGTAATAAAATCTAAAATTCACACAGCCAATCGCATGGAACTGCAATTTACCATAATATCTTGCTCATGAATGTGAACATGATGGGCATAGGGAATCTTGTTCTTTGCACATGACAAGCAGTGGTATTAGGTTTTGCAATGGATACTCATTGCTAACTAAGTTCAAATTTCTTAGCCAGGCATAATCTGTTCCAAAATCTATCCTTGTGACGTTACCTTCTGGTGCCTCACTGGCCATGGTTCTGAGATAATCCTTGAATCCTCCCTTACATCTGGTTGTCCTGTTTCTTAGTCTAGTCATTGCTGTGTGACTGGCTCTGAGAAGGTATAACCTGAGAGCATGTCATCTCAGCTGTACCAAGCATTTCTCTGCTTGGGATTCCCAGGATACCTTGGGAAAAGACACTTGCAGGAACTTGCTTAGCATTCACACATGTGCACACCTGGAAGTGAGATGGAGCTGCCTATGAAGAACCTTTGACTAATGCCAGGGGAGGGGAGTGGGGGTGGAAACATGCTACTCTCTTGGATCCCTCAGGTGGACAATTCTGAGACACATTCTACCTACACAGTTCCCCAGAGAGTCCCAGTAGGATGGAGTTATAGTCACCCATGGCAGTGCAGAGCTCAAGAACACACCCTTGCGCTGGCTTACCTCATTTCCCTGCTTTGGTTTCTCCAGGTTCCACTCCTGTTCCCTGGATTAACTTCTCACCATCTGAATGCAAACCCTTATCTCAGGTTCTGCTTTCTGGTGTAAACTCAGGCTAAGACAGATTCAGTCAAAGCAAGCTTCTTTTCTCTGCTAGCTACACCCAACATGTTGGATTTCTTCTCTCTGTGCCTCTGTGCATGCTTTTGCAAACATCTCAAACACTTATCACTGTGTATCTCACCTGCCTATGTCTTCTTAATATCTTACATCTGTCTGAAGTGTTTAGAGGCTGCTCCTCATTCTCCCAACTAAATCCAATATCTTATCTTCTTTGAAGTCTGTAGCACTTTGCCTTATCATGTGACAGACATTCTTTTGTTAGACTTGTGCTGGAGTTCTTTCCTCCTTGTCTTGGCCTCTTTGCTCCTTTCTCCTCAACCAAATTCTAAGTACATAGTGGGCAGAGATTGTGACTTTGATATCTCTAGACTCCTTAGGTGCCAAATCTTGCATCCTATATAATAATTGCTCAAAATACATTGTTGAAACAAATGAATTCTCATTACATGTATTAGCATCTCCCAATGATACTGAAGTATGTCACAGTGGGGTTTGCTTTATTGTGGCAGAGGCAGTCCTAACTGGAAGAAGGATGCAAGGAATGTCAAAGCTCCTTGAAGAAGGTGAGGAAGGAAAGCACAGAAAAGCTGGCTAGGAACTTTCCTGTCTCAACTCTTCTTCCTCCCTATATGCCAAGCCGACCTTAGGGGACTGTGATGATATTAGGCTATCCTCTCAGGATGACTGGAAAAACAACCCAGAGCTTTCCAAAGGGCCTCCAGGCAATGTCCACTGACTTCATGGCATCTCTCTCTTGGATTTTGTCCAAACCTTCTCCAACATACATTCATGCATACTCATAAACTATTTAGGAGCACAGGGAAAGGATAACAGGGGGTCCAGTGTTTCCAATGTCAATTTTTTTCTCTGACAAGGTCAGGACTAAGCACTAGATGACTGCAAGTCTGGCTATGAGAGACTTGTGGCGGCAATGAAATGGACACATAGTAAGCAGGTTTTATGAGAAGGGCTACAAAGAATGTCAGTTCTATAAATAGCTGACCATGTAGAAATAATAGTAGACATCGATAAAAAACACAACATAATTCTAGGCTGTGATTATAAATATTAACTTCTCAGAAATCCCAAGAGCACTGGAGATGAGCAGGAGGTAGATGACCAGCCTACTTTACACTGTACCACCTATTCCTTCTGACAGAGGAGGCGAGGAAGTGGTGGTGGTGAAGGAGGAAGATGAGGAGGGGCAGGAGAAACCATAGAAGGACTCAAGAGGCAGTTTCTGATATTTTATTGGCTCTCCGAGTTTGAGGGAGGTTTTAGTCCATTTAGTCCTACTATAACAAAATTCTGTAGACTGGCAGGCTTAATAAGAATAAACATTGTGTCTTGCTGCTCTGGAGGCTGGAAGTCTGATATAAGGGTACTAGCATGGTCAGGTGAGGGCCCTCAGTGTGTTGCAGACTTCTTGTTTCCTCACGTGGTGGAAGGGGATAAAGGTCTCCTAGGCTTCTTTCACATGGTTATCAATCTCATTCATGAGGGCCCTACCCTCAGGATCTAATCACCTCCCTAATCTGATTACACTGGGCATGAGGATTTCACCATATGAATTTTGAAGGAATCAGACATGCCCATTCCCACACCCCATATTCTCCATCACACTTACTCAAGAGAGAAACCTAGGAGCCACCCTTGATTCTTAATTTCCTTGGAGCCCTAGCTCTAATCCATGAAGTCTATCTCTAAAGAGATCTACCCTCAAAAGATTTCTAATCCACCCATTTCTCTTCAGCTTCTCTGCCACTCACCACTCCAAATGAGGCAGCCACTATAACTCACTGGTGCTGTAAATCAGACTCCTGACTGGTGTGTTCCATCCTCTTTTCCCTGTATTCATTCAATCTGGCCTCTGTGAGCCAGTCAGGGTTATTTCCATAAATGGAAATCTAAACTATATCTTTTCAATGTTCATTCCTTCAGTGCTTCCATTTGCACTTAGAAGGAAATGCAAATTCCCTTCCATAGTTTTCAGGGTTGCCTGAATGGCCTAATCCCTGCCTCCAACTCCTTTTCCAGGTAATTCTTTCTCCCTGTCACTATTCTCAGTCATGCTCATCTTTCAGTTCCTTGAACATGCCAAGTTCTTTACAGCCTCAGGGCCTTTGCATATGCTGTGCTCAGGTACATCCCTATACTTATATCAGTTTACTCTCATTCTCTGCTTTTCTGGCTTCTTCAACCTACCTTTTCATATGTCACCTCCTCAAAGAAGCCTTCCTTGAGCACCATGTTCAAAGTAAGCCCCTCTTCTACCTCCTAAATTTTCTATCTCTCATTTTTTACTGTTTCTATCATACAATTTGTAATGACTTTATTTATCTGTCTTTATCTCTACCCCCCTCCTTACACTATAAAGTCTTCGGTTGCAGGGAAGTGGTATTTGTCTAGATTACCACTATATCCCTAGTCCTTACATGGTGTCTGTGTTTAATAAATATATAACTTGTTAATAAATTAATAAGTGAATAAATGATTGAGGAACTGACTTCTTCCCCAGGCAGCTTGCTCTCCTTAGTGAGAATGGCCTCATTCAGAATAAAACCTACCTTCCTGCTCCTAAGCCTCAATGTCGTGGAGAAGGTATCTCCCAAGTCCACAGAGTAAGGACATAGCTTTGTGAAGATTGCTTTCATTGCCCTCTTTAACCTCTCTTTCTCCTCTGACATAAACCACCAAAGACGGAGAACAGTTCTTCTCCACTTCTGATGTCTCCTTCCATTACACAGCTGCCTTTCTGTCGCTCCCTCCTTTCCTCTACCCAAGTGGAAGAAAGCTCGAACATCCCAGTACACACTATCTTGGTGTAACTGCTGGTATGACCTTCTTTCCCTTTTAGAAGTGTCATTTTATATGATAAATTATGTGGTCACCCTACCTATTAGAAACAGAGAGGGGCGCCTGGGTGGCTCAGTCAGTTGAGTGTCCAGCTAACTCTTGATCTTGGCTCAGGGCTTGATCTCATGACTGTGAGCTCAAGCCCCACATTGGACTCTGTGCTGGGCATGCAGCCTACTGAAAAAGAAAGAAAGAAAGAAAGAAAAAGAAAGAAAGAAAGAAAGAAAGAAAGAAAGAAAGAAAGAAAGAAAGAAAGAAAGAAAGAAAGAAACAGCAGGGATAGTGTGCTCAGTTGCTATTTGCCTACTTTCCATTGGGAGCCAATTGCATTGAAGAAAGCATCTTTATAGACATGAAATGGTAAACATTTTGTGGAACTGTCCTGAGTCAGGTGCCTGGATCCTGTTCTGTCTGAACATGGGAGCTCACTGGGGTCAGGAAGAGCACGTCCTAGGGCTCAGTGAAGGTGTTCTCATGAGGAGCATCTCCACCTGACAGTTCCACAGCTTCTCAGAGCCCAGGGAACGTCACCACTATGAGCATCCTGGACCCTAAAATGGACTCAGAATCCCTGTTAGAAATCCAGAAGAGAGAAGAATTTTCTCTAAGGCTGAGGCTCTGGCTTACAGCCTTTCCCAATAACCTCTTCCCAATTCCCAGTGCCTAGAAAGTGTTGACTTTTCTAGAGATATATGAAAACAGAAGACTCTTCTAGTATTTCCTATACCAGCAGATCTGGAAGGGCGTATGGGGTAATATTCTTCAGAAGCAGTTGGTGGAAACTCCCACTCCAACTCAGAACTTTGAGATACATAGGAGGATAGAAGAAAATCCCAGAGGCTCTCATGATGCATGTAAAGAAAACTGGGGTTGGAAGAAGGCTGGGAACCATGGGATTTTTCTCCAAGGGAGTAACGGGTCAAGTGACGAGATGCTCCACCCTGAAAAGAGTTTGATCCTGGGAGCTATTCGGTCTCTCCAAGGGTGCTTAACAGTGGGTAGAGGCAGAGTGATGCTGACAGTCATACCCTCCCCAACAGCCACACACACACCACCTACTGAAATCTGATGAAACCAAACTACACATTCAGAAGTGTGGGAACATCTTCCTTGCAGACCCAAAGCTAGTGTCCTGAGAGGGGCTCTTGCCCTTCCTATTCTTGTTCTTTGCTTGCAACATTTTGGCACAAAGTCTGGTAAAAAAAAAAAAAAAAAAAGGAACAGCTTCCAAAATCAAAGCATCATCTCTTCTTCCCCCCACCATTCTGAGAAAAATGATAAGAAAGTTATGGTTGTTGGATGGATGATGTTATGGGTGTTGTTAGGGGGCCTGATACCGAGTGGGAAAGTGGAGTGAATACTGCAAAATCTAAAGTGATTGCACTAAAGGAAAAGAAAAACATGAAATATTTTGATGTTTATATCTAGATGATTAGATGGTCCCTTATAAGTGGTTTAGAAAAGGAAATAGACTAGGAAGAGAAAGACCCCGGAGTCACAGAATAAGGGCTCAGCCCAGAAGAGGGGATTCCTACAAATAGAGAATCCATTTCCTGAATGGATCTGAAGATTGGGCTAAGAGAAAGAAGACGGTGTGCACAGGACTCTGTTGTTTTCAGTTATGCATTTAAAATTTTCTATCTGGCTTTTAAAAACAGTCTGTATGTATTACTATAATAAAAATTAAAATGAGTAAAAGCGGTATGATTCTCTGCCCTTCTTTTACTCATCTGGAAATGTCTTTCTTTTTTCATTGCGATAAAGACTGAGTCCATTTTAAGGAGATAAATATGGGAAGTCCGGAGGGTTTATCCAAAATCACAAAACATGGCATCTTTCCTCTTTTTTCTAGAGAGGAAAACCAAACTTCTGATGAATATACTTGAGAACATCACGCTCATTTTTCACATTCATTTTCACCTGGATGTTGGAGTTTGTGCCTCAATCCCTGTACTTCTTGGTGACAAAGTCAGTGATGAACTAGAACTTCTTTCTCCTGACCATTCATAAGACTTCATTTCTGTGGGTGCCCAAATAGCTCAATTCCCGAATAGGTCATTCTCAGGCCTTCAGAGGCCCTGGAGCCATGGAATGAGTAAAGCACTTGATCCTGCCCAGAGTGCCTCATCCTGATTTCTCAAAGCCAGGACTCAGAGATGTTCCTCTCCTGGTTTAGAGTAAGGTGGATGCTGTTGGAGGCCCAGCCTTGATGATTCAATCAGTGGAGGCTGTATCTGCTTAAGACAAAATCTAGGGCTGCACTGCCCTGCCTTCATTCCACCTGTAAGCAATTTGCCCTTCCCTAAGTTTCTCAAGTCTGGTGAATATTATTGAATCACTGTAACTATAGCAAAATAATTGCTAAGATTAAACCTGAATCTATATAGTTGGAGGAGCCCTGGCTCTAGATTCCTCCTTATGACCCTGAGATATGTTTATAAGTGCTTGAGAACCAAGAGACATCTCCCCCTGTCCTTCCCCATGATAAGTATAGGTGTCTGTATGCATATGTAACCACAGATGGAGGAATGGTCCTCAGATTCCATGAGGCTGTGTAACCACCATATCCAGGTTCTTTCTGTCATGTCCTCTCTGGATATTCCATCATCAATACTCTTTGCTGTTTCAGAGTTCTCTTGAGACTCATTTTGGATTCTCTCAATAGTCCAGAGAATGCAACCATTTGCTCTTTGGATGACCCAGCTCTTGTAGAAGATCCAACTTCTACATGATCCAACTGGACCATAATTTCCATTTATGTACATTCTTCAAATCATTATATGAATGATGGGATTCTTCTATATCCTTGTAGTCGTCTTTTATTTTGTCTAGTTTTTAACACATTTAAGAACTCTTTAGGCAGTTGCCCTTAGTAACCACCAGATACTATGCTTGAGAGGTCAGCTTAGTTAAAGGAACAGATGTTTGGTACTACTAAATTTGCATGGATAATTTTGTGTTTCATAGTCCAGTTTAATTTCTGCATCATAATTAAGGCAGTTCTGCCATGAGAACTTCCTTGGGCATTTCTCTTCTTGAGAGAATGAATAATGAGTTTGGGTGAGCCTTTGATACTGACATTTGAAGTTCAGTGGTGTTGTTCCTCCTCAGATTAAATGACAGCTTAATAGCTACCCCTTCCCCTCCACTACAAAGCCCTAAGTGAGGCTGAGATATCCTCAGAGAACAGATTGTAATGATAGCTTGGGCCAGGAAACAGTTGGGATTTCAGTTTTGCTCTTCCCAAACAGGAAAGATGCTTTTCTTTTTGCTACAAGATGATAGAGAGAAGGCTTTAGAAAATGGAGTATCCAGACCAGATAATCCCAGCTCCAGTAGGCTTCTCATTGCTAGCTGGGCTCAGGGATCTGCCTAAGAAAGTGAAAGATAAGAGAACCAAATTGGTGAATAACATAGTTTTAACTCAAATGCTACTCATCTCTAAGCTGCCCTTTCCAGTCCTCTGTGCAGAGCAAGTTAATATTCCTTCATTTTCTTTTTTCTTCAACTGTTCTTGGCTTCTGACCAAAAACCGAACTCTGCCCAATCTCCATCTGGGACCAGCAGCAGATGAGAGGGAAGGGGCCCAGAGCTAGAAGACCAGAAGGCTAATGCCCAGGGCTGCCCTTCTTTGAGGCCAGAGCTTGGGGATGGGGTGTAGCTAGGGGGTGGGATGTACCTTGACTCTCACTTTGTACATTTTCCATTTTGGAATTTTGAGTTTCATTGTTGTAAAATTTAAATTCTTCCCAGTTAGTATATACATATTTTTAGAATTGAGTTTTTATTTATTATTACAACGGATCTGCCAAAGCCCAAATATCCTCTGGGAGAATGTCCTCAGTTGGGTGATCTTGAGGCGTGGTGGGGGTGGGCTGGTTTTCTTACTTGAACACAGAGACTCAAGAGGTGACAATACTTTGTGTGAATAAAGTACTTATGGACACTTGCAAAAAACCCAAAACCCAAAACAAAATTATGGTCATTCTGGACTAGACCTTGTTCCGTGGTACTTCTATTTCCTTGCAGATAGAGGAGCTTTCTTACAGGGAAGTCAAATGGTTCTGGGCATGCCCTTTGCTTCCCCCAGAAATCTCTGCTTCATGCGACTTCTCTAGAAGGTCCAATTCCTATAAGAAAGGTAATTTCCTGATAGAAGATATCAAACCTAGCTGTGACCTCTGGTTGCATCACTGTGGTAGTTCAGAGAGAGTGAAATGTATGATAGTGAGTGATATCCTTAAGTCTCAATTCAGTGTGAGGAGGCTGGTTGATGTAGGGGAAAATACAGAGTAGTGAAGATTAAGGCTCAGATGAGAGGCTGTGGGATTGGTTATTTTAGGAAGGCATGATCCCAGAGTGCAGGGATAAGACATAAGTTTCATGACTCCAAGGACATGTGGTAGGAGTTGGAGACAAAGAGACAGGAATGAGGTAAAAGATTGAGCTTCTGAGGGTCCATGGATTCAGGGACAGACTGGAGAAATCCCATCCTCTCGACTGCTCAATCTCCTTCTCTGCTTGTGTTTCAGGTAAGAACTCACCAAGGAGAGTGAGTCAGTGAGAAACTGCCCGTAGAGGACCAGACAAACCATGTCCTCTTGGGATCTTCTCCCTTTGTCACCAGACTGAAGGCAAATAGCCATGGGTCTAAGGCTGAGGAGAGAGGAAGGGTAGGGTAGTCTTGGATTTATGCATCTGTCCTCTTGTCTCTAGGTTGGATATTATCTTGTCTCTACTGTAATAAGACTCTGGATGCCAGACTTATTCCAGGCATCTTGGGTATTCAAGGATGTAATCAGTATGTGTTTTGTAAGATGGGGCAGGCATCAACTTTGAGTTCCACTCTTTCTTTTTTTTTAATTTTAATTTTTATTATTTTTTAAAGATTTTTATTTATTTATTCATGAGAGACACACAGAGAGAAAGAGGCAGAGACAGAGGGAAAAGCAGGCTCATCGCAGGGAGCCCGATGTGGGACTTTGATCCCGGATCCTGGCATCAGGCCCTGAGCTGAAGGCAGACGCTCAACTGCTGAGCCACCCAGGAGTCCCTCTTTCTTTATTTTTTTTTTAATTTAAATTCATGGTTTGTGTCCCTCTCTAATTTTTCCTACCATGAGAGACTCCTAACTCTGGGAAACAAAGGGTTGCAGAAGGGGAGGTAGGCGGAGAGATGGGGTAACTGGGTGACAGGCACTAAGGAGGGCACTTAATGGGATGAGCACTGAGTGTTATACTATATGTTGGCAAATTGAATTTAAATAAAAACAAATGTAAAAAATAAAAAAGTAAAATCAATTAGTCAACATTATTAGTTTTAGATGTAGTGTTCAATAATTTATCAGTTGCATATAACACCCAGTGCTCATCATATCGTGTGCCCCCCTTAATGCCCATCACCCAATTATGCCATCACCACACTCACCTCCCCTCCTGCAACCCTCAGTTTGTTTCCTAGAGTTAAGAGTCTCATGATTTTTCTCCCTCTCTAATGACTTCCCATTCAGCTTTCCATCCCTTCCCCTATTATCCTCTGTACTGTTTCTTATATTCCACATGTGAGTGAAACCTTATGATAATTGTCTTTCTCTAATTGACTTATTTCACTCTACCCTATAATACCCTCCAGTTTCATTCATGTTGATATAAATGGTAGGAAAGGATGAATACTTACCATTTGCTCTTTCTTGACCCTTCATCATTACTACCCAAATGGCAGAGAGTTCCACTGTATGCCCTCATCACAAAACTCAAGACTCAAGGAGGGAAAATCAGATACCCCAAAAGGTGGTCACCATCCTATCCCTGTGGCCACCCTCACTAGGGCACAGTTCTCCAGCTAAAAAATATTGATTAACTTTTATTTAGTTGGGTTAAGAAAGATTGTCAAAATAGAGTAACTATCAAAATAACAGAGAGCATGTAACTTCCAAATTTGAGGGAAGGATGAGCAAAGGGAAGGCAAACAAAACCATCTCACTCAACCCAGTTGAAGGCACTAAAGGAAGGAGAAAAAGAAACAGAAAAAAAGACACCAGAAAGAAACAAATAAAAAAAAAGAATGAAAAGAAAAAATAAAAGGATGGTAGAAATGAATTGACGTATTTCAGTAATTGGTCAATTTAATTTAACAGACTAGAAAAAGAAATACTGCAATGTGCTAATTAAAAGAAACATACTTAACAACGGAAAGGCATGAGGGTTTTTTGTTGTTGTTGCTTTTTTTTTTTTTCTTTTTTGGTGCCAAGTAGGCTCTGACTGGACCAAAGCTTTCACAAAAACAGCTATAAGATCTGGAAGGAAATGAGTAGGAAACTTGAATGCATTGATAGTGAGCACAAGCAAACACATATAGGTAGATTCTGCAGGGGAGTAGCTACTTGGAAAAAATGCTGTGAATGTGTCCGTTTCCTATATATCCTATTTTTACACATTGAGGTCAGGTTTAAGCTGCATGGCATGAGACAACTAAAACTGATAGAAAACCATACAGTCCTCCTTGAAGAACCAGGGGACAGATTTGGGACAACCACAACCACTGGAAAGTGAGGGAGTAATCTTAGGAGGAGAGAGGCAATGGGAGAGAGCTTGTGACTTTATGGCCGCCCCTCAAGTTGGGTTTGTCTGGTGTCTCCTCATGATTAGATTCAGCTTACACACCTTTGGCAGGAGTGCTACAGAAGAGGTAATGTGTCCTTCTAAATGTGCCATCTCCTATGAAGAGGCACCTTGTGTTGTCTTGCGCCATTACTGGTAAGTGAAATTTTGGCCACTTGGTTAAGATGAAGTTGGCCAGGTTTCTCTGTTGCAAAATGACCAATATTCCTTTTGAATTGATAAGCAATCTGTGAGGAGATTCTTTAAGACAACGCATAGCTCTTATTCGTCATCAGACAGTCGCATAAAGGCTTTAACATCTGTTGATGATTTTTACCTGAATCACTCATTACTATGATGATTGAAAAATATTAAGTTTATTTTTATTATCCTTGAACTAATTATGTTTTTTATATATTGGCAGCAAGCTGTTAGAAAATGAAATAAAACATCAATTCCATTTACAATGAAATACTTAGGAAAGGATTTAACAAAGGATGTAAAGGACACATACGTGGTTGTACACTTAAAAATGGTTAAGATATTACTCAGCCATTAGAAACGACAAATACCCACCGCTTGCTTCGACATGGATGGAACTGGAAGGTATTATGCTGAGTGAAATAAGTCAATCGGAGAAGGACAAACATTATATAGTCTCATTCATTTAGGGAATATACAAAATAGTGAAAGGGAATAAAGGGGAAAGGAGAAAAAATGAGTGGGAAATATCAGAAAGGGAGACAGAACATGAAAGACTCCTAACTCTGGGAAACGAACTAAGGGTGGTGGAAGGGGAGGTGGGTGGGGTGTGGGGATGACTGGGTGACGGGCACTGAGGTGGGCACTTGATGGGATGAGCACTGGGTGTTATTCTATATGTTGGCAAATTGAACACCAATAAAAAATAAATTTATAATAAAAAATGGTTAAGATGGTAAATTTGTTATGTGCATTTTACTACAATTAAATATAATATAAAAATAGAAAAAACAAATGTGTAAGCACTCACTAATAATTGTTACCTACATAATTATTATATGTGTGTGTGTGTGTGTATATATATATATATATATATATATATATTCTATATATATTAAAGGAAGTAATCCCTGGTTCTCGAGGAGTTTGCGAAAGGAGATGATTCTACTCTGTCAGTGCCAAGTGCCACAGACAGATCCAAGGAAGGCTTGGGGTCTCCTCTGGAGGAATCCCAATGTAGTTCCCCTTGCCCTGTCTAACTCTGCTATGGGTATTCACTGCTCCAAGTCTTCTGTGGAAAGAGATTTTTTTAAAAAAATAGGAAAGACTGCATGGATTGACCAGGTAGATGTTTGGAAGAAATGCATCCAAGTGTGGCCTGCTCAATCCAGCCTGGCCAAGAGTGCCATCTCTGTGAGGTCGTAGCCATGCACACAGAACCTGTACTCTGCCCAAGCAGAAGGACCATGGCCCAGGGAGCAGGAATGATGGAGCCGGACCGGTACTCTTCCCAAGCTATTGACTTTTTCCTTCCACATTTGGCTTATTTCCAATTTTCAGCTGCAGAATTTGATTCAAGTCCAAGCTGTTCTGTGGACAGAGGTTCAGAAATGGCCAAACCACATTATCTGTGGGAGGTGGGTTCTCAGACTCTGGAGGCCTCTTAAGTACAAATGCATGAAGCACCTGGACCTGCTCTGGAGGGCCTTAATTGGATCTGAGGTAAGGAAGTTGCCTGTGTCTCCAGTCCTGCCCTTGGTGACTCAGTCAGGAGAAACTGCCTGTGGGTGTGACATACACCGCAGTCTCACCCTGCCATTGCCTACACACTCCCCGGTCCCAGCCTGTAGAACTGGCCCTTCCCTAGACCCTCCGCCCTGGAAGATGCCATGGGACTAAGCAAGGAACAAAGCAACACGTTTCTGGCTCAGCACCCAGCTGCAGTGCTCTGACCCACAGACTTGCCTGTAATTCCACGTGGATTCCAGCGTTACTCAGAAGTGCTACGAGTTGGGTAGCACCTTCTCCTCTGTCGCTCCACACAGTGACTATAGGATGTGGCTGTAGTTGGGGCGGGTGCCCAGGGCTCTGGCAGGAGTCCCTTTCTGTTCACATTTCCCTGCATCACCACCATATCTCCTGTGCCAGGCAGGGCCTTCATGGTTGTTCAAAGCCACCAAAAGTCACTCTAGGGAGGGAAGAATTCCCTCTGTCCTGATGTGTGCCACACTCTGTTGTGGTGGAGCCCTGTGTCTCTGGACTAACTCCATTGGTTTCTGCTGTCTTTCTTGAAGTCTCTGCTCTTCTCAAGAAGCCCCTTGGTCCTTCCTGCCAAAGACTCCTGGCAGGGAGCCTCCTTGGCCTCCAGCTCTGCCCTCCATTCTTGATTGCTTGAGTCTATAAGTGTTATGTGGCTTATTTGTTCACAGCGGGGGATGGGGATGAGTTAGTATGAAATCGAACTGCCGGAGTCCTAATATCAGGTCTTACTAGCTTGTGACCTTGAGTTAGTTACTTAACTTCTTTATACTTGGCTTTGTCTTGTTAGTTAAATGGGAATAAAAATTACACTCACTTCACAGGTCTGATGGCACAATGCCTGTACTGCTTTTGAGGTAATGCTTGAATGCACAGACAATGTTAACCTTTCTTGTAAGGGATTTGAGAATCTACAGCATATGCTGTGGTCATTCAGCCAGGCTGAGTTGGGGCCTTCTCCCTCTCTGGGTCAGGTAAGATGTGTTAGCACAAGCACAAGGAAGTGTTTGGTCTTAAACTGGCCTCAGGTTTAGATCAGGGTAAACATGGCCTCTGCCATGTTCACAGGGTCCTCTTCACATACCTGGGGAGGAGGGCCAGAGAGGTGAGAAACAGAGGGTGTGGGAAGCAGGTTGTCTGTGGGTTTGTGCTAAGTGCTTACACTGCTCTTCACAGCCTCTGTCTCACCCATCCTCATGACAGTCCAGTGAGGTGGTGGTTCCTCCTTTCTTTACAGAGAAATGCAAATGAGGTGAGATGAATCATCAAATCAGAGAGATGAGGCAAATTCCCTCAGGCCATGTGGCCAATGATGATGATGATGATACAGCTGACATTTAAGCACTTACTTGTGCCAGGTATGGCTCTAAACACCTCATATACATTAACTCCTTTAATCTTAACAACCACTCCTGAGTAAGTATTATTTTTAATTCCCATTTTACAGATGAGAACTCCAAAATGCAGAAAGTTTAAACAACTTGACTAAGGACATAAGCTAATAAGTGACAGATTTAGAACTTGAATCAGGATCGTTGTGACCAGAGTTCAGCAAGCTTTTTCTATAAAGGACTGTATATTAAATATCCCAGGTTTTGCAAACTTTGCAGTTTCTGTCACAGATACTCAACTTTGCCATTGTAGTGCAGAAGGATCTACAGACTGCGTAAACAAATGAGCATGGTTACAATAAAGCATTGTTTAGAAAACAAACAGTGGGACCATGTTAGCCCAAAGACACTGGCCAGAGAGTGTGCACTATGGTCATAACTGCTATATTAAGAGAATGTGGACCCAGAAGCATCAAAGCTCTCTGAGAAATAAGAATCATAGCTGCAAACAAAATGTGAGACAATTCTCTGGCCTTTCCAATGTGCTACAGCATACAACTCATTCAGTGTTAGTACGATTTTATTTATTAAAGATATACTGTTTACCAGGCATCACCTTAAGTGCTTGGAATACACTAATGAACAAAATAGACAGGAAACCCCTCCCTTGTATGAGCTTATCTTCCAGCAATATAGGGTGGGGGAGCAGATAAATAACACACCTAACACATAGCTGAATTATATATACAGTGTGTTAACAGATGTGGGGAGCTGTGGAGAGAAATAGAGCATGGTAAAAGAAATGTGGCAGTAGGAGAAGAAAGCATAGGATGGTGAGTATAGGTCTCATGGAGAAGGTAATATTTTAGCAAAGACTTTACAGAGGTGAGGAGTGAGCCATGCTCATATCTTGGAGAAGAGGTTCCTAGGCAGAGAGAAGAGTCAGTGCAAACGCCCTAAGGCAGGACTGTGCCTGGCTTGTTCAAGAATGAGCGAGAGGTCCATTTGACTTGAGTGTACTGCATGGTGTGGTAAAAGAATGGGGTCAAGAATTAATGTCAGCCTAGTTTTGAGGGGCCTGCAAGCGTGGCAGAGACTTGCCTTTTAGTTTCAGAGACTCAGGGAGCACAAGAGTGACATGAACTGAGGCAGATTATAAATGGATCCCTCTGGGTGCTGTGTTGTGTCTTAGGGTCCATAGCTTTAGACTCAGGTTTCCTCAATTTGGTTCTGATTATTGGTTCCATATTATGCAACATAATTAAGCTTTCTATGCTTGGTGTCCACATCCATCAAACAGAGATAATAAGAACATTTACCATATAGAGCAGTTATGAGCATAAAATGAGAAAATTCTCATGAAATAGAAAAAAAACCCATTAAACATAGTTCTAGGGACATAGTGGACACCAAAAGAATACTGGTTATTTTAATTATATTCAATTTATCTGCCTAATAAAAAATTACTATTTTACTATAATAAACTGCTTGTGAATGTGTGCTTAATACTGATACAGGTGTGTGCTCTTCTACCGTTTCCTCCCTCATCTCTACAGCAAGAGCAGGAGCCACCCTCACCTCTAGGGCACTGCCACTCTCACAAAAGTGGTGAGAATCACCTTGGGGGACATTACTCCTCTGCAGACTGGCACAGCTTTTGGAACAACCTCCATGGTCATATAAAGTCCATGAAGAATTGAGATATTTCCTAAGAAGGAAGGATACAAGCTGAAGCCTGAGGAGAATGAAAAGAGAACAGGAGAAGAAACTGCCCATGGTGATGACAAAGTGTGTTAGTTACCTGTTGCTGTGTAACAAATTATTCTAAAACTTAGCAACAGCTTACAACAGCAAGCATTATTTCACACAGCTTCATAGAATAAGGAATCAGAAAGGTGACATTTACTGGGTGGTCTGGCTCAGGACTTCTCATGAAGTTATAGTCAAGATGTCACAGGCTTCCTCATCAGAAGGCTGGAGTGGAGCTGTAAGGCCTGTTTCTAAGACTGTTCACACATAGCTGTTGTCAGGAGGCCTCAGGTCCCCACCAGACAGGCCTCTTCATAGGCTGCTTGAGTGTCCTTCTGACATGGCAGTTGGCTTCCCCCAGCGGAGAGAGAGCCAGGAGAGATCAGGATGTGGCACCCTGCCACTTCCACCAGGTAGTATATTCTTTAGAAACACGCCACGAAGCCCAGCCCACACTCAAAGGAAAACTAAGCTCCACCTCTTAAATGGTAGAGTATCAAAGAATTTGTGGACAGATTTTAAAACCATCACACAGGATGTATGACTTGGGGCAAAATAACATATCTTAAGTAGTGTCAGTTCAATTTTCAAAAAAGTCCAAAACACAACTCTCACACAAACACAGAGTGAGCATGTGCCAAGGATTTATCATTATTAATAAGTGAAGGAACTAGCAGGATGATAAAACTGATTCAAAAGACATGATCAGTCAGGAAATAAATGGTGGAATGGGTTGGCTGACTTAGATTTAAAACAACAACAACAACAACACCCTGCTTAATGAATTGCAAGGCAATAAAACTGCACCCTCTAGGGCCATCTTTATTACTAGGCAGAAATGATTTGCAATTTATCAATTTCCTCTTAGTTCACACCTAACTTCACAGAGTCTATCTAATCCATAGTCATCAATAAGCCAAAGACATCTGTTTCCTAGAGAATTGAGTAATCGCTGGTGGGGCCTGTTTGACCATGCTCTAGTGTGATATTGGAAACACATGTGGTCACCATTTTGTCTTATTTTCAAGTTTGAAGAACTTAACTTTCTTCATGGCATTCATTTTATTTTTGTCACTTGCATCATCTTAGCTCATTCATTCACCTCTCCATCCATTCATCCTGTACCCATCACCATGAAGCACATTGCAAGGGAGACGAAGCTGGCAGACATAGCCCCCTGTACCCTCAGCAAGCCGCCCCATCTGGAGAGGGGAAGCCATGCACTGGTATCATTCTATCTTAGTCAGAATGAGGACAGAGCTTCTGAAGCCCCACAGATGTGTCCTGTAGGTACATGGGTGCAAATCACTGAGGTCAGGTGATCAGAGAGGGCAGCCTTTTCAAGTGAAACAATATGTATTTCTCTAGAATCACTTTACAAATGAAAGTCGGTCTGCTTAAAACCACTTTTGGGGGGCCTGGGCAGTGTAGCTGGTTGAGCGTGTGACTCTTGGTTTTGGCTCAAGTTGTTATCTCATGAGTGTTTGTTAGAGCTCCTGGTCAGTTGGGCTCTGGGCTCAGCCAGGGGTCTGCTTGAAGATTCCCTCCCTCTGCCCCTCCTCACCCAGCACTCATGTGTTCTCTCTCTTTCATTTTTTTTAAAAGATTCTATTTATTTATTCATGAGACACACACACACACACACAGAGGCAGAGACACAGGCAGAGGGAGAAGCAGGCTCCACACAGGGAGCCCGATGCGGGACTTGATCCCGGGTCTCCAGGATCATGTCCTGGGCTGAAGGCAGGTGCCAAACCGCTGAGCCACCCAGGCTGCCCATCTCTCTTTCAATCCCTCTCAAATAAATATGTAAAATCTTAAACAAACAAACAAACAAACCACTCTGTCTATAGGCCAACACCTTCTGGTATTTCTTTTTCATTTTGTTCCTTTTTGTAGTTATTTTCAGTGTCATTTCCATTTGGCCAATTTAATGATTTTGCATAATGTAGCCTCTATATTTTAAAGTTCTCTGAAAGGTGTTTATCACATTAGAAAACCTCAATATTTTATTTATTTTTGAATGCTTTAAGGCCTTTTTACCTATAAGCTGGAACACAATTTCTTTAAAATTTGTACCTTAACAATAAATGGCTATCAGTCATTAAATTGTTGGTCGTTAAATTGTTATTATGCACTGCCCTCTACCTTTAATTCAGCTCCATCACGGAGAGTGTATGGAGGTATTGAAACCACATGAATTTTTTCCCAGTCACATATTTTTTTTGCCAGTTAGGTATTGGAGAAGGATTGAGTACAGGTGGCATGGACTAGATTTTATTTTCTAAGGAAATAATCAGACACATGAGTGAAGAGGTTGATACAAAGATGTTTGTCATCACATGATTTTCAATAGCAAATAATAATAGACTATAGATAATTGATCATTATAAATAAATGATGCGTCTATACAGTGAAGTGTGTGCAGCTATTCAATGTTATGCCATAATTCATATTCGGTATGGAAAGATATTCTTCTATTTTGCTACATGAAAAAAAGCACGTTGAATAGAGTGTAGGCTCTATGACACAGTTGTGGGAGACAGGATTGACAGTCACATGTATATGTACACAGAGGAAAAATGTCATTGGTTTTCTGATGGTACACTCAAAGAAGACAAGTTTTCTTTCTTTCTTTTTTTTTTTTTTTTTAGAAGACAAGTTTTCATGGATTTTTTTTCCAATCTGGACTTTCAGGTTTTTTCTACGATGAAAATGTAGACTAAAACATTGCCTGAGCAGGAAAGCCCCACCTCTGGCATTTTCCATAGGCCTGGCAAAGGAAGGAAGGACAGAAGGAAGAGAAGAAGGGAGGAGAAAGGGGGAATTTGTTCTGAAATCTGCTTTCCTTGAGGGGCTATTTGCATTGAAGCCTTTGGGTCTGGAAGTGTCTAAGGTCTGGGAGCTGAGTGCTCTTGAAGAGCTGGAAAGCCCCTTGGAAATTCATCAGAATTGCTGAAAGAATGCTATCTGCAGAACCTTCCTTCCCTGGGAGAGGTAATGAACAGTAGGTGTTTCCAGAGGCTTAGGGTGGTGTGAAATACCTGGGAAACCCTGCTCCTCCTCAGCTTCTGGCAGTTTCAGGGGCTCCTCCCTAGTGCATTATTAAAAGGGCTGAGGCATCCCAGAGGAACGGGCAGATACACAGGCTCTGCCAGGAGAAAGGAGCATTCTGAGGTGTCCTTTGGGGAGCTGGGTTTCATTCTCCCCAGCAGGATTGAGGCTCTCCGCACCTCTAGAACCCTCTGTTCTGTGGGGGATGTTCACATACTGTGGGCGGGGTCAGAAGGCTGTTTGCTACCCAGGCCCCTGCCAGCTCAGTCTATATCTCCACCTAAGATTTTGTGTTATTTCAGAATAAGAGAGTCTACACACTTTGAAGCTAAAGATGGTCCTGAGTGGGGCGCTGTGCTTCCGGTGAGTATCTGAACCTCTGATTGGGTGTGTCCTCTGGGGGAAGTAAGTTATGGGTAGACCCGTTGTCCATCCTTTCTGGGTAGAGAAGGGCTGTGGCTGCCCAGAGCTGGGGCTCTCATGGGTGGGTGGGCAGCTCGGAAGTTGTGAACAGCCCTTCATTGTCCTAAGAGAAGTTTTTCCAGCCTCTGTCAAGCTGAGGCTGGCCACCTCATGGGGGTTCCCTGATGAGAAGAGGGAGCAAGTGCATCAGTCTGTGTGCAGCCGCAGCCCTGAGTATCCATAATGAGAAGGGAAGTCAGGAGACCCAGTCGGAGCTGTTACCACCCACTGGGATGAATTGATGTCAGTCCAGCCACTCTGCTCCATTACCTCCCTGCTGCCCTTCAGGGCGAAACAACAACAAAATGATTTAGTCAATCAATCTCTCTGTCCACTGGCGTGTACTGAGCCAGTCAGTCTGCTGCGTTCTGGATTTTGCACTAGTGACTGAAAATGGTCTTTGCTTACTCTGAACTCAGAGTCTACCATAGCTTTTCCCAACGTGTGTTCTGTAGATCCCCAATCCTATGAGTGGCTTTACAGTGCTGCTCCTTGATCAAGTCATGTGGGAAATACCACTGTGTCTTCTTATAAGAGAACCACAGTGCAATGCAATATATTAGTAACTTTGAATGAGATTTGTTTGTGTTTAGCCATCACTGAACCAGTTTTCACATAGCATACTTATTTCCATATAATTTCTGAAGAAACCCACTTTAGGATATATTTTTCACCTCACAGGATGTCAAAAAATCAACTGTGATCAGAGATGAGAAATAAGTTTGAAAAGTAAAATGAAATAATTTTAATTTTTTGTACTTTTTAAAGATTTATTTATTTATTTGAGAGAGAGTGTGCCTAGTGGGGAGGGGCAGAGGGAGAGGGAGAGAGGAACTTAAGCAGACTTTGCACGGAGCTCGAGCCTGACACAAGGCTCAATCTCATGACCCTGATATCACAACCTGAGCTGGAAACCAAAAGTCTGATGCTCAACTGACTGAGTCATCCAGACGCCCCAAGAATTTTAAATGTAAAGATATTCCTCACTTAATAAATGGAAGTAAATGTGACTTCATGTCTTTAAAAATGATTGAAGAATCATATTTTCATCTGGAAGAGGCTTGGGGATTATCTAACCCATTGTCTTAATTTAGCAATGGGGAGACTCAGGCCCAGAGAGAGCAAGCAGCTTATCTGTTGTGACTCAGCAGCAATGGTGGCACAGCCAGACAAGAACCCAGCACTCTGACTCACAGTCCACACATGGAGAATATTGGTTGGTGTAGAAAAGATGGAATAAGGTGAAGGAGCAAAATCAAGAGTCAGATGGGAGGCTGTGTTATTATCTCATTGGTAGGGTATGAGCCCAGCAGGCTGGCAGAGAAGGTTGGGCAGTTACTTCTGGCACAGTGGGAGGAGACAGAGACAATGCCTGATACTGGGGGACTCTGTAGAGCCCAGCCAGCCTGAACAAACACCCATCCCTCCCCTAACTAAGTGTCTTGATGTTTCAGAATGAAGGATGCAGCACTGAAGGTACTTTATCTGCATGATAACCAGCTTCTAGCTGGAGGGCTGCATGCAGGGAAGGTCATCAAAGGTTGGTGGTAAAAAATGACCCTATGTCCCTAGGTGTCTATACACTGAGAGGAGGGGGCCTGAAGAGGGCTTAGAATAGCTATGCAAACTGGCACAGGCCTACAGATCCCAGACCTGACACAGTAGAGGGGACATCATAAAAGCAGGACAATTAAAATACTATACCTTGTACCAAAGTGAGGACACATGCCCCAGTGCCACCTGAAGCCTCTATGCAAACGTGTGAATATTTTCCAGGATGAATGCTTTGTTCTTCCCTCATAGGTGGACTTAGGCCAAACCTTCCTTTTCCTGGGACCCAGTACTGAGGAGAGATCTGAAACAGGCCTCTAGGCCTTTATTCCCATGTGAGAGTGACTTTCCACCCCTTTACACAGGGTCCCCTCTGCTCTGTGGGGATTCTTGGTTACTCAGAGTGATGCAACCCAGATAGCAGGTGGTACCATCTGGCCTCATGCTTACTTCTTCTGCCCCATACACTATGACAGGTTTTGTTTCTAAAATAGCACATACCTGCCCACTTGGGACACCTTTACTGGGCTGTGGAGCCAGGCAGATACTCCTGCCAGGCTGTGTGTGCTTGTGTGTATGTGTGTATGCATGCATGTATGTATGTGTGAATGTGTATGTGTTTGTATGTGTGGTGGGGGATGGTACAGAGAAGAAGGAGACCCTCTTGTTCTCAGGAATATCACAGAAGGTATAAATATGCCTGAATAAATCTGATGATAGTCTTACCAAATCAAGTTTCCAAAACAAGGCCAGAAGGGCAAGAGGCATTAAAGGAAATGGTCAGATCTTCCCTAGAGCTTAGAAAAGACTTGAAGGTTTGAACCTGGATAAGAGGATGGGCCTAGGGATGGGAATATGTATGGTACAATGTCCTTACATGCCTCAATGTCATTGGGCCAGTTGGCAAGAGACCACCCTTCCCTAGATGACAGCGGCTAACAGGCTTCCCTTTTCCCAGTCTAGGGACAGGATGTCTCATGCAGGTCTTGCTCTCCAAAGTCCACGATGTAGGGGAAGATTCCCCTGAATATGGCTCCCTTTCTCTAGGTGAGGAGATCAGTGTTGTCCCCAACCGGTCTCTGGATGCCAAGCTGTCTCCAGTCATCCTGGGCGTCCAGGGAGGAAGCCAGTGCCTGTCGTGTGGGACAGGGCAGGAACCAACTCTGAAACTAGAGGTGAGTCCTGTGGGGGCTTCCTTGCTATCTGACCTCATAAGCCAGCAGATCCTGAAGCCACTGGGCCATGCATCCTAGGGCCTGAGCTCCTCTCCCTCACAGGGTTCTGTGATTGCAGCCCTGCCTTTCCATGCCCCCAGCCCAGTTCTCCTGCCTCCTCCACTCCTTCCCCTCACCTGCCCCTCTGCTCACAGCCAGTAAACATCATGGAACTCTACCTTGGTGCCAAGGAATCCAAGAGCTTCACCTTCTACCGGCGGGACACGGGGCTCACCTCCAGCTTTGAGTCAGCTGCCTACCCAGGCTGGTTCCTCTGCACCGTGCCTGAAGCAGACCAGCCTCTCAGACTTACCCAGCTCTCAGAGGATGCCAGCTGGGACAACCCCATCACAGACTTCTACTTCCAGCAGTGTGACTAGGGCAATGCATCCCTCAGAACCTACCTGAGCAGAGGCAGCTCAGGCGGGGCAGAGGTGGAGGAGGACACTGATGGCAGCCACCCACCATCTGCTCTCAGGGCCTCACCTCTGGCTGGCACTCGGCCACTCTCCCTTTTGATTCCCAGTTTAGGTAAATCCTTCTGAGATTTGGGGCTTTGTCCACATTTTCTTTCCCTGTTGAGTGGTGCTACTTCTGTGGAATCTTGCAAAAACCACTCAAGATGAATTGGAAATCACATAAAAAGGTTCCTAAGGGGTCAGGGTTGAGGGAATTGTGGAAATCCTTCATGCTTCATGGTAACTTACCCAGTAGTCTGGAGCCCCACAGACCAGTCCATCCCAAGTTGAGCCTATTAGGGCCACCAGCTGCTCACATGAAGTCCTGTCATCCACCAGTATGCAGAATAGGGAGGTCATAGAGTTAGAGACCCAAGGCCCAGCCCCATCCCTCTTCCTTACAACTCAGCTGCCATCATATTCTATCTTTTCCATATCAACCCTCGTGCTCTAGCCATGGCAGCAGAGGGTGGTGATGTCCGAGGAATGACTCCAGCTCAGAAGGCTGAAGAATGTCCAGGCATTACCTTTTGAAGCCTGAGGTACCATTAAAATCCAAGATACTGGTATCTATTCCCATGAAAAGTTGCTCGTGGCATTCTAAGTGAGAAGAGCAAATTACAAAGTAGCATATCTTGTAATTTCATTTTAATTTAAAAAATATCTATATGTGTCTGCATAGAAGTCTGAAAGAGTTTACTTCAATTTTAGCAATATCAATTTAGCAATTATAGGTGATTTTTCTTTTTGTTCTTTTATTTATTTGCATTTTCTAATTCTTCCATGATGAAGATGGACTCCTTGTGTAATAAATAAGTTAATCTTGGGGAAAACAGAGCAGACAATATTTGTGACCATCCTCGGCACTCCCTGAGTGAAATTCAAATTGAATTGAACTCTGCTGGTCAGCAGCAGCAAGAATCAGAACATAGATCTCCTCAAACCTGCAAAGAAAGAGAATATGATGAGTTAGCATGGTTGAAATCTCCTGAAGAAGGAATTTATAGAAAGAACAATTCTGGACCTAGAGTGGTCACAGCTCCCTAAGATTGCAAGGTGTGGGTTTCAGCCTCCAAAGGATCCTGTGCTGGTTGAAATTTATTTCCTTCTGGATACCTTAGACTGTGACCTTATTTGGAATTAGGTTCTTTGCAGATACAATTAGTTAAGAGGTCATGCTGTATTCGGGTAGGCTCTAAATCCAACATGACTGCATGTGCAAGAAAAGGAGAAGACACGTAGGCACACAGAGACCAGGAAGGCCATGTGAAGATGGAGGCAGAGATTGTACTTTCACTGCAATAAGGCAAGAAATGCCATGATTGAGGCAACTGCCAGAAGCTAGGAAGAGGCAAGGAAGAATTTTTTCCCAAAGCCTTCAGAGGGAGGATGGCCTTCTAGTCTCCTGAACTGTGAGAGAACAAATTTCTATTATTTTGAATCACCAGCTGTGTGGTAATTGGTTGTGGTGGCCCTATGACATTAACACAGCCGTTGCTGATCCCATCTCACATCGTGTGTGTGTCTTTTCCCACATTGTACCCACATTTTCTCTGTGACCAACAGAATGTGGCAGAGGTAATATTATGCCACTTTTGAGATTAGATTACAAAAGACTCTGCAGCCTCTATCTTGTTTTCTCTCTTTGTTTACTTGCTCTGGGGAAGCCAGCTGCCATCTCCTAAGCAGCCCTAAAAAGAGACCCATGTGTTGAAAAATGAAGCTCCTACCAACTGCCACATAAGTGCATTTGGAAGCAGCTTCCCCAGCCCCAGTCAGGCATTCAGATGACACAACTCTGGCCGACAACTTGATTGCCACCTCAAGAGAAACTCTGAAGCAGAACCACCCTGCTAAGCGGGTCTAGATCCCCAACTCTCAGAAACTGAGAAAATAAATGTTTTTGCTTTCAGTTGCTAAGGTTTTTTTTTTAAGATTTATTCATCTTTTGAGAGAGAGAGAGAGAGAGTGAGAGCACAGGCACACATAAGTGGGGAGGGCAGAGGGAGATAGAGAATCTCAGGCAGACTCCCAGTGAGCATGGAGTCTGACACAAGGCTTGATCTCATAACCCTGAAATCATGACCTGAGCTGAAACCAAGAGTTGGACACTTAACTGACTGAGCCACTCAGACTCCTCAATTAAATTTTGGGGTCACTTGTTATACAGCAATGAGATAACTAATACAGAGGGAAAGAGAAAGAAATACATTTATTTTATTATGGTTACAATTTTCTCCAATAGTTTCATTTCCCTTCTCAAAATTAACATCTGACCTTTTATTTCCCCAAACATTCTGTTTAAAAGTTGATCATACTAAATTTGTTGAATATTCTCTGTTCCTGCAAGATTTAGTTCCTCCTTGATTACCTTTGCAGTTCCAGTCTGACATGCCAAGGACTGTCACTCCAGCACCCCTACCTTCTAAACTCTAGGGGATCAGAACAGAAGCCAGAGGAGAGGTCTAAATCTGAGCCCCAGGCATTCTTCCTGCACCTCACCAGTCAGACAAGCTTGGCAGGTTCATATTCTGCTGAGGCACTAGCAAGGAGGTGGCCAGACCAGAAGGGTCTGTCTCCGTGGAGCTACTGAGACCCAGATGCCGCCAAAGCCTTCAGGTAGCAGACAGCATAAGTTGTATCACAGACCTCTCAGAAGTATCAAGAACATGAGCTCCGGGCATCAAGCTTGTTTCTACAGATCCAGTTCACACTCTTTCTTTGCCCACAGGCCCATTCATAGTCTCATATCATCATCTCCTCCAAGAAGGCTTTGCTGAATTGAGATCTCTGGTTATCTACTCTGTGCTACATTGCTATGCCAACTTCTATGGCCCCTGAAATGACCTCAAGGTCAAGGCTGTATCAATTTGTTTCTAAGCACCTCAAATAATATTTGACAAATAACTGGAAATCAGTGAGTACAGAAGGTGGAAACTATTCTTCCACCCTGGAATATTCTTTCTCTCTCCTCCACCCATCTAAATGGGCCCACCTTTCAAGGAGCAGCTGAAATTTCACCTCAACCTGGAAGCTTTCTCCAGCCTAAAGTGATTGATTCATCATTTGTAAGATGGTAGAGTTCAAAACGGTTTCAGCAGAGATAACCTGATATGAATCCATAGAAAAGGAAGGAGTATTAAATGCTGCCTTTAGGAATGTATAGGCTAGGGGACCCTGGCATCCTGACTCTTTTTTGAAAGAGACATAGTGGTTTTAGATTTCTTCAATTTCAGTATAAGCCCCCAGATTGGCCTGTATTTATAGAGGTGAAATGCATTGGTGCCAGTTATAGGCATTGAGGACTACAAGTGTGTTCTGAGTAATAGAGAGTGTCCTAAGACCAAATCCTAAGGGCAGAGGCTAAGATGCTGAAGCTCTTTATCCTGGAGAAGCAAAGCACAGAGAGCTCCATTCAAACACTCAAAGCTCTGCCTCATAGAAAAATAAACTTGTTCTGTGTAATTCCAGGAGGCACAAGCAGGACTAATGAGTAGAAATTATGTGTGACCCAAAAATTTTAACCGCAAGGACCACATACACTGTTAGGGTTCCTTTAAGAGGTTGCGGAAGTGTTGAAGAAGAGCCTGATTAACTATGTCTCAGGGGTGCCGTCGCACAGGTTTCTCCATTTGGAGGAAGCCTATATGCCATGACTCAGGCCCTTTCAATTCTGGGAATTTTTTTTTTTTTAATTCAAGGAGATTCTCTGCCTCTATCGTTTCCAATGTGCTCTTGTCCCACAGATTAGAGTCTGGCCTTCTTAATTATCTTTTTAAGTGTTTATGACTTAGCTCCCCAGCTGAACCGTAAAGCTATCTAACAACAGGGACTATGCACTGCATGTCTTTGTCACACAGCAGTGAAATGCTCAGTAAATGCTCATTGATTACCTGGCATAATACCCCATGTGTTGGCCCTTTCCAGAGAGATAAGAGATTGGGAGAGGGGTGAAGAATGACTGTTGGCCTTAAGAAACAGAAATTGGGTCCCCTCCCTCCCATCTTTTCTTATCTGTCACCCTTTAAGCATCTGCATGAGGACCTCTCCTACTTTCTTACCAGGCCCTTTGTGGAACTGTGCAAATGACTTTAGAGTGAAAATTACCATAAGGCAGATGGTCCCCAGAGAACACTATGCTAAGCTTCTCTGACCCTTGTGAATAGATAGATGGGTGGATGGGTGGATTGGTGG
Source organism: Canis lupus baileyi (assembly GCF_048164855.1). Taxonomy (NCBI): domain Eukaryota; kingdom Metazoa; phylum Chordata; class Mammalia; order Carnivora; family Canidae; genus Canis; species Canis lupus. The sequence continues at coordinate 27,747,330 of NC_132849.1, read as the reverse complement.
ATGGGTGGATCGTTGGTTGATTGGACAGACAGATAGGTGGATGGATGGACTGAGTTAAGTAATGTTGATTAGAGGCTTGAGTATTCTCTTTACTTCTGCCCTGCTCACACTGTCATGTGTCCAAGCACTTCAGGGCATGTGATGGCTGCTCAGTCCCAGCATGTATCTAAGGTCAATGTCCTCTGTAGGTGGGTTTCCTTAGATGTTCTGTGTCATCAACCTAGTATCAGCTAATATAGGACCTGTTGAAAAGCTTCCCTCCCCTCTTTCCAAACTGGGCCATACATGTAATGCCATCAGTCCCCTCTCTTATCTCACTGGCTGCAGCCTGGCTTAAAACACCAAAGGTTGCTCTGTCTTTGGGCCCCTCAGATGCATCCCCTCTTGCCTCCTCTACCTCTCTAAGTCTAGGACAGAGCCCCATGGGGGCACCAAAGGGAAGGTAATATGAAGACATCTGACCCCAAGACTGTCTACCTGGCTATTGAAAACACCAATAACAATGTCAATGACAGTAGCTATGAGCAGGGGCCCAGCGACTGGCTTCTGCTAGGGGTTAATGGATGAGTCTCTCCCCCTTCAACAAACACTCATTAATGCCCCACCTTCTTATTATCCACTCTGTACTAAAGGCATTGTGAAATTTCTAGTCTCTTCTTTCCCATCCTAGAGCCAATTATAAAGATTGCTGCAGGCTTGACCCACCCTGACCAGACAGTATAAACTCAGGGCAGATGCCCTGGAGAAATCAGTTGGACATTCCAGGCTTCCAGGATTACAGGTCAGTGGTTGATAGGCAGTATTCTATCTCTCCTTCTCGTTTTCCTTCTCATTTCTGTCAATATTTCTGATACATCCCCTCCCTCAATGCCTCTTGGCAAGCTCTCTAGATAACAAGGTACCCCCTGCACAGAATTTCATGGGATGCTAAATAAGTCTGGGAGCACATAGAAAGAATTTGAGAGAAGGCATTGGTTAAGCCAAGTCAAGATTTAAAAATACTTAGATAAGAAGATTTTAAAAAGTAATTTCAGATAGCTAGGCCAGTGGAATTCAAGTGTGTGGTGAGGCTTGGGGTATGCCCCGGTGCTTGCTGTAGTGGTCAAGGACAGTACAGTGTTCGCAGGGTTCTGGTGTCACCATCATGCTCTGTTTCAGCAAAAGCAAGCCCCCTTTATCTGTTTTACTTTCATTAGGTTTCCTTGTAAATTTTCATTGTGAAACTTAGTTTTGAAAAATACTGACCTTGCCTAGCCTCTCATTGTAATAACTAGTGGGAGGCCCAGGGACTACAGGGGATTTTCTAAGGTGGCAAGACAAATTGGTAGCAGATTTAGGTCTAGAACCCAACCGCGGTTGAAATCTCCCATGTGTGTTTCTATGTCCTGGTTGTAAGTATATGTGTGTGTCATGGTGGTGGGAAGAAGATACATGCTACCCTTCATGGATCAAGATATTCTTAACTTTTATAAGGGAAAATATGTCTGTATATAGAACAATACACAATACAGTGAAATTTAATAGGAGTTCAGAGTAGGGTTACAAGAGTAAAGATTCATTAAACTCTGAGTCATGGAATCATAGATAGGTTGATTTGGAAAGAATCTTAATAACCACAGACTCTAATTCTATGATTTTATAGATGCTGAAACTGAGAACTGGAGGTTAAGTGACATAACTTCATATGTCTGAGCTGTTACTCTGACCTGATAATTAATTTGGTAGAGCCAGAGACTCAATCTATGGATAAATGATAACATATCCAGTGGCTCTAATGCCAAAAGACCTGAATGGATGGAAAGGATGGGGCATGGCTTTTGAGCCATGGAAATCAAAGACAACTCTGAGCATGCCCACTGGAAAGATAAGAAGAAGGCACGTGCCTAGAGGGGTGGTTTAGTGTCCACAGAAAAGTAAATACACTCATAAAAGTGAATCAGGGCCAAATGATGATGAAATGGGCAGCCACTGTAGATTCTAGAGTGGGGTGGGGATGTTGTGAAAGCAATACCTAGAATATAGGTCCAGGTACCTCACATAGGTTGGACTAGATTAAAGGTAGAAAAATCAGGAATCCAGGCACAGGTCCAGTGGCTATTAGGAAGACAAAGTTACATTTTAGGGGCACCTAGGTGGCACAGTTGGTTAAGCATCTGACTCTTTATTTCAGCTCAGGTCATGATTTCTGGGTGGTAGGATTGAGCCCTACATCGGGCTCCATGCTCAGCATGGAGTGTGCTTGAGATTCTCTCTCTCTCCCTCTGCTTCTCCTACTCATGCTCTCTCTCTCTCTCTCTCAAATAACTAAATCTTTAAAAAGGAGACAAAATTACATTTTTTATAAAAGATCTTATTTATTCATGAGAGACAGAGAGAGAGAGAGAGAGAGGCAGAGACACAGGCAGAGGGAGAAGCAGGCTCACCATGGTAAGCCTGATGTGGGACATGATCCCAGGACCCTGGGATCATGACCTGAGCTGAAGGCAGATGCTCACCCACTGAGCCACCTAGGTGCCCTGACAAAATTACATTTTAAAGAATAACTTATCAGTACTTGTTGGTAAATCAGACTTAGAATAAGGAAAAGGGGGGAGATGAATGGGCTGAGAGGAGGAAAAGATTGATTTGATTTCATATCTGTTTGGTTGAGTGTGATGGCAGGATGTCCAAAGGTAGGTGTCCTATAGACTGTTGGAGATAAAATAGCATGTTCAGTTGGGGCTTGGGAAGCATTAGACCAAGATGATCACTGCAGCTCTGGAAATGAGTGAATGGCAAATCCATGCAGTACAAGAGAAAGTGCTTAGGACTTAGACTTGTGACTTCCACCTTAGGAACACCGCCAAATGGAAGGGAGAATCTACATGAACCTGAGAAGGGGAAAATGGAGGTGTGAATGAATCAATCAATGTCAAGAGCTCTGAAGAGGCAGAAGCCAAATATTAGAGGAATCAAAAGAGTCTTTAGATTTGGCTCCACAGAAGTTAACATATGGGTTTGGAGAGAACATAGTCCACATAGAAAATGTATAGGAGAAAGAGGAGAGGGTGTGATGGAGAAAGCCTAGCACTACTTGGATAATTGTTTTTGACTCAGGACAGGTGGATTGATGAAGTCTGAGACAGGCAGAAGTGGTGTCCAGAGAGGACTATAGACCAAAGTCCAGGGAAAGGTCACTTGGTGATGATAGGGAAGGGAAAGCTTAAGGTATGGAGTGTGTGGTGCATTGAGAGGGATCATGGCAGACACTCAGCACCAGAACCCCAGGCTCTCTGATGGACGAGAGGCCGGCTTCTCACTCCTATTCACCTCATCACAGTCTAGCCAGAACCCAGGTAGGGGGTGGCTGATATGGGAGTCTTTGAGAAAAATACTGGGATTTAGGGTTAGGCCGGGACAAAAGGCTTCTGGGGCCCCCAGGGATCCAGCTGGACTGGACCAGCACTGAATTTCTGCCCGCCTCCCCATGTGCTGACAGTGACCAAGAGTGGGAGTCCTCATCCTCACACACAGAGCCCTCCACTTGATCTGTCCCAGCCAGACTTTGGCAAAGCTACTAGGCTTCCCATATTTTTGCAGCTACAACCAAAGGAGCCCCAGTGGTTCAGTTGAGAGATGGCACAGCATTAAGAGTGCTTGCACTGAGGCCACGCTGCTGGCAGCCTGTCCATCTTACTAGTCCTTTGCCACTCAAAGTGTGGCCAGGGACCAGCGGTATTCATATCACTTGGTTTCATGTTTGAAATGCACAGTCTCAGGTTCCAGCCTAGACCTAGGGAACCAAAATCGGCAGGTGATTTATATGTTCTACTGAGAGTGAGAAAAATCGAGATGGTGTACCAGTTCCCAAGCCTGGCTAGTCATGGAGTCACTTCAAACACTGGAGAATCAGAAACTTTAGCCCAGAAAATAGTACTTATCCAGAGGCCCCCAGGTGATTGGTGGGCAGGCGTGTTTGGGAGCCAATGACTTTAACTGATTTCAATTTTTTTTATTGGAGTTTGATTTGCCAACATATACCATAACACCCAGTGCTCATCCTGTCAAGTGCCCCCCTCAGTGTCCATCACCGTTTCACCCCATCCCCCTGCCCACCTCCCCTTCCACTACCCCTTGTTCATTTCCCAGAGTTAGGTGTCTCTCATGTTCTGTCCCCCTCACTGATTTTTCCCACTCATTTTCTCTCCTTTCCCCTTTATTCTCTTTCTTATTTTTTATACTCCCCAAAACGAATGAGACCATATAATGTTTGTCCTTCTCCAATTGACTTACTTCACTCAGCATAATACCCTCCAGTTCTAACTATGTCGAAGCAAATGGTGGGTTTTTGCCATTTCTAATGGCTGAGTAATATTCCATTGTATACATAGACCACAGCTTCTTTATCCATTCATCTTTCGATGGACACCGAGGCTCCTTCCACAGTTTGGCTATTGCTGCTATAAACATTGGGGTGCAGGAGTCTCAGTTTTTCACTGCATCTGTATCTTTGGAGTAAATCCCCAGCAGTACAATTGCTGGGTCCTAGGGTAGCTCTATTTTTAACTCTTTGAGGATTTCAATTTTTGAAAAAAATGAAAACCTGCTTTATACTGCAAAGGAAATTCATGTTCATATAGTAAAGATGTTAAGACATGTTTAAAAGGAAATCACTCATAATTCTGCCTGCTGAAGACAGGTGGTGTAACAATATGGACAGTCTTTATCCCTGGGTGTATCTCTCAGTGTGTGTGCCTTTAAATGGGATCATAAGGCACACATTCTTTATAACCTGAATTTTCCACTTCCCATATTTTGATGTTGTAAAATGTTCTTCCACAATATCATCTTTAATGTACATGTTTCTTATTTACTTAATTTGCCATCATTTTTTAAACTAATGATGTGCTATTGGACATTTAGCTTATTTCCAAATTCTTACTACTGTCTGAATAAAGTGAACATCTTTATAATTAAACATTTGGACAATCCATTACTTTTCCTTATAATAAGGGGAACAGGTGATATTAAAGTATGTGTAGAATGTTTTAAGATTTTATTTTATTTTTTTAAATTAACTAATTAATTAATTAATTAATTTATGATAGTCACAGAGAGAGAGAGAGGCGCAGAGACACAGGCAGAGGGAGGAGCAGGCTCCATGCACCGCGCCACCCAGGGATCCCTGTTTTAAGATTTTAATCATGTCACCGACATCCATCAGAATTTGCACTCCTAGAGGCACCCTGTTATTCTTTGCTCTCACCAAAACTTAAATGCCCACCTCCAAGTTCAGGGATGGAAAATGACTTGTCCACAGTGACTAAGTGGCAGATCCAGTACTAACACTGGGCACTGGAGCTCAGTGCTACTGGCGTGGCCAGAAGCCCTGCTGTCATCATCAACCTGTTCCTCCTCACCCACTTTTCAAAATGTCCCTCCATGTCAAACTCTCTCCCTCTGAGCCCTGCTCCTTTCTGTCCCCATTCTTTCCCCTGTTCCTTCTTAGTTTCTACTATCCCCTCTTTTTTTTCTATTTCCTCTTCTTACTCAGTGAGAATCAGACCTACTGTGTATACCTCAGCCCCAGCCGCCCTTGCATTTACTTTTCTGGGCTACTTTTAATGGCTACCACTCTTTTGCCCTGATTGACTCTGGGTTTTCTTCCTTGCTAGGTTCTGGAATGGCCTTTCTGAAGGTGGTCATTTTGGGGAAAAGCTCTAGGGCAGGACAATCCAACCAGAAGGAGAGGAGAGCCGTGTGAAGCTTTGTGGTCCGGGATTAATAATAGGATACAATTTAGATCACTCATCCTCAAATTTGAGTGGTCCAGGATTAATAATAGGATACAATTTAGATCACTCATCCTCAAACACACAAGTCTCTATATTTCAGGCCTGTCCTGTTTTACATCTGGAGCAGAATGGGGGTGGGGTGGGGTGGGTGGTCTCTTTCACAGTCTTGGCAGAATGTTCCAATCTCTAGGAATGAGGCTAACCCTGAAGGGAGATCCTACACCCTCCAGCAGCAGGCTGGTGATGCCTCCCGGTAGCGCTGCTATTCCCTCAGCTCAGGTCGGGGAGGACAGTAGTGTGGTGACTCTAGGACCAGGCTGGGCAGTGGGACATGATTTGAGCTCAGCTCATCCCCAAACTGTGAGGCTGGAGCACATGCCACCTCAGTTTCATCCCCAGGAAGTACTCCTGTCTAAAATCTTTGAGGAACCCATTCTTTGGTTTCCCCAAGCTAGCACCATGCACATGTCATGGGCTCACACCCCTGCCAGATGGCCCCAGAGGAGGGTGAGGCAGAGCTGCCTGGAGCTTGCTGGGCTGGAGAGACCATGGTGGATTCCAGCAGGCCAATTATACATAAGCAGCCTAGTGAGATCTTTCCAGTTTGTGATTTAATGATTTGGGGACCCCTAGGGAGCCTGCCCCCAGCTCTACATACCCTCCTTCTCTGACAGCCCTTCTCTCCTTCTCTCTCAGCAAGGACCAGTCACCCACAATCACAGGAATGTGCTCCCTCCCCATGACACGATACTACATGTAAGTCTTCCTGGAGTCCTTCCTTTATGAACCAGGGGTTTAGGGATGACATGGGAAGAGGGAAAGAAGGCTAAGGATAGGGATGCAGCTCCTTCTCACCCAAAAAATCTCAAGTGACCCATAATTAAGCTTATTCATCATGATCATAACAATAGCTCTGTTTCCTGAGCATCCTCAAGATGCCAGCCCTTCTACTGCCTTGCCTCCATCCCGAGTAACCTACAAGGGAGACATGACTGAGTCCATTCAAACCAAAGCTCAAAGAGGTTACATAAATTACCTCATGTCACACAGAGCCAGGATTCACCCTCTGTGCTGCTCCGTCCTCCTCTCTCCAGGAACTCAGAGACAATTTTGAATCTCAGTGACAGCATCTTTATATGTCAGCCTCCGTGGCCTTTATTCCCTGTCTGCACTCCCAGCTGTCACTTTTACCTCATTTGACATTCGAGACACTACTTAGAGTGTATATTTTATTGCCTGTGATTTTTTTCATTGTAAACTGCCTCCAGCCCTTTGAGAAACAAGATGAGACATAACACAAATAAAACAGGACTGACTTCTGGGCTGCATTTCCTCAGTTCCACCATGGGCCTGCCCTGTGCTAGACATGAGGGGGCCAGCTGGGGCCTCCAGGAAGTTTCAACGTGCCTAGGATGGCAAGACACATGTGTGTGAAGCACCCAAATGACAAAACAGGTGTCAGCACTTTGGCATATCTAACTTGGGTTCTGGTCTCCAAATAGAATGTTGCTGGCAGATGAATTACCCACAAGTCCTCATTGCCCAGGTTGGAGAGGGAATGCCAATTGGCAAGTCCAAGGTCTTTTCAGAAATTTATTTTTATTGTACAAGTGAACCTACTTTAAACACATACAGTCATTAGCTAAGGATATTATAATTAGCTGTTATTGAGAGAGAAAAATCTCCTGGAGGCGATGGCATTGGCCCAGAGGTTCTGCCCTTGGAGGTAGGGTGGGCTCCCAAGGTCCTGAGAGTGACTGACAGACATTTTGAAGACACCCAAGTGACCGAGCTAATAACCTGCGGGACTTTGATGTTGTGTACATTCAACCACAGTTCCCTCCCTGCTCCCCTGCATGTATTTACCCTCCCATGCCGATCATTGGAACCACTGCCAACCCCAAATGACTGTAATCACACCCTCCAGCTCTTCACTGACCTCCTAAATTTGGCACCCATAGCACGGGCTCACCCTAGAACACACCTTGCATGGAACAGGGTGACCATGTTGCCAAACCTTCTGTCACATAAGATTTTTTTTTTCTGATTTGTGGATTTTACTCTACAAGAAAGTCTTTAAAATATTTGAAGAGCAAACCACATTTATTTTTTTAAAAGATTTTATTTATTTGAGAGAGGAAGCACACATTCGAAGGGAAGGAGTAGAGAGAGAGGGAGAGAGGATTTCAAGCAGACTCTGTGCTAAGCACAGAGCCTGACATGGGGCTTGAGCTTATGACCCTGAGATCAAGACCAGAGATAAAATCTAGAATTGGGTGCTTAACTGACTGAGTCACCCAGGTGCCCCACAAACCACACTTTATTATACACTCAATTAATTCCTTCCTTGAAGGGAATAAACATTTATGCAAAATTGGTTCAGGCCCAGAAAATCTGGGAAAAGAGTCACTCTATTCTAGAGAGACATCTGAGCCTCATTAGGAAATTTCTCAGGAAGGGCATGAAAAGGGGGCTAGCATAATCAGGAAAACTGTCTACCCATTAGTGAGAAGACACTGGCTTCCCTCGCTAGCCCAGAGCCCTGACAGAGGCTAACGCTGGTAAAGGGAGCCTCTGAGAATCATGAGTTCCAGAAGACCTTCCCTTGCCTTAAGGCTGACCTGGTTTCACCTACTCTTGGGTGGAGTCATACACCTACTTCCTCCTGTAGGAGAGAAGAACACCTAAATGCTCAGTGTAATCCTTCAGAGCGTGGGGGTGACTTTGGGGCTTGGTGCTGCCTAAATGGAGCAGGCTGTCAGCTCTACCATCTTGTTCCAGAATTAAGGATGCAGATCAGAAGGCTCTATACTTCAGAGGTGACCAGCTCCTGGTGGGAGATCCCAATGTGGACAACTGCTGTGCAGGTGAGCATCTGGGGCCTCCACCCCCTTGGACACATTCATGCTCCACCTGCCACTGGCTTTCCTCTTCCCTCCTGCCCTGGTGACAGTAAGAAGAGGCAGGGAGCAGCTGAGGACCTCTCCTTTTAGGAGTGTCATGACCGCTGCAGGGGTCCCAGCCTGCCTGGCAGCTTGCATGCAGGGGTCAAGCCAGGTGTGCCCTGGCCCAGTTTTTTCCTGCCCAGGCTTAGCTCACTGAGAACTTACAATCTGGGTCCTTTTATCTCCTGGCTCTCTTCTTTCTTTCCTCCCAGAGAAGATCTGCATACTTCCCAACAGAGGCCTGGACCGTACCAAAGTCCCCATCTTCCTGGGGATCCAGGGAGGCAGTCGCTGCCTAGCATGTGTGGAGACAGGAGAGGGGCCTACCCTGCAGCTGGAGGTGAGAAACCACACCTTCTTCTGGGGGACCCTGAAGGCATGGCCTGGCTTCCAGGATGCTCTGACATCTCTGCACCCATCTGTGGGACTCCCGGCCAGGTCCACACATTCCTCCCCTTCCCTCTACACCTAGTGCCAAGACCCCTGCCCTCCAGAACCTACAGAAGGCCCTTCCCTGGGTATGGACCCTCCCTGTAAAGTCCCTCATTGGCCAACCCCCAGAGGCCTCTAGGGCTGACACTTCAACCAGTGGCCTCATCCTGCAGCAGCCATCTTGCCCCCACAGGATGTGAACATCGAGGACCTGTACAAGGGTGGTGAACAGGCTACACGCTTCACCTTCTTCCAGAGAAGCTCAGGCTCAGCCTTCAAGCTTGAGGCTGCTGCCTGGCCTGGCTGGTTTCTCTGTGGCCCAGCTGAGCCCCAGCAGCCAGTACAACTTGTCAAGGAGAGTGAGCCATTGGCCCGCACTGAATTCTACTTTGAGCAGAGTCGGTAGGGATGCAGGAGGCTGAGCTCCAGGCCAATGCCCCCGCACCAAGCTCATCCTGCTCAGGATCTGTGGTAGGAAAATTATGCCCCTCCTAAAGATGTCCACATCCTAATCCCCAGAATCTGTGAATGTTACCTTACAAGGCAAAACGGACTTTGCAAATGTGATGAAGGTAAGGATCTTGAGATGGGGAGAGCATCTGGATTATCACAGTGGTCCCAGTATAACCACAAGGGTCCTTCTAAGAGTGAGGAAGGAGGGTGAGAACCAGAGAATGGAAAATACTGTGCTGCTAATTTCAAACGTAGGGGATGAGGGCTACCAGCCAGTGAATGCAGGTGGCTTCCAGAAGCCGGAAAAGGCACAGGAATGGATTATGCCCTAGAGATTCTAGGAGAAACAACTGAATTTTAGTCCACTGAAACCCATTTCTGACATCTGACCTCCAGAACTTTAAAATAATAAATTTGTGTTGTTTTAAGCCACTGCGTTTGTGGTAATTTGTTATAGTAACAATAGGAAAATAGTACAAGGTCTTAGTATATCCCTGTGAACAGTGCTTACTGAAAGGGGAATGAGTCACTCAGTGAATTCTTGGAAGGTTGCCACAGCTTCTCCTGCAGCCCATCTGCTCTACAACTTCCAGAAACAGCCAGAAGCTCCAGGCAGAACCCAGCTCTCCCCCTCTGTCTACAGGTGGACAAAGTCTTGGGCTGCTCATAATTTTTAGTAGATTTAGTTTAAATCTTGTACTTTGCCTATCAGATATTTCATAGTTAATCAGTCATTCAACCGATTGATCAGTGCCCCTGGTTGTCTGCTAGTTTTGACTTGTGAGGAGCAAGGAGGATCAGCGAGGGAGAGATGGCGAGTTTGTACTGAGTGTGTTGAGTTTAAGGCTATAGTGGAGCAGGGCCGAGCTGACTTGTTCCAGCCAGCAATACAGGGTTGGGACTTGGCTGAGAGTTTGCAGTCAGGACTGACATTTGTCCTCAGAGCCAGGATCCCTCTCCATTTCACAGACAATGTGGGGTCAGGCACAGACGTGGGCAGAGAGCCCATGGTGTCAGTGCTCAGAGTGATGGGCTGCTGGCACTCTTTCTCTCCTGTGTAACTACTCCACGTCCATCCAACATGCACCAGGGACCAAGGTAGCCAAGGACAGGCTGTCTTCACCTTCAGAGCTGCCCTGCAAGGTGAACATTTGTATCCCTTTGACAGATGAGGACACTGAAACAGCAGGGGTGAAATAACTTGCTGAAGGTCGCATGAGCTGTACAGGATGAAACCCAAGATATCCGGGCCCATCTGACCCCAATGTTGTTCCACACATTTTTATTCCACTCTTGTTCTGGGAGATGGGGAAAAGAGGGCGAACAAGAACAAGCTTCTTTGGAGCTGATCATTGAGTGGGAGAAACATTAAACAAATAAGAACAGTTTATATGATAGAGGGTAAGGGTGGGTGGTAGGTATTGAAAGATATAACATTGGAGAAGGTGGTCTGGGGCAGTGACTCTTTTTAAGGCGGTGACATCTGAGCTGAGGCTGAAGGACAAGAGCAAGGGGGACTGGGAGTGATGGGGCAGAGGAGTGGCAAGCATACAGGGTCCTAGACAGAAGTGGCTTGGTGTGTTCAAATAGCAGTGGGGGACAGGGGTGTTGGAGCCTGGGGAACAAGGGAGAAAATTAGGAGGTGAGCAAGACCAGCAGGGACTGGGTCATGGAGGTCTTAAAGGCAAAGTGAGGGCTTCAGTTTATCTTTAAGTGTGAAAGGTAGCTATGTGAAAGATTTTATTTTTTTAATTTATTTTTTAAAGATTTTATTTATTCATTCATGAGACACACAGAGAGAGGGGAAGATACATAGGCAGAGGGAGAAGCAGGCTCCCCGTGGGGAGTCTGATGCATGACTTGATCCAAGGACCCAGGATCATGACCTGAGCCAAAGGCAGATGCTCAACCACTGAACCACCCAGGTACCCCTATAGGAATGGATTTAGCAGAGGAGAGACATGTTGGCCTTATGCCTTTAATGAGTTTAGATTCTTACCCTGCTTCTCCAGGGCCTGCATCTGCCCCAATTATTTTATCACCTGGCTACCATGTCATAACTATTGTGTTTATGTGTTGAGACCACTCTGTGCTTTTAGAGGGCATGTTCTGTTAAATTTTGGGTCATCAGTATCCAGAGTAGCTGCTAGAACACCAAAGATGATGCAGAAGTACAATGCCTTCAATAGATTAGTGGATGATCACTTGGGTCTTGTGGATTGTTCAAGATACAGTGTAAGGAGAGCCATATGGTAGCCAGGTGGATGCTCCCCACTGCGGCACAGAGGTGGGGTTAGCAGAGAGGACTGGACAGGGCTTCCAAAAGGAAAGGGCACTTAGTCTGGGTCTCAAAGAAAGAGTAGTTTTCCAGGCAGAGAGTGTGGGTATAGGCATTTCTAGGCAGACAGAACAATTTGGAGAGGTATGATGGAAAAGAGCTCCTAGTACTTCTGGGGCATGGTGGGACACCACCTGCTGGCCCCCAGGGCTTGTGGCTGAGGAGTTGTCAAAAATTAAGATGAGAAGTTAGGAAGGAAAAAAAAAAAGAGAGAAGTTAGGAAGGGCCTGGCTATGAGTGCCTTGTGAGGGAGGTTACACCTTATCCAGGAGACCTGGAAAACTCATCCAAAGCAGGACTGGATTTTAAGCTTGACCCCCTGAGGTCAACATTGGACAAATCCAGCTGCTACTAGGGCTGCAGTACCTCCACCTTCCTCTTCACTTCCCCCACCTGCCTTCTGTTTGGCACTGCCCTGGGATCAGCTTTGGTGCTTTGGTTCCAAGGTTTGTCTAGCCCCTGTCACCTCCCCATATTTGCCTATCCCCTTCACTCATGGTAACTCAATTTGACCCAACTTGGCACAGGGTCCACAAATGGGAGAAGAACTGGGTTTGCCTAGATGGTTGTGGACAAAGTTCATAAGAGAAAGGTAAATTGGATCAATTTCTCTATTTAAGTAAAAAAGAAAAAAATACACATTTTGAGCCTCTAATATATGTCAATTCTTTATTAGTGGTTGGGAGATGAAAAGGTTGAAAGAAACTCAGGAGACACAGTCTCTATCCTTTAAAGGTGTAGATCGTGTAGTATGGGGAAACTAGATGTTAGGAATAAAAAACAACACGTTTTGTTGTTTGCTTTCTACAGAATGACTAGAAGACACTCCAAACAGCACTCAAGGAGCTTTGGACTGAAACTCTGCAGGGCTCTGTTATGAATTGTGATGGGATGTTCTGACACTGGAATTTAAGAGTAGGAAATGGAAGTAACTTCTGATAAATACAGTTCAGAGATGCTAGGAATGTTCTTCCTCCAACTCCCAAGACTTTGTTTTTTAATTCTTCCTCCCCCTGGTGACCACAAAAAAGGTTTCATTCCAAAATCACCCAGTCAGGGACTCCTAGGTGGCTCAGTGATAGAGAGTCTGCCTTCTGGTCAGGTCATGATCCTGGGGTTTAAGATCGGGTCCCGCATTGAGCTCCCCACAGGGAACCTGCTTCTCCCTCTGTCTATGTTTCTGCCTTTCTCTGTGTATCTGTCATGAATAAATAAATAAAATCTTAAAAAAAAAAAAACCCCAGCCAATCAAAGCTATTACTGTGTAAATTTCTGGGAGAGGCACACTTTACATTTCAGCCACTATTTACATCTCAGGGTGAACGGTAGTTGGGAGCCAGAAGCTAGGAAACAAGTGATTGGAAAACAGTGTAGTAACCTCTCATTCTGGTAGCACCAGGGAGCCAGGCTGGTGGGGAGAGTAAATGGTTCCATTCAAGAGGGTTAGGAAAGGATTTAGAGAAAGTGAGGCATCCATGGGGACCAGCCAGGTGAGGGACAGGAGGAGCTGTGGGGGCAGGTCAAGATATTCCAGGCAGAGGAGACAGTCACATGCCTTCAGGAAGTCCTGAGTGTGGCAGCATGTGTGTGTTAGTTAGTACACACATGTATGTGTGTGCTCATAAGCATGTACATGTGCGTATATATGGATGGTGTGCATGTATGCACGTGTGAACCGGTGTCCACATGTGTACATTTGTGTGTTGTATATATGCGTTAATGTTTGGGTGTGTGTGCTCTATGTGTGCCTGCAAGATGTGCTAGACAGCTAGGCAGCTGTTGATAAAGGACTTTGTCTTTATTCCAAGAAGCTCTGGAGCAACTTTATACAAGAGAATAATGTGTTCAGGGTTTCCTGTAACCCATATGTCATTCCAAGCAGGATTTAAAATCTAGGGACACTTACCTTTTGACCCCAATTTTCATCTCATGATCCCACTCCTACATTATAGCCCCTACAAACAATGGCTCAAAACATTTGACACAAACTCCACAGGCTCCACAACATAAGGCAGTTTTAGGGAGGTATAAATCTGGAATCAGGGAGGAAAATAAAAGTGAGAAAGAAGACTCTAATGGGAGCTAAATTTTCCTAGATACCATTTGGCTAAAATATATGACCATTTCATAAATGAGCATGACAAAAATGAACAAAATGAGCATAAACAGGAAAGTTAACATCTTAGAAGCATTGGCATTTGAGTTATTTGATAACATTGCTGGTTGGATTTTACATTTGCGTAACTATTAATGTTCCCTAGTGATTCTGCCAAAACAAAGTCTATCCTTAAAGCAAATTCCAATCTCTGCCCCTAAAAGGCACAAACTCCATGCAATCCAGGATCTGGTCCTGGAGCCCGTTTCTGAGGCCAACAGCTTGCAGTGAAGCCTTCAGGCTGCAGGTGGCAACAAAGATCAACCTTCTTCACTGCCTTTTTGAGGCTGTGAACAATTAAATTTAATTCCTCCTACATTTAGTATTCACTGTGTGTTAACTCCCGTGCACCAAATCTCTGCCTCACTTACAAGAGTTGCATCCTTCTCAGATGGTGTGTGAGTGCAGATCCAAATCACTGGGAGACGTCACAAAGCCCTGCATGCTCCTTCCTTCTGGCAAGTTTCCTAGAACCTTCTAGGTGCTCTAGAAGCTTGGAGCCTAGGAAGGAAGAAAGATGGATATTGAACACATATCAATTTTATTTCTTGTGTATATGTGTGAAGGAGCAAAACATATACACCTGATTCCTTCTCCTGGTGACAGAGATGCTACAGTGAATCATCCTCTCCTGCAGTCGTCCCCTCCAACCCCTTTGGGACACCCCTAAGCTCTGATCATAAAAGTAGAGTGACAAAGAAGCCTGGAAGCCTGGAGTTTTGGCAGAAGCCCTTCTTCACTGGAGCATCTTCCACTGATACTTTCTGAGGACCCATGGCCATAAGATCTGAGAAAATCAATCAATCAATCAATCAATAAACAAACAAACAAACAAACAAATAAATAGTACAGCCACCATGACCTTGTCTACTCAGAGAACTGGAGACTTGGGTATCTCCTAGCTAAGTATTTTCTAGACATCTTACAGAGAACATTATTTCAACGAATGCTCATGGGTTTATGGGGGAAATGGATTATTATAGTTTCATGTTCCAACTTGACTGAGCTAAGGAATACTCACATAGCTGGTAAAGCATTATTTCTGGGAGTGTCTGTGCAAGTGTTTCTGGAAGACATTAGCATTTGAATTGGTAGGATGAGTAAAGAAGATGGCCTTCACCAATGTGGGTGGGCTTCATCCAATCCACTGAGGGCCCCAAAAGAAGAAGTAGACAGAGGAAAGGTGAATTTTCTTTTTTCTCAGGCTGGGATATCCATCTTCTCAAGCCCTTGGACATTGAAGCTCCAGGTTCTAGGACCTTTGGACTCCAGGCTGAGTTCTGCCGCTGGCTTTCCTGGTTCTCCTGCTCACAGATGGCAGACTGTGGAACTTCTTGGCTTCCATAATTGTATGAGTGCATTCCTATAATAAATCCTTCTTTTTTCTCTCTCTCTCTCTCCATGGATAAATAGATATATATGGGCTGATATGAGTATTTATATCTTTGTATCTCAGTATTTCTGTATAATCTATCTATCTATCTATCTATCTATCTATCATGATCATCATCTGTCTATTTAATCTGTTCTATTGGTTCTGTTTCTCTGGAGAACCCTAATACAGTTATCTCTGATTTACTCTCCTACATTTTTCTCTCCGCTTTGGCCACAACAAGCTCTTCACTGCTCTCCAAAAACAAACACTCCAGCCTTGATGCCACCCCAGGGCCTTTGCACTAGCCTTCTGTGTGGAAGTCTCACTTCCTCAACGAGGGCTACCCTGATCACTTCATTTAAAATAGCAACATGTACCCTTCCCCGCATCTCAGCACTCCCGAATCCTCTATAATACTATCATATTCTATCGTACTCTATGATTTAGTTTTTATTTGTTTTACTTTTTTCCTTTTTGTTCCACTAGAATACAAGTTATACAGGGCAGAAGTTTTAATCTGTTTTGTTTGTTTATATATCATGAGTATGCAAAAGTGTTTATAACATGTGTCAGGCACTTAGCAACATTTGCTGAATAAATACGGGAATAGATGAACAAGTAAGCTGAATATTCATTATTCAGGTCACTATGGTGCTCAGTCCCAAGAAACTCAAGTAGGATTCTCAACATGGTCCAATTTGGAGGTCAGGCCCTATGAAGAATAGCACCAGGACACTTTCCCAGATTTGTTAGGAATGGTTGGTAGTGGGTAGGAGTAGTGGAGGAAGGGTCTAGTTTCCAGGGGAGCTGGTAGGAGTGGATGGGGTCTCAGGACTCCTAGTCAATGTCTAAAGTGCTTCTCATGGTATCTCAGTTACGTATTGCCATGTAACAACCAATCTAACCCTTAGGAACTTAAAACAACAATTTATTATTTTTCATGACTGTGTGTTGGCTGGTGCATCCTCTGCCGATTTTTCCTGGGTTTGGACACATTCAGCTGAAGGTTAGCTGGTCTAGAAGATCCAAGATGGTCCCACTCATATGTCTGGTGGTTGATATGAACTGTTGTTTGGGGGCCTTGGCTCTCCTCCATTTGTCCTCCATCAGGTTAGAGTGGCTTCCTTATGTGACAAATCTTAGGGCAGCTGTTCAAAAGAGGAAAGGTAGAAGCTGCAAGCCTTCATGAAGCCTAGGCTCTAGAACTCATATTGTCATTCTTGCCATATCCTACTGGTCAAAGTGACTCACAAGGCCAGCCCAGGTTTAAGGGAATGTGGGTGGAGAAATAAACTCCACCTCTTAATGGGAAGCACTGCAAAAAATTCGTCCCCAAAGTCACTTGAAATAGAAAAGGAGGGGTTAAACCCAGATTGAATGAGCACTCTTGACCTTCATGTTACCCTGCCTTCACAAGAAATTCAAAGGGCAGTAAACTCTTATTCATTCATTCACTCATTCATTCATCAAACATTACTGAGTACGCATTGTGTTCAAGTGCAGTGCTGGGCATGGAGGATACAGAAATGAGTGGGGTCCAGCACTTGATGCTTCTAAGGAAAATGGGAAAGCCATGTTGCTCAAGCCCTCTAGGATGTTCTTTATCCTGCTTAGTGGTTCTAAGGCTAACTGGGAACCCAAGGAGAGTGTTAGCTCTTGGAAGGATGTCCAGAGGGAAGTGTGGTCCAACTAGAGCTCTTATCTGTGGGAGGCAGACTGGTAGAAGTGAGGGTAGGAGTTAAGGCAAATCACTAAGGCTGGAGAGGAACAGATCCAAGGAAGAGAAGGAATAGCAGAAAGCAAAAGGCCTATGGCCCCAGGAATGGGTTCTGAAATAGGTAAATACCACCTGCCTCAAACCAACTGACCTCTGGTGCCCTACCAATATTATGATAAAGATAGAAATGCTGTTCTTCAATGTTTCCTTCCTTCTCTTTTTCTTCCTTCTCTCTCTTCTATTTGTATTTACTGAATCCTACTTTAGATTCTGTTAGAAACAATAGCCAAACTGTGGAAGGAGCCTCAGTGTCCATCGAAAGATGAATGGATAAAGATGTGGTTTATGTATACAATGGAATATTACTCAGCCATCAGAAACAACAAATACCCACCATTTGCTTCAACGTGGATGGAACTGGAAGGTATTATGCTGAGTGAAGTAAGTCAATCAGAGAAGGACAAACATTGTATGTTCTCATTCATTTGGGGAATATAAATAATAGTGAAAGGGAATATAAGGGAAGGGAGAAGAAATGTGTGGGAAATATCAGAAAGGGAGACAGAACATAAAGACTCCTAACTCTGGGAAACGAACTAGGGGTGGTGGAAGGGGAGGAGGGTGGGGGGTGAGGGTGAATGGGTGATGGGCACTGAGGGGGGCACTTGACGGGATGAGCACTGGGTGTTATTCTGTATGTTGGTAAATTGAACACCAATAAAAAATAAATTTATTATTAAAAAATAAAAAAAGATTCTGTTAGAAGATATCTATAGGTTTTGACTTTGTAGCCTTCTCAACCTCATACTCTCAAATCTTGAATTCATTGTTGATCATGTAGTGAGGACTTAATCAATGGATTGAGATGATTCTAGGCTATAGATTCAAACTGAAAGGAAGATCAAAGAGTATCTTCCTAAGATATTCCTTCACAGACATTCTGGTAGCTGATCCTCATCCAAGACTATCTCTCTCTCACATCATACAACTCCTAGGATGTTGATCACCTTGTAGGTAGTATAGATTTGCATGCTTACTAGGTTAAATAATAGTTTGTTCTCAGAGTAAGAGAGGGTCTCAAAATCTCTTAACCACTTATATCAGGATCAGCTAGTTAAAAATGAAGACTCCTGTGTTCCCATCTCAAACCAGCTGGTACAGAGTTATGGGGTTAAGCCTAGAAACCTGAATTTCTAGGGAGCTGGTGGGTGATATTTCAGAAGTCTCTGAGGATCTCCAATGTAAACGAAACTTCACTTCCTCCACAATCAGCCCCACAGAAGTAAATCCCAGTCGGGGGACATGGCGCTCTGTCTGTGTATATTTCCATGACAAAAAAGGGAATAACTAAAACAGGAAGTTGAGAATCAGAACATAACTCTCTATACAAAAACATGTGCCACAAATGTGACCTAAAATGTCATTCTCTGCTCAGGCTCATTAGTCATAGAAGATCATGGAAAATCATTCTCATTATGAGGGGCTGCTCATTAGTTGTAACTTCCCCCAGACACTTTGTGTGAGAGGCAAAGTGGGTGACCAACATGGAAATTCAGGGAAGCCCTGGTTCTGAGAATTCACTAGAGTAGACTCCACTGGGGCAGGAGGTGCTTTGCCTAAGATTGGCTAATCTGGGGGCTAGGGACATGGTTTTTAGGTGAGAGTTCAAGGTTGATGTTACCTCCTTTCTTATTCTGGAAGTTGGGTATCTCTCCTTACTGTGTTGTCCTCGGGTACACTTGTATTTTACCTTGTAGGTGGCACGTTGTAGGCCTGACCAACCTTCTAACCAAAGGGATAGGAGCTCCTGCTACTAACCCGAGGTCCTGACAAGAGAATATGGGAATAGAAGCCCATACCCACTCATTCTAAATACACTGCTGGGGGTAGATGAATGCTTGACCCTTTATCAATATTCTTATTACAAGGCACTAGACTGTGAGCTCCTAAAGGGCAGAGACTTGGCATTTTTATTCCTATACATTCATAAACGAGCACAAAACTGCTAACATCACCTCATATGGATGTGCAGATTTTATGCTGCATGGCTCTAGAAGACACCACTCACATTTTGATATCACGGACTTGAATATTTATTATGACAATGTTATGGTAATTGACAATAAAGTGACCTGTACTAAAAAAAAAAAAAAAAAAAAAAAAAAAAAAACAGTATTTCTAATGACTTTCTAGCTGATGAGAATAAAAAAGGAAGCTTTATGCTAATTCATTCCAAGGAACCACAAGTGGTTGGAGTACAAGGAAAGGGAGTGAGGCAAGAGATGTGGCTCAGAGGAAAATAGGGGCCAAATCATGAAATTTATTAAGGCTATATATGCTAAACCCTGCTCTTTAACAGGAGGACAACATGGATTCCCTATGGACAATTTCAAACAGAGGGATAACATGATTCGATTTGCCTCGTCCAATAGCTGCTTCTGGCATCTGGCTGAAGAACAGGTATTGGCACAGTCTCTCAAGTGGTTTCCTTTTTTGCCTTTAATCCAATTGAGAGATGAGTGTCTAACAATTGTCAAGGAGATTTGAGGAAAGTGAATGGATTTAAGGTATAGTAAGAAGGTAGAGTTGATAGATTTTGGTGATTTATTGTGTGCAGAATGAAGGGGTAATTGTTGAGATGGTTTAACAAATTTCTATTTTATTGTCTATTGATGGATGTTTCTACTGATGGGTAGTAGATCTAGTTTTTAAAAAATATTTATTTATTTATTTATTTATTTATTTATTTATTTATTTGAGAGACAGAGAGAGAGAGAGAGTGGATGGAAGGGCAATTGGAGAGAATCTTCAAGCAGACTCCCCATTGAGAGCAGAACCTGGTGTGGGGCTTGAACCCATGACCCTGAGATCATGACCTAGGCTCAAACAAAGAGTTGGTTGCCCAACTCTCTGAGCCACCCAGGTGCCCCTGGCATCTCTATTGGCATCCACTCTATTGGTGGATGGCAATTTCATTCACTGACATAAGGAATAATAGAGGAGAAAGTGGCAGTTTTTGGGGAAAAGATGATAAGCTTTGCTTTTGACTAGTTGAATTTTGAGGTATGTGTGAACTCCAGATAGAGGTGCTCAGTGGGCAGCTATCTATGCAGATCTGGTATTCAGGAGAGAAATTTGGAATGGAGATTAAAATTTTGGAGTCTCCAGCATAAAGGAGATAATTGAATCTGTGGGGTGAGTAAAATGGGGAGAAAGATTAGTTTAAAAGAGAAGATGGTCTAGGACAGAGGGATTTGGAGATGTGGAGGACACAGAGGAAGGTTGGAAGGAGAGGCCTGAAGAGGTAGAGAAAAGATTGGGAGACATGAAGTAGGGAAATCTAGAGAAGAAAGGGTTTCAAAGTGAGAATCAACAGTGTCAAACACTGTCAGTACATCAAGGCTGGTAAAGTTTGAAGTGTCCATTGGATCTAGGAGCTAGGTGACTGTAGAGCAAAAGAGAAATAAAGGGTCTTCAGGAGTGAGTGGAAGGTGAGAACATGGAGTCAATGAGTAGAGACAATTTCTTTAATAGATTTGGCTGTGAAGGGGAGAGAGACAGATGGGTATAGCTAGAGGGAGGCATGTGGCTAAGGGAAGAATTTTTCAAGATATGACAGGTTTAAACAGCTGAGAGGAAGGAGCTAACAGAGAAAGATGGGTTGGAAGGGGCAGAGAGAGGATGGGTTTGTAGGTAAGTGTGTGAGCTCTGGAGTAAGTCTGGGTGACTAAATTCCTGTTCTGCTCATTCTCTTGTGAGTACACTAAATGAAATTGTCATACTGAGGTTATTTTAAAAATTATATAGCAGAGTCATATGCTTTTTTCTTTTTTTATATTGTGCAATACCGGTTTTATTTATTTTTTATTATTTTTATTATTTTTATTTTTTTGTATTTTTTTTTATTGGAGTTCCATTTCTTTCGATGATGCATCTGGGAGAAAAGAAAAGTGCCAAGGACCTTCCTCAGATTTAACAAGAAATCTTTTAAGCCTTTATGCCATTTAAAGATATGGAAATGTTTTTCAGCATTATTTCCAAGGTGATTGTTTTATTTATCTATTATTATGAAATAAGGCATCCTGGAACTTAGTAGCTTAAAAAAAAAAAAAGGACAATCTTATTTTGCTTGTGATTCTGCAATTGAACAGGGCTCAGTCTTGTCTCTGATCCACCCAGCATCAGCTAAGGGAACTCAAAGGTAAAAGCTGGGGTCATCTGATGGCTCCTTCACTAACAGGTTTGGAGGTAAGACTGGCTCTCTGGTGGGACCGTAGTGGGGCTATTGGCCAAATTACCTTCATATGGCCTCTCCACACAGAGTGGGCTTCCCCACACATGATGACTCGGTTCCAAGAGTGAGTATCTTGAGAGAGAAAGAGAGCCAGGCAGAAGCTGAATAATTCCTGATGATCTGGCTTAAAAATCATTCAGCATAGCTTCTGCATTATTCTATTCATTAGAAGTGCATCACTAACATTGTCAACCTATATTGAAAAAGAGGGAAATTAGATTCCACCTCCTAATGAGAAATGTCTTAAAGAATGTGTGGGCATATTTTAAAACCACCACAACAACACATTGCCAATTAAGACAAATTAAAGCTATAGGTTTTTTTTTTTTATCAGGATTAGTTTTACATAACTTCTAAACCCTGAAGTGTTTTATAAGACCTGCTTGTTCAAATAATACTTGCAAGGGCATATTTGTTTTAACTAAGAATAGAAAAGTTTGTGACAGTAATGAATATTCATACAGGTCTTCATAATGTGTAGAACAAAAGTGATAGTCTTGTGGCTGTTCTTGATTTAATGTTGCTTAAAATGGATTCTTTGAAGTAGTTTATGCTGCAGAACTGTATCTGTCCCCCTGAAGCTGTAAGGAAGAGGGGATACCTCCCATATTGCTGGGATTTTTTTTGTTTGTTAGTTATGAGGACTAGCACTCTAGCAAGATTATTTGTATGATAAGCAAACAGCAGACCCTTGGATTTAATTTTAACAGCAGAATGGAAGAATTTTAAAAAGGATTTTATTTAATGATAGTGGAATAAGGAACATAGAGTGTTTTCCTTCCACTTGATGTAAACTTGGGGAAATAAAGTGGGTGTATACTAATGTGAGCGCCTCATCATAGCCTCATAGCCTTCCCCCATTTGGGGGAAGATTGAGTAAGTTAATGCATGCCAAGCTCTTGGCATGAGGCCAGGCACACAGAGTGCTCACTCAATAGTTAAGAATGGTGGGTAATGTCAGAACCTTGAGGAGGATGAGTGGGTTGGTACCCAAAGCTAAAACATCCAGGAACTAACCTTGAATAAGATCAAAGAAAAAGGAAAGGATGAAGAAAGTTTCAATGGGTTTTAATGTGGGCTGATGGGGAGTTGAGAAAGTATTTCTACCAGTTTCCATTATTTTGTTATAAAAAGGAAGAAGAAATTAGGTAGGAGATTGAAGAAAGTAAGGAAGATTTGAAATATTTTCTGTGGAGATGGGACAGCTAGAAAATTATAAGAAACAGGAAAAGGATGCTAAGCAACTATAAAGGACAGCTGGTTGGCTATCATGAAGGTGCAATGGTACAGATCTGCCATGTTCTCCCAAGCTTCTCGGCTCTGATGTAGAATCAGAATGAGGAGGCAGACATTGGACAGATCCAGAGCTTTGCCAAGTAGTGCAATGGGTGAGCAGAGGGCTGTACAGTGAGAGGAATATTGACAAAAGAATGGTCCAAGTAGGGGCTGGAAGGAAGTGAAGATAGGAGGAGATGATAGAACAAAGTTGAGTTGGTCAAAGGACTAGAGGTCTCTGGTGATTGAATAAGTAAGGAGTGGGAGGGATCCCTGGGTGGCGCAGCGGTTTAGCGCCTGCTTTTGGCCCAGGGCGCAATCCTGGAGACCCGGGATCGAGTCCCACGTCGGGCTCCCGGTGCATGGAGCCTGCTTCTCCCTCTGCCTGTGTCTCTGCCCCTCTCTCTCTCTGTGTAACTATCATAAATTAAAAAAAAAAAAGTAAGCAGTGGGAAAGATGGAGAATGGGGGAACAGAGGGAGAGAGAAAGAGAAAGGAAGAAAGGAAAAACAGGCCATAAAGTCTGTCTTTGTGGTCAGAGAGTAAGATGCTTGAACTTTTCAGAAGTGAAGAGGTTATGATAAATGATAAGTCATAGGGTATAGCAATGAGGGTGGGTGAAAAAGTGTAGAAGTGGAAGTCATTGAAAGTGAGAAAGTCAAAGGCCTGAGAGGTCATGGTGTGGGTCATCCAAATAATGTCAAGGTCCCTTGGGGTTTAGGGCAAAGAAAAGGACTTGGTTCCAGTACCAAATATTTAATAAATGGAGGGGAATGATAAGGAAGTCAGTGGCTGAAAGCTACAAAGAGAGGTACAAGATGGTATAAACTTCAAAAGGGCTGGGGTTTTCATTTGTTTGCTTTTGTTGGTTGTTCATTTAACAAAGGTTGCAGATGTCACAATCTGATGTCAGTGGAAAGGTGACCCAATGTTGGTCCCAACTTCCTGGCTCTGAAATATCTGGTGTAGGGGGGGCTTGGGTTCTTTCTCCTTGAGAAAGCTACAGGGAAAGCATGGTCCCTAGAGGACAGCCAGGGTTCAGTCAACACAAGAACTGGGGGAATATTTAGAAAAGAGAATGGAAAGAGAATCATTCATTAAAAAAAAAAAATAATGATCAAGCACCTGCTATGTGTGTGATACTCTTTTGGGCATTGGGATGTATCCATGGCACACATGGGTGGCTCAGTCATGTAAGTGTCAAACTCTTGATTTCAGCTCAGGCCATAATATGAGGTTCCCTGCTCAGTAGGAAGTCTGCTTGTCTCCCTCTTCCTCTGCCCCTCCTCCTTCAAATAAATAAATAAATAAATCTTAAAGAAAAGTAATTTATATTCCAGTAGTAAGAGACAGAGAGATAAACACTCGAGCAAATACATACACAATAAACTTTTGGATGATGGTACAGGCTGTGAAAGAGAAAAATAGGGCTATTAGCTGGAAAGTAGAGGGTGTGTGGAGGAAGTGGGAACTTATTTGTCACAAATTGTGTCCTTCAAAGGGAATGGAGGGTGCAGTGGGAGTTGTGTCGACAGTAAGCCAAGATAGATTTTATAGAATCAATGCTTATTAGAATAAATAATTTTGTTGAATAGCAGATGGAAGAAAGCACATTAGGGTTTGCAAACCATCACTGTGGGATGTGTGATTTTGCAAAATAACTGTGAGGGTTTTTGCAGCAATTCTTTCCCATTATAGCCCCCTGAGAAAGCTATGGCCACTGCATGACCTTTTCTATCTTTTTGACCCCAAGGCCAAGGACAGACACTTACAATTCCTGCCACAGGCCCCACAGGTCTCACAGGTCACTGAACTACTGGAAACCAGAGCAGACACTTACTGTGTGGGAATGGAGGCAACCTCTAGGGTAAGACAGTTTGCATGCCACTCAGGAAACAATGGTGTTCTTGAAGTTGAGCAAAGGGAAGTGGCTAGCACTTCAGACATGACATTCATTGAGGCTTAGAGGAGATGTTTTTACAGCAAAGAAAAGGAAGCTTTACTTTACCAGGGTTAGTAAATACAGGAAATTTACTTTCTTAATAGGTCTCTAAATAAGGTTAGAGGAAGACCAGGAACAATACCCAGTGGAAAGAGCTAACTGACTGATAATGAGGACTAGGATTTAGGGGAGGAAGCTTCCTCAGTGCAGGTGGCCCCAAGAACAGCCCTGGGCTCTTGTGATCCTCTCTGATGCCCTGATTGGCTGGGGTGCTAGGAATGCCACTTGAGCCCAGATGGTTGCCCCCTTGCCCGATTTTCCTTTATCAGGAATCCTATAGTCTTGTATGTCCTCATGCTCTATTCACTTGAGATAATGAAGAAGTCACTTGAGGTAATGAAGAAGACGTATTTTTCTAACTATGGTTAAAGCCCTTCCCTTTAAAAGTAGGTAAATCGATATTGATTCACTTGTTACTACCCTTTGAGCTTTTACTATATTCAAGATAATTGTAGTAGAAAACAGAGACTCAAAGATAAAAACGTGATAGTTCATAATGCAGTAGGGAGAACCAATTGTCTTTAAAAATGACATTACATGGGATCCCTGGGTGGCGCAGCGGTTTGGCGCCTGCCTTTGGCCCAGGGCGCGATCCTGGAGACCCAGGATCAAATCCCACGTCGAGCTCCCGGTGCATGGAGCCTGCTTCTCCCTCTGCCTATGTCTCTGCCTCTCTCTCTCTCTCTTTCTCTCTCTCTCTCGACTATCATAAATAAAAAAATAAAAAATTATAAAAAAAAATGACATTACAAACTACTCTGTGCTGAAGCACTGGTTTATCCTGCACTCTGCACTCTCTTTTAGGCCTCTCTCAGGCTTCGACTATTGCTTACAGATTTTTATATTTAGAGCAGTCTCCTCTTCTAACTTCCAGGTGTGTGGGTCCATCTGCCAACTAGACACCCCCACCTTGGGTGGCCCATTTACATCGCTAACACAATGCAACTGAGCTCATTTAACCCCACTACCTTCAGAAACAATCTGCTCCCTCTGCTTCATGTATCTCTATTCTTAGTAAATGATTGTACTCTCTTCTCAGTTACCGAAGCCCCCAAATAAGAACATCCTTGCTCTCTGTTGTCCCTCTACTTTCACGTGTTGCATCCACATTCAGTAGTCACTCAGTCTTAGTGAATTGATCTCCTAAGTATTTCTAGGTACTTCCATCTATCCTGATGGCCAGCACCATAGTTCAGACCCTTGTCTCCTCATCTGTGGTGCTAAGGTAGGTGACTTCCCCACCAGCAGCCTTACCACAGTTTTGCCTTGTCCTAAACTTTGGTCCAGACTGCTACATCTGGGTGGTCTTATGCCTTTTCTTCCACGGTTCCCATATGATTTTAGCACAGACAAGATACTTCACGTTTGGGGCTCAGCCAATCCTCAGGTCATCTCCCAGCTGCGGTCACAGTTCCCCACACACACAGCACAGTGTAGCCATCAGGAACCTCTTGCAGCCCCCACCCCACCCCGCAGGATGCTCTTTCTCACATCCAAGGTCTGTCCTTGCACAGACTGCTCTTTCTGTTTGGAAAATTATTCCTCTTTAGCTTCCCTGGCTAATTTTACTCATACTTTGGAGCTCAACTA
This sequence comes from Canis lupus baileyi, assembly GCF_048164855.1. Lineage (NCBI taxonomy): Eukaryota > Metazoa > Chordata > Mammalia > Carnivora > Canidae > Canis > Canis lupus. The sequence goes on along the minus strand of NC_132849.1, from coordinate 27,720,980 downwards.
AGGACTCAGGCCCTCAGGGAAACAGTGTGTCATCCTGTGGCCACAAGGTGTATCTCTTTTCTATGGTCTCTATGGTCTTTTGAGACCCTGGATAAACCCTGTCATAGCACTTGCCAAACTACATTTTAATTGTGAACCTCTGATTAATCTATAAGCAACCTCTGGGCAAAGGCTGTGTCCTATATATTTTTGTATCTCAATGAGAGTCTTGTAGGAAGTGCTTAGTAAATGTGCGATAAATGAGTAAGTGAAAGAAATGAAAAATGAATGAAAGGAAGGATAAGGGGAAGATGGAGAGAGAGAGAAGGAGGGAGAAAGGTAGAGAGAGAGAGAGAGAGAGAGAGAGAGAGAGAAAGTGCATGAGAATGGAGAAGAACAGGAACTAAACCATACTAGAAATAGGCAGTAAAGGCTTCAAGGAAGAGGTGATATTTGAGCCAATGTTGAGGTAGAAGTAGGAGTTAGCCAGACAGAATCAGGGCAAGAGGATTTTTACACATAGTTGAGAATACACGCAGGCACAGAGATAAGGAAGATGGAGAGATGTTGGTTTATTTTTCAGGATTCAGTTACAGGTGACAGGAAATTAATACAGCTGATTTAATAGGGAAATGTTTTCGTATCAAGAACTGTACGCTTACAGAATCAACGGAATAAATAGGGGAATGAGCTTTACGCTGGGCATTCAGAAATAATCTCTGGAGGATGGCTTGCTGAGGGAGCCATCATCTCTGCCACAATTTGGGAGATGCTGTCACAAATTCTGGCTCCAGCTTCACACCACCAGAGCCCAGTGCAAAATCAGGAAGTGGTTGCCGTGGCTGTTGGCTCCAAGAACATGTAGCCTCACCCAGATCTGGGGACCTGAAGCATGCCACGCTTGCTAAAATCTGCAGGGAAGAAATGGGTGGCTCTCCCCAAATAATGCATTCCAAATTCAAGTCTCCCATGGATGTGTCTGATTGGCAGAACTAAAGTCACATCTGGAACCTTCACTGCAACAGAGTCTGCAAAATGTGGTTCTCTGCTTTTTGAGAAGCAAAAGGTGGTGCAAACACAGCTGGAAAGCCACTATAATTAGGCAGAGGAGCCAAGCTACCATATGCACTGCCTCCTCCCACTTTGGTAGAGCCACAGTCACCAGAAATGGCCCGTATTATGTGGGAGAGATGAGCCCAGGCTGTCTTCAGGGTCACTCCTCCTGCTCCCCTGACATTCTGCTCAACAATGCAGGCAGGGTCTGTTGGGTCTCAGGGTCAATCCTCTCTGCTGAAGCCTATGCTCCTTCTCTGGATTCCCACCTTACAGCTCACAGTCCAACTTAGAACCAGCATGTGTGGGATTAGTGCTCATGTCATGGCTGACCGACAATGATAGATATGGTATTCCCCTAGGGGGGAGTGTGGTGGGCGGAGCATGGGCCCAGGGGAGAGATGTGGGCAGAAGGTCTTGTCCCACAGTGAGCTTTACTCCTCAATAGCTCTGTGGACTTAGACAAATTACCTCAATGTTCTCTATCACATTCAGTGCTTCATGTCCTCAACATGCTCAACATGAGGGATTAGGATAACAGCTGCCACCATTGCTGTGAGTAACTTGGTGCTGTTTCTTTGAATCAGTCCCTCAAATTCAAAGTCCTCACGGGGAGCATCCACTGGCCCGTCTTTGAACATATTCCCACACCCTCCTTACTGTCTAGGGAACAAGAGAGGAGTAGTTGGTTCTTTCCAGTTCTGAAATGGAACGCAGAGAGCGCTACTTCCTACCAAGACCAGTGGGGTATTTATCCCCTCATTGGTAGCATGTTTAGTTGGTGAATAGAAAATTTAAAAGCCACTACGTTATGGATATATTTTTATTTTTTTAATTAAAAATTTTTAAAAACATTTTCTTTATTTATTCATGAGAGACGGGGGGGCAGGTGCAGGCGGTGGCAGAGACACAGGCAGAGGGAGGGAGAAGCAGGCTCCATGCAGGGAGCCTGATGTGGGACTCCATCGTGGGGCTCCAGGATCATGCCCTGGGCCGAAGGCAGACGCTACACTGTTGAGCCACCCAGGGATCCCCTGGACATATTTTTAAAATAGAAATTATCCATTTTAGCCTCCTTCTGAATACTAACACCCTTGAAATCACAAGTTTTATATTCTAGCTATATTTGTTTCTGTTACATCTTAAACACAATAACACTACTGAAATATGAAAATATATTCTGGTATCTGATCTTGTCTCATATACCACCAGTGATAGCCATCACACACTTGTTGAACACATGTGCACATGGCACATGAAGTGTTATAATATTAGTGTCACAAGCCTGTCATGGTTGGCAGATCCATGCTTGTCAGCCAGAGACAAGGAATAGAAATGGACTTAGTTTTTTTTTAAATTTTATTTACTTATTTATTTTAAAGAAATAAAGAGAGATTGTGAACAGTAGGGAGGGCCAGAGGGGTAGGGAGAGAGTCTCAAGCAGACTCTATGCTGAAGGTGGAGCCTGATGTAGAGCTTGATCTCACAACCTCAAGATCACAACCTGAACAGAATTAAAGAGTTGGACACTCAACCACCTGAGCCACCCAGGTGCCTCTGGACTCAGACTAGTTTAAATAGAAAAAATAGTTTATTGAAAAATATTATCAAGTGGTTCCCAGAATCCATGGGAAGCCTGCAGAGCTGGCTCAGAAAACAGGCAGAAATAAGAGCCAAGAAAGGGTAGAGAGAAAGGCTGCTCCCAGGGGAAGGGGCATTGTGCTGTAGCTTTCTGTTCTTTCTTAAACACTGGCAAACTGGAGAGTATTTTGTGGTTAGACACATTTACATTCACACAACAGGTGCTAGTTGAGTCCTGTGCCCAGAGAAGCAGGGAATGACAAGATGTGGTATCAGGACACAAGTATGTTGGACCAAGTGCTGGACACTGGGAGGCACAGAAGGAGTGTGTCCTGGTATTTATTAAACGTATGAAGATGGTCCACTGGTAGACCCCATCATCGAAATGGAGCAACCAAGCCTGAGAATTAAGGCACTTGCCTTAGTAAGCAACACAGACAAGATTCCAATTCAGAGCCTCCCAACTGAAAGTCGTGTTTGTGAACACTATGCATTTCTTCTCCTCCTTTGGAGATTGTGTTTAGGAATCTCAAATGATCCAGGATGTAGATGCCACAGGGAAGATTCAAAGAACCTGTGAGGAGTTAGAGATAGCAAGCAGCTGGGAAATCTGGAAGGCTTCATGAAGGAAGCAGTGTTCCACATGGGCCTTGTGAGCTCACCAGGGTATCAGCAGGTGAATATGTGTAGGAAGGAGGATGTGGCAGTTTGAAGGCATGAAACAAGCCAAGTGAACCAGAAAGGTGGAGGGGGGTTAGTTCTAGAGACAGTGAAGGGTCCATGTGACAACTATGGGAATGCATGGAGGGCAAAGGAGCAGGTGGGGACCTCCTCTGGGGAACCTGCTATAACCTGGATGGACATAAAGAGTGAAACAGTTTCCTTCCACAGGCAAGGGAGGCATTTTTATTTTTTTAATTAATTACCATTATTTATTAAGTATGTGGGCCTATTGATTTAGAGAATTTTTTGTTTTATTTTGTTTTGTTTCTTTCTTTCCCTTTTTTTTTTTTTAGTTTCAGAGGTAGAGTTTAGTGATTCATCAGTTGCAAATAACACCCAGTGATCATGTGCCCTCCTTAATGTCCATCACTCAGTTACCCCACTCCCCACCCCCCTCCCCTCCAGTAACTTTCAGTTTGTTTCCTATAGTTATGAGTCTCTTATGGTTTGTCTCCTTCTCTGATTTCATCTTACTTTATTTTTCCTTCCCTTCCCCTATATTCATCTGTTTTGTTTCTTAAATTCCACATACGAGTGAAATCATATGATACTTGACTTTCTCTGACTGACTTATTTTGCTTAGCATAATACCCTCTAGTTCCATCCACGTCATTGCAAATGGTTAGATTTCATTTTTTCTGATGGCTGAGTTTGCATTCCCACCAGCAGTGTAAGAGAGTTCCCCTTTATCTGCATCCTTGCCAACATTTGCTATTTCCTGAGTTGTTAATTTTAGCTATTCTGACTGGTGTGAAGTGGTAGCTCATTTCAGTTTTGATTTGTATTAAGGGGGGGGGCATTTTCAGATTGAGAGTGAATTGGGGGCAGGCGGCCTGATATGCTCGATGATCAGAGCTATGATTTAAAACCGCTATCTGGGGGATCCCTGGGTGGCGCAGCGGTTTGGCACCTGCCTTTGGCCCAGGGCGCGATCCTGGAGACCCGGGATCGAATCCCACATCAGGCTCCCAGTGCATGGAGCCTGCTTCTCCCTCTGCCTGTGTCTCTGCCTCTCTCTCTCTCTCTCTCTCTGTGACTATCATAAATAAATAAAAAAATAATAATAATAAAAAAAAATAAAACCGCTATCTGTAGACCTTTCTTTTGAACAACTGATGCCAAAATTTTTTGCATTTATTTATTTATTTATTTATTTATTTATTTATTTATTTTTTGTTGGTGTTCAATTTGCCAACATATAGAATAACACCTGGCACTGAGGTGGGCACTTGACAGGATGAGCACTAGGTGTTATTCTATAAATTTTTTTAATTCAGGAAAGCAGCTTTGAATTTTGACAAGGACTTTAATGAAAAGAACAAATTATGTCCCCATTACCTCATAAAATCATTGTTTATTCTGTGTGCCCCTCCCAAAAGATATGATCTCAGAGGAAAGGTCAGTCTTTTTTTTTTTTTTTTTAAAAAAAAAAGGAGAGTTGTCAACAGTACTTCAATACACTTAAATATCAAGGTCTCTCACTTTCCTCATTTTATTTAGCCCATTATTATACTAGCACAGGCCTAAGGACCAACATGTAGAAACCACAGCTCTGAAAGATCTGGTCATGTATAGAAGGCAGACTGATGCTGCAAAAGGTCACAGGCAGAGCAAAGATTTCTGATCTTAAGGGCTATTGCAGTACTTTGAACATGCAGTTCTAATTAAGAGCAGGGGAGGCCTGTGGGCATGGGAAGGAGAGGTCAGATGTGAGAGATACTGGATGGAGATGCACAGCACTTTTGCTGTGTTCTGTCCTCTGATGACCACGGATGACATGACTAATTGAGAAGATCACTCTTTCTTAAGGGATCCAAGACACAGTCTCACAGTCCTTAGTACCATACTCCAGGCAGCCTGCACCAGTGGATCAGAGGGGACACGTGACCCCAAACATCTTTGCTATTACTATATTGGGTGATTTCCTGTGAAAGGAGATGGGGATGGGGATGGAGACGGGGTCACTAATATTCCTGATGATTCTGGCCCAGGATTCTGGAAGAAGTGTGGTAGGTAGATTTCTGGCCCCCAAACATGTCCACATCAATGTATACAGAATGCCCAGAACCTGCCAACATGTTATTTTACTTTTCCATGTTACTTTACATGGAAAAAGGGATTTTATAGATGGAATTAAGGATCTCAAAATGGTAAGAAAAATGATCCTGGATTTTCCTGGCAGACTCAATGTAACCTCAAGGATATTTATAATAGAAAAGCAAGAGTGTAAATCAGAGAAGATATGGCAACAGAAAAAGAGGTCAAGGAGATGAAGTCACAAGCCAAGGAATATGGGCAGCCTCTAGAAGCAGGAAAAGACCAGGAAAAGGACATCCCCCCTCAGAGTCTCTAGAAGGAACACAGCCATACTGCCACCTTGATTTTCTCCCAGTAACACCTGTGTCAGGCTTCTAACCTGCAGAACTATAAGATAACAAATCTGTGTTTTTAGAGAGAGAGAGGCAGAGACCAAGGCAGAAAGAGAAGCAGGCTCCACGCAGGGAGCCCGATGTGGGACTCAATCCCAGGACTCCAGAATCACACCCTGGGCTGAAGACAGGCGCTTACTGCTGAGCCATTTCAGGCATCCCTGAAATTTAGTAGTTTGAAGGGTGGAGTGGGAAGCTAATGTACTCTCCTTGGGGCATTCTAGATGTCATGTGTAAGGTGCATATTATTGGGGATATGTCCATCCAACAGCTGGAACTTCAGGGACAGAAAGGAAGGAACAACAATATTTTAAAAGGAGGAGAAATGCATAATAACCGTTTTTTTGTTGGGTAACTACAAGGTTTCTGGTTCTTTCACCAAGTTATTTTATTGAATCATTATTACATCTGGAAGGTAAGTTTTTTTGTTTGTTTTGTTTTTTTGAAGGTAAGTTTTTTAAAACGTATTTTCACAAATAAGGGGCCCAGGTAAATGGCCAAGGATTAGGAGATGTGCTAAAGGTTACCCAGCTAATAACAGGACTCATATCTGGGTCCAATCTAATTCTAGACAGTGTCACTTTTACCATTATGGTTCTACTGCAGTTCTGGAGGAGGAAATCAGGGCAATTTCTGATCCATGTCCTGATTCTTCTCAGGAACACAGAAAATGAGGTCACCAAATAGGTAGCATCAGGGTTAAAGGGCCACTTTGAGAGGTTAGAAGTAAATAAAGTTTAGAGCAATGGTAGTAGGAGGGGTGACAAATTTTTGGTAACCTGGAGAGGATGCTTCTCAGAAGGAAAGTTTCTTCACGTTGTGGGGTCACTGACTCCAAGACCAGTGGGTGTCATGGATGATGACAGCAGTGATTCACTGTCTGTTGGCCCAGCAGAGGGATAGGGCAGGAGACTAGGCAGTGGCCAGGGATCTGAGTCCTCTGCCCCTACAGTACTTTATTCCTAGACTTCCTCACTGTGGGGGCAGGAGGAGGTGCGTGAAGGGATTTCCCCAATGTCTGAAGGTTCCAAAGGGACAGGAGAAGCAACTTCTAATTTCTAGATCTACAGTTGGATTCCTGTTGGCTCAAGGAGCTGGAGCCTTCTGTACTTCATATACCTTCCCCAGCCCATGTAGTGTGGCACTGGGCTTGGACCCAGAAGACTTTGGTCTTATCTACTCCAGGGATTCATAAACCTGAGTACATAGCTACCATTTATGGAGCACTTAACATGTGCCAATAGCCGCACAAAGCAGGTTTTCTCTGACCCTATTATTCTGATAAGGATCAGAAGTTCAGAAAGATTCAGTAACTTGTCCAAGGTCACAGAGCAAGTAATAGGTGTGGCAAAAACTTTAAACCAGTTTTATCCAACTCCAAATCCCATACATGACACATTTTGCTATGAATTAAACTCCTGGTCACAATGGGGAAACAGATAATTGAAGTTTACCATAACACAGTGTAGTAATGTGGAGCTAAAAAGAAGTGTATGGATGGCCAGGGAAGAACCCCTACTACTGAGAGGGAGATGTAACGGGGAGGCTTCTCGAAGGAGGTGACCTCAGAGCTCAGAGGTGAATGAGTTTCTGGCCAGTAGAAGGGTAGAGCAAGAAATAGGCAAAGATGTGAAGATAGTGGCCGTGTTTGGGAAGAATGTGTAGTCTGGCAATGAAGATGATGAGTCAAGAATTTATGACATCAGGGATACTGTTGACATGGATGAAGACAGGAGGTTCTATAAAAAGAAAACCCTCAACACTTCCAGCTAAGTCCTAAAGCCATGCTGCTTATACATTGTCCCTCAGGAGAACCAAGGAGGTGAACATTTGGGCCTGCTTATCATTCTGTTCAGTAATAATTATGTTGTTCATTAAGTACGTGTCAGGGTAACATTTTTGGTGAGATTTGTTTGATCAGGATATAAACTCTGTGCATGTAGTCACAGGTTTCTCAGTTTGTTGCTCATACACTAAGGTCATCTGATCATGAGGCACAGCCAGCTGCTCAGACTTCTTTAAAATACAGGGAAATTGGCATCTAGTTGCACATCCTCTGAGAACTGTGCACCTCCAAAATCTCCATGCTTTTTCTGAGCCTCAGTTGGGTGAAATGACACTACCAGTGTGCAATAAACATATTTTGTGTTTGCTATTTGGTCTCTAAAATTAAACATCTCAAAGAGCTGCATCATTTTCCATAAATATGGCATTATTAATTAATTTCCCTTTTCTACACATTGAAGTTTCTTCTAATGTTTCACTATTTTCATCATGAAATAACCCATGTGGTTTTCATTCTTTGGATGATTTTCTATTGAAAAACTCCCTGAAATGGGATTAATGGATCAAAGATTGATAATGTTTTTATGGCTTTTGGTACATGTTACACAATCACTTTCTGAAAAGTTTAGAACAATAGCCCATTGCTGGCATCAAGTTTCTGTGCAACCTCATCAGTGGTGGGAGGTGTGCTTTTCCTAATTTTCACTAATTCATTAGGTATAAATGCCTTTTTTTAAACTATGGCTATCTCTGACTGGGAGCTCGATCTGACAACCCTGAGATCATGACCTGAGCTGAATCCAAGAGTTAGATGCTTTACTGACTGAGCCACCCAGGTGCCCTCAGAGTAGTGATTTTTAAATTGTTTTTAGATTATACATCTTTTTGCGATATGGGTCCTTACTTCTGAAATGAACCTGACCTATTGCATAAAATTTAAATGAGTTCGTGGACCTACTCAGGCCTATACACAGACACCTCTCAGGTTAAGATCCTTTGTTCTATAATAAGCACAATAATTAAAATGTTCATTTGATTATTACTCATTCTTGCCTGTCTTAGCAAAAAGCTGCATTATTATATTTTGTGTTAGAAGTCTAATGTTATGAATAATTCAGTGTATTTCTTTTCCTTTTTTCCCCCCAGTGTTTTGAGCCTATCACTGGGTGGACTTCAGAGTCCCAGAGGGAATTTGACTTCATGACTTAGACCTCCAACTTCAGTATGACATGATCCGAGTTACATAGGAACCTGAGTCTGAAATACAACTAACAGATTGAGGCCCCTAAGACTTCAGATTTATCAGATTCAGAATTTTAAATAACCATGTTTGAAATATTTAAAACAAAAAAAAACTGAATCAAAATGTGAGCAAGAGAGAAAAATAACAAATGACCTGGCAGTTTGGGGAAAGAACTAAATTGAGTTTTTAGAAATCATAATTATCTTTAAAGTGCTGAGAGAAAATTAACTGTTAATACAGAATGTATACCAATGAAAACTATCTATTAAAAAAAGGATGCAATAAGGATATTTACAGGTAAATAATAAATAAGCTTACCACCACCAAGCCTTCATGAAAAGAGTAAAGAGTGTTTTAAAAAGAAGGAAAATGAGTCCAGAAAGAAGGTATATTAGTTTTCCATTAGTTGCTGTAACAAATTGCCGCTAATGTACTGCCTCAGAACAACACAAAATTATCTTCCATTTGTGCAGGTCAGGATTCAGATCCAAGTCTCACTGGGTTAGACTAAATGTATCAGTCCACAGGGCTGCTGGAGGTTCTAGGAGACAAACTACTTCCTTGCTTTTACTACCTTCTAAAAGCTTCCCGCATTCCTTGGCTGGTGGTCCCTTTCTCCATCTTTAGAGCCAGTAACAGGTGTTGGGTCCTTATCACATCATATCACTCTAACTCCTCTTTTGTTTCCCTCTTCTACTTTGAAGGACCCTTGTAGGTAGGTACATAGAGCCCACCCAGATAATCCAGAATAATCTCCCTATTCTAAGGTCAGCTGATTAGCAACTTGCATTCCATCTGTAACCCTAATTCCTCTTTGTCCTGTAACATAACACATTCATAGGTCCCAGAGAATAGGAGGTAGACAGCTTTGGGAAGCCCAGGAGATCTGGGCTATTAGTAAGAATGGTGAGCCAAGAAACCAGTGTAAACATGTGGGAAAATAAACAAGCCTTGTCTTGTCTATTTAAAAAAAAAAGGTGGGGGGGGGGCAGCCCAGGTGGCTCAGCGGTTTAGTGCTGCCTTCGGCCCAGGGTGTGATCCTGGATACCCGGGATCGGGCTCCCAGCATGAAGCCTGCTTCTCCCACTGCCTGTGTCTCTGCCTCTGTGTGTGTGTGTCTCTCTCTCATGAATAAATAAATAAAATCTTAAAAAAAAATGTGGGGTTAGTGACAGTAAAACTACAATGCCATAGAACAATAACATAGAGGTTGAGGAGGAGATGACTGAAGTTTAAAATGCTTATAGATCCATGTATTTGGGGGTAAGGATGTGTAGATATTTATTACCTTTAGACCCTGTAAAGTAAAACATTTGTGGTAAAATTTTAATAGCAGTCACTGACAAGAGAGGAGAGATAAGCACTGCAAGAGAGCTAAAACAGAAACGAAAATGTAAGTAATAAAGCAAGTCCAAATATATTAAAGATTACCAAAAAAGGGATGTGAACTAGGCTTCCTAGCTGAAAGACAGATTGCCAGATTAGATTTTAAAATCTGGTTTGGTGATGTGTCCAAGACACATGCCTAAAATATTAAACATAAAAGTTCTAAGTACAAGGATGAAAGAATATAGCCAGGCTCTAACTAAAAGACAGCTGGGTCACTCTAAATGTTGGAGCAGAATCTCACTGAGAGAGGACCAACAGGAAGGGGCTGGCCACAGCAGAGCAACCAGCTCTTTTTTTTGCCACAAATATAGGGCATTTATGAACTTGTATGGCTGCAAAAATATGATAATAAAAAACTTCAACACACATGAAATTTTGGATGAGTCATCGCTATCAGCTGACATGCTATGTCTATGTCACTCTACAGAAAGCTTTGCCTGTGTTATCAAGGTGCTAACATTATTCCCATTTCACAGATGGAGAAAACTTCCCATTACAGGCAGAGATTATATTTGGGCCATGCCTTGGTTTCTCTTGGGCTCTACTCCCTCCTAATTGAGCCCACGCCTCACCTGGAGATCTTTTTCACATCACCCATCATAGGACAAGCAGGTGGTGTCCCTTTACCAAAGGACAACAGTCATCCTCAAGTGTGTTTAGATTGATCTGGAAGGAGGCTTCTCTGGTCGCACATGAATCAAGAGGCTATGCAGTATGTCTGATCCCAGATCAACCACTGCATGCACATATGCATCCACAGACTTCTCTTGGCCTGGCAGCAATGCCCACACTCAGATCCTGGGTCCTATTCTGGATTCTTTGAGGAAACTGTCTTCTGGGTCTTATAGGAAGACCTCTTCTCTCTTCCCCTTTGTCCTCACCCCAGGGTTTCTTTCTGGGATGTGGCTTGCAAATCTTGCCTCCATAGCCTACAACTGTCTTTAACCACCCACATCAGACCCCTAGCAAATTAACCCCAGAAAGGTTCTCAGAGCAATACCCAAATTAAAGAAACAGGTCTTGCTGCACGAGGCAAACATTTTCACTCTCTTCCACAGTTTGCACTTTGGGGCAGAGACAGGTTCATATGCTGGCCAGCCTATAAATCTCCCAGTACTTCTGTGGCATTGGAGCAAGCTCCTTACCTGGTAGGTGTGCTGGAGAAGCCAAGTTCCCACCCCTTCCTGGGCTCTGTGTCCTTAACAAGTTACCCTTCACCTTTGGACCTCTGATGGTCAGTTGTCAAAAGCCTCTGGTTATTGAAGGGATGAAAATATAATCTATATAAATAAAGCACCTGGCATGGTGCCGCCCAGCACAGGTGCACATTTGACAAATGTTGCTTCCTTCCTACCTCTCTCAGGAAGTCCATATCCTCTTGGATGGGCCAGCTCTTGTTTCCATTGTGTCATCAGATACAGGCTAGGGCCCTGTTGGACATGGATTCTGGGAATCAATTTTTGGCCTCAATTCTGTCTACAGACTTCTTTGTCATCTACCTCCATCCAACCATTTGCCAAATGGAGGTGTTTGCATTTGCCCTCTGCCAGTTGAAGTACCCAAAAGGTTTACATTTCTGGCCATACTTAGAGGTTTGGGGATGATCTTATGACTGCCATTTCTTAGATCACATATTGTTCTTCATGTGTAATAAGAATTCCATCTAATATTTGTCTAGGGGTTAGCAGTTCATAAAGCACACTCAGCAAAAGGTAGATCAAGTATTAGAATCCTCATTTTAGAGCTGGGAAAATTGCATCCAAGAGAGAAATAAAGACTTCTCTGGGAAGCAGTCAGTGGCTAGATGGGAAGTGAAGGTGTTCTGTGCCGAGGTTTCCTCACTACACATCCAGTGCTTTGCTGGTGAAGCAGATGTTATTGTAAAGCAGACTCTGAGCCAAACAACACTGGGCCTCAGTTTTCTCATCTGCAAAGTGAAGATAATAGTAACACAGTCTGAAACTATTGTGAAAGTTCAGGGATATAGTCCTTATGGTAGCATGGCAGCTGGCACTGGGCGCTGCTGCTGTAGATGCTGGTGTGTGCTGCCCAGACCTGCCCCCGCCCCATGAGAATGGCCTACACCTGAAGAAGTTGTGGCTGCTCTCCAAGGGAAACCTACATCCAATGGCCAATCAGCGTGGGATGTGGAGACCTGGCTCACTTTCCAGGTCCACCCTAGCTCCAGAGGGATGGGGGATATCCTAGGGATGGGCTAGTGTTGTGACTGCATGGCACTTCAGCTCCTTCTGCTCACTCCTCCTTTCTTCACACCATGCAGGGGTAGATCCTGAGCTGACTTTCCAGTCAGTGCCCTGTGTGCTAGTCTTTGTATCATGCTGGGCTCTGTGCGCATGTGTGAAAACCATCCTCAATCAGGTGTGAACCACAAAGGGGAGTGGGTTTGCATGGAACCATCCACACAAAGCCCTCTTCCCAGGGTAGCAGAGAGGCTGGCCTGGTCAGGTGTGCACCCCGTGTCCTTACAACAGACTAGGACGGGCAAGTTCTGGGTTCTAAGTCCATGACCCTGGCCTCCAGCCCTGGGATCCAGACAGCTGGGGAAGCCTTTAGGTCTGAGCAACCCCAGACTCTGGGTTGTTCTGTTCCTGGGCACAGCCTTCTTTCCCCAGTGATGCAATTCTTTGCAACAGACCACAGGTCAATCGTGTTCCTGTTACCGAGCACAGAGAGGCTTGTGGCTCGGTCTCTCCAGGAATTCTGACGCACCGCAAGACACTGTGGTTGGAATGCTTCTTTCCTCATAAAAGCCCCTGGCTTCAGAAAAGGAAGCTTTCTCAGGTGACTAACACTTGAGGTAGGGCTTCCCAGGACCCAGACACTCTGTTACATGAAACAACCTACAGAGATCCACTTTAGCTCAAATTATTTTGAGGGGGTGGGAATAGGACCCCATATTTACCATCAGGTCCCCCATCTTCTCCTCCCCCAGGTAAGCATACAGGGTAAAGGTAAAATGCAAATTGAACACTTGCTAGCCTATTCCTCTCTTGCCTCCAGACTGGCACCCCAAGTCTTCCCTGTCACAAGTTCTTGAGCCACTAATGCTGCCCCAGATCTAGAGCCCATGATGATATAGATGGGTAAGGGCCTGGAGGCCAGAGGCTCCAACTCTGTAGGCTGCTCCTGCTGCTTTTCCCTGCAAGCACTATACTTCAGCTCTGCTTTGCCTAACCCCCCATTTCACTTTGGAGCTTCTCTTCCTTCCTCCTTCCCTACTTGTCCCATCTTGCTCCCCTGGCTGCTCCCCCAAGCCTGTGTAGGGTGCCCCTGGTCTATGCTCCCATAAAACCCTGTGCTTCCCTTATCCACGCACATGTTACCCTGTGATGTAGTTTTCTAAGGGTGTGAAGATTAAGTCCATGAGGACAAGGACACACCTGCCCTGCTTACCTCTGTCCCCTCAGGATCTGACATTTAGCACCTGGCAGTGGTGGGGGTTGGGGGAGAGGCATAAATTTTTGTGGAGTGAATGTACACTGGGCTTTGTTACAATTGTTAGCTGTTGTCACAAGGGATGAAACGCCACCCTGAGCCGGCTGACAGCATCTACCATGTGGCTGCTGTGAAAGTCAGAGGAACCGCTTGTGTTCCTGAGATCAGCTTGAACAAAACCAGGAGGATTCAGATTATTCTGACTCAGGTCCCACATCCCATGCACTGTGGCTGAGGATGTGGTAAGGTGGCAGGGCTAAGAAAAGCAGGGGCAGCTCACTAGCATGAGGCAAGGAGCCTGACAGAGAAAACCTCAGGCCCTACTGAGCTGTGGATCATGAGGAGGAGCTTTGTGAAGGGCAGTGTACCGCGCAGAGCTAGGGAATGGCCTCCCAGTTGTCAGCCTGTGCCTTGCTCGAGTCTGTGCCTTTGCATTTTCATTTTGGTGGACTTCTCACTTCCCTTCCGTCTTGCTTGTTGGCCTTTACAGGATTGTTTAATTGAAGGTTTTGGTTGCAGGAGACAGACATGCTTGAGCTAGCTTCCACCATAATGGGGAGTGGTGAGACAGGGCCCTGTGATAGGATGTGCAGTCAGACCTCATGAGAGACTGCCTGGGAACAGGGGGGTTATGAGACGGGAAGCCAGTCGTAATTATCTGTCAGGCAAAGGCCTCTGCTTTCTCACTTCTGCATCTCTCTGCTTTGTTCTTCCCTCCCCTCAGAGGGGCTTTCTCTGCCTCTCTGCAGCAAGTGGCCACTCTAAAGGTAATGGATTTTGAAGTCCTTGGTTTGAGAGTGTTTCCACATGGCCTAGCCTCTCTTCATTCTAGTTCCCCCTCCTGGCAGTCAGTTGGTTGGAAGCAGCTGCCCACCAGAGGTCCTGTCAGCCATGGCCTGGGGACAAAGTCAGGTACATTTCTATACGACTGGCCCTGAGAGTTGTGATGGTGATGACAGGGTAGTTCCCAGAAGAGTAGATCTTGGGGTTAAGGAGAATCTGCATATCTTAACAGTAATTGATGTGAACTTGTATATTTCAATGTGTGACTACTTTTGAATGTCATGTTGGGAGTCTTACTCTTTTATACAGATGTATGAGTAAGTGTGTGTGTGTGTGTGTGTGTGTGTGTGTGTGAGAGAGAGAGAGAGAGAGAGAGAGAGAGAGAGAGAGGTACTGTATACATGAGCGGTGGCTTCCCATGTATTCCTTTACTCATTTGTCTGTGTGGCAGGTTCTGTGCTGTGAGTTAGGGATGAAATGATAAACAGAGCAATCTTTGCTGTGACATGCCAGGGCACACAGAGGATCACACAAATGAAGTGTCTGACCTGAGGTCTCAAGGGTGAGGATAGTCTACTTGTTCCACACAGAGGACGAGCCTATGTCAAAATCCTGAGGCAGGAGGAAGAGGTGCTATTGAGAAATCAAGAGACTTGTGTAGCTAGAATTCAGAGGAAAAAGGAGATTGTTTTGCAAGTCGAGCCTGAAGTCTGGTTGTGTAGACTCTTAGAAACCCTGCAAGGACTAACATTTATCTAAGACCCTGGGGAACAGCTCATTGCTGTCTCTTTTCACAACTCAGATCCATGGCTCTGGCCTCATGGACCTAAACTAGCAGGAAGCAGGATGCCCCCTCCATGCCTCTTGCCCAGGACTGTGGTGAGGGGATTCTTTGATGCTCGTAGGCTTCCCACAGTGCACAGGGACCCCGCCAGGAGCCCAGCGGATGACTTCCCCTTGGAGCTTTGGCATCTGTTCTACCAGGAGACCTCACCTGCAGCTGTCTCAGTCTGAAACATGGGCTCTAAATAACACTGAACCTCAGTATCTCATGCTTCCATTCCTGAGACCTGCTCTTCTTGTTACCTCCCACCTCCCCCCATCTTCTATCTGTCCCCCACCCCCTTCTTCTTTGTGCAGCAGGCTGGCCCCAGGCAGGTCAATGCTTGACTGAATGGTCAGTCATTGTGCTCGAGGTGGAGTGCCTCTGTGTTCTCCAGAAGCAGCCCCCTCCACCATTGAGGATGCCCAGCCACCCAGAATTCCCAAGTTCCCAGATGCCAGTGCTTCCCACAAATGCAATCTTCCCCATCTCTGGGATGTTTTTTGGCTCTGGGCATATCAGGTGCTCTGACTATGCTGGGAGGAGAGGTGGCAAGCCTGGAGAGGAGAGTTCTGGAGTGGGCCAGGCCCAAGGGGTTGGCAGTGGCCACAAATGGCCCCTCTGTCATGAATGTGCCCCATGTCAGGCCTGACAGGGAATGCCAGTTTTGTGCACTGATCAACACACCATCCCTGGCCTTGACTGGGAGCCTGGTTTACTTGCTTCCCAGAAGACTGGCTGGGCCCTTAGCACCCCAGGCAGAAAGCAGACCTGTGCTCTGCAGAAATTATAGCTACTACTTAGATTATGCTTCTTGTGTTCTTAGCATCTTATGCTTATCAGCTCAGTCCTCACAACTATCCTACAAGGTGGGTAACAGTCTTACCCTCCTTTTATAGATGTTTCCAAAATCATACAGATGTGGTTTGTGAGGCCAGGACCTGAAACCCTGGATGCCAGAACCTGCCTCACCGAGTAGTCCTCCCAACGTAATAATGCATGCATGCCACGATGACAAGATGGTGTGCACAAGCAGATTCCCCAGCTGCCCTGATACCCAACTTTCCAGGTTTACAAAATTTGTTTCTGATTCATTAGCGAATGGGCATTTCTCTGCAAAAGCTGCTTCAGAAATTCCCAGCCCAAACTCAGAGTCCTTGATATTCTAGTTGATGAGCCAAGAGTGAAGAGAACAGGAAGTGAAGGCCCTGTGGGAAGTCCCTGTGGTCAGGAGTACCCAGGAAAGGGCACCCTGGCCAGCTCTGGCTCTCTGCACCTCCCAGCCGACTTCAGGCCCTGTGGGCTGAGTGAAGGGACCCTGGGAATGAGCCCAGCCCCCAGAGACAGGGTTAAGGGAAAGTGAAGCACTCCAATAGGCCTGTCTTGTGGGGTTTATGAATGATAAGCCCTTCTGCAAGTAAGCATGGTCTTTCCTTCTCCAACAGAAGAGACAGGCTTGAAGGTAGCCAGTAGGCTGGTCTGCCTCTTCACTCTCCCCTTGCCCTGGGCCCTAAGGCACTGCCTAGAGCAAGGCCCTGTTTCAATGCACACAACTTGTAAAGGATTTTATAGTCTGCATGCCCCTTCTTCCTCCAGCCTTCCCCTAATCTAGGGACACTTCCAGAGTCATAGAGCTGATTAGTTGCAGGCCTGGGGACAAGACCTAGAACTTCTAGCTTGCCAAGGGGGCCCTTGCCACTGCTCTCCATGCATCAACTCAGATGGTCTTAAGGATTCCTGAGTTGTCTGCTTCGTGCTGGCAGGATCCAGGGGCACGAAGCTAGAGAACAAGCTTGGAATGGCAAAGAGGAGAAAGTTTAGAACATAGGGTCTTATAGAGAAGGTGAGGAGAGAGTATCCAGCCTTGTGGACAGTGTTATGCCAACAGCTGGGGTGGGGAGCCTGAGGGTAACGGGAAGAAAGGATGGACACCCTGCTGCTCCATAAGCTGTGTCCCAATCAAATAAGCCTCCACATGGTCCCCAAATAAACCAAGAAGATCCCCACCCAAGGACCTTTGTGCTTGTTGTTCCCTCCCCCAGGACACTCTTCCACTCCTTTGACATCAAGCAGACCTCAGCCCACAAGTGACTTTTTCAGATCAGCCTTCCCTGCCACTTTACAGAAAACATGCTCCCACCCCTGGGTCCTTCAAAAACAGAGCATACTTTTTACTTTCCCTAGAGCACATGCTGTTATGCAAAGTTAGTTTCTTTGTCTATTAGCTTCTTGTCTGCCTTCCTCCATTAGACAATCAGAGACCTTATCTGGCTTTCCCCTAATGTTTGGAAGAGTGCCTGGCACACATGACCAAGTGAGCCCATGTTGTCTAGATGATAAGGGCATGTGTGCATGAACTGGCAGCAGTGAGGTTGGACACAAAGCTGAGATCCAGCCTTACTAAGCCAGCTTAGTTCCTCATGGGAGACTTCTGGCTTTACAGAGGTAAGAACCAGTCTGGCTTCTATTAGCCTGAGTCACCCTTTTGGAAGCTGGGTCTGGCAAGCCCTGCATGGGTGTGTGGAAGGCAGGCCCTGGCCCTTCCCCTTCCTCTCCTCAGGTAATCAGGAAAGAAGGAGCAGCTCTATCCTGGGAGTTACTGGCAGCACAGGTACCACACGGTGCTTCTTTCTGTGCAGCAGCTCAGTCTGGAGCCAGAGGCCAGAAGACCTTAGAAGACCGTGGATTTAAAAAAAAGAAAAAGAAAAAGACCTTGGATTCTACTGGGCCCTTCCCATGGCTGCACGTAAGCTCCTTTCACTCCTACTTGTCCATCTGTAGCACGGGTAGGAAAATATCTACTGTTAGTGTTTACCAAATGCTTTCAGACTCTGAAGAGCAAGCTTCCAGGGAAATGTAAAGGGTATGTAGCTCCAGGCCTGTCTGGGAGGCCTGGCCAAGGTGGAGGCAGTGGCAGGGCAGGGGCTGCCAGCCCAGTGACTACCAAGACAGCAGGCAATGGAGGAAGTATGACCATGATGAGACAAGTCATGGAGCTCTTCAAGTCTATTGGTCATTTTCCACTATTGATAGAGACATGGAAATTGGGAAAATATTTCTGTCAGATGAGCGAAAGAACAGTGTGAGTTCAATGAGAAATACTGACAATGAGTTGGGCACTAGGTCACAAGATCTGAAGGGTAGTATGAAAGGTAGGGACTGTGAACTGATTCACTCCAGCAGATGGTTTTCTCATGAGAATGCAGGCCCAGATGGCTAGAACTTCTCCTTTTTCAGGAGCAGTCAGATATTCTGATTTCCCTATCTAGTATTTTGATTAAATGAAACAATAAAGTGAACAAAGAAAATATTCAACCTGTAGGCAACTGGTTTGCAATCTCTGGTTAAGATCTGTGTGGGGCAGAGAAAAGATCTGAAGACTTGGTTTCCAATTATATGCTTGACCTCTGATTCCTCCTTTCTGGGTCTCACTCTTCTCAGTGTCAAGAGGAGACTGGCCAACACTCAGGGTCTCACGGGCGCAGTGATAGCCAATTCTTCCATAAGCTTATGAGCCATGCACTCTGCTGAGCTCTTTACATGGCCCGTCTCTTCTAATCCTCACAACAACCCAATGAGGAAGCACTATTATTGTTCACAGTTTCAGAAGTGGGAACTTGGACACAGATAGATTCAGTGATTTGCCCAAGGCCAGACAGCTACTATAAGGGGAGGAGCCAGGCTCTACTGCAGACAGTCTATTCCAAACCACCATATTGTGCTCTAGAGGCACAGAGACTGAGTGAGGTCATGGATGGAGAAGTGCCCAAGCAGTTCTTCCAAGGGCAGCAAACCCTTCCCTTTACCCCAGTAGGTGAGGCAGTCTCCAGTGGAATGAGTTAAAATGTCAGCTCATGGTCTTATGTATCTTTCAAATGTGTAAAGATGATGCCACTCCTGGAACCAGATGATGATAGAATGTGAGGAAACTATTATACTTAAAAACAGTCCATTCCAAAATATCTTAAACTGGCACATAGTAGGTCCTGAGTAAGTTTGAATTCAGGAGATGAGTGCAGTGTAAGCCCAGTGAAGTCATGTTTTCTGGGAAGCCAGGAGCAGGGCTTGAGAAGAGAGACCAGGGAGAGATTCAGAGTTTGCCTCAAGAGCTGGGAGCTCCAGGACAGAGGAGCAAGGATGGAGGTGGGCATGTACCTGGGCATGGTGCTTACCTCACTGGACCTCTACCTACTCTCTAACACCACTGACCTCACCGCTAATGCATGTGAAGAAGGCAAGGCAGGAGGAAGAGGACGTGAAGGTGCAGATGGTGATAATGAAAGAGAAACTCTTTTTATAGCCTAAGTTTGAAACCAATGTTAAACTACTAGAGGTTGACATATCTTGACTTACATAATTGGAGGAAATAAAATGTGAATGGCTAAACTAAAAATTAACTTGATCAGAAGGGGAGTGATTGATCAATACTGCATCTGCCATAGTTTCTTCCTGAGTGGAAGGGTCAGGCTCTTGGTTCTCATGTGCTTTATCTTCCTGTCTAATAAAATGGGCCACATTTCTGCAGTGCAAGACTCAATGATTAGCAGCTAATCATGCCTGCAATTTGCAATACTAGCCAGCAGATGGTATGAGCACTGATTAAGGATTCGTGTTATAAGGTGACCAATCATCTCAGTTTTCCAGAGACTAAGGATGCAGGACTTTCAGTACTAACCCTTGGAAAGTCCTGGAAAAACCGGGGTAAATGGCCATGCTAGTCCAAAACCAGGTAAAGAGCTTTCTTTTTAACCTCTGTAAGTTTTTAGAATCATCCTTTTCTTACTACCAAAAAACGAACAAACTCCTAAAATTTCCAAGCAATTGTGGAATAAATCGTTACTCTGTAAGACATGAGTTCAAAGCAAAGGGAACACTGTAATACAAATATAAGTCTTGCTTCCATTCACTGTGCAACCAAGCAGAGGAAAGAGGTCAGCTGCCTTTCTGGCAGGACTTCAGCGTGGGAAGGAATACAACAACTGGGTGCAAATCCTGCCTCAGCCACGATCTGGAGCAAGTGATTTCATCTTTCCGAGCCTTGATTTCTTTGTTTTTTAAAATATTTTATTTATTTATTCATAAGAGACACACACATAGAGAGAGAGAGAGGCAGAGACACAGGCAGAGGGAGAAGCAGGCTCCATGATGGGAGCCTGACGTGGGACTCGGTCCCAGCAGTCCAGGATCAGGCCCTGGGCTGAAAGCGGCACTAAACCACTGAGCCACCCAGACTGCCCACGGAGCCTTGATTTCTGATTCTGCAAGTTGAGTATAAGTATATGCCCATCTCGAAAGTGGGTGCAAATATACCCACTTTGCATAGCTGTTATGAGGACTGAGATCCATATGAAAGAACAGAACACACAGTCTGAAGCATAGCCGATCAGAAACACAGCTGTGCCCACCCCGACCTAATTCCTGCCCCTCTCCCTCTCTGTTTGCCCATGGAGAAGCTAGCTGCCTTATAAACCTAGTCATCTATGCCACGAAGGCAAGAGCAAACATGTACCTCTAGAAGCACGAAATAACCAGGTAAATAATGGCTTTCAACTCAGATCCATATCAAATCTAGAAGTTGCTGGAGCAAAACCATCTTAGAAGACTTAGAAGCTTATAAAAAATTCACAGTGAGTTTGCCATTTAGGCCTAGGAGGACAGTATGCTTCTTATGAAGCAGTGATTGACAACAGTTGACTTCATATACAATCTCCTGACCACCATTCCCGGGCCAGGAGGGCACTGACCCTGATGGCTGCAGCTTGGTGGGACAAGATGCCAAGATATCTATTTCCAAGCCTGGCCTGCTGCCCTAGGGAGTTTCTCAAATGCTGCTGCATTTGGTTAAAATTGACTTGGTTACCTGGCAGGGCTGGGTAGGTGGAAGCTGACAAAGAGAAGTTGTGAGATCATATTTGCCCTTCCTCCTCCTGTTTGTACTGATATATTTACCCATCTCTTGGAAAGAGTAACCAAAGACTTTGTACTATTATCTTAGTAAAAATTTCCAAAGTTTGGACAACAGCACTGCCCGTATTGTGTGCTGTGTGCCGTGACACTCACATATGTAAGAGTTGCCTGACGGACCTAAATATGAGATTGAGCCACCACAACTTAAGATGTACACCTGTCCACCCAAAGCCAGCTGCTTAAATTTTTACAAATGGTGCTTGCATGACATGAATGCAGGCCAGTTAGGCACAGCTGAAAACGTCTGCACCAAGATTCACTGAAGTGTCCTGATAAACTGGATTTGTCAGGAGGGATTACTTTCTGTAAGGGGGACAGGACCTGTGGGGTGAAACATTGGGCTGAGATGGGAGAGACTGGAGTTGGGAAATAGGAATTCATGTTTCTCTTGAGAAAGATGAAGAGCCGCCCAATCTCCCCACCTCTGTAGGGTGTTGGAGACAGCAAGATCTGCTGTGAGCATCTCTTCCCAGCTCTGCATTCAGTGTTGTTAGGCTGGTGGCTTGAGGTCATCCACGGTGTGGGTATTTACACCAGAAAAATTGGCAAATGCTACTAATGAGAACTCTTTTGGAGATCCAGCTGTCAACATTTACTGGCACACTACTGCCATGCCTTCAGGCTCAATGACCCCAAACCACACACCAAGTCTAATATTATCTGTCCGCTGGCTCCAGGATGATCTTTAATAAAACAAACCTGACAGTGTTACCTTCTGATTCCATTTTCTTTAAGATAAATTCCCTGGCCCTCGGTGTGGCATTAAAGCCTCTTCTTCCTCCCACTCCTGCCCAACTTTTCGATCGCTTTTGCCCCTACCCCCAAATGCCATTCCAACTCTGCCACCCTGAATAATACGACTTAAAAAATAAAAAATACACATCAGGTTCCACCAAACTTCTTGCTGTGAGGGATGACCAAGGCTCTGACATACTGCAAAGGTCCGGATAGGTGGAAGTCAGCATTGGAGCCTTTTGCCCCGGGAAGCATTTGCTGGTGTCAAAAGCCCCAGTTGAGTTTTGGACAATCTTATGAGGCTGGGCAGGGGGTGAGTGAGTATAAAATTTGTACTTTATCTCCCACTGAGGAGAAGGGGCCTTGATAAACACCCCAAGTCTGGGCTAGAACCCTAAAGGATTAGGACTGAATGGAAATGGAGTAGCCTGCATAGTTACCTATGTGCCATTGTGATCATCTCAAGCCTGCTCGGGGTGGATGGTCACCTGGAGCTGCAGCACCCAGCCTCACTGCCCAGCAGAAGCAAAAGGGAATTCTCTCTACGCAACTACAATATTGTCCAGAGCCTCAAATGATCTCTACAATGTTTGATACACTACGGTGCCCAGCAGTCGATAAAAAGTAGTCAGGCACATGCAAGACAACCTGTGGAGCAGACAAAATCAGATGGCAGAAGGCGACCCAGCAGAGATTCAAATAATGAAGCTCTCAGGTGCAACCTTTACAAGAACCATGAGTACTGTGTTCAGAGATCTGAAAGACAAGACTGAGACTTTTGGCAGAAACTATACCAAAAAAAGGAAGCAGATGGAAATCTTAGAATCGAAAGATGCAATTAGCTGAAATTGAGAAATAGCATTTATTGAACACTTCTTCTGCGGATGGTGCTCTAGAGGCGCCCACAGGGGCCCACTGCTTGGACTTGTAGAGCTTGTCCAGTATCACTCCAAAGACATAGCTGTCCTATTTCCCTTTGAGGGGGCCTTAGTCATTTCTGCTGTCACTAGTGTCCGATAGGGCAGGGCTCGGCATATAGAAGACACTAGATACAGTTGTGATGTCTGGAGCTTGCAGGGAGAGTGTAAGGTGCTGACCAGGGAGGCAGGGTCCACTGCAATGGTGTGGTCATTAACCTGAATTCAGGAACTGGAGTGCAGAGCTGAGCACCCGGAACTGAGAATAAGGTTAGTCAGAGATTTCCTGTAGGCAGAAATCATAGGGACACCAACTATTTTTGATAAGACGGAACCAAGAGTGGAATTGCAGCCAGAAGCGTGAGGGGAGGGAAGGAGCCTCTCCTCCCCTACTCATTTCCCCCTCCAGCCCCGACAGATGAGGGCCTCCCCCTCTGGAGTCCAGCCTGGTGTACAGGGCAGGGTTGAAGGGTTGAGGGGTTAGGGGCATTGTGACTGACCTCTCCCACCTCTCCCACTCTATGTGGGGTGAAGAAGGAGACATAATAGCTTTCTATTGGGTGAGTATTTCCTACATGGAGGGTCAGGGTGAAATACACCCTGTGCAACATCTCAGTCCTCACAGTACCGGTGACAAGGCCTCAGTTTCATTATTCATCTACTGGATAATGAAACTGAGGCCTTGAGAACAGAGCCTGGGTGACCCAGCTCCCAAGTGACATGGGAGAGTGCAGCCCCAGGTCAGCTTGACTTCTTGGTCGGATCCTAGGGACTCCCTCCTCTCCACCCGGAAAAGGCCTACCAGGCCACTTCTCAGGCGCAGACCTGGCAAAGGTGGAGAACCCAGGGTTCTGCTCTCCAGGAGATATCTTTCTCTCTGAATTTGGGATGGGGACAGAGAAGCATTTACCCAGGAGCCACAGCATGGGTGGGACCTGTCTGACAGCAGGCAGTCAGGATAGAGTCCCCCGGTCTCCCCTGGGCAAGTCTTTCCTCCTCTTCAGTCTTCAAGCACACTTTTCAAGGGATGCTGAGGTAACATTGAGG
This sequence comes from Canis lupus baileyi, assembly GCF_048164855.1. Classification (NCBI taxonomy): domain Eukaryota; kingdom Metazoa; phylum Chordata; class Mammalia; order Carnivora; family Canidae; genus Canis; species Canis lupus. The sequence goes on along the minus strand of NC_132849.1, from coordinate 27,697,070 downwards.
AGGGCTTCAGCAAAGGCATTAAAACACAAGTAGGAGAGAACTGATCACAGTGGGGGCTAGCTGCCTTCCATCTCAGCAGGGGTGGTGACCAGTTTAGGCCTCTGATGATTCGTAGCTGTTTCAGAAACTGTAACCCCCAACTCAGCAAATGCTGCAAGTGGCAAATAATCAAGCAGGTTCTTAAACGTCATGTCCTTCAGCCAGCCTTGCCCCAAACAAACAGAACTCACCCCTACCCCCTGGCCCTCAAAGGTAGATATTATTTCTTGCATGTGTTTCAAAGGTGAATGTCTGTCAAGGTCACTCACCTTGTGAGAACAGAGGGGACACGTACATGTCACTTTGCCCCTCAAAGTAATCACACAGGGAGGTGATACAACTTTTGCAGAAATGTTCCATTTGCTCTGAAAGAGGAGCTCTTTAAAGATTTGAGATATTCATTTGTAACCTTCATTTTTTAAAAATGTTTAATTGAGGTATAATTGACATATAATATTATTTTACTCTCAGTTGTACAACATAGCAATTCACCCATCACCTGTTTTATATACATAGTTATAAAAATATCTTTTTTCTTGTGAAGAGAACTTTTGTGATCAACTTTCAAGTACATAGTATAGCCTTCCTCCTTACAGGATTTTACTCTCATTTGGACATGGACACTGATTTTTTTGGTTGAAAATAAAGTCAGACTCATCAAGATCAGTTGCTGTCACAGGATGACCACCGTCTGGGAGTCTGAAGACCTGGATTCCTGGACATGCCTTTGCCATTCATGAGCTGTGTGGCCTTGGACAGGTCCCTTTCCCTCTCTGGGTCTTTCTTAGTGTTCTTCAGAACAATGATAGGGTGGGATAGGACGAAGGCTGAGCTCCCAGCCAGTTCTCCAATGCTGCCATCTGCGCTTCGCATTAGCATTATGTGCTCTGGTCATGTGAAGCCCTGTCCGTGTTTTCCCTATCCATAAATAGGAGTATGCATACATTTTCCCTAACTTCTAGAATGTAGGAAGGAAAGAAGGTGATGCTTATTAGTGCTCACTGCAGGCTAGAATTTCTCCCTCCCTCCCTTTCTTCCTTCCCTCCTTCCTCCCTCTTTTCACCCATGAGAAAGACATGAACAATCTCCCACTGGGCAACCGAGGCAGAGGAGGTAAGTGACCTGTTCCAGGTCACACGGGTAGCAAGTGGCACATGAAAGGGGTGAAATTTGGACCCGTTTCTACACAACTGCTGAGCTGGGTAGATCCCATTTTCTCAAGACCATAACTTTAAAGACTTGGCTAGTAGGAAAAGCGCTGGCTTCAAAGCACCTCTTAGGAAATTTCCTCTATAGTAGGAGTCAGCAACCTTCAAAACCTGATCCAGCCACCACTTGTTTTTGTAAATAAAGTCGTATTGGAACATGATCAGCGTGTCATTTACAGATCACCTACTACTGTTTAAGCTACGATAGACGCTAGCTGAGTTGAGAAATCATGACAGAGACAAGCCCTAAAATATTTACTATCCTGTCCTTCACAGAATGTTTGCTGGTCCAGAGTCCAGCAAGGCTGTCCCCCCTTCAGAGAACACGAAGTGACATGAGACCGTCCTGTGTGCTGAGGAGCCCTACCGCTGGGCTGATTAGGAAGGAGGACTTTTCTACTTAAATCTATTTTTTTAAAAAGTCAACAAACAGCCTCAGGATACCTGTCAGGCAGATAAAGGCGTTCAGTTTTCATTGTGCTTTTCTTCCCAGGAACTCAGTGAAGGGGAAATAGAAATCTTAATTTTGGGGAAATTGCACAGGGGAAAAAGAGGGAGGGAATCAATTACAACACCCCATTGCGACACTCAGCACGGTTGAAAGTGACAACAACAAGGGTTTCTCATTTTGGAAATGTGGGGGCATTTCCGTTTCTCAGAGCAGGACAGGGCGGCAACAGCCTGACTTGGGTGAGTGACTATTTTCTTTATAAGCAGTGACTCCGGGCCGAAATGGCAGTGTCCCGTTGCCTCGCTGTGGCCACCGAATGGAAACCTGCAGGTGTCCTCTCAGCTACCTAATCTCTTTCCTCCTTTTCCTGTCCCATTCAGAGACAGCCTGCCGTCCCTTGGGGAAGAGACCTTGCAGGATGCAAGCCTTCAGGTAAGGCGGCCCCCCTGAGGGGGGTGGGACAGACCGGGAAATGGAGCCACCACAGCCATCGGGGGCCTCTGGCTTCTGCGGTGCCTGAGACTGGGCTGAGTTTGGGCTGGAAAAGCATGTCCGTGATTCGTGAAAGGGGAGCCACATGCGTGGTCATCAGGGCTTGTGCTTCAGAAGAGCTCAAGATGGGCAGAACTTGGCCAGAAGCCTGGCTTCTTCTCCCATAGACTCTGGCAATTCAGTGAGTGACAGACAGACAGATGCGGAGGAGCCACGCTGGGGCTTTTTGCCGGGCAAGGAAGCAGGAGGGCCACGGTGGGTGGCAACTGCTGACTAGTGCTGCAGATCTGTATTGACATGGTGGAGGACTCTTGGGGGCCTCAGTCTCCCCATCTGCAATGTGGGGTTAAGGATCACCTCCTTCCTGCCTGCCTTACTGGGTTGTCGTGAAGATCACACAGTGCCAGAAAACTACGTGATCTTTTAAAAGTTGGGCCAGGAGTTTTGTGAGATGTCACCAGCACTGTTGGAAAATTGGCAGGCTGTGACGCTGTCCTCATGGGCCCTGGGTCCTGTGATATCCCAGGACTGAGTCACATCACCCTCAAACTGAGTTTTCCTAGCTTGAGGCTGCAGTTCAGGATTCTCTGTGTGTGTGTATGTGGGTGGGTGCATCCCTCCCCTTTCCAGACACCAGGTACCTCCCCTTTCCAGGCTTCACGAGGTTTGCCTCTGCTGCCTCCTACTGACTGGGAGCTCCAGGAGATGCACCTAAAGGTCTCCAGTAGGAGTCTCATCCAGGAACTCAGAATAATCTGGAAAGGTCAAATGCTCATGTGTGCAAAGACCTTTGCAGTTGGTCCAACCACCCCTCACTGAGCTCATGAGCTTCCCAAAGTCACCTGATGACATGGGTATTGTCAGCCACATTTCATTTGTGAGGAGATGAGGCACAGGTCCAAGGTCACATGGGTGGGCAGCAGGGAATGGAGGGCCCACATTCTGGCTGGGGTTCTGCAAGCCTTGCTCTAAGCCCTTCACCAAGGAGAAAAGACTGGGAGCCCCAGGGTGAGCTGGCTCGTTCCCAGGGAGGGCTGCCCCTGTCAGATCCAGAGCAGCCACTGAGTGATGGAAGACTGGCACTGGGAAGAGACCCTCATCGTCTAAGGTTCCAAGTGAGTTAGCTGCAGCGTGCTTTGTCCCTTGAAACTGCCATGATGGCCTCTAGTCACAGATAACTCTTTAAATTTATACTTAAATTAATAAAAATTAAGTTAAGTTAAAAATTTGGATCCTTCGTCACACCACACTTCAAGCACTCGATAGATAGCCATATGTGGCTGGCAGCTACCATATTGGACAGTGCAGATATAGAACATTTCTGCCCCTGGAAAGTTGTATTGGATGATGCTACTCTAGAGCATGTTTTGCTGGAGTAGAATGCGTCTGCTCTGGGAATCTGAGGGTGAAGAGAAAAGATGAAGAGAGGGGTAGAATGTGGGTGCCTTGTGTTCCAGCTGGGCCTGCCTCTTAGTGTTGACCTCAGTCTTTCCTCCATGCCAGGGATGTGCTAAAATACCACCACCACCCCCCAAAAAATACCACACCCCTGGGCCCACGCCTGGCCAAAAGTTGAATGCAGATTCAGTGAGCTCTGGGAGACACAGGAAGAGGTGGAGCACAGGGCTGGGCCCACAGAAGTGGCTCACTGTACCTGGGTCCTTTCACATTTCAGAATCTGGGATGTTAACCAGAAGACCTTCTACCTGAGGAATAACCAACTAGTCGCTGGATACTTGCAAGGATCAAATACTAAATTAGAAGGTGAGTGGTTGCCAGGCAAGTGGACGTTGTGTGGGTCCTGGGTCACTTTGCCATGGAGTCTCCAGCTTGCCCCCCAGAAAACCTTAGTTTCAAAGTCTTAATCCCCACTTGGGTGTTTGTGGCCGAGTGAGAAGCTGGGGGAGGCCTGGCCAGTAGAACGCACACTTGAGGGCAGCCTCCAGAGGGCAGCAGGGTCAGATCAAAGGTCAGGAGCCCCCAGCTACTGGCACGGTGTTCCAGAGCCACAGCTGGCAGGGGTAGGGCACAGAAGGCAAGTTGCTCCTTTTCCCTCCTGTGACTATTAAGCCTTCCATGTTCCTATGTTGATCAAACCCTAACTACCACCCAGAATGAATACACCATATCTAGGCCTGGGTTATGCCCCTTATTCACAGACACCATATTCAGCCACCTTCTGGTCCTTGCTCAAAACAAGCTGCATGAACATGGGCAGGCTTCTCCTACTCCATCCGTTAGTTTTTTCTTTGCTAAAATGAGGCCAGTGTGATGGCAGATGGGGGAGAGTCTTTCAGCGCTAGCCTTCTGGGATGTTTTCATGGCCCTGTTGCTGACGTGGTACTATAGGATGACGTGATCTCCACCTTCCCACCCTGCCCCATCCCCTTGTTCTTGGCCCTCTGCCTCCCTCAGAGAGAGCGTGAGACCTACCTTCCCTGTCCTTCTGTTAATTCTCCTAATGGACATGCCAAACGCAGAAAGGCTGAGATTTTCACAGCTATGTGAGGGCTCAGAGACTACCAAGGGTAAGAGGCAGCTTCAAAGTCACCCAGGTCCCTGTAGACCCTGTGTGTAGCCCTGGGGCCCACTGTGTGCTATATCCCTGCCCATGGGCAGCACCCCTGGTGACCAGGAGCACATGTGTCCTGAGGAGAAGCGAGGATAGAACCCATGAGGAGCAGAATCTGGGTGACAGGGAACTTGAGGAGTAACTCGATAGAGTGCTTGGTTTGATCTTCTGTTTGAATGCAGACCAGGATGATGTGGCCTCAGCATCCTTTTGACCTTAGGTTTTTAGTTGGTGGAGGGTGGCAGGAGGGAGACGGAAAAATCTCCTGGGAGAGTCTAGGCTGCCTCCTCTTCTTTCTACAACCTGACCCTGCCCTCTGCTCTTCCTCCAGAGAAGTTAGATGTGGTGCCCGTCGAGCCTCATGCCGTGTTCTTGGGGATCCATGGGGGGAAGCTGTGCCTGGCCTGTGTCAAGTCTGGAGATGAGACCAGGCTCCAGCTGGAGGTAAGGACCAGTCTCAGATAATGACCACACCAAACCTGGTGGCTGGAGCGACTGTACTGTGTTCTTTCTCGGGACTCTGTGGGTTGATTAGGCAGGCGAGGCTGGGCAATTGTGCTCCACTTGGCATAGCCTGCACCCCTCCCAGAGCGGCATTCAGCAGGGAGCTCTGCTGACACGGAGGTAGGCGGAGGTGTGCCTAAGGGGGTTTCTCACCCTCTAGCTCTTGTTCCACGTGCTCTCTCAGAGCTGCACTGCCAGCCTGCGCTTCCTTACAGCATGGCTGCTGGCTTCCCAGAGAGATTAGTTCAAAAAGACAATGTGCAAATGCCTGTTAAACCCCTGCTGACATCACACCGCTGACGCCCCATTGGCTGAAGCTAGTCATGTAGCTGAATCTAGTCTCAATAAGGGAGGGAGACAGGAAGGATGGTTCATTTGGGGGCCTCATTCTCTGCATGCCACTCTCTTGCCTGAGGGCCTCCAACCCACTTAGACTTGCCCTCTTTCAGTGAAGCCAAGCTTCAGAACTTTCCTCTTTTAATCTTTATCCACTCAAACCCACAAGTTGGCAGCCTATCCAGGGCCCTGCACTCCTTGATCCCTGCAGTATTAATGGGCTGCCAGCCCTGGGAAAAGATGGTTTTGTCTCAGGGACTTGTTGGATAAGATCTTAACCCAATGTGAGTGGCTGTAACAGTGGCCCTGTCTCTTCCCCCCACCAGTGGACAGGGGCATTCTTTTGGAGGGTGACTACTCCGTGTGGAGTAGGAGTGACCAGGACATTGTATGTACCGTGTTGAGTGGACTACAGTACTCTCTGCCCACCTTCTCCGCCATGCCCTCTTACCGGTGGCACAGGCCCTGACAGAGCACCAGCCTCCACATGCACTGGCCTCTGCTGCTGATGCCATGCATTCACCAAACATATTGGCCCATGGCTAGAGTGGCCAGATTTCCCAAAGTCAAGGTGTGACAATGGGACAGCCTCTTTGTGTCGCTGCTACCTAGAGACCCGGGACACGTGGCCTACTGCAATGGTCTGTGGTCACTGTTTTTCCAGCACTTGTGGGCCAGCCAGAGGCTAAATCATGGTGGGGAGAGGGAGGCAGCATGGGACCTCTGGGCTCCTCAGCTCTCACTGCTCATTTCTTGGCTTCCAGGCCGTTAACATCACTGACCTGAGTAAGAACAAGGATCAAGACAAGCGCTTTACCTTCATCCTCTCAGACAGTGGCCCCACCACCAGCTTTGAGTCTGCTGCCTGCCCTGGCTGGTTCCTCTGCACAGCACTGGAGGCCGACCGGCCTGTCAGCCTCACCAACAGACCAGAAGAGGCCATGATGGTCACTAAGTTCTACTTCCAGAAGGAATAATAGTGTGTCCATTCCGTGCTTCCCCCCCACTCCCAACACATCAATGACTCCAGAGATGCCTCTCCATTCTGCCTGGGGTCTCCTGGCTGTGGTGGAGGCTCTGAGGAGCAGCCTCGGTGGGGTGGACCCTCAGAAGGATGTATGAGAGCCCTGGTAACGGGACCCTGCCTCCAGCCTCCTCAGCTAGCCAACCTCAATGCTGCCACCACAGTGGTCTTTCTAAAGTGCACCTCTAGCTGCAGCACTGCTCCAGGCCTTTCAGGGCTGCCTCTGCCTTCTGGATTAAAGCCAGGCTGCTTGGCCAGCCTGGCCCCCTGCTCTCCTCTCCGTAACTCCTTGCTCTCCTCCCTTGCCCCATGTCCATGTCCTGGATCCCTCCTGCCCCTTTGCTGGCCTCCCAAACCTTGTGTTTTGCAAACCGATGCTGTTCTGTGGGGAAACCTTAGAGTCTGTGCCAAGATGGAAGATAAGGATTTCAACTTGGCTTTCCTTTGAAGCCAATTTCATCCAGTTTCAAGGAGAGTCCTTTATTTAGACACTATGTCCATTCTGGAAAAGTGTGGGCAAGGATGAAAGTAGCTCTCCCTTTTGATTTCTCTTATTTTTGTAACGTCCTGACCTGCAAAAATGACAAGTTAGTGTGTTATGTTGGTCTCTACTTTTTTTCTTTCTGTGATGTTCCTAAAGCCTGGCCCCACTGCTCCAGCGAGGTACCATCTCCACTCCAGACCTTTGACAGCCACCTGCAGTGCTTCTCCTCCCCCATCTCTCCCATCAAAACTCCCAGCTGCAGGCCAGGGCATCAATGTGGCTCCACTGTTCCTGGGAGGGAGGAATTACTCTCGGACCATTTTAGCACTTCTGACACTCTGAGACTTGTTTGAAAGGTTGTGTCTCTGTCTGTCTCCCACACCAGACTGTGAGTTCCCAAGAGAAGGGAGCATGACCTCTGTGTTTTGGGGCTCCCGCAGGGCTGAGCACACAGCTCCAGCCCTTAGCACGTGCTCACTGAATGTGTGTTGTATGTGTTGAGTAGAAAGGTTTCTACTCTCTGTGACTTAAGCTCTGTTTTACAATAAAATCTTAAAAACTCATCTACTTCACTGGCTGTGTCTAGGGCCTTGCCAGGCTTGGCGCATGGAGAGCTTGGGAAATGAGGAGGCCAATGGGCCTTTTCTCACCCCAGGGACTAGGCCTGACTGCCTCTTTTCTGAGAGTCTTTTTCTTTTTGGGGTTCACTCTTTCTGGATACATGAGAACAAATCTCCCTGCCAGGAAGGTGTGTAGCATCATTATCCACAATATCCCCCAGTAGAAAACAATCCAAACACCCATCACGGAAGAACGAAACAGAAATCATGTGTGTTCACACAATGCAATGCTCAACAGCAAAGAAAGTGGATGGATTGCAATCCACAAAACATGCATCTTATCCACATGGTGTGGAGTCAAGAATCACAGAAGCATGCACAGAGCATGATTCCATTTACATAAAGCTAAAACGCAAAACTGAGCAGTTGCAGGGAGAGCTGTGTAGACAGGTGGTGCAAACATGGAGAAGCGGGGGGGGGGCTGTGTCTGAAAGTGGAGTTTCTAAGTGACTCCTGGGAGACAGAGGGTCAGGGGGGAGTGCCCAGAGGCTTGTAGGATCTGGGCAACACTATTTCTCGGCATGAATGTGATTAGACAGTTTTCTGTGTGTATGCTATATTTCATAATTTTGAAATCTAAAAAAATAAAAAACCTTGCCCCTCTGAGGTGTGAGAAAAGGGGGCACTGGGAATGATGAGAACACCAAGTGGAATACTGAATTTGGCCCTGTGAGGTGGGAGTGCAAGACTGTCCTCAAACATAGTGCAGTCCCTCCTTCTGCTTGGGTTCTGCTGACTTCTGGACGTGGTCTCAGGAGTCCTTGAGTCAGGCCCAGCTGGGTTGCCCCCCTCGTTGGGGCCTGCTGCTCACTTGTTTCCAAAGATTGTTGACTTAGATGGGCTTTGCAAACAGCGTTCCCTGGACTTCTCTCCAAGGCCCAGGAAACAGAACCAAACTCCACAAATCTAAGTCACAAGGCTGAGCTCCATGCCTCGAACCCACTTCCAGCTAAGCCCTCTGATCCTCTCCACTTACAGACCGGACTTCACGCATCCCCTTGATGGAAGAGGAGATTTCATCGCTAAAAACTAACTTCAACAGGTTAAAAGGCAACCTGTTTACCAATTGGTTAATTGGAGAAAATCTTTACGCTCTTGTCAAGATCTCGGCTCCTTGGAGGAGGCCACCCTCAGGTCAGCTTTCTCTTCCTCAGATGGAAGATGGAAGGAGCCACACCTGCTCCTCAGGGATGATTGGGGGATAAAATGAGTTGGTGTGGGTACAATGCTGTGTGTCAGAGAAGGGTGCATGTGGCGGATAGATTTCAATTTGGTAAAGGGGGAAGTTCAGGGCTGAAAACACTTCGAGGCTTAATGGTACCAGTATCGACAACACTTGTGGGGCTCTACAGCCACCCTGCCCTCCTCTTACAGAAGGGGAAAACATGAGGCTCAGCCACTTTGTGTGATTAGATCAAACAGCCAATTGTAGGTAAATAATGGACAAGGCCGTGAGACAGCCATGCACATGAGCTCTAGAATGTTCTGGCTCTCCTGTTTGCAAAGAGTACTCACGGACAAGTGAGTTAATGTCTTGGATGCTCTGTTTCCTCATCTCTAAATGCAGGTAATAACTAAGGCACAAGGCTGACTTATTTAATCTTTGCAATATTTCTGTGTAGTAGTACTACTGTTATCAGTTCTGGAAGAGTCAGTGCTCAAGGGAATCTGCTTGAAAGCCTTGGTGCTCAAAGTGTGGTACCCAGATCAGCAGCAGCAGCAGCAGCAGCAGGGTTGAAGAGTTAAAATGCAGAGTCTCAGGCTTCATGCCAGACTTCCTGACTTAGGATCTTCATCTTGAGCAGATCTCCAGGTAACTCAATCCACGTTCAAGTTTAAGAAGGTCTGCTTCAAAGAGCAGCCCTCATGCGGTGTATAAACTCAGGTGCATTTGTTAAACTGACTCTCATAAACCTAACCCATGTCCTCAACATTCCTCCCACTAGCTCACTGATGATACCCAAACTCCCTTATTAAGACCTTCTTCTCTGGCTTAATGTGTTTTTAAGAAGAAAAGCTTTATGGATGCCTGGGTGGCTCAGTTGGTCAAGCATCCAACTCTTGGTTTTCACTTGGATCAGGTCATGATCTCAGTGTCCTGAGATCAAGCCCCGTGTCGGGCTCCATGACCAACGTGGAGTCTGCTTGTTCCTCTCCCTCTGCTCTCTTTCTTATAAATAAATGAAATATTGGGGTGCCTGGGTGGCTCAGCGGTTGAGCATCTGCCTTCGGCTCAGGGCATGATCCCGGGGCCCTGGGATTGAGTCCTGAACCAGGCTCCCAGCAGGGAGCCTGCTTCTCCCTCTGCCTGTGTCTCTGCCTCTCTCTGTGTCTCTCATGAATAAACAAATAAAATCTTTAAAAACAAAGTAAATAAATAAGTAAACTCTTTTAAAAAGAGAGACAGAGAAGAAAAGCTTTAAGCCCATTCTGTCCTGTTAGAACATCATCGGCTCCACACATGCAGGGATTTTTATCTGTTTTGTTCTACGACGCACCCCAAGTACCTAGATCAGCAAGTGATATGTACAGGTTGGCCAATAAATATTGGATGAATAAATGAATTGGCCAGTGATACATCAGTAGGAATTAATGTATTACATGGGTCAGAAAATTTGGGAAGACAGGGAACTTAGGCCAGGGAAGTTTTGAAAGAAACCTAGAAGAAGGGAAAAAGATGAGGGTGTTGTTGCAGGTTGCAGAGATTTTGGAGCTCATCAGGGAGAAAGATATGGCCACAAGGTGGCAGTAATGCACACGGGCTTTACCGGGCTACCCTTTGACAGGTGCCCTTCCCTGCAGGCTTGGAAGTCCTTTCAGGGGCTACTCGGCAGGTAGGAAGTTGCTACTTAGGAGGAGAGGCAGGCATGGGGAGGAGAGAGAGAGAGAGAAAGACAGAGAGAGAGGGTACTCATGTGTCTAGGTGATGTCACTAGCAGCACAGTAGGGAATTTCTGGGTCAGCACAGCATCAGCTGGACTCTTTATGACCTGATGCTTATCCCTGGCTAGCAGATGTTGGGAATAGCTTTGTGGGGTATGCAAAGCAGGCAGGCTCTAAATGGCTAAAACACAGCTTATTTGGGTGATGTGTAAAACAATTGGTTGTGTAAACATTTGAATTTGGCCTCAGGTGGGCTTTGGTGCGAACAGGTCTCAGCTCACTGTGAAGAAATCAGCGACCTAGGGGCCAGTATGCAGAGGCCACCTTTGGCTCCCTTACATAGCACAGGGCCTGTGAAGTGGCTCGGAAAAGGCAGGCCTGGGCCGCCTGTGAAGGCGACAAGGAGGCAATCAGGGTGGCTGGGAGGTCGGAGGCTTGGGTAGGAGAGCAAAGCACAGGGAGGGAAGATGGGCAAGATTCGGAGAGGAATGTGGCCTTTTCGGTCACTTCGAGGTCTGCCCTGGAAGACCACAGAATCATGGAACAGCTCATTTGAAACTGCAAACCTGAAAGTATGGGACTCCATTTGGTTTTTAAAGTTTTCCTAGTCTAGTCAGAATTTCCCTACTAAGTAGCGGACCAAATACCATCTCTTCTCTGGACCTCCATGTTCTCACTTACAAAGGGAGAGGATGAGACCAGGTCTGTGGTTCTCATTAGGCTCACCTGTGGAGCTTTACCAAAACCGATGGAAGGCTGACTCCATCTCCAGAGACTGGTTTGGGGGTGGTCTGGGCACGCTCAGGTCAAGATCCCCCTGGACCAGAAGGCTCCTGAGTTCAAGTCCTCACAGCTGCTCCCCCAGAGTGAACCCTGTCTGGTAGCATCTGGAAATGCAAAGGAGGTAAATGATGCTTACCTTCAGAGAAAGGTTCTTTACCAAGTCAGCAGTATATTTTGACTATATTTTAATCTGAGTTGAAGGTAGAAGGTTTTCTACTTAGTCTAGTTAAGGCACACTTGGAGCTTCTTTTTTTGGCATAAATTATGCTATAACTGTAGATGTTAAATTGGGGTAAAAGTCTTGCAAATCTTGGGGAAACCAAATAATCTTGTGTTTCCTCTTCATAACATTATGAAATCCCTGATCATAGCGGCAAAATGTAACACGCTTGATATTGAACCCAATTCTTAGAAAAGTTTGGAGATAGTTGAAGTATGTGTTTTGGGGTTCTTATCCTCAAATCTGACAAAGCCTAAATACAGGGATGTTCAGCTTTCAAAAGAATGTTTCTGGGTCTTCTGCTGCATCCAGTATGTGGGGGTTTTCAAACAACAACAAAAACTCAGAAACCAAAAAAACCACCCAAAAAAACAGTTCAAGAAATGTCCACCAGAGGTCAGCATTTTACTGAAGAGAATCCAATATGCCAGCCTGCCAGGGAGAGGGCAGCAGAGCAACAGAAGTCCCTGACTTGAAGTCAGAAGGCCCAGGAAGAAGGCCCAGCTCCACCATGTAATAGCTAGAGGATTCTGAACAGGCTACTAAAGCTTCCTGAAGCTAGTTTTATTCATTTGGAAAACCAAGATCATAGTACTTCTCAAAGTTGTTTTGATGATTAAATAGCATGTGTAAAAGTACCCTGCATAAAAGCTTTATATAAAAACTGGCTTAATAATGTTATAACCCAGGGCACCTGAGTGGCTCAGTGGTTGAGTGTTTGCTTTCAGCTCAGGTCGTGATCCCCAGGTCCTGGGATCGAGTCTTACATCAGGTTCCCTGCAGGGAGCCTGTTTCTCTCTCTGCCTATGTCTCTGTCTGTCTCTCTCTCTGTGTGTCTCTCATGAATAAATAAATAAAACCTTTTTTAAAAAATGACGTTATAACCCAAGTGTCCCCAGATGTCTTCAGGCTGTGGAAACAAAGCAAATCACATGGTCCGAGTGTCAGGATCCCGGTCCAGCTTGCCCCTTAACACCCTTCCTTCCTCCCCTCAATCCATAGGATTGCTGGGATGACCTAGTAAGGGGCCCACACTCTTGTCTGTCAGGACCTTAGCCCCAAACCTTCCACCCCTTACTTCCCTCCTCTCCTTATTCATCATTGTTTGGACCAAGGGCCAGCTCTCCAGATCATCCCAGAGCATCCAGTTCTCAAAGTGTCCAAGTGGGTTCTGAGAAAGGGAAAGAGGGTTTATTTCTTCAGCTCTTATACCACTAGGTGGCACTTGTCTCCCCAAAAAGCACTTGGTGAGGCCTTTCCCAGTGAAACACTTGGCCTGTGATCATTTGAGCATTCCCCAGAAGCGGCAGCAATTTTTTGCAGGCACGATTCTGATTTGGGAAGGAAACACAAGGAAGCAGTGTGCAGGGACTCGGTCTCTCCTCTCCTGCTCATGCGCCTACAGAGTAAATCTCCAATGCCTCCCCTTTGGAGGATGGTTTCTGCTTGGCATAATCGAATGACTCCATTCTTCCCCCAGAACGAAGGATCTACTTGCCCCAAATGCCTTTCCAAAGGTTCCTTTTTTTTTTTCCTGACAAAATTGCTTCCTGCTTTGAAATGACAATTTCTCATTCAACATCATGCTTTTGAGATTCATCCACATGTTGTGGGCAATCAGTAGATTGTTTCTATTTGCTGAGCACTAGTCCAACTTATGAATAAATCACTATTCATTCATGGAGTTTGGGGTTGTTTCCAGTGTTCGTATTTGAAAAATGAAGCAGTTGTGAACACTTCTTTGTACAAGTCTTCTTGGGGACATTTATTTCTCATTCTCTTGAGTAAATTGCTAGGAGTGGCATGTCTGAGTTCAGTGCCAGATGTGTTATAAGAAATTGACAAATTGCTTTCCAAAAAGGTTGCATCTTTTTTTACATCAGCAAAGTAATAGTCATTCTACTTCCTTGCCAGTATTTGGTATTATGAGTGTTCAAATTTTAGCCATTCCTGGAGAGATGATGTGATATCTCACTGTAGTTTTATTTTGCATGAATGATACTGCGCATCCTTTTCTGTGCTTATTGGCAATTTATCTTTCAGTGTAAAGTGTCTGTTCAAGTCTATCGGCCTTTATTTTAATTGAGTGGTTTGTATTTCTACTATTGATTTGCAGCAGTCGACTATGACCTGGATATAATTCTTTTGTCAGATATGTTTTGTGAATATTTTCTTCCAATCTAGAACTTGCTTATTCATTTCCCTAACAGGGTATTTTGGTGAACATAATTAAAAAAAATTTTTAATACAATTAGTATTGTAAAAAATTTTGGACTCTTACAAAGTTGCAAAATTATCTCCTTATTTTCTTCTAGATATTTTATAGTTTCAATTTTTCTAGTTAGATCTATGATCCATGTTGAGTTAATTTCTATGTGTGATGTGAGGTGAAACATGGGATTCTTTTTTTTTTTTTATTTGCTTTATTGAGATACCATCATTCACATGCCATAAAATTCAACCATTTATTTTTTTTAGGATGTACTTATTTATTCATGAGAGATACAGAGCGGGAGGCAAAGACATAGGCAGAAGGAGAAGCAGGCTCCCTGCAGGGAGCCCAATGTGGGACTCGATCCCAGAACTCCAGGATCATGCCCAGAGCTGAAGGCAGATGCTCAACCGCTGAGCCACCAGACATCCCCAACTCAACCATTTAAAGTGTACAATCCAATGGTTTTTGGTACTGTCATGGTTAATTTTATTGTTGGGGGAGCTAAGAGATACCCAGACAGCTGGTAAAACATTATTTTGGGGTGTGTCTGTGAGGGTGTTTCTGGAAGATGTTAGCATTAAATCAGTAGACTAAGAAGGTGGCTCTCACCAATACTGGTGGACATCATCCAAACCATTGAAAAGAACATAATGGCAGAGGAAGTGAGAATTTGCTCTCTTTGTTTAGGCCAGGACATCCCTTTTCTTCTCCTGCCCTTGCCCATCAACTCCCCTGGCCTTTGGGCTCAGACTGGGACTTACACCACCAGTGTTCCTGGTTCTCCAGCCTGTAGAAGGCAGATCGGGAGCCAATTCCTATAATAAATCTCCACTTTTATAGAAATCTGTATATATATCCTGTCGGTTCTAGTTCTTTGAAGAACACAAATACAAGCGTTTGGGTAGTGTTGTGCAACTATTATTACCACAATTGATTTCATCCTTTTCATCACTCCAAACCCAAACCCCATATTTTTAGCAGTCACTGACCATTTCCCCTTTTCCCTAGGCCTAGGCAACAGCGGATCTACTTTCTGTCCCCAGAGATTTGCCTGTTCTGAACATTGCATATAAATGGAATCATGCAATACAGGGTCTTTTGTGACTGAGTTCTTTCACTGAGAAAATGCTTCTGAAATTAAATCCAGGGGCACCTGGATGACTCAGTTGGTTAAGCCTCTGCCTTTGACTCAGGTCGTGATTCCAGGGAACTGGGATTGAGCCCTGTGATGGGCTCCCTGCTCAGCGGGGAGTCCACTTCTCCCTCTCCCTCTGCCCCCCCCCCCACTCCTGTGCTCTCCCTCTCTCTCTCTCAAATAAATAAATGAAATCTTAAAAAAAATTGATACATGATGCGACAATATGGATTTAGATAGGATGAATAATATTGCACTGTATACATATACTACATTTTGTTTATTCATTCATCAGTTAATCGACATTTGGGTTGCTCTACTTTTGGCTACTATGAATAAGGCTGCTAGAAACATTCCTGTACATATTTCTGTGTGGGGATACATTTTCATTTCTCTTGGATATATACCAAAAAGTAAAATTGCTAAGTCATACGATACTTCTATGTTTAACCTTTGAGGAGCTGTCAAACTGCTTTTCCAAAGCTGTTAGATCATTTTTTTAATGTTATAATCCCACCAGTGACATATGAGGGTTCCAGTTTCTCAACAGAGAGATTAACTGTCTTTTTTTTAATTGTAGTCAGCCTAATGTGTGAAGGAGTATCTCATGGTGGTTTTAATTTGCATTTCTCTGATGGCTAATGATGTTGAACATCTTTTTTTGTGCTTCTGAGCCATTTGTGTATCTTTTTTTTGCAGAAATATTTGTTCAGATCCTTTGCACATCTTTCAGTTGTCTTTTTGTTATTGAACTGAAAGATATCGTTATTCACTCTAGATACAAGTTCCAAGGTTCACGTTTTACCATATGGCTTTCTATGTGTTCCAGAACAATTGGGAAGACTTTTCTTTCTCCATTGAATTACTTTAATACTTTTGTCAAAAGGTACCAGTTGATGGTTTGTGTGTGGATCTATAGCTTGAAAAGTCTGGTTCAAACATTGATCTGCTTCTCTGTCTTTATGCCACTTTGGTTTCAAGTGTTCCTTTTTCCCTGTGATGTCTCCTTTGACTCATGGGTTGTTTGGAGATGTCTTGCTTGATTTGGCATTTTCCAGGTAAAAGACTGTTACTGATTTGTAATTTAATTCCATTGAGAAAGGTGAGGATAACCATCTCCATGAGCTAACCCACTGAAATTCAGTGATTGTTCTCCACTGTCAGTCTATATGGTCAGTCTTCATCCCTTATCCCACAATGCCTCCTCAATGCCTGACATATATGCTGCAGGTGCATAATGTATGTTTGCAGAGTGAACTAATGAATTAATAAGTTATAGGATGGCTGAGCTAGCATCGGGCGGGGCTCCCTCTAAAAAAGACAAAGCATCGGCACTGCACGCTGATGTAGAGCATGGACTCCAGGTCCTTCTGGCTGTGTGACCTTGGTCGGGTTACTTAATCAATCTGTGTCTCAGTTTCTTCGTTAGGTGAAAAGCTGCCTACGTCATCGGGTAGTTGAGCGGATTGCATGTGCTAAGACAGGGAGCTATTGCCTGGCACATAATCAACACAATAAACAGGGATCCCTGGGTGGCGCAGCGGTTTGGCGCCTGCCTTTGGCCCAGGGCGCGATCCTGGAGACCCGGGAGCCTGCTTCTCCCTCTGCCTGTGTCTCTGCCTCTCTCTCTCTCTCTCTCTGTGTGACTGTCATAAATAAATAAAAATAAAAAAAAATATTAAAAAAAATTAACACAATAAACATTAGCTGTTGTTCCTTCCAGGAGAGCCTGGTCGGTTCCATCTTAGGCAGCATCAGGCGAGGAGATGGGCTGCCCCCGGGTGCCAGTCTCTAGGACTGGGCTATGTCGGAGATAAGGAGTCACTTAACCCGGATTTTCACATACGGTGCCTTAACGTAGCCACAGAAACAGAAACCAGAAACCGAGAGCCATCAAGTGGAATCCTGGAAACTAAAAGCTGCCCGCCAATGTCGACCGATGTCTGAGGATATGGCTGCTAAAATAGGCTCGTCTCAAACCACAGGTACTGGCCATCATGCCGTCAAGTAGCAAAGCAGCCGGCAGAAGCACACCGAGGTCGGCGGTCACGGCCGAAATGCTGCGCTCGGACCACGCAGTGCTCCTCGCGCCCGCGAAATACAAGCAACGGGTGTGCAGGGACCGGGGGCTGCGCGCGTCGGCTCGAGGCGCGTACACGTCTGGGCGGCCTCGGCTTCCGGGGTCTGCGCGCACAGGCGAGGGACAGGCCCCCCGGCCCCCGCCCCGGCCCCCGCCCCCGCCCCGGAGCGCGCAGGCCGGCCCGCGCCGCCGCCGTCAGACCAGTCGGGCGGCTTCGCCCCCGCCCGCCCCTCCCCGCCCTCCCGGAAACCCGGGCCCTCCCGCGAGCGCCCGAGCAGGCCGCGCCGGCCCGCGCAGCCGCCGCCCGCAGCCCTCGCTCCCGCCCGCGCTCGGGCGCCGCGCCATGGGGCCGCCGGGCCCGCGGGAGGCCGGAGCAGGCGCGCGGCGGGCGGTGCGGAGGGGCCCGCGGGGAGGCCGGGCCGGGGCGCCCGCGCAGCCCTCGACGGTGGCCGTGCGCCGGGACGCGCCGAGCGCGGGAGCACCTGCGGGGGCTGCGGGGCCCTGCGCCGAGGGGCCGCGGGACGGTGGGGAGCGAGCGGCGCCCTCGGAATCCAACCTCATCTGGTGACAGGGACGGCGCACGGTGCGACGGTGCCCCCTGGGCTGGGCTGGCGGCTCTGCTCCGGGGCTCCTCCAGCTGGGCCCGCTGGGTCTGCGCCCCGGTGTCAGCGCCGGGTGACCCCAGGGCCTCGCTGCTAATGACCGTTGCCCTGTGCCGCCGCGGCCCCTGCCCTCCCTGCCCTCGTGGATGTTGGCCCATCTCCATGTGCCTGGCCAGAAGACATCGGAGATTCCTGGGAAGGTAAACAGTGTCTGCTCAACTAACAAACTCACATTCCCTCTAGGGTTCCTTGCTGGTCCTAGAATGGAGTCTAGCTTGTCCTTTCTTGGGACGCTGGAGCCAGGAATGTGCGTTCCTTTGCTGGGTTTTTTCCATGCCGCAGGATAGAGTTTGCTTCTCTGGTCAGTGCACTCACCCAGACCCCTGTGTCTGTGGCCTGCATGCTAGGTCAGGAGGCCAGTATCAAAGGGAGGGCCTGAGTAGTTTGGGACTCCACCTGCCCTTGAACCTCATTAGCCCAGCCGTTTCCCCAGCCCAGAGCTGATTGAATGTAATTAGCAACTAATTGAATGTCTGTGAGCCCCTCTGCGTAAGAAATACACCAAGGCCAAGGTTTGATAGCAGATAGTGCAGAATGATTCATTCTTTACTTTCAGACATGGTGTTTTCTCTGTGTGGGGCCTATGACGAAGAGCCATTCATTCATTCATTCATTCATTCAACAGATATTTACTGAGTGCTGACTGCTAACCAGGCATGTAGGCATTGGCAGCCGCTCTTGTTTACATACATGTTGTATGAGAGAGAAAATAAACAAGTGGGTGAATCACGTTATTTCAGAGAGCATATTTTAAAACAAAAGAAACTGGCTGGTCGCGGGCATGGTGGTGAGACAAGAGAAATTGGCCCTTAGCTAGATAAGGTACAAGCTTTCCTTTTTTTTTTTTTTTTTAAGACTATTTATTTATTCATGAGAGACAGAGAGAGAGAGAGAGAGAGGCAGAGACACAGGCAGAGGGAGAAGGAGACCCCATGCAGGGAGCCCGATGTGGGACTCCATCCCGGGTCTCCAGGATTATGCCCTGGGCCGAAGGCAGGCGCTAAACCACTGAGCCACCCAGGCTGCCAAGGTACAAGCTTTCTAAATGAAGTGGGAAGGTGGTACAATTTTCAGGCCCTAAAACTCTGGGGCTCAGGTTAGGATGTCCTCTGTTTCCATGAGCAGAGACTTCTGAGCTGCCTCTGAGGGGTCAGTGAGCAATGGATAAGTGGTGAGTAGCTCCTCTCTGGAGTCCTCAGAATACACTTGTGGGGGAGCTTACTTACATCAAGGCGGAACTCTAAGCTTCCCCAGAAGACAGGCTTCGTGGGTTCACTCGCTCATTTGTTCATTCAACAAATGCTTACCGAGGGCCCATATATTCCAGGCACTATTCCTGGTGTTAAGGATACATCAGCGAACAATATAGTCTTTCCCCTCACGGCGTTTATTTTCTGGTGGGAGAAATGGACAATAAACAACAATAACAGCAATTTTAAGGTCATATCTGATAAGTGCTATTAAGAGAAGGAAAGTAGCTTAAGGGGTTAGAAGATGATAGGGCAGTTGTGTTCAGTAGAGTGGTCAGGACAGGCTGTGCTGGGGAGATGAAATTTTAGTGGAAACCTGAATGTAGATAAGATATAGTCATGTGACTATCTGAGGGAAGAACATTCCAGGCAGCAGAAATAGCAAGTGCAAAGGCCCTGAGGCATAAATAAGGTGAGCATGCTGGGCATGCTGAATGGGCTGGAGGAATAGGAAAGAGGCCAGTGTGACTCTGGGAGGCGAGCAGACATTTCAGAGGCTCTCCTCAGGTGTGGCCACAGCCTGATGACCAGAGGCATTAAAGAAAGCAGATGATGCTCCCAGGTGCTGAGGCAGGAAGATTCATATTCTCTGCAAACCCAGGGTCAAGCCTCATGGTTTACAGTGAGCAGGGGAATAGGTGATCACTAGAGATGGAGATTATGTGTCTTAGCACGAGGGGCGTCACTTGCTTTTCTTACACCCAGTATCCATCAGGAAAACCATCATGGGGCCACACAAAGAGAACTAAAGTGGTAAAACAGATCCCAAGCTTTTAAAAATTAGTAAATCTCTGGAAACTGGATATGGGGAGAAAAACTTGCCTTCTTGGAAGATTCCAATCACCTTTCAGTCTTTAATTAGGTGACTTATTTAGGCTTAAAAGGAAAACAAGACATTTATCATTGACATTTATTGAACACATACTTTATGCCAGGCTCTCCTTTGAGCACCTTATGTGCAAACACAAATCCTCACAGCAAGTCTGTGAGGTAGGTACTGTCCCATTTCACAGATGAAAAAAACTGAGAGACCCAGAGAGTAGGACAGACAGTTGCCTGCTTTTACACAGCTAGTAAGTGAAGAGTCAGGATTTACCATCAAGGGGCACAATTTTAGAGTCAGGCACTGAGAGACAGAGAGGGGATGGGGGAGGTTTTGGCTGAAGGGATGTTTGTCCACAAAGGAGAGAGGAATCCAGTAGAAAGAGATCCTAGGGCCTAACAGCAGGGGATGGTTAGAGGAGACCGTAGTGGTTAGAAGCACATTCCACCTCTTTTTGTTCTTTTTAAGATAATATTGCACGGGTTAAAAATTCTTTAGAAAGTATTTTTAAAGGTACTACCTGTGTGTGTAGTACCCTAGGGATTTTATCAGCCCTTAGGGATGCACAGTGGAAAATCTCCCTCTCCCTCCTGTGCTCTGACCCTCAATTCTCCTCTTCGGAGGCAATTTCTCAAGACTATTTCAAAAGAGATGTGTTCTGTTTGCAAAGGAGCATCCAAGTATCTATAACTTCTCTCTTTTTTTTTTTTTTTTTTTTTACATAAATGGTAGTAATACTCAGTTCCGTATTATCATCATCATTATTATTTTACTTAAGATACTTATTCTGATTCAGCACATAAAGAAATAGTTCACCCTTTTTAAATATACATGCAATGTCCCATTGAGTGGGTGCAGCCTGTTTTTCTAGCCGGTCCTCTATGGGCTTTGAGGTGGTTTTCCCCAGTTTTGTGTGTGTCTGCTGTGACAGCAAGCACACGTGTACCTATGGGTCCGTGCACTTCTGTGACTATATCGGCAGGGGAAATGAATAAACGTGGGATTACCGACTAAAGAGCAACGAGTATTTTAGATGTCGATGCTGTCAGCCCTGCATTCCAGGGGCACAGTATGACACACTTCGGACACAGCTTGCTTCCCCACTGCTCCACCAACTCCGTGTGTTACCAACCTGTTCCTGCCAATGTGACAGATGAAGACAACTGGCACCACGTTGTCGTTTTAATAAGTCTTTATAGGGAGTGCTGTTATGTCTCACACCTGTTTTTAGCTATTGGTCTTTCTCTTTCTGTGGACCGTTCACATCCGTGGCTGGCGGTTTCAATTGGATTTTTGCCTTTTTGTTGTTGTGATTGAATTATCAGGGGTCTTGTTGTGAAGAAGAAGACTTCATCCCTCAAATCTAGTCCCACCGACTGCCCCCTCGCACCCCCCCTCCCTTCTTGTGAGCAGCAGCCACTCTTGAGATATTTGTGGTAGGTTTATTCTGGGATCTGGATGTATTCTAGAGAAATAGATGATGTTGATTTATATAGGCATGTATTTCAAACTTACATAAATTGTATTGTGCTACAAATCATGTGCTTTTTACTTTTTCAGCCCGAAGCTATTTTGTTAAAAAGATGGATCTGAGTGCTGTGTGAGCACTTGGTTGGTCGCTCCCAACCGCTGCCTGGCGCTCCCTAGCTGGGATTATGGGATTCTCATAATAGCTGATTCTTTCTGGCTAGTGGCTTGGTCTATAAAGATGGTTTGGAGAAATTATGGGAGTAGCCTCGGAGGCTGAGGAGGATTTAAGAGATGAAAGTGGTGAAAGGAACAGATGACCCAGAGTATAGCATGAGGACACAGCAGTGTGCCAAAGTACCAAGGACACTGAGGGAGTCCCCTAGACTTCAGGATTGTGCTTCGGGATGTGGAAGTGTGGTCCTGGGAGATACTGGGGGGTCTCACATGCCAGTGTTGCACCTTCCCAGATGGCAACATGGGTAAGGCAGGGGCTGAAAGACAGCAGGAAGTATTTTCAAGGGCAAGAGTGATCTCCTGGAAAACTGGAACCTTCTGCCCATGATTCTGAGAGGCGGGAGGTCCCTGCAGTTCTCCTGGTGAGAGAGGTTTTGGGTGAGAGTAGGGCAGTGGCATGTGCTGGGGAGGGAAAAGCAGCAGGATGGGGCACTGGGGTCAGGAAGGGTCTGGGCTGGTGTCAGGGCTATTAACTTGGAAAGCTGGGTGGATGTGACACCACAGACAAGACCCAGGAGGGCAGGCTGGGCACGGGGATGGGGAGGCGTGTTTGTGGGCATGTGGGCATACTGTGGGGCATGCTACTGAATCTAACTCCTGCTCATTGGGCTAGAGGATTCTTGCTGGCAGTTAGGACTCCCGGCTTTCAGCAAGAAGGTGGGAGGGAGATGAACCTGTGAGGTGAGTGAGGTCACCCCAGGAGAGAGTAGGGCCAGAGAGGCCCAGGCAGACCAGAGCCTGGGGCAGGTCTGCAAGTAGAAGTGGATGGACAGGCTGAACCAGCCAAGGAGGCTGGGTACACTCTGCAACTCTCCCTTTGTTGGCTGCATGACTTCAGAGAGGCTTCTTCTCCGCATGGGAGCCTGGGCAGGTGTGGGGTGGAGGGCCCTGCCTTCCTGGTGTCTCCCAGTGCAGCTTCAGAGGAGGCCTAGACACACAGAGACAGACAAGAGGGAGAGGACCTCGGGTGGTGCAGGTGTGTGGGCTCTCTTCCCAGGGATGAGCTCTGAGCTTCCCTGGTGCTGTTGCCACTGGAAGCTGCCATGCCAGGCCACCCCTCTGTCTCTGCGGGCCACAGTGGAGAGAGCATGGATCAGGTCCTCCTGGCACAGAGAAGGGACCAAGAAGCCCAAGGCTCTGTGGCTTTGAGCTGGGTTAAGTCCCAGCACCTCCAGGGAAGTCTGGGGCCTTTTAGGTGGACCCAGGAAATGCCTTGCCCTAAGTGTCATCTTCCTCCTTCACTAGGACCTTCACACCTGTTCAGTGCTTTATGGAACACCACAGCCTTGCATGCCTGCTAATCGTAAGCCTGAATATCCATTCAGCAGTTGACAACTCATCAAGGCTAATTAGCATTATCATACGTAACTCCCAGTTCTTTCTTCAAAGTAAATGCTTTTTACACAGTGTCTACTCATTTACATATCTTGCCATGATTTTTGACGGGAGAGTTTTCCATCCATACTATTTCATTTCATATTTTTCCTTGACTACACACAATTTGAAACTAAAATAGCTATTATTTACTTCCACATGGCCCTAAGAAACAACATCTATGACAGCCCAGGTTCATTGTATCAGCTATATTTTTAAAATGCATATTCAAATAAATACTCAACTACTAAAATTGTTCATTATGTGTACTGCATCCCTACTTAGGCAAACACAGCCTTAGGTTCATGGAATCCTGGAGGAAGTAATCTTTACCATGTAGGAGCCAGGGGAAACTTTTCCTCTGCCCTCTTAGATTCAGTCACTGGGACAGACAAATTAAACTGGCAAAAGATTACCAGTCAAGAGAGGTTTTTTGGCATGCACCTGAGACCCAACCAGAGAAGCAGCTGGCTTGTTAGAAGCAGCTGGTTAAAAGTGTATACACCTATACACTTGGGGGGGGGCAGGCAGGGAGACAAAAGGTCTCTATGGGAAGAACAGATCGGTTTCTTTAGGAAAGACAAATGGGTTTTTAGAACAGGTGAGAGATGAGAAGGTTTGTGAGCACATTTGTCTCTAGGGTATGGGTGATCTTTCAGTGTCCTTCAGGGCCATAATCTTTCCTGGAGAAGGGAATTGGGAGAATTTTTATTTCATCTTCTGGGGGTAGCTCCACCCTGAAGCAGGAATTTATGGGACCTGTATTTTCCAGAATTTGCTGCATTTAGTCAGTTAAAGGAAGCTCTGAGAAGACTTCTTTTTGCCGCTGTCAAATCTCAAATGTCTTCACCTTAAAATAATCTTCATAGCAACTCCGGAATTCTAAACAGGTCCCTGTCAAAGACGTCAGAGAGGTCACCCCGGCAGCCACTTGAAGGGTGGTGACAGTGAGGGGTCAAAAACAGTGCACACTATTGCAGACTGTCCTCGTGGCATACTAGCTCCCTGCCTCCACCCAAAAGGAGGGACGAGGTTGGTCAAGAACATCCCAGTCTTTGAAGTGCATGGAAATCGTCACTTGTTGTTTAATTCAGCATATTTAATTTCCTAATGCCTTTATTGCTTTTGCTGCTGATAAATATAATACATACTTGTTTTTAAAATTTAGCTACATACCAAAAAGTGCATCAGGAACTTTAAATCGTGTATAGCGTTGCCATATGCATTCAGCCACTATCAACCAATGCTTTGGTATTTTGTTGCCTAAATACACAAACATGTTTTTAAAAATTAAGATCATAATGTATAATTGGTTTTCTTAATAATATGCCATGAGCATCTTTCCACTGCATTAAATACTCTCTAAAACTGAGATAGTTAAAGGTGGCTGAGGCTCACCATATGGCTCTGGGCTCTACCATAATCTATTATCCAATTCCCAATTGTGGGTGTTGAGGTTGTGAGCTCTTTTGCCACTAGAAGAACTGCATACTCTTGTACTTTAGCAGATGCTTGTGAGCATCTGTTGGGTGCCAAGGGTGGGCTGGAGACAGAGGCAAATAGCTAGGAACCTACCCACGCTTGCCTAAGGAGGAGGGCAGACCCATGACAAGAGGCTGTAGGGAAGGTGCCAATCTACAAAGACACAGAGTTGGGAGGGAGTGGAGAAGGGGAGCCTTGGGAGACAGAGGCTGGGTCCAGACTAGTCCCAAGGAAGAGGAGAGCCAGGGAGCTGTGGCCTGGGCATCTGGGCCTGCAGTGTAGAAACACCTTCCCAAAGTTACTGTGCCTCCCATGGAACTGGGCAACCAAGCCCAAGAGGTAGAAGCTTGTCATTCACTGTCATAATAATCACTTCCTGCCTTTTTCCAGGAATCCAGGGGCAGCACTGGTGCCCACATAGGTATCGAGAGGTCGGTGGTGGTGGTATTACCACTAGACTAGGCTCCCTGCCTCTGAGAGACTTCTCCCTCCTGTTCTAGGGGAAGGAAGCCCTTACCACCCCCAGTGCTCCCTCCTCAGCTCCTGGCTCAGACCCCCAGGGTGCCCATAGTCACATAGACCAGTGCAGGTATCCCCATCTAACCTGAGAGGAATGTTTAGGGAGGCAAGCGTCCTCCTGTCTGTCCTCCCTGGGGCCCCGGGGTTGTGGAGGCTGGAGAGCTCAGAGGGAATAGGGCCTTTTCTGGAAGACAAAACGTGTAGCTGCCTAAACAACAGAAAGTGTTATTCAGCCACACAGGAACCCACTGAGGGACTTTTGGCTTCAGCTCTCACCCTGCCCAGTGGCTGGTGTCCCTGCAAGGACAGCTCAGGAGTTTCTATAAGCTTCGAATGGGGAGAGGTAGTTCAGGCTACACTGTCAGTAGTGCTGCTACTTGCAGAGATCTGCTCCTTCATTCACATCAGCAGTAGGCAAGGGGCAACGGGGTAGAGCAAAAAGTGGATTCACTTGGGTTTGGCAGTCCTGGGTTCAAATCCAGCCAGAGTAACTGCTCAGACCCTCAGTCTCCTCATCTGTGCTGCAGCTTGTAAAGGGCCGGGTAAATGTCAGTACAGGGGCGGGGGGCAGCGCGTGGTGAAGGGCAGTTATAAGTCAGGTGCCAGTTCCCTTCCCTGCTGCCCGTCTCCTCTCATGCCTCCACCTCTCAGGAGGGCAGACTGCAGTGCTGGAATCCCCAGAGGGGATTCCTCCCCTAGAAGGTGGGCCCTATTCCCTTCTCTGTGCTTAGCTCGTAAGCTATACCTCCGTACCTTTGCTGAGCTGCTTCCTCCGCAGGCAAACAGGAAGTCACTTACCTCCAGGCAGGCAGGAAGGGGCTGCCAGGCAAGGCTGCATGCCCAGGGGTTGTGGTCAGGTCAGGGGGCTGGGTGTCCTCTGGGCCCCAGGGCAGGGATGGTGGGCTGGGTGGGGAATCCCTGGGCGTGGCAAGGGGAGGTAGGTCAAAGCTTGTGCTGGCGAAGGCTCTGGGGCAGAAGCCAGTTCCCTCCTCCTGTCCCCATCCAAGCCACATGGCCACTGAGTTGGTGCCCTCCTTGCCTGTGTCCAGGGATCCTCCCTCCAGAGTTTTAGTCCTGGAAACCTTGAGAAGGGGCTGAAAGCTCTGGGAGATGGAAGAGAGCTGGTGGCTGGTACAGTCAGGGAATCTGTTCTTGGAGATTGCTGTGAGTAGAAACACCCCCACACCACCAAACACACATCCCATATGCACGCATACAAGCCCCCCGTACACCCCACTGGTTGGGAGGAAAGGGAGGGACAGATTCTATTGCCTGTGGCATCCTCCTGATGCGATCAAGGAGGAGACGAGTAGCTTTCATTCATTCACTCAAGTGGCCGTGGGCATGCATGAGCCAGGCGTCCACAGCCTTCGTGCTCCACAGGTGAATGGGCTGGTCCTTCCCTTGAGGAGGTGGTAGTGTGGGGAGCATGTGGACTCATAAGTCCACAGAGGAGGCGGACCACTGGCACCCTGCCTGACCAGCAGCTTTGTAGCCACCGGAGCTGCTTGCACCAGGATCATTGCGGTGGTGTAGAGGCTGGACTGTGGGGGGCAGAGCCGGAATCGGGGTCTGGGACATCGACCCCAGGTCCTCACCTCCTAATCAGTCCTCACCTTGTGACCGCCTGGCTTCAGCCCCCATCGTGCCCCTGGTGCCCCCAACCTCTGCTTGTCCATAAGCTCCGTGCAGCCACATTTTTTTTTAAAGATTTTATTTATTTATTCAGGAGAGACTCACAGAGGGAGAGAGAGGCAGAGACACAGGCAGAGGGAGAAGCAGGCTCCACGCAGGGAGCCCGGCACGGGACTCGATCCTGGGTCTCCAGGATCACACCCTGGGCTGAAGGCGGCACTAAACCACTGGGCTACCAGGGCTGCCCGTGCAGCCACATTGGATGGCCACTTTGCTCCTTATCTTCCTAGACTTTCTAGTAGCATTTGACATAGCTGACCACTTCCTCCTTCTGTAGTTATCTCCTCTCTTGTCTTCTGTGATGTTTCTGTCCCCTCCCTGGCAGTCCCTTCTCACTCTCCTTTGCAGACTCGTCCCTAGTAGGCTCCATCAGTCCCTCAAGTAGCCCCTTCCTGCTGCTCACACACGCTCACTTCTGCAGCCCAGCCTTCCTATCCCCGCCAGGCATGGTTTCAGTTGCCTGCTTGAGTTTCACAGGTATCTCAAACCTGAAAAAAAAAGAACTCTGAAAAAGCAAACTCTGGATCTTCTCCCCAATCCTGCCATTTTTGCAAATGCCATTTGTACCCATCTGGTTGCTGTAGTCAGGAATCTGGGGCTTGCCCCTGACTAGTCTTTCCTCTTCACACCTTGCTTCTGCTTGAGTAGCTGGTCCATCCACTCAGCCCAGTGTGTATCCCAAGCCCCCCTGCTCCTCTGCTCTGCCCTCTCTGAGCCCCTCCATGCCACCAGCCTGCCTCTCCTGGGCCCCCGGGGCTCCCAGCTGGTCCCTGCTCCTCAGTGAGCCCTTGACTGTCTGTTATCCATACGGCAGTAGTTGATCTTAAAAACCAATATGGCAGTGCTCCTGACCTGTCATTTCCCTGCTTAGCCTGCACGCTGGCTGGCTGCTGAGGCCCCCCTGGCATCTGGTCCTGCCACTCCCACCTCATCTCCTCCCACTATCCCCTGAGCCAGCTGCCCAGCCACACTGGCTTGCTTTCTGTCCCCTTAACCCATGGAGAACTTTCCAGTCTCAGGCAAGGAATTAGACATGCTGGCTCCCCTTCACCAAGGTGTAACGGTCCCCACGAGCATTGCAGGTCTCCTGCCGCTGGCCCTCCTGGCTCCCCACCCCTACCTTCCCCAGTAACCACAGTTTACAATCAGATGTAGATTACCTAGGCCACTTGTCTATTTTCTGCCTCTGTCGCTAGATTGGAAGCTCCCTGGGGACAGATGTCCTGTGTCCTGTTCCTGAGGGGTCAGCAGCTTTTCTCATAGGAAGCACAGGAGGAGTAGGTGCTGGCCGGCTGGGGCCATGTTCCAGAGAGGCCTCAAGGGAGGGTTTGCATTCAGGCTGAGGTGACTTTGGGTTTCTGGCATGTACAGCTGGGCACAGTTCTGTAAGATCCCAAATACAGCAGGACGGGCAATGGAGGGTGGGGGTGATGAACCCGGTTAGCATTACATTGAGTCTGAGGCACTCAGGAGATAAACCTGCCCCTAGCATTTGCTAGCCCCAGAACATGAACGGTGGAGGGGCCCATCTGATGTGTTCAAATATGTAAAAATTAGAACTGCAACTGACAAAGTGTTCTTTGAAGTGTGTCTATCCTCCTACCTCCCATCTTAATAGTATGACCTGTTGAGATTTGAATTGAGATTCTCGGCTTCCCCTGAATGTGGCTACCACAGCAGAGCCCACTTCTGGCCTCCAACCCCTGCTGTGGCCAGCCTCCCCTCCCTCTTCTCCACCCTGTACCATGTGTGCCTGCAGGGGGCAACCTGCCCACAGGTGCAAACCTCGTCCCTCCTCTCCCTGTCTTCCCCAACGCCCCTGCAGTCTAGGGCTGCACAGAGCAGTGATGCAGGGCCTCTTGGTAGGATGATGCCACATGGGCCCAGGAAGCCGAGAATTCCAGGCTCCTGGGTGCTCTGAGTATGGTGGAGAAAGGCCTGGTGGGCCTGACCTTCTGGGGGAGAGACACAGCGGAGGAGGGGTAGAGCTGGAAATAGGCCTCTAAACTAGGGGCCAGGGCAGCCTGGGTCAGAAGGTATTCTGATTCTGGGGCTCACAAGTGGCAAAGTCTTCTGGGCCCTTGGAATTGTGCAGACCAGAGCTTGGGGCAGGGATGGGGCTTTGGAGCCTCAGCATGAAGCTGGGGGTGCCTGAGGCCGAAGACGTAGATTGTACAGAAGGAGAAGAGAATGGTACGCGAGCAAGGCTCCCCACCAGCCTCTGTGTCACACTCGTGGGCAGCTGTGACCTGCATCCTGCAGGAATTCAGTAGTGGGGAATGGATGACTGTTGGTTCTCGTGGTCAGACACTCTGAGTTCTAACCTCCGCTGTGTGACTTCCCAGGTGTGCGACCCTAGGCAGTGGTGTCACCTCTCCGAGCCTGCCTTCAGCCTGCAGTGGACATAGCAGTACTTCATAATGGAGCTGAGAGGAGTGCAGTACGGTGCTCCTGGGGGACACTTTGTAGCTGCAAGACAAGTGTGTCAGGCACCGCTATTACCTGTATGAAAAGAAGCCTTTCACAGTTTGCAATATCATTTGTGAGAAACGGAAAAAGAAAAGCTGCCAGGCTAGGGCCCTCCTCTGTCCCCTGGGTGCCTGGCGACGAGGGACCGCCAGCTGGGGCAGAGATGAGAACCTGGTGACAGAACCACAGGGAGGAAGGGGGTGGGGCCTGTCCACAGCCCGGGCACAGCACCTTCCCCTTTCTGTCCCTGGGCCCTAGCCTGGGGAGGAGGGCGTCGCCACGTCTCTCTGGGCCGCCTGGAGGGTAGGGGGCCGCGGGGCAGCAGGGGCCTGAGGAAGGGGGCCAGAGGCAGTGGACCTGGGAATGGAGGCGCTTGGCTTGTGGGCAGGAAGTGTGAGGTGGCGAGGTGCTCAGGAGCCCGGAGGAGGCCGCGGGGTGGGAGGGGTGAGCGTGTCGTGGTGGTGAGGGGAGCGGAAGTCGGAAGCACCGGCAGCCACATTCTCCATTCACTGGTGGACGGACCTGCATGGGGAAGGCCCGCTTATCCTTTCCTGGGTCCTTGGGAGGTGAGCAAGGTGGGCCTGCTGGGGGTGGCGGCCTGGCGGGAGCTGAGGGGAGCAAGGGATGTGGAGAGTCCCATGCGGGCCCCTGTGGTAGCCGCAGGGGCAGGTGGGCAGGAGGAGGGCTCTGTAGGCCCGCTGCGGGCCCACCTTCCATGAGCCTGGCAGGCCTGCAGCCCTCACGTTCGTCTTCCTTCTCTCTGTCCCCCTCCTCCCTCAACCCACCCCACCCAATCTGGCCTTGCCTCTGATCCCTGCTCTGACCCCTAGGTACCTTGGCCTCTCCAGAGCCGCTGGGGGTCTCCAATTAGGAAGGGGGAAGGGGCTCCTTCCTGAACCTCTTATGCGCCTCCTCAGGTCCCTGGTGACCACTGTTGCTGGGTACCCAGTGGGGGCTTTTGTGACCAGAAGCTCCGGGTGAGCCTTTGAGAGCGAGGCTAGAGAGAAGGAAGCCAGACAGGCCTGGGCTTTGGGGCGGAGGCAGCTTTGGGTGTAGTTGCTGCGGGAGCTCAGACGCAGAATTGGCCATTAGGGGGCTCCCAGCTCTACCTCGCCCTTCAGGCCCCACCCCAAGAGGCTGGATTAGTGCCAGGGACCCCACTAGCTGGTTTGCCAGGGCAGCCGTGGTTTAGGCCCGTTGACCTGATACGCAGTGGCCATCATTTTACTCGCCAAAGCCTCCCTGTTCAGGACACTGTGAGGCCTTCTGCTCGTAGCTGTCATCCTCATGGTAAATGGAGTCTCACGGAGGGAAGGTCCTTCTAAGGGCCTAAGATCCTATGGTTGGCTTCACTCCTCTGCTAAAAAGGCAGGGGAGGGTGAGCTGTCATCAGCAGATAATAAATACTCCTCAGGCCTGTTGGACTTTAGCCAGGTTGGAAGGAATGTGCCTCAGATGGGCCTGTATCCCCAGCCTCCTGAGGCTTTAAAACATCCCAGAGCTGCTGCTTTCTGCAGGTAATGAACCACCCAGCACAGGCCTTAGAACCTGGGCTGCTGGGCTCTTTGGGGAAGGAGGGGAGACCCAGGAGGGGTGAGGGTGGTCCAGCCTGGCCCTGAGCCCTCCTAGGGGTCTTTGTCATTCCCAGGGGGCAGCTGCTCTGGAGATACATTGGTGGTCTGCCCCCATTCTCTCTGTACCCCAACCTCTCTGCCCCTCATCTTCTCTGCTCCCACTCTCCCTTCCCCCACCCTCTCTTCCCCCATTGTCTCTGTACCCCATTGTCTCTGTACCCTCATTCTCTTCCCTCTCTGCCTGAGCCCCAGCTGACCCCACCACGGGATCCTCCGCACTGCTGGTATCTCTCTGTCTCTGTCTCTATCTCTGTCTCTCTCTTTGTGCACACTTGCATGAAGGCTTCTTCCGTGTAGGCAGGATGTGGGGCTGCCCCTAGGCATGTCTCTCACGGTGCTCTTGCCCAGGTTTAGGCAGGAGCATCTGTCTTGCAACTACAGATAAGGAACTCTTCCTCTATTCCTCTACCCTCTGGGATGACATCCCTAACCTGGCTCCTACCAAGGGGTGTGTAGGGACAGGCCACTTCCTAAATTCCTGGATGGGCCAGGAGCCCATCCTTTGCTTTTTCCATAGGAAGGAAAATTTTCTAGGGATAAGGAAGGAATGTCTGCTGAATCTGGAAGCTTCAAGGGAGTGAGGCACAGAGCCATAAAACTCGGGGATGTGGCTCAGAGCTTAGGGAGCCCACTGGGAGGGTTGTTTGTGGGCTTATTTGTTTGGGCCTCTCTAAATAACCAGCAAAGCAGCAAAGTTAAACTGAGCAGGACATGCTATTTCTGAGCACCTGCAGGGGGCCAGGCCAGCAGCAGCTCTCAGACCCATCCTGCTTTATCACAAATCTATAGCATAGCTTTACTCCATCTTATTTCCTTTATTTTATAGATAAGGAACCAGGTGAAGTTTTTGACCAGAGTCACATAGCTCATCAGTTGTAGTT
This sequence comes from Canis lupus baileyi, assembly GCF_048164855.1. Classification (NCBI taxonomy): domain Eukaryota; kingdom Metazoa; phylum Chordata; class Mammalia; order Carnivora; family Canidae; genus Canis; species Canis lupus. Next base: position 27,665,531 of record NC_132849.1, on the reverse strand, counting down.
GGAGCTTGAGTCTAGTCTGTGAGCCTCTAGACATAGGGGGGCTACAGACATGCAAGGCTGCCACCTCCTCGCCCAGGGCAGGCCCTCCCCCAGTGTCCTGTGGCCTCCCTGCACCTCAAAGTAAAGCCGTGTGCCCCAGCAAGGGCGAGGGGCGGGCGGTGAAAAGCAAATGCACTCTCAAGAAGTACAGTCCAAGAGCCAACTGGTCTCCTTGCCCTCCCGCGCCGCCCCCCCCACCCCCTATCCCCCCACCCCCGAGATCAAGACAAAGTTGCATTGAATCCCAGGGTGAGGGGCGGTAGGGGGGGAGGGACTTAGGCCCCTTAATCCCCTAGTGATGAGTTTGTGTGTCCTATATATTCCCATCAGCCAGGCCCAGCCTAGCCCCTGCACTGTCCTCCACTCCAGTAGAGAGGGGGCGCCTCCCCCCTACCTCCTCCCTCTCCTCCAGCCTCAGCTCCTTCCCATTCCTTCCTGTCTTCTGGAGCTCAAAACATTTTGTTGGATTCCATAGAGCCATTCTGCTTCTCCAGGAGCTTATACTTCAACTTCCCAAGCCATCCAAGGGCCGCTTTATTTTGGAGGTTAACAAAACTCACCATGTAAGGCATGCAGCAGAACTTTCTTCCTCGTTTGTTCTGGTTAGAACACCTGAGATAAGCGGTTTCTTTTTTCTTTTTTTTTTTTTTAAAGATTTTATTTATTCATGAGAGAAACACACAGAGAGGCAGAGACATAGGCAGAGGGAGAAGCAGGCTCCCTGCAGGGAACCCGATGTGGGACTAGATCCTGGGACTCCAGGATCACGCCCTGGGCTCAAGGCAGACAGACGCTCAACTACTGAGCCACCCAGGGGTCCCAGATAAGTGGTTTCAAAAGAGATTTCACTCAACACCAGGGCTGAAAAAAAAGTAAATCAAGACAATTCTAGATATGGAGACCTGAGTTCTGGTCCCCAGGTCCTGGCCCACCTCTGACTAAGAAGGAAGGTTGCCTCCAGGAAACAGGCCCCTACTCCACCCTTGACCCTGCCCTCACCCAGGCAGGGCTGCCTTGATGGCCATAGGCAGTGAGCTTACCCCTCAGGCCATTCTACCCCTTCATTCAGGGAGGAGTGATTTAAAAAAGGAGAGAGAGAGGAGAAGGGGGAGAGAAAGAGAGGAAGAAAGGGAGCAGAGGAGGAGAGACACGTAAACTCTCAGTCACAGTAGCCCTTGCAGAGGCGGAGAGCACAAATCACGTGATTGAATGAGTCTTCCTCATGTCTCCTCCTCTCTACCAGCTGCTGCCTGGGAGCCGGGACCCATGTGAACATTTTGGCTGCTGGCCTGGCAGGACCCTACCTCTGGGAGAGCTCTGCCCCAAGGGTCCTGGGCTTCCTGGGAGGAAGGAAGATGTGATTGGTTCATAGGCAGACTGTCCTTGGGAGGTAGTTGCAAGGTCAAAATGATGCTAAATCTCCTCCAAGCCCCATCTCCCCAGTCCTTTGGTAAGGTTGTCAAGGAGGGGTTTTCAGGATCCTTCCCTTCCATGCACTCATCCATCCATCATCCATCCACCCATCCCTCCATCCTTCTCTTTTATCCATACCTTCTATCCATCATCCATCCATCCGTCCATCCATTTTCCTTCCCCTCCCTCCCTTCATTCCATCCATCCATCCACCCAGCCATCCTCTCATTTCCACAAACATTTTTGGAGTACCACTTCTGAGTCAAGCAGACACTGAACTGGACAGTGGGAAAACAGATGAATTCAAGAGACTCTCTGCTTCACAAGTAATTCATGCTTCATTCAATTCATGAAGGCCCAAGGGAATTGATTTATGGGTGGGGAGAGAGGGTGATACATAAGAGAGCCACAGACCTGCATGCAGACTCCAGCTCTGCCACATACTACTAGCTGAGCTACCTGGGTACATTTTTTACACTCTCTGAGCTTTAGATTCTATTAGGAAGGAGATGATAGCACTTGTCTCATTTGTGGGGTGGCTGTCAAGACAGATGAGCTCATGGCTGTGAAGCACCTAGCTGGATAACAGGTGCTTTGCGGGGGCTTGGTACATTTTTTTTCACCTCCTCTGTGGGGTTGGGTTGCCAGATAAAATACAGGATGCCCAGTTACATTTTAATTTCAGTTAAACAGTAAATTTTTAGTATAAGTATGTCCCAAATATTGGGCATCCACTATGTTTATTTGCCAAAGGTGGCAACTCTACTGTGAAGCCATGTGCTGCCCATTTGGAACTGCCAGCCTAGAACCAAGAACACCTGCCACCAAGCTCTGTAACCCCAGGGGTCCCATGGGTGGTCCTGAATTCTTGAGTCAAAAGTAACCTTTAGCTTTCTAATCTATCTATTTTCTTGGTGCTTCCATTCTGGGAAGGGAAGACAGGAGCCATGTGAGTGAAACACCAACAGTCACACCTCAGGATAAATGCTCTGAAACAGAGTGAGGGGTGGGGTGGAGTCAGGTCGATTTTAATCCATTCAGAGTCATGGACTAGCCAAACTGTATGCCTCTTCTGTCACCAAATGCCGTCTGCTTCTTCCTTCTATTCCTCGGTCCCTACCCCACCTCCCTCAGGTCCCAGAAATCTGCTCTCTCCTCTTTGGTCTCTGGAAAGCTGCTACAGCTTCTGTCCGCCCCCTCCCCTGCCCCCCCAGCCCGGAACCTGTTGATCTGGATTTGTTCTGGGAGGGCAAATCCAGTGATCATTTATGCCTAGCAGAGTCACGAGCATTTACCCATTTGGCTCCTTAATTCATATACATATTTATTTAAAAGTACATATTTGCAAAGAGAAACACGTGGGACTCCTGTCTCATAGCAATTGCAGAACTCCTTTCCACAAGGCTGCTGCCAACATTTCCCATTCCAGTTACTGGCGTTTGAACTTTTCCCACCAAGTGAGTTCACTGATGAGAGTAGGGGAGTTGATGTCATCCAGACAAAATGCTCTCATTCCCACAGGGACATGCTCCTGAGGCTGGCACATGTTCATGTACAACATGTGGACCGTGTAGAGGAATGAAGACCAGGGCAGGGGTGTTGGGAGGGGAGCCAGCTAAGCACAAATAGCCCAGGTCTTGGCAGGAAGGGAGGGTAAAGAAAGGTCGGCCTTGGGATCCATAAGCGAACTGTAAAGAAGGTGCTTCCCTCCACCTCTGTCCTCTGTCTCCTAAATGGAACTGCCTTCTCTGTGTTCTTTGTACCCTGTGGGCTTGCTTGCTTGCTTGCTTGAGAAGGCTGCAGTGGGGAGATCTCACCTCCTCTCTCACATTTGATCATTCTCCAGACAGGCCTGGGGAGGTAGATTGGATCTGGTGGGGTAGCCCAAATATAGACAGTGGGTTGTGAGACTCACTCGTCCTTCTCCCTTGGAAGTACCCAGAGAGGACTGAGAGTAGAAAACAGACCACACTGCTTGGGGGGAGGAAGGTTCTGGTATTGCCTGTTGGACCAGTGCAGGACTTAAGGAGCAAAGCATAGGAGTCCTCAGCCTATAACTGGGAAGAGGGGCGTGAGGTGGAGACAAAGAAATGAGAAGGACCAATGGCTGAGCAAGGAGACCCAGACGACAAGAGCCAAGGGTAAGACTGGTGCACATTGCTTTGATTCAGAGCATCGAATACAAGCTTAAAAATAAGGACTAGCCTCGCCTTCAAGGAAGGTATAGTCCACACAGTCACTGCTAGAACTTGGTAGCCCCGAAGGCTGGACACGAGCCTTTCCCAGGGAGACAGCCTCCAGATCTTGAGGCCCAAGCAATGACAGGTTCCTGCTCTGAGAGAGGAATGTAGGGGTTGGGACAGAGAGGGAAATATCCAGACAGGGGTTCTAAGGGACTTTTAGGAAGAGGCTCTCAGAAGGAGCAAGAAACTGAAATTCCTGGTGGTCCTGTGTCGTTTCTGTCAGATACTGTCCCAAAAGAGGGCATGGTGCCAAGCCATGTTTTCTAGGTGACTTTAAACGATAGGTTTGAACAGTAACTCCCCACCTGAGCCTGGGGGGGGCGGGGGGCGGGGTCCCATTTATCCAGTGTTTAATGGTGGGCCAATAGGTAGGCCCCAGGTGGTTACAAGTTGGGAGCAGGTGTGTGTCTCTTTATATCTTTGTTCCCCCAAATAGTTTAACACAGCACACAAGCACACACAAGATTTTAGGATGGAAACACATGAGTGCAGGATGTGGGCCAAAGGGAAACTCAGAAAAGTTCCAGTGCAGCCAGGGGTATGTTCAGTATCGGGCATCTACTCTAAAAGGGCTGTGCACTTAGCCCTGCACTTCCTGGGACTCTACCAAGCAGGAAATGGGTCCAGTTAGGAGTTGCAGAGTGTCTATGTGGTCAAAACAAGCCATTGTCCTGAAGAAGTAGGGCCGCCCAGAGAGTCTTGTAACTCGTCTCTATGCTGAGGATGGAGATGCATGCTTCTGGAAAAGATCCTTCAAGATTCTTCAGCTAGTGTGGCCGATGCACTGGGCAGGTCTGAGCAGATGTGGTGCAGCCACAAGTCTCCTGCTGCTCCCTCTCCTTCCCGTGTAGCTGGGTAGGCCGCAGGGGCTGTGGGTCCTCTCATTGGGGCCCCCAGTGAGTTTAGCTGAGCCAAGGATGAGGCCTCAAAGACAGGAGCCCTGGAAAGTAGAAATAAGGCAGCCTGTGCCTTCCTTTCCTGGGTGCCTGCTTCTCCCTCAGGGCTCCTCGCCTCCAGTCTGTGTCTGTTTGGCTCCCCCATACTTTGGTTTATGTGTGTTTTCAGCTTGCCACTGCTTTTATGCTGCTCTGAGGAATGTCCACCTTCTGTTCCTGCTACCAACCACTTCAGTTTCTCTGTTCTCCCTTCCAGATTCCCAAAAAAAAGATCAAGTGTGCCCCATTTGTCTTTCTCAGCTAAGCCACTCAGCCACCTTCTGCCAATAGATGGGTGTCTTTGGAGCAGGTGCCACCCTGGCGTGAGCAGTTGAGATTGTGAGATGGACAGCATTGATGGTATACCCCTCACCCCTGGCAGGGCTATGGAGGGCATGTGTTCCTTGACCGGTGCCAGGGATACAACAGGCACCCTGAAACCTGTCTGATACACAAGACGCATGTGTCCATGGACTGACAGCCCTTTGCTAACCTGCATTTGCTTTGGGCGTTTCCAGGGTAGGTGCAGACTCCCAGCTGCCACTTGGGCCAGCGCTCCCCATGCCCAATCCTCACAATGGGATTGTGAAGGCAAACACTTCTAGGGGCTTCGGAGCAGCTTGCACTCTGGATGATGGGGGACGACAGACTCTCTGAAAAACCCCAGCCCATGGAATTTCTCAACCTCTATTTGGGAGACAACCTACAGCCATGTCCAGAAGCACACCTGAAGGAAACGTGCAGCCTTCTCGACCCTCCCAAACCTGAACCTCTTCGGGAACAGACCTGGGCCTCGGAGCCTCCTGATTGCATGAGGCCAGATGCTCCTCCCAGTGGTGCCAGCATGGAGCCCCCGCACCTGGGGAGTGGCTCTTCCCAGGGCGGGGCCGGGCACAAAGCAGCACCCCCTGGGTCACCCAAGGATAGCCATCCCCTGGGGAGCCCAAGGCAGAGCCAGAGCACATCCACCCAGGTGATGTTCTGGGCAGGCATTCTGCAGGCCCAGATGTGTGTCCTGGACCTGGAGGAAGAGTTGGAGAAGACAGAGGGGCTCCGGGCTGAGCTGAGATGCTGCCTCCCTGCAGCCCCTGTGGAACTCCCCCCTCTCCCCTCCAGCCCTGCTGGCCCCCGCAGCTCAGGCCTCCATCCCAGCTCACCCTCGGTGGAGGCCCCAGGGGGAGACAGCAGTGACCCTGAAGGGGAGAACCAGAATGCTGTGTGGCCCAGGAAGGGAAGGACAGACTCCTCCCCAGAGTGGGGTGCTGAGGAGGAAAGTGTGTTCTTTGACAATCCCCTCTTTTTGGAGAGCCCTTGCTCGGACACGGGTGCTTCTGGAGCTCGCTTTTCCTGGGAGTTCTCAGACTCCTGCATGGATTTGAGATCTGAGCCCCAGGGTCCCCAGACCCTGGAGCCTCCCCCCTCAGGAGGAGGGGTGCTGTGGGAACTGGACAGTGAGCCAGATTTGGGGGATGGCACAGCTGATTCCAGTGGCCACACCACGCCTCCCTTCCCTGTGCCCACCTACAAACCTCACTCCTTCTCACAGACTGTGGTGGATGAGGCCACCAAGGGGACCCTGGAAGCACCAGGGTGCTGGACAGAGAGTGAGGTAAGCTGAGCCCTGGGGACCAAGCCAAGGCTGTGCATGGAAGGAAGGGCCTTTCTCTGTGGTCACCAGGCCCAGAACACCCTTTTTAGATGCTAGGGCCTTTTGGAATCCTAAAGTAATAGAGCAGAAAAGCAGGCCCAGTATGACCTTCAGAATTATAGGGCATTTTATAAATGCCGTGATGTCATCAGAACATGATGGCAATTAAGTCTTCAAATGTCTCCATCTCACCAGCTCCAGGGGGCTGAGTCTGGACACATTTAGAGAACAAACAGCTCCTCCAATTGCAGTATGTTCCAGACCATTCTTAGACACTACTCCTCCTACTTCCAAGACATTCCCAGCTATAACAGGATAGTGCTCAGCCTGCGAGATGACCTCTGCCCCAGGCTGGGAGATATCTGTTTTAAGAGTCTTGTCCTTTCTTTTCTAGAGATATTTCAGCATTTGGTTACTTTTAGTTCACAGTCTTTTATTCCCACCCCTCCGCCTCCTCCCCAGGGGCCATAGGTCAGGCTTGCATAACAATGGCAGAGGTTCTTGATATCAACTAGGACAAGTTCTGGGGACAAGTGACACGTGAGACGGTGGGGAGCACTGTTTTCCCAAGGAGCCCTCTGTTTAAGAGATAAGGACACTCAAGATGGAGAGCTGGGCTGTAACTTTCTAATCTCTCTGGTCCCAAAGAACAGTGCAGAAGAGCCGTGAACCAGAGCAGCTCTCTCACCTGACCCCAAGATCAGAGGAGCTGCTAGGTATTCTTGGAGGCCCCCCTGCCCCCACCTGAAGGCTGGGAGGTCCAGCATGGGGCATTGTGGCTCTGTCCTGTGCGAGTACATTCTTGGGACCTTGTTGCTGTAGGGCCCTTGGGGACCTCAGAGGGAAGCCTGGGAGCCTCATCCTCACAGCAAGTAGCATTTGCTCTCACCTCCGTGCCTGAGAGCTGTCATAATCCAGGCCGTCCTTGGGCTGGTACTGGAGACCACAGAGGGAGGAGGATGGAGGCAGAGAAGACCAAGAGTCAGTGAGCATGGACGAGGGGCTCCGGAATCCTTGTGGGATGCGTTTAAGGCCCTAAGAACTGTTTCCCTTGGGTCAAACCTCTTGCCTCTCCTTCTCTCTAAGACTTTGCTGGGAAGCAGTCTTAACTCCGCCCTATCTGCAACATCCTGTGTGGACAGAGCATTGACCTGGGACACAGGACAAGTGGAATCTGATCCCAGCTCTGCCACACATCGTGTGCCACCTTGGGCAAGTCACTTCTCTCTCGGCCCCCCCTTCCCCATCTGTATGAGGTAATGCCCCGGTGGTTCTTGGGCCAGCACCAGCGTTCCTAGGATGCGGGTCTTCTCTCACCCAGGATTCCTCTTCTGAACTGAGGCCGTGCTGTCAGAGTGGGAAGAGAGCAGAGAAGGAGGGGCCCTGTCACCCTCCTCAGTCACCCTCCCCCTCCTGCCCTCCCCTCTGAGTGTCTCCCAGGCTCATGGAGATCCCCTGCCTTTCTCAACAGGCCCTGCCCAGCCCGGAAGGCTGGCAGACAGAAGAGGGCCCTTCCTGGGCCCAGGTGCCTCTTCTCTCCCAGGACCGAGGTGAGATCTATTAGAGACTCTGGGAAATTGGGTGTGGGAGGCTTTGGATTTGGGTAGGGACAAAGATGGACCTTGGATCCATAGATATCATTAAGAAGTCCCATGGTATTGTGTTGAAGCCAGACCAAGGGTGAAATCCTGCTTCTCCCTCTGTGGCTTCATTCATACAATGGGTTTGAAAATGCTCATTGCATAGAGTTAATGAGGAAATGTCGAAAAGACCCAGCATTTCTGATGCCCAGGCCTCAGTGGTTTAGAAAGTCCTGAGCCCTGGGTTGCCTCAGACGGGAGTCCTGGGAACCCTCTGCCCACTCCCTGTGCCTGGGGGAGGTCCCTGTCTGAAGGAGGCACAGAACATGCGGCCCAGCTTCAGGGGAGGAGCCCCAGGGAGGGCGTGTGTGGAGTAGCTGCCCAGGCGGTTTTCCTGGCTCTGCCAGGCCCCCGGCCCTCAGCCTGCCTCTCGCCCCGTGTCAGCTTCCCTCCATGCTCTTCCTCAGGTGACAGTGATGCTGAGTGTATCCAGAAGTCTGCTCCATACACCTTGGCTCCGGGCCCCTGGGGGAGCACAGCCTCTTTGACAGAGCCTAGCAGTCCCGAGTCTGAGGGCAGAGGCCCTGGCCCCAGGCCCAGCCCTGTGTCCTCCCAAGAAGGCAGCCCACAGCACCAGGACCACCACTTGGGCAGCAGTTTCCCCGGGTGCATACTAGATGCTTCATGCCCTTCACTCTTGGAGCCAGATGGCACAGAACCAAGTTTTCTGGAGAGAGAAGAGGCAGGAGAGGCCCCACACCCTGGGGAAGAAGTAAGGAGTGAAGGTCCAGCCAGGACTGCAGAGGCTGGAGCCTTCCAGCCTGGCACTTGCTTGACTTCTACAGAAGGGTAAGTGTTAGCCTAACCGGTCGTCTGACTTCTAATTGTGGATGCATTTAAGAATACCCTGGTCTGGATGGAGCATGAGAAATGCACACTGGGATTTAACATACTAATATCTATTAAGCCAGGATTGTATGACTGGGTGCCAGCAGTTATGAGCAATACTGGAGGATTTGAAAGCATGAGAAACCAAAAAGCAGACAATTACACATGTGGGGCAGAATTGGTGTGTGCCGAGGCAATGTCCCAAGAGCCTGGATACCGGGGGGTGGGGGTGGGAGGGTGGTTCAGAGGACCTGACCAGGCCTATGTGTCCAGAGAAATGGCAGTCGTGCTAGGCAGGGCTGGGGAGTGGGAAGATCAGAGTTTGTGATGTGTGAATTACACACTGCTTTGAACTTGAGCAGGTGTCTGGGAGAAACTCATCCATGAGCCTAGGCCCAGGGTGCTGGCTCAGATCTCAGGAGAAGTCAGAACACCAAGGGGAAATTTGACTGGAACCAGGGAGTGGATCTCAGAGCCCATAATGGGATCAAATAACCATAGAACTGTGGCCCGAGGCAGGAATAGGACAACTGGGAAGCCAGTCTCGATGTCTGCCTGCCCCAGGAGGCTGCCTGAGGTCTGTCGGTGCCCAGGGCCTCCACCCAGGAGAGGGGTTTTGTTCTCTGGCTGCCCGGGTAGGGGACATACTGAAGAGGCCAGGAGGAACCAGTGATGATGGTTCAGATTGTACTAACTGGAAGGTCGGCCTCACCCCTATCTCAGTGTCACTGGGTGATGGGGACAGAATCTCAGGCAGTGCCAAAACCAGAGCATCTTCCCCATGCATCTGGAAAACCATACTGCCTCTGGAGGTGTTCGGAGGCTTGGTAATCTGAGGGGATTACCAAGGGGAGTCTTTCAGGATCTGAGAAGAGAGGGCTCGTCATACCAACATTAGTGTCAATTCAACTCAAAATAAAAGTAAGTAAATCCACCTAAAATGAGAACCATATTTTCTTTTTTTAAGATTTTATTTATTTATTTGAGAGAGAGAGAGAGCACACAAGCAGGGCGAGGGACAAAGGGAGAAAGAGACTTCCTGATGAGCAGGGGGCCTGAGACGGGGTTCAATCCCATGACCCCAAGATCACGACCTGAGCCAAAACCAAGAGTTGGACACTCAACCAACCGAGCTGCCCAGGTGCCCCTCAGTTAATTTTTAAATTTTTAAATTTTTTTTAGATTTTATTTATTTATTCATGAGACACAGAGAGAGAGAGAGAGGGAAAGACATAGGCAGAAGGAGAAGCAGGCTCCATGCAGGGAGCCCAATGTGGGACTTGATCCCAGGACTTCAGGATCACACCCTGAGCCAAAGGCAGATGCTTAACCCTGAGCCACCCAGGCATCCCAATTAATTTATTTTAATAACAGCTTTTTTGAGAAGTAATTCACCCATTTAAGTACACAACACCACAACAAAATGACAGTTTATGTTTGCATCATTTTTTCCTCCAGAGTAACTCCCCATCTAGATATTATTTTAGTTATCACACCAATCGGCCAGGTCATTTCTGTAAAAGCATTTTAGGGCTTGCTCAGCTATCAGAGTTCTCTTCAGATGAGACGAGTTGTCCTTATTTTTCTCTTCAGTTGTCCACTGGACTCACTGCTCCAGTTCCTTGTTTGTCAGTGGCTCTTCCTGTGATTCCTAGACTCTTCTGGCCTCACTAACACAGACTTCATGAAGCCCCATGTTTTGGGCAGGGGGCAAGATGGGTGATGTTGCTTCTCCGAAGGTCTCCGTTATGCCAGCCCCGCCTTGCTGGGTGTACGGGAGCCTCAGAACTCAGGGAGAAATGAACAGTGAAGACATGGCCCGGTTGGGGGCAGAGATGGACACTTGTGTTAAGGAGAGAGGGCAGTCGAGTGCAGCCCCATTTGATAAGTGGTCAGTTTACCAGTGAACATTTTCATGTTCTCATGGTGTTGCTTATCTGTACAGCTCCCTAACTGTGGTTACTAGGATTCAGAATATTCAGATTAATGATGATACCCCCGCCCCCGATTGTAATGTTGCAGGGGAAACGGAAAAGTCGGGTGGAGACTGGCTTGGTGACTTCCAAGGCTCTGAGTGTCAGACCCTGAGCACCCCCCGAGTCTGTCAGGGTGGCCTGGTCCTCTGTATGTTCATGATAATAACAACAGGTCACCATGTGGGCTCCTGAGGAGAGGGCTTGCTTACCACAAGGCTGCGGGTATGAGAAGGGAGAGGTCAGAAGCCACCTCTTTGACTCCCTCCCAGCTGTCACCATGCCTGAAGCCAGGCTTCTTGTTCATCCCTCACCCTTGCACCTTCCTTGGCTCCAGCTCTAGGAGTGAAGCCTGAGGCTGGGGCTTAGAGGGGGGAAAGGGGGCAGGGAGGCATCACAAGCACAGCAGGACAAGTGAGGGAGACAAATGGCTGGTGGGGCTCAGGGAGACAAATGCCATCCCTCCTGGGGATGGATTAGATACCACTGGCATCTTCAAAGGACTGCACGTGACAGCTAATGTGACCTGGGCTCAAAATGTCCTTGTGGTTTAGCTGAGAAAGTGCTGGGGCCTAAGCTTGGTTCCCACGCTTGCTGGCCTGGCAGGTATGCCACCTCTCTGGATCCTCCTGTGCTCAGGCCAGGCCAGGCCCCAGTTTCCCCAGGAAGGCACTGGTCCAGCTGCTGCCTCCACTACTCAAGGCCTGGGAGCTCCAGCTCCCCTGCTGAACTCTGAGCGTGGACTCTGGGCACCCCTCCCATGGCTAACCTATAGGGACGCTTGACCCAGTCCCTTCCTGCCCATCCCACGTAGTAGTCTGAGGACACTGTTGTACCTCTACAGGCTTCCTGAGAGCCCCATGCCCCAAGCACAGTCCCTGGAGGAAGGCCAAAGGCCACAGGCTGGAGACAAGCTGGCTAATGGTGTCAGCCCCGACAAGGTGGCCTGGAACTTGGCCTCTCGCCTCTATCACCTGGAAGGCTTCCGGAAGTCTGAAGTGGCTGCCTACCTGCAGAAGAAGTAAGGGGCTTGGAGCGTATGCAAGGCTGGAGGTTGTCAGGAGAGGGAGGAGTGGTCAGCGGACTCTGTCGACCAGCCGCCCCTCCGGTCCCTGTGTCCCTGCTGCCATTCATCCCATCCTTCTTGTCCTATTCCATCCCCTTCCCTGTCCTCTTGTGGTGCCTGCCTCTTCCTCTTAGTCCCACTTGTCACCTCTTTTCCACACTTTCCAGCCCACCCGAGAGCCCCCAGTCCTGGCCACCCTGCCTCCCAACCCGACTCCACGTGTCCTCCCCACTCAGTTTTGGATGGGTGCCAGTGGCAGACAGGACCCTGGCTGCCCCCTTGCCCTCTTACCCTCCAGGGATGTGCGGGCCCTGGGGCCCCAGCCACACCCCCAGGGCGGGCTTCACTGCTATATTCTCTCTGCAGCAATGACTTCAGTAGGGCTGTGGCTGAGGAATACTTGTCCTTCTTCCAATTTGGAGGCCAGAGTCTGGACCGAGCCCTCAGGTAATGCCTCCAGGCCCTCTCTGGGGAGGAGCGACAGTTGGGAGGTGGTGGCCCTGGGGAGGCTGGAATAGGATTGTCCCCCAGCTTGGGTGCCCTCTGGCTGCCCCAGCCTGGGCTCTGTCCTGGAATCTGGCCCTCCTTCCAGGGGCTTCCTCCAGGCCCTGGTGCTCAGTGGGGAGACACAGGAGCGAGAGCGAGTCCTCTACCAGTTCTCCAAACGCTTCCATCACTGCAATCCTGGGACCTTCTCCTCCGCAGGTAGGAGGGGCAGGCCTTGAGGGCAGGGCAGGGGGTTCTGTGGTGCCTGGGAAAATGGCATGGAAGTGTCCCCAGGGGTCTGCTCAGGAGTACACTGGGTAGCAGCTCGTGGGAGTATTTGGGTGGCTGTGGAGAACCAGAAGCACTTGGGCGTCGCTGCACCCAGCATCGGCAGTGGAAAGGCAAGAGTCCTGGTTCCAACGAGCTTTCTCTCCACTTGCCTCCCTCTGGGGCAGATTCTGTACACACCTTGACCTGTGCCATCATGCTCCTTAACACGGACCTGCATGGACAGGTGAGAGGGCAAGGGAGCTGGGACCAGCAGCATGGAAGGGCCCCAGGGGGTGGGGGCAGGGTTATGTCTGGAGAACTGGGGGTTGGGGGTAGGGGAGGAGTAGGTCTGGAGAACTGGAGAAGATTCCAGAGTGGCCGGCTAGGGGGTTATTCTCTTGGGGTGGGGAGTGTGTGTCAGCTGTCCCACTTCTCTCAATGGCCACAGAACATTGGGAAGAGCATGAGTTGCCAGGAATTCATAACCAACCTGAATGGCCTGCGAGATGGCGGGAACTTCCCCAAGGAGTTGCTGAAGGTAAGGCACGGGGAGCTGGTGGCTCACTGGGATAATGATGCCAGGGCTCCCTGTGTAGCTCCTCATCCCGGCCGGGGGGGTGGGGGGGTGGGGGGGGATGCCCCGCCTGGGCCTGGCTCTGCTGCAAAGTCCTTGGGAGGCCAAGGCTTGTTTATGGAAGGTGCTAAAGTGTGCATCCTAGTCAGCAGCAGCAGCACCTTAAAATTTGTTGGCTTGTGCAAATTCATAGGCCCCTTGCCTTGGACCGACTAAATTAGAATCTCTGGGGCTAGGATCCCTAAAATGTTCTCTTGAGTTTCCAGGTGATTCTGAGACATGGGGAATCTGAGACTCACTGAGATTTTGTTTTGTTTTGTTTTGTTTCTTTGGTTCTCAGAAATGAACCAAGGCAAAGTTTTAAGTGGCATTAAGTCTAAGACTTAGGAGCTGCGTGTTCTAGGGTTTGAATTCTTCTAGTCTTAGGCAGCTTGGCTGCTGAAGTTCCTCCAGGAGTAGCGACTGCTTTACAGTGTGGTTATCACAATGAAATAAAGGTTGTCGTGCTTAGCATGACAAGGGGCACAAGCCTGCTTTTTAGTAAGCTATGATGGCACTGATTCTTTCGTCTCTGTGATGGACACTTCTCGAACACTTGCCGTGTGCCTGGCATGATGCTAGGCATCGCTAGAGCTACAAAGGCCAGCAAGATGCATGGACACGAGTACTCTTTGTTGCATCATTTCCGAGTTCCAGCACTGATTTACTCATTCTTCCACCATCCATATTTTGGCCCTGTTAGTCAGCTGTTCCTGCATTGTCAGATCCCTCTGGGCCAGGATGGTATGTGGATGATTCATTTCCTTTTCAGGAGAACTAGCTCAGGCCTCATGAATCTCAGGTAGGGATCAGGATTGCTTTGATCACCGTGCAGCATCTGGCACAGTCCCTGGCACACAGTGAACGCTCTGTAAATGGTTGCACGTATGCATGAGGACATGGATGCATGGATGAGCTGCCTCCTGGTCAAGGAGGAAGGGGATGGAAGAGGCAGACTGCAGCTTTTCCCTGTCCTACGTCTGAGTTTGGGCCTCATGGGCAGAGGCTCCCTGCTCACTGTGCACTTCCATTCTAGGCCCTCTACTGGTCTATCCGAAGTGAGAAGCTTGAATGGGCCGTGTAAGTAAGACTCCCCTTCCTTCTACTCCCCGCCCCTCTCCCCTGCCTCTGGGCCTATCCTCCTTCCATCCACCCACCCACCTGAGAGTTGGAGGAGCCCAGGGCCTCTGTGTGGGGTCCAGACAGAGGCCAATCTCAAAGAGGGTAGAGGAGTCTAGGTAATACCTGGAGGATCCAGGGGCCGTGGGGAGTAGGGATGACAGGAATAGCTGGCTTTGAAGGACTCCTTTTGGGGGGTCCTGGGATATGGCTCTCCAGTGAGAGAGAAGGTAGAAGGTGCTGAAGCTGCGGGCCCCTCCTGGTGGCTTTTACCCAGTCAGTACCCCCAACCTGATTCTCTGATGCCCAGGGACGAAGACAACGCAGGCAGACCAGAAAAGGCCCAGCTGTCTCTCCCCTCTGGCAAGATGAGCAACCCCTTCCTCCAGCTGGCCCAGAACCCCACGGCGCCCACCTACAAGCAGGGCATCCTGGCTCGGAAGATGCATCACGATGCGGATGGCAAGAAGAGTGAGTGTCTGCTGTGCTGAGTGTGTGAGGCTTGTGTCTGCCACCGAACCAGAGTGTGTGTGCATACAGGCATGCAGAGTGGCTTGGCATAGGGACATGAGCTGAAGTGTGTGCCAGCATGCAGAGAGATGGTGCAGGTCAAGGACAGGCAGCCTGTGTTCTTTCCTTGATGGGGACCATGTGCTGGGTGCCGGGTAAGATGCCAGGGGGCGGGGGTGCAGAGACAAGACACACTAGGTACTCTTTGGCCCCCAGGACCCCTGTGGTAAGGGGGAGGTGAGACAAGTACATCAGTGTTGGGATAAAAGGTAGAAATTGCTGAGGGGTGTAGGGAGGGGGAGGTCAAATATGGGGGTGTGGAGGAGGGCTAGGTTTTGATTTTGTTTGGAGGGTGAGATGTGGGGGACAGGGATTGGTGAGGCTTCTGGGAAATGATGGTATCAGAGTTGAATCTCAGAGCAAAAGAGGCCAGAGGGCATTTCCCTCAGACAAGGAGCAGGAATGGTTTGCTGGGAATAGAAGGGGTGTGACAGAATGGCAGGGGGTGCATTTGGCCTCATTCTGCAGACAGGAGCTTTAGGGCAGGGCAGCCATGGGACCAGAGTAGTAATGGAATCCTGGATTGGATGGGGTGTGGGACCAGCCAGGAGCTAGCATTTGGGCCTAAGCAAGGCCGGGAGGCGACCCCGGGGAAGCCGGCCACCTACTGCATGACAACCTGAGCCCTGTGACTCTCTGGATGGGACCAGAAAGATGTCTGGTGGAACTGTGCTTGCGGGTGGGAGTGTTTGGAGGGAGGATGGTCGGTGTGGACATCTGGTTTTGTTGTCGTTTGTGCGGTCCAAGCAAGATTGCCTGGGTGTGAGGCATGGCATCTGCTTGTTTGCGACTGTTTTCTTGTGTTGGTACGTCACTGTGTGTTCATTATGTGCACCCTGGGGAGGGACTGAGTTGGCGGGGAGAGGGGACTGCATGTGTCTGGTTGGGGTGCCACCACCTGCTTTTGTGTTCTACCCCTGGAGCAGCACCGTGGGGTAAGCGTGGCTGGAAGATGTTCCACACCTTGCTTCGAGGGATGGTCCTCTACTTCCTGAAGGTAGGAAGGGCAGGGTGGGGAACCAGAATGGTTTGGAGGGTGGGCAACTGATAGGCACCCCTTTTCTGAGGCCCTGTGCCCTGTGGCAGGGAGAGGACCACTGCCAGAGTGGTCAGAGTTTGGTGGGACAGATGGTGGACGAGCCGGTGGGAGTGCACCACTCACTGGCCACCCCGGCCACCCATTACACCAAGAAGCCGCACGTCTTCCAGCTGCGGACTGCCGACTGGCGCCTCTACCTCTTCCAGGCACCGTAAGTCCCTGGGGGTGCCCGCCAAGCAGCAAGGCCCTGGCCCTCCTCTCCCTGATCTCACGCTCACCCTCTGATGGCTGTTGGCTGGGGCCTTGGTGGGAACTGCCGCCTTTTTGTTTTTTTTTTTTTTAAGATTTTATTTATTTATTAATGAGAGAGGGGCAGAGACACAGGCAGAGGGAGAAGCAGGCTCCATGCAGGGAGCCCGACGCAGGACTCGATCCTGGGACTCCAGGATCACGCCCTGGGCAGAAGGCAGGCGCCAAACCGCTGAGCCACCCAGGGATCCCCGGGAACTGCCTTCTTGACCCGGAACATCAGACCGCCGCAGCCGGCAGGGGTCCTAGGGCTGCACCTGAGGCCTCCTCTGACCCTGCCCACTTTGCCACTGCAGGGGCCTCTTCCCTGGAAGCCCCGGGCCAGCCTCCTACTTATGAACAGAGGATCCCAGGAAAGCCTCTAGCCACTGATTTTTTTTTTTTTTTTTTGCATTTGATCTAAAATCCATTGCTTTCCTAGATTTTCCTCTTTGACAGATGATAAAAACCACCCGCAGAGGTCAGCCACCTGGGCTGGTGACCGGCTTCTGGCTTTTTGAGGCTCTGGGTCTCGAGAGTCTGGAACTGTGCAGCCCGCAGGAGGCCGCGGGGAGAGGGACGGGGCCGACTCTGTCACCCTGGGGACTAACGGCCTCCTCTGCCCTCAGCACCGCGAAGGAGATGAGTTCCTGGATCGCGCGCATCAACCTGGCGGCCGCCACGCACTCGGCGCCGCCCTTCCCTGCCGCCGTGGGCTCCCAGCGCAGATTCGTCCGGCCCATCCTGCCTGTGGGCCCCGCCCAGAGCACGCTGGTACGGCCCGGCGGGGACGGGCCAGGGGACGGGCCAGGGGACGGGCCAGGGGACGGGCCAGGGGAGGGCGGGGCTGCGCCCCGGGCCTGGCGAGCCGGAGCGGGTGCGCCGAGCACGAGCACGAGCACCTAGGCCCGGGAGCACCCGGGTCCGGGAACGGCGTGAGGGGATGGGGTGGCCTGCGCGGCGCATCGGGGCCCGGGCGGAGCGGTGGGACAGCTTCCCCTCCGGCCCGCCCCCAGGAGGAGCAGCACCGATCCCACGAGAACTGCCTGGACGCTGCCTCCGACGACCTGCTCGACCTGCAGCGGAACCTCCCGGAGAGGCGGGGCCGCGGCCGCGAGCTGGAGGAGTACCGCTTGCGGAAGGAGTACCTGGAGTATGAGGTCCGGCGCTGAGTCCCCGCCCCTCCCCCGCCCCTCCCCCTCCCCCGCCCCTCCCCCTCCCCCTCCCCGCCTCGGTGCGGCGCTCTGCCGCCCTCTCGTGGCCGCATTCGGCGGCCCGCGGCGCCCTGTGCACGGTGCGTGTCCCTGTGCACGCAGACCCCTTCCCTTGCCCTGGGGGCACCTGGCATGGTCTGCAAACTCTTCCAGCGGACTCTTTATCACTTTCACCTAAGAGTATACTATATTCGCCTTTACCTAAATTGAAGGGAAAACTGTATTTTAGTTGAATTATTTTCCCTAATACCTACCTAGTACTAGTAGACGGTATTTATAGAGCTTGTAATACTTGCCGGTATTATCTTATTTAGGCGTCTCACAACTCTGAGGTAGGGACCGTCATCCTCCCTTTACAGATGAGGAAGCAGGCAGGGAGAGATTAAACAATTTCTCCAAACTTGATGAATTCACATCCTATTCCAGGCAGGGCCGTGCCTCATAGTCTTAACTAAGGAATAATCTGATCTGTGCCGCACTGTTTTATCCCCTGGCCCCACATCTTACCCTCCCTCCTTCATCTTACATCTTAGGCCTCTGGTCAGTGCACACATTCTGGGATCTGAAGCCAAGAGGGGCAGGGGAGGGGCAGTATGAGGACAGAGAGGATCAGAGCCATCCAGAGGCAGAGACCAGAGAAGGAAGCATCCGTGTCATCCTGGGCTGTGCTCACCAGGTCTCACACTGCCCTCTCCCTGCCTTTTTGGCTCATCCCTTAGCTTGGTAGGTGGTCCTCAGCCGTGGATGCACCGTTTCCCAGAGTCTCTGGGGTGACAGGACCCATCCCTGCCTGCAGAATCCTAGCCTCTCCCTGCCTATGGTCAGCTGCAACCTGTAGCAAGCCCTTGGCCCTCCCTAGATCTCATTCCCTTCTTTATAAGGTGGAGAAAACGATTCCCTGGTCACCCAGTCAGCCAGAGCTGGGATGAGGATCAGGTGGGGTGGAGGATGAGCATACACTCAGTACACTGGGACCCCACCCGCATCTGAAAGCTGCTAGTTATGGAGGCCTTCGGAGAGTTAAACAGATGAGGGTAGTTAGCATCCCACTCTCCAGATGCCAATTGTTAAAATGCTATTCAGACTCAATTAGGCTTCAGTACAGATGTGAGCTGTTTGTGTGCAGCGCTGCACAGATCAGGCCTAGTGGGTTATGGATCTTTTAGTGTCTCAGAGATGTAACGTGTTCTGGAGGCGTTAGTTACAGCATTACAAGGTGGTGGCTGTTAGAACAAGCTTGGGCTGGTAGGTGTTATTGTAAAACTGTCCAGATAACTGCACGTTTTGGGCACGTTGCTGCTGTGTCCTGCAAAGTCTACAAAGTCAAGCTCAGTACAGATGTTGGCTGTTGGCCCAGCACTCCTTTTGCAGAAATCTTTACCACCAGAGTCTTGTTCACTGTGAGTGGTCTGTCCCCCATGATTCCAGCCTTCTCCAGCCCTGGAGCCAGGGTGGTGCTAAGGTGGCGGGTCCCTTGTGTTGCAGAAAACCCGCTACGAGACCTATGTGCAGCTGCTGGTGGCCCGTCTCCACTGCTCCTCAGATGACCTGGACCTGTGGGAAGAGCACCTGGGGAGGGAAGCCGGAGGCACTCAGGAGCCCAAGCCCAGCCTGAAGAAGTCCCACTCCAGCCCGTCGCTACACCAGGAGGAGGCCCCCACCACTGCCAAGGTGAAGCGCAACATCTCAGAGCGCAGAACTTACCGGAAGATCATACCCAAGAGGAACCGCAATCAGCTGTGAGGCTGGTGCTACCTCACAGACTCTGACCACATGTCCGGGGTGGACCTGAGATGAGACCCCACGGAGGAGCCTCATTTCAGTGGGTCCCTGATGGGGGATGAGGCCCTTCCCCTTTCCACTGAAGGACAACCCTGATTTCTCTGTGATCCTCCCTCCCTGTTCACTGGAACTTTCCTAGTACTCTGTGCCCACCCCCAGGTTGGCCCCCAGCTGCCCCAGTCCCTGCTCACTCTCAGGGGAGGATGGATAAGAGTTTGGCTGTACTCCTGGGGGCAGCTCAGCACTCATTTGAAATTCAGAGTACTCCTGGGTTCTGAGCTTCCAGAAGGGAGGCTGAGGCAGCGGAAGCCTCTGGGCAGTCAAACCAGTGGAGCCATAGCCCTGAGGGTGGTCTTGCGCTGGGAGTCTGGTGACCTGTGGTGAGAGGTCCTGGGAGACCCCAGCCATCCTCAGGTGACAGCAGGGTGGCTCAGCCCTGTCCCCTGACAGGTAGGCCTTGGGAGGGCAGGGTTTCAAGAACAAATTCAGTGAGGCTGATTCTTGGGCCCCGGGCCTTTGTGTACAATCATCCATGCACCAGGGGCAAATGAAGGAGGCCCCACCTCACACACCCAATTGCTAATCATCAGAGTAGAGCCATTGGTGGTCGGTGAGGGCCAGAAGGGGTTGGAGCCTCCAGAGCTCTGTGGAGAGCCCTGGGAACAAGGGGCCTTTGTTTCTCCAGAGCAGGGAAGGAGGTCCTCCAGGTTCAGACCCTAAGAGAGGGCTGAGGGGCAAGATGTGACACATCCCCCGGGGGGCTCTCTTGGAAGGAGCTGAGAGCTGTGAAGTCCAAATAGAAGCCTGGCTCCCTTCCACACACCCCATCCCATAAAGTTGCATTCCCAAGAGGGGTGCCAGGGCCACTTCCAGAACCCTCCCCCCACCAGCTCACAGGGGGCTTTGCTCCCCTCCCTGGGAAGTCCCCTTGTGCTGCCCTCTGACTGCCTCCCAGCTGGGCTCTGGGGGAGGTTCCGGACACTCATGGACCTCAGACTTTGCCTGTGGGAAGGAGGCTGGGTTGGAGGAGCAGCCACCATTGTCTCTGTTCAGCCAAGTGTGCGAGCAGGCTGCCCGCCAAGAGGGGCCTCTGCTGCCTGTCTGCCGCCTGCTGGCTGACGCATTGCCTCTCTGGCCTTCCTGCTAGAGGGTGGGGGGCCTCCTCCCTCTGTGTTTGTAACCAGCCCCGTGGCCTGGAACTCCACCAACTGGGGCTGACCCTCCAAGACCATAAGAGGTGTCTGGCCAGGGCCTGGGGCCGGGCCAGGTACTCAGTGAGTGCACAATAAATGCAGGCACGTGAAGAAGGAGGTGTGCACAAATGTGTGAGGAAGGGAGGGTCAGGCTGTTCTGAGCAGCTGGAGCCACCTGCAGGGTGCCAGGCTGAGTCTCCCTTCACCTAGGTGTGTCTGTACCTCTGCGTGTCTGTATGTGCGTGTCTAGGTCTGTGTGCATGTGTGGAAGACTGTGAGCCAGAGGGGACCTCAGAATCATTTGTTCATCCACTCATTCATTTCATAAATAATATTGACCACTTTTTATGGGCCAGTACAGGAATTTCCAAAATGACTGGAACATGTCTCTGGCCTCTGGGAGGTAACAGTCCTGTTCTCTGGTCCTTGCTATCAGTATAGAAGCACACTTGATCTTGCTGGGGAGGCATGCTGAGGATGCATTCCCATCCTCAGGAACAAATCCCACGCTAAGGGATTCAGATTCAGTAGGTCTGGGTTGAGGGCATGATTATGTTTTTGTTTTTGTTTTTGTTTTAAAGCGGCTTGGGTCACTGATGTGCAGTTAATAGGTGAAAACCGAGCATCAGGTGGATGAGACTTGCCCCAGGACTGACACAAGCTTGGCCTTGAGTGGGTTATTTGACCTCACTGAACGCATATCCTTATTTCTAAAACCAGAATAAAAAAGGCAGAGGTTTATCCACATTTGTGCATGTGTGTGGCACTATGATGCTTCTTTGTTCAAGTAGAACTGGCACCTCTCTTTCACCTGGGCGCAGGAAGCCGTCAGAGACAGGTGGTGGCTGCGGGGAGGTGGTGGGGGCAGCGGGCCAATGCTGCCTAGGCCCCTTGGCCTGGAGGCCTGGGAAGGTGCAGGCTGCGTGGTTAGGCTGCAGTTCTGACCTGTGGCCACTGGGGGGCGGGCTTGCATCTTTGAAGCTTGTGGGGCCCAGGTGTTCAGCCGCAGAGCTCTGCTCCCTGAAGAAGAGGAAGTTAGTCTGTTTGTCCCCAACATCACCAGAACCAGAGCCTTCCACTTCCCTAAATCCACAGTAATCCAGGCCAGGCCTCACCTTCTGGAGAAGTCCGCCAAGGAGAGGGTTGCGACTCTGACATCTTCCTATAGATGGAGGGAGAAAGGATATCGTATCCAGAGCCATATGGGGGCAGCCTAGAGTTCCCCAAAGTATTATCCCCACAAAAGTGAAAACTGAGTGAGCTCCCCGTCCCAGTCCTGAGGCATAGGGCAGCGCCAACCCTCAGGCCTGTGTCTGACCTTCCTTTCCCACCTGGGAGGTGGGTTGGTGATCTCTTTGCTGACAGTGGGGTGGGCACAGATTCTTGGTAATGGGCTCAGGCTCTGCAAGGCTGGCTGAAGTTTGTCTTTGGCTCCTCCTTTCCCCTCTAGGGAAGCTCAGTCTCCAGGGCCTGGGCCTGCCATGACCCAGGTGACACCCCAGATGTAACCTCTTCCTGGTCTCCCAGAATCTCTGTTTTGTGTGGCTTTCTGCTGATAACGTTCATTTGTGGGTCATTCATCAGGCACCAGAAAAGAATAAAAGGCCACTGAGGCCCAAGGCCTGGGTCTTTTTCTTTGAGGGTCAGAGTCAGATGGCGACAGCAGGTGGGCTACGTTAGAAGGAGCTGGGCTGCAGGATTGCGGTGGCAGTGGGCAAGGGAAACACGGTGGTATGGCTATGGTGGGGTCTGGTCACTCAGGCCCTCGCCTGCAGCCCAAGAGTGTGCTTTATCAGCAGAAGAGGCACAGGCTCATGGCCTGGGAAGCAGCCAGCCTGGGAGCCTGCTTTAGGAAAATGATGTGACTTGAGTGAATAAGGCCAATAGGTAGGGTCTGAATATGGCCTGGAGACACCACACCACCTGTGCAACTTTTCTGTAAGTCTAAAATAAAAGATGAAAATGGGGGAGAAAGGGATCCCTGGGTGGTGCAGCGGTTTGGCACCTGCCTTTGGCCCAGGGCGTGATCCTCGAGACCTAGGATCAAATCCCACATCGGGCTCCTGGTGCATGGAGCCTGCTTCTCCCTCTGCCTATGTCTCTGCCTCTCTCTCTCTCTGTATGACTATCATAAGTAAATAAAATTTGAAAAAAAAAAAGAAAATGGGGGAGAAAAATCAATGGCCTGGAGACTTAGGACAACCTGGCAATCCCCCACCTGACCCTCCTCCCCCCCTTGCCCCCTATGCCCACGTGCATGCCCATGCCGGCACATACTCCAACGTACTTATGGCTCTCCATAATGGCTCCTCCCACCGCCGCTCTGCTAACTTTTCTGGATGTCTGTGCCCCCTTGCCGTCCAACTGTGGCTCACACCTTTACCTGTCCCTTCCTCTTCCCTTCTCTAGAAGAAGAAGTGCTCACTGTATATCTGGGACTGACCACACACTGTCCCTGCTTCTCCTGCCTGCCATGACCTCTCTCCCTCAGGGGTCCCATCCAGGTCTTTGGGCCTACTTTCTACCACCTTCCTTATCCCGCCTTGCAAACAAATTCCAGTATACCACCCTTGGGAGGAAAAAGAAAAAGAAAAGCCTGAGTTTCACTCTTTGCTGCCTATAGCTGGGACCCACAGATGTGTGGTCTTTGCCAGCTGTTTCTCTCCCTCACCCAGCTCCCATTCACACCTGGCTCCTGCTCTACCCTTCCCAGAAACGGGACACACCAAAAGGGCCACTGATGATGCTTAATCATCAAATCCAATGTCTTCTCAGCCTTCATGCCCCTCACCCCTCAGCGACCTTTGACTCAGGAACCTGTCTGACCCTGCACAAGGCCCAGCGTGATCTGGGCTCACCAGCCAGGGCCTGGAATTGGACTGTCTAGGATCAAGTCCCAGAATGTTCTCTCTTCTAGCTGTCTGACCACAGGCCAGCTCCCAAGCCCCTTGTACTCTGATTTGCTTCTTTATCAAATGGGAATAATAACACTATTTTCTTCACAGAGTCCTGGTGAGGAATAAGTAAAATGACCCAGAACAATGCCTGGCACTGAAGGAAAGGCTCTCAAGTTAGCTGTTAGTCCGCAGCCTTGTTTGCCTCACTACATGCACCTGCCCGTCCTTGGGGGCTGCTGTTTGGGTTCTGCTTTTCTAAATTCAAGGCCTTGGATTTCCCTCTGCCTGGAATTTGCAAGTTACAAATCTTAACTCAAATGGGCTTTACTAAAAAAAAAAAAAAAAAAAAAAAAAGGACATTTGATCACTCCCATAATGGGACAGTCTCTATATCCAGGTCAGATGAGGCTTGAGCTAGGACTCTCAACTAAGCCTTGCCCCCATTTCCCTCTGTTCCTCTGGGCTCTGTCCCCCCAGGAGGCAGGAGCAGCCCTCATGGTACCAAGAGGGCCCCAGCAGCTACCAAATACCGCTCTTCGTGGTGCTGGTCCAGCACATAGAGACTATCTCTTCTTGGAAAGTTCTAACTCATGTCTAGGAATGCAGTCTCTTGGAGCTGACCACTTTGAACCGTGTGCCCATCTCTGAGCCATCACTAGAGTCAGGGGCCTAGGGAAATCAGAGTCCCTCTGCTGAGATGAGGGTGGCGGGTGGGGATAGTATCACCCAAAGGATGGGGACTGGGACCAGCTGCTGAGAAACTCTGAGTACCACTGGTACCTAAAAGGAGAGGAAACCAGCTGTCTCTGGATGCCATCTCCTCCAGGAAGCTTTCCTCGAGCCCAGCTCCATGTGAGAAGTCTGTGACTTCCCACATCCCTCACTTCCCTGGCTCTCCCCTCGCTCCCCTTCCCTCTTCCTTCTGTCTCTGCTCCCAGTAGAACATCTTCCCATCTCCCAACTTCCCAAAGGTAGGAGCAGGGCAAGTTGGTTTCCACGGCTCAGGGTGCAACACCTGCAGTCCAAAAGTGTAACTCTCGAAACCATGTCCCCCACCCCCACCCCCACACCCCTGGCTTCCAGCTTCCGCGTTCTCCAGGTCCTTCTATGTTCTGTTTCTATCTTTCCTCCACCTGTGCCTCCAACCCGGGAACTCAGCCTTCCTCTAATGTGCAGCTTTCCGAGGCCTGCAGGAGAGCCGCTGGGAAAGCCTCCCGATGGAGGCTGGAAGCTGTGACCTTCGGCTCTGAGATCTTCAGCTCTGATCTCTGCTCTGGATTTCAGACCCGGAGGTCTAACTGGACAGGACTCGGCCTCCTTGATCTTCCCGGAGAGGGTCAGTTTCCATAGGGAAGTTACTTATTACCCATGAGACTGGATTCAGTAGCGTCCCCTAAGCCTGTCCCCTTCTGACTCCCGTTTTCCATTAATGATTCTGTGACAGTTGATTTGAGAGGCAACACACCAGCATTATGAGGATATTTGAGCCAAATGGGCCTCTCACCTTTGGTGTCAGATGGAAGCTTCTGGCTTTCTGACATCTTTGTCTTTGTCTGCTGTGATGTGGACAGGGTCTGGAGGAGGTATGCGGCTGGAAAAGCAGGGACTGTCATCCAGCGAACGAGGTCAGGTAAGCGCCTGTCAAAGCCCTTCCACTTGGCCACCACCATGAGGCTCGAGGTTTGGGCCGATTTACAGCTCAACTGCGGCTGCTCGGGACCCCTCACTGGATTTTCTGTGGTCCTGATGCTTTATTTCCTATTTATATTTGACTAATTTATCGAATGCGTTTCCTGTGAGCTGTCTCAAATCCTCTCTGGAACAAGGTGGGGAATACATTAATATTTAAAATAAAATAAACAAAATGTCAATGTGTGTGCGCGTCTTAGGTTGGAAATTCCTTAAGGGCAGGGACCGTGTCTGTTTATATAGCACCTGGCACAGTGTCAAATTGAAGCTTAACAAATGAATTTTGATGAAGAGGAAGAAAGAAGCTGCCTGCAGGAAGATACGGAGAGATTTAGACTTCACCCTCCAGCTACCCCTCAGCCAAAGCCCCTTCTGCAAGGGGTCCCCTTCCGCACGCAGTTCCTGACCATACGGGTTCCCTCCTGTCATCCCTGCCCTGTCCACACTCCTAGTGACCAACCCTGTCTTCACCCAGACCCTGCTGTCTGGCAGATGTTCGCCTTCTCACACAAGCACAGCCCCAAACACACCTCACTCAGCGCTTCACCCCGAAACACTCAGCTCCACCTCCCCCTTTCACCCACTGCCCCAGCCCCCCAGGCCCAGCCAAGGCTGGGCAGCAGCAGGGCCGAGGCCAGGAAACACCACTGGCTGAGTGGTTGGAGTCGCTGTCCCCACTCGTGCCTTGGCCCCGTGGGGGCCTCCAGCCAGGCGGGGACCTGGCAGAGGGAGGGAGAGGATAAGCTGCTTCAAAACTCCAGATGCAGCAGTTAAAAAGAGGACAGAGGCAATGATCCTTCAAATTGCCACATCTGTATAATCTGCCTTTTATTTTCTGCTTCATGAAGTTTTATTTCCTATTATTTATTCACCTCCCCGCCCTCCCCTCCCCCGCCTCCGCTCCTCCTTAGCAGGCGACATGCTCAGATGGGCCTTGAGCCTTGGCCTGGGTCTCAGCCCACCCCCACTCCAGCCTCACCCCCACCCTGGGCCGGCTGATGAGAAAAGGCACCTGCTCCCCCTTCTAGGACAGCACCCCTCCCATCATGGTGCTGCAGCCCCTCCGGACCCCTCCCTCCACCCTCCTTGAATGGGGAGTAGAGATCAGGGAGGTGAGGCCCCTGGTCCCCCAAGACTGCGATCACTGTCACCACCACTTAGCAGGAGCTTACAGGAAAGAAGAACCCAAAGACCTAGAACCCGCAGCCAGCTGGAGTCTCTGTCCCTGTGTGCCCTCTGCCCACTCTCCTGTGTCTCCTTTCCCAGCGTCAACACCTCTTCCTTCTCCCTTCCCTTCTGTTCCACCAGGCTGTGGTCAGAGATGGGGGGGGGGGGGGCGGGCAGCCTGCTGAGCTGGGGAGGGGTGAGTATTGAGATGGGACAAAGGGGGACCAGCCAAGCCTGTACAGGGAGCCGCAGCTGCCAAGCCAAGCTCCTCTAGGCCCTGAGCCCCCTCTTCCTCTTCCCCTTCCTGAAAGGTCGCTAACATTTTCTGTGTGCCTCACTGAGAGCACCCTACTCCCGCCTGGGAACAAAAGCACAGGAAGCCCTTTTCTGGAAAGAGACATCTGGGCCTTTTAGGCCCCAGGGGGGTTTAGGGTTTGCAGTTGGTGTTCCTAGCTCTGCTGCTTGGAGAAGACAGGGATGCCTGCCCAAGAAAGGCCTGCAAGGAGCAAGAAGGATTTTGAGGATAGGATCTGAAACCTGAAAGCACTTTAGATCTCTCTCATGGCCTTCAGCATTTTCCCACCTTGTGCCCTAGTGACTTTCGGAAAAGTCTTATTTCTAAGTCCGAAAGATGTGGGGTGGAGGTGGTGGGTGATGGAATTCAATAGGATTTCTCTTGCTCTTGGCTAAGTGTTTGTCTTCGAGCCTGGCACATAGTAGGTGGTTCTCGAGAGACTCCAGGTTAACCTATGGAGGAATGCCAGGGCTCAGCAGACTTTTCCGCCCCCACCTCTTTAACTGTGGCTCCTCAGCCTTGCTTTGGTTTCTGCCCCAGTCCTGAAATCATTTGGAAGCCCAGCTTAGCTCCCCTGGCCAAGATGGGGCTCCAGTGCCCTGGGTGAGTGGGGCACCAGAAGCCACCCCACCCCACCCCAACAGAGACCTGATTCCAAATATGGAACTATGGTGTTTTGTACAGTGTTTCATGGAAAATTACCTGGGGAATTTGGGAGAAAGAGGCTTCATACCTGAACCAGTCAGATGAGGCTGGGAATGCCTTTCACTGACCCAGGCAACTACTGAATCACAACGTTAGGGCAGCATCTCATGGCCCAGGAGCATTCTACAAGTGAGGAAGCTGAGGTCCCCTGGGGTCTCCAATGGGGAGGCTACAGAACAGGGTCAGAGGCCCATACCCCAGCTCTCTCTGGGCTCCTTAGCTACATCCCTGGCCCCTCTCTCTGAGGAAGGGGTGGGAGAAACAAAGGTGATGACTGGGGGCCTCCTTGTGATGACAAGAACTAGCAGGTTCTGGTACCCCCCAAATTCGGTCTCTGGAATGGCAAGCAGAGCAGCCCCTTTTCCCTGGCCCCTCCAGCCAGCTTCCCCAGTCTTGAGCCCTTCTTCTTTCTTTTCTTTTCTTTTCTTTTTTTTCCCCTTCCTTCTTTCTTAAGCATTTCTGTTTCTCTTCCCTTCTTCCTTTGGTGGGGAAATGAGTTTCCATTCAGACCAAGCTCACCCCTTTCTGGACCATGTGTGTCCTGTTGCAGTGAAGTCCCCTGGGAGTGGGGTGGGGGGTACTGTAGTAAACAGATCCCACCCAAGGAAGCTTCTGGCCACACTCCCTCGGCTGTGCCCCCAGGGTGCTCTCATCTCCGGGGGGTGGGGACACACACATACCTGGTGGGGGAACCAACTTGGCTGGGGGCCGGGGGCCTTTCAGAATGGCAGGGGCAGCCCTGAAAAAAAGGAGGTGACGGTGGTGGGAAGATGACAGTGGTTTGAAAGGCCGTCCACACTCGGGGCAAAGTGGGGGCTGTATGTAAGTTAAGCTTGCAACCAACGCCCCTTCCCCAAAGCAAACAAACAAAAACCAAACCAACAAAAAGATTTATTTGCAAATGAACGGGGCGGGGGTGGGGGTGGGGGTGCGGGTGGGGGGCGCGGGTGGCTCCTGGAGCGCGGCAGGCTGCGCGCCCCTGTGCTGCGCGTGACGGTCCGTGTGCAGTGGGCTCGGCTCCCTGGCGTGGGGGAGGGTGCCCGGGCCGCGGAGGAGGAGGAGGAGGAGGAGGAGGAGGGAGTGGGGGTCTCGGCGGGAGGGGGAGGGGAGGGGAGGGGAGGGGGGGGCGGGTGTTGGCTTCATGCTGGTACTGGTTTGATTTATCCCTAATGAGTTCTCAGCACATGGCTGCTCCCGGCTCACTCCAGGGGCCAGCGCGGCCTCCCGCGGGCCCCAGCCCGCCCCGACTCCACAACAGCCGCGCTCGCTCAGAAAAGAGCCAATTTCCACACTGCACAGTCCGCTTCACTCAAGGGGAAATCACATTTCCCTGCGAGAGCCGCAGGCAGCGCTTCACTCCACAGCCTGGCCAGCTGCCACCAGGCGCAGCTGCGGGGGAGCTGGGCCCGGCCTCCCTTGTCCCTTCTCCCCTCGCCGAGCCCCTGCGTCCCTGCCGCCCGGCCCGGTCCCGCCCCAAATCCCTGGGCGGCCTCTCCGCGGCCCCTCTGCGGCTGCTTCTCCTCCAGAGCAGGAGAAAGGGTGCCTGCCGGCGGCCGAGGATGCTGGCCAGGAGGGGACTCGCCTTGCCTGCGTCCCTGGGCTCCTTAGACGGCCGGGCAGCTGGTTCTGTCCCCAGGGTCGCTGACATGTGGCGGTGGGGCTGCAGGGGGGTGGTGCACCTGCAGGAGCCGGGGGGCAGCGGGCAGGTATATGGGCCTTTGGGAGACAGGGCCTCTGTGCCGATGTCCCCGAGTGCCCCAAAGAGCAAGAGGAACAGAAGAGGAATGGAAGAAGGTCATGAAAAGAACAAGGAGCCAAAAGATGAGGCGATGGAGAGAGGAGGAAAGCATTCTGGCATTAGTGGAGCAGGACGCAGGGCCGCCTCTCACGTGTCCACAACTTTGCAGACACCAAAGGGGTAGGGGTGGGGGTAGGCAAAGGAACGATTGCTTTGGACCCCACGGAGGAGGGAAAGGACAGAGGCTAAGAGATGGCAAGTGTCAGGACAAA
Organism: Canis lupus baileyi; assembly: GCF_048164855.1. NCBI lineage: Eukaryota > Metazoa > Chordata > Mammalia > Carnivora > Canidae > Canis > Canis lupus. Next base: position 27,636,409 of record NC_132849.1, on the reverse strand, counting down.
GAGGTGAGAGAGGTGGGGGGACACAGGGTTCTCCACCAGAATCACAGCCACCCTGGGGCACCCTGGTCACCCAGCTTGCTCACTCCCTGTGGAGCGTGACACGTAAACCTGAGCACCGGCAGAGAACAATCAGATCCCTTACAGGTGGAAATGCTTTGTGACCCTAAAGGTAGGAGGACAGCTGCCAAGGGATGGCCTGAGGAGAAACTCAGGCCCAGGGACAGAGGGGGAGCAGGATCAACCTGGCCCTGCATGCCTTCTCCACCTGTAGCCTGACTTCCATCTGGGAGTGCGTGGCCATGCCCTAGGCGGTCGTGGACCTTCTGTTCCTCCCTACACAGTCAAAGCTGCCTGAGGTCTCTGCGGAGGCCTGGCCACACCCAGGCATCCAGGCCTTAGATTAGGATGCAGAGCTGGCCTTGGATTAGGGGTGGGGCTGTGGTCCCTGCTCCTCTGAATGACCTTGAGAAAGTCAGGTGATCTTTTCTTCTCAGTTTCTCCAAGTGCAAAATGGGGCCGATGTCCAGAATCACCGACAAAAATTGATGTGAATGAGCTTTATAACTAGAAACTAAGTCCATGTGAAGGTTAGTACATCTTTTGAGGATGAAGGAAGAAGAGGGGGGGGCAGTAAAGTAAGGAGTGAAGGAGCCCCAATCCCCACTGGCTTCCCTCTGTACCTGAAGCTCATTCCCACTAACAAGGGGCATGGAAGTCTCTGGGCCTTTCCTTTGCTCCCACCCCAAAGGAAAAGGACATCAGGAATTGCCTAATGAGGACCGAGGTGTGTACACACCTGAAAAGGTGTGTGCATTTGAGGAAGGAAGCAGGCAGATGGGGAGGGCAAGCAGAAGGGCCACCTTAGTAAGCACCTCAACTTCCCTGGTCTCCTATTTCTTTCTGTAGACTGTGGCTGCTAACTCCTCTTGTCTGTGCTTGTCTCCAGGGTGGAGTGTGTGCCCCCACGGAACATACACTCTCTTTAGTAACAGCTCACGGCAAGAATATTGGAGAAGGTAGGGGGTGGGGAGGTTGGAACCAGCCCAGGGTTGACCTTGGAGACAGGACTCCCCACTTTCCCCATCTCCACCCCTGCAGGCTGTGTGGTAGGGGCCAGGTGGTCACAACAGCTCTGGCCCACCTTAGAAAGATGGATTCTACTCCACCTTGTGGCCCCCGTGGTTTGAGTCACCTACAGGGCTGCCTGGCCGGCTCATACTCTGTGAGCTACCAGGACCCTAGGCTGGCCTGGCCGAGCTAGGAGGGGTGGGATATGGAGGACGGGGGTCACTGAAGGGGATGGGTGAAGATGCTGGAGCAGGAGCAGGGATTGCTGCCTGGAAAGCTGAGGAGGCCTCCCCACACAGGCTGTGATGGGGATTACTCCAGTGGCTCTGCAGGGTGGGTGAGGCTGGGCCCTCTATGCCTTGGGATGCACAGGCCTGTGCATGCCTCGTCCCAAATTCTCCTCCCCAGATGCTCTGCTCCCACAAGCCTCCACAGAGACTTTGCCACAAGGTAAACCAACCACCTGTCACGCAGCTCCCCACAGTGCCTCCCACATTCCAACACATCTCCCTACTCTCCTCATAGCCCTTTGCTGCGCCCTGCCTATGCCTCCCCAACTGCTCTCAACAGCGCCCCCATGCTGGGGCACTTCAAATCATTGCTTTTCCCCAACACATAGAGGACTGTATTTTCCGAACCCCAAAGGTGGACCATGGTTTGACCGTGGATTGAATGTCTGGATAGGCACCGGCCAGGACACACTGCCCTCAGCCCACACCACATACCAACACCTACTTTAAGCAGAGTGCCCTGGGATGCTCACTCCACCTCAGAGAAAGGAAGGGGAGTCTTGAACCATGGTCACCCTGGGCAAAAGCACAGCTCCCGTGGAGAAGGCCTGCCAAGGGCACCAAGTGTTCCCAGAGAGGGTTTTCGCTGCAAATGAAAAATCGCTCTGCAGGCTCCCTGGGGCACCATGCCTCTCAAAGTGATCTTGGATGGTTGGCGGGGGCAGTAATTGTTGCTCCCAAACCAGGTTGGGGGCTATCTTAGGGCATTCGGGGACTGAGAGTTTGGATGACAAGGCGTTTCAGATACGATGGGATTCAGTCCTGCTCCCATGCTTGTAGCTGGAAGGAAGTGCTATTACTGGAAAATGAGGCTCATCTTAGATCCCCTCGGAAGAGAAGAGACAGGTTTTCTCTGTGGGACAGTCTCATGGCTCTACTCTCGTGCCATGGTCAGTGAGCATCCCTGGCCTCTCTTTAGGGAGGACCAGGGGTGGGGTAAAAGCCCTATCTCTCCTCCTCAGCCCTCCCTAGTCACCAGGGAATGCCCGGTGGGTGAGGAGTCCTCTCTTCATCTGACTCCATCTCAGTCATCTGCCCTGCTGTTAGCATTCACCTGGGCGCCCTGCTCCAGAGCCCCGCCCCTTGTTCCCACTGCACCCCACGCAGGGCGGGGGGAGGGGGAGTGCCAACAGGCCAAGTGCCCTGATGGGGGCAGAGCCCTTGTGGCCACCATTTTATGTGACCCCTGTTCTCCAGAATTTCTTACACAGGGATCATCTGATGTCCCTGCAGGTTCCCTCGGCCTTTCCTGGCCTCTTGCTCAGTCTTTCCAAGAGGACTTGATTGAATCCAGCACTTCCCCCACCTTGGGCAAGTTGTTTCATTCTGTCTGAGCCTCAGTTTCCTCAAATGCAAAATGGGGCTAATCCCACCTTAATTTATGCGAGGCCCTTCACACTGAGCCTGGCACACAGTAGAGCCCAGGAAGCGTCTCCTCCCCTCCCCCTCTCACAGCACAGGGGACATGGGAGCTGGTAAGTGGGCTCCAGAGTATAGTGTTCCCAGAACCTTCACCAATCCTCCCCACTGATTCTCTGGCTTCCTGTGAATAACAAGAGCAACTACTTGTGGGGAGTCTCTGATTGGCCCGGCACGTGCCATGTGCTCATTTTATCCTCGCATTCATTCACAGTGGAAATCAAAGCTTAGGATAAGTGGCTGCCCGGCTGTGCTGTTAACAGAGGGAGAGAGAGGATGCTAAGTCAGGGCTCCTGGGCAGCAGAAGGCCCTTCAACTCTCCACCCCCCAAAGTGAGCTCATGGGCCACTGGGCTCTGAGGTTCTCTGGAGAAAGCCCAGACCCAGGGTGCTTCCTTCCCCAGCTGACTGCAAAGCCTGAGACGAAGAGTAATGGTTTATTGAGTTATGTGGTAATGGTGGGTTGTCTTTAAAAAAAAGGAAGAAGCATCAAGGAGAGAAGCCCGACATGGCAGGGAGACAATTCACTGAGAGGCCAAAGTCTGGGGGTGGAAAGAGGGAAGCTTGACCCAAACAGAGCTTCATTTACAGTATTTACAGTCAGGCTTTGGGGGCAAGGGCTGCGGGGGGCCGGAAAGGGCACCTCCATGCTGGCTTCGGGGGGGTTGCCACAGGGACTCTTCGGTTGCTGTGGGCTGGGGCTGCAGGCCGCATACCTGGCTTGGCAGGGGCTGTCGAGGGAGGGAAGTGGGTCCCCAGCAATACTGCCTTGCTCTGCCCGGGGGCAGGGCTGGAGCTCACTCCCCAGGAGCCGCAGGGGCCCTTGGGAATGTCTGTCAAGCTGTCGTCAGTTGGTCTGGCTGCGAAGGAATGATCCATCGGAGGAGAACCTGGGGGGTGCTCACACATTCTCAGCAGCAGGCAAAAGGAAGGCCCGATGACCACCAGGTGGAGCTTCTGGCTTCCACTCCACCCAGCCCTTAGCCCTGGCCAAGAGAGAGGTGCAGAAGAGCCAAGCAAGCTGGGTGGAGGAGGTGGACAGCAGGAGTCTCAGCTGTGGGGCAGCCGGACAGGACTCTCCGTGGGGCTGTGAGGGACAGCCCTGGTGCCCGGCTGCAGTGTGTGGGCTGGACAGGCGTGCTCACAGCCCGCGCCTGCAAGAGCGAGTTGATGGTAGAGCCATGGGTGCCTCTGTGTGGCCTGAAGCCCATCAGGCGCCCAAGTGTCATCCCTCGCAAGCTCCTCGGCTGCTCCCTCTTCTCTCCATATTTCTCCTCCAATTTTGTATCTTTTGGAATGGGACAGTTCTCTCTCCCTGGGACTCCTGCCCCTCATTAAGGAGTTTTAGAGGACAGTTTGGCCTTCTCCAAAGTCATCCCGTCTTTCATGGTTCATTAAATCAACCACACAGGGAGTGAGCCGCAATGCTGGACTTGTGGTTATTTTTCATGTAATAAATAAAGATTCCTTTGTGTGACTCTCTGGGGCCTGTCCCAGGCCAAGTCCTCCTGTTGCTCAGTTGCTCCCACTGTCCCCATAGCAACTACAGATGGTCAAAGGCCGTGGCGGTGGTGGGTGGCGCACTTGGCCTTGATGTGGAACTGTAATAATATGGGGAACCTGGACATGTTAAAAAAAAAAATAACAACAACACTGCTGGTCAGAAGGGGAAATTGCACCATAGCCTCTCCTGCATCTGCTAACCTTGAAGACAACACAAGTTAATCATCTACCCCTCTGGCCTATCTGATCATCAAAGATTAACTCCTCTCTGGCCCTATTTCCTCCTTCTCTGGCCTCACCTTTGGGTTTCTGGCCAGAATGAGAACTGTGGCTTCTTGCCCCTCCTCCCATGACTGCTTTGACCTTCAACACCCTCGTTTCAGGGAGAGGGCAATTGAGAGCAGTTGCATCTGGAATCTTGGAGAACCAAGCACACTGGGGGGTCCCTGTGGCCTTCCCCAACCTTACCCAAATAGTGCGAGGTCAGAAAAGTTTCCTTTTAGGGCCAAGGATTAGAATCCTGACTGGCCACGGAGGATGTGTATTTGAGGGCCTCCACGGGGAGGCTCTGCCCACCTGAAGGATGGGCAGCCCAGGTAGGCTTGGCAGGGAGGTGTCCTGCCACCTGGCCCAGCTCAGCCCCCTTCATTCCTTTCTGGCGCAACTGAACAGAAAAGTGGCTTGCAGTTGAACCCATCTGGCAAACCCAGGTTAGCAACTCTCCCAGTCATTTCTGGAATGCCAAGAGGTAATGGCAGGAGAGGGGAGGTGGGTCCTAGGAAATGGATGGTCCTACCTGGCCTGTGATGGCACCCATGGGTGGGCCACACTTGCTCCATTGCTTCTCTTGGGCTCAGATTTGCTCTGAGACCCTCAAGGGAGACTCTAGTGGAATTCCTCAAGTTCCCCATTTATGGGGCTTGGTTTCCTAAAAAAGCGTCTCTACCCAGCCTATAGCCCCAGGGCAAGAGAGGAGTGAAGAGTAGCCCAGAGCTTACTCTCTGGATCTCCCTCCCAAAGGGTGCCCATTCACATCTCAAGCCAAATATCAGACACATGAACAAAAGATCCCAGTGGAAGGGTTTCCGCGTGGAATAATGAGCTCTGGGGCACCACTTAGATGGTTAATGTGTGCGACAGGCTGGCCCTGTTTGCCAACAGCATGCTCCCAGGCAGGAGGGCAGTTGGTGCTCCTGCAGGGCGCCCCCACTTCAGTGTCCCTGCTGCTGGACTATGAGCCCCTGAAGGCAAGAAGTCCACTCTGAGACGTTTCTTGAGTTCACCCTTGCCCTCCCAAGGCCTGAGCCCCAAATCTTATGAAAAACAGATTTCAGAGACATGGCCTCAGGCAGTAAGAGAGAGAATGATGCAGAGAAGTCTCCTGCTTATGTGCTCTCCCTCCAAACAGCCGGGTCCTCTGCCTTCCCTCCACCTGCTTGGACTGCCAAGAACACCTGTCTCCCCAGGCCCTCCATTTAACCTGGGCATCCTGGCTGCCTTTGAGGCAGACTTTCGGCCCCGCCTTGTCCCCCAACCTTGCCCCACGTAGCAGAGGGCCTGGGTGACCCCAGGGGGACTTACTCAGCAAGCTGGAGTTGGGGAAACGCCAGGCCTCGCCGTAGGAGGAGTAGGGGGTGTGGCCGTAGGCATTGCCAGAGTATTCGCTTCCTGTTGGAGGCACACAGGTGAGAGGCCTGTGAGGTGGACACACCAATGTAGGCTTGGGGGTCTGGGACGAGGGTCTGCAGGGCTGGGCACTGGGCCCGGGGACAGCATGAGCTCAGAGGCCTCTTGATCCACTCTTCGGGGGCCCTTAAGTCTGCATCAGTTTGGACAGGGCCCTTTATCGCCAGGTATCAGGGTCACTGCCCTGACAAGCTCAGACCTCCCAGCTATCCCAGGAAGGAGGGAATACTATAATGCCCGTCTTCCAGGTAAAGAAGCTAAGCCTTGGAGATCTGAAGAAGCTCACACAGCAGAAGGGTTTGGTGGTGTTTGGAAACTGTGCTGTGACTCCTAGCGCCCAGGTTCTAGCCACCTTTTCTGCTGCCTGGACCTCCGGCAGAAGGCTGTTCCAGAAGGGGCTGAAGGGAGTGAGAGAGGTCAGAAACAGCAGGAGGAGGAATCAGCATTTATAGACTTTTTAGCCTCCCTAGGTCTGAGTTTGTTAGGGACGGGTGTGTGGGGGGCAGTGGCAGTGAGGGGAGGGGTGCAGGGGATTAGGGGAAGGAGCAGAGGGAAGAGCCCTGCAGGGCGCCGACCTCTGTGTCCTGGGACTTGTTCTGAGGACGCCCCCACTCCCATTCCATTTGCACTTGAAGCAAACTCAGTGCATGAATTTAAACAAAGTAAATCAGATCACCAGGAGTCACAGAAGTCACTTGGCTCCCAATAGCAGATGAGATTTTGAAAGGTAGTCCGGACATTGGGTGAGAAATCAGATCACCTCTGTGAGTGAGTTTTTGGGTTTACCAAAGGCATGATTTTCCAAAGAAATCTCGTAAGGATTCCCTTAAACAACAGCAACAAAGCCATGCAGACCAGTCCATTACCATCGGTACTTGGTAGGGAGCTTAAAGTCTGCAAAACGCTTTCCCACACACTAGGCTCCCTTATCCTCAAGCATCATATGAAGCACCCATTAATACCACCAATTTCTAGAAGATGAGTGCGGCAGGATTAAGCAGTTTCCCTCAAATCACAGCGTTGGTAAATGGCAGAGTAGAACTTGACCTTAGGGCTCTTAACTCTGGATTCCAGATAATCCCTTTATGTGTTTCTGAGCCAATTACCTCTCCAAAGCCAGGTTCCTGCCAACTCTGCCATCCCTTGAACGTCAGCATTGCCTTTCAAAACCTCGTTGCTATTGGGAAGTGAGTGCCTTCTGTGGCTCCTGGTCTCTTTCAGACTCTGGAAAGGAAGCTTGAAAACTGCCTGGCTCTCAAGCCTGCCTGCCTGAAGTCAAATCCCTGCTCCCTACTTCCTAGCTGTGTAACCTTGGACAAGTTGCCTTGATTTCCTTATCTGTAAAATGGGGGAAAATTATTGTCCCCATCTCATGGGGTTTATTCAGGATGAAATTAAAGAATATACATTAAATGGCTAGCCCCACACTTGGTATATGAAAAGCACTCCAAAAATGCTAGCTTTTGTTATTTTCCCAATAAGCGAGTGCTAGAATAAAGCTCAACAGAGGATCACAAATGAAGAAGCTGCTCTCTAGAGAGGGAAAGACATTTGTCCCAGGTCCATGTTCAATTAGAGCTAGAACCATGGTCCCTAGCTCCTACTCCAGGGCTCTTTCTTGAATCCAACAGTGCTAACTGTTCTCCACTTACGGCTGGTGTACCTCAGAACTGCCTGGTGTCAGAGCACCCTAGGAAGAAGTGGATTCTTTTTGGGCTCCACAGCCAGGGCCACGTGCCTTTCCCTCCACCTGGTGCCAAACACTGCTGGCTCCAAAGAAATAGAGGTGGAAAATACAAAGGGCTTCCTCTCTCATTTTCTCACTTATTCATGCCTTCACTCACTCACACACTCACTTATTGAACACACATTCACCAAGTACCTATGTGCTTCAGGCACCCAGAAGGTGGCGTAGGGCTTTGGGCTCAGGAGGCAGCACACACCTGGGTGCAGCATCTTCCCAGCACAAGATCTGTCAACCAGCCTGCAGCCATGGTGGATGAAATGTCCCTGCACCCACAAAAGCCCAACCCATCCTCTTTGCTCTGCATCCCACCCCACCCCACTCACCTCTCCAAGGACTTGGCCCCTACAATCTATCCCTTCCATTTTTCTGCTTCATTGATTTCTCCCTTCCTAATTTACCACTTTCTCTAGCTGGCAAACATGCTCTGCCATCTTCTGTTTTAAAAATTGTCTCGCTGCCCCACATCCAGCTCCCTGAAGCTTTCTGTGCTTCCTGATGTCTGCCCTCACTTCCTCATTCCTGTCCAATCGGGCCAGTGATGATCCTCTGAAATCCCACAAATTCCACCCTGATCATTCCAATGGTCACTTCTAGGCCTGCCCCGCCCCCCCCCCCCCCCCCCCCCCCCCCCCCCCCCCCCCCCCGCCAAACCTCCTTGCTGACTGTGATTCAGGTCATTGCTCCCTCTACACCTTTGGGTTTCATGATGCCTCTGCTATCAGATCCACTGTCCTCTCCCACTCACTCTCCTTGGTGGTTTCTTCTCTGTTCAAGCTCTAAATGCTGAAGGCTTGGTTTGTGAGCCCTCTGTGATTTTCCATCCACATTCTCTTTCTAGTGATCTTGTCTAATTCCTTGGCATTAAATAACAGCTCAGTGTAATGGCTGAAATTTATGCCCTGGCCAGAATTCTTTCCTGACTTCAGACATATATCATGTGCCTACTGACTTATTAAACTGGGTATCTGGAGGTGTCTCAATTCTATTATGGCCCAATAGAATTCTTGATTTCCACCAGCCACACATTCTACATCTTCCTCTCCAGGTCTCCCACATATATACTTGCCACCACCACCAGTCATGCATTTTCCCAAGCCCCAAGCTTAGGAGTCATCCTTGTACCCTCTATTTTGGAACCCCTATGGCCAATTCACCAGTAAGTGTTGTTGGCTGTACCACTAAATAATCCTCAGTGTCTCTTTTCTCTTCCCTCACTGCTACCTCCCCAGCTCAAGCCACCGTCGTGTCTTGAATGAACAATTGAAATTGTCCCTCCTCTAATTGGTCTCTATGCTTCTACTTTTGACTATCTACAATGTGTTTTCCCAGCTGCCTGGGTAGTCTTAAAATTTGACCAAGCCACTTCCCAGATCCTCTCACTTTATAGTGTTTTCCCCATTCACTTGTTGTTCTTGGGTATACTCACCCCCTTTTTAGTGTGATCATGCTAAACTAGTTCCTGCCTTGGGGCCTTTGCACTTGCTGTTCTTTTGGGCTGGGGATGGTTTGCTCCAGTTTATCACTTGGCTGACCACTTTGAACACCTTCTCAGAGAGGTTTCTCCTGTTCATCCAATCTAAAGTAGTTATCTCCTCTCCCTGTGGCTCTTTATGACATCATTCTATTTTATTGTCTTCATGGCACTTATCATTATCTGAAATTATCTTGTTTATTAATTCATTGACTTGTTTACTGTACTTTTTTTCTCCATTGTTAGGTTGTAAGCTCCATGAATAGAGGGACCTGCCTTGTTCAAGGCTATATCCCCCAGCATCCTATACCATAGTACTCAACCAGTTTTTACTAGGTGAAAAAGAGGTGAATGTATGGAAGGATGCAAGAATGGTTGAAAGATTGGGTAAGGATGGAGGATGGGAAGATGGGTAGGTGAAGGAATGGATGTGTGGAAGCATATATGGATAGACAGATAGATGAATGGATGGATAGATGGTTAGATGGGTGAATGGATGAGTGGATGGAGCATGGATGGATCAATGAAAGGATGGATCTAAGGAAGGACGGATAGATGAATGGATAGAAGGAACAATGGATGGGAAGAAAGAAGAATGGAAAGATGGATGATGGAAGGATGGAAAAATGGGTAAGAAGATTCACGGATAGATGGAAAAATGTGTATAAAGATGCATGGATGGAAAGCTGGGTAGATGGATGGATGGATCCATCTATCTGGAGTTGCCAGTTCAGCCCTAGAGCTGGTGTGAGGGTCATCAACTCTGTTAATGGGGCAGGAGCAACTACCACCACTATGAGAAGGCAAAACAGAAGATGAGTGGATACGAGAAGTCTGTCCTGGTCCTGTTCTTGTGTTGCTTTCTTATAGCTTGTGTTGTTATTTCTAGTATTATGGGAGGCAGTGTGGTATGGTAGAAAGAGCCCCAGATTTGAATTCAAAAAGACCTGTGTTAATGAACAGCTCAGCCACGTAGTATAGTTCATTAAGACCCTCAACACACTAAGCTTGTTTCCTTATTTTTATTAAACTAGAATAATATCAGCCTCCTAGTCTTATGTGAGGATTAAACAAGAAAGTTATATCTATGAATGACCAGGCACACAGAAGTACATAATAAATTATCTTTGCCTTCCTTCCACTAATGATTGAGGAATGTCATTAGCATGCCTTGTTTTAAGCCTGTATTCTGAACCTGGCACGCAGTAGGTGCTCAGTGAAGGTTTATTAATTGTAATGGAAGGAATCGCCATTCAGTTCACTGGGAGATTGTGGCTACTGGTAAGGGATGGACGAATAATATTTTATGAAAAAAACAGTTCCTTAAGAATTCATTTGTACCATGGAGTTCCTAGGAACCAGATGATGCATTTAAATAGTATTGCATTTTCTGAAAACTAATTTACACATAACTTAGTGGGGAGCCCATGCCCTGTGTAAGGCAAGGTCCACCCCTTTTTGCAATTCACTGGTAGTTGATGCTACACTTGTGCTATTTTTTTCCACAACACTCACTCAGGATGAGATCTTTCTGGAAACACCTGGGGGCCTTTGATGAGAGGCCCAAACCTTCTAGCTACCTCACAGGTCAAACTCCAGGCCCCAGGACCCCCTTGCCCTGGGCCTGGCCCCAGGGAATGATTCATAATTAAGAGAAAAGCCCTGTGCTTTATGTTTCCTCCTCCTCCTCTAAGCAGGCGGCAGGGGAAGGTGGAGAGGTTGGAAGGGGGATGGGGGGAGCCGACTGGAGCCTGGGATTTTGATTGAGAGGCCCCATTATCCACACTCTTAAAAAAATAACCGAATCTTTTCCTTTTTTATCTTGACCAATCTCATTTCACGCTCCAGAAGAGGAAAGGAGGGAGGGAGGGAGTCCAGGGCCAGGAGGGAGAGAGGAGTCAGTATTCTGTATTTTCAACGCTGCATTAAGCACATCGCCACGGTAACCAGGCAGCAACAAGTGCCAGCTCAGCAGGTTCCCAGGGAGTGCAGAGACCTCCTTCCCTCCCCCTTCTCCCTCTCCTCCCTCTACCCAGGAGAGCCCAGCCCACCTGCAGCACAGGGAACCCAGAGTGGGTGGCTGGCAAAGAATAACCTCTGTCAGGGAGGGAGGGAAGCAGGCCTGGGTGAATGTGCTAAGTCTCTGGGGTCAGAGCCATGGAGGCTGACCCACGGTTGGCATGGGGGTCACAGATGCCCTGATTCAGAGCCTGTTCTAGAAGCTCCAGGTCCTGGGCCTCTAGAGGCAGTAGAAATGACTCGATTCTGCTCTATCCACCCTTGGGTCCTTCCCATGTGGTTCCTAAAAAAGTGAGTGTGACTCTAACAAAGACATTCTCCTTGTCCTCCTCAGTTGCCTAGAGCTTGACACTCTGGGTCACTGTTAGGTGATGATCATGCTGGTAGACAAGGAACCCAAAGGACTGGCAGGCAGGAATCCAAGACAATCCAAATGATGATGGAGAAATCCTCCCAGCTTATCTCCCTGTAGTACCTTTGGAGTATCCAGAACTTCGGTCTCACCCATGCAGGGCTGAGTGCGGGGTGTAATGGAAGGTATATTTCAATCATCTTCAACATCATCATCACCAACACCATTCATACTCAGATTTTACAGAAAGGGCATACAGATTCATCAGAGTGAAATAACTGGGAGACCGTGGGTTGCTCAAGTGCCAGGCTGGTGTTTAGCTCATACTGTTCTGCGGACCCCTAGAGCGCTGTCCATCAAGGCTCACTGAGTCAGTGGAAGAAATGGCAGAGCTTAGATCTGAACATTGGTCTGTCTCAGGTCTGCCCATTTCATCATGAGGAATCTGGGAGCATGTGGGAAGAAGGAGGCTGAGTGGGGGAGAGTTAAGGAGCTAGAACCACAGCAAAATCCTGGCTCCAGGCATATACAAGATGTGCTCTTTGGGAAATCGATGCATGGGGCGCACCCTACCTCTCTGTCCCCTCTTGCTTCACCTTTGGCCAACACTTCCTATTTGTAGCACTCCCCTCCTGCCCAGCCCGTCCCCTTACCTGCCACCATGCCTGCGATGGCAGAAGAGGCATAGCTGCCCTGTCCACTGGTGGGGATGTGGGGTGGGTATCCGGGCAGTGTGGGTCCCACCATCTCTCTCCCTGGAAAAACACAGCAAGGAGCCATTAGTTAGGCCATCGTGGGTTCTTGCACTTCTTGTCTTGCTTCCCTGAGGCTCAGCAAGTCTTTCCTCATGCCATGGCCACTCTCTCCAAAGCCATTCTCCAGAACCCACTTCCCCCTCCTCCGTCCTCTGAGTTCAAGCTTCTGCCTGTGTCTGGCCTTCCAGAGGACACAGGCTCCACCACACAGGGAGCACTGCCTATTGCAGTCCTGTACTGTGGCCCGTCCTCCAATGATTTTATTTGCATGAATCTTAATTCACCCATAAAAATGTCATGGTATTGGAGGAAGACTGGGGGCTTGGTCTTCTGGGTCTTTGTTATCCCTTGGTGTCCAGCACAGCAGTGGGTGCAGCTGGCCTAAGTAATACATTAGAGGCTACTGGGCTCAGACCTTATGCTCTTCCAGCCCCAGCTCTGAGGATCAAGAACAAGGCCCTACAAGGGATGGCCCAGGTGTGGCCTTTTGGTCACCATCCTTAACTACCCTTCTTGGACCTGTGGCAGACATTGCTAATCAATCACTGTACTCTTTTCCAGTGGACCAGAGAGGGCATTGGTCTCTTCAACCTGGCCTTCCAGGTGGATACAACCTATCAGAGCTGTAAAGGACACAAAATCTATTGGCTATTCCTGACCTAGAAAGGAGATGTGGGCTGAGAGATATTTAGTGTTTATACATGAACATGAACCACATATCTGCCAAGTCCATTCCTGAAAGGGGAAAAAAACATTTTCAGCCAAACAGGCACCCATCTCTCTCTATCATTTGTAGGTAATGCCCTTGCCTTGGTGGCAGCGAGGCAGCTCTGTAGAGACCTGATTTCCCTGGCTCCACCTCTTCCTTACACCTGGAAGTCGAGCCTTCCCGTTTTGGAGGCTCCATCTGACTAGGTGAGTTTCTTCCAGAGCCGAGATATCCTGCAGGCCCAGATCAGACTCTCCCTCACCCAAAGATCTTTGGCAATACAACCTGGTTTGCCCACACCTGTCCAGGTTATGACCACTGTCCCAGCATATTTATTAATAATGTCCATTTCACTCTCAAATGCCCCAGTGTGAATGATGAATTATTTTGTCATCGCAGCTCTTGGTGATACTTAAAGGCTTTCTCAGCTTCAGCACCACTGAATTGGGGCTAGATAACTCTTTGTGTGGGGCCATCCTATGCACTGCAGGATGCTCAGCAGCATCCGTGGTATCAACTCACTAGATGTCAGTAGCAGTTCCCACACCGCAGTGTGACAATCGTAAATATCTTCAAATATTGCCTTATGTAAAATCACCCTGAGTTGAGAATCTCTCTCAACTCAATTGAACAGAATCTCTCTGTTCAATTTCTCTCTGTTTCAATTTTTCTGACCATTTTACCCAAATGCCTCTGCTTCTTCCATGCTGAGGGCTATTTTTCTCCTAGGGCTTATATGGACTCCCTGTAAGCCTGTCAACCAACTTGCCAAGGTCATCCCCTCTACATTACTGCTTGTCCCACTTTTCTCCCTGAGGTCCCCCCAGGGTCCTACATGCTTTGAACTCTTCAGGGGGTAGCCAGGAATATTAAAAGGGAAGGTATGTCCTGTGGAATTTTATGAGTTGTCAATACCAGAGTGACAAAGTCTTACCTCTTACCCTGAAGACAACTTGTGCATTCAGTAAAGATTTATTAGTAAGTATAATGTCCTAGGCACTTTTTCTGAGTACTGGGGATACAGCAGTGAGTAAGAATGCTAAGTTAGCAAGACCAGCCATTAAATCAAGATGGGGCATGAGCTGGGATGAGCATGTGGAGCCAAGCCTAGGGATTAACAAACAAGACCACGCCTTCTGGTCTTCTGCTCTTTCTCTGGATGGAAGGGTCTAGGAAGCAGAGGACCTCAGTCCTTATCCTGCTTCTATAGCTAATTTTCCAAATGCCCTTCAACCAGCCACCTATGTGCCCAAGCTTGTTTCTTCATGTGCAAAATGTGAGAAAAAGAGTAAGAGTAGCCTTGTGCACCTTATTACTACTGCTATGGTGTTATCAGCATAATTCAGAGCCAGGGTTTCATGTTACAGGTGGGCACTGAGTGGTGCAATGGACAAATTCCATAAATTGTGACATGTCATGGGAACCATTATAGAATAAGTCCTATTTGAAATGAGCCATCAATGATCATTATTTAAAACTATGTGATTGTTTTCATAAAAATGAATATCACCTCCTAATTTGTTTGACTTCTAGTATGAAGGGCAGCTATGGTTGGTGTTGGACCAAAGAGGGTGAAATCTACTGGAATTTTATAGGTGGGTTCAGTTCAATTGACCCAAAGTCCCGAACAAATGAAGGATTGGAAACCCAGGTGAGGCAAGGAAATTTTAGTATATTTAGAAGTAGGAAAATATGCAGGATCTATACCAAGATAAAATCTGGTCTTTCTTTGAAGAAGACTGCAGTACTATCAGCTATCAGACCCAGCCCCCTCGGCCCTCAGATGAAGCACTTGGCCAGGTACTGGAGCCTATGAGAGCAAGGGGGGACAAGAAGCCTGTGAGAGCAGTAGGGATACAGAGGATAGACAGGTGCATGCATAGAAGAGTGATGGAAGACGGTGATGGCTAATTCAAGCTCGATGCCTTCTCTCTTTCCTCTTCCTGCTTCCTCCTCTGAGAGAGAGATAGAGAGAGACAGCACTTGCAGACACAATGTGTTGAGCAGGATTCTGAGGCTGCATCTGTGTCTACCGTGACTGGGGTTGGAGGTGAGGAGGTAAGTCTTGACTCTTAGGCCACCTCTTTGTTGGTACTGGCCTAGGTGCTCTCCAAGGCTCCCTTGGCCCTGGAGCCCTGTGGTCTCACACTCTCCTTTCTCTAGCCCTTCTCCATCCCTGTCCATCAACTGACCCTACTGCTTCTTGACCTTTGTGGCTCCATGGGCAGAGCACTAGGGCACGTGCTCCCCTGAAGCCACAAATTAATGAAGTCACAGTTGCCCTGTGGGACCCCATCCCATGAAACTAGCCCTTAGACTGCTCTTAGATAAAAATTCATCAACCTCACTCACTTAAATTCTGAGATTTTAATCTTCATCTCTCCTTGGTCACCAAATTTTCTCCCAGTGGGGCAGAGGTTTCTGAATCAAATGCTGGAGGAGACCCCAAAAGTGTCCATGAAACTTGGCCCTCCTGGAAAGCCTAGGAGGACTTTCTATAGGATGGCTCTCACCCAGCATGTGGTACCTTAAACTCTCCTATCAATCCTTCAAAACTTTGTTTCAGTTCCTTAAATACATGGTTTCTTCCAAAAAGCCGAGAACCTCACAACCTTCTCAGAAATGAAGCCACAGAAGCCATGAGGTAGATGCACTCCAAAATGGCCTGTGACTTTTAATTGACTTACTTATTTTTAAGGCTCTTCATCACTAGTTTCTTTGATTTGTAACTCCTCTGTACTCAAATATATCTCAACATGGCCTTGTTTTTCAGAAGGTGATGTAGACACAGGTCCATGTTGGCTGGCTGTGAAGTGGGGTTCTATAAGAAAACACTAGCACCCCAGAAATATTGGTAAATGTTCTAAATATTGGGGGCATTCCTTGGAGGAATTCAGAGGGTAGAGGTGATTTCAGACAATTTTATTTGCCCACTTTGATGTCTGCCCTCTATGTGACCCTTTTCAATTCCTTATCTTGTTCTGATAGCAAAGAAAATTTATAGCAATCCAGAAATCTCTTTGGCAGGACTAAATATAATTCCTCACAAAAGAATGGAGGCGGGTAATGGACTGTTTGATGATAAAACCAAACTCAGAGCTTTCTGATCAGCTGAGCTGGAATCAGCCCTGAAACATCCAGGGCAGGGACAACCTCGATATCACTCTTACAAGTGTGTGGGGACCCAGACTGGGGCATTTGAAGGGAAATGGCAGGAATATTAGGGGCAATCCTATTGTTTCCCAAACTCTGATGCTTCTTCTTTTTCTGAGTTGGGAGAAGCTGAGACTTAGAAGGGCAGTCACCCTGGAAATTGTGCTATCAAAGCCACTGGGTGAGGAATAGAAGTGACCCCAGGAGGAGACCATGAAGCAGCAGGGAGGGTCCTTAGGAAGCCACTCAGAGGAGGAGAGCCAGGAGGGCTCTGGGAGGTGAGGGCCAAGCTGAATCTGGAATGAAAACTCACCTGGCCTGCCTATTCCTCTTGTCTGCAGCCCTCCCTCAGAATAATTTAGTCTTGGTTACCTTTTCTTTAAGTTCACCTTTTCCTCCCTTGGATCGGTTTCTAGCCCCTCAGACTCTTGAGATCCTTCCTCCTAATCCTCCTTCTCTCTGGATGTCCTCCCAGCCTGCTCACCATGGCTCAGCCACGTGGTAGGTATTTAGGTCCCTTCTTGACCATAGGCTGCAGGTGGACAGTCTTCAGGGAGCTCCAGTTCAACACCCTGGGCTCTGCATGGACACCAGCCATCATGTACTTGGTGCCCAAGCCACAGAGCTGGCCTTACTCTGAACTGCAGTCCTGACTTGCTTCCTGCTCTTGGCAACCTGCCTGGACCCAGTCTCTCTAAGCCTGGGCACCTCTTGCTTTTCTCAGAGCACCTGCCTTTGGTGCCACCTCAAGTTCTTGAGCTGGGCCTTGCAGCTCACCATTGGCTTTCACAGGGATCATACCCTGTCCCCTGGCATGTGTTGCCAGCTTCTTTACCCCATGCGGTAGATGACCTTCCAGTCTGGCAGTTGGTCTGAAGAGTAGGCATGCCTACTAAACTAAGAACTGACAGAGGTTGGAAGTGGCATCCTGGTTTGATTGCATATTGATAGGGAGTGCTTGAAGCCCTAACAGGGTGACAGAGAAGAGAGAAAGTATGGGGGCTTTGGGGTAGGGAGTTTGCTCTGGGCTGTTCCAAATATCCAAGACCACTTCCTACTGCTATCTGCCCTTCCCTCTCCACTCAAGTGGGCCTGCCAAGTCTCTGGGCAACTCACATAGTAACTGAAGTCCTGCTCCCCATTGTCACATGATTTTCCCACACCTTAGCCGTTGCCTGCCTTATTGCAGCCCTCCTGGTCGGGGCCTGCCATTCACACAAAGCAGGCAGCCTCACCCAGTGATTGGGCCTCTCCACCCCACAGTGGATGTGAGTCTCTTTACTCCCTGGCTCCCCTCTCACCCTCCCTATCCCATTTTCTCTAGCTGACATCATTCCACTCAGCTCACAGATTTTTCTCCTTTAATCACGTTGGTCAAAACAAATGACCCATCTCCACTGACTTCACCCGCTTTTGAAATTTTGAACTCTGAGTCAACATTTGCTTCCTTGCTCCATACCCCAAAACACCGCCTCTCTGCCCACACACTGGACTTCCCTTGTTAACCCTTTAACTCTGTGCCCACTCCTTCCAAGAGGGCTTCCCACATTAAATGTGGGGATACACAGAGAAAATAATCCCAGGTGCCTGCCAGACAGGATATGTAGAGTCAGTTATGAGACAGAGTCTGTGAACTTAAATTCAAGATGACCTTGGAGTCCCTCTGGGCAGGTAGAGGTCTTATTCTTCTGGTTTGGTGGTTTTCAAGTCCAAGGGCTTTCAGGGGGCATAGTCCCTACTTCAAACAGAGTAGCTCTTCATTTGTCTGGTTTGGGTACCTGGCTTCTATAAAAGCTATCATTTCAAGAGAGCGTTCTGAGGCCCAGTAAGTTGAAAACCACTGGTCCAGAGGGCTGGCTCACTTTTGGCTTCCTCCATGTGTTCTAGTTCAATGCCTTGGGCCCACATATAAAATAGTCCCATCTCTGTGGAAGCCCATCAGATATCTGAAGACTATCATGGGTCTCTGCTCCCTTTTTTCTCTCCATCTCAGGCCTTCTGCCCAAGCCAGATGTCTACCTGGACTCTTTCGCCTGCTGCCCAGGCCCTGGCTGGATGGGCTCATGTCATTCTGCTAGGGAGGTCTGAGCCCTAGCCGGTGCACACAGGCTGAGCCCTCGACTCTGCCAGATGCCACATGCCTATTCAGGAACCATGACCAGGCCCTTCTCCTTCTTGGGCCTGTTCCCATCAGTATAAGGAGAGATTTGCTCTAGATGCCCCTAAGGTGCTTCCAGCTTTAAACGTTTTGAGGCCAATGAGGTTCCTGATGGGAGGTTCTCCTGTTCTCCCATCTCTCAAGCTGGTGAGTTACTCTGCTTCAGTGTTCTCCAAGGGAGACCCTGTTAAGCTGGGTACAAGGAGAGCTACACTCTGGGGATCCAATGGGGACCGACCCTCTGTTTTTTTTAAAAATTCCATCCAGAAATTGGCTACAAGAGCCAATGACTTTTTCCCTCCAAAGTTCTTTTTTGTTTCTCATCCAGACCAAGGGTTCACTGCTCTATACTGCCTGGCTCCTGGCCTTAAGGTGTCTCCTCGTCCGTGGGTCTTTGGGGTGAGGTTCTAGAAATCGGCCAGGCACCCCACTTCCTGGGATCCCCAGAGTGCCTGCCCACCCCCATGGCCGACCCCGCCGGGGCAGGGGAGCACCACATCTCGGCTTGTGCAAAAGTTGCAGGAAGATTTAGGGAAGAGAGTGACGGTGGACTGGGCCGAGGGCCGGAGAGGGGGCTGGACCCCAAAGCAGGGGATAGTGGCCGGCCCTGAGGACCCCCCTCCCTCCCCCCGCGAGAGCTGCACGGCCCGGGACCTCCCTGTCGTACCTGAGAGGAGGGCCTGGCCCGTGAACTGCCCGTACACGGAGGCAGCATGGGGAAAGGCATTGAA
Organism: Canis lupus baileyi; assembly: GCF_048164855.1. Lineage (NCBI taxonomy): Eukaryota > Metazoa > Chordata > Mammalia > Carnivora > Canidae > Canis > Canis lupus. The sequence goes on along the minus strand of NC_132849.1, from coordinate 27,617,349 downwards.
GGGCGGGACCGAGGCACCGGCTGGGACCCCGGCGCCGCCGACTTGCTGCAGATCCAAAAAGGCGGAGCTAGATAAAGAGGAAGGGGTGGAGCTAGAACTGGACACCTCGGGGGTTTCCTGCTTTATGGCGAAGGGTGAATGAGGATCTGCCGGAGGGAGGGAGACAACAAGGAGAGAGGGGTGTGAGATGATGGGGCGGGCACATGCACGAACCCAGCCATGAGATGTGGGGGGTGCGGGCGGGGCGCTGGGGCAGGCGGCTCCTCTCTGCGCTGGGGGCCTCGGGAGAGTGAGCGGGAGCGCGGGAGCGGGCAGCTCCGCCTCCTGCTGTGCCTCGGCGACCGGCGGGGGCTGGTGCGCCCCCCTCCCCCCCGCGGCCGGAGCAGGGCCTGGGCTGCAGGCAGGACCTGGGGACCCACCTGGAGGCCCCGGGCGGCACAGCCCACCTCTCCGCAGGCCCAGGGCCCTAGCCCCCCTCAGGGCCGGCCACACTCCGCCTTCCAGCCTTTCGGTGCAGCCGGGGCGCATGGCCCAGGACATTCCAGGCATCGTACCTGCCACCACGGGGTAGGTCTGGTGAGTCGAGAGGTTGCGCCCCAGGGGTGTATTGGAAGGGGTCAGGGTGGCCTTGCCGTCGTCCAGGGCGGCGCTGTTGAGCAGGGGCAGCGGGTAGAGGCCCTGCGGAACAAAGACAGGTCAGCGCACCCAGGCCCCTGGCAGTGGGCCTCGCCGTGGCCGCGGAGACCCAGTCTCCCGAAACACTCGCCCTTCCTCGCTGTGCCCTTCCTTGCGCTCTCTCTCAACTCCACTTAGCCCTTAAGATTCTTACTCTCCGACTCCACTCACAGCCCTACTGTTCCTAATCCCTGGCTCATAGCTTCCCCTCCTGCAGCCCTAGAATTCAGAGTCCGCTGGTGGCCTGAGGGCTTGGCTGGACTGTGCTCTCCTTCCTCCTTGTCTCCTTGTAGGTCTGGACCTACAGAGAATGAATGGGATGCAGGGCTGGAGCAGTCCGCCTGTGGCCTGGTTCAGAGGTCTTCACTGGATCCGCTAGGTTATTCCTCTTCAGATAGGAAACACAGCCGCAGGGAGACCAAGAAACTTGACACCTTCCCATAGGGGGCAGAGCCAGGACGGAAACCTAGGGGGTCGGGCTCTCAAGTCTATACTCCCAAACGGTGCACTAAACTGGATGACATCATGACCGTATCCATTTGCAAAAAGTACACATTAGAGCTTTGCTGACGTTATCCTGTCCACTGACCCCAAGGGCCCTGTGACGCGGGCAAGTAGGCAAGCAATATTGTGTCTGTTTTATATGTAGAGAGCCTGAAGCCCGGAGAGTCAAGTGTCCCAGCGAAGTATGAAACAGATACTAAACTGAGGGCATTGGATCCTGCCCCAGGTGCTCTTTCCTTCAGTAAAGTGGCAGGCATGACACCCCACCAGAGCAGGTGGCTGTCTTCTTTCTCTCCTCTATATCCAGTAAATATAAATTCACAGGTTCACCTGGAAGATGATACTTTGTTTTTGTTTTTGTTTTGTTTTTTAAACTTTATCAAGTACCTGTGGGGTTTTCTTTCTCCCTAGTGCAGTGATGGGTAAGTGTGCACTACCCCTCACCGTGACTCCCTCCCTTAGGACAAGACAGCACACACAAGCACACACCTGTCCCCTATACGTGGGTCACACATGTCACAAACACACTCCGTGAAGCCATGTGCAATGGTAAAATCAAGGAATGCTCTGGTTACATAACAGCTCCACTAACAGCAGTCTCTTCCAACGATTTCCACGGAGCTGGGTTCGTGGTTCTCCAAGGGGCTGGCACTTTCTGGTTGCATGCCGGGCACTTTTGGAAGCTGCAGGCAATTCTAGAGGCCACCAGAGCACCATTATTGTTTAGCCGCAATTACTGACTAAATGGTGCTCTGGCTCCACGCTTTCAGAGGGGGCCTGCTTTGTGGCAGGGTGGAGTTGCTTAGAGCCCAGCTTAATGAAATTGAACAAAATACCTAATTTCTGGAGAGTGTAAGAAAAGTTTAAAATGCCTTATGGGTGTGTTGATTTAATAACAAATAACAAATTCCTACTCAAAATCCTACAGCTTTCCCAAATCCAGACAATTCAGTGGGGAAAAAAAATCCCCAATTCCCCCCGAAACCACCAGTCATCCCAGTCATGACTGGATTTATTTCTGGGGTTGAATTTGAACTGGAGTGCAGAGTGGCTTTGGTACTTGGGCCAATTTCAGCCCTCGGTCTACAGTGACCAGCCAAGTAGCTGTGGTCGCTGTGGCCTCTTTGAGCCGTGACTTTCTCACCTCTATGGCAGAGAATGGAATTTGTGTCCCTAGGCTGATGTAAGAGTTAAATGAGATTTCGTATATCTACATTAAACGCTTTGCAGGGAATGCCCAATACATTGCTCTAATGGGAGTTAGTATTTCCAAATTCTGGGGATCCCTGGGTGGCTCAGCGGTTTGGCGCCTGCCTTTGGCCCAGGGCGCGATCCTGGAGTCCCGGGATTGAGTCCCGCGTCAGGCTCCCGGCATGGAGCCTGCTTCTCTCTCTGCCTGTGTCTCTGCCTCTCTCTCTCTATGTCTATCATAAATAAATAAATAAATCTTTTAAAAAAAAAAAGTATTTCCAAATTCTGTGAAGAGTCGTAAGCTGCAAAATTCTTGGTCTCTGTCATAATATGCACATTCTGCTGATCTGCTTCTTGTTGCACTTGTAGAATACAGGACAAAGAGCTGCTCCTAACTGTCCTGGTAGTGAAATAGCAACCAGAAGTGAGGCCACATGGTGTTTCTATTGAATACTTTCTCCCTTATTGATCTTACAGAAAAAATAGCTGTGCCTTCCCTGCCTCCTGAGGTCGCGTATGAGGACCTGTGCTTCTCTCTCTCTCTCTCTCTCTCTCTCTCTCTCTCGGATCCCCAGGCCTGAGGGCCTTCCTGTGTCTAGGTGAGGGCACACAGAGTATCCTTCAACAGCACAGTCCGAGTCACCAAGGGCAGGGAAGGCAGGAGCTTGGACACAAGGAGCCCTTGGCACAGGCTGCATGCTCTCTGCCCCTCACTACCTGGCAAGGTGAATGGATGAGCGAGTAGAAGATGGGCTGAGGGAGGGAATGAATCATGGATGGATACTGCTGATTGGTTTCCTTATCCATAGGATGAGCTATTCCATGGTTTGGAGCTGTTCCATGGTTTTCAAACTCTTTCTCCAGCTGACAGAAGCAGCGTGTCTAACAGAGTGCGCAAGCGGACCAGTCTGAATGAAACCAGGTCGGCAGACCTGAGCTCCACAACCATTTGCTCCCCCCAGGCTCTGTCTACCCTTCTCGGACTTGGGTTATCGGCACACAAATGGAAAGACTAGACTCCATGATCCCTGAGATCCCTGTGGCTCTAAGACTCCCCAATACCGTGATTCCCCACATGCATGTGCCAGCTTGGGGCTGGTCTCAGGGTCTCCCTGTAATCAAGCAGGGCCCTTTGGGAGCTCAGCAGTGGAGCTAAGAAATGGCTCTGTGAGCCAGAGGGTGCCAGGGTGTCAGCAGCAGGGTTTCTGTGGGACGGCTGCTCCTTGCACCCTGGGCTGTGCAGCTCCTTGCCACAGAGCAGGCTTCCCGTGAGCCCCCGGCTTCTGCTCCACTTCCCTCAGAAAGCCATGTGCCGACTCCCGGTTGAACACCAAGGCCCTCTCCCCAGGTCTGCTGACGGCCAGCTTTCTCTGCACCCCCTCGTGGTTGCCACAGCCCAGGCTGATAAAATCGCTGACGCAGATTGCCTGCCCAGCTGCAGTGCTGGCATAGGCCCAGCAGCCCAGACGGTCACTGGCAGTGGTTCAGCTGGTTATTGGCATCGTCCACATTGTCCTGCTCAGACTTTAAAGGCGTAAGGCTTGCCTCACTCCTGGACTAAATGACAGCATGAGCGAAGTGGGGTGAGCACACCCATCCTAAGGGAATTCCTTAGCTGGTTGATCCAGGGGGTAGGGGTTGGGGGTTGGGGGTGGAAGCCGTTGCTACTGTGGAGAGATACAAATGGATGGATGGTCCTGGAAGTTCTGTCAGAGTCGTGGAGTCTTTGTTGGGCTCGGGGAGACCAAGGACATCTCTGCTAGCTGTTTCCAGAAGCTGACCTACTATAAACCATTTCACCTGTCATGATCCCTGGAAATAAAAGTTCCCCTGTAACTTGCAATTTATTGTTCTGGATTTCTCAGCTCACTCACCAAGACACCTTTACTGAGTATCTGTTCTAAGAGGGGCACAATGTTAGGTGCCATAGATTAAAAAGAAAGAAAGAAAGAAAGAAGAAAGAAGAAAGAAAGAAAGAAAGAAAGAAAGAAAGAAAGAAAGAAAGAAAGAAAGAAAAAGCAAGCTTCGAAATGCTGCCCTTCCTTGTGAAACCCATGGTCTACACCTCTGTCCACTGGACAATTCAGTACATAGTGAGAAGTTGCTGGAGTGACCTGTTGGATGGGCGGAAGCACAGACAAGACAGAGATGAAGCATTGGCTGAGGGGCAGGGCATGATTCATGGGTAAGTGATGCTTGAGCTGAGTCATAATGGCCAAGCAGTACTTTTCCAGGCAGAAAGGTAGAAGGAAAGGCACTCTGTAGCGGGCATGCAGTGTGTCAGTGCACAGAGGTGTGAACAAGAATGACATGCCTGGCAGCATGAGTAATGCAGTAATGCACTTGTAGGGTGTACAGGTGTGAGTGGCCAGAGGTAGGCTGGAGGTGCTGGTTGAGGTCATGGTGTGAGGCTTTGAGCTGCTGCTTTAGAGCTGTGGGACCTCCCCCTGTGGTCTGGGAGAGCCACTGAGGACAGAGGGAGGGTGCCACCTGGTTGTGTTGCTCTTTCCGAAAGGGTGGAGCTCAGAGGCTAAGGGTGGGGGGAAGGCAGGAGGACTGTGGGGAGAAGGAGGAGGATGCCGGCATCTGGTAAAGTCAAATCTGTGTTGGGGTTGGACCTGCAGGAAGCATGTGACCCTAAGCCACGGGCACAGGTTCTGGCCACGTTGGTGGCAAGACCGCAGGCTGACTAGGAGACCAGGAGTCTTTCAGAGACTGTGCTGTGTTGCAGTCCCTGCCTCGGCTGCTCACCTGGCTGCTTACCTGCTCGCCTTTGGTGTGGCTGGGGGAGGCATAGGCCTCCGGGTAGTGCTGCCGCTCGAATGGGCACTCGAGTGGCTCAAGGTGGTGTTGGCTGAAGGCGTCCGTGCGAAGGTGCTTGCGGGGCCCGCTGCTGCTGCTCTGGGAGTCGATGCTCAGCCGGCAGCTGTCCTGGTCACCTGGCATCCCCAGGCAGGGAGAGAGCTTTCAGGGGACCCATCTACCCATGCCCCAGGCCAGAGTGGAGAGGCAGACTCAGGCTGCAGAGGGACGGGGAGGACCTGGCTCCAGGCCGTGGGACTGTGGCCAGTTAGGGACAGGCCATGTGCTGTAGGCGGGTACCCGCCGGCACCTGCAAAGTCTGGGGCCACCAATCCCCTTGGAGCCTGAGCCGATTGCCCTCCTGCACCCCCAACCTGCCCTCTGGTTCCCCAATACTCACTGTCATCCATCTTCCTCTTGCTGTCGCTGCCGGGCTGAGCAATCCCCAGGAGCCCGTTGATGGAGTAGGTGGATCCCAGGGAGTCTGACTGGGGTGACTCTGGGGGCGTGACAGCTGAACTGGGGACTGCAGTGGGATGAGAGGGAGAGGGTCAGTGCGGGGTGGGGTGTGACTCCCCCCTCAGGGTCCCTGCTGCCACGACAGAGGAGTCAGGAGGCCCGCTGGCGGGAGGGGTGCTTGGAGACATGGCTGCCTGAAGTGAGGCCACCCCTAAATACGTCAGGGCACCTTCCCTGGGACCCAATGAGGCTCTGTCCCTGTGCAAGGGCTCAGTCCACACAGGCGGGTGTATCTCTGTGGGCCTGCACGTGACCATGTTTCTACAGATGGGTATGTGTGTGCAAGATTGAGTGTGCCCACGTGTCGGCACTCACTCAGCGTGTGTCCTGGGCTCAGGGACTTGGTGGCCACACAGCTGTCCATGGGGAGGTTGAACGGTTGCTGCACTTTGGTCCGGATGATTCTGTAAGAAGACAAAGAAGCTATTAGAGAGAAGAGGAGGAAGCTGGACTCACACTGCCCCAATCCTGTGCCTTTCTTGAAAGTGCACTTGGTTATCTTAGAGGCACCTCCAGCACAACTTGTCTATAGTTGGACTCCTGACCGGACCACACCCGGTCCTTCCCAGTGGTCCTGTTTCACAATCAGCTCCACTGGTCACTCAAGGCGGAACTGCAGGAGGGGCTTCACACCTGCCTCCCTCTCTCCTCTGTCAAACCCATCGTGAGGTTCTGTGAGTTTGACATTGTAAGCCTCTCCAGCATTGATCCGTCTCCGCATGTCACTGTCAGTCACTTAGGGCAGGCCTCCACGAGCTCTCTCCCACCAGGATCCCTCACTGGCCCACCCCTATCTGCTCTCAACCCTTTCTAATCTATGCTCCTGATTATAGCCTGAGTAGACTTTTTGCAATGCCTCCTGCAGCCTCCTGCTTAAAATCTGCCAACTTTCCTATGGGTCACAGGCAAGAATATGTGACATGGCCACCAGCCTCTATAGGGCAGTCTTTGCTGACATTTCCACTTCAGCTACCTCATGCTCCCCTGCCCCCAACCAACATTCTATCTGCTGGCTTTCTTTCAGCTCCCTGTCTAGGATCTGTGAGCCACAGGGCCTTTGCATATGGTGTCTCAGAGCCCCTTTCTTTGGCTCCTCTTTTCACCCAGTTAACTCTTATTCATTGTTTCTTACTCCAGGATATCTTTTCATTCCTTCCTAAACCAAGCACCGGATGCTAGTTCACATACCTCAGGTTCCTCTCCTTGGGAGGACTGAGAGCTACATTTTAACAATTGTGTGTGGGGGCACTTGACTGGTACCTGATTAGGGTCTGTCTTCTCACTAAACTATAAGCTCCACAAGGACAAGGATTGTGGGTTCCCAAGGCCTAGCACATAATGAGTGAATTATGTATATATGAATATATGAATGAATGAGTGAGTAAATGATTGATGGAGGCTGTGAGTGAATAATTGAATAACCGAACAATTGAGTGAATGCTTGAATGAGGGCCAGGTTAGGGGTCGTGTGGCCCAGGAAAGGATCATTCCAGGATTCTTTTGTTGAATGAAAGAGGATGTAGTGTGCGAGGTAGGAAACTACCAAAGTAGGGCCTGGGGTGGGGTGGGGTGGGGTGGGTGGGAATGTCACAGAGCAGTGGGAAGGTGTGGTACCTGCCCCATGGCACCTGGGGTGCCTCCTGCTTAATTCTTCAGCAAGAGGCCCCTTCCTAGGCTCTATTTCCACCCAAGCCAGGTCCTTCTTCCGATCTCTGTCATGGTTCCCCCAAAGCCAGTTACCCTGTTCTCCCCCCTCTTCCTGCCCCAGCTGCTGTGTCCCTCTTACCTGTTGATAGAGCTGACACTGGGCACAGTGTCGTTGTCACAGACACCCTCAGCCAGGAGCCGGTCTCGGATCTCCCAGGCAAACATGGTAGGGTTCTGCCGTTTGTAGTCTCCAATCTTCTCCACCACCTTGGGGGTGGCCACCTTAGGCTTAGAGCCCCCTATCACTCCAGGCCGGATGCTTCCAGTCTCGTAGTACCTACTCCAATAGAGAACCCCAAAGAATTACCCAATAAGCAGGTGGGATCTTTGAGCAAGGACTTAGCCAGAGACTCCTGTTCCTCTCTGAGGCTTCTGGGGGGGGGAGGGGTAAAATGCACCCCCAGGGCTGGCTTTAAACACTTGATGTTCCTAGCACTGTCTGTTTCCCTTGCATGAGTAGGTTTATGCTGCTGCCAAACCAGAACCCTCTGCTAAAGACCTTACCCTGGACACCTAGCTTCTCTCTTTTTCCCTCCAGCCAGTCTCCTGTATATGAGCTCCTGCAAGAGCCACCTATGAAGCACAAAAGATTTCCCTTCTTAGAAAGGAGGTTTTGATGCACAGGCTCTGTATATACATACAGGTTCATGGCAGCGGGTTTCTCTACCCAGCTTTCCTGCATTAAAGCTTGACTTACCATTCTCGGCTATCCTGGTTTTACCCCTCCCCAGGAAGCCAGCTTGGATCATTGGGCCCTCTGCCCTGTTTCACTGGTTCACCTTTGCTCCCTTACCTTCCTCCCCTCTGGCTGGCCACTAATTTTCTACCAGATTACATGATTCAGGTTGAAGCTGTTTCTCCTGGACTCTGGAATGGCAGCCTGGCCTGGATCCCTGGCCACATCCAGCCCCTTAGGCCATGCCCACTCTCCCAGGCTGTCCACTTTCCCTTTCCCCTGAGCCCTCAACTACCTCCTTTGGTAGATCCATGACTTACGGTAGGATGGCTTTCCCCAATTTGTTATGGAAACTCTCTGGTCTCTTCTACCATAGAATGAAATCTGGTTCTTTAAAACTCTGCTTGTTAGTCACAGCCATCCCGGGCTCATCTCTGGGACATTACAGCCCATCTCGGGAACCTTGCTCCTGACCTGAGCCAGGGAGCACGCTTTCCCCTGGCAACCTCAGTCAGAAATCTGGGGTTCTCCACAGTTCAACCACAGTTCAGGTCCTTTTGCCTCTTTAAACCAGAACTCCTGTTGAATCTACCTGTGAGTTGGGTGAGGGAGACAGGTACATTTAAGCCAATGCAAAGCCCAAGTGCCACAGTACAGGGGCATTTGGGGAGTGGCTGTCCAGACTATGCTATGTCAGTCTAGAAGCAGGCTTTACTGCTCCTGGTCCCTCCTGAACTTTTGGGTCAGTGGTCCTCAACTCTGGCTACAGAAAACTAGAATTATTCTATGGACCCTTAACACTATACAAACACTCAGGCCCATTCTCCTAAAGTTCTGCTTTAATGGGTGTGGGCTAAGGCTTAGACACAATTTCTTTTTAAATTTTTATTTCTTTTATTTTTTTCAATTTCTTTTTTTTTTTTTTTAATTAAGTTTCCCTAGGTGACTCTTAACGTGCAGCCAAGGCTATGAACCATTGGTCTGGAGTTACTGTTCATAAATGTTACTTGGTCATCTCATAAGGATCACAGCCAGGCCTGGCTCCCTGAGTGGATGCTATGATTTATATGTAGGCCTGAACCAGGCCTTAAGGATCTGCATCTCATCAAGGAACCCTGGTGCTTCTGTTGCAGGTGGTCTGGGAGTTAACAGTTTGAGAAGCATACTCAGATATCCCTCATGCAGGGGGTTAGACCGCAGGAGCCACCTCTGATCATGTGTCCGCTCCCTAGCAGCTTCATTTCCTTTGGTCTCAGCCCGGGTTGTTGGGGTACTTTGGGGCAGATTCTCCTGTTTTAGGAGTAGAGAAGCCCATAAAAATGAGAGATGGGGCAAAAGAGAAAAGTGGGAAGGAGAAATGAAAGGAAGGAGAATAGATAAAGAAAGAAGCAAGGGCAGGAAAACAATAAAAGAACAGGGGGCGGGGAGGCCCAGAAACACCTCCATACTCTGTTCAGATCCCAGTCCTTGGGCCAAAGCTTCACAATCAAGAATGGACCAAGTTCCCTGCGGGGAAAAGGCATGGCCAAGAGCTGGGCTGCCCAACGCAAGGCCTGCAGGGAAGGTGGCATGTGGTGAATTTCGTGCTTACCTGCCAAGGATCTTGCTGACACAGCCATGGCTGACTCGGAGCTGGCGGGAGATGTCACAGGGCCTCACGCCCTGGTGGGCCAGGTCCACGATGCGTTGACGTACCACTTCAGGCAGAGGTCTGCCGTTCACAAAGGCCCCTCCCAGCTGGTTCAGCCCTCCATGGCCTGAGAAGACAGGAGGCCCAGGAACAGCTGTCAGGGCCAGGCAGGGCAGGTGGGTGGGAATTAGCCCATGAGTGTGGGTGCTGTGTGTGCGCGCGACCGGGTGCGCGTGAGCTCTCCCCATCGTGCCCCCTGGTGCTCCCGATGCACCGTCTCCTGTGTCCCATTGCAGAGGGAAGCTAGCTCCCATTGGGGAGGGTGGTGTATGATGCCAGAGGGATAGATTGCCAGACTACGGTCTCCTCTCAGACCCTCAGCCCTTCACTCTGAATAACCACCTCCTACCTTCTTCCCTGCTTCTGAAAAGTATATAAAGAATTAGAGATGCAGGGTCTTCCTACTCTGATGCTGAGCTGTGTGATGTTGGAGAAAGTACCCTGTCCTCTCTGGCTCTCCTTTCCTCATCTATAAAATGAGGGCAAAGACTAAATCAGTGGTTTTTAAGTTTGTCTTTGTCTTTCTTCTTTTTAACACAGAGTCAGATTTTTATAAGCACAAGTGCATTGAGAAACATAAACGAACAAAAGCAGAGCTTCTCTGGGTGAGCTGGGGCAGAGTGGGGCTAGGCCTTGTTTGTGGCCTAGAGGGATGCTGAGGGATCCTGAGATCCTGAGGGATCTCCAAGTTTTCTCCTCTCTCTAACAGGCCAGAGCCCTAAAAGGGCGGGCAGAGATATCCCTGGTACACGTTCCCAGGGGTTCCAGGGATATGACATGTTGGGCTGCAGGCAGTTGTGCAGAACATGGATGCACCGTGGATACATGTGCATGTTTCCTCAGCTGCCTTTCTGACTTGCCCTCTGCCCTCTGGCCCCAGCCTGTATTTCGTTCTGAACACATCTACCTAGCCAAACACATACGTATTAACCGCCTACCATGTGCCAGGTACTGTAGCAGGCCCTGCAGATGCCCAGATGAATAAAGCAGATGTGATCTCTGTTCTTGCAGTTTTCAATGGCCAGTCACCAGACCACATGGCCACTGTTGGGCCCAGGGCTAAGCAGGGGGTTATGGGAACCACTGGAGGGGACCAAGCCCAGGCTTAGGGGACTCTAGAAGGGTTCCTGAAGAAGTCTAAGCTTTGACTGAAGATAAGTGAAGGAGAGAAGGGGGAAAACTGTTCCAGGCAGTGGGAACAGCACCTACAAAGGCTTAGAGGCAAGAAGGTGCTTGTCTGTCAGATTTACCAACATTCTCAACTCTTGAAAATCCTGAGGCCTGGGCTGGGCTCATTCTAGGGCTGAGATCTCCTTTTGCTGATGAAGAGACTGGGGTGTGGAGAGTGCTTTCTATGACTGATGTGACTCAGCCTGTATGAGGAGCGGCCAGGCTCTAGCCAAGGGTGAAAGCTTTCAGCAGTGCTTCTTGGCTCAAGCCCTGTTCTCCAGCACCAGCCCTGGAAGCTTGTGCTGCAGATGCCATGATCTGAGCATGAAGGACCTCTCTCCATCCCAGGGCCTGATGTGGTGATCTGGCTGGGATGGTAGAGCTCCAGGGGTGGGAGTCAGGGGGAGCAGGCAGGCGAGGAGGAAGAGCCAGTGCCAAGCCTTCTGTTGTGAGCCCGTTAAGGACTATTTATGGCCAAGGGTGGGAAGTGCCTCTGCTGGGCACATAGTGCCCATTACCACCCACTGACTTAGCACATTCAGAACTGCCTTGCAATGTCTCCTCAGGGGCCCAAGCTGGCTTCAGCAGAACAGTCTATTTCTCTTAAAAGAAAAAGAGAGGCTATAAGTCTCTGGCCTGGGCACTAAGTCAGGAGGAACAAGCCTGCTGGCCAAATACCCCAGCAGAAGGGACACAGTGATCCAGTCCCCTGATGGAGGCAATTGGGTGAGCTTGCACGCAACTTCCACTGTCCCACACTAGGCAGCTTGTCCCAGCAAGTGGTTTTCCACCAGACCTGGGAAGACATCCCAGATGGCCCACTCCTAAGCCCCTTCTGCTGGCCTCTCATGGCCACAGTCTGTCCTTGGAGAATGGCTTAGCCCTCACTCCATCCTTCTGGTCTTTTGGCTCTTTGGGTCCAAACACTGAACACAAGGGGGCACCAGAGAGCCACCCGAAAGCAGACAAGACCTTGAGACCGTCCTGGTTTGTCCCCATTTTCCAGAACTTTAGGCTGCCACGTCATCCACCAAGGCTCAGGTGTTTGTGGTAGGAACTCTATATCTGGAAGCAAAGTTTCCTACAGGTGGAGTTCTTCACCTTTAGAAAGGTAGCAGTTTTGAAAAATCAAGTGCCATTTTTGGGGTGAGCTGAGTTGAGTATTGTGCCTTAAAAAAATCAACCCTGTCTCTCTATTGAAGGAAGCTGTGTGGGCATTGTCCTAAATCTTCCTGAAGGGTTGATCAGGATCCTTAAAGACCCAAGCCCTCAGGAACCCTCCTGACATCTCATTTATTAGATCATCCAGCATCAGTGTGAAGGGAAAGGTGTACTTATACCTCTGGCCCTTAAACTATAAATTCTCTGGTGCTTTATTTTATTTTACTGGCTTCCGAATAACTTTATGTTGCTGTACAAAGAATATTGGCCAGATTCCTGCATTGACTCTGCCTGTTTTAATTTTATCATTTGAGAAAGTGTTTCCCCTCCCCCCACCTTTACTGTTCGCATCCACTGAATGGAACTTCTTATTCTGCTCCTGACCTACAAACTGCTATAAGAAGATGAGTAAATGAGGATGTGGGAGTGTTTGGTTTGCTGAAAGTTTTGGTTTAGTGGAAAAAAATTCTAATTTTAATATTTACATAGTTGAATTATGACCCTAAGCTTGGCCCTAGGATGGGAGCAGTGGTTCTCAAACTTGAGCATGCATCAGAATCACTTGGGAGGCTTGTTAAAACACAGGCTGATGAGCCCAATGCCCTGAGTTTCTGAATCAGCAGGTCTGGGATGGAACCAAGAATTTGTCTAAGAAGTTCCCAGATGGTGCTGATGCTGCTCGTCTGGGGCCACACATTGCAAACCACTGGTTTAGGCTGGGCAATGGCTGGTAAATAAAATTAAGAGAGGAACTAAATACTCACACACCTCCCACCTCGGCCCTACCAGCTCCTAAAGAATAATAATTTGTACTGTTTGTATATCACAGTTTCATTTCTTTTTAGGGACAAGAACTGGCCCTCAAGGGAACTTAAAATCTTTGGGGGATGCAATCACAGACACTGGGAATCCCCACGGTAAGGGAGAAGTTTCTTGGGAAAGATAAGTTCAGGGGCTAGGGGAGCCCACATAAGTGGTCAGATGGAGCTTGCAGGGAGAGATGACTAGGACGTAACCAGGTAAAGAAGCTTCCACAGGGAAATAAATCTATGCACAATGTCTTGGTGCTCTCAAAACATTGGAGGACATTTACTGTGATGTAGGACAGGCAGGTAGCAGTGTCTGGCAAGAGCCTGAGGGCTGAACATGGAGATGGCCCCTATGGTTTGAGGTTTTGAGCTAAGTCTGTGTAATGGAAGGACTTTTGTCCCTTCCTGTGTCCGGTGTGGGGGAGTGGACTCCTTTGGGTGAGTCACCACCAAATGCCCAAAGGTGGGTGCAGCCTTCCTTCCTGCCCCGGGAAGGGCTGGGCCGCCCACTGTGCTGACCACCTTTCCTTGCAACTACAGACCGGGTGGGCTTTGAGGCCGGAAGCCAGGAATGAGTGGGAGCCCCTGGTTAGGCTGGGGGGCGGGGAAGGTGTGAACCAGGAAGAGGCTTGAAGCTTCCTAAGCAAAGGCTCTTTGCATGGTCTAGAGCATTGTGGGTGGGGAGGGGTGGGTGTGGAAGAGGAAGGCAAGCCTGCCTGGCTAGACACAAGCAGGTTGTGAGTGTGAAGGCCCTCAGACAAGGGGATGCCAACTTTCCCAGGGCCAGAGAGGACTAGTCTACAGTGAGGGGTCTGGAGCCCTGCAAAGCCCCACCTGAAGCCTGCTGTCCAGAAATGTATACTATGGAGAAGTGACCATATAGGGAGGCGTTAGGGTTTCTTTTGGTCATTTCTTCACCCCTTAGAGAGATCTGAGGAGCAGCAACAGTAGAAGGAAAAGAAAGAGGCTCATCGCGCAAAACTCTCGGTCACAGGTACCAATCCCAAGCCCTTGAGGCACATGGAGAATTTTCCTGGGCACCCATCGCTCTCTGTACAAGTCTTCATCGTGGCACTGATTACACTGATCAGTCTCTCTATCTGTTTAGATTTCTTTAGGGATTCTCCTCAAGGGCAAGGTCCCCCTTTGTCTACCTGGCACGGTCACAAAAGGCTAATGAATCCTTCTGTAAATACATGCGACAGAGAAATGCCTTCCAAATGTGAGGGCTGTTGTGCGGCTATTGTGATGGTTATTGCTCAGACTCCCCACTGTGGGATCCCTAAGTGGCAGACTCAATACTTTCCTCTTTCTTTCTGTCTCATTTCTCAGGCCACTGCCCAGTCCTAGAGTGACTATGTGTGTGTTGTTCTGGGAAGATTTCCACTTAACTACCTGGGGGCTTTTCTTTAGCTCCAAAGCGTGTCAAGGTGGGAGTTTGAGCCTTGGCAGGACTATAAAGGGAGGGCCAGTGGCTGCCTTGAGATGCCCTTTCTATCACGCGGTGCCTACTCCCCTTCCACAAAGGAATGGCTTTGTCGACGGGAACCAGGCTCTGACATCCTTAGCCTAGTCGCTGCTCGCAGGCCTGTGATCTGCCACTACAACCTCCCAGCTGCTCCCCTTGGCCCAGTGCCCTTCTGGAAAAAAGGCCAGGGCTTCTGCCTCACACTACTAGAAGTGTTCCAGGACCATGGACACCTAGGTGCCAACCTCTGGTTCCATTTTTCACCCCAAGTCTGCACACTGGATCATGCCAGCACCCATGGTTATGGGTTACCTAGGCACACAGGCCCTGCTCTAGCAAAAAGGGGCAGGCACACTGAGAGGCAGTATTCCACATCTGGCTTCAGCCCCGACCTAGGCGTGGCCTTCTTACCATGCCTTCCACTTCCCCTCCCAAGGCTAACTAACTGGAGCCAAGAGACAGCAGCCAGCGGCTAAAGCTGTTGCTTATACTTCTTGTTCATGTCGCAATGACCCCTCACTTTCCACCTGGTCTGGAACGCTACTCCATAAATTATCCTCATATTTCTTTTATGTTATTTACCTCTTCCTACTAGGTCTTTCCCCTGGACCTCTGAGCACAATGAAATTCAACTATGCTGCTTCCCTAGCTCCTCCCAAACTCCCCCCAGTATTCCCCCCTTGACTAAGAACTTTTTTCTTACTATTGTTTTCGACCAGATTTCTCAAGAAACAGTCATACTTGCTGTTCCTACTTCTTTCATTTCCTTCCTTGCTGTTCATTGGTTACTTCCCCATGTGCCTCCAGCTAAGCAAGTGCCCAAACACTTGGCACTGGATGGACAGGGAGTGGTGCAGAAACCTCCTTGGAGAGGTTTCTGTGACAGCGCTGTCCCCTGGCTCCTCATACTTTCAGACCTGCTTTTGTTTCTCTTTCCTGGGGTTTTCTTCCTGCATTTGTTCTATTATATGTATACATTTTTTAGGCTTTTCTTAAACGCCAGGACTGCACCCACCCTACACAGTCATCCTTGTTGATCACACTCACTCTCATTGTTTGACCTATTACCTACGCATGGATGGCGCCGTGAGCATCCCAGGATCCCCAGTCTAGAGCTTCTCCCCTACTTTTATACTTAGTTTCTTATTGGAAATCTCCTGTTGGGTGATAAGGAGGCTTCTCTCTGGTGTTGTCTTGATTGAGAATGACACCAGCCACCAAGGAAGCAGAGAGCCTGCCCTGCACTTCACCTCATCCCACCTTCCACCAATACTGCCCTGCAGCCTCGTTGGCTCTCTGCGTGACCTCAGAGCTAGCATGTTGTTCTCCCTGGGGCTTTTGCATATGCAGTTCCCACTGCCTGAACTCTTGTCTTTCTTCCTCTCTTATCTAGCTAACTCTTATGCATCCTGTATAGCTTAGAACAAAGTTACTTCTTCGTCCAGATGGCTTTACTTTATTCTACAGAGAAGGTTAGGGCCTATGTTTAGACATTCTCAACCAACAGCCTTTACCTTCCCTGCACAGCCTTCACTCAAATTTTAATTTTACATTCATTTGCATGATTATATACAAGAGTAGAGACTGTCTTTTCTCACTAGATTGAAAGCTTCATGGGGGCACAACCATGTCTGTTTTGTTCATTATCAAATTGTATTAGGTATTCAATTAATATATGCCACATGAACCAACTAATGGCCTTTAGCTTCTTCCATTCTCCCCATATGGAGGGCTCACCAAATCATGACATTTTTGTCTTCTAAATATTTACCTAAGCAGTACCTTCCTAGCCATCCCAAGCATTCATACATCCATGTATTCCTTGTTTGTTTGTTTGTTTGTTTGTTTGTTTCATCCATGTATTCCTATACCCATTCAATGTATATTTGCTGAGCACCTACCATAGGGCAAGCACTTTACTGGAACTGATCATATAGAATTGATGCCTGACCTCATGGAGCTTCCAGTCTAGAAATAGGTAGATATTTACAAAGCAAACATACAAATAGTGTATAATTATTGTTTGGGTGATGCTAAGGACACAGTAGGGTACAGTATTAAAGAATAATTGGGGGGGAGAGGGTGAGAGATAGAATTAGTTCCAGGTGACACAAGAAAATCTCCCCAAGTGATGTATCATCTGGGACAAAGGTGAGTAGGGGTTAACCAGTCACCTGGACTCACTGGTCCCTGCACTCAACATGCACACATGACTTTTGTTGGGGAGCACCACATCTAAAACCTGAGTCTGTGCGCATCCCTCCCGTACTGAAGAAGCCTGCTGGGGCATAGCACCATCTCCTGCATGGTGAGGTCTGAGTTACTAAACCTGGAAGGACAAGGTCCACATGGGCTGAGCCTAGCTTACCTCTCCAGCCTCGATCCCTACCTGTCTGAGCCCTATTTCCAATGACCCAGCCAACATGGAATTGTTGGATGCTCTTTCACAGCATTGGAATCCTCCCCTGTGTCCTTGTCTGTGCTGTTTTCCATGCCTGGAGGGGCCTTTCTTAACTGGCTCCCCATTGATCTGCCTACCTTGAGTCACTTCAGGAAGCTTCCTCCTACAGCAAGTCTTCCCTGCCTTTCTTCCCTGCTGTCTCTGGTCCTTTCTTTTAAACATGCTGGGACACAGTCTCTAGCACTACACATCACTAAGAATGTGTCTATTTATGCTGGCTGTGTCCTGCTGCATAGACTGTGTGCCCCTTGAGGGATGACTTTTTTTTTTTAATCCCTAAAGCCCTAATATCTAGTATAATGCTTGGTGCACCGTAGGCACTCAATAAATGCTGGTTAATTATTGGAAGAAAAGAAGGAAAGAAAAAAGGAAAGAGAGGGGAAGAAGGAAGGAAGGAAGGAGGGAGGGAGGGAGGTAGGGATAGAGGGAGAAAGGGAGAGAGGGAGGAAGGAAAGTCAAGAGGCCTAAAACAAGCTTAGTGAAGCCTGCACAATCTTTGCACTAAGCAGAACTGTGTCTTCCAAAGTCACATTCTCTCAGACATGAGCTATTTTAGAAGGAGGCCCAGCTACCACAGTCCAGGAAAAGAGAAATTTGCCCTCCTGCAGGAGCCATGGGATGAATGCCAGGGGCCTTCCTTTACATCCAGGCTTTGGTGTCGTCGTGAAATGAGTGAGCACTTGTCATGGTTTACTTATGGCCTGTTTGATTCTGCAGGAGCCCTCTGGGAGAGCAGAGCCACTGTCACCAAGGCAGGTCTGCAGATTCCTGGGTGAGAGGGCTTTTCCTTCTAACCTTAGCCCCAGAGGGTCTGCAGAGAAAGACGAGGGGTGACTCATACAGAACGACCCCCACAGGGTTTATGGCTCTGGTGGGAGACTTCAGTGTGTATTGAGGGAAAAAGCCACAAAGTGATAGCTTGAACTAGGGATAAGCATGGTGTTGTGTCGAAAGCTACCCCTCCGGGATCCCTGGGTGGCTCAGTGGTTGGGCGTCTGCCTTTGGCTCAGGGCGTGATCCTGGATTCCCGGGATCGAGTCCCACGTCGGGCTTCTTGCATGGAGCCTGCTTCTCCTCCCTCTGCCTCTCTTTCTGTGTCTCTCATGAATAAATAAATAAAATCTTAAAAAAAAAAAAAAAGCTACCCCTCCTGGGACTTGGACACCCCAGAGTCAGAGGCTCCCTTGAGGAGAAGTGTCTGACTCGGAGCTGTTGGGCAGGGCTGCCCTTTTGTGTCTAACAGGATCCAGCTGGTCAAAAAGAAACTGGTTTCCCAGGTCTCACTGCCAAGAAGCTCTGCATTGTGCTGTGTTCAAGGCCAAGGGCATGACCAAGCCAGTCCTGGAATCCTGTTTCCTGACATTAAGTAGCATGTCAGTCAGAGTCCAGTCAGAAATCAGAAGCCTGTTCTAGGTACTTCAGCAAGGCGCTTCAATACAGGAAATTACTTCTCTGGGTGCTGGAGGATTGTAAGAGCACCAAGAGGCCATGAGGTACCCCTGAGGGGGAAGCAAAGGGAAGAGGTCTGTTCCTGTCTGATCATTGTCTTGCTCTGGTAAGGTTCTGGAATGCCCTAAGGGGCAGGAAATAATCCCAGCTCTGTCTTCCCCACTCCTGGAGCCCCCGTCTAGATGGTTAGTTATTGATTCCTGGGCTTGTTCTTGTTGATTTATTTTCCTGGTCTGTAGGGCTCTGCTCCTCCTGTGAGATCTCCATGCACTTTAACACACCCCAAGAGGTCTCCAGGTTGAGGCCATGAGGATGAGCTCCAGCTCCTGACTTCTCTCAACTTGAAGTTTTGGCAAATCTGAGGGTCTCCAGAGGCCCCTGGAACAATAGGATGAAAAGTTTGGCTCCCTAAAGCTCTGCCTTAGTCAGGCCCAGAGGGTGGGAGGGTTTAGCACCATTCTTTCCTCCTCAACAGGGAGAGAGAGAGCTGGGAGGTGCAGAGGGAGGGAGACAAAGGGTGGATAAAGAGGTTTCCCCTGGATTAGTCCCTAGCTGGGAAAGAACCAAATCTGGCAGGGATCTTGCCCATGTTGGACTTCAAGAAGAGGAAAGAGGGAGAGAAGCAAGGGAGCAAGCAATCCTATTTCCAGGGTTCTGCCTCCTGCCCCCACGAGTCAATGCTTAGGGATACCCCGAGCGCGAGCGTGGTGGGAGGTACTGACCCCTGAGTCACACTGGACATTCTAAATGCATCTTTTGGTTCGTCCTCATGACAGCCCTCTGAGGCAGGTAGCGACCTCAACCCCATTTTACAGAAGCGGGGATGAGGAGCCAAGGCTGTGTGGACCGTCCCCAGGCTGCATCATCACAAAGGGGCAGAGGTCTCCAGGGCTCCAGGTGTGGCCTGGCCCATCCTCCCCTGGGCAGCGCCCCTGGCCCCCGCGGCGCCGTGGCTCGGGGACCATCAGCCCCTTTCCCAAGAGCCTTCGTGTCTCCGCGGCACCTACCAAACCCACCTCGGGGTCCTCCCCAGGTTCTCATTTTGTTGAGGCCTCATCTTGCCTTTTCTGTGGTTTTCTTCAGTTAGAGGACTCCCTGAATTCGGTTCTCATTCACCCTCTTACCTGCTAGTTCATTGTCCTGCACTCTGTTCCCCTCTGTCCCCCCTAGTCTGTCCTGCTCCGGCTTTCACTGCCCTCTGTCCCTTCCCATTGCCTTCTTAGCCTCCAAGTCCAGCCCTTGCTGACGGCCCCTGTGCCTCCCGTTCTAGGTCCTCCCAGCCCCTTCCCTGCACCAGTCCCTGGGTCCCGTCCAAGGCGGCAGAGCCTGCCCCGGGGGCGGGGGGCACCTCTCTCTTACCCCTTCACCCCCAGCCTTCTCTCCTCTCTGCCTCTGCACACGCTCGCCTTTGGCCGGCCCCCTCCAAGCATCATCTTTATTGCCTGCTTGACTGCTCAGGTTCTTTATCCCATCTTCCCCTCAAAGGCATTCGCAGCTCGGCTGTTATTCTTGTATTAGCATTGAACCCATTAAAGCTAATTTGTTTGCCCTAATCTCCATTTATTTTTCCCTAGTTGATATTAGATTTCCCTTTCTATTGCTCCAGCATGATTTTCTCTTTGTCTTCCTAATGGTCTACCCCCCTCTCTCTTCCTCTATTAATCTGGTTGGCTTCACCGTATGTTTCAAGGCCTTTTTCCACCTCCCCCAGCCCTTAGATTAACCCTGTCACCTCCCTCCCAGGAAGGGCCCCAATGCGTGGATTTCTAGGGATGGAGCTGCTGGAAATGGACCTCTAAGCTTCCCAAGGAAAGTCCCACTGGAGGGGAGGCCCTGCCCTGGCCTAAAGCCAGTCTGGATGCCTGGGGGTACCCAGAGGCTGGTGAGCTGGGGGAAGGAGGAGAACCTGGGATCCTCTGAGCCCTGAAGGGTTCCCTGGCTTGGTTCCCCTCTGTCTCAAAGATTTCTGGAGGCCTCTACAAGCTTTCTCAGATCTATAAATTCTATCCGTAGGCCAAACAGTTGGATGGGCCACTTTCTCCCTGCAATTAAGGGTGGGCACTATGTCTCCTCCTTCCTTGTTTCTCTGACCGGAGACACACTCCATCCTCATCCTGAAGAGGTGAAGCCTCCTCTCTAAGGACATGGCTTTGGAGTGGCTAATCTGCACCTCACACTCTGGCCTTCATGTTGCCCAAACTAGTAGCCTCCGTGGACCAGCTCTCAGGGATCTTTACTACCCCCTACCCTCTTACCTCCCCTACTGTCCCTGTCCATGGCCTGCCATCTCATTATTAAGGCCTTTCTCAGGGTCAGTGCTTTTTCCTGGTCCCTAGATGCCTAGCTCCTTGAGGGCAAGGGTAGTGTCCTATCTGGCCATCTAAGCTTGCCTTGCAGGGGGATAGCCATGCTTCTGCCTGGCTGTGTGCTAGACTCACCTGAGGACTTTGGAAACTTTCTACCTCCAGTTCCCTCAACCAGACTCTTGACCTGGTGTCTCCAAATCTGTATTTTTAAAAAATTCCTCTGGTGATTGCCCAGAGTATATATTCACTCAGTAGATGGTCAAATACTTATTGAAAGCATGAATTACTTGATTAAACATAAACTTCCGGTCAGAGGCTACAGTGGATCTTTCCAGGGCTGGCTGGAGGTTTACTGGAGGTTATGCTTCTCAGCAACTTCCCACTGAGCTTAGACACCTCCAGACTCCTGGTGGTGCACACTGGGGGCTGTGGCAGCAGGGGCCAGGGCCTCTGTCTCTGGGGGGAGAGAGGTGCATGAGGCGGCAATGCCAGCACCCCCTGGATGCGTACTTAGAAGCCCAGCAACACAAATCACTGCACCTTCCATCACCCTCCCTGGGGTCAGAGGCCTATGGATATTAATGCGTTTTAAAAAATATGGATCTATATTAAAGCCATTTTCAGTTCGTTAGATTTCAATTCAACGAGTATCCCCTCTATGTCCAATAATATTCCAGGCTGGGTGTGTGTGGGGAGATGGTTTCCGAGTAGAAGACACAGTTCTTGCCCTTGAGAAACTTACAAGTTAATAATCCCTGACAACGCATTATAGAACCTTAAAATTTTAAAATCCATTCACACACACTATCTCCTTCAATTCTTTCGAGAAGCCTGTAGAATACCTATGGTGGGGGGAGGGTGTGCACGCACTCGTGTGTGTGTGTGTGTGTGTGTGTGTGTGTGTGTGTGTTGGGGAATGAGGGTGAGTCATCAATAATTCATGTCTGATGACATACATATGTTGTAGAACATTCTGCTAGGTTCTATAGCTCAAAGTTAATGTTATAAATGTGGGTTTTGTGGACATTGAGTTAAAAATCACCCAGAGATGAGGAGGGGCAGGGGTGGGAAGGTAGCCAGAAGGGCCCCTGGAGGGGAAGCAGGGCAGAAGAGGGAGGGGAGAGGACAGGGAGCAGCACTGGACAAGTGGGGTACCTGCAGTGACTGAGAGGCTAGAAGCATGAGGGCATCCTGAAGATCAGTGAAATCACGTGAAGAAGAGAAGAGGGAAATCTTGCCTCATCTAGAGGGTTGAACTCAATGGCCTCTGAAATCCTCTCTGACTGGGATTCTGTGCTGCTGAGATCCTAACTAAGATAAGAGGTGCCTGACTAGGTGCGGGGCGGCTGCAAATGATGAGCTTTGGCTTAAACTTGAAGCAGTTAGAAAGGTTGTGTGTCTGGGCGCATGTGTGTGTACGTGTCCATGTGTGTGTACATGTCTGTGTGTGTGAGGTGGAGAGCCCTCAGGGCTGGGGTGGGAGGGGGAAGGAAGAAGGCCTGGCCATCCTGAGGAGCGAAACAGGTAGGAACAAATGAAGAGGAACCGCTTTCTTGAGCCTGACGCACCGAGCAAAATCTGTGACAAAATTGCGTGTCTGTGGTTTCCACACCTGAAGACAGCTGGTTCCCCAGAACCTGGCACCGTAGCAAAGTGGATTACACACTCTAAAAGTCACACTCGCTGCTGCGTAAGGAACCAGCAAGGGACAGATGGGGATAGGCTCAGACTGTAGGTTATAGTTTCAGGGGAAGGAACAGGGGTGCTGAGACCCGGGTTCCAGCCACTCTGAGACCTTGCCTATTTGTGCCTCAGTTTCCTCATCTGGTCTGAAAGGAGCTGATGATGTTTAGTGTCCTCCCAGTCCAATGCCTAAAACTCCAGAACTGCTCCTGGGCCTGGGAACAGAAGCCAGAAATCCCCAGAAGAGGGTGCAGAGAGAGCTCTGTGGGGGGACCCTGGGCACCTTTTCCATATAGAAAACTACCAGGGGTTGGCCCTGAGGCCACCTGTAGGAAGGTGAGGGAAAGTGGCACACAACGGGGCCCTTGGGCTGTCACGTGACCTGCATGATGGTACAATGAGACCCTCTAGCTAACTGACTATGGAAGTGGCCATGTGCAGTATCTCATTTCGAACCAGAGTTGTGGGCCCTTCTAGAGTGTCCTTGGCCAGGAAGGAGAGGCGACCTGCCTAAAGTCACAGACTCACTTCATGGCATACCCAAGACTCACAGTTTCTGACCTACGTCCCCGTTCATTCCACTTTCCAGGAGGCCCTTGGGGACCTGAGCGCCATCTTGGCTGGGGCCATCTTAGCACACAGAGGAAGAAGAAAGTTGTGGGTATTGGGTAGAATGTGTTCTGAGCCAGGCACACCCTGAGAAGATTTCTGCTCCTCTCACCAGCTTGTTTGCTTGTCATTTTTATTTGCTTACGTGGTGAACCCAGACCCAAGGCTCTGTTCTGTGGGTTCTGGCCCTGGGAAGTAGAGTTCCTTCCTCTGTGGGAACACTGAGATGGGCACAAGAAGAAAGGCTCTGGAGAACCCATATTGGTTTCTCCTCCTCTACTGTCAGTCCCAACAAAGTCTGACCCATACCACCCACCTGCAACACTCAGGTTGTTACACATTGAACTGTGTCCCCTCAAAACTCATATGTTGAAGTCCTAACCCACAGTACCTCAGAATGCAACCTTATTTGGAAATAAGGTCTTTGTAAATGATCAAGATGAAGTCATTAGAGTGAGCCCTAATCCAACATGACTGTGTTCTTAAGAAAAGGGGAATTTAGACACACAGGGATGACATAGGGAGAATGCCGTGCAAACATTGGAGTTGTGTGGCCCCAAGCCAGGGCACACCAGAGATGGCCAGCAAACCACGGGAAGCTGGGGGAGGGGACTGGGAAACAGATTCCCCCTTAGACCTCTCAGAAGAAGCAACCCTGCCAACATCTTGACCTCAGACTTCCAGCCTCCAGAGCCGTGAGAAGATAACTCTATTATTTCACTGTCCCAGTTTGTGGTGTTTTGTTATGTCAGCCCCAACAAAGCCAATTCACAGATCAGCTGGGTGCTAGCTCTGAACTGGATCTGGCAGGCTTAGGGAGGCCCCTTTGGGCTACTCTCCTGGGATATTTGGCTGCCCCTCCAAGTAACTTTCCAGTCTAAGGCAGGCTTAGTCAGGCAGAGAGCACCTTCCAACATCTGATCTTGCCTATGTGCACCTGCTTCTCTTGACATTGCTGTCTTTCCTACAGGGCGGTCACCATCCTGGTCTCCATTCCTGATCCTTCTATCACATAGCAAATTCTTCTTTAACACAAGAATGTCAACACAGCAGCATAACAAAGCCCCCATGTAGGTGTTAATCACTCTTGCCCAACCAGGCTGGGTTCCCCTCAAGTCAGCCAGGACTTCCAGGCTTCTCCTCCTTTCAAGAACCTTCTGGATTCAGTCTAAAAGTTGGTTATGGACTCCCTTAACATTTGCAGAGCCCTTTAAAAGTGCTAGCAAGTAAGTGATTGTTAAACTTAATTAAGTTCAACAAATAGCAATTGGGCCTTGGTTGTACCAGGGACAGGTTTTCACAACTCTGTGAGAAAGGTGGGGCTCACATGTTGAGCCTGTTTTCTGGATGAAGACGCCAACTATGTACTAGCCAGTTAAGACCAGACCTGAGACTACATGTGAGTCTGACCCACTCTTGCCCACAGCCAGATGGGAAATCTCTGAGAGGCGGGGCTGTTGTATAGGAAGAAGGGCTGTTCCTCAGCAGGTTGGCATGAGGTTCTCCACCTGTGAGAGACCTCTGGCTGGGCCGTAATGGGCTGGCTCTAGATCTGTGGTTCTCAAATGCTGATCCACAGCAGAATCACTGGGCACTTGTGATGGGTACAGACTCCAGGGCCCTACATCTATTCACAGAGCCCTGGAAGCTTCTGATGCTAGAGCAAAAATTATGCTTGAGAAGCACTTGCATAAAGCAATTTTAAAAATGGTTATTTCATCTAGCAAATATTTATTAAGCATCTAGCATATATCTACTATGTGCCAGATGAGTTTGGGGAATTCAATTCCCAATCTCTAGAATCTTGTAAGCATTGGTTCTCACAGATGGCCCTGAATCTGGCCATCTGCCTTGCCCAACTGATGCCCAGTGTTCACGAGGAAGGACCCCAGTTTGGTCAGTCTTGCCCAGGACTGCTAGTGTTTGCTACTCCCAGTGGTCCCTGCCACCCAACTTTAACACCCCACATCTGGGCCTGGGCCAGGGAGGTGCCTCAGGACCAGGGAGGTGTCCCAGTGGGACAGCTTAGGCCACAGTGGCTGCATCATGTTTCCCAGAAAGGCTACAATTCCTTGTCTCTTCAGTCCCCTAGCACCCTCTTAGTATAAAGAAAAGCAAATAGTGATTATAGCAATAGCATGTGAAAGGACCAAGGGTGCTTCATGTTGGGAAAACTTTAATCACAAAGCTCAAATGTATAAGTTAGGTCAACTAGCAAAACAATAAAACATGCTATTGGAGAATTATGTCAAAATTACCACCATGGGCAACTGTCACTGGATTTAAGATTTTATGTCCAAGTGCTGGAGATGTAGAGAGAACCAAGAATTCTCGCTCCTGCTTAGCTCAGAGGTTAGTGCCGTGGGGAGTTAGACATGGTCTCTAAAGCTGAGGGGAGCAGACAGGGCCTGGTTAGGGAGGCAGAGCTTTGTCAAAGGGTGGGAGTAGGGATGCTGTTCCAGGCAGCTGCCATTGCACGGGCAAAGGTACAGAGGTGGGACTGTACATGGTATGTTTTGGAAACAGAGACTAGTTGGCTGGAACATGGGTTTGCATATGGAAGTAGGGGGAAACAGCGTCAGGGGGGTGGGATAGAATGTTCTTAAATTACATGCCAGAGGTTTGTCCACAAATGCCTGTTAATGATTGGATTAAAAGGAAGTACAAGCGGGACTCTAAGATTATTTTGGAAAATCACCAGGCTAAGATTCTCTGGAACAGAGCTGGGAAAGGAGAGAAATCAGAACATTTTGATAATGTGAATCATCTAGCCATCACAGATTATTGCCAAGCTGTTCCCCATCATAAAAATAACACAAAGCTTGAAGAGGATAAAGTAGGTATGTGGCTCTAGCAAGAGAGCTAAAAGGAATATGAGCATCAATGACAAGGGAGGTGTGAAGTCAAGCCAGGTAAGGATGGAAGTTTTCATGCACAGTGAGTAAAACACTCCTAAACGTGTACATCGAGTGCACTTGACCCAGGCTTCCTGATGGCAGAGCTGGTATCGACCCCTTAGCCTGGCCTCTCTGTCAAAGCTCCCTGTAGTTTGTCTGAATCCCATCAGACATTCCATTACTGTACTCTTTGGCCAGAGCTGACTCTGGTCCCTGGAGCCTGCACACACGCCTGGGACGCCACATCTCTGTTCCCTATGGTCCCTCCAAGAATCCCACATGGTAGGAATCCTGTCCCTGCCTTAGGGTAGGCTCCCACCCCTGCCTTGATCATAGCAATGCACTCTCTCTCCCCTCTCCTGCTAGCTCAGCATTTTGTGCCTGTCTGGACTGAGCCTTTCCTTTCTCTCTTCTCTTGTGGCTAAAAGTCCAATTTGTTTCCGTTCTCTCTAGAATGTCAGCATGAAGGCAGAGGACTCCTGAGTTCTGCAACCCCAAAGTCTAGCTCCGTACCTGCCCTACGAAAGGGTTCTGTAGATGTTTACTTATTAAACTGAACATTAGAGTACAAATGTTCTTTGTAACAATCTGGAGTTAGAGCTCAACACTTACGTGGTCAGGGGATGTGTGATTGGGTGAGAGGGCGAGAGTATGTCATAGGACCCTGGAGTAAGCATGGGGTGTGGTGTGGTGGGGGACTGGTGCAGTGTGCCATCAGAGACCTGAGCAGGGCACTGCCAGGCAAGTTCAGGCATACAGGAAGTCAGAGGCAGAGAGTAGGGGGGGCCTCATATGCTTCTTAGGAGCTGGAGTAAAACTTCAGGTGATCCAAGCACAGGGGCCAGGCAGGGCACCCACGTAGGACACAAATAGGCCAGAAGATCTGTCTCAGGACAGTAGAGGGCTGGGAATAGAACCATCTCTAGAGAGTGGACCAAGTGGTTTGTGCACCTGAGGAGAAAATAAATGATGATTTCTATGGCTGGTAGCGTGGACTAATCTCCAATGTGATGGTATTTGGAGGGGGAGCCTTTGGGAGGTGATTAGAGTTAGATGAGGTCATGAGGGTGTGCCCTCATGACGGGAACAGTGCTTATAATTAGAGACTACAATAATGCTTATTCTTTTAAGAAGAGAGTCCAGATCTCTCTCTCCCCAGGAACATGCACTGAGGAAGGCCACATGAGGACACAGCATGAAGGCCCTGTCAGCAAGCCAGGAAGAGCACCCTCACCAGACTTGACCATGGTGGTACTCTGATCTCAGACGCAGCCTCCAGAATAGTGAGAAATATATGTCTATTGTTTAACCTGCCCAGTGTATGGCATTGTGTATTTTTTTCTAAAGATTTCATTTATTTATTTGAGAGGGTTGAGGGGAGGAGAGAGGGACAAGCAGACTCCACAATGAGTGCATAGCCCGACACGAGGCTTGATCCCACAACCTGGAGGTCCCGACCTGAGCCAAAATCAAGAGTTGGAGGCTTAACCAACTGAGCCACCTAGGCACCCCTGGCATTATTTTAATAACCTGGACCTACTAAGACAGGTGACTGGGATAGAAAGTGTAGAGTTGATGGGATCTTCTGAGGAAATCTCAAGGAGAGGCATCACGGCCCTAAGTATGCTCCAGAGCAGCTAGAGTAAGGCGGGGGGGGGGGGGCAGCTTGTACAAGCAGTGTGGGCGAGTATCCTTACTCTGCCACAATCACTGGGTCCCTTAAATGACCCCCCCACACACACACGCTATATACAATGTGCCTGGAAAACAGGGGGCTTTTTGAGAAAGTAAAGGTGAGAGAGGTGGGGGCCCAGGAACAGAACTCTTTCCTTGATGGTGGCAACACAAATTCTCTGTAATGAAAATGCTCAGATGCTCTCTGCTTTTGATGCAGGCATGCACATCTCCACATTTCACAGAACTAGGGTGCTATACTCAGAAGGTGGACATCAGGCAACTCCAACCAGCCTCACATCCACACTAGCTATTCTGACATTTGTCAGGAGAAAGGGCCCCTGGAAGGCCACACAGACTTCCACCAAGAATGTGACCAAACAGCAGCTCCACATAATGAAAAGTAGAATGTGCTGCTCAATCGATTCAAGATCTAAGGGATATGCGAAGTAGTGGCCATTAGAAAAAAAATTACATCTTGAGCTTGAAGGTGGTTTGTTCAAAAATGCACTTTCTCCTGCCACTATTGCTCAGTTTCACGATATGAGTGAGCATCTCTGCTTGTTCTGCAGGGAAACATTGTTTGAGAATCACTGATTTATGAAGATTATACAAATATTTGTTGACCAAATGTACAAAGTATTCATGATGACACCGTATTATTTGTAATAATCAGTTCATGCAGGTGCTGCAGCAAGCCTTGCACATCCAGGAGATTTCGGTGCACACTCACATAGCCCTTGCATGGCTTAGTGCGCAGGGGCATGTGTGTTCATAAGGCTGCAGGGTGAGGACTGAGAGGCTCAGGGGGCAGAGCTGCGGGGGATTTCTGAGCAGGGGCGAACAATGAGACAGGATATTCTCAAGGTCTGAGCGGAAGGAGCCCACCAGTGACAGCCCTCCGCTGCCTGCATTCAGCGCTGCCATCCTCAAGGAACCTGCTGCTGTTGCCTACCTGCTTGGTCACTCTGTCTTCATCTGGGAAGAGCCACCATGAACCCCAGAGACAGAGCATTGATAGTGGCTCTGACACCGGCCTAACGAGAGGCCTATGTGAATAACTGTCTTTTGGTCTCATTGCAAACCAAGGTCTCTGCAGGGCCCCCGATACCACCTCAGTCCTATAACTTAAGTGGGGCCCTGGGGAGGAGGGCATGGCTGGACACTGGAGTCCCTCTGCTCAGACCTCAAACCATAGGTTGCAACAATGAGGAGACCACAGGTCAGTGACCTCATGCTTTTATTGACCAGAGTTGACCCACAACACATAGATTCCCTGGATGCCTGGGACCTCACTTTCTCTACCATGTCTATTACTGATGCTTCTCAGCAATGTGGACTCCATCGGAACTCGGCAACTGCACCTGTGTTTTCCTGGCTGGATCTCTTGGACTGTCTGAGAGCAGGGGCTTCATTGGCCCTCCTTTTTTTTTTAATCATTCACATACCTAGGACAGTGTTTCGCACACACATGTAGTTTGTCAAGGCTTCTTCCTAGTGTTTATACTTGTGACAGAGTAAGTATTGTGCATATATGTGTGAGCATACTTCACCCGCATGTATATGAGTGTGGTTATAACCCGCTATGTGCACATGTACATCACATATAGGGGACTATATATCCAGCCAGGGGCCCAAGGTACAAAATTCAAGGAGGCACTCATTCTCAGGGCCAGCTTTGCCCCTGCATTAGCCTGAGAGTGAGCGTGTCCTTAAATTTGGCCCTCAGGTTGCCTTTGTGTCTCATTCACCCTCATCCGAACCCCCACCTTGGGTGTATGTGTGAGTGTGTGTGTGTGTGTGTGTGGCTCTATAGTCTCTGTGTATGGGAGCATCTGTGTGGTGTATGTGTTCATATATGTGCCTGTGTGTCCATTTGTGTGTCCGTGTGTGTTGATGCCTCTCCCTGGGCTTCAGCTGTCCCTGTCAGCAGGTGTGAGAGGCCCTTCTTCTCAGTTCCCTGGGCCATGGCCAGCACTATCTAGACTGGAGTCTGGGCTCACTCTACCCCAGGACACTCTGAAGGCTGCTCCAATATCACACAGAGAGCCCTGGTTGTAAGTGCAGAGCCTCAGCTGTGCCACTAAGCCCGCGGGGTCCGGAGCAAGGCATGCCTCTGTGAGTCTCAGTTTCCTGGTCAGGAAAATGTGGCAATGGGGTTTCGCCTGGGAACCCCTTCTCTCCTTGACCAACTCTGGGTCCAGGTAGATATTTGGTGTAACAAAACCCTAGGGAGCTCCAGGGCTGGGTGAGATCCACCCCCTCGCAGGTGTTCAGGTAGCCCACTCTAAAGGGGAAGAGCCACAGAGAGAAACATCTCTTTACAAAGCATCCCTTTACAAAGACTGCAAAACATGCCTTAAAAATAAAGTGCTGGCAGGCGCTGGGCACTGGTGAGGAGGGAAAGCTTTAGGGAAGGTGGCATCTGAGCCGGGCTGGTGGAAGATAGCTGGATAGGGGAGCCCCCGACTAATCCTGAGATCAGTCAGTCCTCACAGGAGCCTGCTGAGGCAGGAAACATGAGTCTACTTTTCTGCAGGTGTAAATGGTTGAATGGGGACTCAAACCCCCCACACCAGCCCCTTTGGCCTTTCTTTTTTTCCTCCAGCAAAGGGAAGGATAGGCTCTCTGGTCTCAAGATGGGCACCATCTACAAGGGATGGATTGGTGAACACACACAAAATTGTCTGCAGACAATAGAAGGCTGTGCACGATTGTGTCCGTGCTGCGGTACAGACAGTGACTTCCAGGGAGGTGGGGACAGAGAGCAGTGTGGGCAGGGGCACGATGCGCTCCTGGCCTCAGATCTCTTGTGGAGATGGATACCTTCCAGCCAACAGGATCCAGCCAGCCAGGAACACAAATGTGAGAAAGCAATCAGGACAGCAACCGTGTCACTGCCAGCAGGATTCTTGAGAGCAGGTCTCATCTACAAAAGGGTGAGCTTGGGGATCTTCCTGGTGTGGGGCACTGTCATATCACCACTGAATGTGGCGACTGGAGGGACCTGCTCCTTGTCACACTGTCAAGGAGATGGGGGGGCCTAGAAGGGATAATCCTATAAGGTCTGCACATCTCTGAAAGTATGGGGGATATGCATCGGAGGTGTCCAGCAACCATTTGTATTTAGCAGATGTGGGCAAGTCTCCACAGCCTTTGCACCTACAGATGGGCAACATTTTACCATGAACCAGATAGCCATCCAACTCCAGAGTCTCAGTGTAGACCCCCACGGAGCTGGGGGAGCCTACACAGACTCCCATGCAGCCTTTCTGGAACAAGTGCTCCAGGGACCAACTAGACTCAAGAAAGCCAGATGAGCTTTATCTGTTGTCAGCAATAACGTGATTGGGTGGGGTGGCTATTGGAGATAAATGACCTTTGGTGTTCCCACCATTGGGGTTGTTAGTTCAGTCCTTGGCCTGCCACCGAACTGTTTGGTCTGATTTTTTCCCCTTCTGGTGCTATGGGTCTGTCCCCTTGACAGGGAATCACAAGACTCCAGCTGCCCTCCCCAAGGAGGTGCCACTCACCCCTGTCATTTACTTTGACCACCAGGGCAGCGAATGCCACCATTCCTGGCATGGTGTCCTGCACATCGTGGGTGGCCCCCACTAGGGTTTGTTACATTGAATCAAGCCCTGGACCCTCAAGTGCCAGCTGGCTCCTAGCTTGACTCCAGTATCTCTCCTGCCCTAACACTCTCCATCCCATCTTCATTCCTCCCCCTGTTTCCACCTCTAAGTCACAGACATGCCCAAGGACCTGCCAAGAGGTTGCCCCATGCCGGCCACCTCCATTTTGACAGGACCCAAGAACAATCCAATGTTAGCAGGGAAAACCAAAACAGCTGGAGTCAGTGATTTGGTACTCAGCTAATTTTAAATGTCAACCAGGGTTTGCCATCATGACAAAGCTGTATTATTATTATACGAAGTAGGAAAATATAAGATGGGGGTGGGGTGGAGGGAGAAAGAGAGAATAGTGAATTAAAAAAAAATAAACATATAGTTCTGTGTCAATTAAGAACAGGTACCGAGATGTATCTTCATGTGGTCCTCTCTTACTACACCACAGCATAGCTGCACATACACTTTCACTCACGCAACCTCTAAGACCCTAAATTTTACTAAAGTCCTAGAATGTTTTGGATTCCAACATAAAGTCCATGGATAGGCCATTCTAGTGTTCCCCCTATGACTGGGTTTTCTGGGAAAATGAGGTAAGGAATCATTTTCCAGAACAGGCTGCGATAGCAGCTGATAATGGCCACAGGGGTCTGAGCCAGCACTTCCCACGTATCCTTTCATTTAATCCAACACCCCTGGGTAGTAGGTTTATTATTTTGTCCACTTGGAATACTTAAAAGATCTGTCCTAAATTTTAACTGGAACAAAGTTTTTTTTTTAATTTTTATTTACTTATGATAGTCACAGAGAGAGAGAGAGGCGCAGAGACACAGGCAGAGGGAGAAGCAGGCTCCATGCACCGGGAGCCCGACGTGGGACTCGATCCTGGGTCTCCAGGATTGCGTCCTGGGCCAAAGGCAGGCGCCAAACCGCTGCGCCACCCAGGGATCCCCTGGAACAAAGTTTTGATGCTGGGTTTCAAGCTACTTGTGGAGAGTTCCACAGGAAATGCTAAGACAATGCGATGTTTGGGTGTCTCCCCGGGAGAATTTTCGCAGACTCTCTTCCCTGGTGACCAGTATATGGAGCAGGAAAAAAAATTCTTGAGTAGCTGCTGTGTGCCAGGTAGGGATACTGGTCAAATTTTTAGTACTTTCTAGAAGCTCTGCAACATCTTCACATTTTATACCCACGAAGAATCCAAGCCCAGAGAGACAACTGACCTACCTAAGGTCACACAGGGACAAAACAGCAAGGTCCAGACAGGCAAAGCCTCCAAGGCATAGCCCCTCCTGCTGCCTGTAGAGATGGGTAGGCTCCCAGATGGCCCCGGCTTCAGTGACTTCCAAATCCCTCGCCCTCCTGATGCCTCCTGGCCCCGGAGTTTATTCTAGGAATAATAGTTCTGCTGTCCTAGAGAAGCTGAGAGATAAAAAAAAAAAAAAAAAAAAGCAACACACACAGAGGACCCTGGGTGTGCAAACATGCAGTTCACATGATGACAGCAGATTAAGCTGTTTCTTAGATGCGTCACCCAACCAGCTCCCCGGCCTCTCTGCTGTGCTGGTCTGACAGCGACAATATGTCCCAGTGGACTAATTAGCACTAACTACTCAGGTCACTCCAAGGCCACTTAGGAGAACAAGTGCAAAAGAAAAACTGATGAGCATTGTGGCTGAAAACAGGAGAAGAAAGACAAGAGTTAAAAGAAGGGAGAGAAAAAAATATTTGTTTCTTTTCTTTCTCAGTCTTTCTGCTTAAACCATAGATTTTTTTTTTTTTTTTAATCCAAGAAATGCAAACAACTCCAGGAACTGGGCAGCTTCTCTCACAGGAAAAAGGGCAACATTAAAATGACCAGCTAATGTTACAAGATGAACCACAGAGGAGGCTCTGAAGGAGCAGACAATTTGGTTCTGAACCCCTGAGTGAGAGATACCTCGAGGAAGCAGCAGAGGGAACGAACCCAAGCTCAAGGAAATGAGAACCGGCTCCTCAAGTCCTCAGGACTGGCTGCTGGTGGACGCGACACCTGTGATGTCCCCTGACTTCGTGGGTGAGACTTCGCAGTAACTTTGAAACTTCCATCACACCCACTAACTCATTAGTCTCTGAAGTGGACCCAGGTAGGCAGGCCACGTATGGTTTGCAGATGCCAAGGGACTAGTTCCTTGCTGGCCTATGATAAATGGAGGTGCCAGAGGATAGCTCCCTCGCTCCCTTTTTTTGGTGCAGGTGGAAACATGGCAGCTTTGGGGGCATGCATTAAAAAAAAAAAAGCCTCTCTCTCTGCCTTTCTTAGGGGCTGATCATCTTTCTCCTCACAGCGACCTCCAGGAGGGACATCCTGAGAGGAACCACTTCTCCCACTGTGCAGATGAGAAGATGGAGAGCTGTACTGAAAAGGATCTATTCTAATGAGTGGAGAGTTAGGGACCCTGGCAAGGAGAAAAAGCTGAAAGACTGAAGGCCCTGCCTGTTGCTGTCACTATTGCTGTTCGTACAGACCCTTATGTCCTCTCACGGAGGGTTCTGGCCTGACTTCCCAGTGGAGTCGCAGGTGTGAACCATCCAATGGGTGGTTCACAACAGGGAGTTTGGATGATTTGGATGTCAGGAAGGTGGGCAGGAAGCAGGAGCGTTAGAGTCCGCTCAGCCTCTCTTAGCATCAGTTCCCTCCTCTTCTGCAAAAATGTCAAACACAATATGTGCCTGGTAGAGTCATGGGAATTAAATTAGAGGATGGTATGCCCTCTCCAGTGGAACACCATACCAAGAGGAGCCCTCGGAGATACTAACACAGCTTTCATTTACCGAGGGCTCACTCAGTGCCAGGGTGTGCTGAGCTCTTTGTGTGTGACTTCTCTTTCTTTGACTATAAAAGTGGCATTGGCAGAGCTGGAGCGGCCGTAGGGCTGACTGTGCTGAGCCTTGAAGCAAGATGCAAGACTTGGCATCTTATGTGGCTTTCAGGACTAGGGAGGGATTGTGAGGAATGAACACAGAAACAGAACCCACGTATCCTTGGGGGAACTCCTGAACTTCCTTCCCCTTGATCTTGGACATGCCTCAGTAGGGAGATGCTGGTTTCTGCCCAGCCCCATTCCTGGGGAAGGAGCCCCAGTCCAGGAAAAGCCTAGTAACTCAGTGACATGAATTGTGGGTTTAAAATAGAAAACTTGGGCAGCCCGGGTGGCTCAGCGGTTTAGTGTAGCCTTCAGCCCAGTGTGTGATCCTGGAGACTGGGGATCGAGTCCCATGGCAGGCTCCCTGCATGGAGCCTGCTGCTCCCTCTGCCTGTGTCTCTGCCTCTCTCTCTGTGTGTGTCTCTCATGAATAAGTAAATAAAATATTTTAAAAAATAAAATAAAATAGAAAACTTCCTGGGAAGAATTTTCTGGGTCTTGGCCCTTGTAAGAGACATTTGTTCATCATGTTCCCCACCTGGCCAAAGGAGAGATCTAGAGGGGCTTTCAAAAAACCCAAACAGGCTTGTCAACCCTAACTGTAGACCTCAGGAAATAGTTACAACCCTCAAAGATCTACTTAAAAGTGCCATGACCACAGATAAATAAGGAGGAGCAGAGGCTTCTGCTCACCTATCCCTATCCAGAGATTCTATCACTGATCACAGACTGAATGAGCTGGGATCGGCCTGGCATAGTGGAGCTTTCAGGAACCAGGAGACCCCTGGATGGCTGTTCTCTTCTGCTGCCTCAAAGAGCAACATCTAGAACCTCTGCAGGTGCCAGTGTGGTCACTGCACACACTTCCTAGGCAACATGTCTTCTAGCTCCTTCTCCAAAAGAATGCAGGGTACAAAGTGTTCCAGTCTGAACCCAGAAAAGAGTCACCCCCCCAAAAAAACTCTGAGTATGGGTGTGCATTCTCCTCTTTTTATGGAATGTTTTACATCCTCAAGTTCTATCTCTGAAGGGAGTGGGGGCCGGTGGAGGCCAGTGACTCAGCTGGTCCCCAAGTTTCAGCTAAAACAAAAACCAACTGCAGTCTTGAATAAGAATGCATTCTCCTGTTCTCTCCTTTGAAAAATCATCTTTTTTTTTTTTCCTTAAACGAAATTTGCTTTTATCTTTTGGCTCCTTGTGTACCCAGAACCACAGAGCTCAAAGCTTTCTCAGCGCAACTGAGAACTCTTGGACTGATAAATAGAGCAGCTTTAAAATGCTTAGAACTGAAGACAGACCAACTGTGGAGAGAGAAAGTAAACACATCCATGCACCAGTCAACCCTAGCAAGCTCCTCGCTGAGATTACAAACTGCAGTTCCTGCCTGAGCTGGCGAGGATGCTGGGGCGGGCTGCTGTGTGTGTGTGGGGGTGTGCAGAGCCACAAAGCAGGGTCCTCTGCCTCAGTTAGTTGTGCCCCAGGGAAGATGGGTCACCTGGGAGTCTGCTCAGGACCAGGTTTGGATGTTTCTAAGCATAACAGACCCTGCTGATGTGTTTCCCACTGGTTTCACACTTGGAATTGTCCCAAGAGAAGAGGGGACCAGCTTCATTCTGATATAAAGGCTCTCATCTTCCTCACTCCACATTCTTTGTGTGCTGGTGAATTTCACCAGCGAGAAAATTAGGACTTTTCACAAAACAGAATACGATCACGACATCATTTGATAGAGGGATATTTGAAGAACTATTCCTATGAAGAATCAATACTTTAAATATCCCCCTCGCCTGGAAACACACACACACACACACACACACACACACACACACTCACACACAAATTGTTTTTATGAGAACCAATTAATAAATGCTAATTCATTCAGGCATATCTCGACTAAATTACTGTTTCATTTAATTGCGGGGGAATTTTCCATTACTAAACTCTCCCTTGCTGATTTTTTTTGCATTATTTATATATTTTTTTCAGTTTCACTAATAGTGAGATTGGTATGTGATATTATCTGCTGTTTGTATGTCTTAAATTTCTTTTTTCATTTAAAATGTTTCCTCATTCTTGCAGCTCCACGTAATCTGGGAGAAACATCATTAAAAGCAGACAAGATTTTATACATAAATGAAAAAGGCACTGCCTGAAATTAACCTGGCAGGAGTGCATCTTGTCTGATGGTGCTGCTCTCATTTCAGGCGTGCATGAGTGTGTGCAAGTATGTGTCTCCACTTTGGGTGTGCGTGGCAACGTTTTCCTGTCAATGAGTCACCAGTCTATCTGCGGAAAGATTGCGGGTATACCGCTAGGAATGAAGATCACAGGGGTTTTAATAATAAATAAAAATAACACTCAAATCTCTCTGTAAACCCCCAGAACACAATGCGTATTTTCTTGCTTCCTTTTTATGGATACCAAATCAAGACTTTGATATCTAGACACCCAAGAGCCAGACCAGCTGGCTCCTGAAAATCCTGCCTCTTTTCATGCATAGAAAAGTGGGGGAGATTCCAGTGGTGTTTAGGGGTTACTTAGGGACTGTGGTAGAGATCCGTGTTCAAAAGGATGTGTTTTGAAGTAGAATTCCCATTTTCTTATATTGAATGACAAAGGTCCTGTGCACCTGGCTACCTTCTCTTCTGAAATAAGTTCTTTTCATTTTTATTCTCTACAGCCACCTTCTCCCTCTCACTTCTCTCCCTCCCCCATTGCCTCCTGTCAGGGTCTTTCTTTTTCTCTTTTTTCTGTCCCTTCTTTCTCTTTCACGGTAACATATTCCGAGGATGTGAATGATTAAACTGTTTACTCCGAGGTTTAAGTACGAAAAGGCATGTCACCGAAGTAAAGTTTCACCTTCATACCCAACTCTATCAATAATTACAGAACAGGGATGATGATTAGTAAATCTTTCTTACAATTAGCTCTTGTGAAAATGATGCCATTTATTCTGAGCATTCTGAGTTCTACTGATTTCACTTTTCACAAAAATTAATCACAAAGCATAGTAACCTCCAAAATGAAGTCAGCCTATAAAGAGATTGTGAGGAAGCCAGAAAAATATATACCCAGTGAACATGTACCCCATTAAAATTAGAGCTTTGAAGCCATGAAGAGAAAGTTTTGACATATTATTATATTAGTGGATGATCTCCTTTGAATAAAAATGTCACAATAATTAAAATTTCATGAGACTGATTTTTTTTTTGTTTTGTTTTCCTTCACTTCCTTTGTCCTCTTCAGCAAAATTAAGGCAGAGTCTTTTTGGGTACAGACTGATAAAATTAATTAACTTTTTTTCCACCCCAAAAATGTCCCAAATAAATGCTTCCAATAGACATCAAAAAAGTGTCAATTAGAAATAATTACTTCTTATCAATCAGTGGAGCAATTAAAGTGACAAAGCTTAAAAAGATACTTATCTTAAAACTAATTCACAAGGTAGCTAAATTATCTCCTAATTAACTTGCATTGAGGAGGGTGGGAGGATGGACCATCTCGAAACAAAGATGAATTGAGGAACCCCAATACCTCTTTATGCTCCTTGAGACTGTTTCCCATCCGGAGACCTT
The DNA here is from genome assembly GCF_048164855.1 of Canis lupus baileyi. Taxonomy (NCBI): domain Eukaryota; kingdom Metazoa; phylum Chordata; class Mammalia; order Carnivora; family Canidae; genus Canis; species Canis lupus. The sequence goes on along the minus strand of NC_132849.1, from coordinate 27,579,788 downwards.
GTTTGCAACCCAGGCAAGAAACCTGGGGGAAAAAAACCCCAGATCCTTCCCCAATGCATTTGGTTCCCTTTCCTCCTTTCTAAAACCAAGATGAGGGAATAGGGCTTTGCATATCTGACCTAGCAAGAGGCTCGTTCATCCTTGATCTTAAGTTTTATTTTATCACTTGAATAACCTATTTTCAGCAGCTGGGGAAGAGGGCTGCTGCAAGTTATTGCACATAACTTTTAATGACAACCTGCTTGCTTTTACTAAACTCTCTTCCTCGTTGATGATGGTATTGTTTTCATTATAACAATTATGTGGCATTTATCTTTAAACATTAAAAAAAAAAAGGTTTTGCTTTAGAGGACCTTTGTTCCCTGATGCTACAAAATTCCCAGTAGATTTTACAGAACGTTCAGCCCATTGCTGACCAGCGCAATCAGAATAACTGCCTATGCGCTCTCCACAGCCCTTCCCGAATAAAAGTTGTAGGAAAAAAAAAAAATTAAGACTTCATTTCAAAGCAAGATCAGCCGAGAGTAAGCTGAGGATGAGCTGCAGCCAGCCCAGTGGGCAGAGGCTGCACAGGAAACTTTGCTCAGGCTTCTCTGGTTTTTGGAAACCCTGTGCTCAGCCTCGGTCCCGCGAAAAGCCCCGGGGCAGCCTGCGCCCCAGCATTCTGCTTCAGAGAAAACTTAAATAGAAGCTTTCCAGGCAAAGCCAAACTCAGGAATGGAAGTGCCCGGGGAAAAGAGGGAAGCTGCTAAACCTGAGAAATGAGCTTATAAAAATAGGAGGAGTCAGTTTATGAATTTATCTTTAAACATAGGCAATAGGTGTTAAGTAAACTGGTTAGCAAGACGGAGGACTCTGGCTCAGGTTTTCATGACAATTTAGAAAAGAAATGGGATAGCCTTGAAACGTTTGAGCTGTGTTTTAGGCAGTTTTCTTCTGTTTTATTAGCATTAAATTAAACGAAAGGAGAAAGGCTCATTTTTCCCTCCTTGCAGCTTTATTTCTTTTTATTTGTTTGGGGTGGGGGGGGGAAGGTTTAGAAGTGGCCCCTCTGCCTTCCTTAAACGGAAAAATACCTCTGCCCTGGCCCTGCCAGGGAGTGGACGGCTCTCTTCCCCCAACCCAAGGACCATTCGCATCTGAGCCAGTAGGAAATCGGCCTCTCATCTTCTGGGCCTGTTGCTGATTGAAAATAAAGTAAAAATAAATGGTGCCCTCCCACCCCCACTCCCCCTTTTCCTTCTTTTATCCCCATTTAATCTAGCGAGTGCTTCTAGAATGAAAATAAGTAGCGAAAACAAAATCAAGCCAGCCCAAGGGACCGTGACCTCGTCTTATTTCTAGCAGCAACAGAGGGAGAGGTAAAATCGAGGTCCCAGGGCATCCACTCCTACCATCGCCTGAAAGGTCAGGGGAAGGTCGGGCTGCGGGCGAGGGGAGACGGAGTGGGGAACCGAGCGGAAGCGGCTGGACCAGGCTGGCTTAGGATAGGGCAGTAAGCGCTGAGCGCTCGGCCTCGGACACCGTCCTGATCCCGAGGCAAGGGCGACGTCCCGTATTGTCCCCGGGTTTGGTTAATGACCGAGGGGCTAAAATCTGGTCTCGGCCTCAGAAAGTGGTCAAGGAGCGCGGCGGGGCGAGGGGTGCCAGCCAGATCCGCTCGGTTCGGGGCTCGCGACCCCGCGGCTGCCGGGGAGGGCCGCGAGGTCTCTACCGCCGCGAGGTCTCTACCGCCGCGAGGTCTCTACTGCGCGCCCGGAGAGGCGGCCGGGACGGCTGCGGCCGCGCTCTCCTCGGGGAACTGCGGGTGGGGAGGCAGCGGACTGCTGACTCCGTCTCCCACTCTAGAGCGAACCAGAATGACCAACCTTCCGGCGCCTCGCGGGGTTCCCCGCACCCCTAGTTGCGGAGCCGCGGCCCCGGGACCCGAGGCTGCGCGGCCAAGCTCGGATTCGCGGCGCTCTCGGCTAAATAGAGATCTCAGCCGCGCGCCGCGCCCGATCCGACCCTGCTTATTATAACAAATGTCCCGTTTGCCGAGCGGGACTTCATATTCGCCGAGAATTCATCTGAAATATTGATTTCCTCTCACTTCGCCGGCCCAAATCGATAGCGCTGCGCCCTGGCCCCATAAATCGCCTTCCCCGCGGCCGGCCCGGCTCCATCCATCACCGCGGGCCGGGCCGCGCCTCTGCCCTCTGTCCACACTCGCTGCGCGCCCGGGCGGCCGTGCCCACCGCGCCCACCCGCCCCGACCCCGGGGCCCCGTCTCCTTAACACCTTTCTCCCCAACCCCCAGCCCGGCCTGGGCCGGGAGGCGGGGGAGAGCAGGCGCCGCGGCCGGGACCCCGGAGCGCTCTGGAAGGCCCTGGGCCGGGGCGCCGCTGGGGAGGGGGTTCGGCCCCGCGGGCAGCTCGGTGCTCGCAGGCCGGACGCCCCGCGCGCGGCTCCCCGCCTGCCCCCGGCTCGGCAAGGAGCAGTCCGAGAGCAGCCGGCCGAGTGCACTCAGAGGCCCCCAGGCCCCGGGCCGCGAGATTCTTTCCCGCTGGCTTGAGGGGTGCGTGGGGCTCACGGTCCCGCCGGGCCAAGAGGGTCAGCCGGGGGCAAGAGCCGCGCGCACCCTGGCACAAGGGCTTAGAGGTCGGGGGCGGCCCAGGGCCCGAGAGGCGCAGGGTGTCCGCTCTCGGGGGCCGTGCAAGACAGGGGTGGGGCGCGAGGGACACCCCTCTGACCCGCACGGAGAGCTCCTCACCGCTCCGTGTGGTCCGCAGAAACCGAGGCCTGGGGAGGGCGGCCCGCCGGGCCGGGCGAGGGGGACCTCGGGGCCTGAGAACGGCGAGATGGCCGCAGCGGAGAGCTAGGCCAGCGGCGCCCCCAGCTGCGTCCCCGCGCAGGTGGGTCCCACGAGCCCGGAGCGTGAGCTCCCCAGCCCCACCGACCCGGGCGCACGCACGGACGCACGGCGACGCGGGGGCTCCGGGGTCCCGGCAACGCCGCGTCCTTACCGGATCTGATGGAGTTGTGCGGCATCGCCGGGGAGTCGCTCGCAGCCCGCCGAGGGCTCAGGGCTTCCTCGCGCAGGTCCCCGCCGCGCCCGCCGCCACGCCGCTGCCCTGCACAGACCCAGGGGAAGGGGCATGAGATTCGATGTCCCCTGTCTTATGCCTTCTCCCCAGGCCCTATCCCTTAGGCTCTCATCACGCGGCAGGAGTCGGAGGATTTTTAGGCGAAGGGTGGCCCGCTCGCCCGGCTTAACACACGTTTGCCCGGAGGATCCGGGATTGGGTGTCCTCTGAGGAAGCCCCAAACTCCAGAGCGGGTGTTTTTGCCCCAGCCTCATCCAGTTTAACTTAGGAAGGGAAAAGCTCCCAGGCTTCCTGGGCCCCTCTCCCTTCCCGAATCACCTCTGTCCCCCAGTCTGCTTTCGGCCAACCCCTGGGCAGCCTACCTGGCCGGCAGGCCACAGGCCCTCACTGCCTGGGTCCGCCCGCCCGCCGAGGGTGCCCTGGGCCCTGCTGTCTCTCCTCGTTCTGAAGTTTGTTCCCATCCACCCGGCATCGCCGACCGGTTTTATCCCGCCAGGGCCCTGAGAGATGGGTCTGGAGAGGCTCGCAGGCCGCGGATTGGCTGGCTGGGTGCAGGGGGGTGCGGGAAGGGGAGGATTTTGCAAGGGGGACATGGCTGAGTGGACTCAGGAGTTAGAAACATTCGCTGGAGCTTCTGTTTCCAGCGGAGAGAGGAGAGGGAGGCAGCTGAGCCCTACCTCAGCAGGCCTGGAAATATTGGAGGAGTGGGAGATGGAGACCTCAGAGCCCAAGCATGAGGGTCTCGGGTTCTTCTTGGGGTCACTGACCACCAGAAGTCAGAGACACAGTTTCTCTGTGACATCCTGCATCCCTTCTCTCACCTCTGCTCTGCTCTGTGGAAGCAACCTTTCCTTTTGTAGGAGGGAACTTTGGTTTTTAAGCCTGTTTCTTAAGGTACAAAGAAGTCTGCCAATAGGACTGGAGACAGCAAGGTCCCATCTTCTCACCCCTTGTGTGGACTTCTTCCAGACAGAACCCCAAACAGCCCCCAGAACTCATTGCCTCCATATCACTCAGACAGGAGCCATACCCTCACCTTTATTAGGTTGGTGAACATGGTCCTATAACCTATTGTACAGGGCTTCTCCTCTTCCCAAACACATGCAGCCACCAGCCATCCCTCTTTCTTGCTCCTTGAAGATTTTGAACTTGGGAGAACAGCTCAGAGGGTGGGCAGTGGGGCTCTAGATTTCACTTCAACATGGAAGGGTGTCAGCCAGCCAGCAACAGGACTGAGCTGACCTCTGGCCAGCTCTGGTCTGTGGGAATCAGGACCCTTGGGAGCTGGGGGCCTGCATGTGGATAAGAAGGGGTGTCTTGAATAGGAATGAGCTGACTCCTCTTTGGTCACAGGTTTTCTCTTCTGTCCGGGAGGCTGGGTTCAGGGAAGATGGTGTGTGCAAACAAATGTGCTGGAGCACCTGCAGGCTGGGGCCGTGGGCAGGGCCTGGACTCCTTAGTCTCAGACCAGATGGCCAGACTCAGGAGCACAGGTCTCTGGCCTGGAGGGGTACAGAGGCCAGAGATGCTGGAGTGAGAGGGGAGTGAAGGAGCAGAAAGGAGTTATTCAGGGGGATGTGCATGTTCCTGTACACATGTGTGCACCCACGTGAGTAAAAAAAAAACACACTTTTTCTTAATGAAAAAGAAAGTTTTCTCTTTCAGGTTAATCCACTTCTTCCTCCCACCCAGACTTTCTCGATTTAGTAGAGATTAATCATTTTTTGAAAAGAAAGAGAGGAGAATATGCATGTCCCCTAAGTGGATTCTCCACATTCGTAATAATGGCTCTAAACAAAAACAATAAGGGCTTTACTGTGTTAAAAGTTTCTCCAAAATTGGTATTTAAAATTGCTCTGTGGTTTCCAAATGTCCAGATACTGTACTTCTCTAGTAAGACCCTCCTGGGGAGAGAAGATCAACGGTGTTGGGACGGAAGTGGACCTCAGTGCAGGTCCCACGGCCACTACCATGGGCCAGTTGGCTGCTCTGGTGCCCAGCCTGCCTCTGTAGGGGAGCTGTGGGGCAGCAGAGGGGAAGGCAGAGACTGTCCACTCAGGCTCCCTCCTACCAAGGAGGCAGTGCCCAGCTGAGCCGGACAAGCCCTTACCCAAACAGTTCTGCAAACCTCAGAAGGTCTGCCCAAGCCAAGGGGCTGATAGGTACCAATCACCATGGAAACTCATGCATCTATTCTTGCCTGCACTTTTCTCCCACTTGACAAAACAAATCTGCCCCCTTTCCTTTTTTTGGCAAAAGTTCTCAAAGGACAAAAATAGCGACTTATCAAAACATCCCTGTCTCATTTGTGAGCTCATTTAAAAAATTCAGTTAAATTCGAAAACTGAAGGTACAAAAGGCCCATTCACAGACCATGAGAGCACCCCTTCCCTGGACTGCAGGTGACTGGAGATGGCCAAGAGGAGACTCAGCAGAGAGGTTCTAGAGCTAGCAAGCAGTGAGAATACAGTGAGCCCCGCTGAAGAGATAAACCCAGGCTTCATGATGCTTTCTAATTACAATCAGAAATCAGGCCTGGGTCCCTTTCTACTTTCTATCTGCCTGCCACTAAGGTCAAGAAAATGGTAATTAATCAGCACCCCAACTCAATCTCTTTGGCATCACTCTCCTCCTCTGCAAAATCAAGAGGTTGAAACATATATATATTTCAATATTTATGTTGAATATATTAAAATATATTTATGTCTATTTAAATAAAAAATATATATTAAAAATCCATATCCATGATCATTGTAATTATACATAAAAATCTTAAGCCTTCCTCTAATGTTACTTAACATTTCAAAATAAATTTGGCATCATGACTGAGAGACTATCAGATCAATGGTACATTAAGAACACACTTTTTAAAACCAATACCTCTTTCTCCTCTGGCTTTTTCTTAGATTTGATGCCCATAAGGTTTTCATGCTGAGGTTATCAACTGGCAACCTGTGATTTAAACCCAGTTACAATTTTTTTAACTCAGTGTTTTTTCCAAGAAAATGTAATTAATTGCCATCATGAAATTAGAGAAGAAAGAGTAACTCTGGCTTGCCTTTAAAAATTGGATAGATCTGGCCACAGATCTGAGTGTTTCTTTGTAGAAATAAATGTTCTTTCAGGTTTAACATTCAAAGAGTTTGAAATACATGCCAGGTATAGCTGCCTCACTCCCGTGAGTATTCTGTGATTTTTTTTTTTATTCTAAGTTGATCTGCTGAGCCTTCAAAAGATGTTCTTTCTTTCTAGGATTCAGCCAACATCGGCAGAGCTGGTGGTAGGGTTTGCCAGGGATGAGACTAAGGGCATTCTCTATATGTGGGATTTTCAGTGCTAAAACCAAGCTGCCCTAGGCACACCAGAAGGAGTTAGCCCTCCTAGCTGACAGAACTGGGAAGAACTAAGTTTGGAGTTCTTATAAGCAGCTCAGAGTTTACAGTGACTCCTGGGGTGGCTGTTTAATTGCACGAGTGGAATCCTATCACCTTCGGGCTCAGGCTCTTTGGCCCCTTGAACTAGGCCTGTGGGCTTTACTTCTTAATTCCAGGACACGGAGGGAATCTGGGACCCCCTCTCCCACTTTGACAAGAAGTCTCGAAAGTTCCTCTGTGCAGACCACCCAGAGGCCAGCCTTGGGGGAAGATCCTCACCCCCAGAAGGCTCCTTGCTTACCTGCCAGGCTGCCAGGCCCCCTTTTCCCTACATGGGAGACAATTCTGGAACTAAAGAGCATTCCTTGGAAAGAAACCAGTAGCTCTCTGCTAAGCGTTAGAAGGTAAACTTTCCAGCCCTGACTGTGTGAAACGGGACCATCCCCTCTCTCTGAGCCTCACTTGCTTATTCAGTGGGTTGTGGTTACAGGTGGAGAGTGAGGAGGGTAAGGCCTCATAGATTTGTTGGGAGGATGAACAGAATTATGAACGTGGAAGCCCTTTGGAAACCACAGCTGTGCACAAAAGTTAATTATTGTTAGGCAACAAAGGCTGGGCAATACTTTTAAGAAGGGCAGAATTATAACTCCTCTAAAATTTTGCTGGAGACATCCGTTCCTTTAATCCCCTCCCAAAAGCACCGTGAGTTTTTCAAACAGCTACGTGAACCAGAATGATGGAGAGGTGAACTGGGAGGGACAGGAAAGGGCCGGTGAGCCCAGAGTGCTGTGGGTGTGGGATGGCTGTTGTGGGGGCTGGGTGTCTGCGAGGGGAGCAGTGGAGGGTTTGACCCACAAAAAGGGGAGCAGTGCCAATGGCAGAAGGGGAGGGCCAGCTCCAGGGCAGAGCTTCCAGCCTCCTCAACATCCCCCCTTTCGGAGGGGGCAAAGGTGTGGAGGGCACCTGCAGGTCGCAGTCCCCTCTCCCCTCTCACAGACTTGCCCGTGGTGGTGCTGTGGCCACATGGGATCTTTACCAAGTCCCCACACCTCAGGAAATGGCTGACAGCCTGCCCTGAGGCCTCCTGGTGGCCCTGCCTGAGAATCAATCATTAATGAGCCCCTGCTCCGTCCCTCCCCCTCAGGCTGTCTAAACACAGAAATAGAAATACAGGTCCTGGCAGGTGAGAGGAAAGGCAGTTTGTGGTGCAGGTGTGGAAGGCAGTTTGGAAAAAGCCACCAACGGCAGCCAGCATTAGTCCTAATGGTTTGAGGCTGGAGAAGTGTCCTGGGCACGTGTCTCTCAAGCTCTTTGTCTACCCCCACAGTCCTTTGGTGGCTGCAACAGGGGTGTCTGGAGGACACCTGAGTAACAAAGAGCTTCACTGGGAAAGCAGAGGGGAAGGTGACAGAAGGAAAGGATGGGAACAATGTATAGGGGGATAACACGTCAACTTTTTCTAGTTTTAATAGTTTTTAAAAATGTTACAAATAATTAGCATGGCCCTTTGGTAACCCATTTTATAGATGAGAATACCGAGCCCCAGAGAAGGTAAGTAGCATGTCCAAGGTTACACAGCGGGTAGCTGGTACTCGATGACCAAATAAACACTAGTGATCCAAGCCCTTCGTTGTGTTAGAAATGCTGCTTACCTCATCCTACTTCCTCTCACTCCCCAGCACCTATCTACCTACCCTCTAGTCAGGAAGGAAGGTGCTGGAACCCAAGGAGTGGCCAGAGTGAGATCAGAAAACTTTCCTGCCACAGGAGAGGAGCCCAGCTCACTCAGCAGGAATGCCCTCCCTCCCATTGGCCGGGCCCCTGGTCCAGCCCAGAGCAGCAGGAGTCAGGGCACAAGAATCTTCTCTGGGCACTGGAGTGGGCTGCCTTCCTGACACCTGTTTTTGGGGAGGTGCCAAGGAAAAAACCCAGGCCCTGGGCTCTTCATCAGACTCCAGGCTGGCTTTGTTCTCTGTGGCCTTGGAATGCGAGAGGTCCCTGCTGTTCACACAGACCACAGAACAAGGCAGGGTTTCCCCTAACCCTTGGTAGTGCCCGGGGCCCTGATGAAAGGACTGAGAGATCTTGGTAGTTGGAGAGCAGGGTGGAGGGGAGAGGTTGAGGGATAGAGAAGATTCTGGAGACCTCATCTGCCTTGCCTTTTGCCCCCAGCCTTCACTGCCTGGCCCCTGCAAAGCTTCCTGCCTTCTGAGCAGAGCAATCCTGGGCACTTTGCCACACTTTGGGTCTTGGCAGGACTCAAGACCCCCTGCCTTCCCTGCGTTTGGGGGAGTAGCCCTGAGGGTTTACAACTTTGGACTCCAATTTGTATCTGTGCTCCAGTGCCCCAGCAATAGGTCCATCCTTGCTGTTCTATGGCCCCCATATGAGGGTGGCCTTGAGGGATTACTAAGCATGGTGCTTCTTTCTAATAACAACTACTGCTACTGTTATTTACAGGTATCATTAAATGTTAGGGGCTACTAAGTATCTTATGCACACCCAGTGAGGCCAAATTTTGAGGCAGCTGGGGCATAGAGGTTGCTCTCTAGGTCATCCCATTGCTGGGCAGTAGAGCCAGGATCTGAACGGAGGCTCATCTAAAACCTGAGCCAACATTCTCTCCACCACCCTATGTGGTGTTTCAAGGGAATGGACAGCCATGTAGCTTCAAAAATGCTGTAGGAATAAACTAGAAAATGAGTCTCTCTTGTCCGTTTCAGGGGCCACCAGTGGCCCACTGGCAAGAAGCTTGACCCCTAGTCATGAGGCGGAGGATTCCTTGGCCCTCAGAGAGGCCAGGCCAATGAAAGAATAAAAAACAAAGCAAAGGTTGGGGTCACGATACATTCCACCTCTCTGTCACAGAATTCCCACACATTTCGAGAAGCACAGACACAGAACTCATTTGTGGCAAGAATGAGTAAATCATCCACCTATACATTTTTCTTTTTCTTTTTCCCCTCCAGCTCTCTTGAGGTATAATTCACAAATAAAGTAAGAGGATAGTTCAGGTGTACATTGTGGTGAATGCCTGTGTACACTGTGAAAGGGTCCCCACTATCTAGTTAATGAACACATCCTTCACCTCACATGTTTCTCTCTCTCTCTTGCTCTCTCTGTCTTTCTCTCTCTTCTTGGTGAGAACATGTACTATCAAATGTTCATAGTGTATTCTCTCAGCAAGTGTTAACAATGATTGTCACAATGCTTTACATTAGACCCTCAGACCTTGAGCCTATACATTTTTCTAAATGTTGTTTTACATTCTTTTTATCCTTTTAGGTAGATCATCTTTATGTGAGGTAGCATTTCCTTTTATTTGTCCTAGTTCTCCTTTGAACCTCGTAGAGTATGCTGTGGTCGTGCTGATTTGTATTTACTTCTCTCCCATTCTCTGTCATGTTACAGATATTCATCCTATCTGCTCTGAGACTTCATTTTTCCAGGTAAATTCGCTTCCCTTAGGCTCATGCCAGCAGAGAGAGCCCAGAGTCCTGGGGAAGGATCTTTTCCCACTTGGATCCTGACACTGCCCTCCACAATGCAGAAACAATACAGGAGTTGTGACTGTAGGGCTGGGGGAATCTAGCAGCCAAAGTTGGAATCCTGGTACATTCCTGTACGGGCTGTGTGACTTTGTGCTAATCACCCAATCAAACTTCTCCAAGCCGGAGTTTCTGAGTCTGAGAAGTGAGACCATTAATGGTACTTCTCTTTTATTACATTGCAGCGATTGGGTCAGACAAAGTGCCTGGAACCCAGTGGATGCTCAGTAAATGTTAGTGTCTGACAGTAAAACTAGCCACAGTAAAGATGATAGAGACCATCGTTCATAGACCTTGGGGTGGTGTCACCAACACAATAACTCAACACCAGAAGACACTGGAGTTTCCAAAGGTGGTCATGGAGTCAGGGAACTGGGCAGAAGGAGGATTGAACATTCTAGGTCCTAGACAACTGGTCCCCAGACGTATGTAAGCAGTTTCCTATCCACCATTATCTGTGAATGTATACTCACCCGGCATCCTGGCCTCTATTCTCTGAGTGCCCAAGATCACACTCATGGATTAGAACTCGTTCCCCCTTCTGAAGAGGCTGCCAAGTCCTTCAGCCTGAGAACTGTCCTCCCAGAGAGTGAGTGTTCCCAGGGCCTCTAGAAGGTGGAGTTCAGAATAGAAGGCACCATTCTCGGGAGGGCAGGCATGTGGCTTCCAGGGCCCTGACTTTTCAGGCTTAGCTTTGTGGTGGGCCATGTCTGACCTAACTGCCACTTTCTAATTAATTGAAAAGCCAGAGTCTTCCCTAGTTTGTTTGTTTGTTTCTTTCTTTCTTTAGAGCTTATATGCATATAATATCATAAATAATTCAACAGTAATGACAAGTGGCTCCCTTCCTCCTGCCCTTAGCCTGAGGTAACCCTGTTACCCATTTGGTATTTAGCCTTCCAGAACTTTGCTATTCATACTTTATGTCTGTTAAGGTAGAAATTATGACCTTTGTTTTAGGAATGTGTGTTTCAGCATACATAGTAGCACACTGTATGTAAATCTTGCTCTGCAAGTTGCTTTTATTCACTTAGCAATATCTTGAACATTTCTACATGTCAGAACATAGCTCTACCTTGTTCTTTGGAACTTCTCAAGCATACTTCAAAATATGGATATGATGCAGTCTAAGTAACTGTCCTCCTTACCATGTATTTTTATCTTCTACTTCTTCTCTTATCAAAATTGGTCTGCAACAAATTCTTTGTGCACATGTGTGAATATTTTCCTGGTGAGATGAGAGAAGAGAAATAGAATCGTGGGGGCACAGGGTGAGCACCTTTAAAGTAGGCAGGGCTAATTGGCTTCCCAACAGTCTAGTCTGGCTTCTCTCATCATTACTATTTTTTTTAAGATTATTTAATTATTCATGAGAGACACACAGAGAGAGGCAGAGACATAGGCAGAGAGAGAAGCAGGCTCCTTGTGAGGGGCCTGATGCAGAACTCGATCCTAGGACCTTGGGATCATGACCTGAGCCAAAGACAGATCTCAACCACTGAGCCACCCAGGTGCCCCACTCTCTCTTCATTAATCTTGAATATCCCTTTAAAGATTGAAGTTAAGCAGGCCAGGTGGAGTAAGAAGGGAGATACCTGTGAGGTTTCCTAATTCAGGGTCATTGTCACCCTTTAGGCATGACCAAGGTACAGAAGTCAGTGTGGGCATCCTGCCTGGAGAATGCTCTTCATCCTGAGAACTTTCTTGACTCCTCAGAACTAATCGGGGATTAAGGAGAGGGTGCACCAAAACCCCCTGCCATCCCAAGGCCACCTTCACAGATCAAACTGGGTGACTGAATTATGATCTCTTCTTCATGATTTAAGAAAGAGCTGGCCCCTCATGCTTGAGACTCAGTCTCTTCATTCCAGAGCCTGAGGAGTTGTGAGCTCAAGTTCAAAGAGACCTGCATTTATGACACAGCCCAGCCCTGAGCTGTGTGATCTTGGGAAAGTCACTCACTTACTCTGATTATGAGGTCCCTCATACTTAGTAAAAAAAAAAAAAAAAAAAAAGGTGTATCATGTTCTCCTCCTACCAGTAGGGTATTGTGAAAGTGGTTTGTAAACTCTTCAGGAATGGAGAAATGTGAAGGATGATGAATTTGAAGCAATTGTGTGGAATATAATGCCAGGGTTACCTCGCCAGAAGAGCCTTTCTCTTTCCCTCCCTCTCTCTCTCCTTCCCTCCATTTCCATGAATTTAGTTGCATAGATACTTATTGGGCATCTACTAAGTGTTGAGCACTCTGCTAGGACCTGGGAATACAGTGATAACCAAAACAAGAATCATATCCTTGTGGAACAAATAGGCAGGTTCTTGCAGGGAGATGTGCTACATGCCATGATGGAGCTGGAGTGGGGAGTAGGAGGTGTGAGGAGCATGGAGCAGGGCACATCACAGAGTCTTAACTGTTCAGAAGAGACCTCTAATTAGACAGTGGAAGAAAGAGGTGCATTCATCCAGGCAAAGAGAGGAATGTGAGGAAGTGGACGTTGAATATTCTGGTCTGAGCAGGAAAAAAAAAAAAACACAATGTAAAGGTCCAAAGGGCCAGGGGGCACCAGGCACATTTAGGGAACTGAGCTCACTGTAGTGGGAAGTAAAGTGCAGTTAGAGAGAGAGAGAGAGAGAGAGAGAGAGAGAGAGAGACAAAGTATGAAGCTGTAGAGCTCAGCTCAGGCTGACATGAGACTGAGAATGTGAGCAGAGTTCGATCACCAATGTCCTTGTAGGCATGTTAAGGAATTTACACTTTATTCTAAAAAACAAAGGGAAATGTCTGAAGGGATTTTAGTAGCAGAAAAGGAATGGCCAGACTTACATTTTACAAAGTTCTTCCTCGCTGTGATGTGGACAATGGGTTGGAGGAGGCCACATGGCAGGCTGGAAGAGGCTATGTTACCCTGATTCCCTGAAGAGTGATGGGAACATTGAGGCTGGAGAGACACAATGTTGGGGTTGGGGTGGTGGAAATATTGTCCTGCTCAGCTCTTGGCTTTCAATTTCATCCTTGATCTGGGGATAATAGGCTGCAGCTCTATGAAGTCCAGATTGAATGTAAATGCTAGTCATGTCCTATCTTCCTATGTCCGCTGGAGGGCTCAGGGCATGGGTCCACCCAAAATTGTGACCACTGGCTCTTGTCACTTCAAAACCTCCCAATGGCCAAGGAGAAGTTTCTGTCTGATGACAGATCAGACAAGAGAGGATGGATTTGGGTCCAGGACCCAGACTATCATAGTCTGGCTGGTGGATGGAATAGAGAGGAGGCATGTGCCTCAAGCTGCCTGTGGTTTTGAATTTCAAACCTCATTCCAACCTGGGTACCAATAACACCCCTGTGGCTGAATGATAGACAAATGCTTAATGGGATGAAAAAGGGAGTAGAAAGGTATACAAGGGGTGTCTGCCGCTATACAGGGTAGTAAAACACAAGCACTGGCTGACAGTCAGAAAGTTAGGATGCCAGGCTTGGGACTGAGGCAGTAGGTCCTTGGGGAGGTCACTCAGCTTCTTGGGCTTTTGTGTCCCCATCTCCATAAAGAAGAATGGGGAGCTGGAACGTATACTGGTTCCCGAGAGTGTATAGGAGTATTTCCTAGAGTTGGGCCATGAGCAAAAAACACTCCCTGTTCCCTACACTCAAGTTTTTTTGTTTTCAATACAACGTGCTTAAGGATATTTTCCTTTTAAATTTCATTGGGTGGGCTCTTGGGAACTACTGTGTGTGAAAGCACTTTGAAAATGCTTAAGTTGTAATAGTACTGTAGCCCAATATCTCTCTTTATAGTGAATAAGTGCTGTCATATCCATTATTTCATTTAATAGGTTTGTCAGTATGTACATCTATTACTATGTATTGCTTTGTGTATCTGTTATATAATATAATACTGTAGAATTACTAATATATCTAATATATTTATAATACATATCACTACATGTAATTATTCTGTGTATATATATATATAATGCTGGCATGAGATCCTGATATGTTCCAGTGCATATTCAGTGGGTCCCTCACTCACTCAGAGAAAATGACAAAACTCCCAAGTCCTCTTCCATCAGCATATGCTACCCTGTCATTTCCCTCATATGTCTCCTTTCTTCTCCCCCTCTTTTATTCTCCTCCAGCCACTGGTCTCCTGGCCTTCCTCAGATATGCCAGACTTGCTCTCACTTGGTTAGCCTGATGCTTGCCTCATCTCTAAGTCTTGGCCCAAGTCACAATCTCAGTGAACTTTTTCTAATCCCCCTTGTTGCAACCCTCTCCTTGACTGTTTATCCTTCTTCCTCTGCTTTATTTCTCTCTGCTATTAACATATTATATTTATCATCTATTTGTTTGTCACCTGTCTCCCCCCCACACCACCACCAGTAACTGGTAAATGGCATAAGGGCAGGGAGTGCTCATCAGTTTTAGTCACTTTTGTGTCCTCCGTGCCTAGAATAGTGCCTGGTACATAGGAGGGGCTCAGTAAACATTTGTACTTGCCTGAGTGTTTGATGGAATGAATGGTAGCAACAAGGTTAACACAATGACTTTATTGTGACCAAGTGGTGCTAGGCACTGGACACACAGCAGTTAACAAGACAAACACCAGGCCAAAGTCTCAGCTGTGCCTGCCCCTCATTGGTTCTTGGCAGCTGGTGGTAGAAGCAGAAATTCAGTGGCCCTTAACTTTTTACCTGGGAATGCTTGCCTACCTGCTCCTTCTTTGTTCCAGGCATTTGAGGATGCTCTGAGTAGAATCTAGGTGAAAACTGGGCTCAGGCCCTGGCCAGAGTCAATAAAAGGTGTGCAGGGAGTAGCCTCCCCCAGATCCCAAGGGCAGTGGGAGACAGCCAGACCAATCTCCTCCTCTTTGGCATTCAGCCCTGCCACCAAGGGCTCCAAATCTCTGGGCAAAGGTCATAGCACCTGCTGCCCAGAGGACATGTGACCAGAGTGCTGCTGACTTGGAACAAGCCACACAATCAGGTCATTGTGCTAAACATGCAGGTCCTCTTGCCAAGACACACCTCATTCCATCACTGCCAGGCCTTTCTGGGGCCCTGATTTATAGGGGCCCCGAATTGGAGAGGGTATTGTCTCAAAGATCTTAGGGGAGGAGAGGTCTCTTCTGGGACACCCAATTGCTCTGCTCCAGAGTCAGGAAGAAGTAGATAAGTGAGAAGCAAGCACCAAGCCCATCCTGGCTTTAGGTCCCATGAGGAGTGGCAGACACTGACAGTATCATTACTGCTTGACTCTTGGTGACACTTTGGCTTTAACCATTGTCTCCCAACATTTGCTTTGGGTGGTGAAGACTGCTGATTACTAACTTTGATATTTTAGAAACCCAAAGGTTTTCCTCCTGTCATGACTGGGTTCAGAGATTCCCATGAAGCCCATTCCCAGAAGGAGATCTTCCTTTACAGAACCAGAAGGTCACTGGATAAGAATTTAGGTCTACTGAACTCTGGGAGAACCTGCCAGATGAAGAGCATGGTGGGGTGGATTTCTGGAAAGCCAGACCAAGCTGTTAGAGAGTCAATCCCAAATTTTCTACTTTTATGCTGAATGGCTTAGGGCATTACACCCAAACTCTCAGAGACTTAGTTGCCTCATTTATAAAATGAGGATGATGATGCTTGTCATATATAATTGTAGATGATCTTAAACAATGAGGTCTGTAAAATATTGGCCTGCCCCACAAGAATGCATTTGTTAATGTCCCTGGAGTAGTGAGGAGTCACACAGGGCTTTGCATTCTCTGGACACTCAGGCAAAGCTTACTGATGGGTTTCACTTCACAGGCCATTCCATGACTGTAAGAGAGTCCACCATGCTTGAGTTGTTTATTTTTCTCCTTATAGGTGACCCTAAGGGAGATGGCATGATGTGGTAGCTTTCAGCTGGGTTGACATAGCAACCTTGGTTTTAACAGGCAGGAGAATAAGAAATTTGCTTGTTAACACTGCAAGATTCTTGAGCACTTGGTATGTAGAGAGTAAAACAGAGGTGAATTTGCACTTGATCTTAGCCAAAAATCTGAGAAGTGATAAGAGGTGAATCAGAGTCAGGGAGCTTGAGGTGAACCAAGACCACTTTGGGTCCCAGGTACTTGTTATGGGTTCAGAGTTTCCAGTTCTGCTTTGTTCAAGTTCTTAGTACACCTTTCCACAAAGAAAGAGGGAAAGACAGTAAACAGTTCTCATCCTTTGCCATGTTACCTTTCAGGAAAAATACTGGTCTATAGGCTGGGGTCCAGGCACCTAAGATCTAAGATGCCCTTGCCCATAACCCTGGCTCTGCAGGCCCAGCGGGTGATTTTTGTGTTCCAAGTTTCATCTCTCCAGGATCATCCTCCAAGGTAACACCCCCCTTCCCTACCCCCACCCACTGACATATAAAGGAAGGTCTGGGGAAGGGAGGAGGAGCATTACAATTA
Organism: Canis lupus baileyi; assembly: GCF_048164855.1. Lineage (NCBI taxonomy): Eukaryota > Metazoa > Chordata > Mammalia > Carnivora > Canidae > Canis > Canis lupus. The sequence continues at coordinate 27,563,346 of NC_132849.1, read as the reverse complement.
TTAGAGGTTAGTTATTGTTATTGTTATTGTTGTTTTGGCATGTGTTTGTTCATTCTCCCACATCATTTGTTGAATAGACTCTCTTTTTCCTCCATTGAACTGCTATTGCACTTCTGTCAAAAATCCACTGGACATATTTGTATGACTGTATTTCTAATCTCCTAAGACCCATCAATCTATGTATCTCTCCATCTGCCAATACTATACTATCTTCATTGCTGTGGCTTTATAGTAATTCTTAAAATTTAGTAGTGTGAATCCTAAAACTTTTTTTACCCAGGATTATTTTGACTATTCAAGTTTTCTTTGCCTTCCCACATAAATTCTTTTAGTTTTACAATTCATTTAAAGCAAGTGGCAATCTTCAAACTGGCAATGGTTATTCTGAAGTTGTTACACTAGCTGTGTTGTCATTTCTCAGGGTTGATCAGATAACCTAGGGTCAGACATTCCCCACATAAGATGAATCATGAGTCAGGATGGACTTATCACCAGCATTAATAAAGCCAGAGTTAGAAACAGAACTAGGTCTGGGGGCACATGCATGGTCTTAATATATAGTAAATGTTTAGCCTGGGAGGAGCATTACAATAACTGAGCATCTACTTTGTAAGCGCCAGCTACAGATGCTGTCCAAGGTCCTGACTGTATGCTATTTCTGCCGTACTAGGTGCTCTTATTCCTAAAGAAAAGGGCCCTGAGATCTTGAATCTTGGAGCTGGATTGTCTTGGTGGCTCTGCTTTACCACTTACTGGAGGGCCTTAACAAGTGGCTTAGCCTCTTGTGGCCTCAGCTGTCCCCCCTGTGAAACTGGGATGATAAGAACACCTACATTTTGAGAGTTGTTGTAGATTAAATGAGATAAGTCAAGCACGTGACACAGGGCTTGCTAAGTGCTTTGACGCTTGTAGGGGTGGTGATGATAATAAAATAGTGTGGGCTCTGAAAGGCATCCCCAGATGTTATCCTTGGCCTCAGTGCTACCTGGAATTTCCAGCTACTCAGCAGAGACGTCCTGACGCTGGCAGCTCTGGGAGTCCAACTCTATTTCTCACTTGCCTGGGGCAATTTATTTCCTCCAGATAATTTCTATTCTGGAGTCTGAGAGTTGGGTCCCGCGGTGCTGCCCCAGCGGCACAATGTCAGAACTATTCCAAAGGACGGAAAGGCCCCTCTTCTCCTCCAAGTGTCCTCCTCTGCGGGGAGGAGGGGGGGTGCGGAGAAGCGGCCGCGAAGAGGGCGAGCCCTGCGTGGGCCGACACTCTTGCTCCCCGTGGCCGACTTGCTCTAGTTCCCTCCTCCCACCGGCTGGGTCTCCAGGTGCCTTCCTTTAATTAAAAGTCTTTAGCCTTCCGCGACACTGGCCCTCATTTGCATGGCATCCTTCCTTTTATGCAGCTTCGGTATCAGAGCGAGCCAGGAGGTTAACGGAGCGTCCTCGCACCGCGCCCCGGGACAGCCGGCTGAGCCGAGCGCCGGGTCCCCGCCGCGGCCCCCCGGGACTCCGCACGCCGCGGGGCAGGTCGCTGCCGGGTTTCCAGCCGCTCTGAGGCCCCGCCTGGCTCGCCGGGCTCAACGCGGGCGGTAGCAGAGGGGCCCCGGCTGCCCGGAGCCGGCGCGGGCGTGGCCCAGGCTCCCCGCCTCCGTGCGTTTACAGCGCGCGTCCCCTGCGGCCCTCGCAGCCTGGGCGGGGACCTCTGCGTGCCTGCAGCCGCGGGAGCTGGTCTCCGCGCACCGGGATCAAAGAGGAAGGCGGGTGTTCTCCAAACACCTGTGTTTGCCTGACACTGGATGGAGCTCCTGGGGCTATTGCTGGGCAAGTCACCACTCCCGCCCCAGGACCCAAGAGCTGATCAGAAGAAAACTGTGTTGGAGATTAGGCAAAGAACTGTGATATTAAGGTAGAAGGTGGCTAAACACTGCTGGAAGGCTTCACCTCAAGGGGCACTGGAGTTCAGAGGAAAGCAGAAAGTGAACTGCCAGTTAATGCCAGGACCTTACCTATTGGGAGGAGGGGGAGGAGAATGAGGAGCAGGAGGAGAAGTAGGAGGAAAAGGAGGGGAAAGAGGAGAAGGAGGAATGGGGGAGAGGAGGAGATTCTGATGCTTAGAAAAATCGGGCAAATTCACCAAGGGCATATAGATGATTTAAGCCTAGTTCAGCCCACCTCCTAGGCCCATCTTATTCCGCTCAGAAGGCAAGGAAGCATCCACCTTGGAGTGACCAGACCTCCTTCCCTTCCAGGTGCTCATGCTGGAGTGGGGAAGGTAGACTCAGACCTGGGAGGCTCTAGGTCAGGGATTTACTTCTGAGCCCACAGTGGGCTCCACTTTATGGTTCTGGTTTCCTTGGCAGACATAGAATTTTCTGTATAGCCTCCCCTAGTCTGTTCAGTGCCCCACCCACTGGAGTCCCTCCATCACCAGCAGCCCCAATGTCTCAAGGCTCAGGAAACAAGAACAGTCGACCCTTTTTACGTGACAGGCACAATTTTTACAGATAAGGAAGAGGAGGGGCAGTGAGGGCTGCTCTGTCTTTTATTTTATTTTATTTTATTTTATTATTTTATTTTATTTTATTTTATTTATGTATTCATGAGAGACACAGAGAGAGAGGCAGAGACATAGACAGAGGGAGAAGCAGGCTCCCCAAAGGGAGCCGGATATGGGACTTGATCCCTGGACTCCAGATCATGCCCAAAGCCTAAGGCGATGCCCAACCACGGAGCCACCCAGGCATCCCCACTCTTGTCTTTGCCTACTTTTTTACTCCTTTTGTCAGATTGATTCCGAAGACCTCCCTTCCCCCAAATTCTGTGAACTCATTTAACTCTTCCTTTCCACAAATCACTTTTCCCCTTTTCATTTCCTTGGACTAGGTGACAGATACCATGGGGTCCTGGAGTTATTGTGACTTTCTCCATGCACAGTGTCTGATACCAACTAGGCAACAAATAATGGATGAATGAATGAATGGGCTCAGAATCTGATTCAGCCTTTCACAAGTTAAAGACAGAGGAGGAAAGGGACATGGACCAACATGGGGAAGGGTTAGAGCCCCTCACTCACTGGCTTGTTTCCCCACTATCCCAAAGTCATCCTGAATGTAGACACCAGGCTGTTGTGCCATAAGACCCTCCAACAATACTCCAGAAGAAGGCAGGCAGCCTTCCTGCTCACTTTATTACGTGAAGCCCCTGGAACTGGGAGTCTGAAGGCCTCCTTTGCCTCCTGGAGCAGCCCAGACCAGCAGACAGTCCGCTGACATTACTTCAGGCCTAGGACAGGGCAGAGTGAGCTCAGGACTTATTCTAGAGGTTTATTTTCAAGGCATTTTCAGGAGCACATTCCCCTTTCCTGCTAGCTGGTGGAGCATGTAGTATAGAAATCTTCCATTAGGATTTTCTTAGCCATGGACCCCACAGATGGGTGAGCTCTCCCTTCTCCCTTGCCATGGGTGCTTGGGCAAGTTGAGGGAGGTGGGAAGACTGCTGACAGTGATGGCATCAGCAAACAGCTCCAGAACATGTTTCAAAAGCATAACCTCCTATCATCCTCACCAGCAACTGCTGATGTTTGTGTTGATCTGCTTCATGGATGAGCAAAGGGAGGCTCTGATGGGTTCAATCACATATCTGGGGTTACCTAACTCCTGAGTGTTGAGGCCAGGATGTGCGCCCAGACCCTCTCATTCCAGAGACTTCTAAGAGCGGTTAGGAAAGGCCATCTAGAAGGCAAATGGGGCCTGGAAAGGACCCTTGACTCTCCAGGCTTGCCCAGGAAAGTGGAATCTTTTTGAATAGGGCACTTGAAAGAACACCTTTCTTGAAATGGCCTCCAGTAGGTCTCTCCTCTGATTCAGACACTGTGACTATAAAGATGTATTAAAACACAGACATTTTTGTTGAGAACAGTGTGACAATATGACTTCTAGAGCCCAACAGACAGTAGCAAGCACGGGGCCATTCGATTAGCTTGCTGTCACCCAGAAAGCAGAGAGCATGACCCTCAGGGGATGGATCAGGCACAAAGTGAAGGAGCTGTGGGAGGATTGGAGATGAGGAGGGGAGGAAGACAACGGTCTGAGCAGTGAAGCCCCTGAGTGGAAGTGTTAAAAGAGGGGGGGCTGAGGGCTGGAAAAAAAGACCTTCATGAGGCAAGATCCTAAGATTGCTTGTTCCCTCCGTGTCCTCACTGCCTTGTACAACTCTTGATACATGTAGGTTCTCAATAAATACTGAACGTAGTAACTATTAAATGACTGTGCCAGGAAGAAATCCTTGAGGGAGAACATCTGGGAGCAGGAGAGGAGCCCGGCAGGCAGATCTTGTGCAGGTGAATTCTATTTTCAGACTGGCTCTTTGTGAGAGAGGGAGTGTGTGTGTAAGGGGGGTGCATGCAAGTCACCATGCTTGAAACCCTCGTTTTCTCATAGTGCCTTCTTGGTCGCAGAAAAAGAGAGGCATTTCCTAAAAGGTTTAAAAAAGCTTAGTTGATTTTAATGTTGAATATGCAGTTAGGCTTGGCCTGGGAGTGGGCCAATTCTGTGGGATTAGGTGAGGGTGCTGGCTTGGTAGAATGTAGACAGTTCTTCACTGATGAGGTGAAAGGAAATGTCTGGGTAGGTCAAGAGGCACAAGGAATGTTCATCCCGCAGGAGGGAGGCTTGTCTCCACCTAGTGCAGACATAACAGCAGCATCAGCAGTGCCAGCGGTCTTCCTGGATGACATATTCATTGAAACTCTTTAGTTGCAAGTAAAAGCAACCAATTTGGATCAATTAGAATATTTTCACTGCTAAAGCAAAAACTAGAATTTCTTCTCCTTCCTCCTCTTCCCCCGTTTCCTCTCTCCCTTCTTCCTCCTCTCCCTTCCTCCTCCTCTCCCTCCTCCCCCTTATTTCCTCCCTCCCTCCTCCTCTCCCCTCCCCACTTCTTCTTCCATCTAAATTGAGTTCTTTGGGCTTTAAACCTGCCTCTAGCCCTAACTTGGGGATTTGGTGAATTAACACATGAATTCATCCTTGGCATTTTAGATGCAACTGTGTTCAGATCTCTAGAGGGCATTCTACCAGCCACTGGTATGGAAATAACTGGGATGCTCTTCTGAGTCTAGTAGATGCTTTTTTCTGTTTTGGCTAGACATTCCAGCTGAGACAGGGGTATTCCTGGGGAAGAGGTCACGTGGCCTTTCCTAGAGACAAGTCAGGAAACATGGTGGAGGCAGTGGGCAGCCCTTGAGGTTGGTGAGACTCACTTTTCAAAGAGAAAGAGAGAGAAGGCTCTTCAGTCTTGGTCCCTGCATTTCATATCTGTGACTGCATGTACAGGAGTGTTCTTTCCATTCCCTATCTTAGAAGTCTTCAAAGAACTAGAGGTCAGGACTAGCACTGATGAAAGTTCACAAGTTTTTTGTTTGTTTGTTTCATTCCTAGCTCCTATTTCTTTTGGGGGAGTGGGATGGGGATGCTGAGCAGGCTGGGGAAAGGAGAGAGGCAGCAAACATGATGAGTTCCTGAGGACTAAGGCAAAGGAAAAAACAAATCCACTAGAAGCTGGTCTGGGTCTGTAAAGGTCTGAGCACTTAAAATGTCCTGGGATTCTCAGCCAATGTCCTTGGTGGTTTCTTTCTATTGGCTAAACTCTGCCTGTAAATCAGGCAGGTGCCACCAGGTGGAGAAGTGTCTAGATTACAACCTTATGACTCTTCCCGTGAGTGTGGGTAACTGAGAAGATACAGGGTTTAACCATCATGCTTAAAGATGTTGCTAAACGCATACACACACACACACACACACACACACACACACACACACATCCAAGATACTAATTATTGAGAAAGGACTCCTTTATTAGCAAGTATAGAGATTTATGAAAGTTACTTATCATTAATCCTCTCCAGGACTCTGTTGTTTTTTCTTGCAAAGTGATTTCTAAGTTCCCTCTAAAGTTCTAGAAGTCCATAATATAACATTTTAACAAATATTTACAAAAAAGATTTATTCTACTTTGATTTTTCCTGGCTCCTTAGGGCTGTGGGGTCTCAGCCCCATTTCCCATCTCTTTCCTTCTTTCTTTTAAAGATTTATTTATTTATTTGAGAGAGAGAGCAGAGGGAGGGGCAGAGGGAGAGGAAGAAAATCCTCAAGCCGACTTCATGCTGAGCACAGAGCCTGACATGGGGCTCAAACCCTGAGATCACAAACCTGAGCTGAAACCAAGTCGTATACTAAACCAACTGAACCACCCAGGCACCCCTTCATCTCTTCCTTTCTTATGGATTGGTTGAGCTCTGTTTCTTTTAACATCAACAACCATTTAACATCAATTTTCTCAACTTCTTTCCTCTCTATTTAAGATGTCTCTATCTCTCCACTCATCCATTCTCCCCTTTTCTCTGGTGTATTAGACACAAACTTTGTGTACTTTCTTAGATTCTTTCAACTGTCTCTTTTCTCTTTCTTGTTTGGAACCATTCCATCCTTCTACTTCAAGTCTTGATCATGCTGTGAGATTTGACATGTTGGTGGACAAATATTGAAGAGCTATTACAGATATTTGGAGGCATTTGCTTGCTGTTGGGTAAGTCTTGATTGGTGGGAAATGAGACACTGGAGGAAGATGGTCACAGAAATTCCCTATCTCCTTTCAGTGGATACTTCACTGAAGGTATGATTTTCTTCTTGCATCTCTTGCAACCAGCATGCCAAGTGAACGTGTCTCATGAATGAGGTGCTGTGTGTTCCTGGATTGTTATAAATTTTCCACCAGCACAGTCCCATTTTAGCACAGTGCTTCACACCTTCTCCTGCCTTGCTTCTATCTTTCCTTAATCCTCACTGTCCTGGGGGCTTGCACCTCTCTGCCAGGTAAAGTGTCAACACTTCAATCCTTCCCATAAGCTCTGCTTTCTATAGGATCGAGGCTGAGATAATTGATCTTAGAAGACAATGTCCCCTTCCTTTTAAGGACAATTCTCTCACTTGGGTTTTCATTTCAGTCTCTTTCTGCCTCCTCTGTGCTTCATTAACCATTCTTCAATTACATTTTTGAGATATAATCAACGTAGAAATTTTTCCATTGTTTTGAGTTTTCCACTTCTTCCTCTTTGTGGATTCCTTTCTCGTAGTCTATGAACACACTCAAGTATTTTTATGAAAAATAAACATTTCCTTTACTAAAAGTGTTAAGTTGCATATCTTAATGAAAAGATTTCTTATGAAGTTATATGTAACTGCCTTTATTCCTTTTCTAGGGCTGCCATAACAATGTAACACAAATTGGGTGGCTTAAGGCAATAGAAATGTACTTTCTAATGGTCCTGGAGGCCAAAAGTCTGAAATCAAAATGTTGGCAGGGCTATGCTTCCTCTGAAGCTTGGAGAGGAGGATCCTGCTTTGCCCCTTTTGCATTCTGGTTGCTCCAGGTGATTGCTGGCTTGTGGCAATGTCACTCCAATGTCTGCCTTTATCTGCATGGGGCTGGGGCCTTCTGTGCGTCTATGTCTTCATAGGGCATTCTCCTTTGTCTTGTAAGGTCATCAATCATATTGGATTAAAGGCCCATCTTAATGACCTCAACCTAATTATATCTGCAAATATCCTATTTCCAAATAAGGGCACATTCATTGGTGCCAGGGATTAGGACTTCAATATCTCTTTTGGGGGGACACAATTGAACCCATAACACTTAGCCTAAAGGTTCTTACTGCCAATGCATTCCTTGGCTTCTTGTAATTAGGTTCTTTTCCATACCTTGCCATTTGTAAACATCACCAATGCCAAATTCAATGGCTTTTGTTTTTTCTTTTTTTAAGATTTTATTTACTTGAGAGAAAGAGAGAATGAGAGAGGGAGAGTGAGAGAGAGCATGAGCAGGGGGGAGGGGCAGAGGGAGAGGGAGAAGTAGGCTCCCCACACTGAGCAGGAAGCCCTACATGGGACTCAATCCCACCGTCCTGGGATCATGACCTGAGCTGAAGGCAGACGTTTTACTGACTGAGCCACCCAGGTACCCCATTCAATGGCTTTTCTCAGTCCTTATCCTTGTGACTGCCTTGCTGTATTTGTCATGGTTACCTTTTGCCTCCATCCTAAAGCCCCCTGCTAACTTGATTTCCAGGTTGTTGTGCACATCTGTGGCTCCTTCTGTCCTCCATATTGTGGAAATGCCTTCTTCTATGGCTTTTCCTTCTCGCCCCATCTCCAATTCAAGATGTATTTTAGTGTTGGGGCCTTGGTCATATTCTCATCTTTCAACACACTCTCTCCTCTGGCCTACTCCCAACCTTCACGCTTCAGTGCTCTCTTCGAAGTAGATAACAAATATATCTCTCTGGTCCAACTGTCTCCAGAGCTCAGGGCGAGTACTGCTGCTTGGAAATCACTGAAGGGCCGCAAAGATAATATATCCCAAGCACAACAGATTGCCTTTACACACACACACACACACACACACACACGCACACACACGCGCGCGCACACACACACACACACACACCCTGATCAAAGAAACAACTTGTTTCTCTTCTTGGCTTTCCTATTGCTAGTAACACCCCACCCCCCTGCCCACTCTTTGTTTTTCAGGTATCTGTGTCAGTCTTTGTGAAATTGTTCTGAGACTTCCAGAAATACTGTGGCACTTTGAATGTGGACAGGCTCTCTCAAGAATGGGTGGAAACAGTTCAGTGAGATGTGCCTTATTGCCGTTATTGTGAACTCAGCTTTAGACACAAGCTGTTGAGACCTGGGGAACTCAGGCTTATACCTGATTCTGTGGGCTAAGATGCTCATGGCAATAAGAACAAAAGTATATGTAACAGCCAACTTGAGAATATAGATAACTCTGGGCCTGGTTTCAGACCCAATGAGGCCAGGGACACCCCCTCACTCATATGCTGTTGGATTTGGAACATATGACTTCCACATTAATTCTACATTTTTTTCAGAGTCTCTGGTGGAGAATCTCACACATAACTAGCTTCCCATAAATGTGGTTGAATGATGGAATTTGCTTGGGTGCTTATCTCAGCCGTAAGACCCAATAGACTTGCACTCATAGATCTGTAAATAAGCAGCTCATGCTGCTTCTCTGCAACTCAGCTCCCCATAACCTTCCTTCCCAGCATAGCGAGATAGCATAATAATGTCCATGTTTAAGATTCAGGGCTGGAGTGGACTGTAAAGATGTACCTGCTCCAATCCTTTGATTCTGTTTAGACACTGAGGGGCTTCCCCAGGGCCCCCTGTGCAGTCCCCTTACATGCTGTCTGCATTATTTTCTTTCTCCAGTTCATCTGCTTAAGTGTGTTGGGTGGGGGTGCAGTCCCATTGCACATTTTCATCCTGTGACATCCACCCATAGCACCTTGGAAATGCTGCCTAGCAGCATCTTGGTCTAATGTAGGGATATTGTCCTGAGGTGGATCACTGGGGCCTGGAGGGCTCAGCAGAGAGAGGAGAGAAAAGGAGTGTTCAGAGATTGTCGTATATCAGGGAACATCACCTCTTGTGTTCATATGTAGCTGAGTGCATGTTCTGTTCTCAATCTGTTGGGACCTTATAGCCTCTTTCAGTAAAGGAAGCCTTGGTGGTTAACCAAAGATGGGTAACAGTCACACATTTAACACCTCTTTATATAGGGGGCCTGTTACTATGCCTTGTCTTAATATAGTGGTTTATACACAGCAGGACAGAACAGGAATGCAGGGTTTATTTTATTTTACATTTAATTTAACTTATTCATAAGTGTGTGTTGGGGGCGTGAGGATGGCGTGGGTGCCCCACATGACCTGAGGTCCAGGCTTCACACAGGAAGCTGACAGCTGCAGAAGATGCCATAAGATCTGGGAAGACCTTTGGAACCTAGGGTCTGTGTTCACAGAACCCTTGAAAAGGTTCCAGGCTGCTGGTGGGTTCCAGGCAAGCGGGAGGAAGCCTGTAGGCCTTGCAGAGGCCTGGGGACCCCCATCTCCCCGACATTCAGGTCTCCCATGTTACATGACGTCTTCTCTGCCTCGGTGTCCTCTTCTCTGACCCTTGATACCACTGCATAGCAGTTGCACATTGGGCAACTGTCAAATTGGCTCTGGGGTAGGGGGATTTCTAGCATAGAGCAGGAGGGAATGGAGGCTTAGTGAGGCGTCATCCACACAAAGTCCCAGTAGGATGGTGGTGGCAGCAGAGCCAGAATAAACACTAGGCTCCCCGAGTCCACGTCCTCCCTGTGGCTGCCTTGCCATTTCCCTTAGCCTGCTACCTGTCTCCCCATCTCAGAGAGCAGTGCCCAGTGGCTTCTTGGGCTTTCCATTTTCCTCTAGCTCTGTGCTGGAAATACAGTAAGCAATGAGTTTGCTCCATGCCAGGCACCTGCTGGGCTCCAACTCATTGATTCTCTCAATAGTCATATGAGGTAGGTACTGATTTCTTCATGATGCAATGAAGGAGCCTGAACTCAGCAAGATTGGAAGGTGTCCTCAAGTCACCCAGATACTTGCTGGCTGCTGGAGGAGCAGAGGAGGGCCTCCCCAAGCACTGTGCACCCTCCACCTGCCACCCTCCACAGAGCACCTCGGGCTGAGCTCTCCATGCCAGCCCTTGCACCCCAACTGGCTCACCTGGGCAGGCGAGTGGAGACTGCACGGCTGGCGAGTGATACATGGCAAGCGTCGCCTCTTGCCTGACAGGCAGAAGATAAACAGCTCCCCGTTAAATCTCACTTAATGCTGATATTTATAAATTTATTCAGCTTGTGTTTACTGAATCGAGAGAATGCCTAATAACATAACGTGCTTCATCTCACATGTTCCTACTAATGAGAATGCAAGTATTGCTTAATTTTTTTTTTAACATTTCATTTGCTTTCCACCCCCCCCCCCCCCCCCCCCCGCCTCCTCTTGTTGTTGGTTCAGACTTTAAGTTGTTGCCAAACTCTGGAAAGTTCGGGCTTCTTAGATGTTAGTGAGGAGAAGGGCGATGTGGGCCTAGGTCTGTAGTTGGAGCTAGCCCCGTCTCCACATGCAGTTCACCCCCCATCGTCGGTGCCCACAGAGTCAGGGTGGCAAAAACAGGGAACCTGCTGAGGGAAAATCAGCCTGCTGTATTTCAGGGTGCTACATGCTCTGGGGCAGAGTTGGCAAGTGCTTTGAAGTTTCAGGGTAGGGAATTTAGGGCAGGGAGTGGGGGGATAGAGTCCTGGACTTGAGAGAGACCAGGAGGGTGGCCAGAATGACTGGAATGTAGACACTGTCTGTGGGGCTGTGGTGCAATTGTGTGTGAATGTGTGAGTGTGTGTAAGGATGTGTGTGAGTGTGTGGATCTGTATGTATCCATATGAGCTTGTGTAAGAGAGTGGGAGAGAGGGAGACTCCATTTTCCCTGTGGTTTGATCTATTCACTATGAATTTGTTAAGATGAAGGCCTTCCTCTGGCTGTTTATGGAACTAAGGTGAGCTGTGAGGGCTGCTGTAGGCAGCTGTGGGGGTGCTGGGCTGGCAGGCTGCACCGGGCCAGGGAAGGTGCCAAGAGCAGGGCAGGGGAGGCGACAGATCAGCCAAGCTCAGGAGGGTGCTCTGAAATGCATTCTGGCAGAGGGCCGAGCAGGGAGAGCTGGGCTGGGCTGGGCTGGGCTGAGCTGCCTTGGGGAGGAGGGGGTGGGAGAGAGGAGTCGGGTGGCAAAGTGCCAGGCCTGGGTGGCCTGGTAGATGGGGAGTTGAAAGGGGGAGGACACCATGGAAAAGTCTGGAATCAGGGTTGGGTGTGCTGAGAGCTAGAGCTGGGGAGGAGGAAGGTGGAGACATGCTGCCCTGGGGGGACGGGGCGGGGCGGGGGTGGGGACAGGACTGGGATGAGTGATGGCAGGTGCACAGAGACAGGGAGAGGGAGATGAGTCTGCTTCAGGGGAACAGGAGCAAGATCTGGGATGAGGAAGTGTGGAAAGGAGATGGGTGCAGGCCTGCCTGGACCCCCTGCTCCCTGCCGTTCCTCCCAGGTGGCTGCTGTCTATTCTTTCCCAGCCCCGCGTGGAATCTTCACGCCGTCCACACATGCTACTTGCTCGTGTAGTTTTCCTTCTCTTTTGCTCTTCTAAGCAATCATCCCTACCATTTCTAGTTTGAAAAAATGTATAACCTTAAATATAAAAGTTGAGTGGAATATTTCATACGTTCCTGTCCAGACACCCTACACATCCAAGCTCCTACATAGCTGTAGATACTTCTCTTATGATTCAGCTAGTGCCATCCTCCCCCACCCTCCATCCCTGTGCATTGGCTGGAGGAGAGGCTGTAAAGAAGGGGACCTGGCGCTCTGGCCCTGACCCCGTGACCTTGGATGAGCTATGGGCCTCTTTGAGCCTCATGATTGGAAGCCCCGGGCCTTCTGGTCTTATTCTGGGTGGCAAATTCTGGTCTGGCCACCATCTTCTGCAGGTTAGCAGAGCAGGAGGTGGGCCTGGCACGGCCTGTGGCAGCTCCCGGAGAGTATTTTCGGCTTTTTTCTCACTTGAAAGGCAGGACAAGGCTGTCTTTTCTGAGGCCTGGCTTATTAGGGGGTCTCTTACCTTTGGGCATTACCCAGGAAGCTGGGACCACCATGGGAACCCATGGAACCTAGAGTGAGGATGAAAGCTCTAGCTAAGTGCCAAAAATCATTTCTCCGAGGGCAAGGGTAGATGAGGTGCTGAGTTCCAGTTCTGCCCATCCCCGGGGTCATGTCCTATACAGAATCCTCTCCCTGTCTGTGTGTCAGTTTCCCCATCCATTTAAAAGTAGGTTGTCATCAGATGAACAAGAAAACCTTTCCAGCTCTAGCTATGGCCTAATTCCACAGCCACCTGCCCCAGCAGCCCTAAACCACGGGGTCCTGGCCTCTACCTCCCAGACCTGTGGGCTTCCCTGAGCAGTGCTGGGGAGGGGCAGCTCTCCTTGCCAGGCCCACCACATCCTGGTCCATCTAGTGTGCTTCCCTGAGGGTTGGGGGACAGGCAGGTGGCATGGACGTCAGAGGCCTTGGGTAGCAGACATCTATGTTTGGAGTGAGTGGAGATGCCCCAGGCTCAGCCAGAACCACTTCCTTCTGCTTCCAGTCCCCCAGATTCGATCCTTTCCCCATGCAGCCTTTGTATGTCTACACTCATACCTCTCAGGCTCCTCTAAGGATGCTCAGCCATCCCATGCTCCTCTCTGCTCTGCAGCAACAGCAGGAACTTCCTCTTGAACCCCCACCCCCAATGCCTCCCTCTGGGCTCAGCTCTGTTTGGGGTTCCTTCAGGAGGATGGGGAGGGAGACAGGGGCTCATCCCTCTCTTTTGTGCTGCCTCTCCCTCCCACTTCCGCTCCCCTCGCTGCTCCGGGTGACCTTTCACCCCTCCCTTGGATGTCCCTCAAAGGCAGCTCCTGTGGTTAATAACTTCTGCTGGCAGCCCCACACAAAGCCAGGGCCGGAAACCATTGTCCCCGGGACAATGGCCGAGCAGCCCAATAATGAGGCGGCCACAGTGTTGTCTGACATCCTACGTTGCCCTGGCAAAGGAGGAGGGGCAGTGGGGTTCGCCATGCCCTCGCCTCCTGCAGTTGAATTATTTCCCCTCGCGCATGGTGGTTCCTCTTTCTGAGGAGACTCCAGGCACCTGTACCCTCCGATCCGCCGCATTTTCCTAAGATTGCACGCTGGGTACATGTCACCCAGAGACACCCATCCCCACCAATACACACCACCCCTGCTCTGGCTCCTTTTTCCCCTCCCAAGTCCAGAGTCAGAGCACCACACAGTTTAGCACTTGATTGGTTCTGGCAAATGAATCAGAGAGGGAAGATCTTAGCCTGCTGCCTGATGGGGAGCATGTGGTACTCCGAAAACAGTGTGTGCTCTGGAGCCAGCAGGTGTGGGTTCAAAGTTTCCCTCCTCTCTTCCTAGCTGTGTGACCTTTGGGAAACTGTTTAACCTCTCTGAATCTCTGCTTATTCATTTGTAAAAGGAGGGGTGGGATGGGAGCCCAGAGGAGAGCCCTCCAAAGTCACCTGAGAGGTGAGAATCTGTGACCTCCAGCTGTTGCCACACCCTTGCTACTCTTGTGGGGAGATTTGAACACCGCCCCCACCTCCCCTGCTGTGGGAGTAGCCCTGCCTCAGTTATAACTGGACTTCGTTTTATCCAGGCCCCTGTCTTGTGACCCAAACCAGAGCGTAAATTACTCAGGGACATAATGTGTCACGTGCTGTTCCTTTACCTCTCCCCCTCGGGCCTCTGCACAGTGCTGGGCACTCAGGGGAGGTCCCGGTGAAACCACAAGAGTTGATTGCTGATATTTGCAAAAGGCTCTCAAGTGACCGTCAGCTCTGCTGCCCACTAGAATTACCTGGATAGGAACGCCTGGGAGGCTCAGCGGTTTAACGCCTGCCTTCGGCCCAGGGTGTGATCCTGGAGTCCCGGGATCGAGTCGCGTGTTGGGCTCCCTGCCTGGTGCCTGCTTCTCCCTCTGCCTGTGTCTCTGCTTCTCCCTTTCTCTCTCTGTGTCTCTCGTGAATATGTAAATAAAATCTTTAAAAAAAAAAGAATTAACTGGATAGTTTTACAAAATGTCCAGGAATTTTGATTTAATTAGGATGGTCTATGGCATTGTGTGTGTGCACTTGTGTGCACGACAGGTAGGAGGATTAATATACAGGTACAGAAACACTGATTTGTGTCCTCAGAGAACATGTCATCTCACATTTATGACAGCACAGTCCTTCTCTAGGGGGAGAAAAGGTCTATGTTGTAAGACATTCTGGGATGCAGTATTCTTTACTATGGCTTTACAGTAAGCAAAAATGGTTTAGAGCTAGGGATAGTTTTCTTTTTAAATCAACTTTATTGAGATGTAATTTGAATATACTAAAATGCACCCACTGGAAGGGTATACAGTCCACAAGTTTTGATAAACACGCACATCTATATTACCACTGCCCCCATCAAGATACAGAATAATCTATCATCCCAGAAAGGTTCATTGCAGATCTGAGATTTCGAAAGCTTCCCAGGTGATTTTGTGGCACCGCAGAGTCTGAGATGAGCGTCTGGTCTCCAAGGTTCTCAGACTGGCAAACCCTGGTTTTGAAGCTTCTGGCCTCATGAAAATCATACCCTCAGATTTTTTCTCTTTTTTAGCTCAGCCCAAACCCTGAATCCCAGGAAAGAGGCCCAAGTGTGATGACATCTCCCTTTCTTCTCCCTCTGGGTATTGTCTGTCTCTTCCTGCCCACTCCCACCTGCCCTGTACCCACCTGTGTCACTCTCCTGGGATAGACCTCCTTTTCTGCCTGCTTCTGAATGATTTGCCCATTCTCAGCAACACCTACCTTTCCCGGTCCACTCTCTTCCTTAACTTACTGAGCAAGTATTTATGAAGTAATAGCACTGGGCCAGGCCTGATCATGCCCTTGAGGAGGAAGATAAACCAGAAGCTATGATTAGGTTAGGGAAGAAGGCAATTGAATAACAGAATTATTCAACTCAGCTGGGAGAGACCTTAGTGATCCCCCCTGTATTTCATGGATAATGTTTGGGGAAGCCGGCACAGGAATTCCAGTAAGGGAGGGATAAGTAGAGTAGACTTGGCGGGAGAGGAGGGATTTGAGAAGGACTCTGGAGTTGGTGTTGCAGGGGATGTGAGAAGTCAAAGCAGGGCACCCGGACTGAGAGGGGAAGGAGACACTGATGGAAACTGGGCCCCGATTCTCAAAGGATGGGGAGGAGATCCTGTGGAGTCAGCTGCCCAGACAGCCGGCATAACCTCAAGCTGCCAGGATAGTCATCACTGCTGGGACTTGGGAGGTGACAGTTCGGTTTCCCTCTATCCAGGTCCCTTCTGAGCACTGGGTATGTGTTTTCACTTCCCCCAGCACACACGAAGTGTGTGCCTGGGGTGGCCTGAGGATTAGGTCCTATAAACCCTGGGATCTGGAGATGTTTGGTCTGGTGGCGGGGAAGAGGGGCACATTTTAAACATTAGCAAGACTATAAACACCAATGTCAATAGTAATGTGGACTTTAGAGAGAGGTAGGATTCAGTTCACCCTTTGGGTGAGCTAGGTTCTAACACTCATCCCCCAAGATAGACTGTGCCACCTAAAGAGGAAGGGATTTTCAGCTCCTGAACATGGACAGCTGAGAATGGACTGGAACGAAGATGTCAGACTTCTAAGCTTCCCTGTCCCCTCCCTGAGAGCCCACCAGGGGAAGCCAATCATCCTGGTGGCCTGGAGTCCCTCTTTGTGTCCAAGATACAGCGCCCCCCCCGCCCCCCCGGGATTCCCCCATAGTTACTGGCTGAAACATGTTTCTTTCTTTCCAGGGTAGGAGGAGCCATTTACCTCCCGGTATATAGCCACTCTAGAATTTAATATTTACAGGCAAGAATGCAGATGGCAGCATAGGTTTAAGAAAGAGGAGGGCAGCGGGGTTCCACCAGGCTGCATCTGAGGGAACTTTAGGTATCTGAAAAAAAATAGACCTGGAATTTAAATAAAAGGTCAGGGCTGCACGTATAGAAATGAGGGTTAAAATAATGGAGCAAGGCTTGTCTAGGAATATCATGAGGCTCCAGGTTGCTATGGATTGGATGTCTTGTAGGGTTCAGGGGAGGATAAAATGTGAGTGGAATTTGGCCGTGACCAGCCCTGGGAGTGGGTTCAACCGGGCCCCAGCAGCTGTGTGTCCTTGGGCATACTGTTGATTGTTTCCCCTTCTGCATGAAGGTGAGATTGTCATCCAAATATTTAAGCTTCTTCCAGCTTAGATGCACTAGAATTCAGTAGTTTCAGGATTTAAGTCAACTTCCCATTCAGCAGTGGAAATCAGAGCCCAGCTTCAAGTGTATGGTGGAGCCAGTGTCCAGTAGAGCCAGCCATGGTTACATTGGGACAGTCTAGAGGGAGAGGGGCAGAGGTGGATGATAAAGATGATTTGAAATGGGAAAGAAAAAAATGGATGTCCTCAGTTCCTTCAGTCAAGCATTGCAGAAGCTTGCTTGTCAGCCAACTGTCTGCCAAGCAGACTTGGAACGTCCCCGCAGGACCTCACAGGGGTTGCCTGGTCCATGTTCCACAAAGCAGGAACAACTGCTGGTTAATTATGCAGATGGGAGGTGAGGAGCGCAGCTGTCTTGGGAGAGAACTCATCAGAAGCTGTAACTTCTGCAGTCAGCTCCTGGCCAGATGTAGGGGACAGGCCAGAGGTCCCTATGGAATGGCTCTACAGGGTCTGTCCTGCCTGACCCTTGCTCTCTGCTGGGAGGGAAGTGCTCACTCCCTTGGCTGGCTCCATTGAACCGGGAAGGAAGTGGCAGACAGTGTGGGCTCCAGAGCTTCAGTACTCTGCTCACACTGTATGGCTCATCTCTCCAGCTGAGATCTGCACTCTGGGGTAAAGATCCCAGACCTCAGAAGGAATGCAGTCTTAGGAGACCATGAACAGCAGGAGAGCCCTTCTGATCACTAGACCTGAAGGATGCAGGGATGCAGCCATCAAGATGGAAAAGCCAGGATGCCAAATACCCCTCTCTCTCCTGGATCCCAAGGCAATCTTTCCCACTGATCCACACTGGCCTCAGAATATGTCTAAACACAGCACTCTCATCAACGGAGTGGCCACATTTGATGAACCCTTGACCTTCTCTAGACTAAGCTTAATTCCAACCCTAGAAAATGCCTTTGGTGACTTATAGGACATCCTTCCTGTGGCAACTGCACAGAATACTCTGCTGGTGGACAGGAGCAGGGTGGCCAATACAAAAAAACCTGATGCCCCACTGTTAACAATACCCACAACAAAGTAAAGCCACAAATCGCTCCTTAGCAATTGATTGCAAAAAGTTACTCATTATCACTTTTCTATTTGATTTCCTAAAAGAGCAATTCAAAATCACATAGGCATTCATACAATTTTGGTTGACACTCAAGTAAATTGCATGTAGCAGGTACTTATCAAGCACTTTTGAGGGAGCGGATGCATGAATGAATGACGAATGAAATGAAAGTTTTAGTTTTTGTTCACATCATCAATATTCTGTATTGTTTCCTGAAAAGTTTAGCTTCCCTTTGTAAATCTTTGTCAAGGGGAAGCCATCTCTCCATAGGCTGCAATATGCTGGTGCTGAGCTTTTGCCAGAGAAACATTTCCCAGCTCTGCAAGTCACTCACCCTCTTTTTCTGGGAAACACATGGGCCTCAGAGAGGGGTTTTGCAAGAAGGGTGCGCCATCCTCCCCCACCCCCCCACCCCTTGAAGTAAGAGTACAGCTGCTCCACCTTCCTGTTGTCCCACATACTCTGGGCAAAATGTGTTGGTCATTAACTTTGTAAACTGACTTTCTGAACAACTGTGGGTTATTTAGCTTTGGTGTCTATTCACACAACTCTTTCCTGGTACGTTTCCTTTCCTTTGTGTTTGCTTTGACTTATTGTAAGATCAGGGTGCAGCTCCTGAGATGTTCTGCAGGGCAAAACAATCGGGTGTGTTGTGAGGTGTGATGTAAATGAATCACCAGCTGGCACAAGGGAGCCACCTGCATTGGTGCACACTCCGATCGCCAGGTGAGGGTTTGGCATCCAGTAAGTAGCATTCATACATCTACCCAGAGAGCCACTAGCATCGGCTCATTGTTGCTTCCAGGGACTCTGGATGACCCTGGGTTTGCTGGCAGTCTTCTCCCTTACTTTCCTGCCATTCCTGGCTCCTGACTTGGACAGTGAGGACATCATCCCCCCAGGATGGAAGGGTAGGGGAGATAGGCTGGTGGTCATGACGGTGGGTGGAGCAGAAAGGACACTTTCTCTAGAAAGCACTAGATATCATAGAATCTACATGCTTGAGATGGAAGTGGTGCTATGGAGCACCTAGTCCAACATCTTTACTTCAAAAAAGAGAAAGCTGAGCCCAGAGAGGGAAGGGGCATGTGACATTAATAGAGCTCAATTTTGGGACGCCTGGGTGGCTCAGTGGTTGAGCATCTGCCTTCGGCTCAGGGTGTGATCCCAGAGTTCCAGGATTGAGTCCCTCATCAGGCTCCCCTCAGGGAGCCTGCTTCTCCCTCTGCCTGTGTCTCTGCCTCTCTCTGTGTCTCTCGTGAATAAATAAATAAAATCTTCTTTAAAAAATAGAGGTCGTTTTTGAGAAAACCAGGACTGCAATCCAGATCTCCTGACATCCAGTCTCCTGTGTGTCCCCATGTCCCATGTTGCCCTAGGAAAGCCAGTGAAGGCCAGCTGGAGGTCTCCTGAGAGCATCACAGACTTTTCTGAACCCTTGAAGTCTCAAGGTAGGTTGGACAAACTGTGAAGAGGACGAATTGGCCTTGGGTTTCTGGGCAAATGCCTTTTTATCATCCTGTTTTTAAGGCTCTGTGTTCTGACTGAACTGGAAAGTTTTGTGTACTCAAAATAGTTTAAATGTATTTATCATGCTATTTAATTCTCAAAACAATATTTGTGGGCAGAGCTATTATTTTAAATTTACAGATGAAAAATATCGAGGCCCAAAGATGGTGAGCAACTTGTCAAAGTCACACCAGTAGTAGGTGGCTGGGCAGGTGCAGGCACTTGGGCCCTTGCCCTTCTCTTTCGGGCCGACAGCTAGGCCCTCGTGCACTGTCAGTTACGTGAGACCTCTACAGATGGCTAGCGATGACTTCTCAGTGGGGGAAGGGAAGAAGGGCTATAATCTGTTTTAAACCTGAAGATCTGATCTTATTCGGGCTTTTTACAGCCTCAAGTGGACATTCTACTTCTTTCTGGGAGTTTTGGAGCTCAAGGACTGATGGGAGGGTGGGGTTTCATCTTATGTATTAAAAATAATAGAGTTTTATTGTTACACTAACTTGGGTTTGAGGCCAGTGCTGTCACTTAAAAGCTATGTGACCTGGGGCAAGTTACTTCATCTCTGAGCCTCTATTTCTTCACATAGAGATGAGTGTGCGGGAAGTTTATTGTGCAGTGCTTCTGGGCTCAGCATCTGTGGAAGAATGGGAAGGAAGCAGGATCCAGCAGAGGGAGAAGCTGAACTGTGTTGTAGTGTCCGCAGAGCTCTGAAGTTGAGATAGCCCTGCAGAGCTGTCCTGGGTTGGGATGCGAAAGCCAGTCCTTTAAAGCTCCAGATTGACCACTCACTAGATATGGGGCTTGACCTTGGGTGAGTTGGTTCTTTTCACCCAAGTGCTGTTGCAGAGAGGTCTGACAGCTGGCAGCTGAGTCCTTCAGTCTTGAAGGGGGACCAGTGCAACATGGGACAGAATCCACCACAGTCCTTTGTAGCATTTTTCTAGCATTAAGTGAAATGACTGGAATGCGTACTCAGTGCCAGAACTAGAACAGAGAAAGTGCCCAGCTGAGTCAGGTCCTTCCTCCCCCACTTCTCATCCCACCTCTTCTTGCTCTTGGTTAAGAAACCTTTCAGGTAAATATACAGGGAGCAGAATTCACAGACCCCCATGGGGAGCTCTGAGAACCTCCCTGGAGAACCTGCTTCCATTCTGGCCAAGTGGTTGCAGGGCCTATGTGTGTGTGTGTGGGGGTGTGCATGTGGGTGCCCGGGATCTCTTCCAAATAACCGGGAGCTCCCCAGGATAGGAACCATGGCTAACATTCCATTCTCACTTCCCAAATGGTTCCTTTGCTTAGCGTTGTATGTCACAATGGATATTTGTCATTCATTTGCTTCAAAACATGCCATAAAAGTATATAAGATAATGAAATTAATATGTATGGTATCATAACCAACCACAATTAGTATAAGCTCCAATGCAACCACACATACGTAAGAACTGTGCAAACTGGGGAGCTAATTGGAGTCCCCATAAACAGGCTCCGAAAGCCCTCAGACAACTGTGAAGCATGAACCACATGGAAAAATCATTATAGCATGTGGAGGGGGACTGAGGTTGACACAGTAATAGTCATGGCCACCCCATGCCAGCCATGATATGCTTGATTTTCTTTAATCCTGAGATCTCTAGTGGTGGGTGCTGTTCCTATCAACCTTACATAGATTGGAACCTGTGGTTCAGAGTGGGCAAGCCACAAATTAAGCTGACCCAGCTTCTAAGTGTCAGAGCTGGACCCTCCATCCAGGAGTCTGCCTCTGGCCAGCACTTCCTTCAATGCCCTGTTCTTCAGGCAGAGGTTCCCTTTTGGGGGTGGGGGTAGGGAAGAAGATGGATCTGAGCATCCTATGGAAAAAGGAAAAGCAGGATTGCAAAAATAAAAATAGCTTACCAGTCCACAGAGGGACTCTAGGGGAAGGCGATCCTCTCCTAAAGTGGGGGTGTGGGACTGGGGGGCAGACGAGAAGTGTCAGTTTCAATCTTCAGTCTCAGATAAGTTTAGGAGCTAAAATGAGTTTGTGAAGAAGGTCGTGGATCTTCTTCCCCAGAGACCCCTACAAATAGGCCACAGCAGCCATCAGTGGCAATAATCAGTGGTTCACTGCTCATCAGAAACCAGGGTGGGCTCAGAAAACATGGCCAGGGTCAGCCCAGCTGTCCCACTTCTGGAAGGCCTGCTTTGCCAGACACAGGCTTAGGAAGGCTGGGGGTAGCTGGTTATTTAGGCATCTTACGTTCCTTTATACCTCTCAGGAAACTTTTTTTTTTTTTTATTGGTGTTCAATTTACTAACATACAGAATAACCCCCAGTGCCCGTCACACATTCACTCCCACCCCCGCCCTCCTCCCCTTCTACCACCCCTAGTTCGTTTCCCAGAGTTAGCAGTCTTTACGTTCTGTCTCCCTTTCTGATATTTCCCACACATTTCTTCTCTCTTCCCTTTCACTATTATTTATATTCCCCAAATGAATGAGAACATATAATGTTTGTCCTTCTCCGACTGACTTACTTCACTCAGCATAATACCCTCCAGTTCCATCCACGTTGAAGCAAATGGTGGGTATTTGTCATTTCTAATGGCTGAGTAATATTCCATTGTATACATAAACCACATCTTCTTTATCCATTCATCTTTCGTTGGACACCGAGGCTCCTTCCACTTTAACAAAGGAATCTCTCCAGTGCATTTAAGACTGGACTTGGGTCATTTACATAACATCTCAGAGTCCTACCTACTGTATTAAGGCATGTGTGTGCCTGCATGCTCAGAAAGGGGCTGCTCCTTTTTCTGGAAGGGGCTGTGGGGTGTGTATTCTTTGGTGTCCTGGTTGTCCTGAAATCTGTGACAAAGTTACATGTCTATTATGACTGAATAGGTACATGCCACTAGAGCTCTTTCCAGTCCATCCTAATTCTTCCACCTGGAGAGGCCAGCTCTTTACTCTTACTTTTTCCTGACTTCTGGCTCTGGGTCCACTTCTGCTCCTTGGTTATGGTCTGTTACCCCTCCCACTGGACCCTAGTACCTAGGGCTCACCTTGGTTTTTCCTCTGTATGTTTGCCATATTTGCCACTTGGGGTTTGCTCACTCCAGACTCTGTGTACAATATGTCCTCAGAGAAGGAATGCAGACATGCACACATCAGCCCCTGGACTAGGACAGATGGAAGTACGGGGGCTTAGAAGGAAGAAGCCTGCCAGCCATGCTTGGACCTCAGATACTTCACCTGCCATTCATTCAGCTTGACTCTCTTTATTTGCAAAGCAGCAACAGTCATTTCTACCTTTTTAAAAAATTAAAGTTCAATTAGTCAACATATAGTACATCATTAGTTTCAGATGGAGAGTTCAATAATTCATCAGTTGGGTATAACACCCGGTGCTCATGACATCATGTGTCCTCCTTAATGCCCATCACCCAGTTACCCCATTCCCCCCCCATTTCCCCTCCAGCAACCCTGAGTTTGTTTCCTATAGTTAAGAGTCTCTCATGGTTTGTTTTCCTCTCTGGTTACTATACATTCAGTTTTCCCTCCCTTCCCCTGTGATCCTCTGTGCTGTTTCTTATATTCCACATATGAGTGAAACATATGATAATTGTCTTTCTCTGACTGATTTATTTCACCCAGCATAATACCCTCCAGTTCCATCCATGTCAATGTAAATGGTGAGACTTCATCCTTTCTGATGGCTGAATAATATTCCATTCCATATGCATATCCCACATCCTCTTTATCCATTCATTTGTCAATGGACTTCTGGGCTCTTTCCATTGTTTGACTATTGCGGACATTGCTGCTATCAACATTGGGCTGCAGGTGCCCCTTCATATCACTACATTTGTATCTTTGGGGTAAATACCTAGTAGTATAATTGCTGGTTCATAAGGTAGCTCTTTTAACTTCTTAAAGACTCTCCATGTTGTTTTCCAGAGTCCTGCACCAGCTTCCATTCCCACCAACAGTGTAAGAGGTTTCCCCTTTCTCCACATCCTTGTCAACATTTGTTGCTTCCTGACTTGTTAATTTTTGCCATTCTGACTGGTGTGAGGTGGTATCTCATCGTGATTTTGTCTGTATTTCCCTGACGCCGAGTGATGTTGAGCATTTTTTCATGTGTCTGTTGGCCATGTGTATGTCTTCTTTGGAAAAATGTCTGTTCATGTCTTCTGCCCATTTCTTGACTGGATTATTCGGTTTTTGGGTGTTAAGTTTGATAAGGTCTTTATAGATCTGGGATACTAGCCCTTTGTCTGATATGCCATTTGTAAATATCTTCTCCTATTCTGTAGGCTGCCTTTTGGTTTTGTTGACTGTTATCTTTGCTGTGCAGAAGCTTTTTATCTTGATGAAGTCCCAATAGTTCACTGTGTTACTGCACTGTTTGCCAAGGCTGTGGCTCAAGCTTTGGAGATGCTCAGTGGAAGATGGCTGCTATAGTCTCATTGCATTGTGATTTTTATGAAGTTACAACTGTAGGCTCCCTTGAGAGCCGGATGATAAGGAGAGATGGTGGGACGGGGAAAGCCAGCTCTCCCAGAGACAGGCAGACGCAGGACCCAGGGATAGGGCTGGAGACAAGTTCTGGGACATATCACTGCTGTGGCAGGCTTTGCATAAACCTCATTTGTCATGGAGCCCTGGGGCCTTGCTCTTGGGAGCTCACTCCAGGTAGAATGTTTGGGAGCTCCATTTAGACCCCAGGCGAAAGACCTAACTAACATTATCAGTACCCTTTTAAAATTTGAGTTGTCTTACTTCCAAAGAATCTCCTCCATGATTATCAGTTGCTTCCAACTTCTTGGAAGGGAGGATGAAAGTCGCAAAGGAGCCCTGCAGTTAGAACCTTTTGCATAGAAATAATCTGTAAATCCTTAGAATTCCTGTATCAGTGCTTCACAGTATAGCTAAGATTCTGCACAAGTACAGTGAAATGAACCATCATATCATATTGCTGCTGGTAGTAATTAAATAGTGCACCTAACAGTTGAATATACTGTGTTTGCATTTTCCCTGAATGTTGACCTCTTGAAGAAACAGAATCAAATGAGGGAAGCTGAAGATGCAGACTTTTGTGGGGACTCTGGAGAAGGATATGAGAATGTTCAAGGACTTTTGAGGTTGGAGGCACCGTTTCTTTATGACATCTAATTCCACTCTCCTTCTCATTGATGCAGACGAATCACTTGAGCACTGCTCTTGCATTTATCAGTCATGATTAAGGTCAATTTTTGGCTCACAAATAAAATGACTACAGGGAGAAGGGAGTAAGAGAGGGACATATGATAAAGGAGAGAAGCAGATGTAAGAGGGAGGAAGGGAAGCACACAGATTTCTTTAAAGACAGAACAATAGTTGATTCCATAAATAAAACAATGATCTGAGTCAGGTATTAAGGGATACTCTCGGTGGTTAGATCAGTGGTGGGTGGTGGGTGGTGGGCAGCTAGAAGAGAGAACGAAATATTTGTGAGGTCAGATTTTTAAAATTTGAGATTATATCTTCCTAAAGATAAGAGTTATGTGTTGGGGGAAGGCACAGTGATGGAGGGAGTAAGATATTTTTCTTTTAATATCACTATTATTAGTAATAGGTGGGCGTCATCCCCATCAGTTGATTGATTAATTTTATTCCTTGACCCAATACATATTAATTGAGCTCTCACTATATCCTAGTTCTGGGGTATAGTGATGAGTATAAACAGAGAGTCTCTCCTCTCAGGAGCTTATAGTTCAGGGGAAGAAATACACATGAGTAAAATTATCACACGAATGCATGCAAATCCGCATCAGTGATAAATGTGGTGAAACATGGTCTATAATGGAAGGATCTGACCCGGTGATTTCTGCAGCGAGACTTCTTAAGGAAATGATGCTTGAACCAAGATCCAAAGGACGACAGGAGCCAAGTGGGCTGAGAATTAAGAAAAAGTGAGTGGGCTGAGAGGGTAGCAGGTGCAGAGGCCCAGAGGCAGGAGGGAGCCTGGTGGGGCTGAGGCTCCCCAGAAGGTCAGTGCTGCTGGAATGAGTTTGAGAGAGACCAGAGGGAGGGAGGGGCTTGGGAGGTGGGCCTCGTTCAGGACTTACAAATGAGTAAACTGAGGCTCAGAGAGGTTAAGTGGTTTGAAAGGAATCACACAACTCTAAAGAACCAGTCCTCCCAGCCTGGGAAGCCAGTGGCCCATTAATGTTTTTCATGTATCAGGTAGTTTGTTCAGTGTGAGTACTTGGGGAAGACCATCTTATTATCACTCATTAAACCATTAACAATATTATGTATTGCTAATCAACCGTCTAGAATACACATATAACACTGTTATAATGTCTTACATTAATATGAACATTAATTACATATGTGCATCATAGCCAGTTATGACCTTGCCTAACTTCCAAGCATATGTTTCTGGTATCTTTCTGGTTAATGATACTACAATAGCAAAAATAGGAAGTCCTCTCTTAAATTGAAAGCACACCTACAACAGCTTGGGCAGATTAGCATAGTGCAAACACCTGCAATGCTTTGTAGAGTTGTATATTTGCATCACTCTACACAACAGACATGTTCTAGAAAACTCATCCCTAAGTTGAAGCTGGGCAACTCAGACCTATATAGATAACCTGAAGAGTTCCTTCTTCCAGAACTAAGCTTGATGCATTTGTATAATGGGTTTTCTTTTTTTTTCTTTCTTTCTTTCTTTTTTTTTTTTTTTTTTTTTTTTTGTATAATGGGTTTTCTTAAAGCAGAGCCTACATGCAATGTTTGAGGGCTGACTTTTGAACATTGCAACAAGGCTTTGCTGCCTTCATGTGACAAGATAGTAGATGTATAGATTGTAGACCTACATGCATACATTTTCTTTCCTTCACCTAGTGGTTAAGGAACCACCATATAGGGTCCCTCTCTAATGTTATATATAAATGGAGTGACTTTGGCTTTCTGTACCAGGCTGGAAGGCTTCTTGGCAGAGATGACACAAGATGATGGAAGCTGGATGGCCGACCTTCAGGATGTCCTCCTGTCTAGCCACGTGCATCATCCATAATGAACTTCCCTTTCCCTGGCAGGATGTGCCTTATGCTAAAAGTAACCTCTTACTACAGGCTTCAGCATCCTGCATTTGGTTCTTTTTTTTTTTTTTTTTTTTTTTCTGCATTTGGTTCTTGAGCTGCCTGCTCTCACCTGTGCTGCTTCTGGACCCCTACCTTCATGACATTCAAACTCCTTGTCTGTCCCCTGTGGTTTCTGTCTGGGCCCTTTGGCTCATCTCTCAAATGCTTCTCACAGCTTTCAACCTCCACTTTCCTCTCATTACCATTTTGTCTCTCCTCTCAGACAAAGTGAAATCCTTGATGATTTACAATGTAACTATCTTATCCTTTTTAGAGGAAGGAGGGTCAGGGTAGACATGGACAGGCGGCTAAATTAGGTGAAGGTCCCTATGATGGAGAAAGAGTTTTGGAGGCCCGCAGATCTGGATTTGAATCCTGGCTCCACCAATTACCTGTATACAACCATAGCAAGTTAATTTCAACTCTCTGAGCCTCAGTTTCCTTAACTAAAAAATGGAAAATTCTGATCTCATAGGGTTGTAGTAAGAGTATACTACGCAATCATCTAGCATATAGGAGGTGGTCACAATAACGCTCATTTTATTGTGAACATGGTGGCACACAATAGGAAAATCTTGAGGGTGAGTCTAAGAGATCAGAAGATTTCTGTCAAGTCCAAAAGGCAGGTGGAGAGACAGTCAGTCCCCAACTGCAAGAAGTAAGCAGATACTAAGCAGATGAGGCTGCTTAAGGAAGGGTGGGAGGCAGTTGTCAGATGAGGCTGGAAGGCAGACTCAGACCCCAATCACTGACCACAGGCTACCTGGGCCCTGGTGGTGATGGGTGTGGTCTTTTAAGCATGCAGGAATAGAGAAACAGGAAAAGGCTCCTCTGAGCAGGCCCTCTGGCTTCCTCTTCTAGTACCAACCCATGTCCCAGAAAGCCCCCTCCCCCCATCTGATTGGCCTGTGTTCTTGCAGCCCTGAGATTGTTTTAAATCTCACTCTATTTCTCCATTAGCTGTTCTTATTTCAGCCAAAATAACTTTGAGTCTATGTCACTTTGACTAATACGAATCTAGCGGTCACCAGTCAGCTCTTTACATTTCTAAGGCTGAGCATCCACATGGCATAGTAGCATTGGTCTCAGCAGGTCCCAAGTTTCGTGCTATAAAACTGTGATGGTTTTATTGACCAATTAACATAAGTTAATGATGATTGTTTTTATGAAAGTTGGCGGGTCACCCTCTGGACAGCAGGTTGAGCAATGTCATCTGAGTCTTAATCATAGATCATAAAATGTTAGAGCTGGAAGGGTCTCAGAAGTCATGTAGTCCAGCCTTCTCGTTTAACAGAGGAAGGAGCTAAGACCTGGAGAGGTTAAACTCTGGATTTAAAAGGCCAGCAGAATAGAGACATGGAAACACCACGAAGGGCAGGCATTTCTTCTAGGTGATTCAATAAAGAGGCTCTGATCTCTTTCCTACAACCATGGAATTTAGGCCTTCCAAATGCTAGGTGCAAGATGATGCTGGGATTGGATTTGTAAGGTCAATACATGAAGATATTTTAACAGCTAGATGACCTCTCAGATTTTGACGAACTCTGACATTCTAGGGCATTATTTGGTAAGGAACGCATGGCCCTGTACATACAATAATTTTATCTGTTTTCTTACATTCTTTTTCTCATAAAGGAGCTTCTTAACAGGGCTATGGGTTTAGCGCCGTCTTCAGGCGTGATCCTGGAGACCCGGGATCAAGTCCCACATCAGGCTCCTTGCATGGAGCCTGCTTCTCTCTCTGCCTATGTCCCTGCCTCTCTCTCTCTCTCTGTGTGTGTGTGTGTGTGTCTCTCTCTCATGAATAAATAAATAAAATATTTAAAAAAAAGAAAAGAAAAGAAAAACAGGGCTGTGCTACTCATCCCTGTTTATCCCATAGCCTTGCTTATAGTAAGTGCTCAGTAAAAGATCTGCTGAATGAGTGAATGGGTGAAAATGTCTTCAAAGTTTGGGACAGGGCAGCCCAGGTGGCTCAGTGGTTTAGCACCGCCTTCAGCCCAGGGTGTGATCCTGGAGACCCTGGATCAAGTCCCACGTCGGGCTCCCTGCATGGAGCCTGCTTCTCCCTCTGCCTGTGTCTGTTTCTCTCTCTCTCTCTCTCTCTATCTCTGTCTCTCTTGAATAAATAAATAAAATCTTTAATAAGTTTGGGACAAAGAACAGGGTCTTGACATAGAGGGCAGAGTGAATTTTAGAGCAGAATAGACTCTCACATGGTTGGCAACCCTTGAGGAAAGACCAGAAGCATATGGAGTGGGAGAGGAGGAATTAGTCTTGAATTGAAATAACGAGAGCTGCAGCCTACAATTTTTCTGAGAAAAAAAAAAAAGAGAGAGAGAAAAGGAAATATTTTCAAATCCCACTGAAGCTTTTTGGCTCAAGAAGAGAGTCTATTAAGCTAAAAAATGGAACATAAGGCCACCTTGACAGGGAAAATGTTTCAGGGATAGGGGTAAGGTGAGTGAAATAAGTGGTCCAAGGCCATGTTGCCAGCTTGAGGCAGCTCTGGCACTAGAATCCAAGACCTTTCCTGGTCTCAGCTGACCTCTGCATTCTGTGCAAATTCCTACTCTGCTAGGGAGAACCAATTTGGGAACCACTTCTCAGAGAAAGCAAGAGAAATGTGGGGAATACATTTCCGTCTGGTTCACCTCAGCAGTCTCCATTTCTCCTCCTCCCTGCTCCAGGCTTAAAGCCCCGGATGTTCCAGCCATCACCACATGCCCGCCATCTGGAGACTGTTTTCACCTGGAAGCTCACTTGCATCTCAGCCAGAGGACCCTGGCTGCGGGCACTCCTCCTCTGCTTCCACGACCTCCTGTTCCTAAAGGGAGTGATGGTGCTGATGGATTTCTTTTATCTTACTGGATCCAGCTCAAGGTTGTTGATCTGAGCAATCTTAATCATCCAAATGAGTTTGCAGCTGTTACTTCTCATCAGAAACACATACTCAGTGCGATGCATAAAGTGTTGGCTTCCACTCAGGGTGCTGAGAAGACTGGGGCCCTATCCCCAGGGCGACAATAGGAAATTAAATCTGCACCCCAGGCCCCTTTGTCAGCACTTGGGAAGGAGATGAGACACGTGTAGAGATGCTGAAGAGCCTCCTAACTTTGTTTATGGAGTGTTTCCACCTGAGAGCATTTCCCTTCCCCCCTCCTTTTCTCCCTTCCTTCCTCTTCCCTCTCTCCCCCACTTTCCCTCCCTCCCCTCTTCTTCCTTTCTCTTGTTCCCTCCTCCTTTCTTTCCTTCAACAATCATTAATTGAGCACCTACTAAGTACCAGGTATGAAGCCAGGTGTGGTGGGAGGGATGTTGTGGAGGAAAGAATACAAAAGTTGGTAGACCCTAGGCTCTCTTTGGGAAGAATTTACACAGGTCAACTACAGACAGGAAGCAAAGCTGCGTGCAGATGTAAAGATCCAAAGCTCCCATACAGAACCCACAAAGTGTCATAAGGTGGGTCCACGCAGACTGGTGTGGTTCCTTAGGAGAATGAATTCAGACACATTTGGGGATCATAGTAGCTTTGCTTTGGGGCATGGCATTTAAGCTAATCCTCCAAGTGGGTGTGCTAAAGGTGAGCAGAATTGAAGAGGATTTCTCCCTGCGTTCTCCACATCTGGAAATGGTCTTTTCCTTCTCTGATGTCCACAGGGCTTTATCTTCTCCGTCTGATGGTACCTGTGAAGCTCCAGAGTCAGCTCTGTGGGTGCCTTCTTCTCCTCAACAAGGCTGACCTGGCTGCCCCTCCCACTGGTGGCTTTCTGGGTTTGATTTCCCTGAGGATCCCAGGGAACTGGGGTCTCTGCTTCCAGAGGTTTAAAATGCAATCAGATGGCGATGTGGACTTCTATATTCAGGAAAGAGACAAGATAGTATATTTTTAAAACCGATTTTAAAATGTTAGCCATATATATCAACAGAGAGAAGCCCAATTTTAAAAGGTAGATAAAAATACCTCATGCACATAGAGTTTCCAGAGAACAGTGCCACTTGGGAGGATTTAGTGCCTTCCATCAGTTGGCCAATCTTGGAGAGCTTCATGGAGGAGGGTGAGCTTCAGTTTGGGAAGGAGGCTGGGGTGGGAGGTTGACTGGGCACATGGCACTCACCCTGCTAAGGCTCCTTGAGTCAGAGACTGTGTGACAGATGCTCCAGAGACCTCAGCAGCCAGTATGAAGCCCGGCACAGACACCATTGAGCTATGAACAAATAGTGTGGGAGACAATGGAGGATGCTAAAGGTGGGGGTGAGTGACAGGGGCTGAAAAGGTGGGCTGGGGCAGAGCGGGTCCTTGTGGACATCTTGCCAAGGGCTTTGAGGTGGACAGTGCTGCCAGTGGGAAGTCAGTCCTGGGCTGTGAGGTGTTCAATGCCCCATCAGGGCTTTGGGTGCAGATAATCCAAAGGATCAGCCCTAGGAGCCAGGAGACTAGAAGCAACTCTGATTGTAGCATCCCTAGGACCTTGGACAGGTCACCTCACCTCTCCCGCCTTTCTCACCACCCGATAATTTTCAGGGGCTTCTGTGTTCACCTCTTCCTCTCTTGTCTGGCAATGGAAAAAGGTAACTTTCATCTTGGTCATGAGGCCAGACCAGAGCTGAGTGGGCAGTTTGGAGGCTGGGCGGAGAGGCTGTGGCCATCATTGAAGGAGGAGAGGATGTGAACAAGGCACTGTTACTGGAACAAGTGAGAAGCAGGCGAGAAGCTACTGTTTGGCAACAATTTCTTTTTAGGAGTCAAGACAGAAATAAGGGGGAAAGAACAAAAGTAGCTATTTATTGGGAGTTTTAAAATGTTCCTACTGCTACATATACATTATCTACCTTATAAGATGGCTAGTGTTATTATTACCATACCATTTTTTAAAATTTATTTATTTATTTATTTATTTATTTATTTATTTATTTATTTATTTATGATAGTCACATTGAGAGAGAGAGAGAGAGGCGGAGACATAGGCAGAGGGAGAAGCAGGCTCCATGCACCGGGAGCCCGACGTGGGATTCGATCCGGGGTCTCCAGGATCGTGCCCTGGGCCAAAGGCAGGCGCTAAACCGCTGCGCCACCCAGGGATCCCTACCATACCATTTTTTAGATGGGAAAGCTGAGGCTTAGAGAGGTGTACTGCCCATTCAAGGTTGACAGTGTTAATACATGGAAAGCTCGAATTTGAAGATTTGGTTTTTTAAATTTGCCAGAGCTTGTAGCTTTGCTTTATCCTGCCTCCCTTAAAGTGATGCACCCACGAGGTCTTCTCTGGGTGTTTAAATGGTGTCGTGCTGTGGTTCTTCATGAAGGGAAGGCTGGGAGGCATCTGTAGCCCTGAGTGGGGGGGGGGTCAGACCCTGGATCGATGATCCTGTGCACATCAGGCCAGGAGAGCAGGGATGTGAAAAAGGAGAGCTGAGGATCTGCTCTCAGAAAAAGGTGGAACATAAGAGGAAACGGAGAATTTGTAAAGTGCTTTCCAGCTTTGGCCTTAATTGATTCTCATGACAGCCCTGGGAGTTAGGCATGGATTTTTTTTTTTTTCTTCAATCTCCATTTTACAGTGGAAGAACCTGAGCCCTGGAGAGGTGAAAATAATTGCCCAGGGTCAGATAGCTGGTACATGGTGGGAGAGTAAAACCTGGTTCTCTCTCCCTGGGCTCGGCTCCTTGTTGGGGTCAGACATGCTAGGGTCAGAGGCAGCAGAGCAGAGCAGGTGGAGGGTCCTGAGAGGTGAGGGGAGACAGGTCCAAGGCTCATCCTCAAAGCTCCAAGCAGGGCAGAGTCCTGGGGGCTAGACAGACGTTTGCCTGAGGGAGGCACAGACTAATGCCCAGGGCTAGAGGGCAGTGCCGGTGGCACTGAGCCCAGAAATGGAGGAGCCACCCCAAATCCAGAGGGTGAAGAGAATGTAGGGCAGGCACTGCAAGTGCTTGCCCATTGCCTGCCTTCAGGAGGCCCTAGACCAACACAGACTGTTACCGAATCATCAATGCTGATAGTCAGGGTGCCCCAGCCCTGGGCTGCCATGGGACGGACAAGAGCTTTGAGTTTGGGATTGCTCTGGATTTAAATCCCAGACCTGCCACTTTCTGGCTTCATGATTTTGTGTCTTAGTTGCCCTTTCTATAAAATAGAATAACAACAGCTTCTTCATAGTTGTAAAGCCTGAATGAGTGAATCCATATTCATGACATTAAATGAATTTCATTCATTTTATGAGTCTGCTATGTGTGGGTGCTGTGCTAGGTGTTGGGGATATTCCGTGACCCACACCGACGAGCAGTTTACAGTGTGTCCCAGGCCACCTGGGCCCCCACAAGCACTACTTCCTTCCTTCAACCTCTAAGGGACACAGTTCTTCCTTAGAGTGTGTGCTCCATTCCAGCACCCAGAAAGGGGGAGGGAGTGGATGGCGGAAAGCAGAAACTCAATCTTGTTCTGAGCCCATAGCCATGCAGGAGCCAGAATTCAGGAAGGTGGACGTGAGGTGAGGATGAAGTGGAGGGTGGCACCCCGGTGGTCCTTATCAGGCTGGCTTTGCACCAAAGCTCAGAGAGCTTGACAACGATGATCTCAGTAGTGTTCCAAACTTCCTGGGGGAGACCAAGGGCAAAGCAGAAAGCACTGGAGTGTACTTGTGTTGACAGCTGAAGGATCCGAGTACCTGGCTCGGGATCACAGGCTGCAGGGATGGCTAGGCAGCACCCAGATTCTGAAGGCCCCTGCCCTGGGCCCCCAGGCCAAGTTTGCTGACCACAGAAACTCCAGAGAAGCTCCTTTTCCTGATCAACAGCCTGCACTGTGTGCTACATACTTTTCCATATAGGTAACCTTTTTCAATCTTTCCAGGCCTGGACACAGGGATTAATTATCATTCTCATTTTCTAGATTAGGAAACCGAGGCAAGAAGAGTGAAGTGGTTCTCTTAAGGCCACCCAGCTTCATCATAATAGTTGGTATGCAGGCACCCCCCCCACCCCCCACCACCACCATCTATGCTCAGTGACTGGAGACTTCATCTCCAGGCTGGCAAACAATGTGGACCAAGATGACCCCACATGACCTCTATCCTGCATCTGTTCACCTGCAGTAGGCAGCAGGGACAGAGGCGGGGACCAGAAGGACAAGGTGTCAGACCACAGGTTCCCCAACAATTCGGGGCGCTGAAGGTGCTGGCGGAGGAGAGCATGGTGTGTCTCTGCTCACCATCCGCTTTCTGCTCTGCCTCTTGACCAGACACCTCTGTCTCCTCCTTCTATTAGCACCTCTGGATTCATGTTCTCTCGTTTCCCTTGGCGCCTCTCTGCATCCGGATTCATCCCTGGCTGTCTCTCTCACATTCCTCGCCTCTCCCTTTGCTCCCCGCCACCGCCTCCTTCGCCCCACCAGCCCCCCTCTCCCCTTCCGCACTCCTCCCTTTCTCAGGCTCCCTCCTTTCTTCTTTGTCTCCCCGATCTCCTTCCCTCCTTTGCCACCGGTTTCCTTCCCCGCGCGCTCCCCGGCCTCCCCCTCCCCGCCAGCGCCTCCATCTGCGCCCGCAGCCTCCCCGCGCCGCGCGCCCCGCCCTGCCCGCTCCCAGCCTCTCCCCCTTCCCGCTCCGCTCTCGCTCTCGGTGATTTATTACTTGCCCTGCTGCTTCTGACAAACTATTTGTAGGAAAATGAGATTTGGTCCGCGCTGGATGGCTCCTCTGGGAGGCGGGCGTGGGGGTCGGGTGTCGGAGCCCCCGTGCGGCCCCCCCACCGGAGCCCACGGCGCTTACGGAGCTCTTTAAGATAAATGAGCAAAATTAAGAGACTCACTGGGGGGAGAAAACACTGGATGGCAGCGAGCGACAGCGGATGGTACATGGCTTCCTCCCAGAAATTCATCCACGTGCGCCCCACTGGGGCCTCCCCCATCCGCGGCCCCCGCCGGGAACTCCGCCCCCGGGGAGAGGGACTGCCAGCCCCGGGGCGCCCGTCTTCCCGCCCCCGGGACGCGGCGCGGCGGAGGGCAGGGACCCTTCTAGCGAGGCACCTGCAACAGACTGGGGGTGGAGCGGCAGGTCCCTCGGGAGGTGGCCGGGAAGGGAGGGGACGGAAGAGGGTGAGTAGGTGGGCGTCCCCGGGCGGTGGCTCCGGCCCGCTGGGTGGGCGCGTGGGCGGGCAGGTGGGTGCGCGCGGATGGGGCGGCAGCCCCAGGCCCCTGGGAGCCCAGGCCGCTTCCGCCGCCTGCAGTCTCCTGAGCTCTTGGCACCTGGACGAGGCTCGCGCGGGGTCAGAGGCACCACTCAGGAGGGGACAGGAGGCAGGGGACGCTCGGGGCTGGGTTCGTCTGGGTAGCTGGCTGTAAGCGCCCTGAGGGCAGGCGGTGGGTCTGCGGCTTTGCCTGCAGTTCCTCGGGGTGGGCGCACCACCGCCTGCGCGCCCCGGAGCCTTTGTGCCGGCGCCCACGCGGCAACGTCTTGCAAGTTCCAGGCTCCGTTTACAGCTCCAGTGCGATAGGGATTGGAACCAGTTTTTCCGTCTATTTCCCTCCCTCTATTTTTTTTTTAATTTTTTATTTATTTATGATAGTCACACACACACACACACACACACACAGAGGCAGAGACATAGGCAGAGGGAGAAGCAGGCTCCATGCACCGGGAGCCCGACGTGGGATTCGATCCCGGGTCTCCAGGATCGCGCCCTGGGCCAAAGGCAGGCGCCAAACCGCTGCACTACCCAGGGATCCCCTCCCTCCCTCTATTTTAAAAGCAATACGTTTATTTTTCTGTCAAACATTAAGAAAATAGAGATAGGCATACACGAGAAAATAAAGATCACTTGTTATTCTGTAGTTGGGTATTGGTCCTAATTTTCAATATATGTATAGTTAAAAAAAAAAAAACAGCGTACACAGTTTTTCGACCTGTTTTTTTTCCACTCAACGTTATATTGTGCATACTTTTTTATGATAGTAAGTATTCTTCTAAGATTTTATTTTATTTTGAATATTTTATTTATTTATTTGCACCAGCAGGGGAGGGCAGAGGGAGCCTGATGCAATGCTGGTTCCCAGGACCCCAGGATCATAACTTGAGCCACCTAGGCATTCCTTGTTTTATTTTATTTTTAAAATATTTTATTTATTTATTCATGAAAGATACAGAGAAAGAGAGAGAGACAGAGAGAGGCAGAGAGAGGCAGAGACACAGGCAGAGGGAGAAGCAGGCTCCATGCAGGGAGCCCAAAAATGGAAGTCGATCCGGGTCTCCGGGATCCCGCCCTGGGCCTAAGGAGGCGCTAAACCGCTGAGCCACCCAGACTGCCTTCTATTTTATTTTATTTAAGAGAGAGAGCATGAGTGGGTAGAGGGAGAAGGAGAGAGAGAATCTCAAGCAGGCTCCACACTGAGCTGGGATCCAGACCTCAGGGTTCCATCTTAGGACCTTGAGATCTCATGATCTGAGCCGAATTCCAGAGTAAGGCACTCAACTGAGTCACTCAGTTGCCTCTAAGATATAATTTTAAATGGATATTGTGTTTTATTGAATGTTTGCATGTTCTATATATGATTGTTTTTTAACAAGGCACCTATTTTTATTTTGATTACTTTGAAATTTTTGCTATTATGAAGATGTGCTAACCTTATATTATCCAAACCAGGCCTTTTTTTTTTTTTAAATCATGATCAGTGATAAAAGCAGTGATTTAGTAATTTCTGTTCTTTCCTGGCTTATTAGGAATAAAATGTGATGTATTTTAAAAGTTGACAACTCCATGGGGCCTAGTCTGAGAGCCCGGCCTGGATCAGCCCTTCTAGAAACTTCATAGATTTTCAGACCCCTTGACTGTGCAAACCAAGGTGATCTGAGAATGTTCTGGAAGCAAGAGACATAGATATGGCTTCAGCTGCTATAAGAACCCAAATAGATATGGTATTTGGAGAAAAAGATTATTCAGCTTGAATATTTATAAGACATTTTCAAATAAAATGTGAGCCAAATTATAATAACTATAATACAGGCCAAGTTACCTCATACTAATTTCAAGGTGTACTAAAATGTAAAACTTGAAAATGGTAGAGCCATCCTAAGAGTCTACAATGAAAAGTGCCTACTAGCATATGAGTGGAGAAGGAAAAAGAGATTTGAGGTATAAAAATGTTAGAGAAAAAAAATCAGTATTTAGGGATCCCACACAGGTAATCCAAGTGACAGGACATTTTTGAGGTGGAGGTCCACCTCTCTCCCTTGAAAACCTAGGCTTTGCCCATCTGTGTGTCTGTCTGTCAGTTTGGAGAGTGTGGGTCTCAGGAAGGCTGCAAGATAATGTAAAGCAATTTGATTCCTTGTTGTTTGGGTTAATGTAGCTCTCAGCACTGTTACTGTAAATAAATGAAAATGTTCCTGTCATACGGAGAATCCTATAAAATGCAACCCTTCCAATCAATCTGTTTCTTGGGGCCTTTGAGGACACATTACATCACTTGTTATAAACTTCATGTCCTGAGCAGCTCTCTCTGAAGCAACAATGGAAGGAGAGAGGAGTCCATGAACTATTTTCAATATTCGGAAAATATTCGGATTACCTACTAGAAGGTATCTTGGCCTAATAAAATGTCAAGGGTTTTTCACTTTCTGTTAATTTATACCAGCTCGATTTGAGGATACTTATTATCTCAGAGATCGCTCCGATTGACATTTCCCCAGGTCTTCGATTCATAAATGAAAGGGAGAGCCAGTTGTTTAATAAACACAGTCTATTTTTCCTAATCACGTAGGAGTTCATGGCTGGATGCATAAGGGAGAGGGTCTTTGATGGAACAAGCTCGTGAAGCCATGTATAATGTCATCATAGTTCTCTACTGTCCAGCTGCCATTGAGGCAAACCCTGCCCAAATAAGAGGGCTCTCTTGATCCTGAACTGGACACTATGGTGGGGATTTTCTGGGAAAGTCCATCCAAATCTCTTTCCCCCTCAGATCATGAGGAAGAGAGGTAGTGTATTGAGGGTGAGGTGGGCAGAAGGCATCCGTTGATGACTGGGGAAGAGGGCATATGACAAAAACAGGGATCCTAGCCAAAAAAAAAAAAAAAGATGATTCATAGCTGATTCAATCTGGAGGGCCCCCCGCCACTTCATTTTATTAGTAAGAAAAGATTCAGTGGGGGGCGTGGGGGGAGAGAAAAGAAATTAAAACACCATCATCCCTTTAATACGGTCCAAGATTTACTCTGCATAATCCAGCCATATTTTTGATAAGAAATTCATGGCTCCTCCGTCCCCAGTAACAGAACGGTGATCTTTATGGGGCCGGTGTGAGGAAGCTGGCGGGCACGGCCCCCGTCACATTAAACTGTCTCGGTGAAGAGGCAATTTGTTTGATATTAAGAGTTATAAAAATATCAGCACAGAGCGGTTATGTCGGGGATATTGCACAAGCCAATCTGAATTTTAATGTAGTGTGAGCAATAAGCACCGCATTCCCCATGCCCATGCCACACTCCCTCTCTGCAAATATTTGAAGAGAAAAAAAATAGAGGTTTTGAGTGTCTTTCTCTTTTCCACTTCTGCCTCATACAAGCTCATTCCTCACTGGATGTATAGGAGCTGGCAGGGGTTTCTGGGTGTCTGGAAGCCCACTGCATCCTTGGAATTATTAAAGAGAGAATTGGAAACGTGACCACATGGACCAGCTTCCTATCACCCCTATTTGTGCCCCTCATCACTCACACAAGCAGCCATCCTAGTGCTGCCCAGGACTCAGCCCCCTCTGCCAACCAGTGTCTCAGGATTTTTGTCTCAAGTGTCTTTAGTTTCTTAACCCAATGGAATGTCATTTCCCAAGCATCTATACCCCTCCAAATCCACCCTAAAATGCCCTTCTTATCTTCTTACCACACTCTGATCACATCCCATTCCTTTATCTCGCTTAGTGACCTATAGGTGCCTACTCTGACCTCTGCTCTCCATCTCTTCTATCAGTTTTCTCCTTGTTTCATCATTTCTCTTCCTTCACCTCCCAGTCACCTCTTCCCAGACTCTTTCCCCATAAATATCCATTCAACCTTACCGATAGATCTTCCTGAAATATGCTAACTAATTAATTTCACTTCCACAGGGTGTCTACTCTGTGTCAGGCATGGGGCTGGTAGCTGAAGGAGACACAAACATGAACCAGCCCAGGGGCCTCTGCCCTCCAGGGACTCATCATGGTTGGGAGGGTTGGGGGATGCAAGTGGCTGAGGGTGGGAGACAAGCACTCTGGGTGGTGTGACATGAGATCCCTAAGAGAGGTCCAAACAAAGGCAGTGAGAGCCCAAGGCAGGGTGTGACACGGTGGTCTCAGGGGCAATCAGAAATGTATCACAGAGGGGTGGCTTCAAGATGCCAACTGACGGGTGACAACTGGAGGACTGGGAGGAGAAGTGTAGCTTGGTGGGAGGGATTCGTGGGGGAATTTTTAAGAAATAGTGAGTCTTCCAGTTTGGCTGAAGAGACTCAGAGAAGTTCAAGGATGAACCCAAGCTACTGAACTGTAGAGTCTGATCTCATGCCTGGGTTGTCTGATTTCCCAGGTCAGGACACTTCTCATTACACTACAGCAGGAGCTTTCCAAGTATAGTCTGGGACCCCAGACTCCCTGAGGCCCTTGCAAGGGTTCTGTTGGATCATTTGTCTTTGCGTCTCTTATTCTATCATGAGTATACAGTGGGGTTTTCTTTTTTTTTTTAATTTATTTATGATAGTCATACAGAGAGAGAGAGGCAGAGACATAGGCAGAGGGAGAAGCAGGCTCCATGCACCGGGAGCCTGATGTGGGATTCGATTCCGGGTCTCCAGGATCGCGCCCTGGGCCAAAGGCAGGCGCCAAACCGCTGCGCCACCCAGGGATCCCTACAGTGGGGTTTTCTATTGCACGTTTGGAAGCTCTGCATACCTCAAATGTGAGCCAACCTTTTCCAAATAACCAACGCATGATGTTACAAATCATGCATGGGCAAAACATCCACTCAGAGTGGAAAGTAGATCCATTCATTTAAAGTAAGAGGGTATAAAAACTTCACTGATATAATTTCCATTTCACAGCACAACTAAACTTTAAGAAACTACCATTTGTTGGGGCACCTGGCTGGCTTGGTCGGTGGAGTACACGACTATTGATCTCAGGATTGTGAGTGTGAACCCCATGTTGTGTGTAGAGATTGTCTAAAAATAGAATCTTTAAAGAAAATAAGAAACTATCATTTGTTGAATTGTGAGGTAGTGTCAGAGAAGAATAACCACAATGATCTGAAAAGGTGATTAGTACACTCCTTCCCCTTCCAGCTACATATTCGATTAAGGCCAAAATTTGTCCTATAAACCTCAACCAAAACAACATATCACAACACTTTGAATGCAAAAGCAGGTATGGAATCCAGCTGTCTTCTATTAAGCCAGACATTAAGGAAATGTGCAAACATATATAATAATGACACTCAGCTCCCTATTTTAAAAAATATAGCTATTTTCCATAAAAATACATGACCAAATTAAAATGGGTGATTTTATTATTGTTACTTTAAAATGAATTAATAAATATGTGTTTTTAAAATGTCTCACTATTGATTTATAATATAAATATTGATACCTATAATCCACACAAATAAATGCTTTTGGGCTGGCTCAAAATTTTTTTAGAGTGTGAAAGCATCTTGAGATCAAAACTCTGAGAGCCTGGGACCAGAGTGTGTCTCTAAAAGCTTGTTAGTCATAAGTTTGGCTGAGAGTTTGGCTCAGAAAATAATGGGCCACTGCTTGCCTCTACCTCCCTCTGTCTCTGCTTCTCTGTCTCTCTTGTTCCCATATAGTTCCTACCCCCACCCCCACCCCCCCTTTACACCAGCTTATCCTTGAACCCATGCCCTCCATCTGGAAGCTTCCTCCCTCTCCCTGCTACCCAACTTCCCTTTCACAGCACCTTCAACCCGAGCACCTTACTCCCTCGCTTTCTGCAGATTCCTGATTCAAACCACTTACATTCCTCCTGATGGCCCCCCTTTCTCCAACTGCTCTTATCTTCCTCACCTCAAACTCCCTTTCTAATCTCCCATAATTCTTTCATGGACAAGCTCCCTGTTTTTTCTACCATTTATGAGGCCAGGCATGCTCCTCGTCTTTGCTCACCAGCTTCTACTCAAAAAGATCCTCCTAGTCCACCCCGGTGTCAGTGTCAACCTACCTCATACAAAGGTGAAGGACGTTGTGGGTACATTGGAAGGAGCTTGGGTTTGGAGACAGGCATCTCTGGGTCAGAGCCCAGCTTTGCCACATATTAACTAACAAGACTGCTTCACCAGATCACTCCATTTCTCTGAACTGCAGATCCTTCTTATATAAAGTGAGGATCATACCACTAACCCTGTAGAGCTTTTATGGAAGTTAAATCAGAAAATGCATATATAGTAGAGAGTAAGTGCTCCTGAAAATTTGCTATTATCAGAGAGAAACATATGGCAATCAATAAATATGAGTTTTTACAAACCAATTATTTGTCTTGATAATTGTAAGTTAAGGTAAATGACAACCTAGATCATTATTTCTCAGACTTCCGCATACAGTAGAATCACTAGAGCAGCTTATTGAATATACGGAGGCCCCTCAGAATTCCTATGTGTAGTTTATGGGTGGGCTTTGCACATACATATTTTTTAACTAACTTTGAAGCACACTAAACACTGGCCCATATATTTCCTGAATTTTCCTGAATCTTATACTGTCTCATTATTTTCTGAGATTTCCCTGTTCTCAAAAACCTGCCCAATTTGTACTTGATGATTTTTAATATCATACATTTTCATATGCATTATACGTATTGAATATATATATTGAATATTGCATACGTATACGTATTGAATATTGAACAGGCTTGCATTGTTTTGCCAAGATGTCACTAAGCTCCTCCTTACCCCCAACCCCCATCCTGTTTAGCAGAGCAAGGAATGCAGGGCAGTTTAGATAACTTGGGTATGATTTAATGTTGTAGAACCTTTATTTCTATACTTTTAAAGTGAGAACGACCATATTTCATAAGGATGTTGTGTGAATTATGCAGGCTAATGTGTGTGGGGGTCTTGTGTGACATGCCATCCAAATGATACTTTTAATTACTTGCTTTTGTGAAAAGCCCATTTGCCTATCTGAGAAAAAAAAATCTCATCTCCAAGGCTTCCCATATTTAGAGCTGACTCCCTACCACTCTGAGGACAGGGCTGGCTGAGGGTGGGCTGAGCAGATACCAATG
This sequence comes from Canis lupus baileyi, assembly GCF_048164855.1. Lineage (NCBI taxonomy): Eukaryota > Metazoa > Chordata > Mammalia > Carnivora > Canidae > Canis > Canis lupus. The sequence continues at coordinate 27,521,626 of NC_132849.1, read as the reverse complement.
ACTAGCTTCCTGCCACATGCTCCCTCTGGCATCCAACCCTGACTGAACAGCCTCTGAACAAGCACTGTCTGTACTCAGCCTTCTCAAATGTATTCAATGCTTTGGAAGCCAATCGTCTTGTTTTTCTTTTCTCCCTAGTTCATTCTTTGGACTTGCTTGATGTACCTTGACCTGGAGGATTCCTTATGTAATCTGGATGCTCCTTCACCTTGCCTCCTGTGGGTACAATGAGGTCACAGTGATCTGTGTGCCTGGCTCCTGGTACTGGAGAGCTCGCTGCTGGGAACTTGAGGCCATGATCCCCCCTCCTCCCACCCCTCACCGCCCTCATGGCTCCTCCCATCCATCTCAGGCACTGCCTGGGTGTGACAATGCTCTCATGAATCTCTTTGCTTTTCTCATCGGTTGATGCTGATTGCCTGTTGGCTGTGTCCCTATCGGCACTTTGCTCAGGCTACATCTTGAAAGGTGGCCATCACTGCTCACTCAGGATGGCCATTTGCCAAATATCCACAAAATAGGAGAGGCAAAGCCTCTGATTCCTCTGTGACTCCTTTACAGAGCTGCTTGAACACCAAGATGTTATAGCTCTTTTAACTATGCACATACATGGTCTTTCCTCTACAGAAGAGCATCCAGGCCACTAAGATGACTGGACTGAGTGAGTCCCGTGTTGGCCTTGTTCTGTGCAGAGCCATATCCATGTGTTGCTTGGTCCTGGGTCCAGACTGATTCAGAATGGAGGTGCATTTTCCCCTCGGGATCTACATCCTGAAGTTTTTCACTGCAATTTGACCTCCTTGAAGACCCCATCAATGTCACCAGACATGCCTGTGTATGTCCAAATCCCAAACTGTTTTCTCAGGAAGCTTCATAACCCTGCATAAACCAGTCAACACAGACTTTGAGCAGTAAGGGTTGTCGGGAACCCAAACGCTCATCCCAAACATACAGTTATACCCAGAAAGCATTCTATGTGGCAAGATCCTCTACCGCATTCTTCATGTGAGGAGCACTTTTAGGTAGCACTTTTCAGGGTTGGAATCTGTAGTGGGGTGGGTGATAAGGAAAATGAGCTGGCCTCGCCTATGTGAAGAAATTATTGTTTCTTTCTTTTTTGTTATTTATCTGTTTCTTTGGTAGATAACATCATAAGGTAAACATGAAAGAAGGAAGGAAGCTTTGAAGCATTCTCTAGACAGAGGTGAAGAAAAAAGCTAGGGAGCATAGAAGCAGGAGAAGCCACCTTGCTGAGTGGGTGGGCCAGGACCATTTGTTCCCACAGGCAGGGTGTGAGGTCACCAATGATGCCCTGTCACAATCCCTGAGTGTCATGCAGTAAAGGGCAGTGGTCCAGAATCAGGAGAAAGGGAGAGAAAGTACATGGTGTGAGGGTGAAGAGAAAGGAATAGTTTCCAGATTTTTTTTGAGGATGAAACAAATGAAGAATTAAGAAGAGCCTCCAGCCAGTCCTCAGAATTACTTTGTTAACCTTGGGAAGATAGAATGCAGATGACCCTTCCCCTCCAGAAGAAGTCAGTACAGAGTCATCCATTCATTCTCTCATCCCTTCATCACACACATGAATCCAATGCTCACTTGCCAGCACATCTGTATCAAGGAACTGGCAAGGGCTATCCCTTGCAGGTATCAGGGCCAGTGAAAAGCATGAAGGAAAGCCAGTTGCTTCCAGGGCAGAGTATGTACCTGGATCAGGAGTGGGCCATGAGATTGGAGAACCGGGGTCTGGGAGCCCACGCTGGAAAAAAACAGGCAGGATACAAAGAAGGAGTAGATGCCAAGAAAGGAGAAAAATGAAGAGCAATGACTATGCGGTCCTAAGGCTAATTGCACCTCTAGCAATAAGCGGGAAGGTGGGAAGGGGCCCTGGTTTGGAAGGAAAAATAACAAGCTCTGCTCTAGACAAGTTTTGTGGCAGGGGTGGGAAGGTCAACCAAATAGAGATCTTCCAGACAATAAGAAATATGAGATAGGAGAGGGCCAAGGGGTCAGGGTTGGAGTTGTAGGTTGGGCAGCCACAGGATTATGGGAACAAAGCAGAGCTGGTGAGATCATTTCCTTTGTCTGCTTAAGAAATATTCGAGTGCCTCCCACGTGCCGGGCACGTAGCTGAGACCTGAGGATACTTGCTGTGATGAATCTGGCAGGGAAGGTGTCCTGAGTGGTTTGTGTGGAGGGGGAGAAAACTGTCAAGTTAGGAACTGGATCAGGAGAAGGAGTGCTCATCAGACTGGGCGGTCAGCCTGGGATGCAGGATGCCAGGAGAGGATTGGATAGCACGATCGATGGGTTAGGGCTTGAGTTGACGGGCATGGAACAGAAAATCCAGGCCGCAGTGGCCCAAATAAAGCAGGAGTTTGATAGTCTCTCACAAAACAAGGGATGTGGATGTGATAGCCCGGCACTGGTGTGGGAACTCTACCAAGTCACTGGAAACCCTGGCAACCTGCCCCTTCAGAGCCACATCTGCAACGGCTAGCATCATGCGAGTCAAGAGTCAACCACAGTCCTGCCTCCCAATCCTAAACCTTGCGTTTCTTCCTTCTCTGGTTTAAAGCTGTTTTTCGGGACACCTGGGTGGCTCAGCAGTTGAGCATCTGCCTCGGCCCAGGGCGGGATCCCGGAGTCGTGGGATCGAGTCCCACATCCGGCTCCTTGCATGGAGCCTTCTTCTCCCTCTGCCTGTGTCTCTGCCTCTCTTTCTCTCTGTCTGTCATGAATAAAGAAATAAATAAAAAAATTTTTAAGCTGTTTTTCAAAGTACATCCCATGGAGCCCTAAGCTACTGTGGAAATATCTCAGGGGCAGTATAGGGCAGGTCAAGGGGTCTGGTCCTCAGCACTTGACCACATTTTTAACCAAGGCATTTATATTTATGTATATTATATATGATTATATATGTTTTTAACATCCCCTGAAAAAGAATGACTGTTTTCTGGAAAACAAGTTGCCCAAACAGCTCTTTTTTAGCCATGAGCATGGGCTCATTTGCTGGGACCACTGCTGTCAGACATGTGCTCTACCCAGGCCCCTTGCTGGTGTGTGTGTCTGTGTGTGTGTGTGTGTGTGCGTGTGCATGTTTGCACATGATAGCATGCATGCCGCACATATGTGATTGTGCACATGCACTCACCTGCCTGTCTCTCTGTGCCATGTACCTTTGCTCCCCTCAGTGACCTGAACCCAGCCCTCTCTAAAAGCTCGTCATCCTGTTACCCTAAAGCATCCCTTACCCATTCCAAATCTGGGGTCTTCTTTTAGATTCTTGGCCTGAAACACAGTATCTGTTGAAAGTTCATCTAGGACTTGTAGCTGCGGGGCATGTGGGCATGTGAGGTGGGGAGGGAAGAGAGGCTGAGGATGCCAAGACATGCTTGCTTCCAGGAAGGAGGGCTGGTGGGCATGGGTGGTGGGGGTGGCAGGCTGAGGGTGAGGGGATCGAGAGGATTCCACTTGTGAGACTGCAGTCCCAGCTGCTCATTAGTGTTGTCACTTGGGAGAGAGTGGGTAAAGGCCCTCGCCTTTGTTAAGAGTAATTTCTGTGCCTGACCTTGTTCCAGGGGCTGTCCTATAATCATTTGATCTTTATACTGACCCTGCAAGGCAGGAAATTTTATCTCATTTGCAGACAAGGAAATCTTGCTCTGTTTACATATTAAGTCGGCTGCGGAAGCCAAAGGAGGGGACATGTAAGGTAACTTACAAACCAGAAGGTGTTGTCCATGGGTTATTATCACTGGCTAGCTTCAATGCCGTGCCCAAGAAAACTTGCTTACCACTGAGGGGGGCACTTGACAGGATGAGCCCTGGGTGTTATTCTGTATGTTGGCAAATTGAACACCAATAAAAAATAAATTTATTATTCAAAAAAAAAAAGAAAAAGAAAACTTGCTTACCTTCTTTCTGCCCCCAGTCTGCTGAGGAGAATGAGGGGTGGGAGAAGGCCCAGCACCATGTTTGCATTCCAAGGGAGTGATAAGATCCATAGGCTGCTAAGCACACCTCCAGACAAGCAGCACAGAAAAATAAGCAGACTTGGGTTTAAACCCCAGAGGGACTTTTGGACTGGTTACTTAGTCTCTCCAAGCCTTAGTTTGTTCATCAGAACAATGGAGTCTATAATAGGACCCACCTCATGGGGTTGTTGTGGGGAGTAAGGAAGTGAATGCATGCAAAGAACTTTGCACTGTCTGTCATATAGAGTAGGCCTTACTAGCTATTAGCTTTGGGTATTCTGGTTTTCAAATAGGGAAACTGAAGCACATTTGCTCCCTAATCTCAATCTGAGAGAAAAATGCCTCAGCAGACTTTGAACTGAGATCCTCAGAGTTCTGACTGTTTCCCCCTGTGCCTCCCCTGCTCCCTGGGGCCACTTGTGTTTCTGCACATGATGTGTGGGAAGTACCACTGCGGGAAGGTATGAGAGTGAGCCTTTATGGCCAGAGGAAGGTTTGGAGTAGAGTTTCCTGTCTCAGGTCTCATTTCCTAGCCTGACAAGGTGGATGCAACTCCTCCTTCCTTAGTGCCCACCCCCCCAACCACCCGCCCCCCCCAACCATCCTCCCTTGGTGAGGGCCCTGTTTCCACTCTTGGCTATGAGAATAGTAGCTAAGAAACTCTTTCCGTCTCGAATTTCAAATTTTAGTCATTTGTAATCGCCTTAGAGTTTATCCACAAGGATGAGGCTTCCTTTATTTTTCACAGCCCCAAGATAGGATCTCGTAAAGTCTTTTTATCTTTAACTTAGAAAAAAAAAATCCATGGAATTATTTTTGAGGCAGATAAGCGCAAATGAGTGGATATGAGAGAGAGAGAGAGAGAGAGAGAGAGATATGTTTCTTTGCTGCTCAATGTACCTGAAACAGTTAGGCACTGTGGGTTTGAGACCATCCCCTGGGGCGCTGGTGACTGATTCTAGTGTGAAGATCCCCCCATTACACCTTAGAGCAGTGAGCCTGCCCTGGATAGAGATGGACCAGGATAGATTACAAGAGGTATGGAGTGGGTAGGGTTGTGTCACTCAGGGGACACAGGTCTTCCAGCAGTGTGATCATGGTACTTTCCACAAAACTGAAATGTGGGTGTCTCTGGAACCTTCCTAAATGGAAGGATTTGAGTAAAAAAAAAAAAAATCTCTACCATGTGACTTCAAAAGGCCCCAGGGAAATGTAACTCATTTACTGACATTAACCATTAACATTTAGACCCAGAAAAGTTTACAGGACCCATGGCATTGGATTCTGGGACGGCAAGGAGGTGGTGGGACAGAGGGAAGAGCCAGGCCAGAGTCTGACAGGCCAGGTTTGGAGGCTCAGGAGAGGAACACTGAACAGAGGGACAATTGGATGGGAAAACTGTGGGTGGGCTTTACTTTCTCCTTGGGCTCATCCATTGTTTTCAAGGCAGAGAGCCTGGAAACAGAGGTGCATTGGATTGTGGTAAAGATGAAAAGGGAGAGAAATTAGGTATTATATAAAGGGCAGTATGTTAGAGGGAAAAATCTAGAAGACATAATCTGAAGGAATTCATATTTGATGAAAAAACCAAGGGTTTCAGAAAATAGCACAAAGACAAACACATACTGGCTATGTTGAAGCCAAGAGAACAGGCATTAGCCAGAGCTCTTAGATGGACCAATTGGTGACAAGGTGTCTGCTTTCTTAGAGACGCCTTGACATCTGTTTCTGCTGAGGCTGAGGAGCCCCGAGGGGTGGGAAGAACCTTTCCGACATGCTTGAGGCTGGCTTTGAGCTCTGCCTCCCATCCTCATCATCTCATCCCCAGTGCACTTGACTCCCAGTACTAATGCCAGGGCTCCCAGGTGGAACCTCTCATCATTGAGGGGGGTGCATGCCCCACATGCAGAGTCTGAATTCAGAGAACAACCCAGTTATAGGCGTCCTGACTTGAATCTGAAAGGGTTCTCTTCTCTTCTCTTCTCTGGCCTTGAAATATCACCTTCTATATTTAAATAAACTGCAAAAGTAAAGCCACAATGACAGCAACAACTAAATAGTATAATCTCAGTGGCTTGAGTCTTACTAATGTGTGGGTTCAGGTGATGATACTTTATTAATAATGACCTTGCAACCTTCTGGCTTCCTCTTGTTCATGCAACCTCTTGTTCCTCAAACATTTCTGGACTACCCACAAGGTGGCTTTTACAGGCATTTTAGTCAGGCTAACTATGGTGCTGACTTGTTTTTGTTTTTGTCTTTTTTTTAAAACAGAGACATAGGCAGAGGGAAAAGCAGGCTCCCTGTGGGGAGGCTGATGTGGGACTCGATCCTAGGACACCAGGATTATGACCTGAGCCAAAGGCAGATGCTCAACCGCTGAGTCACCCAGGTGGTCCTGGTGCTGGCTTGTTACTTGGGGATTGTCACTTCTACTAGTGAGTAGGAGTACTTTGGTCTTCCCAGAAATGCACAACTGGGGCTTTGTCATCCAAAGCCATTGCTGACTGGCTTAATTCAACCTCTGATGCTCTTATGAAGTGACATCATTGTGTCCTCTCTGTCCAGTTGAAGGAGATCCCAAATCTGGGTTGCCTGTACCTCCAAAGGATCAGAATTTACTGGAGTGCTCCTCTCAATTTATAAACACACAGATATTTTTTCTCCTTGGACCCTCAGGAGAGCTAAGTCGAGACAAGTCCCCGAAGTAACACAAGTGCCATATACAATGCCACCGTAATTCACTAACCCTTGGTGCTACTGCTGAGTCTGGCTCCCTTGACTTTCTTCCTACAGTGAGTTATCTCATGAGGGTCCCGTCATTCTTTCTCACACATGGGCTTCCATGAGGAACCACCAAAGCTCACTAGACATGTTTGTTTATATACAAACTCTTAAAGACTCAGTTCAAAATTTTTCTGAGAAGTATTTCACTCTACTCAAGCAAGTATCCAGATAGATTCCTGGGAGACAGTTTTTTCTCAAGTCCATCTACCAGATTATACCTGAGCCTTTGTTTTGTCCCAACTGAGACATCGTGTTATTCCAATTAGCAGCATCAAAACTGGGCAGAAAGCCCAGGGCCAGAGCCTTCCTGAGGATCAAGTCTTCTGAGAATGAGCTACCAAGGAGAATTATTCAAACTTATGTCGATGCCACTGTGAGGTGCAGGACCATCTTCCCACTCCACAGCTCAGCAAACCACAGTTCTGGGACAGCACATGCTCCTCAATCTCCACACCACATTACCCTAACCCATCACTCAGAATCTCCAGCCTTCCTAGAAACTCTCTCCTCTTGCTTTTGCACAGGGGAATATCAGGGTCCTGGAAGGCAGGCAGGCAGATTTACTTTAATTAACCTGGATTGTAATGCAAGAAAGCTGTAATCATGTACCAGAGTGGGTGTTCCAGAGAAAAGGCAAGGGTCTTTTCTCAGATTCCTGAAGTCTTACAAAGTGCTTTGTTCCTTGTTCGCTTATTACCTGTGGGTCAGGTCTATGTCCTTCATCAGACCCTTGTCATCACACCCCTAATGCTCCTGTTCGGTCTTTCTTTCTTTCTTTCTTTCTTTCTTTCTTTCTTTCTTTCTCTCTTTCTTTCCTTCTTTCTTTTTCTCTCTCTCTTTCTTTCCCTCTATACCTTACACCATCCCTCCCTTTCCTTCTGTCCCTTCCCTCTTGCTTTCCTTATTAATTAAATACTTACTATATGCCTCACACTCTGCTGGGTTCCGGAGGGATGAGAGATGGGTAAGACATTGTCCTTGCCCTTGAAGGGCAAGCACATCATACAGTGGGGAAGGCAGATGTGTATACAATTAACTATAATAAAATATGGTGAGCAATATAATGGAGATCTGCCCAAAGTGCCATGGGAGCACAGAGGAGGGAGCGAAGGAGCCGCCTTAGAGGTCATCAGGAAAAGCTTCCCTGAGAAGGTGATTTCTGAGTTGCCTTTTGGAGAGTGAATAGGAATTTTCCAGATGAACAAGGATGGGAAGGGCATATTCCAGGCAGGGAATAATGGGAGTCCGGTATAGTCAGACTGAAATTGTGGGTTGGTTGTGAGGGATGCAGGAGGATTTTGAAAGGTAACTTATGATCAGGATGCAATGGTATCTGAGTGTTGAACTCAGGAGCTGGCATTTTATTCCATATGTGATGAAGAACCATACACAGAATATTTCTTTGGATTTTTTTCTCATAAAGCTAACAAAGTGAGGCTCAAGGTAGGCAGGGAAAATGTCTATGGAATAGTGCTTAATCTAATCAGCTGATCAAGTCCTTGTTGATGGCCAGTGTGTGCCAGGGTCAGTCTTAGATGCTGAGAGATTGCAGAAGCATGGCAATTCATGCTTTACAGGAGGTCAGAGTGATTCACACTCAGAAAACTTGGAGAGTAGGAAGAGGGAGTACAGCACTAGATCATGTAGTTGAGTGGCTGTGAGTCAAAGATGAGAGAGAGCAGAGAAAGTCGGCAGGCTTCCTGCAGGAGGTGGGCCTGAAGGATTAGTGAAAGACCATTCTTTGTAGGGAAGTCACATGAGCAAATATTTGCACTGAGCATGTGGGAACAGTGATGATTCTGGTCTTGGACAGAGGCTGGGATGCAGGGAAAGAAGATGGATACTGGGGTGGAGCCAGATGAAGGAGGGTCTTGAAGTCAGGGGGAATAATATAGGACTTCTGAGTGTGGGGGGAGGTGGCATGGAGGAAGAACCTTGAAGCCCTTCTAGGAGGGATCTTCCTGAGTAACCCCTAGTGTGGATTTCTCTTATAATATCCAATATCCTCACACATGACCATCGGTCTTTGTTGGAACACAGGTAGGAACAGGAGCAGATAATTTCATCTTCAGATGTCTCTGACCATGGAAAGTTCTACCACAGTCTAGCTGATTATTTCTTGCATCCACTGGTTCCAGAGCCACACTCTGTGTCCATCAGTATCTCTCTCCTGGCTATAATGTAGAGCTCTTTAGGTTTTCAAATTAAGCTTAAACTTTTAGCTTCCCTTCTCCCACTTTGGAAACTCTCAATTTCTTCAACTGTTCTTCCACAGGGCACTTTGCCTAGAGATTCCTGCCAGTTTTGACTGGTTCTTAATGGTATTCCCTCAGCCTTGATTCTCCTTTGAAGTGGGGTCTACTTAGTGTAGTGTGGTCCAGACACAAGTGGGTAGATGGTTATCAGCCCCTGTGAAATGACTTGGTGGAAATGGTGTTTCATGAAGATGAGTCAGGCCTCAATGTTCAGGATGGATAGGAATGGTTAGACTGGGGGCAGGTAAGACCTCACTCCTTGGCAGGAGTCCAGGCATAAGAGCTGGATCAGGGTGATGCTAGGTCAGTAGATGAGTAGAAAAGAGAGAATCCAGGGGACACCTGAAAGCTTTGATGAATGAAGGAAGAGATAATGATGACTCTTAAGTTTTCCAATCCAAGAGTCCTGGGAAGGGCAGCTGGCAATAGACAGTGATACTGAACAGGCCACAAGAACAGGGAACCTATGCCAAGGTGCCCTAGAAGTGGCTGCAAACGCGCCCAGAGCCCAAGAGAGTGGTTAGATTAGAGAGATTGACTTGGAGCCTTGAAAGGCAGGAACTTTTGTAGGGAGTGAAAATACACAGAGAAGGAATGAGCCATCAAGAAAGACATCCATAGAAAGTCTACAGTGTGCAGAATGGAGAAACAAAAGGCACCCATGAGGGAGACAAAGCAATGAGCTGTCAGAAGTAGAGCAGTGTTGAGGATGACAAAGGAATAGAGGGTTTCCAGAGAGAGTGGTCAGTGATATCAAATGCTTGGGAGAACAAAGAAAACGAGGCCACCCAGTTTCCCCAGGAGGAGAAGGGGGATCAGCTTCAGTAGGATGGTGGGAGCCAACACAATACTGGAGGAGATTCAGAAGGGACCGTGTGTCTGGTTAATCTCCCCAAAGTCCACCCTGGAAGGGCTGAATTTCCCCCAGTCCCCTCAGCTCACTACTGGCCCCACTATCTACCTTCTTACCTTCTCACCCCATTCCTGGTGGCCAAATCAGCCAGCCAGAGTTAGTGGTCTCTTCAGGTGGCATGGCTGGGTCATTTCCCCAGGGCAGGAAGCCAGGTAGTCTCACTGTTGGGTACTGTCCCTCAGAGGGGCTAGGCCACCTCAGACTGCCCAGCCCTCCTGGGAGAACAGCAAGAGCTGACACAAACACTGGTGCAAGGGAAAGGCTAAAGTACCGCTCTGGCAATGGCAGCCTCGGAGGCCCCGGGGACACAGCTGAACTGCCCCCATATTTTCCTTGACATCTCAATGCTGTGGTTTCAAGAGGGCAGAGGGTGAGTTCAGAGAAATTCTATATCTATCTCTTACTGGTCAGCCCTTTCCCTACCAGGACTCTCCAATTTGGCCCTGCCCTCTCCCAGCTCTGCATCCTCCTGCAGCCCCCACACCCTACACCTGGTGCCTCCCATGAATGCCCTACTCCTATTCCTCTCACCACTGAGAAGCCGTATCTCCCTTGTCTGTCAGCTTCTTAATACCCAGGAGCTCACCCCAGGCTCCACCAGGGGCAAATGTATCCACTGAAGATAAGGGGCTCTTTTCAACTTTCTCAGCAGAGACCCCAGAAGTCTAGCAACGAGGGAGACAGGTTATGCCAACCCTGCTTCTCCCAAGATGCACTGAGAGCCTGGGAACCAGGAGGGAGGGAGGAGGCTCAGCTGAGGAGCTCAGGATTTAATTCTATGCATCATTAAGTAGTCCTCTGAAAGTAGTGTCCCCCTATACATCATCCATGCTTAGTAAACAGCACGCTGACATTACATTAGCGGCTGGAAATGAATTTTCTCTTTTATAGGGAAATTGAGAATCCGCCAAGAAGAAAGAAAGAAAGAAGAAAAAAAAAACCTCAAAACCAATTATCTAGGCATTTATGAGTTCCACCCTGGTCCCTCTCTCTCTCCTCTCTCACTCAGATGCAAAGAAGCATTTAATATTTAATATATTAAGAAAAGAAAGAAACTTTGATAGATTGTGTGGAATCTGGCATTAATTCCCTCTGCCCCTCCTTACTTCCTCATTCTCCCCTCCCGAAAACCCGAGCTTGGTTCTAGCTGACATTTAAATAGATTAAGGTGTTCAGATTTTCTTAATAGTGTTGACATTTTGGAAATATTTCTGGCTTTCCCCCCCTCCTCGAAATAATAATAATAAATAAATATTGGAATGGATCTTCCCCTCCACTCGACAGGCAGGCTGTGGCTCTGTCCTGTTCTCCAGCACAGACACAATTTACATTTTCCATTCCTATTTATAAGATTAAGGACAGAAAGAAGTCAAAGTCTTCCTCAGAAGACAAGGAGCCAAGTGTGGGAGTAGGGGATGACTGGTCAGGGAGGAATTTTGCTGATCATTAAGTTACTTCCTGGGGTCTCCAACCCCTTCCCCTCTTCCTGGAACTTGGGGAGACTGTCTGCCTCTCTCCTGGTTCCTTTTTTTCTACCCCTGGCTTGATGGTCCTTCCTTTGTGTGGTCTCACTGTCCTTCCTTTAGGTAATGTGTGGTTTGCTTTATCTGCAGACTTGTCCTCGCTTGCCAGACAGATGTACCTAAGAATTCTCTCCCATTTGGAAACATAGCCTTGTGGTCTAATGGTGAACACAGAGAGAAGGGACTGGATTTGGCTTTATTTGTCTACTCTTCCTTTGAATTATTTGGGTAGCCTCTCTTGCGCTCTGATGCCTTGTGTTCCCATGTCTAGACACCAAGGTCCCACGAGTGTGGGTCTATGTCTACTTTACCTCTGTATCCCAGCTCCTAGCACAAAGCTTGTACATAGTAGCAAATGTTTATTTAGTGGAAGGCAGGTGGAAAGGAAAGGAAGGCAAAGTAGAGGGAAGGAAGAGTAAAAGTAAAAAAGAAAGATCACCAGCAGTTGGAAGTCTTCACTAGTTGACATTCTCAAAGCCTCAATGTTCTATGTGGTCTCCAAACAAACTCAATCAGGAGACATATGGAGTTGGATAATGCCTACTCATCTCTGTGATAACTTTTGCTCACAAATTTCCCGTGATCTAATGGCAGTCCTTCTTTGCCCTCAAAGTAGGTAGAAATACTTGTGGACAACCCAATGTTTCTTAGAGATGTCTTTATGAGTAGCAACTAGAAGAAAATCAAATTGATGGCCCTGGAGACTAACCTCTTCTCTAACACCTAGTACAGTTTACTTTATCTCTCAAGACTCCATTTTTTCATATAGAAAATGGAGTGATAATCCTGATCTGAGGGCACTATTATGACTATTACAAGGATAACACAGGTTCACAGACTAAAAGAGTGTAAGCATACAGTGAGTGGTCAACAGGTTGTAACTTCTTGGTTGGTGTTGCTGTTGCTAGGCATTTTATCCAGCAGCTAAAAAGTAAGAGCTTTCACTGATCAGGCTGAACTAGCCAAGATCTGAGACTATCCCAAAAAGGGAGAAAGAAGATATTAATAGAAACTGTTGTGAGTTTTGGTCTCTTCCTCAAGTTCTGATTTTACATTTGAATGCAAATATTTGATATATAGATAAAATAAAGCAACTCGAATAGATTTTTAGGAATTTCCAGTAGTATCTGCTAGAAGAATTTTAAATGAGTTTTGATCACTGCAATAGAATTAATATGGGATTGATGCAGACAGAGCCTAGAGTGATGAGAGGCACGATTAATTCCTCCAAGGTTCACACTTCCCTGTGGATGACTTTTCCACCCTCCTCATTCACCTCCCTGCATTTCTGCACCTCTTCCTGGCTGTGTCACCTGCCTGTTTCCTCCATGTTGCACTGACAGGTTTTCCAGGGATACAGACCAAAGAAGAAAATTTCCTCTTAAATGTCCTACTTCCACAAAGATAGCTTTTATTTAATCTTCCAAAGATATCCCAATACAAACTTTATGGAGCCATTTCTCCCCTGGGCTGTGTATACCCTGCTAGGTATCTTATGTGCATCAGACTTGCTTGGCTTAGCAGGGGCCTCAGCAAGACTTCAGGGCTTGGTTTCAATTGCTTTTTTACATCTTAGTCATAATCAGCCTAGAGTCTACTCTGTATTTTTGCCCTTTCTTCTGATTTTGAGTTCCCTACTCTACCAATCTATTAATACTTGAGTTTTGCAGTGGTTCACTTTAGATTAACTACTTTTAATAGTCTGCATCTCAATGTCTGTTTCAAAAGAAGTATGTGTCCAGCACATGTGATCTGCCAGCTGCTGTAATAGGTGCAGGATTAACAGATGAATAAAACACATTTCCCTTTATCAAACTTACAGCCTTGAAGGACCCAGAGGGCTTCAAGCTTGCAAATCAGCAAACAGTGTCCATAATCAAAGTGCATTCAGAAAATTGAATCAGCTTTGATTGGGGAGCAGAGATCAGGGCAAGCCAAGGCGTAGGAAGGTCGAGAAAGAAGAGGTGATTCTCCAAGCTGATCGATGGCAGGAAGGTTGTGCTGAATTTGTATACTCATAGTACTCTTCCCTTTTAATGAACAGAGGTTCAATTAGGCTTATGTTAAAATTGAGGATCCTAGGGTGCCTGGGTGGTTCAGTCACTTAAGTGTCTGCCGTTGGCTCAGGTCATGATCCCAGGGTCTTAGAATCAAGTTCTTCATTGGGCTCCTTGCTCAGTAAAGAAACTGCTTCTCCCTCTGCCCCCATCCCCCTGCTCATGCTCTCTCTCACACACACATTCTCTCTCAAATAAACAAATAAACAAACAAACAAATAATAAATAAATAAATAAATAAATAAATAAATAAATAAATAAATAAAATCTTTTTAAAAATTAGAGGGTCCTAATTTTATCTGATTGAGTACATTCGGGAGATAAGACAAAGAAGGTTCTGGTTGCATATCTCGTCTTAGCTTCTGCTTCTTTCTCTAAATGACCCCCGAATCTCTATTACATACCTCCATCTTATTTGGACTTTGACTTGTCTACCTCATTCAGTATCCACCCGTCCAGCCACCCATCCCTCCATCAATCCTCCTCTATTCATTCCCTCATCAAGTTATTCTTATGCATCTGCAGGGCTCTAACTGCTATGCCAGGAGCTAGCCATATAGACTTCAAGAAGAGAAGCTTAGAGCTATTACTGGGTAGGAGTGTACCCAGAAGACTGCTCTCTCTGAATTATAATGATTACTTTTCCTGTTCTGGTTCCTCTACCAAACTTTTACTAACAACACAACTTAGACAGCATATGTAAGGTATAAAGACTGATATAATGAACAATAATATGAAGACTACACTACCTGAGAGACAGAACATTACCTGTAGAACCATTGGAGGCCCCAGGCTCCTTCCGCCCAGCGTAAGCAACCACTATCCCAAATCCTGGCCTCACTAGATCTTTTACTTTTCTTTATAGTTGGCCTCCAAATTATGTATTCCAAACAATAGATCATTCATTATTTTATATTTTTAAATTTTACATAAATTCTTGTGCAGTTTAGCTTCTTCTCATTTTGTTCAAGAATATGTGAGACTACTCCTGCGTGTTAATGTTTGCATCTATACTTTCTTCCCGTGGCTATATGCTATTCTAGTATAGGACTATACTACATTATTTATCCATTTTCCTGTTAGCAAACATTTGCTTTACTGATTTGTTTCCAGTATATTTTTCTATAGTAGCTATTCTACTATGGAGATTCTTTTCAATGTCTCTTGCTGCACAGGCTAACATCTTTTTAGGTTTTTTTGTGGTACATCTTAGGGGTATAAATTCAGTGTCACAGCATATGCAGATCTTCTAACGTAATAGTGATGCTGAATAGTTTTCCATGTGGCTGTGTCAATTTTCACTCCCATCAGCAATAAGAGTTGTCATCTCCATTTCTTCACCAACACTTGGTATTATCAGATTTTTAAATGGTGGGGTATGAAATTGTTTCTCATTGTGGTTTTAATTTTAATATTCCTGATTACCAGTGACGTGGAGTGAATTTTGTATGTTTATCGGCAGCTTGTATTTTCCTTTCTGAAATGAGTACTCATGATTTCTTTGGACTATTTCTGCTAAATTGTCTTTTTCTCACATTGTTGATTATGTGTTGCAAATATTTTCTCCCAGTTTGTGGCTTGTCTTTTTCATCTCCTTTATAGTGTATTTTGATGAACCCTGTTCTTAATTTCAACACATTCAAAATTAACAATCTTTTCTTTATGAGCTTTCTTTTTTATGTTGTATTTTAAAATAAAAGTATTTCTTATCCTGAGGTCATAAAGATATTCCCCTCACATTTACTTCTAAAGTTTTACAATTTACTCTTCACATTTAAATTATTAAGCCACTTTCAATTGATTTTGTGTATGCTGTGAAGTAGAATTCCAATTTAGTTTTTCTTTATGGTTGACCAACTGTCCCAGCAAGATTTGTTGAATAGTCTATTATTTCCTTGTTGATCTGTAATGTTGGTTGTGTTCTATATTAAGTGGTGTCCATGTACATGTGGATCTGCCTCTGGGTTCCATAGTCTGTTCCATGGGATTATTTGTTCTTTTCAGCCTTGCTGATGGACTAGAGGATTCAGTGAAGTTCTTATGTCAAAAAACGGAGAAGGAGCCCCAAATAATTCATTTAGTTCATTTAGTTTTCTTTATAGGACTGGTACAATAAAAATAATACGGGAGTTGAAAAGAAGGGTTAAAATCCTTCCTCTGACACTTATCTGACTTTGAGCACATTCTTAATCTTTTTCTGTCCTCAGTTTCTTCATCTATTAAATGGAAACAGTCATTTCAACGCAGAAGCTACATTGAGGATTAGATTACATTTTGTATTTAAAAGGATGGGGAAGTGCCTGGCATTTAGAATGGGCTCAGGGGATATATTTTTTAGCACTCTCAGACTAAGGCCACATGAATGTTTTCTGATAGCTCCAGTTCAAAGAGAGTCAAGTCTTGGGATTACCCCCTAACAAAATGAGACATAGGCCCCCAAACGAATGATTAGTTTCAGTTCGCCAAACTGTCTTCCCTAAACCTACTGACTTAGTTACAAATTTATTTTAGAAGGCATGGGGCTGTGAAGTTTCTCTGCTAAAAATGACCGAGGATAACTGGCAAATGGAGATTTGTTATGTATCACTGAGTTCAGAATGGTAGATGAAGAATCTCACGCAGGGGAAGTCATTGTCAAATACTTAAACTCATGGCTCTCAAGTCTAACTTGAAGAAAAGTTTCCTTACCATTTCTTGGCACTACAGTAATAATACCAAAATTTAGCACTTTATAATTTATAAGTACTTTTATATCATATGGTCCATTTTAGTGGATTGGTTCATCTTATTCTCATAATATCATAAGGTGGTCTGGGTAGGAAGTTGGCTCTGAAAGTCTGAAACAGGCTCGAGTTCACAGAGCAAGTAAGTGAGGTTGCCAGGATGTAAACCCACATTGGCCAACTCAAACTCTCATTACCACACAAATGGGAATCAAGATGTATGTGCTGGAACAGTTTCAAATATGTTGTCATATCATCCTCATATGTACATTTGTAGGTCAAATCGTACAGTTCAATTGGAGTTCAGAGAACATTGTCACTGACTGAGCTCAGACTTCTAGCAGAGTTGGAGTTGGGTATTCTTCCAAGCAACTGCCAAACTCTCTTACCTCATAAAAATTCAAGCAGCTTTAAGTATTATTTGTGCATGGATGGAAATATGTTCTGATGAGTTTCCCCTGATGCATTTGCTAGAAAGTTCCAGCTAGGACCAAGGTCCTCCAGGGATACATTGTTTTGGGGACAATGGTAAAGTTAGTTAGATACCTGCTTAGAGGCCAAGATGGTGCCAGGAGATCCAGGTCAGTTTTAGCAATCTCAAAGTTGTAGCCTGGACCTCTAGGCACTTGGTCTTAACCTGGCAGCATCTTGAGAGCAGTATTCTGGGAGCAAGGGGAGTTTGGCATTTGCCTGAAAGATATGCAAGTTCCTGAGGCTCTCCTTAGTTGCTGTTAATGAATCTTTAGTATCAACTTTAAGGAATTTTTGAATTTTTATAATTCTTCCTTTAAAAAAAGTATTCTCTGCTAGAAAAACTCAGTCGTTCATCTTCTGGACCTCCTTACCAACTCTAGATCTATCTTCCCTAGGTCACTCTTCACACACACAAATATTACTCTCCCTGCTTCCAGTCCCAAGCACACTAAGAACCTCTGTATCATCTCTAAGTTTTGATGTCTTCAGCCCCTTTCTCCAATATCTCCTATTATTATTCCCTTTTATTCCCTTTTAATTGAAATGCTTCTTCCTGACACTCTAGAAGATAATTCTATGGCTTGTCACACTCTTCTTGGTGTGATCTAGAACTCAGACCATGATCTCTCTTATTCTCTCTGTTATAGCCCAGACTCAAGGGGTTACATGCCTCTTCCTTGTAGATGACTTCCAAATCTTCATCACTTCAGTTCAACTATTTTTGGGAACTTTACTCTGCATCTCCAGATACCTATAAGAAGCCTTTGCTGTGATACCTTTGTGCTCTTTCTAAGCTTCCTTTTTCTCATAAATTATGACCCTTCCCATTTTTCTTTATCTAACAATGTGCTACCATTCTACAACAATCAAGAGTCATCTTTGATCTCTCCCTTCTTCTTCCTTCTTTCTTACTCAGTAATCAAATCTTATCCATTCCTCCCTTCATAACCTCTCTTCCCATCTTTACTGACAGGATTTTGATCTAGCCTTCCAGAATCATGTTCCAGTAGTGTCCTGACTTGATTTCTCATGGACAGTTTCATTGCTCTGTTGACTGATCACATCCCTTCTCCAGGTCAGAATGGATCTTCTTCCAGTTTCTTGGGGGTGGAGGGAGGAGGGAGTGGTTTCCAGACCTAGTAACAGGACTTGATTTTATCCAAAACATTTAACACTAGAGTTTCTCAGTTCTGTAGCTACTTTCACCACCAGACTTGCACATGTGTGTAATTCTGGGTTCAACACTCTGTAGGAATCTTCTCAGACTACCATTTCCATGGAGCCCCTTTTATCCCTTGGTTTCTGTGTGGCCTCTTCACTCTTTGGTTGCTCATTCTGCCATGCGTGGGCACTGTCCTAATTCATCTTGTACATCTTATACATTCTACCCATTCTCTGGCCATGCAAAATGCCTGCCCCGAGTCACCTCTAGGTTCTTTAACACAGTGGCACTCAACTAAGCTTAGTGAAGTTAATGAATGTATTATTATTTCTCAGAATACAAGAGAACATTGGAGTTGGGCTCCTTTGGACCTCTGTGAACTTAATCTGTTTCCCTTGATTCTTTTGATGTTGTCAGATAAATTGTCCCTTCATTTCTCATTGATTCCCTTTCTACAATTATGTGTTCAGTCTTCTCAGTCTCCTTAGCCTCTAACTCTTCCCAACAGCTCACTTCTCTGCTTCCCTTTTAGGCCACAGCCTTGGTTTATACCTTGCTAAACTTCATGGTGCACAGTGCAAAAGGTTGCAAGCAAAAAGTTGGAAGAAAGAGTCTAGAAGTCAGAAAACGTTATGCCTTTTTCAGACTTGGGAAAGCCATTTACCTTATCTGAACTTCTGTTGTCTTACATGTAAACTGGAAATAGTAACACCTCCTTCCCAGGATTGTTATGTGATGTAATGAAATAATGAACATGGAAAAAGCTAGCACACCATAAAGCACCAAGTGAGGGTTATTATAAGCTCCCTCTTCTGTACCTTCAGATCTTCCAGTAGTTCTGTCTCCAAGCCCAAGTTGCTCCTATACCTTCCCTATGGTGGCTCCTTCCATCTTACACTGTCTCCAACAACTTCAATCTTGAGCTTCTCATTCACTTTTTCCTCTCTGTTGAAACACACCCCTGTCCCCAACTCCTAGGCATGTAAACAACCTTTTACTTGGCCTTGTTGCCTGATCTACCTCCTGACAGCCACCGTCATCTTCCCTTTCCTTTTGTAACAGGGAAGTGACAGTGAGCTGTCACCCTGCTGGCTCACTGCCTGCTCTTCCATAACTCTTGGATTTCTTCCCACCTGCTCTCGCGGGCAGATCCTCACACTTGTCCATTTTCTCAGTCTTCATTCTCTTTAGCCCTTCTGCACAATGTCACATTTTGAGTCACTCTCTTGCTTCTTTAAACTTCCTCTTCTCTCAGTTTTCAGGGCACTTTGAACTTTTACTAGAATGCGCCTTTCTAAGCCTTTACCAACAAGGTGTTTCCTGTCTCCTTCTCTGACCCAGTATCACTCTTGTCTCCCTCTAAGTGGATTTTCTGCAGGTCTAGTCTTCTGGTTGCTCTATCTCCACCAAGGAGCCATAACTTCTCTTTACTGTACACTGGTTGAACCACACCTGAAGTATTGTGTTTACATCTAAGTTTCCCTTTCTATGAGAATTATCACAAGCTCAGGGATGTTCGGTAGAGGGTGACCAAGATGGTGAGGGAGCTAGAAACAGCTCATCTTATGGAACTCTTGAGAGAATACATATGGAGATATATATATATATCTATATATATCTATATATATCCTACAGACAAGAAAATGCAGAGGAAACATAATCCTCATTGTCTTAATATATTTTAAAGGGCATGAAAAAAGAGCTTCCATCTACTGACTTAGATCCCTCTACAAAATAGAATTAGACAGAAATTACAGACCAGGCAGGTATGGAATTCCTAGCAAGAAATACCTTCTGGTCTTGTGAAGGCATTAAGAGCACTGGCTCTGCAGTAAGATGACATGGATTCAAATCTTAGTACTGCCTCTTCTTAGCTGTATGATCTTGAGCAAGATATTTTATTTTTCCGTGCCTTCTTTCACCATCTGTAAAATGAAAGTAGATAATGGTAGTCATTGTAATAAAGATTCATTATTCCCTTTGCTAGATATTGTATAGAGTTGTAGACACAATCACCCTTAATGATGACTCACAACATAGGAGAGGTAGATGCACACACAGGTCATTAAAATACAAAGTAGATCACTGAGATAGAGGAACCAAATATAAGGGGAAAGAGAAAGAGAAATGTAGCTGGAGGGATTGAGGATTGCTCGAGGAGGCAGAAGCAGTGCAAGTAAAGACCTGAGGATGAGAGGAGGAAGGGCATCTTTGAGAATTGGCAAATGCCCCCAACAAGTCCACCTTGGAAGCCTTCGCTGTGAAGCCAAACTACAGTGTTTGTCTTTTTCTAAACTTCTACAGCATATTCTTCATGCTGCCAATCATCTTTCTGTGTTAGGGGAGGGGATTTTTCAGCCTGCTCTGCAAATAAAGATATAACCCAATAGGATCTGAGCCCAAGAGCCAGCTATTTGGTCCAAGGAGCAGATGGTGGAGGCCCAGATTATGGCCCAAAGAACGGGTGCTCAAGAATCTGTATACTGACCAAGAAGTGACCCAGGGGAAGAGGAGGTCCAAAGAAGGCAGGGGTGGTCCTCCATTGGGGCAGCTGGAATGTATCTACACAGGTGTCCTTTCATGTTCATTGTCTAGGGCAGACCCATGTAGACAGTGGGGTCCCAGTGAATGAGTGAATGAATGAATAAATGGCATGAACGAACGTATGGCACAAAATAGTCTGTCATGTAGGTTATAGTATATTTTACATATAATTTAGATCAATATGATGTGCAGACATTTGAAGAACCTGCATTTGAAGAACCACTTGCTGCTTTCTGGTGAAGTGCTCAGCAATCCACACACATTGTTGAATGTCTAAGAAAATAATTTCTTTGCGTTCTGATGTTGTAAAATATTGTTTGGATTAAAAGGGCAGGAACAAATTGATGGATCTGAAATTTTTTTTCTTTTGGCTTGGAGATGACAGGGCAATCCATCAGACAACTTCCTTGGCTCCCTGTGACATTTCAAGCTCAAATGTTATAGCTTTCTTATTTTTTCTTTTCTCTTTTTTTTCACCCCCTGGCTCTCTATTGAACTGTGCCTTTAGGAAATGCATCCCGTAGATGTGGCTTTTTTGACACTTGTCATATGGCAGGCACTCAGTTGAGGCCTGTTGAATGGTGGCTGGGCAAACTGGGTCTAGCTTAACAGGTCATGCTAAAGTTGAGCTAACTTCTTAATTCACCTGTGATGCTGTCTCCAGCTGTGTCTTAGAACATCCAACAAGGAATTCTTGCAAAACAGAGTAGGCCCCTGGAAAATGGATAAAGAGGCAAGTATCTGTATAATGTGATTTCAGCAGTTAGACTGTGTGCAAAGAGAAAATATTACAAGTTAAAATGTTTGAGGTGCCTGGGAGGTTCTGTGGTTGAGCATCTGCCTTTGGCTCAGGTTGTGATCCTGGAGTCCTGGGATCAAGTCCCACATCAGGCTCCCCATGGGGAACCTGCTTCTCTCTCTGCCTGTATCTCCTCCTCTCTCTCTGTGTCTCTCATGAATAAATAAAATCTTAAAAAATAAAAAAGACCTTAGAATGCTTGCCCTCTTCACTTGTTTCTGCTATCATGCATAATGTGAACCTAGAAAGGTTGCTTATCCTCTCCCACCTGCAGCTTCTCTACCTTTGAGCCAGAGAAATGAAGTATCAGAATAAAATGAGTTAATGACTATGGATAAACTGTGAAAATACAAACCATGATTTGATGATACACACCCTCTGTATTAGTTATCGACTACTGTATACAGAAAATAAGCCCCATGCTTAGTGAATTCAGATATCAATTTTTTATTATCTCACTGTTTTTGCAAATCAAGAATCTTGGAGTGACATTGCTGGGAGGTTCAGACTCACAGTCTCTCAACACGTTGGCTGGGGCTGCATCATCTGAAGACTTTACTAGGGATGGAGTGTCTGTTTTTAAGATGGTTCATTCACATGGCTATTGGCATCAGTTTCTTGCTGGCTGTTGGCAGGAGGCTGCAATTCTTCACCACATGGGTCTCTCCATGGGACCACTTGAGTGTCCTTAGGCCATGGCAGCCAGCTCTCTGCAGTGAGTGATCCAAGGCAGCATTGCAATATGCTTTATGCCTAGGCTCAACGGATACAAATTGTGATTTCCTCAACATCCTCTGGATTACATGGGTCAGCACTAGTAAGTCTGGGAGGGGGACAACACAAAGGCCGGAATTCCAAGAGACTATCTTTAAGGCTGACATCCACACAGTCCGTCAGGTTAAATGGTTCCTCTGGGAAATGAGGAATATAGCTGATTATCTCCAAGGTCTCTGCTCTGCAACCACATTGCTGCTTGCTCCAAATAGCTCTTTGGCAAGCCTACTAGGCAGCTCCTTCCCTCTCCCATCTAGCTTAAAATTCGTGCTATCCTTGTCAACCCGTTCCATACTAACACTTCAGTTTCAGTCTCTTTGGGGCATATGAAAATCACCATGTGTTGCATCTGAGGGACATTTCTGGAGCTCTTCATGCTGGGTTGCATGGATTTGCCACTTACAGGTGCCAACCATTGCAGTCGTTTAGTGTCACCACATCCTTATTTGTGCGAGATGGAGCCCCTGCCCTGAGAGCCAGTGAGGAAGTGAATGATGTTGGTAGTGAGGGGGAGGAGGAGGGCCACGGTCTCCAGCTCTGACAGTTGGCCTCACATTTTTGTATTTTGCAAAACGTGTCTGTTTCTGGGCTCTCGCTTGGAGTCTGTTGACTCTTAGGGAAACAGAGCTAGCATAGTTTCTGCCACTTTGCGGATTGAACAACTAAGGTTCAGGAAGTCTTAACAGAGCATTTGCTAGAAGAAGGGACATAGGAGGATAAAATATTGGGTGGTTCAAATGTGGAATTTGGCTTGAAATGTCTTGGTGTCTGGCGCATATTAAGCGAGGTTAATGAACTTCTTTGACTAGAGCTTCCAAGACAATTAATTGGTCACAGAACAAGATCTAATATATGGATTATTATGCTTTATCTTCAGATTTCTCCACTCCTTCCAGCTCTTGAGCTGTTTTCTATCTTCTTGGTCCCAGATGCCCTGGGACCATCATGGCCCTCAAGACTTCAAGGTCTTGAGACTTCAAGGCCATCCTCATCAGCCTTGTGGATGCCAATGGCCTGGCTGTGCCCAGCTTCAAGGCCCCACGAGCTGACTGGGAACTGCTTCTAGTGGGGAGAATTCTGACTGAGGGTTCCATGAGCCCCTGGGAAAAGAGAGGGAGGAGCGCCAACAGTGTGGGCTGCACCATCCTTCAGCAGAAGCACTGGGAAGCATAGTCTGCCCATCCAAACAGACCTCCATATTCTATTTCCAGAACATCCTGGAGCCTAGATTTGCCTTAATGGCTGGCTCCTTAGCCCTAAAGTAGGAATTATGGGTGAAGGCACCTTCGGACTAACTCCCAGGGCCCCGGTGTTGGCTGGGTCCTTTGTTGGAGCCCACAGGCCGTCCCCACCCTGCCAGCTCCAGCTCGTACCACGGACCAAAGTGAACTCTCCTCCCCACTCGAAGTCCCTTAGAAGATTGCCAAGAGTGAGGTTCCCTGAGGCCGGCACACCCCACATGGCCCGAGCCCTGGGAGCAGCTGCTTCTCCCACCTTATCTTCCCTCTGCCTCCATGGAAACCTGAGAAAGACGGAAAGGGGGAAGTGGCCCAGTTTCCCAACACAAATAACCCCACAGAGCTTTCTCAGCAGTGACCCTTAGCCTGTTGTGTCAGCCTCAGGCTGCAGGAGGAAGGAAATAGACCTTCTATTGAGTATTTTTCTTCCCCTGTCAAGAAGATCAGAGGAGCTGAGACGAGAAAAGAAAAGGAGCCAAAAGCACCTTGTTGCCTCCTCCTGCAGGATTTGTGTTGCTTTTCCCCTCCTCTCTTGAGCTCTAAGTAAACAGACTCCCCAGCCGGGGAAGGCCCCAGGCCCAACTCAGGCAGGCCATAAATAAGAGCCCTTCAGCCTTTGGCTCTCGGTGAGCAGAGAGGGCACTTGTGAGCGGAACATTTGATAGCGGGGGAGCAGCGGGGGGAGGGCGCTCGTGTTAATTGAATCCCAATTTCCTTCTCCCAGGCCTGCTCTTATCTTTTTAATTATACAAGGCCTTTAATCTTCCTGAGGACTTGTCTCTGTCATTAATGCGTGATCCCTATTAGAGATAGGGGTCTGCTGGGGTAATGGGAGCCGCCAGCGGAGGCCTTTGGAAAATTTTTTGCTTTTGAAAACACTTAAGAGTTATCCAGGGCAAATCCAGGTTGAGGCCGGGAGACCCTCTGGGATCCTCTCAGCCCTCAGATGGTGTTCTTTGGGCTGTCTGTACTTGGGGGGGGGGTGGACCCTGAGATGAGCGACAGGAGCCTCTGCCAGCCAGCACCTGTTGTCGCAGCCCTAGGAGCTGAGGGGCAGATGAGCTGCTTGCATAATCACCACGCCAGGTAATTTTCACTCAGGTAAAATCAGTTCAGCTATGCTCACAGGATGCTGGGCACCAGCATAGGAGCCCAGAAGGAACGGGATATTCTGTATCACCTAAATGTTGGTGGATAGCTTCAGCGCTTGTGAATAGAGATATGTTCTCACGGACTTTCTCCTTAACATCACAGAGACGAGTTACCTCCAGGTGACAGTGGCGTGGGACACTCCAGGGTTAAGGTTTCTCTTCAACCTCTGCCCTCACAGTTGCCCTGTCAAATGGCTAATGAGTTGTAAACCAATACTTAGGGGTGCAAAGGACATGTCCTATGTGAAGGGAGCTGGCTCATTTTAAACATTCAACAAAGGTTTGCTAAATAACTTTTTAAACAAGGGCTCTGAAAGCCATTCAACTTAAAATGTGAATCCACAGAGTATTAATCTAGCAATTAAAGTTCCTCCTTTATGGATTTAAATCTTACTGAAATTCATTTCTCTGAGCTGCATAGCCTTCAGGGTTCTGCAGCAGGCAGTCTGATATGTCACCTGCCACAGCAGCCCGACTGTCCAGGAAAGGGGATTGAGGCCAAGTCCCCACAGGGAGCCTAGTGCTCAACTGGGAAACAAGGTATATTTTGTTAGTTTTAAGCATATTGCAAGTATTTATAAACGTATATATGTATAGTTATAAGGCAATATATAGTATATATTTATACACTATGTATTGTGTATATATGCACACCTAACACAACTACCCACATATACATACATGTATATATGATTCTGTATATTTATATTATATGTGTGTTCATATACGTGTGTGTATGTATATATATATATATATAGAGAGAGAGAGAGAGGGAGAGAGAGAGTTACCTTCTGAGAAGTCACTTGTGATTTTAATTCTATCTGTATATCTATCTATCTATCTATCTATCTATCTATCTATCTACCTACCTACCTATCCGCCTACCTACCTACCTATTTACTTATCCACACAGATGACTTTTCTGAAGAGAGAAGTCCGCACAAAGAGCATCATCAGCCAACTACAGATCCTGAGTGTGCATTCATGAGCTTCTGTACTGAGCCCCATGTCTCAGCAGCTCACACCACCACCTTAGGGGACTTGGAGGTGACCTGGCTATTAGTGATGAAGGCCACGTAACTACAAGAATCAAGAAGCAGGATTTCAAACCATGTCATCCATAGAACGTGGCCTTCTACCCCCGAGGTCCACAACCAAAACTTTCCTCTTTGCTTGAAACCACAGTTTGCTCCTGAAAGTGGGTAGTTCTAGCCATAGGCTCCCATGAAACTTAATGAACCTGGACATGGTCCAGAGAAGAGGAATTAAAACACTCTAGGGGAAGGAAAGGCTTCTGTTTAAGGACAGACTTAAAAATATAACAAAACAAACCCAGAGTAAAGTCTGGAAGGAGGAAGGATGAGCAGAGACACTGTGGAAGTCTATGGGATAGTGGAGGGAGGAGGCAGCTGTGCCTGCCAAGGGGCACTCACTGAAGCTTAGAAGCAGCAGCTTTAGGACAATGACAAGAAAGTTCTATTTAACACGTTCCATAAGTTTGCTGCCTGCTGTGTGATCCCAGTAGGTGGCAAAGGCTGAGAATATAAATAGATTCCTGGCCTATGGATGTTTTGCTGTGAGCTCCCTACAGAATCCCTGGTTTCTCATTGTCTAATTCAACCTACCTCAGTTTCTAATGCTCTAGACCATGAGTTGGCAAACTTTTCCTGTAAGAAAGCAGATAGTAAATATTTTTGGTTTTGTGGACAACTCTGTCACAATTATTCAACTTTGCCATTGTAGTTCAAAAGCAGCTGTAGATAACACATACAAATGGGCATGGCTATGTTCTAATAAAGAGAGGCAGGAGAAAGGCAGAAGGCTGAATTTGACCAGCAAACTGTAGTTTGCTAACCCTTGGTCCAGATCAATTCATTGTTAAGTTGAATTACACAATTTAAAACTGGGAGGTGTCTTGGTGATCACATCCTCATCCTACAAAGCAGGAAGGGAGACATCCGGAGGTGTCAAATGAACTTCCCAAGGCCATCCAAAGTGGGCTGATCCCGTTGTTCGGCTGTTCTAGGGAGAACACTTCCAACCTCTGGAGGTACTCTGATGGAGATTGGCAAAGGCGTAGTCTCCTGCTAGAGGAAACGGTCCAACTTCACATTTCTGATTCATATAAATATGTACTGATGGTCAAAGACTGCCTTTTCTTAGAAAATGTTTCAGGTATAGAAGGATTTGGAAATATAACTTACTTTAAGAAAATTAAAGACTACTTTTAAATTTCCAGAAATCAGAAAACAAGAAATGTACCACTCTGTCTATCCTTCCTTCCCACGCCCAGTTCTGAGATGGGAGAACATTTTATTTCTTGACAGACTATGCAAGTGACATTGACTCTCAAAGTTGAATCTCTTGACAGATTGGTGTCTCAGAGATTGTACCTCTATCTCACTTAGGTCAATAGAGGTGCTCCCGGTGGGGCCTGGGCCCTGAGAGCACTCACCTATTACATTCAGGCAAGACTTTCCTGAAAATAATCCCTGTTCCATGCTTTGATGTCCAGAGCCAGGAACTGCTTAAATTAGTTGACACTCAGAGCCATTAGGGGAAAGATGTGTGTGTGTGTGTGTGTGTGTGTGTGTGCTTGTGTTCACGTGAATAGCTGGTGCAAGGAGGATAACTCCGGATAAATCAGGAATGCATCAGTGCTCAAAAAAGTCTAAGAACTACTAAATTTGTGGCTTTGTGTGTGTGTGAGACCCATTGAAGTTCCTTCAGGAAAATAAGTACTCACTTGCTCAAGTAACCTGTAAGTCCGAGGTCTTATTGCTGGAAGATGGGCATATGACTGTTCCAGGCTTGATGTCTGGACCTCTTGATGGTACCGCAGTTCATCATGGGCCTCTCAGCCTCTTGGCAGGCTCAGAATTGCCCTCTGGGAAAGGGAGCTGGGTTAGACACTCTTTAACACCTTAACAAAATGTCTGCAGCTGAGCAAAATGGCAGAAGTGAGAGGATATTTTATAGTTAGATGGCTGATTCACCTCTGAGGTTAGCATCATGCTTCAGGGATAGGAAGGATCTCTGTTCTACAGATTTAGAAAAGGAATCTATCAGCAGGATTTTTGGTCCACATAATAAGCGTTCCCCTAGAATGTTTGACGATGGGGGGACACTGGAATCTCAGAAACACAGCTGTGTTCTAGCCACTCCCTGAGCACCTCCTCTCCTGGAGAGGTCTCCACACTAATTCTTCATAAACCTGTCAGGAGACAAAACTTAGTTTGTCAGGAGACAAGTCTTTGTAACAGATTGCAAGGTTTCCTACTTGTTTCTTGATCCCAAGAAGTGAGGCAGGCTGGATAGTTGAATAGGTGCCTAAAGTGGGCCTGGTTCCTGCAAAGGGAGAAGGCTCTTTCAAACACGGGGTGAAGACACAGAGAGTCCTGAATTCAGATCCCAGCTCCAACTCTTATTAACCTTAGGCCATTCGAGAGTTAGAGGTGGGAAGTCCTCTATTCAGATCCCAGCTCTGACTCTTACCAGCCTTAGGTCATTATAGGAGTTATCTTGTCTTCAAGTCTCAGAGTTGGAGCATACAGACTGAACTAGACTTTGGTGAATATTACTTCCCCTTCTTTCTATTGGTTCTCACATGTAGTGGTCCCACCCAATGCAGGCTGGACACTCAGGGGCAGGGGGCCTCCGCCTCACTGGGAAGCTGTCACTGAGCAGATTCACCTGCAGGTTCATCCCAGAGTCTATCAGCTATCCCGCACACAACCGTTCTTCAAATATTCTTAATGTGTGTTTCCTGATTATAAAGAGGATAACCTACACATTGCAGGAAATTTGGAAAACATGCAAAATGAATGTAAAATAAATCACTGATAAATTTAACATGCAGTGATGAGCCCTGTTAGCATTTTGGTTGCATTTCTTCCTATTGTGCACGTGTGGCCATGTATGTTTTATAAAATTAGAAACCTACTGATGATAAGGTATTGAACCCAGATCATTCTTATTACTGATTTTGCAAACATTTCTCATATTACTAAATACTCTTTGAAGACATATTTTTTATGGTTGCCATATATTCCATAACATGGCTATATCCCAACGTGGGGAATCGTATCCTAACTTTTAGGCACTTAGGTTGTCTCTCACTTTTCCATATTGTAAATAACACATCAGTAAAAAAAAAAAAAACACTGTAGGAATATTACTTCTTTGAGATAAATTCCCAGCAATACAAGTCCTGGACCAAATTCAGTGTGAGGAATTTTAAAGGCCTTGATATAGAGGAAAATGGAAAAGGCTGCATCAATTTCTATCGGTATGTGTGTTTCTCAGCATGTCCATGTAACCCCCAGATTCTCATATACAATCCCTCAAATATTGGAAGGTTGCTCTCAAATCTGCATTCCGGCATTCTCCTTTTGGCTGAACAGCCATTTCCTTAAAATTCTTCAAAGGCTCCTTTCCAAGCTCCTCACCATAGCATTCCACTGATTTAAGAATATTCTAATTTGTAATTATGGTCTTAAAAATGTGCTACCTAAAACAGAACACAATACACCAATTATGGTGTGACCCATTCCTGCCTTTTTTTTTTTTTAACTTTGAATCCTATACTTGCGTTAATATAATCTAAGATTGCAGTAGTTATCTGTTTTTGTGTTTGTTTTAGCTGTCTATTGGCTCATTTAAGTTCGTGGCATACTGACACTCTGAGGTCTCAATAATCTGGTTAGTTGGGATCTCTTCCAATTGATATTTGTTCAGTTGATTTTTTGAACCCAAATCCAACACTTATATTTGATCGACAGTAGTTCAGTGCCCCAGCTTAAGTTCTAGTGATGCCCACAGAAAATAGGTCCTTGGTGCCTCGGGTGTGTTTCCATACCATATTGCCCAGTGGCCTCAGTCTGGGGCTTCTGTCCGGACTGTCCCTATGCAGAGGTCAGGAGAAGGTCGTGGGGTTGTTGGAGCCTGGGCTGCCTGGCGCCTTCCTGGCCGGCAGTCCACTTATGAGTGTTCTCAGGAGTAACTGGGATCTTGCCTTGAAATAACTCTGGAGGAGAGTGTGGCTGGCCTCTCTGAGAAGGGCTCTTGAGTGACGCCGGGACAATTCTACTAGCAGGGGAGGGGTCTCCTCAGAGGCCAAGGGGCTCTGCAAGCCCTGTACTCACCTGGAGGGGCACCTCTGGCTTGACCCAGGGGCAGGCCCTGGGACTCTGCCAGAATCCTGGCCTGCTTTGCTCTTTCCAGAGTCTTTCCCAACACCAATAGGGTGTAATTCCTTTGTGAAGCCGGCACTTCACTCAGTTTATAGGTGAGTCTGAGGTCTGCCCTGCCTCCCAGCTTTGACCTGAGCCCCCAAGGCCTTGGCGCACTGGTGTCTGGGCATCCTGGTTCCATTACAGCTCCCCCCCGCTCCCTGCCACAGCAGCCTCCTGTGGGCCACCCCCCAGGCTTCAGCATGTGCCCTGGGACATGGTCGGTATGGCCCCTCGGACTCATCTCATGGGAAGAGGCATGGCTTGGGAGCCCAGGGCAAGGCCTTTGGGAGTCACGGGGCCTCAGGCAGGGACCTTAGCTGTCCCAGGGACTAAAGTGATGCTGCTCTTGAGCAAACTATGTTCAATCAGCCACTTAGCCCCTGTCGGTCGCTATGCTTCTGTGCGTGGAGAGGCACTAGGGTGGATGGCTGGAAGGAGCAGCTGACCCTGTGTAAACAGAAAACCAAAATGAGAAGAGTTCGGGTCCACATCTGAGGCACTCTGCTGTACTTGTGGGGAAGAAACTCCCAGAACATGGAAACAGTGGAGATGGTGATATGGGGAAGGATCTTGACGGGGGGTCAGGGAGCTTGAGCTCTCATTCTGGGATCTGGCTAGTGAGCATACTGCCCATGGGCCCCATTTTGGCGCCAGGTCCTCTGAAGACAAATATCATCTCTCCCCAGCACTTGTGAACTTCTGTGCTCTGCACTACCGCCACCTGCCTACTGTGCCCTCCTTGGGGAGCGCAAGTCTCTCATCCCTAGAGCTCCCCTCCCTCCCAGGCTTCACTCTGGCATCCACTCAGTGTTTGGTTACTACGAGTAGGGATAATGCAACTTTTATTTAATTCAGATCGGTTCGATTCCACCCCATTCAACTCTCTCCCATCAATGACACTCTTTTATTGCCACCATAATTTGCTGTTTTGAAGGAGATAAAGCAGAAAATATGAACATACGTTAAAAATAACCCCCCTGCCTTATACTTCCTATTTTCAAAATGCTTTCCCATAAAGTATTTCATTATAGACTCAAGCAGCTGGCGTCATGAAATACGGTGTCAGATGTAGAATCCAATGAAAAACAAATGAAAAGGAACCTGAGAGCAGAAGGAAGGAGAGCGCAGCTCCATCAGGCCACTGCCCCATCCTGCCAGGGCCTCAATGAGAACTTGGCACTGGCCCCTGGTCATGGCGAGGTCAAGTGTCTGGAAACTTCTCTTTCTTCTTCTGAAATGCTCCATTATTTTTAGGACATTTCTTGCCATTTATGTCCTTCTTCGGAGCCAAATCCTAAGATTTTGGAAATGGTGAAGGAACCAGTAGTCATCATGGAGGCCAGTGGTTCTCAAAGTGTGGCACTGGTTGAGTGGCATCAGACCCTCAGGGAACCCGTTAGAAATGCAGACTCAGGCTCAGCCTTCACCGGCTGATTCCCAGACTCTGTGTGTGTGTGTGTGTGTGTGTGTGTGTGTGTGTGTGTGTGTGCATATGTGTGTGTAGCCATCTGTGTTTCAACAAGCCCTCTGAGTGACAGTTGCAAGGTAGAAGAAGCTGATCTGGGCCAACTTCTAAATTTCAAACTAAAGCCCTGTGAACAGAAAGTCCGACTCCTTGTCTTGAAGGCGGTCAGCTGGGGAGCCCAAACGAGAATCCACTTCCCAGGCACAGTGCTGCACATCTTCTCCTGCCTCCCTCTCCCTCTGCTGACCTCTGGGTCACCCCCTTCATGAGCATTTTTGCCAGCCTGTTTCTCACTCTGCCTCAGAGTGCACAGAAGAGGAGCCAGGCCAGCAGCCAGGAGCCCCCAGGACAGCAGGCGTCTGTGCTTCCAACCTGGCTCTTGGCCCGCAACTCAACTCTCCTGGACAGCATGGCTCTGGAGTTTCCAGGCTCTGAGGACACCTGATTTCTGACACTCAGAATATATCCTCTTACCTGCCCTGTCCCTCTTTTGATCTTTTTTCTTCAGGATAAATCTTTGGGTCTGAACCAGACCAGAGTCCCTTGCACTCTTCTGGGAGGCTCCCGGCTATCGCTGGCATGTGACCCAGGGTTATAGGAGCTGTGTGGGTAGGTCTCCCCTCTTCCATTCCTGCCCAGATATAGAGTCCATAAGATGGCAGAGATGTGGGCACATTGGCCCTGGACACCAGCATTCTTGGGGTGGTTTTGAAAATGATACAAAATATTTATTACATATCAACACAGGGCCTGACACTAGGCCTTGCTGCCCCTCCAGAGTCAGAGTCTCCTGGTCAGAGTCAACAGGCCTACACTGAGGTCCTGCACTGTGCCCTGCATCTCTCTTAGCCTCGCCCTTCCCCTTTCTTTATCCCCTCTGCCCCCACCCCCATTGCTCTGCAGCTGTGCCTTGATGGCCCATGACTTCTCCCTGATGACACTTAGGAAGGTACTCATCCCAGGGTGCTTGACTTGCCAGAACAAAGGAGGCAAGGTCACCTGGGGAAAAGGAAGACTGGGATAGAATCAGGCATTCCAGAAGACAGGGGGAGATTTTAGGTACCTCTGGTGGAGGATGTGCTCAAATGGACCTGAGATGATTAAGACATTGCCCAGCTCAGGACAGAGACACAAAAGCCATGATGGGGTCCTTCGGCATGACCCAGAGTTTTGCCAGATGGATTTGTTGTATTTCTGCAAGGCAGAGGCTCCAACAGGTCAGTGAAGATGGCAGTGGGGCTGACCTGGGTCTTAGGATATGACTCAGGCCCGGAGTGCTGTGTGATGGGAGGCCCAGAGCAGCCAGGGGACCCGGGGAGGGTGGAGAAGCTGTGGGTTGCTGTCAGTGAGCAGGAGAGGAGGAAGGTGAGGTAGCGAGAGTGGGGTGTGATAGGCTTCCAGTGTGAGGATGCTGGACAGTTGTCATCCCAGGGACCACGTTGGTCAGAAACAAGAAATGCATCAGTAATGTGCATGGAACCCATGGCCTGCGATAACTTCTCGATGTGAATTTCCTCATGTAGACTTCACAGCCATGTATGCAGCACCAGCTATGTGCCAGGTACCACCCAAGGTCCTTCTACATTCCCACTGGCATTCGGCTCATCTCACCCACCCTGGGAGACAGATGTGGCTATCAAGGAACAGAAACACCTCGTGACTTGCCAGGCACCCACAGCTAGCAGGGAACTGAGCTGTTTTTAGATTCTGGGTCTTCCCACTGAAAAGTCCCAGCTCCTTGGCAGGGTCTCACCTGGTTCTTCTGCTCAAAAAAGCTAATGAGAGTCACAGAACAGGATGCCACATGGGACCCAAACTTCTGGTTCCCCTGATGCCCATGCAGGAGGAGGAGAGGGAAGCAAAGAACTGATACTTGTCCTGGGGCATACCAGGCAGCACTCCTCCCTGTTTTCTCACACCCTCTCACCCCCTGGTGTCACCTGGGGCTCCAAGATTTGTGCTCAGAAGCCATGGAGCTGCTGCTTATTGGCTAGATGTGTCCAGATGATCCTGGTATGTATCTGTGCTGAAGAGTGTGTGTGGAAGGGAAGTCTCAAGCTGCCATGAGGACCAAAGGAGAGAGTGGTTGCTGGAGGGTGTGGCCAAGCTCAAGTCTAATGATGGTGACTTCTGTTTGTTCATTGGTCAGGTATCTATGAGGCACTTGTCATGCCATAGTATGGGTACTGGAGTCAGAGCAAAGACAAAGCAGAGGCAAGCTCCAGTGACATTACAATAACCAAAGGGTGGCAAGTGCCACAGCTCATGGCTTCTTACAGACATTTGTTACTCTAGGGGTCACCCCTCCTCTTAGTCCTAAGGCAGTTCCTGACCTTTGGCTCTTGAGTAAACTGCTCAGTGAATACTGCCTCGATGCTCTGATTGAGCAATTTCACCTGGGATAAAACAAAGGCCTATAGATGGGGGTCCCAGAGAGGTGGTCTTTTTTGGAAGCTCAGGCCTCCTCAGATGGTCCTGGAGGTAAGATTGGGGCCTCCCTGCCTTTACTGTTGAAACCCATAGACTTTGGACTCCTTCTAGAAGAAAGCTTACATCTGCCCCCTGTCCCCATGTAATAAGACTTCACATGAATTAAATGACCCCAGGAGTATAAATCCAGCAGGAGGAAGTGGTTAAATCTCACACGAGTTGGCACTTCTGAGGCAAATAGAAGAGAGAGACCTTGGCGGACGCACTCCTACCTAGTTCTATGTAATGATTCGGAGTGTTTTAATATTTACCTAGCTATTAGGCTCAGCTGGTTCTTGGTTTGGCTCTCCTTTATCCTCTGATTTCCCAAGCAGAGTGTCCATCCTAGTCCCAGCTCATCCTCCTCAGGACGCCTGGATCACTCCTGGGGTCTTGGGCAGAAAAGGAGCAGAACTTGAATGAAAGGATCTGCATGTGCTGACCCATGTGACCTTGAGCAAGACATTTTGCTTCCTGAGCCCGAGTTTATTCAACCGGGAAACGGAAATAAAAATATTCACTGAGTCTGTGTCGGGACCAAATTAACACCCTCACCCACCCTCCTAAGTGAGAGAGCACCTACAGTGTGTGACGGGGCATGGGAAGCTCTTTCTGTGCATGATCTCATTTATTCCTCACCACCATTCGCAGACAGACGCTAGCTAGTGGTGCTTTTACTTTACAAGTGAGGAAATGAATTGCAAAATGCTTAAATAACTTGCCCAAAGCCACGCAGCTGGAAGTGAAGGGGCAGAAAATTGAACATACGCCAGGCTAACTTTCAACCCTGAACTCGAATCCCTGCAGCTTTACCTCAAAAGCAGATCTCTGCTGACTCCCAGTTGCCCCTGAACCTTCTCTTTTTCTCTCACTTGCTGTCTTCTGCCTTCCATCTGACCGACTGCATTCTGCTCCAGTTAATATTTCCATGGATGCAGAGGAGCAGGGAGGCGTCTCTTCCAGGCGCAGATGCTAACCCTTTCTCAGCAAACTGCTTTCATCTCCTGTGTGCCTCCAGACATCCCTGGGCCTGTGTGCGACGTGGCCAGTACCTGGCATTTGGGGTATCAAATAGCTAGTGAGGGTCATGGCTGGGCCTGAGAACAGGAGACAGTGGCTCATGAAATGAACTCAATTTGTGCACTTTCCCAGGGCACGGGGGAGGAAATGACAGTGACTTGTTGCTTGGGAAATGCTGATGGGTGGCCTGGTATCTTGGGAATGTGCTCAGATGATCAGGGGCTGTTTTTGCAGCCTCTCCCTCTCCTCCCCATTCCTGGGATGGTACTTTGGACTCCTCACCACCATTCCCAGGCACAAAAAAGAAATCTGAGTCTGCTGTTTTCCAGTGTTCTCAGTGCTAATTTCATAACAACCAAGCTCTATCTATGTATCTGTATGTGCCCAGTCCAATGCAAGATATCTAATTTATCCTCTAATTTATCCTCTGCAATTCCATGTGGTTATTAAGTGAGGAAGCCAAATCAGAGAGGTGAAGAAACTTCCCTAGGATCATACAGGTAGAAATCATGAAACCAGGACCCAGACACAGGGTCTGAATTCCTCAATCACTATCTGATATTCTTTGGATTCAGAGTCACCTCAGGCATTTCCCCACCACAGAGTGTGCCACCCTCATGGGCCTGGCCTTGCTTCTTTTGCATTGAACTTGGCTCTCTGTATGGTTCCACCACTTGGGTGGTCTAGAGGGGGCCAAGTTGGCCCCCTCTTTGCTCATGTGCCCATAAATTGCCATGGTGGTTATACGGAAGCACTCATCTCACGGAGGCAAAGGTGAGGACAAATCAAAGGCATGTGATAAAATATACCTGCAACCCACTAGGCATTTATTCCGCTCCAACTATTTCCTGGTGCTACATACTCGAGTGGAAGGGACTCAGGTATAGATGCTGACCTTCAAGGATCGTAGAGTCAAAGGAACTAATAACGGGAACTTAGTAGCTCAAACCCAAGGCAGGATATTCTGAATGCAAGTAAAATCCTTTGGAGAGGAGAAGAGTTGAGGATTCCAACAGTGGGAAATATTTGGAGGACGTAGTTTGAGCCAGCACTCTGAAGGCCTTTGAGTCATATGGAAAGATGGTAGGCCATTCCAGGCAGTCAGACTAAGAGACTGGGTACACACAGAAGTGGGGATGCCAGGAGTGAACAAGTGGTATGTGTGCAGGCCCAGCAAGTCTGTCTTTCTGACTGTGTGCTGAGTAGGATAAAGTGGTGGCCAGTCTATGAAGGTTTTCTAGCTGTGATGAAGACGTCCACATGTACTCTCTATGCAAGGAGAAGCTCCTGCTGACTTCGAACAAGGCAGTGACATGATAGCCCCTCCTTGGGGAAGACCTTTGTAGGGTTAATCTAGAGGGTCTGGGTGAGCCTGGAGCCTGGGTGGTGGGGGCAGGTGATGGTAGTATTGCAATAACCCAGGCAAGAGGCAGTGAGGGCCTGAGCCAGGGCAGTCACAGAGGGGGTGCAGGGGAAATGAGAATGCACAAAGCTTGGGCAGGGAAAAGGAAGGAAGGGATTTCTCTGACCATGGTATATTTACCCACTACCCCTGTTGCTCACACTCTGCTTCCCTGGAAGCCTCAAGGGAGCCTGGGAGGAGAGCTGTTGCTACTTCTCTGTGTTTGCTGGGCTTGTGACTGTGCTCAGAGCCATAGGGTCCCCTCCTTCCTCTGCTTTACTGCATTTGGATGATTTTCTTTATAATGATTGTCATAGTCATAACTATAATAATTATAGAGGCAATAATAAGATTCTGAATGGATGGAGAGCCTTTCTTCTAAGGATGCTAATGTGTGTGAGGTGAGGGCAGAAGGGGTCCTACCAGGAATATGATCAGATCCAATTTGGTAGAAAACAACTCCAAGCAGTGTGGAGAAGACCTAGCCACAGGGGAAGTGTTTCTGACCTCTATTCTTGAATAACAGGCCTCCCCTCTTAGTAAGGGCACAATCTGCCCCCGCTCCCTGGTAGGCACCTCCTGGATGCGGATTTGCTGGCAGTGGTGGAGAAGCTTGATTTAGAACTTCATTTCTCCTCCTCACCTCGGACAAGCCTTCCTTGGGATCGTTGGTATACAGTGACCCCTTCATCCTTACTTTAGCTTTTTAAATTAAATTAAATTAAATTAAATTAAATTAAATTAAATTAAATTAAATTAAATTAATTTATTTGGCAGACATAGAACACAAATAGGCAGAGCAGCAGGCAGGGGGAGAGAGGGAAGCAGACTCCCGGTTGAGCAAGGAGCCCAGTGTGGGCCTCCATCCCAGGACCCCAGGATCATGACCCGAGCCCAAGACAGATGCTTAACTGACTGAGCCACCCAGGCACCCCCTACTTTAGCCTTTTTTATTGTTTGGCCATACAATTAGCTTTTAATAATATGTCATGGCATTTTATGAATTACAAAGCCTGTTTGAATTCATGATCTCATTTAATCCTTGCAGTCACAGGGACTAGCATTATTTTATTGTTCCCACTTTACAAATGCATTCATTCTTTCAAAGAGCAGGTATGGAGCACCAGTCATGTGTGGGGCCCCATGCCAGGTGCTGAAAGCAGATACTTCGAGATTAAATGACGGACAGAGACCCAAACAGATTTGAACCCAGGTCATCTTTCTCCAAGCCCTGTCTTCTTTCCCCCTTTCGTGCCACTGTCTTAATTTTTAGCTGTGTATATTCCCAAAGTTTAGCACTTTATCTCTGCATGTTTCATGTATTCATTTTGTCTTTCCAAATATGTGGGAATGTTTTACCGAAAAATAAAGGAACTCACAGTTGGAAATAATAATAATAATTATTAAAGCCTATTTGTGGTAAGCCTATTTGTGCAAATTTGTATCCCCAATTATGCTTAGCAACATGGTTAGGCAGATAGGAGTTGCTCAGTAAATATGAGTAAACTAGAAGGTCCTACAGCTCCAACCTTAGCTCACTTCCACCTCAAACACTGGTCTCTATCCTCACCTCAAAAAGTCTTCCCCGTAGTTTGTTTCTGAAGCATTTGGAACCTTTCCTTTTAAATTATTTTGCAGCCAGTTTTCAAATGATGTCATATATTTTGGAGGAATATTAATATGTCCATTATAAAGATAGGACAATTGAGGCTAAGCAAGGACAGTTTAAAGTCCTAAAGTCCTTTTCAATGATTTGACAGCTGGTCTTCACTCCCTATACGTTCTTTAGACAGATAGAGGAGGTTGGAAATCTAGACGCGCCTCACTGGCTGACAATTTCTACAGATGCTGTGGTCTCCCGGGGTGAAGTAGAACCTTCAGATGACCGGGCACTTGCTGCCACCATGCGGTAGAACTTGAGGTCTGCTGCTCTTCCTCCATCTGCTCCTGGCGGGCGCTTCTTTCCCTTTCCCGTTTTGCTGAGTGTGCCTTGTGCTCTCAGGCACTAACTGCTGGGGGATATTGAGGGGAAAGAAAAGAAAGAATTATTGTCTTGTCAGGACTTACGTTCTGGGGTATGTGTTGTGTCTGAGGGAAGATGGGCATTAAATACATAATAAACCAAGATAATGTTAGATAGTGCTCAGTGCTATGCTTTAAAACAAGACAATGTGATGGAGTGACTGCAGAGCGGACCTACTTCAGTTAGGAAGGCCAGAGAAGGCCCTTCTGAAGAAGGGATGTTTATTCCAAGAACTGAATGCTGAGCAGGAGTCAGGCATGTGAAGAGATGTTCTCAGAAAGAGAGAGCAGGATGAAGCCAGTGGGGCTGGCTCCCAAGTGTGCAAGAGAGTGCTCCCAGATGGAGGGTGGAGAGGCAGGCAGGAGTCACATCTCACACAGCCTTCCAAACCATTCTATGTGCTATGGGAACCACCAGAAGGTTTTTAGAAAAGGGATAACATAGTCTGCAATGCCATGTGAGGATCTTCTTGTCTGTGTCTGAACTTGCCATTAAATGGAACTAGCAGGTACAAAGGGCCACACTTGGAGTGTCTCCAGAAATTGTGAACACACCTATGTTATGTGGCTGCACCTTTGCGATGTCTGGGGAATTTTACAAACTCCTGATGCCTGGGTACAGCCCAGGGGCAATTCAATCAGAGGAGCTGCAGATGGGCCCAGGCTGGGTTTTTCCATCCAGTCCTTTCCAGGGATTCTGTGCATCATTGGAGTTGAGACCTGCGATGTGCTGAGGAACCTCAATGGAGGAGCCCTTAAGGTGAGGGCTTGATAGGGTCTGTGGGAGTGCCGGGACTGAGGACTTGGCCCTGGGCTGACCACTACTATGGACTATGAAAAGAGAAGGAAGGGGGGAAGAAAGCAGGTGGCAGAGCCTTGGGTACTGATGAGAATGAGATGGGGTGAGTCTGGACTAGACTTGGAAAGTGATGCACATGGCTGCGTGACTGAATTTATTACGGAGGAAGAAGAAGCATAAAGCAGGCCCGGATTGGAAGGCAGTCAGAGCAGAAGCCTGGGGCTGGGGGTCCCTTGGCAGGTTTGGAGGCACACTCTGGTGGCTGCTTGTAGACCCATCTTGCCCTCACACATCCCACCCCACCCAATCTCCTAGATGCCCCTTCTTTCCTTGGAGACTTCCAGTCAGAGCAGCTGCTTCCAGAGCTGAACCTGGGGACAAGGCTCCTGCATTCTTGGCAGCTGGCCTCACCCAGGGAATGCTCTCTCAGGCACCAGGCTCTATGGATGGATCATCAGTGCTCTTTTGGTTGCAAGTGACAGCAAACTCAACCCAGAACTACTCAAGTAAAGTGGGAATTTATAGGTTCAGGGGGCAGAGAATTTAAGGGTATTACTTCAAATGTGGCTTGATCCCAGAACCAATCAATGGCCAGGGAAGTGAAAGGCTCTGATTGATCTGCTGTGGGTCATGGTCCCATTCTGGGAACAGGGGCTGGACTCAGTACCATCATGTGGGGAAAAGGGCTGAGAGCCAAGAGAGAACAGGTCACTAGAATAAAACCATCAGGCGCTGTTATACCAGTCAATGGATGCCTGTGTGACCCAAACCAGCCCATGTTCCCCACAGTGATCCACATGATGTGGAAGAATGTGGAGTTTATAATCTGCCTTATCCCATTAATCAATTTGGGTAACTGTGGGAGGAGCTCGAAGATTTTGAGAAGCCCTGAGGATGTAGCCTCATATGGTTGAGGGATGGTAAAGGATACTTGTCATTGAACATTGACAGATGATTTCATTACTCTCCAGTAATAGACCAGATGTATACTGGAGAATGATGACTGGCTGTCTTGTTTGTTTTTCCTCATCTGAGCCCCAACTAGAGTAACTCCTTGGGGAAATATATGACCATCCACAGTGACAAAGAGAAGGAGAAGAAGGACTCCCCTCTCAGTGTGGTCAGGTCATTTATGGCACTTGTTATGTCAGTTGAACAGCCTAGCTGTAAATGGTTGTAGGCATATGCTGCAAACACGGGTGCTAAACCCAGCCCTGAAAGCCCAGGGACTGGACTGGGTGATAGTAGGGTGTTAAATCAGAGCTTATGAGAAGAGGGAGCAAGGCTCAGTTCAACACCAGCAACTGGACTCATCAGACAGAAAGAGTACGCTCAAGGCTACGAGCAAGGAGCAGCTGGTAGAGGTAGCAGCCCTGGAGCCCAGTCAGGCAGGGTCTGGGTTAAGGCAAGAAAACATTAAGAACATTGATGTGGGGGTGATGTTCTTCAAGGGCTCAAGCCTTCATTACTGACACATTCCTTATTCCTAGAATCCCTCCGAAATGCTCTTGGTCCTTGCCAAATTGGAAGGAAAACGCTGACATTTCTCCTGCTGTTATCTATGAATCCAGGACTGTAATCAGAGATTAAGAAAAACTTTAACACTGAGAAATTTCTGCTTGGACCTTGTGATGGCCCAATCCAGCAGTGGGATTGCATAGCTTGGGTTCTCCTGCTAAATATAATAGGAAAAAAAAAAAAAAAGGCAGGGAGAGAGGGAGGGGGAAAAAAAGAATGAAAGTGGGGGTGGGGGGAAATCAAGCAAGTGAGAAAGGAAGACAGGAGTCATAGAAGCTCTTCCAGATGCAGAAGTAGTATGAGTCACAATAGAAGAAGGTAGGAGGGCACAGCAGGAAGCCTAGAGGACCCTCCTCCCCATATCTCCCTGCTCTATTCCTGCTTAGGGTCAGCGCTCCCATCCATCCACTTGCCTGGGGAAGGAAGAGATGTACAGGGTGAGGGGCATCTTGTCCCTAGGTGGCTCAGGGCATTTGTGCTCTCACCTCTTCCTACCTAAAAGCTCTAAAGAATTCGTTTCTCAGTTCGCAAAGGATGCGTGATCCAATTAGAACCTCAGACACAAACCGGAAGTCATTAACAGCTGAATAAAGGTAACAGGGAACAGACTTACAGAATTAGGGAAAGAGACCAAGCAGAAAAGCGGATAACTTAATTTCCATAATTCAGACAGCAGTGCAATTTAACAACCATATTGACAGGCTTGAAAGTTTGTCAAGGAGAAATAACCCTCAAGTTGTAAGAGCTTCTAAAGAAAAGAAAAAGGAAATGGACAACAAAATTATTTTGCTCTTGATAGAAAAACTCAATACCTTTTCCAAGATAATCAGATTTGTAAAACCATTTGTCCTAGCCAATTTGTCACACGTAGCACAGAAGTCCGATAAAACAGAGCCACAGCAGCTGGACGGATGGATGCTAACGCTTGCCTGAAAGCCTCCTCACACCGCTCTTCCTCCTCGTCCCGTGGGTCCTCTGGGGTTGCCTTTTCCCAGTCTATTCTGACACCAGTGCCAGCTCCACCTGCCCCTTCAAAGAGAGACCTTGGTCCCAGGTGTCAGGAAGGATTTCCACAGCAGTTACAACTCCTGAGCCAACTTTGGATAGCCTGGCTCGGTGGCTCCCAAGCCTCATTGGTTATAAGTGACAACAAACCTGGGAGCTGGGCCCACCTCCAGAGATTGGATTCCTGGGGTTTCTGGTGGGACCGAGATGCTGATCTTTTCAAAGAAGCCTATAACATGATTCACATGTATATTGGGGGCTGAATGCTTTTCAGGCCCCTAGAGGAGACCTAGTCCTTTTAATTCACAATTGCAGACATTTGGAAACTTTGGTGATGTTTTCTGAGGG
This sequence comes from Canis lupus baileyi, assembly GCF_048164855.1. Lineage (NCBI taxonomy): Eukaryota > Metazoa > Chordata > Mammalia > Carnivora > Canidae > Canis > Canis lupus. The sequence continues at coordinate 27,479,967 of NC_132849.1, read as the reverse complement.
CTTTGTCTGAAGAGGATGGGTGAAGAGGCACTTTCTGGTATTACACCTCAAAGGGATCCCATCCTTGTGGGCCAAGGAACAGCCCCTTAACCTCCCTATTGAGAGTCTCTGCTGAGAATTCCTGCGGGCAGCACCTGGCGCAGCTGTTCATGCTGGTCGATCTGCTTGTTTGTTTCAGATGTGGGCATAGTGCAGTATTGAATTCCAGGACAAAAAAAAATATGCAGACAAACAAGGAAAATGCATACTCAATAACTCCATGGTCACAAATAAAAAGAATGAGGCACTAGACAACCATCTGGAGATGATGAATATACCAGAGATAAAACCAGTGACCATACAGGATGTAGGGAAGGCAGTAGCAAGCGTAAAATATGTAGCAATAATCCAGACTTAAAAAAAAAATCCTCCTTGGAACACCTAACCAAGTAATTAAAGTAGTTAGAAATCAACAAATCAGTCAGCCCTCACAAAAAACTAATTGTAACAGTGAAAAAAAAATCAGAAAAAAAAAAAAAAAAGGAAACTGGAAGTACTATTAACCCAAGAATGGAAACGGAGATTTGATTCTTTATTTAAAAGTATGACTAGAATAGTCTGGCTTGACCAACCAACAAAGAAGAGAAGGAATATTATGAGAATATTAACTTGTTTTAAAAAGGCTATTATCATCATTTAAAAAGGAAATTATCGTCCTGGAAGAATCATATTTTTCTCTAATGTTATATATCTGTTCACGTAACTGTAATTGCTAGGAACTACCATGCAAATGGAATTACACCGCCTGAGGAGTCAAGCTGTCAGAGGGTCTAGAACTCCAGTCGTATGGGTCATACAAGGTCCCAAGTCAGACTCCAGAAGAGCAAGTGAGACCAGTGCCTGGTGGGGTGGGGGGTGGGGGTGGGGAGGACCACCAACATCGCCACTATCCTCTCCTCAGCCACAGAGGGTGCTGCAGATCACTATCTCTCCTGTCTGCCGGCTCCAGAGCTAAGTCCCAGTACTGGCTGGGGTGGGGTGGGGGGGATGTCTCTGAAGGAGGGTGGGGCAGTGCTGACGCGGTTCTCAAGGGGCGTTTTCCATCTGTGCTCCTCTATGGGTTCCTGAGTCCTCATCCTCAGCTCCTCTCACACAGTACATCCTCCCAGACGTTCCCCCACACTGCCTCCCATCTGCCCAAATGCTGTTCCAAAACTGTCCCCTGATTCTAACCATCTGGGAACCCCGAGGCATTGTCCTTGTTCCTATTCTCCTCACATCAGCCACTCCCAACCACAACCTTGAAGTTTTCCAAACCACCCCCAAGTCTACAAGGGGTTGCTCCTTGTAGACTAAGGCTCCTTAGTCTACAAGGGGTGCTCATCCATCTGGCCTTTAATTCCCCTGACCCTTCCACACAAAGTTTATTGCCTCAGACTTTAAAAACACAAGCGACTGGTTCACTGACCCTTTATTTATTGGTCCTTCCGTGAATAGTGATTCATTCCCTAAGAATAGACATTTTCTTCTTTGATTAAATATGAGAAAAAGGAAACACCTAAAGTCTACTGTCTTGTGCATGGCCGGGACAGTAAGGATCTATGATCCTTACTTTCTGGCAGTTTCCAGTGCTGAAGAGAATGTAAAACATGTACACCAACAACGACTATGCAAATGTTCCTCAAAGGGAAGAGTAGAGCCACAGGTTCCTTGAGAGTTCTGGGAGGATATTGGCCAGAGGAATCAAAGAAGACCTAAGGAAGGATGAAGCAGTAAAGCTGGGTCTTAGAAAAATTTTAGGGTATTATTAAAAAATTTGTAGAATTTAAAGGAAAATATAAACAATTGGAATTTCAGACAGATGCACAGCCAGGAGACAGTTGTGATAACAAGGGATACACTAACTTTCCATCTATATTTTCTAAAAGTGTCATTTTTCAAATAATTTTTAAAAAGTAACATGCTGATATGAAGGTTTTTAATACTATAATAGAAAATGTTAGAGGAGACAGTATATATATATATATTATAATATAAATTATATATATATTTAAAGATTTGTTTATGTATAAGAGAGAGAGCCTATGAGCAGGAGGACGGTCAGAGGGAGAGAATCTTCAAGCAGACCCCCCACTGAGCATAGAGCCCAACTCAGGTTTCGATTTCACGATTCATGAGATCATGACCTGAGCCAAAACCAAGAGTTGGACACTTAACAGACTGAGCCACTCAGGCGCCCCAAGGAGGAGGCAATAGAAAACTAAGACTGTTTGACCTGCAGAGAATTCAGTCCAAGGACAGCACATATCTGGGCTCTCAATCCATTACCAGTTGATGGTGTGGACTTGGCCTCCTGGCATGGACTGTCTGGGGTAACTTTTCTGTTCTCAGAACCCAGTGCCAGATGAGAAGTCATGTGAGCAAACAAGTGGAAACTGAAAAAGCATGGAGTGTTTCCCAGGAATAGTGAGTAAGTAGACCACTTTCTCATTTTTTAAAATTGAGGTGTAATTGACATACAGTATTTTATTAGTTTTGAGAGTAAAATATCATGCACCCTCTACCACTTTTCCTCATTCATGTGCAGGGTCCCAGGTTTTCCCAACCAGGATCTGACTGTGGCTTGACAACCTAGTCTCAGCTGAGCATTCAATTTTTTTCAGGCTTTTAAGTTCTGAGTTTGGTTTTTGGCTTTTTTCTGCTTTCCACAAGCAGAAAAAGAAGGCTTTTTCTAAACTGCTAAGGATGGCCTCTGGCCTTCACACTTGCTTTTCAACTGTTTAACTATCCTCAGGGCCCATTAGGACCAATGCAACCTGACAGCCAGCTGCTGGCATTACTGCCTCGAATGCCCTATCCTTCCTTCCCGGATCCCTGAATCATTGCAGCCACCAGCATCTCCACCAATTGGCATATTTCCTTCACCTTCTTTTGGCAATTGAGCCTCCACAGCTACGGATGGGGATCCTGATTACCTTCTGGGTACTAAGTGACCCTGTCCTCAAGCCCTATCTTTACTACCTGCTTTCTCAGATCCTCCCTTCTATCAACTATATCCATCCATTTGGATTCTCCAGGAAGAAGGTGGTGAGATGGAGGTGAGAGGGCTAGGAAGTTCATTAGAAGGTCATACATTCTAAGGAGGAAGACGCAGAGCTGGATAGGGAGAACCCCGACAGTCTCACTCAACCCAATGGGAAAGCCCCCAGCACAGGGGAAGGGCCCCCTCACCACCACTGGGCAGAATTGGCCAGACCTTAGCCCCTCTGCCACGCTCAGTCAATGGTTGGGAGCTGTCTGGAAAGAATGTGGGTTTGATTCCAATGCTATGGCAGGTCGTGAGGGAGGCTGGAGGCTGTCAGCCTACTGTACACCTCATAGCTGAACAGTTCTTTCTTATAGGAAGACTCACAAAATGCATCTCCATGACTGCCATGGAAATCTCTGGAAGCTGTATCAGAAAGAGAGAGAAACTGCCTCATTCCAGGGCTTGCAGTCTGCAGAGTTTAGGAAGCTTATTTGGCCCTGTTACCTGGACTGGGGAGGCACAGGAGGTTTTTGGGTCCAAGCTACCAGTTTTATTTTGAACATATTTTTCTTGACAGGGGTCAATGAGCTTTTGTATTCAAAACTATTTGAATAGGATGTGAAGTTTAAACACATATATTTGGGAATTGGAAGCAAGAAGGAGGTCACAGGAAAGAGGGAAAATTTTGATAACTTTCTTTCATAAGTCCTATCTCTCAGTCCCTAAGAAACACAAGAATAGTATCTGATGATCAACAATAACTTTTCCTTCTTCTCTGTCCACTCAGCATCATGAATCTATCAGAGGGGGGTGATAGTGTTTAAAATCATTATCTTCTCAGGAGATTCCCAACAAACCACTACGTGTTTATTTAAAAAAATTTTTTTCTTCCCCTCTAATGCAAACCAAACCAGTCCTGTAAGAATGGGGAGACTTCTGAGGGTTTTTTCACTGGAAAGGTAAACTTCATTACATTTTTCATCAAGCCCCTTGGCCTGGATCACACCCATGAGACAGGCTGTGCCCTCTGTTCAGAAGCTGGAAGCCCAGATCCGCATCCATCATTGCTTTGCACGTTCCCCAAAGTGCTGCCTCTACCACTCAAGCCCTTATCAGTGGATTGTTACAGGCTCTGGGCAGGATCCAAGTCAGGGAGGAGCAGCCCAGGCCATAGACACAGGGCTCTAGCCCTCTGGGTCATGTGTTCTGGCTCAAAGCAAGAAAGAGAACAGGGTGAGGGAAACAGTCCATGGTGAAGGGTGCACATGTTCTATGGGACTGGGATTGAGATCACTGCTCAGTGAGTGAGGCCCTTCCAGCCCCTTTTGATCACCAGCATGATTTCACTGGGAAGACCGTGGGTGAGACATTGTCAATATGGGACACATTTGTGTTTTGTCTCCATCTCCTATTCTAGAGGTGAGACTGGGGACAACTTTCCTCTTCGTGTCTCCAGGAGAGAAAGTTTCCATCGTCTGCCAGGAAGCAGCAGAAACCAGGGAATCTTCCAAAGATCCACCATGTGTTTCATCCACTTTGAACACAACCACACTCCAACTCCTAGCTTGGTGCAGTGGCTGTGGGGCAGGCTCTGTGCTCAGTGATGATCAGCTGGTTGTCCTGGTGATCGTGCTGGTTATTACTGTCAAAAACTATACTGTCACATGGCAAATATTAGCTAAACCCAGCTATACAAACTTAAATTAGAATTAATTAAAATTAAAGCTCACTTACTTGTACTAGATACATTTCAAGTACTCAACAGCCACATGTGGCCAGTGTCTACCCCATTGAACAGCATAAATACACACAGTTTCAGTATCACAGAAGATGCTATTGGTCAGTAATGGTCTAAAAGTTTACCCGTGGTCACTTGTGGTGTTACAGCTGGAGCACAAACCTCACCAGCTTTTGATCCAGATGCCTCCTGGCTGATGCACTTCTTGTGGATCTCAGAGCCTCTCTGGCAGCATATCTGGTTGGGAAGAGAGAAGCTAGGGTGACAGATCTGGAACAGGAGCCCTCTGTGTACAACACCCCCACCACCACCACCACCATTATGCCTGCAGGTTCTCTCCTGGCCCACCTGTCCTTTCCAAAACCACATCTTTGGCATCTTGTATGGATCACATATAACTCTCCTATGACCAATATCTTCTCTCTATTCTGGTTACCTGTTAGTCTTATGTTTTCACCTGGGTGACTGGAATCATTTTGTGCTCCCTACTGAGGCTGGGCTAGCTTCATGGATGTGAGTGACAAGTCTCACAGTCAAGATTGGCTGGAGCTCAACCTCTGAACTCTAGGTTGTAGTCTCACAAAATCGCCATTAGATGGCAAACTAACCCCATAAAAAGAGTGCCCAGATCTTAAAAATACTGGGACAGTAACTGAGTGACAGTGGCCCATTTTCAACAGGGAAGCACCTAAGGCTTGAACAAATTCTCTGGGTATGACAGGGAACACCTGGAAGGAGCCACCTGTGTGCTGACTTGTTCTGCTGTGTGACTGGAAACCTGGTCCTGCCCATCTGCTGGGGACTGAATTGTGTCCTCCTCAAATTTGTATGTTGAAGGCCTAACTCGCAATGCAACTGTGTTTGGAAATAGGGCCTATAATTAAGGTTAAATGAAGTCATAGGGTGGGTCCCTGTGCCCATCAGATTAGTGTCCTTATAAGAAGGGACACTGTGGAGCTCACTTTCTTCCTGGATGCAAGCACCAAGGATAGGCCATGTGAGGACATGTTGAAAAGGTGCCCTTTTGCTAACCAGGAAGAGTGCTCTCACCAGAAAGTAAATTTTACCGGACCTTGATCTCCAACTTTTCCAGCCTCTTGAGCTGAGAGGAAATAAATTTCTGTTGTATAAGCCACCCAGCTCTAGGAGTTTGGTATAGCAGCTGGAGCTGATTCATATCCCATCCCTACCCTATCTGGGCCGGAGAGGCAGCTGGAGGTGAGGTGCTTCGAGGACTTGGGGAGCTCTGCTCCTTTTCCTCCTGCTATTCTGAATCTGGTGAGGAAGGAGGGCTCATGCTTCATTCTCAGTCATTTGCCTTGAACTCAGACATTTCCGTGAGGATGAAGCTGTTAGCTTGTTTTGTTTTCTGATCAGAAATAGAGCAAACTGCATGAGCTACCTGCTTGCTATTGATGCTTGGGGATGACCATGTTGGCTTTCCCACTTAGGTGCCAGTGGGGACATGTGTGCTCAATATCTCCAGCCTCCCTAACTATGTCGCAGAAGAGAGGGTCACCATCCCCTACAGGGGCAGCCAGAGTATTAACATCTTTGTAGCTGGAAATCAGACAGATGTCACCTTCACCATCCATGACCAAGATACTTTTAAAAGCACAGGCCCCCTCCTCCTGTCAATTCTTGGGCCACAAACCTCACCCAGCTGCCACCCTGCTCTGGAAGCCTGCAGCGTGTTTGTGCAGCTCCTGTTCTGAACTCTCTGATGCCAAATGGCCCTTCCTTCTTGTACTGGCCATCTGCACTTTCAGAGGGCAGGCCTCGTCCTCTCCCACATCCTGGCCCCTGTGAACCTCTGGTTCTGACTCCACTTTTGAACCATTTGGAAGGGTCACTGTTGGTAAGTGGTGGTTCTTGGAAACCAGAGCTTAAACTATAAATACTCAGAAGCTTATTCACAGGGACAGACCCTCCCACTGAGAACCGAGTCCCAGTGGCCATGAGTGGCAGTGAGAGTTGGGCAGGTGGATAACATCCTGCTGTGACCAGGCCATGGAGTAGTTTTGTCTGCAAGCACACACTCCCCGGAGGTCACCAGTGCTGCTCCTACTGACAGGAGCCACAGGGGGTGCCGCTGCCACCAACTGGACTCTGGAGGGGAAATGTCTCTTCTCTAGGCCCAGACCCACTGCATGTCTCTTCCAGCACCGGCTGATTCATGGGGTCCTCAAACCCTCCTCAGGTCACTCAGAGTCCTCTGCAATGGCAGGTCCCTGCTGAGCCCAGCAGGTCATGAAGGTGAAGTTCTGGGCTTCACAGCGTTCTCTGCTCTGTAGTGAGGAAGGGGCCAAAGGACTGAGAACTCATGGCTGGTTTTAAATATTCATGCTTATATCTAAGTTTAAAATCATACATTAGGGGTGCCTGGGTAGCTCAGGGGTTGGGCATCTGCCTTCAACTCAGGTCGTTATCCCAGGGTCCCAGGATCAAGTCCCACATCGGGCTCTCTGCAGGGAGCCTGCTTCTCCCTCTGCCTATGTCTCTGCCTCTCTCTGTGTGTCTCTCATGAATAAATAAAATCTTGAAAAAAATAAAATCATACATTATACCAATTAAAGTCATATCTGTATATAAACATACATATTGTTTTTATTTATATTATGGATAAATATTACATATAAATATGATTTATATAAAATATTTGATTTAATAAATTTTATTTAATAAATAGTATTTGCATATAACATGTAAATGATACAATTGTTTGTTTATTTAACATATATTCCATTTTTTCTAACCAGAACAGCATCTGGCTGACTAAAGACTCCAGGATAGGGACATTTGCTGACCTCGCTCTTCGGGGCCCAGGGGGGGTCAGAGCCACTGATGACCAGGGAGAGTAGCTCTGAGATCAGAGGGCCCCACAAATGCCAGGCCCAGCTCCAAGGTTCTGGTTACTCCACTGTCACTCTGGTTACTGGGCTCTTGGCTTGGTTTAGCACATTAATTCTAATAACTCCAAACTTCAGACTTGTTATTGCTTGACTTACTGCTAAAGCTTCTTTCATTTGCTTTTAAAATTATTCTTATACAGAAAAGATAGGTAAGGAGAAGGGTCTGTCGAGGCCTTCAACCTGCCGTTCAGTTGGGGGCAGACATCATACTTTTACGGGTGTGTTTGAGGGAATCAGAGGCATGAAGACAGGAAGCCATACATAGTGATGCCTTCCCTGGCATGTTAGGCATGCTGTGCTCATAGCTAGAGAAACCCAGACAGAACTGAGTTCATGGACTCTACTCTCTTCCTGTGTACGCTTCTCTTTTCATATCCTAAACACCAAAGTAGCCTCATGTCCTGTATTTCATTCACCAGAGGGTCCTTAAAATAGAATTGTGGCCAAGAAAAGTCAGATACCACATAGAGAATGTGGATCCCATAGGTCTCCTCAACCCCAGTGTGTGTTTGTGGGTTTTCTACCTTGTCAGGTATTTCTGGAGGGGAGGTGCAGACTCATCCAGCTGGCTTCCCAACAGAGGTGGCATTTTGAAGATTTACAAAGAAATCCTTCCCAGGTGGTTAGTGCTGGATTCCTGCATTGTGAAGCAGGACAGTGGTTCGGAATCCTCAGCAAGGAGGGGGCCAGAGGGAGTCCTGAGAGGCTGTGCACTTGAAAAGTAAGAACCCTCAGACTGAGGGTCATGGCCTTGGGAGCCAGAGACTGGGAACCTCTTATCAAAGAGCCACAGGCACCTGAGTTGGGTTCTCATCAGGACGCTCTCTTTCATCAGGGCCTCCCTTGCCTGTCATGCAAGTGGGGACCCACTTCAGTGATGCCTCAATGAGGCCCCCAAAAGCAAGGGCTGTCAGGTCCCTCAGTGAAGGGGAGATGGACCCCAGTGGAAGAAGCAGGTTTCATCCTGGGATCTGTGGGAGGGAGCTTCAGGTGAGACACCACGGTCCCCATTCAGAAGGGAGATGGCACTGAAAGTATGAAAGAAGTTTCTCTTAATTGTACCGACAGCTTATAAATTTGACGGCCCGCCACTTACTGACAGATGTTCACCTCTGCTGCTGTAGAAGTCCAGCATCTGGAGTGAGTCAAGTCAGGCCAGTGAGAAACGTATCATGGAGAGCTGCTTCTTGCTTTGACTCAAGGCAGGATCTTTTTCTTTTGCTCATTGTCAAGGGATAGAAAAGTTGCTTTCTTAATAGTTCTGATTTCTTAAGAAGGATTAATATTTCTTAACAAGGATTTCTGCCCCCATCTCCAGTCGGAAAACCTACAGCCTCATAGGACTACCCAAATTATTTCCCTGTGGCCGTTTTTTCATTTTTTTGCATGCTCCCCTCCCCTATCTCATCTCCATCATACCCCCCAGTCTCTATAAAAGCTGAAGCCTCACCCATTCCCTGGGCTCTGAACATTCCCTGCCAGCATGCTTCTGGGGACTTAGGTGCAGCTACTCTGGAGCCTGGCTTTCTGGAGGGCAGGTCAGAGGGAAGGCAAATCCTCTCTCCTAAGGGAGGGTGGATGCTACGTTGTTCAGGACCCCCTTTGTGCACCGTAAGTGCCACTTTTCTCTTTTACTCTTGAACAGTGAGTGAGAACATCATCCTGACCCAGAAGCCAGTCTCCCCATCTATTTCTCCAGAAAAGAGTCTCCATTTCCTGTCAAGTCAATGCCAATATGCATAGAGAAATATCTCAGATGTGGATAAAACTTGGACAAAGACTTGAACCCCTGTATTTCACATCCCTACATTGGCCCCACCATCCCAGCCTGGTGCAAAGCAGAAGTGGAACTGAGTGGAACTGACTAAACCTTCAGTATCAGCACCAAACCAGGGTGTGCAGCCTATGCACTGACCTCCTACTGCCTTCTGGATGTCTAGGGAAGCTGCTTGCCACCAGGCAGCCAGCATCATGTTCCAGAGAGAGAGGCGGGACATGTGGAGCTCCTGACTGAAAAGACAATTTTTTTCTTCAATGGATACTGTCAGCCTTCCATTTCAGTGCACCTCTGCGGACTTCCAGAGCCCCTGTCTGTGCCTCTCTGCATTCTCTGCAGCTGGAGAAGGCAGCTCTGCCAGCATTCATGGCCCACCAATGGCCTGGAATAAGGACCCTCTAGAACAGTCCTCAATTATGACTGACAAGAAGAGGTGGATAAAATACCCCAGCTCCCCCACCTTTCAGCTGGAATCATCCAGAGATACTTTCTCTTGTTTCCATGTGGAGTTTAGATCCGGCAACCTCACTCAACACTGCCCTGCTGATGGATGGTTCTCTATCCATCTTCTTCTCCCTGTTTCATTCCTCTGCTTCCCTGCCAGCATCTCCTGCACCTCTGTAATATGCAGTCTGCATGGGACTCCTGAGCATCTCAGGGAAAGTTCTGTAGAAGTCTGTTAGGTCCATTTCATCTATAGTGTTTTTTTTTTTAATAAGATTTTATTCATTCATTCATGAGCGACACACACAGAGGGAGAAGCAGGCTCCATGCAGGAAGCCCGACATGGGACTCGATCCTGGGTCTCCAGGATCACGCTCTGGGCTGAAGGCGGCGCTAAACCGCTGAGCCACCCGGGCCGCCCATCTATAGTGTTTTCAAGTCAACTGTTTATTGACTTTCTATATGGATGTTTATATCTACTATTGAAAGTGGGATGTTGAAGTCTCTACTATTATTTTTTAAAGATTTTATTTATTTGTGCTCAGAGGGATTCCTCTTGGTGCTAAGCTGTGGTGGTCTGGGGGATGGGATGACATAGGTCAATGCTTCCCACACTTTCTATGCAGCCATCCTCGGTATTGTGCTCTACTAGGTTACTGCAGTTTCTTAATTGCAGTGTGGGACTCTCTTGGAGCTATTTTTATACATTAGTACCATTAAATCATTGTTTATGTAGGAGGACAAAGGGTGGAGCCTCTTAGTCCACCATCTTGCTAACATCGCTGTCCACCATGAAAATGTTCCCCAATCCATTTAGGTACAGCATTAGAAAGTTAGCCAAGGAGATTACAAACAATAGTGCCTTTAGTATGGAGCTTCTTTGAGCCCCATTTGTGTTTGTTTCTTATGGCTCCTGTAACAAGTTATCTAAATGTGGTGGCTTAAAATAACAGGAATATATTCTTTCACAGCCCAGAAGTCTGGGCCAAGATCAGGGTCATGCTGAAATCAGAGGCTGTAGGACAGAATCCATACATCACCTCTTACAGGTTCTTGTGGTTGCTGGTACTCCAATTCCCACCTCCATCTTCGCTTGGCCTTCTCCTCTGCTGTGTTAAACTCCCTCTGCCTCTCTCTTACAAGGACACTTGTGATTGCACTTAGGTTAATTCAGGATAATCTCCTCATCTCAAGATCCTTAATTTAATCACAAGGATACTTTTTCATATCAAGTAGTATTTTAGATTACAGGATTAGGTAGGATCTGATACCTCTGGGGGCCATGGACTCAGCTTGCTCTACTATTGCAATACCAATTCTCTGTGAACACACACTACTCTCTTTCTCTTTCTGTCTCTCTCTTAGGTTCACAAGGCATTTCTCTAAGTGTATCCAACACCAGCTTTGCCTAGGCTCAGAGAGGCACACAAAGGAAGGCCTTTCTCAGGATATTTTAAATGACCTGCTGTGTCATCCATTATCTTGCACAAAAAAGACTTCTCCAGAGATAGCCCTTAACCATCTTGGGAGAAGCTGTCTCTACAGAGACAGCCGTGGGCTATTATCCTTTGGATCTCTGATTGTGTGTCGGGGCTGTGGTCCTCAGTTCTCGTGGAGGGTAATTTGTGGTCACTGTCTCAAATATGATCCTCTTTTGTCTCCCTTTTTAATTCTTTTTACTTACTGGGGACAGTGTACTTGGCATTGGCTGAGTGACCTAAATTGCCCAAAGTATGGAAATAACTAAAATTTGGTTATATTTTTCTTAAGCTCATGAGACATTTTGAAATGTTTTACAAAGTTTAGGGTAAGAATCATTTTTTCTGGACATGGCTTAGGAGATGGGATAAATCCCTCAATTAAGACTATAACATCCTACTGTTTCTCCAATTTGTGACACAAAAATCAGTTCTTGACTCACCTGGCTGAGAATCTGCTTCTGCTGAAGGCTATTAGTAAGGATGATCCACCTTCCCACCAAATTTGTATATCTCTTCCCTCCAGGATGGGCTGCAGGGATTCAGGGAAATGTCTTGCTATCATATTACAGTAATGAATCAGGCCAGCCGTGGCCCAGGGAGGCTGTTTGTGACCCAACCTCTCAAGTGCCCAGCCAAAACCCCAGGGCTCCTGATAAGACGTCATCTCTAAGTCAGCTGACATCCTGGGACCACATTGCCATGAGAATTAGCCTGTGGGTAAGGTCCTGGGGATCGGAAGAACACCTTATACCTGAGTATCTCCTTCACCCTCACTCCTGCTCCATTACTGGGGAAGAGAGGCATTGGAAAAAGATAGGAGCTTCTGGGCTGTCCCTGCTGGCGAGAACTTCCTTACACAGGACAGGGCTATTGGCCTTTGGCCCTAGAGATACAAATATTGAAATCTTTAGTTCCTACCTGCAAGGAAGTCATTGTCTCATAGGGAAGATGGACCCCTACATACATAAATAATTACATATTCATGAATACATACATATACAGCTTAACTGAGGTGTGCTGCGGTTACAGCAAAGATAAAATGAAGACGTGGAAGAAAAAGGGCCACTGGATGGAGAGTCAGGAAAGCAACATGGAGAGGAGAGATTTCGAAGAGGAAAAAGAATTTTCAGGCAGACAAGGTCGGGGAGAGTATTATCTTCTCTAGGCAGAGGGTGAGGCAGTGCTCACTGCTGATGTTCCTTCTTAATTCCCTAGGGTATAAAGGAACGCTTCTTCCCCTCTCCCCAGGGCCGAGATTAAGGGAGGGCCTGCCCTGCTCACCCAAGAACTGTGGTGTTCTCCAAAGGTCAGGCTGAGCTCTTTTCTGTATGCCTAATTTTTTTAGACTTTGCCTATCTATGGGGGAAAGGCTCACTCTGCTTTGGATGGTGAGGAGTTTCTAAATTTAGATGGCTGAGAATCTGCTTCCAGTGGGCAGGGCATTTTCCATGAAGAAGAGGATGATCCTATCTCATCTCATCTTATCTTAAGTAGGCTCCATGCCAAACTTGGAGCCCAACAAGGGGTTTGACCTCATGACCCTGAGATCCAGACCTGAGAGCTGAGATCAACAGTCGGATGCCTAACTGACTGAGCCACCCAGGCACCTCAAAGAGGATGATTATTGAAGAGTTTTCACCAGGCCAGAGACACTTTGTGCAAATCCAGCCTTCACTCTCCACTCCTATTTCCCTCAGAGGCTATCCCACTTGCCTAAGGGGCCAGTGCTCTTAGATCAGTGAGCTTGGTTCTATCACACACAGCACAATGCCTACATCCTTGTCCCACCAGCCCAGATCAGCAGCACTGGCTCTGGACTGGTCTCTTGCTGCCTACTAGCAGGTCCACAGTAGAGGAAGCCATATTCTCTCTGTCTGAAGCTTAATGCTATCACTTGCCATTCTGAGGCTCTGGCACCTCAGAGCTCTGTGTAGAGCTGCCATCTAGCAAGCGGCGGGGGGTGGGGAAGGGCGCATCTAGTGACCACACATAACCTCACCTTCATTTCCAACCACATAAGCCTCCTTGTTTGCATTTCAACCCTCCTTAACATGTAGATTCCTCTTTGGTCATGAGAGATTCTTTTGTAGAGCCAATAAAAATCTTTACTTCCAGTGAGGAGAAAATAACCTATTCCTAAATGCCTCCTTAAATTCCTGGGGGATTTCAAATGCTAGTAGTGGGATTATTCAGCTCTCTTGTTTTCCCAAAACTTAGTTTCTCTGAACATTGGTAGGTTCTAGAAGCAAAACAGTCAAGGTGAACACAGGTTTGTATGCTGCCCCTGGGGACTTGCCTACTAACTCATTTCCCTGTGTTCTGTTGACCTGTAGCTGCCTTAGGGAGGCTGATGACAAATAGACAACCAGATAGACAAAAAGAAGGGGACCAGGTTGAACCGTACAAGCACGCTCCATGGAGGCAGCTAGAAGGACACTGAAAAGATCTTCTCAATAATAGGAGGTTCTCCAAAACTTCATTCCCATTGTCCTCTCTGGGTCCTATCCGCAGGACCCTGGAGTTACAACCTTGCCTTGGAAGGCTGCAGAAGAGTCCGGAAGATCCAACCTGAGACTCTGGGGCTGCTCCAGTTCACAACACATAGGAGAGAAGGCAAAGGCTACTGCTGTGGTCTCAGGATCAGGAGATACCATCCCTTCTCCTGAGACATGGGCTAGACACCGTGCCTCGTTGTTGGGTCAGCAATATGTACCCAAATTCTCTCTGTGGGCATCTGGCTTCTCCTATTAACTATTTTCTTCAACCCCAACTTAACTTTAATTTCAATTACCATTCTTTGTTGAGTATATTCAGAAATATATTCTCTGTGAGGAAGTAGTTTGACTTGATTATTTTGTCTTATCTTCCTGGTCTGGGCTTCAATCAATGGTTAACTTGACATCTAGTTAGAGCAGAAAGCAGAACAAGACCCCATCTCTATAGCAATAGATCCTTGAGTGATCACTTTTCGGCAGGCATCTGGCTGTCCCTGGGGTGACCTCTATCCCTTCTTCTTCAGAGGACGTCCCTGGTCCTGCTTAGTCCACAGGCACCTCCGTTGCCTCCACTACCTCCTCCATCTGCAGGCAGAGTGAGCCTGCCAGTCCTGAGAGGCAGGAGAGAAGAGCTCTGTTGGGTTCTCAGACATGCAAATCAACTCCATGGAGACCTGTGGCTTATTTAACCCTGGGGCATGGGCCCCTGTTCCAGAGCAGCCCTGACCACTATCCACCTGCCCAGCCCATCCCTCTTGCCCTTTGGTCCAGAAGCAGCAGATTCAGGGGACACTCCAAGATGAGCTTCCAAGCCCAGCTCCTGTGTCTCCTGGCGATAGGCTTTCAGGGTAAGCATGTTTCCCACTGCCGATTGTATGCTGGACCTTTAGCCTTTGACACAGAGACCATGTGCTGAAAAAGGGGTTTGGGCAATTATAGTGGGTTATGTAGTGTTGTTTTGACTTAACTCTTAGTAGGAAATCCAGGCACAGAGGCCAAGGCTGACAATGAGGCAGAGGCACAAGCAGCCTGGAAACTGTCCTTGGCCTCCTGAGGACCATGAAGTGCTCTGTCCATGCTCCCACCCCGTGTCCACTCTGCCTTTGGAGGCTCATCTGGGACCCGTTCAGGCTATAAGGGAGAGTCACGTCCATATGCCCCTCGAGGTGGAGCTGTGCCCTGTGGGGTCACCTTTCATAGCTTGCCCTGAGCCTAAGGACAAGCTTAGGATTGACTTGAAAGCTGTGTGAATTCTTGGACACATGCAAAGGTGGGAAGGCCAGGGGACACTTGATTTATAGTCTCTGTCATGTTTAAGCATGGCACGGTTCTTCTGAGGAACGATGTTTCCTCGATGCCTTTGACAGAAGTAATACACTTCGTTGCTCGGATGGGGTGTCCTTGCAGGCTGTGGAGGGCGGCACATCCTGACCCAGTTCCCAGAGACCCTGGCGGTATCTCCGGACAGCTTCATCTCCATCACCTGTCAAAGCAGAATGGACATAGGCACCTCCATGGCCTGGTACCAGCAGAAGCCTGGTGAGGCTCCCAGGCTGCTCATCTTTGGGGCTTATGCCCGGGCTGCTGGAACCCCGTCCCGGTTCCAGGGAAGCGGCTCTGGCTCTGATTTCTCCCTTACCATCCATGGAGTGGAGGCTGAAGACATGGGGGTATATTACTGCCAGCAGCACTTCAGCTGGCCTCCCTCAGTGACAGGTCCCCAGACAAAAATATCCTGTCTGGGCTGTGGGTGCCAGTTGTTGAACAAAGACATCTGCTTCCTGTAGGAGGCTGCAGCATGAGGGAAGTGATATACCCAGTGTTTATTTAGACTTTATGCTTTCAGAGTCTGTGTCTTCTGACCTTGTGAAGCAAGGGCGGGTTGGAGAGTTATTGTCTCACATTTAAACCAGTTTTACAGGGGCACCTGGTGGCTCAGTGGTTGAGTGTCGGCCTTTGGCTCGGGTGGTGATCCCGGGGTCCTGGGATCAAATCCGCATCAGGCTGCCCACAAGGAACCTGCTTCTCCCTCTGCCTGTGTCTCTGCCTCTCTCTCTCTCTCTCTCTCTCTCTCTCTCTCTCTCTGTGCCTCGTATCAATAAATAAATGAAATCTTAAAAAAAAAAAAAAAGGAAACCACAGATCTACATACAGGAAAATGTGGAGGTGGATAGAGTCAAGTGGTAATCTGGACAGAAGCTTTAGATGGATTAATTTATTGCTATTCTTGGGGCACCTGGGGGCTCAGTAGGTTTAGCATCTGCCTTCGGCTGGGGTCATGATCCCAGGGTCTTGAGATCGAGCCCTATGTTGACCTTCCTGCTTAGCGGGGAGTCTACTTCTCCCTCTCCTTCTGCCCCTTCCCCTACTCCCTGTTTGTGCTCTATCTCTCAAATAAATAAATAAATAAATAAATAAATAAATAAATAAAATATTTTAAAGAAAATAATTTATTGATGTTCTATGATCTATTACATTATGACAGAGCACCCCAAAACTTAAAGGCTTAAAAGAACAACAATTCATTATTTCTTATGATTCTGTGGGTTGGCTGGGTAGTTTCTCTTCTGGTTTGCCAGGGCTCACTCATGCAGCTGTAGTCAGCGAGGTCAGCTGGACTGAAAGGCTTAAGCTGGTCTCACCCCATGTCCACCAGCTGGTGCTGGTTGTGGGCTGGGAGCCTCAGGTCTCAGTTGCAACAAGGGGAGGGGTGGCACCCCCAAGTGCAGGCTCTAAAGGGCTGAACTGACTGTAGAAATTTATAAATTAATAATAATGCAACTTTCATTATCATCATCCACCAGCAATCATGAATACTTCTCCCAATCCTGCATCTCCTCTCATGCCATTGGTTGCAAAGGACAGGTCTCCACAACAAAGAATTTTCAGTTCTACAATGTTAACAGTGCTCAGGTCAAGAAGGCTTGTTCCATGGGTTACCATTTGCAGGGACAGCTGTCCCAGTCTACTCTAAGTTAATATTCTCCTACTTCGCATACACGGGGAAATCCTTAGAGCCATGCACTGTCATTACCCTGTGCCAATCTTTATACTATTCTTGTCATGCATTTTGCTATTACATATGTTTTAAAATTTACAATATATTCTCATTCATATTGCTTTAAATAGTCAATTGTCTTTCAGGAAATTGTAAATCAGAAGACAAGTCTTTCATATTTACCTATCATTTACCACTTCTGGTGCTCTTCAATTTTTTTATGTTTCTATCTGGTGAAATTTATCTTCTGCCAGAACTTTCCTATGTGCTTCTGTGTAGGTCTGATGATGACAAATTGTTTCTTTTTCATCTTTAAATGGCTTTATTTCGCCTTTATTTTTTAAGGATATATTTACTAGAAATAGAATTCTAAATTAACATATTTTTCCTTCAATGCTTGAAGATGCTATCCTGTGGTCAGCTACATATGTTTTTCTGATAAGAAGTGTGCAGTCCTCTTTCTTGTTCTCCAATACTTTTTTTCCCTGACTGGATTATTTTAAGGTTTTCTTCTTATGACCAGTTTTTATCAGTTTGACAAGGATGTACCTACATGTGATTTTCTTTATTTTGTGTTGATCCTGTTTGTGGGTTGTTGAACTTCTAGGATCTGTGGGTTAACTTTTTCATCTGCTTTAGAAAATGTTTAGTCATTATTTGGCTCATAATTCTATGGACTGTTGAGGGTTGGCTGGCCATAGGCTACTGTAAAATAGCTCTTTGGCAGCTGAGCTCTTTTCTGCATGGCCTTTAATCTTCCAGCAAGCCCTGTCAGGACTTGTTAACAGGGAAGTCTTAGGGGCCAAGAAACTAAGGAATTATGCAAGATCTCTTGAGCCTACGCTTGAAGCTAGAACAATATCCTGTCTGCCACGTTCTATTGACCAACACAAGTCACAGGCTATTCCAGAATCAAGGGCTGAACATATAGATTTTACCTCCTGACAGATAGAGCTGCAAAGGGATGTGGCCACAGGAAGGGAAATCACTGAGAGGAAGAGTTCTTAAGGGGCCATGGCAGACAGCACAGTACCCACACTGCAGTGTGAGGAACCACATTCACTCTGCTGGTAATATGGTGGCTTCAATCTGGAGAACACTGGAGAAAATTATATCATGTTTACTCTCTGGGGCCAGAGAAGACATCATGCTGACCAAGTTCCCAGCCTCTGAGTCCATGACTCCAGGAGGCAAACTCACCATCAGCTGCCAGGCAGTGACTTTAGTTCACAAATCACAAAAACAAGGAGAGGCTCCTAAGTTTTTCATTTACAAAGTGAATGATCAAAGTTCTAGAACCCTAGGCTAGTTCTATAAAATTCATAGATTCTGTGGGTAAACAGCAACTCAAAGCCTTTGTGATACTGGAGAAAATTTTTTCAAATCTATAACTTGCTTTCACAATGTTACATCTGTGAACACAAATCTAATGAACTCAAGCTCATCACCCAAGGAGGTCTTGTGGTTCTAGCTATCTCCTCTTAGGCAAGGGGACTGTTTGGTATCTCAACAGCTGCTGAGCAGAAATGTTTGCTGAGCTCACAGTAAAGTGACTCATTCTTTCCTTGATAAAATAATAATCTACAACCTTCAAGAGTGATTACTGCACAAGATGGTGGGCATCTTCCTTACTTATTTATTTTATTTATTTATTTGTTTTTTTCTCCTTTGTACCTCTATTTTGATAACATTATTTTGAATGTTTAGAGCCTCTCAGAACAAGTTGAATTATGATATTTTATAATTTATGTATCCAATTTCATGTACCATTTTGCTAAGTTTGCAATTAGAAATTGTACCTTAGATGCATCAATTAATTTTTAAGTGAATTTTTTAGCCAGTTAATTTCTATTAAACCAAAAGCATGTTTTATGTTTATTAAGCATACAGACTCTACTTTAAAGTTAGGAATGTTATACATTATAAATTTACACAAGGATATCCAAGTAATAGCAGATAATCATGGGAGTTAAGGACTCCTTTTTTCCTATAGGGTCAGAATGAGGAAAAAAATAACCTGTGTCTTGAACACCTGCCATCATCAAGAGGCAAGTGATGGGATGAAGGAAGCAGTTAATGGGCATCTTAAAACTTCAAATAAGAGAACTTATTTCAAAGATACAAAATCTGTAGAGATAGAGTTAGGCTTTTCTCAGGAAAACAGATACCCCCATAGAATTTCCAAATAAGTTGGTTTTAGTCCAGAGTACTGTAGGGCTGAACACTGGGGAGTTTGAGGAGCAAAGGTCAAGGAAGCCACTTCCAGAGTTCCTCAAATCAAAAAATTCCTGAATCATGGAAAATCTGCTACAAATAATTTTTTTTTTTTGCTACAAGTAATTTATTTCAGTAGCAGCTCCAAAGAAGATGAGTCCCCAGAGATATCTCAGAAGCCATGATAAACTTCAAGAATATAAGAAACCCATCGGTGGCCCACATATACTTTGGCCTACAATACTACTGAAGAATAAGTTTTTCCTGTGCTATTCCAATTTGTAGATCTTACACAAGAACCTTCTATTAACCAAACAAAATCTAGAGTCATAGGGGAAAGGGATTCTGGAAAGTGATGCCAATGAGAATGTAGAAAGGCAAAGCAGTGATGCTAAGCAGACATATAGGCCATCTGGTCCACTTCTTTGTACTCCAACATCCAAAACACTTGTTTACCTGTGTTTATATTTCTAATTAAAGTCCAATTCCATCATGCATCTAGCTAATATGATCCAATGATGCTAATAAAACTCAAGACATGTTCTCTTTTCTCATTCTTCCCTAGAAGGGGATGCTTATTTATTTTCCAGTTCAGCCACAATCACTTTTATATTAAGTAATTTAAAGAATGAATTATCAGGTTGATTACTACAAATACACCTTATTTAAGAAATAAGGGATATAGCTAACCACCAGGTGGCTAGCTAGTACTCTCAGGCCTTGAAGCCGTAGTGAGAGTGCAGGGATCAGTATTGATCTTTTCTTTTGTTTGTTGACCAGTTACCTAGAGTCAAAAAGGTCAAAAAGTCATATAAGTCTCAGTTAGAGTAAGTCCATGTTGTTGAGCCCATGTATAGCCTCCATCCATGCTACCGTGGCCACTTTATGCCTCAATGAACAAGACTGGGGTGTCTGGACAAGGAGCTATCTGACATCCACAGAGTTGGTTATCTTACCTACCTAATGACTGAGAGCTCCTTGTGCAGGGCATGTGTTGAAGTGAGCATGTGCATAGGACAGATACTCTTACAGTAAGTGCCCAGGCCAGAGATCTATTCATAAAACTCTACTTTTGAGCTCCTTATCATCAACCTCCTAGTCTTGTTTTATCCATTCTTCTGGGAATGTGACCACACTGTTAATCACTGTCCCTGAATAAGTGAAGACTCTGATACGGGTTACCTCTATGAAAGGTAAAGTGGACTGGGGAATCCAACTCCAAGTTCTGCCCACTAGATGAATTTCTCCCTACACGTTCTTCCCTGGCTATTCTTAAAGTTGTCTTTAAGGCTCTAAAACTCAACTTTTGATTTCAGTTTATGCATATCTTACATATACTGAATCTGAATTATTATTATTTTTTATGGTCAACTGTCTAAAGAGAATCCACATTAGGATAAGGATGAAGGAAATGGAACAATTCTACAAGTGTAGGTGCCATGAGAGTTTGAGAGTTTGAACAACTTACCTGTGTCCTTGGGGACTACAACAAGGCCTGGCCTATCTATCCTACTTCTACCTGATGATAGGATACTGCTGCGAATATATACAATATGGCAGGTTGGATGTTACCTCTCAATTCTTATAGGCAGCTCAGGTTACATGGCTACTTCAGGATCTATATACAATGTGTAGTCTCTCCAGGACTTAACAGCAAGCCAGGACTCTATCTCAAAATGAGTATTGTTCTCTGTGAAGAGATCATGGCACTATTCTAATACTTCAGGGTCCCTCCTGTGCTTCTCCTGTTGGAGCTTTCTGGAGCCTCCAAATGCTCTCCTTATCTGCCACAGGCACTTTAAGCATCACTGCCCTACTGGATCATAAAGTCCTCTGCAGGTTGTCCTTACTGCAGAGTGTTCTTCTTTTCTGGGTCTCACTCAAAACAGGCAACCTTATAGGTTACTAAATAAATGAGTATATATTGGCTTCAAATCTAAAGAGGGCTTCGGGGGGCACCTGGTGGCTCAATGGTTGAGCACCTGCCTTTGACTCAGGTTGTGATCCCAGGGTTCTGGGATCAAGTCCTGCATCAGGTTCCCAGCAGGGAGCCTGCTTCTCCCTCTGCCTGTGTCTCTGCCTCTCTCTGTGTGTTTCTTACTTCGGGGGTTCCTGGGTGGCTCAGTCAGTTAAGCATCTGCCTTCGGCTCAAGTCATGATCTCAGGGTCCTGGGATTGATCCCCACATCAGACTCCCTGCTCAGCAAGAAGGCTACTTCTCCTTCTCTCTGACCCTCCTCTTTGCTCTCTCTCTCTCTCTCTCTCTCTTTCTCTCTGTCTCAAATAAATAAATAAAATCTTTAAAAAAATTAAGAGGACTTCATGGTGTGGAGTCTGTTTCTTAGTTACTGAAGATGTGCAGGGTTTTTTTAGTTTATTTATTTATTTTAGTAACTTCTATACCCAACGTGGGGCTCAAACTCACAACTCCAAGATCAAGAATTGCATGCTCTTCTGACTGAGCCACCAAGGCACCCCTGAAAATGTGTTTTCATTTTGGAGACTTTTTTTTACATTCCCCAGACAACTCAACTTCTAAAAACTTCTTTGCAACTGCACCAGGACCATGGAGGAAGTTCTATGTGATCTGCCTTGCACTTCTATATTTAGCCACCAAGTACATTGTTTCAAGTTGACTCTGGATTTTTAATTGTGCAAGCCCAATGACGATGATTTCTTAAAACTGGAAAAAAATTAGCCAATGATTTTTCAAAATGTTTCCTGTACTTCCTCACTTTCTCTTCTCAAGACTCCAATTATTCATGTAACAGACTGCTTCCGGCTGTCACAGTTCACTGATGGTCTCTCTGTTCATGTTTTTTGAAGTATTTTTTCTCATGATACTACATTTTAGACAATTTCTTTTTTCTTTTTTTTTAAATTTGAATTCAATTTGCCAACATATAGTATAACACCCAGTGCTCATCCCATCAATTGCCCTCCTCATTCCCTGTCACCCAGTTACCCCATCACCCCACCCACCTCCCCTTCCGCAACCCTTTGTCTCCCAGAGTTAGGAGTGTCTCATGGTTAGTCTCCCTCTCTAATTTTTTCCACTCAGTTCCCCTCCTTTCCCTTATAATCCTTTTCACTATTTCTTATATTCCACATATGAGTGAAACGATATGATGATTTTAGACAATTTCTAAAGCTAAGGTTGCTAATCTTTTTTTTTTTTTTTCTGAAGTATCAAATCTGCCACTTGAATCTGTCTGATGGACTCAGGTCTTGCTTTTAAGCTTTGCTAGGTGGGACCAGAATAGTATTTTGTCCAGGGGTAATTTGCCCCACTCTTAAGGCAAAGATTTCTTTAGTAATCAGCTGATTGCCTTGTGAATCATGAGGTTTTCTTTCTACTCTCACTGGTGCACATGAAAACTCTTTCTGCCCCTGTGTGAACTCTGCCAAATTTTCCCTGATATACTTTCATACAATTTTTTCCTCCAGCTTCTGTAGGTTCTTGACATGCATGTGTTGATCAGTACACTCTTGAATATTGAAAGGAACAATCTGTAGATACCCTGGATTCTCTCTCTATGTTGATAATTAATCACACCAAGGGCATCAGGGTATCAGAGCAAAGAAGAAGACTCTCTGTCTTAAAAGATGTATAAGTACCAAATGCAAGGACTTGTAAAATTTCTTTGGATTTCTGGGCTTTTGTCATTCTCAATAGACCAAATCTTAAATGGAGAGGTAACAAGAAAAGCATGTTACAAAACTTGAAGACAGCAAAACAAATACTCTCTTCACAGGATAGTAGACTAATTCTGTCCTGTGGTCCTCAGGGATAGATATGTTCTTTGCAGACAAATTTATGCTGCCCTAGTCTGGCCTGGACTACACTGCACTTAAATGCTGTTTTTGTAAAAAAAAAAAAAAAAAAGCCAGTCCTATAGCCAAACTCAGCCTTGACAGAAGCAAAGAGAATTATATCAATATTTATCTTGTGATAAGTTCTTAGAATTGTATTAATTCTTGATCTCTAGAATAAGAATATTTATGTAGGCAGCAACATATGGCTGCCTCACCTGGTGTTAGAAGTTTTATCACACTTAGGAAGCTTTTCACTCGTGTTGCCTTCTGGGACAGAGCACTCAGAATGGAAGAGGACACATGGCTTAGCTGGAGATGACAGGTTAACAATGGCAGATACTCAATATCTGGGCACTTATTTACACATCATGACACCCACACTTCTTTTTTGTTTGTTTTTTTGTTTTTTTTTTTTTTACACCCACACTTCTTAATTATTCTTCTACCTCATTGCATCTCTGGATCATAGTGATGATAATTTCTTACACCGAGAATAGCAAGAAATTATAGCAAAGAGGATCTCTCTGGCCTCAATAATATTCATAGGCACCAAATAAAAAGAACCTGTACAATTTCTTATAGTATCTGAGATTGTATAATATTTGACAGAGACTGTCTTAGACACAGTATGAAAAGTGTGTCATGAGTCTTTGAGACCAAAAGAACTCTACTCACAGGATGGCAGACTGATTCCGTCCCACCTCTGCTGGCAAATTTCTGCTGCTCTGGTCGAACCCGCACACTGAGGGGTTATTGTATCCATTCTATTTTTGAGATAACTCAACCCTGCAGCTGTACCCAGTTATGCTCCATCCTCTGCTGATTTGCATTTTATTGGAGTACAACCCACTTCCCTGAACACTAATTAGCAGGTTGGTCACACCGGGTGCAGGACGCAATCCCAATCAGGACACATGAACATGAAGGTCCCCACTCAGCTCCTCGGCCTCCTGCTGCTCTGGCTTTCAGGTAAGGAAGGAGAACCCTGGGAATTTATTCAGCCAGTGTGGTCAGTACCACCTGGTCCTTCAGGGAATGCCTCTTATAACATGATTCAGAGTGCAGATATTTATTTCTGTTTCCAGTCTCAGGAGCCAGCTCTGAAATCCAGATGACCCAGTCCCCAACCTTACTGTCTGTGTCTCCAGGAGATAGAGTCACCATCACCTGCCAGGCGAGTCAGAACAGTAACAGTTGGTTAATCTGGTTATCAGCAGAAACGAGGGAATGCTCCTAAGTGCCTGATCTATGAAGCATCCAAGTTGCAAATTGGGGTCCCATTGAGGTTCAGTGGCAGTGGGTCCGGGACAGATTTCACCCTCACCATCAACAGTCTGGAGCCTAAAGATGTTGCTACATATTAGTATCAGCAGTATAATAGCTACCTACCCACAGTGTTACAGGTCAGAACATAAACCACCAGGAAGCAGATGTGAGAGGCTGGGCTGCCCCCTGGTCCTCCTCTGGGGCCTACATCCGCTCAGAGAGTTTCTCAGGTGCAGCCCCACTTTGGAGGTCACTGGGAGCTCTGGGAGAAGAGCAGGGAAGCTCCTCAGTCCCCTGACTGACTGCCCCCCTATCCAGTCCAGCAAAACAGACATGACGATGCCTCTCCTGACTCAATCAAAACAGAAATGATTACACCTGTGGATTGCGGGTCATGGCATCAGCCAGGATTTGAACAGCAAAAGAGAAGCCACTCTAGATATTCCAGTAGGAATTTTTTAAATTGACTTCAAGTTTTAAAGAAGTTCTATACTCACAACAAAATTTGGCAGAAAGTACAAACTTCCAAATATCCCCTGCTTATGCCCACATGCAGCCTCTCCATTGTCAGCATTCATCATCCCCCCCAGAGTAATGCATTTGTGACAGTCGGTGAGCCTACCTGGACACACCATTATCACCCCAAGTCCATAGTTTACATTGACATTTACTCTTGGGGTTGTACATTCTATGGGTTTGGACAAATTCATAATAAAATGTAGCCACCGCTATTGTGTCATATGGAGTAGTTCGGCTGCCCCCCAAATTTGTGCTCCACCTATGATCCCTCTATACCCTCCAGATCTTCTTACTGTCTTCACAGCCTTACCTTTTTCAAAATATCATATAGATGGAATCATACACTGTGTAATCTTTCCAGATGGGCTTCTTTCACTTAGCAATATGCATTTAAGTTTCCTCCATTTCTTTTCCTGGTTTACGTGGTCATTTGTTTTTAGTTTTGATTAATATTCTATTGTCTGGATGTGCCACAATTTATTCATTCACTTACTGAAACACATCTGTTTTAATCTCCCCAATTTTTGGCAATTATGAATAAAGTGAGTATAAACACCTGTGTGCAAGTCTTGTGTAGGCATCATTTTCAACTCTTTTGAGTAGATTCTAAGAAGTACGACTGCCAGATCATATGGTAAGTATGTTTAGTTTTGTAAAAATCTGCTGTCCTCCACAGTGTCTATACCATGTTGCATTCCTACCACCAATGAATGAGGGTTCCTGAGGCTCCACATCCCTGTGGGTACTGGGTGTTGTCAATGTACCTGATTTAGGCCAACCTAAGAGGTGTGCAGCAGTGTCCCATTGTCTTCTTAATTTGCATTCCTCTGCAGTCAGGATAGATATGAAGTATCCTCTCATATGCTTTTTTGTCATCTATATACCTTGTTTGGGGAGGTATCCAGTAAGGTCTTTTGCCTCATGTTTTAGTCACATTGTTCTCTGTGGAATTTAAAGAGTTCTTTGCGTGTTTTGGGTAACAGTCCCTTATCAGATACGTCATTTGCAAAATTTTCTCTTGTTTCTTGTTAGGTGTTTCTTGTTAGGAACTGTTTTAATATAGGGAATTAGAGTTTAAGTACAATTTTTTTAAAGAGAGAGATCAGATGAATGAGGGATAGGGGGCCGGAGGGAAAGAGAGAGAGAGAGAGAAAGAATCTTAAGCAGGTTCCATGTGTAGCCTGACATGGGGCTTGATCTCATGAGACTGCAATCATGACCTGAGCTGAAATCACGAGTTGGACACTTAACCCGCTGAGCCACTCAGGCATCCCTAACTATATATATATATATATATTTTAATGGACTAGGGATATGGCAGTCAGGAAAACAAATACTAGAAACCGGAGATTCCCTGGTGCTCACAGCCAGAGCTCTGAAGGTCCAGGCTGCCTAACCACGTATGTGGTCCTCAGGCCTGTCTGGGAAGCCCAGGGGTGGAAGTGTTGATGCTCTAGCCTCTGCAGCCCCTCACCAGATCATTCTTCAGCTCTCACCTTGTCCATTCTGCCTGCAGCTGCTCATGGGTAGAATCAAATCCTCTTCTTCTGACCTCCAAATTCCAGTGAGGCTATCTCTTTGAGTATCTCTAAAGGAAACTATAGAGAAAAAAGATAGAGTTGTGTTTCTAGAAGGGACAAAATGATGAGTGGTTGACAGCAGGCAGCCCAGGATGGTCACTAACTCCCATCTCTCAGAGCTCTTCTGGCTAAAGGATGGACCCAGAACACACTTGAATGTTCTTCCAAGTATTATCAGCAAGTCTGGGATCATAGCATGAAATTTTATTGAGTTATATGGTAAACAGAAAATGAGAAAATTACATAAATATATAACAATTGTTTGACGAATAAATGAAAAATGTTTTTGACACTCACAAAAACACTAAAAACCAATGTAACATTCTTTTTCCTTAATATGAAAATAAATGGCTCCTCAACATTTTCCCAGAAGCCTGCAGCATTACCTGCCTCACTGAGAACTTCTTATAAACCCAAAATTGTGGGTCACCTTAGACCTTGAGATGGCACTCTGAACTTTAACAAGTTACCAGGTAGGGGCATCTGGGTGGCTCAGTGGTTGAGCCTCTGCCTTTGGCTCAGGTCATGATCCTGGAGTCTTGGGATCAAGTCCTGCATCGAGCTTCCCACAGAGAGCCTGATTCTCCTTCTGCCTATGTCTCTGTGTGTCTCTTACGAATAAATAAATAAAATCTTTTTAAAAAAGTTACTAGGTGATCTATAGAATGTTTAAGCAGATGTTTTAGAGAATGTTTACTTCAGCTAAAAAGATTTTTTTCCAATGAAGCCATTTAAGACAGTTTCTATTTAAAGCTGTATGTTGAAACCACATTCAGCTCTGTTTTCCAGTTAACACAAAACTAGATTTGAAAACATTTTTATGATGGTATAATCTGAAAAACATTTATCTGCCAATGGCATGATCAAATACTCCATTTTTATTTTATTTCCAGTATAGTTAGCACACAGTGTAATATTAGTTTCAGGTGTACAATTTAGTGATTCACCAATTCCATACTTCACCCTGTGCTCATCATGACAAGAGCACTCCTTAATCCCCATCATCTAGTTCACCTCCTCCCCTCTGATAACCATCAGCTTGTTCTCTATAGTTAAGAGTCTGTTTCTTGGTTTCTCTCTCTCTCTCTCTTCTTTTTTTGCTTATTTGTTTTGATTCTTAAATGAGCAGGGGGTAGTGGAAGGGGAGGTGGGGGGGGTGACTGAGTGAAGGACACTGAGGGGGGCACTGGACGGGATGAGCACTGGGTATTATATTGTATGTTGGCAAACTGAACTCTAATAAAAATGTACAAAAAATAAATTCCACATGTGAGTGAAATCATATGGTATTTGTTTTCCTCTGACTTATTTCACTTAGCTTTATACTCCCTATCTTCATCCATGTCATTGCAGATGACAAAGTTCATTCTTTTTTATGGCTGATAATGTTTCACATCTTCTTTAGCCACTCATCTATCAATGGACACTTGGGATACTTCCATAAGTTGGCTACTGTAAATAATACTGCTATAAATATTGGGGTACATATATCCCTTTGAATGATTATTCTTGTGTTTTTTGGGGTAATTACACAGTAGTGTGATTAATTGTATAGTAGGGTTCTATTTTTAACTTTTTGAAGAATACTTGAAAATTTAATATGTTAAAGTTTTTTAGAAATTTGAGGAATTACCAAGGCCAAAGAATGTGAATTTTGTGCACCTGTGTTGGAGATATTTGGATTTAAATTCCTTGTGCAACTTGGTTTGGGGATTTTGATCACTTCTGAAACTTGACATTAGAATATTTTGCCCAAAGCAGGGTGCCTGTCTGGCTCAGTTGGTAGTTTATGCAACTCTTGATCTGGGGGTTATGAATTCAAGCTCCACACTGGGTATAGAGATTACTTAAAAAGAAAAAAAAAAAAAAAAGAATGAGTAGTCACTGCCCTTCCATCTTGGTCCCAGATGAAATTCTATCTGTAGGATAGAGAGCATCTCAGTGGTGTGTAGCAGAACCATCCAGCTGAGCCCTGCCTGGATCAGGCAAGCCATTGTTAACATGAACATCTGTGAATATTAAAATTAATGCCTAACATGGTGTGCCAATGGGTTGTGAATGGTTTGTTACTAATCATCATGTAAAAATTGACAAATACAATATTTATACACCCACACACTTATATAGACGCATTTTATTAAAATTGATGCCTTCAATATGAATAACATTCCATTCATAAAGATATTAAGAAGAAATTAAAACAAAATAATATTTGAATAAAAAGTTAAAAATTACCTTATTTGTGGAAAAATATGCATATATTCATGTAATATACGTATAGGTGCATATATATATTTAAGGTGGCACATACTTAAATATACATGTATTCATGTTCTGTGACTATCATATATGAATATATATGGTGATATAACTATAAATATATATCTTTAAAATATATAAATACATGTGTTTGATCATACTGATAATAGTTATGTTTGATAAAATTTAACAATTCATTACTAATTTTTAGTTAAGAAATGTCTTAGTAAACTATGAATAAAAAGAATCCGGATAAAAAAAAAAAAGAATCAGGATAGAGGGTTGTTATATAAGTTTTCATCCAAACTGGGTTATTTGTGAGCGCAAAAAGGAGGTGCTATTAAATGTTAAAGATCACATTGGGACTGTGCCAGACAAAAGGGAACTTATGGTAAGTCTAAGGCATGACACTTGATGGGATGAGCACTGGGTGTTATGCTATATGTTGGCAAATTGAACTCCAATAAAAAGAAATTTTTAAAAAAGTCTAAGGCATGACAATATGATGAGCAAAAACTGATGAGAAGAATGAGGAAATGGGCAGCCTGGGTGGCTCAGCGGTTTAGCACCGCCTTTGGCCCAGGGCATTATCCTGGAGACCAGGGATCGAGTCTCACATCCAGCTCCCTGCAAGGAGTCTGCTTCTCCCTCTGCCTGTGTCTCTTTCTCTGTTTCTCATGAATAAATAAATAAAATCTTAAAAAAAAAGAATGAGGAAAAGTAAAAATAGAAAACTGAAAAAATTAATACCCAAAGGACATTTACCTCCAAAATAAAGAATCATGTTGATTATAGAAATAGACTCCAACAATGTATAATATAAGCCTTCTCTACTGCATAGTGCCTGAAGAGGCAGTGCATGGATTTGATCCGAGGACATATTCTCTGTTTTTTTTGTTCATGGCTCACCAATATTTAATCTAAGTAGCATATCAAAATAGAACTGATATTTCACACCCATCCCTAGAAGATGAGAGCTCAGGAATTCTATAAGGAAAAGTATATGTTCATACAAAAATTTAAGTTTTAGAGGGTCGTCTCAGTTCTATTATTTTATTGTTTTTAGAAGGTGTACAGAATTTAGAGTCATGAACACAAATAGGCACCAGAAGAATTAGAGATGTATTAATTTTTTTTAATGTATTTATTTGAGAGAGAGAGAGAGAGCGCGCAAGTGTGAGCACAAGAGGAGGGGCAGAGAGAGAGAGGGGAAAAGAATCCTCAAGCAGATTTCCCACTGAGCACAGAGCCAGAGCAGGGCTCCATCCCAGGACCCTGAGATCATGACCTGAGCCAGAATCAAGTCAGCTGCTTAACTGACTGAGCCACCCAGGCACCCCCGAGAGATGTTTTTTCTTATAAACACCGGAGAGAAGCTCCTCTGGGACTGGACATGAATCCCACCTTCTGGTGTGAGCCCCTAGGAGGCAGTGGTTCCCTAGCCGCAGCCAGATCTGCCCAACCCCTCACTGGTTTGCATGTTTTCCCAGAACCCATTCCTGCTCTTCAGAAGTCTCATGAATAGGCTGCTCAGACATTCCAGGCAAAAAAGAGCCTCAGGCAGGGCCTGGATGGAACATGGGTGTCCTGACCCAACTCCTCTGCTCTCTGCGGTCCTGCCTGCCAGGTGAGGGGGGAGTGCAGGGGATATCCCGAGATGCTGGGAGTTGTCTCCTCCCCACTGACTGTGGGATCTCCCCAGGGCTCTGTGATCCCTGACCCGGGATTTCACCCCCTTCTCCACCCCCCCCCCCCCCCACACACACACACTCTCAGGTGCTCTAGGGTTAGGGGACCCGGGCAGCTAGAATCTTCTGGAGGAAAGTGGAGTGGGACCTAGTCAACAAAGGTGACTTTGTGCTTTGTGTCCTTCCCAGCTGCTAGCAGGCACGCTGGGCTGACCCGGTGCCGGCTCCCCTCTGCGTCCCTGAGACACAGCGTGTCCGTCACCTGCAGGCCCAGTAGAGCATCAGCGATCACTTCAGCTGGTATCCGCAGAAACCAGGCCGGGCTCCTGAGCTTCGCATCTGTGATACTAGTAACCGAAAGCCTGGAGTCCCACAGGTTCTCCGCGAGTCAGCTGGACACCGAATTCATCCTCAGAATCAGCACGGTGGAGGCTGAGGGTCCTGCCAGTTATCACTGCCCCGGGAGTATACACTGCCCCCCAGGTGCCGCAACCGGAGCATTAACCACAGGGACTGGGGTTCCAGCTGCGCCCTCCGCCTGTGGTCGGTTCGTGGGGGCAGGGTCTTCTTTGGGGACCGCCTCTGCAGGGCGCAAGGGCCATGGCCTGCAAGGGACTTTGTCCTTGAAAAGCTTCCTGTTTGAACAACAGTGGATGCTATCAAAGGAGGCTTCTGGGTCAGGTCTGCAAAGGAATTTGTCCACAGCATGGTCTTTGAATCCCTTCTCTGAGAAACACTCTGGGAGGTTTTTTGTTTTAAGATCGAGAATTAGGGACGCCTGGGTGTCTCAGTGGTTGAGGGTCTGCCTTTGGCTAAGGTCGTGATCCCGGGGTCCTGGGATGGAGTCCCGCATCAGGCTCCCTGCAGGGAGCCTGCTTCTCCCTCTGCCTATCTCTCTGCCTCTCTCTGTGTCTCTCATGAGTAAATTAATAAAATCTTAAAAAAAGAAAGACCGAGAACTAGGCAGAAAAGGGAGCCCATATCCAAGAAAATATCGGTACTAAAACTATTAATAATAAGGACAATAATACTAATACTATTAATAATACTATTAATACTATTAATAATACTATTGAATAATAAGGACAATAATACTACTACTAGGGCCAGTAGTTACTCTGCCAGTTGCCAGTTGCTGCAGTCTTGAGGATGTGCTCTGTGTTTGCTGCCAAGGCCTTACTCATCCAGAGCAAATAGTCGAACAATAATCCTCTAGAGATGAGAAATCAGGGGTTCTTCCAGCTTAGGTTACTTAAGGCACCAGGACTCGCAGGGAAGATGATAAGAAAAGAATCTGATTGTCAGACCCGTAAGTCCTACTCATTAATGAACTCATTCATTTAAAAAGTAGAGAAAATTAAATGCAGCAAAGTGAATTTCTTATATATAAAGTGAATTTAAATACACACCTAGATGAATATAACATACGTACATCCTCCTCTAACTGTTACCAAGTCGGGAGAGCCACTGTCTCCAACACCCCGAAGCCTTCCTCACTCTCCTGGTAGTCAGTGCCACACTCCAATCAACCCCCAGCACCAGCGGCCACCACTGCTCTGTTTTCTGATCTTAAACTTCACAGAAATGAAATCATATAGTATGTACTTTTCTGTATTTGGCTTCCTTTGACAGCATGTTTTTTGAATTTCACTTTTGTTGTTGGTGGCCATAATTTATTCCTTTTTACTGCAGAAAAGCTCTCTAGCATATGAATCTATCACAATTCATTTTTCAATTTATGAGTTCTTTTAGATTGAGGACTGTTACTGAAAAAGATTTTAGGAACATTTTTTGCAATATCTTCTATGGACTTAAGCACTCCCTTCCCTTGGGTACATTCCTCAGAATGCAAGTGCTGAATTGCATAGGTTGGACTACAGTAAATACTGCCAGTCTGTATTTCCGCTCCATCAACTGTAAGTACAAGATCCAGTTGCTGTAAACCCTGGCAACATTTGGTGTTGTCACACTTTTTATTATAATCATATTGGTAGATCTTGAGGTGGTATTGCAGCTAAAATGTAGATTTCCTTGATGAGTAACAATGTTGAGTAATTTCTTACATGTTTTTCATTAGTTATTTAGAAATCTTGGGAAACATCTGCCCAAAACAGATAGGTTGGGGCGGCTGGGTTGCTCAGTCGGTTAAATGTCTGCCATGGGTGTTGGCTCGGGTCATGATTCCAAGGTCCTGGTATTGAGTCCCACATCGGGCTCCCTGCTCAGCGGGGAGCGTGTTTCTCCATCTTCCTCTGCTGCTTCCCCTACTTGTACTCTGTCTCTCTCTCTGTCAAATAAATAAATAAAATATTTTTAAAAAATTGAAATGCAAAACAGGTGTGTGTGTGTGTGGAAAGAGAGGGATTATCTTTTGTAATATAATCTGAAAATGAATCTTTTCACAAAAACATGCATTGGAAAATCTTTCCCCATGTATAGGAATGTTTATTAACTTCCTTAATGAGATATTTGAAAATAAGTTTTTAATCTCAATGAGGTCTAATTTATCCATTTTTTCCCCTTAATTTTGCATGTGTATATGTATGTTTCATGTAATAAATATTTACCTTACCTTTAGGGCCTGAAGTTATCCTCCTGGACTTTGTTCTAGAAGCTTCATTATTTTAGCTCTCACATGTAGACTATAATCCTCCAGGAGTTCATCAAGGTGTTTTTTTTTTTAAGATTTAAAAAATTTTATTTATTTATTCATGAGAGACACAGAGAGGGAGGCAGAGACTTAGGCAGAGACTTAGGCAGAGGGAGAAGCAGGATCCCTGTGGGGAGCCCTATGTGGGACTCATCCCAGGACCTGAGTCCAAGGCAGACGTTCAACCGCTGAGCCAGCCACCCAGGCATCCCAAGGTTTTCCTTTTTATGATCCATTTCATTGCATTTCCATCTCCAATGGCTCCTCACTGTTCATTGGAGAAGAAACACAGCATATCATGCACTCCATTGTGTGGCAAATGGCCATCTCAGGATCCTTTGTCAGGTAGGGTGAAGATAATTCCTTTCACAAAATCCTTTATTACACAGCAGCTTGCAACAGAACCAAAGTCTGAAAAACATAAATAAAAGCCGTCTTCAAAAGTAAAGAGACTAGCAATAAGCTAGAAACAGAAGAATTTCATCAATTTATATGAAAATTCAAGGGCAGGAAAACCCAAACTACTGTGAAGGAAGTCAGAACAGCTAGCATGATTGGGAATAGTGATGGACAGAACAGTGCACATGTGAGGCATCTGGAGAATTCGAAATACTCCAATTGACAAGTGGTCACTATTCACTTGTGCCCTGAAAATGTTTGCCTTTTATTCTGTATGTATTTTATCTCAGTTGAAGTGAAATATAAGAAAAGACCAAAAATCACCAAATATTTGCGGAAACTCAACCCCACTAAGATGTAAATATGACTAAGTAAGTTCTGAAAATCCAGAAAACTGATAGAGAAAATAGAAGGGACATGTCACTGTGTGCCTCTACCCCTAAGTCACCATAGATTTTATCTCTATCGGTTTTCCTTCAAATGCAGAGGCATTTGATCTCTGCTCACAGGAGAGCCTCCCCAACCCCTTCCACCGGTTCTCTCCACACAGGGGATTTGCATATTGTTCTCTAGTGAGGACATTTCCTTCTAAGTCTAAGATAAAACGTCAGCTGTCATTTTGCTTCTACTTATCAGGATTCATCAATTCAACTTCCCAAAATGACTTTCCCTGCTCAGATCCTGGGACCACTGATGCTCTGGGTCACAGGTAAGGACAGAGGGAAGATGAGAAAGGAATAGAGGGTGGGCTCAGTGTGCTCTGGAAGACACAGTTGCTTAGGATGTATATTTGTTCACATGTTAGATACATACATGTTGCTCTGTAGAACGAAGTATGTTTAGGTCCATGAGATTGAGGACAATTCCAGAAGGAACAAGAAAGGATCTATGTTCTGATGAAGACTGTCACCTAGAAGGAGAAGGATGGTGTAGGTGACTTCTAGAGGCCCCTTTGTATGTTGTGCATCTTGGGTTCTTTTTGAAATTGGATATTTTAGGGTAGTAATCAACTTTTTAAAATGATTTAGCCTGAAATAAATAACAAAAGAAAAATTCTGAAAATGGCTCAGAAAGTTTGTATATGACCTTGCATTTCTCTCTCTCCTTACTTTAGGATCCAATGGGGATATCGTGATGACCCAGACCCCATTGTCCTTGCCTGTCACCCCTGGAGAGCCAGCCTCATCACTGTGCAGGAGGCCAGTCAGAGCCTCCTGCACAGTGATGGATATATTTATTTGAATTGGTACTTTCAGAAATCAGACCAGTCTCCATACTCTTGATCCATATGCTTTACAACCAGACTTCTGGAGTCCCAGGCTGGTTCATTGGCAGTGGATCAGGGACAGATTTCACCCTGAGGATCAGCAGGGTGGAGGCTGAAGATGCTGGAGTTTATTATTGCCAACAAACTCTACAAAATCCTCCCACAGTGGTACAGCCTTGGACACAAATCTCCTCCCTCTGGGTGGTGCAGCTGTGCATGGATGTTGATAGTTTGAGGAAGAAACAGTTTTAGACTATTCACATACCCTGTTCAGTTAGTTTATAGGTCAGCTGGGATCAGCAGAGAGTTTAACTTTATAGACAAAAAGCTTTCATCTTCAGCACACTATTTCTCCACTTATCCTTATCAATCAGTGGTATATTTCTAAAAAAAATTTCTATTTATTCCAAAAAATAGACTCCTATGAGGCAGATAGATAATAAGGCCTCAAGGAGCCAGAGAAGTCAGGCATGTCACTGTTTCTTCCAGTGTTTGGAAAGAGCATGCACACTCAGAGGGTAAACACATTCAGAGAGTCTTCCCTGAGCTTCCTGTTACCAGAATGCATTTCCACAGATTTTACCTTTTGTGGGTGGCAGTAATTTGTGCAAGAGGACCAGCCTCAATCACATGTGACTCAGGGCTCAGCAAACCACTCCATCCCACCTGTACCTGGGAAACTCTCCCGATGGGCAGGTTGATCTACCCTTTAATCAGAGAACCTTCCTTTGGATCCAGGAGGTGACCAGGCCTCCCTGTCTCTAATCTCATCCAAAGCAGTGTGGGCCTGGCTACTTGGGTTGACAAAGTCTAGAGAACACAGTGCACAGTCTCCATGCCCCCAAAGTGACAGAATGATAACAGACTCAGACCCCAAAGAAACAGTCTTTCAAAGTCACACCACCCCATACTGGCTTCCAGCTTTATGGACCTCAAAACAACAGCATCTGACAACAGACACAAAGTATAATGAGACCCACCTGCTTAAATCGTTCCTTACTTAGTAAGATGATAAAAATTTGAGACTCCCAGAGCCTGATACTCAGCTGGAACTCATGTTCCTATTCTTTCAACCTGTACAAAGTCTTATTATTTCTAGGTGCTGTGAAGTGACTGGTGTTGGCTACTGGTTGGTTTTGTTTTAAAGCCACAGTATACTTTATATGTCTGTGAGAGACAGAGATTCTTTTTTAGAATTAGGAATATTGTACTCTCTGTCCACAAATAGTATAGGAACATTTCATAGCCTTTTTGTGACAAAGAAAGAATTTCAAAATATTTCACATTTTATGTCTATTTTGGGATAACAGATTATGACATGAAACAGCCAATAAGAATTAGAGACCTTTATGACCTTTTCTTGACTACCTTCATCTAATTCTCCTACTGTCTAGTCTCTGCCTTTACCAATCACAAACATGATTTTTTTTGTAGTTTTATATTGTTTTCTTTGTTTTTGAATCCACTTGTAAGTGATGTCATACACTATTTGTCTTTCTCTATCTGATTTATTTCACTCAACATAATGCCCTCAGGGTCCATTAATATTGTCACAAATGGTAGAGTTCCTTTCTTTGTTATGGCTGAATAATATTCCATTACCTATATGATGTGGGAAACCCAGAGGGCTGTATTAACCCTTCTTACTTTTTACTAAGTTACTTCCACAGCCCAAATCTTGCTTAGTATTCCTTACTAATTGAAACTCTCAGATGTAATTTTTCTTCGACCTGTCACTTCCTCATAGATTCCTTTCCTTGGTTTAAAAAGTATAAAAACTGTCTGCCTTGGTCATTTCTTAGGGTCTCAGTTTCATTACTGGGCCTCTGCACACACAGAACAAAACGTTTCCTCCTGCTTTTTCTTCTTTTTGTTTGTACTTTTTTTTTCTCCTGTAACTCTGTGTCATGCAAATTTCTTAGTCCAGATAGAAGAACCTTGGAAAGAGGAAAGTTTTCTCCTCCCCACTGTTACCAATCATATTCATAGAGGGCCACCCCTAAGATAGTATGACACATCTAAATTAATGATACCTGCAATGACTATTTTTCCCAATAATAACACATTCTTAAGTACAAGAGGCTAAAATTTCAACATAATTTTTAAGGGGACCCAATTCAACCCATCATGGTGTATAAAAACAATTTTTAATTTAGTACATTTAAAAATAGTCCTATAAAACTAGCTTTAATATTTTTGAAAGAATGGCTTTTTGTTCCTTTATTAGTTTCTTTTCTTCTTCAGCTACTTACCTTTCTGGATTCTTTCATTGGCATGATTAATTAAGAGATCTGGAATTTTTTAGGACAGCAACCTGTTGCTTAGTAATAGAAACACTGATTAGTACTGATACCATCAGAAGTCAGGAGTATGATCCAGAATTGCCTTGTTGAGCATCATAAGAAATGATCAGACCAAAGAAACCAAAATAACTTTTAATTGGAATAAAATGAAAGGGCAATAATCTTTTAACTGGCAGGAAAAGGGATCTATAAAATTTTAGATCTAACTCTTCATTAAGATTGATTCCAAGAAATGAGATTGGTACCATAGAATCCAGAGTGTTAAAGATCAACATAATTTTTGCTCCATTATCATTTTCAGCATGCATAAAAGCTTATTCCAGTGGATTTCCCAGATGATACTATCAACCTAAGTAGAGATAAACTGAGGCAAGCTTAAATCATCTGAAATTGAGTTTATTCTGGAATAGCAGGGAAAGTAAAATTTGGAAAGTGCATGCTGTAGCAAGCTACAAGTGAGTCCATTGAGGGTTTGGGGCAAGCTGCATTTATGGACAAGGAATGCAAGGAAAGGGAAGTCCAGCCAGAATCCAAGCAGCAAATTCACTGGCTTGAAGATGAGGTGAAATTCTTGGCAGATATTCGTTGGTTAGGACATAATTCTCCATCTTCTGTAAGCCAAGCATAATAGTGGAAATCAGTCTCTCAATTCTCAATTTCCATTCTTCCGAGGGTCCATAAGTGAGATTCTCCACTTTATCTCCACTGATTCTAGTTGAAATTGAAATCCTTTCACAATATTCAGACCAAATATTTTTGTGGAATCTTACCTAGACTAGTATTTGTTAATTTGTTTCCTTGGTCGGTTTAGTCTGACTCTGGATTTAAATTACCCAAAACATAATAAGATGGCAAAATCGATTTTTTCCATTGTATTTGCAGGACAAAAAGCAATTTGACACAGGCACTGTTTTTCAGGAGCTGTTCAATTCAACATGACCTGCATCAGGCTGACACATGAAGAACTACTGGGTGCTTTCCCTATTAAGTGAAGGGTGGTGTGATAGATGGACACCCCAGGGCAGCTCTGACCCAGAATCCTATTCCATAGTGATCATATTTAAATGAAAGCTCAGGAATAGATCAGTGATGGGTCCAGGTGCCCTGAGTTATAAAATAATCAATGCACTCACTGGTCCTCTCACAAATGGAATCTCCTCTTGGCTTGTAGGATCATAGCTATGACTTCCCCACTTTCAAGGCATGTAAGAGCTTTAGTTTCTCACAGAGAGTGAACAGGAACCCAGAATAGCTTGCTAGGACCTTGCTCTATTTGATCAAAAAGAGTCAGTATGGACAGAGTTTTTCTAAGCACCACTCAGAAAAAAATATTTTAAAAATTCCCAGGGTGCTTATGGGCTCAGTCAGTTAAGCATCTGCCTTTGGCTCAGATCATGATTTTAGGGTCCTGGGATGGAGCCCCTCATTGGGCCCCCTGCTCAGTGAGAAGCCTGCTTGTCCCTTTCCCTCTGCTGCTCCCCCTGCTGTATTCTCTCTCTGTCAATAAAAGAATAAAACCTTAAAACAAACAAACAAAGAACCAAAAAAAATTTCCTTTTTCATCAGGTTCCATCATCCCAAGGGAATTTTTTCCTAAGTATTCTTTGACCTAATAATTGGTCATGCTATTTATGTCATCACACATATGATAGAACTAAAGTCATTAAGTCAAGGGAACGATTTCTAGTTGAGAAAATAAAGTGTATAAAAAAAATAAATAAAGTGTATAGAGATGATTGCCTCTTCCAGGTAATGAATATCATGGCAAGTACAATTAAATGCAATGTGTCAATTCTGGTAGCTTTGATAGTGTGTGAAAAAAGCATATACAAATCAGGCAGACTGGAGTCCACAAATCTTTGAACTTATAACACTTAACAAAATATTTTAGAATATTGATAAGTGCATTATGAGATGGAAAGCGATTATGGAAGCACAGAGAGGAAACAGAGCAGGAAGACCCGAGGCTCAGCTGAGCCATAGTCATCTTACTCCCACACGATTTATAGCACCTTGTGATCTGGAATTTCTGCTTTGATATCAAGCTGGAGAGAAAGCCAAAGTCCCTTAGCATGTTGAGACTAGTAGAAGAGTCCTACATGATGCTTGTATCCCAAAAGGGCTGTACTCAAAACAAAATAGTACAAAATAAATGATCTCATAAAACTGAAAGGGGACACCAAGGAGAATCAGAAGACAATTTAATTGGCTGTTATACAGAAATCTTCAAATATAGTTGATTAAATACGACAAGATTTCTCTGTCACTAACAGAACACTCCAGAGGTGGGCCAGCTCCCTTGGTTACGGAAAGTGGCTCATTAGGTCACTTGGATTTTCCCCAGCTGGTCACCGTGTATGGTGATTAGGGACCTTGCTCCTAATTTCAGCAGGTGGTCTCAAATCCTATTTATTTATTTATTTATTTTTAATGTTTTGTTTTTAAGTAATGTTCACACCCATTGTGGGACTTAAACTACAACCCTGAGATCAAGAGACACATGCTCTACTGACTGAGCCAGCAAAGTGTCCCAAAATCTATTCATCCTTGCACTTATGGTCACTATGTCAAAATACATAGCACATCTGAAGGAGAGTCTCTGAAGTCAACAAGATTTCATAGCTAAGCAGACCCCTCTGTGTGTCATATATGGTAGATTAACGGATGCCATAGTCATGAGTTTACTGTTACATGAGCGTCACAAAAAGTACGTTCCTTGTCCCAAACAATACTCTTATCAATCAGCCAAAAACTCTGCAAACTCTTGGATGATGTCACCAAATGAGACTCACTGAATCAGGAAGCTTAACTGTATCTGGAACACAACTAAGCCCAGGATTGATGTATCACATGCTCTGTGGGGAACTGATAAGATATACAAAATTAGGAATAAGTAGTTGGTAGTATTAGTCCCTGTTGGTGGCAGCTCAGATACCCAAAGGTGACAAAAATTATGTCCACCCTAGTGGGGATGGTAATGGTGGGCTCATGCCATTGGGCATAGAGCCTCCACTCATGTCACCATGGCTTTGTTACTCATCAACATAGTGAGCAAATACCATGGAGCTTGAGGCAAGGGCTGAGTATAGCTCATCTGCTCAGAAGTACAAGCTTGTTTGTTTGTTGTCTTACCTGTGGTGGATACTCTGCTAAATTTTGACCAAACACTGAGTTCCACTGACAAAATGTCCACTCCCTTCTGTGTATCCACAGTCCTTTTTCCAGATCTCATAATCAGTGACCTTCTGATTTTCTCCTCCCACACCCTTGATTTATCAGACATCCAAGAATCCTTGTCAGCCCTTATCTCAGGCAAGTTGTGTATTTATATAAGTCAGAGCCATAAAGACAGGAAATCATAGTAAGTAATGTCCCTGACATGTTAGGCATGCTATGCGTGTAGCTAGAGAAACCCAAATACTTTGAAGAGTTCATGAATTCTACTCTTTTCCTGTCTTCACTTCTCTTTTCATGTCCTGAGCACCAAAGAAGCCTCATGACCTCCTTGATCTTGCTCACCTTCTAGGCTCCTTAGAATTGTGGCCAAAAAGTCAGATACAACGTAGAGTGTAGGGATTCCATGGTTCTTCTCAACCCCAATGTGTGTTTGCAAGTTTCCCTCCTTCTCAGGAGTTTTTGAGGGGAGGTGCAGACTCATCCCACTGAGTTATCATCAGAGTGTGCATTTGAAGATTTCAAAAGAACACTCTGATGACCAAGTGGGATTTTTCCCCGGGATGCAAGGCTGGTTCAACACTCATAAAACAAGCAATGTGATTCATCATATCAGCAAGAGAAAAAACAAGAACCATATGATCCTCTCAATAGATGCAGAGAAAGCATTTGACAAAATACAGCATCCATTCCTGATCAAAACTCTTCAGAGTGTAGGGATAGAGGGAACATTCCTCAACATCTTAAAAGCAATCAACAAAAAGCACACAGCAAATATCATTCTCAATGGGGAAACACTAGGAGCCTTTCCCCTAAGATCAGGAACAAGACAGGGATGTCCACTCTTACCACTGCTATTCAACATAGTACTAGAAGTCCTAGCCTCAGCAATCAGAGAACAAAAAGAAATAAAAGGCATTCAAATTAGCAAAGAAGAAGTCAAACTCTCCCTCTTCACAGATGACATGATACTGTACATAGAAAACCCAAAGACTCCACCCCAAGATTGCTAGAACTCATACAGCAATTTGGCAGCCTGGCAGGATACAAAATCAATGCCCAGAAATCAGTGGCATTTCTATACACTAACTGAAGAAAGAGAAATTAAGGAATCAATCCCATTTACAATTGCACCCAAAAGCATAAGATACCTAGGAATAAACCTAACCAAAGAGGTAAAGGATCTATACCCTAAAAACTATTGAACACTTCTGAAAGAAATTGAGGAAGACAAAAAGAGATGGAAAAATATTCCATGCTCATGGATTGGCAGAATTAATATTGTGAAAATGTCAATGTTACCCAGGGCAATTTACACATTTAATGCAATCCCTATCAAAATACCATGGGCTTTCTTCAGAGAGTTAGAACAAATTATTTTAAGATTTGTGTGGAATCAGAAAAGACCCTGAATAGCCAGGGGAATATTAAAAAAGAAAACCATAGTTGGGGCATCACAATGCCAGATTTCAGGTTGTACTACAAAGCTGTGGTCATCAAGACACTGTGGTACTGGCACAAAAACAGACACATAGATCAATGGAACAGAATAGAGAACCCAGAAGTGAACCCTAAACTTTATGGTCAACTAATATTCGACAAAGGAGGAAAGACTATCCACTGGAAGAAAGACAGTCTCTTCAATAAATCGTGCTGGGAAAATTGGACATCCACATGCAGAAGAATGAAACTAGACCACTCTCTTTCACCATACACAAAGATGAACTCAAAATGGATGAAAGATCTAAATGTGAGACAAGATTCCATCAAAATCCTAGAGGAGAACACAGGCAACACCCTTTTTGAACTTGGCCACAGTAACTTCTTGCAAGATACATCCACGAAGGCAAGAGAAACAAAAGTAAAAATGAACTATTGGGACTTCATCAAGAAAAGGAGCTTTTGCACAGCAAAGGATACAGTCAACAAAACTAAAAGACAACCTACAGAATGGGAGAAGATATTCGCAAATCACGTATAAGATAAAAAGCTAGCATCCAAGATCTATAAAGAACTTATTAAACTCCACAGCAAAGGAACAAACAATCCAATCATGAAATGGGCAAAAGACATGAAGAGAAATCTCACAGAGGAAGACATAGACATGGCCAACAAGCACATGAGGAAATGCTCCACATCACTGGCCATGAGAGAAATACAAATCAAAACCACAATGAGATACCACCTTACACCAGTGAGAATGGGGAAGATTAACAAGGCAGGAAACCACAAATGTTGGAGAGGATGTGGAGAAGGGGGAACCCTCTTGCACTGTTGGTGGGAATGTGAACTGGTGCAGCCACTCTGGAAAACCGTGTGAGGTTCCTCAAAGAGTTAAAAATAGACCTGCCCTACGAGCCAGCAATTGCACTGCTGGGGATTTACCCCAAAGATACAGATGCATTGAAACGCTGGGACACCTGCACCCCGATGTTTCTAGCAGCAATGTCCACAATAGCCAAACCGTGGAAGGAGCCTCGGTGTCCATCGAAAGATGAATGGATAAAGAAGCTGTGGTCTATGTATACAATGGAATATTACTCAGCCATTAGAAACGACAAATACCCAGCATTTGCTTCAACG
The DNA here is from genome assembly GCF_048164855.1 of Canis lupus baileyi. Classification (NCBI taxonomy): domain Eukaryota; kingdom Metazoa; phylum Chordata; class Mammalia; order Carnivora; family Canidae; genus Canis; species Canis lupus. Next base: position 27,437,397 of record NC_132849.1, on the reverse strand, counting down.
TGGATGGAACTGGAGGGTATTATGCTGAGTGAAGTAAGTCAATCGGAGAAGGACAAACTGTATGTTCTCATTCATTTGGGGAATATAAATAATAGTGAAAGGGAATAAAGGGGAAAGGAGTGAAAATGAGTGGGAAATATCAGAAAGGGAGACATAATATGAGAGACTCCTAACTCTGGGAAATGAACTAGGAATGGTAGAAAGGGAGGTGGGTGGGGGGGTAGAGGTGACTGGGTGATGGGCTCTGAGGGGGGCACTTGATGGGATGAGCACTGGGTGTTATTCTATATGTTGGCAAATTGAACTCCAATAAAAAATAAATGTATGCATATAAAAAAAGAACACCTTTCAGGCAATTAGTGCTGAATTTCTTCAAGGGGAAGCAGGATGGTGGTTCTGGATTCCCAGCTTGGAGGAAGCCAGAGTGAGTCCTGAGAGGCTGCACACCTAAGAAGTAAGAACCTGACCCTCTACCCTAGGGTCACAGCCTTGGGAGCCCGAAGGTGGGGATCTCTTATCAAAGAGCCACAGGCACCTGAGTTGGGTTCTCATCAGGATACTCGATTTTATCAGGGCCACCCTTGCCTGTCATGCAGGTGGGGACCCATCTTCAGTGATGCCTCCACAAGGCTCCCCAAAACAAGGACTGTCATGTCCCTCAGTGGAGGGGAGATGGACCCCAGTGAAAGAGGCAGGCTTTATCCTGAGACGTGTGAGAGGGAGTCGCAGGTAAGATACTCTAGTCTCCATTCAGAAGGCAGATGGGTGCTGGAATATGAAAGAAGTTTCTCCTAATTTTACTGACAGCCTGTAAATCTGAGGGCCCGCCACTTACTGACACATGTTCACCTCTGCTGCTGTAGAAGTCCAGCATCTGGAGTGAGTCAAGGCAGGCCAGTGAGAAAAGTATCACAGAGAGCAGGCTCCTTCCTTTTGCTCCAGCAGGAGCTCCATTGTACGTCTGGTCTTTGTCAGGAATAGAAGAGTCCCTGCTCAACAGTTCTGATTTTAACCTAGGGCTCTGCTCCCCTTCTCAGTAGGAGCACCACAGTCCTATGGGACTATGGGAATCCTTCCCTGGGAGCCTGCTGTTCTCATGCTCCCCTCCCCTATCACATCTCTAGTATCTCCAGAGCAGGTCTCCTACAGTCAGGAAACATGGGCTCAATTAGGAAGAGATCCTCTGATGGTGTGATCTAATTAACACCAGTGATTCCTCTTTTTTTTTTTTTCACAGTTCTGTGAGGTCAGGACCTATCTCTGTCCTTCTGGGGCAGACACAAGATGTTATACAGCTGTCCTCAGTGGAAGAGTCAAGAAAAAACTATTCAGATTCTCCTTTTTTGTATAATTGACATACACTGTTACACACGTTTCAGGTGTACAACATAGTCACTTAAGAATTCTATGCATTACTCAGTGCTCACCACCATAAGTGTCGTCCCTGTATGCCAGCATACAACCTTATTAGAATATTACTGACTATATTTCCTACATTGTACTTCTCACTTCTGTGACTTTTCATCTTATAAGAGAAACCTTGTACTTTGTAACTTCCATCACCTATTTCACCCATCCCCTCAGCCCTTTGCCCTCTGGCGACTATCAGTGTGCTCTCTGTAGTTATGAGCCTGTTTATATTTGTTTGTTTGTACATTTGTTTTCTAGATTTCCCATGAAGTGAAATCCTATAGTATTTGGCTTTCTCTGCCTGACTTATTTCACTTAGCTGAATACTCTCTAGGTCTACCATTTTGTTGCAAATGCCAAGATCTCACTCTTTTTTTTTTTTATGACTGAGGACTATTCCATTTTATACATATACCACTTCTTCTTTATTTCTCTATGGCTGAACACTTGGGTTGCTTGCATATCTTGGCTATTGTAAATAATGCTGCAATAAACATAGGACCACATATATCTTTTTGAATTAGGGTTTTTGTATTATTTGTGTAAATACCCAGTAGTGGAATTACTGGATCATATGGTCATTCTATGTTTAAGTTGTTAAGAGACCTCCATAGTTTCCACGTGGCTATACCAATTTTCATTTCTACCTACAGTGCACAAGAGTCACTTTTCTTCACATTCTTGCCAACATTTGGTACTTCCTGTCTTTTTGATACTAGCCATCCCAATAGGTGTGAGATGGTATTTCATTGTAGTTTTGATTTGTATTTCCCTAATGATGAGTGATGGCTCTAGGCAAAGCTCTGCACCCAAACCAGCTCATCAGATGACTCCTCTGTAACAGCAGCTGCAATACGCCCAACTGAAACACTAATGTTGTGCCCAGGGTACAAGGAACAGCAGACACTCTGGTGCCACAAGACTTATCTTCTTTAGTATTCAATCTGTGAACTTGGATATGAGCCCTGCTAGCAGGTTAGGTTTTCGTCTCTTTCAAATGGCGCTCTAAGGATAACTGTAGCAGCATCCGATAGTGGATAAGAGAAGGTTCTGGAGTAGGAATGCTTGAGTATAAACTCTGACTCCGAACTCTGCTGGAAATGAGCAATATGACCTCAGACAACTTTGTCAATTTTCTCACCCATAAAGGAGGATATTAACTATCCTATATCATAGGATTGCTCTGAAGAATAAATTAATTACTACAATACTTAAAACTGCATTTGGCACATAATGAATCTGCAATAAATGTTTAAAAATAAAATTGTGTTCCTTCTTTCAGAGAGAAACTCAGGGAAAGAGAGACTGTAGATAGGCTATTAGCTATTCTCCTAAATGCCTTTGGACAGGCCATTTGTTATAAACAATAAAACGGAAAATCTTCTGCAAAATAGGCAGAAGTGATTTCACTTAATTGTCTGAGTTATAATTTCACAAATTGTAAGGTCATCCATTGCAGTGAGAGAAGGAGCACTCATTCAGTTTTAGATCAAGGACTGGGAGACCTGCTGGAGAACTAGGAGGGTAGTGGGGTGGGGACCAGCTCAGAGGTTAAGGGACACATGCAAAGGACACACACAGAGCCCTATACAATGCAGGCTCATCACCTGTGTGGAACCCGGGAGCAAAGGAGGAAAGAAAGGCACTGCTCTCATCCTTCAGACTCTACTCAATGTAGATTTGGGACAACAGTTTGAAATTTGCATATGTTGGCTTGAACATGCTTAAAAATACCAGATGTAATCAATTTAGAGAGGATAGAAGAAGGTGTCCCCTCTCTCCATAATCATTTGGCAGTCACCACCCTGCCCAGCTGAGATCACTGAATAGAGTGAAGCTGAGATCCAATAAGAACTGAGAACCTGAAGTCCAGTTTTCCTATGTAGCTGTCACCCTGTGATCCCAGTACTTCCCAGGGAACTGGGGGAGCCAGTGGTTCCAAAAAGAGAGAAATGACCCCAGACATCACCACTGAGAGAGTGAAATAAAATGTGATGTATGCACAGATGAGTTGAATTGCTGTGGACTATATATGACTCTACAGTCACTCTGCTGCTAATGTGTTGGACAGCAAAATCTTGGGTGGATTCTGCAGCTTTTGGATCCCAAAATAATGGGGAAATTGCAATCTAGGAACTGTTGACATCTAAGTGAAAACTATGTATCACTAGCTCATGTGGCCACACCCCACCATAGAACCTGGAAAGCAATTGTCATTTATTACAAGCATCAGAAACAAGACATGTTTGAAAATGTACAAGAGGGAAGTTCACTTTATCCTAGAAATGATATCAAGAACAGAAAACAAGGGCAGCCCCAGTGGCTCAGCGGTTTAGCGCCGCCTTTGGTCCAGGGCATGATCCTGAGGACTCGGGATCGAGTCCCACGTCGGACTCCCTGCATGGAGCCTGCTTCTCCCTCTGCCTGTGTCTCTGCCTCTCTTTCTCTCTCTCTCCCTCCCTCATGAATAAATACATAAAATCTTTAAAAGAAAAAACCTCAGGGTGTCTCCCTTCACGTGGCCAAAAGAGAGCGCACAGGTGTCTGGCAATAATGGCCAAGGGCCCAGACTGATTTTAGATGTTATTATGATTTCTTGTTACCACTTATGATTACATCTCAAAGCTTCCCCTTTTCAGCTAAGATAATTTCACACATCTTTCTGTGGCCCATCTTTCCATCAGACTCCGTGGCCACAGGGAAAAGAGCACTTAGGGAAGACTCCAAATGATGTACTTGATTTAGCTGGAAATGAGTTCCCTCCATCAAATACTGCTGCAGGAAGAGTGTGACTCTGGGGAAATAACCCCTACAGAAAATACATGTTAGAAGGACTTACAGTGGGAGGTCCCTCTGGTAAAGGCAAAAAAATGTAGACTAGTCACTGAGGGGCCATCAGGAGGACACCATGCAAGGTACTCCTCATCCAGGTGTGACAAAGTGGGAAGAATGCAGGCTCTCGCAGGCCCGTGGCCATGGCTTTGGGAACCCATTGGCCAGACTCACACTTGCTCACATCTGCAATCACCATTGGTTCCAGAGACAGAGTTAGCAAAGTCTGATTTCCCAGTACTTCAGAACTGGCATACAGCCTGTTAATGACCAATAGGGCTTTGCTTAGATGAAACCAGTAGCTATGGTCAAGATGGAAAATTGGGCAGAAGAGACATCTCTCAAGTCCAAATTAAAAATCACCACCTTGTGGCTTATTTCTCTTCCAAGATTGATCCTCCATGACATGCTGGAAACCTCTGAGTGTGAAGGGATCCCCATATTATTCACTCCCAAACTGTGGCCTGGTCACCTGACCCCACGATTGGACCACTCCAGGAGTCTGCATATCCTCTTTAAATGACCAGTGTCTGGGACAGTGTGGCTGAGGTAGCTGAGGTCATGATGGCTCCATGTTGACTCTTTTCCCCTTGGCACTGGGCAGTGCTGAGCCCTGAAGGAATGGCCCACCATCTCATCTCCAGAGCTCCAAGAACACAGGCCTCTCTGTCTCAGGAACACTTTTTTTTACCCTGAAAGCCCAAGTCAGACACACTATATCCAGTAAATCTGATTGGCCCTTCTCGGCTCTCCTCTCTTATATACACAACATCTGCATCCTCTCTTCATTTTTGCCTTGCACAGTCATCAAAAGACACGGTCTTTTGATTAGATCAGAAATTAAAAAGTTGGGAAATCATCTAGTTACTGAAATAAGTGCAATAGAGATATGGTTACATAGTCGTCAAGTGAGATTTTCAGAAATAGTGTCCTAACTCTGTGACTCTTAAGATGCATCAGTCCTAGCCTGAGACTGGTGACTCAATCTTCCTAGTTGTGAGTAGCTCAGTGAATTAGGTAACTGAACTTTTTTCCCTTTTACTTCTGAAGCACGTTAAGTGGTAGAAAATTCTGTTCATTTATCTGAATAATTGACACAATAGCAGCTGTGCATTGGTGGGCATTTTAATAAATCACATTTTTCAGAAGTCCCATGTTTTCATCAATCCTATTCCTCTTTTCCATTTTCCAGGCTAATAACATCCAAGTTGTAATTGACCATCAAAGAAACATTTGTCATCTTAGAGCAAAAATAATTTGTTTCTTCCATCTTTCCTATTGGGTTGCAAGCTACAAAAATAACTAAAATCTGAAAACCTATGACAAACACAGGTAATCTCCAATAGAAATAGACTATTTCCAATAACGTCAGCATATGGCTAAATAAGGAGAGTGTTACAAGTAGCTCCTTTGATTATGTTTGGAAGGATACATAAAAATGAGATAATCATCGCAGATTAGAGGAAACTAAGGAGACAACGCAGTGCAATATAGATTCTTAGATTTTATCCTAGGACATAAAAAGCACTTTAATGGAAAAATTAGTGAATCCAAATATGGATTATAAATTAGTTAATAGCACTGTATCAATGTTGACTTTTGGCTAAGATAATTATGGTAAGGTTATATAAGCTGTTCCCATTGGGGAAAGCTGGAGAACCGGTATGGAAACAAACTTAATACTTTTGACATTTCTTGCAAGTCTAAAATGATTTCAAAATAAGTTGAAATATATAATCAAAAGGCTTTACTATAAGAAGAGAGTACGAGTTCTTACTGCATGGTTCCACAGTGTCCATCTCTTTTCCCTCCTTGACCTATTTGTAATTCCTGATTATTTTCTTTATTTACTTATGTTTTAAAGTCTAGTTGACATGCAATGTTACATCAGCTTCAGGTGCACAACATAGCGATTCAATAACTCTATAGGTTATATTCTGCTCACCACAGTGTAGCTACCATCTGTCACCATAGGACGCTATTGCAATACCATTGACCCTATTGCCTGGGCTGTACTTTCATCCCCATGACTAATTAATTCCCTAACTGGAAAATTGTGCCTCCCCTTCCCCTCACCCATCTTTCCCATCATTTCCTCACCTCCTTCCTCTGGCAGCCATTAGCTTGTTCTCTGTATTTATCAGTTTGGGTTCTACATTTTGTTGTTTGTCCATTTGTTTTGTTTTCTAGATTCAACATAGAAGAAATCATAGGGCACTTGTCTTTCTCTGTCCTACTTATTTCACTTAGCAGAATACCCTCTAAGTCCATCCATGTGGTCACAAATGTCAGGATTTCTTATGGCTGAGAAACATTCCATTGTACCTATGTAGCACCTCTTCTTTATCCATTCACTCATTGATGGAAACTTAGGTAGCTTCCATATTTGGCTATCGTAAGCAATGCTACAGTAAACATAGGATTGCATACTATCTTTTCAAATTATTGTTTTCATTTTCTTTGGATAAATACCACAAAGTGGAATTCCTGGATTGTAAGGTATTCCTATTTTTAACGTTTTAAGGAGACTCCATACAGTTTAAACTCTATACTGTTCTCCAATGTAGTTGCACCAATTTACGTTCCCACCACCAGTGCATAGGGATCCTTTTTCTCTTCATCCTCACAAACACTTGTTATTTCTTGTCTTTTTGATGCTAACCATTCTGGCAGGTGTAAGGGGATGTCTCACTGTGGTTTTAATTTGCATTCCCCTGATGATTCGTGATGTTGGTATCTTTTATGTGTCTGTTGGCCATCCCAGATCTTCTTTGGAAAATGTTTATTCAGGTTATCTGTCCACTTTTAATCAGATTATTTGGTTTTTGTTTGTTGAGTTGTAAACGTACTTTATATATTTTGGATATTAACCCCTTATTGGATGTATCATTTACAAATATCTTCTCTCATTTAGTAGATTGACATTTCCTTTTGTTGATGGTATCCTCTGTTGTGCAAAGCTTTCCATTTTGGTATTATCCCAATTGTTTATTTTTGCTTTTGTTTCCCTTGTCTGAGAAGACATAGCTAGAAAAATGTTGCTAAGGATAATTCTGCTAAGAATTTTATGGTTTCTGGTCTCACACTTAGGTCTTTAATCAATTTTGAGTTTATTTTTGCCTGTGGTGTAAGAGATTGGTTCACATTCATTCCTTCAAGTGTTGCTGTCTAGTTATCTTGACACCATTTGTTGAAGAGACATACCTATTGTATACCCTTGCCTCCTTTATCATGGATAAATTGACTATATAAGCATAGGTTTATGTCTGAGCTCTCTATTCTGTTCTATAGATCAGTGTGTCTATTTTGGTACCAGGACCATACTGTTTTGGTTACTATAGCTTTGTAGTATGGTTTGCAATCTAGGATTGTGATACTTCCAGCTTTGTTCTTCTTTCTGAAGATTGCTGTGGCTACTCAGGGTCCATTTTTTAAAATAAAAGTGTAAAATATGCCTGAGAATAAGCTAAAGAGGTAGAAATCTAGCAGAGGAAACAGAAAGAAACATTTAAATATGTCCCTTCTCCCAGTTAGGCAGCGTGGATTGTATCTCTTTTAGTTTTGTTCCAAACATAGAAAATCTTTTATGACACTTTGCTCATATGAGAGGCCGTACCCCTCTCCTGCTGGCTCTTTCCATTTGGCTGCACCCACAGGGGATTTGCATATTGTCCCCTAGGGAGGACCTTCCCGTGCAAGTCTGAGATAAAAGATCAACTCTCAACTTGTCTTGACCTATCAGGACTCATCAGTTTAACATTGTCTCAACATGAGGCTTCTTGCTTAGCTCCTGGGGCTCCTCATGCTATGGTTTCCAGGTAAGGACAGAATGCTCAAAGAGGAAGGAAAATGGGGTTGACAGGATGAACTCTGAGGGCAACACTGTTTCCCAGGAAAATTCTGTTTGCCTGTGAGATGGATATGTGTTGCCCTCTGGGATGTTGAATGGGACCTTTAGATCTGTGAGAAAGGAAGATTCCTGAAGGAAAAGGAACTATGTGTACTCTGGTGAACCATCCTGGCACCGAAGAAGAAGATGGCTTATGTGACCTCTAAAGGCACCTTATGTCTTGCCAATCTCTGTTTCTTTTTTTGAAATTGGAAAGTTAGAGTTTTGAATCAAAATCCCTTAAAAGGTATTTTGGTCTGAAATAAAGAGCAAAAAGGAAATTACGATAATTTTTCACAATGTTTGCATATAACCTTGTGCTTCTCTCTTCTTACTTTAGGATCCAGTGGGGAGGTTGTGATGATACAGACCCCACTGTCCCTGTCTGTCAGCCCTGGAGAGCCGGCCTCCATCTCCTGCAGGGCCAGTCAGAGTCTCCGGCACAGTAATGGAAACACCTATTTGTATTGGTACCTGCAAAAGCCAGGCCAGTCTCCACAGCTTCTGATCGACTTGGTTTCCAACCGTTTCACTGGGGTGTCAGACAGGTTCAGTGGCAGCGGGTCTGGCACAGATTTTACCCTGAGGATCAGCAGGGTGGAGGCTGAGGATGTTGGAGTTTATTACTGCATGCAAAGTACACATGATCCTCCCACAGCGGTTCAGCTCCCAACACAAACCTCTCTGGGTGTCGTGGCCCAGCTGCCCACGTGTTGTTTGTCTGGGGAGCAGGCACAGCAGAGTCTCTCAGTCAGTGTAAGAGGAAGATGCTGGGGAGCTCGAGGGGATGGTTGAGGCTGTGGGTTCTGGAGCATGAGAGCCTCAGCTGCACCCCAGCACCATCTTTCATGGCATGTCAGCTGAAACCACCCGGGCATGACATGCATATCAGGGAGAATGGGTGAGCTCTGAGCCACCAGTCAGGACAGAGGGAAGAGCTGAACGGAAGTTCATCCTGGTCTTCCCTGCCTTGTGTACAGTTGGAAGTTAAAATTCAGTGGGAAAGCCAAACAAGGGGGGGCCAGTCTTAGAAATACAAGTGGAATATGTGCTGGTGTTTGATAGGTTTCATTTTTGGTAACTGAGTCAGTCTCCATTCCAGTGATATGCCTTTGCATTTTTCCTATTTCTCCATTGTTGGTTCTTGTCAGGGTGTATGTTTCTAAGAATTTTTTCATTTCATCTGGACAATTCAATGCAGGGAGATACAACTGTTTGTAGCACTCCCTTACCATCCATTTAATTCTGTAAAATGTACTAATGTCTGCATTTTCAAATCAATTTTAGTAATTTGAGTCTCCTTTTTTTCTTTTCTTTTTTTTAATTTTTATTTATTTATGATAGTCACAGAGAGAGAGAGAGAGAGGTAGAGACATAGGCAGAGGGAGAAGCAGGCTCCATGCACCGGGAGCCCGACGTGGGATTCGATCCCAGATCTCCAGGATCGCGCCCTGAGCCAAAGGCAGGCGCTAAACCGCTGCGCCACCCAGGGATCCCGAGTCTCCTTTTTTTCTTAGGCAAGCTAAACATTTGCCAATGTTACTGACTTTTTAAAGAACCAAACTCTAGTATATTTTATTTTCTCTGTATTTTAAATTTATTTTATTTATTTATTATTTATTTATATCTTTTCCAATATCATTAATTTCCTCCCTTCTGCTAACTTTGGGTTTTAGTTTGTCCTTCTTTTTCTGGTTCCTATAGTATAGAATTAGATTGTTGATTTTACATTATAATGAAATTTCAAAAATCGAATTCATTTTATATTTACCAGCTAATAGTCAAGTGCCTTTAGTGTTTTCATAAGACATTGTCAATTAGAAAATGACTGTCAACCTTCTTCCATACTTGATTTAGAAATCAGTGGTCACTTCTGCTGACCCTATTCCCAGCTTTCATCTTTGCATCTTCAAGAGAAAATATCACCTGACTGTGCAAGGTGAAGGACATCCTTTCACTCTTCAGTGAACACATGGCCACAGGTGCCCTAGCATAAACCAAGGCAATCTCCTCAACTCCTCTTCCATGAAATTTCCACCTTGATCCTTGGGGTCCCAGCCCAACTGAGTGGTTGTGTATTTGGGACAATTCCATTCCTAGTCACTGGAGTGGAGGATAGAAAAACTGTACACATATCTCTGTGAGTAGGACTGCCAGGGCCCCTGCAGTGTAACAGCCCCGAACACAAATCTCCCAAGGAGCCTCAACCTCTCATGGGGGCAGGAACCTTGGTAAACCATATGAAGTCAGGATCAGGTGGAAATGGCTATGGAGCCTTTGGGAAGAGGCTACGGAGGCCTCTGTCATGGCCACTCTGTTATATAAACAGGGGCCAGGACAATGCCAGGACAGCATCCCAGAAACTCTTCCTCTATTCCCATTGAGGACATTCAGGCCCCACGGATTCTCCAAGGAGTGGCCACTATGTCCTTCCTGAGGGATCCACTCAGGATTCCTGCTGATCTCATTGCTGCACAGAAGCCCAGTCATGTCACTGGAAGAAGATCCTAGTGTGTCCTGACATCACCCAAGCCACTTAATCCTTTTGGGTACTGTGATCATCACCTTCACTAATCACCAGAGAATGGAAAGCCATATTAACTGTTTCAATTTTGGCTTTTGAGTAAGTCAGAGTTTACAGGAACCTCACATATGTATAGTGCCATACGAATATTGTCTAATAATCCTATCCTGACTTCCCTTTCACTGAATTGTCTTGGAGCAGTTATACAATATACCCAACAACTAAGACTTCTTCCTTTTGAAGCCACTAATATGTTGTGGGACCCAGGAAATTTAACAAAAATCCCCTACCCCTGGACAAGCAGAGCAGGACTGATTCCATTTTGTGCTACACCGGCCACCTCCTGTATGACCCCCACATGACCTGCTTATTGCTTAAGGCGCTGCCCCACCCTAGTCAAGCCGCTGGGCACACCCTAATCGAAATCGGCTCATAACAAAGTAACCCTGCTTTGTGCCCGCCAAAACTGCGCGCCAATTCTGACCAAAGTAATAGGCCAGCTCAAATGGATACTATAGGGTAAGATGTAATTCAATTGGCCACCTGCGTGTGGACCCACATGGCTGTGCAACTTTCTGTGTATCCCATTGGCCGCTGGCCACCTATAAAGCTGCTACGCCTCTTAGTCTCGGGGTCCAAGTCCCTGCTCCGCAGTGTCGGGTGTACTTGGACCCAACCTCGAGCTTGTAAATAAACCTTCGTGTGTTTGCATCGGTGTTGGCTCCTTGGTGGTTTCTTGGATTCACAATCTTGGGCACAACAATGTGACTTTACTTCCAGACTGATAGGAGTTCAATGCTGCACACCCAGACTTGTACACATCAAATCCCTTCATTTTTATGAAATTTCCTAGAGCAAAGCTATTGGTCTTTTTACTTTCCTTTCTACTTCTTGGAGGAGGGGCAAGATGGCAGAAGAGCAGGGTCCCCAAGTCACCTGTCCCTACCAAATTACCTAGATAACCTTCAAATCATCCTGAAAATCTACGAATTCGGCCTGAGATTTAATGAGAGAACAGCTGGAATGCTACAGTGAGAAGAGTTCACGCTTCTATCAAGATAGGAAGACGGGAAAAAAAGAAATAAAGAAACAAAAGGCATCCAAGGAGGAGGGGCCCCGCGAGGAGCCGGACTAAGGCAGGGCGAGGGCCCCCAGGACAGGAAAGCCCCATCCCGGAGAAGCAGGAGCTTCACCAATCTTCCCGGACAGAAAGGGGCTCACAGGGAGTTAGAGCAGGACCCCAGGAGGGCGGGGATGCCCTCAGGCTCCCTGGGACACTAACAGATACCTGCGCCCCGAGAAGAGTGAGCCAAGCTCCCTAAAGGGCTGCAGCGCGCATGGCTTGACCCGGGAGCAGCTCGGAGGGGGCTGTGTGGCCGGAGCACGAATCCAACAGCGCAGGCCTGGGAGCATAGGGCGCCGTAGACACAGCCCAGGATCCGGCCTCCCCGCGGGACAGGCAGAGGCCAGGTGGGCCCAGGACAGCAAGGATGCTCCTGCCGCAAGCTGAGCAGATCAGCGGCCGTGCCCCTGGAGCATCCAGGCGCCTGCAGGCTGAGAGCTTCATAGTTACTGCGGGAGCTGACACCAGGGCTCCAGAGCTGGCCGCCGCCACTGTGGTTGTTCCTCCTGGGGCCTCATGGGGGAAACAACCCCCACTGAGCCCTGTGCCAGGCAGGGGGCAGAGCAGCTCCCCCAAGTGCTAACACCTGAAAATCAGCATAACAAGCCCCTCCCCCAGAAGACCAGCTAGACGGACAGGGGAAAAACAAATTAGTGACCAAGCAGCACTGGAAAGTTCCAGGGGAAATCAAGGGACTTACAGTATACAGAATCAGAGAATACTCCCCCGTGTTTTTTTTGTTTGTTTTGTTTTGCTTTTAGATTTCTGTTTGCTTCCCCCACCCTTTTTTTCCCCTTTCTTTCTTTTTCTTTCTCTTTTTCTTCTTTTTTCTTTTTTCTTCCTTTTTTCTTATTTCTTTTTCTGTTTTCTTTCCTTCTTTCTCTCCTCTCTTTTTCTCCTTTTCCCAATACAACGTGTTTTTGGCCACTCTGCACTGAGCAAAATGACTAGAAGGAAAACCTCACCTCAAAAGAAAGAATCAGAAACAGTCCTCTCTCCCACAGAGTTACAAAATTTGGATTACAATTCAATGTCAGAAAGCCAATTCAGAAGCACTATTATAAAGCTACTGGTGGCTCTAGAAAAAAGCATAAAGGAATCAAGAGACTTCATGACTGCAGAATTTAGATCTAATCAGGCAGAAATAAAAATCAATTGAATGAGATGCAATCCAAACTAGAAGTCCTAACGACAAGGGATAACGAGGTGGAAGAACAAGTGAGTGATATAGAAGACAAGTTGATGGCAAAGAGAGAAACTGAGGGAAAAAGAGACAAACAATTAAAAGATCATGAGGATAGGTTAAAGGAAATAAATGACAGCCTGAGGAAGAAAAACCTATGTTTAATTGGGGTTCCCGAGGGCGCCGAAAGGGACAGAGGGCCAGAATATGTATTTGAACAAATCATAGCTGAAAACTTTCCTAATCTGGGAAGGGAAACAGGCATTCAGATCCAGGAAATAGAGAGGTCTCCCCCTAAAATCAATAAAAACCATTTAACACCTCGACATTTAATAGTTAAGCTTGCAAATTCCAAAGATAAAGAGAAGATCCTGAAAGCAGCAAGAGACAAGAAATCCCTGACTTTTATGGGGAGGAGTATTAGGGTAACAGCAGACCTCTCCACAGAGATCTGGCAGGCCAGAAAGGGCTGGCAGGATATATTCAGGGTCCTAAATGAGAAGAACCTGCAGCCAAGAATACTTTATCCAGCAAGGCTCTCATTCAGAATAGAAGGAGAGATAAAGAGCTTCCAAGACAGGCAGGAACTGAAAGAATATGTGACCTCCAAACCAGCTCTGCAAGAAATTTTAAGGGGGACTCTCAAAATTCCCCTTTAAGAAGAAGTCCAATGGAACAATCCACAAAAACAGGGATTGAATAGATATCATGATGACACTAAACTCATATCTTTCAATAGTAACTCTGAACGTGAATGGGCTTAATGACCCCATCAAAAGGCGCAGGGTGTCAGACTGGATAAAAAAGCAGGACCCATCTATTTGCTGTCTATAAGAGACTCATTTTGGACAGAAGGACACCTACAGCCTGAAAATAAAAGGTTGGAGAACCATTTACCATTCAAATGGTCCTCAAAAGAAAGCAGGGGTAGCCATCCTTATATCAGATAAACTAAAATTTACCCTGAAGACTGTAGTGAGAGATGAAGAGGGACACTATCTCATACTTAAAGGATCTATCCAACAAGAGGACTTAACAATCCTGAATATATATGCCCCGAATGTGGGAGCTGCCAAATATATCAATCAATTAATAACCAAAATTAAGACATACTCAGATAATAATACACTTATACTTGGTGACTTCAATCTAGCACTTTTTACACTCGATAGGTCTTCTAAGCACAACATCTCCAAAGAAACGAGAGCTTTAAATGATACACTGGACCAGATGGATTTCACAGATATCTACAGAACTTTACATCCAAACTCAACTGAATAGACATTCTTCTCAAGTGCACATGGAACTTTCTCCAGAATAGACCACATACTGGGTCACAAATCGGGTCTGAACCAATACCAAAAGATTGGGATCATCCCCTGCATGTTCTCAGACCATAATGCCTTGAAATTAGAACTAAATCACAACAAGAAGTTTGGAAGGACCTCAAACACGTGGAGATTAAGGACCATCCTGCTAAAAGATGAAAGGGTCAACCAGGAAATTAAGGAAGAATTAAAAAGATTCATGGAAACTAATGAGAATGAAGATACAATCGTTCAGAATCTTTGGGATGCAGCAATAGCAGTCCTGAGGGGGAAATACATCGCAATACAAGCATCCATCCAAAAACTGGAAAGAACTTAAATACAAAAGCTAACCTTACACCTAAAGGAGCTAGAGAAAATACAGCAAATAGATCCGACACCCAGCAGAAGAAGAGAGTTAATAAAGATTCGAGCAGAACTCAACGAAACCGAGACTAGAAGAACTGAGGAACAGATCAACAAAACCAGGTGTTGGTTCTTTGGAAGAATTAAGAAGATAGATAAACCATTAGCCAGCCTTATTAAAAAGAAGAGAGAGAAGACTCAAATTAATAAAATCATGAATGAGAAAGGGGAGATCACTACCAATACCAAGGAAATACAAACGATTTTAAAAACATATTATGAACAGCTATACGCCAATAAATTAGGCAATCTAGAAGAAATGGACGCATTTCTGGAAAGCCACAAACTACCAAAACTGGATCAGGAATAAATAGAAAACCTGAACAGGCCAATAACCAGGGAGGAAATTGAAGCAGTCATCAAAAACCTCCCAAGACACAAAAGTCCAGGGCCAGATGGCTTCCCAGGGGAATTCTATCAAACGATTAAAGAAGAAACCATACCTATTCTACCAAAGCTGTTTGGTAAGATAGAAAGAGATGGAGTACTTCCAAATTCTTTCTATGAGGCCAGCATCACCTTAATTCCAAAACCAGACAAAGACCCCACCAAAAAGGAGCATTACAGACCAATATCCCTGATGAACATTGATGCAAAAATTCTCAACAAGATACTAGCCAATAGGATCCAACAGTACATTAAGAAAATCATTCACCATGACCAAGTAGGATTTATCCCCGGGACACAAGGCTGGTTCAACACTGGTAAAACAATCAATGTGATTCATCATATCAGCAAGAGAAAAAACAAGAACCATATGATCCTCTCAATAGATGCAGAGAAAGCATTTGACAAAATACAGCATCCATTCCTGATCAAAACTCTTCAGGGTGTAGGGATAGAGGGAACATTCCTCAACATCTTAAATGCCGTCTACGAAAAGCCCACAGCAAATATCATTCTCAATGAGGAAGCACTGGGAGCCTTTCCCCTAAGATCAGGAACAAGACAGGGATGTCCACTTTCACCACGGCTATTCAACATAGTACTGGAAGTCCTAGCCTCAGCAATCAGGCAACAAAAAGACATTAAAGGCATTCAAATTGGCAAAGAAGAAGTCAAACTCTCCCTCTTCGCCAATACATGATACTGTACATAGAAAACCCAAAGACTCCACCCCAAGATTGCTAGAACTCATACAGCAATTTGGCAGCGTGGCAGGATACAAAATCAATGCCCAGAAGTCAGTGGCATTTCTATACACTAACAATGAGACTGAAGAAAGAGAAATTAAGGAGTCAATCCCATTTACAATTGCACCCAAAAGCATAAGATACCTAGAAATAAACCTAACCAAAGAGATAAAGGATCTATACCCTAAAAACTATTGAACACTTCTGAAAGAAATTGAGGAAGACACAAAGAGATGGAAAAATATTCCATGCTCATGGATTGGCAGAATTAATATTGTGAAAATGTCAATGTTACCCAGGGCAATGTACACGTTTAATGCAATCTCTGTCAAAATACCATGGACTTTCTTCAGAGAGTTAGAACAAATTATTTTAAGATTTGTGTGGAATCAGAAAAGACCCCGAATAGCCAGGGGAATTTTAAAAAAGAAAACCATATCTGGGGGCATCACAATGCCAGATTTCAGGTGGTACTACAAAGCTGTGGTCATCAAAACAGTGTGGTACTGGCACAAAAACAGACACATAGATCAATGGAACAGAATAGAGAATCCAGAAGTGGACCCTGAACTTTATGGTCAACTAATATTCGACAAAGGAGGAAAGACTGTCCACTGGAAGAAAGACAGTCTCTTCAATAAATAGTGCTGCGAAAATTGGACATCCACATGCAGAAGAATGAAACTAGACCACTCTCTTTCACCATACACAAAGATGAACTCAAAATGGATGAAAGATCTAAATGTGAGACAAGATTCCATCAAAATCCTAGAGGAGAACACAGGCAACACCCTTTTTGAACTCGGCCACAGTAACTTCTTGCAAGATACATCCACGAAGGCAAGAGAAACAAAAGTAAAAATGAACTATTGGGACTTCATCAAGAAAAGGAGCTTTTGCACAGCAAAGGATACAGTCAACAAAACTAAAAGACAACCTACAGAATGGGAGAAGATATTCGCAAATGACATATCAGATAAAGGGCTAGTTTCCAAGATCTATAAAGAACTTATTAAACTCCACACCAAAGAAACAAACAATCCAATCATGAAATGGGCAAAAGACATGAACAGAAATCTCACAGAGGAAGACACAGACATGGCCAACATGCACATGAGAAAATGCTCTGCATCACTTGCCATCAGGGAAATACAAATCAAAATCCCAATGAGATACCACCTTACACCAGTGAGAATGGAGAAAATTAACAAGGCAGGAAGCCACAAATGTTGGAGAGGATGTGGAGAAGGGGAAACCTCTTGTACTGTTGGTGGGAATGTGAACTGGTGCAGCCACTCTGGAAAACTGTGTGGAGGTTCCTCAAAGAGTTAAAAATAGACCTGCCCTATGACCCAGCGATTTACCCCAAAGATTCAGATGCAATGAAATGCTGGGACAGTTGTGCCCCGATGTTTATAGCAGCAATGGCCACAATAGCCAAACTGTGGAAGGAGCCTCGGTGTCCATCGAAAGATGAATGGATAAAGAAGATGTGGTTTATGTATACAATGGAATATTACTCAGCCATTAGAAATGACAAATACCCACCATTTGCTTCAACGTGGATGGAACTGGAAGGTATTATGCTGAGTGAAGTAAGTCAATCGGAGAAGGACAAACATTGTATGTTCTCATTCATTTGGGGAATATAAATAATAATGACAGGGAATAAAAGGGAAGGGAGAAGAGATGAGTGGGAAATATCAGAAAGGGAGACAGAACATAAAGACTCCTAACTCTGGGAAATGAACTAGGGGTGATGGAAGGGGAGGAGGGTGGGGGGTGGGGGTGAATGGGTGACGGGCACTGAGGGGGGCACTTGATGGGATGAGCACTGGGTGCTATTCTGTATGTTGGTAAATTGAACACCAATAAAAATAAATTTATTATTAAAAAAAGAAAGAAAAGTTTATCTAGAACTATTTTTACTTGTTTGTGTTCTTTGGCAACTTTTTGTGTGACTTTGGGTTAAATTACCCATGATTAGAAAAGCCACACACTTGTCTTTAATTTCTCTTGGATTATTTATTTGTTTGTTTGTTTTTGCTCCCTAACAGGACCATTATTATGTTTGTGAAGCAATTTAAAATAAGCTCCATTTGTCAGGAGCTGTTCAGGTCATCAAGACCTACATCTCTGTCAAGGGTGATTATTCAGGTGGACATCTTATTTCAATGACCAGCAATATAATAAAGTGATGCCCCTGAGCAGTGGCTACCTTTGAGGGAAATCTCTGGGAAACATCAGTCTTAGTTAAGAGTTACCCTAAGACACAAACATTATATGGTTTCACTTGTACGGGGAATATAAAAAATAGTAAAAGGGATTAAAGGGGAAAGGAGAGAAAATGAGTAGGAAATATCAGAGAGAGAGACAGAACATGAGAGACTCCTAACTCTGGGAAACGAACAATGGGTTGTGGAAAGGGAGTTTGGTGGGATATGGGGTGACTGGGTGACGGGCACTGAGGGGGGCACTTGACGGGATGAACACTGGGTGTTATACAATATGTTGGCAAATCGAACTCCAATAAAAAATATACAAAAAAAGGTTATCATAAGACATTAAAGCAGTGACTACATTTCTTGTTCTTCTCACATATAAAATCTGTTGAACTCTAGACTCACTGCCATGGCTGGGCCACATCTCTCCATCATCACTGTTTCTATGCTCTCTTACAGTATTAGGGCCAGTGCACTGGGTCCTCACCACAGACCCAGACATCCATGGGTCAGATCTTTCTTCAAACTTCTGCAGGCAGCAAACACCTTATCTTTATTGCTTCTCCTCCAAACCCAGAATCTACTTTAGGGGAATTTGCTCACATGGTAAGACTCTTACCCTTCTGTTGGCTCTTTCCACTCTGCTGCCCCTATAGGAGATTTGCATAGTGTTCCCTAGGGAGGACCTTTGCTTGCATGTCTGAGATAAAAGGTCACCTCTAAACTTGCCTTGACATACCAGGGTTCATCGGTTCAGCTTCTCAAAATGAGGTTTCCTGTTCAGCTCTTGAGGCTCCTCAAATTCTAAGTCCCAGGTAAATACAGATTGGAAATGGAGAGAAGAATGAGGGGAGGAGGATGAGCTAGAGGAACATCACTATTCTCTATGTGTATTCTGACCATGTGTTAAAGTCATATGTTCCTGCTCCAGTGAAGAAAATTTGGTCTTTAGCCTTTGAGAATTAGGAAGCACCTAAAAGGAACCATGACCAGAGCTCTGATGAAGAGTTTGAACCAGAAAGAATCACCGTTATGCCTTCTAAATATTGCTTTTTCAAAAAGTTATGATAAGGATCCGTTGTCTAAGTGATTAACCCGACATAATTAACAAAGAGAAAATCATGAGAATGAGAAGGACACATGCTATAGTGAAGACTGTCCCTTAGGAAGAAGAGACTGGTGCAGGAGATTTCTAGAGACCCTCTTGCGTCTGAAAATTTCTCTAATTTTTTTGACATTGGACATTTTTGGTATGTGAGTAAAATCATAAAAATAGTGATTCAGCCTGAAATAATTACTGAAGTAAAAATTATGAAAATGCTTCATAATATTTGTATGTAATCTTGCATTTCTCTCATAATTTTAGGATCCAGTAAAGATATCATGATGACACAGACCCCACTCTCCCTGCCTGCCACCCCTGGGGAATTGGCTGCCATCTTCTGCAGGGCCAGAGTCTCCTGCACAATAATGGAAACACTTATTTACACTGGTTCCTGCAGACATCAGGCCAGGTTCCAAGGCATCTGAACCATTTGGCTTCCAGCTGTTACTCTGGGGTCTCAGACAGGTTCAGTGGCAACGGGTCAGGGACAGATTTCACACTGAAAATCAGCAGAGTGGAGGCTGAGGATGTTAGTGTTTATTAGTGCCTGCAAGTACACAACCTTCCATCCCCCGTGGCGGTTACACTTTGAACAACAACCTGCCTTTCTAAAGTGATTCAACTGCCCAAAAGTATTACTTGTTTGGGGAACCCACAGCAGATTATCTGAGTCTGTAAAGGGAAGATGTTCAACAATCTGGAGGAATAGGTTGCAGCTGAGGGCTCTAAACCATGAGTGCTCTGGTTCCATCTCAGGCACCACGTGTTAAGGTCCCATCATAAGGTCACATGTTAAGGTGCAACAACTTGGATGCAGAACCATTCTTGTATTGTTTCTGGGGAATTATGCATTCATTTATCTTGGGTATATTATTAGGAATGGAAGTTTTTGTCATAGGATTGGCATATGTTCAGCTTTAGTCAGCACTACCAAAATGGGCTAGAAACTGAACATATTTACAACCCATCAGCTATCTAAAAATTCCAGTTGCTATAAATCCTTTGCAATACTTATTATTGTCAGAATTTGTTTACATGCATATTGGTAGATCCCAAAATCATATTGTGGTATTCTTGGATGAATAAGATGTTGAGAAATTTTTCATATTTATTTTTTATTACCCATTTGGATATATTTTTTTCTTAGAATGCTTGCTTTACTTGTTCAAATTATATATTATATATATTTATACTTAAGCATAATTATAGTATACATTTTGTATGTTTATACATAAATATATTTAGACTGTCTTCTCTCTTTCAGGGAGTTCTTTATTCATTCTGAAATGACTTTTTTTTTTTTTTTTTTTAAATTTTTATTTATTTATGATAGTCACAGAGAGAGAGAAGCAGAGACATAGGCAGAGGGAGAAGCAGGCTCCATGCACCGGGAGCCCAACGTGGGATTCGATCCGGGGTCTCCAGGATCACGCCCCGGGCCAAAGGCAGGCGCCAAACCGCTGCGCCACCCAGGGATCCCTGAAATGACTTTTTGTCGTAAATATGTATTGAAGTATCCCCTCATGGTTTATGGTATGTCTATTGACCTTCTTAGTGATTATTTGAAAAGAAATTCTTAATTTTAATGAAATCTATTCAATTAAATTTTCTATCCCATGATTATATGTCTGTGTGTATACATGCACATTGTTGTGTTTTTTTTTTAAGATTTTATTTATTTATTCATAGAGACACAGAGAGGCAGAGACACAGGCAGAGGGTGAAGCAGGCTTCCTGTGGGGACCCTGATGAGGGACTTGATCCCAGACCCTGGGATCACAACCTGAGCCAAAGGCAGATGCTCAACCACTGAACCACCCATGTGCCCCTACGGGCATGTTGTTTAAAACATCTTTGCCCTCATTTATTTTATTTATTTATTCATTCATTCATTCACTCATTCATTCATTCGAAACACACAGACACAAAGGCAAAGACACAGGCAGAGGGAGAAGCAGGCTCCATGCAGGAAGCCTGACATGGGACTCGATCCCAGGTCTCCAGGATCACACCCTGGGCTGAAGGCGGCACTCAACTGCTGAGCCACCTGGGCTGTCCTCTTTGCCCTCATTTAAAAACCAAAGATTCCCTCCTATGCTTTCTTCTTGATTCATAATTATTTTCATACTTACTCTAGAGTATGATCCTCTTAATGCATGATTGTGCTTGATTTGAGATAGGTCAAGGTTTTTGTTTCCACTATCTACTTATAATTTCATTTTCCTATCAATTACTTCTCACCATTTATTAATTTATCTATATAAAGTTTAAGAAGCTATGTTTTAAGGGATGTTAGCTCAGCTAAATAGATTATTTTTTCCCAATGGATCCATTTAAGAAAATTTCTATTTAAAATCACACATTGAGGGGGGGCATGGGTGGCTCAGGTGTTTAAGCATCTGACTCTTGATTTAGGCTCAGGTCATGATCTCAGGGTCCTGGGATCCAGCCGGGCTTTGGGCTCTGTACCAGCTAGGAATCTACTTGAGGATTCCCTCTCTTTCTCTCCCTCTCCACCTCCTGCCCCCAGCCAATGGTCAGTCTCACTCAACTCACTCTCTCTCAAATAAATAAACAAACAAACAAATAAATCTTTTAGAGGAACAACCATGTTAAAAAAAAAAAACATAAGAAGCTTTACTTCCTGATTAACACAAAATTAAATTTGAATACATTTTTAAGATAATAAAAGAAGAAAAGCAATGATTAGTCAATGACATGATAAAATACCTTGATAATTAATGGAGTAAGTGATTATTAAAACTTCAGGAATTATCAAGATGACAGAAAAAATCCTGTCCCCATAACTGACTTCAACACTTACTAGAAGGTGTGTAATCAAGACTGCATGGCACTGGCAAAAGAATAGACACACAGATCAATGGAACAGAGTAGAGAGCTCAGAAATAGATCCACGTAAATGTCAAAGACAACTGGTCTTTGACAAAAGAGCAAAGGCAATAGAATGGAACAAAGAGTCTCTTCATGAATTGTGTTGGAACAACTGCACAACCACATTAAAAAATGAATCTACATATAAACATTATATCCTTTCTAAGAACTAACTCAAAATGCATCACACACCTAAATGTTAAGTGCAAACCTACAGAATTCCTCAGGTATGACATAAGAGAAGACTTAGATGATCTTATGTATGGCAAGGACCTTTTAGATACATACCAGAGTACATGATCCATGAAGGAAATAATTGATGATGTTGACTTTATTTTAATCACAAACTTTTGCTCTGCAAAAGACAATGTCAAGCAAATTAGAAGATGAATACCACACTTGGGGAAAATATTTGCAAAAGACACATCTGTTATATGTTATATTCTGTTATCCAGAATATACAAAGAACTCTAAAACTCAACAAGAAGAAAGCAAACAATCCATTAAAAAATAAGCCAATGATCTTTAACAGACACCTCACCAAAGAAGATATACAGATAGCAGGTAAACATATAAAAGCTGTTCCACATCATATTTTATCAGAGACTTCCAGAAACAATGAAATAACACTACAAATGTATTAGAATGGTCAAAATCTGGAATACTAACAACACCAACTTCTGGCAAGAACGTGAAGCAACTGGAATTTTCATCTGTTGCTGATAGAAGTGCAAAATGGTACAGCCACTATGGAAAACAATGTGGGAGGTTCTTACAAAACTAAACATACTCCTACTGTAAGATCCTATAAAAACAGGCATTTGTTTTTATCCTAAGGGGTTGAAAACTGATGTCCACACAAAAACCTGCATCCAGATGTTTGAGTCAGGTTTATTCATAGTTGCCAAAACTTGGAGGCCTCCAAGATGCCCTTCAGTAAGTGAATGGATCCATAAATCATGGTCATCCAGAAAATGGAATAACATTCAGCCCTCAAAAACCATGAACGTGAAAAGACATGGAGGAATCATAAATACATATTACTGGGCAATCTAAAACAGCAACGTATTGCATGATTCGAACTATATGACATTCTAAAAGGGTAGACTATGCAGAAAGTAAAAAGATGGTGGTTGCCAGGGGTTGGGCACAGTAGGAGAGAGAGATGAATAAGTAGAGCACAGAGAATTTTTAGGGTTGTGAAAACGCTTTGTATGATAGTATAATGATGGATACATGTCATTATACATTAGTCTAAACCTATAAAATGTATAATATCAAGAGTGAGTCCTAAGGTAAAGTATATTCTTGAGAGATTATGATGTGTCAGTGCAGATTCATCATCTGTAACAAATGTACCACTCTAGTGAGGGATATTTGGGGGAGGCTGTGCATGTGTTAGGGCAGCTGTACATGGGAAATCTCTTTACTTTCTTCTCAATTTTCCTGTGAACCTAAAACCGTTTTTAAAAAGCATTTTTAAAAATAGTAATATACATACCTATGACGAAATTTCTATTTAAAAAGGCAACATAATAAATAAATAAATAAATAAATAAATAAATAAATAAATAATAAAAAGGCAGCATACCGTATATTTTGCAAGTCAATGGCATTCTGGAAAAAGCAAAACAATGGAACTAATCTCCATTATAAATCAATATTAGCTCTTATATGTAACAAATGTACTAACCAATGCCTGATGTTAATAAGAGAAGAAACTAGAGGAGTGTTGAGTGGGTATTGGGGAACACTCTATACTTCTGCTCAATTTTTGTGTAACCGTAAAACTTCTCAAAAAAATTCTAATAATTTTTAAAAACTGGCACATGCATTGGAGATGATTAGACTTAAAAAAATTCACCTGCACAGGTTAGTTTGGGAATTTTGTGCACTCTTGCAGCCTGCCATAGGAATGTTGTGTCTTGAGCTGCCAGCACCCTTCAGTCTTGGCCCAAATCAAGCACAATTCATAGAAGGGAGACGAGGTCAGTGGCTCACAGCAAAAGTATCCAGCTGAGCCTTGCCTGGATCAGCCAGAGTTAATCATGTGAGTCATTGTTAATGTGAAAATGTCTGTGAACAGGACAATAAATGCTTAATGTTATAAGCCACTGAGTCTGGAGTGTTGTTTACCAACTATTATTAGGAAAAGACTGACCAATACAATAATTAGACATCTGCCTGCATAGATAGATGTATTTGGCTGATATTTATGGCATGAAGTAAGTCTTTAAGATTCCATTTACAAAGACATTCAGAAGAAATTAAAACTAGGTAATATTTGAATAGCAGCTATAAAATTTACCTCATTTGTGGGAACATTTGATATAGATAATATGCATATCTGTGCGTGGATATTTATTCTATGTTGTTGGATGCAAATATTTACATATACTTGTTTTTGTAAAAATCAGTTTATTTGAATATATATTTATATATTTATATAAATATATATTTATTTGAATATATATATACACGCACACAATACATACATGTGTACAAAATTTTTACCTAATGAAATAGATTAAATGTAGTACCTGTTCTGGCTATAACAATGTCCTCTATAAACATTTTTTTTAAGATTTTATTTATTTATTCATGAGACACACACACACACACACACACACACACAGAGGCAGAGACATAGGCAGAGGGAGAAGCAGGCTTCTTGCAGGGAGCCTGATGTGGGGCTTGATCCTGGGACTCCAGGATCATGCCCTGGGCTAAAGGCAGGTGCTCAACTGCTGAGCCACCCAGGCATCCCAGTAAACGTTATTTTTAGAACTTTCACAAATACACGTAGTCACCTTAAAATACTTTCCTAATTCAATCAGGGCCAAAGGGTGTAAATTGAGAAAATTATGCCTAATGTTAAAAAAATCAATCAGTAAATCTATGAAAGTCCTCATCACATGTACATTGACAGTGACGCTATGACATCCAGGTAAGATATTACTTATTAGATTTTTTTTCTCAGTTTTAGGGGAAATGTGGCTTATACTCTCTCACCTAGGTCATAGCACTTATGATTTATAAAGATAACAGAAATTAAACAAATTGACCAATCAGTAAAAACAAACCAGCCAGTGGCTGGAAAATTAATTACATGGACAAAATCACATGTCTTCAAATGTAGTTTAAGAGACCACACTTACCCTGGGAGAAAAGGCATATTAGAATCTCAAGGAGAGACAGTCATCAAGTTTGATCTGATTTATTTAACAGTAGAGTTTAAAGTCCCCTTTTCCTGCTATAAATATTATACTATATTATAATATAATTAGTTTGCTTTGCCAACAGTTGTCCTGTTTCACAAGTATGGGTGGATGACTCTCCTGGCCCTGGTGACTAAGGAGGGGGTTAAAATATGCATTAGAAATTAATACTCATAGGTTAAGAATTTTCTTTAGGAACATTCCTGATATTTTATAGATGGTTGATATTGGAAAAATGAAAGAAAATGGGCCCAATTTAACAGACTGTCCATTGACCAAGAGTAACCAAGAGTGGAACAAGAACAAATCCTAAGCCAATGTGTCCTAGTGGCCTCCATCAGACAGCTGCACTGTATTGACAGTGGGGTACAGATCCCCTACTTCAGTTACCTCATTTTACAGATAAAGGAGACATAAGGACCTAGAGACATTCATTCCCTTAAAAATCAAAATTGTACCAGCTGAAAAAAACAAAACAAAATTGTACCAGTTGGACACCTGGACATGGAAAAAATGTCCAGATATCTTATAATTCCAGATTATCTCCTGTGTTTCCTTCACTTTCTGAATTACTTCTGGGTTTGGAGACAAAATTATGCCTTGATGTTTATCAGAGATTTATGTTGGCCTGATGTCACATCACTGCTATCGTCGAGGATGTCTGGAATGAATGGAAATCACAACAGTGGCTAAACTCCAAAGGTTACATGTGGTGGAAACCAATCAAACAAAGGTAGGCAATTCAAAAATAGGGACTGCTGGCTTTGACAGATTATCAGGCCTTAGGAGAAACGTAACTGAAAGATCAGACACAAAGATATTTTTGGAAGAAAATGAATGGACCAAGAACAAAATAGGCCAAGACTGAAAATAATGGCTTTTCATATTTGGCTTTACTATAATGGCTCTCCAAGTGAATACTTATCTAAAAGTCCTTACTGAGCAGAGAATGCTCAATAATGAGATGATCCAGCATGGCTTCAATCAGTCTCCTTTACCAGCTCTTCCAGGGACACTCATAAACAAGTGTCATGGAAGGTCATGCATGAGCTCAATAACATGAATTTCAACTAACCAAGTCATATATGGCTACTGGAAGTTGCAAGCATCCAACTTGCCTAGGACAATGACAACTCCCGAACCCCTAGTATTGTGCCAGAGAGCAAGAGATCTATTGGTGTCAGGTTGATTATATATGACAGCTCCTCCCACAGTGTTGTAGCCTTGAGTATAAACTGTTCTCCCAGGCTGCTTATGTGATGAGGCTGGTAGGTTACAATGCCTGTACTTACCCAGGGTCTGTTCACAAGTGCATGGTCTATTTCAGGAAAGAGTTTCAGGGCTCCAGGTAAAGGCCTGCAAGGGACTTCAATCTTGCAAAAACTTTCTTGGCAACATGAATACCTCTATTCATTCTAAATTTTTTTTTTTTTTTTTTTTTTTATTCATGATAGGCACACAGTGAGAGAGAGAGAGAGGCAGAGACACAGGCAGAGGGAGAAGCAGGCTCCATGCACCGGGAGCCCGACGTGGGATTCGATCCCGGATCTCCAGGATCGCGCCCTGGGCCAAAGGCAGGCGCCAAACCGCTGCGCCACCCAGGGATCCCCCTCTATTCATTCTAAAATGAGATTTCTAGGTAGAGCCTACAAAAGGTTTATCATTAGCATGCTCTTTGAATATCTTCTGTAGAGGAGGTGTCTATTAAAGGCAGAGAACTTGATTAAAAATTAAAAAGGAGCCCATACTCAATGAAATAAAAACAACAGCAAACCCCAATTATACTTCCAGTTGCAATTTCCAGAAATCTTGAGCACTTAACTATGTGTAAATACTGTACAAAGGACTTAATAATCTAGTGCAACTACTCTTACAATTTTCCTATAGAGATGAGAAATTAAAGTTTCTCAGAGCTCAGGTTGCTTAAGGGATCAGTGCTTGTAGGGAAGAAGGTGGCAAAAGACTCCGATACTTTGACTCTCTAATTCCTATTCATTAATTAGTCCATTCATTTAAAACAATTAGATATACATAGGCACGGTGAAGTGTATGCAAAGTGACTACAAAGTGTACAAGTGGATAAACATAAACATGTACTTTTCTATAGTCGCCACTCATATCCAGATGCTCCTTCGTCAATGCACATTCCTTCCACGACCACCAGAGGTCCCCACTGTTCTGTTTTCTATCAAAATTAACCAGATTTTCCCTGTTCTTGTGCTTCATCAGGAATAGCCACAGGCTATGTACTATTGTCGCGCTTCTTTCAAACAACATATTTTTGAGTGTCATCTATATTGTTGGTGTGGCAGTAATTTGTTCCTTTTTACCTCAGAATAATTCTCTTTTACACAAATAGATTACAAGTTATTCATTTTTTAATTAAGGAGTTTTCATTTGCTTTTTATTTTACTTTTTATTTTTATTGTTTTATTTTATTTATTTAAAGATTTACTTATTTGAGAGTGTGTGTGCAGGTAGGAAGGTAGGGGAAGGGCATAGGGAGAGGAAAGATAAACCTTAGCAGATTCTGTGCTGAGCTGGGAGACCAATGTGAAGCTGGAACCCATGACCCTGAGATTATGACCTGAGCCAAAACCAAGAGCTGAGCACTTAACCAACTGTGCCTTCCAGGTGCCCCTTCAGTTTTTATTAATAATGTTTTATTGGAACATTCGTATGTCTGTCTTTTGTGGATTCATGCCCCCACCTCCCTTGGGTATATTCCTAGAACTGAAGTGTTTAGTCAAAGAGTTGACATAGGCTTGGCTTTAGTTAATAGTGTAACACTTTACTGAAATGGTGAACATGTTTACATTCAAACAGCCATGTAATAAGTATTTCAGTAGCTGTAAATCCTGTCTAACACTTGGTATTGTTAGACCATTTAAAAAACTGTATTGATAAATCTGAGGTGGTGTAATGTTTCAAATTTATATTTTCCTGATGATTAATGTTATTCAGTAGCCTTTTGTACATGTCCACATATATATAATATGAATCTCAGATATACATATATATGGATTTGGAATTCTTAATTATAAAGTAGTCTAATTTATATTTTTTCTTATGTGTTTGTTTTCTATGTTTATGTGTGTATCTCATTCAGTAAGTTTCTGCCTATCTCTAGAGCCTAAAATATTCTTCTATGCTTTCTTTTAGAGGCATTATTATTTTACCTCTCACACATAATTCATAAGTTGCCTGGTGTAAGATGAGCCAAGTCTTTTTTCTCTTTTTTTTAAATTTCTCATTTTATTCTTATTTCCATAATCAATAGCAGCTTACCCTTCATTGCAAACAACAACAACAACAACAGAGAAACCTGAAAAGCCAACTATACCCCACTCTAATATCTCTGTTAGAAATCATGTAATTTTGTATGTGTATCTTTTTCTGGACTCTTTATTCTCTTCCAATTCTCTATTTGTCTCTCTTTGTACCTACAGTAATTGTATTAATCATTGTAGCTTATAAGAAGTCTGGAAATCTGGGTATTGTAAGTCTTCAGACTTATTTTTCTTCTTTAAGATTTTCTTGACCCTTTTGGGTCCTTTGAATTTCCATGGAAATTCTGGAATTGCCTTTTTTCACTTTCTAGGAGATTTTAATTGCATTGCATTGAATTTATATGTCAAATTTGGGAAAATTGAAATCTTAATAATGTCAAGTTTTCTACTTTTTAAGCATGGATCAGCTCAATTTAATTAAATCTTCTTTAATCTATAATAGATATTTATGTATTGACATTGTATGCAGACACCTTGCTAAGTTATTTCTAGAGGTTTAGTTGCACATTCTCTAAGAATTTATGGACGCATTTTGTTCTCAACAAATAAAGATATTTTGTTTCTTCTTTTCCATATTTTGTACCTTTCTCTTTTTTCTTCCTTTCTTTTATTTTTGCCTTTTTTCCTTTTTTCTTTTTTTTTCCTTATTGCACTAGCTGGGACTTATGTATACTTTCAGATAGAAGCAGTAATAGTGGACATTACATCTCTTTTAAAATATAAGGAGTAAAGTGTTCAATATTTTATCACTGAGTATGATGTTTGCTATAGGATACTGATAGACACTTTATGGGAATAAGGTGTTTTTCCATTATTCAGGACTTGCTGAGAACTTTTATCATAAACAGCTGTTGACTTTTTTCAAATGACTTGAGCTACGGCTGAGATCACTTAAGCAACAAAGTAAAGGTCTGTCTGAAAGATAAATTTCTGATCACCTCCTCAATCCAACCCAATCTAGTGCTGCACTGAAGAAGATGTCCATGCACATTGGGAATGGAAAGTAAGTAATAGAATCAACAGTTTCTCTTTTGTTTCCAACATTCTTGTGCCAAACACCATCTCACTGAATCTACATGAATAATGAGATGGGAGGACATAGGAAACAAAAGTTGTGACCATAGAAATTCTTCAGACAGAAATTCTTCCCTCAGGCTGAGCTCCAGGCGTCTTCTGACATGACCACCTGGGGATGGGTTGCTCAAGTGCAGAGAAGAGGAGGTGAATGGTCTCTGCAACTGAAAGCCCAGATGCCCCTCCCCAGCTGCTTTGCATGTTCCTCCTAGCAAACTCTTCTCTCCAGAGCCCATATCAGTGCTGGGTCAGTGCTCTGGGGGAGATCTGCCTCAGTTAGGACACAGAGTGAGCCATGGAAGCCCCAGCTCGCCTTCTCTGCCTTCTGTTACTCTGGCTCCCAGGTGAGAGGACCATGGGACGATTCTGCATGTCAGTGAAAATTTGTGTTGTTTGGCCTTATCACTTGGCACCTTTGCTTAAGAAGCAAGTTAATTAAAGCTCAATCGAGATGAACAAAGCTGAAGACAGGGGTTAAGATGTTGATGACATGGCTGACTTCTGTGTTTTATTTCCAATCTCAGATATCACCGGAGAAATCGTGATGACACAGTCTCCAGACTCCCTCTCCTTGTCTCAGGAGAAAAAAGTCACCATCACCTGCCGGGCCAGTCAGAGTGTTAGCAGCTACTTAGCCTGGTACCAGCAAAAACCTGGGCAGGCTCCCAAGCTCCTCATCTATGGTGCATCCAACAAGGCCACTGGTGTCCCATCCCGGTTCAGTGGCAGTGGGTCTGGGACAGACTTCAGCTTCACCATCAGCAGCCTGGAGCCTGAAGATGTTGCAGTTTATTACTGTCAGCAGTATAATAGCGGATATACACAGTGATTCAACAGGAGACAAAAACCTCTGTAAGACCACAATGATTCTTTCATTTTACCAGGTGCTTCCTTTAGAAGCAGTTGCTGTGGTGGTTGATCAGTCTCAGCATCTCTCTTCTGTTTGGAAATATTGAGGTTTTGAAAAGTAACTCCATGACAAGACTTGTACTCTGATTACTAGACTTTTCCTCAGACTTAGCTGCATCTCCAGGTTGAGGAACACTTTCACCACCAATGACATCAGATCAGATTCATAGGAATGGATGCCTCTAAAGGTCTTGACGGGTGTAACAACACAACCGCATCTATAACACATGACAATTGCAAGGAGAGAATGAAAACTATCATAATTCACAGACTAAAAGATTGTATGCAGAGAAAATTCAAAATAAGTTAAAAGGAAACTACTGGAAACAACAGGAGAAATACCTCATCACTGGATTCAAAGTCAGCATGCAAAAGTCAGTTGCATTTCTACATAAAGGAAATGAATGTTTTAAAATTAAAATTAGAAAACATATCCTTTAAGTGTCTCAAAAAATCTACTACTTAGGAAAAATCACAAAATTATTAATAATAATTAATAACAAAATATAATTTGAAGAAAACAAAACCTATGTCAATGGAAGGCCATATCATGCCCAGGGTTGTAAATCTCAGTATTGTGAACATGTCAATTCTATCTTCCCCTTCAGCTCAGATCTGTGTAGGTGCTAGAAAATTCATGCCTCATCAATCTGCAGCCCAGCGAAGGAGCATTCCCTGATCCCAACCCCTAGCAATTATAAAAGCTCAACATTCTGTCTCATAGAAGCCAGTTTGGACCTACTGGTGCACACCCTGCTCTCTCTGGGAATCTTTTGTATGAATGATAAACACCTTTTCAATTTCTCTTGGTATGTGGAGTACCATCAGCCTCAAATTAATGTCTCTAACTGGAAAAGTGGTCCATTTCACCTCCATGGAAAAATAATAAAACATAAATATTGAAGGAAACAAGAAAAAGGAAAATCCATAGATTTGAGACCCACTTTTCTTTCTTTGGAGTCCCTCGGCTCATGAGGAGACTCAGAAATAGAAACAGGTGCTTACAAGCAGAGAGTCTGGGATAAAGGAGAGGCTGAGGGGCCTCAGTGCTGAGCAAAGCCTCCAGAAATCTCACAGAGTCAGGGATGAAAATTAATCCTCAAGGACCAAAGAGAAGAGATTCTGACAAACTCCAAGAACTTCAGTTGGAATCTCAGCAAGGCTACACCCCAGGAGGAGGGAAGAACTGGGAAGAGCCAGCAGTGCATCAGCAGTGCATCTTTGATTGGATGGAGGTCACATACCTTATCACTTCAGAGTGCCAGAATCAAATGTCATCTCTTTCTGGATGGTAAAAATCATTCTAGAGCCTAAAATCTCCTTAAAATGTTTCTCAGCAAATATGTGTATGAATCGACATAAGTAGGAGGTATACAGAACACAGCCTGTTTTTCCAACAATAATCCAGGAGGGAAAAAAACAGGCAACAGAAACAGACCCCCCCCAAATTGCAGCTATTGCATTATAGGATGTTATATGTTTAATGCATTCAGTGAAAGATTGTGAATTAAAACAGAGAGCCTAAAAGTTTTAAAAGTAACCAAATAGAAATTCAACAATAACAATCCAAATGGAGAACTCAGTAGATGAACTTAACAGTAGTTTTATCAGATCTGAAAAGAGAAATGGTAAACAGGAATATACATTGGAAAGTTGGAGTAACAAATCAATGGAAAACACATAAAAGATCATAAAAGGCATAAGGGATACACCAGAAAAAATTGAAGGATTGAAGGAATTCTGTGAACCCTCAATAAGATAAATGCTCCTCCTGAATTATACCGAGGCCCACCTTAGTATGAGTGCTGAGAAAACACATCAAAATGGGAGAAGAGAAAAACAGAGAGGGTAAAGGTAATTCTTAAGAAATAAGGTAAATTATCGTTAAAAGAGTAACAATAATAAAGTCACATAAGTCTCTACATTAGATACCAAGAAACAATAAAATAAAATATACTTTGAAGGTATAGGAATTGGAGGGGGAGGGCAAGATAGCGGAGGAGTGGATCCCCCAAGTCACTGGCCCCCACCAACTTAACTAGATAACTTTCAAATCATCCTGAAAACCTACAAATTCGACCTGAGATTTAAAGAGAGAACAGCTGGAACACTACAGAGAGAAGGGTTTTTGCTTCTAGCAAGGTAGGAAGGCGGGAAAAAAAATAAAAAGAATTAAGTGGGGGAGGGGCCGCCCCAGAGAAGGCAGGTTAAGGCCAGGTGGTGCGAGCCTCCAGGACAGGAAAGCCCAGCCCCGGAGAAGCAGAAATTTTAATAGTGAAACTTGCAAATTCCAAAGATAAAGAGAAAATCCTTAAAGCAGCAAGAGACAAGAGATCCCTAACTTATATGGTGAGAAATATTAGATTAACAGCAGACCTCTCCACAGAGACCTGGCAGGCCACAAAGGGCTGGCAGGATATATTCAGGGTCCTAAATGAGAAGAACATGCAGCCAAGAATACTTTATCCAGCAAGGCTCTCATTCAGAATAGAAGGAGAGATAAAGAGCTTCCAAGATAGGCAGAAACTGAAAGAATATGTGACCACCAAACCAGCTCTGCAAGAAATATTAAGGGAGACTCTGTGAAAGAGGATGCCCAAAGAAATAATCCACAAAAACAGGGATTGACAGGTATTATGATGACACAAAATTAATATCTTTCGATAGTAACTCTGAATGTGAATGGGCTAAATGATCCCATCAAAAGACTCAGGGTTTCAGACTGGATAAAAAAGCAAGACCCATCTATTTGCTGTCTACAAGAGACTCATTTTAGACCTAAGGACACCTACAGCCTAAAAACAAAAGGTTGGAGAACCATTTACCATCCAAATGGTCCTCAAAAGAAAGCAGGGGTAGCCATCCTCATATCAGATAAATTAAAGTTTACCCCAAAAACTGTAGTAAGAGATGAAGAGGGACACTATATCATACTTAAAGGATCTATTCAACAAGAGGATCTAACAGTCATGAATATTTATGCCCCTAATGTGGGAGCTGCCAAGTATATCAATCAATTAATAACCAAAGTAAAGACATACTTAGATAATAATACACTTATACTGGGAGACTTCAACATGGCACTTTCTGCAAATGACAAATCTTTTAAGCACAACATCTTCAAAGAAACAAGAGCTTTAAATGATACTGGACCAGATGGATTTCACAGATATTTAGAACTTTACATCCAAATGCAACTAAATACACATTCTTCTCAAGTGCACATGGAACTTTCTCCAGAATAGACCACATACTGGGTCACAAATCAGGTCTCAACTGATACCAAAAGATTGGGATTGTCCCCTGCATATATTCAGACCGTAATGCTTTGAAACTTGAACTCAATCACAAGGAGAAATTTGGAAGAGATTCAAACACGTGGAGGTTAAAGACCATCCTGCTAAAAGATGAAAGGTCAACCAGAAAATTAGAGAAGAATTTAAAAGATTCATGGAAACTAATGAGAATGAAGATACAACCCTTCAAAATCTTTGGGATACAGCAAAAGCAGTCCTAAGAGGGAAATAGATGGCAACACAAGCATCCCTCAAAAAATTGGAAAAAACTCAAATACACAAGCTAATCATGCACCCAAAGAAACTGGAGAAAGAACAGCAAATAAAACCTACATAAGCAGAAGAGGAGAGTTAATAAAGATTCGAGCAGAACTCAATGAAGTAGAGACCAGAAGAACTGTAGAACAGATCAACAAAACTAGGAGTTGGTTCTTTGAAAGAATTAATAGGATAGACAAACCATTAGCCAGCCTTATTAAAAACAAAAGAGAAAAGACTCAAATTAATAAAATCACGAATGAAAAAGGAGAGATCACAACCAATATCAAGGAAATACAAACAATTTTAAAAACATATTATGAGCAGCTATCCGCCAATAAATTAGGCAATCTAGAAAAAATGGATGCATTTCTGGAAAACCACAAACTACCAAAACTGGAACAGGAAGAAATAGAAAACCTGAACAGGTTGATAACCACGGAGAAAATTGAAGCAGTCATCAAAAACCTCCCAAGACATGAAAATTCAGGGCCAGATGGCTTCCCAGGGGAATTCTACCAAACATTTGAAGAAGAAACAATACCTATTCTACTAAAGCTGTTTGGAAAGATAGAAAGGAACGGAATACCTCCAAACTTGTTTTATGAGGCCAGCATCACCTTAATTCCAAAACCAGACAAACACCCCACCAAAAAGGAGAATTATAGACCAATATCCCTGATGAACACAGATGTAAAAATTCTCAACAAGATACTAGCCAATAGGATCCAACAGTACATTACGAAGATTATCCATCATGACCAAGGGGGATTTATCCCCGGGATGCAAGGCTGGTTCAACACTCCCAAAGCAATCAATGTGATTCATAATATCAGCAAGAGAAAAAAAACATGATCCTCTCAATAGATGCAGAGAAAGCACTTGACAAAATACAGCATCCGTTCCTGATCAACTCTTCAGGGTGTAGGGATAGAGGGAACATTCCTCAGCATCTTAAAAGCCATCTACAAAAAGCCCACAGCAAATATCATTCTCAATGAGGAAACACTGGGAGCCTTTCCCCTAAGATCAGGAACAAGACAGGGATGTCCACTCTCACCACTGCTATTCAACATAGTACTGGAAGTCCTAGCCTCAACAATCAGACAACAAAAAGAAATAAAAGGCATTCAAATTGGCAAAGAAGAAGTCAAACTCTCCCTCTTTGCAGATGACATGATACTCTACATAGAAAACCCAAAAGCCTCCACCCCAAGATTACCAGAACTCATACAGCAATTTGGCGGTGTGGCAGGATACAAAATCAATGCCCAGAAATCAGTGGCATTTCTATACACTAACAATGAAACTGAAGAAAGAGAAATTAAGGAGTCAATCCCATTTACAATTGCACCCAAAAGCATAAGATACCTAGGAATAAACCTAACCAAAGACGTAAAGGATCTATACCCTAAAAACTGCAGAACACTTCTGAAAGAAATTGAGGAAGACAAAAAGAGATGGAAAAATATTCCGTGCTCATGGGTTGGAAGAATTAATATCGTGAAAACGTCCATGCTACCCAGGGGAATTTACACGTTCAATGCAATCCCTATCAAAATCCCATGGACTTTCTTCAGAGAGTAGGAACAAATAATCTTAAGATTTGTGTGTAATCAGAAAAGACCCTGAATAGCTAGGGGAATGTTGAAAAAGAAAACCAGAGCGGGGGGTTTCACAATGCCAGATTTCAAGTTGTACTACAAAGCTGTGATCATCAAGACATATGGTACTGGCACAAAAACAGACACATAGATCAATGGAACAGAATAGAGAACCCAAAAATGGGCCCTCCATTTTATGGTCAACTAATATTCAACAAAGCAAGAAAGACTACCCACTGGAAAAAGGACAGTCTCTTCAATAAATGGTGCTGGGAAAATTGGACAGCCACATGCAGAAGAATGAAACTAGACCATTCTCTTACACCATACACAAAGATAAACTCAAAATGGATGAAAGTTCTAAATGTGAGACAAGATTTCATCAAAATCCTAGAGGAAAACACAGGCAACACCCTTTTTGAACTTGGCCACAGCAACTTCTTGCAAGATACATCTATGAAGGCAAGGGAAACAAAAGCAAAAATGAACTATTGGGACTTAAAATAAAAAGCTTCTGCACAGCAAAAGAAACTGTCAACAAAACTAAAAGGCAACCCACAGAATGGGAGAAGATATTTGCAAATGACCTATAAGATAAAGGCTAGTATCCAAGATTTATTAGAACTTATTAAACTCAACAGCAAACAAACAATCCAATCATGAAATGGGCAAAAGACATGAACAGAAATTTCACCAAAGAAGACATACACATGGCCAACAAGCACTTGCCATCAGGGAAATACAAATCAAAACCCCAATGAGATACCACCTCACACCAGTGAGAATGGGGAAAATTAACAAGACAGGAAACAACAAATGTTGGAGAGGATGTGGAGAAAGGGGAACCCTCTTGCACTGTTGGTGGGAATGTGAACTGGTGCAGCCACTCTGGAAAACTGTGTGGAGGTTCCTCAAAGAGTTAAAAATAGATCTGCCCTACGACCCAGCAATTGTATTGCTAGGGATTTACCCCAAAGATACAGATGGCAGTGAAACGCTGGGACACCTGCACCCCAATGTTTATAGCAGCAATGTTCACAATAGGGAAACTGTGGAAGGAGCCTCGGTGTCCATCAAAAGATGAATGGATAAAGAAGATGTGGTTTATGTATACAATGGAATATTACTCAGCCATTAGAAACGACGAATACCCACCATTTGTTTCGACGTGGATGGAACTGGAAGGTATTATGCTGAGTGAAGTAAGTCAATCGGAGAAGGAAAAATATTATATGGTCTCATTAATTCGGGGAATATAAAAAATCATGAAAGGGATTAAAGGGGAAAGGAGAGAAAATGAGTGGGGAATATCAGTGAGGGTGACAGGATATGAGAGACTCCTAACTCTGGGAAACGATCAAGGGGTAGTGGAAGAGGAGGTGGGCGGGGGGATGGGGAGACTGGGTGACGGCACTGAGGGGGGCACTTGACGGGATGAGCACTGGGTGTTATGCTACGTGTTGGCAAATCGAACTCCAATAAAAAAATATACCAAAAATAATTAAGGTTTAGGAACAAATTATCTGCCAGTTTAGGATTCTTTTTTTTTTTTAGTTTTTTTTTTAATTTTTTATTTATTTATGATAGTCAGAGAGAGAGAGAGAGAGAGAGAGGCAGAGACACAGGCAGAGGGAGAAGCAGGCTCCATGCACCGGGAGCCCGATGTGGGATTCGATCCAGGCTCTCCAGGATCGCGCCCTGGGCCAAAGGCAGGCGCCAAACCGCTGAGCCACCCAGGGATCCCCAGTTTAGGATTCTATACAGGAATATCCTTTACAACAAAAGAAAAATAAATATAGTTTACAAAAACAAACACGTAGAAATTGAATCATCAGAAGACCAACATGACTAGAAATCCTACAAGAAGTTTTAGGAGAAAAGGAAGCTTAGTCCCAACATAAGTTCAGAAATTTAAAAAGGAGTGAAGAGCAGTACAAAGGGTAAATATGTGAGAAAGTCTCATAAATTTTAACTATATAAAATAAGAATATTTTGTGGTATTTACATTGATGTACAATTAAAATATATGTACAATTACAACTTGGACACAGATGCAAGGAAGGCAGAAGGTTATAATTTAGGCTGGAGTTTTTTTTTTTTAATTTTTTTTTTTTTAATTTATGATAGTCACACACAGAGAGAGAGAGAGGCAGAGACATAGGCAGAAGGAGAAGCAGGCTCCATGCACTGGGAGCCCGACGTGGGATTCGATCCTGGGTCTCCAGGATCGCGCCCTGGGCCAAAGGCAGGCGCCAAACCGCTGCGCCACCCAGGGATCCCTAGGCTGGAGTTTTTAAGATGCATGCATTTTCTGGAATGTGGTCAGGTACTAAGGTATATAAAGACAGGACATGCCAAAGACACATGTTGTAACTCTTAGGACACTCACAGTGTAATAAAATAATACAAAATTCCAAAACATATTTAGGAAAAAAATGAACCAATACTGCAACTACACACCAAATCAATGCCATGTGATTTGGTATGTAAAAGATTACATAAAGACACATAAAATTGCATGGCAAAATATTACACAGCAAACCATATTAAAAGGCAACCAAAAACCACAGTAAACTATTTTTAATGTATTATATATAAATAAAAAGTCAATATTCTAAACTAAAAGAATTTTTTAAATGATTAGGGTAATGCATCAAAATCTATGTAGAAACATGAGGAAAAGAACAGACAATTCCAAGAAAAGACATATGCATAGCCTTTAAATATATATAGAATTTTCTATCGCACGAATTATTAGAAAAGTGCAAATTGTAAGTACTTTTTTATATATAAATTTATTTTTTATTGGTGTTCAATTTGCCAACATATAGAATAACACCCAGTGCTCATCCCATCAAGTGCCCCCCTCAGTGCCGTCACCCAATCACCCCCATCCCCCGCCCACCTCCCCTTCCACCCCCCCTAGTTCGTTTCCCAGAGTTAGGAGTCTCTCATGTTCTGTCTCCCTTTCTCATATTTCCCACTCCTTTTTTCTCCTTTCCCCTTTATTCCCTTTCACTATTTTTTATATTCCCCAAATGAATGAGACCATATAATGTTTGTCCTTCTCCGATTGACTTTGACATGGCATTTCTCATCTATCGGATTTGAGAAAATTAAGAACACATGAAGCACATTTTTAGGCAAAGTTTGAGGAAACAGACACTCTCATTTGAGCTCCTAGGGATGGAAACTAATACTATATCTTTGGGGAATAATATGAAATATTTACAAAATTACATGCATGTTAACCATTTGACCCGTAATTCCATTTCTAGAAATTCCTGAAGATACATCTACAAATACAATACACAAGGTTATTCGCTGCAACACTGTTTGTAACTGCAAAATATTGACAACAAACTAAATGCCCCTACATAAAGGTGTGTTTGAAAAAACTATGGTCCATCCACACAATGCAGTACTTCTCATCCATGAAAACGAGGATTTCTATGAACTGATAGTGACTTCCAGGACTTCTTGCTCAATGAACAAAGTGAAGTGCAAACAATTCTCTGTACTATATTCCATTCCATGTAAGGAAGAAGGGGAAAAAATGAAACAAAACAAACAACAAAATCTGTGAGGATAAACCGGAGTGAGATTGTAGCCTGCAGGAATGGTATGGCAATGAAATGGAAGGGGCAGGGATGTGACACCTCTCTGAGCATAATATTCTTGCTTTCATATATTTCTGACTTTGGGAATCATATTAACAGTACACACATTCAAAAACATAACTAAATATTATCTACAAGGTTGAGGGAGAATGCAATTGTTCTCCTTGTTTTGGAGAGAAACTCAGGCATCGGAGAGAATCTGTGTGAGCATTGAGCTGCTCTCCCAGGTGATCTGCTGGAAGTTTGGACAGGCTATGCTGAATCCTATTATAAATAGTAGAAAGAAAATCTTACTGGGACACCTGGGTGGCTCAGCAGTTGAGCATCTGCCTTCAGCTCAGGGCGTGATCCCGGAGTCCCAGGATCGAGTCTCACATCGGGCTTCCTGCATGGAGCCTGCTTCTCCCTCTGCCTGTGTCTCTGCCTCTTTCTGTGTCTCTCAAGAATAAATAAATAAAATCTTAAGAAAAGAAAATCTTACCCCCAAAGAAGTTGAATGTGAACTGATATAAAAATATAGACTTGTTATTTCACAAATTGCAGGTCACATGATTATCAGACTAAAAGTAAGAGCCTTCATTCATTTCTAGGCCAAACAATGTGAGAAATAGTGGACTAGAGAAAAGATTGAGATAATATTAGGGAGGAAGTGAAACAGCCCAGTGACAAAGGGGGACCTAAGCAAAGGATACTCACAAAGCCCTGAATAATGGAGACTGTCATTGCCTTTTGTGGAATCAGGGAGCATAGTAAAGCACAAAGGCTCTGCTCCCAGCCTTCAGAATGTATTACTTTCAATACAATTTGAATAAATAATTTGAATCTTTCCATACTTATTGACTTAGTCATCTATCAAAACCAGGATGTACTTTGTATAGAGCAAATAGGAGAGGGTTCCCTCTCTCCATAATCATCTGTGGGCACCATCTTCAGAGCAATTACTAAACAGAGTGAAGCTAAGATCTAATCCAAACTGAGAACTTGAAGGGGAGTTTCGTGTGCAGCCATCATTTTGTGCTCCTAGTATATCCCAGGGGTGTGCAGAAGGAGAGGCCAGTGGGACACACAAGAATGAAACCTCACCACAAGTTACCACCAGAAGGACAACAAAAATGTGGTATAAGCCTGAGTCCCTAGGGACCCCCCATTCTGATCACACTATAGTGACTTCATTGCTAATTAGTCTTGAGCAACAAATAATGAGTGACGTCCAAGGGCTTGGATCCCAGACACGGTGGGGAAATACCAAGTCACAGAGAATTAACGACTAACTGAATATTACATCTCACTACATTACGTGCCCGCAGTCTTGCATGGTACCTGGAAACGAATTATAACTTGTCACAGGCATCAGAAATAAAGCAGGTTTGAAAACCTGCAAGAAAAATCCACCGTATCCCAGGGTGTCTCTCCACACTTGGCCACAAGAGGGGGCACCTGCACCACAGTGATTGCTAGAGAGGACTGGGTTTACCTGGTACTAAGGGCTCCAAACTAATTTTGGTCATCATCATTATCATCCCCATCATCATAACTTTTTCATTACATTTCAGAGTTTACCCTTTTAATGTAATGTGAATAATTTTATAGTTCCTCCTACTGCCCATTATCCAGCTGACTCTATGGTCATATGGCAATTCATATTTAGAAAGACTTCGAATGATCTAATCAAAGGGTCATTGGAATAAAAATCAGCTCCTTCTGTGACAAAGTGTTTCAAGCACAACGTAAGTCTGGAGAATTGACTCACAAAGAAAATATGCATGAGGAGGAATTGTGAGTGGGAAGATTTGTCCAATAAAGGAGGGCAAAGCTACATCTCTGGAGTATGGTCTGGTCAGTGATGAGCCTCAGAAGGACACAGGTCAAAGCACTTCCCTCAGGCAAGCATGACAAAATGTCACACCTGCAGCTCCTCCCCAGGGTGTTGGTCATGGCTTTGGAGACCTGTAGATCAGACTCACATTTGCTCACATCTACTGTCACCTCTTGAATGCAGAAACAGACTTGGTGTAGTCTGGCATCTCAGCTTCTTGGGAACTGGGCCCAGACTGCCCATGACTTAAAGTACAACAAAGAACAGTGTATTGGGTTAGATTTATACTGAAAACTACACTCAGGAATGAAAAATGGGCAGAAGAGAAATCTCTCAGTACAAAATTTTAAAAATCACAACGTTGTGACTCTTTCCTCTTCTCATCCTGATCATTCAGATCATATTTGAAACTTCACAAAGTCAGCTCAGTCTCATGGTATTTATCCCTAGTCCTCGGCTCTGCCCAACCTGAGCCCATGTTTGGACTATCTCCAGGCATCTGGGTACAAGTAGCCCATGAGCCACTAGTTTTCTCTTACGGGAGCCTTCAGCAAGAGTTGACTGGCACCATGGAGTCTCTTGCACAGAGCCACACGTGCGAAACTTGATAGCTGCTAAGATACATATGAGTCTTTGTTTTTCTCCTGCTCATCCAGGTTGAAAACATGCTTTTACAATTTATGAGATTAAGAGATTATGTACTTAAAAAATACAATCATAAGACTAGACCAGAGAGTTAACCAAAACAGGTGACCCAGAAACAGTTTCAGCATATCTTAAACCTTGCTTCCCAAATAAATTTATATTAATGAAATCATTAAATGGTACTATAGCAGTTGTTTTACCCTTTGAAAAATATCCACAAGTGTACTAAAGTACAGATGAATCAAAAAATAAATAAATATTTAATCAAAATTAACTACATGGACATCTAATTTAAATATTTGTTTGAACTCATTGTGGCTAGGCCATTTATTAGATGAATTAAAAAGAAACTATAATAGGTACAGACTGAGATCTAGATACATAAACCTTTCTGGGCAAATGCTTTGGTTTGGCTTTCTGGGTATCTGCTTTGGTTTCAACCTCTTAAAAAACTGTCAGAATGAGACATTTTATTTGCTATTGCTCATATTTTACTATTCTAATTAAATGTTATTTTAGAAAAAAAGAAAAAGAAAACATGCTTTTATAAGGTTCCGCTGCCCAGTTCTTTCTGGAACAGACCTTCTGGTCCCTGTTGCTCTGCATTCACGGTAGGGGATAGCTTTAACAAAAAAGTGATATTCTATTCTCATCCAGTGCATGGGACAGTTG
The DNA here is from genome assembly GCF_048164855.1 of Canis lupus baileyi. Lineage (NCBI taxonomy): Eukaryota > Metazoa > Chordata > Mammalia > Carnivora > Canidae > Canis > Canis lupus. The sequence continues at coordinate 27,394,949 of NC_132849.1, read as the reverse complement.
ACAACAAAGACTATGATATTTCAGCCACTGATTCTAGGGATAGATGTTCAAAATTTTGAATAAAATCCATAAAATAGTTAACATTTGTGAGAAAAATATGAATTTGTGCATCATTTCTTTATTTCAAAGCTATTATTTCATATTTGTATTTTCATAAGTTTCCTCCTTTTTCCAATTATCCAGGGCAGCTGTGTTGACTCAGGCTACATCTGTCTTGTCTGTGGCAGTGGCAGTGGGGGGGGGGGGTCGTGAGGGGGGTGGGGGGGAAGGGGAAGTGTCTCCATTGCCTGCAAGGCCATCTCAGTCCCACCCACAGCACTGGACACACCTACCTCCCTGGTTCCTGCCAAAACCACACCAATCTCCTCAAGCACTGACCTATAGGGTGTCCCATGGGGCTCCAAGGGGCCCAGACCAGTTCAGTGGCAGTGGGTCAGGGACAGATTCCACATTCCCAATCACCAGCATGGAGATGGACACACTCATGTTCACAGAAGGCTCCTGGGAGCCTGTGCAGGGCAACGGCCCTAAACACAACCCTTCCGTGTGGGGTCAGCCCTTCTGCTCAGCTGAGCAGCTGCCTCCTCCTCCAGGGAATAGGTCAGAGCACCTGCTTTTCTCAAAGAAGAACCAAGCTGGGGTAACTTGAAAATGGTGGGGAGCCCTTGAAGGAGGGCAGGAAGAGCTTCTGGGTCTGGTCCCAATAACCAGTGTCCGGGAAAGCATGGCTAAAGCATCTCACAGATGGCTCCATGCTGACTCTCTCCTCAGCTCTCAATAATGCTGAAGAATGGCCAGCCACCTGTTGCTCAGGGCACCAAGAACAGACCTCCCTGCATTAGTGGAAAAAATCAATAAAATCCAAATTTAAAAGTATATTCCATTATAGTATAATGTTATTATTAATTTGGGGGTATGATCATTTTGCTATGGTATGAATGGTGAAAAAATTAGGGAGACCTAGGGCTAGTATACATGGGAACTATCTTTTATTTTTGAAACTTTAGGGAAGTCTAAAATTATTTCAAAATAAGTGATGGCATAGAAATAAAAATAACTAAAAATAAGAAAAGAGCATAATAATTACTTACTAAAGACTTCCACAAGTGTCACTCTGTTTTCCTTCATTCTCTGGTTGTAATTCTGGTGTCTGGTGGCACCAATTCAGGCTCCTGTTACCTACAGCATGGTTACTTACTTGCTCAATCCTGGAATATACACAAGCTGTTCAAAGTTGCTAGAGCCTACTTCTGAGAATAAGAACTTCAAGTGACCAAGATCAATATCAGTTTAGAATTTCATTTCTCTCTAATTTGAGGGCCTGGTGCCCAAATTCTCTATTTAAAAATTACTGTATTAGAATACATTTAACTGAGAACAGCCACTCTTGTTTAATGAAATCTGGCTGCAGACTTACAATAGTCCACAAAGTATGATATCCTTCATGGCAAATGAAAAAAATTATGGAGCCCCAAGTAATATTGCTAATTGAAAAGGAAAACAAGAGTTTCATAAAAAATAAAATAAAATAAAAATAAAAAGTTACTGTATTACTTACAGTTAACACTTGAATAGCATGGGTTTGTCCACTCGGGTTCACTTACATATGGGTTTATATATATATATATATATATATATATATATATATATAATCACAATCCAGTATTATAAGTGTATTTTCTTTTCCTTATGATTTTCTTCATAACATTTTCCTTCTCTAGCTTACTTTATTGTTAGAATACAATATATAATACATTAACATACAAAATAAGTGTTAGTCTACTGTCTATGTTATCAGTAAGGTTCCTGGCCAACACTAGGCTATTGGCAGTTACATTTGGGGGGGGAGTCAAAAGTCAGACATGGATTTTCAACTGCATGGAGGGGGTTGGCACCATTAATCCTTGGGTTGGTCTAAGGTCAACCATAGTTAATCCACACCTTCATTCCTATTCAGTGTGGCTTTGATACTCATTTAAATCCACTTCCAATTACACAATAATGAACAGGTTAGTGACTCTTTTCTGCAAAAATGAACAAGAAACAAGCACTGTACATGGCTGGAAAAATTATCAGTAACTATTTCAGTACTTTATTTTAGGAAATTACCAAAGGAACAAAACAAATGGAAAAGTGCTTACTCTTTAAAAAGAACTAGAGCTCTGAATGTGAACAGAAGTGGCTCTGTCCCTTTGCCTGGGAATGCTCATTTCTGTCCCCAACTCAGCCCATCTGTCACCAACATAAGGATGGCAGCAAAAACTATCAGGTATTGCCAGGAAAAAAATGGACTTCAGTTGGGGTGTGCATTGGAGCAAGATTCTTCAGTGTTTCCAGCTATGTAAACACAAAATATTAAAATATTTGACAGAATAAGGGAAAAAACCTTTCACACATAATGGAACATTTTAGTGAATAGATCAAAGAAACTCAATCAAATCTGTTCAAGAGGAACACAGTGAGATTCAGAATTACACACAGTATACTTAAAATGATCAAAGACAAAGAGAAAATATTGAAAGCAGTAAGAAAAAAATAGGACTCCTTTTTTTAAGGGAAACTAATCAATTGGCTAACTTTTCATCAGAACTGCTGGAAACCACAGAACAGGGACAGGTTTAAGGTGCTGAAGGGAAAAATAAAAGTCAATGAAGAGTTTTATAACCACAAAAGTACCCTCAGAAATAAAGGAAAAGTAAAACTAATCCCTCATAAGCAAAAATGAAGAGAAGCTATTACTGGCAGATATGCTTACAAGAATCCCAAAAGGAAATCCTTCAGACTCAAGGAAATGTCATAAGGAGCTAACTCTAATGCACAAGAAGGAAAGAAGCACTCAAAAATAACAAAGAAACAATAAAGAAGAGAGAAACAGAAGGATGCTTGCTTCACCTTATATAAAGTTGAAGTCCGGGATCCCTGGGTGGCGCAGCGGTTTGGTGCCTGCCTTTGGCCCAGGGCGTGATCCTGGAGACCCGGGATCGAATCCCACATCGGGCTCCCGGTGCATGGAGCCTGCTTCTCCCTCTGCCTGTGTCTCTGCCTCTCTCTCTCTCTCTCTCTCTCTCTCTCTGTGACTATCATAAATAAATAAAAATTAAAAAAATTTTTTTTAAATAAAAATAAAGTTGAAGTCCAAGAAAGACCAAACTATTGTGATAGATGTCAAAACAATAGTTTCCTTAGTTGGGTGAGTGGGGAGTCCTTTCCACTGGGATGAAAGAAGCATCTGGAGAATTAGAAATACCTTATATTTTGATCTGGACAGTGAATTTATGTAAACCTTACTCAGTTGCACAATTAAGATTTCTGCCCTTTACTTCTCATTTGTTTCAGCACAATTTAAAAAAATAGAACAAATTTAGACTCTTAAATAAACATGAACAAAGATTAAGATTCACCAAATATTTATGGAACTTAACCTTATTAAGATGTATAAATATGACTGGGAAAGTTCTAGAGAAGTAGAAAAAGAAGGAAACATTTAACTCTGTGTGATTATTCTATAGGCAGCATAGATTTTAGCTCTCTCAGTTTTCTTTCAAACACAGACATTTTATATTTCTTTGCTCACAAGAGAGCCCCCCACACTCCCATTGGCTCTTCCACAGGAGCTCTACCCACCAGGGATTTGCATATTTTTCCCTAAGGTGGGACTAAGATACAAAGTCTCAGATAAAACCTTTGCATCTGAGATAAAAGACCAGCTCTGATCTTGATTAGGACTCATCAGATAAACTTCTCAAAATGAAATTTCCTTCTCTGCTTCTGGGGCTGTTGATGCTCTGGATCCCAGGTAAGGACAGAGGGATGATGAGAAAGGAGAATGAGTTGGGGAGAGTGAGCTCTTCGGACACCACTGCTTTCCATTTTGTTTGAGTGTTAGAGGCCTATGTCTTACCTTCTGGGAAGGGGCGTGTGATGTTTAGATCTAGGAGTGTAAGAAATATTTGAAAGGGAATAAAGATCTATGTTCTGGTCGAGAAAAGGGGATGAGGTAGGTGACTTTTAGACACCCCCTTTTATGTTGCAAATCTTAGGTTCTTTTTTGAAATCAGATATTTGGAGATATTAATAAAAATAAAAAAATGGGGCACCTGGGTGGCTCAGTTGGTTAATCCTCTGTCTTCAGTTCAGGTCATGATCCCAGGGTCCTGGAACGGAGCTCCATATGAGGCTCCCTGCTCGTTAGGGAGTCTGCTTCTCCCTCTCCCTTTGCTCCGTGTCCCCCACTCATGCTCTCTAATAAATAAATAAAACCTTTTTTAAAAAGTCATAAAAAGTGATTTAGCCTGGAATAATTACCAAAGTAAAATTTTGAAAATGGCTAATAATGTTTGCATATAATTTTACATTTCTCCCATTACTTTAGGATCCACTGGGGAGGCCGTGATGACGCAGACCCCACTGTCCCTGGCCGTCACCCCTGGAGAGCTGGCCACTATCTCCTGCAGGGCCAGTCAGAGTCTCCTGCGCAGTGATGGAAAATCCTATTTGAATTGGTACCTGCAGAAGCCAGGCCAGACTCCTCGGCCGCTGATTTATGAGGCTTCCAAGCGTTTCTCTGGGGTCTCAGACAGGTTCAGTGGCAGCGGGTCAGGGACAGATTTCACCCTTAAAATCAGCAGGGTGGAGGCTGAGGATGTTGGAGTTTATTACTGCCAGCAAAGTCTACATTTTCCTCCCACAGTGTTTCAGCTCCCAACACAAACCTCTTGGGTGTCATGGCCCAGCTGCCCACATGTGTTGTTTGTCTGGGGAGCAGGCATAGCAGAGTCTCTCAGTGTAAAAGGAAGATATTGGGGAGATTAAGGGGATAGGTTGCAGCTGCAGGCTCTGGGCCATGAAGGCTCGCTGCACCCCAAACCCTGCACATGAAGGCCAGGCAGTGGCATAACCTTACTTGGCAGAAGTAGCTGGGGTACAGAAGGATCAAAACACCCTCTAAGAAAGCAGCATGAGCAAAGGGGTAGGGGAATGAACACTCATCCTAATTCTCCCTGCCTTGCCTGCACTTGTCGAATAACTTTCATCAGCATGACAACAGTCAACTGAGGCACACTGTTATACACCTCTTGGAATTTAGCAATTTGGTACATTTTTAAAGGGGATATATCAGGCAAATAAGAAATTAATATTTATCCACTTCCCTGTTTCTCCTTTTTAGTACTTATCTTCTCACTCCATGGACATGTTTGAGATGGCATCTAAACAAGCCGGTGTCAGGTGGTTGAACGGAGAAAAGGTAGTAAAAGTTTTGGATTTTGAGAATATAAATAGTCATTTGTAATATGGTAGCAGATATGATATCATGAAAGGTGACCAATGTGTGACTTTTGCAAATAATAAACATATTTAATGCTATAGATTCAATGTGATTAAATCATTGCTTCCTGCAACCCAATTTTGCAATCAAAATTTTGATATGCCACATTTTCTTTTGGTTTAAAATAGTATCTACTTTCTCTTTTCATTTCCTGTTTGACCCTAGTTTCGCTTACTGGGTGTATCCTCAAGTAAGTACAGTTATTTAGGCAAGTTGACAAACTTCAATCACAGGTGCCCTGGAGCTCAGGAATCCACTTCAGTGATCAGCAGTTGGGGAAGCTCATTCTGCTAGATGGCTTGATCTCAGTACTCATGCAAGGACAAAGTCTCCCTTTTAATCAGAGAGAAACGCCAATTGGGCCTGTCAGGGAATAGGCCTCTGTGTGTCTCCAATGTTGTTCAAAACAGTGTGGGTTTGGACTATCTGCACTGATAAAGTCTATGGGTGAAAGTATAAGACTATCATATCACATTGTCACACCATCCATGAAATGTCTGACTCTTAGTTTTAGCTCAAGTCTGACCTCAAGGTCATGATCTCAGAATCATGAGCTCAAGCCCCTCCATTCTGCTCTCTCTGTCTCTCCTTCTCTATCAAATAAATAAACCTTAACAAAAAGAGTATCACATTCTCCACTCACAAAATCTGATTGCAGGAGAATAGATCAAACAGTCTTACCAACTGTCTTCCCACATAAATCGCACACTAGCTTCCCATTTTACTGACCCCAAACTAACATCCTCTGACAACTGAGACATATCTACAATAAAATTACCACTTGCATCAGTCCTTCTTCATTCAGTTGATGATGGTCAAGTATAGAGATTCAGAGAGACTACTCTGTTCCCCAAATAGATGCCTTGTATCCCTTTACCAAATCTTATTATTTGTATTGACTTGTGGGCAGTTTTGTGGACCAGACCATAGCATGGTTCATTATCATTCAGGAAACAGAGATTCTTTTTTTCAAATTAGTAATATTATGGCTTCTGTATACAGGTAGAAAAGAAAATTTCAAAGCCTTTTTGTAACCAAGAAAGAATTTTTATAAGATTTAACATTCTCAAAAGTACTAATTTGAAAAGCTATTATGCACTTCTATGTTTATTGTAGCATGATTTATAATAGCCAAGATACAAAAGCTCCTAAGTGTCCATCAATAGATGAATGCATAAGGAAAATGTGGAGTATATACAATAGAATGTTAATCAGCCATAAAAAAGAATCAGATTTTACCATTTGTGACAACATGGATGGACCTAGAAGATAATGTGGTAACAGAAATAAGTCAGATGAAAACAGATACCATATGATTTTACGTGTACTTAGAATCTAAAAAAAAAAAAAAAGATACATGGACAAACCAAAAAGATTTGTGTAGAACTTAGAGTCACATTAATAAAGCTGCTTCCTTGAGAGGTAGTGAAAAGTTGACAAAGCAAAGAAGTTTAACTGCTGTAGGGAAACCCCCAGACTTATTATAGGAAACAAGAATCAGAGTTAGACAACGTAACCGAAGAGTTGGACAACACCACCTCTGTCTTCAGGGAAATGATATCTGTGCTGTGAGTGTCAGAACCTGAGTCCTGCTTAACTGTGCAGTTGTGGTTGTCCCTCCACCTACATAGCTGGGCCCAGCTCAGTGTTGTTCCTTACTAATCCTTACAAAGAATGAAGCATCTTCAGGGCCTTCAAGAAAGATGTATAACAAGTACAGGAAAGATGTGTCTAGAAGGTAGATTTCTTCTCATTGGAATTCCTCATCCAACCTGACCTAATCATGCAACAAAGAAGTGGTCTAGGCACATTGCCAGTAGATGGAAAGAAATGGAACCACAGGATTATAATTTCTTTTCAACAGGCTTGCACCAAACAGCATCTTGCTGAGTCTAGGTGATACATGAGACAGGAGGACACAGGAATTCGATTCTATGTGCCCGGGAGAGAAATTCTTCCTTTAGGCTAAGCACATGGCATCTTCTGACATGACCACCTGGGATGGGTTGCTCAAGAGGAAAGAAGAGGTGAATGGTTTCTGCAGCTGGAAGCCCAGATACCCCACCCCAGCTGCTGTATATGTTCCTCCTAGTCCACTGTTGTTCAGAGCCCATATCAATGTCTGGATCAGTGCTCTGGAGATCTGCCTCAGATAGAAGACAGAATGAAACATGGAAGCCTCAGCTCAGCTTCTCTGTCTCCTGTTACTCTAGCTCCCAGATGAGAGGAACATGGGTTGATTCTGCATGTCAGTGAAAACATTGCCCATGTTGTTGGGTCCCATGCTTTCTTGCTCAGTCAGCACAATGATTAAAGCTCAGTATAGACCAGCCATCCTAGTTCTGCCAGGAAAACAACAGTTAAGATCTAGATTACATGGATAACTTTTGTGTTCATTTCCAAATATTACTGACTTTCTGACTGGCCCTGCAAGAGATGGTGGCCCTCTCTCTGAGAGACATGATCAAGGAGGCTAGAGACCAAAAAACAAACAAACAAACAAACAAACGAAAGCTAACAGGGCAACTGGAAACCTACACCAAATATTTCCATTCCAGCCACCAAGAGCCAGAGACACCGAAAACATCATGGCCACAGTGAGTTTGCTCAACATTTCTCTGTGTGCCTCCCTCTCTCACCTGGAGCCTGGAGCAGCAGGAGCCACAGCAGAGGAGCTCTGGACCCCATCTTGGAGAGCTGGACTAGAGGCTGCTCCTCAGGGGCCCTGACAAACTGCCTTTAAGGATGCTGAGAGTACCCTAGAGCTTTGTCTAATGACACAACATGCAAATCAGCTTAGAAGAGCTTAAGATTATGCTCACAGGAGACACTTGCTCTCAGAACACCCTGTGGGACTTGGGGTCACCAGATATTTCTAAGTGTAGCTCAAGCATGTCCCAAGGGATGTGGGGACCAGTTTCTTGAATCTGCCTTCTAGTCTATCTGAGATGCTATGTAGGAGAGTGCCCTGGGGCCTTCCTACTGTTAGGATATAGGTTATTTCAAGAACATTCTTAGTCCCTAGAATTGGAATTTCATACATTACCACAATAATGTATTTCTAGTTGTGATTATTGTCAGGAAGAGAAAGCCGTGGGATGGGAAAAGAGTGAAACAGGCTGGCCTGGTTCAGATGAGGAGGGTAAGTCGACCCCACTGAGTAGATGGCCTTTAAACCAAGTCCTTAAATGTCCTCAGGACCTAGAAAGGGTGAGAGGAGTGAGCATGGAACCTTGGTGAAGGCTGGGAACTGACACTAATCACTGAACTTGCCTTGGTGTGAGTAAGACCAGACTTCATCTGCTCAGCACTGAAAACCACTGTTGTGACCCCCTGAAGCCCTCCCAGGTAGGGGGGTCTCCCCTGGCTTCCATTCACAACGAACATGCAGTATCTAACTTCCTACCATTACAACTTTGTCACTGAAAGCTTAAACCAAGGAAACTCTTGCTCTTCTACAGCAAGGGATCACATCCTGAAGACACTGGGAAGAGTGATAGAATTGATATTATTCTACCTATGAAGGGAAAAGAATGAAATTTATCTGAAAATATTTCTTAGAGATTAAAAAGATACAAGAAATTGAGAATAAACTGGTGAGGTATTCTATCCCATATAATCAAGAGCAAATATGAGTAACAGTCTTTTAGAATTTATAAATTTTGTAGTCCAGGAAAATTGCTGTTTGGGTTAGATTGAAAAGACTTAATGGATCTATTGCCATATCCTTTTATTTTATCTTTTTTTCTTCACTCAACATCAGTCAAAGATAATTTCTTTGCTGAGAAAATGAAATCTTTGGTGGGATCTCTGCATAGAGAAAACTGTCACCAACTCTGACAAAAACAAAAAGAGCAACTGACCACTTAACTTTGAAACTAATAGCAGCCAGGACTTGGTTCAGGATACCTGTCAACCACCTTCCAAACCAGGGTCCCACCCCAGGTGTGGACAGAGAATTGGAAGTCCTACACTGCCTACACTCTAGCCATCAACAATGGGCTGGCTAGCTATGTTATTCTCTAGTGCTCTCTAGAGCACTCCCAACTCCCCACACTATCATATCCCTGAACACAGTTCCCAGGCCACCTGGGCAGGGAGGTTCTTTTGTGTCAATTGCTCTACTTTTCCATTGTGTCTACACTTAAGGGAGCAACATTAGCTTACTTGGTGAAAGTTGCTTACAATGTAAAGGAAGTTCACACATCTAAGCTTGCTGTTTGCCAGTGAGAAAAGCCATAGCCCCTGGTGCCCACACACAGCATTAGTTACAACATGAAGGACTGAGTAGGGGCAGCGCAGTGCTTCACTCAAAGTACTGGGTCTGCCCCTTTCACTCTAACTCAGGAAGATAGTTGCTCTAGTGTTTGGAAGATGCAATAATGCATGACAATGCACACTTTAGTTAATGTTTGTGAAATAATGTGCAATCCTAGCAAGGATACCTACTCATCTAGAATCTATTGCCCCATGTAGATTACTTCATAATGGAAAACCAAATTTTAAATATTATGTAACATGCTGTCAGTACAAGTAGCAGGGCTAGAGAGAGGGTGGATTTCAGAGTTGACTGAGTCATTGAATTAAAGTAAGATCAAACAGTTTCCACATCAGCTCTTCTGTCCTCATTCTGTCAATAATGTGCTCCTTCATGATGGGAGAGTAGCTGACAGGCCACTTTCTGTACAACCAGCAGGAGAAAAATGCTATTTTCACTGAAGCATCAAATACAATTTTTGAGTCTTTTATTGATGTCTTATTGAACAACCCAGAACAATAATTGCACTCATTGCTTCTCTTTAGTCAGTACATTGGGATTATGCCAGCTTGTCATGAACCCCAAGAAAGGGTAAAAATTGAAGGTCTAAGATACTGAGATGTTTTTTTTTTTAAGATTTTATTTATTTATTCATGATAGTCACAGAGAGAGAGAGAGAGAGAGGCAGAGACACAGGCAGAGGGAGAAGCAGGCTCCATGCACCGGGAGCCCGACGTGGGATTCGATCCCGGGTCTCCAGGATCGCGCCCTGGGCCAAAGGCAGGCGCCAAACCGCTGCGCCACCCAGGGATCCCGATACTGAGATGTTTAAGGATGAAGCTGTGTAATGCTTGATAAGCATTCAATTCACCTTCCATATTCATGGATGGGTTGAGATCCATGTAATGAGAATAGGTAAGTCTACATAGCAGAGCCTAGGTAGTTGAGGGAAAGATACATTCCAAATAGTCTAGAAGAATATGAAAGTATTTTCATAGTACAGAAACAGGCCTTATAGCGATATCTCAGAGGTCCTGTAAACTAACTCCAGGCTTACTGACAGAGAGAACGAGGAAGTCACCTCCATTGTGAGGTCTATGCAGCTTCTGTAAAACTCACAAATTCCTGCCCCTTATCAAAACCTCAAATGTTTTTGCAAGCCTTCAGCTGGGATCCAGTGAGATATTATTTTTCCAGTTACATTTTGTCTTTTTAATAGCCTCTAGCAAGAATAGAGAGGAGAAGATGAATGAAGTGCAGTCTTAAGAACACTGCTGAGTAATCATGTCTTGAGTTGGGCAGTTATGCAGGTGACAAGGGGGTTACAGGGTATGCTGAAGTGTCATATTACAAGAGAACATTCTGTTGTGAGGCACACTGGTCCCTTTTCCACAGGATGCAGCTGAAACCATGATCAGGTCAGTAGTATAAATCCATCTGTATGGACAATTCAGATTCAGGTGATACAATGTATCTTGAATGTGTAGACAAGTTGGGTCGGTTGAAAGTCACTACAGTCTTCACAGAATGACCTCCTTGCACGAGAGACATAGAAGAGGCTAATCTACTCAATCTTCCCTTGAAACTCATACATTCTTCCATGATTAAGCCAGAAGGCCTGGCTCCTCACACAGCTTAGGGAGATACAGGGCCAAATGGGGAGGAAGCAGCTGGTGCAGCAAAGCCACCCTGACCTGCGGCCCTGGGGAGGAGGTTTGTGTGCGAGATTGAAACATTGTGGGAGGAGAACTATAATGCTGCTGACAGTAATAATCCCCCACATCTTCAGCCTGGAGGTTGTTGATGGTGAGGGTGAAATCTGTCCCAGATCCACTGCTGCTGAATCGGGCAGGGACCCCAGATGCCCAGCTGGAGGCTAAGTAGATGAGCAGCTTAGGACGCTCTCCTGGTTTCTGCTGGTACCAGGCTAAGTAGTTCTTCTGGTTGAAGCTGTACAGAAGACTCTGGCTGGACTTGCAGTTGATGGAGACGCTCTCTCCTGCAGACCCAGCCAGAGAGCCTGGAGACTGGGTCATCACGATTTCCCCAGACACACCTGCAATCACCAAAGGACAGTGCCCATAGATGGCATCATTAATATACTAAAATATGTATCTAAAAATGTAGGTTTTCTTATTTCTCATAAGTAATCAGACTGTTTTAATGAAATGTTTTATTCATATTGCATGGTAAAGTCATTTGCCAATTTTATAAAGATCTTTCTCCTCTCAGCCTCTCACCTGAGACACAGAGCACCAGGAAGAGGAGGACTTGGGGCTGTGGCACCATCTTGCTGCTGGTCACTTGAAGTAGTATAAGCTGGCCAACATATAGTTGGTCCTATATAACAGAATATATAAGTATGCAGATGATTCATATTCTATGGAATCCAATCTTATTTTTAAATCATTTGTGATAAAATACGTCCAATTATAATTTTGCTTTTTGCATTCTTTGAATTATACCAGCTTAACTATATGTTGGCCAGCTTATACTACTTATACCTGATGCACCCAGGCCCCATCCCCAGGAAACCCTATTAATAGAGCTCTGAGCAGCCAGCCTAGGACCCAAGAAGCAGCCTATGCAAAGCAACAGAGAGTATGAAAGTATCTGCTTGGTGAGTTGTGAAGCAGAGAATGGAAAGAAAAGAGACAAAATATCACCACCTCAGAAAATGGGATTTTATGCTACAAGAGGCCAACCCCCCAAAAAGAGGCCCAGAAATCAACTTAAACCTATGATTCTCAATAATATTTAGCAAAATCCCCAAATGTAAACTCTTGCTAGTACCAACTGTTCTATTTCAAACTAGCAGAAGTCATCATGAAAGCATAAATTACTTTCGTAGTAAAATATATGTGCTTATGAGTATATCATTTCAGAACCTAATTGAAACAATATAAGTATGGCATCCGTGCATGGAATATACTCATGTTGCCAGACAGAATGAGCATATAGTGCACACATTGACATCTTTATCTTAGACTCTCTTCTGAATTTTAAATACGTATTTGAAGTTGTTCTTGGACAACGTAAAGGCGCCTCCATACATCCAAAGCAGACCTATGGTAGTTCCTTCTGCAACAAACACTATCTCAGAAAATGTGTCACCAAATCACCCTTGTCTCTGCTCTTCAGGTTAACCAGTGTCTGAAACAACATCTCAGATCCTCCTCGTCCTCTTTCACTGACTGACCTGGGGGTGTCACACCGCTCCCCCTCAGGGCAGTAGGTGAAATGGCTTCAGCTCCCAGCTCTGTAGAACAGGTCTTCATTTATTCTGACTCCGAGTCCACAATACTTCCAGAATTCTACAAAGAAGAGCATCATGAACTCTCTGGGCATAAAGCATTTAAAACAAATCAAATAGGGGCACCTGGGTGGCTCAGCTGATTAAGTGCCTGACTCTTTTTTAAAAGATTTTATTTATTTATTCATGCCAGACACAGAGAGGCAGAGACAGAAGCAGGCTCCCGAGAAGGAGCCTGATGTGGGACTCGATCTTGGACCCGGGGATCATGCCCTGAGCCAAAGGCAGATACTCAACCGCTGAGCTACCCAGGCGTCCAAAGTGCCTAACTCTTTTGATTTTGGCTCAGGTCATGTGCCTGGGGTTGGAAGCTTGAGTCCTGTGTCAGGCTCCAACCTGGACTCAGAGTCTGCTTCAAATTCTCTCTCTCTCTCCTTCTCCCTCTGCTCCTTCCCCTTATTTTTTCTCAAAATAATAATAATAATAATAATAATATTAATATCGAACAGAACGTCCAACCTCATAACACTTTCCTTTCAATGGGAGGGACAGGTAAGAAAGAAACCAATACTTCTTTGCTGCTGCCACTTCCACCCCCTGAAGTCCCTACCCCAAGCAGTGTCATCACTCAGCGTGAGTAGAGCAGTAGATGTCCAGGTCCGTTTAGTGTATCCTTATCTTCAGCATGAATAGACAGAGGAAGAGAGAACATGTATGTGCAGGTTAACACTTTTGTTCTGGAAAAATAAAATCAATGGTAGTTTCATATATTGTCAAGTATCCAAATCCTCTCTTGATTGCAGAGAGTAATCTTGCAATTCATCATTTCCCTGCACCATGAAACTACTCAAAACACAGGTCAGTGACAAAAGTCAATACTCTAACACTATATATAAAGAGGAACTGAACCTGGTTTTATCAGAGCACTTTTGTATGTTTGATATTTTTTTTCTAGAGAAGAGAACCATCTTTCATTTTACCTTTTTCCATTTTTTCTCCAAAAAATGAAGTTTATCTCAATAGAAGAGGTAAGCACTGATTCTTCATATGCTCCTGATTTTAGCTACTTGTCCTTGAAGCACTTACCATTTCCTCCTGTAATCTTTAAATTAGAGTATCCAGTATGGATGGAAGAGAGGACATTTGTATTAACTCCAAACTATCCTCTTTCTCCTTCCAAAGCTCTCAGTTACATTTGGTCGACTTGGTTTGAGTAGTCTGATTCCAGCTTAATTCCAGGGATGAAATGCAGGACACTGTATTCTCCTTTCAGCAAATCCCTTCCTTGACTACAGTGGCCCTTAGAAATCTGTCAAGAATGGTCATCACTGAAGCTTGACCACATGGAGAGGATGTCAGAATTCCTGATAGAATGTGAGGGATGAATACTATATACAAGATACACATAACACCAGGATCTGTTGGCATCCATAGTAAAGCTTCCCTTAACATGAAGCTGGCACAATGGAAGCCAAAGTGGAAAGGTAGAAGAAACTGGATTTAACGTATTGTAAATACATGACAAGATCAAACCTTTCCTTTAAACCTTCCACTCTGGACTTTTCATTAGCTTAAGCAACGAGATTCCCTTTACTACTTAATGCAATTTGAGTTAGGTTTCTGGTAATTGCAGCTGAAAATTTGCCAAAAGATTTTGTACTCTTAACCAACCTAATAAGGTAATGAAATTGAAAATACCTCCATTTTATTTTTGCCTACACAATCTCATCTCAGAAAATACAAAAGAACCATTGTTAAAAATGGTCTGTTCCTAACCTGGATAACCATGAAAAATGCAAGCCAATATGGCAGTGTCAACTTTTTCCCAAAGAAAATTTCACTATTTTCTTAAGATTGTCAAAAGCATTTTTTAATTTTCAGCCATTAATAGTCCTTTACTCAAAGTATAAATTCAATGATTTTTACCTTCATTACAATCCTGAGAGAGAATATGGTCTTCTTCAAGAATGCAGAAAATGGAAAGGATGACTAGACACATACACATGCATACACACACAAACATATCCACACGTTGTAATAAAAATATTTGTAGTCACTTGATAGCAGTAATGGTTTATATATTTGAACTAGCTGTATATGTTCACATGCATTCCACAAACTTTTCTTAATCATTAATTATACCATCTTTAAATCAGTAATCAAAAAATCTCCAAACAAAATCCAGGACCAGACAGATTCATCAAATATTCAGAGATTTAATATTTACTTTTCTCAAACTTCCAAAAAATTGAAGAGGAAAATACTTCCAAACTGATTTTATGAGGCCAGAATTACCCTGATACCTACAAGGCTACCACAAGAGGAGAAATTACAGGCTGATATCCCTGATGAACACAGATGCAAAAGCCCTCAAGAAAATATTAGCAAGGGAATCCCTGGGTGGCTCAACGGTTTAGCGCCTGCCTTCAGCCCAGGGTGTGATCCTGGAGACCCAGGATCAAGTCCCACATCATGGAGCCTGCTTCTCCCTCTGCCTGTGTCTCTGCCATTCTCTCTCTCTCTCTCTCTCTCTATGTCTCTCATGCATAAATAAATAATTTTTTTTAAAAGAAAATATTTGCAAACCAAATTCAACAATACATTAAAAGGATATACACCATGATCAAGTAGGATTTATTTCAGAGATGCAAGGATGGTTCAACATCCACAAATCAGTCAATGTAACATATCACATTAACTAACATAGGATTGTTTCAACAGATGCAGAAAACGCATTTGATAAAATGTTTATTATCTATAAGACAAGAAATAACAAAGAGAAAATGTGGAAAAAGAGAAACCCTCAGGCATTATTGGTGGGAATGTAAATTGGTGCAGCCACTATGGAAAACAGTATGGAGCTTCCTTAAAAAATTAAAAATAGAACTACCATATTATCCAGCTATTCATTTCTGGGTATTCATCCAAAGAAAACAAAAACATTAATTTGAAAAGACACATGCACCACTGTATCCATTGCAGTATTATTTAAAACAGCCATGATATGGAAACAACCTATGTGTCCACTGATGGATAAATGGATTAAGAAGATGTGACGTATACATATATACACACAATGAAATACTACTCAGCCATGAAAGACAAAGAAATCTTGCCATCTGTGACAACACAGATGAAACTTAAAGGTAATATGCTAAGTAAAATAAGTAAGTCAGAGAAAGATATTACTGTATAGTATTACTTACCTGTGGAATCTAATAAAGCCCCGTATATAGAAACAGAGAGTATATTTGTGGTTGCCAAGGGCTAGGTGGTGAGATAAACAGGGAAGATATTGATCAAAGGGTACAAACTTCCATATATAAAATAAAGAATTCCTTATGGTCTTGTATACAACATGGTGACTATAGTTGACAGTATTGTATTGTACTTGAAGGTTACTAAGAGAATAGACCTTAAACATTCTCACCACAAAAAATAAATAAATAAAACAAAAAGAATAATTATATGAAGTGATGGTTGCATTAACTATCCTTATTGTGGTAATCATTTCACAATATAAACATAGATCAAATTTTCACTTTGTGTAAAATGTAAATTTACACAATGTTATGTGTCAATTATATCCAGGAAAAAAATGTTGCATAATTTTCTTCTGGCCTTCCTGGTTTCTAAATATAAATCCTCTGTTCTTCAAGTTGTTTTCTACTATGGGTAAGTGTGATTTCTCTCCTTTGGGCTTTGATATTTTTTCTTTTTCTTTAGTGCTCAGAACTTTAATTTTGATATGTCTTGACATAGATTTCTTCAGGTTCATCCTGTTGGGGGTTTGCTAAATATGAAAATTTTTCAGCAATTGCTTGTTCAAAATAATTTTCATCTCCACTCTTTCCAGGATTCCAATGGCACAAATGTTAGATCTTTTGTTTGGTCCCTTGTATCCCAGATATTTTGTTCTGTTTCTCTCTCTCTCTCTCTCTCCCTCTCTCCCTCTTTCTCTCTCTCTTAAGCTCAGTTTATCTTTTTTATATTGGGCAATTTCTTGTCTCTGATCTTTCCTCCTATATCCTCCCAGTCTCCTCCTTATAGACCCATACTAGTTAGCCATCCAGTAGTGCATATATGTCCTTACTTTAGGCCACTTCCCCAGCTACATTAAGTCGACGACCATTCACACTCTTTGAGTATCTACCAACCAAACATCTTATTTCAGAGCCCTCCATTATGGCTATATTATGGGAGCTGTCCACTTCTACTTACACCAACATTCGATGTAAGCCTGGACAAAGCCTGGAGTTCTTTCTCTGTCGATCCCGGGTCTCCAGGATCGCGCCCTGGGCCAGAGGCAGGCGCCAAACTGCTGTGCCACCCAGGGATCCCGGGAAGCCATGTGTCTTTAATTAGATATGGTACAAAACAAAGACAGGAAAATTATTACAATACGTAAGAAGTTTTTATTATATGCATAGTCCCATAGAAATAGAACACACAGCATGCCACATGGCAACACAGGACAGCACCAAGGTAAGAAGAGTAGACAGAGAGAGGAACTGCTGGCCATGTGTTTTTTTTTTTTTTAGGGGAGGGGGGTATCTCATAAGAAGTAATAGGGAAGCAAAGTAAACAAGCTGCTTTGGTGTAAGATTGGATAGTTTGAAAATATCAACTGGCTGCCGGCTATAGATGTGTCCTCTGTTTTCTGGTACCCGAGGGGATTAGGATAGGGGGAACTATCCCAGACTGCAAGTCTCATTGAAAGGAGGCAAGGGAGAATTTTGACTCAAGCTTGTCTGGCTTGCATATCAAAGGTGTGCTCTTGGGCGAGTCTTTTTACTGTCTCTAGGAAGTAGCTAACTTTGGGTGAGGCAGTCCCTTCGTGGCTGGAGCACCAAAAAATGCAGAAATAAGAAAATACATTAAATATAAATGCTCATGAAGCTGAAAATGGGAGTTCGTGCAGAGGGGTTAGGGCAAGAGTGGGAAGTACTGTGGAGGTCTGAAACTCCTGTCCCACAAATTAAGTGTGCCTACTGAATCTGCTTGGGTTCAATACTAAGGAAAGTACTATCTCCTTCCTGAAGTTGACTGCTGCTGAGCTCCATCCAATCTTAAAATGTGCTCTGTCTGACATTTTCAGTTTATGATGAGCTGCTCTATCACATGATTATCTAATGTGCCATGGACATGTCTACCAAGGCCTGTGCTATTCTGGAAACTACTTTTTGAGCAGTGAATAGGTTGTTTTTGGGAAAGGTCAAGTCTTGCTGTAGAACCCTGGAAGACTATGCTATGATTTTTTATCTGGGCTTGCCAGAGTGTCCACATGTGTTCCTCTCTTACACAGATGTGTGTGCCACCAAGTGATAGGGCCACTTGCCTCATGACCTAAACCTATTAGAGTCCCTCCTGGCTCTGTGCCCACTCGAAAGTAGTGATTTCAAAGTGAACTGATAAATGGAGTCATGTACTTTATCCAAGTGTGTCATGTTAACATCAGGTCTAATTAACATGATGTTATCGATAGAGCATGGATGCTTTGTGGGATGTTTATACTATGCATTGTGGCAAAGAGTAGAGAGTTAACGTGGCTCTTCACTGTAGATGAAAGCAAACTCATACAAACGATTTTAAAAGCATATTATGAACAGCTATACACCAATAAATTAGGCAAACTAGAAGAAATGGATGCATTCCTGGAAAGCCACAAACTACCAAAACTGGAACAGGAAGAAATAGAAAACCTGAACAGGCCAATAACCAGGGAGGAAATTGAAACAGTCATCAAAAACCTCCCAAGACACAAAAGTCCAGGGCCAGATGGCTTTCCTGGGGAATTCTATCAAATGTTTAAAGAAGAAACCATACCTATTCTACTAAAGCTGTTTGGAAAGATAGAAAGAGATAAAGTACTTCTAAATTCATTCTATGAGGCCAGTATCACCTTAATTCCAAAACCAGACAAAGACCCCACCAAAAAGGAGAATTATAGACCAATATCCCTGATGAACATGGATGCAAAAATTCTCAACAAGATACTAGCCAATAGGATCCAACAATACGTGAAGAAAATTATTCACCATGACCAAGTAAGATTTATCCCCGGGACACAAGGCTGGTTCAACACTGGTAAAACAATCAATGTGATTCATCATAACAGCAAGAGAAAAAACAAGAATCATATGATCCTCTCAATAGATGCAGAGAAAGCATTTGACAAAATACAGCATCCATTCATGATCAAAACTCTTCAGAGTGTAGGGATAGAGGGAACACTCCTCAACATCTTAAAAGCCATCTACGAAAAGCCCACAGCAAATATCATTCTCAATGGGGAAGCACTGGGAGCCTTTCCCCTAAGATCAGGAACAAGACAGGGATGTCCACTCTCACCACTGCTATTCAACATAGTACTGGAAGTCCTAGCCTCTGCAATCAGACAACAAAAAGACATTAAAGGCATTCAAATTGGCAAAGAAGAAGTCAAACTCTCCCTCTTCGCCGATGACATGATACTCTACATAGAAAACCCAAAAGTCTCCACCCCAAGATTGCTAGAACTCATACAGCAATTTGGCAGCGTGGCAGGATACAAAATCAATGCCCAGAAGTCAGTGGCATTTCTATACACTAACAATGAAACTGAAGAAAGAGAAATTAAGGAGTCAATCCCATTTACAATTGCACCCAAAAGCAAAAGATACCTAGGAATAAACCTAACCAAAGAGGTAAAGGATCTATACCCTAAAAACTATAGAACACTTCTGAAAGAAATTGAAGACACCAAGAGATGGAAAAATATTCCATGTTCATGGATTGGCAGAATTAATATTGTGAAAATGTCAATGTTACCCAGGGCAATGTACACGTTTAATGCAATCCCTATCAAAATACCATGGACTTTCTTCAGAGAGTTAGAGCAAATTATTTTAAGATTTGTGTGGAATCAGAAAAGACCCCGAATAGCCAGGGGAATTTTAAAAAGGAATACCATAGCTGGGGGCATCACAATGCCAGATTTCAGGTTGTACTACAAAGCTGTGGTCATCAAGACAGTGTGGTACTGGCACAAAAACAGACACGAAGATCAATGGAACAGAATAGAGAATCCGGAAGTGGACCCTCAACTTCATGGTCAACTAATATTCGATAAAGGAGGAAAGACTATCCACTGGAAGGAAGACAGCCTCTTCAATAAATGGTGCTGGGAAAATTGGACATCCACATGCAGAAGAATGAGGCTAGACCACTTCCTTGCACCATACACAAAGATAAACTCAAAATGGATGAAAGATCTAAATGTGAGACAAGATTCCATCAAAATCCTAGAGGAGAACACAGGCCACACCCTTTTTGAACTCGGCCACAGTAACTTCTTGCAAGATACATCCACAAAGGCAAAAGAAACAAAAGCAAAAATGAACTATTGGGACTTCATCAAGATAAGAAGCTTTTGCACAGCAAAGGATACAGTCAACAAAACTAAAAGACAACCTACAGAATGGGAGAAGATATTTGCAAATGACGTATCAGATAAAGGGCTAGTTTCCAAGATCTATAAAGAACTTATTAAACTCAACACCAAAGAAACAAACAATCCAATCATGAAATGGGCAAAAGACATGAACAGAAATCTCACAGAGGAAGACATAGACATGGCCAACATGCACATGAGAAAATGCTCTGCATCACTTGCCATCAGGGAAATACAAATCAAAACCCCAATGAGATACCACCTCACACCAGTGAGAATGGGGCAAATTAACAAGGCAGAAAACCACAAATGTTGGAGAGGATGCGGAGAAAAGGGAACCCTCTTACACTGTTGGTGGGAATGTGAACTGGTGCAGCCACTCTGGAAAACTGTGTGGAGGTTCCTCAAACAGTTAAAAATAGACCTGCCCTACGACCCAGCAATTGCACTGTTGGGGATTTACCCCAAAGATGCAGATGCAGGGGGGAGGAGCAAGATGGCGGAAGAGTAGGGTCTCCAAATCACCTGTCTCCACCAAATTACCTAGAAAACCTTCCAATCATCCTGAAAATCTATGAATTCGGCCTGAGAATTAAAGAGAGAACACCTGGAATGCAACAGTGAGAAGAGTTCGCGCTTCTATCAAGGTAGGAAGACGGGGAAAAAGAAGTAAAGAAACAAAGGCCTCCAAGGGGGAGGGGCCTGCGAGGAGCCGGGCTGAGGCCGGGGCGAGTGTCCCCAGGACAGGAGAGCCCCGTCCCGGAGGAGCAGGAGCTGCACCGACCTTCCCGGGGGAAAGGGGCTCCAGGGAGGTGGAGCAGGACCCAGGAGGGCGGGGATGCCCTCGGGTTCCCCGGGACAGTAACAGAGCAACTGCGCGCCCAGGAGAGTGCGCCGAGCTCCCTAAGGGCTGCAGCGCGCACGGCGGGACCCGGAGCAGCTCGGAGGGGCTTGGGCGGCGGCTCCGCGGAGGGGGTTGCGCGGCCCAGGAGCGCGAATCCACCAGCGCAGGCTCCGGAGCACAGGGCGCCGGGACACAGCCCAGGATCCCGCCTCCCCCCGGGACAGGCAGAGGCCGGGAGGGCCCAGGACAGCGAGGACGCTCCTGCCCCAGCTGAGCAGATCAGCGGCCCCGCCCCGGAGCCTCCAGGCCCTGCAGACGGAGTTCCTGCCGGAGCTGAATCCGGTTTCCAGAGCTGCCCCGCCACTGGGGCTGTTCCTCCTGCGGCCTCACGGGGTAAACAACCCCCACTGAGCCCTGCACCAGGCAGGGGCACAGCAGCTCCCGCAACTGCTAACACCTGAAAACCAGCACAACAGGCCCCTCCCCCAGAACACCAGCTAGACGGACAACTTCCAGGAGAAGCCAAGGGACTTAAAGTACACAGAATCAGAAGATACTCCCCGGTGGTTCTTTTTTGTTTTGTTTTGTTTTGTTTTGCTTTTTGATTTGTTTCCTTCCCCCACCCCCCTTTTTTTCTCCTTTCTTTTTCTTTCTCTTTTTCTTCTCTTCTTTTTTTTTTTTCGTTTTTTTCTTCCCTTTTTTTCTCTCTTTTCTTTCCTTCTTTCTCTCCTCTCTTTTTCTCTTTTTCCCAATACAACTTGCTTTTGGCCACTCTGCACTGAGCAAAATGACTAGAAGGAAAACCTCACCTCAAAAGAAAGAATCAGAAACAGTCCTCTCTCCCACAGAGTTACAAAATCTGGATTACAATTCAATGTCAGAAAGCCAATTCAGAAGCACTATTATACAGCTACTGGTGGCTCTAGAAAAAAGTATAAAGGACTCAAGAGACTTCATGACTGCAGAATTTAGAGCTAATCAGGCAGAAATTAAAAATCAATTGAATGACATGCAATCCAAACTAGAAGTCCTAACGACTAGGGTTAACGAGGTGGAAGAACGAGTGAGTGACATAGAAGACAAGTTGATAGCAAAGAGGGAAACTGAGGAAAAAAGAGACAAACAATTAAAAGACCATGAGGATAGATTAAGGGAAATAAACGACAGCCTGAGGAAGAAAAACCTACGTTTAATTGGGGTTCCCGAGGGCGCCGAAAGGGACAGAGGGCCAGAATATGTATTTGAACAAATTCTAGCTGAAAACTTTCCTAATCTGGGAAGGGAAACAGGCATTCAGATCCAGGAAATAGAGAGGTCTCCCCCTAAAATCAATAAAAACCGTTCAACACCTCGACATTTAATAGTGAAGCTTACAAATTCCAAAGATAAAGAGAAGATCCTTAAAGCAGCAAGAGACAAGAAATCCCTGACTTTTATGGGGAGGAGTATTAGGGTAACAGCAGACCTCTCCACAGAGACCTGGCAGGCCAGAAAGGGCTGGCAGGATATATTCAGGGTCCTAAATGAGAAGAACATGCAACCAAGAATACTTTATCCAGCAAGGCTCTCATTCAAAATGGAAGGAGAGATAAAGAGATTCCAAGACAGGCAGCAACTAAAAGAATATGTGACCTCCAAACCAGCTCTGCAAGAAATTTTAAGGGGGACTCTTAAAATTCCCCTTTAAGAAGAAGTTCAGTGGAACAGTCCACAAAAACAAGGACTGAATAGATATCATGATGACACTAAACTCATATCTCTCAATAGTAACTCTGAATGTGAAAGGGCTTAATGACCCCATCAAAAGGCGCAGGGTTTCAGACTGGATAAAAAAGCAGGACCCATCTATTTGCTGTCTATAAGAGACTCATTTTAGACAGAAGGATACCTACAGCCTGAAAATAAAAGGTTGGAGAACCATTTACCATTCGAATGGTCCTCAAAAGAAAGCAGGGGTAGCCATCCTTATATCAGATAAACTAAAATTTACCCCAAAGACTGTAATGAGAGATGAAGAGGGACACTATATCATACTTAAAGGATCTATTCAACAAGAGGACTTAACAATCCTCAATATATATGCCCCGAATGTGGGAGCTGCCAAATATTTAAACCAATTAATAACCAAAGTGAAGAAATACTTAGATAATAATACACTTATACTTGGTGACTTCAATCTAGCTCTTCCTATACTCGATAGGTCTTTTAAGCACAACATCTCCAAAGAAACGAGAGCTTTAAATGATACACTGACCAGATGGATTTCACAGATATCTACAGAACTTTACATCCAAACTCAACTGAATACACATTCTTCTCAAGCGCACATGGTCTATTCTATTCTCCAGAATAGACCACATATTGGGTCACAATCGGGTCTGAACCGATACCAAAAGATTGGGATTGTCCCCTGCATATTCTCAGACCATAATGCCTTGAAATTAGAACTAAATCACAACAAGAAGTTTGGAAGGACCTCAAACACGTGGAGGTTATGGACCATCCTGCTAAAAGATAAAAGGGTCAACCAGGAAATTAAGGAAGAATTAAAAAGATTCATGGAAACTAATGAGAATGAAGATACAACCGTTCAAAATCTTTGGGATGCAGCAAAAGCAGTCCTAAGGGGGAAATACATCGCAATACAAGCATCCATTCAAAAACTGGAAAGAACTCAAATACAAAAGCTAACCCTACACATAAAGGAGCTAGAGAAAAAACAGCAAATAGATCCTACACCCAAGAGAAGAAGGGAGTTAATAAAGATTCGAGCAGAACTCAACGAAATCGAGACCAGAAGAACTGTGGAACAGATCAACAAAACCAGGAGTTGGTTCTTTGAAAGAATTAACAAGATAGATAAACCATTAGCCAGTCTTATTAAAAAGAAGAGAGAGAAGACTCAAATTAATAAAATCATGAATGAGAAAGGAGAGATCACTACCAACACCAAGGAAATACAAACGATTTTTAAAACATATTATGAACAGCTATACGCCAATAAATTAGGCAATCTAGAAGAAATGGACGCATTCCTGGAAAGCCACAAACTACCAAAACTGGAACAGGAAGAAATAGAAAACCTGAACAGGCCAATACCAGGGAGGAAATTGAAGCAGTCATCAAAAACCTCCCAAGACACAAGAGTCCAGGGCCAGATGACTTCCCAGGGGAATTTTATCAAACGTTTAAAGAAGAAACCATACCTATTCTCCTAAAGCTGTTTGGAAAGATAGAAAGAGATGGAGTACTTCCAAATTCGTTCTATGAGGCCAGCATCACCTTAATTCCAAAACCAGACAAAGACCCCACCAAAAAGGAGAATTACAGACCAATATCCCTGATGAACATGGATGCAAAAATTCTCAACAAGATACTGGCCAATAGTATCCAACAATACATTAAAAAAATTATTCACCATGACCAAGTAGGATTTATCCCTGGGACACAAGGCTGGTTCAACACCCGTAAAACAATCACTGTGATTCATCATATCAGCAAGAGAAAAACCAAGAACCATATGATCCTCTCATTGGATGCAGAGAAAGCATTTGACAAAATACAGCATCCATTCCTGATCAAAACTCTTCAGAGTGTAGGGATAGAGGGAACATTCCT
Source organism: Canis lupus baileyi (assembly GCF_048164855.1). NCBI lineage: Eukaryota > Metazoa > Chordata > Mammalia > Carnivora > Canidae > Canis > Canis lupus. Next base: position 27,370,218 of record NC_132849.1, on the reverse strand, counting down.
CGACATCTTAAAAGCCATCTATGAAAAGCCCACAGCAAATATCATTCTCAATGGGGAAGCACTGGGAGCCTTTCCCCTAAGATCAGGAACAAGACAGGGATGTCCACTCTCACCACTGCTGTTCAACATAGTACTGGAAGTCCTAGCCTCTGCAATCAGACAACAAAAAGACATTAAAGGCATTCAAATTGGCAAAGAAGAAGTCAAACTCTCCCTCTTCGCCGATGACATGATACTCTACATAGAAAACCCAAAAGTCTCCACCCCAAGATTGCTAGAATTCATACAGCAATTCGGTAGCATGGCAGGATACAAAATCAATGCCCAGAAGTCAGTGGCATTTCTATACACTAACAATGAGACTGAAGAAAGAGAAATTAAGGAGTCAATCCCATTTACAATTGCACCCAAAAGCATAAGATACCTAGGAATAAACCTAACCAAAGAGGTAAAGGATCTATACCCTGAAAACTATAGAACACTTCTGAAAGAAATTGAGGAAGACACAAAGAGATGGAAAAATATTCCATGCTCATGGATTGGCAGAATTAATATTGTGAAAATGTCAATGTTACCCAGGGCAATATACACGTTTAATGCAATCCCTATCAAAATACCATGGACTTTCTTCAGAGAGTTAGAACAAATTATTTTAAGATTTGTGTGGAATCAGAAAAGACCCCGAATAGCCAGGGGAATTTTAAAAAAGAAAACCATATCTGGGGGCATCACAATGCCAGATTTCAGGTTGTACTACAAAGCTGTGGTCATCAAGACAGTGTGGTACTGGCACAAAAACAGACACATAGATCAGTGGAACAGAATAGAGAATCCAGAAGTGGACCCTGAACTTTATGGGCAACTAATATTCGATAAAGGAGGAAAGACTATCCATTGGAAGAAAGACAGTCTCTTCAATAAATGGTGCTGGGAAAATTGGACATCCACATGCAGAAGAATGAAACTAGACCACTCTCTTTCACCATACACAAAGATAAACTCAAAATGGATGAAAGATCTAAATGTGAGACAAGATTCCATCAAAATCCTAGAGAAGAACACAGGCAACACCCTTTTTGAACTCGGCCATAGTAACTTCTTGCAAGATACATCCACGAAGGCAAAAGAAACAAAAGCAAAAATGAACTATTGGGACTTCATCAAGATAAGAAGCTTTTGCACAGCAAAGGATACAGTCAACAAAACTCAAAGACAACCTACAGAATGGGAGAAGATATTTGCAAATGACGTATCAGATAAAGGGCTAGTTTCCAAGATCTATAAAGAACTTATTAAACTCAACACCAAAGAAACAAACAATCCAATCATGAAATGGGCAAAAGACATGAACAGAAATCTCACAGAGGAAGACCTAGACATGGCCAACATGCACATGAGAAAATGCTCTGCATCACTTGCCATCAGGGAAATACAAATCAAAACCACAATGAGATACCACCTCACACCAGTGAGAATGGGGAAAATTAACAAGGCAGGAAACAACAAATGTTGGAGAGGATGTGGAGAAAAGGGAACCCTCATACACTGTTGGTGGGAATGTGAACTGGTGCAGCCACTCTGGAAAACTGTGTGGAGGTTCCTCAAACAGTTAAAAATATACCTGCCCTACGACCCAGCAATTGCACTGCTGGGGATTTACCCCAAAGATACAGATGCAGTGAAACGCCGGGACACCTGCACCCCGATGTTTATAGCAGCAATGGCCACGATAGCCAAACTGTGGAAGGAGCCTCGGTGTCCAACGAAAGATGAATGGATAAAGAAGATGTGGTTTATGTATACAATGGAATATTACTCAGCTATTAGAAATGACAAATACCCACCATTTGCTTCAACGTGGATGGAACTGGAGGGTATTATGCTGAGTGAAGTAAGCCAGTCGGAGAAGGACAAACATTATATGTTCTCATTCCTTTGGGGAATATAAATAATAGTGTAAGGGAATATAAGGGAAGGGGGAAGAAATGTGTGGGAAATATCAGAAAGGGAGACAGAACGTAAAGACTGCTAACTCTGGGAAACAAACTAGGGGTGTTGGAAGGGGAGGAGGGCGGGGGGTGGGAGTGAATGGGTGACGGGCACTGGGGGTTATTGTGTATGCTAGTAAATTGAACACCAATAAAAAAAAAAAAAAAAAAAAACAAAGATGCAGATGCAATGAAACGCTGGGACACCTGCACCCCGATGTTTCTAGCAGCAATGTCCACAATAGCCAAACTGTGGAAGGAGCTTCGGTGTCCATCGAAAGATGAGTGGATAAAGAAGATGTGGATTATGTATACAATGGAATATTACTCAGTTATTAAAAATGACAAATACCCACCATTTGCTTCAACGTGGATGGAACTGGAGGGGATTATGCTAAGTGAAACAAGTCAATCGGAGAAGGACAAACATTATATGTTCTCATTCATTTGGGGAATATAAATAATAGTGAAATGGGACAGAAGGGAAGGGAGAAGAAATGTGTGGGAAATATCAGAAAGGGAGACAGAACATAAAGACTCCTAACTCTGGGAAACGAACTAGGGGTGGTGGAAGGGGAGGAGGGCAGGGGGTGGGGGTGAATGGGTGACGGGCACTGAGGGGGGCACTTGACGGGATGAGCACTGGGTGTTATTCTGTATGTTGGCAAATTGAACACCAATAAAAAATAAATTTATTATTAAAAAGAAAACAAAAAAAGAAAGCAAACTCCACCAGAGGACCATGTTAGATTATATGTCATGACCCGGCTGGTGGACCTTATATTTGGCTAAGCATGGGGTAAGCACTTTCAAAACCTCTACATGGTCAGAAGAGGGAGACTTAATATACCCAGAAAAGGATGGGGCAGGAAGTGGGAGGAATGTTCTGACAAACATAAGTTTTGAGTATTTAAACAATACGAAAGCTCCGTAATTTGCATATGTTCTTCCTCTTAGATCTGAATTGTTTCTGCCTCTCAGAATCTTATAAGAGAGTCTTTCTCTGAGTGGCATGAGCAAAATGGACACATCAAAAGCAGCAAGATGGTGACTCATCACAGCGTCTTGGGCTTTTGTTCCTCTGGATTCCAGTGAGAATATTTGAGCAAAGGCAAAAGTAGGGGTATTATTTTCCATCACTGATTTTCTTTCTTTATTGGGAATCCGTTGACAAGTGAATTTGCCTTACTGATTAGGTGTGAAAATTTTAAAAGCAAGTAATATTCTTTGTCCTACCTAACTAGATAATGGTGACTTCTTTATACATATCCTTAGGCTCTGCTAATGTTTCATTTGTGGTTTCAGCTTCCCATGGTGAGATTGTGCCAACCTAGTCTCTAGCCTTCTAAGACTCCAGAAGAAAAAGTCACCATCAGCTGCTGGGCAGTCAGAGTGTTAGCAGCTACTTAGCCTGGTACCAGCAAAAACCTGGACAGGCTCCCAGGCTCTTCATCTATGGTGCATCCAACAGGGCCACTGGTGTCCCAGTCCGCTTCAGCGGCAGTGGGTGTGGGACAGATTTCACCCTCATCAGCAGCAGTCTGGAGTCAGTCTGAAGATGTTGCAACATATTACTGCCAGCAGTATAATAGCTACCCACCTACTGTGTTACAGGTCAGAACATAAACCACCAGGAAGCAGATGTGAGAGGCTGGGCTGCCCTGGATGTTCCTCTGGCACCTCCATCTGCTCAGAGAGTTTCTCAGATGCAGCCCCACTTTGGAGGTCACTGGGAGCTCTGGCAGAAGAGCAGGGAAGCTCCTCAGTGCTCCAACTGACCCTCTCCTCCTCTCACCCATCCCCACCCCCTGTCCCAGTCCAGCAGCACAGACATGATGGCACCTCTCCTGACTGAATCAAGACAGAGATGATTACACCTGAAGAGTGTGGGTTATGGCATTAGCCAGGGTTCGAATAGCAAAAGAGAAGCCGCTATAAGTATTCCAAGTGGGAATTGCTTAATATAGGGAAGTAATGTCTAAACTTCACTCTTTCAAAGGCCTGAGGATATAATAATAAGGGAAGCAGATACTAAAAACAGGTGATTCCTTGGTGATCCCCCCATAAGTCAGAGAACACATACCATTGGAGGTACAGGCTGCTTAATCAAACGGTCATCAGGCCTACCTAGGAAGCCAGGGATGGAGGCGCTAATGTAGCCTCTGCAGCCCCTCACCAGGTGATTCTCCGGGCCTCCCCTAATGACACATCTTCCTGCAGGTGCTGATGGATAGCATTGAATCCTCCTCTTCTGACCTCCAAATCTAAGGTAAGGCACCTCCGTGAGCAACTCCTTAGCAAACCATAGAGGAAAGGGGGCCCTGGGAAATGTGCTTCCAGAAGTGATGGTGATGATGGGGAGTTGACAGCAGACAGCCTGGGATGGTCACTATTTTTACATCTCTCAGAAGTTTGCCAGTTTAGGGAAAGACACTGGAATACATTTGAATCTGCTTCTAGCTACCATTAGCAAGTTTGAATTCACAACCAGAAAAGTTTCTTAAGTGGATGAGCAAAGAGAAAAATGAGGAAATTGTATCACTTATATAGAAATAATTTGACAAACAATGAAAGATTTTGGTGATTGAAAAAAAAAAACTAAATGTGAATGAAGCATTGTTTTCCCTTAATATGAAAATATCTGATTGCTTAAAGTTTTCAGTAAGCCAGAGCATCATTAACATCCCTGGAAGCTTATGACAAATGCAATATAGCAGCCTCCACCTGACATCTACTTACAAGGATCTTTGTTTTTGTTTTGTTTTGTTTTGTTTTGTTTTGTTTTGTTTTAAGGATCTTTGTTTTAACAAGAAATCAAGAGATCTGTATAAGGTTTAAGATGCTCTGTTTTAGAGCATTTTTACTTCTTTTAAAGTGGTCTTTTGTATTTTCTATTTTTCTTTAAGAAATTTCTATTTAAGGCCACATGTTGAATTAATGCCACATATTGAAAACACATCCAATTTTGCTTTCTAATTCACACAAAATTAAATTACAACTTCTTTTTAGATTGTAAACATTGAAAGATATAATTATTTGGAAATAAGACCGTGTATCTTAAAAATTAAATAGAGCAATGATTTTTAGAAACATTAATAATTATGAAGAACCTAAGAATAAATCAATATACAATTGTGCTGGAATAATTGGACTTAAATTTGCTTGTTTTGGGAATTTTGTACCCTCCTACAATTTGCCATTAGAATGATGTGCCATGGGTAGTCACCATACCCTAAGTCTTGACCCCTGATCAAACATAATCCATAGGCTGGAGAACAATTCATCTCCCTGCAGAAGAACCACACAGCTGAGCCTTGTGTACATTATCCAAATCATTGTCAACATGAACATCCATGACTATAGAAACAAATGCTTAGTATTATAAGCCACTGAGTTTTTTACTGGTTTGTTAAAATACTGTGTAAAATCTGACTAATACAGTTTTTAAACATCTTCACATAGAGATTGACAGGTTTTATTAAAACCAATGTCATAGAAATGAACACTTGGAAGTCCATTCATAAGAAAATGCAAAAAAATAAAGAAATGTTTTTTTAAAAAAATATTTGAATTAAAAGTATAAAATTTGGGATCCCTGGGTGGCTCTGCAGTTTAGCACCTGCCTTCAGCCCAGGGCGTGATCCTGGAGTCCCAGGATCAAGTCCCACATCGGGCTCCCTGCATGGAGCCTGCTTCTCCCTCTGCCTGTGTCTCTGCCTCTCTCTCCTCTGTGTCTCTCATGAATAAATAAATAAAATCTTTAAAAAAGAATCAAGAGATAAAAGTATAAAGTTTACCCCATTATAAAAACATCTAAGATTAGAGTAGTAATGATAATTTTTATCAATAATTTAGACTTGTTAAAAATGATTAAGTCTAGATTTCATAAATAAAATTATATATATGAATGTATGTCCATATACATATATGTGCATATGTGTATAGTATATGTACATGTAAATACATATTTTTGATATGTGTATCCAATTATTTTATGAATTAAATGGGTTAATATGACTCTAGTGACTCTCCATAAAAAATTGGCATCCAGGACCAGATATAGTACTAACATAGCTTGAGGAATTTTCTTTATAATCTTTGCTTCTAAAATATACACCAATTGCTATACTTATCTGAATAGATGTTTTCTCAGTGGAGAGGTCCTAAGGGTATGAACAGAAATATTTTTTCCTACAAACCAGTATAGCCTATGAAAGTCCCATTAGCTCTATGTCCACATTCATGTGATGAATTCCAGGTATAAGATATTATCTGATCTTTTTTTTCATTTTATAATGAAATCTATTAATACCCTCGTGACATAGGTCATGTGCGACATAGGTCACAACTCTTGTGATTTCTAGAAAAAAATAATTAAATGAAACTACCAATTAATAAACATAACATAGACTGAAAAGTGAATTCATGAGTAATACCACTTGTCTCACAAGGTACTCAATCTTTTGAGAGGAAGCATATCAGAATCTTGGGGAGGGGCAATTATCAAGTTTGATCACATTCATTTAACAGTATGTGTTAAAATCTCCATTTTATTCTACAAATATTAACTAGCATTCATTTTGTCAACAATTGGCATGTCTCTAAAATATTGGTTGAGTGATTTCTCTGGCCTATTTGACAAATTAGAGGATATAAGTACACTTCAGAGATGCATGGTCAATGTGTCAAATATTTTTAGACGGTTCCTTAGGTAATTATTCCCCATATTTTATGCATAATTGATGCTGAAGAAACTTGGACGAAATTGAAACAATTTAACAGGTTTTTTCTGTACCCAAAAGAAACTAAGGGTGAAACAAATCAACCTATGTCCCAAGGACTTTAACAGAGAGCCCCATTGCATGTATCATTGAGGTATAGATTAACTACCTCATTTCCCTCTTTCCCAGGTAAAGAAAGAGCCATGGAAACTTATAAAGAAACATTTATTACCAGGAATAAAATGTTGGCTAGTCAGGTACCTGGAGATGAAAAAAACTGAGAGCTTTCAATTCCAAATGAACCCAGATGTTTCCTTATTTTTATGAATTATTTCTGGAACTGAGGGCAAATTTATGCCTGAGGTTTGTCACAGGATTCTACTGGTCTGATGTCACTTTGCTGCTATACCCACAGATACTTTTGAAGAAAGAGAATGACAACAGTATGTAAAATTCAAGGGTTACATCTGATGGACACTTTGAAAAGGGAAATAGTCAATTCACTGGCATGGGCTGCTGGTTTTAACAAATTATAGGACCTGAGAAAAACAAGATTGAAAGATTGGAGTCAGGGCAGCCCCGGTGGCTTAGCGGCTTAGCGCCACCTTCAGTCTGGGGTGTGATCCTGGAGACCCAGGATTGAGTCCCACGCTGGGCTCCCTTGTGTGGAGCCTGCTTCTGCTTCTCCCTCTGCCTGTGTCTCTTCCTCTCTCTCTCTCTCTCTCTCTCTGTCTCTGTCTCTGTCTCTTATGAATAAATAAATAAAATCTAAAAAAATAAAAAGACGAAGAAGAAGAAAAGAGATTGGAGTCAAAGTCATTTTGGAAAGGGCTAAAAAATGGGCCAGGATTGAAAATAATAGCTTCCCAGTGAATGCTAATAGAAGGTCCATTACCAAACAGAAGGATCTCAATAATTACATGATCCTATACATAGATGTCAGTCAGTTACTGGTATGGTCTGATTGTCTGTGTCTCCCTGCCCATTCATATGTTGAAACTTTGAGCCGCGAGGCAATCATATCATGAGTTTGGGTCTTTGGTAGGTCATTAGGTCATGAGGATGGAGAGCACATGAATGGGATTAGTGCCTTAAAAAGAGACCCCACAGAGCTCCCTGACCCCTTCTACCACATCCAGATACAGCAAGAAGGCATCATCTGGGAAGTAGAAAGTGAGTCCTCACTAGATGCTAAATATTTCAGTGACTTGATCTTAAACTCCACAGCCCCAAGAACTGTGAGAAATATATTTCTGTTGTTTATAAGTTGCCCAATCTAAGTTGTTTCCAATTTAGAAGTCCAAACAGACTAGGATAGTCATCTTTCCCAACTTTCCTAGTGAGACTAATAAACAAACATCATGACATCGGAGGTGGAAGTTGATGTGTAGGCTCAAGGACTTGGATTCATCTACTAAAGATGACAGGATTACTGACACATGTTCTGTGATTGAGCCATTTGATAAAAGAAGACATTATGGCTATTTCAAGCAGAAAGATATTTATTATCACAAATTAGGTAAATTAAAAATGTGTAGAAAGACCAAATGATCAAGTTCAGGCAACTCCCTATTTCGGTCTCTCAAATACCGCAGCATTTTCTAAGATCAGAAAAGCTATTGGGCAGCCCCAGTGGCTCAGCGGTTTAGCATTGCCTTCAGCCCAGGGCATGATCCTGGAGACCCAGGATCGAGTCCCATGTCGGGCTCCCTGCATGGAGCCTGCTTCTTTCTCTGCCTGTGTTTCTGCCTCTCTCTCTATCTGTTTCTCCAATAAATAAATAAAATATTTTAAAAAAGAAAAGCTATTGCTCTGACAACAGCAATCTGGAGAATCGAAAAGCTATGTCATGTCCTTCAGTTTGTGCTGCCTGGACCCACTCCAGAGAAGTGAACCCCTCTGGTCATATGTTTCTTCTCCCCACTCTCTATGCTGAGAACCATGCTATAGGAATGCATCTGATAGGGTCTTAATGGCACTTGCAACGAAAAGTTCCAAGGCAATGTGACTTAGCCTTTCCAGAAACTTCCACACAGAAAAGACCTGAGGGCACACTGAGGATGGAAATACTAAGGAAGCTCTTTCACAATAATTGCATAAATCATGTGTACATTTATGTCTATTAAATAATTTCCTTGTCTCTACTCTCTTTCTCTTTTAAAATTGTTAAATAAAACAAAACAAAAACAAAAATCCTACAGGCCCCAAATGGTGTCACTTATGTTAAGGCTCTGTGTTAACAACCAAGATTTAACACCTAACCTAAATGCAATTTCACCTCCAGAAATGTGACCTTTAACCAGCCAAACTGGAATTTCCAAACAGGGAGGCAAGCCACTGATAGACCCCTTCCATTCCCTTTAGGAGGGTGATGTCCCTAAAACAACATGTTCTTTGCTAACAATTTTCTTTTTTTCTGCTCCCTTTCTGCCTTTCAAAATCTTTCCTCTTCTGCAGCTCAATGGAGCTCCCCTCTACTTGCTAGGGGAGATGTTGCCAGATTCATGGGTCATTTAACAAAATCACTTAGATCTTCCAACTTACTGGATTGAATTTCATTTTTTAACAAAATATGTAAAGAAAACACTTTCATCTTTGTAATTTTGACAGTGGTTTAAATGATATCTAGATGGGTTTGTGACTCTTCAGGGAAGATCATGAACTCCCAGGAGGGGAGATAAATTGAAGGGATTTGGGTTCCCCCATTTTTTGGATGGAGGTGAATATGCTGTTATTTATAAAGGAAACATTTGCATTACACGAGATGGTAGCACATGGCTTATGATGTTTTAAGGAGTCAGAGTTCAAGTGTGGGGAGATGCACATTTATGATGGAAATACTCAGGGTGGCCTGGGCCAGAAATAGCCCAGCAACCATGGAGCTGGGTGATTCTGCTTGAGACTAAGCAGTGGTCATAAACAGCAGTGAGAAGTTTGCAGATCAAGAGGCCAGATCTCCCATATCCTAGTGGCAGTGCCCAAGTTCCTCTGAGGTTGTAGTGAGATGAGGCTCTATACAAGTTGTGTCTGCAGTTTGATTCTTGGATTATTTGTAGGGGCTTTGCCTGGATCCATTTCCTTCCCAACAATTTGTGAGCAATTCAATATTCTGTAATAAATCTCTCTGTTTAGTGAGCTTGACATTTGCAACCAAGAACAATCATTGATCCCCACTGAATAGTTGTCACAGCATCCCTTTTTGTTGCTAATTATAGCACTGTCCAAGTGGAGCTGCAAGAGGAGGCCAGCATGAACAGCAGGCCATGTGGCTGGAAGTGCAAGAAAATAAGCCCAGAGGAGCCACCAGCTCCTCGCCTAGCTACACTAGGTAGGAAGGTAAAACTCATACGTCCATCAGCAAAGATGGATAAGAGGCATCTTCCACAATAGCTTTAGATTGTGTGCCCTTTAAGAATCCAGCAAATGATGACAAGGGGACAGCTATGGGGAGCCGGCTATTGTCCCTGCTACATCTATGAAGAGAAGTCACACACAGATCATTCGCTCTATAGAGTATCATCTTCACAGCCTAGAAAAGAAGCAGAAAATAGACGTTATTTTTAAGTTGATGGCTTTTTGTTGTTAAAAAAATTCAACTGAGTAAATCTGAAGACCTAATTGGCTTTATTAAAAGATCCATAAATCCAGGCAGCATCCCATCTGGCAGACAAAGGAGCTCCATAGAGTAGCAAGAAGGGAATGGCTTTTAAAGGCAGAGAGAGGGCATAAAAAGGAAACAATTTATTATTGAGGAATGCATTGTTTGAGCAAGGTCACCTTCCTAAGGGGGAAGGGTCTCCCAAGGGTTACCTTCAAGAAATTCCAGTTTGGCTGGCTAAAGGTTATGTTCCTGGGGGCGCTGAAATTGCAGTTAGTTTAGGTATTAAATCTTGGTTTATTGACATGGGGCCTTAGCTTATTTGACTCCATCAGGGGCCTGTGGTTTTCCTTTTTAGCAGTATACAACTGTTGACTCAAAAGACACTGGATTATTTGCTAATTATCTGAGCAAACATAAATAAATCAACTATCCTTTTGGGATGCCATTGCTCATGACACAATTTAGCTAAAAATTTATCAAATGTTTATAGCAGCATTTTCAACAATAGGCAAATTATGGGAAGAGCCTAAATGTCCATCAACTGTTGACTGGATAAAGATGTGGTATATATATATATATATATATATATATATATATATATATATATATGATGTGATTGATTATATATATATAATGAAATATTACTCAGCCAAAAAAACAGAATGAAATCTTGCCATTTGCAACAATGTGGATGGTGCTAGAGAGTATTATGCTAAGCAAAATAAGCCAGTCAGAGAAAAACAAACACCATATTATTTCACTCATTGGAGTTTAAGAAACAAAACAGATAAACAGCTGAGGGAGAAAAAGACAGAGAGAGGGGCAAACCATAAAATAGACTCTTAATTCTAGAGAACAAACTGAGGGTTGTTGGTGGGGTGGCGGGCAGGGGGTGGGCTAAATCGGTGATGAGGATTAAGGAGGGCACTTGTGATGAGCACTGAGTATTGTATATAAGTGATAAATCACTGAATTCTACACCTGAAACTAATATTACACTGTATGTTAATTAATTGGAATTTAAATAAAAACTTGAAATACAATAAAGTAGTATTTTGATTAAAACTTTTCTCAATACAAAAAATACAAATAAAAATTAAACAATAACAAATTTTCAAGTGTTTTTACAAAGGACTTACTAGAAATATATATTCTCCTTCAAAAACAGACAATCTCTCAAGGTATAGTCCTGTGTCCAAATGCACTGCTCCCTTCATGATATGACATGCCCTCCAGGATGAAGTCCAGAAACACATAAGGACAATGAGGGCAAAGAGTCAACTAAACTTCATATGTGACAATTATCTGGCATTAATAGTAGGGACAGTGTTATAGTGCTTCCTCAATAGTAAAACGCCCCATGACTTACCTTCTTTGGGGTTTTCCTCAAATCTGAGGTGCTAAGAAAGAAAGAAATTCAATAGGCAACTGCATATAAGATACATTATATTTGCTATAAACACTGTTTCCTACTGTTTTTCCCTTTCACCTAGATTTTTGCCTATGATGGGTATGGTTCAGTCTGGAAAGTGTGAAGGTATTCAGGGAGCAGATTAAACTATTAATGTCATGCAGACAATGTTCCTTTCTTCTCTTTTATTCCTAGTTCATACTCAGCCCTGAGGATATTTATTTTTATTTTTTTTATTTATTTATGATAGGCACACAGTGAGAGAGAGAGAGAGGCAGAGACACAGGCAGAGGGAGAAGCAGGCTCCATGCACCAGGATCCCGACGTGGGATTCGATCCCGGGTCTCCAGGATCGCGCCCTGGGCCAAAGGCAGGCGCCAAACCTCTGCGCCACCCAGGGATCCCAGCCCTGAGGATATTAAAAACAAAACAACTTATCTCAGATTTTTATTTATATGCTATTTTTCAAGTTTTAAACCTTAGGTAGTCTTTCCCAAGACCTTATAATAAAATAATATGATATGATATGATATGAAATGACGCATATATTATATGTAATAATCTATATAATCTACATAGTATGTAGATTATATGTATAACATACATATATAATATAATATATAGTTATATTATATATAATTGTCATAATCATGATAAATAGATTAACTCTCCAGTTAAAAGGCAAAGTTTATCAGATTAAATCCAAAGTCAGATAGCAAACATTTTAGGATTTTTCAGCCAAAGAGCAGTTGAGGATGTATTGCAGGTACTTACATAACAAGAGAGAAAACAAATTTCCACAACTTTTTCTTAATTTCAAAATGCAATAATAGTAAATGAGTAAGAGTTTTTGTGATACAAATTTACAAATGAGAAGAATAGCATTATTTTTTGGCAGGGATAACCTTTCCTGTAAATGAGGTTCAATATATATGATCTCTATATCAAAATCTATTGGAAATCATCATCTGTTAAACTGATCTATAATAAGATTATACGCATTTCATCTTTGTAAATATCTTTTTCACACAGATAGGTACTGCCAAATGCTGATAGCCCACAAGCATGTAATATTAATTGAGCACATTCATCATTTGAAAGTCATATGTAGAATTTAGGAAAGCCTTGTTGAGATGTGTCTTTTAACATTGAAGATTAGCTTTTTCAAGTTGAAGATTAGGTGGAAGTTCCTCAACTGCACAGAATTTTGACAAATGGTAAGTTCTTTCTCATTTGCATCGAATTCAAACAGATAATTTATTCTGTGTGAATTTCTGGGAGAATGGGATCTTATTTCTTGCTTTAAATTTGACGAATTGGCAAATGCGACTAGCGGCCCGATGGAAATGACCACCTTCCTCTCTTCCCCTTAAAGTAGTTCCACACCAGAACTTGATACCTGAGAGTCAGGGCGCCTTTTGCATTACAAAAGGAGCCGTGGTCAACACTTAAATGAAAGAATATAACTGTATATACCTATAAAGCACTGGATTTGAATATCATCTACTTTTCTTGTGTCATAAAATTCATCTGCTTTTGCTTTTTCTCAATCATCTAAATGAAAAAGCAATTCTTAGTATTACAAGTCCCTCAAAAGCAGTCAGTGGGCCTGACGGAGCCCATGAGCCATAGACTTGCCATTTCTGATCTATAAAACTGTTTTTCTAGCCAGGCTGACACAATTCATACTCTCAACTATGGGTCAGGTAGGAATTATACTTCATTTACAGAAATTCAAAACAAGCACAATATTGGGACTGGCATCATATCTGGTATGCTGTATGTAATTCTCCAGTTAGAATTCAGATACCCTGCTTCTAAATGTAGTTTCCTGCCTTTGTGATAGCACCATAAGGTGCCTCTTTCTGTTTTAAAGACAGAGCTTGAAGGTACAGGTGCCTAAAGGACTTCCTTCTATCCTACTGTCTCTTCTCAAATCTTGACTTGAGTTCTATAAGCCTGAGGGAGAAAAGTGCCATGCTGTGGTGATATTCTATCACAAGAGGAAGATTCAGTGCTTTGAGGATGATATCTGTCCAATTTCACAGGGTCACCAAGAGAAAAACTGTTCATGTGTGAATTAACCACATGGATGTCCAGTCCTGCTCACAAAACCCTATTTACATGGTATAGCAAACAAATAGGTAGCTATCTTTCAGCCCCACTAATTCCCTTTAGCTGAGCACATTTGTGCAGTGCACAAGTTGTGCTACTATGCAGAGCACTCCTGAGACCCCAGCCTTTGCTTCTTAACAGATATCTCTTGATTTCATCCCTATTGCTCAGAGCCCTCAAATACAAACTCTGATCATGACCTCCATTGAGGAATAGCTTCAAACAAAAAAAAAAGGAGGGAGAAACATGGTATTTCCTTGTCATGATAAAGACTATATTCTATATTCAGTTTTGCCACGTGACTCTGTAAAGAAGTGACATGCCAACAAGAACAGAGCAATGAGAATGGTAATGTCCTGATGCCATTGAGAAGAAGATTCCAGTATGTGTTTATTAACAGGGGTGCTACCGACAGTAGTCATAGATGCAACTGTCCTGTGGTGTTTATTCTCCTTGACAAGCAATATTGGCTTTGTTGAGTGTAAAAGACTAAAGGAAACTTCATTTAAGCCAGGAAGCTCTCATATACATACCATTCCACAGTTACAGCCTACATAACCAACAGGAAGAAGGAATGTAAGAATTATTTTGACGAAAAGGACATTTTTCACTTAGGAATTCACTTCCTGCTTTTAAGAAAAAGAAGAAGAAAAAAAAAAAAAAGAAAAAGAAGGAAATCTCTCCTTACCCCAGCATCAACCACTGCTTGCAGCCAATGAGAAATCACCACAACTTCAAACTCCTGTCCTTCTCCAATGACCTGTTGTTCAAAACAACCCTCCCCAAACTTCTCCAAAGCCTAATAAAATCTGACCTTCCTTTTGCCTCTTCAGACTTGCTTGTGGTTTGCCATTGTTTACTTTGTCTGGAATTGGAATTCTGCTTTTCTCTAATAAGCTATTTTGCTAGTAAAATAGCTGGCTATTTTATTTTTAATGTTGACAAGTGCACTAATGGAAACATTAATTCAGAATTAATGATAAAATAAAAAATTCTAGGGTTTTGCTTTTTATTGTTTAATATCTGATATCATGTTCTGTTTACTCTATCTTCAGCTTCTCCTTCTGCTTTTCTCCTCAGGAGGTTGTCATGATTATCTAAAGAATCTGAAAGACAGTGATTGGTAATAGAGGTTATAGTACCATACAGTAGTACCTGGAAAAACCAGGATAAGCATGCAATCCTGTTTATACTGTACAGATCAATTCTCTGTGTGTCTGTGGTGTCTGTGTTAGTGACAGTTTAAATGACTGGACCACAGATTTTACTACCTCAATAATAGTCTGGAAGCTAATGACATTGCTGTTTTTTTTTTTGTTTTTTGCTTTTTTGTTTTGTTTTGTTTTGTTTTTTTGAGAGAGAGAGAGAAAGAGTAAGGGGTGGGGAAGGACAGAGGGAGAGGGGGAGAGAGTCTTAAACAGGCTCCACACTCAGCACAGAGCATGATACAGGGTTCAATCCCACGACTTTGATATCATGACCTGAGCTGAAATCAAGA
Source organism: Canis lupus baileyi (assembly GCF_048164855.1). Lineage (NCBI taxonomy): Eukaryota > Metazoa > Chordata > Mammalia > Carnivora > Canidae > Canis > Canis lupus. The sequence continues at coordinate 27,354,884 of NC_132849.1, read as the reverse complement.
GTCAGCTGCTTAACTGACTGAGCCACCCAGGCACCCCATCATTGCTGGTTTTTAACATCAATACATCAGTAAAGCAATCTTTCCAGGGCCCTGGTCAGGGATATGATTCTCCCACTCTATGACATCTGTAAGAAAGGGGTCCTGATTTAGTTCTTTGTTTCTTAAACCCCTGTACAATTCCTTATGTTTTCAGTATCATAGAAAGCAAAGACAAAGACAAAGAAAATACTGTCTTTGATTTGGTCTTTCATTTTTAAAAATTTTCTTCCTTCTTGTTCTTAGAAACAAGTTGATTTTAAAATTTTTATGGAAGTTTAATTAATGGACAAATAAAAGTAACAGCAAGATTAAGGAGAACAAAGTTGTAGAACTTTAATAGCCATAGAATGAGTGAAAATGTTACCTATTTTATTTATGTATTTATTAATGAAATATAATTAATTAGCATACAACATTAATTTCAGGTGTACAACATAGTGATTGAACATTTTTACACATTATGCAATGCTAACCATGGTAAGTGTAATTACCATCTGTCACCATACAAAATTATTAAATATTATTGGCTATATTCTCTATGCTGTACTGCACATCCTCATGACTTATTTACTTTATAATTGGAAGTATCATCTATTTCTTGATACAGTTTTTTTTCTCCTTGAGTGATTATAGTATGAATAAAAATGTTTCTGAATAAAAATGTATTCTGTGCACCAGTTCACAAATTGGTTTTACAAATATGTTCAAATCACGTGAACTATTTCTTTTAGATTAGATCATATGGAGAATAATCTAGGTGTTTTTTAGTTTTTCTTTTTTTTAATAAATTAATATTTTATTGGTGTTCAATTTACCAACATACAGAATAACACCCAGTGCTCATCCCGTCAAGTGCCCCCCTCAGCGCCCGTCACCCACTCACCCCCACCCCCCGCCCTCCTCCCGTTCCACCACCCCTAGTTTGTTTCCCAGAGTTAGGACTTTATGTTCTGTCTCCCTTTCTGATAATTCACACACATTTCTTCTCCCTTCCCTTATATTCCCTTTCACTATTATTTATATTCCCCAAATGAATGAGAACATACACTGTTTGTCCTTCCCCGATTGACTTACTTCACTCAGCATAATCCCCTCCAGTTCCATCCACGTTGAAGCAAATGGTGGGTATTTGTCGTTTCTAATGGCTGAGTAAATTTCCATTGTATACATAAACCACATCTTCTTTATCCATTCATCTTTCGATGGACACCGAGGCTCCTTCCACAGTTTGGCTATCGTGGCCATTGCTGCTATAAACATCGGGGTGCAGGTGTCCCGGCGTTTCATTGCAAATGAATCTTTGGGGTAAATCCCTAGCAATGCAATTGCTGGGTCGTAGGGCAGGTCTATTTTTAGCTCTTAGAGGAACCTCCACACAGTTTTCCAGAGTGGCTGCACCAGTTCACATTCCCACCAACAGTGTAAGAGGGTTCCCTTTTCTCCGCATCCTCTCCAACATTTGTGGTTTCCTGCCTTGTTAATTTTCCCCATTCTCACTAGTGTGAGGTGGTATCTCATTGGGGTTTTGATTTGTATTTCCCTGATGGCAAGTGATGCAGAGCATTTTCTCATGTGCATGTTGGCCATGTCTATGTCTTCCTCTGTGAGATTTCTCTTCATGTCTTTTGCCCATTTCATGATTGGATTGTTTGTTTCTTTGGTGTTGAGTTTAATAAGTCTTTTATAAATTTTGGAAACTAGTCCTTTATCTGATACGTCATTTGCAAATATCTTCTCCCATTCTGTAGGTTGTCTTTTAGTTTTGTTGACTGTATCCTTTGCTGTGCAAAAGCTTCTTATCTTGATGAAGTCCCAATAGTTCATTTTTGCGTTTGTTTCTTTTGCCTTCGTGGATGTATCTTGCAAGAAGTTACTGTGGCTGAGTTCAAAAAGGGTGTGGCCTGTGTTCTCCTCTAGGATTTTGATGGAATCTTGTCTCACATTTAGATCTTTCATCCATTTTGAGTTTATCTTTGTGTATGGTGAAAGAGAGTGGTCTAGTTTCATTCTTCTGCATGTGGATGTCCAATTTTCCCAGCACGATTTATTGAAGAGACTGTCTTTCTTCCAATGGATAGTCTTTCCTCCTTTATCGAATATTAGTTGACCATAAAGTTGAGGGTCCACTTCTGGGTTCTCTATTCTGTTCCATTGATCTACGTGTCTGTTTTTGTGCCAGTACCACACTGTCTTGATGACCACAGCTTTGTAGTACAACCTAAAATCTGGCATTGTGATGCCCCCAGATATGGTTTTCTTTTTTAAAATTCCCCTGGCTATTCGGGGTCTTTTCTGATTCCACACAAATCTTAAAATAATTTGTTCCAACTCTCTGAAGAAAGTCCATGGTATTTTGATAGGGATTGCACTAAACATGTAAATTGCCCTGGGTAACATTGACATTTTCACAATATTAATTCTGCCAATCCATGAACATGGAATATTCTTCCATCTCTTTGTGTCTTCCTCAATTTCTTTCAGAAGTGTTCAATAGTGTTTCGATATAGATCCTTTACCTCTTTGGTTAGGTTTATTCCTAGGTATCTTTTGCTTTTGGGTGCAATTGTAAATGGGATTGACTCCTTAATTTCTCTTTCTTCAGTCTCATTGTTAGTGTATAGAAATGCCACTGACTCCTGGGCATTGATTTTGTATCCTGCCACGCTGCCAAATTGCTGTATGAGTTCTAGCAATCTTGGGGTGGAGGCTTTTGGGTTTTCTATGTAGAGTATCATGTCATCGGCGAAGAGGGAGAGTTTGACTTCTTCTTTGCCAATTTGAATGCTTTTAATGTCTTTTGTTGTCTGATTGCTGAGGCTAGGACTTCCAATACTATGTTGAATAGCAGTGGTGAGAGTGGACATCCCTGTCTTGTTCCTGATCTTAGGGGAAAGGTTCCCAGTGCTTCCCTATTGAGAATGATATTTGCGGTGGGCTTTTCATAGATGGCTTTTAAGATGTCGAGGAAAGTTCCCTTTATCCCTACACTCTGAAGAGTTTTGATCAGGAATGGATGCTGTATTTTGTCAAATGCTTTCTCTGCATCTAGTGAGAGGATCATATGGTTCTTGTTTTTTCTCTTGCTGATATGATGAATCATATTGATTGTTTTACAAGTGTTGAACCAGCCTTGTGTCCCAGGGATAAATCCTACTTGGTCATGGTGAATAATTTTCTTAATGTACTGTTTGATCCTATTGGCTAGTATCTTGTTGAGAATTTTTGCATCCATGTTCATCAGGGATATTGGTCTTTAATTCTCCTTTTTGGTGGGGTCTTTGTCTGGTTTTGGAATTAAGGTGATGCTGGCCTCATAGAACGAATTTGGAAGTACTCCATCTCTTTCTATCTTTCCAAACAGCTTTAGTAGAATAGGTATGATTTCTTCTTTAAACGTTTGATAGAATTCCCCTGGGAAGCCATCTGGCCCTGGACTTTTGTGTCTTGGGAGGTTTTTGATGGCTGTTTCAATTTCCTCCCTGGTTATTGGCCTGTTCAGGTTTTCTATTTCTTCCTGTTCCAGTTTTGGTAGTTTGTGGCTTTCCAGGAATGCGTCCATTTCTTCTAGATTGCCTAATTCATTGGCGTATAGCTGTTCAAAATATGTTTTTAAAATCGTTTGTATTTCCTTGGTGTTGGTAGTGATCTCTCCTTTCTCATTCATGATTTTATTAATTTGAGTCTTCTCTCTCTTCTTTTTAATAAGGTTGGCTAATGGTTTATCTATCTTCTTAATTCTTTCAAAGAACCAACTCCTGGTTCTGTTGATCTGTCCACAGTTCTTCTGGTCTCGATTTCATTGAGTTCTGCTCGAATTTTATTTATTTTTTTTAAATTTTTATTTATTTATGATAGTCACAGAGAGAGAGAGAGGCGCAGAGACACAGGCAGAGGGAGAAGCAGGCTCCATGCACCGGGAGCCCGATGTGGGACTCGATCCCGGGTCTCCAGGATTGTGCCCTGGGCCAAAGGCAGGCGCCAAACCGCTGCGCCACCCAGGGATCCCGAGTTCTGCTCGAACTTTAATTAACTCTCTTCTTCTGCTGGGTGTAGGGTCCATCTGCTGTTTTTTCTCTAGCTCCTTTATGTGTAAGGTTAGCTTTTGTATTTGAGTTCTTTCCAGTTTTTGAATGGATGCTTGTATTGCGATGTATTTCCCCCTCAGGACTGCTTTTGCTGCATACCAAACATTTTGAACGGTTGTATCTTCATTCTCATTAGTTTCCATGAATCTTTTTAATTCTTCCTTAATTTCCTGGTTGACCCTTTCATCTTTTAGCAGGATGGTCCTTAACCTCCACGTGTTTGAGGTCCTTCCAAGCTTCTTGTTGTGATTTAGTTCTAATTTCAAGGCATTATGGTCTGAGAATATCCAGGGGACGATCCCAATCTTTTGGTATTGGTTCAGACCCGATTTGTGACCCAGTATGTGGTCTATTCTGGAGAAAGTTCCATGTGCCCTTGAGAAGAATGTGTATTCAGTTGAGTTTGGATGTAAAGTTCTGTAGATATCTGTGAAATCCATCTGGTCCAGTGTATCATTTAAAGCTCTCGTTTCTTTGGAGATGTTGTGCTTAGAAGACCTATCCAGGGTAGAAAGAGCTAGATTGAAGTCACCAAGTATAAGTGTATTATTATCTAAGTATTTCTTCACTTTGGTTATTAATTGGTTTAAATATTTGGCAGCTCCCACATTCGGGGCATATATATTCAGGATTGTTAAGTCCTCTTGTTGGATAGATCCTTTAAGTATGAGATAGTATCCCTCTTCATCTCTCACTACAGTCTTCGGGGTAAATTTTAGTTCATCTGATATAAGGATGGCTACGCCTGCTTTCTTTTGAGGAGCATTTGAATGGTAAATTGTTCTCCAACCTTTTATTTTCAGGCTGTAGGTATCCTTCTGTCTAAAATGAGTCTCTTGTAGACAGCAAGTAGATGGGTCCTGCTTTTTTATCCAGTCTGAAACCCTGCGCCTTTTGATGGGGTCATTAAGCCCTTTCACGTTCAGAGTTACTGTTGACAGATATGAGTTTAGTGTCATTATGATATCTATTCAGTCCTTGTTTTTGTGGATTGTTCCAGTGAACTTCTTCTTAAAGGGGAATTTTAAGAGTCCCCCTTAAAATTTCTTGCAGACCTGGTTTGGAGGTCACATATTCTTTCAGTTCCTGCCTGTCTTGGAAACTCTTTATCTCTCCTTCCATTTTGAATGAGAGCCTTGCTGGATAAAGTGTTCTTGGTTGCATGTTCTTCTCATTTAGGACCCTGATTATATCCTGCCAGCCCTTTCTGGCCTGCCAGGTCTTTGTGGATAGGTCTGCTGTTACCCTAATATTCCTCCCCGTAAAAGTCAGGGATTTCTTGTCTCTTGCTGCTTTTAGGATCTTCTCTTTATCTTTGGAATTTGCAAGCTTCACTATTAAATGTCGAGGTGTTGAACGGTTTTTATTGATTTTAGGGGGGTGGATCTCTCTATTTCCTGGCTCTGAATGCCTGTTTCCCTTCCCAGATTAGGAAAGTTTTCAGCTATGATTTGTTCAAATACATATTCTGGCCCTCTGGCCCTTTCGGCGCCCTCGGGAACCCCAATTAAACATAGGTTTTTCTTCCTCAGGCTGTCATTTATTTCCCTTAATCTGTCTTCATGGTCTTTTAATTGTTTGTCTCTTTTTCCCTCAGTTTCCCTCTTTGCCGTCAACTTGTCTTCTATGTCACTCACTCGTTCTTCCACCTCGTTAACCCTAGTCGTTAGGACTTCTAGTTTGGATTGCATCTCATTCAATTGATTTTTAATTTCTGCCTGATTGGTTCTAAATTCTGCAGTCATGAAGTCTCTTGAGTCCTTTATGCTTTTTTTCTAGAGCCACCAGTAGCTGTATAATAGTGCTTCTGAATTGGCTTTCTGACATTGAATTGTAATCCAGATTTTGTAACTCTGTGGGAGAGAGGACTGTTTCTGATTCTTTCTTTTGAGGTGAGGTTTTCCTTCTAGTCATTTTGCTCAGTGCAGAGTGGCCAAAAACAAGTTGTATTGGGAAAAGGAGAAAAAGAGAGAGAAAGAAGGAAAGAAAAGAGAAAAAGAAAAAAAGAAAAAAGGAAGAAGAAAAGGAAAAAGGAGAAGAAAAAGAGAAAGAAAAAGAAATAAAGGGGGAAAAGGGTGGGGGAAGCAATCAGAAATCAAAAAGAAAAAAAAACACGGGGGAATATCTTCTGATTGACTTCCCCTGGAACTCGTCCGTCTAGTTGGTCTTCTGGGGGAGGGGCCTGTTGTGCTGATTTTCCGGCTTTAGCAATTGGGGGAGCTGCTCTGCCCCCTGCCTGGTGCAGGGCTCAGTGGGGGTTGTTTACCCCGTGAGGCCCCAGGAGGAACAACCGCCGTGGCGGGGCCAGCTCTGCAGCCCTGGAGTCAGCCCCCGCAGTAGCTCCGGAGCTCTCCGTCTGCAGGGCCTGGAGGCTCCGGGACGGGGCCGCTGATCTGCTCAGCTCGAGGCAGGAGTGTCCTTGCCGTCCTGGGCCCTCCCGGCCTATGCCTGTCCCGGGGGGAGGCCAGATCCTGGGCTGTGTCCCGGCGCCCTGTGCTTCGGGGCCTGCGCTGTTGGATTCGTGCTCCCGGCCATGCAGCCCCCTCTGTGGAGCCGCCGCCCGAGCCCCCCAAGCTGCTCCTGGAACCGCGCAGCCCCCTCCGCGCGGAGCCTCTTCCTCTGCGGGAGCCACCGCCGAGCTGCTCCCGGGGCGGCGCAGCCCCCTCCGCGCAGAGCCGCCGCCGGGTCCCGCAGTGCGCGCTGCAGCCCTTAGGGAGCTCGGCGCACTCTCCCGGGGCGCAGGTCCCTGTTACTGTCCCCGGGAGCCCGAGGGCATCCCCGCCCTCCTGGGTCCTGCTCTAACTCCCCGCGAGCCCCTTTCCGCCCGGGAAGGTCGGTGCAGCTCCTGCGTCTCCGGGACGGGGCTCTCCTGTCCTGGGGACACTCGCCCCGGCCTCAGCCCGGCTCCTCGCGGGGCCCCTCCCCCTTGGAGGCCTTTTGTGTCTTTATTTCTTTCCCCCCCCCCGTCTTCCTACCTTGATAGAAGCGCGAACTCTTCTCACTGTAGCGTTTCAGCTGTTCTCTCTTTAAATCTCAGGCCAAATTCGTAGATTTTCAGGATGATTTGAAGGTTATCTAGGTAATGTGGTGGGGACAGGTGATTTGGGGACCCTACTCTTCCGCCATCTTGCCCCTCCTCTTGGTTTTTTTTTATACAAAAAGTTAATTTTGCTATGAAAATGTGAAAAAGAATAGACCAATGTCACCTATAAACATAAATGCATAAATAGTAAATAAAATATTAATATTTTCTTCCCCTCATATTATAAAAATATGGTGACAAGATATAGTAACTTTCAAGAATATTAGGAATTAGGAAGAATGTAAAAACACTTAGACATTAGGAAATTTATATGAACAAAATGGTGGTTTTCTTTTTTTTTTTTTTAAGATTTTATTTATTTATTCATGAGAGACACAGAGAGAGGCAGAGACATAGGCAGAGGGAGAAGCAGGCTCCATGCAGAGAGCCAGATGCGGGACTCAATCCTGGGACTTCAGGATCACACCCCAAGCTGAAGGCAGGAGGTTAACCACTGAGCCACCCAGGTGTCGCAGCGGTTTCTTTTTGTCTGATTTTAAATCACCTGGAAATAGTTAATAGAGCATGGGCAATTGTGCAGGAATTCTCTCAGCACGGTGGGGGCTGAGGGTCCTGCCAGTTATCACTGCCCCGGGAGTATACACTGCCCCCCAGATGCCGCAACCGGAGCATTAACCACAGGGACTGGGGTTCCAGCTGCGCCCTCCGCCTGTGGTCGGTTCGTGGGGGCAGGGTCTTCTTTGGGGACCGCCTCGGCAGGGCGCAAGGGCCATGGCCTGCAAGGGACTTTGTCCTTGAAAAGCTTCCTGTTTGAACAACAGTGGATGCTATCAAAGGAGGCTTCTGGGTCAGGTCTGCAAAGGAATTTGTCCACAGCATGGTCTTTGAATTCCTTCTCTGAGAAACACTCTGGGAGGTGTTTTGTTTTAAGATCGAGAATTTAAAAAAATAAAAATAAAAAATAAGATCGAGAATTAGGGACGCCTGGGTGTCTCAGTGGTTGAGGGTCTGCCTTTGGCTCAGGTCGTCATCCTGGGGTTCTGGGATGGAGTCCCCCATCAGGCTCCCTGCAGGGAGCCTGCTTCTCCCTCTATGTCTCTGCCCCCCCCCCCATGGGTAAATTAATAAAATCTTTAAAGAAAAGAAAACTTCCTTTCTTGACAACACAAACCCCAAACCTCAGTAATTCTGAAGATGAAATTTCTAGAGCAGGCCTGTAAAGAAATTTATCCACAAGATGGACTTTGAATCCTATCTCTGTGAGGTAGGCATAAAAAGGGAACCCATATCCAGGGAAATACTACTAATACTGCTACTACTAATATAACTACTACTAATACTAGTATAGCAAATACTAATACTACTAACACTAGTACTAATACTGCTGGCACTAGTACTATAATGTTACTACTGATGATAAAAATAATAAACACTAACAACTACACTGCCAATTGCCATTTAATGAAATCTTTAGGACTTACTATGTATTGAATACTGTACTAAGGACTTAGTCATCTAGTGCAATTCATCTCACAATAATCCTCTAAAGATGGGAAAGCAGAGGTCCTCAGAGCTTATATTACTCAACATACACAAAGCCTGATGCAGAACTCAATCCCAAGACCTGGGATCACAACCTGAACTGAAGGCAGATGCTCAACCACTGAGTCACCCAGGTGCCCCATTTCTTCTCATTAACTACATTCATTTAAAAAAAAAATTGGTACAACTGAAACCAGTAAAGTTACCGTACAGAAAGTTAATTGCAAGCATACACTCACATAAACACAAACATACATGCTCCCTCTAACCACTCCCCAGATCAAGGTAGAGACTTATCTCCAGCCTCCCAAAAGCTCAGTAATTCTCCTTTCCTATCAATTCCGTGCCCGCCCACCCCCCCACACCACCAGAGGGCACTACTGCTCTGTTTTTTATCCATATTGAGCAGACAGTCCGTTCTTGAACTTCATATGAATGGAATTGTACAGTGTGTACTTTTTTGATGTCTTGCTTCATTTGATCAACATGTTCTTTGAACTTCATCTAGATTGTTGGTGTGGCCATAATTTGTTCTTTTCCTGCTGAATAGCTCACTATTACATAAATACGTCACCATCAATTTTTTCTTCTTAGGAATAGTACAGAAGTCTTGTGTGCATCACAGGGAAAGTGGTCAAACGTCAGTGTGTAGCAGCCAGTCTTTAATAAAGTGCCTCCTATATTCCTGGATCATCATTGCACACATTACACAGCATGTGTCTAATAGAGAAAATATCCATGAAACTATTCTTACCATGAATCCACATGACATACTTTTATTTCTATTTTACTATATTATACTCTGTTTTATTCTATTATTCTAAGCTTTTATCATTAAAACACATAATCATGACACTAACTTCTTAGCCCACAAACAGATAAAATCCTTCATTTTAGAAAATACTGCCCTAGCTGATATTTCTCAATGTGACATTCTATCAAGACCCTAGACCAAAAAACCTGAAATGATGTTAGAGCAGGTCCCCCAAAGTGATGGTGGTAGTTTTTCCTTACTGTGAGTCATGGGTCAAGTATTAAAGAGCTAGAGAAAAGATTAAAAAGGCAACGTAAGGATTACATAAGAAAGAAGAACAGCAGTACTATGACATTTTATCCTTCTTTGGGTAAGGTTTTGATACTGGATGGTGTAAAGAAACACAATGAACACATCTGGTAGGCTTGATTGAAGCCTTGAGCAATTGGTATAGATCAAGACAAAATAATTCTATATTTAGGAGTTGTGAGCTAGTCACTGAAAAAATAGCCCTAGAACCTAATGTGGTTGTGAAAGAAACATACTGGGATTACTTTTAAGATTGTCTTCCATGTGTCTCTGTTAGGTTATTCAGTATACCTATGATGATGATGATTATGGGAATACTAAACACCGTAGTGATAATAATAAAATAAAAAATAAAATACATTATGTGTTTGATATAGTGCTAAATGCTTTACTTTGTTTGAATTGCAAACAGAACTGTTATTGTCATGTTTTCAAAGACATAGAAATTGAGACAAAGGGAAATTAAGGGCAGCCTGGGTGGTTCAGCGGTTTAGCGCTGCCTTCAGCCCTGGGCATGATCCTGGAGGCCCCAGGGATTGAGTCCCACGTCGGGCTCCCTGCACGGAGCCTGCTTCTCCCTCTGCCTGTGTCTCTGCCTTTCTCTCTCTCTCTCTGTGTGTGTGTGTCTCTCATTTTAAAAAAAAAAGGAAGTTAAGTGAACAATATCAATATCACACGTTCGTAAGCAATGAAGCTTTGTCCCCAACCCAAATGAGATGACTTCAGGGACTTCTCTGATAATGTCTCTTTGGATAGATAATGTCTGACTCTGGGTAAAGCTCTAATTTCTGAAATGAGGAAAAATCATTTGGAAGTTGGAATAGGGTACTTCCTTGAAATGTACAAAAAGTTGGGAAAGCAAAAGTTTGCCTGCTTTAGGGAAAGAGGATCAAACCGATGAATGTAATCCAAAGAGCTGCTCAGATTGTAAAGGGGAATATCCTTAACCAATACCAATATGTGTGCACAATTCTGAAGAACACAAGAACCCAGATTGGAGTTCATTTACTGGTAGATTGTGGGCATAATTTTTCCACATACTACAGGGCCTGAGGCGGGCTTGGATGGATGCCTTCTACAGAATGAAGTGGTGTATAGGACAGAGGATCACCCAGGGCTGAGTTCTCTGCATGGACGGTACCACCTCTATCTTCAGGAAAATGGTATCTGTGCTCTGAGGGTCAAAGTCCTGAGCCTGCTTACCTGTGCAGTTTGGTTGTCCCTCCACCCACATAGCTGGCTCTACTTGCATGTTGTTTTTAACTAATTCTTACAAAGAATGAGATGATTCAAAGGCATCAGGGAATATCACTAAGGATCAAATGAAAGGTATACCTGGAAGATAAAGTTCTGATGAATTCTTCATTTCAACCAGATACAATCATGCACTAAAGGAGATATTTAGCCATGCTGGGAGTGGAAGAGAGAAACAGGACCCAGGCTTCTGTTTTTTTCTCAATAGGCTTGTGCCAAACACCATCTGGCTGAGTTTAAGTGCTAGGTAAGGCAGGAGGACACAGGAATTAAATTCTGTGAGCATAGGAGAGAAAGTCTTCCCTCAGACTGAGCCCACAGCACCTTCTGCTGTGACTACATGGGAATGGGTTCAAGTGCTCATCTGCAGCTGGAAGCCCAGATGCCCCTCCCAGCTGCATTACATGTTCCTCCCAGCCCACTCTGCTGTCCAGAGCCCATATCAATGCCTGGGTCAATGCTCTGAAGAAGATCTGCCTCAGTTAGGACACAGAGTGAACCACGGAAGCCCATGCAACATGTATAATCATCAGATAGCTTCTAATAAGACTAGAAAAATAACTAGTGCATGTGAGAAAGGAAAAAAAGAGCCACAATAAGCAGTCATTTCTGCAAAGACGATTAATAATTACATACAAAGTGGGTGAATTTCATCAGTAATCAAGGAAATGCCAATTAAAATCTCACTGTTTTGCTGCTACATCACAACCAGATGGGCTATTGTTGAACAAACTGCCAATATTAAATTGTGGTGAGGCTGAAGAGCTATTGGAAATTTCACATGCTATTGGTGAAAATGCATATTGGTACATTCGTGCTGGAAAATTGTTTGTAATTATCTATAAATGATGAACATATACACACCCTGGGACTCAGTACTTTTTAACTCTAAATATACCCAACAGAATTGAGAGTATGTGTATTCAAAGAATGTCATGACAGTATTGTTTATAACAACCCTAACCTGGCAACAACCAGTTACTGATCTAGAATGGAATGAGTACCTAAATTATAATATTTGCAAATACCTTTCTCCCCTCTATTCTTTATCTGAATGATAGTTTTGAAACTTGTGATAATTTCGATGCAGCCCAAATTATCAATCTTTCATATGAGGTGCCCTTCATATCTTATCTGAGAAGCTATTTCATACCTCAAATTGGTGAATATACTACTACTTATTTTTCTAAGCTTTATCACTGTACTTTAGTTCTATAATCTAGCTGGATTGGATTCTTTGATACCATTTAAAGTAAGGGATCACATTTAATTTTTCTTTCAGTGTGAATGCCCACTTGAACCATCACACTATATTAGGAAGAACATTCCTTTGTTAGTTGTCTTAGGAGCCACATTTGTCACAAATTAAGTGTCCCAATAGATATAAATCTGTTTGTGGACTATGTTTTATTCCACTGGACTCTCTGTATATCTTTCTGGCAATAGTACGGTGTCCTAATTACTATGTCTTTAAATAAGTTTTTTTTTTTTTTATTGAGAGAAAGAGATTATGAGTAGGGTGAAGGGGGGAAGAGGGAGAGGGAAAAGCAGATCCCCACTGAGCAGGCTGCCCAACGCAGGGCTGGATCCCAGGACCCTGAGATCATGACCTGAGCCAAAGGCAGATACCTAACCGAGCCACCCAGGTGCCCCATGTCTTAATGGTCAACAGAGTATTGTCCCAACATTGTTCTTTTTCAAATTGTCTTGGCTCTTTTTAGCTCTCGTAATTCCTATACATTTTACAATTTGCTTTACAAAAAAAAAATACTGGGTTTTTATTGGGAGTACACTGAATCTACAGATCAATTTGTTGAGATAGACATATTGAGTCTTCTGATGCATGAACATGTAATATTTCTCCATTTATTTAGGTCTCCTTTACTTTCTCTTAGCAAAGTTCTATTATCTTTGGGTCTGTGTGGTGCACGGCATGTAAGAATCCATGTCCTCTCAAGTGTACATTCAGCTTACAACTTATTTCTAATTGCCAGCATAATAAATTATCCTTGAAAAATGTTTGCTCTGAATGTCTGTCTCCATTACTAAACTTCAATCTTCCATTTGGACAGGAACTTTTCAGCCTTGATAATTGCTGTGTCTTGAGCCTTAATAAAGTGGCTCCTTATGAATATTAAGTGCTCAGTCAATATTTATTCTTATATGCCATGAGTAATCCTTCAGCTACAATCATTCAGGAAGCTCATTAGGCTTTACTACCTTTCCTCTGAAACAGTAGTTTGAGGTCTTTAGATATAAAAGGAATACTAATTTCAGTGAGAGGTGTTTCCCCAGAGACAAGAACAAGAAGGACAACTGCAATCACACCTAGGAACCCTGGGACCCATGCATTATGGAGGAAGCAGCTATGCCCTGAGACACTGAAGGTTTTTGTTTAGGAAGGTAATTCCATGGTGTCCTGAATGCTCATAACAGTAATAAGTAGCAGCATCAGGTGTGCCCACATTGCTGATGATGAGAGTAAGATCTGACTTGGAGACACTGCCACTGAACCAGTTTGGGACCTGTAAGGATGGAAGTGTCGTATACCAGGACTCGAGGAATCTCACCTGGTTTCTATTGATACCAAGCAAACTTATTATGTCATCAGGATTTATTTTATGGGTGATGATGGTTCTCTCCCCTGGGAGTCAGAGAGGCTAGAGACCGCATCCTGGTATTATCCATTTGACAATCTGCAATTTCATAAGATATGCAGAAGTCAGCGCAAATACAGAACTTAATTTAATCCATGTGAATATGTGCATATATTTGAATTTTCAAAGGAAGTACTTTTGGATGATCAGATTCTTAGAGAAAGTTCTCCTCAGGCACATACCTAATGTGATAAGACCTTCTGTGACTCCCAACCCCAGCATCCATGGGAAGGATACTCAGGGTATCACTTCCCTCCCATCTTCCTCTTCTCAGGTGGGACACAGGGCAGCTGAAAGCACAACAGCTGAGACAGAGATCCCATCTTGCTCTGAGATCTGACTTGCTCTATCTAACCAGTCTCCTCTCCCAGGGATCCATTAATAGCTACTCAGCAGGATGAAGACTCTGAAGGATGACTGGGCAAAGCTGATTCACTTTGAGCAGAAACTGCACAATCAATACGCAGACACATTCTTTCTCCTTCTTTCACGTCAGCCGCAATATTGAGTGGTTGGTTGAGTGGATATGGTTGAAAACACTTGTAGTCATTTCCTCCACAGGGACAACCTAGGCCAACGTGACCTGGACACGGGCACGATGGCCCCTCCCTGCACCATTATAACTGCTGCAAATGAAGGGCCATCCTACCAGGAGGCTAGGAAGATCCTAGAGAAATGAGAACACAGTAAACAAGCAATGTATCTAGAGGTGTCAGCATAGAAGATTCAAGCATCAATCTCTTTCTGTAAGTATAATTCCAAATAAAAAAAGGAAATTGGGATATTTTTCAACTGTGTTAGTTTGCAGCTTTCTCTTAATAAAAGAAAATTCAGGTGGTCTTTCGAAACTGTCACATGCTAACCACTGTTAGTTGTTTGGAAACTCTTGCAATCTGCGCCTCACTTAGAAACAACTGCACACATTTCTGGAAAATCAGAAAAACCTGGATCTAGGCATTTATCATGAAAAATCTTGGGTCATTATAGGATTAATTGGATATTCTCATTAGGATGAAAAAAAGCCTCACAGTCTATCAACTTTTCAAATTTCACAGCTAGGTGTTCTGATTCCACAAGCTGGATTCAGAGTCTTCTGAACTCCAGGTATAAATCTATGAATTTCACCTATTTTCTGGGTCAGCACTGCTGGGCTGTACCACACACAGCACATCTGCCTCCAGATGCTGATGCCTAGAATTCTTGTCTCAACACAAAGAGAGGTTGATGCTCCTTATAAACTCTCTTTGTCCTTAAAGGTAGGTTAATTGAAGACAAATTGTAGATATCAAAGCAATACAATAAGACGTTTCTGTGGTCTTGGGGTGGGAGTGGGTAAGAAAGAGGACATAAAACTCAACCACAGAAAATTCCACAGAATTGGAGAATTTGGGGCTGGATTACAGTATATAAAGTACTTATTTATTATCCATTGAAATTCATGTTTTCCCATTGAAGGCTCAAAGGGATCCCAGAATCTACCAAATTCATTATCAGCATTTCACAAGGGGAAAAAATCTCTAGGGTTCAGAGAATGGTTTACCATGGGTCATATGATAAAGCAATGGAAATTATACTACAAGAGACAAAATATTCTAAATTATTGTTGTTTTCTTTTTAAATTTTTATTTAAATTCGATTAATTAATACATAATGTATTATTGGTTTCAGAAGTAGAGGTCAGAGATTCTTCAGTCTTATGTAACACCCTGTGCTCATTACATCACGTGCCCTCCTTCATGTCCATCACCCAGTTAACCCATTCACCCACCTTCCTTCGCTCCAGCAACCCTCAGTTTGCTTCCTAGGATTAAGAATCGCTTATGGGGTATCCCTGGGTGGCGCAGCGGTTTAGCGCCTGCCTTTAGCCCAGGGCGGGATCCTGGAGACCCAGGATCGAATCCCACGTCGGGCTCCCGGTGCATGGAGCCTGCTTCTCCCTCTGCCTGTGTCTCTGCCCCTCTCTCTATCATAAATAAATTTTTAAAAAAGTTTAAAAAAAGAATCTCTTATGTTTTGTCTCCCTCTCTGATTTCATCTTGTTTTATTTTTTCTCTTTTCTCCTATGATCCTATTTTGTTTCTTAAATTCCACATATGAGTGAGATCATATGATAATTGTCTTTTTCAGATTGACTTATTTCACTTAGCGTAATATCCTCTAGTTCCATCCACATCGTTGCAAATGGCAAGATTTTTTTTGATGACTGAGTAGTAGTCCATTGTGTGTGTGTGTGTGTGTGTGTGTGTGTGTGTGTATCACATCCATTTACCCGTTGATGGGCATCTAGGCTCTTGCTGTTTTCACTTGATTCCTATAAAATTAAAAACTCCATGTAAAGTTACTCTACTTTCTCACAGAAGAGGACACACAAGTGACTTTTGATGTACTCTTTTCTTTCTCTTAACCCTCTTATTTCTCTCTGGACTTTATAAGCAAAAGTTTCTTTTGAAGGAAAAGACGATGAGATTTAGAGGTCTCTTCTAAGCAAAACTCACTCATTTCCTAATGGGAACCTATAGTTCACTTAATATTCTTTATTTTAGATATAATACTCATATTCACTATTTTATCTTTCTTAAGTAGGCAAATACATTTATTACAAAAAAGTTTTTGAAGTAGGGAAAGAGCCTATGGAAGCCTTCTTCCTCCCAGGTAGTATAAAAGAAAGGAGAGCTAAAGATACTAAAGTCTAGTTCTTTGCTATTAAAACTTCCCCAACAGCTCTCTCTTCAGCTCAGCAGACTGTCCTTTAAAACACCCACAGCTTGGTGCACTGGAGTATGTGATAGGGGATAGGCTCCCATAGAGCAGGAACCCCAGGCTCCTCCGCCTCTGAAAGGAGGGTGGTTCTCCAGAATTCCTGATTTATGTCTGTGAGATTATAGAAAATCTATATATTGGCTTCTGCCCCCAGTTCCTAGCACAGAGCCCCTAAAGCAACTTGTAATTTAAGATATAGAAGCACTAGGAACATCTTTTATTCTGTGATGATGACTCTGAGTGGACTCCAAAATGGGCACTGGTCACCAAAGAGACCAAGCCATGATTAAAACCTTGTAATTTGCAGCCCCTTTGTCCAGAGGGGTTGGACAAAGAGATAAAAACTGATCATGCCTCTGTGAGGAAGCCTTCATTAAACCCTTATACTGTAGAGTTCACAGAGCTTCCACATTGATGAACACATCCACATTGGGAGGGAGATGCACCCCAACTCCATGGGGACAGAAACTGCTGCACTCAGGAACCCCCAGACCTCACCTTATGTATCTCCTTCCAGCTCTTCATCTCTATCATTTATCATATCCTTTAATACTGGTAAACATAGACAGGTGTTCCTCTGAGTTTTGTGAGCTCCTCTAGCAAACTAATCAACACTGAGGAGGAGGTCATTGGAACCACCTGTCTACAGTTAGTCAGGAGCAGAATTCCATTCTTTACTCCAAGGTAGAGGCTGAGACTTCTAATGAGTTAGTAATTCTTACACTGGGGCCTCCAGGCCACCTTGTAGAACCACAGGAAGCTGCTGTGGAGGATGAAGTATGGACACAGAAGCTACTTGGGAGCAGACCCAGACCCAGGAGACTCTGCTCCTTGGGAAACTCCATCATGAAACTGCTTCGGGTCGTCCACACAGCTGGTCAGGGACAGCCACCTAACTTTTATGGACTGGAGCGTCTCCTCCACTGGGTGGTTCTTTGTACCCAGCGTCTGCAAGAGTGGTGACACCTTCTCCACAGTCTGCAGGGGCATTGGCCTCCTCATAAACATATACATGGGATGGATATAGACCCAAATTTGAGGTCTTCCCTGAAACAAGCTAAAAGTCATTTTTCTTTCCCTTAACCAAGTTCAAAATTTGCACTAATATAAAAACAAAATCCTAGTGTGATGGCAAAAATAATGTTATAGACTTTTCATACCTTCAAGAAAGAGCAAAAAGAAAACCGAAACTGAGGAAATCTGGGGAGAAATTAGGAACCACTATGAAAAGGTCAGCTTCTCTGAAGGTGGATCAAGCATGAATAAAGGCACAGCAGAGGGGTAAGAGATGAAATCCTGGATAAGGGTCTGGCCCATGTGCCACAATTTGGCTCCTCTTTGGAGAGCTACCAGCTCTGGGTCCCTCTGGGGGGTCGGATTAGGCTTCGTTCTCCTGCAACTGAGCTCAACTCTCTCATGTGCCCAATCCTGATTTCTCTTTCCAGAGCCGCTGATCTCAACAACCAGTGTCTCCATGCTACCTTACAATTCCACGTGAGCCTGCTTTCCAAGGAACGATGCCTGGGACCAGTGATGTCAGTGAGTAGCACAGACCAGCTTGTCATCCTAACCTTCATAGGCAGAAGGTGTACAATTTCCAAAATGTACAAGGACAGAATGTTGTCAGAAAGAGGAATCTGTGGCAGTAGATACTTAATCACATATTAGTAGAAATTAAGTCAATGTGCAGATTCTTAGTGTATTTTGTCTCTGTAACTGCAAAACTCTAAGTCAGGGGAGCTGAAGCCTAAAGTCACTGCTTCTGACACAGGTCCTAGACCTAAGCCAGTTCAAAGTCTCAAGCTCATTGATTGAAGGGAAGGCCAGGTCTCAAATGAAGGACACTAAAGTTCTGTCATAGATATATCAAGAAAATCTTGCCTCCTTATTTTCCCTAAGGAACTCAGGGATCGGGGCCTGAGCTCAGAATGTTCCCTCTCCTCCCTAATGAGAACACTCTCTACTGGAAATACACCAGGGGGGAGGCAGTGCTCTGGTAGAGAAGAGATGTGAATATTTCTCTGGGCTTAGTGTTTAGTGTTTAAGAAATTACATGGGACAAAATTAATGGTTCATATGTAAATATTTAGGTGGCTTGGATGGTACCCAAATCATCTTTTGGAGTTGCACTGCACGATATGTTAATGCTGTGCCAATATGCATTCAATTCATACCCCTCTTACATACAAAACAAGCAGTTCTATAAGAATATCACTTAAAGATCAAAATAAGTAGTGTCCTCATGTGCTCTTTCCTTTCCATCTCTCAGGTGAATCATATTTTCCACAGAGGAAAAGTAAATAAACAAATAAATAATCTATCTCACATTCAAGCAGTGAAAGAATAATTATTCACTGACAAGAAAGCTGTAGGATTTCATTAGAACTCCTCAGGACAGAAGTTCCATCACTCACAGGAGAATCTTTGGGGTTAGAGATGCAAATTCATACACTAAGTCAAGAGTTTATAAAAATAGAGTAGGAGGTGGATTATGCTCAAGGGGAATCTCTGTCTCACTTTTCTGAAATAGACAGTGGTGACTGGGGGCCCTGCCAAAGGATTAACCTCGATATAAGAATAACCTCCTCAGTCAACAGAAGACATTCCTTCCACTTCTCCACAGGACTCAGATGAAATTCAGACATCTCTGCAAAATATATTTATTAATCATTTGAAGGAAGAAGAAAGAAAAGAAATTAGAATATTGGGAAGGAATTTAGAACTCATAAATAGAGATCAGGGCTTTGGATTATCTAGATGATTGAAGCTCACAAATGACCTTTTTCACATGGTTGAGAAGTAACTTATAAAGTCAGAAGATCAACACATTCACAGGTGTATGTTATCTACCTATAAAATAGATTATCTGTAAGACTATCCCCTAGTGGTGACAATTTACAAATATTTAGAAAAGGTGACCCATTTCAATCACAAGTCCCAAGAATCTACTCAACAGAACTGAAGTTGGGGATGCTCCCTCTGCTGGATGTCTTGATCTCAGTTCTCATGAAAAAAATAAGCTCACCTTTTATCAGAAAGAACTTCCATTTGGGCTAGTCAGGATACAGGCCTCTGTGTGTCTCTCATCTTGAGCAAAGCACTGTGGGTTTCAGCTGTCTAGCTTGATAAAATTTATAGATCAAAGTCTACAGAATGTGTAACAGCATCACACTTCCCACCCCACACACTTTGACCCCCAGATAATGGACTCATACAATTGCACCAATATGACCATCTTCCCAGGGTACAAAAATCACACACTGGCTTTCAGTTTTTTGGACCCAAATAAACAGCCTCTGGCACAGAGACAAAAGTGCAATATCTGTGGAAATTTTTGCTAATTCAGTTGACAGTGGTCAAGATTAGAGACTCTTAGAGTCCTGTTCTCCGCCTGGACCTCGTGGAGTTTCTGCTTACACACCTTACATATATTCTTCCTCTGAAGTTGTAGCGTCCAGCTATGGTAGGGTCAGTTTTATTGTCCAGGGAACAGCATAGAGTGTAAACATGCAGGAGACAAAGACTTATGTTTGGAATTAGGAATACTCTTCCTCAGTCTATAGGTAGTATAGGAAAATTTCAAAGCCTTTCTGTCAAGAAAGAACTTTTCTAAGATTTTTCTTTTTCTAGTATTTTAGGGCAAGAAATGATGAGAAAAGCAAACAAACAGAAAAGGAGACTTTAAATTTTTTCATGTTAAGTTTTGTAGGAAATAGTAATATTGTTTGAAATTCAAGCATTCTTAAGAATACTTTGTAAAAAAGAACATTTTCAACACTGATAACAGTAAACAAAACATAAGAGATGAATAATTTTCAGCCGTATTTTCACACACTGGGGTTTCACATACAATATTGTGTAATATACAATATTGTATACAATATACAATATTACACAATATTTACATTATTGTGTAATGTAAATTTTTTCCAGTATAGTTGGTACATAGTGCTAGATAATGTGATGCTTAAATTAACATCTGTAATGAAGTTTTCAAACAGGCCTTGACATTTAAAATCCTGTCTTATGTTTTCCTTTTTGTTTTTATAATTATTTTTGCATATTCAGTTGCTTATCTTTCTGAATTCATTCACTAGCAGGATTCATTAGGAGGACTGGAATTTTCAAAGGAAGATTCAGGATTGCGTTCACTAGCACTATAATTAAAGATCAAGGAGAATACACACACAAAAAAGTGAATAAATGCCAACTAGTAAAATATAGGACATGGGTTATTATACTATTAAATTTGTCATCAGCACCCGAATCCCTCCACATAATTCAGGATTTGCTTTCATTGCCATTTTTCACAGTATTTCTCCCAACTTTGGTACAAAATCTTACTCTTGGAGGATTCCCTAGAAGATTTCAGACCTAGGTTTTTATGCAGTCATGCCTGGAATTGTATGTATTCAGTTATTTTTCAAGTCAATATGATTTTGGGCTTAAATTACCTGAGATCCAATAGAACTACAAACTTTATTCTTTTAGTTTTTCCAGGATGTTGTTTGCAAGACACTGACTTTAGGTGGGAGGTCATTTGAAGTTGATATAATTCTCATAAATAACTCATATAACATAACATCAAGCTGACATATGAAGAATCATCAGGTTATATCCCTATTGTAATGAAGGGTCTCATATATACCACATGGCATGTGTGTGTCTATCAATTGATCAATCAATCAATCTTTATCTGCAGGAGAGAGAAGTATGACAGGATACACTCAAAACTGTAAAAAAAAAAAAGGGGGGGGTACCACAAATCACAATCACTGCCTGAAGCATAAAATTCTGTCTTCTTTCCTATTCTCTTCCATGTGACTATTAGTTCTCTTCCTGTAGGTGAAAGAATCTTCCTACTTGTCAGGGTTTTTTACTTTCATCTTCCCATAGAGCATAATTCACAAGGTCCCAGGGTGAGTTTATTTTAAATCATTATTAGACAGTCTTAAACCATCAGCCTGGAAACAGGAGACCCCACAGACCCTAGAACTATCTCCAGTTCTTCCCGTGATTTGGAGATCCTCCGCCATTCAGCTGCAGTTGGGAGTGTCAGCTGTTTCCCCTGGGACCTTAGCAGACAGGAATCCAAGCAGGAGGGCCTTTCACCTGCCAGAAATTGACACTGGCCACTACACCTTCAGGTCCCTGCTGGTTTCACAGAAGGGCAGGACTCTGAGCACTGTCTTCCCACAGATCCTGACTTTCTCAGTTTGATCCTTCTTCCTACTCAGGCAGTAAAGAATTTGTCTCTGTTAGCTTTCCTCCCAGCACAGAAGACCTTTTAAGCTACTACACTGGCAGGAGAGGGACCTGCACCTACCTGTGCCTCTTTCCACTCTGCCACACCCACCAGGGGATTTGCATATTGTCCCCTGGGAAGGACCTTCCCTTGAAAGTCTGAGATAAAGGTCAGCTCTAGGCTTGTCTTTACTTACTAGGGCTCCTCAGCTCAGCTTCTTAAGATGAGGTTCCTTTCTCAGCTCCTGGGGCTGCTGATGCTCTGGACCCAGGTAAGGACAGAGCGGGGATGAGGAAGGACATGGGAGCGCGGACGGTGAGCTCCCCTGGTGCTATTTCTCTCCCTGTGATTCTGTGTATGAGGGAGATTGCCCTCCAACGAGGGTATTTCATTTTTGGCCCTGTGAAAATTAAGAAGAAACTGAAAAGAATAATAAACCATGCTTTTTGAGATTTTGAAAAAGAAAGAGTCCATTTAGTGCTTTGCAATTCTTGGGTTATCCATAGAAACTGGATATATTTGGAGTATGAATCAGAACACACAAAATGATTTAGCCTAAAATATACAAAACACAAAATCATAAAATAGTTCATAATGTTTGACCTTTGTCCTTCTCTCTCCTTACCTAAGATCCAGTGGGGATATCGTCATGACACAGACCCCACTGTCCGTGTCTGTCAGCCCTGGAGAGACGGCCTCCATCTCCTGCAGGGCCAGTCAGAGCCTCCTGCACAGTGATGGAAACACCTATTTGGATTGGTACCTGCAGAAGCCAGGCCAGATTCCAAAGGACCTGATCTATAGGGTGTCCAACTGCTTCACTGGGGTGTCAGACAGGTTCAGTGGCAGCGGGTCAGGGACAGATTTCACCCTGAGAATCAGCAGAGTGGAGGCTGACAACGCTGGAGTTTATTACTGCATGCAAGGTACACAGCTTCCTCCCACAGTGGTTCAGCCCTGAACACAAACCTCTCTGTTTGGGCTGTCACCACTGCCCAATATGTTCCTTGAGTGGGGAGCAGGCACTGCAGAGTGTCTGAGTTGGCGTCAGTAGCAGATGTTGGAGAACCCAGGGCAGTAATGTGCAGCTGAGAGCTCTGGACCATGTTACAGCCCCATGAGCTGCAGCAGCCTTCGCGGGCAGAAGCAGCTCAAGAATTCAAGAATGGAGGTGATGCAAGTGCTCTCTGAGCAACAGGCTGGAGGGAGAGTTCACTTGTATCTGTCCCAACACTCTCTGCCTTGTGTGCATTGGTCAATTAAGTTTAGTCAGCCTGAGAGTCCAAAACTGGGAGCATATTTGTGACAATGCATGTTAAATGCATTTTGGAAGTAATACATTTTGCTATATTTTTAATAGGATCATTTTTGGTATCATTCAGAAATTGTTTTTAATTTTCTCACTTTCTGAACTTCTTTCACAGAGACTAATTGCTCTTTTTATGTTTGCCACATAGCATTTCATTTACGCTCCCAACAGGAAGTATGTGAGAACTACTAGAACAATTGTTAGGCCTTCCAGCACCCAAATAGACTTTCTCAGTTCATAGCACATATAAGTCCCCAATTCTATAAAGAAGATATATATGTATATATATGTATATATGTATATGTATACACACTGGAGTATTATTCAGTAATTTATTATTCATTAAAATGATGATAACTTGTTATTTGCCACAACATGGATGGACTTAGAGAGTATAATGTTAAGTGAAATAAGTCAGGCAGTGACAAACAAATGCCATATGATTTCATTCATATGTGGAAACTAAATAACAAAACAACCAAATAACAAACAATAACAAAAAACCAAAACTGAAAACAGAAACAGATCCATGAGTACAGCAATGGAGGTACAGGTCTAGGGAATGAACAAGTCACAGGGATGAAAGGGACAGTACAGGGCTCACAGTGGTGGAGTCCATTGATTATTTAATATAATCAATGGTATCGTAATAGCGTTGTATGGGGACAGATGCACTTGTGGTGACAGCATAGCACATAGACATGTCAAATCTCCTCACCTGAAATCAATGTAACTTTGTGTACCAACTGTGCTTCAAAAACGGCAACAACAACACATACACACACACACAAAACACCTAGTCCTAGAAGTTTTTTATTTCCCTCAAATACCTTTTTCTGAGAGAAGAAGGCAATTCTTGAAATTTCAAAGCACGTTCTGAGAATACAACACAATCTGAAAGACGTAGAGCATTGAATGCACTTCATATACCACAGCTAAGATACACAATGGTATGAAATTTTTTCCCAAAAGGTAACATTTTAAGACCATTTAGCCTATATATTATTTTGGAAATGACAAGTTTAGTACTACATTGCCAAAAACCCTTTCAGGCAACAGATGAATACATTTACAGAACATGATCTTATCTAAAAAGGAATTTGAATAGTATATTTTATTTAACAGGGATAGAAATTATATACTTTGAGTAGATCGCAATTAAAATGGTGCTCAGGGCACCTGGGTGACTCAGTTGGTTAGGCATCTGCCTTTGGCTTAGGTTGTGATCCCAGGACTCAGGGATCAAGATCTGCATCCAGCTCCCTGCTCTGCAGTAAGCAGAGCCTGTTTCTCCCTCTCCATCTGTCTGCCACTCTCCCTGCTTGTGTTCTCTCTCTCTCTCTCTCTCTCTGTGTGTGTGTGTGTGTGTGTGTGTGTTAAATAAATAAATAAAACCTTTTCAAAGAATTAGTGCTCAAAAATTATATCTGACACAATTTGGAGTCATGTCTATTACCTGTCATACCACAGTATGATAGAAGGAAAAGAACATTTGAATCTACAAAACAGCATCATTCTCTTTCTGGTTAATAAATAAAAGTTATTCATTGCCTTAGTTGCCTATGTCAAGATGTTGGATTGCATGTGGATGTAATCAAAATTCAGTAATTCCCATATACTACCTTCCTCCACATATGCACAGGCCCCACCATCATCAACATCTCTTTCAAGAGTGATACATTTGTTACAATTAATGAACCTACACTGCACATCCTTATCACCACAAATGTCCAGTTTACAGTATAGTTCATTCTTGGTGTTGATAATTCTATGGGTTTGGACAAATGTACAATGATTTGCATCCATTATAGTATCATACGGAATACTCTCGCTGTCTTAAAACTCCTCTGTGTTTTGCCTATTCATCTCTCTTCCCCTCTAACCCCTGACAGCCACTGAACTTTTTACTGTCTCCATGGAAGGTAGATTATGCCTTTTTGAGCTGAACAATATTTCACTGTCTGGATGCGTCATAGTTTATCCATTTGCCTTGGGAATGACATCTTGGTTACATACAAATTTTGTAATTTATGAATAAATCTCCTATATGTGACAGTGTACAGGTTTTTCTGGGAACATAAGTTTTCAACTTCTTAGGGTAAATACCAAAAAGTATGATTGCTGAATTATATGGTAAGAATATGTTTAATTCTGTAAGAAAATGCCAAACTATTTTCCAAAATAGCTGCTTCCTTTTTGCATTTCCACCAGCAGGGAATGCTAGTTTGTGTTCCTAACATCCTCACCTGTGTTTGGGGCTGTCTGTGTTCTAGATTTTCCCATTCTAATAGGTTGTGGAGTATCATATCTGATTTACATTTCCTTAATAACATGTAATGTTGAACATCTTTCCTGGGCCTGTCTGATATCTGTCTTCTCTTTTCTGATGAGGTGTCTGTTCAGATCCTTTGAACATTTTTTTAAAAGATTTTATTTATTTATTCACGAGAGACACACAGAGAAGCAGAGACATAGGCAGAGAGAGAAGCAGGCTCCATGCAGGGAGCACAATGTAGGACCCAATCCTGGGACTCCAGGACTATGCCCTGGGCCAAAGGCAAATGTCTAACTGCTGAGCCACCCAGGGATCCCCTGAACATTTTTTTAAAGATTTGTATTTATTGTTTTGAGAGATAGACGGGAACCCCAGAGGTCAGAGTGGGACTTAGACAGAATGCAAGGCTTTAGAACCTGCTTGAATTCTAGAGCTGTCTCCTCTTTCAGTGATATCTCTCTCTCTCTCTCTCTCTTTCTCTCTCTCCCCCCCCCCCCCGTATCTCATGAATGAGCAAGGAGAAGGGGTCGAGGGTAAGAGAGGGAGAAGCAAACTCCTGCTGACCAGGGAGCCTGATGTGAGGCTGGATTCCAGGACACTGAGGTCATGACCTGAGCCAAAGGCAGATGCTTAACCAACTGAGCCACCTGGCCCCTCTTCTGGCCATTTTTAAATTGAATTTTTAGTTGTTGCTGAGTTTTAAGTGTTCTTTGATAATTTTAGATAACAGTCCTTTGTCAGATGTGTTTTTGCAAATATTTTCTCCCAGTATCTGATTTGTCACCTTATACTCTGGAAATGGTCTTTCACAGAGTATTTTTTTTTTGCAATTGATTCTTCTTATTTAATGGTTTATACATATATATTACTATATCACTACATTATAAATATTTTATATTAGTATTTAAATCTAATTAGTCTGGGGATGCCTGGATAGCTCAGTGGTTCAGCGACTGCCTTTGGCTGAGGTCATAATCCTGGGGTCCTGGGATCAAGTCCCACATTGTGCTCCCTGCAGGAAGCCTGCTTCTCCCCCTCTGCCTGTGTCTCTGCCTCTCTCTGTGTGTCTCATGAAAAAAAAAAAAAACTTTAAAGAAAAACATGATTAGTTCCTTACTATTCTTATGTTTTTGGTGTTTGCTTTTAAAGACATTTTTGTGAGAAAGCCTCAAAGATACTATCTGACTGCACAGAGATCCAGGCACAGAGATATTAGGAACCCTTACTTAGGATAAGGACCTGGAAGACACACCCCTCGCCTCACTGAAATTTGCTATTTGCAATACAGATTCTTTGTTTATTTGATATAGGGAGGTCCCACTTGCCCCTTTATATAGGAGTGGTGTGGGGAGAAATGGAAGGATTTGCTGTAAGTTTACACAGTGAGATCTTACACATAAGTAACTCTAAAGGCTGAAGGGAAAACACCTTGCCAAAATAGCTAGGACACATGGAAAATCAGAGGCTGGTGGCTGAACCACATACAGGAGAAATTACTTCTGTAAAATCCTATAGCATTGTGGATTGCTGTCTGTCTCCTTGGCTTTTCTTAGTAAACATAGCACTTCATTAAAACGTCATTTCCTTTGAGGTTATTTATTTGTTATGGGGTGGATCAACTCAGTCTTTGATTTGCCAAGATATTGTATAGTTGAAGTCTTCTTCAATTCTCCCAACCTATCCGGGTACATTGCAGCATTACCTTCCTCCCAGCATGACCCTAGAGATGAGCCTGTGTATGCTCATAGGTTGTGATTAATGAAGCCTATAAAACTTAGTTACTGGGCAGCCCGGGTGGCTCAGCGGTTTAGCGCCGGCTTCAGTCCAAGGTGTGATCCTGGAGTCCCAGGATCGAGTCCCACGTCAGGCTTCCTGCATGGAGCCTGCTTCTCCCTCTGCCTGTGTCTCTGCCTCTCTCTCTCTCTCTCTCTCTCCTCTGTCTCTCATGAATAAATAAATGAAATCTAAAAAAAAAAAACCTTAGTTACTGGGATAAGAGTGGAAGAGGGAGCATGGACTGTGGACAATTTCAGGTGTTCAAGTTTGTCTCTGTTCTCTTCTGGAATCATGATCTCTCAGCCAGACTGCCTAATAAAGGGTACAAATTCTTTCTCACAATCACCTGCCCTCTCCCTGCCACTTTTGCTTATTTCCTCCTGCATTCAACATTGGAGGAGAGAGCAAAGCTCAGGCACTCTTCTAGCCTTGTCTTGGCGGAAAAATACTAGAGCTTCAGGTGACAATGCCCCAACATTTTCCTCCTGGCCTATCTGCTCCTCTGAAATATGAAATTTTTCTCTTCACTATGAGATGTATCCTGCTTTTCTTCTGCCCAGACAGTGTTCTACTGATATCATTCTATTTTTTACCAGCCTGGGAAAACTGTAGGCACCTCTGAGTTGTTCTTCAGGATTCTGACAAGTTATCATTTATCTTGATGGGAAGAGAAAGACTTTGCCTCTTTGTAAAATTTCATGGAAATGCTGAAAGTAGAAATGTTTGTTGCTTCATTCTGCGGAATCAAACAGTGGTATTTACACTTGGATGAATCTTCATAGTCATTTCAATGAAAACGTGGGGGGGCTGCACAAGGGGTTGCACACATTTTGGTGAAAGAGTTAACTGCTTAATATACAATTTTAGGGCATTGTGTCAAACCTATATAAAAAATGAAATCAACTTTTATGCAACATGCACAAAAATAATTTTTCAAATAGGTTAAACTTTTAAATAAAAAACACAAATCCTTAGACTTATGAAGAAAAAATGTACTAGAATATATTGAGATATAAGGACAGGATAGGAAAATCAAATCCAAAAAGGTATGTCTTGTTCTCATTCTCTTTTTTCTAATCATGGAAAGGGTCCTAAGAACAGTAATTTTCAAATCATCTGAAATAAAATTATTACAGCACCACAAAACAAAACAAAGTAAAACAACAACAACAAAAAGACAATCTTGAGACTTTCCACAGACATGCTTAATCAGAATCACCATGTAGTAACCACTGGGGAATAAGGGAACAGCAGTCTGAAATGACTATGTTATGTAAAGAGAAATATAAAGAGAGGAAACCAAGTATATTGGCTCTAATCTTCAAAGAAATCTTAGAAAAATGCTGGAATATAATATTTCTACTAAAAATCACCTTCTCTACAAAATCAGAGCATTACCTCCAAATGGCGGAGAGGCTGCCTACGGCAGGTAATCCCTTCAAAGGGGGAGTGTGTGAGGACTGTAGCTCTATGGGAGAAAGGCCAGTCCTGCGGACAGGAACACTTGCAGCCTTATCAGCCTAACATCAATGTTGAATGAGAAATCCACATCACGTCCACTGTCTCTGAACCCACAGGGAACCCCAGAGGTCAGAGTGGGACTTAGAATGCAAGGCTTTAGAACCTGCTTGAATTCTTAGAGCTGTCTCCTCTTTCAGGGATCCATTAATAGCTCAACAAGATGAGAACTCTGAAGGATGACTGGGCAAAGTTGATTCACTTAGAGTAGACACTGCACAGTCAGTATGTAGACATGTTCTTTCTCCATTTTCTCACTCAGCCACAGTCTTGGATATGGTTGAAAACAATTGTAGTCACTTCCTGCACAGGGACAACCTAGGCCAATGTGACCTGGACACGGACAGGATGGCCCCTCCCTGCCCTATTCTAGCTTCTGAAAATGAAGTCAGGGCCATTCTAGAGGAGATGCTGGGAAAATTCTAGAGACATGAGAACACAGTAAACAAATCCTGTATCTAGAGGTGTCAGCATAGGTGATTCAAGCAGCAATCTGGTGTCTTGTTCTTCATTTTAAAGAAATTAGAGTGTCAAGACTGAGCGAAGGAGTGTATGTCTCTCATTGCCCACTTCTTCTTTTGGCCAATGTCATGTAGAGCATGTGGAAGAGACTGTATTTCTCTAGGCACATTAAGCTTCCGCTGGTAGAGGCCAATCTGTGCTCCCAAATACTTTCTTGATCAGAGGTTACCTCAGTTATGATTTTTTTGTTGAAGTATATAGCCTACCAATTTTGCTTTTGAAACTCTCTCTCATTCCCAATTTTATCAACAAATGACCTAGGCCTAAATCACAAAACTGAATCACACACTGTTAAAATGTAATTCCAGGGAGGGAGGGGCAAGACGGCAGAAGAGTAGGGTCCCCAAGTCACCTGTCCCCACCAAATTACCTAGATAACCTTCAAATAATCCTGAAAATCTATGAATTCGGCCTGAGATTTAAAGAGAGAACAGCTGGAATGCTACAGTGAGAAGAGTTCGTGCTTCTATCAAGGTAGGAAGATGGGGAAAAAGAAATAAAGAAACAAAAGGCATCCAAGAGGGAGGGGCCCCACGAGGAGCCGGGCTGAGGCCGAGGCGAGTATCCCCAGGACAGGAGAGCCCCATCCCAAAGAAGCAGGAGCTGCACCAATCTTCCGGGACAGAAAAGGGCTCACAGGGAGTTAGAGCAGGACCCCAGGAGGACAGAGATGCCCTCAAACTCCCTGGGACACTAACTGACACCTGCGCCCGGGGGAGAGCGCACCACACCCCGCGGCCGAGCTACCTAAAGGGCTGCAGCGTGCAAGGCTGGACCTGGAGGAGCTCGGAGGGGGTCGGCAAGGCTCTGCGGAGGGGGCTGCCTGGCGGGAGTGTGAATCCAACAGCGCAGGCCCAGGAGCACAGGGCGCCAGGACACAGCCCAGGATCCAGCCTCCCCCCGGGACAGGCAGAGGCCAGGGGGTGCCCAGGACAGCAAGGACGCTACTGCCCTGAGCTGAGCAGATCAGCGGCCCCGCCCCGGAGCCTCCAGGCCTTGCAGAGGGAGAGCTCTGGAGTTACTGCGGGGGCTGACTCCAGGGCTGCAGAGCTGGCCCCGCCACTGGGGTTGTTCCTCCTGGGGCCTCACGGGGTAAACAACCCCCACTGAGCCCTGCACCAGGAAGGGGGCAGAGCAGCTCCCCCAAGTGCTAATGCCTGAAAATCAGCACAACAGGCCCCTCCCCCAGAAGACCAACTAGACGGACAAGTTCCAGGGGAAGTCAAGGGACTTAAAGTATACAGAAACAGAAGATACTACCCCGTGGTTTTTTTTTTTTCTTTTCTTTTTTTGCTTTTTGATTTCTGTTTGCTTCCTACACCCTTTTTTCTATCTCTTTTTCTACTCTTTTTTTTCCTTTTTTTCTTTTTTCTTTTTCTCTTTTCTTTCCTTCCTTATCTCCTCTCTTTTTCTCCTTTTCCCAATACAACTTGCTTTTGGCCACTCTGCACTGAGCAAAATGACTAGAAGGAAAACCTCACCTCAAAAGAAAGAATCAGAAACAGTCGTCTCTCCCACAGAGTTACAAAATTTGGATTACAATTCAATGTCAGAAAGCCAATTCACAAGCACAATTATAAAGCTACTGGTGGCTCTAGAAAAAAGCATAAAGGAATCAAGAGACTTCATGACTGCAGAATTTAGATCTAATCAGGCAGAAATAAAAAATCAATTGAATGAGATGCAATCCAAACTAGAAGTCCTAACGACTAGGGTTAACGAGGTGGAAGAACGAGTGAGTGACATAGAAGACAAGTTGATGGCAAAGAGGGAAACTGAGGGAAAAAGAGACAAACAATTAAAAGACCATGAGGATAGATTAAGGGAAATAAACGACAGCCTGAGGAAGAAAAACCTACGTTTAATTGGAGTTCCAAAGGGTGCCGAAAGGGACAGAGGGCCAGAATATGTATTTGAACAAATCATAGCTGAAAACTTTCCTAATCTGGGAAGGGAAACAGGAATTCAGAGCCAGGAAATAGAGAGATCCCCCCTAAAATCAATAAAAACCATTCAACACCTCGACATCTAATAGTTAAGCTTGCAAATTCCAAAGATAAAGAGAAGATCCTTAAAGCAGCAAGAGACAGGAAACCCCTGACTTTTATGGCGAGGAGTATTAGGGTAACAGCAGACCTCTCCACAGAGACCTGGCAGGCCAGAAAGGGCTGGCAGGATATATTCAGGGTCCTAAATGAGAAAAACATGCAACCAAGAATACTTTATCCAGCAAGGCTCTCATTCAGAATGGAAGGAGAGATAAAGAGCTTCCAAGACAGGCAGGAACTGAAAGAATATGTGACCTCCAAACCAGCTCTGCAAGAAATTTTAAGGGGGACTCTTAAAATTCCCCTTTAAGAAGAAGTCCAATGGAACAATCCACAAAAACAGGGACTGAATAGATATCATGATGACACTAAACTCATATCTTTCAATAGTAACTCTGAATGTGAATGGGCTTAATGACCCCATCAAAAGGCGCAGGGTGTCAGACTGGATAAAAAAGCAGGACCCATCTATTTGCTGTCTATAAGAGACTCATTTTGGACAGAAGGACACCTACAGCCTGAAAATAAAAGGTTGGAGAACCATTTACCATTCAAATGGTCCTAAAAAGAAAGCAGGGGTAGCCATCCTTATATCAGATAAACTAAAATTTACCCTGAAGACTGTAGTGAAAGATGAAGAGGGACACTATCTCATACTTAAAGGATCTATCCAACAAGAGGACTTAACAATCCTCAATATATATGCCCCGAATGTGGGAGCTGCCAAATATATCAATCAATTAATAACCAAAATTAAGACATACTTAGATAATAATACACTTATACTTGGTGACTTCAATCTAGTGCTTTCTACCCTCGATAGGTCTTCTAACACAACATCTCCAAAGAAACGAGAGCTTTAAATGATACACTGGACCAGATGGATTTCACAGATATCTACAGAACTTTACATCCAAACTCAACTGAATACACATTCTTCTCAAGTGCATATGGAACTTTCTCCACAATAGACCACATACTGGGTCACAGATCGGGTCTGAACCGATACCAAAAGATTGGGATTGTCCCCTGCATATTCTCAGACCATAATGCCTTGAAATTAGAACTAAATCACAACAAGAAGTTTGGAAGGACCTCAAACACGTGGAGGTTAAGGACCATCCTGCTAAAAGATGAAGGGTCAACCGGGAAATTAAGGAAGAATTGAATAGATTCATGGAAACTTATGAGAATGAAGATACAATCGTTCAAAATCTTTGGGATGCAGCAAAAGCAGTCCTGAGGGGGAAATACATACCAATACAAGCATCCATCCAAAAACTGGAAAGAACTTAAATACAAAAGCTAACCTTACACCTAAAGGAGCTAGAGAAAAAAACAGCAAATAGATCCGACACCCAGCAGAAGAAGAGAGTTAATAAAGATTCAAGCAGAACTCAATGAAATCGAGACCAGAAGAACTGTGGAACAGATCAACAAAACCAGGAGTTGGTTCTTTGAAAGAATTATGAAGACAGATAAACCATTAGCCAACCTTATTAAAAAGAAGAGAGAGAAGACTCAAATTAATAAAATCATGAATGAGAAAGGGGAGATCACTACCAACACCAAGGAAATACAAACGATTTTAAAAACATATTATGAACAGCTATACGCCAATAAATTAGGCAAGCTAGAAGAAATGGACGCATTCCTGGAAAGCCACAAACTACCAAAACTGGAACAGGAAGAAACAGAAAACCTGAACAGGCCAATAACCAGGGAGGAAATTGAAGCAGCCATCAAAAACCTCCCAAGACACAAAAGTCCAGGGCCAGATGGCTTCCCTGGGGAATTCTATCAAACGATTAAAGAAGAAACCATACCCATTCTACTAAAGCTGAAAGAGATGGAGTACTTCCAAATTCGTTCTATGAGGCCAGCATCACCGTAATTCCAAAACCAGACAAAGACCCCACCAAAAAGGAGAATTATAGACCAATATCCCTGATGAACATGGATGCAAAAATTCTCAACAAGATACTAGCCCATAGGATCCAATAGTTCATGAAGAAAATTATTCACCATGACCAAGTAGGATTTATTCCCGGGACACAAGGCTGGTTCAACACTCATAAAACAATCAGTGTGATTCATCATATCAGCAAGAGAAAAACCAAGAACCATATGATCCTCTCATTAGATGCAGAGAAAGCATTTGACAAAATACACCATCCATTCCTGATCAAAACTCTTCAGAGTGTAGGGATAGAGGGAACATTCCTCAACATCTTAAAAGCCATCTACGAAAAGCCCACAGCAAATATCATTCTCAATAGGGAAGCACTGGGAGCCTTTCCCCTAAGATCAGGAACAAGACAGGGATGTCCACTCTCACCACTGCTATTCAACATAGTACTGGAAGTCCTAGCCTCAGCAATCAGACAACAAAAAGACATTAAAGGCATTCAAATTGGCAAAGAAGAAGTCAAACTCTCCCTCTTTGCCGATGACATGATACTCTACATAGAAAACCCAAAAGCCTCCACCCCAAGATTTCTAGAACTCATACAGCAATTTGGCAGCGTGGCAGGATACAAAATCAATGCCCAGAAGTCAGTGGCATTTCTATACACTAACAATGAGACTGAAGAAAGGAAATTAAGGAGTCAATCCCATTTACAATTGCACCCAAAAGCATAAGACACCTAGGAATAAACCTAACCAAAGAGGTAAAGGATCTATACCCTAAAAGCTATAGAACACTTCTGAAAGAAATTGAGGAAGACACTAAGAGATGGAAAAATATTCCATGCTCATGGATTGGCAGAATTAATATTGTGAAAATGTCAGTGTTACCCAGGGCAATGTACACGTTTAATGCAATCCCTATCAAAATACCATGGACTTTCTTCAGAGAGTTGGAACAAATTATTTTAAGATTTGTGTGGAATCAGAAAAGACCCCGAATAGCTAGGGGAATTTTAAAAAAGAAAACCATAGCTGGGGGCATCACAATGCCAGATTTCAGGTGGTACTACAAAGCTGTGGTCATCAAGACAGTGTGGTACTGGCACAAAAACAGACACATAGATCAATGGAACAGAATAGAGAATCCAGAAGTGGACCCTCAACTTCATGGTCAACTAATATTCAATAAAGGAGGAAAGACTATCCACTGGAAGAAAGACAGTCTCTTCAATAAATCGTGCTGGGAAAATTGGACATCCACATGCAGAAGAATGAAACTAGACCACTCTCTTTCACCATACACAAACATAAACTCAAAATGGATGAAAGATCTAAATGTGAGACAAGATTCCATCAAAATCCTAGAGGAGAACACAGGCAACACCCTTTTTGAACTCAGCCATAGTAACTTCTTGCAGGATACATCCACGAAGGCAAAAGAAACAAAAGCAAAAATGAGCTATTGGGACTTCATCAAGATAAGAAGCTTTTGCATAGCAAAGGATACAGTCACCAAAATAAAAGACAACCTACAGAATGGGAGAAGATATTTGCAAATGACGT
Source organism: Canis lupus baileyi (assembly GCF_048164855.1). Classification (NCBI taxonomy): domain Eukaryota; kingdom Metazoa; phylum Chordata; class Mammalia; order Carnivora; family Canidae; genus Canis; species Canis lupus. Next base: position 27,320,274 of record NC_132849.1, on the reverse strand, counting down.
ATCAGATAAAGGGCTAGTTTTCAAGATCTATAAAGAACCTATTAAACTCCACAACAAAGGAACAAACAATCCAATCATGAAATGGGCAAAAGACACGAAGAGAAATCTCACAGAGGAAGACATAGACATGGCCAACATGCACATGAGAAAATGCTCTGCATCACTTGCCATCAGGGAAATACAAATCAAAACCCCAATGGGATACCACCTCACACCATTGAGAATGGGGAAAATTAACAAGTCAGGAAACCACAAATGTTGGAGAGGATGCGGAGAAAAGGGAACCCTCTTACACTGTTGGTGGGAATGTGAACTGGTGCAGCCACTCTGGAAAACTGTGTGGAGGTTCCTCAAAGAGTTAAAAATAGACCTGCTCTATGACCCAGCAATTGCGCTGTTGGGGATTTACCCCAAAGATATAGATGCAATGAATCGCCGGGAGACCTGCATCCCAATGTTTCTAGCAGCAATGTCCACAATAGCCAAACTGTGGAAGGAGCCTTGGTGTCCATTGAAAGATGAATGGATAAAGAATATGTGGTTTATGTATACAACGGAATATTACTCAGCTATTAGAAATGACAAATACCCACCATTTGCTTCAACGTGGATGGAACTGGAGGGTATTACGCTGAGTGAAGTAAGTCAGTCGGAGAAGGACAAACATTATATGTTCTCATTCATGTGGGGAATATAAATAATAGTGAAAGGGAATAGAAGGGAAGGGAGAAGAAATGGGTAGGAAATATCAGAAAGGGAGACAGAACATAAAGACTCCTAACTCTGGGAAACGAACTAGGCGTGGTGGAAGCGGGGGGGGGGTTTGGAGTGAATGGGTGACGGGCACCGAGGGGGGCACTTGATGGGATGAGCACTGGGTGTTATTCTGTATGTTGGCAAATTGAACACCAATAAAAAATAAATTTATTATTAAGAAAAATAAAATAAAATGTAATTCCAAATAAAGAAAGGAAATGGGGATATTTTTCAGCTCTGCTGGTTTACAGGTTTGTCATTAATAAAAGAAATTCAGGTTGACCTTTGAAACTGTGGATGTGCTAACTACTGTTAGTTGTTTGGTAGCTCTTGCAATCTGTGCCTCAGCTGGAAACAACTGCTCGAATTTCTGGAACACCAGAAAAACCTAGATTTAGGTATTAGTCACAAAGTATCTTGGGTTATAATGGGAGTAACTGTATTTTCTCATGAGGATGCAAAAAAAGAAAAAAACCCACTGCCTTGAATTTTCTAAATTTAACTGTCAGTATTATGATTTCACATCCTGGACTCAGAGAGTTTCCTGAGCTCTAGGCATGAGTGTGTGCATCTCACCTATCTTTGCTGGGTCAGCAGTGCTGGGTGCGTTCATACACCACACACATCACATCTGCTTCCTGAGGCTGATGCCTAGTATTCTTGTCTCAGCACAAGGCGGGGCTTGACTCTCATAATAACCTCCCCTTATCCTTAAAGTTGGGTCAGTTGTAGACAAAGTGTATATATCAAAGCAATACGAGTACCCTTTTCTGTACTACTGGAGTGGCAGTGGGTAGGAAGGAGGATATAAAGCCCCACCATAGAAAATGGAGAATTGGGGGCTCTGATACAGTACTTAAGGGACTTATAGTTGCTGTCCATTGAAAGTCATGTTTTCCCAATGGGGGCAGAAAAGGATCCTAGAAAGTACTGAATTCACTCTCCTCATTTCACAAGGGAAAAAGAAATCTCTAAGGTTCACAGAGTGGCTTACCATGGGTCATTTGGTAAAGCAACAGAATTTGGACTGCAAGAGACAGATTCTTCTAAATGATGTTGTTTTCCCATAAAATTAAAGAGAGTCCATGTAGTTTCCCTGTTTTCTCACCGAAGATGACCTACATCCACTTTTGATCATTCCTTTTCTTTCTCTTAACTGGACTTTAGAATCAGAAGTTTATTTCAAGGAAAAAGGGAAGAGGCTCAGAGAGTTCCCTTTGAAACAGAACTCACTCATTTTCTCCCAAGACCTATGTAGCTCAATTAATATTCTTCATTTTAGATATAACACTCATATTCCCTAGTTGATTTTTCTTAAATAGGCAAATACATTTATACCAAAAAGCCCTCACAGTGAACAAGTGGCATGAGACAGCCTTCTTCCTCCCGGGCAGTCCGAAAGGAAAGAAGGCTAAAGATGCCAAGGCCAGGTTTCTGCTATAAAAAATTCCCCAACAATTCTCTCTTCCCCTTAGCTGGATGTCTTGATCTCAGTTCTCACCAAAAACAAGCTCATCTTTTATCAGAAAGAACTTCCATTTGGACTAGTCAGGACACAGGCTTCTGTGTGTCTTTCATGTTGGCCAAAGAACTGTGAGTTTGAGCTGTCTGGCTTGATAAAATCTGTAGATCAAAGTCTACCTAAGGTGTAACAGCAACACGCTCCACAACCTACAAACTGTGACCTTACAGTAAGGGGCTCACATAGTTGTGCCACCAAGATGTTACCAAGGCACACAAATCACACACTGGTTTCCAGTTTTATGGATCGGAATGAACAGCTTCTGGCACAGAGACAAAATTGCAATAAGACCTACCTGCTTTAAGTCCTGGCTTCTTCAGGTGATGGAGGTCAGGATTAGAGACTCCTAGAGTCCTGTTCCCTACCTGGACCTCAGAGAGGTTCTTCCTATACCCCTTACAAATGCTTCTTATTTCTGTGTAGTGTGGAGTGACAAGCTTTGATGGGGTCAGTTTTATTGTCCAGGGAACAACAGTTTGGAAACAAGTAGGAAATAAAGATTCTTGTTAAGAATTAGGAATACTCTTCTTCAGTGTGCAGGTAGTATAGGAAAATTTCAAAGCATTTTCTGTTAAGAAGAATTTTAAATATTTTGCTTTTTCTAGATATTTTAGGGCAAGAAATTAGGATTTAAGCAACCCAAATGAAGAGGGGACTTACAAAGTCTTCATGTGATTTTTCATAGCAAAGAGTAATCTTGTTACAAATTCAAGCATTCTGAAGAACACTTTGGTTTTTTTAAATAATAAATTAATTTTTTATTGGTGTTCAATTTACCAACATACAGAATAACACCCAGTGCTCATCCTGTCAAGTGCCCCCCTCAGTGCCCGTCACCCATTCACCCCCACCCCCCGCCCTCCTCCCCTTCCACCACCCCTATGAAGAACACTTTGTAAAAAACATTTTTAAAACTGGTACAGAGTAAAAGAAACATGACAGAAGAAGAATTTCTCAGCCATATTCTACAAATTTTGTGGAATTCCACATTTTGTGTGGAATATGGCTGAGAAATTCACATGCAATAACATGTAATGTGATTCCTTTTATTTTAGTATACTTTAAACTGTGTTGCATAATGTGATTCTTAATTTAACATCTGTAATGATTAGTTTTGACGCTCATCTTAAGATTTATATTATCTTGTATTCTCCTTTTTGTTTTTGTCCTAATTTTTTTCATTTTAAGGGACTTATCTTTCTGAATCATTCACTAGCATGATTCATTAGAAGGGCTGGCACTTTCAAGAGGAAGATTCACAACTGCATTGGCTAGCTTATAAGATGCATCAATGAAGAAAATACATGAAAAAAAGTAAATAAAATGACAACTATTAAAACATGGGACATGGGCTATTGTACACATGCTTCTATCACAATTTTTCATCACTAACCAAGTCCCTCCACAGAGTTCCAGATTCACTTTCAGTTCCATTTTTACACAAAAGCTCTTCCATTCTTACTACAAGATCTTACTCTTGGAAGATTTCCTAGAAGATACAGAGACTGAGCTTTTCTGCATAATCATACCTGGAATTGTAAGTATTCAGTTATTTTTCAATTCAGTATGACTTTGGCTTTAATTTACTTGAGATCTAACAGAACTACAGACTCTATTCTCAGGTTTTCTAGGATTTTGTTTGCAGGGCAGTGACAATTTGTTGTGAAGTTATTTGAAGTTGACACAATTCTCACAAAGGATCAATATGACATATTACGGGAAGACACGTGAACAATCATATGTTCCTATTTTATGTCCCTATTTTAATGAAAGATGATTGGTAAACGGATGCCCCTAGCAGCTCTGACCCTGCACCCCGTTCCATAGTGACTGACTTCCACTGAAGACCCAAGAAAATGTCAGCCATAGGTACAGGTGATGCCTAGACATTAAAACAGTTACCCCAGTTTTTGCCATTCTTACATACAAAATCTCTTCTAAATGCAGGCTCATGGCTGTTGATGCCAAACATAAAAGCCAAGGGAGAAACATAGCTTCTCACACAGAGCTAAGAAGAAACCAGAACCCCAGACAGAAACTGGTTATACATGATGAGGAAGCCTCTGTATGGAAAAGGGTTTCCTGAGCATGAAGACGAAAAAGATAATGTAAAATAAAATGCTATAAAATGAAACATTGTTCATTCTGTCCCATCCTCTTAAGCAGTGCTTCCATTAAGAAATCTTTTTGATGCTATGGGATGAGTGAGTGTGTGTCTGTGTATGTGTGTGCGTGTAGACAAATCACCTATACACCACATGGGGGAGTGTGTGTTTCTATCTATCTTTCTATCTATACTTGGGGAGAAGGAGAGAGAAGTATGACAGGATACACACCAGACTGTAAAAAATGGTTACCACAAATATACTCACTGCAAGAAGCATAAAATTTTGTCTTTGTCCTATTCTCTTCAACAGGACTATTAGTTCTCTACCTATAAGAGAGAGATTCTTTTCTACTTGAAAAGGACTTTTTATTTTCATCTTCTCATAGAGTAAAATTAACAACATCCCAGGGTGAGTTTAATTCATTATTAAATTATTATTCAGTTGTCTAAAACTAATAACTTGGAAACAGCAGATCCCATCGACCCTAAAACTATTTCTATTTCATCCTGTGATTTGGGGATCCTGTGCCACTCAGCTGGAGTGGAAGTGGGAGCTATTTCCCCCGGGACCTTAGCAGACAGGAATCCACCAGGAGGGCCATTCACCTGCCAGAAATTGACACTGGCCACTACACCTTCACGTCTCTGCTGGTTTCACAGAAGGGCAGGACTCTGAGCACTGTCTTCCCACAGATCCTGACTTTACCCTTCGATCCTCCTTCCTACTCAGGCAGTAAAGAATTTGTCTCTGTTAGCTTTCCTCCCAGCACAGAAGACCTTTTAAGCTACTACACTGGCAGGAGAGGGACCTGCACCTGCCTGTGCCTCTTTCCACTCTGCCACACCCACCAGGGGATTTGCATATTGTTCCCTGGGGAGGACCTTCCCTTGAAAGTCTGAGATAAAGGTCAGCTCTAGGCTTGTCTTTACTTACTAGGGCTCCTCAGCTCAGCTTCTCAAGATGAGGTTCCCTTCTCAGCTCCTGGGGCTGCTGATGCTCTGGATCCCAGGTAAGGACAGGGCGGGGATGGGGAAAGACATGGGGGCGTGGATGGTCAGCTCCCCTGGTGCTGTTTCTCTCCCTGTGTATTCTGTGCATGGGGGAGATTGCCCTCCAATGAGGGGAATTTAATTTTTAGACCTATGAAAATTAAGAAGAAACTGAAAAGAATAATAAACTGTGCTTTTTGAGATTTTGAAAAAGAAAGAGTCTATTTAGCCCTTTGCAATTTTGGAGTTATCCATAGAAACTAGATATATTTGGAGTATGAATCATAAATCAAAATGATTTAGCCTAAAATATATAAAACACAAAATCATAAAATAGCTCATAATGTTTGACCTTTGTCCTTGTCTCTCCTTACCTAGGATCCAGCGGAGATATCGTCATGACACAGACTCCACTGTCCCTGTCTGTCAGCCCTGGAGAGACGGCCTCCATCTCCTGCAGGGCCAATCAGAGCCTCCTGCACAGTAATGGGAACACCTATTTGGATTGGTACATGCAGAAGCCAGGCCAGTCTCCACAGGGCCTGATCTATAGGGTGTCCAACCACTTCACTGGCGTGTCAGACAGGTTCAGTGGCAGCGGGTCAGGGACAGATTTCACCCTGAAGATCAGCAGAGTGGAGGCTGACGATGCTGGAGTTTATTACTGCGGGCAAGGTACACACTCTCCTCCCACAGTGGTTCAGCCCTGAACACAAACCTCTCTGGCCCGTCACCAGTCTGTAAATGTGTTCCTTGAGTGGGGAGCAGGTGCCGCAGAGTGTCTGAGTTGGCGTCAGTGGCAGATGCTGGAGAACCCAGGGCAGTAATGTGCAGCTGAGAGCTCTGGACCATGTTACAGCCCCATGAGCTGCAGCAGCCTTCGTGGGGCAGAAGCAGCTCAAGAACGGAGGTGATGCAAGTGCTCTCTGAGCAACAGGCTGGAGGGAGAGCTCACTTGTATCTCATCCCGACCCTCCCTGCCTTGTGTGCTTCGGTCAACTACATTTAGTCAGCCCGAGAATCAGAATATTGAGGCATATTTGTAACATTGGAAGTTGAATACATTTTGGAGCAAAGAAATGTGGCTATATTTCCAAAAGGATAATACTTGGGTATCATTCAGAATTTATTAGTGCTTATTTTCACACTCTCTTAACTTCTCCTTTTCCAGTTACAATAATTACTCCATTATCATGTTCTCTGGATAGCATTCCACACTTGCTATTCCCTCAGGAAAAATGACTGAGAATGATGAATAAAATACATTATTTTTATAGAACATGGTGTTACCTGAAAAGGAATCAGAATTGCATGCTTTCTTGAAAATGGATAGAAATGATATGCTTTGAGTAGATCTCAATTAAAAGAGTGCTTAATGGTCCGTCGCTGCATAACGTGGGGTGGAGGTGGGGGTGGGGTGCGTGTGAGGTCATCGCGTGGGCGGGCGGTTTGACTAGGATGAAGATGGAACCGAAGTCCCCAACGCAGGCAGTGGACGCCGGCCTGCCAAGACTGGAAGATGGCAGTGAATGTCTACTCAACGTCAGTCACCAGTGAAAACAGAAGTCGACATGACATGCTGGCCTGGATCAATGAGTCCCTGCGGCTGAATCTGACAAAGCTCGAACAGCTGTGCTCAGGTGCGGCCTACTGTCAGTTTATGGACATCCTGTTCCCTGGCTGCATTGCCTTGAAGAAAGTGAAATTTCGGGCTAAGCTAGAGCATGAATACATCCAGAACTTCAAAATACTACAAGCAGGCTTTAAGAGAATGGGTGTTGACAAAATCATTCCTGTGGACAAATTAGTAAAAGGGAAGTTTCAAGACAATTTTGAATTTGTTCAGTGGTTCAGGAAGTTTTTTGATGCCAACTATGATGGGACAGACTATGACCCAGTAGCTGCCAGACAAGGCCAAGAAACTGCAGTGGCTCCCTCCCTCGTTACTCCAGCTCTGAACAAACTGAAGAAACCCCTCAGCCCTAGCCGGTCGGCTCCCCAGAGGCCCACTGCGACACACAGAACTACCACAACCCTTAAGGCTGGCCAGTGTGGGGTGCAAAAGAATCCTGTTGTGGGCATGGGCAAGGGGGATGGCCAAGCGGCTGTGTTGATTCAGCAGGTCAACGTTTTGAAACTCACCATCAAAGACTTGGAAAAAGAAAGAGATTTCTACTTTGGAAAGCTAAGGAACATTGACTTGATCTGCCAGGAGAATGAGGGAGAAAACAATCTTGTACTGCAGAGGATCGTGGATATTCTCTATGCCACACACCAAGGCTTTGTGATACCTGCTGAAGGGGGTCCGCAGGAGGAACAGGAGGAGTATTAACAGCCTGGACCAGCAGAGCAACATCTGAATGCTTCTCTCCAAATCATGTTCTTAACTGTAAAATACCCTCTTTTATTATCCTTAGAATACTCACTGGTTTCTTTTCCTCAGCAAATAGTACCTCTTCTTAAAGGGCGCTTTACAGAAGTGTCACCCCTTTCCCCATGAGTTTGAGTTAGGAGCTTTTACCCTGTAGCAGAGCAGTATTATCATCTAGTTGGGTCACCTGGGGAACAGAGAGACTGACCATGGGACTCACTATGTGGACGCTGGTAACACTGCTGGAGAAGGTGCTTATATGTCACACACTGAGGTGGAGTCCCCAGTAGAGAAATGTGAAGACTGAATGTTAAGCTGGTATGAAATCTCAGCAGAGAACGTTTAAATAAATAAGTGCCTTAAGAGAATTTAAAATATCTCTTCCATATCTCAAAATATAAACTGAAACATGACCAGAGATTTTAGGTGTTTGACATGGTGTCTGGGAAGGAAGGGCTAGGCCTCTGGAGCTTTGGAATCTGCTGTGCACTGGCCTGCAGGGCTGCTTGAATCCTCAGAGCCCTAGACCTTGACCCAAAAGGGAAGTTTAAAAAGTAGCTCCGAAAAGCCATTTAGTGTCCTTGACCAATCATATCCCTGCTTTAAGAAGCAAGAGGGGTTGTTGTCTGGATGAATAGAGGGCATGTTTCAGCCCAGAGATGTTTGAGTTGAAGTGCTTGAATTTCATTGAACAATTCTCTGATGATTTTTCCAATTATCCCTGAAATTTCTATGTATTGTGCTTTTTGAGAAATGAGGTGGGTCCAGTTTTTAACAGCTACTTTGGGGAACTTGCTGACATCTCTGGGATTTGAGTGGGGGTCATGTCCCATTTTACTGTCTTTTAAGTTTACACTGAACATGTTTTTCTTCTCTGCTCCTCTTGTCCACTGAGGACTCCTCTTTGGCTCCTTAAAGTTTGCTGCCTAGAGTGTAAGTTCAGCAGGCAGGTGCTCATGCTGCAAGTTCTTTCTGAACCTCTGGCAAACAGAGTGACCAGTGAAGGCCATCGCTACCATGGAATCTGCAAGATTGGGTGTTGTTGGTACTGCTGTCCCATCACCCTCCACCTTTATCTGAATACTTTGCCAGTGCACTAATCTCTTTGGAGATAAAATTTGTTAGCGTGTTACTAAATGTTAATTTTCTTTTCCAGAAGGTACATACAGTACTGTGTCTGAATTATTAATTTTTAAAATAGTTCATTCCTTTACTCTTCCTCAATTGCTTTGCCCTAGACTATTCAGTTCCTTTGTTTAGCAGAATTCTGCAAAATGTGTGTCACCCACTACTGAGATTGTTCAACCCCTGATATATTTGTACTGATTTGTTCCTGGTGGTAGCTTGTCCTAAAATGTGTGTAGAAAGCAGATATTTTATGATAATATTGTTGTGTTGGGTGTGCTCTGTGTGGAATTCAGAGGAGAACTCAGCTTCAGTGATTAACAATGCCAAAAAATGCAGGTAACTAGCCATTGTTCAAGTAACAGTGGTGCTATTTGTCTCTTGTGGCCTTTTAGACTTTTGTTGCCCTAAAATTCCATTTTATTGGGAACCCATTTTCCACATGGTCTTTCTTGAGAGGGTTTGGTTTTTTTTTTTCCTTACTTGACACAGTTTCTAAATAAAATTCTGTATTTCGAAAGAAATAAAATAAAATAAAATAGTGCTCAAAAATTATCTCTGACCCAATTTAGGGTCATGTCAATTACATGGTGTGATAGAAATAAAAGAATGATTCAGTCTACAGAACAACATGATCCTGTTCCAGGTTGAGTAATAAAGTTCATTTATTTCCTAAAATTGCTTATCCCAAAATATTAGAACCATGGTATATGTAATCAGAATTCAGATAATTCCATATACTACCTTCATCCACATATGCACAGCCCCCCATCATCATCAACATCCTTTCCTGAGTAATATTTTTGTTACAACCAATAAACCTACACTGATGCATCATTATCATCCCAAATGTCCAGTTTACAGTATAGTTCACTCTAGGTGTTGATAATTCTATGGGTTTGGACAAATGTACAATGTCCAAAAACTCTTCTGTGTTTTGCCTATTCCCCTCTAACCCCTGACAACCACTGAACTTTTTGCTGTCTCCATGGAAGGTAGATTATGCCTTTTTGAGCCGAATAATATCTCATTGTCTGGACGCATCATGGTTTATTTATCCATTTGCCTTGGGACCGACATCTTGGTTACATACAAGTTTTACAAATTATGAGTAAATCTACTATGTACATTGGTGTGCAAGTTTTTTCTATGGACATAACTTCCTTGGGTAAATACCAAAAAGTCTGATCGCTGAATTGTGTGATAAGAGTACATTTAGTTCTGTAAGAAAATGCCAAATTGTTTTTTCAAAATGGCTGCTCCTTTTTTGCATTTCCACCAGCAGGGAATACTACTTTGTGTTCCTCAACATCCTCATCAGCATTTGGAGCTGTCTGTGTTCTGGATTTTGGCCACTACAATAGGTGTGTAGTAGCATCTCTGATTAAAATTTCTTTAATGACACATAATGTTGAACATCTTTCATATGCCTGTTTGATATCCATCTTCTATTTTCTGATGAGGTATCTGTTCAGCTCTTTGCCCATTTTTTAATTGGATTGTTTCTTATTGTTGAGTTTTAAGTGTTCTTTGTAAACGTTAAATAATAGTCCTTGGTCAGATGTGGCTTTTTTCATAGAACATTTTTTTTGTTTTATTTAAATTCAATTTGCCAACATATAGTATAACACCCAGTGCTCATGTGCCCCCCTTAATGCCTGTCACCCAGTTACCCCCTCCCTGCACCCACCTCCCCTTCTCAGATGTGTTTTTGCAAATATTTTCTCTCAGTCTGAGACTAATCTCCTTATACCCTGGAGAATATCTGTCACAGAATAATTTGTTTTTTTGCAACCAGATTTTCTTATTTCATACATTAATATAGGATATATTATTAAATCACTAATTAAAAAATTTTATGTTTGTATTTATAGCTTCCACCTATTCCTTTTTTTATTTTTTGCTTTTAAAAACATTTTCGTGAGAAAACATCAAAGATTTTATCTGACTCCACAGAGATTCCATGCACAGAGATTTAAGAACCTTTAATAGAAACAGGACCTGGGAGACCTGTCCCTTGCCCCACTGAAATTTACGATCTGCAATACAAATTTTTTCTGCTTGTCTGACACAGGGAGATCCCACCTGTACCTTTCTATGGAGCAGAGCTGGAGTCATGGAGGAGTTCTGCTGTCAGTTTACATGGTGAGATCTTACTCCATACATAACACTAAGTTCTAGAGAGAAGGCACTTCCAAAATGGTTGGGATACATGGAAAATTTAGGGCTGGTGGCTGGACCACCTTACAGGAGAAGTGACTTCTGTAAACCCTATTGTGTCATGAATTGCTGCCTCTTCTCCTTGGCTCTTCTTAGTAAATATATCACTTCATTGAAATGTCATTTCCTTTTTGATTATTTATTTTGTATGTGTTTGATCAACTAAGTCTTTTATTTGTCAAAGTATTGTAGAGTTCCTTTTCATTCCTTCCAACCTATCTGGGTACATTGTATCATTACCTTCCCCCAGAATCACCCCAGAATTGAACCTGATTATGCTCATAGGTTGTGATTTATGAATCCTTGAGAACTTATTATTGGGATAAGAGTGGAAGAGACAGTGTGGGCTGTGGACAATCTAAGATGTTCAAGTTTGTCTCCACGTTCTTTTCTGGAATCCTCTTAATGATCAATCAACTAGACTGCCTAATAAAGAGCAAACTCTTTCCCCCAATCGCCTGCTCTCTCCCTTCCACTTCTGCTTGTTTCCTCTCCATCTAGTGTTGGAGGAGAGAGCAAAGCTCAGGCATTGTTGCAGCCTGGTCCTGACAGAAAAGTACTAGAGCTTCTGGTGGCAGTGTACCAGCACTTTTGTCCTGGCCTGTCTGCTTCTTTGAATCTTTTATTTTCTCTTCTCTCTGAAGACCCATCCTGCTCTCCTCTGCCCAGATGATGTTCCACTGGTACTGTTATATTTTCATCAGCCAGAAAAATCTATGGGTACATCTGAGTTGCTCTTCAGGCTTCTGATAAGTTATCATTTATCTTGATGGGAAGAAAATTTTGTCTCATTCCTAAGTTTCAAGGAAACGCTGAAAGTAAAAACTTTTGTTGCTTAATTCTATTGAGTCAAACAGTCAAACTTGGATGAATTGTTGTAGTCATTTCACTGCAGGTGTGTATGTGTACATGGGTGTGCACACACTAGATAAAGATTAACTACTTCATAAATAATTGTAAGGAACTGTGTCATTCCTATATAGGAAAAATGAAATCAACTTTCTACAATGCCCACAAAAGTCATTTATCAAATAAGTAACACTTTTTTTAAAGACATATTTATTTTGGAGAGTGGGGGAGGAAGAGGCAGAGGGAAAGGAAGAGAGAGTAACATGTAGACCCCATTCTCTGGGTAGGACCCCATGCAGGGCTTCATCTCAAAACCCTGAGATCACCACCCAAGCCAAAACCAGTTAGAAATTAAACAAATGTATCACTCAGGCACTCCTCTACAAAAACTATAAACTTACAAAGTATGTAGTAGAATATATTGAGATAGGAGTACAAGGTAGGAACATCGTACCCAGGAAAGCATGTCTTGTGCTCATTCTCTTTTCTTCTGGCATGGAAAGGGTCCTAAGAGCAGTTATGTCAAATCAACCCTCCCAAATTACAATTATTAGGGCACTGCAAAATGAAAAAACAATCTTGAGACCAACACACATATTTAATAAGAATCACCATGGGATAACCACTGGGGAATAAGGAAGTTGCAATGAATAACTTGGACGTTCCTTTTGGAAAGAGAAATATAATAGGAAAACATCAAGCATGTTGACTCTAATCTTCAAATAAAACATAGAAAACAGCATTTGTAATAAAAATCACCATCTTAAGAAAATCAGAGCATTGCCTCCAAAACCTGGGGAAGCAACCTAGGGCAGCTAGTGGCCCTCAGAGAGGGAGTGTGTGAGGACTGCAGCACAGTGGGAGAAACATCAGTCCTACAGACAGGAAGACTTGCAGCCATATCAGCCTGACATCTGGGCTGGGTGAGGTATCTGCAGCATGTCCGCTGTCCCTGAATCCACAGGGGACTCCAGAGGTCAGAGTGGGAGGTTAGATAAGATGCAAGGCTTTAAAACCTGCTTGAATTCTTAAAGCTGTCTCCTCTCCCAAAAATTCATTAATAGCACCTCAGCAAGGTAAGGACTCTGAAGGATGCCTGGGCAAAGCAGATGCACTGGGAGCAGAAACTGTGTGGTCAGTACCCAGACATGTTCTTTTTCCTTCTTTCACCTCAGCCACAGTATTGCATATGGTTGAAAACAATTGTAGTCATTTCCTCCACAGGGACAACCTAGGCCAACATGACCTGGACACAGACACAATGGCCCCTCCCTGCCCCATTCTAGCTGCTACAAATGAACTCAGGGCCATCCTACTGGGAGGCTGGGAGGATCCTAGAGACAAGAGAATACAATGAACAAGAAATGTATCCAGAGGTGTCATAATAGAAAATTCAAGCAACAGTCTAGTGCCTTGGTCCTTATGGTAAAGAAATAAGAGTGTCAAGCATGAGTAAGGAGTGTGAGTCTCATTTGCATAGAAACACAGCCCACTGCTTTCGTTGGCTCCTATCATGGGGAGTATGTGGAAGAGGCTGTATTTCCCCAGGCACACTAAGCTTCCACTCATAGAGGCCAGTCCGTGCTCCCGAATACGTTCTCCAGTGAAGGTACCTCACGTATGATTTTCCTGTTGAACTATATATTCTAATGATTTTGTTTTCAAAATTGTCTCTCATTCCCTCATTCACTATTTCAACAACAAAGAAAACAACATTCCTAGACTGGAAATGTGAACTATGACACTATGTAAATACAATTCCAAATTAAAAAAGGAAGTTGGGATATTTTTCAACTGTGTTGGTTTGCAGCTTTCTCTTAATAAAACAAAATTCAAATAGCCTTTTTGAAACAGTGGACCTGCTAAACACTGTTAGTTGTTTAGAGAATCTTGCAATCTGTGCTTCAGTTAGAAACCACTGCTTGCTGAGTGAAGTAAGTCAGTCGGAGAAGGACAAACATTATATGTTCTCATTCATTTGGGGAATATAAATAATAGTGAAAGGGAATATAAGGGAAGGGAGAAGAAATGTGTGGGAAATATCAGAAAGGGAGACAGAACGTAAAGACTGCTAACTCTGGGAAACGAACTAGGGGTGGTAGAAGGGGAGAAGGGCGGGGGTGGGAGTGAATGGGTGACTGGCACTGGGGGTTATTCTGTATATTAGCAAATTGAACACCAATGAAAAATAAATAAAAAATAAAAAAAATAAACCTTTGGTTTAGTAAAAAAGAAAAAAAAAAGAAACCACTGCTCGAATTTCTGGAACATCAGAAAAATCTGGATTTAGGGAATTGTCATAAAGTATCTTCAATCACTCTAAGTATCTTCACTAGCGGATGTATCTCATGAGGGTGGAAAAAAGAAAGAAAAAGAAAAGAACCGCTGGCTATCAATTTTCCAAATTTAACTGCCAGTATTGTGATGCTACAACCTGGCCTCAGAGAGTTTCTTGAGCTCCAGGCATGAATATGTGTTTCACCTGTCTTTTGGGTCAGTTATGCTGAGCATATTCCTGCACTACACACAAAACCTCCTGAGGCTGATACCTAGTATTCTTGACTCAACACAAGGAGGTGCTTGACGATCAGAATAGCCTCCCCTTGTCCTTAAAGGTAGGTCAAATGTCAGACAAATCATAGATATCAAAGCAAGTTGAAAAGCCATTTATGTGCTCCTTGGGTGGCAGTGGGTAAGAAGAAGGATATAAAGCTCCACCATAGAAAATGGAGAACTTGTGGGCTCTGATGACAGTACTTAAGGAACTTACATTTGTTGGACATTCAAAGTCACATGTTCCCTGGCAGGCGTGGGGGGGGGGGCAGAAAAGGATCCTAGAAACTACTGAATTCTCTGTCCTCATTCCACAAGGGAAAAAGGAATCTCTTAGGTTCAGAATTGCGTACCATAGGTCATTTGGTAAAGCAACAGAATTTGGCTTACAGGAGACAGAATCTTTTAAAAGATGTTATATTCCTAAAAATGAGGAGTCCATGTAAAGTTTCCCTGTTTACTCACAGAAGATGACATTCACGTGACTTTTGAACAACCTTTTTCTTTCTCTTAACTGGACTTTAGAAGCAGAAGTTTATTTCAAGAAAAAAGGGAGGAGGCTCAGAGTTCCCTTCGAAGAAGAACTCACTCATTTCCTAATAAGAACCTATATAGTTCAATTAATATTCTTCATTTTAGATATAACACTCATATTCTCTATTTGATTTTTCTAAAATAGGCAAATACATTTGTTACCAAAAGGACCTCAAGGTGAGCAACGGGCCTGGGGAAGCCATTTCCTCCTGAGCAGTCCAAAGGGAAGGAGGGCTAAGAGTTAAAGTCCAGGTCTCTGCTATAAGAACTTCCCCAACAGCTCTTTCTTGCCCTGGGCTGAGTGTCCTTTACAACACCCACTGCTTGGTGTGCTGGAGTATGTGATAGGGGATTGGCTACCTTTGAGTGGGAACCGCAGTCCCCACAGCCTCTGAAAGGATGGTGGTCCTCCAGAAATCTTGATTTATGTCTGTGAGATACTAGAAAATATAGAGATTGGTCTCTGCTCCCAGCCCCTGACAGAGCTCTGAAAACCCTTATAATTTCCTAGGAGATAAAAGCTCTAGGAGCATCTTTTATTCTGTGAAGATGCCCCCAAATGGGCTCCAGGATGGGCACTGGTCACCAGAAAGACCAAGCCAGGATTAGAAACATGGAATTTGCTGCCCCATTCCCCCATCTAGTGAGGGGAGAGGGGCTTGACACATAGATAATAATCGATCATGTCTAGGTAAGCAAGCCTTCACGAGTCTCAAGAGTGCAAGGTTTAGAGAGCTTCCACACAGATGAACAATCCACAGAGAGAAAGAGATGCACTCCATCTCCACGAGGACAGAAGCTGCTGTACCCAGGACCCTCCCAGACCTCATCCTATGTATCTCCATCTAGCTCTTCATCTGTATCTTTATCATATCCTTTAAGAAACTGATAAACATAAATAGGTGTTTCTCTCAGTTCTGTGAGCTTCTCTAGCAAAGCAATCACACCTCTTGGAGGGAGGTAAGGGAACCCGCTCCTACAAATGGTCAGGGGAGCCATCCCTTCATCTCTCCCATTTTGAAGGAGACTCCTGATGGGCTAGTCCTGTCAAGCTGAGGCCTCCAGGCCACATTCTAGGGCCACAGGCAGCTGCTGTGGAGGATGAAGTATGGACATGGAAGCCAACTGGGAGCAGACCCATACCCAAGAGACTGGGTCTTGGGAAACCCCATCATTAAATTGCCTGGGGTTGGCTACATAGCTGGTCAGGGACAGCCACCTGGCTTATATGGACTGGAGTTCCTTCTCCTCCACCAGGTGGTTCTTTGTGCCCAGTCTCTGCAAGAGCGGTGACACCTCCACAGTCTGCAGGGGTGTTAGCATTCTTCTTAAGTACACACATGGGATGGAGATAGCCCCAAGGTTGAAATCTTCCCTGAAAACAGGCTAAAAATTTCTTTCTTTTCCGTAACAAGGTTAAAAAATTGTCTAATATAAAACACATTTCTAGGGTATTGACAAAAATAATGTTATAGACTCTTCATATGTTCAAGAAAGAGCAAAAATAAAACTGTAATTGAGGAAATCTGGGGAGAAATATGAAAAGATCAGCTTCTCTGAAAGTAAATCAAGCATGAATAAAGGTACAGCAGGTATGTAAGAGATGAAATCCTGGATAAGGGTCTGGCCCAGGTGCCCCAATTTGGCTTCTCTCTGGAGACCTACCAGCTCTGGGTCCCCCTGGGCTATCGGCTTTGGCTTTAATTCTACTGCATTCTGCTCAACTCCCTCATGTGCCCAATCCTGCTTTCTCTTTCCAGAGACACTGACCTCAAGAACATTCCCCAACCAGTGTCCCCATGCTGCCTCACTCGTGAGCCTGCTTTCCAGGGAACGATGCCTGGGACCAAGGATGTCAGCAAGTAGCACAGGCCAGCTTGTCATATGAATCTTCATAGGCAGAAGGTGTACAATTTCCAAAATGTACAAGGACAGCATGTGGTCCGAAAGAGGCATCTGTGGCACTAGATGCTTAAGCACGTATTAGTAGAAATTATTCAACGTGCAGACACTTAGTGTATTTTGCCTCTGTAACTGCAAACTCTAGGTTGGGGGAGCCGAAGTCTAAAGTCACTGCTTCTGACGCAGGACCTAAACCTAAGCCAGTTCAAAGTCTCAAGCTCGTTGATTGAAGGGAAGGCTAAGTCTCAAATGAAGGAAACTGAAGTTTTGTCATAGATATATAGAGAAATTTTTGCCTCCTTGTTTTCCCTAGGGTATCAGGGATCAGGGCCTGAGTTCAGAATGCTCCCTCTCCTCCGTGATGAGAATACTCATAAATAGAGATCAGGGCTTTGGATTATCCAGGTCATTTTAAGCTTACATGGTTGAGAATTGCCTTATAAAGCCAGAAGATCAATATATTCACAGGTATATGTGAGCTACCTATGAACTACTTATTTATCTGTACATTTATCACTCAGTAGTAACCATTCACAAATATTTAGAAAAGGTGACCCATTTCAATCACAAGTCCCAAGAATCTACTCAACAGAACTGAAGTTGGTGATGCTCCCTCTGCTGGATGTCTTGATCTCAGTTCTCATGAAAAACACAAGCTCACCTTTTATCAGAAAGAACTTCCATTTGGGCTAGTAGGGACACAGTCCTCTGTGTTTGTCTCATCTTCACCAAAGCACCATAGTTTGAGTCGTCTGGCTTGATAAAATTTATAGATCAAATTTATAGATCAAATTTATAGATTACAGAATGTATAACACCATCACACTTCCCACCCCACACACTCTGACCCCAGGATAGTGGGCTCATGGTTGCACCAACAAGAAAAACTTCTCTAGGTACACAAATCACACACTGGCTTCCACTTTTTTGGACCCAGAAGAACAGCCTCACACACAGAGACAAAAGTGCAATAAAGTCCACCTGCAAAACTCCTTCCTAATTCAGTTGATGGTGGTTATCTTAGAGACTTCTAGGGCCCTGTTTCCCACCTGGACCTCACAGAGTTTCTTCTTACACCCCTTACAAATGCTATTCTTTCTGTGAGGTTGTAGCATCCAGCTTTGCTGGGGTCAGTTTTATTATCCAGGGTACAAAATAGAGTGTAAACATGCAGATCGTGGATTCCTGTTTGGAACTAGGAATACTCTTCATTCAGTCTACAGGTCATATAGGAAAATTTCAAAGCCTTTACTATTAAGAAAGAATTTTTCTAAGATCTTGCATTTTTGAGATATATTAGGGCAAGAAAGTATGAGACAAGCAACCAAGCAGAAAAGATTTAAGTTTTCATGTTAAGTTTTATAGCAAATAGTATATTCCAAATTCAAACATTCTAAAAATTAATTTGGAAAAAAAACACTTCAACACTGATACACAGTAAAAAAAATGACAGATGAATAATTTGCAGCCATATATCCACACACTGAGCTTTCACATTAAAAAATGTATAATCTGATTCCTTTTGTAGTACAGTTGACAAAAAAGTGATACTTAATGTATTTCTTCATTTAACATGGGTAATGAATAGTTTTGACACTCACCTTAAGATTTATAATATTGTCTTGTATTTTCCTTTTGATTTGTCCTGTAATTTTTCATTATTGTGGCTTATCTTTCTGAATTCATTCACTAGCAGCTTTCATTAAGAAGGTTGGAAATATCAAGAGGAAGATTCAGGATTGCATTGGCTAGCTTATAAGATGGATCAAGGAAGAAAACAAGAAAAACTAAATAAAGTGACAACTAAGAAATTATGGGATTTGGGCTATTATACTCTTACTTCTACCTCAATTTGCCATGAGCACCTGAGATTCTCCAGAGTTCAGGATTTGCTCTCCATAGCATTTTTACACAATAGCTATTCCACTCACTTTACAAAATCTTACTCTTGAAAGATTTCCTAGGAGATACAGAGCCTGAGTTTTTGTCCATAATCATGCCTGGAATTGTATATATTCAGTTATTTTTCAATTCAGTATGATTTGGCTTTAAATTACCTGCGATTCAAAGAACTATAAACTCTATGCTTCAGTTTCTCCAGGATTTTGTTTGAGGACAGTGACTTTAGTTGGGAGGTAATTTGAAGTTAACACAATTCTCACAAATGACTCAATATGACATAACGACATAACGTCAAGCGGACACATGAAGAATCATCAGGTTATGTCCCTGTTGTAATGAAGGGTCTCATATATACCACATGGCATGTGTGTGTCTATTGATCGAAGGATCAATCTAACTATCTTTATCTGGGGAGGGAGAGACAAGTATGACAGAATACACTCCAAGCTGTAAAAAAGGGTTACCACAAATCATACTCATTGCCTGAAGCATAAAATTCTGTCAGTCTTCTTTCCTATTCTCTTAGTTCTATTCCTGTGAGAGAATGTTCCTACTTCTTCGAGTTTTTTGCTTTCATTTTCTCATAGAGTGTAATTCACAGGGTCCCAAGGTGAGTTTATTTTAAATCATTATTAGACAGTCTTAAACCATCAGCCTGGAAACAGGAGACCCCATAGACCCTAAAACTATCTCCAGTTCTTCCCGTGATTTGGAGATCCTCCGCCACTCAGCTGTAGTTGGGAGTGTCAGCTGTTTCCCCTGGGACCTCAGCAGACAGGAATCCACCAGGAGGGCCATTCACCTGCCAGAAATTGTCACTGGCCACTACACCTTCATGTCTCTGCTGGTTTCACAGAAGGGCAGGACTCTGAGCACTGTCTTCCCACAGATCCTGACTTTCTCAGTTCGATCCTTCTTCCTACTCAGGCAGTAAAGAATTTGTCTCTGTTAGCTTTCCTCCCAGCACAGAAGACCTTTTAAGCTACTACACTGGCAGGAGAGGGACCTGCACCTGCCTGTGCCTCTTTCCACTCTGCCACACCCACCAGGAGATTTGCATATTGTCCCCTGGGGAGGACCTTCCCTTGAAAGTCTGAGATAAAGGTCAGCTCTAGGCTTGTCTTTACTTACTAGGGCTCCTCAGCTCAGCTTCTCAAGATGAGGTTCCCTTCTCAGCTCCTGGGGCTGCTGATGCTCTGGATCCCAGGTAAGGACAGGGGGGGGATGAGGAAAGACATGGGGGCATGGATGGTGAGCTCCCCTGGTGTTGTTTCTTTCCCTGTGTATTCTGTGCATGCGGGAGATTGCCCTCCAATGAGGGGAATTTAATTTTTAGACTGTGAGAATTAAGAAGAAACTAAAAGGTATTCGTACCTTTTAAACAATACTTTAGTGAGAT
This sequence comes from Canis lupus baileyi, assembly GCF_048164855.1. NCBI lineage: Eukaryota > Metazoa > Chordata > Mammalia > Carnivora > Canidae > Canis > Canis lupus. The sequence continues at coordinate 27,300,044 of NC_132849.1, read as the reverse complement.
GCTAAAGAAGAAAGAAGCCACCCTGTGTCTTGCTATCTTAGGTTTTCCATGATAATTGAATAGATTTAAAATATAAATCAAAGCACAAAATATGATTTAGCCTAAAATATACAAAACTCAAAATGATAGAAATGTCTTATACTGTTTCTAACACACTTGTACTTATCTCTCATTATTTTAGGATCCAGTGGGGATATCGTCATGACACAGACCCCACTGTCCCTGTCCGTCAGCCCTGGAGAGACGGCCTCCATCTCCTGCAGGGCCAGTCAGAGCCTCCTGCACAGTAACGGGAACACCTATTTGTATTGGTTCCGACAGAAGCCAGGCCAGTCTCCACAGCGCCTGATCTACTTGGTTTCCAACAGAGACGCTGGGGTCCCAGACAGGTTCAGTGGCAGCGGGTCAGGGACAGATTTCACCCTGAGAATCAGCAGAGTGGAGGCTGATGATGCTGGAGTTTATTACTGCGGGCAAGGTATACAAGATCCTCCCACAGTGGATCAGCCCTGAACACAAACCTCTCTGTTTGGCCTGTCACCACTGCCCAATGTGTTCCTTGAGTGGGGAGCAGGCGCCGCAGAGTGTCTGAGTTGGCGTCAGTGGCAGATGTTGGAGAACCCAGGGCAGTAATGTGCAGCTGAGTGCTCTGGCCCATGTTACAGCCCCATCAGCTGCAGCAGCCTTCGCGGGGCAGAAGCAGCTCAAGAACGGAGGTGATGCAAGTGCTCTCTGAGCAACAGGCTGGAGGGAGAGCTCAGTTGTATCTCATCCCCACCCCTCTTCAGAGTCAGATAATTGAGGCATATTTGTGACAATCCAAGCCGAATACATTTTGAAGCAAACAAAGTTTGCTATATTTTTGATAGAAGAATATTCCGTACCATTCAGTATTTATTATTTTTTATTTTCCCACTCTCTGAATTTCTTCTTTCTCATTACACTAATTGCTCTATTCCTGTGTTCTCTGGATAGCATTCTATACGTGCTATCCCCACAGGAAATATGGCTGAGAACAATTACTAAAATTGCTTGTTCAAGCACCCAAATTAACTTTGTAAATTCATAGCAGATACAAGATCCTACTTCTGTCAAAAAGTAGTGATACACACACACACACACACACACACACACACCTGTATTTATTTATACACCCTGGAATATTACTCAGCCAAAAATATGACATCTTGTTATTTGCAATAATGTAATAGTCCTAGAGAGTCTAATGTTAAGTGACATAAGTCAGACAAAGAAAGACAGATACCATATGATTTCATTTATATGTGGAATCTACAAACCAATCAAACAAACAAGAAACCCAGAACAGAAATGGAAAAAGACCCATGAATACAGAGAACACACTGGTGGCGGCCGCACAGGAAGAGGATGGGAGGATGGGAAAAATTCACGAAAGACAGTGGGAGGTATATGGAATGAATAAAAATAAGTCACAGAGATGAAAGTTACAGCACAGGGAAAGTTATCAAGGATTTCGTAAGAGCGTTGTATGGGGACAGATTGTAATTACAGTTGCAGTGACATAACATAGCACATAGACATGTCAAATCGCTGTGTTGTACACCTAAACCAATGTAGCACTGCGTGCCAAGTATACTTTAAAAAAACAACATACACACACACACACGTGCACACACAGACACACAAAAGAACTTAAATCTAGAAGTTTTATATTTGCCTCAATTACCTTTTCCTGAGACAAAACAAAGGAATTTCACAGTGGGTTCTGAGAATACAACACAACCTGGAAGATGTGGAGCATAGAATGTACTTCATATACCACAGCTTGAGTAGAGAGTCGTGTGAAATTTTTTTCCCCAAAACTAACATTTTAAGCCCAGTTAGCCTAAATACTATTTTGGAAATGACAAATTTGGTACTATATTGCAAAAAAAGGGTTTCAAGCACTAGACAAATACATTATTTTTGCAGAATGTGGTCTTATCTGAAAAAAATCTGAATTTCTATTCTGTAGAAATGTATGCTTTGAGTAGATCTCAATTAAAACAATCCTCAAAAATGTTATCTGTCCTTATCTAAAAGCATATCCATTACCTGTCCATTTCACCTATTCATCCCTCTTCCCCTCTAGCCCCTGGCAACCGCTCAACATTTTGCTGTTTCCATGGACGGTAGACTATGCCTTTTTGAGCTGAATAGTTTTTCATTGTCTGGATGCATCATAGTCTATTTATCCATTCTCCTTGGGAAGAATATCTGAGTTACAACAAGGATCACACTTATGAAGAAATCTGTATATATGATGGTGTGCAGGTTTTTCTGTAGACATCAGTTTTCAACTCCATAGGGTAAAACCAAAAAGTCTGATCGCTGAATTGTGTGATAAGAGTATGTTTAGTTCTGGAAGAAAATGCCAAACTGTTTTCCAAAATGGCTGCTCCTTTTTGCATTTCCAGCAGCAGGGAATGCCTGTTCGAGTCCCTCAACATGCACACCTGCATTTGGAGCTCTGTTCTAGATTTTGGCCACAACAATAAGTGTGGATAGCATCTTCGATTTGCATTTTCTTAACAACACACAATGTTGGAACATCTTTTCTGTGCCTTGTTTCATATCTGTCTTCTCCTTTCTGATGTCTGTTCAGATCTTTTCCCATTTTTAATTGGATTATTTCTTATTGTTGAGTTTTAAGTATTCTTTTTAAATTTTAGGTAACAGCTTTTGTCATTGGTGTTTTTTTAAAAGATTTTATTTATTTTTTCCTGAAAGACACACAGAGACAAAGGCAGAGACGTAGGCAGAGGAGGAAGCAGGCTCCAGGCAGGGAGCCTGATGTGGGACTCGATCCTGAGACCACGGATCAGGCCCTGACCCAGGGGCAGGTGCTCAACCACTGAGCTACCCAGGCGCCCCATGTCATAGGTGTTTTTGCAAATATTATCTCCCAGTCTGTGATTTGTGTCCTTATACACTAGATAATCACTCTCACAAAGTAATTATACTTTTGCACCTGGTCTCCTATTTCATACATTAATAAAGAATATATTACTATATCACAAATTTTTTTCTACGGATTTTATTTATTTATTCATGAGAGACACAGAGAGGGAGAGAGGCAGAGACCCAGTCAGAGGGAGAAAGAAGCTCCATGCAGGAAGCCTGACTCCAGACTCGATCCCAAATCCTCAGGAACACGCCAGGAGCCGAAGGAGGCGCTAAACCACTGAGTCACCCGGGCTGCCCATGTTACAATTTTTAATGTTTAGATATTCATGTTTGAATATAATTCATCTCCTTACTATTCCTATGGTTTTGTTTTATTTTTGGTTTCTAAAAATATTTTAAAGAAGGCATGATAGATTATATTTGACCTCACAGAGGACCAAGCACAAAGATATTAGAAACATTCGCTTAGAATAAGGACCTGGAAGACTTCCCCTCCACATCCCTACTTCTCATCCCCCAACTCTACTGCTACTGAAATTTTGTTCTTTGCAATAAAAATTCTTCCTGCTTTTCTGACACAAGGAGATCCTGCTAGTCCCTTTCTTTGGGGGCCGGAGGGCGAGAGGACTTAAAGGGTACTGCTGCCACTTTACACACTGAGATCTTAACACCGGTGTAACTCTAAAGGCCTGAGAGAAAACACTGCGAAAATCATGGAGAGATTGGAAAATCAAGGACTGGTGGCTGGACCACCTTACAAGACAAGTCACTTGTGTGTAAAAGTTACATACAATTATCAGTGTGTGTAAAACCCTATAGCATTGTGGATTGCTGTCTCTTCTCGTTGGCTATTCTCAGTAAACATAGCTCTTCACTGAAATGTCATTTCCTTGGACATTATTTATTTTTATGTGTTTGATCAACCAAATTTTTTATTTATGAAAATATTGTAGAGTTGAGTTCTTCTTCATTTCTCCCCAACTATCCGGGTACATTGCATCATTACCTTCCCCCAGCACCACCAAGAATTGAGCCTGAGTGTGCTCATAGGTTGTGATTAATGAATCCTTGAGAACTTAGTTGCTGGGATAAGAGTGGAAGAGAGAGTAAAGACTGTGGACAATTTCAGGTGTTCAAGTTTTTCTCCACATTCTTTTCTGGAATTTCCTAGTGATCAATCAGCTAGATTGCTTAACACAGAGTATAGTCTTTACCTCAACCACTTGCTCTCTCCCTTCCATCTCTGCTTGTTTTCTCCTCCATCCAGCATTGAAAGAGAGAGCAAAGCTCAGGTATTTTGCAGCTTCAGGCATTGTTCCAGCCTCATCTTGACAGCAAAATACTGGAGCTTCAGGTAGAAATGTACTTTTCTCTTAGCCTGTCTGCTCCTCCCGAATCTTTTATTTTCCTCTTCATTCCACATACACATCCTGCTCTCCTTCTGCCCAGATGAGGTTCACTGGCACTGTTCTTTTTGATTAGTCTGAGAAAACTACAGATACATCTGAACTGTTCTTCAGGCTCCTACAGCTTACCACTTAACTATATGAGAAGAGGAAGGTTTTGCCTCTTTTCTAAGTGTCATGGAAATGCTCAGAGTAGAAGCTTTGTTGCATCATTCTGTTGGTCAAACTGAGGTGCCACGACTTGGATAGATTTTAGTAGTCATTTCAGTTCAGACGTGTGTGTGTGTGTGTGTGTATGTGTGTTCTGGAGAAAGAATTACCTACCTAATAAATAATTTGGGACAGTGTGTCACACCCATATGGGGAAAAATAAGTTCAATTGTCTTACATCATACATGAAACTAATTTTCAAAACACGACTTTAAACTGATAAAAGAAAATATTGCAGAATATATTTAGATATGAGGACAGGGTAGGAAGATCAGATCCAAGAAAGCATATCTCACTCTCATTCCCTTTTCTTCTCATCATGGAAACGGTCCTAAGAGCAATAATTTCCAAACCCCTCTACTATACAATGATTACGTCACTGTAAAACATTACAAAAGAATTTGAACCACAATCTGGAGAACTTCCACACTAGTAGTTTATGGGAATAATCTGGGAGTAGCCACTGGGAAATAAGGCAACAGCAGTCTGCGATGACCTGGTACCTTGTTTTGGAGAGAAATATAAAGGGAGAAAACCAAGTATATTGGCTGTAATCTTTAAGGAAAACCTAGAAAAAGCTGGAACAAGTAATTCTAATAAAAACCCCCGTCTTCACAAAATCAGAGCATTGCCTCCAAAACCTGTGGAGGCAGCCGAGGGGAGCTAATCACCCTCAGAGGAGGTTTGTGTGAGAACTGCAGCTCTGTGGGACAAAGGTCAGTCCTGCAGATTGGAACATTTGCAGCCATATGAGGCTGACGTCCAGGCTGGGAAGAAATTTGCACTGTGTCCACTGTCTCTGAACCCACAGGGGACCCCAGAGTCAGAGTGGGAGTTAGATAGGATGCAAGGCTTTAGAACATGCTTGAATTCTTAGAGCTGTCTCCTCTCTCAGCATTCCTTAAAAGCAGATCAGCAAGATGAGGACTCTGAAGGATGCCTGGGCAAAGCAGATGCACTGGGAGCAGAAACTGTGCAGTCAGTACCCAGACATGTTCTTTTTCCTTCTTTCACCTCAGCCACAGTATTGCATACGGTTGAAGACACTTGTAGTTATTCCTCCACGGGTACAACCTAGGCAACATGACCTGGACACAGACACAATGGTCCCTCCCTGCCCTATCCTAGCTGCTACAAATGAACTCAGGGCCATTATACTGGGAGGCTGGGAAGATCCTAGAGACAAGAGAATACAATTGACAAGAAATGTATCCAGAGGTGCCATAATAGAAAATTCAAGCAACAGTCTAGTGCCTTGTTCCTTATGGTAAAGAAGTAAGAGTGTCAAGCATGAGTAAAGGAGTGTGAGTCCCATTATTTGCATAGAAACAGCCCACTGCTTTCGTTAGCTCCTATCATGGGGAGTATGTGGAAGAGGCTGTATTTCCCCAGGCACACTAAGCTTCCACTCATAGAGGCCAGTCCGTGCTCCCGAATACGTTCTCCAGTGAAGGTTACCTCACGTATGATTTTCCTGTTGAACTATATATTCTAATGATTTTGTTTTCAAAATTGTCTCTCATTCCCTCATTCACTATTTCAACAACAAAGAAAACAACATTCCTAGACTGGAAATGTGAACTATGACACTATGTAAATACAATTCCAAATTAAAAAAGGAAGTTGGGATATTTTTCAACTGTGCTGGTTTGCAGCTTTCTCTTAATAAAACAAAATTCAGGTGGCTGCACCCCGATGTTTCTAGCAGCAATGGCCACGATAGCCAAACTGTGGAAGGAGCCTCGGTGTCCAACGAAAGATGAATGGATAAAGAAGATGTGGTTTATGTATACAATGGAATATTACTCAGCTATTAGAAATGACAAATACCCACCATTTGCTTCAACGTGGATGGAACTGGAGGGTATTATGCTGAGTGAAGTAAGTCAGTCGGAGAAGGACAAACATTATATGTTCTCATTCATTTGGGGAATATAAATAATAGTGAAAGGGAAAATAAGGGAAGGGAGAAGAAATGTGTGGGAAATATCAGAAAGGGAGACAGAACATAAAGACTGCTAACTCTGGGAAACGAACTAGGGGTGGTAGAAGGGGAGGAGGGCGGGGGGTGGGAGTGAATGGGTGACGGGCACTGGGTGTTATTCTGTATGTTAGTAAATTGAACACCAATAAAAAAAAAATAAAAAAAAAAAAAAAAAAAAAAATTCAGGTGGCATTTTGAAACGGTGGACATGCTAAGCACTGTTAGTTGTTTAGAGAATCTTGCAATCTGTGCTTCAGTTAGAAACCACTGCTCGAATTTCTGGAACATCAGAAAAATCTGGGTTGAGTTAATATCCTAACGTATCTTCAGTCACTATAAGAGTAGCTGGATTTTCTCATGAGGATGGAAAAAAATAAAAGAAAAAGAAAAAAGTGAACTGGCTATCAATTTTCCAAATTTAGCTGCCAGTATTGTGATTCTACAACCTGGCCTCAGAGAGTTTCTTGAGCTCCAGGCATGAATATATCAGTCTCACCTGTCTTTTGGGTCAGTTAGGCTGAGCACATATCTGTACCACACGCAGCACATCTGCCTCCCGAGGCTGATGCCTAGTATTCTTGTCTCAACACAAGGAGGGGTTTGAAGCTCATAATAATCTCCCCTTGTACTTAAAGGCAGGTCAATGGTAGACCCAGCGTACTTATCAAAGCAAGGTGAAAAGCCGTTTATGTGCTCCTTGGGTGGCAGTGGGTAAGAAGAAGGATATAAAGCTCCACCATAGAAAATGGAGAACCAGTGGGCTCTGATAACAGTACTTAAGGTCTTATATTTGCTGGGCATTAAAAGTCACATTTTTCGGGGGGGGGGGGCAGGAAAGGATCCAAGAAACTACTGAATTCTCTGTCCTCATTTCACAAGGAAAAGAAATCTCTAAGATTCACAGAATGGCTTACCGTAGGTCACTTGGTAAAGCAACAGAATTTGGACTACAGTAGACAGAATCTTTTAAAAGATGTTATATTCCTATAAAATGAGGAGTCCATGTAAAATTTCCCTGTTTACTCACAAAAGATTACATTCACATGACTTTTGAACAATGTTTTCTTTCTCTTAAATGGACTTAGAAGCAGAAGTTTATTTCAAGGAAAAAGGGAGGAGGTTCAGAGTTCCCATTGAAGCAGAACTCATTCATTTCCTAACAAGAACCTATATAGTTCAAATAATATTCTTCATTTTAGATATAACACTCATATTCCATACCTGATTTTTCTAAAATACGCAAATACATTTGTTACCAAAGAGACCTTCCTCCCGGGCAGTCCAATGGGAAGGAGAGCTAAGAGTTAAAGTCCAGGTCTCTGCTATAAGAACTTCCCCAACAGCTCCTCTTGCCCTGGGCTGAGTGTCCCTTACAACACCCACTGCTAGGTGTGCTGGAGTATGTGATAGTGGATTGGCTACCTTTGAGTAGGAACCCCAGGCCACCCAGTCTCTGAAAGGATGCTGGTCCTCCAGAATTCCTGATTTATGTCTGTGACATACTAGAAAATATAGAGATTGGTCTCTGCTCCCAGCCCCTGACAGAGCTCCGAAAACTCTTATAATATCCTAGGAGATAAAAGCTCTAGGAGCATCTTTTATTCTCACCAGAAAGACCAAGCCAGGATTAGAAACATGGAATTTGCTGCCCCATTCCCCCATCTAGTGAGGGGAGAGGGGCTTGACACATAGATAATAATCGATCATGTCTAGGTAAGCAAGCCTCCACGAGTCTCAAGAGTGCAAGGTTTAGAGAGCTTCCACACAGATGAACAATCCACAGAGAGAAAGAGATGCACTCCAACTCCACAAGGACAGAAGCTGCTGTACACAGGACCCTCCCAGACCTCACCCTATGTATCGCCATCTAGCTCTTCATCTCTATCTTTATCATATCCTTGAATAAACTGGTAAACATAAATAGGTGTTTCTCTCAGTTCTGTGAGCTTCTCTAGTAAAGTAATCACACCTGTGGAGGGAGGCAAGGGAACCCCTTCTTAAAAACGGTCAGGGGAGCGGTCCCTTCATCTCTCCCATTAGACAAGGATACTCCTGATGGTCTAGTCCTTCTAATGCTGGGGCCTCCAAGCCACCCTCTAGAGCCACAGGCACCTGCTGTGGAGGATGAAGTATGGACATGGAAGCCAACTGGGAGCACACCCACACCCAAGAGTTGGGTCCTTGGAAAACTCCATCATGAAATTGCATTGGATCGTCGACACAGCTGGTCAGGGACAGCCACCTGGCTTATATGGACTGGAGTTCCTTATCCTCCACCGCGTGGTTCTTTGTGCCCAGTCTCTTCAAGAGTACTGACACCTCCACGGTCTGCAGGGGTATTGGCATTCTCCTTTAATACATACATGGCATAGATATAGCCCCAAGATTGAAATCTTCCCTGAAACAAGAGAAACATCACTTTATTTCCCATAACAAAGTTAAAAACTTTCTCTAATATAAAACACATTTCTAGAGTAATTGGAAAAATAAAGTTATAGACTCTTCATATTTTCAATAAAGAGCAAAAATAAAACTGAAAATCAGGAAATCTGGGGAGAAATTAGGATCCACTATGAAAAGGTCAGCTGCTCTGAAGGTGGATCAAGCATGAATAAAGCTACAGCAGGGGGTAAGAGATGAAATCCTGGATAAGGGTCTGGCCCAGGTGCCCCATTTTGGCTCCTCTCTGGAGACCTACCACCTCCAAATCCTTCGGGGGGGTTGACTTAGGCTTTAATTCTACTGCATCACAGCTCAACTCCCTCTGTGCCCAGTCAGACTTTCTCTTTCCAGAGATGCTGATCTCAAGAACATTCCCCAACCAGTGCCCCATGCTACCTTCCACGTGAGCCTGCTTTCCAGGGAACGATGCCTGGGACCAGGGATGTCAGCGAGTAGCACAGGCCAGCTTGTCATACAGACCTTCATAGGCAGAAGGTGTACAATTTCCACAATGTACAAGGACAGAATGTTGTCGGAAAGAGGCATCTGTGGCAGTAGATGCTTAAGCACATATTCGTAGAAATTAAGTCAATGTGCAGACTCCAGTGCATTTTCTGTAACTGCAAAACACTAGGTCATGGGAGCTGAAGCCTAAAGTCACTGCTTCTGATTCAGGTCCTAGACCTAAGCCAGTTCAAAGTCTCAAGCTCATTGATTGAAGGGAAGGCCAGGTCTCAAACGAACGACACTAAAGTTCTGTCATAGGTAATATAGGGAAACTCTTGCCTCCTTGTATTCCCTAAGGAACTCAGGGATTGGGGCCTGAGCTCAGAATGCTCCCTCTCCTTCCTGATGAGAACACTCATAAATAGGGATCAGGGCTTTGGATTATCTAGATCCTGAAGCTCATATGATTGACTAGTAACTTATAAAGTCAGAAATTCAGTATATTCACAGGTGTATGCGAGCTACCTATAAACTAGATTATTATTTGTAAGAGTATCCCCCACTGGTGACCATTTACAAATATTTAGAAAAGGTGACCCATTTCAATCACAAGTCCCAAGAATCTATCTACTCAACAGAACTGAAGTTGGGGATGCTCCCTATGTTGGATGTCTTCATCTCAATTCTCATGCAAAAAACAAGCTCACCCCTAGGTGTCCATCGAAAGATGAATGGATAAAGAAACTGTGGTCTATGTATACAATGGAATATTACTCAGCCATTAGAAACCACAAATACCCACTATTTGCTTCAACAGGGATGGAACTGGAGGGTATTATGCTGACTGAAATGAGTCATTCGGAGAAGGACAAACATATATGGTCTCATTCATTTGGGGAAAATAAAAAATAGTGAAAGGGATGGAGGGGAAGGGAGAGAAAATGAGTGGGAAATAGCAGAGAGGGTAACAGAACATGAGAAACTCTTAACTCTGGGAAACGAACAAGGGGTAGTGGAAGGGGACGTGGGCAGGGGGATGGAGTGACTGGGTGATGGGCACCGAGGGGGGCACTTGATGGGATGAGAACTGGGTTATATGCTATATGTTGGAAAATTGAACTCCAATAAAAAAAAATTAAAAAAAAAAAAACAAGCTCGCCTTTTATCAGAAAGAACTTCCACTTGGGCTGGCCAGGACACAGGCTTCTGTGGTTGTCTCATCTTCACCAAATCACTGTGCTTTGAGCGTCTGGCTTGATAAACTTTGTAGGTCAACATCTACAGAATGTATAACAGCATCACACTTCCCGCCCCACACACTCTGACCCCAGGATAATGGGCTCATAGTTGCACCAAAAAGAGAATCTTCTCAAGGTACACAAATCACACACTGACTTCCATTTTTTTGGACCCAGATGAACAGCCTATCGCAAGAGACAACAGTGCCATAAAATCCACCTGCAAAACTCTTGCTAATTCAGTTGATGGTGGTTAGAGACCTCTAGAGCCCTGTTCCCCACCTGGACCTCACAGAGTTTCTGCTTCCACCCCTTACAAATGCTATTCTTTCTGTGAAGTTGTAGCGTCCAGCTTTGCTGGGGTCAGTTTTATTGCCCAGGGTACAAAATAGAGTGTAAACATGTAGAGACGCAGATTGCTGTTTGGAACTAAGAATACTTGTTCAGTGTACAGGTCATACTGGAAAATTTCAAAGCCTTTACTGTCAAGAAATAATGTTTCTAAGATTTTGCATTTTTGAGTTATTTTAGATAATTTTAAGAAATTATGAGACAAGCAACCAAGCAGAAAAGACTTCTTAAGTTTTCATGTTAAGGTTTGTAGTAAATAGTAATATTCCAAATTCAAACATTATAAAGAATAATTTGGAAAAAGTTTTCAAAACAGATATACACTTAAAAAAATGACAGATTAATAATTTGCAGACATATATCCACACACTGAACTTTCACATTAAAAAATGTGTAATGTGATTCCTTTTTGTACTAGAGTTGACAAATAGTGTTAAATAATGTGTTTCTGCATTTAACATGGGCTATGAATATTTTGACACTACCTTAACATTTATAATATTGTCTGGTATTTTCCTTTTTGTCTTTGTCCTGATATTCTTCACTATTGTGGTTTATCTATCTGAATTCATTCACTAGCATCATTCATTAGGAAGGCAGGAATTTTCAAGAGGAAGATTCAGGATGCATTGGCTGGCTTAAAAGATGGATCATGGAAGAAAACATAAGAAAAGTAAATATTCTAATTTCTTAGTGGCAACTAAGAAACTATGGTATTTGGACTATTATACTCTTACTTCTATCTCAATTTGCCATGAGCACCTGAGACTCTCCACAGAGTTCAGAATTTTTTCTCCATACCACCGTTACACAAGAGCTACTTAGCTCTCAGTACAAAATCTTACTCTTGGAAGATTTCCTAGAAGATATAGAGACTGAGCTTTTCTGCATAATCATGCCTGGAATTGTATATATTCAGTTATTTTTCAATTCAGTATGACTTTGGCTTTTAATTACCTGAGGTTTGATAGAACTATAAACTCTATACTTTCGGTTTCTCCAGGATTTTGTTTGAGGACAGTGACTTTAGTTGGGAGGTAATTTGAAGTTGACACAATTCTCACAAATGACTCAATATGACATAACATCAAGCAGACACATGAAGAATCATCAGGTTATGTCCCTGTTGTAATGAAGGGTCTCATATATACCACATGGTATGTGTGTGTCTATCGATCAATCAATCGATCGATCTTTATCTGGGGAAGGAGAGAGAAGTATGACAGGATACACTCCAAGCTGTAAAAAAGGGTGACCATACTCTTACTCATTGCCTGAAGCATAAAATTCTGTCAGTCTTCTTTCCTATTCTCTTAGTTCTATTCCTGTGAGAGAATGTTCCTACTTCTCCGAGATTTTTGCTTTCCTTTTCTCACAGAGCATAATTCATAGGGTCCCAAGGTGACTTTATTTTAAATCATTATTAGACAGTCTTAAACCATCAGCCTGGAAACAGGAGACCCCATAGACCCTAGAACTATCTCCAGTTCTTCCCGTGATTTGGAGATCCTCCGCCACTCAGCTGCAGTTGGGAGTGTCAGCTGTTTCCCCTGGGACCTCAGCAGACAGGAATCCACCAGGAGGGCCATTCACCTGCCAGAAATTGTCACTGGCCACTACACCTTCATGTCTCTGCTGGTTTCACAGAAGGGCAGGACTCTGAGCACTGTCTTCCCACAGATCCTGACTTTCACAGTTCGATCCTTCTTCCTACTCAGGCAGTAAAGAATTTGTCTCTGTTAGCTTTCCTCCCAGCACAGAAGACCTTTTAAGCTACTACACTGGCAGGAGAGGGACCTGCACCTGCCTGTGCCTCTTTCCACTCTGCCACACCCACCAGGAGATTTGCATATTGTCCCCTGGGGAGGACCTTCCCTTGAAAGTCTGAAATAAAGGTCAGCTCTAGGCTTGTCTTTACTTACTAGGGCTCCTCAGCTCAGCTTCTCAACATGAGGTTCCCATCTCAGCTCCTGGGGCTGCTGATGCTCTGGATCCCAGGTAAGGACAGGGCGGGGATGAGGAAAGACGGGGGCGTGGATGGTCAGCTCCCCTGGTGCTGTTTCTCTCCCTGTGTATTCTGTGCATGGGACAGATTGCCCTCCAACAGGGGGAATTTAATTTTTAGACTGTGAGAATTAAGAAGAATATAAAATATTTGATGAACAGTATTTTAGTGAGATGCTAAAACAGAAAGAAGCCTCTCTGTGTCTTGCTATCTTGGGTTTTCCATGATAATTGAATAGATTTAAAATATAAATCAAAATCAAAATATGATTTAGCCTAAAATATACAAAACCCAAAATGATTGAAATGTCTTATACTGTTTCTAACACAACTTGTACTTATCTCTCATTATTTTAGGATCCAGTGGGGATATTGTCATGACACAGACCCCACTGTCCCTGTCCGTCAGTCCTGGAGAGCCGGCCTCCATCTCCTGCAAGGCCAGTCAGAGCCTCCTGCACAGTAACGGGAACACCTATTTGTTTTGGTTTCGACAGAAGCCAGGCCAGTCTCCACAGCGTTTGATCTATAAGGTCTCCAACAGAGACCCTGGGGTCCCAGACAGGTTCAGTGGCAGCGGGTCAGGGACAGATTTCACCCTGAGAATTAGCAGAGTGGAGGCTAACGATACTGGAGTTTATTACTGCGGGCAAGGTATACAGTTTCCTCGCACAGTGGTTCAGCCCTGAACACAAACCTCTCTGTTTGGCCTGTCACCACTGCCCAATGTGTTCCTTGAGTGGGGAGCAGGCGCCGCAGAGTGTCTGAGTTGGCGTCAGTGGCAGATGTTGGAGAACCCAGGGCAGTAATGTGCAGCTGAGTGCTCTGGCCCATGTTACAGCCCCATCAGCTGCAGCAGCCTTCGCGGGGCAGAAGCAGCTCAAGAACGGAGGTGATGCAAGTGCTCTCTGAGCAACAGGCTGGAGGGAGAGCTCACTTGTATCTCATCCCCACCCCTCTCTCCTTGTGTTTGGTTATTACATTTAGAGAGCCTGAGAGTCAGAAAATTGAGGCATATTTGTGACAATCCAAGTCAAATACATTTTGATGCAAAGTTTGTTATAGTTTTTTGACAGGAGATATTCAGTACCGTTCAGTATTCATTTTTTCCCCAATCTCTGAATTTCTTCTTTCTCATTACACTAATTGCTCTATTACTGTGTTCTCTGGATAGCATTATATGTGCTATCCCCACAGGAAATATGGCTGAGAACAATTAGTACAATTGTTTGTTTAAGCACTTTATTTATTATACAAATAAACTTTGTAAATTCAAGCAGATATGAGGTCCTAATTTTGTTAAAAAGTAGTGATACACACACACACTCACACACCCCCCACATACTTATTTATATACACTGGAATATTACTCTGCCATAAAAAAGACATCTTGTTATTTGCAACAACATGAAAAGTCACAGAGAGTCTAATGTTAAGTGGAATAAGTCAGACAAAGAAAGACAGATACCATACGATTTCATTTATATGTAGAATCTGGAAACCAAACAAACAAACAAGAACCCCAGAACAGAAAGGCAAAAAGACCCATGAATACAGAGAACACACTGGTGGTGGCAAGACGGAAAGAGGATCAGAGGATGGAAAAAATTCATGAAGGAGAGTGGGAGGTATATGGAATGAACAAAAACTAGTCACACGGATGAAAGGTACAGCACAGGGAATATAATCAAGGATTTCGTAATAGCGTTGTGTAGGGATAGATGGTAATTACACTTGTGGTGACATAACATGACATAGACATGTCAAATCACACCTAAACCAACATAGCACTGTGTTCCAAATATACTTCAGTAACAAAACAACATACACACACAAAGAACTTAAATCGAGAAGTTTTATATTTGCCTCAATTACCTTTATCTGAGACAAAATAAAGGAATCTCACAGTGGGTCCTGAGAATACAACACAACCTGAAAGGTGTAGACCATAGAATGTAATTCATATACCACAGCTAGGGTAGAGAGTGGTGTGAAAGTTTTTCCCCAAAAGTAACATTTTAACACCAGATAGCCTAAATACTCTTTTGGAAATGACAAATTTGGTACTATTTTGAAAATGGTTTCAAGCACTAGACAGATACATTATTTTTTACAGATGTGGTCTTACCTGAAAAGGAATCTGAATTTATATTCTGCTCAAATGTATGCTTTGAGTAGATCTCAATTAAAACAATCCTCAAAAATTTTATCTGTCCTTATCTAAAAGCATATCCATTACCTGTCCATTTCACCTATTCATCCCTCTTCCCCTCTAGCCCCTGGCAACCGCTCAACACTTTGCTGTTTCTATGGACCGTAGACTATGCCTTTTTGAGCTGAATAGTATTTCATTGTCCAGATGCATCATAGTTTATTTATCCATTCATCTTGGGAAGAAATGTGAGTTACAACAAGTATTAAACTTATGAAGAAATCTGTATATATGTTGGTGTACAGGTTTTTCCGTAGACATAAGTTTTCAACTCCTTAGGGTAAATACCTAAAAGTCTGATTGCTGAATTGTGTGATAAGAGTATGTTTAGTTCTGGAAGAAAATGCCAAACTGTTTTCCAAAATGGCTGCTCCTTTTTGCATTTCCAGCAGCAGGGAATGCTAATCTGTGTCCCTCAAAATGCTCACTTGCATTTGGAGCTGTGATCTAGATTGTGGCCACAACAGTAAGTGTGGAGTAGCATCTCCGGTTTGCATTTCCTTAACAACGCATAAATTTGGAACATTTTTTCTGTGCCTTGTTTCATATCTGTCTTCTCCTTTCTGATGCGGTGTCTGTTCAGATCTTTTCCCATTTTTAATTGGATTATTTCTTATTGTTGAGTTTTAAGTGTTCTTTGTAAATTTTAGGTAACAGCCTTTGTCACAGGTGTTTTTGCAAATATGTTCTCCCAGTGTGTGACTTGTCTCCTTACACACTGGATAATGTCTGGGCCCACAGTAATTTTATTTGTGCAACCGGATCTTACATTACATGCATTAATAAATAATGTATTACCATGTCACAATTTTCAAATTTTGATTATTCGTATTTGAATTTAATTAGTTTCCTTAGTATTCCTATGGTATTCTTTTATTTTTAAAAACATTTTTAAAGAGGGTATGATAGATCATATTTGACCTCACAGAGGTCCAAGCACAAAGACATTAGAAACACCTGGAAGACTTCCCCTCCACATTCCTACTTCTCAACCCCTAACTCTACTGCTACTGAAATTTTGTTTTTTACAATAAAACTATTCCTGCTTTTCTGACACAAGGAGATCTTGCCAGTCGCTTTCTTTGGGGGCCGGAGGGTGGGAGGACTTGGGGGTTCTGCTGCCACTTTACACACTGAGATCTTGACACCATATGTAACTCTAAAGGCTGGAGAGAAAACACTGCGAAAATCATGGAGAGATTGGAAAATCAAGGACTGGTGGCTGGACCACCTTACAAGGCAAGTCACTTGTGTGTAAAAGTTACACACAATTATCAGTGTGTGTAAAACCCTATAGCATTGTGGATTGCTGTCTCTTCTCGTTGGCTATTCTCAGTAAACATAGCCCTTCACTGAAATGTCATTTCCTTGGACGTTATTTATTTTCAGGAGACAGAATCTTTTAAAAGATGTTATATTCCTATATAATGAGGAATCCATGTAAAATTTCCCTGTTTACTCACAGAAGATGACATTCACATGACTTTTGAACAACGTTTTTCTTCTCTTAAATGGACTTAGAAGCAGAAGTTTATTTCAAGGGAAAAGGGAGGAAGGTCAGAGTTCCCTCCGAAGCAGAACTCACTCATTTCCTAACAAGAACCTATATAGTTCAATTAATATTCTTCAATTTAGATATTACACTCTTTTTCCCTATTTGATTTTTCTAAAAGAGGCAAGTGCATTTGTTACCAAAAAGACCTCAAAGTGAGCAAGGGGCCTGGGGCAGCCATTCCCTCCTGGGCTCTCCAAAGGGAAGGAGGGTTAAGAGTTAAAGTCCAGGTCTCTGCTATAAGAATTGCCCAATGGCTCTCTCTTGCCCTTGAATGAGTGTCCTTTACAACACCCACTGCTCAATGCACTGGAGTATGTGATAGGGGATTGGCTACCTATGAGGACACCGCAGGCCTCACAATCTCTGAAAGAGTGGTGTTCCTCCAGAATTTGTGACTTATGTCTGTGACATACTAGAAAATGTAGAGATTGGTCTCTGCTCCCAGCCCCTGACAGAGCTCCTAAAACCCTTACAGTTTCCTAGGAGATAAAAGCTCTAGGATCATCTTTTATTCTGTGAAGATGCCCCTGAATGGGCTCCAGGATGGGCATTGGTCACCAGAAAGACCAAGCCAGGATTAGAAACATGGAATTTGCTGCCCCATTCCCCCATCTAGTGAGGGGAGAGGGGCTTGACACATAGATAATAATCGATCATGTCTAGGTAAGCAAGTCTCCACGAGTCTCAAGACTGCAAGGTTTAGAAAGCGTCCATATTGATGAACAATCCACACTGAGAAGGAGATGCACCCATCTCCACAGGGGCAGAAGCTGCTGTACACAGGACCCTTCCAGACCTCAACCTATGTGTCTCCATCTCGCTCTTCATCTGTATCTTTATCATATCCTTTAAGAAACTGGTAAACTTAAATAGGTATTTCAGTTCTGGGAGCTTCTCTAATAAAGAATCACACCTGTGGAGGGAAGCAAGGGAACTCCCTCCTAAAAATGGTCATGAGAGCAGTCCCTTCATCTCTCTCATTAGACAAGGAGACTCCTGAAGGGCTAGTCCTTCTCAAGCCCGGGCTCCAGGCAACTTTGGAGAGCTACAGGCAGCTGCTGTGGAGGATGTAGTATGGACATGGAAGCCAAACGGGAGCAGACCCACACCCAAGAGGCAATGGTCCTTGGGAAACTCCATCATGAAACTACTTGGCCTTGGGAACACATCTGCTTAGAGACAGCCACCTGGTCTATATGGACTGGAGCTTCTTCTCCTCCTCCAGGTGGTTTTTGTGCCCAGTATCTTCAAGAGTGGTGACACCTCCACAGTCTGCAGGGGTATTGACATTCTCTTTAAATACCCACATGGGATGGATATAGCCCCACGGTTGAAATCTTCCCCGAGGGCAACCCCGGAGGCTCAGTGGTTTAGCGCCACCTTCGGCCCATGGCGTGATCCTGGAGACCCAGAATCAAGTTCCCCGTCGGGCTCCCTGCATGGGGCCTGCTTCTCCTTCTGCCCGTGTCTCTGCCTCTCTTTCACTCTCTCTCTCTGTGGGTCTCTAATAAATAAAAAATTAAAAAAGAATTTAAAAAAAAGAAATCTTCCCCAAAACAAGCTAAAAATCTCTTTCTTTCCAGTAACAAAGTTAAAAACTTTCTCTAATATAAAACAAATTTCTAGGGCAATGGCAAAAATTATGTTATACACTCTTCATACTTTCAAGAAAGAGAAAAATAAAACTGAAAATCAGGAAATCTGGGGAGAAATATAAAAAGATCATCTTCTCTGAAGGTGGATCAAGCCTGATTAAAGGTTCAGCAGGAGAGTAAGAGAAGAAATCCTGGATAAGTGTCTGGCCCGTGTGCCCCAATTTGGCTCCTCTCTGGAGACCTACCAGCTCTGGGTCCCTCTGGGGGATCGACTTAGGCTTCCTTCTCCTGCATCCCAGCTCAACTCCCTCATGTGCCCAATACTGCTTTCTTTTCCAGAGACGCTGATCTCAAGAACATTCCCCAACCAGTGTCCCCATGCTACCTTCCACATGAGCCTGCTTTCCAGGGAACGATGCCTGGGACCAGGCATGTCAGCGAGTAGCACAAGCCAGCTTGTCATATTAACCTTCATAGGCAGAAGGTGTACAATTTCCAAAATGTACAAGGACAGAATGTCGTCAGAAAGAGGCATCTGTGGCAGTAGATGCTTAAGCACATATTAGTAGAAATTAAATCAATGTGCAGACTCTTAGTGTTTTTTGTCTCTGTAACTGCAAAACTCTAGGTCAGGGGAGCTGAAGCCTAAAGTCACTGCTTCTGACTCAGGTCCTAGACCTAAGCCAGTTCAAAGTCTCAAGCTCAGTGATTGAAGGGAAGGCCAGATCGCAAACAAATGACACTAAAGTTCTGTCATAGGTAATATAGACAAAATCTTGTCTCCTTTTTTCCCTAAGGAACTCAGGGATCAGGGCCTGAGGTCAGAATGTTCCCTCCCCTCCCTGAGGAGAATACTCTCTGCTAGAAGTACACCAGGGGGAATGCAGTAAAAGAGATGTAGAATATTTATCTGGTAGAAAAGAGATGTGAATATTTATCTGGACTTAGTGTTTACTGTTTGAGAAATTAAATAGGGCAAAATTAATTGTTCATATGTAAATATTTAGGTGGCTAGGACGGTACCCAAATCACCTTTTGTTGTTGCACTGAACGATATGTTAACGCTATGCAAATATGCATTCAATTCATACCTCTCTTATATATATAGAACAGGCAGTTCTATAAGGATATCACTTAAAGATCGAAATGAGTAGTGTCCTCATGTTTTCTTTCCTTTCCATCTCTCAAGTGAATCATATTTTCATAGAGGAAAAGTAAACAAACAAATAAAAAATCTGTCTCACATTCAAGCAGCAGAAGAATAATTTTTCCCTGACAAGAAGGCTGTAGGATTTCATTAGAACTCCTCAGGACAGAAGTTCCATCACTCACAGGAGAGACCTTGGGTTTGGAGATGCAAATTACTACAAAAAGTCAAGAATTTATAAAAATAGAATAGGAGGTGGATTATGCTCAAGGGGAATCTCTGTCTCAATTTCTGAAATAGACAGCGGTGACTGGGGGCCTTGCCAAAGGATTAACCTCGATATAAGAATAACCTCCTCAGTCAACAGAAGACATTCCTTCCATTTCTCCACAAGACTCAGATGAAATCCAAAACCTTTACAAAATGTATTCATTTATTCATTTGAAGGAAGAAGAGAGAAAAGAAATTAGAATATTGGGAAGAAATTTAGAGCTTGTAAATAGCAATCAGGGCTTTGGAGCATCTAGATTATTGAAACTTACATATAACCTTCTTCACAGGGTTCAGAAGGAACTTACAAAGTCAGAAGATCAATATATTCAAGATGTATATGAACTACCTATGAATCAGATTATTTATCTTCTAGATTATCTCCCCAGTGGTGACCACTTACAATTCTTTAGAAAAGGTGACCCATTTCAATTACAAGTCCCAAGAATCTACTCAACAGAACTGAAGTTGGGGATGCTCCCTCTGCTGGATGTCTTGATCTCATTTTTCAGACAAAGCACAAGCTCATTTTAACAGAAAGAACTTCCATTTGGGCTAGTCAGGACACAGGCCTCTGTGTTTGTCTCATCTTAACTAAAGCACTGTAGTTTGACATGTCTGGCTTGATAAAATTTATAGGTCAAAGTCTACAGAATGTATAACAGCATCACACTTCCCGCCCCACACACTCTGACCCCAGGTTAATGGGCTCACAGTTGCACCAACAAGAGAATCTTCTCAAGGTACACAAATCACACACTGGCTTCCACTTTTTTGGACCCAGATGAACAGCCTCTTGCACAGAGACAACAGTGCCATAAAATCCACCTGCAAAACTCCTTGCTAATTCAGTTGATGGTGCTTAGATTAGAGACCGCTAGGGTCCTGTTCCCCACCTGGACCTCACAGAGTTTCTGCTTCCACCCCTTACAAATGCTATTCTTTCTGTGAAGTTGTAGCGTCCAGCTTTGCTGGGGTCAGTTTTTTTGTCCAGGGTACAAAATAGAGTGTAAACATGTAGAGACGTGGATTCCTGTTTGGAACTAGGAATACTCTTCATTCAGTCTACAGGTCATATAGGAAAATTTCAAAGCCTTTATTGTCAAGAAAGAATTTTTCTAAGATTTTGCATTTTCGAGATATTTTAGGGCAAAAAAGTATGAGACAAGCAACCAAGCAGAGAAGACTTTTTAAGTTTTCATGTTAAGTTCTGTAGCAAATAGTAATATTCCAAATTCAAACATTCTAAGGAATAATTTGGAAAAAAACATTTCAACACTGATACACAGTAAAAAAAAATGACAGATTAATAATTTGCAGCCATATTTCCACACACTGAGCTTTCACATTAAAAAATGTGTAATGTGATTCCATTTTGTAGTACAGTTGACAAATAGTGTTACCTAATGTATTTCTTCATTTAACATGAGTTATGAATAGTTTTGATGCTCACTTTAAGATTTATAATACTGTCTTGCATTTTCCTTTTTGTCTTTGTCCTGATATTTTTCATTATTGTGGATTATCTTTCGGACTTCATTCACTAGCAACGTTCATTATACAGGCTGGAATTTTCAAGAAGATTCAGGATTGCATTGGTTAGCTTAAAGATGGATCAAGGAAGAAAACATAAGAAAAAGTAATAAAATTAAAACTAAGATATTATGGAATTTGGGCTATTCTACTCTTACTTCTATCTCATTTTGTCATGAGCACCTGAGACTCTCCACAGAGTTCACAATTTGCTCTCCATACCATTTTTACACAATAGCTATTTCACTCTCAGTACAAAATCTAACTCTTGGAAGATTTCTCCGAAGATACAGCCACTGAGCTTTTTTGCATAATTATGCCTGGAATTGTACATAATCAGTTATTTTTCAATTCAGTATGACTTTGGCTTTTACTTACCTGAGATTCGATAGAACTACGATCTCTATGCTTTCAGTTTCTCCAGGATTTTGTTTGAGGACAGTGACTTTAGTTGGGAGGTAATTTGAAGTTGACACAATTCTCACAAATGACTCAATATGACATAACGTCAAGCGGACACATGAAGAATCATCAGGTTATGTCCCTGTTGTAATGAAGGGTCTCATATATACCACATGACATGTGTGTGTCTATCGATCGATCAATCGATCTATCTTTATCTGGGGAAGGAGAGAGAAGTATGACAGGATACACTCCAGACAGTAAGAAGAGTTACCACAAATCATACTCATTGCCTGAGGCATAAAATTCTGTCTTCTTTCCTATTCTCTTCCATGTGACTATTAGTTCTCTTCCTGTAAGTATGACTCTTCCTCCTTGACAGGATGTTTTTACTTTCATTTTCTCATAGAGCATAATTCACAAGGTCCCAAGGTGAGTTTATTTTAAATCATTATTAGACAGTCTTAAACCATCAGTCTGGAAACAGGAGACCGCAGAGACCCTAGAACTAACCCCGGTTCTTCCCGTGATTTGGAGATCCTCCGCCACTCAGCTGTAGTTGGGAGTGTCAGCTGTTTCCCCTGGGACCTTAGCAGACAGGAATCCACCAGGAGGGCCATTCACCTGCCAGAAATGGACACTGGCCACTACACCTTCACGTCTCTGCTGGTTTCACAGAAGGGCAGGACTCTGAGCACTGTCTTCCCACAGATCTTGACTTCCTCCGTTCGATCCTTCTTCCTACTCAGGCAGTAAAGAATTTGTCTCTGTTAGCTTTCCTCCCAGCACAGAAGACCTTTTAAGCTACTACACTGGCAGGAGAGGGACCTGCACCTGCCTGTGCCTCTTTCCACTCTGCCACACCCACCAGGGGATTTGCATATTGTCCCCTGGGGAGGACCTTCCCTTGAAAGTCTGAGATAAAGGTCAGCTCTAGGCTTGTCTTTACTTACTAGGGCTCCTCAGCTCAGCTTCTCAACATGAGGTTCCCTTCTCAGCTCCTGGGGCTGCTGATGCTCTGGATCCCAGGTAAGGACAGTGCGGAGATGAGGAAAGACATGGGGGCGTGGATGGTGAGCTCCCCTGGTGCTGTTTCTCTCCCTGTGTATTCTGTGCATGGGACAGATTGCCCTCCAACAGGGGGAATTTAATTTTTAGACTGTGAGAATTAAGAAGAATATAAAATATTTGATGAACAGTACTTTAGTGAGATGCTAAAGAAGAAAGAAGTCACTCTGTCTTGCTATCTTGGGTTTTCCATGATAATTGAATAGATTTAAAATATAAATCAAAATCAAAATATGATTTAGCCTAAAATATACAAAACCCAAAATGATTGAAATGTCTTAAACTGTTTCTAACACAACTTGTACTTATCTCTCATAATTTTAGGATCCAGTGGGGATATTGTCATGACACAGACCCCACTGTCCCTGTCTGTCAGCCCTGGAGAGACTGCCTCCATCTCCTGCAAGGCCAGTCAGAGCCTCCTGCACAGTGATGGAAACACGTATTTGAATTGGTTCCGACAGAAGCCAGGCCAGTCTCCACAGCGTTTGATCTATAAGGTCTCCAACAGAGACCCTGGGGTCCCAGACAGGTTCAGTGGCAGCGGGTCAGGGACAGATTTCACCCTGAGAATCAGCAGAGTGGAGGCTGACGATACTGGAGTTTATTACTGCGGGCAAGTTATACAAGATCCTCCCACAGTGGTTCAGCCCTGAACACAAACCTCTCTATTTGGCCTGTCACCACTGCCCAATGTGTTCCTTGAGTGGGGAGCAGGCGCCGCAGAGTGTCTGAGTTGGCGTCAGTGGCAGATGTTGGAGAACCCAGGGCAGTAATGTGCAGCTGAGTGCTCTGGCCCATGTTACAGCCCCATCAGCTGCAGCAGCCTTCGCGGGGCAGAAGCAGCTCAAGAACGGAGGTGATGCAAGTGCTCTCTGAGCAACAGGCTGGAGGGAGAGCTCCCTTGTATCTCATCCCCACCCCTCTTCAGAGTCAGAAAATTGAGGCATATTTGTGACAATCCAAGCCGAATACATTTCGAAGCAAACAACTTTTGCTATATTTTTGATAGGAGAAGTGGTACCTGATGGTGCTATTCTGAATTTATTATTTTTTATTTTCCTTCTCTCTGAATTTCTTCTTTCTCAATTACACTAATTGTTCTATTGCTGTGTTATCTGGAGAGCATTCTATACCTGCTAGGAAATATGGCTGTAAACAATTAGTAAATTTGTTTGTTCAAGCACCCAAATAAATTTTGTAAATTCATAGCAGATATGAGGTCCTAATTTTGTTAAAAAGTAATACTAGATACATACACACACACACTTACTTATTTATATACACTGGAATATTAGTCTGTCAAAGAAAGACATCTTGTTATTTGCAACAACATGAATGGTCCTATAAAATCTAATGTTAAGTGAAATAAGTCAAAGAAAGACAGATACCATATGATTTCATTTATATGTGGAGTCTAGAAACCAAACAAACAAACAATAAACCCAGAACAGAAAGGGCAAAGACCATGAATACAGAGAACACACTGTTGGTGGCCAGACAGAAAGAGGATCATCGGAGGATGGGAAAAATTCACGAAGGAGAGTGGGAGATATATGGAATGAACAAAAACAAGTAACCTGGATGAAGGGTACAGCACAAGGAATATATTCAAATATTTCGTAATAGCGTTGTATGGGGACAGATGGTAACTACACTTGCGGTGACATAACATAGCACATAGACATGTCAAATCGCTATGTTGTACACCTGAAACCATCGTAAGCACTGCGCGCCAAGTATACTTCAATAAAACTACAACATACACACACAGAGATGTGCACACACACAGACACACACAGAAGAACTTAAATCTAGAAGTTTTATACTTGCCTCAATTACTAATGAGAATGAAGATACAACCATTCAAAATCTTTGGGATACAGCAAAAGTAGTCCTGAGGGGGAAATACATCGCAATACAAGCATCCATCCAAAAACTGGAAAGAACTCAAATGCAAAATCTAACCTTGCACCTAAAGGAGCTGGAGAAGGAAGAGCAAATAAAACCTTCACCCAGCAGAAGAAGTTAATAAAGATTCGAGCAGAACTCAATGAAATAGAGACCAGAAGAACTGTGGAACAGATTAACATAACCAGGAGTTGGTTCTTTTTTTATTTCTTTTTCTTTTTATTTATGATAGTCACACAGAGAGAGAGAGAGAGGCAGAGACACAGGCAGAGGGAGAAGCAGGCTCCATGCACCGGGAGCCCGACGTGGGATTCGATCCCTGGTCTCCAGGATCACGCCCTGGGCCAAAGGCAGGCGCCAAACCACTGCGCCACCCAGGGATCCCAGGAGTTGGTTCCTTGAAAGAATAAGATAAAAAAAAAAAGAATTAATAAGATAGATAAACCATTAGCCAGCCTTATTAGAAAGAAGAGAAAAAAGATTCAAATTAATAAAATCTTGAATGAGAAAGGGGAGATCACCACCAATACCAAGGAAATACAAACGATTTTAAAAATGTATTGTGAGCAGCTAGACACCAAGAAATTAAGCAATCAAGAAGAAATGGATGCATTTCTGGAAAACTGAAAACTACCAAACTGGAACAAGAAGAAATAGAAAACCTGAACAGGCCAATAACCAGGGAGGAAATTAAAGCAGTCATCAAAAACGTCTCAAAACACAAAAGTCCAGGGCCAGATGGCTTCCCAGGGCAATTCTAACAAATTTTTAAAGAAGAAACCATACCTATTCTACTAAAGCTGTTCGGGAAGATAGAAAGAGATGCAGTATTTCCAAAGTCATTCTATGAGGCCAGTATCACCATGATTCCAAAACCAAAGACCCCACCAAAAAGGAGGATTATAGACCAATATCCCTGATGAACACAAGCAAAAATTCTCAATGAGATACTAGCCAATAGGATCCAACGGTACATTAAGAAGATTATTCACCATGACCAAGTGGGGTTCATTCCCGGAATGTAAGGCTGGTTCAACACTCTTAAAGCAATCAATGTGATAGATCATATTAACAAGAGAAAAAAATATGATCCTCTCAATAGATGCAGAGAAAGCATTTGACAATATACAGCATCGATTCCTCATCAAAACCTTCAGAGTGTAGGGATAGAGGGAACATTCCTCAACATCTTAAAAGCCATCTATGGAAAGCCCACAGCAAATATCATTCTCAGTGGGGAAACACTGAGAGCCTTTCCCCTAAGATCAGGGGATCTTCCCCTGAGAACAGGGATGTCCACTCTCACTACTGCTATTCAACATAGTACTGGAAGTCCTAGCCTCAGCAATCAGAGAACAAAAAGAAATAAAAGGCATTCAAACTGGCAAAGGAGTCAAACTCTCCCTCTTCACAGATGACATGATACTCTACATAGAAAACCCAAAACATTCCACCCCAAGATTGCTGGAACTCATACAGCAATTCGGCAGTGCGGCAGGATACAAAACCAATGCCCAGAAATCAGTGGCATTTCTATACACTAACAATGAAACTGAAGAAAGATAAATTAAGGAGTCAATCTCATTTACAATTGCACCCAAAAGCATTAAGATACCTAGGAATAAACCTAACCAAAGAGGTAAAGGATCTATACCCTAAAAACTGCAGAACACTTCTGAAAGAAATTGAGGAAGACACAAAGAGATGGAAAAATATTCCATGCTCATGGATTGGAAGAATTAATATTGTGAAAATGTCAATGTTACCCAGGGAAATTTACACATTTAGTGCAATCCCTATCAAAATCCCATGGACTTTCTTAAGAGAGTTGGAACAATTTATTGTAAGATTTGTATGGAATCAGAAAAGAGCCCAAATAGGGGAATATTAAAAAAGAAAACAATAGCTGGGGGTATCACGATGCCGGATTTCAAGTTGTACTACAAAGCTGTGGTCATCAAGACAGTGTGGTACTGGCACAAAAACAGACACATAGATCAATGGAACAGAATAGAGAATCCAGAAGTGGACTCTCAACTCTATGGTCAACTAATATTTGACAAAGCAGGAAAGACTATCCACTGGAAAAAGGACAGTCTCTTCAAGAAATGGTGCTGGGAAAATTGGAAAGCCACACATAGAAGAATGAAACTAGACCATTCACTTACACGATACACAAAGATAAACTCAAAATGGATGAAAGATCTAAATGGGAGACAAGATTCCATCAAAATCCTAGAGGAGAACACAGGCAACACCCTTTTTGAACTTGGCCACAGCAACTTCTTGCAAGATACATCCACGAAGGCAAAGGAAACAAAAACAAAAAATGAATTATTGGGACTTCATCAAGATAAAAAGCTTCTGTACAGTAAAAGAAACTGTCAACAAAACTACAAGACAGGGCAGCCCTGGTGGCTTAGCGGTTTAGCAACGCCATCACCCGGGGTGTGATCCTAGAGACCCGGAAAGTCCCACATCGGGCTTCCCGCAGATAGCCTGCTTCTCCCTCTGCCTGTGTCTCTGCCTCTGTCTCTCTGTGGGTCTCTCATGAATAAATAAATCTTTTTAAAAAAACTACAAGACAACCTACAGAATTGGAGAAGATATTTGCAAATGATATATCAGATTAAGGGCTAGTATCCAAGATCTATAAAAGACTTATTAAACTCAACAGCAAAGAAACAAACAATCCAATCATGAAATGGGCAAAAGACATGAACAGAAATCTCACAGAGGAAGACATAGACATGGCCAACAAGCACATGAGAAAATGCTCCACATCACCAGCCATAAGGGAAATACAAATCACAACCACAATGAGATACCACCTTACACCAGTGAGAATGGGGAAAATTAACAAGACAGGAAACAACAAATGTTGGAGAGGATGTGGAGAAAGGGGCACCCTCCAGTACTGTTGGTGGGAATGTGAACGGGTGCAGCCACTCTGGAAAACTGTGTGGAGGTTCCTCAAAGAGTTAAAAACAGATTTGCCCTACGACCCAGCAATTGCACTCCTGGGGATTTACCCCAAAGATACAGGTGCAGTGAAACACCGGGACACCTGCCCCCCATTGTTTCTAGCAGCAATGTCCACAATAGCCAAACTGTGGAAGGAGCCTCGGTGTCCATCAAAAGATGAATGGATAAAGAAGATGTGGTCTATGTATACAATGGAATATTACTCAGCCATTAGAAAGAACAAATACCTACCATTTGCTTCAACATGGATGGAACTGGAGGGTGTTATACTGAGTGAAATAAATCAATCCGAGAAGGACAAACATTATATGGTCTCATTCTTTGGGGGAAAATAAAAAATAGTGAAAGGGATGGAGGGGAAAAGAGAGAAAATGAGTGGGAAATATCAGTGAAGATGACACAACATGAGAGATTCCTAACTCTGGGAAATGAACAAGGGGTAGTGGGAGGGGAGGTGGGCGGGGGGATGGGGTGACTGGGTGATGGGCACTGAGGGGGGCACTTGACAGGACGAAAACTAGGTGATAGGCTCTATGTTGGAATATTGAATTCCAATTTAAAAACTGAAAGAAAAAAAAAAACAAGCTCGCCTTTTATCAGAAAGAACTCCCATCTGCAATAGTCAGGACACAGGCTTCTGTGTTTGTCTCATCTTCACCAAAGCTCTGTAGTTTGACCTGTCTGGCTTGATAAAAATTATAGGTCAAAGTCTACAGAATGTATAACAGCATCACACTTCCCACCCCACACACTCTGACCCCAGAATAATGGGCTCACAGTTGCACCAAAAAGAGAATCTTCTCAAGGTACACAAATCACACACTGACTTCCACTTTTATGGACCCAGATGAATAGCCTCTCGCACAGAGACAACAGTGCCATAAAATCCACCTGCAAAACTCCTTGCTAATTCAGTTGATGGTGCTTAGATTAGAGACCTCTAGAGCCCTGTTCCCCACCTGGACCTCACAGAGTTTCTGCTTACATCCCTTACAAATGTTATTCTTTCTGTGAAGTTGTAGCGTCCAGCTTTGGTGGGGTCAATTTTATTGTCCAGAGTACAAAATAGAGTATAAACATGTAGAGACGCGGATTCCTGTTTGGAACTAAGAATACTCCTTGTTCAGTGTACAGGTCATACTGGAAAATTTCAAAGCCTTTACTGTCAAGAAATAATCTTTCTAAGATTTTGCATTTTCGAGATATTTTAGATAATTTTAAGAAATTATGAGGCAAGCAACCAAGCAGAAAAAAACCTTTTAAGTTTTCATGTTAAGTTTTGCAGCAGATAGTAATATTCCAAATTCAAACATTCTAAAGAATAATTTTGAAAAAAAAAACATTTCAAAACTGATATCCAATAAAATAAAAACCATGACAGATGAATAATTTGCACCATATTACTACACACTGAGCTTTCACATAAAAAATGTGTATTTGATTTTTTTTGTAGTACAGTTAGTTGACAAATAGTGTTAAATAATGTGTTTCTTTATTTAACATGGGTTATGAATATTTTGACACTCACCTTAACATTTATAATATTGTCTTATATTTTCCTTTTTGTCTTCATACTGACATTTTTCATTATTGTGGCTTGTCTTTCTGAATTCATTCACTAGCAGCGTTCATTAGGGAGGCTGGAATTTTCAAGAGGAAGAATGAGGATTGCTTTGGCTAACTTATAACATCAAGGAAAGAAAACATAAGAAAAAGAAAATAAAGTGACAAGTAAGAAATTATGGTATTTGGGCTATTATACTCTTACTCAAGAGTATTACTATTATCTCAATTTGTCATGAGCAACTGAGCAACTGACTCTCTGCAGAGTTCAGGATTTGCTCTCCATAGCATTTTTACACAATAGCTATTCCACTCTCAGTACAAAATCTTACTCTTGGAAGATTTCCTAGGAGATACAGAGCCTGAGCTTTTCTGCGTAATCACACCTGGAATTGTATTTATCAGTTATTTTTCAATTCAGTATGACTTTGGCTTTTAATTACCTGAGATTCAAAGAACTATAAACTCTATGCCTCAGTTTCTCCAGGATTTTGTTTGAGGACAGTGACTTTAGTTGGGAGGTAATTTGAAGTTGACACAATTTTCATGAATGACTCAATATGACATAACCTCAAGCAGACACATGAAGAATCATCAGTATGTCTCTATTGTACTGAAGGGTCTCATATATAACACATGACATGTGTGTGTCTGTCAATCAATCAATAGATCTATCTATCTTTATCTGAGGAATGGAGAGAAATATGACAGGATACACTCCAAACTGTAAAAAAGGGGTTACCACAAATCATACTCATTACCTGAAGCCTAAAATTCTGTCTTTCTTCTTTCATATTCTCTACCATGTGACTCTTAGTTCTCTTCCTGTAAGTGAGAGAATCTTCCTACTTGGCAGGTTTTTTGCTTTCAACTTCTCATAGAGCATAATTCAGAAGGTCCCAGGGTGATTTTATTTTAAATCATTATTAAACAGTCTTAAACCATCAGCCTGGAAACAGGAGACCCCATAGACTCTAGAACATCTCCAGTTCTTCCCGTGATTTGGAGATCCTCCGCCACTCAGCTGCAATTGGGAGTGTCAGCTGTTTCCCCCGGGACCTTCCTGCAGACAGGAATCCACCAGGAGGGCCATTCACCTGCCAGAAATGGACACTGGCCACTACACCTTCACATCTCTGCTGGTTTCACAGAAGGGCAGGACTCTGAGCACTGTCTTCCCACAGATCTTGACTTTCTCAATTAGATCCTTCTTCCTACTCAGGCAGTAAAGAATTTGTCTCTGTTAGCTTTCCTCCCAGCACAGAAGACCTTTTAAGCTACTACACTGGCAGGAGAGGGACCTGCACCTGCCTGTGCCTCTTTCCACTCTACCACACCCACCAGGGGATTTGCATATTGTCCCCTGGGGAGGACCTTCCCTTGAAAGTCTGAGATAAAGGTCAGCTCTAGGCTTGTCTTTACTTACTAGGGCTCCTCAGCTCAGCTTCTCAAGATGAGGTTCCCTTCTCAGCTCCTGGGGCTGCTGATGCTCTGGATCCCAGGTAAGGACAGCGGGGGGATGAGGAAAGACATGGGGGCGTGGATGGTCAGCTCCCCTGGTGCTGTTTCTCTCCCTGTGTATTCTGTGCATGGGAGAGATTGCCCTCCAACAGGGGGAATTTAATTTTTAGACTGTGAGAATTAAGAAGAATATAAAATATTTGATGAACAGTACTTTAGTGAGATGCTAAGGAAGAAAGAAGTCACTCTGTCTTGCTATCTTGGGTTTTCCATGATAATTGAATAGATTTAAAATATAAATCAAAATCAAAATATGATTTAGCCTAAAATATACAAAACCCAAAATGATTGAAATGTCTTAAACTGTTTCTAACACAACTTGTACTTATCTCTCATAATTTTAGGATCCACTGGGGATATTGTCATGACACAGACCCCACTGTCCCTGTCCGTCAGCCCTGGAGAGCCGGCCTCCATCTCCTGCAAGGCCAGTCAGAGCCTCCTGCACAGTAATGGGAACACCTATTTGTATTGGTTCCGACAGAAGCCAGGCCAGTCTCCACAGCGTTTGATCTATAAGGTCTCCAACAGAGACCCTGGGGTCCCAGACAGGTTCAGTGGCAGCGGGTCAGGGACAGATTTCACCCTGAGAATCAGCAGAGTGGAGGCTGATGATGCTGGAGTTTATTACTGCGGGCAAGGTATACAAGATCCTCCCACAGTGGTTCAGCCCTGAACACAAACCTCTCTGTTTGGCCTGTCATCACTGCCCAATGTGTTCCTTGAGTGGGGAGCAGGCGCCGCAGAGTGTCTGAGTTGGCGTCAGTGGCAGATGTTGGAGAACTCAGGGCAGTAATGTGCAGCTGAGTGCTCTGGCCCATGTTACAGCCCCATCAGCTGCAGCAGCCTTTGCGGGGCAGAAGCAGCTCAAGAACGGAGGTGATGCAAGTGCTCTCTGAGCAACAGGCTGGAGGGAGAGCTCACTTGTATCTCATCCCACCCCTCTCTCCTTGTGTTTGGTTATTACATTTAGTCAGCCTGAGAGTCAGTAAATTGAGGCATATTTGTGACAATCCAAGTCGAATACATTTTAAAGCAAATAAATTTTGCTATATTTTTATAGGAGAATATTGGGTATATTTCAGAATTTATTATTTTTTATTTTCCCACTCTCTGAATTTCTTCTTTCTCAGTTAACTAATTGCTCTGTTACTGTGTTCTCTGGATAGCATTCTCTACCTGCCTCCCCACAGAAAATATGACTAAGAACAATTAGTAAATTTTTTTGTTCAAGCACCCAAATTAACTTGTTTTTGCAACAACGTAAATGGTCCTAGAGAGTCTAATGTTAAGTGAAAACAGTCAGACAAGAAAGACAGATACCATATGATTTCATTTATATGTGGAATCTACAAACCAATCAAACAAACAAGAAACCCAGAACAGAAATGGAAAAAGACCCATGAATACAGAGAACACACTGGTGGTGGCCAGACAGAAAGAGGATGGGAGGATGGGAATAATTCACGAAGGAGAGTGGGAGGTATATGGAATGAACAAAAACAAGGCACAGGGATGAAGGGTACAGCGCAGGGAATATAATCAAGGATTTCATAATAGCGTTGTATGGGGACAGATGGTAATTACAGTTGCAGTGACATAACATAGCGCATAGACATGTCAAATCGCTATGCTGTACACCTGAAACCAACGTAGCCCAGTGTTCCAACTATACTTCAATAAAACAACGACATACACACACACACACACACACACACACACACAGAGGTGTGTCTTTTGTGTGCACAAACACACAAAAGAACTTAAATCTAGAAATTTTATACTTCTCTCAATTATCTTTTTCTGAGACAAAATAAAAGCAGTTATTGGAATTTCACAGAGGATTCTGAAATACAACACACCTTAAGATGTAGAGCATACAGGGATCCCTGGGTGGCGCAACGGTTTGGAGCCTGCCTTTGGCCCAGGGCGTGATCCTGAAGACCTGGGATCGTATCCCACATCAGGCTCTGGGTGCATGGAGCCTGCTTCTGTCTCTGCCCCTCTCTCTCTCTCTCTCTCTCTCTCTCTCTCTCTCTGACTATCATAAATAAAAATTAAAAAAAAAGATGTAGAGCATACAATGTAGTTCATATACCACATGTTGGGTAGAGAGTGGTGTGAGATTTTTTCCCAAAAGTAACATTTTAAAGCCATTTCGCCTAAATACTATTTTGGAAATGATAAATTTGGTACTATTTTGCAAAAAGTGTTAAAGTACTAACCAAATACATTATTTTTTACCGAATATGGTCATACCTGTAAAGGAATCTGAATTTATATTCTGTTCAAATGTGTGCTTTGAGTAGATCTCAATTAAAACAATGATCAAATATATCTGTCCTCATCTAAAGTCATGTCCATTACCTGTCCATTTCACCTATTCATCCCTCTTCCCCTCTAGCCTCTGGCAACCGCTCAACATTTTGCTGTTTCCATGGACAGTAGATTATGCCTTTTTGAGCTGAATAGTTTTCATTGTCTGGATGCATCATAGTTTATTTATCCATTCTCCTTCGGAAGAATATCTGAGTTACAACAAGGATTATACTTATGAAGAAATCTGTATATATGTTGGTGTGCAGGTTTTTCTGTAGACATCAGTTTTCAACTCCATAGGATAAATCGAAAAGTCTGATTGCTGAATTGTGTGATAAGAGTATGTTTAGTTCTGTAAGAAAATGCCAAACTGTTTGACCAAATGGCTGCTCCCTTTTTGCATTTCCAGCAGCAGGGAATGCCTGTTCGAGTCCCTCAACATGCTCACCTGCATCTGGAGCTGTGTTCTAGATTTTGGCCACAACAATAAGTGTGGAATAGCATCTCTGATTTGTATTTCCTTAACAACACACAATGTTGGAACATCTTTTCTGTGTCTTGTTTCATATCTGTCTTCTCCTTTCTGATGAGGTGTCTGTTCAGATCTTTGCTCATTTTTATTGGATTATTTCTTTTTTTTTTAAATTTTTTTATTTATTCATGATAGTCACAGAGAGAGAGAGAGAAGCAGAGACACAGGCAGAGGGAGAAGCAGGCTCCATGCACCGGGAGCCCGACGTGGGATTCGATCGCGGGTCTCCAGGATCGCGCCCTGGGCCAAAGGCAGGCGCCAAACCGCTGCGCCACCCAGGGATCCCTGGATTATTTCTTATTGTTGAGTTTTAAGTGTTCTTTGTAAATTTTAGGTAACAGCCTTTGTCATAGGTGTTTTTGCAAATATTTTCTACCAGTCTGTGACTTGTCTCCTTATACACTGGATAATGTCTGTACACACAGTAATTTTATTTTTGCAACTGGACCTTTTATTTCATGCATTAATAAAGAATACATTACTATGTCACAGTTTTTAAGTGTTTTGATATTCATATTTGAATATAATTAGTCTCCTTACTATTCCTATGGTTTTCTATTATTTTTTGTTTTTAAAAACATTCTTAAAGAAGGTATGACAGATTATATTTGACCTCACAGAGGTCCAAGGACAAAGGCATTACAAACACTTGCTTAGAATTAGGACCTGGAAGACTTCCCCACTACACCCCTACTGCTTATCCTCCAACTCTACTGCTACTGAAATTTTGTTCTTTGCAATAAAAATTCTTCCTGCTTTTCTGACACAAGGAGATCCTGCTAGTCCCTTTCTTTCAGGCCCGGAGGGCGGGAGGACTTGAAGGGTTCTGCTGCCACTTTACACACTGAGATCTTGACACATACATAACTCTAGAGGCTGCAGATTAAACACTGCAAAAATCATTGAGAGATATGGAAAATCAAGGACTGGTGGCTGGACCACCTTACAGTAGAAGCGACTTCTGTAAAACCTTGTAGCATTGTGGATTGCTGCCCCTTCTCGTTGGCTATTCTCAGTAAACATAGCCCTTCACTGAAATGTCATTTCCTTGGACATTATTTATTTTTATGTGTTTGATCAACCAAATTTTTTATTTATCAAAATGTTATAGACTTGAGTTCGTCTTCATTTCTCCCCAACTATCCGCGTACATTGCATCATTACCTTCCCCCAGCACCACCAAGAATTGAGCCTGAGTGTGCTCATAGGTTGTGATTAATGAATCCTTGAGAACTTAGTTGCTGGGATAAGAGTGGAAGAGAAAGTAAAGACTGTGGACAATTTCAGGTGTTCAAGGTTTTCTCCACATTCTTTTCTGGAATCCTCCTAATGATCAATCAGCTAGATTGCTTAACACAGAGTATAGTCTTTCCCTCAACCACTTGCTCTCTCCCTTCCATCTCTGCTTGTTTTCTCCTCCATCCAGCATTGAAAGAGAGAGCAAAGCTCAGGTATTTTGCAGCTTCAGGCATTGTTCCAGTCTGGTCTTGACAGCAAAATACTAGAGTTTCAGGTAGAAATGTACTTTTCTCTTGGCCTGTCTGCTCCTCCAAAATCTTTTCTTTACCTCTTCATTCCACATACGCATCCTGCTCTCCTTCTGCTCAGATGATGTTCACTGGTACTGTTCTTTTTCATCACTCTGAGGAAATTACAGATACATCTGAGTTGTTCTTCAGGCTCCTGACAACTGACCATTTATCTTGATGTGGAGAGGAACATTTTGCCTCCTTCCTAAGTGTCATGGAACTGCTCAGAGGAGAACATTTGTTGTGTCATTCTGTTGAGTCAAACTGTGGTGTACCATTTGGATAGATTTTAGTGGTCATTTCAGTTCAGATGTTTCTGTCTGTGTGTGTGTGTGTGTGTGAGTGTGTGTGTGTGTGTGTGTGTGTGTGTGTGTGTGTGTTCTGGAGAAAGAATTAACTACTTAAATAATTTGGGGACAATGTGTCACCCCCGTATGGGGAAAAATGAGTTTAATTGTCTTACTTCATACATGAAACTAACTTTTCAAAACACGACTTTAAACTTACAGAAGAAAATATTGAGATATGAGTACAGGGTAGGAAGATCAGATCCAGGAAAGCATATCTCGCTCTCATTCTCTTTTCTTCTGATCATGGAAACAATCCTAAGAGCATTAATTTCCAAACCCCTCCATTATACAATGATTAGGTCACTGTAAAATGAAACAAAAGAAAATTTAAAAGCCACAATCTAGGAGCCTTCCACATCAGTACTTTATGAGAATCATCAGGGAGTATCCACTGGGAAATAAGGAAACAGCAGTCTGGAAAATGACCTGGAACCTTGCTTTGGAGAGAAATATAAAGGGAGGAAACCAAGTATATTGGCTCTAATCTTCAAGGAAAACATAGAAAAGTGCTTGAACATGTAATTCTAATAAAAACCCCCATCTTCATAAAATCAGAGCATTGCCTCCAAAATCTGGGGAGGCAGCCTACGGCAGCTAATCACCCTCAGAGGAGGTTTGTATGAGAACTGCAGCTCTGTGGGACAAGGGTCAGTGCTGCAGATAGGAACACTTGCAGCCATATCAGGCTAACGTCCAGGCTGGGAAGAAATCCACATCGTGTCCACTGTCCTTGACCCACAGGAGACCCTAGAGGTCAGAGTGGGAGTTAGATAGGATGCAAGGCTTTAGAACCTGCTTGAATTCCCCAGCCTCTGAAACAATGGTGGTCCTCCAGAATTTCTGATTTATGTCTGTGACATACGAGAAAATATAGAGATTGGTCTCTGCTCCCAGCCCCTGACAGAGCTCCTAAAACGCTTATAATTTCCTAGGAGATAAAAGCTCTAGAGAATCTTTCATTCTGTGAGATTGCCCCTGAATGGGCTCCAGGATGGGCACTGGTCACCAGAAAGACCAAGCCATGATTAGAACCATGGAATTTGCTGCCCCATTTCCCATCCAGTAAGGGGAGAGGAGCTTGACACATAGATAATAATCGATCATGTCTAGGTAAGCAAGCCTCCACGAGTCTCAAGAGTGCAAGGTTTAGAGAGCTTCCACACAGATGAACAATCCACAGAGAGAAAGAGATGCACTCCATCTCCACAAGGACAGAAGCTGCTGTACACAGGACCCTCCCAGACCTCACCCTATGTATCTCCATCTAGCTCTTCATCTGTATCTTGATCATATCCTTGAATAAACTGGTAAACATAAATAGGTGTTTCTCTCAGTTCTGTGAGCTCCTCTAGCAAAGCATCACACATGTGGAGGGAAGCCTGGGAACCCCCTCCTAAAAATGGTATTGGGAGCGGTCCCTTCATCTCTCCCATCAGACAAGGAGACCCTGATGGGCTAGTCCTTCTCAACCTCGGGCCTCCAGGCCACCTTGAAGAGCTGCAGGCAGTATGCTGTGGAGGATGAAGTATGGACATGAAAGCCAACTGGGAACAGACCCACACCCAAGAGGCTGTGGTCCTTGGGAAACTCCATCATGAAATTGCATATGGGGTCGTCAACACATCTGGTCAGGGACAGCCACCTGGCTTATATGGACCGGAGCTTCTCCTCTACCGGGTGGTTCTTTGTACCCAGTCTCTGCAAGAGTGGTGACACCTCCACAGTCTACAGGCGTTTTGGCATTCTCCTTAAATACCCACATGGGATGGATATAGCCCCAAGGTTGAAATCTTCCCTGAAACAAGAGAAACATCTCTTTCTCTCCTGTAACAAAGGTAAAAACTTTCTCTAATATAAAACACATTTCTAGAGTAATGGCAAAAATAAAGTTATAGACTCTTCATACTTTCAAGAAAGAGCAAAAATAAAACAAACTGGGGATATCTGTGGAGAAATTAGGAACAATTATGAAAAGTCAGCTTCTCTGAAGGTGGATCAAGAATGAATAAAGGTACAGCAGGGGGTAAAAGATAAAATCCTGCATAAGGGCCTTGCCCACGTGCCCCAATTTGTATCCTCTCTGGAGACCTACCAGTTGTGGGTCCCTCTGGGGGATCGGCTTAGGCTTTGGTTGTCCTGCATCCCTGCTCAACTCCCTCATGTGCCCAATCTTGCTTTAGAGACGCTGATCTCAAGAACATTCCTCAACCACTGTCCCCATGCTACCTTACACATGAATCTGCTTTCCAGGGAATGATGCCTGGAACCAGGGATGTCAGTGAGTAGCACAGACCAACTTGTCATACTAACTTTCATAGGCAGAAGGTGTACAATTTCCACAATATACAAGGACAGAATGTTGTCAGAAAGAGGCATCTGTGGCAGTAGATGCTTAAGCACATATTAGTAGAAATTAAGTCAATGTGCAGACTCTTAGTGTATATTTTGTCTCTGTAACTGCAAAACTCTAGGTCAGGGGAGCTGAAGCCTAAAGTCACTGCTTCTGATTCAGGTCCTAGACCTAAGCCAGTTAAAGTCTCAAGCTCATTGATTGAAGGGAAGGCCAGGTCTCACATGAAGGACACTGATGTTTTGTCACAGATTCATCAAGAAAATTTTGCCTCCTTTTTTTCCCTAAGGAACTCAAGGATTGGGGCCTGAGCTAAAAATGCTTCCTCTCCTCCCTGATGAGAACACTCATAAATAGAGAACAGGGCTTTGGAATATCTAGATCGTTGAAGCCCAATGGTTGAGAAGTAACTTGTAAAGTCAGAAGATCAACACATTCACAGGTGTATGAATCAGGTTATTTATCTGTACAGATTATCCCCCAGTGGTGACCATTTACAAATATTTAGAAAAGGTGACCCATTTCAATCACAAGTCCCAAGAATCTACTCAACAGAACTGAAGCTGGGGATGCTCCCTCTGCTGGATGTCTTGATCTCAGTTCTCCTACAAAAAAAAAGCTCGCCCCTGGGTGTCCATTGAAAGAAGAATGGATAAAGAAGCTGTGGTCTATGTATACAATGGAATATTACTCAGCCATTAGAAAGGACAAATAGGGATCCCTGGGTGGCGCAGCGGTTTGGCGCCTGCCTTTGGCCCAGGGTGCGATCCTGGAGACCCGGGATCGAATCCCACGTCGGGCTCCCGGTGCATGGAGCCTGCTTCTCCCTCTGCCTGTGTCTCTGTCTCTCTCTCTCTCTCTCTCTCTCTCTCTCTCTGTGACTATCATAAATAAATAAATAAATAAAAATTAAAAAAAAAAACGACAAATACCCACCATTTGTTTCAACAGGGATGGAACTGGAGGGTGTTATGCTGAGTGAAATAAGTCATTCAGAGGACAAACATTATATGGTCTCATTCATTTGGGGAATATAAAAAATAGGGAAAGGGATGGAGGGGAAGAGAGAGAAAATGAGTGGGAAATATCAGTGATGGTGACAGAACACAAGAGACTTTAACTCTGGGAAACGAACAAGGGGTAGTGGGAGGGGATCTGGGCAGGGGGATGGGGTGACTGGGTGACGGGCACTGAGGGGGGACTTGATGGGATGAGAACTGGGTGATATGCTATCTGCCGGCAAATTGAGTCCCAATAAAAAAAATTAAAAAAAAAAAAAAGCTCGCCTTTTATCAGAAAGAACTTCCATTTAGGTTAGTCAGGAAACAAGCTTCTGTGTTTGTCTCATCTTCACCAAAGCACCATAGTTTGAGCATCTGGCTTGATAAAATTTATAGGTCAAAGTCTACAGAATATATAACAGCATCACACTTCCTATCCCACACACTCTGATCCCAGGATAATGGGTTCACAGTTGCACCAAAAAGAGAATCTTCTCAAGGTACACAAATCACACACTGACTTCCACTTTTTTGGACCCAGATGAACAGCCTATCGCACAGAGACAACAGTGCCATAAAATCCACCTGCAAAACTCCTTGCTAATTCAGTTGATGGTGCTTAGATTAGAGACCTCTAGAGCCCTGTTCCCCACCTGGACCTCACAGAGTTTCTGCTTACATCCCTTACAAATGTTATTCTTTCTGTGAAGTTGTAGCGTCCAGCTTTGCTGGGGTCAGTTTTATTGTCCAGGGTACAAAATAGAGTGTAAACATGTAGAGACGCGGATTCCTGTTTGGAACTAAGAATACTCCTTGTTCAGTGTACAGGTCATACTGGAAAATTTCAAAGCCTTTACTGTCAAGAAATAATCTTTCTAAGATTTTGCATTTTCGAGATATTTTAGATAATTTTTAAAAATTATGAGACAGGCAACCAAGCAGAAAAGACTTTTTAAGTTTTCATGTTAATTTCTGTAGCAAATAGTAATATTCCAAATTCAAACATTCTAAAAATAATTTGGAAAAACATTTTCAAAACTGATATACAGTAAGTAAAAAAAAAACCATGACAGATGAATAATTTGCAGCCATATTTCCACACGCTGAGCTTTCACATAAAAATGTGTAATGTGATTCATTTTTGAAGTACAGTTGAGAAATAGTGTTACACAATGTGATTCTTCACTTAACATGGGTTATGAATATTATGACACTCACCTTAACATTTATAATATTGTCTTGTATTATCCTTTTTGTCTTTGTCCTGATATTTTTCATTATTGTGGCTTATCTTTCTGAATTCATTCACTAATAGGATTCATTAGGAAGACTGAAATTTTTTTTAAATTGGAGTTCAATTTGCCAACATATAGCATAACATCCAATGCTCATCCCATCAAGTGCCCCTCTCAGTGCCCGTCACCCAGTCACCCCCACCGCCTGCCCACCTCCCTTTCCACCACCCCTTGTTCTATTCCCAGAATTAGGAGTCTCTCATGTTCTGTTACCCTCACTGATATTTTCTCTCATTTTCTCTCCTTTCCCCTTTATTCCCTTTCACTATTTTTTATATTCCCCAAAAAAATGAGACCATATAATGTTTGTCCTTCTCTGTTTGACTTATTTCACTCAGCATAATACCCTCCAGTTCCATCCAACTCGAAGCAAATGGTGGGTATTTCTCATTTCTAATGGCCGAGTAATATTCCATTGTATACACAGACCACAGCTTCTTTATTCATTCAATTCGATGGACACCTAGGCTCCTTCCACAGTCTGGCTATTGTGGACATTGAGGCTGAAAATTTAAAGAGGACGATTCAGGATTGCATTGGCTAGCTTATAACATGGATCAAGGAAGAAAACATAAGAAAAAGTAAATAGAGTGACACCTAAGAAATTATGGGACTTGGGCTATTATACTCCTATCTCAATTTGTCGTGAGCACCTGGGACTCTCCACAGAGTTCAGGATTTGCTCTCCACAGCATTTTTACACAATAGCTATTCCACTCTCAGTACAAAATCTTACTCTTGGAAGATATCCTAGGAGATACAGAGCCTGAGCTTTTCTGTGTAATCACACCTGGAATTGTATTTATCAGTTATTTTTCAATTCAGTATGACTTTGGCTTTTAATTACCTGAGACTCAGTAGAACTACAAACTCTATGCTTTCAGTTTCTCCAGGATTTTGTTTGAGGACAGTGACTTTAATTGGGAGGTAACTTGAGGTTGACACAATTCTCACAAATATCTCAATATGATAACGTCAAGCAGACACATGAAGAATCATCAGGTTCTGTCACTGTTGTAATGAAGGGTCTCATATATACCACACGGCATGTGTGTGTGTCTATTGATCGATCAATCAATCGATCTATCTTTATCTGGGGAAGGAGAGAGAAGTGTGACAAGATACACTCCAGACAGTAAAAAAGGGTTACCACAAATCATACTCATTACATGAAGCATAAAATACGGTCGTCTTCCCTATTCTCTTCCATGTGATTATTAGTTCTCTTCCTGTAAGTGAGAGAATCTTCCTCCTTGACAAGGTGTTTTTACTTTCATCTTCTCATAGAGCATAATTCACAGGGTCCCAGGGTGAGTTTATTTTAAATCATTGTTAGACAGTCTTAAACCATCAGCCTGGAAACAGGAGACCCCATAGACCCTAGAACTATCTCCAGTTCTTCCCATGATTTGGAGATCCTCCGCCACTCAGCTGCAGTTGGGAGTGTCAGCTGTTTCCCCCGGGACCTTAGCAGACAGGAATCCAAGCAGGAGGGCCTTTCACCTGCCAGAAATGGACACTGGCCACTACACCTTCACGTCTCTGCTGGTTTCACAGAAGGGCAGGACTCTGAGCACTGTCTTCCCACAGATCCTGACTTTCTCAGTTCGATCCTTCTTCCTACTCAGGCAGTAAAGAATTTGTCTCTGTTAGCTTTCCTCCCAGCACAGAAGACCTTTTAAGCTACTACACTGGCAGGAGAGGGACCTGCACCTACCTGTGCCTCTTTCCACTCTGCCACACCCACCAGGGGATTTGCATATTGTCCCCTGGGGAGGACCTTCCCTTGAAAGTCTGAGATAAAGGTCAGCTCTAGGCTTGTCTTTACTTACTAGGGCTCCTCAGCTCAGCTTCTCAAGATGAGGTTCCCTTCTCAGCTCCTGGGGCTGCTGATGCTCTGGATCCCAGGTAAGGACAGGGCGGGGATGAGGAAAGACATGGGGGTGCGGATGGTGAGCTCCCCTGGTGCTGTTTTTCTCCCTGTGTATTCTGTGCATGGGACAGATTGCCCTCCAACGAGGAGAATTTAATTTTTAGACTTGTGAAAATTAAGAAGAAAGTAAAAGATACGAAGAACGGTACTTTAGTGAGATACTAAAGAAGAAAGAAGCCACTCTGTCTTGCTCTCTTGGGTTTTCCATGATAATTGAATACATTTAAAATATAAAACAAAACACAAAATATGATTTAGCCTAAAATATAAAAAACTCAAAGTAATAGAAATGTTTTATACTGTTTCTAACACAACTTGTACTTATCTCTCGTTATTTTAGGATCCGGTGGGGATATTGTCATGACACAGACGCCACCGTCCCTGTCTGTCAGCCCTGGAGAGACTGCCTCCATCTCCTGCAAGGCCAGTCAGAGCCTCCTGCACAGTGATGGAAACACCTATTTGGATTGGTACCTGCAAAAGCCAGGCCAGTCTCCACAGCTTCTGATCTACTTGGTTTCCAACCGCTTCACTGGCGTGTCAGACAGGTTCAGTGGCAGCGGGTCAGGGACAGATTTCACCCTGAGAATCAGCAGAGTGGAGGCTAACGATACTGGAGTTTATTACTGCGGGCAAGGTACACAGCTTCCTCCCACAGTGGTGCAGCCCTGAACACAAACCTCTCTGTTTGTCCTGTCACCACTGCCCAATGTGTTCCTTGAGTGGGGAGCAGGCGCCGCAGAGTGTCTGAGTTGGTGTCAGTGGCAGATGTTGGAGGACCCAGGGCAGTAATGTGCAGCTGAGTGCTCTGGCCCATGTTACAGCCCCATCAGCTGCAGCAGCCTTCGCGGGGCAGAAGCAGCTCAAAAACGGAGGTGATGC
Source organism: Canis lupus baileyi (assembly GCF_048164855.1). NCBI lineage: Eukaryota > Metazoa > Chordata > Mammalia > Carnivora > Canidae > Canis > Canis lupus. The sequence goes on along the minus strand of NC_132849.1, from coordinate 27,257,084 downwards.
AAGTGTCTCTGAGGGAGGGAGAGCTGACTTGTATCTCATCCCAACCCCTCTCTCTTTGTGTATGGTCTATTACATTTAGTCAGCCTGAGAGTCAGAAACTTGAGGCATATTTGTGACAATCGAATCTAATACATTTTAAAGCAAATAAATTTTGCTATATTTTTCATAGAGAATATTGGGTACCATTCAGTATTTATTATTTTTTATTTTCCTACTCTGAATATCTTCTTTCTCATTACACTAATTGCTCTGTCACTGTGTTCTCTGGATAGCATTCTATACCTGCCTCCCCACAGGAAATATGGCTGAGAACAATTAGTAAAATTGCTTGTTCAAGCACCCAAATTAACTTTGTAAATTCATAGCAGATATAAGGTCCTACTTCTGTTAAAAAGTAGTGATACACACACATCTATATTTATTATATATATTGGATATTACTCAGCCAAAAAAAATGACATCTTGTTATTTGCAACAACGTAAATGGTCCTAGAGAGTATAATATTAAGTGAAAGAAATAAGACAAAGAAAGGAGATACCATATGATTTCATTTATATATGAAATCTACAAACCAATCAAACAAACAAGAACCCAAGAGCAGAAATGGAAAAAGACCCAAGAATACAGAGAACACACTGGTGGTGGCCAGACAGAAAGAGGATGGGAGGATGGGAATAATTCATGAAGGAGAGTGGGAGGTAGATAAAATGAACAAAAACAAGGCACAGGGATGAAGGGTACAGCGCAGGGAATATAATCAAGGATTTCATAATGGTGTTGTGTGGGTACAGATGGTAATTACACTTGCAGTTATGTAACAGAGCACATAGACATGTCAAATCACTATGCTGTACACCTGAAACCAACGTAGCCCAGCATTCCAACTATACTTCAATAAAACAACAAACACACACAGGTACACACAGACACACACAGAAGAACTTAAATCTAGAAGTTTTATACTTGCCTCAATTACCTTTTTCTGAGACAAAATAAAAGCAGTTCTTGGAATTTCACAGTGGGTTCTGAGAATACAACACAACCTGAAAGATGTAGAACATAGAATGTACTTCATATACTACAGCTAGGGTAGAGAGTGGTGTGAAATATTTTTCTCAAAGGTAACATTTTAAGACCATTTAGCCTTAATACTCTTTTGGAAATGACAAATTACTATTTTGGAAATGGATTTCAAAACATTATTTTTACAGAACGTGGTCTTACCTGAAAAGGAATCTGGATTTGTATTCTGTTCAAATGTGTGCTTTAAGTAGATTTCAATTAAAACAATGCTCAAAAATTGTATCTGTTCTCATCTAAATCGTATCCATTACCTGTCCATTTCACCTATTCATCCCTCTTCCCTTCTAGCCTCTGGCAACCACTCAACTTTTTGCTGTTTCTATGGACAATAAATAGATTATGCCTTTTTGAGCTGAATAGTATTTCATTGTCTGGATGCATCATAGTTTATTTATCCATTCTCCTTGGGAAGAATATCTGAGTTACAACAAGGATTACACCTATGAAGAAATCTGTATATATGTTGGTGTGCAGGTTTTTTTGTGGACATCAGTTTTCAACTCCTTAGAGTAAATACCTAAAAGTCTGATTGCTGAATTGTGTGATAAGAGTATGTTTAGTTCTGGAAGAAAATGCCAAACTGTTTTACCAAATGGCTACTCCCTTTTTGCATTTCCAGCAGCAGGGAATGCCTGTTCGAGTCCCTCAACATTCTCACCTGCATTTGGAGCTGTGTTCTAGATTTTGGCCACAACAATAAGTGTGGAATAGCATCTCTGATTTGCATTTCCATTACAACACATAATGTTGGAACATCTTTTCTGTGCCTTGTTTCATATCTGTCTTCTCCTTTCATGATGAGTGTCTGTTCATTTCTTTGCCCATTTTTAATTGGATTATTTCTTATTGTTGAGTTTTAAGTGTTCTTTGTAAATTTAAGGTAACAGCCCTTGTCATAGGTGTTTTTGCAAATATTTTCTACCAGTCTGTGATTTGTCTCCTTATACACTGGATAATGTCTGTACACACAGTAATTTTATTTTTGCAGCTGGACCTTTTATTTCATGCATTAATAAAGAATACATTACTATGTCACAGTTTTTTAATGTTTTGATATTTGTATTTGAATTAAAGTGGTTTCCTTAACTATTCCCATGATTTCCTTTTACTTTTGTTTTTAAAAACATTCTTAAAGAAGGCATGATAGATTATATTTGACCTCACAGAGGTCCAAGCACAAAGAGATTAGAAACACTTGCTTAGAATAAGGACCTGGAAGACTTCCCCACTACACCTCTACTGTTCATCCCCCAACTCTACCGCTACTGAAATTTTGTTCTTTGCAATAAAAATTCTTCCTGCTTTTCTGACACAAGGAGATCCTGCTAGTCCCTTTCTTTCGGGCCCGGAGGGCGGGAGGACTTGAAGGGTTCTGCTGCTACTTTACACACTGAGATCTTGACACATACATAACTCTAGAGGCTGCAGATTAAACACTGCAAAAATCATTGAGAGATATGGAAAATCAAGGACTGGTGGCTGGACCACCTTACAGTAGAAGCGACTTCTGTAAAACCTTGTAGCATTGTGGATTGCTGCCCCTTCTCGTTGGCTATTCTCAGTAAACATAGCCCTTCACTGAAATGTCATTTCCTTGGACATTATTTATTTTTATGTGTTTGATCAACCAAATTTTTTATTTATCAAAATATTGTAGAGTTGCAGTCCTCTTCATTTCCCCCCAACTATCCGGGTACATTGCATCATTACCTTCCCCCAGCACCACCAAGAATTGAGCCTGAGTGTGCTCATAGGTTGTGATTAATGAATCCTTGAGAATTTAGTTGCTGGGATAAGAGTAGAAGAGAGCAGGGAGTGTGGACAATTTCGGGTATTCAAGTTTTTCTCCACATTCTTTTCTGGAATCCTCTTAATGATCAATCAGCTAGATTGCTTAATAGAGAGTATACTCTTTCCCTCAACCACTTGCTCTCTCCCTTCCATCTCTGCTTGTTTTCTCCTCCATCCAGCATTGAAAGAGAGAGCAAAGCTCAGGTATTTTTGCAGCTTCAGGCATTGTTCCAGACTGGTCTTGACAGCAAAATACTAGAGTTTCAGGTAGAAATGTACTTTTTTCTTGGCCTGTCTGCTCCTCCAAAATATTTTATTTTCCTCTCCATTTCATTCGTATCCTGCCTTCCTTCTGCCCAGATGATGTTCACTGGTACTGTTCTTTTTCATCACTCTGAGGAAACTACAGATACATCTGAGTTGTTCTTCAGGCTCCTGACAACTGACCATTTATCTTGATGTGGAGAGGAACATTTTGCCTCCTTCCTAAGTGTCATGGAAATGAGTAGAACCTTTGTTGTGTCATTCTGTTGAGTCAAACTGTGGTGTTACCACTTGGATATATTTTAGGAGTCATTTCAGTTCAGATGTGTGTGTGTGTGTGTGTGTGTTCTGGAGAAAGAATTAACTATTTAATAAATAATTTGAGGGATCCCTGGGTGGCGCAGCGGTTTGGCGCCTGCCTTTGGCCCAGGGCGCGATTCTGGAGACCCGGGATCGAATCCCACATCGGGCTCCTAGTGCGTGGAGCCTGCTTCTCCCTCTGCCTGTGTCTCTGCCTCTCTCTCTTTCTCTCTGTGTGACTATCATAAATAAATAAAAATTAAAATAAATAAATAAATAAATAAATAATTTGGGGACAATGTGTCACACCCATATGGGGAAAAATGAGTTCAATTGTCTTACATCATACATGAAAATCACTTCTCAAAACACTTTAAACTTATAGAAGGAAATATCCCAGAATATATTTAGATATGAGGACAGGGCAGGAAGATCAGATGCAGGAAAGCATATCTCCCTCTCACTCTCTTTTCTTCTGATCAGGAAATGGTCCTAAGAGCAGTAATTTCCAAACCCTTCCATTATAAAATGATTAGGTAACTGTAAAACAGAAAAAAAGAAAATTTAAAAGCCACAATCTTGGGACCTTCCACACCAGTACTTTATGAGAATCATCAGGGAGTAGCCACGGGGAAATAAGGAAACAGCAGTCTGGCAAATGGCCTGGAACCTTGCTTTGGAGAGAAATATAAAGGGTGGAAACCAAGTATATTGGCTCTAATCTTCAAGGAAAACATAGAAAAGTGCTTGAACATGTAATTCTAATAAAAACCCCCAACTTCACAAAATCAGAGCATTGCCTCCAAAATCTGGGGAGTCAGCCTAGGGCAGCTAATCACCCTCAGAGGAGGCATGTGTGAGGTTGCAGCTCCGTGGGAGAAAGGTCAGTCCTACAGACAGGAACACTTGACACTGACATCCAGGCTGGGAAGAAATCTGCACCGTGTCACTGTCCCTGAATCCACACCAGACCCCAGAGGTCAGAGTGGTAGTTAGGATGAAAGAAAGGCTTTAGAGCCTGTTTGAATGCTTAAGGTAGCCAGATAACCAGTTTATAGTTGCTTATGATTCATCTCTCTTTTACAAACACTAGAACTTTGTGTTGAAGGACACTGGAGATTGGGTCATCACAATGTCATAAATAAGTACTGATCACACAGAAAATAATAACACAAAGAGAAGATAAAATAAGAAAATAAGGAAAGTTGTGACTTACTGTAAACACACTGTATTATAGTAGTTCATGCCAAGCACTTTGAAGTCAGACAGAATGACCTCCAAATTCTAACTCTTCTCTTAGCTGGATGTCTCACCATGGGCAAAGTATGACTTGACATAAACAATCCACAGATCTTCAAATGGCAATTTTTTAACTCTTTCAGAGACATGATATGAAGAAGATAGTAGGTCATCTTTGTCTTTAGTAAGACAATTTTTAAATTATTTTCTTTGTAATTGAAGAGACAGTGATAGAATGCATTAAACAGGTGATTTGAATTATATGCAAATTATGGAGCTACTTTCAGTTTCATGTATTATACCCACACATTGCAACAAATGTCAGAGGAAACATTTAAATATCACTGCATCCGAAGAATGAAACTAGACCATTCTCTTACACCATACACAAAGATAAACTCAAAATGGATGAAAGACCTAAATGGGAGACAAGATTCCATCAAAATCCTAGAGGAGAACACAGGCAACACCCTTTTTGAACTTGGCCACAGCAACTTCTTGCAAGATAGGCAAGGGAAACAAAAGCAAAAATGAACTATTGGGACTTAATCAAGTTAAAAAGCTTCTGCCCAGCAAAAGAAACTGTCAACAAAACTAAAAGACAACCTACAGAATGAGAGAAGATATTTGCAAATGACATATCAGATAAAGGGCTAGTATCCAAGATCTATAAAGAACTTATTAAACTCAACAGCAAAGAAACAAACAATCCAATCAAGAAATGGGCAAAAGACATGAATAGAAATTTCACAGAGGAAGACATAGACATGGCCAACAAGCACAAGAGAAAATGCTCCGCATCACTGGCCATCAGGGAAATACAAATAAAAACCCCAATGAGATACCACCTCACACCAGTGAGAATGGGGAAAATTAACAAGACAGGAAACAACAAATGTTGGAGAGGATATAGAGAAAGGGGAGCCCTCTTGCACTGTTGGTGGGAATGTGAACTGGTGCAGCCACTCTGGAAAACTGTGTGGAGGTTCCTCAAAGAGTTAAAAATAAAGCTACCCTATGACCCAGCAATTGCACTGCTGGAGATTTACCCCAAAGATGCAGATGCAGTGAAAAACTGAGACAGCTGCACCCCAATGTTTATGGCAGCAATGTTCACAATAGCCAAACTGTGGAAGGAGCCTCAGTGTCCATCGAAAGATGAATGGATAAGAAGCTGTGGTCTATGTGTACAATGGAATATTACTCAGCCATCAGAAACGACGAATACCCATCATTTGCTTCAACGTGGATGGAACTGGAGGGTATTATGCTGAGTGAAGTAAGTCAATTGGAGAAGGACAAACATTATATGGTCTCATGTATTTGGGAAATATAAAAAATAGTGAAAGGGAATAAAGGGGAAAGGAGAGAAAATGAGTGGGAAATATCAGAGAAGGTGACAGAACATGAGAGACTCCTAACTCTGGGAAACAAACAAGGGGTAATGGAAGGGGAGGTGGGCAGGGGGATGGGGTGATTGGGTGACGGGCACTGAGAGGGGCACTTGACAGGATGAGCACTGAGTGTTATGCTACATGTTGGCATCAAACTCCTATAAAAAATATAATATATATATTATATATATATATAATACAAAAAAATTATTTGTCTCTTTGCTATAGCTCTGTCGGTCCTAGAACTCAAGTCCTGCTGGCCACCAGAGCCAGGTGATCAAGGAGTACTGGTCTGGATGGCAGCCATAAAAACCATGGTGTCAGACAAGTACACAAGCTCTTTCCAGGGAGGCACCAGGGTCCTGGGACTGGACAGAGAGAAAATGCAAAGAGCTCAAACACAGGCTTCCCTTATTTCCGGGGAGGAATGCAGTCAGCCCCTAGATGTGTTCTAAATTAGAAGCCTAAGCCTCAGGCAGCAGCTAAATTTTAAGATAAGAAAGCAGGCCTCTTGGAGGGTAGGACTGGGAGGTGGGTGGTTCCGTCTGCTCCCTCAATGCTGAGCCCTGAGCAGATAGCTCATTAAGATCTATTCCTTTGTTTACTATTATCTTGTGGGTCTCCAAGCCCTCCTGGCTTCCAGGTCCAGGTGTTTTGGGGGTGGTTCCTCAGGTGGAAGTCTTATAAGTTGGGGCTAGAAGTTGGGTCCAAACTCTTCACTCTTCAGAGAGAAGCAGGGAGTTACAAGTTCCCTTCCAATGGTATATTGTCGTGTTAGGGGTAGAGTTTATGGCAAGAATGTGCCCCAGGTTTGTGCATCCATTTCAGTTTGGGTATTTCCTCTTTAATCCAATGTGTAGGAGTCCTCAGCTAGTTTCTGGATTTCTTGCAGTGAGAGCTGTCCCATGTGTAGTGTAGATTCCGTGTGTCCACGGCAGGAGATGAATTCAGGAGCCTCCTATACCACCATCTGGGACCAGAACTTTTTTTCCTTTGGATTCTTACAGTAGAAGTTTGGATCATCAATTTTAAATGTTTCCCCTTTTATTTTGTTTGTGCATAGTTGACACACAATGCTATACTATTTCAGGTGTATGACATAGTTATTCAACAAGTTTATACATGATGCTATGGTCAAGTCTGTCACCATACAATATTACAATATCACTGACTATATTCCTTATCCGGTAAAAAATATTAAATAAATAAATAAATACACAACTGATTAATCATTGAACACTACATTTGAAACCATGTACTTTATGTTGGCTACTTGAGTTTAATCAAAAATATATGTATTAGGGATGCCTGGGTGGCTCAGTGGTTGAGTATCTGCCTTTGGCTCAGGGCATGATCCCAGAGTTCCAGGATCCAGTCCCACATTGGGCTCCCGGCATGGAGCCTGCTTCTCCCTCTGCCTATGTCTCTGCCTCTGTGTGTGTGTGTGTCTCTCATGAATAAATAAATAAAATATTTAAACATATATATATATATTAAATAAAGAAATAAATGTCTTTTCTTTCTAAATATAGACATTTAATGCTATTAATTTCCTTCTAAGTATTGTTTAACATCCCACAAATTTTGTCACACTGTGCTTTCCTTATCATTTAGTTATATTTGGTATTATCTGATTATCTAATATTCACTTATAATTACTACAATTTATTATTTTATCCATAAGCTATAAAGAAAGGTATTACTTCATATTTGAGGATGTTTTTGAATAATTTATTGTTACTGTTTCTAACTTAATTATTTTGTTGTCAAAGAACATTTTCTGTAAAATTTCCATACTTTTATGTTTACTTACTTGTTTTATGCCACAGGGAATGGTTCATCTCATGAATGTTTTATGTCCTCTCCACAAAAATACACATTTTCCATTCGTGCTTTACTGTTCTTTAGCAATTAATTCAAGTTGGTTGGTATTATGTCTTCTAATCCTTAATCGTTTTCCTCTTGTTCTATCAAGAGTTGATAGAGCTGTTCTATCAAGTGTGTTAGGTATTTAACTACATTTATGGAAACTGGCAAATACTACAAACCAGAACTTATTTTTCTGGAGAGCTGGTTGTCAGACATTGACTGGCACAGTAATAGTGCAATATAGGATATAAATGCTTTGCCAGAGTTCCCTTCTTTTCTCTTTCTACCACTTTCTTATTGTTTGTGGTCGTAGGTCCTCTGACTACCACACACAGTGACCCAAAATGGGGCATAGGGTCATCTAAATCACACACTTTCTAGGAGCCTTCACTTAGACTCAGGCATCTCATGCAAAGAAAAGTGAAAATTGCTCAGAGGGGACCTTGTGTCCTGGCCTTGTGCCTAGAAAAGACTCTGGGGACAGTCAGGTCTTAATTAGACCAAACTAAAGGGTCCATTGTCAAAGGATGCTACCCCACCTGCTATTGGTGGGTTTTATCATCTCAGGAAAGGTAAGTAGGAAACGCACACCAGGCACAGTATTGTAAGAAATCTGCCAGCCTGGACATTTTATAACATAATTTTCTTTTGATTAATTCTGCCAGCTGCTATAGGACTTAGGGTTTAATCAAGTATTCTAAAAATAATGTCAACATTATAATTCATAATGGAAAAAGAGGAGGGGGTTTTCATTCATTAATTTTTAATATAAATTAACATTTTTTTAAAAATTAAATTTAAAAAAAATTAAATTTAAATTCAACTAATTAACATATAGTATATTATTGGTTTCAATGGTAGAGGTCAGTGATTCATCAGTCTTACATAATACTTAGTGTTCATTACATTACATGTCCTTCTTAATGTCTATCACCCAGTTACCTCATTCCCCCACCCCACCCCCAGTTTGTTTCCTAAGATTAAGCGTCTCTTATGGTTTATCTTCCTCTCTGATTTCATCTTGATTTATTTTTCCTTCCCTTCCTCTATGATCATCAGGTTCATTTCTTAAATTCCACATATGAGTGAGAGCATAAAATAATTGTCTTCCTCTGATTGACTTATATTGCTTAGCATGATGTCCTCTAGTTCTATCCATGTCATTGCAAATGGCAAGATTTCATTTTTTGATGGCTGAGTAGTATTCCATTGTGTATATACCACATCTTCTTTATCCATTCATCTATCAATGGATATTTGGGGTCTTTCCATAGTTTGGCTATTGTGGGCATTGCTGCTATAAATGTGGTGCAGGTGCCCCTTCGGATCACCACATTGGTATCTTTGGGATAAATTCCTAGTAGTGAAATTGCTAGGTCATGGGGGTAGATCTATTTTTGAGGAAGATCCATACTGTATCCCAGAGTGAATGCACCAGCTTGCATTCCCACCAAGAGCATAAGAGGGTTTCCCTTTCTCACTAATATCTATAATTTCCTGACTGGTTCATTCTGAACGGTGTAAGGTGGTATCACATTGTACTTTTGATTTGTATTTCCTGGATGCTGAACGACGTCGAGCATTTTTTCATGTGTCTGTTGGCCATTTGTATGTCTTCTTTGGAGAAATGTCTGTTCATGTCTTCTTCCCATTTCTTAACTGGATTATTTGTTTTTTGGGTATTGAGTTTGATAAGTTATTTATAAATTTTGGATACTAGCCCTTTACCTGTCTTCCCCAATCTGTAGGTTGCCTTTTGATTTTGTAAGACTGTTTCCTTTGATATGCAAAAACCTTTTATCTTGATGAAGTCCCAATAGTTCATTTTGCCTGGTTTCCCTTGCCTTTGGAGACGTATCTAGCAAGAAGCTGTGTTCTCTTCTAGGATTTTGGTGGATTCTTGTCTCACATTTAGGACTTTCATCCATTTTGAATCTATTTTTGTGTGTGGTCTAAGAAAATGGTCCAGTTTCATTCGTCTACATGTGGCTGTCCAATTTTCCCAACACCATTTGTTGAAGATACTGTCTTTTCCATTGGACATTCTTTCTTGCTTTGTTGAAGACTAGCTGACCAGAGTTGAGGGTCCATTTCTGGGTTCTTTATTCTGTTCCATTGATCTATGTTGTGTGTCTCTTTTTGTGCCGGTACCATACTGTCTTGATGATTACAGCTTTGTAATAGAGCTTGAAGTCCAGCATTATGATGCCCCAGCTTTGGTTTTCTTTTTCAACATTCCTTTGGCTATTTGCAGTCTTTTCTGGTTCCATACAAATTTTGGGATTATTTGTTCTAGCACTGTGAGAAAAATTGATGGTATTTGGATAGGGATTGCATTGAATGTATAGATTGCTCTAGGTAGCATAGACATTTTAACTATATTTGTTCTTCCAATCCATGAACATGGAACTTTTTTTCCATTTCTTTGTGTCTTCCTCAATTTCTTTCATGGGTGTTCTATAGTTTTCTGAGAACAGATCCTTCTGGATCTTTGGTTAGATTTATTCCTAGGTATCTTATGGTTTTTTGTGCAATTGTAAATGGGATCGACTCCTTAATTTCTCTTTCTTCTGTCTCATTTTTAGTGTATAGAAATGCAACTGATTTCTATGCATTGATTTTATATCCGCCTTCCCCCCCCCCCCATTTTGCTGGATTCCTGTATGAGTTCTAGCAATTTTGGGGTAGTATCATGTGATCTGTGAAGAGTAAAAGTTTGACTTCTTCTTTGCCAATTTGAATGCCTTTTATTTCTTTTGTTGTATGATTGGTGAGTCTAGAACTTCTAATACTACGTTGAATAACAGTGGTGAGAGTGGACATCCCTGTCGTGTTCCTGATCTTAAGGGCAAAGCTCTCCGTTTTTCCCCATTGAGAATGATATTTGCTGTGGACTTTTTGTATAGGGCTTTTATGATATTGAGGTATGTTCCCTTTATCCCTACACTGTGAAGAGTTTTAATCAAGAAAGGATGCTGTATTTTGTCAAATTCTTTTTCTGCATTTATCGAGAGGATCATATGGTTCTTATCCTTTCTTTTATCAATGTAGTGTATCACAGTGATTGACTTGCAGATATTGAACCACTCGTGCATCCTAGGAATAAATCCCACTTGGTCGTGGTGAATAATCCACAATGGATTGTGGATGTACAATGTACTGTTGGAGCCTATAGGCTAATATCTTGCCCAGAATTTTTGCATCCATGTTCATCAGGGATATTGGTTTGTAAGTCTCCTTTTTTGTGGGGTCTTTGTCTGGTTTGAGGATCAAAGGTATGCTGGCCTTATAGAAAGAGTTTGGAAGTTTTCTTTCCATTTCTATTTTTTGAAAAAACTTTGGAATAGATATTAATTATTCTTTAAATGTTTGGTAGACTTCCCTTGGGATGCCATTTGATCTTGGACTCTCATATGTTGGGAGATTTTTGATGACTGCTTCAATTTATTTGCTGGTTATGGGCCTATTCAAGTTTTTCTATTTCTTCCTGTTTCAGTTTTGTTAGTTTATACATCTCTAGGAGTGCATCTGCTTCTTCCAGCTTATCTAGTTTGTTGGCATACAGTTGCTCATATGTTCTTCTAATTGTATTTCTTCAGTGTTGGTTATGATCACTCCTCTTTCATTCATGATTTTATTTATTTATGTCCTTTCTCTTTTCTTTTTGATAAGTCTGGCCAGGGGTTTATTGATCTTATTAATTCTTTCAAAGAACCAGCTCCTAGTTTCATTGATCTATTCTGTTCTTTTGATTTCTCTTTCATTGATTTCTGCTCTAATCTTTATTAATTCTCTTCTGCTGGAGTTTTGGCTTTATTTGGTGTACTTTCTCCAGCTCCTTTAGGTATAGGGTTAGGCTGAGTATTTGAGACCTTCTTGTTTCTTGAGAAAGGCTTGTATTGCTATATACTTCCCTCTTAAGACCAACTTTGCTGCATCCCAAAGGTTTTGAAGAGTTGTGTTTTCATTTTTACTTGTTTGCATGAATTTTTAAATTCTTCATGAATTTCCTGGTTCACTCATTCATTCTTTAGTAGGATGCTCTTTAATCTCCATGTATTTGAGTTCTTTCTAAATTTCCTCTTGTGATTGAGTTCCAGTTTCAAAACATATGATCTGAAATTATGCTAAGAATGATCCCAATCTTTTGGTACCAGTTGAGACCTGATTTGTGACCCAGTATATGATCTATTATGGAGAATGCTCCATGTGCACTTGAAAAGAAAGTGCACTCTGTTGCTTTAGGATGTATCTGTGAAGTCCATCTGGTCCAGTGTGTCATTCAAAGCCCTTGTTTCCTTTTAACATGACATTTCAATAATAATCCAGGGATGTGTGATTGTGCTTCTTATCAAATTTCTTTAATAGGAGGAAAGTTCTGCTAGCCCAGAACTTTCTGATTCTGTGTAAGAAGCAAAATCTGAAGAAACAACCTACCTAAATATTAATGCTCTGTTTGGAGGAAAGGTATCACACCTGCACTTTTCCCTTCATGACCCATGATGCCACCACACTGGAACCCATTGAGAACTGACTCATCCCCAGACCTTGTTCCTCTCTTTTCCTCTGAAAGCCAAGTGTCTCCTATAGTCAGCTAAGCCTCAGCCTTATAGAGGAACCACAGTAAAGTCTCCCAGACCCAGAGGCAGAGTCCATGACCCTCACGGTATCTGAGGGAAATCAGGCCTTCAGGTGCTGGAGGAGTTTTTGTTGCTATCTGCAGCACTGTGAGCAGATAGCTACCCTACTGCTGGTAGTAATAGTAGGCAGCACCTTCAGCCTCCATGCCATTGATTGTGAGAGAGGAAGAGTTCCCACATCCACTGCCAATGAAGCCAGCTGGGATCCCAGAAGCCAGGCTTGCTGTGCTGTAAACAAGGAGCTTAGAAGAAGCTCCAGAGTTCTGTTGGTACCAGGTTAAGTTGCTGGAGCTTTTACTGGTGCTGGTCCCATAGGTGATGGTTGACTCTGTCCCCTTGGGAAATAGCCAGGGAGGCTGGAGACTAGGTCAAGACTATTTCCCCACTGGAAACTAAGTTCACATAAGAGAGATGAAAGAGATAGAAGTGAGCAGAAACAAAAGTAGAGAATGTCTTCCTACCATGTAACATGCAAATTTACCATAAGACTCAACAAAAAGAAAGAAAGAAAAGAAAGAAGAAAGAAAGAAAGAAAGAAAGAAAGAAAGAAAGAAAAGAAAAGAAAGAAAAGAAAAGAAAAGAAAAGAAAAGAAAAGAAAAGAAAAGAAAAGAAAGAAAAGAAAAAGCTTGTCTTAGACTCTCCAACTGCAATGGCAAAGAGGTTCTGAGTTTTGAGCTTCCCTCCTTTCTTACCTGTGACACTGAGCAGCAAGACACTGGGAATTTGAGCCATAAAGCCCACTATGTTGGCTGAGCCCTGTCACAGGCTAAATAGCTGTTCTTATAAGAATGCCCCTTAAAAACAATTCTGAGAGTTTTGTGTTTTCAGAGGAAAATGCAAATTGATGCGGTGTGGGTGAGGAGTTCCTGGCTTTTAAGTCCATGTGATCCTTCCACTTGTAAAAGTTAGGTGAGCATCCAAGAGGGAAGGTTCTTAGTGCTTTTGCAAGGTGTGTGTACATCTGGTCCAGGGCATCACTTAGGGGTTCCTGTCCAGACAAGCTTCATTCAATCACATTAGCAAAGAAAGCTCTATGGGGGCAGTGTGGGGGGTGAATTTCTTCTGTGATTAGAATCTACTGTACCTAATTTCCATCAGAAAACCCCAACCCCCACAGGTCTGCCTCTTCTTTCTTTGGCAGGTGCTCAATGGAGACCTTGTCAATTCATTAAGGTCTCTGCAAATACCTCTGAACTCCCAAAGCATGGGGAACCTAGCACCCGAGTGTGTAATCTAGAACCCAAATATACTTAAGGATATTCCATGAATGATAGGCACTGGTTCCATCTAGAGAAGAAAATCCGCCTATAACGTTGGGCCAAACCACCTTTCTTTGAAGGACACGCAGCTATTGGCTCATTAGTCTGACAATACATTCAGCTCTCCACCCCATGATGGTATTAAAAGGATCCTAAGTTTTGAGGAACTAGAATATATATTCCACTCTAATTTTTATATTTCCCTCATTCTAACTGCTTTGATTCTGTTTGCTTTTTATTTTCTAAGTTCTTAGGATAGAAGCTTAGGTCACTGATTTGAGATGATTCTTCTTTCTTTTCTAATTCAGACATTTTTTTCAAATTACATTTCTAATATTATTTGTCTATCAATTTATTACAAAGTTACCATAGACTGAGGGAAACATTGACTATTTCCTTATTTGAGAAGTAATAGAAGAAACAAGAGAAGCTAGAATAGAAACATGGCTTTGAGGGGTTGGTCTGATGCTGTTCATGATCCTTTACCTGGGAAGCTTTCATATTTGATGTCCTTGGCACAGGAGCCATTTGGGACAAAGAGAATGGAAATAAGCAAAAAACCCCATGTAGTATGACAGTTGTAGCAAAGAGACCTTAGGGTGACCCCTTATGCCTATACCCCAGGGTTTGTGTCCTTCCATTCAGTGTGAGCAGATCCTGACTTACTTCTAGCCCATACCGTCTTGCAGAGGTGAAAAGATTTTACAGATGTAATTACCATCCCAAATCACTTGATTCTGAGTTAATTAAAATGGAGATTATGCTGGGTGGACCTCACTTGAATCAGGACAAAACCCTTAAGGGAGGAACTAAGCCCTCCCTATTGATGGATTTCCCTTTGCTGGTTTTATTAGTAAAGATCTCACATAGCAGGAACTTTGAGTGACCTTTGTGACATTAATGTGACCTCCAGCCTATAGCCACCAAAGGCCAGGACCCTTAGTCAGATAGTCACAAAGAAAAGAATTCTTCCCACAACATGAATGACCTTGGAAACAGATTCTTCATGCATCCAGATGAGAATGGAGTCTTGGTTTCATCCTGGGAGACCCTGACAAGAGGACCCACCCAAACCCCTGCCCAGACACCTGACTCCTAGAAACTGTGCAATGATAAATGTGTGTTGCTTCAGGCACTAAGTTTGTGCTAATTTGTTGTGGAAATTAAAAAATTAATACAACACTAAAATTTTCCATGCTGTGAAATAGTGTTACAAACTTAGAAACTAAGAGGAATCTGAACAGACAGAAATTTTACAGAGCACTGTTTCCCCTGCTCGCCTAGGGGAGGATATAGAAGCCCAAAGGAAGCCAGGGAGGGGTGGAGGGGGAAGTGAAAACTCACACTTCCATCCTTGTCACTGTGCACACTCAGGCCTCTGGAGTCCACTCAACCTGTAATGTTCCAGAAAATAGAAAAAGAGAAAAAACAAGAGAAGACCTTAGCCAGGTACCTGGTGAGTATCATAGAAAAAAGACATGAAAAATGGACAGGTATAAGTCAATATACAAGTCCTAGGACAGGAGAACTATTTTTTGAGAAAGACCCAGAGATGGAGAAATCTGAACCAAAACAGCACAGATAACTACATCACAATTCATAGGTTTCTAAACAACCAGGGAAGAATTTTTATGTGTAAACAGAGTAATGCTGTAGACATATGATAGTTAAATTAGAAAACAGGGTATGTGAAAAACACATACACAGCCACGTGTCAGTTTGAGATCTTCCTCTTTCATAGTCTGACCCTTTTATCCAAATTATCCAGAGACCCTGGGTCATGAGGAGGAACATCTGTGGGAGTTGAGCCTCAGTAAGCAGCCTCCAGGGGAGGTTTTTGTTTAGGCCGAGAGCACTGTGGGAGGAGACTCCTTACTCTGCTGGCAGTAATAGTTGACAGCATCGCCAGCCTCCACAGGATCAATTGTGAGGCTGAAATCAGTCCCAGACCCACAGCCACTGAACCTGCCTAGGACCCCAGACCCAACTGGAGGCTTCATTAATCAGGACTTTAGGATGCTGTTCTGATTTCTGTTGGTACAAGGTAATATGGTGGGTAATGCCCCAAATATCACTGGCTTTCTGACTGGCCCTGCAAGAGATGGTGGCCCTCTCTCCTGGAGACACATGGTCAAGGAGGCTGGAGACTGGGTCAGCATAATGTCCCCAGTGGAGCCTGGAATGATAAACACAATGTACTGAGAGCATCCTAGCGTAGACCCACAGCACTGATGACCCTTGGAGTCAAAGTCACAGACATCACTCTGAACAATCAGAAAACAAAAGCTAACTAGGCAACTGGAAAACTATACCAAATGCTTCCAGCCACCAAGACCTAGAGACACCTAAAACATCGTGGCCACAGTGAGTTTGCCCAACGTTTCTCCCTGTGCCTCCCTCTCTCACCTGGAGCCCAGAGCAGCAGAAGCCACAGCAGAGGAGCTCCGGACCCCATCTTGGAGAGCTGGACTAGAGGCTGCTCCTCAGAGGCCCTGACCAGCTGCCTTTAAGGATGCTGAGAGCACCCTGGAGCTTTGTCTAATGACAACATGCAAATCAGCTCAGAAGAGCTTAAGATTATGCTCACAGGAGACACTTGCTCTCAGAACACCCTGTGGGACTTGGGGTCACCAGATATTTCTAAGTGTAGCTCAAGCATGTCCCAAGGGATGTGGGGACCAGTTTCTTGAATCTGCCTTCTAGTCTATCTGAGACGCTATGTGAGGGAGTGCCCTGGGGCCATCCTACTGTTAGGACATAAGTTATTTCAGGAACATTCTTAGTCCCTAGAATTAAAATTTCATACATTACCACAATAATGTATTTCAAGTTGTGATTATTGTCAGGAAGAGAAAGCCGTGGGATGAGAAAAGAGTGAAACAGGCTGGCCTGGTTCAGATGGGGAGGGTAAGTCGACCCCACTGAGTAGATGGCCTTTAAACCAAGTCCTTAAATGTCCTCAGGACCTAGAGGGGGTAAGAGGGGTGAGCACAGAACTTTGGTGAAGCCTGGAAACTGACACTAATCAGTGAACTTGCCTTGGTGTGGATCAGACCAGACTCTCCATCTGCTCAGTCCTGAAAACCACTGTTGTGACCCCCCAAAGTCCTCCCAGGTGGAGGAGTCACTCTTACTCAGCGTGGAGCACAACCAGGGCTCCACTTCCATTCACTCTGCATCTATCATTAATGTGTCATATACAGGCACTATGACAAAACACAGAAGACAAACCTGTGTGAATCCAAGCTCACAGGTCAACAGTCCACCCTTTACCTATCACCTCAGCACTTTCTCTCTCATTAGCTAATTCTTTGTCTTCTGCAAAATGCCCTCTCAAGTGGCTCCCAGCAGCATTCCCCAAATAGGAACAGACTAAAACCACATGTGATTTATGATCTCCTAACCAATAATTCTGGTTGTTTGTCATTTGTCAGGGGTAGGACCAGGCAAGGTCAGGTGGCCCAGGGGAATGGCTGACAAGTGGCATCAGCAGGTGCCACCACAACCTTTGACTCTGCCATCTCTGCCTTCATTCTTCATGGGGATTTGCATCAAACCCCCACCCCTACTGCCTCCATCACAGGCCCAGCCCTATAGCCAGATGCTGATAACCGGGTCTTTTCTAGGGACAGGGTCGAGCAGCCTAGGGAGGGTGAGAGGCAGCAAGATGATGCCACCATCCCAGATCCTCAGGCTCCTGCTCTGTGTTCCAGGTGAGAGAATGTCCCCAAGTTGAGAGTTCCCTCAAAAGCAATCCTGTGCTCCCTGAGAAGAGTGATAATGGGAAGGGACAGGAAATGAATGCCACTAACAACACAGGCCTCTGGCCTCACCTTGGGAGGCTCACTCTGGCTCTTATAGAATCATAGCATCTCTGCATCAGCCCAGTGCATCTCTGATTGCCGGCTCCAGTAGGTACATCACATTCCCCCAAGCTGCTGGGTCCCTATCCGTTGCCCAGGAGGGAGTCTCCATCAGCTGCAGGCCCAGTGAAAGCCTCCTCACATGGCCAGGAAGCACTGCTTAGCCTGTACCTGCACAGACCTGGACAGGCCAAAGTCCTCATTTACCTCCCTTCCACCTCAGTTAATGGGGTGCCTGCCTGGTTCAGTAACAGCAGGTCTGGGACAAACTTCACTCTTACCATCATCAGCAGCCTGCAAACTAAAGACAATACGACTAACTATAGTCTTCCAACATCAGGATGTACTGTCATAATGACAGGACCCCAAATATAAACCATCACACTGGACAAGGGGTAGGGGTCCCAGCTGCTTCTCACTTACTAGCCACTATTATGGATGCAGTTCATTTGTTTGTTTGATTTTGTTGAGGGGGTGGTTTGGGTGGGAAAGGTTGACCTGGTATCATTTTAAAATCTGCAGCTAGGATTCCACTTTGAAAGTGTTATCTTTATCTTTCCATTCACTTCCTTTAAATCTGACTTCAGACCTCTCTCTGGGCCTTGGGCTAGTCATGTCAGCACCGATCTGGGCCTCTCCAGAGGAGTTCCTCTCCAGTTGGAACTCCAGCTCAGGTTCCGACCACCCTTCCTATTATGTCCAACTGCTTTCCCCAAGCAGAACCTCCTATCTAGGTGAGAGTTTATAGTCACCATCTGCTGAGCATCCCTATTTCCCTACTTTGCCATTCAAATTATATCCCAGAGAAAACATCTCATGAAGGAGAAAACACTAGATCTCAGTCTATCCTTGTGCTAGTACCAATGCACATTATTTTTTTCCCAACACATTTTTAACATTAAAAAAAAAAGTCTTCCAGTACAAAACCAGGAGCAAAGAACAGGTTCCTTTTATCATTAAAAAATGTTTTAAGTTTAAAAAGAACAGCAAAGTAGATTATAAGAGAGTGGCAAACAAATTTATGAAAGATGTGAAAGATAAAAGACTCAGCGCTTGAAAATCTTCTCCCCAATTTACACCTCCTGAACCACTGACCTGCATGGTAGCCTGTGTCTCTTCTAAAAGCTCCCTGGGCTTTTGTGCTTCTTCTGCAGCCTTCTTGGGGAGCTCCTGTTGCCCTCTTCAGCCACTTCTACACCTCTAGATTGAGCTAGAAAGTGGAAGAACAATCTTTGAAATCAATATAGGTAGGCTATGTCATCAGTGTCACTCTTAATTGCAGACATACACCAGCCCCAAAATCTCTCCTCATTTCTGGAATATTTTAGTTCCCACCTTCTAGAGCCTCTCACATGCCTGTGGCAATTCCTGGTGGTTTCAATATATTCATATAGAATCCTTTCATTATCCTGTTCTCTCAGTTGTTTGGCTGATCCTCCTCCAATTGTCTCTTCCCCACAGTCTTGATCACTTACTCTCACTCTCATGGCCATCCTTGACACATCATTGGAAAATAATGACAAGTTCTCCATCATTAAAATGTTGAGGATCTCAGGGGTGCTTGAGTGGCTCATTCAGTTGAGCATCTGCCTTCAACTGAGATGATGATCCAGGGGCCATGGGATTGAGCCCCATCTCAGGCTTCCTCCTCAGCAGGAGTCTATTTCTTACTTCTCTCTCTGCCGCTCCCCTTGTTCATGCTTGCTCTCTCTTGCGTGCTCTCTCTCTTTCTCTCAAATACATAAATAAATAACCTTTAAAAAAAAAGATGTTGAGCATCTCAGCCTTGGCCACTTCTAAGAGCTCTGAAGCTCATTCCACTGGATATGCCACAGCCAGTAATTTCTAGCTTTCATTAGATAAGACCTGAAATCTATAGGAAAAATATATGTCGTGTTTCCATGGAAAATCCAGCACGTCTGTAGCGTACCTCTCCAGGTTATCAGAGTCTACCTGTGGTCATTGTCTTTGAGCTATCTTCCAAGCCATTATAAATTGTTGGTAACTGATAGATCCATGATTCTGTCCTGTCTAGTAATGATTTGATTGACTTCTTATCTCACCTTGGAAAATCACTTTGCCTCTATCTGCAGTTCATCCCTTTACTTCATATATATCTGTGTGTTTTGACTTTTTCTTTGAACCAGTTACATCATCCTAGTTCCTTCACATCAGGTGAGTCAAATAACATGTGTTCATCATTATTATATCTCCACGAGAGTCATAAGTTCACTGTTGTATGAAAATTAGCTTTTAATAAATCTATTGACCTTTCCACATTTTCTCTGTCCCTAAGCCCCTCATAATCTCATTTCCCCCCTTCTACAGTTCAATTTCTATGATCCTTCATTATAATGGCTCCCTTATACACAAGAACTTCCTTGGCCTTCCATTATTTCATTTCATGTAGCAAAATCCCAAACCTCCCCATGCCTGCTGAAGAAAACCACACAGCAATTCTGACTTCTCCAACTTTGATTCATGGTCATGAATCTCTTGAGGACCCTTCATCCTGCCCCACAGTCATACTTCATTTCCCTGGTCTAGTCAGTCTTCAGTCTTTCTCCTTCCTTCTTTCTTCAAGTTCTAACTGCTCCTCCTCATCCTGACTGAAAGCCAAATACCCTACTTCCTATTTCCTATAAGAGAGAGGCTCAGAGGAGAACATCCCTGGGCTGCCCATTCATCTTCTGACCTGCTGATATGGGTATTGCCACACTCTGCCTTCCTTCCCAGCACTGTAGAGAAGCAGCCAGCCCTCCCATCTGAGGCTACTCTCTCATACTTCTTACCTCCTCAATAGCATTGCTTGGCACTTCTCACTCTTTCCTGAATTACCAGTGCTCTCTCCTTAGCATCATTTCCATCAGTACGCAAGCATCCTTTTAAAGTCATCGCATCTCCTTCCAGTTATAGTCTGTTTCACTTTTCTCCTTTACCATAAAGCTCACTGAAACAGCTGTCTAGAGTCATCATTCCCAGATCTTATATTCTTTCTTGAACTTTCTACATTCAAGCTTTTACCTCCACCATCTCATTGAAATTGCCCTTCTCAAGGTCATTAGCGATATCTGCATTGCCAAGTCCAATGGCCACATGCTGGTCCCCATCTCACTAGACCCAGCAGCAGCACTTAACACGTTGATAACACCCTCCTCCTTCATATATCTTTGGCTCTGAGCTACAGGGAATCACACTATCTTACTGGCCTTCCATGCTGCTCCTCCTACACAGACTCCTTTGCTGGTTCCTGTTCATCTCCCCTGCCTCAGAGCTCAGCCCCTAAGCCTCTGATCTAGTCAATGCTCATTCTATCATTTATCATATTCCAAGCCCCAGTGCAATTATCTCCCTGAACTCTAGATTCTTATATCCAGGGGCGTACTTGACAGCTGCACTTAGAGGTCTAATATGCATCTCAAACTTAAAATGTCTAAAACCAAATTCCTGATCTTCCTCCCCAAATCCACTCTTCCCAGTCTTCTCTATACAAACAGATGGCAACCCCACCCTTCTAGTACTCAGAGAAAAACTCTGGGGTCACTTTGAGACCTCTCTTTCTCTCACACTCCTTCTCAAAATGATCAGCATATTGCTATCTCTATCTTCAAAATATACCACTCCTTGCCTCCACAGACCCACGCTGTCATCCTCTCTAGCCTGGATGACAACAATGGCCTCCCAATTGCCATCTTTCCAGTCTTGCCTCCTAAAGGGATCCTGTTAAACTATGTATCAAATTATGTCCTGATCTATTCAAAACTCTTCCACTTACCACATCTTTCAAAATAAAAGCCAAATTCTTAGAGAAGCCTACAAAGTCCTATATAAGGTAGCTTCCTCTTTATTTCTTTGATCTCATTTGCACCACTCTCCCCCTTGTACATTTCATGTTAGCAATATTAGTTTCCTTCTATTTCCCCAACATGCTGATCATAGTCCTGCCTCAGAAATGTGCTGTTTTGGGAAGCCTGGGTAGCCCAGTGGTTGAGCACCTGCCTTTGGCTCAGGGCATGATCCCAGTCTGGGGATCGAGTCCCATGTCAGGCTCCTTGTGAGAAGCCTGCTTCTCCCTTTGCCTATGTCTCTGCCTGTCTCTCTGTGTCTCTCATGAGTAAATAAGTAAAATCTTAAGAAAAAGAAAAGAAAGAAAGATGAAAGAAAGAAGAAAGAAAGAAGAAAGAAATGTGCTGTTTCCTCTAACTAGAACCATTACAACTCTATTGCCTGGAAATGTTTCTATGGCTCATTTCCTTCTCACATTAAAATATTAAGTTATGCCTTCTCAGTGCAGCCTTCCATGGCTATCTGTAGTAGATTGATTATAAAAATGACTCCCCATTCTTTATCCCTCCCTTTACCCATACTTTTTGCAATGTAATTTTGCAGTTCCTCTGAATCAAGAGCTAGGGCCTATTTGCCCTCTCCTTCAATGGGATCAACTGCATCAATCATTAGAACACACCAAATGGGACATTGTGTCAATAATAAGGTTAGGCTTCAAGATGTCTTATGTGCTTTTACTTTCTCATTCAGGACCTTGCTAACTGTCATGGAAGGTTGGGATTAGCCTGTCAGATGATGAAAGACAGGAGGCCCAGTCACCCAGACAACCCTGGCTAATGGTCAGCCGAACACAAAAATGTGAAAGAGATGAAAGACATGTGAGCCTTTCTATATCAGGAGCACCCAATTGAGCTGTCAGCTAACTTTAAACATAGGAGCAAGCCAGCCACAATCAATCAGGCCTGGGGCATATTAACAGAGCTACTCAGCCAACCAATAAACATGACAGCAATAAAAATGCTAACATTTTAAGCCACTGCATTTTGTGGCTGATTTATTACATGACAGTAGTTAACTAATACATCATCTGATTTTAAATTTCTACTCACTTTTACCCCAGCCAGCTTTTATTCTCTTCCTCTCTTTACTTTTCTTTATAACACGCCCAATAAAACATAGTAAATATTTACTGATGCTGTTGTTTCTTGTCTGGCTCTCCTAGCTGGGACAAAAGCAGATGTCTTTGTTCTTGACACACAGGAAGCACTCAGAAAACATATCTTGAATAATGAATGATATGGGTCTCTTAATATCAATCCTTGAAATCTATTTCTAATTATTATGAGCAGCTGTTTTGTAAATAAGAGTATTTGGAGCGCACTGACCAGGTTTGCTGGGGTATTGCCCAAAGCTAAAGTTCATTATCAACCCATGTATTTCAGAAAGAGGCGAAGAAATAATACTAAGATGCTTGGAATTTTTCTGTTTTCACATGGAAATGGACATGTTAATAAAATGTTTTCCAAGGAACTCAAGTTACACACTTAGAGCTGTTATTTCCTTCAGTCACAAGATTAGAACTGAATGCCCAAGGGATGACTTTAAAGAAAAAAGGTGACAAATGGTGAGAAAAGGTGCTGAGGAACAGTACCCCGTGTTCCTCAAGAGACAGGGTTAAAGAATGAGAGATTTGGGGCACTTAGGGGGCTCAGTCGGTTGAGTGTCCCACTCTTGGTTTTGGCTCAGGTCACGATCTCAGGCATGTGGGATCGAGCCCTAGGTCAAGTTTGGCACTCAACAGTTAGTCTGCTTGAAATTCTCTCCCTCTCCCTCTGTCCCCACCTCTACTCTCTCTCTCTCAAATATATAAATAAATAAATCTAAAAGAAAAAAGAATGAGAGAATTGCCTTTGCAAGAATGAATATGCCTTGGAGAAATGAAGAGGAGAAAGAAGGGAGGTATGAAAGGAGATAGAGCAGAAACGAATGTCAGAGACACCGCCCAGAAAGGTGGAGAACAGGGCCCATGGAAGGAAAAAACGAGACGAGTACTACCTTCCATGTGGGGATTCTGATAGGAAAGCTCAAAGGTTTCATACTGGGAAGGCCCAGAAGTGGACAGTGATAGGAGTGAAGAAAGGAGATAAAGGAAATAAAAAGAGAAATGTCCCAGAGTCAAAGAGGCGCAGGAAGGGAGAACAGATCCTTCAGGGTGTAAAGTTCACGAGCCCCTTCACCAGAGGCTAGACACAGACCATACTGACTCAGTCATGCCAGCCAGCAGTGGGAAATGTGCAGGTTCCCAGGGCACAAAAACTCCTGACAACACCCCCAAGACAGCTTCAAGCACTCGTCTTCACTTATCTCCCACAAAAAGGGATGCAGCAAAACCCAACTCCCTTCATTTTCTGCTGGGCCTTACAAAGCCTCCAAGGAGTAAGTCAGGAGAGATGACTTTTCTCAGGCAGCTAGGGAAGCACATGCTCAGGGCTGGCCAGGAGGAAGCAGCTGGTGCAGCAAAGCCTCCCTGACCTGCAGCCCTGGGGAGGAGGTTTGTGTGCGAGACTGAAACACTGCAAGAGGAGAACTATAATGCTGCTGACAGTAATAATCCCTCACATCTTCAGCCTCGAGGTTGTTGACGGTGAGGGTGAAATCTGTCCCAGATCCACTGCTGCTGAATCGGGCAGGGACCCCAGATGCCCAGCTGGAGGCTAAGTAGATGAGCAGCTTAGGACGCTCTCCTGGTTTCTGCAGGTACCAGGCTAAGTAGCCACTAACGCTTTGACTGGCCCTGCAGTTCGTGGTGACCTGCTGACCTGGAGACACAGCCAGGGAGCCTGGACACTGAGTCATCGTGATGTCCCCACAGACACCTGCAAGCACAAATAGATAATGATGATACATACACACTTTATCACAGACACTCTGAAATATGTCATTGTTAACATGCTTTCTAATGGTCCTACATGTCAGCACCTAATTGGGTCTATTTTGGAAATAGCCAGTATTTCTCAATGTATCTTTTAAAAAAAAAAAAATTTAACTCCAAAATGACACTACTCCAAAAGGATTGTGGCACTTTTAAATTTCTCACCTGAGACCCACAGCAACAGAAATATGATGACCTGCCTCTGAGACACCATCTTCCTGTCCCTGCCTGCCTGCCCGATGTAGCTCAGCTCACCTAGCAAAGGACCCTTTAATAAAACCCAAGCAGCTGGTCAGGACCTGGAGGGGCCTATGCAAAGCCATCTGTGAGTAAAGGAGCAAATCCTATGAGCAGTGGGTTGTGAAAGTATCCAATGTAAATCTAAAGAACCAAAAATATCACCAAAATAGAAAACAAAAATCAACTTAGGAGCTCTTAGAAAAATTTAGAAGTTCTACAATGACAAAGTGCTACAAGAGCTAATGAAGAGCTTCTATTTTAAATTCAAAAGTGTTTTTAAGTGGGTTCAGTTCCCAGAAATGATGAGTTTGGTTCTTCATATCAATAACCCTGGAAACAATAAAATATGCTGAGACACAAACAAACAATGGGAGGAAGCAAGGGATGGGGGAAAGAATGAGAAGGCACAGAAAGAAAGTGGAGAACTTTGGGCCCAACTTTTTATAAAATCTCTGACCAGAAAAGTCAAGCTCTAAAGCCATTTTTATCCTGCAAATGTCTGAGATGCTGCAAATACTTTAACTTGGTTTCCAGGGCTGTGCAAGGACCAGAGAGCTGGAAGACATGCCCAGAATTTACTCTCTCGGGGAGACATGCAGGACCCTAATTTGAGCAAGGAGAAATCTGAATCCCCAATTTTAGTTATTCTATTTTTTTTTCAATTCAATATTTCTATTTTGTGTGAAATTAACCAATTAATGATATGTAGGTGCCTTCAAGAAAACTTAGTTCCATCCAGTGGTTTGAGAAGTTAGGTCAGGGTTGCTTGGGTACCAGAAAACTTTTCTTATCCAGTTCCCTAGTCCTGCTGTCCATTCTTGAGCAGAGGGAGGGGCAGGCATGGAATTTCCTTAATAACCCAAACACGTAGTCATGGTAAGGAGGGCATAGGTTACTGTGGCTTCAGACATACTACAAGTCCAGCTACTGATACTTTTGCAATCTTTTCTCTGAGTGGGGCAGATATCTGATGCTTACTCTATGAGGTGGCACACTGGGTGTTCTATGGGTGTCCATGTGCCTTCTGCACTGCTTCTTGGCATGAGCAATTTCCTAAGACCCAGCTATAACCTGTATCAAGTAAACCCTACCTGGGGATCCATACCTCAACCTCACATAGGGTCAATTCCCCCATCATTCAGGCCCTCAATTCGGCCCTTGTGATGGCTAGTTTTATGCATCAACTTAACTAGGCTCAGGAGTCCAGTTGTGTGATCAAATGCCAGTTTAGATGTTGCTGTGAAGGTATCTTTTAGTGTGATTAACATCTAAATTAGTAGACCTTGCATGACACAGTTACCCTCCTGTTCTGCACAAAAGATTCACAATAGCAGTGTTTTGGTTTCCAAAAAGAAAAAAAAAAACTTTATTATTATTATAGAAACCTAATAGAAACAGAAGAGGAAAGAAATCTCAACATAGATAAAGGTAATACTAGGCAATAAATGAGAATAAAGGGAAGTTACAGCAAATTGGGTATTTATAATGTCCAACCTCATTAGCTGGGGGAGCCCAGTGGAAGCAGCCAGCATTGAGGACCAGGTGAAGCGTCCTCCCCTCAGGTGAGACTTCCAACTGACTGGCCTTTAAGGTCCATATTTACAGGGCAAATAACAGAGTTTGAAATTAAACATTTGTTCACCTACGTGCAGTTTGGAGCGAGCCGCATTTCCATGTTATCATGTTTATATATTTTTAAGGAGCCTGGGCTCTGTTTGTCTGCCTCCTTTCCTGGATTCCATTCCCGAGGCCAGGCCAGCCTGGAGCAGGAGGGTATGTGAGACAAGATGTGTAGCTCTTGGCATCCAGAACAGAAGGGCCAGACCTGGAGGCCAGATAATATATTTTAAACAATTAGGCTCCCAAGGTTATTCACATAGAAAGAGTCTCACAAAAGTAGATGCAGGCCCAGGTGGCTGGTTACACCAGACAAGTCACAAAAACATTTATCTATACAGAACATCTCCATAATGGTGGGGGGGGGAGGGGAGGCTTATCCAATTAGTTGAAGCCTTTAAGAACCAAGACTGAGGTTTCCCAAAGGAGAAGCAATTGTTCCTTAAAAGGCAACAGAGAAACTGGGCCTGACTTTCCAGCCCACAGATTTTGAACTTGGGGCTGCAATATTAGTATCAACCTGAATTTCCAGCCTACCAGCCTGCTTTACGAATTTTGGACTTGCCAACCCCCACACTCCCAATTCTCAGAATATTCCTCTCTCTGTATATTTTACTGATTCTGTTTCCCTGGAGAACCTTGACTGAGGTGGAGAACACTCTCCACATGCCTCATGTTCTATCACTTAAGCCTGTAAGAATTCCAGGCATAACACTTGTTTCCGTCTCCCCACTGTCCTCTCAATGGACCATTCTCATTACTTCTCTTATTTTCTCAAAGTTCTCTTGGGTAAGACTCAACTGCTGGTTGCATATATCAGAAATCTAGTCAAAACAATATGGTGTATGTCTGTACTCTCCAATTCTCTCCCTTCTCCACCAAAAAAAAATTTAAAAGAAAATCCAACTGTGTTTTTAAATGTTCCACACTGTCCCTGAGTTACTATGGGTCACAGAAATACAGATTGTCTTCATTTCTATCTCTTTCCCCTTCCCTGAACTCAGCCTCCTCTCAAGGGCAGAGACTAGTGCACAGATAGATAGGATGACCAACCATCACAAGACTTTTTCAATTTTAGCACTGAAATCCCAGCCCCTGAGAAACCCTCATTCCTAGGAAAAGGAATTGTTGTTGTTATGGAATAGTTAACCCTAGTGGACAGGAATCAGGCCAACCCATTGAATTGTCACTTTTTAACATTACTTGAAATCCTCTCCACCTATCACCTATTCACTAGCCTTTTAATCTCTAAAGCCAATAATCTGGCAGATTTGGGTCCCTGATGGCTCTCCCACCCAATGGAGACTTCGTGTCTCCCTTCTGAATTGCGGGTGGGGTGGTTGTAGAAGAAGCTTACATACTATACGATGTCTCAGCATATTAATGGGTCACCAGTCAATTTCATACACTAAGCTAAGTGTGTACTTCGATAATCTTCCAAATAATTTATTAATCTTCAGAAATAATGAGTCTGGTATGTATTGTAAAAAAAGGCATAAACTCAAACTATGACTGGGACTAGCAAAGTGGCTTTTTTAGGATGAATAAATGTATTTTAGTACAAATTTTTTTTTAATTTTTTTTTTATTTATTTATGATAGTCACAGAGAGAGAGAGAGAGAGGCAGAGACACAGGCAGAGGGAGAAGCAGGCTCCATGCACCGGGAGCCCGACGTGGGATTCGATCCCAGGTCTCCAGGATCGTGCCCCGGGCCAAAGGCAGGCGCCAAACTGCTGTGCCACCCAGAGATCCCTATTTTAGTACAAATTTTAAATAGAAATTTCCATACATTTAATATAAATGTTCTACACTGAAGATATACCTTAAAGTCTGGGAAACTCATGATTTCCTTTATGGATCTGGTAAAAACAAAATGTGTCAAAATTGTACCATCAGTCCACCAAATTCCATAGTCACATCCAGGACATATGAGCAAAGTGACCAAGCTTGCCAAGAGGAGAAGCATGAGATTCCATCCAGATAAATTGTACCTTGTAGCTGCTACCTGTGTACCTAGCACAGTCAGGGAAATTAGCTGAGAACAGCAATGGCAATTTGATCCTGCAGATATATAAAGATCCCACAGATATATGAAGTAACTTAGAGTCAGGTAATATAAGAAGCTTGTCCATTTGATACTTACTATATTATTATAGACCTCTGGGACATCTTACAAAACAAACACCAAAAAAGTCCCATTTTAACATCCTTTTATACTTATATCCAGTCCAGAACACATCTACCTTCTTGGTAATCTAGTCAAGAGACCCTGGAGTGGCTGTAGTGAAAAGTGGTTAGATTCAGCTCATATTTTAATTGTAGAACAAATACATTCTGATGACATATTGGATGAGAGGCATGACAGCAAAATGAAAGACCTAGACAACTAGAAAATTTGAAATGTCATTTACTGAGATGGGAAAAGGTAAGGGAAACAACTTTGGGGGAGGAGACAGAAATCAGGACTTTGACTTAGACATATTGGATTTTGTTCTGCTAGAACCCCAATTGGCAATGTCCCTTGGGCAGATGGATATGTGAGTCTGGAGCTCAGTGAAGCAGTCTAAAATACGGATGGGAATTTGGATACAGAGTGAGGTCACTGGGCCATGAGTGTAAATAGATGAACACAGACCAGGCCCTGCCAGGTACTATGTAGGGGTCAGAGAGCTGAGCAGGGACCAGCAAGAGACAGAGAGGAGTGTTCAGTGAGGCAGGGGCTGAACCAAGAGAGAGTGGAGTCCCAGAGCCAAGAAGATATTTTAAGAATGTCTTTTTAGTTTGCAGATGTAAAAGTAAAACAAAATTTTAAAAGAAAAGGAAAATCTCTTTTAGGGCTGGTTATTATCAAATGGTTCAGTTTCCTTTCTAGGACCACAAATCCTCTCTGAGTGATGAGGGGGAAGTTTGGAAGATTACATTTTCAAAAAGGCAGGCCAATATCAGAGAGGGTGACAACATGAGAGACTCCTAAGTCTGGGAAACGAAGAAGGGATAGAGAAAGGGGAGGTGGGCTGGGGGATGGGGTGACTCGGTGATGGGCACTGAGGGGGGCCCCTTGACGGGATGAGCACTGGGTGTTATGCTATATGTTGGCAAATCAAACTCCAATAAAAAATATACAAAACAGGGATCCCTGGGTGGCAAAACAAAACAAAAAGGCAGGCCAGCTGGCGGAGGGGGGAAGGGAGAACTTGCTTCCCTCTGCTGGTCACATTCATGCATTACAAGTTACAAGGAATGGCTCAGGAGCCTTTGTCTTTCAAAATAGCTCAGAATTTTTTTTGATTTTTTTTTTGATTTTTTTTTTTTTTTTTTTTTTTTTTGAGAGAGAGAAAGTGCGGGTGAGCGGCAGGGGAGGGGCAGAGAGAGGGAGAGGAAGAAAGAATCTTTTTTTTTTTTTTAAATAAATTAATGTTTTATTGGTGTTCAATTTACCAACATACAGAATAACACCCAGTGCTCATCCCGTCAAGTGCCCCCCTCAGTGCCCGTCACCCATTCACCCCCACCCCCCGCCCTCCTCCCCTCCCACCACCCCTAGTTCGTTTCCCCGAGTTAGGAGTCTTTTTCTTCTCCCTTCCCTTATATTCCCTTTCACTGTTATTTATATTCCCCAAATGAATGAGAACATACACTGTTTGTCCTTCTCTTTACTCAGCATAATCCCCTCCAGTTCCACGTTGAGCAAATGGTGGGTATTTGTCGTTTCTAATGGCTGTGTAATATTCCATTGTATACATAGACCACATCTTTTTTTTTTTTTAATTTTTTTTTTTTTATGGTAGTCACAGAGAGAGAGAGAGAGGGGGGGGGGGCAGAGACATAGGCAGAGGGAGAAGCAGGCTCCATGCACCGGGAGCCCGATGTGGGATTCGATCCCGGGTCTCCAGGATCGCGCCCTGGGCCAAAGGCAGGCGCTAAACCGCTGCGCCACCCAGGGATCCCAGACCACATCTTCTTTATCTTAAGCCAACTCCGCCCTGAGCAGGGAGCCCAACACGTGGGACTTCATCCCAGGACCCTGAGATCCTGACCTGAGCAGAAATCAAGTCAGGTGCTTAACCGACTGAGCCACCCAACTGCCCCTAAAATATCTCAGAATATTAAAACTAAAAAGAATTTTACACCTCATCTGTCCCAACATTTTCATTTTACACTAGGTAAGCAGGTACTCAGCCAGGAAACTTTGTGTAAGGTCATTTATGAAGATCATCAGACTTGAGGCTCATCCCATGTTCCAAGCCCCCTTCCCATTTGCAGCCAAGTATAGCCACAAGCTAATCTGCACATTATTCCAACTCTACTGTCTTGTACTCTGACATTCTTTCATTACAAGCTTTATGACCAAGCCTCTCACACTCATGACCATACCTACTGCCAAAATAAACAAAATCCGGATCTTCCAGGATTCTGAGGACTTAACCCTAAAGCTTTCTGAGGAAATATTTCCTCAGCTTTCTGTTTGATTTCTTTTAATCTTTCATAGAAATTATGCATTCTTTCCCACAACTGGTCCATTTGTTTTACTGTAAAATATTTTTGTCACAAAGTTTATGCTTCTGGAAATCCCTATCACCCTAACTTGAGAAACACACCCCAAGAAAGCACACAGAATCAACTTCTCTCAAGTACACTACAGCAACTAAATAAAACAGACCCCACTGATATTTCTTTATTCACAAGACAGAGCCAGTCTTTCCTTCCAATTCTGACATCTTTTTCATCATGGATTTTTTGCAGAAATTTTGATGTTTAAAAATTGCATTAAAATATTATTTATCTGAATTACTAAAGAGATTTTTTTTTGTACCCCCTTAAATTTTGTGCCTGAAGCCAATGCCTCACCTGCCTCACTCTGGTCCTGACCCTGCATAAAGGATTCTAAAGAGTCTGGATGATTTTTGAATACCTCACACTTATACATCTTCACTACGAAGACCCAATTAGCTTTGTGAATGTTGTAATTGATATATAAAGATGCAAGATTCTAATTGTTAAACTACCATCCTTCCAAAATTCCAGATTTCTGATTTGAAAGAGGACACCATGTTCTGACCAGGGGCCAGCGTCATAAAAGATAGAATCTGGGGTTGGTGTGGAAAGGTTGGTAGCATCTGGCTCAGTAGTGAAGAAGCTCTAGGTCTTCCTGAGGGGAAAAAAGACTCAACCCAAAGATCGGAAAGGAGGCTTGGTGGCTGGAGCAGAGGGAGAGGAGATGTGGTAAGATAGGCAGTTAGACAGTAGGGTGGGATCAGATTGATCACACTGGAAACACCTGGAGAGTTCATGAACATCTCAATGCCCAGTAACCATCCAGATTAATTCTATAAGAATCCCTAGGGGTGAAAAACAGACATCAGTAGTTAAATTTCCCCCAGGAGATTCCAACCATGATGGCCAAAAATGAGAACAACTGGTATACGCCTATAAGAACATGACGAGGAGTTTCTAACTGCAATGTGAAATCTTTGAAGAGTCTTAAACAGGGGAATAATTACATCTAGTTTCCTTTTTTTTTTTTTTAAGATCACTCTGATTACAAAGGAGTATAACCCAAAAGACCTATTGCTCATCAACCACCTATCTGTAAATTTGCTTCCCTTGTAAGTGGGGCTAACCAGTGAAAATCAATACATATAAGAACTTATTACATGCCTTGGCACTGAAGAGTACATATAATAGTAAAATATATACTATTTTATGTACTCTTCACAGCACCCTTACAAGAGAGGTATTATTATTCCCACATTTCAGAAATTTGAGGCTTAGGGAAAGTTAGGCAATTTACCCAGTGTCACACTCAGTTCATAAAATACAAAGTCAGTGCTCTAATCGAATCTCTGAGTTGATATTCCAACAACTACTCCACCATTGCCTCCTCAAGCTGGGAACAAGTGTGTTGGCCAGTGGATACCACCATCCAGTTCACTAAATGGTTAGGCTTTTGGCTGCAAATGAATAATTGGCCTTTGGGTTGACCTTAGGCTGAATGCATCCAGCTCTGAAACAGCAGCAGGAATTTATGAGCACGCAAGTCTAAGAGGTGACCCCTCAACTCTGGTGCATTCAGGAGAAATCCCTCTAATGTCATTGGATGGAAACTCCACGCAATTCTCAGGCCACACACCAACCTTACCACATGATGTCTTCTATCCACAGTCAACATTTGTACAGGCAATAGTCATATGAATTCCACTTTTGTATTTGCCATGAAATTGATATTTAGGATAATACCGCAGGCACAACTCCTATGCAGTCTCTCTAAGATAGAAATTGTCTTCCATTTTGATACTAGGAAAACATTTAGTCACACAGAGAACTGGAACTTTTTCTTTCAGATAGAAGTATGTAAGTTAGCACATTTACTTCTTTTTTATTGGCTTCCGAGAAGCTCAAGGCCAGCTTTTATGCTCAATCACAGCATTTTTTTAATGACGTTTACTGAGATATAGCTTATATACAGTAAAATCCACCTTTTTTAGTGTACAGTTCTGTGAATTTTGGCAAGCACATAGCTCTGTAACTACAACCATATCCAAGGCAGAAAACAGACCCATTGCCCGTAAAAGCTCCTTTGGATCCCTCTGTAGTCAATTTCCCCTCTCCCCAGCGTCGGTCAACCACTGATCTGTTTTCTGATCCTCTAGTTCACCTCTTCCAGAAAACATCATATAAGCAGAACTATACAGTGTGCAGGCCTTGAGTCTGGCTTCTTTCACTTAGTAGAAAACATTAAGATTCATCCAGC
This sequence comes from Canis lupus baileyi, assembly GCF_048164855.1. Lineage (NCBI taxonomy): Eukaryota > Metazoa > Chordata > Mammalia > Carnivora > Canidae > Canis > Canis lupus. The sequence goes on along the minus strand of NC_132849.1, from coordinate 27,224,053 downwards.
TTATTGTGTGTCATCAGTAATATATTCTTTTTATTGCTGAGTAAGACTCCAGTATGGCTGTACCACAATTTGCTTATCTAGTGACCAATTGAAAGACATTTAGCTGTTTCAAATTTTTTACTATTATGAATTTGCTGTAAATTTTGGGGTACAGGCTTCTGTGTGAACAGAAGGATTGATTTTGCATGATTAGATAGATAGTCATGGACTGCAGAGTCATAAGGTAAGTGTATACTTAATCGTATAAGAAACTGCCCAACAGTTTCCCAAAATGCATCCCCACCAGCATTGTACGGGCTTTCCCATTACTCAAGCCTGGTATTGTTGCTTTACTGTCTATTTTCCTTGGTGAGGAATCCGTTCAAATTTTTGGCCAAGTTTTTATTGGGGTGTTTTCTTACTGCTGACTTTGAGAGTTCTTTGTACATTCTGTATACAATTTCTCACATTCATCATTTATGACTATTTTTTCAGTGTGCATCTTTTCATTTTCATACCTGTGTCATTGGAAGAGCAAAAGTTTCATTTTAATGTGGTCCAATCTGTCTTTTTTTTTTCTTTTCTTTTTAGATCATTAAATCATTTGGGGGAAGGAGCAAGTTATAAATAGACTAATTTGTGCACAAATTCTGGAGTCAACTTGACCTGCTGAGAAACGAAACTAGCTCTTTTACATTAACCATCTAATTCTAGATGTCATTACTTCATAAAAATGTTCATATTACAGGCCTTTTTCAAATAACAAAATTGGAGCTCAAAAAAAATAATTTGTCCGCAATCACCACAAGAAAGGATTTTAACCCAAGTTGGCCCAGTGACAGGGTCTGTATTATTTCTATACATCATATTCCACAGTCTTTTTTTTTTTTTTTTTTTTTTTATTGGTGTTCAATTTACTAACATACAGAATCATACCCAGTGCCCGTCTTTCCTTAAAATAATTTTAAATAACCTACATCAGTTTATTTTTTGTATATTTTTTATTGGAGTCCAATTTGCCTACATATAGAAGTTAAAATACAGTGATAATCAGTTGAAGAATGTTGCTTATTGTTATAGTCAGAAACTCTCTTAATCTTTCTATAGCTAGAACTACACTAACTATAATGATGGTCTTTATGATATAATTTTTTAAAATCAAAGTCCAAAAGGGGCACCTGGGTGGCACAGTCAGTTAAGCATCTGACTCTTGGTTTTGACTCAGGCTGTGATTTCAGGGTCGTGGCATCAAGCCCCAAGTCGGCCTAGCTTCAGCTTCTCTTTCCCTCTCCCTTTGCCCCTCCCACTGCTCGTGCTCTCTCTCTCCCTCTCTCTCTCTCTAAAATAAATCAATAAATCTTCAAAAGAAAACAAAGTCCAAAATCACTGGTAAAAGTGCATATATAAAACGTTTACATATGTTATGTACAAAATACATGTAATACTTTTATACTAAGTAAAAAATATGTATGTTTGGGACGCCTGGGTGGCTCAGCAGTTGAGCATCTGCCTTTGGCTCAGGGCGTGATCCTGGAGACCTGGGATCGAGTCCCACATCGGGGTCCCTGCATGGAGCCTGCTTCTCCCTCTGCCTGTGTCTCTGCTGCTCTCTCTCTCTCTCTGTCTCTAATGAGTGAATAAATAAAAAATCTTTAAAAAAATATGAATATTAAAAATACAGATAAGCAGATGAGATGGAGAAATAAAGATGGAAGTAGACAGAAGGAAAGAGAGAGAAAGACCAAATGTTTATACAGGGGTAATAACTTTACGGGGGTTTTATTTTACTATTCTACCTAAATTCTCTATAAGATTTATAAATCACTTATTTAAAAAATAACTTATGATTGCTCTGTGTCTGATTTTTTTTCTCATCTAATATTACCATGACTTTTTGTTTAAAAACAATGAAATGAAATCTGACCTGGTTTGTAATACTAAAAACACCTGTTACTTAGAAACCTCAAGGATCCCTGAAAGACCCATTAATTCAAAGAATATAGGCTTGTTGGGTTTATAACACTGCTGTCTACTGGCAGAACTTCACAACTGCACCCCGACTTTACTGTGGTGAGTCGGTCAGCAATGTGACACTGTTCCTTTCTAATTATTTTCATTTTTAATGTTTATAGAAATGGCCAACCACAAAGATAGATCACATACAACACACACACACACACACGCACACGCACACACTGGAGTATTTCGAAGCCAATCCCTCAAGCCACCACTGAGCCACCCAGGTGCCCCATCAAGAATTTTAGTACACTGCTAACTGAGGAATTTTTTTTTTTAAAGATTTTATTTATTCTGAGAGACACAGAGAGAGAGGCAGAGACACAGGCCAAGGGAGAAGCAGGCTCCCAGTGGGGAGCCTGACCTGGGACTCGATCCCGGGTCTCCAGGATCATGACCTGGGCTGAAGGCAGCACTAAACTGCTGGGCCACCAGGGCTACCCTAACTGAAGGCTTTTTAAAATAACTACTATGCTACTATGGTACAGAATTAAAAGGAAGTCTCTAATATTATCTAATTCCCAGTTTTTATTCAAACTTCTTTGTCTCTAAACACTGGCATTACAATAACTTTGCTTAAATCAAGGTCCAAATCCAGATAAAAGTATGGTTAATTAAGTTTTACCAAAACTTGGGACGCCCGGTTGAGCATCCACCTTCAGCCCAGGGCGTGATCCTGGAGTTCTGGGATCGAGTCCCACATCAGGCTCCCTGCATGGAACCTGCTTCTCCCTCTGCCTGTGTCTCTGCCTTTCTCTATGTGTGTCTCTCATGAATAAATAAATAAATAATTTTTTTAAAAATAGTTTCACCAAAACCTCAAAAAAATCTCTGTATTTTAAGAAACTTATACAGGAGATAGTAAAAGAGGGCAAGTCACCATCATTTAGAAATATAAATCATGTTATCGGAGGAGGATAATCTTGAAACCAAAATCAAAGACTCAACATAAAAAAAGGTAGAGACCAAACTCACAATCCTCAATGCAAGAAAAATATTAGAAAGTTGTATAGTTGAAATTTCATGTGACCACCCATGGTTGGAATCTAACCAGAGAAGCCTGATGACTTGAGGGAGTGTATTTTCCCACACAGGACCTGGGGGAGGGGTTCAGGGATAGAACTGCTGCCCCAGAACTCAGGCTCCTCTCCATCTCTCCCCCCCGCCCCCGCCCCGCACCCCGCACCTCCCCCCCAAATTCTTAAGTTGAAAACCTAATGCTCAAGGTGACCATATTTGGAGGTGAGGCCTTTGAGTGTGATTAGGTCAAAAGGGCAGAGCCCTCAAGAATGGGATTAGTGCCCTTATAAGAGAAGAATCAAGGAGCTCCCATCCCTTTTAACACTGTGAGGACACAGCGGAACGACAGCCATGGAAGTAGGCCCTCATCAGGCACCAAATCTACCAGACCTTGACCTTAGACTTCCCAGCCTCCAGAACTGTGAGGGCTATATTTCTGTTGTTTATAAGCTTCCCTCCCCATCTATAGTTTTGTGCTATAGCAACCCAACCAACAGACTAAGACACAGGAGAGGAGTTCCTTGTGTGCCAGGCTCCCCGTGTGCTCTCTGCTGGCACTGGGGGATGGACATCCTCACCACCTCACTACCCAGGAGAGATGAAAGTCCTGATTCCCTGCTAAGACCTCTCAGACACCATCCCTGCAGGTGGTCAGGCACCTCCTTACAGCCTGGTCAGGGTAGCCAGCTAGGCTCCCCAGTTGATCTTTACTGGCATAAGTGAAGGTGGGACACAATCTTTTCTGTGACATTTGGCTGTCTCTGTGGACATTGTCTAAATGTCTTGCTCTTCCAGGCTGCCCCTTTCCTAGTCTTTCTGTAGAGAGAGCTGGCATCCATCTATGTCTATTTGTGTTTCTGGGCTACAAACTTCTCCAGTGCCTGGTCTGTGATTTACACACAAAAAGAAAACTCAATCAGTTTTCTGCCATTCTTCAGACCCCAAGATCCTCTTCATGGTCTCTGCACCTGCATGGGTGTCCCAGGGCTGACATAATAAGCACCACAAACTGCGTGGCTTAAACAACAGAAATGTGTCCTCTCATGGTGCTGGATTATATTTGTTCTTTTTAATGCTACTATAAATGAGATTGTTTTCTTAATTTCTCTATCTGATAGATCATTATGAGTGTGTGGAAACACAACTGATTTTTGTATATTGATTTTGTTTCCTGAAAATTTAATGAATTTGTTTATTGGTTCTAACAGCTCTAAAAATTGGTAGAATTTTTAGGGTTTTCAATGTATAGGACTATGTCATCTGCAAATAAAGAGATAATTTTACTTTTTTCCTTTCCAATTAGGAAATTGGAATAAATCCCATTTATAAAGAAATCTCATTCATAAAGAAATCCCATGGTGCCTGATGATTTTAATGTACTGTTGAATTCAATTTACTAAGATGTTGTTGAGGATTTTTCTACCTGTGCTCATCAGGGATATTGGCCTGTAATTTTCTTCTCTTGCAACGTCCTTGTCTGGTTTTGATGTTAGGATAATACTGGCCTCATAAAATGAGTTTGAAAACATTCCCTCCTCTTTTATTTCTTTGAAAGAGTTTGGAAAGACTGAGTACCAATTCTTCTTTGATTGTTTGGTAGAATTCAACTCAAAGAGCAATCATTGAATACTCAGTATCAAGGCACAGTGGAGAATACAGAACTACCGGGATGAGGTCACTTGCCTGAAGTTGTTGGGTCGCTAGCAGAAAGATTAGAATATGATTACAAAATCCCATTAAGGAAAGCAGGATGTGGGAAGTATGGGAAATACCACATCACCAAAGTGATTACACAACCTACTTAGAGTTTGTGTTCACCCCATTTTCAGCTTCTCCAGTGACCATCAATTAATTGGCAGAAATGGAGCACTTTATTATGTATATAAAGCTCCTCATCCCCAAAGCTTCCATTTTAATCTGGTTCCAGCCCAATTCAGTGGCAGTGATTCTGAGGTTGATTTTTCTTTCATAATCAGTAGTCTTGCAATTCATGCTGGGAGCCTTATGCTGAAGACAGTCTTTGTCAGCCTATGTCTCTAAGGGACAGCGTGAAAGAGAACTTTACCATCTGCTGTCAGAACTTTATACATGAAAAATATATTTCTAGTACATTAAATTGCTCAAGCTTGGGATCATATCTATTATTGCCCTTAATTAATGCACTCATCAGCCTAATGATTATTCTTTTTTTTTCCTAATGATTATTCTTGTACCAATCGGAAGCATTCTGCAGATTGGCTCAGTCAGCCCCATTTAGTGAAAATACCTGAACTGGTTCTCAAAAAGCAAAGGTTTAGACCCTGACTGTGTGCCTGCAACCTCAGTATCATTAAGGGCGCCTTGGTTTCCTCAATCATAAAACTCAAATAGTTTTAGAGCTCTTTCCAGCTTTAAAAATTATGTTTGGTATTCTGACTGAGTCCTAGAGCAGCTGTCATGCTGAAGAAAGAAATGTATGCCCTTGCTGCATGGGGTCATTTTTTTCACTCTTTCACTAGATTTCAGAAAATGTATTAAAAAGTCCCCTCCAACTTGGACCAGATGGCAACTGTGCAAAGAATTTTCCTGGTCTGCAAATATTTTGCCAAGTGCCTCAAGAAATGTAATGGAGGTGCTTTAATTGGGAGGCAAGACATCTGGTTCTTCCCCCCACTCCAGTCCTTCTCTACCTATGTAGCCTTGAGTGAATCACTTCCTCCCTTAAAGACTCAGTTTTCTCCTATTTGTTATGAATGAAGCTAGACAGTTTGCTTCTTCCAGTTCAAACAGTCCACGACCTACAAAACCCCTCCAAGGAAGCACCAAGTCTATTTTCTATTCATTCTAACAGGGCTTCAGTGTCAGTTGTCATGAAGACAATCCCAGTTTAAGCACTACAGTCAGTTTCCAGGATTTCAGAAAATACCCAAGTCCAGAGAGCACCAGAGCAAAGAGAAAACCAAGTTGCCCTGACTCCCAAACAATCCTATCCATTGCATTCATTTATTCAATAAATATGTATATGTGTCTGGATGCCAGACATTTGTTTGCCACTGAAAGCACAATGGTAAGAACTCATCTATAGTCAAAATATTGTAATTCACCAGCTTTGGGTTCACAATACAAAGAAGGAACCAACAAAGGACGTTCCATTTCCTAACTGCATCCTGCCTTTTGAAAGGACAATGGTAAGAACTCATCTATAATCAAAATATTGTAATTCACCAGCTTTGGGTTCACAATACAAAGAAGGAACAGACAACAAAGGACGTTCCATTTCCTAACTGCATCCTGCCTTTTCTAAGAGCACACTGACCTCACTTTTTTTTTTTTTTAAGATTTTACTTATTTATTCATGAGAGACACAGAGAGAGAGGCAGAGACACAGGCAGAGGGAGAAGAGAAGCAGGCTCCCTGCAGGGATCCTGATGTAGGACAGATCCTACAATGGGATCATGACCTGAGCCAAAGGCCAAGCCAAAGGCAGACGCTCAACCACTGAGCCACCCAGGCACTCCCTGATATGACCTCTTGAGGAATTTCTCCTTTCTGACTGACAGAGGAGAATGTCATGAGTCCCCACTGTCTCCTAGCTCGGGGGTGAGCATCTGACTCAAGCTAGGCTAAACAATTCCCAGCCCACTGAGTTTTGAGGAAAAGGACACAATAGATTGAAATCATTTCATTCCATGTAATAACTGCAACCTGGCCAGACTGTTTCTGCTACAAGAACACTTGTGAGCATGAAAAGAGATTAGAGGCTTGGAGGCACTGCCCTTCCAGTAACATCCACGATATCAGCTACAGTTTGACCCTCCCCACCTTTCCAGCTACCACCACCAGAGCCCCTCTGTCATCCCCTACTGATCCCTGGGTCCCAAGGGACATGGTCCCTCCTTGAGTCCCAAGACCCACCCATCTCCTGTCCTTAGGAAAACTGGCAGTCACAAAACCCACTGCCTTGATGCCATGACTCCCAGAAGATACTACAAAAAAAAAAAAAACTCAATCTGATACAAATGTATTTCCACAGTCTAGGATCTTCAGTCTTACAACTGATTGTTGTCATGTGTCACTTACCATGTTAGATTTCATCCCCAAAAGTGCTCTTTCTTCTAATTCGATGTTGCTAACATTATATATTGTTGCCCCGTTGCTAATATTATATATTGTTGCCCCAACTGTCAGCAGTTGTTGGACACATCTTCCTCCTTTACATTTGTTGCTCTGATCATTTTATGTATTTGTTTGAGACCCATCTCATGTAAGTAGCGTATGGCTGGGTTTGTGTGTAGTGTTCACTCTTTTTTGTCTTTCCATTGTGAAAATTTTCCCGTTTATATCTTTAAGGCACAAGTTTTTAAAAAATTAAGATAAAGTTGTCATGCATATATATTATGAACATGTGTCAAAGATTCACTTAACTTATTAATGATAAGACCAGATGATTAAAAAAAAGACCAGATTATAAAGCTGGTTCAAAGGAAGACATATGTCTACACACACACACACACACATACATACACACCTTTCAATGCCAGAATCAGATCACTAAGTAAGATGCAAAACTGGTTAATGTCCTACACAGCAATAAGACTATAAGCATTAGAGCTGTCTCTTCAGACAAAATTAATTTATTTTCATGACATCGGTTTTCTCTAGGTTAATATCCAACCTCTTGAAATCCAGTTTTTAATCAGTTGTAATTAGAAATGTAAGGGGCGCCTGGGTGGCTCAGTCAGTTAAGCATCTGCCTTTGGCTCAGGTCATGATCCCAGGGTTCTGAGATGGAACCCTGTATCGGGCTCCTTGCTCAGCTGGGAGCCTGCTTCTTCCTCTCCATCTGCCCACCTCTCCCCTCCTGCTTGTGCTCTCCCTCTCTCCCTCTCTCTGTCAAATAAATAAATAAAATCTTTTTTTAAAAATGTAAGAAATTTTATTTCTCCAGCAAGTCAAATAACCCCGAAAAGACACATAGTGTTAAAAAAACAATTACTCAAGACATTGGCTGAAAATAAGTAAGGCAAACTTAGGATAATCAAGATAATGTGGGGGGACCACTGCAATGAGGTTCTGCAGTGGGAGGGAGAGATTGGACCCCATTCCAATTCAAGGAGAAGTGGGAATTTGTAGCCAATAGCTGGAAAATGGCTAAGAGAAAACACTCAGTTTAAGGAAGGATCTGATTAAATTGACCTAACAGGATTCTTGCTGAAGGTAAGCCAGGGTGATAAGACATTGCTTGGGGATGGTGAAGGCTGAAGAAGCCCATCAGATGTTGACCACAATCAGGTATCAAGGAGGGGGATTCCAGTTATACTAACTTAGCAGGATTCTTGCTAAAATTGGACAATGCAAAGATGAACCCAGAAGCCCAAAATTTAGTGCCCACTTAAGAAAAGAGCTCAGAGGACCCTGAGTAGAGTTCAGTCAAGGAGAGATTATTTGTTGATAGTCATCTTTTTGCCTCATTTTCAAGTTTGAATAACTTAACAGCATTTATTATAGTTTGTGATTGTTTTATTAGGACTTAGTCTTTCCACCTTATTTTATATTTCTATTTACCTAATACTTTCCTCTTTATTTTTTATTTCCTTTTCCTGAATTTTGCTAGATTGGTTTAATTTCCTTTGTCCATTTTTTTGTCCTAGTTGCCAGAAAATTTTTTATCCTATTGCTTTTGAATGCCTGTAACTTTATTCCTTTTTATATCCATCACTATCCCCATGGCCTGAAGGGTCAGTGCAAGCTCAGTGGAGGCAGCCTAGGTGTTACCCCACTTTGGTTATTGTATTACCCAGGATGGGTAATCCCACCCTTATCCCATCACCAAGCCTGGTCCCTAATAAGTCTGAGATGTGTGTTTTCCAGGGCTTTGTGGGGAAAACTAGTATTGGCTACTCCAAGCACCCCTCCTATTTTTGTAATTGAATGGATGGTTCTAGATCTCAGTTTCTCCAATTCAATCACAGAATTTAAATCTTTAAAAAAAAATTAAATCTTTGTGATTTTCCACAAATGTTTTTTTTTCTGCTGATCGGACCCTTCATGATTCTCCAACCACAAAATAAATTTTTTCTCATTTTTATATTCTGTAACTGCAAGGGAGATTTTGAGCAAGTGGTAGACAGATCTATTATATTCAACTTAAAAGTCCAATTATTCTTTGTTTCAATCAGCTGGGTTTCCATTTTGCTATTTTTGTGTGTTTGTTTTTCTGTAAGCCTACCCTCTTCCCATCCTCTGTCTTGTTCAGAACTCTGGGTATCAGCCAAGATAATTAGGACCTTGGGGGGTGGGAGGGAGGAGGATGGAGAAGGGAATGATCTGTGCTTTCTCTTTCACCAGTACAAGACAAATAGCCCTTAAATGTATATGCTGGTTAGGATGGGAGGGAGAGATAAAAGCCAGCCTAGTTTAACCCTATTTAGAATTCAAAGGAGCCAATTAAAGGAGGACCCAAATTAAGATGATGGATCAAACACATACATTCTATAACAATGCTGGTTGTTAAAAAAAAAAGAAAAAAGAAAAAAAAAGAAAAACCTAAAAGACAAAAAAAGATTTTTTAGAATATTATTTTACACACAAGGACAGAAATAACAGGGCAGGAAGCAGAGCAGCACAGTATTAGGTCAAGTGGTAACCAAGTGACCCATAGGAACTGGACCAAAGAGCTAATGGGAACAGAAAGCAGAGAGGGATTGGAATCTTACTGTATGGGATCAGAACTGTACATGTTGAAGGTATGAGGCAATGTCAGACAGTGGGCAGGAAAGATCCAAAGCTCATACCCATTATGAGCAAGACTGGGTGGTAGATGGGGGATGGGTCCCAGTCAGGGCGGGGTCCTGAGCCAGCAGGGAGAAGAGTAGAAGAGGGCCCATGAGAGACTTGAAGGTTTGACAACAAAGAAGAAAAAACGTAGGAAGAACCAAGCCTGAATTCATCAATTTCACAAATGCATCCAGAGCTAGCCCATTCCCATTAGTTGTCCAGGATTGGTTTCTCAGTGGTAGGATGAGAGAGGACATAGGGCTAGGGTTAGATGCCAAGGGGACAAACGAAGGCGGACAGGAAACTCCAGGGCAGAGTTCAAGGGACTCATCACCTGTGTATAACTAACCAGAAATCACAACACTTGATATGTAAATCTGGGTGGCTGAGCCTCTACAGGACAATAAAACCTGGCACTGGCACTGCTATTTTCTCTTTCACTCTTTCAAGTCAGAGAGTATCTGCAGCCTGAATGTCTTCTTGGAAACATGACAAGCATCTATATTTTCCCAAGCAGGTCCAAAATCTTGGGTCATGTTTATGGCACAAACATATGCACGTGTTTGGGCAAAGGACTTTGCTTCTCTCAGCACCTCTTTCTTCAGAGATGAGTGGAAACATACTCAGCTCCAAAACAGCAAGGAAGCAGGAATTTCTCAAGTAACCTCCTCTGTCTCCTTTCCGCTCAGCTATGGGGCCATCCTTACCCCTTAGGAATTCAGGATAGATGTCAGTTTGTGGCACTCTAGCTGGAAGACCGGCAATTGATCAGGTTCTAGGCACCACTGAATGTGGACTCCAGAATTTTGTCTTCACCTGTGGGATATCAGCTTAAAGCAAGTACAAATGACAGCCATCACAATCCTACGGAGGAGACAAGCTGAAATAAATAAAAACAATCACCTACCTTGGACTCTACTGTGATTGATGAGCTAGAAAAAATATTGAACCACGGACTTCAAGATGGATTATCAGACACAAATATTCCAGAGCCAGGTAAGGAAGCTGCCATCTCTTAAACCTTGGAAAGAGCAAAATTATGCCACGTGTCCCTGATAAGCTAGGTGTAAGTGAGGTGGACCTCTCCAAATACGCTGGTTAATTATGCCAAATAAAAAGTAAAAGTGGTGTTTCTTGAAAAGTTTGATGTGAAGAAAGAAGTAAGACAGTTTACCAATAGTTTTCAGAATGACTTACAGGTGGGCCTTCAGTGTCTCTCTCATTTTCACTCTCCCTTTCTCTCTCTCTCTCTCTCTCTCTCTCTCTCTCTTCTCCACAAGCAGTTTAGAATTTATTCTTAGAATCTAACTTTGCTGGGGGCCAAATGGGAAATAGCTTCAATGATGAGTTTGTTGGAATGCTCCCCCCAAATTTCTATTTCCAACACTCTTATGTACAAAGAACCTCTGACTAGTTTATTGACACTTTGCCTTTCCTCAGTAAAATTAGTATTATGCATGTACAATGTCTGACACTTTGTAAGTGCTCAATAAATGTCAAGTACAATGATTTGTATTGCTTATATCTCTGCAAAGAAAATCACTCTATCCTCTTTAGGATCTATGTTGACTATGTCCTCAGTCAACTATTTTGCACACTAACTGTCCACTTGCCAATTCCTCTCTTCTCTCTACCTCCAAGATTCCTGCCTTTCCTCATCGTCTGGTAAGATTCGTTGTTGATTTTGCTATTAAAGACAATAGCACAACTCTTAGTGACAGAATCAAGGAAATTTACCCCTACCCTTCAGAATTACAGTTACAATTTCTCTTGTTAAACTTACTATTTGTAGCGGTCAGTATTAGTCCTTGGTCTATCGTAGTTTATTAGCTCTGATCCATTATTGTTTTTCAACTATTCATTGTTAGGGTTTTTTTTTTTAATTCATTCTGCAAGTGTTTGTTGAACATTTGCCAAGTAAAGATGCAGACTGGACTTTCCAAATACAAGACAATGAAACATCAAACAATTAACAATCCAGTAGGGTGGAAAGAATCTGACAGCAGATAAGAAAAATTAGGGGTTGGTTCAAGATCTGCCTCTATGCTCTGCAAAGTGGAGTCACTCGCTGGGGGATAATCTCAGAGAAAGTCTCTTGATTTGAATTTTGAAAGAACTCATTGTTCACAAGCTAATGCAGGTGAGCAAAGGTGTTTCCAAGCAGAGAGAGAGCTTTATAAGAGCTGGAAGCCATAGAAGAACTGTAAGGAATTGAGGATGGTGGGAGGAATGTATGCTCTGGTGGAGATGCAAGGTTAAGAGGGAAACAAGACTGCATTTAATGAAGCTGCACTTAAAATGAGATCTTCAGTATCCTTGATGGGGTTATTGTGGAAACACCATGGCACGCCATGATTCCCCGGCAGCTCCAAAAACAGTGTGCACTTGGTTCAACTCATTGAACATGGTGCATACCCGTCTGACAACAGACAATTGACTATAAGGTGTACTTTTTACTCTATTGATCTTTGTTTTAGGGGTGTCCAGGTGGCTCAATCTGTTGAACGTCCAGCTCTTAGTTTCATCTGGGGTCCTGGTCTCGGTGTCTCAGGGTCATGGGATTGAGCCCTGCTTCAGGCTCCATACTCAGTGCTCAGCACAGAGTCCTCCCTCTGCCCCTCCCTCTGCTAGCACTCTCGAAAGAAAGAAAGAAGAAAGAAAGAAAGAAAGAAAGAAAGAAAGAAAGAAAGAAAGAAAGAAAGAAAGAAAGAAAGAAAAGAAAGAAGAAGAAAAAGAAAGAAAGAAGAGAGAAAGAAAGAAAGAAAGAAAGAAAGAAAGAAAGAAAGAAAGAAAATCTCTATTGATCTTTGCACATGTCATCTATAGCTTAATGTCAAAATACATTTCAAAAAGTGAAACATGGGCCTTGATATGATATATAATGTATATCAGATGTTTTTTGAAACAACATCATGGCAAAGGAGAGGTTCAAATAGGAAGACATTCTTTAATTATTCTTAACTGAGAGAAACTAGAATCCCATAATTACACTTGAATGAAGTTCATCATTTGCAACAACCCCCCATGCCAAGAGAAGGCATAAAAGAGTGCAGGTTTTAAAACTTGTTAGTTTTCTTTGTAATTCACGTTCAGCCTACTTTCCAATGAGTAAATGAGTGAATAAATAAATACCCATCCATATAATATGGTAGATTGCTAAAGAAGGGGACCATCGGGCCACAGACACAAGAAGTACATCCTCTTCAGGATTTTAGATCTCATTTAAGGAAATAATCTCTGTCAGGGAAGTCCTGGGCTTTCCACACCTGCTGGGAAACAGAGTGAAGCTTCAGCAGCTGACCCAGAGCTCGGTTCCCCTTCAGTGAGGAGGGTTTTTGCCCAGTGACACAATGAGGAGCTATCACTGTGGTGGACGTTCGGAGCAGGAACCAAGGTGGAGCTCAAACGTGAGTAAAATCCAAACCTTCCCTCCTCACTTGTCTGTGTCTTTCCATCCCCGTACCTGTGATCTATATAAGTGGGCGCTTTGAGCCAGGCTCCGACATCTTCCAGAACAGTGGATGTAAACAAACGTGAAAATTGGTCTCCCATTTTCTGTGAAGAACAAGACTCAGTCGATGAGTGAGAATAACTTGTCTAAGCGATAGTTTCAGAATTGTACTGGCAAGCATAAGTATATGTTCGAAAGAGAGCCTTGCTCAATTGTCAGAAAAGGAAACTCCGTTTTTGTACAGGAGGGAAGTTAGGAGGAACTATTGTGTTTATACTTTCAGCCAGGGAACCAAGCTGGAGATAAAACGTAAGTATTTTTTTTGCCAATTCTTCACTGTTTCTGTCTAATGGGTTTGCTTACCCCCCCCTTTCATGTGTTCTAATTAGTTACATGTTAGGGATAAAACAAATTTCATTTCCAGATTAAGTACAGAGGAGGGAAATTATTCCACTGGAGACTAGCTGAGAACTAATTGTTAAGATTTCCAAATCAAAATTTAGGGTAAATGGGGAGAGAAGTTTGCTACCTTTTCAAGGCAGGTTTTTGTAGAGATAGAGGTTAAGGTAAATCACTGTGGTTCACTTTTGGCCAAGGGACCAAACTGGAGATCAAACGTAAGTACACATTTGCTCATTTATTTGTGAGGTTTCTGTCCTGTTGTATCACTTGTTCAAGTTTGTGACATTTTGGTAAAATGAGCCATTCTTGGTGACCCAAAATAGTAGAAAATCAGAAAATAGCCAACTTTTCAGCTAAGCAAAGACACAAACTGTTGAGTTTGTGATGAGAATAGGCTTTGTGTTAGAGAATGGGAAATAGCTGGATTTTTCTCTGAATTGGCCTTTCTTCTACGATTGGAGTCAGAAGGAGTATTTTTGTTAAGGTTAAGTGTCAGAGCCATCACTGTGGCTTACGTTCGGCCAAGGGACCAAGGTGGAGATCAAACGTAAGTACACTTTTCGAGTCTTTTTTCTTGTAGAGTTGTGAAATTTGGGGGTTTTCATGTGTGGGATGTGAGATGAGATCAATTCCGAAGAGAATGGGATCCTTCCGAAAATCAGATGAGTAAGGTACTGAAAATCAGTTTGTCTCAAGGAAGAGCAAAGAGCTAGTTGGTTGACGTGGCATCTAAATGGCCAGATTTTCTCTCTATCCATCAATCTAATGAGCTTAGCAGCAAATAGAGGTTTTTGCTGATGGGAAATTAGTTAAGCTAATACAGTGGATCACCTTTGGCAAAGGGACACATCTGGAGATTAAACGTAAGTAATTTTTTCTCTGTTGCTTGTTGAGAGTTGGGTCTAAATGCCAACTGATTTTTAGGGCCTTAGGTATGAATTTTGTGCAGCTGGATACATGAGACTCAATTTCAGATTTATCGTCAATTTTTTATCGTTAAACTCAGTTGCAAAAATGGATTTGTAGACTAGTTAATTTAATTAATTTAATCTAAATTGCATGATTCAAGGGGGGGAAACTTAGTTTAGATGAAAAAGAATCTTTGGAGCTAAAGAGAAAAAGCAATTTAATTTTCATTGAGTTTTGCCAAATGTTATATTGATTTCTGCCCATTGCATATGACACAGGAGAGAAATTTATTTCTTAGTCTATTTTCTCTCCTCTGATAAATTATAAGATAACAAAGTCAACAGAATGCATGCATGAAAAGCCAGTAAGAAGTTAGAAAAGTATACTGTTTGCCATGAAAAAGATACAGCTTGAGAACCATCAGCAATGTAATCTTTAATGTCTAAAATGAGTGATAAACTGTCAATATTCAGAAATTCTACAGAGAATTTCTGTAGAATTCTATAGATGCCGCCTTTTAAAAAATCCAGTTTCTACATTAGACCAAACATGAAATGATTTCTTATCATAATGGTGAAAAAGACAGTTGTTGCCAAAATCTCAGTTGTTAAGAAATTTGTTTAAATGAAAGAAAATATAATAATTGCATGTTTTAAATGCCCAGTGACTTATAGAAAAATACTAAATAGTTGAATGTGTTCTTTTATTTCCCTCGTTATTACTTGGCCATTTTTTCATACCGCCAAAGAGGCCACGGCATGGCTATGTGACCTGTAGACCTCATGGCGATCTTTTGTCAGGACTGAATGACTTTCGTGACCTTGGCCATAGCGCCCATGTGGCGGTGTGCCTAACGACTAAAGGCCACGGCCATGCCACGTTAGCCTGTTCCACTCTGCTGTGGCGGTTTTCTCGACACAGTGATACAAATAATGGCACTAACAGAAAAGAATAGAAATGTGGTGGCCACTGAGCTAACATGGAAAGAAAGGGGGAAAGAAGTCTGATGTATTAGAGATTTCAGAAATAAAATTCACATTCATTATTATAGCCTCTTAATGAAAATTTTTTATAAAAAACTTAAAGCTACTTTTTTTAATGACGTGTAACTATTTCAAAATCCTCTCCTCATATGTATTTAAATAACAAAAGCTCAATCCAAAAGAAAGAAGGATATGTAACTCCTGCAGGGTAAAATCCTTTCCAGCAAAAATCTGATTTAAGGCCATCTGTCCACAGCAGTTTTGATCAACTTTTTACTGAGTTCACATTAAACGCCATTAGCGAAAAGATAATTCTTTTTTAATTTTCAAAAATGTAATGGCTTGGGAAGGATTATATTTAAGTTGTACAAAATATCTAATCATAGACTAATACCATTAATAAAAACTTAATATAAATGGATTTTCCAATACCTTCCTTCTGTGATAGAAAAATTTTAATCTGGTTATTCTAATCCCATACTCTCTAAAATAGGTTAGTAATGTTTTTGTTGTTTACTTCAGCTGATTTCAAAAGTGATGCTTAAGAAAGATTATTTTTGGTCTGCAACAATTAAATAGGATTTTTTAGGGCTGTTTTAAAACTCTGAAAACTCTCTTAGAGCTATTTAAACTATGTAAGGATCTTAAACTATTTTAAAACTATCTTAGAGACTTTTAAAAATTCTTACAAATTTTAAAAGCGAATAAAGTGTCTTGTAAGAATTTTGATATCAAATGTGCTAATTGTTTAATGTTTTAAGGCAGGCTGGATATTTTAAAGGTGTCAAGGATTTGCCCAGATAGGAGTATCTTCATAGAGTATGCTCCCTCCTTTTTTCATAGAATTCACATAAGCTTGCTGCCAAAGCTATTCTATAAAATTCTCTGAAAAAATTAGTGATGAAGGTTAAAAGAGAAAAACCTATAAAAACATAAAAAGTTCAGTATCTTAGGTTGAACTGCTCAGTTAATGGAGGTTAGCTTTATAAAAAACTGTTCACTTATGTGCTATATTCTTCCAGCAAAGGATTCTTGATTTGTTATTGTAGCTCTTGCTCTCCCACCAGAGAGCCTGACTGCCCACGGTGGGGATTTCCAGGAGGCCATCTGACAGCTGTTCATGGTCAGAACTGAAGCTAGGCAGTTCCTCCATAGGCAGGTGGCCAAAATTACAGTTGACCCCCTTGGTCTGGTCTACTATAGTCCCATATGATGTCAGCCATCAGGCCAGGGCTCTGTCTTTCTTCCAGGCCTTTGTGAGAGGTGGGAGAGGTGCCGGCCTGATCACAGAGGGTGACAGGGCTGCACCCCAACCCAAGCACAGACTCAGGGCTTAGAATCACACTATCGGGTGGGGCTGGCCCTGATACATTCAAAGAAAACCCAGGAAAGAAGAGGCGGCCTGCCACCACTGCACAGTTCTGGGAGAGGCATGGGGGAAATGATCTGTGTAAAGGGGTCCAAGACCTAGTCTTAATTCTAAATCCTGAGGGCGGTCAGATGAAATGGCCTTTGTTTCTTTGCCTGAAACACTTGTGTTTACTGCAGGAGGCAGTAAGGTGAGGTCAGAAGAGCAAAAAGTCCTTTAAATGGCTGCAAAGATTGAAACAAAAACTTTGTTAAGACGTGGGAACTCAAGAGAAACTCAAGATTGTGGAGATTATAAATCTGTTTCTTGGCCTCCCTCATTGCCACACAGAATAAGCTGCTCTATCTGTCCTTTCCGGGCCCTGGGGTTGCCCACAAACAGTACACCCAAGTGGAGAACTTCCCTGTTACTTAACGACCATTCTGTGTGCTTCCTTCTGCAGGGAATGATGCCCAGCCAGCCGTCTATTTGTTCCAACCATCTCCAGACCAGTTACACACAGGAAGTGCCTCTGTTGTGTGCTTGCTGAATAGCTTCTACCCCAAAGACATCAATGTCAAGTGGAAAGTGGATGGTGTCATCCAAGACACAGGCATCCAGGAAAGTGTCACAGAGCAGGACAAGGACAGTACCTACAGCCTCAGCAGCACCCTGACGATGTCCAGTACTGAGTACCTAAGTCATGAGTTGTACTCCTGTGAGATCACTCACAAGAGCCTGCCCTCCACCCTCATCAAGAGCTTCCAAAGGAGCGAGTGTCAGAGAGTGGACTAACAGGCCCCACCACCTGCCCCTCAGGCCTAGCCTTCCTGTCTCCTAGCTCAGGCCTTGGGCCCTTTCCCCATCAGAGACCCACCTCTGTTGCAGGCACCACCCTTCTCCCCACCTCCCCCTCTTGGGCTTTAACAATGCTAATGGTATCTGGGGGAAAAGGAATAAATAAAGTGAATTGTTGCACCTGTGCTATCCCTCTTCTTCCTGATTTAATGATTGTTATACATTGGGGTTTTTTTTTTCCAATTACTCAATTTATCTTCTACAGAACTAAATGTTGAATTTATCCAGTTTATCCAGTTGAACTTACCAGGAGAATTTACCAAAAGCAAACTTTTCCAAAAGAAACATCTCTAAAAAAAAACAGAAAAGAAAAAAAAAAAAAAAGAAAGAAAGAAAGACAGAAACATCTCTCAAGAGTCATTCACTCTAATATTATATAAAATAGCAAGACAATGGAAATGATCTAAATGAACAAGCAATAAGGAAATGTTAAAGTCCATTATGGCCCTTCAACTTAATGGAACATGATCTGTCTCCCAAAGACCACAGTGAACGCTTTCCACAACCTAATTTAAATCTTATTACACTACAAAGTTAAAAATGTTCATTAAAATGTTGGGCAAGTTCTAGAAAGCTGAGAGAGATTCATACAGTATAACCTAGCAATCCCACTCTTAGATAACTGCGTTTCTGTCCAAAAAAACCTATACAAAAATTTTCAAAGCTCCTTCATTTAGAAAAACCAAATACAAAAAATAATCCACATGCCCACCAATAATAAGAATGGGTCACTAAGCTGTAGTATGTTTACACGCTGAAATACTATTACAGAAGGAGAATTTTAAAATTATAACTATACCCAGTGGCATAGATGAATCTTATAAACATGAAAATAAGCAAAAAACGAAAAACACAAAAAGATATATTCTTTGTATTTTCATTTATATAAAGTTCAAAACCAGTTAAAAATACAATTAGAAAATGAGATGGGGATTACTTCTGAGCATGGGGTGAGGTAATGCCTAGCAGGAGCCTGGAAGGGGCTTCTGGAGTTTTGTTAAGAAACGTGTGCCACGTTGTGAAAATCTGTTGGGGCACCTGGGTGGCTCAGTGGTTGGGCGTCTGCTTTTGGTTCGGGGCATGGTCTCTGAGTACCGGGATGGAGTCCCACATCGGACTCCCCTCAAGGAGCCTGCTTCTCCCTCTGCCTGTGTCTCTGACTGCCTCCCTGCATCTCTCATGAACAAATGAATAAAATCTTTTTTTAAAAAAATTGTCAAGCTGTACAATTATATTATAATCTGCACACTGTTCAGGATATATATATAACCCTTAAAAATAAGTTCACATCAAGAAATATATTATACTCAGTTTACAGATAAGAGAGGCTAAAAGCAGGGCTCCACTGCTGGTCAATAGTGGGCCCAGGTTCAAATTCCCACCTGCCTAGCTCTGCTCTCCAGAAACCTATATAATTCTGGCTTCCAGTGATCATGGTGCTGCACAGAACAAAGGGTCAAACATGCCATCTTCCTGAGGCCTCTCTTCTTTTCATGTGCTCTGCCCGGAAGGTGCCATTCAGCCTAGGAAACTGTACTGAGGAAGGAAGGGGGGGGTTGTTATAAAAGTGAACAAGGGGCAGCCCCAGCGGCACAGCGGTTTAGCACCCGCCTGCAGCCCGGGGTGTGATCCTGGAGTCCCGGGATCAAGTCCCACGTCGGGCTTCCTGCATGGAGCCTGCTTCTTCCTCTGCCTGTGTCTCTGCCCCTCTCTCTCTGAATAAATAAATATTTAAATAAATAAATAAATAAGTAAATAAATAAATAAATAAAAATAAAAGTGAACAAGGTGCGACCTAATGTTTTACCAAACTAAATCAGTGGCCACTCTGGACCTGAAGCTGAATCTCAGAGACAGAAGCCAGGGACTCTGTGCTCTCTCCCCACTGGGTGAGCACAGGTGAGTTAGCACTAAGGATCAAGTCAGCTGTTACCATGAGCCTGGCCAGATGCAGTGAACAAACTATTATGCTATTTTCCCACAGCATTGTTTGTCTATAATTGCCTGGGAAAATATGCTCACAAGTTATAACAGAAAGTTATTTGACTTTTGGGCCTCGGTTTTCTTATCTGAAAGTCTTAGTTGTAAGACTGCTATAAAAAATTAAATGAAATAATTCATGTGAAGTGCTAAACAGCCATCATAGTGTATATCAAGGGAGGTGTAAGCATTAGTCACCATCATAAAAGTAGCTGCATTTGGCTACTATTTGATTTCCTTCAAGGAGTCCCTTCAACTTATTCTCCAGTCATAATTCTTTTAGCCCCTTTCTCCAGTTGGAGTGCTTTGGTACCTTTGTTGAAAAACAACTGACCACAAAGTTGCGTCTATTTCTAAGATCTCTATTCCATTCCATGATCTATTATTCATCCATCCTTATACCAATAGACACTGCCTTGCTTACAGAAGCCTTAGAAGCTCCATTTTGGTGTGCTAAGTCTGAGATGCATAGAAGACAAAAGCAGAGATGATAGGTGGACAACTGGATATAAGATCCTGTAATGTAGAAGAGAGAGGTCAGCACTAGAGGCATAAATGTAGTGTCATCATCATACAGATGGTGTTAAAAGCTATCAGACGTGAGACAGTACCTGGCAAGCAAGTGGGGATAGAGAAATCCAGGCACTGATCTGGGAGGCCCTCCAACATTAAGAAATTAGTGAGATGAGGAAGAATCAGAAAAGAAAACTGAAAAGGATTGGCTAGGGAAGGAGGAAGATCAAGAAAGTGGTGTTGTCCTAGAATCCAAGAGAGGAAATGTTACAAGGAGGAGAAACTGATCAGTTATCAACTGTGTCAACTGGAATGAATATGAACCTTTGGATTTAGAGATGTGGGGGTCATTAGTGAACTCAATAAACCAGTGTCTATGGAATGGGAGAGGCAAAAGTCTGATCAGAATGGTTCAAAAGAAAATGGGAGTAAGGAAATTGGAAACTGTGTGCATAGCAAATTCTTTGGAGGAAATAGTTAGAAAAAGGCAGTATCTGGAAGAAGAGAAATGACAACCTTTTTGAATGCTAATGAAAATAATCCAGTACAGTGGAAAATCTGATGCTGCAGAAGAGACAAGAGAAAAATTCTAGAGTGATGTCCTTGAGTAGGTGAGATGGGGTAGAGCACAGGTGGAGGTGCTGCCTCTCACTAGGAACATGGGTGGTTCGCCTAGGGACAGAAGAGAAGACAGTGTCCATGTGGACTAATGCAGAGAGGTCCTCAGACAGGCCGGGAATGACTTCTCCAATAAATGCGTAGAATTTAGATTGTGCAGCTTTAGCAATTCAGGAAGACTTTGTGGACTGAAGTACATAAGTAAAAGCTCTGGGCAGGGAGAAGCTAAAAGAAGATGGAGAAAAAGTGAAATTCACAAGGGAGTCAATCCCCTTACTATCTGCCTCTTCCTCTCCCCAGGCTCCATGTGGCAACTCCTTCCCTGAATTCTTAGAGACTGCTGGCATGGGAAAGACCCCCATGGATGTCCCTCCTCTTAGCTCCTCTTAGCCTTTCTACCCCTCCATTTACCTATCAATATCTTCTCAGGATTTGAATAGCTCTTACTACCCCTAAGGTATGGTTACTTGTCTCTTAAGAGAAGGTTCTACCTTCTAACTCTAGAACATTCTGTATCCCAGAATGCAGCAAGATTCTCTGCATAGAGGAAGAAAGGGATGACGGTAATGACAGGCACATGGAGCAGAGGAGGCAGAGAGGAGGGTACTGCCGTAGTACCCATCACCTGTATAACTACCTTGATTCTTACCCAACATACTGAGGTATGTATTACCCTTGCCTCATGGATGAGGAAACAGGCTAAGAAAGGTTATGTAGTGTGCTTAGAATTACAGAGCTCATAAGATGTAGGACTTTAACTTAAACCAGGGTTATCAAGCCCAAACCACCATGTCTTTCTCATAGTTTACACATGGCAGATTCTGTGCAGGTTTTCAATAATTGTCATAGTAACAGTTAGGCCTCAATCAACTCTAAAACTAACAAAAAGATTGGACTGGATGGTGAATGAAGGTCTTCCCTCTCTGTGAGTCTTTCTCAGGAAAATATACAAGCTTTAATTTCACCACAAGCTCGAAGAACAAATAAGGAACAACCTCCAAACTATGACACCATAATAAAACATGGATGGTCAAGGTAGGAAACAAAAAGTACAAAGAGAAGACCTTTACTATACTCCTGTTGGCTCAACAAATGCCAGCTTGTACCAGGTTTTCACTTTATAATAATGCAATGCCTATAATGTCTCTACACTGACAGAGATTGTGTCACTGAATCTTCCAACAACTCCACGGGCAGTCTGTGTGATAAGAAAACTAAGACTTAGTGTAAATACTGTGCCCAAGGCCACACAATCAGGAAATACCAAAATTCAGGCCTCAAATTCAGGCAGCCTGATTAAGAGCCCAAATTGTAAAACACAGTGTGGTCCCTTCTTAACTGCTATTCATAGCTGCCATTCTCAGGGACCAAGCATCACTGAGTCTATCGCTTCTCGGCCTTTTGGCTAAGATCAAGTGCAAGAATCACTGAGTCTTCTGGAAAGAACTTGGAAGTCAGGTCAGGAGATTGAAGAGCAGAGGCTGGATGGCATGGCCCGGTCACCTGGAAATAGACTGAGATTTAAGGCCAGAGTTCTTCCCATCTGTTAGCAGATGGAACAACAAGCTTATTACAGACATCTCAGGAGAGAAATCCATGGTGGTCTGCAAAAATGGAGAGTCAGCCAAGCCTAAAACAACTAGGAGTATTGGTCTAGTTTGGAAAAATAACTCCTGAACCAAAGGTCCCCCTTAGTGCCCCAACATCTTCCACCATCCCAGTGCTCAGGCCCCAGCCATGCCTTCCACCCATCCCCACCCCAGGTGGGTTAGTATCGAGTTTCATGGTGACTGGCCTAAGAAGATTAAAAAAGTAATGCCACCTTTTGAGGGAGAGTCCCAGGGACCAAGATAGCAACTGTCATGGCAACGGTCACACTGCTATGGTCAAGGAGAAGACCTTTTGGGGAACTGAAAATCGAACCTTGAGCACATCTGTTGGTTTCACTCCCATCCTCCTCCAACAGGCTGGGTGGTACCCTCCACACCCTTCCAGCAGTTTCTATGGACCCCTGCACCTGGGTCCTCACAGTGCCTGGCGATGTCTGTGTCCAGCACTGGGCTAGAAGTAACACTGACTTTAACTTTGCTTGATACCTTTCCACCTAAACCCACTGCCCCATTGCCAATCCTAGGGCCCATCTCCCCCTGGAAAACCTCAGCCCGGAATAGGCAGCACCATCTCAGAGGTCTGATATGGTGATAGGACCTACACAGGCTACATGTAAGAAAGACATTGTAAGCAAGCCAGTTGTTCCCAAGTGACAGTGTTAGCAGCTTGCCTTCCTACACCATGCAATCCTAACAACTACAGCAAAACTTGTTTATATGATTGGATGTTTGGAAGCCCACCCTCATTCATTCCATAGACATTGATTAGCATCTTTATGTACATGGCTCTGTACTATGTTCTGCAGATAACACAGTGAACAAGAGAGAGCCCTCAGTCTCAAGGAGCTCCCAGCCTAATGTGGAAACAAGTTAGCAGAAATTGCAACACAGAGCAATGGGATAGACTGTGGGGTATCTCAGAACTCTATGGAACCACACAGGACATGCACATAACATGTGCTGAAGATTGGAGAAGGTACATGCCTTCACCCCCTGCCCAAACATTAACCAACCTAGAACTTGCTGACACCAAGGGTGTCCTCATAAATCACTCTAGTGTTCCAGCCCTCTGACTGGGAAGCCATAGGTTGCATTAATGAGCTCTGACATGGGTTCTCATCACTTGCAATTTATGTTGGAAGTAGGATCCTTTTGGTCTCTGGTTCTTTGTCTATAATAAAGTAACAGTAACAAAACTTCTGTCTTTGCATCACTATGAACATAAAATAAAACACTGTCCATAATCTACTTAGTACAAAGTATGCCACAGAGTCTGTGCTCAATCTGACCTCTTCTAATTCTCCTTTTTTAAAAGATTGTGTTTATTCATTTGAGAAAGACAGAGAGAATGAGCAGGGAGAAGGAAGCAGAGGGAGAAGCAGACTCCCCACCAAGCAGGGAACCCCACGTGGGGCTCTATCCCAGGACCC
The DNA here is from genome assembly GCF_048164855.1 of Canis lupus baileyi. NCBI lineage: Eukaryota > Metazoa > Chordata > Mammalia > Carnivora > Canidae > Canis > Canis lupus. Next base: position 27,200,180 of record NC_132849.1, on the reverse strand, counting down.
TAGGATCATGACCTGAGCTGAGGGCAGATGCTTAACCAACTGAGCCACCCAGATTCCCCTGACCTCTTCTGCCTTCCTACCCACTTGGTTTAAGAGCAAGCAGGTGAAGCCTCATTTACTGAATTATTTGTTGCCCTTCACTGTGCAAAAATACAAACATCAAAGAAAAAACTAAAGATAGAGGAGAATAAGAAAATAGATAGGGATCCCTGGATAGCTCCATGGTTTAGCACCTGCCTTTGGCTCAGGGCATGATCCTGAAGTCCCAGGATCGAGTCCCACATTGGGCTCCCTGCATGGAACCTGCTTCTCCCTCTGCCTGTGTCTCTGCCTGTCTCTCTCTCTCTCTCTCTCTCTCTCTCTGTGTGTGTCTCATAAATAAATAAATAAAATATTTTAAAAATAAAAGAAAATACATAGATAAATAACCTGGGAATCAGGATATATTCAATCCAGTCTCCTACAACTTCTGATCCCACAGGCATTTCTGGATTCCTCCATTCTATAGACATTTATGAGTACCTGGTCTGTGTGCTAGGAACTGGAGGTGGATAGTGGGAGGTACACGGGAAAGAGAAGGACACAGAAGCCCTTCTGGGGCAACAGCTTGACCTACAAACTCTCACCTTGAGACCTTCAAGATCTTCAGTCACCAAACAGATGCTCAGGCCTGTTGCCTGGGCCTGGATAATATGAGAAGAACCTCCTACCTATTCCCATTCAATTTTCACTGTACTCTCCACAGACTCAAAACCCCACAAATATATTTCCAATATATATTTTCCTTCATTGTCCACCAAAGACAATAATCTAGACATGAGAAAATTCTGGATTGAGGATCACTGATCCAAACAAATACAGATGACCCTTGAACAACATGGGGGTTAGGGTTACCAAACCCCCACACAGTCAAAAATCTACTCAAAAAGGTCTAACATTTACTTTCTGGAAAACTTGACTATTAATAGACTATTGTTGACCAGAAGACTCACTAAGAACAAAATAGTTTATTAACACATATTTTGTATGTCATATGTATTATATACCATGTTCTCATAATAAAGCTAATGAAAAGAAACTGTTATTTTTAAAAAGCATTAGAGAAAATACATTTATAGTACTGTACTGTATTCATCCCAAAAAATCTGCATGTAAGTGGACCCACACAGTTGGAACCCATGTTGTTCAAGGTCAACTGTAATCTGCTCTGGACTTCTACATTTTGGAGAGATTTTTAAATTTTTCTCTCTTCTCTTTTTTCAAAAAATAGAAAATATTGTATGCATGTGTGTGTGCAACATTTTATTTAGCAAACCAATGTTTATAATTTAATTCCATGGTGTGTTTAATTAAAGTGCATTTACAAGAGGATTAGAGGAAAAAGGATAATAAAGAGAGCTGAGAGAAAGACAAAAGATAATAGGGATGGAATTAAAAGGAAGAGAGAAAAGACAGAAATAGACAAACATGGTCAGCTCTGTAGAAATCTAATCAGAGGTCTTGCTCCTGAGGGATGGGAGTTCTCATGGGCTCCTGAGAACTGCTGTGTTTTGAAAGATTGATCAGCTGGTGTGCACTCACTACACAAGCTCCCATTGCTAGATTAAATCATTCCAATGAGTCTCCACTGACTATACCAATCAGAGGAGCCACCTAGAGATGGAATGCTCTCCTCAGATGGCAACACTAGTGAAGAGAGCCACATCAACCACAAGGTTGGAATGGGTCTAAGGCTTCCTGCCCTTATGTTAGCTTGTTTTCTCCTTTCTACACCCTCCCTGCTCCGTTAAGACTGTAAATGCTTGAAAATACAGTGTCTCCTAAACTGACTATAAAAAAAGACAAAGTTCTTGGAACAGGAGAAGCTAATAGACATTTATGGAAAATGACACAATCCAACCTTCATTGCCCTCACCTCGACAGACCCTGCCCCCAGATACGTATTCCCATCTACAGCATTCCCCACCCCGGCCACTAGGCTCCCTCCACCCTCAACCTCAATTTGGTTTTTAATAAGCATCGTTGCCCAGAAATATAGTAACCCCTAATTATTATGTAAGAAAGAGAAATATACTTTTCTCAATTACTGTATTCTGCAGTAATATTTTATAAGTTAAATTTAACAGGTTCCTAAAGCTTATGTTTTCACCAGACCTACCTGATGAGACAGCTGCAAATAACCTTTTCACCCATGTCACCAGATTCATGACATACTCCAAGATAATGAGTCACATGTCAAATGTAAGACTATCGAATTTATTAACCTCATAATTCTTGTTAGCTATTTATCTGCAGGTATGTCTGAAAATTAACAAATTATTTCTATTTCCAGCTGACCTAAGGAAATTCCACCTTCTCCAAAAGATCAGCTGTAAATAATGAGATAATCTGATGATTTCACCCAGAGTCCACTCTCTCTTGATATCCCATGTTACTGAATTCACTGTGTACCACCTATCACTTATGTGTTTGATCTGCGTAAGGCTCGAGTATCTCTGTCTTTATTTCCCATCAGAAGTTAAGCTCCTAAAAGGCAGGGCCTTTGTCCATCATAAAGAAACCAACAATGTTTTACCTGGACACTGTGCACCAAAAGAACACTTGAGAATCATAATAGTAGCTGGAGGACCTATGGAAAGTCATTCTTTATTTCTATACTTCAGTTTATGATTCATCTACTATTTATTAAGGACCGGAACTAGAATTTTTACACCTGGATATTTATACAATTTTTTACTTGTTACAGTGTTTAAGCACAAAGCACCGTGCCATGGTTATTCAAGCATTTCTTGAAAAAAATTAAGTGAGCGAATGAATGATGACTTGTTGATGGTTGATATATGTTTATAGAACTATTATTGGGGTTGTTTTTCTGTGTGTCTGGTTGTTTTTATTTGTTATTTGGATACACCAACTCACAGAGTGTGACATTACTACCCCAATTTACAGATGAAGAAATAGGACCAAAAAGACAGAGAGACTTGCCCAAGTGAAAAAGCCAACTTTTAGATAAATCTGCCCTCTGATTTCAAACCCATTGCCCTTTTTGTTCCACACAACCATCTGCCTGGAACTACACGACTAGATCTGATGACCCAGGTCTTCCTGTTGTACTTGTAAGCCACTTTCCAACTGTGGTTTTCAAGGGTAGTCTTCTTATTCCTTTGCTATCCTTGTACAGCATGCCTGCTCTAGGCTGCCTTTAGTCCCAGAGAATGTTGCATGTAAGTATAAGAGACTTCACCTTCTGGAGCCAGACTGCTACAAATGAAATTTCATTTCTTAGGACCCAAGATAATCTGACCCAATTCCACCAACACCACTCTCTACTCAGCACCATGGTCATTCTCACCACTTCTGTAATGTCTGCTCACGATAGGCACTTCTACTCGGAGTGGAAAGGATAAGCCCACTTTTTGGTACAGTGCTTTGACCAGAGGCAGAAAGCCATTGAGCTGACAGAAAAAAACTGTTCATTTGGACTGAATAACTCAGAATTATTGCTCTTTCATAACAGTAAAGGATTATTCTGTTTTCTGTCCAGACACATTTATCAAACAACCTTATTTAGTTAAAAGAATAAATCTTTTAAAGAAATGTGTGTGAAATTATTTCCAACATTAACTCTAAAAAGAAATACTGGATCTATAAAACTTCCAGAATATATTTAAAATTTTGATAACTTCTTACTCCTGAGTTAAGAATGTGTTATAGACAAGAGAAAGACCCTAAAAGAAAGGATATAATCACCAAGAAGATGTTGTTTTGACAATAATTCCAAGAGTTTGAGTCACCATGAGAAGATATTAGGATGAATGTCATACATCTTGTCTTCAAGAAATCTGTAGAAAAAATAATCCTTGCTTCCCCCCAAAAATGGCTACAAATAAAGAATGACACCAAATTGGACACTGATGTTCTAAGAAGAGCCAACTAAAAGTATCAGAGTGGATGGAATTTGGGTTGAATTAATCAAGAATTTTGGATAAAAGAGCTGAAGGTGAGTTCATAAACTATCAGGACTAGAGAGAAGTGCCCAGAAAAGTCAGACTACCCTCTTTATTTTAATAAATTAGGATATTAAGGCTTCGAGAGTTGACTAACTTACTCAACGCTGTTAGTAGTTGAAATTGAGACAAGATTAGAAGCCAGGTGTTGAGGCTCTCTGTCCAGTTCCCTTTCCTCTGGTCTACAGTCTAAAGCAAACATAAGCAAGAGGGCCTTGAGAAGTTGGCACATAAAATGACTGAAAAGGGGCCCCAGATGAGAAGGACAACCCAAGCCATGCTACTTTGTTAATTTCTATTATGGAGGGGTAGGGAGATAATGATCCTTAGATTCACTGACACAAACATCAACATGCTTTCTGAACTGGTTAGATTGGACTAGTTTGCACTGGATTGGCTGGCACAGGGTTGAACTGATCTGACCTAAATCGAATTGAAAGCTGGAAGACCACTGAGAGTGAGAGCTGTGTTCTATCTCCTCAGACTCTTCCCCTAAACAAGAAGAACCCACTAACTCATGCCTTGGAAGAGCCAATCTAAGTTTACATACTACCTACAGGGTAAGTCACCACATAAAATCAATGTGTTCCTGAAAAATCAATAAATTTTGGGGGGCCATTCAGGGAGAATTCTTTTGAAAAAAAAAGCTGGTCTGCCAAAATAAAATGTAAATCACACCTGAATTCTCCATTTGCCAACTTGACTGTTGGTATATCGGCTGTTCTTGAAGGGGTATGTGCCTCTAGTAAGGCTGACTGATGCTTGGGAAAACCAGGCATTTTATAGAGAAGTAGCAGGCCAAATCCCTGAAGCTCAAAATCAGAGCTCCCAGGGCCTCTCCCTCGCTTTGGATTCAATATCTGGTTGTAGGGAATTTGAGAAGGAAGATCTACAGAAATGTAAATGAAAGAGGACTCCATAATCTACTGGATTTGTTGTTCTTTTTTTCCTCTTTAAAAAAAATCAAGCCATTCAAGACAGAGATCACAATGACTATCACAGAGGAACTTCTGCCCCAGAGAAGGATGGAAACTTCACCCAAGGGCTGGAACAATATTCAATCCAAGTCATTATTCAGAATGAAATTATTCAAAATGGTTGGTCTGTGTCAACTGTTAAAAGGGAAAGCCTACTAAAAAGAATGTTTTTGAAATTCATCCATAAATCCATAATCCTAACACATCCATTATTTTGATTCCTCACATTATATTCTTGTCTAATATTTATCTATGTATCTTTATACAAGGCTCCAGGATAATCCACATCCTTTTAACAATTTTGTGTTCAATTTCTCCCCCTCGCTATTTCACCCCACTTCTCTTTTCTACTTAGATGTCATATTGATCATTTGGGGTTTTTTAAATGTTTTTAATGAGATAGTTTATTTCTCTCTCATGTAAAGGGCCAGAGATGAGTGGTCCAGAGCTGGGATGGCACTCCCCAGTGACAAGAATCTAGACTTTTTCTATCTTATTGTTCTGCTATGAGTGATTTTCTTTCCTCAGGTCATCTCACAGGCCAAGATAGCTGCTCGAGCTCCAGCTATCAACTCCATTTTCCAGCCACAGAGAAGAAATGAGGGGGAAGGAGGCATTATACACATGACTTCTGCTTATAATTAACTGGACAAAACTTATTACATTGCCACATCTAGCTGAAAAGGAGGCTAGGAAATAGCCTTTATTCAGAGTGATTATGCATCTAATTAAAAATCAGAGGTCTTAAAAGGATGGGAAGTGGATTCTGGGGGTGAGAGGCAACTTGCAATCTCTGCCACACCATTCTCCTTCAATAGGCATTTGGGTTATTTCCATATTTTTTAAAAGTAGGTTCTATGCCCAAATGTGGAGCTTGAGATCACAATCCTAAGATCAAGAGTCACATACTCTACCAACTGAGCCAGCCAGGCACCCCTTCCGGAATAATATTTCTATTATTCCATAATTTTGGCAGTGAGTTTCTTATGGAATATGACTGAGTGGGGTTGCTACTTATAAAGTATGTGTATTATTCTCTAGATACTAACAAATTCTCCTCCAACATTGTTGTTCTGATTTACATTATCACCGGAAGTATAGCTGATCCTTGATCTGCACAAATTTGAGCTTTGCAGATCCACATATATGCAATTTTTTTCAATTTTTTAAAATAAATACAGTATGGTACTGCAAATTTATTTTTTCTTCCTTATGACTTTCTTTTTTATTCAAATTTTAGTTAACATACAGTATAATATTGGTCATAATGATCATTTGAATGATATACATCATTTTCTCTTGATAATGCATAATTTTACTTAGTCTTTTCCCTATTGTTGGACCCCATAACCTTTAGTCTTGACTCTTAGGATGGTCAGATATGCCGGCATACCACTCTCCCTTGAAAACTGAATTCACAGACCATCATAGTGAGCATGTGCCTGTGCTGCTAAGGACGCTTAACCCCTAGATACTTTGTCCCCAAGGCAGCAACTGGTCATGTCCTGACTCGAACTGTTCTCTAATTGTTTCATACATATTGGTTTTGTCTCATTACAACACCGCTAGCTCCTTGGGATCAGAGGACCGATTTTCTAGCCTCAAGGCTAACCAATAACTAGCACTCATGAACAGAAAAAAATAAACTTATATGATCCTGGGTGAATAAACATTTTCTGAGTGCCTAGCATGTGTGGGATGCTTGCCAAGTAGTGCCCCATCCCTTTGCTCAGCTAATTTTCACAACAACCCTATGAAGGAGATATTCCTACTTTAAAAAAAAAAAAAAAGACTGAGACTCAAAGATTGGTTTGACTTTCAGAAGAAAAAAAAAGAGGAATTTTATAAATATCAATTTCTTAAAATCTAGTCTTTTGGGCAGCCCCAGTGGCGCAGCGGTTTAGCACCGCCTGCAGCCTGGGGTGTGATCCTGGAGACCCAGGATTGAGTCCCACGTCAGGCTTCCTGCATGGAGCCTGCTTCTCCCTCTGCCTGTGTCTCTGCCTCTCTCTGTGTGTGTGTGTCTCTATGAATAAATAAACAAAATCTTTAAAAAAAAATCTAGTCTTTTAAGATTTAGAACTTTGGGAGGAACCTTTAATTCTTAAGCCAGAAAGGAAGAACAGTTACCATGGAAATAACCTTCCCTGATGTTAAATTAAATCACCTGCTGTTTTCTGTGATCCCAAACACATATATGGAAACTTATTCAAGCTTTTAAGTGGTATGTGACACCTGCCTTAGAGAGAGTTGCTGATAGAGAGCAAATGGGGATTGTCAATGTGGTGAGATGACATACTTTAACCATCAAGAATCATTTTTAGGTCCAGTTACTTCTGCTAGAATAATACTGTTGGGAGAATGGAACAAGACAGAGATCATGAATTCAAAGACCTGAGCCCTAATCAGAAACATGGACACAGAATATCAAAGCTTGGAAGGACACCAGTTGAGGTTACCAAGAACAAGTCCTGTATTTTACAAGTGAAGAAACTAAAGAGGTCAATTGACAAATGAAAGGCCCCACAGAAGTCAGGAAGATGCCATGATGAGGGGACAGATCCTCATCATGTCATTAATCTGAACAATAGGTGAAGAAGCAAGGGGGCTTCCATAGTGCCACGTCACATGGAACAAAGCCTACTATTTTAAGAACCCACCCCTGCACCTGCTGCATCCAGATGGGCTTGGTAAAAGAAGAAATGAAAACAGGGTTTTCTCACTACGGGGCTGGGATGAGGGTCCACGTCACTGGCTGCTTCAGCCACAGCAGAGGAACCAAATTTTGCTGATGTGTACCCCATAGACGTGGAGGCCTCTCCTCTAAAATTCCCAGGTCAATTACTACAGAGCTCTCCTACTCCATCAAGGAGAAAAATAAGGCAAAGTCAGTGATAGGGAATATTTAATACTCTGGCTCACATGAAGTACCTCCCCTCTCCTCCCCTCCCCTCCCCTCTGTGTGCTGATTAAGCCAGAGGAATGGGAAGGAAGAGAAGGCCCAGTCTAGCCATAGGTTAGAGACAGAAGAGTTAAAAACCCACACTTCCTACTCAGCATGTCCAAAAAGGAAAATAATTCAATTTGGAATCAACTGACAAGAAAAGCAGAAAAATATTAATCATAGTTTCTTGATAATAATAAAAACAATAAAATTACAGAGACACCTGGGTGGCTCAGTGGTTAAGTGTCTGCCTTTGGCTCAGGTTGTGATCCTGGGGTCCCTGAGATGGAGTCTCGCATCAGGTTCCCTACAGGGATCCTGCCTCTCCCTCTGCCTATGTCTCTGCCTCTCTCTGTGTGTCTCTCATGAATAAATAAATAAATAATCTTTTAAAAAATAAAACTACAAAGGAAGATTATGGACTTCAGAACTAGGGAGACATGACTTTGATTCCAGCTCTGCCACTAACTTGGTTGACTAGCCTTGAAATTCACACTATCAAAATTTCAGTGTCTTCATCTGTAATTTTCAGATAACAGCACCTCTTTGGAGACTATTGTAAGGAACATGACAATATGAAAGCACCAGTAAGGGCCTAAGTAAAGGTAGCTACTCTTGTTATTTTTATCAACTTATGCAAGTATTGCTTTAACCTTTTGAAACCCTTCACTGCCAGTTCTTCGTTTTGGGACATGAGCAAATCAATCCTGTCCTTGGGGGACCATTGATGATACAAAGCCCACTCTCTACTATTCTCCTCCTCCCAAGAACCTGCCACTCAAGTGCAAAGGATCCTGAATTTTAGGTTAAATCATGTCATCAGACCTCCTTGCTCTATGACTACCTGATGATTTAAAATCTGTTGTGTGCAGTTATCAAAATCCACAAGCCACCCCCCCCTTTTTTTTTAGCAAAAGGTAAAATTAAAATACCTACTGCAAGGCTAAGGAAATTCACAAAATTTGTTAAATAACCTCAGAAAATTCCCTATTAATTGCCCCCACTTAAGGAATGGATGATTCTAATTAAAATAAATGGATGAGATTTTAAAAGATTATGGATAGAGTAGAATAAAACCAGTAGACTGGTTTCCTTTCTTTAGCAATTTTCTTTCTTTAATAATTCAGAAGTCACTTCAGAACCTTACAACAAGTTACTATAGTATGATCAGGACACCTGGATGGCTCAGTGGTTGAGCGTCTACCTTTGGCTCAGGGTGTAATCACAGGTGCAGGGATTGAGTCCCACATCAGGCTCCCTGCAAGGAGCCTGCCTCTCCTTCTGCCTTTGTCTCTGCCTCTCGCTGTGTGTGTCTCTCATGAATAAATAAATAAAGTCTTTTTTTTTAATTACTATAGTACAATAAAAAGGCAAAATGTTTGCAAATTAAGAATCCATTTCATAAAATATCAACTAAACTTCATTTTATGTATTCATACTTCTGCAACTGCAAGAGCCTTATAAACTGCAAAGGACTTTACAATTGTAGGGGGCTCTGTAGTTATTATTTGCCTCTGATTTCTGACCTAGGGTATTTTTCCTTTTGTCTACTCCCCTTTTGGAGAAGAGTAAGCATCTGATGCTTGCTAAATAGTCTTTAAATGCAGTGGATGGAGGGTGGTGGGGTAGGGTGGTATCTGGGTTGCTCAGGCAGTTAAGTGTCTGCCTTCAGCTCAAGTCATAATCCCAGGGTCCTGGGATCAAGCGCCATCCTGGGCTTCCTGTTCAGTGAAGACCCTGCTTCTCCCTCTCCCTCTGCCCTTCCCCCTGCTCATTCTCTCTCTCTCACTCTGTCTCTATCTCAAATAAATAAATAAAATCTTCAAAAAGGAATAAAAATTTAAAAAATAAAAATAAAAGCAGTGGACTGTAGTCACTCCTAGACCATCACCTTGCTAATAATCTTGAACGTGTCACCAGGCCTCCATTTCCCAGTCTGTAAGATGAGGGGATTGCACTGAGTGACTGAGAAGGTCCCTTCCAGATCTAACAAGCCATGATTTCCACATGGCAATATGAAGAATTTTTAAGGTCCTTTCTTTGAATCTGGTTTGCTATCCATAATTTGGAAATAGCCACTTTAAAATGAAAAAAGGTCTGGCAAAATTCATTTGAGAACACTGCTAAAGTTTTACTAAGTGAAAAGGCATATGAAGAGGTACCACCCTAAGGAAGATGAGTGGCCCAAGAGAAATTAAGAGAATGCTCTGCCAGAGGCTGGGCCCATAGTGCAGATTAACCTATGACTCCCCTGACGTGTGCACCATGTGTCACGCCTCCACAGACCTTTTAGGAGTTTACCACCTAAAACATATGCTCACCCACATGGATGTTAAGAATACACCAACAGAATCCAAGAGCAAGATTAGAATATTATCCAGATTATATAAACACATTAAGCAGAAGAAAGCATAAATTAAATCTAGAAATCCCTAAGTATCCTGGTTGGAGTATCAACACTGGACAAAATTGCCAAGGCAACTGTTCTAGTCTCCCCTTCATCAGTGCTGTGGATGCTAATTGAGAAATTTCTAACCTCAAATATCATGTTTTAAAATAGTCAAGTGGCTTGGGGCACCTGAGTGGCTCAGTTGGTTGGTCCTCTGCCTTGAGCTCAGGTTATGACTGCCGGGTCCTGGGATCAAGCCCTGGTTGGGCTTCCTGTTCAGCAGGGAGTCTGCTTGTCTCTCTCTTTCTCCCTTTACCCCTCCCCCTCCTCATGTGCTGCTTCTCTTTCTCTAAAATAAATAAATAATATAAACAAAGTAAAAACAGTCAAGTGACCTAAAATGAAAATAAAACCTAGTAAAATGACACTGGATTTGAAAGCAGACTTATACTTGGTTCTGGTTCTGCTCCTATGTGATGCTGACTGAGTCATTTCTCCCATTTAAAATAAGTCTCTGCCATCTAAAATGAAATGGAGGATTAAAAACAGCTGCTTATGCTCTACATCGTGTTGAGTAGTGGTCACACAAACAACGTTCAAGGAAACTCTTGAGAAGCTTATTGCAGCAACCTTCTGAACCACAGCTCCCATGGCTACAAGCAGAATTCCATTTCATGAAAAGCACATGGTGTGCCTTTTTGCCCTCATCAGCAATCTGGAATGAAACTGGTTTTTCTACATGTGATGGGTTCACAGGCCTGCTCTCCTTACTGACTCCATGTTGAAAAATTAAACTGGTGCCAACAATTTCCCTCAACTCTCATTCTAGACAGCACCTGCAATCACAATCAGAAACAGAAAGTCAAAGTTTCCACTCTTACTATGCAGGGTTTGTGACAAAAACTAAACAGAATCGGGGCATCAAAGAGGAACTAATGCCAGACGTGAGGCATTGTGGGTTGTTTCTGTAATCTCAGTGAGATAATACTGTACAATTTAGTATGTGAAGCTTAGTCATTCCCAGTAAACATCCATGTATGTATGTATGCATGCATGTATGTCCTACCTCACCTTGAAACACTCATTTTTGCTGCCTGGAGGGGAGGGATGCAGAGGTGTGGAAATAGACTATAAAACAATCCTCCCATGGTTGAAACATAACAAGTTGGGAAACCCGCAATTAACATGGTAAATAGGTATAACCTTTTAAAAAGGAATTTAGCAACATATATCAAAAGCCATAGAATTCCACTCCCTTTAACTCAATAATTTTAAGTCTAAAAATCAAACATTAGAAAAATCCTACATGTCCAACAATAGGAGAAACGGTCAAGGAAATAATGGAAGGCCCACTCAATGGACTAACTTATACTCATTTGAGAGGAGGCTCCTGAAGTCTGTGTGGCAACATGGAAAACTCAAGGAGGCATTTGTCAGATGAGGTGTGGAACTCCACACACCTTACAATTAGCTCTATGTAAAACAATATGTGCTTATGAACAAAGATTGGGGGGAAACACTGACAAAAATGCTAAGACTACTGTATTAAAGTGCAAGATTTGAATTTTCTTCCTTTGAAAAATTGTTTATGATTTATTTGTTTGAGAGAGAGAGAGAGAGCATGAGCTGGGGAAAACAACAGAGGAGAGGGAGAAGCAGATTCCCATTGAGCAGGGAACCCAATGTTCCTGAGGACCCTGAGATCATGACCTGAGCTGAAGGTAGATGCTTTACCGACTGAGCCACCCAGCTGCCTCTAACTTTGAAATTTTTGTTAGAATATCATTCTTCCAATCAGTAATATTCAGGAAGAGGAAAAGGCATGGAACAACTTGCCAACAGTTTGCTGCATGGTTGAAGTCAGAATTAAACCACTGTCTTATTTTCAGATTCAGATTCAGTCCAACCCTTCCAAGTACCTGCTCCATGCCCAGCCCTGATCAGATCACTCCACAGCCCTGGAACCCCTTCCTCAGCATTCCAAGCAAAGCACTGTCATTTAACCAGGCGAACACAAAAACTAACTGCCTCCCAACAGTGTGAACTGATCTCAAAGGTAAAATTTTACCAGTTATAGCAAATATTTCTTGGAATCTTAAATTGTCTTTTTTTTGCCAAGTGACATTAACCATCAAAACAATTTGTTGTGCTGTTCTGGACTGAGGATCGGCTGTCTAAAATAAATTTACAAGGGCATGTTTGGGGACAGAGACATGCTTTTTAGTTAATCAAGTCACTTCTTTCCAATTGCTCACATCCATTTGTCTGCAGTTGATTCTTGAAAGTATTTAAAAGGGCAAGACTTTGAAAACACTAAAGTGGATCAAAATACTTTACTGATTTGATCACTGAAAGTTTTTCCATTTTATTTTTGCAACAGTAATACATGTACTTGGTAAAAATCTTCACATAATACAAGGAATAATCATGGGAAGTAATTCTCTCTCTACCACTCCATATCTCCTAGATTAAGAAATTCTCAATGAAGTAGTTTAGTTCTAAAGCAGGTTTTTTAATAAAAGTAAACTGAAACCCAGTGCTAGTATGTTAGAAAAGATAAAGTAAGCTAGATGTGGAGGTACTCATTGTATAAACTCTCCTGGTAGAGAAAAAGAATTTTTGAGCTATTTCTAAAACCAAAATTTGGGGAATTCATTTAAAATTATCCTTACTATAAAAATTAATTAATTAATTAAACAAATAAGTAAAATCTTTATATACAATTCAGACTGTAAAGGTGTTCATTATAATTATAGAAAAAATATACAGAAAAATAAGTTCTAGAATTCAGTCTTTTATTTGGATGAATATTTTGGGTCATTTACTCTCTGCCATTATTTATACTGATATACACTCAGAATTAAACATGATTCAGTGAGGTTCCTACAGAAAACACAAAAAATATATTTTGCCCCATGAAATGGATTTATAATTAGTATTTGCCACATGGGTACAATGAAACACAAAATCTATAAGGTTACTTAGAGAAAGGATTCCTCTTTTCTCCCCAAAACTTTTAAACATAAATATAAAACTCTCTATGCTCACATCTTATAAAATAGTGATCTACGTTACAAACAAGAAGGAACTATAATGACTTTTATTGTATGTGAATTTTATATCAATAAAAAATAAGAATGCATTAAATAAAACCCAAGAAAACTGTACTTCATAGAAAGGAGCTGATCTGAGGCATTAGCCCAGAGAATAAAACTGCCATCTTTGCAAAGTACTTTGAGAATTTCTAAGATCAACACTTAGAAACATTATCGACCTGGGTTGATGCTCATTCAGAGACTCTGCCTGAAGCAACTTACTATGATGAAAACATACTCATTTTTCACAACTGAAATGGCATCCATTACCCTCTCTCTCCTTGGTATCTGTATTTTTCTTACTCACTCCCTTTATTTACATTTCACCAAAGCAATCTTTTCCTTTAAGAGGTTTTATCTCATTTCCCAAAGCAGAAAAGTGTAAAGCATTCTGTATTTATCTGATGGGGGGTGGGGGGTGTCACATAAATAAAAGCATATACTCTCAGAGAGGAAGGGAGGGAGGGAAAGGACAAACTATCTAGAAGCACATGAAATTATTCACCTCCCCAGACCTCTCTGGGATTTTCCAACAATACACCACACACACACACAGCAAACTGTGATGGGTCACAATGTGGGGGGGGGGGGGGGGGACTCCACGACCCAGCTCTTACCCTAGAGTTTCTGTAAGAGCCTCAGATTGAAAGCACTCACTGTGGGTGCCCTAGTGGCAGAGCAGGGCGGCTCCTCATGGGGCTACCAGGTGCCTTCAATATCAGAGCCCCATGACATTTTTGCAATGTCTACTACTCAAAGTCTGATTCATTCTTCCCTGGGAAAGCTTCCCCATTCCCTCGAATTATGTCCTGTGACTAATGAGGGTGCGTATGTAGATTCCAGCAAAAACTATCAGCCTGAACAAATCCTGGAAGAAGTTGAGGCAGGGAGGAGTCCCAGCCCAGCCCAGCCTGCATCTTCAGCAGTGGGAAAGCTTTGTGTACCCAGGAGAGCAGAGAAAGATTAGAGAGCAGAAGTAGCAAACAGTGATGATATACATCTTATCTATAAAGAAATACCCTGAATAAGGGACCTCATGACTCCTGGCACTTTGCTGGTTAAGTGGCTCAAACTGATCTCTCAGAGTCAGCCACTTTGGATAAAATGGCTTACAGAAACAGCAAAACTGTAAATGTGGAGTCCTGCACTCATCAATTTGAGTTACTTGTTTAGGAAAAAGCCCAGATGGTTCCACAGAGCATTTATTTTTATATGACACTTAGGGCCGAGAGCCCTACCCAGTGACAACTGGTTCCTCTGTGCAAGCATAATCAGCACAGTAAGGCTCAAGGTTCAATGGACACACATGCCAAACATTCCAAAGGGACGAGGAAGGACCCACGAGTTCTGATGGTGGTTGGCTTTCTTGCGAGCCCTCCCAAAATCCTATAATGGGAAAAAGGGGTAGCTCTGAAATAAACTGGCAGAGGCAAACCTCTGGGGGCCCTGGCTGGCCAACAGGGCAATGCCCCCCTAGGGTTCTGCTCTACAATGGCTATGGAAATCCCAGTGTCAGTCTCAGCCAGGGAGGCCTTGGTGTGCTGGGTTGGAGCGCCCCCTGCTGGCCCCTGCCAAAGGAGAACACGCAGCCCTTGGAAGGCCCCTGACACGAGTCCAGAGCTTAATGAAAGAGACCCAGTGTCTACAATTCTTTTTGCATCACATTCAAACTTACAAACTTATTATCATCATAAAAATGTTATTTGGTATCTCCCCAGCACACACTTGCCATTTTTCTATTTTAATAATATGATATTGTTTGGGTTTCTTAGAATATACAGAAAAACATATGAAAATAAATCTTATATAATCCCATCAGCAAAAAATAACTACTTTTAACAACATTTAATATACACAAATCATACCTAGTTGATATCACGCTCTGTGGTAGAGTCATTGCCCATCTACCCTCTGATCCATTTCCTGCCCTTGGCTCCATTGCCAACTGGCTTCTGGCTAGATTGGGCTAATGGGAGGTTCTGGTAAAAGACCGAAAAGTGAGAAGAAAGGATAAGCCAAGATATTTGTCCCTCTCTCTGCTTTGAGGAGTTTTCCACCAGTGGTTGCATCTCCTCTATGGTTCTAGATTCTACCAACTGCCCGACTTCTGGCAACACCACCTTCTCCAGCCCTGGGAGTGAAGTGGCTTCCTGCTGTTGCTCAGTTCTGGGTTGTTTCAACATAATGGTTGGCTTCTCTGCCTTTCCATCACTTGTGAAGCATTTCCTATAATAAATTCCCTTTGTTCGAAACACCTAGAGTGGTTTACTTTCTCAATTAGATCCTATTATATGCCACATCAATAATTTTGTGTTAACTTGTCACTTGGTATCATTCTATTAAGTTCTCCTGTATCTTTAGTTCTTTACAATTTTTTTAATGGCTACATAATATCTTATTACATTGCACCGCAATGGACTTGCATCATTTGAATTTCCAATGTCTGCTAAAATATAAGACTGGCATGAAAATCTTTAGGCATACATTTATATCCACATTTTTAAGTGTTTACTTCGACTAGATTCTTAGAAAGGATTTAAAAGGAATGATTCATTTAAAGATTCTTGATAGGGCAGCCCGGGTGGCTCAGCAGTTTGGCGAGGCCTTCAGCCCAGGGCATAATCCTGGAGACCCGGGATCGAGTCCCACGTTGGGCTCCCTTCATGGAGCCTGCTTCTCCCTCTGTGTCTCTGCCTCTCTCTCTCTCTCTCTCTCTGTGTGTGTGTGTGTGTGCCTCATGAATAAATAAATAAAATATTTTTTAAATAAATAAATAAATAAAGATTCTTGATAAATATTGCCCAAAAAATTCCCAGGAAGAAAAGTTAGACCAGAGTTTACAAACCTAGCCAGCAGTCTAAGAGTTTATCTCACTCTGCCCTCCACAACCCTAATGACATTAATTTATTTGATAATTTGCTGGGCAAAAAAAATAAAAAAAAAAAAAGGCATCTTGTTACTTTGCTGGGCAAAAAAAACAAAAAAACAAAAAAACAAAAAGGCATCTTGTTACTGTTTAACTTAGATGTGTTTTGTTTTTATTGTTAATGAGGTAGAACATTTTTTCAGGTGTTTATAAGTAGTGGGCATTTCTTCTTTTGTAAATTATCTATTTTTCTACATAGTTCTTAGTGACTCTCTTATTGACTGGGGCATCAGTCTGTGTTCTGAGATGCAAGCAATAGGAGTTGGCTCTGACAAATGAAGCAGAAATGAGTTTTATTGAAAACATGCCATAAAGTTCCAAAATGGATGGGAAGATTGGAAAATTAGGTTGAAATAGAACCAAGGGAACCTGATAAGCTGGAAATATGACCAAGAACCATTTTAGGAGACTAAAATGGTCTTAATAAATACCAGTGTTGATGCTGCTATCCTGAGGGTTTTCTTGGCACTGCTGCCATGCAGCACCAAATTCTAGATGCCACCAGCAGAACGAACATTAAACAGTTCTCATATCTTTGTCAATCCCTGTGACAACCTGCAAACTCTGCATCAATTCTTTCCCTCTTCAAGAAGTGGAATCTATCTCTCTACCTCTTTGAATCCAGGCTGGCATTTTGACCTGCTTTAGGCAACAAACGTGAGACTGATATGGTACAATTTCTGAGGAAGCCTTGCAGTTTCCATAAGAATGCCCCTTCCAAGAATCCAGTCACCACGCTGCGAGGAAGCCCAAGAGGCCCATGGACAGTGAAAGACCTGGGCATTCCCCAGACATTTCAGCCTCCACTGAACTGCCCTGGCTGAAGCCACATGCAACAGAGATGGGTCATCCCCACCAAGCTCTACTCAACTTGCAGGACTGTGTGCAAATGAATGATGGTGGTTTGTTATGCAGCTATAGTAACTGAAATACTGTCTTTACAGGCAAACCCTGGGCAGGAACAGCCAATTGGCAAAGCCTAGGTCCATACCCTGGCTGCCAGAGAGTAGGGAGAATGGACCTTTCCACTTCAGTGGAAGGGCAGGGAAGATATGCCCACAGCAAGCTCACACAGGAAGAATAACACCAAATAGAAATAGGGGGTTCAGAGACACCTGAGTGGCTCAGTGGTTGAGCATCTGCCTTTGGCTGGCTCAGGTTGTGATCCCAGGGTCCTGGGATCAAATCCCACATCAGGCTCCCTGCAGGGAGCCTGCTTCTCCCTCTGCCTATGTCTCTGCCTCTGTCTGTGTCTCTCATGAATAAATAAATAAAATCTTTATTTAAAAAAAGAAATAGGAGATTCAAATGATAGGGAAATTTTTTAAAAATCTGTTAAACTTAATATCTTTTTGTATCTGCTTTTTATATACTGATTTTTCTCTACAGATGCTGATAATCATGTCTCCTTCCCAAGAACTACATCCCTTACTTCCATTTTAAATCTTATTGTATATGTAGGATTATTAAACAATTGATCACTTTAATGGAAACACTTTCTAGTCAACTGGGTTTAGGAAGTTTCAAAGCTCCTGCCCTAAGGGTAAGTAGTGATACTGCCCAATGCCTGAGACAAAATAGCCACAGGAGAGAATATTTCCTGGCACTAGAAGCATCTCTCCTAACCCAGACTTGCTGTGCCCTAAACAGCGGAAAGAAAACATTCCATCAGCCTTTAAAAAAGTCTTCCAGTACTCTGAAAAGCCCTTCAGACCACTTCCATAGACTCATAACTGTTATCCCTGGCCTGGACTCTTCCTCATCCATCCCACCTATCTCCCTGAAGCCAGCAAGTCCTCTGATCAGGCCACTCCACTGCCTAAAACGCCCACTGTAGGATTAAGGCCCACATCCTTAGCTACGGTGAACATGGCCCTTCAGTATATGTCTACTGCCTTCCATTTCTCAACACTTCCCTTGAGGCAGCATTATTGGCGAGCCATACACAGCTCCCCCAAGTTATCTGGATCCACCAGGTCCTCACTAACCCTTGTCTGCACACATTCTGTTTCCACTTCATAGAATGCTTCCTTCCATCTCACTCTTCTCCCCACCACTGCTCCTGGCCTGCTGGGCTTTCACTCTTCCTTCAAAACTCTGCAACTAGAACAGCTACTGAGAAAGTCACTAAAATATATACAGTAAAACAAACAAACAAAAACCAGAGGAATTCAAAAGGTATGCTAAAAAAAATACCTACTTAGATCAAAAGAAGATAGTAAAGGAGGATCAAAACAACAACAAAAAGACAGAAGACAATGAAAACATATATCCGTTCAGAGAGTTGTACATGATTCTTCCCAGCGACATTCACCCTAAAAAGTAGAAATAACCCAAATGTCCATCAATTAGAGAATGGATAAATAAAATGTGGTCTAGCTACAGTGGAATATTCAGCAATAAAAAAAAAGAATGAAATATTGATCCATGATACAACATGAACAAACCTTGAAAACATTATGCTAAATAAAAGCAGCAAGATACAAGATTGTATAAGATTCCATTTTATATGAAATATCCAGAAGAGTGGGAATCAATAGAGACAGAAGTGAATTCATAGTTGCCTAGGGTTGAGGGGTGGGAGCAGGAGGTATTGAGGGGAAATAGGGAGTGCCTGCTCATGAACACAGGGTTTCTCTTTGGGTTGGTGAAAATGTTGTAGAATTGATTGTGGTGATGGTTACACAACTCTGTGAATATACTAAAAACCACTGACTTGCACACTTTAAATGGGTACTTATAAATTGGACTTCTAACTCACTAAGGCTAAAAAAATTTTTAACTTGAAAAACTCTGTTTCAAGATTCAGGTAAATGACCACCTACTGTACCAGTCTTCCCCAGATAGAGCACACACACACACACACACACACACACACACACACATATCTTAAGTAAACTTATATGGCATTTCATTGAGGCATATAAAATTATTGCAACAATTTTTTCTTTCAGTGAATTCCAGGACAAGAGTTAGTGAACCATCTTAAGAAAAATGTTATGGAATACAGCATCCAGATAAAAATAGAAAGCAGTGAACCTCCATGTACCTATGACTTAGCTCATGGTTTTCCCCATCTACTGTGCCCCCACCAAATCATGTTCATCAAGGAAGGAACCTAGCACAAATGACATATCAGACAAAGGGCTAGTATCCAAGATCTATAAAGAACTTATTAAACTCAACAGCAAAGAAACAAACAATCCAGTCATGAAATGGGCAAAAGACATGAACAGAAATTTCACCAAAGAAGACATAGACATGGCCAACACGCACATGAGAAAATGCCCGCATCACTTGCCACCAGGGAAATACAAATCAAAACCCCAATGAGATCCCACCTCACACCAGTGAGAATGGAGAAAATTAACAAGACAGGAAACAACAAATGTTGAAGAGGATGCGGAGAAGGGGGAACCCTCTTGCACTGTTGGTGGGAATGTGAACTGGTGCAGCCACTCTGGAAAACTGTGTGGAGGTTCCTCAAAGAGTTAAAAATAGAGCTGCCTAGGACCCAGCAATTGCACTGCTGGGGATTTACCCCAAAGATACAGATGCAGTGAAACGCCAGGACCCCTGCACCCCAATGTTCACAGCAGCAATGTCCACAATAGCCAAACTGTGTAAGGAGCCTCGGTGTCCATCGAAAGATGAATGGATAAAAGAAGCTGTGATCTATGTATACAATGGAATATTACTCAGCCATTAGAAACGACAAATACCCACCATTTACTTCGACGTGGATGGAACTGGAGGGTATGATGCTGAGTGAAGTAAGTCAATCGGAGAAGGACAAACATTATATGGTCTCATGCATTTGGGGAATATAAAAAATAGTGAAAGGGAATAAAGGGGAAAGGAGAGAAAATGAGTGGGAAATATCAGTGAGGATGACAGGACATGAGAGACTCCTAACTGGGAAATGAACAAGGGGTGGTGGAAAGGGAGCTGGGGGCGGGGGGTTGGGTGACTGGGTGACAGGCACTGAGGGGGGCACTTGACAGGATGAGCACTGGGTGTTATGCTACATGTTAGTAAATTGAACTCCAATAAAAAATATACAAAAAAAAAAAAAAAAAAGGAAGGAAGGAACCTAGCAAATATAAGTCCATAGCAGTTTAACAGCAATTTGGCATCTACTAAGTGTTTTTACAGGTCTCCACCTGTTCGAAGCATGAATTACCTCTTTTAACTCTTGAAACAACCCTAAGAGGTAATATTATTATACCCATTTGACTCTGAGGAAACCAAGACTGAGAGATAAAATAACTTCTCCAAAAGCTAGTCAGTGGAAGATTGGAATTCTCAACCAAGGTTGGTTAGTATCTTAACCACACCTACCTCTCAGAAAAAGTAGTATAGCACAACTAAAATAATCATTTAACTTAGAAGCGGAAAGAATGGTGTTCTCTTTCCTGGAGTTAAGTTCACTTACAAGGTCAAGAAGCATAGATGAAGTATAGATGGTCTGAGTTCAAACTGGGGCTATTGAGTGGACCTCCTGGGGAGCCCTCCCTTTGACTCAATGCTGTGGGCCCTAAGGAACATCCAAGGCCACTGGAGATGCTCAGGCTTGCTCCAAGAAATCAAAGGATCCTTCAAAATTCCAGAACAAGGACACCACCAGAGTTGCCTTGAGTTCTAGAAGCAGAACTCAATAGTTCACCAATAGTCAAGTCATTCACTAGTGTGGCTACTGAACACATGAAAAGTGACGAGTCCAAGACGACATGTGCTCAAGTAAAACACATACTATATTTTGAAGATTTAGTACAAAATGTCAACATTGATTACATGTTAAAATAGTAATATTTTAGATATGTTGGATTAAATAAAAGATTTTACTGGAATTAATCTCACCTGTGTCTTTGTACCTTTTTAATGTGGCTACGTGAACACTTAAAATTCCATGTGTGGCTCACATTTCTGTGGGCAGTGCTGTTCTGATCATACCTATGCTGCACTGGATGCCAGTGCCCTGCAGGCTCTCACCTTGTGAACACCTGCCACAGAGTCACAAAAAAACAGGGAGCAGCACCACAAGCACAGAGGAACATGGGCCAAGGGCAGTGAAAATCAGATCAGAGCTCTAGAACCTTCAGAAGTCATCCGTGACTGGAGACTGGTCCAGCCGGCACTAAGAACAGCTTCTGACATAAAATGAGGATGAGCACAACTCTCCTATTTGAAACTCAGACTGGGACACACCTGAACCTTGGATCTCCCTCAAATGTGGTTTTGTCACCCAGGGAGACATTCACGGGTCTCCCTGCCACTGGGCCAAAGCCGACGGACATGCAGCCAGGGCTCTAGTTCCCAGACATGGAGCTGCATCCTCTCCCACCTTGCTGCTGAGATGCTCCTCAGTGATCCGACACAGGAATGGGTTTCAAAGCTGACTTTATTTCATTTGTCAGTCTGCATTAGGTGTTGTCCACAGAACATGAGAGTCGCCCTTCCAGGGAAGACCCTTCCCTCCCTCTCTGGATTGCACCCCCATCCACTACCCATGTTAACACACACTTCCACCTTCTCAAAGCACCATTACAGATGTTTACTTGCAGAGTCAACCTGGGCACATTTGAATGCTAGGCTATATTGGAGTGTTTTGCTGTCCTGCGATACAAACTGGTTACTAAAAAAGCAAAGGCACTGAACCTATTCAAAAACATCATCTGATTAGCGGGTTAGTGGAGAGTGAAGGCTGACACCATCCTAAATCGGGCTGTCTCAGCGGCTAAGTAGGTGTGACAGGAAGCGAGCAAACACAGGCTCGCTAAAAGAGTTATGAGAAGTGGTTGTCATGGCATCAATGAAGTCTTTGAAGGCTGGAGCTGCGTGATGGATATCTGTGGCCTGACTCCTCTGTCCCAGTGTCCAATGCCCAGCAAGTGCTCAATATTGATCAAAAAAGAGAAGAGTTGATTATATAGAATGTGCAGGCCTGGGGCGCCTGGGTGGCTGTCGGCTAAGTGTCTGCCTTCGGCTCAGGTCATGATCCTGGGGCCCTGGAATTGAGCCCTTGTTGGGCTTCTTGCTCAGTGGGGAGCCTGCTTTTCCCTCTCCCTCTACTCCTCTTCACCGTGCTCTCTCTCTAATAAACAAATAAAATCTTTAAAGAAAAAAAAAAAAGAACATGTGGGCCTCCTGGGTCTGGGGTGAGCAGATCCTGAGAAAGAGAAACGCAGCCCTGTACTAGCTACAGTCAGGTCTTGGTGTTGCTATGAGCTGGCCTGGCACCCACAGCCAGGCTGAGGTGTTCTCCTGTGGAACACTAACAATTTCACACAATTCCATCAGACATGGCCACTCTGTGATGTGGTGGGTGAAGACAAAAACTAGAGGACTCCATAATTACATCTCAACATAGACAAAATCTTAAGTGTCCAAATCATAAAAAGGACATCACCATATTCTGGCTGAGTGACTGCTGCTTCTTTTTCAATCCCAGATTTAGCTTCACTCCATTCTTCTTGCCTTCTTGGTAAAAATTTAAAACACCTGATCACAGAATTCTCCTGCTTCCAATCCAATCCAATCCAGAGCAGAGCCCTGCTTCCCTGAGCCCTCCTCCAAAGCACCAGACACAAGCCCAAATCCTCTAAGCCCTAACATGCTCTGATTGAGACACCCCACAGCTCCACATGGCATGTGACTTCTCTCCTTCAATGAGTCAATAAAATCAACTCTGTTCAACTACACATTCCTGAAGAATCTTAGCTAAAGGGAACTCAGTCCTTAACCATCAACATCCTTTCCCAAGAGAGCCATGCCTCAGGGAGAAAAGGAAACAAGCATAGGGGAGAAGCCATCAGTGGTGGCTGAGAAGGATGACTTCTCCAAAGTGCACTTTCCCATGGCTCACCCTAGGCTGGTACAATGCTCTACTCTGTTCTGCCATTAAAGCTCATTCAAAACTAGAAATTAATCTTATAGGATTACCTATCAGCCTACAGACATGTGTGCACACACACAGAGACCATTTCATTAACTTCAGTAACTGTTTAACAAGTTACTCATGGCTCAAGTTGCAAATAATGGACATAAGAATTAAGGAGTGCAAACAACCGGAGTCCTACAACCCTCTTCAATTTGGAGTAAGGCCTGCAGCCAGTTAAGTCTGGCCTGCTTCCAAGTACAGGTTCAGCACAACCTGAACAAGTTACTTAAACTGAACTCCGGTTTCTTACTCTGCAACTGAAGAGAACCACCACCAGGAAGTTGCTGTAAGACCTAAGGGCAAAGGCCCAGAATGATGGCAGGTATGGAACTGTTGCCAGTGCCAGTCACCTGAGAACCCCTTTCCCACCTCTTTCTGACTATGCTGACGATTCCTTCACATCACTGCTCCATCACAGCATTCCTCTGCCTTCCTGTCTCATCCACCATCCAGAGCATAAAAGGGGTGTTCTGGTCTCTGTCCTCTCTCTCCCACTAGTGCCCACTAGAAATTAGCATGTGATGGCAACTGAGGAAAAGATTGATAAATGAATCAAAATTTTTTGAGCTCTAGCAGAAACCAAAATGGAACAGATCTTACTCAAATGCAAGTGATTTTCCCCTTTGATCCCTCCCAGAAGCGTGGCTGTTTAACTGGGTTATAACCTTTCCCAAAAGCCAGACCTGCAGCCTGCCCTATGCCCCTCTGATTCATCATGTGCCTGCAAATTTTTTCCATCCAGTTTATCACTGCAAGATGGCATTTAACAACCATTTTATTGAAGAATCTTCGATCAAAATACACATCTAGAACATACTTCTATATGTGTGCTTCAAGCATAGCTGGGGTTTTTTGTTTTTTTCAAGAGAAGGAAAACCTCACACCAATGCTCACAGGGACTGCATTTTGGTCACAGGTGCAAACACCCCTGAAACCCACTGAAAATGCCCATGTGATGTGGAGCATGCAGGTGTTTTTCAGAAACCCAGTTTAACTTTGTTCTTTATCCCTGAACTTAACCCATGCTACAAGAGCTTTAAAGGATTTCAAACATTAGTTCTATCAAGTTTTCTTGGCTAAGATCTTGTGCCCATTTTGTGCAAAACTTATCTAGACTAGAAGAGGCTTGAAAACTAGAGCTCTCCTAACAATAGGCTTCCTAACAAAGTATGAGGCAATCATTTTTAAAAAGCACTTGAGAGTGAAGACAAAGACAAAGAACTTGGTAAGAAAAAGAGAGCCTCTAAACCCAATTCTGTTAACTTTCATTCAGCCACCTGGATTAGTAGGGACTGAGACGCCAGCACGCTGGGTAGTTACAATCCAAGGCTCCCAATGGAGGGCACCCCGAGGGAAAGGACTGTCCTGAGTATAGTGCAGGCCGGCACAGGGGCAATGACGGCCCTCAGCACAAACACCTACCAGGCTGGGCTCCTCAGTCCCATCCAGAATTACCACCCAACTGATGGCGGCCTTCCCTCTCCCCATCTCTGAGGCTTTCTGGACAGTGCACTGCCCACTAGGGCACACGATCTGAAGATCAGTGAGAGATTAAGGAGGGAATAAAAGGAACCTGTTTCATGCTCGCCAGCTTCTGGGACTGAGGGTCTGACTAATATGACACTTGGGAATAATTGGTGACTTCTGTTCAGCTGAGTTATCTTCCATTAACAAAGAAAATAATGTCTTGTTTGACAAAGGCCTATGGAATAAAACTGATGTCAAGCTCGCTCAGAAATAAAGGAAATATTTACTTAGTCTTTGGTTCAAGATTTCTCAAGTAAACTCTGCCTCTTCTCAAAGATCCAATGTAAACTGGTGAAAAGTTGATCCCTATTTTACTGCAAAACTTCTGCAAACAGTAAAGACAAAGAGTCAAAACGGCACCATACTGTTTTATTTCAACTTTCAAACAATGTATGGAGATGACTTCTGATGGTGAACCATGCAAGTAACAATAAAGGAACAGAAAAAATATTAACAACAAAAAGACAATGATTTAAAAGTATTTCACATTTCACAGCAGTGCTTTGGCAGTACTGGCAAGTATTTCTGGCCAATTGCTTACCACGATAGGGGTCTGAAAGAACCCCCGAATCTTAGCAAAAGAACCACAGTTTCTCCCTGACAGTTTACACTCTGAGTCACTCACTATACACCACACTGCTCCACTTGCCAGACTCTTGTAAACCTCATCTTAAAACAGGGACCCAAGGATTGTGCGTGATCACAACAAAAACTAAGGACAAAACAATGTGGTAGAAAAGTAAACTCTAATGTTTCCAGTAAGGCATCAGGGAATCACTGCTGGCTGGGCCCTTCATTTTACCAGTTTTCTTAAAGAAAAGTTTTGATTTACATTTCTCAGCACACCCAATATTCAGAAGCTTAACCAGCAGACTCAAGTTAAAAGTTTAAAAGACAGTCCTCTTCCTGTTTGTGGTTTGTTTTTTTTTTTTTTTTTGGTAAATGTTTCATATATAAAACATGAAATCAAGTTCTACTTTAATTAAAAAAACTGAGTATTTTTAATAGTAAAAATATATATGTTTATATTTCTCTTTTTAAAAAGACATTAAATAACAATACTTCAGAAGACTGGAGTTAACCCCCCCACCCCGCCCCGCCAGCCGTCTGTCTGGCACAGATGCATTAAGGCAAAGGCTCCTGGAGAGGCATGTCTACCTCAGCTGCACGCTGGGGGTTCAAGGTGAACACGCTCCACTCTTGCAGGGTCAGTAGAAAGGCTTCTCCCTCATGTTCACAGAGCCATCCTGCATCCCGAAGTAGACTCTCTCAGCCATGTTAATGAAAAGGCCTGTGTCCACCACGCCTGCAGGATGAAAGATGAAAAAAAGCATTAGGTTTCAGTTTCTCAAGGCAAGAAGAGAGTCAAGGACCATACAGTCAGTAAGAGCAATACTCTGACAGCTCTGAAGTCTTTCCTCTCTCGGAACAATGAAAAGGATTCTGATTATTTTTAATTCTTCTTACAATCCCTTTCTCCCCTGCCATCTTGGCTTTCTATGCTATCCAAACATGCCAACTTTTTTCCTGCCTCAGAGCCTTTGCTCATGCTATTCTGTTTGCTGGACTATTCATCTTTGAGCACTTCAAGGGGATGGTTCTTCTCGGTCCTTCGGCTATCAGATGATAAGTCCTCTCTTCAGAGAGGTCCTCTATGACTACTCTAAGTAACCCCTGCTCCCATTTATTTTCCTTTTTTCTTTAAATTGAAGTTGACATATATGGCTAGAGTATGTTTCAGTTCTGAAACATACTCTAGCCATATATGTCATATGGTAAATGTAGCCATATTGTTTTATTGACATTATTTTATTGTCATTATTTTATTGACATTATTGACATAAATGTAGCCATATATGTCATATGGTAAATGTAGCCATATTGTTCACAGTGGTAAATGTAGTTTCCAGCTGTCACCATATAAAATTATTACAATATTATTGACTCTATTTCCCATACTGTGCTTTATATCTCTGGGACTTATTTATTTTATAACTCTAAGTTTAGACTTCTTAATCCCCTCTACCTATTTTGTCTATCCCTCTGCTCTTCCTCTATGAAAACCGGTTTGTTTCTGCTTTTTTTGTTGTTTTTTTCAAACTTGTCTTATTTTATAGATCCCACATGTAACTGAAATTATATGGTATTTTTCTATGACTTACTTCACTTAGTATAACACCCTCTAGGTCCATCCACATTGTTGGAAATGGTGTGATCTCATTCTTTTTTATGGCTGAATAATATTCCATTGCACATACATACCAAATTTTTATCCATTCATCTGTCAACAGACACTTCTGTTGCTCCCCTATCTTAGCTATTGTAAATAATGCTGCAACAAACACAGATGCATGTATCTTTCCAAATTATTGTTTTCATTTCCTTTGGGTAAATATCCAGCAGAACTGTTAGACCATCTAATACTTATATTTTTAATCTTTTGAGGAACCTCCATATGGTTTTCCATAGTAGTTACACCAACCTACATTCCCATCAACAGAGAATGAGGGTTCCCTTTTCTCCACATCCTCACCAACATTTGATTTTTGGGTTGTTAGTTTTGTTTTTTTAAACATTTGTTATTTCTTAGTTTTGATTCTAGCCATTCTGACAGTTGTAAGGTGATATCTCTCTGTGGTTTTAATTTGGATTTCCCTGGTGATTAGCAATGCTGAACATCTCTTGATGTGATTGTTAGCCATCTGTATGTCTTCTCTGGAAAAATGTCTATTGAAGTCCTCTGCCCAGTTTTATTTGGATTATTAGTTTTTTGTATTGAGTTGTAAGAGTTCTTTATATATTTTGGATTTTAACTCCTTATTGAATATATCAGTTGCAAATATGTTCTCCCATTTAGTAGGCTCCCTTCTCATTTTGTTGATGGCTTCCTTTGCTGTGCAAAAAGCTTTTCAGTTTGATGTAGTCCCAGTAGTTTATTCTTGCTTTTCTTTTCCTTGCCTGGAGAGAAAGATCCAGAAAAAAATGTTGCTAAAGCCAATGTCCAAGAGATTACTGCCTATGTTTTTAGGAGTTTCATGGCTTTAGTGTCATATTTAACCCACGTTGAGTTTATTTTTGAGAGCTGTAAGAAAGTGGTCCAGTTTCATTCTTTTGCATGTAGCTGTCCAGTTGTTCCAATGTCATTTGTTGACGACTGTCTTTTCCCCACTGTATATTCTTGCTTTATTTGTCATAGGTTAATCGACCATAGATGCATGGGCTTATTTCTAGACTTTCTATTCTGTTCCATTAATTAATGTGTCTATTTTTGTGGCAGTACTATCCTGTTTCAATTACTACAGCTTTGTTGTATATTTTGAAATCTGGGATTGTGATACCTCCAGCCTTGCTCTTCTTTCTCAAGATTGCTTTGGCTATTTGCACACCCAGTTATCTTCAATCACACTATCAGCCTTAGAGGTTTTCCCACAAAGTGCTAGAAGATATTTGCAATGCATATATCCAACGAAGGACTCGCATCAAAATATATAAATAATTCTCCAAATCAATAAGACAGACCACCTCATAGAAAAATGGGCCAAAGACTTAAAGAGGTACTTTACAAAAGAGGCCATGTAAAATGTCCAATAAAATGGTGTTCGAACTATCAGGAAAACAAGTTTGATGGACAAGTGTATAGGAAAAATTGCTAGTAAAGGGGTAAATTGGTGCAATCCATGCAGGGCAAGTTTAGCACCATCTAACGGGGAAAAAATGGAAGGAAAGAAGGAAGAGACTTTTCACCATTTACTCTTGTAATCTTAAAGAACATCAACTAAAAAAGATTTTAAAACTGAAACTTAGCAAGGTTCCCAATACATAAAAAAAATACCTATCACTGAGAAAGAGTCATGAAGCAGAGAAAGGAGCTGCTGAGAAACATAGGGCTCTGGCACACCACTGCACCAACTGAAGTCTCCCAAAGGAAGCACAGGGGACACACAAGACCCATCATTTTCAAAAATTCTGTTAATGCAAGGTGACAGCTTCCCCCAATCCAAAAGAAAGTCAAACCAGATTCAGAAAAGGCTTCAGAGAAAGAGCAGAGATGAATGGCAGGAGCCAAGTCTGATCTTAGGGCACGCCATCTTCAGGTTACTGACCCACCCAGTAGTGGAAAGGGCAGACAGAGGTGGCTTACTGTGAGCAAGGGGCCAAGAACCCATGAGCTTTGGCCCTTCTACAGAGCCTCTGTGCTCTGGGTGGAACCCAGGGGCATATCCAAGGGAGGAAGTGACTAGGCAGGCACCAGTACAGCTGTCCTGTAAGTGTCTTCAGACACACAAATGTACACAGGGCAAGGGCAGGGTGACAGGGACAGACAGGGAAACTTGCCCTGCTCCCCTTCCCTGGATTTTGGTCCAGCAGTATCAAAACAGACAGAACAGGGAAAGAAGAGAGAGAACAGGAGAAACAACAAATCACACCAATGCTTCTGGTGGCAGGATTTAACTTCTAGCCTCTCTTTTTCATTTTCTTCAGTTGAAGTTCCTACTAAGATTCTGAACTTCTCTAGGCTTGTACTTAATTGAGTAAAAATAAGTAACTTCTCAGTAAGTAGGTTACTTCTACTTACTGAGGCAGAGGGCAAATACGGGAGAAACTTCCTCATGAAGGACAGCTCAATGTCTCAATAAGCCAAGAAAGGTTCTGATCTGAGCAGAAGCAACAGAGCTACCTAGTGGGCATTGCAAGAAATCCACCTCCAGAGAAATCAAGCCCCCACTGGTGAGCTGCTCCTATGCAATCCCCTGGTCTATCTGCATTATCGTTAGGGGCAAATGTTTCCATCTGCTTATGGTGACCTCTACATCTTCTCTTCCTCTTGCCCTCTTGGCTCATTACTTCTACTAAATGAGAGTACTGAGAGAAAAAGCCTAATACAACTCTTCTTTTTTGCTTAATAAATCTGCTCCAAGACTGTCAGTCAAAGGAAAAGAGCAGACTAAATTTACAGTAAGGTTGGAAGAATTAGCTTATTACATGGCATATAGTCACATCATTTTCATTCCTAAATAGCATGGATTACTTAGAATCTAGCATATTTAACAATACTATCCTTTCTTCCTAGGGATGTGTTCATTCAACAAACACTCCTTTATGTGCTAGGCATCATTTTAACTCATTTAATCCAAAAATCCTATGAAGTAGGCACTTGTGTTAGCTTCTTTCACAGAGGAAGAAACTGAGTCACAAAGACATAACTGCACAAAATTCACACTGGCAGAGTGAGGCTGGGTTAGGAACCCCATCAGGCAGTCTGCTCTTTTACTATTAGCCACTACAATCTGCTAAACTGATCTTACCTGCCCCATTAGCTTGTTCTGGCCCAAGAATATTCTATGCCATGGACTATTCCCAGTCAGTCTTTGTCTCTCAAAATCGTAAGACTAATGTCTCTCACATCTGCTCCCTCCATCCAATCTCCTTGCATGGACCTTTGATACCTCCTCTGGCCTGGATGCCTGACTCACCTCTACACTGCCCACCCAGCCTCACCCACGGCCCCAGACCCCTACTATTAGCATTAGAGGCTCTCCCACCCCAAATGTTCATGCCATACCACCCCTCCTCAACTCAAGGAAATAAGGACTCCCTCTTGGCACTGTAGCCCTTGGGCAAGTCATGTAATCTTCCATGATCCATGTTCTCCTTTATAACTATCTCATCCAACTGGACAATCAAATAAGACATTTTTAAACACTTAATGCAATGTCTAGATTACACTATGCCAAAGCATAGATCAAAAGCCACCTCTCTTCCTTAACTTTCTCACACACTCTCCAAAGGAAGCAACCTATATGCACTCTAGACTCTTGGTATTTCTCTAGCAAATTTAGCATTCCATCTTATTTGTAGGTATGGCTTCTACATAGCCATGCACACTCTCCCTAGGTATATGTGAACTCTCCTCGAGTCAGATTCCAAGTTCTATAGATGGAGCATTTCCTGTAACATGTGGCACAGGCACTGGCCTGTGGTACATATCTAATGAGTGTGGGTGAACAGTCATTATTCCCCACTGCTCAAGAAGACAGCCTACTTCTTGAAATGAAAGAGGCTATAGTTAAGCTTCTGTAAGGGAAAGCTCTATGCAGAGAGGGTGAGCTTATTTTAAGGCAAATCCCCTCTGATACTCCATCAGCTCTAGGCCTCTCCCAACTAAAATGGGTTGTAAATGCACAACCAAAAGCTGCTAGGTAAGCAATAACTATTGGGGGCTGGGGAGGAATCAAAGGCATGAAGTCAGAAACTCCAAGCATAGCACAAAGGAAATTCTTCTTTCTAACCAAGTCTTACAAAACCCACACCCACTGTGCCTCCTATGGCCAGAGGCAGGGGACAGTTACAAAGTGCTTGGGTGTCTATTCTCAATGAACACTACTGGGATCACATTTACCTGGGATCATTTTGATAGCTGTGTTTACTTCACTCCACTTGTGCACCCGATCGAACTTCCAGTCCAGGATAAAATTCCCATTATCTGTCACCACGGGACCCTAGAAGGTATGATTTTCCACATTTACAGAAGTTATAAATACAGGTAGGCAGAGAGAGGGGCAAGAAAGTGAAGGGGATGCCCACAGACAAGTATCTTAATTAACCTGCTCCAGCCAGTACCCCACCTCCTGCTTTCTAGAAGGCAGTGCTATGAAGAAGTAATGAGCAGGAACTCTGGCATCAAAATTTGAGTCTTGAAGCCACATAAGTATAGAGGAGGCTCAGAGAAGCTATTAACTTCTGTGAGCCTCAGATTCCTCAACTACAAAAAGAGGATAATGATACATACTTGAGAAAGCAGTTTATGTATAAACCATAGGGGTAAGCACTTACCACAGTGAGGGCTCATAGGACGGGTTCACTAATTGGCTAATAATAGCCAATTGGCTATTACTAGAATGAAAAACTAGAACAACAGAAGCAGACTATCCACATGGACATTCTCACTGCTTCACATTAGGTGCCCAGTAAAAAATAAGGCAGTGCTATTGCACCCATCACTTCACCTCGCAGGCAGTCCCACCAAAACAGGAAGCAGAGACGTGTTCTGGGCTCCAAAAAAGAGCAGAGGGTAGTTTTAGATAATTAACCCAAAATTCCTCCACAGCTTTGGGCACTAGTAGGCATTTGGGACCACAAATGTGGACAGAGCACTACAGTCACAGGCAAGGAAACTAGGCTGCTCCTGCAGGTTGGAGGTGAGGGGATGGGAGATCAGTGAAGAGCCCCAAGAAGGCAGGATGCTGGGTTCCTGTCTGGAGTCACCCCAGCCATGAGAGAGAACCCCCTTCTCCAACAGTCTCCTCCGAACCTCTCAGCTACAGAGGGAACTAGACCCAGAGCTCTGCATAACCACTAGAATTAGGACTGATTTTTAAAACATCAGAAAAACGCTAGGAAAAAAAAATCAACATAAAAATGCATCAGGGTAAAGTCACAGATAATCTGTTTTCTCTTCTGTATCTTCTAAACCTGTTATAAAGTCATGTCTATAAATACAGTTAGCTTTTGGGTTATTACTTTTGCTTGTTTATTTAAGTGTAAGAGGAAAAAAAAGTTCTGTGCAGCCCACTTTAGAAGTAGAAGAGAAACATTTGCACTAAGTTTCCAAAGCGTATTCCTAAGGAAGAGTTCATATCCCCCAGGAAATTCTACTTCTTGTCACAGAATGAAGTAAGAGGAGAAAAGGAAAATTATACCATGGAACCTGGAAAACTTCCTGCCCTGGGGTGCCTCCCAAAGCCATTTTTAGCCACTGGGAAGCACGGTGGTCCAGACCACAAGGTACAAAGATCCAATCACCTGAGGACCATAAGACCCCAAGGGACCAAGAAAAAGAATCAATTCCTCACTTGTACAGAGAATATGCACTGCATTAAGTGTCATATCATCTACACGAGTTTGAATATAGGAACTAATAAAGCTAGTACTCTAAAAATAAACCAATAATCTGAATAAAAATAAATAAAAGCTGACTACCCAGGCTATACTCAGAGGGACCTAACTGAAACAAAAAGGAGGACACCACATCAAGAAGCTAGAATGCCCTTGAGAAACCTCCCTGACCACTTACTGCCTTGTTGATAGCCATCCGAAGTTCAATCACGCCCCCAAACTTCTGGGTCACAGCTCGGCTCACAGGAACATAGGCCATTGGGATGACCTCAATGGGGATTCCCTTGTGCCACTGATCCCCGAGATTCTTTGAATCTTTCCTGGAAAGAAAGTCAGAAAGTACAATAAATATAAATAAGCTCAATGGTATAGACAAACACCAAATTCAGACGTAGTAAGTGGGCAGAGAGCAGGGAAACACACCGGGCTGCTAATGTTTGAGCTGTTTTACTAGTTAAGAAATTAGGTATTTCAAATAAGTATGACTTTTAAAAATGTTAAAACTGGTTATGACTAGCTTGTGGCTATCCAGGTGTTTATTATTTATGTTCTTTCTACAGTAATAATATCTTGTAAGTCAATACAATTTTTTTTTAAATTAACATGCTCAGCATAAGCACCATCTACCAGACTCCTTGAAGGAGAATCTGAGAGCCTGGTCAGAGACTCTGCACAACACATTTATGTGTCCAGAGGAAGCAGAACATGCTGAGTCACTGCCCGTGGGCAGGGCCTGTCCTTCCTACAAGGATCAAATGAGTGATATATGAGGACATGCTCTTGTCACAAGAGTGACAAGCTATTTCCTCCTCCTTCCAATGGACACAAAACATAGCAATATGTACCTTCAGTATGAAAATGGAACAAAATCCTTCAAGACACTCCCTCAGTCTTAGCCATCAGTCTCAGAAAGCCAGACAGCCCCTCCATTTCTCTATCCTCCTCTATAAAATGGGGATGAGGTTGGGGTGTGATCTACCTCCGCCCCCAGTGGACAGCTCAGAACACTCAACATTGTACCTGAAGTCGGCGATCACGATGAAGCGACTGGCATAGCCGGCCACAATTTTCTCTTGGGTCAGACAGCCTCTGGGGATGGGAAGAGGCAAGTGAATACAGGGTCGGACACAAACTCAATTTGAAAACTAAGGTCAGATACAGGAAACCCAAATCTACTTAATGATAAATTGAATTTATAATTTTTAAAGATCCTCAACTCCATCATGCTGGGCAATGGACTAAACTGTGTCCTTCCCAATTCCATATATTGAAGCCATAACTCCCAAGTGCACATTACTTTAAGAAGTAATTATGGTTAAAAGTGTTTGGAGGGGTGGAGGAGTCTGGTCTGATAGGATTAATGTCCTTAACAGAACAGACACCAGAGAGCTCACTTGCTCTCTCTCCACCCTGAGGGCACAATGATAATAAGGCAGCCAACTCAAGCCAGAAGTCTCCAGAATTCTTAAAAATTACTTGTTGCTGAAGCCACCCAGACTACAGCATTTTGTTAAGGCAGCCTGAGCTAAGACATGTTGCTTCTGGTAAATGAGCCTATGTCTGGGAGAAATGGATCCCAGTCAGGCCAGGCATACTCCTATCTAAAATATATCTGTGCTCAAGGAAAAGTCATCTGAGCATGGCATGAATGGAAGGGTCTATAACTTAAGAAGGACAAGCTTTGAACAACCTTTCCTATCTACTATTTGACAGTTGGGGTGATGAAGCAGAGTGTACGGTATGATTCTAAACATGTTGTGTCATTGCAGTCTGCTTAATTACAATAGCGGAGCAGGACTTGGCCTTCTTCAATCCACCATTCCCTACCCCCAAATCAACATTTAAGAAATACTCAATAAATGTTTTCCAAGTGAATAAATACATGTACAACTAACTGCTCACAGAGGTTAAGAGCAGCTTTAAGCAAAGATCACACACTAATTCCCACAGACCTAATAATCTACCCCAACAATATATCTGGTTTAATTCATACAGTTATTAAAATTTGATTCAGCAGAAGAATGCAGATACAGAGAACTCAGTAAGATGAATAATCTCACTGAAGAGACCCAGGTTCCTGGTCAGCAGACTGCTACTCATAACTAGAAATGCCAAACTGGCTCTAACAACCATCAACTTCCTAGAAAAAAGACAAGCTCACATACATCACAGTGGCCATTTGTTTATTCTGTCTTCCACCTTGCTTTGCTAAGGATTAACTGGCAGATACTCCTCAGCAAGAAAGTCCCCACAACACTCACCCACCACCCTTGATGAGATTGAGATCAGCATCTACTTCATCAGCACCATCAATTGCGAGGTCAATCTGTGGGAGGAGAGAAGAAAGATACAGAAACTACTGAGAGCCATTAGAGGGGAGGCTCTGTGCAAAGCTTGAACATGTAATAACTCATCAGATCCTCAGCAGCCCTATTAGTTAGGTAGAGTTATTCCCATTTAATCAGTCAAAAAACAGGCTCTGAGAGGTTAAGCTATTCCACTAAGGTCCACTAAATATGGAGCCTGGAAGCCACACATGGGTCTAGTTCTTACCCACATTACACTCCCTTTTCTCATTGATAGGCATCTCTGTGGATGAGCTAGAATTAAGAGTACACAATCCCAATGTGGGTGACATCACCCCCAAGTACAGAAAAGATACACAGTATACCTGTGGTATTAAAATTTCACTGGAGGGGGGCAACAGAAAAAAGGCCGAGAAACACTGATTCAGAAGTCTCCATGCTAAAGTGGCAAAAAGAAAGGCAGTTTCCAGCACAGAGAGAAAACCCAATGAAGAGTTATAAAGCTGACACACATTTGATCTGCAATTGGAAATTATCTGAGGCACCCTGACTATGACCCCGCCAAAGCACCTGTCCGGGCATGCCCACTCCCACTATTAGGAAATTCTACCACCAACCCCAGGAGCAGTCAGGGGCAGGTGGGTTCATTCATCTTTCAAGATCTGAAATCAAGGAAGCTAAGTATTTCGTGACACTCCTGGACTCCAAGTAGACAGTGTGGGAGTCTTAAGTATGGTTATTTAAAGCAGCTGTATGAAGAAACCTCAGGGTACAAGTCAGTTTAAGCTGCCTGGCATGGCACAAGTATAAAGTGCACAAAGCTTCAGCTTCACCTCGTTTCCATGCTTTCAGATTCTGCTCTTTGTCTGAAAAGAGAGGCTATACTGCTTCTCCACACCCTGCGCTAACCCCAGGGCCAGGCTACATCATGGCAACTCTTGGGGCCTGGAAGGCTACAACCTTCTTTGTGTGAGTTCCAGGCCTACCTTCAGCCCAAACCACTCTTCTCACAGTGCTGAACACTGACTCACACTCTGCCCTGGCTCTGCCCACAGAAATCCCCCAGTGAGCCCTTCCCATGGTTCTTACTAAACTCTCTAAGGCCCACGTGTACCAGGACAACACAGACTAGTAGACCATCGGGTCCCCATCTGCAGTCTGGTTCTCAAGCTGCCATAACCCCTTTCCACTCTTCCAGTCCAGCCTCTCCTCTCCCACCATGCACCAATGCATACCACTCACTCGGTCCTTACCACTCCAGCCAGCCTGGGGGTTATCCACATATGCCCAATGCCCCTGGTTCTCATCTACTCCTCTCTGGAATGCTCTCTCCTGCCATGGCCACCCTGCCTTCACAGTTCTGCTCAAACTTCACCTCTCCCCACAAAACCTAGTAGCACTGCTCTAGAGCCAAAAGCATCTGAATTCATATTCAGGCTCTACCAATTACAGAAAGCGTGGCTTTGACAAATGACTTGCCCTCTCTGTCTTTTTCACACCTGTAAAATGGGGTAATGATGGTATGCACCCTCAAGACTACTGGAGATATTAAGTAGTTGAATACAAACATAGTACTTAGCTAGTATACAGGAAGGGCTCAGTAAAAGCTAGTTGTTAATATGCTGCTCACTCTCATCAAGTTCAGTTTCCTCTGAATTGCCCATGTGTTTAATAACCATCTTTGCCACAACACTTAATTATAATCTGTTTGCAAATTCCATGGCTGCCTCAGATGATTACTTCTTATCTCCACCTAGTGGTAAACTCCGTGGGCTGGCTCACTCATACCTCTGTATAAGGATCCCCGGAAGCTCTGGGTCCAGCCCTGGGTTTGTCCAATCCCCCTTCACTACACTCATACTGAGCCCTCAGGGTTAAACCACGGGGAATGTACTGGAAACTAACAACCTCTCCTCTTGTGACCTTAGCCAAATTTAATACTCAAAATCCCAGGAGAAAATCTAGTATGACTCACTGACCTTTCTCCTAGACTCAACAAGATATCCAGAGCCCATGAGCAAGTGACAGCCATAAGAAAGGATGAAGACACAGCAGCCCAACCCTCTCTTACCTCTGGGTGTCGGTCCAGGTCACTGAGAGTCAAGCCATATTGCAAGATGAGCTGACGGGCCTGTGGAAGACAAGAAAAAGCACCATAATCATTTACTCTGAGCACGTGGCAAAGATTCTCAGCATTCTTTTGGATTTCAGTGTCTGACACACAGTCCTGAACAAGGCTCCCTCCTAAATCCAACTGGGTCCACTAAGAGGTAGGAGATATAGCTCTATAAATGGCAAAACTAAGTTAATTCATCCTGGGAGCCAGAAGAAGGCAAACAGCACACAGTGAAGGCTCCCAATGCCAGGCTAAGAGTTCCTTCTCTGTGACCTGTTATTTAAGACAATGTCATGGACTCCTAAAGCTTATGGTAATAGAGTATTTAAAAACAAAACAAAAACAAAAAAACAAAACAAAACAAAAAATCTTCCTAAAATAAGAACTGAATTGATACAGAGTGATTTCCAGGCTACCATGTTGAATGAAAATAAGCAAAAGAATATATACACTCAGCAGACTGTATCAAAGGCAGGATGTCCAGAATGGCTAAATGAGCTCAGCAAATTGAGAACACCACACTGGGACAGTCCTAGGATTCACTTTATAGACATGCCTCATATTAACAGTTCAAAGGGTCTGACAAAAGGCGAGAGCAGTGGTTACCACCACCATGTGGCCCTGAGTGGGACTGACAGCTGAAATAAATATACCTTGAACCTTGGAGGTTGACAACCCAAAGCCAAGTGATAAGGATCTGTATCCATGTCATAGTCTATAATATGCAGAGGTATCAAAGGGTGGAAAACTTTCTTTCAAAGGCATGTCTTAAAAATATTTTCTGCTTAAAATGAAAAGCACCCAAGATTAAAAATCAGAAAATCTCAGCTCTAATCTCAACAAACCAGCCACATGACCCTTGGCAACTTTTCTTGTCTATAAAAAGATGGGGATGGATGAAATGAACAATGCCAATATTCAAATCCAAAACTGTAAGATTCTAAGAAAAAACTACATAGAGCCTGGAATTTGCAATATATAGGCCTTCCTAGGATCCTAATTTGAACAAACTATAAAAAATACTTTTAGGGACGTCTGGGTGGCTCAGTGGTTGAGTGTCTACCTTAGGCTTAGGTCATGGTCCCAGGGTCCTGAGATCAAGTCCCGCATCAGGCTCCCCACAGGGAGCCTGCTTGTCCCTCTGCCAGTGACTCTGCCTCCTTCTCTGTGTCTCTCATGAATAAATAAATACTACCCAAAAAAAGTACTTTTAAAGGATTAGATAATAGGAGAAATTTAAACTATGTGTTTATGTTACCAAAGATTATTGTTAAATTTTTTGGTATTACTGAGATGTTTAAAAGCCTCCCTAATTTTCAAAGAGACATAATGAAATACA
Source organism: Canis lupus baileyi (assembly GCF_048164855.1). Classification (NCBI taxonomy): domain Eukaryota; kingdom Metazoa; phylum Chordata; class Mammalia; order Carnivora; family Canidae; genus Canis; species Canis lupus. Next base: position 27,161,718 of record NC_132849.1, on the reverse strand, counting down.
TATAACGAAATTATGACTGGGATTTGCTTCAAAATAACCACAGTAGTGGAGAATAGTGTATAGATGAAAACAAAACTGGCCATGAATTGGTGATTTTTGAAACTGGGCAATAAGTACATAAAAGTTCATTATGTTGTTCTTTATCCTTTCCGAAATGTGAAATTTTCCATATAAAAAGCTAAAATAAAATGTTGACTGAAAATAGCAAATGTTTTTTAAACCACAATTTTGTTCTTATTAAAGAGAAATATATAATGAAAAGAGAAAATAAAAATGGTATTGCAGAATTACTTCTCAGTTCCTAGATTTCTCTAAAAGTAGTACTGGAGAAATCATCCTAATTCCAGACCCTGAAGCTATAAAAACAATGGGAATGTCTAGAAGGCACCTCCAAGATGATCATCCCCACTGCTTGTTATTCATGCCTTTAGATAATCCACATCCACAAAGTCCCAGGATTGGTCTGTGTGACCAATGGTACACAGAAGAGGTGATACAAGATACTTCTGAGATTAATTTATAAAGAAAGCCATGGCATATGTAAGGGTGGCATACTGTAGCAAGATCCTTCCATCCTACCCTCCCTCTTCCCTCTGACCCCTCTCTTATCTAACACATACTAGAGGAAACCAGCTGTCACATCCTAGAGACACCGACAGAGCCCTCTACCAAACAGCCTGTGAAGAACTAAGGCCTGCAACACTAATGTGACTGAGCTTGGAATGAATCCTTGAACCACAGTTGAGTCTTGAGATGACCACAGCCATGGCCAACAGCTTCACTATGATCTCAGGAGAGACTGGAAGCCAGAACCACCCAGCTAAAACACTCCAGATTCCTGACCCTTGGAAACTATGAGATAATAAATGTTTGTTGTTTTAAGCTGCTAAATTTGGGCCAATTTGTTCCATAGCAACAGATATTGAATACAGATGGTATTAGAAAACTGATACAGGGTACCTGGGTGGCTCAGTCAGTTGGGCATCCAGCTCTTAGTTTCAGCTCAGGTCATGATCTGGGACTGAGCCCCCAGTGGGGCTTCCCACTCAGCAGGGCATCTGCTTCTCCCCCTCTCTCTCTTTCTGCCCCTTCCCCAACTCGCCTGTGTGCTCTCTCAAATAAATATTTTTTTAAAAAAGAAAAATGATACAAATTGTACATAACTTAATGTGATAATCTATCACACAAATAAAACTATGTGATTGATGTTTACTATGATTTCCTATTTTATGTTCTTTAAAAACAATACTAAAACTGCACTTGGATTTATTACATAAAAACTGGATGTCAGGATTTGAAGAAAAAATCCTGTGTAAATAGATCGTTTTCATTTAACATTTCCTAAGTTCAGGGTTGCCTGGCTGGCTCAGCGGCTGAGCATCTGCCTTCGGCTCAGGGCATGATCCTGGCATCCAGGATGGGAGTCCCACATCGGGCTCCTTGCAGGCAGCCTGCTTCTCCCTCTGCCTGTGTCTCTGCCTCTCTCTGTGTGTCTCTCATGAATAAATAAATAAGTAAATCTTTAAAAAAAAAATTTCCTAAGTTCAAAGACTGCCTGCATTATGGACAATGTTACTGTTTCATGAGGATGTCTTATTTGTCCAACTAGCCTGTAATCAGAGTATGAGAGAGCACATTTTACATACTCTTGTTACCATACAGCAGTTAGTGTCATTTGAGCCAGCAGTTGGGTAAATAACCAATTGTTCTGAGTTCATTCTAGGAGTCACCTAGTACAAATCCTGTTTTAAGGAAGAAATGGATGCCCAAAGAAGTCACAGTGGTAAGTTAGGGACAGGGTGAAGACCAGAAATAGTCTCTTGCCTTCTTGTCCTGTCTAGGGACTAAAAAGGGAATTAGAAGAGAAGAAAAACAGAGGGAATAGTGAAACAGCAGGAAGCAGTGAAGACAGGCCCATTTGTAAACAGAACTGAAGTCATCTTATACAATAACATGTTATTAACGATGACAATTTTAAAAGGAGTTCTTTGACATCTTGGCATTCCTCCAGTACCTGAAATGGACTGCCTTCTCCCATTCCCCAGCCCTGCATGTCCAACTCAAATGTCATCCTCTCCAGGAAGCCCTCCCCAATTCCCTGGGCAACGCACAGGCTCTCCTTCCTCTAAAAAGCACACTAACTCCACTTTCCTACCATATATTTGTCAATAATGACACACAGAAATGGAGCATTAATTCATCCAACACACACATACAGAACGCCTAAGAGCCAGACACACACTGGATGCTAGAGGTGGTGACTAACACCTCCCATGTAGAGGAGCCTCATAGCCCTATAACAGTAAGTACAGCCTCAACGATCACTATGCCCAACTGTACTCTGCCTCCTCACCAGACCAGCAGCTACCCATTGCAGTTCCTGTCCAGAGTCTGGCACATGAAGAGCTCAGTAGATAAGCGCTGTCTATTTTGTATGGCTGGGAGGCCCTGCCCCAACTTCTGCAAGCCCTGGGATTCTCAACTTCCCAGATAATAAGCAATAACACAAGGACAGCATCTGCCCTTGCTCTAAACAGGCTGCATCTCCATCTACAACATGGAGAACCCTGTACATTGACCTCAAGACCCATCAGGGTAGGACCCTTTAACCTGCTCCCATCTGTGTCCTACAACTTTCCCTTTTCCTCAGCTTTGACTAGACTCCTTAATTTGCACAGGACCCCTGTGAGTGGTCCTGCACACACAGAGAAGTCCAAGTCACAAGTGGCATGAGCATTATCCCTCCTGTTATGGGCTGACCTATTCCCCTGGAGGGAAAAAACAAAACAAAACACAGGTTGGAGTCCTAATCACCCCCAGGAACTTCAGAATGTGAGCTTATTTGGAGATAAGGCTTCACAGATGTAATCAAGGTAAAACAAAGTCATTAGGCTGAGCCCTAATCCAATATCACTGGTGTCCCTATAAGGGGAAATCTGGATACAGACAGGTGAACACAGGGAGAACACCATGCAAACATGAAAACAAAGATCAGGATGAAGCACCTACAAGCCAAGTAATGCCAAAAACAGACAGGAAACCATCAGGAAATAGAAGAAAGGCACCCCATAGGTTGTCCCTCTTGATCTCAGACTCCTTGATTTTGGACTGCTAGCCTTCAGAATCAACAGACAATACATTTCTGTTTTTTAGGTCACACCCAGTTTGTGGTACCTTGTTATGGCAGTCCTAAGAAACCAATATGCTAACTTCAACACAACAGCCCAATTGTGGGGGTACTGACCCAACACTGGCTCAGTCAGCACAAATGCAGTCACAGGTGCTCAACTAAGATTAGCATCTGCTGGGTACCAGATACTCTGAGCTCACAAGTTACGGATCTCCTTAGGGGGCATAGAGCAGACACCCCTGTCTGCCTCTTCTAGCTCTAGAAAAGTTCAGGGAGCAATAAAGCTAATGACTAGCTTGTGCTTTTAGAAAAAAGACAGGAACCAGTGCCTTGTCACTGCAATCCCACAAATGGGCCCCCAGAAGCCTCTAGTGACTACGGACAGTGGCATGTGGCAGAGACCAGCAGTTCTGTTATTCATAAATTTCACAATAAAATCTGAGAGTCTGTATTTTCCCTTCTATCATCTAATTGAGGTGCACTGAAGGCTGATGCAAAAAATAAACACTGTTTTTGGCTCAGACCAGATCTGGCTTTTAAATACGTTTTTCTATTGTCCTCTTTCAAAAACTTTTAACTTTAAAGGAAAAATCTACCAAAAAATCCTTTAAATCCCTATAGGTTTATTTGTTTAGAAAGTAGAACATAAAAAAATTTAACTTTTTCAATCATTTCAGGAGATTGCATCTGGCAATCCTGAAAGTCTTCAACTTTTTTTTTTTTTAATTTTTTATTTATTTATGATAGTCACACAGAGAGAGAGAGAGAGGCAGAAACACAGGCAGAGGGAGAAGCAGGCTCCATGCACCGGGAGCCTGACATGGGATTCGATCCCGGGTCTCCAGGATCGCGCCCTGGGCCAAAGGCAGGCGCCAAACCGCTGCGCCACCCCGGGATCCCCATCTGGCTGAACTTAATGCAAAATAAGTTTGGGTATGAGGGGGAAAAAAACAAAACAGTAACTCTGAACAAGTGAATTTTTAAAAGCCCTGTGAATTGTGAATGATTCCACTGAATCTACTGAAACTGGCCAGCATTTTCCAGTCTAAGTACATTGTCATCACTTACCACCATAAAATATAGGTGGGTAAGGTGGATGTTATTTTTAAAACACAGAATTAAACCTCCAATTAAAGATAGCAATTTGAAAACCTCTCTTTGGCTCAGCTTTTTCCCAAAAACCTCTCTAAAACTGTAATAAAGGAAATTTTCTAAAACACAAACAAAAAGAGGAGAAAACCATACCAAACTTTTAAAAGCAGGACCACTTGTAAACAATGGTAACTAGCAAAAATGAAAAAGACAAATCCTAAGGCAGTACTGCAAGAAGCTAAGAAACAACCAAACAAATATCACAGAAACTCCCAAAAGGTTCAGGGCTGCATGGTACTGCAACCTTCAGGAAGCAGACAGTGGGAGTAAAAGAGGGAATACTGGCTCAAAGAGTATGAAGAACCTGCTGTATCTCTCTCCACTACTCCCAAAGCAGTATGTTTATTCTCTGGAGAAGGTCAAAGAGCAGGACTCAAGACTGGCTACAGGCATAGCTGAAGACAAGATTACTCTATCAGCAAGCTCTTACTGCACAGCAGCTACCCCAAAACTCAGAGGCTTAAAAGAGTGAATATTGAACAGGCATTTCCCCAAAGATATCCAGACAGCTAAGAGACACAAGAAAAGATGTTTAACATCACTCATCATCAAAGATATTGCAAAATATTGTAGATTCTTCTTTCCCAACTATCACAGGTACTTCACTAAAAACTCAAAGCAAGATTATATCCAGAAAAATGGCAGATGTCTTCTAGCCCTTTTCACCTACTTGGATCCCAGAACACAGGCAGCCAGGCATACTCCTCCAAAGGGGTGCTGACCAGACTTCTCTCAGAAACTGAGCAGCCAGAAGACAAATAATCTGACATCAGGAGTTCCCCAACATGAGGGCCTAGCAGATGAGTCTGAAACAAAGACCACTTTCATCCTATGAGCTAATTTCTAATCAGCTTCTTAGTCTACCAGTCTTCAAAATGAGCAAATAGCTAAAGAAGGCCAGAATAAGAAATGACCAAGGCAACCGAACAACATTTTGACTGTGTTTCGTTGGTTTGTCAAAGCTCTGAATTATATGCAAAAAAGAGTAAATTATGAATTATATGCAAAAAAGAGTATATAAATTATAATTCCAACAAACTTAAAAAAAAAACCTTTGAGAAAACAGATATTTAAGAAGAAAATCTTACAACAAAAACAAAATCACCATTAATAACTTCATGGAGATAAGGGAAAGCTGAACTCATTAAACAATTTTTTTAAAAAAACCTCAGACAATAAAAGTAGATTTTATTTGAAATTAAACGTAAGAGTAAAATAAGCTCCATAGAAGGCTTAGAAAAGACAAAGCTAAAAGATAATAGGACGTAATAGGCCACAAGCACCAAGGATACACAACAAGCATCCTAGAAAGACCAGAAAAAAACAGAAGCAAGAAAATTAAAGCAATAATGGAAAAAAACTCACCCAAATCAAAGAGTGTGAATCTGCAGAATGAAATGTCCCAGCAAGTGCTTAGCAGAGTGGATAAAAAACAAACCCACAGTAAGACACAGTATGGTGAAATTTCAGAATACTGGACATGAAGAAAAGATAATATAAGAGTATACAGGTGCAGAGAGAGGAAAAAAAAATAGGTTTCAGGGGCACATGGGTAGCACAGTGGGTTAAGTAGTGCACTTGATCTCAGGTCTTGACCTCAGCATTGAGTTCAATCCCCACACTGGGGCTTTAAAAACAAATAAATAAAATTTTAAAAAATGGTTTCACACAAAGAACCAAGAATAGAATGTCATCAAGCTCCTCAACAGCAAAGTGAAAATCAGAAGATAACAGAAACAATAAAGATATGCCTTTAAAATTCCTCAGAAATGACTTTACATGTAATTCTCTAAGTCATAAAACCAACTTCAAGAAAGAGTAGAATAAAGACATTTTCAGACTTCCAAATGCCCACAATTTGCATACCACACACCTGGATAGCTACCTGAAGGATGTGCTTCAACAAAACTGAAGGAAACAAAGCAAAAGGTTAGGGAGGGGTGAGTGAGGAAAAACAGGACCAAGAGACAGGACAATCCAAAAAAGAAGAGAAAGACAGTTCCTGATTGCAAAGGGGGACTCCAAGACAACAGCCAAGTGCAACTGCCACAGCATTCCCAATCCCAATGACCCAGAGGCTTGGCCAAAATGAAATGGGTGCAGTGGAATACCCAGAAAGAAGTATCTGAAAGAAGTGAGAGTTTCCCATCTGGGTAAGAGAGTCTGGGGTGGAATTAGTAAGGAGTGTATAGACAACCAAGCAAGTAAAAAAAAACAAAAAAAAAAAAACAAAAAAAACACAAAAACAAAGGCAACACTTACTTTCAGGAAAACGAAATTAATGGGCAGGTAAGAAGGAGTAATCACAGTATACTACATGGCTCGGCCATAGTCTGCTGATCACAATTCTGCACACACTGAGTAACGCCTCAACAAAAGGTGACTATACTGGAATGTTGGGAGAGAGGGCCGTGTGTGAACTGGGAAAGCAAGGATGTAAAAATTAAGCAAACACCCATCTTCCATTCATTCATCCATTCAGTAGAGAATTATCCCACCAAGTTGAAAAAGAATTTTTTAAGTAGCAAGAAAAGCATGCAGTTTCCAGATATTGGAGCAAATGTCCAACCAGCAAAGAGTTTTAAAACTCTCCATACACTATACTGTGTCTAACACACAGAATACACTGAAATATTGCATCCAAAGCCACACTTCTGAAGAGCAATCCTCAGTAAATCAGCTGCTTTCCTGCTCCTGGCTCTCACCTAAAACAACTCTGGTGCACAACCCAAAGCCACACCTCCATGTCCTCAGGGACCCAGGAGATTCAGCAGCAAGTGCCAAGATGCAGAATGGAAAGCAAGACCTACCTGGAAGGAGGTGGGAATGCAGACAAGGTTCAGATTCTCTTGTTTCACTCTTTCAGCTGTAGAGACAAAAGACTTGTTGGTGGCTTTTCACTCTCCTCACTTTACGTTTCTTGTCACATGCACATTTGCTCAATCCAAGAGAAAAGGAAAGGTTTATCCCCCACTGACAGCTGCTTTTTTTTTTTTTTTTTTTGACAGCTGCCTTTTATTCTGGGTCCCCAGCCTTGGTGAAAATGCTGGCAAACAAACATGGAGTACACAGGACAGGGACACTAGATAGCTCAGGCATAAATACTAACTGCAACAAGAGCAGTGTCATGTTTGCTACTATAACATGCCTGGCAATGTTCAAAGACCTTTGTACATGTAAACTCTTAATCTTAACAACCCAAAGGTAAGTTGCTATTATTATACCCATTTTACAGATGAGGAAACTGAGACACAAATTCCAGTCACCAGGTAGTTACATGGCTAATAGGTGGCAGAGCTGAGCTATGATCCCCCAGTCTAGCTCCAGTCTTAACTATTTCCTTATAATGCCTTTCACAGAAAAAGAGTACTTTACTTTTACATTTAGTAAAAAATATAATCATGTGTAGGCCCCAAAGGGTGGTTAAACAAGGTTTACTTATTCATTTTGGGTTTGTACTTTGCTGGGGGGGGGGGGGGGTTGTCTTAAGGAAATAACTATCTTATTAAAATGTTAAGTCTTTTTAATCATTAGGTCTGCATCATGGGAGGTTCAGAAGGCACTACTATGAGACCCACAGTAATCCCTGTGCCCTAAAATCCTCCACACCCTCACTGCTAAGGGAGAAGGGTATGCAACACTAAAGCCCAGGTTAAGCCAGTGAGAAGAATTCCAGAAGCCCTCACGCCAGCACCATAAACACTCTTTTAAAGACACAGTGTTCCTGGACTTTGTCTCCTGAGCACTGCCCCTTGGCACCTAGAAGCAATCAGCAGTCAGGCAAGCCTCTCCTCTGAGCTCTGTTTTAACAAACAAAGCAGGGTAGTAAAACCTGTTGAGCAGCCATAGGGACTGATAATTCCTGAACCTTTCCTAAGCTCAGAGACACCCTAATCAGAACGGAAGTCAGCACCTGCAAGAACCAGCCACCAACTTCAGATGCCTCAAATCCACACCAGGGTCACGGACAGGGCAAGCCTGCTCTGAGCTCAATCTGTCTATCTGAGATGACCTGAGGAACCCAAAGGCTTTAGAAAGCTTGCCTCAGGGACCCCAGGGTCCCACATAGGACCACTGATGAGAATTAAAATACTGTTGAGACCTCATCTTAAATCAGCTCCCACCCTCCAAATGAGCAGAGTACAAAAAGTCAGGCATCCCCTAATGTTGGTTGAAGAAGCCAAAAATACCCCTCAGAGATGAGCAGAGTTGGGCAGGTGCCAAATCTGTGCCCCATCTCCTCCCCCTCCTCTCCATCCCCACTCCCACCACCCCACACAAAACATCCAGTGGACTGACCAAGGGCATACCTATTCGCTGCACAGCATGAACAATTGTAGAGCCACTTCCAATTCCTAGTACTTGGTTATTCTGCCAAAAAAAAGAGAGAGAGAGAGAAACCCAAAACTCATTAATACTGTATTTTACTCCCTCTTTAGCCCCCTTTCTGGATCAATTCACCAACATCAGTACAAAGTAGGTACTATGCCCGTTTTACAGAAACATAAGCACTGAACAGACCACTTCAGAGCTGTCCTTTATCCTAGTGCCCAAGGTGATTTATCAGCAGCACACTCCTCCCTTTATGTCTGACCCTAGTATCACCATTTCCTCCTGTTAAAAAGATAAACTGAAGCACATTAAAAATTTTAAGTTTATTTGAGCAAATTGGGCAGTATCCAATCTAGCAGACAGAAAGGAGCTCTAAGGAACTATACAAAATGAAAAAACTTTTATAGCCAGAGGAAGTATGAACAAGGAAGTCATAGCAGGCAGAAAAGCAGACTGGTTATTGCCATGTTACTTTTCTTCAGGGGATGGCAGGGGCCTCTCAGGCAGATTACCTAACTAATGCTGATCAGACAATTTCTGACTAATTTAACATTCCATTTCTGGGAGAGTTGAAACAGTAATTAAGTCTCCTCTTTAGTGACATGAGCTTAGCACAAGTGACTCAATTTGGAGCCTGCTGTCCTGTTTATAACAAAAGAAAATCTCACTATGATAGGTTTCCCCTTGCCAAATGAGTGTTTAATCAGCTGCTGGAACTCTAAGAAATTTGACATGAAATATTTCAGCATGCTGAACTTCCCGAAGTTGCTTATTCAAAGTGAGGTTGTGTAGGCGGGTAACTGATATTGCTAAATTATTAAAAAAAAAAAAAAAAAATCATGAAACTGTTACAATCTGTTCACAGGGAAAACCCAAGAACCATAAATTCATATGCAGTGAGGAAATGTTCAAATGAATTTACAAGATCTTTGGAGTAATCTGTTGAATCTCATAAAACAATTAATTTGCATTTCAATTGACAGAAACTATTTGCATTAAGAGTGTTCTACAAATTCAAGTCTCTCTCTAGGATTGTAAATAGACTACTGGAGGCTAAGGTACACAAAACACCTTCAGGAAGCAGCACTCCAATGAAAGGATATCCAAGAATCTCTTTTCTTCATTTCCAAGTCTTAAATGTTTCCTTCTAGGGCCGAATACTTCTTTAAAGTGGGGAGGCACACCTGAGTGGCTCAGTGGGTTAAGCATCAGACTCAGCTCAGGTCATGATCTCAGGGTCCTGCTCAACGGGAGTCTGCTTCTCCCCCACCCATCCCCATCATGCAGATGCACACTCTCTCTCAAATAAATAAATAAATAAATAAATAAATAAATAAATAAATAAGTAAATCTTGGGACACCTGGGTGCGGTGCCTCGGCACTTGAGTGTCTGCCTTTGGCTCAGGGCATGATCCTGGAGTCTGGGATCGAGTCCACATTGGGCTCCCTGAGATGAGCCTGCTTCTCCCTCTGCCTATGTCTGACTCTCTCTGTGTGTCTCTCATGAATAAAGAAATAAATCTTTAAAATAAATAAATAGATAGATCGATACATAGATAATAAATAAATAAATAATCTTTAAAGTGGGGATAACTGGTCCTGAGGTCACAAGGGGTTGTGGTAAGATCTGACTCATATTAACTCATATTAACATTTATAAATCTTCTTGGTAGGTGCTGAATTAAATAGTAGCTGCTGCTTTGGTTTTTAGCTCTTTTGCCTTAGACTGGCAGGCAGGAAGTTGCTTAGGAACTGAGTGAGCTCCACATTAGTTCCTAATTGTACTACCCTGACACTTTTGCTGTTTGTGGTCTGACTTTGGCGGTTCCTAGTCTGTTCTTAGGGACTTTCCCCCTTTCTTAAAATGGCAGGCTCAGTAGTGTGATGCCTGCTTCTTGACCTTTGTACTCATAAATACTCCCTTACACATTTCCCTACTGCAGATAAAGACTATTTCTCATAATCCTAACTAAGCCTCACCCTCTTCCCATATTCTGAGGCAGGCTTTTGCAAAATGGGGACCTTCTGACATCAACTGGTCAGATGCTAATGTGGTCTGGTATTTCAAACCCTCTGCCATTCCCCTGAGACAGGGAAAGTGAAGAGACTCCACGAAAAAAAAAAAACTGCTTTTTTTCATGATTCTATTCTTGCTAGGACCTGCACCACCACCCTAAACATACCTTATGGTACAGATAACATATCTCGTAAAGTCAAGGAGTTAATGATATCTTTAGAGTCTTCCAGAACAACAGATAACATCTAAGGAGTGACTGGGCGGGGTCATCACAAAGGGTTTTCCAAGACCACAGACTCCAGACAAGGCCCTGGCTCCAGGGCATAAGTGACTTATAAAGGACACCTGAGCACTCAACCTTGTTTTGACCAGTTCCTGGACGCCTGAGAGGCACATACACTGAGGCCACTGCCCTCAATTAAAAACCCCAGCCTCCAAGAAAAGACAAGACTTTCTCCTTTCCTTACTGAATCTCCAGACACTCGTCTGCCATACTCTATCACTCATGGTATTCAAACTCTGCTTTTACTTCCTACCAGCTCAAATTTGGCTTTGATCCTGTGTGAAGCCAAGGACCCTCTTGGCTGGTCCTATGGTACCCCCTCTGGTTCCCTGGAGCTGGCCAGACTGCACCGCCCTAAAGAAAAGGTAACTTAAAAAAAATTTTTTAATTTAAATTCAATTTGCCAACATATTTGATTTGCCATCAAATGCCCATCACTCCCCTCCCCCTTTGTTTCCCAGAGTTTTGGGTTTCTCATGGTTTGTCTTCTAATTGAAAAGGTAACTTTAAATGTTACTTCAGGCTCTCCACCTTCTGCTGATTTCAGGGAGGCTCTAGATGGTGGGCTTGATGTCCCCGAGGCTTCCCTGTGATACCACCAGCCTGACAGTGCCTGTGGTCAGTCCCTTGTCTTCTAGATATTAAACTTATGTGAAAAGTCATTGAAGCTAGAAAACTCTGCTTTTCACTCTTAAGGTGTACCTAGGCTCTGTGTTTTTTGTGGGGCTCTTCCTTTCTGACTGCCCCTGGGGTTGGCCAGTACTCACCTACAGACCATTTTTGTAAAGCCAGCTTAAACTGCACACTGTAAGTAAGGCAAATCTTTTGCCTGATACAAAACAGGAAGTGTTAAAAAAAAACAAAACAAAAAGTCCCAACATGGAGTCACTTAGGCTAAGCCCCAGGTCACCAAACCAAGACATGACTTAATTAGATTTTTGGCTGCTCACAAAATGAAATCTTAAGCCATTAAGACTTGTCCAATCAGCACTAGCTAGGTTATCTGCCTGAGAGACCCCTGCCGTCCCCTATAAAGAAAGTGACCTTGTAATAACCAACCTGCTTTCATGCCTAGTACAACTTCTTAGTGCCTGCCCCTTCTGGCTATAAGTCTTTCATTTTGTACAGCTCCTTGGCACTCCACTCTGGGCTAGGTTGGATGCTGCCTGATTCATGAATCACTGAATAAAACCAATAGATCTTTAAAATTTACTCAGTGGAATTTTGTTTTTTAATATTTTGTAGGAGGAAGAAAAGTCCTGGAGGCAACTCGGGCCAAACCCAGAGCTACAGCCAACACCCCTCACTTCCCAGAGGACAAAGGCCACAGGGTATCCAATGCCAGCCCCTGGGCCCATACCTTCTATGGTCCTTCTCAAAGACTACATCTCAAACTATGAAAGATTAGAAAAAACGACCAAATGTGGAGGGAGCTACAAAAAATAAATCAAATGCTAATATTCCAGCAACTGAAGCACTTCTAACTGGGCCTCCCCTACCTACAGGGGTCTTCACCCATCAGCCTCTGTTTGAAAGCTGATGGAAATCACTTTGACTAGCTCATAGTTCCCTAGTCAACAAAAATACCAAGGAGCCTCAGAGCAGAACTTGTTCTAGGTCAGAATTCCATCTTCAGTGATGCTCTCAAGAAGGCAATGAATGCATCTAGTCATCATTTAGCTACCTGGGCAGACCTCCACAGCAAGGCCTTCCAGACAAGTGAATGATATGTCAAAATGTTCAAAACAGCTGAATATCTGAATATGTAAACATCTTCAAGTAATGAGAAAATTACTTAATTTACCATTGCCTACGTAGGCTCGACCTGACTCTCACACCTGACCTGAAGCCCATAGCTCTAGCTCTATAGTAATCCAACTGCCAGAATCCTCTTTATCAACACTCATGTCACTCACAAACTCCCAGCAGGCAGGAAGCACACAGATGAACTTTGGTGAGTCAGACAGGCTCAATGTGAGGCTCTTTCCTTGGCTTCTGGAGGAGGCCAGGAAATTGCAGGGACCTGCCAGGCCCAAAGCTCTTCACCCATAAGGGCCTCCTACCTTGGAGTCAAATGACTGGCCCAGGAATCAGTGTCCTCGCCAAAACAAAACAGAGACAGCCAAAGGCTGCCTGTGAGGTGGCCCAATAGTAGACAGCTGCCAAACAAGCTCTGCTGGAGAAGCAGGCCCCTTCTGATGGGTAATACTAAATCACATGTCATACATGCAACACTGGAACTTCACTCACTGTGTTGAGGTTCACTTGGAAATACTACTTCTGCTGATCAACTGGAGTCACTAGTCACCAACCTCTTCAAGCTAAGCCAGTCAAAAAACAAAGCCAGGGACGCCTGGGTGGCTCAGTGGTTGGGCGCCTGCCTTCCGCACAGGTCACGATCCCAGGATCAGGGATTGAGTCCCTCCCTCATCAGGCTCCCTGCAGGGAGCCTGCTTCTCCCTCTGCCTGAGTCTCTGCCTCTCTCTGTCTGTGTCTCTCAGTAATAAATAAATAAATCTTTTAAAAAAGAAAAAAACAAAGCCAGGCTCCAAAGAGAACAAAGGGAGCTACAGACCTTCAGGAGAACATGGCCCTGCCTGGTAACCCATCCTGGGTGGCTATACTCCCAGAGATAGGCAGATCTGAGTTCAGAGCGGCTACCCAAAGGATTTAGCTTTTGTAAATCACCAAATTTTCCATCCGTCCAGATGTAGAAGTGGTCACCACAATGGAACACCAATGGGCGAGGGAACTGGAAACCCTACAGTCCAGAGAGTCTAAGCAAAGGGCCACCAATAACCCCATATTTGTGTCCACATTCCACACAACTCAACAAACATTTACCAGGCGGCCCCCTTGTGACCAACACTGGGTGAGGATAAGGTTAACCATCCACTAAGAGCTTACTGTTTAGGGGAACAGGAGAGATAAACATACAGATGACTAGTACCTAAGAAACCATTAAACTTCTAAGAGGTATAAAGGGCTACAAAATCAAAGACATCTTCCCCAACTTAGGAAGCTAAGGAAAAACTAAAAGGAGGAAAGAGTCTTTGAATCAAATCCTAAAGGACACATATGATTTTAACCAGCAGGGTCAGAGGACAAGAAAGAGCATTCTAAGTAGAGTTTAGTGATATTAAAACGCACGCTATATGCCAGTATATATTTTCCAATGTTCTGGTGCATGGAGGAAAAAGGATTATAGAAAGAAACAAGACTGGGCTTCAAGAGAAAAATCACAGTCTGTCATCTGTGTGTCCTCTCTATCTGATTCAGTACCTGGCTCATAACAGATACTTTAGTTATGCTATGCCAATATTAGGATGAGACCACCTGAGGGCCACTATGACAAGAGCAGATGAGCGCTTCAGAAGATAACAGTGCATCATGTGGGAGGTTGGCAGAGGCGACAGGATAAAGGCAACTGTAATCTTCTGGCCAAGGGAGAGTCTCAACTAGGAAAGGTGATAGGTCAAAGGGAAGGGTCAGCTCTAACAACATGCCAAAAGTAGAACCAATGGGACTCCACACTTGACCATCTCAATAAACTTATACAAGAGAGTAAACAATTTCAAGACACAAAGTACTAGAGGAAAACATGGCTTAGATGGAGCAAAAGACACGCCCCCTCCCCCCCCAAAAAAAGGGCATCCAGCTAAGGCACATGACTATGATAATTAGGTACATGACTACGTTTAATTCATATATAGATCTGAATTAATTATTCTGTTTACAAAGTATCCAGGCCCTGATTTTCTTTCTCTCTGCAGCCACATTTCTGGCCACCACACCAATTTCCTGACATTAGGCCCTCAAATACCTGATAGGCCCTGACATTAGGCCCTCAAATACCTGATAAATGGATGAAATGAATACATCAACATTTAAGAGCAGAAAATAGAAAATTCAGGTAATGTTAGCATCTCAGGAAGAAGTTTGGTAGGGAAAGTAGGTGCAACTGAGATTGGAGTGAGGTGCCTCCAAAAGGCTAAAGAAGATCTCTCCGTGATCGCCTGGTAATTTCACAGAATAATGTGGCTGGAATCCAGTGTTTTGTAGCTCTAGCCTGAGGTGGGGGTTTGCAGATTTTTATGTAAGCAAAATACATTATAAAGAGAAAGTCACCAAGACTTTCAACACCAAATATTAATGTAACCAGGTTAATAGGGATACTAAGATATGAGACTTCTCTAGCTGTACAGATTTCATTCACCCATCTATTAATCATTCCCTTTATACAGACATTTTAAAAATTTCAGGTTACTGTCCCAATTTTATAGCAGAGACACTGAATCCTAATAGTAGAGCCAGACTACACATTCTGCATTGTCTCTGCGAATTCCCATAGAAAACTCCACTACTAACCAGACTTGGAACAAACTACACCAAAAACAGAGCAGCTAGGGAACTGGTGGAAGGGTACTGGAACAGCAGTCACTCCGTTTGGGTTCCGGAGGATCCTCTGCCATTCCTTCTACAGCACATGCTGACCCACAGGTTGTCACACTGGGTCCCTCCCACTTGGTCATGCTACGGAAGATCAAACATCATCTATGCGAAGTAACTCTGTACACCGAAGCATTAACAAATGTAAAGAACTATCATGAGAGGAGAAAGGGAATCTGAAACCACTTTCTAAGAAACAGAAGAGACAAAAGGCCAGCAAAGCCAAGGAAACTCCACCAAAGGGCAGAGATACTCCACTTGGCTCCACGGAAGTACCATAATTAAGACAATTAACTTGACAGATGACAATAAATCCACTCAGGTTAAGAGACTCCACTGAATAGCACCACACCCAACACGACCTCGCGGGTAACAGCTAAACTTTGTGCCCTAACCTTAAAGAATAGTTTTTTTTTTTTTTTTCTCCAGAATTCATGGGTCCACCCAGCCTGTCAAAGGCAGGAGGTTTAAAGCCCAGGTCTCCCCTCTTTGGCTGTCTCCTTCACTGGCGAGCACACTCAGGACCGGGCGGGCGACAAGCTCAAGATAAACCTCCTTGTTGTGAAATTTCAAAGCGATTTTCAAACCAGCTCTCCACCGGCTTCCCTGCGTAGTAAAGAGAAGTGAGGCTCTCTTGGCAGCCCCAGAACTCACCATTTTCCATTTGTTAGTAAAGAAGCCCCACGGCAAATCCCCTCCAGCGCCACTCCAAGCACATCAGGCACCACCAGACGCCACTTTGCAAAGTGTTACCCGGCCGGATAAGGAGTCCTTTAGAAAGCTCAACTTTTGGGGAGACTCGCCCGCCCCCCATCGATCTCACATCTAAAAGACTTTTAAGAAGCAAGGAGAAGGGGAGCCCTAAACCCGGGTGCAGGGAACACCCTCTCCCCTCTCACGCAGCCCTCGCCCTGGCTCCAGCAGCAGCCGGAGCGCGCAACACGAGCCCATCGCGCCGAGCGCGGAAGCCCCACGCCGGGAGCCGCTCACCCTCACGTGGTTCTCCACCGCCGCGCGCCCCGCCAGCTTCTTGGCCTCCTCGGCCTTGGACATCGTAGAGGGGGCCGGGCAGGCGCTGCTGGCGTCTCCGCCGTAGGTTCCTGTGTTGACGATGCCCGCACGGGTCCCGGACTGCGCGCGCCCAGGAGGCTGCACGTGCGAACCCAGGACGGCCCAGCTGTTCCCGCCTCCGCCAGAGGCCGCACCCCCGGCCCGCCCGGGCAGCGGGGCCAGGACCCGCCCGTAGAGGGTGCTGAAGGGCCCGGGGCGCTGCATCCCGACGCCTAGCTCCAGCCTCCGCCGCGGTCCCGCCCCCGGCTCGTCCGGAAGTCGGGTGACTGACGCACACGGCCCGCGCCAGCTACTGCTGGGGTCCTTGCTGGGAAGTGTAGTTCTATGGCTTCGGCAGTCCAGACCCACGCACCAGCCTGGACTACCAGTCCCACAATGCTGAGCGACCGGGACGCAAATAGCCCCCGACGGGCCTGGGCGCGCTGGGGCCGAGATCGGAATCTAGTTGTGACCCTTAGCAGAGCTGTGTTTACGCTGCCCTTGCGTGGGTCCCGGGGATATTCGTCCGCCCTCGCAACCGAGAAGGGAATGGGAGCTGATCTTGTCGTTTTTCTTACCAGTAAGAAAGTGGCCGTGGACAAGTCCTGAGGCCAGTCGCTGTTCTGGTAGACGTCGCCCCCTTTTGAGAGTGACTTTTCTAGACACTCCCCAGCGAAACGCACATGCGGTTTGGCAGGCTTGTTATTGGACAGGGAACAACTCAGGTTCAGCTGCCCCCTGCTGGAAAATCAACATTCGAGAGACAAGTGATGGGGACGGGGGGGGGCGGGGGGGGGGGGCGAGAAAGGTTGCTTTACTCAGAAAGCCAGCAACCTGGGAGGGTGATAGACTACGGTCTCAAAGATGGTCCTCCCCGATCAGGCGAAGCCGGAGTGTTTTAAAGTGGAAGACATTAAAAGAGGGAGGGGGGCTATGTGCAGAGAAGCGGGTGCCCCGGAAGCTAGTCATATGTGGACATAACCCTAGAAGGACTTGCTGGCGTCAGTGGTAGTGTTTTCGAATGTAGACAGGCCTTATCTTCTGGGCCTTCATTCCTCAAGGCCAGTGGTCTGCAAATCTCAAGGAAAAGAAGGTGGTTTTGCTATAGATCAAGGGACTTTGGTCAGCAAGCAAGGAGCGCATAAGCATGAAACAAGTTAACCCTAGATGATGGGAGTGCTGTTACATGCTGAAATCTTATCATCAGAACTGAAGCCCCAGGACTACAAGTTTAGAACTGCGAGCCTTAGAGGTGGTTCTACATCAGACAGTTTGGGATGGCTTACTATCCCACGATGGAGTCTGGACCCATACATACATACAAGTATGCCTGCAGAGCCCTGGCAATCCTTGCTGACTAATGAACGGTTTCAGAACAGGCGTCCCCAAAATGTGCCAATTTGTCATGTGGCCTATGATAAGCTGAAAGCAATCCAGACCCTGAGGACTCAAGAGAAACTTTTGTTCCTCCTTCGACTGCCTAGAGGTATCTAAATTGAGTGTCTTTCTTAGATTGAGACTCATTACCAATGAAAAATTTTATCTGACATCTGTATAGCAGAGGGAACATCTAATTACCCAACATCTGCTCTCTGCCCCCTTATTGCCTGTGCATTGCCCTTCTCCCCTTTGAAGCCCAAAGCACTTATCCTATTCCTTAGCTCAGGATGGAGATAAATATATATATATATATATATATATTTATATATATATATATATATATTTATATATATATATAGAGAGAGAGAGAGAGAGAGACACTATATATAGTCTCAGTGTACACCAAGAATTTGTCTCTGTGAAACCTTGAGCAACATCAGTCTGATTTACCAGGTACCTAGCCCCCAAAGAAGGGATAGGTTTGTATCTCACTTCAAGAAGGAGGCAAGAAATGAAGAAAATAACCTGTTCTGCTACCTCAGTATATAAATGAGTTCTCCAGAAAAAACAGAGGGCCCCTTTCTAAAATGGACTGTACCTTTTAGCCAGAGACCATCACAGCTGGCTTCCTCACCTCATTCAGGTCTCTGCTCTGTGCTCTTCCCTTTATGCTTAATAAAGTACCCCTGCCCCAATTCTCAGCCGCCAAGTCCCCACCTCATGCCCATCATATCGTCCCATTCTGCTTGAACATCATCATGTTAAGTAATCTGCTTATTTATTGCCTGTATTTCCCCGTTCTAGAATAGAAACAAAACTTGCCTCTCTTGTTCACTAATGTGTGCCTGAATTCACAGAATGAATGAATACGGGTACCAGCCCGGTTTGGCTCCTCCTTCTCCTCATTCTCCAACTCCCCACCCTCATCTCCACTCCACCTCAGGCATGGTACAGAATAATTTCCCTCTTTATTAGCTTACAAGCAGTTTAGGAGTTTAAGAAATAGTTTTACTAAGATCAATGATAAAACAATAGACCAACATAATTCCATCTCACGTGTTTTTCCTGTAACTCTGGGGCTGTTGGCAAGTATGAAGCACACCACAGACATTGGACACTCTACAAAGCATTCCTGATGTTTTTTACACTAACTGTTTCCTTGCTGAGATCCCTGGCTCAAGGCAGCCAGAGCTTAGAGGGGATGGACTTCTGGTAGAGGCTGCTGGGCCTGGTGTCGCCATGCATGGGCAGAGTGCAAGGAGGAGAGGAACAAACATGAGGTCAACTACATTTGCCACCTCTCCCCCCAAACTAGAAAAGCAGGATACATTTTGAACACCATTTAAGTGGCCTGACATAAAGTTCTACTAATGAGAAAAGAAGGTGCAGGAAACAAGCATTGTTTTCATTATCACAGGGAGGATAAAAACAAAAGTTGCTAACTTTCTCAGCATGTTTTTCTTAGGTTGGTTAAGTCCAGGCTCTCCCAGGGTTCAATTTTCTTTCTAAATTATAATCTAAATATTTATTGGGTTTGTGACTCAGACATTTTGATTATAATATTATAATACACTTTATTTTTTAAAGCAGTTTTACATTCATAGCAAAATTGAGCAGAAGGTACAGAGATTTCATGTATACTCCCTACTCCCACACATGCATAGCTTCCCCCATTATCAAACATCCCCCACCAGAGTGATACATTTATTACAGTCGATGAACCTAACATTTACTTATCACCCAGAGTCCACAGTTTGTATTATACATCGCCCTTGGTGTTGGACATTCTATGGATTTCAACAAATGTATAATAACATGTATCCACCACTGAAGTATCATACAGAGTAGTTTCACTGCCCTAAAAATCCTCTCTGCTCTGCCTGTTCATCCTTTCCTCCCCCTTAATCCCTGGAAACCACTGATCTTTTTACTGTCTCTATAGTTGTGCCTTTTTCAGAATATCAGATAGTTGGAATCATACACTATGTAGCCTTTTCAGATTGGCTTCTTTCACTTAATAGTATGCATTTAAGTTTCCTCCATGTCTTTCCATGATTTGATAGGTCACTACTTTTTAACAGTGAATAATATTCCATTGTCTGGATGTACCCCAGTTTATTTATCCATTTGCTCCCAGGACATCTTATTTGCTTCCAGTTTTTGACAATTATGAATAAAGCTGCCATAAACAGTGTGCGGGTTTTTGTGTGGATATATTTTCAGCTCCTTTGGGTACACCAATGAGTATAATTACTGGATCATATGGTAAGAGGAGATTTCGTTTTGTAAGAAACTGCCAAACTGTCTTCCAAAGTGGCTGTACCATTTTGCATTCCCATCAACATTGAAAGATAATTTCTTGTTACTCCATATCCTTGCCTGTATTTGGTATTGTCAGTGTTCTGGATTTAGACCCTTCTAATTGGTGTATAATGGTATCTCATGGGCAGCCTGGGTGGCTCAGCGGTTCAGCGCAGCCTTCAGCCCAGGGCCTGATCCTGGAGACCCAGGATCAAGTCCCATGTCGGGCTCCCTGCATGGAACCTGCTTCTCCCTCTGCCTGTGTCTCTGCCTCTCTCTCTCTCTCTCTCTCCTGAATAAATAAATAAAGTCTTTAAAAATAAAAATAAAAATAAAAAAATGGGGGCAGCCCCGGTGGCGCAGCGGTTTGGCCCCGCCTGCAGCCTGGGGTGTGATCCTGGAGACCCGGGGGGATTGAGTCCCACATTGGGCTCCCTGCATGGAGCCTGCTTCTCCCTCTGTCTGTGTCTCTGCCTCTCTCTCTCTCTGTGTCTATGAATAAACAAATAAAATCTTTAAAAAAAATAAAATAATAAAAACATAAAAAATAAATGGTATCTCATGGTTGTTTTAATTTGCATTTCCCTATTGACATATGACGACATGTCTTTTATAGCAATATCTTTTCATATGCTTATTTGCCATCTGCAGATCTTTAGTGAGGTATCTGTTAAGGTACTTGGCCAATTTCTAAATCAGATTGCTTATGTTCTTATTGTTGAATTTTATGAGTTCTTTATATTTTTATACAACAGTTTTTTATCTGATATGTCTTTTGCATATATGTTTTTGCAGTCTGTGGCTTGTCTCCTATTTCTCTTGACAATGTCTTTCACAGAGCAGAACATTTTAATTTTAATGAAATCCAGCTTATCAATTTTTTCTTTCATGGATCATGCTCTTGATGCTGCATTTAAAGAATCATTGCCAAAGCCACAGGCCTCTAAATTTTCTTTTGTTATCTCCTAGTTTTATACTTTTGCATTTTACATTTAAGTATATGGCCCATTTTGAGTTAAATTTTGTGAAGGGTATAAGTTCTGTGTCTAGATTAATTTTTGCATTTTCCAGAACCATCTGTAACAACTTCCCTTATAGCTCAGGTCCCAAGAAATCTCTGTGTACTCTCCTGGTTAACAGGAGAACTTTCAGCTATTGGACAACAAAAGCTATGATCAGTCTTCTCAAAAGCTCAAACCTTTCACTCTTCAGTAATGGAACATAGCTGGTAGATTTAAACAAGCATTTCCTATTTTTGTGCATTTCCTATTATTGCTAGTATGTTGAAGTTGTCCTCTTATATATTCACCTTGGACCAAAAATATAAGTAGTGCTGCACCTTACATAGTTTATTAATGCCTTTTATTTTTATCCCAAAAGCCTTTGAAATAAATACACTTATCCCAAAGTCACACTATCCAGAAAGGAGAGAAGTCACCACCTGTTCTTTGAAATTATGCTCAACTGCCTAGACTGGATCATGCAATATGCACCAAATAAAACAGCTACCAGCAATGTAAGGTGGCCCAAATTCGCTAGGACCCTACAAAATTTAACACAAATGTTTTCCCATTATCAATGTTCCCCTCTCCTTAAAGAAATCTCCCCTCCTTTGTTCCCACAGAGAACATACCTTTTCTCTCCCTTTTTCTTCTCAATCTATTCAGCCTAAACGGAAAGTGTCAATTCGGTTGTTTCATATATTCATTCAACAAATATTTATGGAGCATTTACTACTACTGGGTGCTGCTTAGACACCAGGAATATAGCAATGGGCTACACAGACAAATACCTATTGTTCTGAAGCTTCATGGAAGTCCAGGGTCCTGCCTCCATTACTGAAACCAGAGCGTCTTCCAATTGAAGTGCTCTCATTCCCTTAGCTCCTCAAAGACAGGTGATGCTATTAACAGAGAATTCTTTAAAATAATAAAATAAAATAATTTTAAAAGGTAAAGTAGCTTAAAATGGGTTAAAAACGAATGCATTGTTTGTTGTCAGGAAGGAAAAAATTGGTGAGGTATTACAACCAGTTTAAAGGAAAAGTAAAAAAAAAAAAATCACAAACTTATATGGAGTTGGGATATTTAACTGAACATGCCAGTGGGGGCAAAGCAAATATACTCCACAATGGGACAGGGACATCAATTGAATTCCTGCTAGACAGAATAGACTTTGCATGACTATAGAGGACTATAGACAAGCAGATGGTTGACAAGAATGACTTTGAATTATTGTTAGTTATTATAGCCTGCAGTTTGCTATTGCAAAATAGCTTTCTTAGAATCAGATAACCTGGAGGAGTGTCCTCTACAGTCTAGACAATGCAGAGTTTCTCACAGATATACACACAAAATTTTCCCTACAATGCCAATGTCAAGGCTCCCATGGATGCTATCTGTCTAAAACTACAGGGAATTGGCACAGGATTTCTCAGACTCGGCACTATGGACATTTTGAACCACACAATTCTTTGTTGTAAAGAACAGCAGCAACCCTGGCCTTTGTTCACTAGATGCCAGTAGCACTCCCACACCCCACAGTTGTGACCAACAGTGTCTCCAGACATTCCTACCCTCTAAGCAAAAGCCCTCAGCTTTACTGTGGTTAGACCAATTTAGAGAATATACTCATTCAGAACCAATAGGGGGCAGATGTGAGAGGTGGGGAGGGTTTTGTTTAGTTTCAGTTTCAAATTCTTTAGAAGCTACAGTCACCTTGGCCCAAGGCCTGTGGGAAGGAAAGGTGTAATAAAAATTAGGGTACTGTTACTGGGTAGGAAAAAGAAATGGACACTGGGAAGTTGAAAAGGGAAATGGCCACTTGTGAATGGGAGAACCAGGACTATCAATCTTTTGCTTTGTATCTACTATGTTCATCCATATTGTATTTGTGGTTCAAACTAGACTGTTCCAAATTCCTTCTTGAAACAGGTAGAGTTATAAATACAGTAAACAATCAATACAATATTAAAATGGGTTGTCATCTACTCTTTACA
Source organism: Canis lupus baileyi (assembly GCF_048164855.1). Lineage (NCBI taxonomy): Eukaryota > Metazoa > Chordata > Mammalia > Carnivora > Canidae > Canis > Canis lupus. The sequence continues at coordinate 27,138,626 of NC_132849.1, read as the reverse complement.
CAACCACCCTCTGCTAATGTCAGGACACAGTCCGTGAATGAGCAATATGGTAAAGGAAAAAATAGCTGAAATTAAAATATTTTTTTTGTAGGCAACTTCCATTCTAGATATTTTACACAAAACAAGGGAAAGTTGATCCACAATGCTATCTTACTGAAATATTATCATAACCAACACCAGATCATTGGACACGTCTCTATTTCCCTGCAGATGATATATTCAGGCAACCAACAAACAGAACCATTGTAATGAATGAATAAACAAATTCCAAGACAGGGTTTTAGGAACAGTCTCTTCTTTCACCGTATCCAACTCATCACTTTCTACCCACATGTCCTACCTCTCTTGTAACTGTCAGACCAAGACCAAGACCCTGTCTTTATGTCCAATAGTCCTGCCCCGGTCCAGGCACTTGTCAATTCTACATTACCACAGCAACTTCATAATTTCTCTCCCTTTCCCCAGTTTCAACTCCCTTCCATAACCATCAGAACAATTTTTTAAAAACCAAATCTGATCACGTTATCCCTGCCTAAATCTTACAGTGGCCCCTCATTGTGTTCAGGATAAGCCAAACTTCCTAACAAGATATGCAGGGGCTTTCCGTGAGTGGACCCTTACCTTTTCCTTAAGCATTCTCCTCCCTCACTAGCACCCTCAGTGACCAAGCACCAATCAGAGCCAGCCAGCAAGGTTTCCCCAGTGCGCCATGTTCTGTCATGGCTTCATGCCTCTGCAAGACCTGGTGCTTCTGCCTACGGTGTCCTCTCCACAACCCTGCTATCCCCCCAGCCTTCACTGTCATCTGACTAACTCCTGCCTCATCCTCTAAGATCCAGCTCAGGCCTCACTTACTGAACAAACTTACCCCATCTCTCCTTTTCACACTGGTACACAGTATATGCCTATGCCTACTTTTGCCCACTAGAGGGCAAGCTCCTTGATTCAGAGACTGGAGCCTACCTTTCTTTCTTTTTTTTTTTAAGATTTATTTATTCATGAGAGATGGGGCAGAAGGCAGAGACATAGGCAGCGGGAGAAGCAGGCTCCTTGCAGGGAACCCAATGAGGGACTCCATCCGGATCCCCTTACTGTATTTGCAGTTCAAACTAGACTGATCCCACTAGATCACACCCTGAGTGGAAGGCAGATGCTCAACTGCTGAGCCACCCAGGCCTCCGTGGAGCTTACCTTTCTTACGCCAGTATCCTTAGGGCTTTACACTGGCACCAGTTAGACACTCAGGAGGTAGTTATTGGATGGGTGAATGGATGGATGGATGGATGACAAATGGACAAAATTAAACACGTTAAAATTTCAGTACAGCCCAGAAATTGCTTATAGCTTACCAAAATGTGATTTAACATATATAAGGTATATGACTAACATATAGCATCATACACAAATATATGATGTAATGGAAAGAAAAAAAGAATTGAGTTAAAAGAACTAATACTTCATCCTGTCTTTGTACTCACCGGTAAAGACTGCCTGCATATCTTGACTCATGACTCCTTTCTACACACTCCAACATCCTGGTCCGTGGTCACATCTCCTACTGCTCACTCTGATCTGCTGCTTCTCTTTTGTTAGAAGCCTTGTGGATATACCTGGCCCACATGGATAATCCAGGATAATCACCCCTCTCAAGAACCTTAACTTAATCACATCTACAAAAATTCCTCTTGCCATATAAGGTAACATCACAGGTTCCAGTTATTAGGATTTGGATCTCCTTGAGGGGCCACTAGTCAGCCTACCACAAATAACCCTAAGCAAAACAACAACAACAACAAAAATACAAAAACAAAACCCTCAATCTAACCCTCACACTTTGTACAAAAAAATTAATTCACAATGGCTCATAGATTTAAATGTAAAATATACAAGTAAAATTTTTCAGAAGATCACTAAAAGGAAAATCCCTTTCTCCTCTCTGATCCACAACTACTCTCCATACCTTATTTATGACAACAGATGTGTTCCCCACCCCGACCAGTTCTCTGATTATATGCAGACACCAACGGGGTGTCCTATAATATAACTCAGTTCTGACCTGATCTACTTGGCGTAAGCACAGTAGAAAGTGAAAGGCACAGTCTCACAAAACAGCCCTCACTTCAGTGCCAATCACAAGTCCCTGACTATCACCTGGGCTTCTTACTAACTGGCTATCAGTCGGAGGTTCCCACAATCCCCTCTTTGGGTCCAATAATATGCTAGAACAGCTCACAGAACTCATGAAATCAGTTTATTATAAAGGACAAAATCAGCACGTTAAAATTTCAGTACAATTTTAGTACAATTTTTTTCAGTACAATACAATTTAGGAACAGCCAGATGGAAGAGATACATAGGGTAAGGTATGTGGGAAAGGGCTTGGAGCTTCCATGTCCTCTCGAGGGGCACCACTCTCTCAGCACTTGCACCAACCTAGAAGCTCTCCAAACCCCTTATTTTAGGGACTTTTATGAAGTCTTCATTACACAGGCATGATTAATTAAATCACTGGCCATTAGTGTTTAAACTCAGTCTCCAAAAGGGAAACCCTCGCACACTATTGGTGGGAATGCAAGCTGGTATGGCCACTCTGAAAAACAGTATAGAGGTTCCTCAAAAAAGTTGAAAATAGAGCTACCCTATCACACAGCAATTGCACTACTGGGTATTTACCCCAAAGATACAAATGTAGTGACCCAAAGGGGCACCTTCAGAATCCCAATGTGCATAGCATCAATGTCCACAACAGCCAAGCTATGGAAAGAGCCCAGATGTCCATTGACAGATGAACGGATAAAGATGTGGTATATATACGTATATGTGCATATATATATATATATATGGAATACTACTCCCAACAAAAGAATGAAATCTGGGACGCCTGGGTGGCTCAGCGTTGAGCATCTGCCTTCATTCAGCTCAGGGGGTGATCCTGGGATCCGGGATAGAGTCCCACATCGGGTTTCCTGGGGGAGCCTGCTTCTCCCTCTGCCTGTGTCTCTGCCTCTCTCTCTCTCTCTCTCTCTCTCTGTGTGTGTGTGCCTCTCATGAATAAATAAATAAACCTTTAAAAAGAAAAAAAGAATGAAATCTTGCCATTTGCAATGATGTGAATGGAGCTAGAGGATATTATGCTAAATGAAATAAGTCAGTCAGAGAAAGACAATTATCATATGATCTCACTCATATGTGGAATTTAAGAAACAAAACAGAGGATCATAGGGGAAGAGAGGAAAAATAAAACAAGATGAAATCAGAGAGGGAGACAAACCATAAGAGACTCTTAATCATAAGAAACAAACTGAGGGTTGCTGGAGGAGAGAGAGGTTGGGGGAGGGGGTAACTGTGTGATGGACATGAAGGGGGTAACTGTGTGATGGACATGAAGGAGGGCACGTAATGTAATAGGCACTGGTGAAGACTGATGAATCACTGACCTCTACCTCTGAAACCAATAATGCATTATATGTTAATTAATTGAATTAAATAAATTAAAAAATAATAATAATTAAACTCAATCTCCAGCCCCTCTCCCCTCCCTGGGGTGAGAGTGGGGCTGAAAGTTCCAACCCTCTAATCACATGCTTGGTTCCCTGACAACCAGCTTCAATCCCCACCTCAGCCCCCCACCTCAGCCTCCCTCTTCCTCCCCACCCCCACTATTTTTAGGGGCTTTCTAAAAGTCACTTCATTAACCTGACCTCCGGTGTGAATGAAAAGGGATTGTAAATGAATAACACAAGATACTTCTTTCACCTTTATATTCTCCAGCTATTTCAGGAGCTGGGAACAAAAACTAAATACTATAACAAAAGATTCTCTGATTGCTCTTTATCACTTAGGAAATTACAAGGGTTTTAGGAGTTGTGTGCCAATGGATAAAGGCCAAAGTTTATTTCCTATTATATCACAATACCACAATTACAGAGGAGAACATTTTCAGAACCCAGGACTTGGTGAAGAATTCTTACACGTGGCACCTAAAATATGATCCACAAAAGAAAAATCGATAAATTGATCTCCATCAAAATTAATAACTTTTGCTCTGTGAAGGACGCTGTTAATATGAAAAGGATGAAAAGACAAGCTACAGACTAGAAGAGAATATTTGCAAACTACCAATCTGAAAAAGGACACATATCTAGGATATATAAAGAATGCCCAAAACTTATCAGTAAAAAAGAAAAAGAAAAAATGAACACCAAACAATCCAATTAGAAAATGGGTAGGGGTGACTGGGTGGTTGAGCATCTGCCTTGGGTTCAGGTCATGATCCTGGGGTCCTGGGATCGAATGCTGCATTGGGATCCCTGCAGGGGGCCTGCTTCTCCCTCTGCCTGTGTCTCTGCTTCTCTGTGCCTCTCATGAATGAATAAATAAAATCTTGGGCAGCCCTGGTGGCTCAGCGGTTTAGCGCTGCCTTCAGCCCAGGGCCTGATCCTGGAGACCTGGGATCGAGTCCCATGTCGGGCTGCCTGCATGGAGCCTGCTTCTGCCTCTTTCTGTGTCTCTACCTCTTTCTCTCTCTCTGTCTCTCATGAATAAATAAATAAAATCTAAAAAAAAAAAAAAATCTTAAAAAAAAAACAGGTAAAAGACATGAAGTCATTTAACTGAAGAGGATATACTAAAGGCAAACAAGCACACAAAAGGATTTTCAACCTCACTAGCCATTAGGAAATGCAAATTAAGACCACATTGAGATATCACTTTACACCTATTAAAACAGCTAAAATAAAAATGGGTGGCAATACCAAATGCTGGCAAGGATGTGAAGAAAGCGGATCTCTGTTACGCTGCTGGTGAGGATATAAAATAATACACCACTCCAAAAAGTAGTTTAGCAAACTACTTTAGTTAAATAAACTAAACATGCAACTATAATTATGACTCTGTAATTGCACTTCCAGATATTAGGGCAGAAAAATGGAAACTTATATCCACACAAAAACTGGTATGTAACTGTTCACAAAACATTTTATTTTTTGCTTTCTTTCTAATAAAAACTGGAAGCAACTAAAATGCTCTTCAGTGAGTGAGTGGCAAAACAAATTGTACAGCCATTCCGTGGAACTTTTATATTTTATCAATATAAAAGAATAATCTATTGATACACACAGCAACATGGATGGGCCTCAGAGCTTTATGCTGAGGGAAGAAAAGCCAGCTTCAAAAAGTCACATACTGCCCAATTTCAATTAAATAACATTGTCAAATGACATTATAGACCTGGAGAACAGATTAACGGAGGCCAGGGTTTAGAAATGGCGGAGGGGAGAGGTGTGGGTGTGTGTAGCGTCAATGTCTGACAATCAGCTTTATTTGGTTGTAAAGTAAGTGCCCACCTTTAAGCTTTTTTGCTTCAAAGACATCCATCTCGAATGCACACGTTGCCAACTACACAACTAGATAAAGAGCCAAACCGCCCCACCTGTGAAGTTCCGCTTTTAGAAAGCCCTGGGTGACTTAGATAACTGACCATCTGAGTAACCCTGCCTTCCCCTCCCATGTTTTCACTCCCCAAAGAGTGAACCTGAGAAACCCCAGGCCCCCCACTCGTGACCCCAATAAAGGCAGAGCTGCAGGTCCTCACTCTCTTTGTTTCTCTCTACCCACAATCTCACTGTGTGGCCTGGGACAAGTAGGGACAAGCAGGATACTCTCCAAGACTTGTGAGTAATAAACCTTGTTTTTTCAAAGTTCCCTGATGGCTGTTGATGGGGTGTGTCTTGCTACCATAATAAGGACCACAAGGGCCAGTTCAGCCACACCATTGGCTCCAGAAGGTGAAATGTCTATGGGGGCTCACAGTACAGGCAGTATGGGCACCCCTAGCTCATAGCATCACCATCGATAGTTTGAGACCAGCACCAAACAGTGTGACTATAAAGGGGGTCTTTGTGGTGCTGAAACAGTCTTTTGGGTGCACTAGTGGTTACATGAATTTATACATGTTTTACCATAGTTATAGAAGATGTAAAATGTTTGCAACTGCCTGTAAATATATATATTTCAACATAAAATGTTAAAAAACATACAATTATGTTGCATGTAAACTATACTGAAATGACATTAATTTTTTCAAAGGTGGTCTGTTAAATGTTTGGCAAAATGTAGCGTAACAGCCTGAATTTATGCCCTGGAGCCAGAAAGATTTTTGCTGTACCTTTTATTTTCTTATTTAATCTCAGAGAAATGTCCTAAAGTCTCTGAGTATCCATTTCATGATCTGTAAAATATATGATTATCCATATTACCAGGTTGTGAAAAGTAATCTATGTAGAATGTCTAGTTCATATAAGTATTCCATAGATTTTTGTTTTTCTTTTTCCTTACCCTGTTATGAGATGCCTCATATAGATAGAAGAATTCACAAATCATTTAAAAATATTTGGGGAGGGATAAGGGAATGGACAAAATGGGTGAAGGAGAGTAGGTGACACAGTCACCACAGATTATGGAATGAATAAATCACAAGAATAAAAGGTGCGGCATAGGGAATAAAGTCAGTGATATTCTAATAGTATTATATGGTAGCTACATTTATGGTAAGCATAGTATAACAAAAAGAAGTTGAATCAGTATGCTATACACCTGAAACTAATGTAACATTGTATGTCAAGTATACTGAAGCAAGAAAAAATTTTAATTCTTTGTCAGGTTTCTGTATTTTAGAGGTTAGAAATATAGCTATAACATGGGACTCTCCCAGTTCTTAACCTTCTAAGATTCTATGCCCAATACATTGAGCCAACACAGGAATTCATTGTGGTTTATCAGGGAGCAATGCTAAGAGTTACCACCAGGTGGCAGACCATCCTCCCTAATGAAGGGTCAATTTGGTCACTAGAGGCAATGGTAACCTGCTATATTTAGATTATGAAGTTTTCCTCCGTTTCCTGCTGTGAAGAATTTCTGGAACAGCCCAATTTCCCCCAGATTATCTGGCCCTGGGGGAATGTAATCCAGTAATGTACTCAGTTAAACTTGGTCCAACAGTATATCAAATATTTATCCAGGCTCATATGACAGATATGAGCAAAGGGGTGGGGACCAGAGCCATATTAGGAGTTCAGGCTATATGGCACATTTGCTTCTAGGTTGTCTGTGTATGCTTACTGCATGATGTTTTCCTATTAAATCCTCCTTTATAAAGCCATATGAGGTGGCCTGCCAACCAGGGCAACATGTCTAGCTGTTTGATAGACCTAAAGCTATACTTTGAATCCTTGGGACAGTGTCCACAAGCAAATCTAAGACAGCAAAACCTAGGAAAATGGAGTCAGATCAGAAGAATCCCACTCTGAGGAAGCAGCATTTGAGTTAAGTCCTGAATGAAGAGGAACAAAGCATTATAGACACTGGGCCAAGGCCCTGAATGCCCAGGCCCTGAGACAGGGAGAAATGTAAAGTTTTGTTGCAGCCCAAACCCTCTCAGCGTGACTGGAGCAGAATGAAAAGTAAAGTGAGAGGTGAGTTTGTCAGGGTAGGCAGGGGCCAGTGCAGGTATGGTCTTGTGGGCCTTGGGAAGGAGTTTGGATTTTGTTCTTGGTAAAGTGAAACTATGGGAGAGGCTTAACTGGAAGAAGAACATGACCCAATTTGTGCTGTAAAAAGACCATTGTGGCTACTGTGGGAAGACCAGAAGGTGAGGGGAGCTGGAATAGAAATGGAGAGACCTTTCAGGAGGCATCCACTGTTTGAATCAAACTTACAATATCAGACTGGGAAGAACCCCCATGCCACCATCTGAGGCACAGGGCATGGTACAAGGAGAGAGGGCCACCAGCAAGAGCAGCTCCTGAACAAGAATCTCACCCTGGCTTCCCACACCCCATTTTGTAGCTAAGAAGCAAATGTTACCCAGCCTGAGACCTCACAAAGAGTCTGATGTGGCCCTGGGATGACTCCCCCAGAGATAGGTGCCTAGCTCATAGAACACAACTATCCATACTACTTCACCCAAAAGGAGACAGAGTAGAGATGAAGAAGTGAGGGGATGTGGTAGAAACATGAGAGAAACAGGAAAGCTATGAACACTTTTAGTGTTCTTAATCCTGAAATGAATACTTGCTGCCCAGTGCCACCAGCTTGTCCCCTCCCATCCCAGTCTGATTCAGTAGCTGAGTAGAAAACTATTGGAAGTTTCTTGGAGAATCATGGGTGCAACTGCTATAGTCCTTGAAACGAATGCCGGGCGGGGGTGAGGGGAGTAGCAGGACCGACAGCCCTAACAGCCTGCCCCAGCATGGCAGATGCACATTGTGGGAGTGCCAAGTCAGTGGGGGTGGTCAGGTTCTAGAGAGGGGTTGGAGCCTATCATGCATCCCAGCTGCAGGGGTGGTGAGAATTTTGGTGGCAAAAGCAAAAGCTCTAAGAGAGAGAGTGAATTTCGGCTGGTCCCCCAAATGGTCATGCTGCTTGCTTTTCTGGGAATCCCATTTCACCTTTGGACTAGGCATAGGCATATGGGCAGTGATTCCAAAATGAAATAGAGGCGATGAACTGATCAACCGGTGCTAATGAAAACACTCAACTACACGTCATGGGTTTTCAGCAATACCCCAGCCCCCATCCCGCTGAAGCCAAGGAACATGTGAATCACATAGCTCTGCATTCTTTTCTTTTTAATGTTTATTGTATTAAATTGAATATGCCTATTTATTTATTCATTCATTCATTTATTTATTTATGAGAGAGAGAAGGTAGGAGGGGCAGAGGGAGAGGAGAGAGAGAAAACCCCAAGGAGGCTCCACACCCAGCCCAGAGCCTGAGGCCACACTCCATCCCATCACCTGGAGACCATGACCCTGCCAGATGCTTAATTGACTAAGCTACACAGGCACCCCCAGCTCTGCATTCTGCTATGAAGAGCATTTGGTGAAGTATGGCTAAGAGCAGCCATCAAATAAATGTTTAAAATAAGCTAGGAGGATTGTGTGGAGGTAGATCACCTGGGCTGAGAAAGCTGTCACCTGGGTGAGCACTGGGGAACAATGAGGGATAGTGGGGCAGAGGAGTAGGGATCTGGGATGCAGCCCAGCGAGTTGCATGGTACACAATCTGTAAATCAATAATGGATATGCTGCATTGACTGTGCCAAGTTTTCAAGGTAAACAAGGCTCAGGGCTCCATGGCTAATTGCCTCTGTGGCCAGTATGTTTCATCTGGCAGGATCAGGGTGGGAGCAGAGACAGACACCCTGTGATAATGACTCATAGCTACGCTAGTGACATGCCTGAGAATGGAGCCACCTGAGAATGGCAGCAGTGGGGGAGGGCAGGTGAGCTTGGAGGGTACCTCAACCTAGTCTGGGCTAATCACAAGGCATTGCCGGCCAGCGTTTTTCTCTCCTCCAATCTAGGTGGGCTACACTGGAGGCCTAAGGTAACGAGTAGATGTCTGTAAAGATAAGCTTTCCCTTGTTTACTTTTGGGTTAGTCTGAGGTGAAGTTTCTGTGAAATGAAAGATAAATGACTGAATCCTTCTCTGTGTTTATAGGCCACTCTCACTTTCAGCATGGTCCCAAGTGAAAACACCCCTTCCTGCTCTTTTTATCATTGTATTTCGTTGCTCAAATGTTTGTATGTCTCTCTCTCACTCAACTGTGAGCTTCCTGAGGGTAGGCTGAGCCTAGTACTTTACCTGGCATATAGTTGATAATCAAAGTTATTGAATGAATACAGAATGAACTGTATTCTGGTCCAGAATTTTCTCAGGTTTTTCACCTTTATGCTGCTACTACAGACTGCTTCCAAGCAGAATTTCTCTCCCAACTTGAGCCTGAATCAAAGACAGAATAGAGTGTTCTTTTTTTTTTTTAAAGATTTTATTTTATTTATTCATGAGAGACACAGAGCGAGAGAGAGAGAGAGAGGCAGAGACACAGGCAGAGGGAGAAGCAGGATCCGTGCAGGGAGCCCGATGTGGGACTCGATCCCGGGTCTCCAGGATCATGCCCTGGGCTGCAGGTGACGCTAAACCGCTGCACCACCAGGGCTGCCCAGAATAGAGTATTCTTAAGAAAAACAAAACCCAGAGCCTCCAAACTGAACAGCAGACCAAGAATCTCTATGTGAGAGTTGGGCAGCCAGGCTACGACCTTGTACCTTGTACAGACCTTTTGGTCTTTTTCTTCTGCTTGCCCAGCTGTGAACAAACTCTTCCTATTATACCTGTATCACAGCTGGAACATCCAATCTCTACTTCATGAAATTCTGGGCAAGGATATCTAATCTTTGAGTATGAGTGCTCTCTTCTTCACTTATAGAAAAAAAAAAAAATCTTGTAGATTTCTACTAGTTAGTAGTTGTTTTTCTAGTATTGTTGACCTAACAAAACTCATAATTAAAAATCTGCTGTAGGGATCCCTAGATGGCTCAGTGGTTTAGTGCCTGCCTTTGGCTCAGGGCGTGATCCTGGAGTTCTGAGATTGAGTCCCACATCGGGCTCCCTGCATGGAGCCTGCTTCTCCCTCTGCCTGTGTCTCTGCCTCTCTCTCTCTCTCTGTGTCTCTCATGGATAAATAAATAAAATCTTTAAAAAATAAAAAAATAAAAATCTACTATAAATTCTCCAGTGATTTTTTAAAAGATTTATTTATTTGAGAGAGAGAGTGTGTGTGTGTGTGTGAGAGAGAGAGAGGTTGAGAGAGAGCGTGCGCGCACAAGAGGGGGGAGGGCCAGAGGGAGTAGCAGACTCCCCACTGAGTGAGGAGCCCGATGCAGGGCTTAACTGACTGAGCCATCCAGGTGTTCCTTCTCCAACGATTTTTAAATACATTTGTATTTTATTAATCATGTCATTTCTATATTTATTAGATTGTCACATATCTGTGTGTGACATTGTTTATTCAGCCTACAGCCAAAGGCTTAGTGATTATGTGGGTTTTCAGAAGCCTTGCAATGATTCCTTGCCCTAAGGTTAGGATACAACATGCTACAAAAGAGAAGATAGCTTGATCACCAGGTACAGCTTGACCCCCAGCTCAGGAGATCCCCATTTATATAGAATCCTAAGAAAACAAGGGAGATTCCCTTTCTTAACCTCTCAATTTTTCTTTCAGTGTCAGCTCTGAGTCTCTCAAACCTAGGAAGACATTCTCTCAAAATCTCCAAATAAACATTTAGTAATTCTAGTAGTTCTCAGAGTTCAAAGATCTTTGGCTTTGACTACTAGAAAACAAAACAAAACATGGAGAACTTTCAAATATAGGAAAGTTCCATGTCCTTAAAAGAATCCTGGATGTCATCAAGCATGTCCATGAGAACTTTTTGGCTCTACCTACCATTTGTCTCCTTAGAAGCTGCATCTGTTTTGACCCAGCTTTTTTGATATATTTTAAATTCCAGATGTTACCCTTGGCCCATTCAATGTTACTGGCTTGCTATCTCTTAATCTAAACACTTGGTGTCGGGCAGCCCGGGTGGCTCAGCGGTTTGGCGCCACCTTCGGTCCAGAGCCTGATCCTGGAGACCTGGGATCGAGTCCCACATCGGGCTCCCTGTGTGGAGCCTGTTTCTCCTTCTGCCTGTGTCTCTGCCTCTCTCTCTCTCTGCGTCTCTCGTGAATAAATGAATAAAATCTTAAAAAAAAATAAAAAATAAATAAAAAATAAAAAATAAACACTTGGTGTCTTGGCCAAGGTTTAGTTTCAAAGAGTAGAATGCGTTCTAGCTAGCTTATGCAGAAAGTACCTAATTTAGAATATTTAAAAATTTCCAGCACTGTGGGAAGGCTTGAAGAGACAGAATCTAGAAGACTCAGCATTCAGGAACAATTCCCAGATCCACATTGAGGAAATGGGCCACCAGGGGCTCTGCTGCATTGGGAGGCTGCCAGCCCATCCCAGCTCTAGAACTTTTGCTAAGACCAACAGAGCAAGATGGGACCTCTTAATCTGCCACCTTCCCCACTGAGTTTTGAATTCAGATATCACTTGCGCATTTACGATTGGTCAGATGGGAATCAGAGTCAGAGCCCTAGATGCCATGGGAAAGGAGTTTTTAGGTTTCTTGCTTCTACAGTGCGAGGAGGCACCCTAGAAGAGGCTGAAACAGATACACAGGGACACAATGCACAGCATCCATTGCACCTGGTCACACTTCACCTTGACTCTACCTCCATTGGAAATCTTAGTATCCTACCCAGATTTTCTGGTACCTTGTTAATCCAGTGAACTGTGGATTCATCAGTACCACCTGAGACCTTTTAGAAATGCTTTTAGAAATCTTACACCTTATTCCTATTTAATGAGAATCCCCAGGTAATTTGCATGAGTATTAAAGCTTGAGAAGTACTGGCCAGACACTGGTTCTCTAACTTGGCTCTACATTGGAATCATTGGTGGAGATTTAAAAATCACTGATCCCTGCTTCCCACTCCTAGTGATTCTGATTTTGTTGGTCTGGGGTACAGTCAGAGCACCAGGATTTTAAAAATCTAATATGCAGTAAAAAAAAAAAAAATCCAGAAAACTACTAACCTAGGAAAAGAGAAACACTTTGTGCTTTGGCCACAGTACTGAGCACTGGTCTCACAGAGACTGGATGCTAATACCCCTTCTCTTAGCCTGCTAAAGGTCTCAAGCAATCTATAGAGCTATATTACTTTCCAAAGACTCGCTATTCAGTTAGAGCATGAATACGAGAATGGTACTAAATACTAAAGTTTCCACATAGCCATGAGAAGTACAGTCCAAGGCAAGGGAGTTGCAAATTGGATTACACCCTTTTTTTAAAAGTCTCCTGCTTAGATACTTAACCCAATACCCACCAACATTACATATGTCCCTGAAGTGGCCTCTGTAATGAATTGGATATTTATGACATACTGTTTCATCATGCATACAAAGCCTTTCAGATTGGTCATATTCCTAAGAATATGTATTGTGCAAAAAAAAAAAAACAAAAACAAAACAAAACAAAAAAGAATATGTATTGTGTATATGCATGCATATTGGATTAGAACAATTTCTGTTATGTTGACACTCTTGGGCTCCATGTCTTGGGGCCTAGTGTGGTCCACTGTATTCTACAGCAGTTAATCCCTTGACGTAGCTTCAAGATAGACCCACACTGTAACAAAAAATTTTAAACATAATGGCATTCAAGAATATTATGTGTTACAGGATATGTATATGGACATAGGATCTTATCTAGGCTATTTGCTCAAAAATATTTTCCAGCTTTGGGTACATTTGCTTTTTCATTCAAAGCTGGATAGATCCCTCCTACAAAGACTAGAAGTAGAGCTACAGAAGTGAACAGTGTTGTTCATTTCCCAAAGCGTATATGCATTCTTCCTCCACCTTTCTGGCATTCACATTGCCATGTCCTCTATAGTCCAAAATGAGACCACTTTTTATTAGATAAAATTTTTTTATTTTTGACAAAACTTGAGTGTCCCCACCACCCTCCAGCTGCTCTTATACATTGTTATTAGCAAGAATTGGAAAAGTGTTAATATTTCACAATGGACTATGATACCTAAGCTAGTTTATTGGGTAAAATGAACAAATAGTATCAAAATCCTTCTGGATGACTAGTTACCAGGTACTATTTAGTGACAGAAGCCTGGTTTCCAAAAAGTTCTACCATTGGCATCTCTAAAGAGGAAAGAAATAAAAAAGGCAAGGGTAAGATTTCAGAATGGGAAGAGGGGAGAAAAGTGAAACTTAGAGAATAGTTAGTAGATGAAACCATAAAATTGTAAAAAGAAAAAAATAGTCTTAATGAATCTGAGGCTGGGAATCTAGGTTAGGCATACCTAACCAAATCACTATGGCTGCAAATATTCTCTGCCCTCATCTGGACCCACAGAGCATGACACACACAGGTTCCCTGACTGTGTATAACCCATCCTTCCCCATTACACACTGACATCTGCAAATCTCCTGTGCTCTGAGTTCAGTCTTTTGATCATCAAGGTATTGGATGGTGTGGTTGCCTTCCTGCTGTGGTCTGGTAACTAGCAACTCACTTTCCAGTTCCCCATTGTCATTCTATTTGGTGTTTAGATAACTGAACTTAAAGCTTTCAGTGCTTGAAGAATGAAGAAACTCTTTAGAAAAAGGGACTTTAAAGACAAAACTACAAAATGCCATGCTAACTAAAGCTGGTTTACTGTATGCATTTAAGAGAAGGGCTCTGTCCACTTGACATACTACCATGGCTTTATCTGAGATAAGTGTTTAGTTAGGGTCTGGCCCCAGGGACCCAGATTGCAGAGGGACAAGCAGCCTGAGAGAAAAGCCACTGCAAGTGACCCAGGAGTCTGCCAGAGTGGACCCAGCTCCACAGCACACCTGGGTGTCATGGTTAATTTCATGTGTCAATATGACTACACCATTGCACCCAGTTTTTTGTCAAACACCAGCCTAGATGTCATGGTGAGATATATTTTAGATGAGATTAATATTTGAAGCAATAGACTTTCAGTAAAGTAAATTATTCTTCATAATGTGGATGGTCCTCATCCAATCAATTAAAGGCCATAAGAGAAAAGACTGAGAGCAAGGTCTCCCAAGGAAGAAGGAATTCTACCTCTAAACTGTCTTGTGACTGCAACATCAATTCTTCCCTGAGTCTCCAGCCTGCCAGCCTGCCCTAAAAATTTCAGACTGGCCAGCCTCTACCATCACATGAGTCAGTTCTTAAAATCTGAGTCTCTCTCTCTCTCACTCTCCCCATCTCTACATACACATACACACTCACATCCTATTGGTTCAGTTTCTCTGGAGAACTCTGGGTGATACAGGAGGTGACTCCCCCACCAGATGAAGTTTTCCGCATTACACACATCTGGCATGCTAGTGGGCTTTATGCTTTTAAAAAAAGGAGAAATGGATCATTAAGGGGAAAAGCATGACACAGAGGCCCTGCAGCTCTCTTAGGAGCAACCCCGCTGAAATGAGTTTCCCTGCTGTCTAGAAGGGAGACAAACATGATGAAGAGTCATTTAGAAGGTCTCCATGAACGTGGGCAGGCAGTGAGTGGGCAGTGGGCAGCAGCAGCAGCAGCCTATGGAGCAGGACCGCGTGAGCAGGTGCAGGTCTGAGCAGGGCCCAGTGTCCCTCTAGCCCTTTCATTCTTCAAGCTAGACAGGAAAGAAAAAACTAGAACTACAAACTGGCCACGCCTAGGGGGCGTTGGGACTATACCAGTGAGCATCCCAGGAGTATTTGCCCAAAACTTCTTGTTAGCAGCATTGAGCCTTGAGTCTTGTAACACTACCATCAATGGAACTTTACTCTGAGATCACTTGCTAGGAGAGTTTGTATGTGCGAATTATATCTGTCTGGTACCATATTGATTGACAATACTCTGCTACAAAGGAGCTACTTACAAATTCATTGTTGTGAGATTGGCTAGAAAAATGGACCCAGGTTCTCAGCAATACACTCTCCCTCTGGGTTAAGCAGAGTTGCGTCAGTTTCTTGTGACTTCTCAGAGACTTTAAAACAAATGTGCTTTATGAGCCTCTAGGAGATTCCAGGCCTAGAGCGAGCTGGGTTTCTAAATTTACTTGTTCTCAGCTTCAAGGGGAATCATTTGCAAATAGTGTTTCATAGAACACATGAGATAATTGTAAAGTGATCTCCTTTTATTTTTAAAAATATTTTATTTATTTATTCATGAGAGAGGCAGAGACATAGACAGAGGGAGAAACAGGCTCCCTGCTGTGCTAAAAGCACCTTTTAAAGATGCTTTTCCTATTACCCCACAGCTTTCTGCACTTTTGCTTAACAGAACAAATCCCTTATTCTGATGTGAAAGGCTCTTTGCGATCTAGTACCCTCCATGTTTCCCACACTTTCTGTGTGGCGATGGCCTTCTGTAGCCAAACTCCCCATTTCTGGAACCCATCAAGACCCAGCCCATCTTTCATTCACTAAAGAAGGCTTTGTTGGGTTGCTGTGACAATAAAGACCTATGTCCACAGGTCCTGTCCTAGTGTGTGTGCACAAAGAGCATTCTGGATTTAAATAAGAAATACAGAGAACCACTAGGTTCTTTGAGGCCCTTACACCCCCGAGAAATGTAATCTGAACTAAGAACTAGTTGTAAGAGCTGGGGTTTATATTGAAAGGATTTTTCTGAAAGTTTCCCTCTTTATGGTTTAGGTTATTTATATGCTTTGGTTATGCAGAGGACCAATTATAGTTTCCTCATTTAACCACACAGCAAAGCAAAGCAAAATAAAACAACAACAACAAAAAAAGAGTCTCTGGTCTCTCCATAAGCTGAGAAATACATCCAAATGCCTGTCCAGAATGGTACCATGTGTTACTACGGTTCTACAGTTCAAAAGTCTCCTGCTGGAGAGAACACTCTCTGCCATCCTCTAAGAACCCTTAGTTGGGAGTAGTTTCTGCTCCTCCCTGCTGAGCTGAGCTGCTCCTCCCTGCTGAGCTGAGCTGAGCTGCTGTTACACATTCAAGTTCCTGGTATGTTTGGCCTTTAAACTAAAAAAACAAAACAAAACAAAATTCTGAGGCTTATAGGAGGCCAGAGCTATGTATAAAAAATGCCCTTTTTCCTTCCTTATTTTTCAGAACTAAAGTCGAAGTTTTGCTATTAACCATCACTTTTCCTTGGGACACCTGGAGTGGTTCAGTTGGTTAAGCAGTTGAGTGTCTGCCATCCGCTCAGATCATGATCTCAGGTCCTAGGATCAAGTCCTACATCAGGCTCTCTGCTTAGCAGGGAGTCTTCTTCTCCCTCTTACTCTCTGTGCTCTACCCGCCCCACCCCCACCCCTCAAATAAATAAATAAAACCTTTTAAAAAATACAACCAACATTTTTCTGCCCTAATTTAACAAAGAATGAGATGGTCATCAAGGAGGTGGCCAAAGCCACACTTCTCCATCTCGCAGTCTGGCTTTTCCAAGTCCTGCCAGTTCTCCCAGAATAGACTGGTAAATAAAGGCATGGTTCCTCCACGTGCCCCCACCCCCCACACTTGTAGCCAAGTGACAACCACATCTACCTTCAGGAAAGCAGATACAGATCAGAATAACTATTGGCCTCTCTGAGTGAAGCTGGGGATGGTCAGGTGACTGCCACTCTCTTGAAAACACAATCACCAAGCCAACAGGAAGTTTATTGTAAGCACACACTACCTGCTTCTGGAATTCAGGCCCTGCAAGGAAGCTACTTTCAAAGCAAAAGGAGGAAGCTGCAGAGCATTGGCAAAGGGCAAGTAAGGAAACACCTTTTTACCTTCAAGTGTGGCCGCAGGAGTGGGAGCCAGTGTTCCTATGACCTCTGGCCATCCACATCAGAATGCATGCAGTTGTTAGAGGAAGGGTTAGAGAAAGGTGGGATGGCACTGGCCCTTCCCTCAGCAACTCCTTCCCTTGAGGTTCTCCAAACTCAGCACTCAGAGGGCAGAAGTCCCTATGGTCTCAGCTAGAGAACAAGTCCAAGTGAACACTGCTCCCTCAAGTCATTCAATTATTCACTTCTTGTCACTTAACCAATATTTACCCAGAGCCTTGACTGGGCACCTGACTGGGCACAGGTGCTGAGGATGGCCACTAGCCAGAGGGCCTGCACCCAGGGTTGGGGACAGCATCATCCATGGAGATACAGGAGACCAGACAGGACGTTGCCAAGGAAGAGTCAACACGCTAGGGTTAGCCACGCAAAGAGGTGAAGATGGAGAGCCAAGTGACCTTGGGGTTGGAAGGGACTGTCAAGATTATCCCTTGACTTCTTCATATTCTAAGTACCAATGCTGTTTCTATCATACCCAGGAAAATGCACTGACTGACTCATGATGGAAAGTGTGAACACTGAATTATTTTTCTAGTTCTGGATCAGCACTGACTCAACTCCTTTTTACCAGCCCTATCTATGGCCGACTGCATTAATTTTAAAGAAAATTAATGAGAATTAGCCTATAATCATAAAATGGAGGCAGAGAGGGTGTTTATTTTTCCTGCTGTGCACATGCAAAGATAAGCAAGAATTTAATAATGTCCCTGATACCATTAGTGCCTTGGCTGGATCAAAAGAAATGTACAAGTGATAGAAAGAGAAGGGGTAGGGAGGAAGAGGAGAAAGAAATAGAGCTTATGAAGAGAGAAGTCAGGAGATTGCCAGAGTGATTCAGTGTGATTGTGGTTTAAGCAAGATTAGAATTTACTAATGCTGTCTCCTGGGCCTCTCATAATCACTGTGCCAAAGGTTATAAATCTTTCTGAAAACAGCTGAGTAAAGATAATAGCCACTTGTTTCCCAAATCTAAGCAACCAAGCGTCAGAATGTGGAAGCCAGGAATTATGCAACATGCCCGAAGAGGTTATCAAAATTATAACCGAAAGACATTATATTTTCTATTTTTACACTTTGGCCCTTGAGAGAATAAAAAGCCTTAGAACTGGAGGCTCCCAAAACAGCCATCTTAAAATTGGCATTTAGCTAGAAATTTCTTTTATTGTATATTTAAAGATATCCTAGGAAGGAAATTTCACAGCTTCCTGGATCAATCACCTCATTGTTCAATCACCTCCTTAACTTTCCCTAAATCTGCTCTCCTGAGTTTATTTATATGCTCTGATTTTGTGATCAGGAGTGCTACATTATTTTCACAATTCAGCATCAAGGTGTAACAGCCCTCAATTGGCAACACAAGCCTCTCAAGCAGTGGAATTTGCAGGATTTGGTGGTACAGGTGAATCTGGGAAGGGACTTGACACAATCCTGGCTAACTGAGCCAGTGGATGGAACTGTCTTTGTCAACAGCACATAGCAGAACTCTTGCCTTGAGCTGTAGTGAGTCCTCCTGTTCAGGAATCTTTCATGTTGTTTCTTCTCTTTTATTAGTTTCCACTGTATTTTTAAAAATATTCTATTTATTATTTGAGAGAGAGAGACAGAGAGAGAGAGTGTGTGTGTGTATGAGCTGGGGCAGGGGCAGAGTGAGACAGAGAAGCAGACTCCCCCTGAGCAGGGAGCCCAATGTGGGGCTCAATCCCAGGACCCTGAGATCATGACCTGATCTGAAGGCAGACACTTAACCTACTGAGCCACTCAGGTGCTGCTGCACTATATTTTTAATGTCCAGAGTGTTTTAAAATCTCTGTTGAACAGGAAAGGGCAAGACAGTCACAGGCCATCTTTTTCTTTAGTGCAGCCTTTGCTTCTCAGGCTACACCAATAAAGAGAAAATTAATGGCCCTGGTTACATATAGCCCAAGAAATTGACCTGCTAAAGCCCACCCAGTCTTCCTGGAACTCCAGCTCCACTGTTGGCCATGCTAAGGCCCAGAGTTCTTCCTCTCTTCTGTATTACAAATTTGTTGTTTTGTTTGCCAAGGATCCATCCTCTCATCAGCTGATAGAAAATTCTAATTTCCCCTATGATCTCACCCCTCTCCCATCCACTGAAGCTGTCTTGGAGGCCTGTTGACCAGGGAGGCCCTGCCCTTCTCTAGCTGAGAATGGACTCATAATCCAAGCTAGGTCAAAGATCCCTTTCTCAACTTTGACAGTGTAACTCCAGGAAAATCAATGATAGAGGTGGTTCTGTCCTGATGACTTATCTCTAAAAGACTATCCACAGGGGCCTGCTTTCTAGATTTCCCCAAAGCTGCTGGTAGCTCCTGTACTTTCAGAGACTTAATTGCTCAACTTTTCCTTTAATTCTGTGAACCTTCCAACAACAGTACAGCTTTTAAGAATTTCTCCTAAAATGATTAGAGTGGTTCCCGCAGCTTACCACAGAAGAATCCTGACTGATATATTCTCCCAACACCTTGGGATCAGTGACCCTAAGATAGCACAAGCCATGAAATCTAGAGACCCTGGAAAGACAGATCTATCATTCTCTGGCCATACATTACACCTCCTCTAGTTTCTCAAAGACCTGGAGACCCTACCAGGGTAATGCTGCAGACTCACATTTGCTCCACTCCAGACTCTGATACTTCTGGACACTTCTAACCCCTGGGTCTCCTGTGGGAACAATCACTGTCTACTGCACTGATTGTCCTTGTTCACATTGCCTCAAGTAGGATGTACTCTAAGAATCACTGTATTTTTCACCTCTAGAATGACCGACCCTACAGCTCTTTCAGGTTAATGGTTATGTCTTTGGGGAATTTGGGACAAGCCTCTAAGAGCTCACATGAGAAGCAATTCTAAGAGTGCTTGCATGTGATATGAGGGTCAGGTCCTAAAGAGAGTGGCAAGGCAAATCACCCTATATAGTAGGATATTCTGCATCAGTAGAAAAACAAAAACAAAAACAAATGAAACCAAGGAAGCTGTCTTTGAGCTGAAATTTTAAAAACCCCAATATATGGGGTGGTTTTTTTTTGCTTTTTATTACATAAAATTTCAAACATATACAAAGGTAGACAAAATAGCACAATGAAGCCCCAGACTCACATGCTCCAGCTTCAACAGCCTTTAACTCATGGTCAATCTTTTTCCAACTATACCTTTACTCAATTCCAGCCTTTCCTGCCAGATTACTTTGAAGCAAATTTCAGACTTTATAGTATTCCACCCACAAATATTTCAATGTATGTGCGTATCTCTTAAACAGAACTATAATACTATTATTATTGCATCTAAAAACTAATTCCTCAGTATCATTACATTGAATTCAGATTTCCCTGATTTCTCAACCCCTTCCCATTTTTTTTGTTTGTATGTTTTAACAATATCCAAATAAGGTATGATGTCTAGGGTCCCCAAGACCACTCTTGGGTTCAGTGATTCATTAGGAGGACTCACAGGACTCAGCATATGGTCATACTCATAGCTATGATTTATTACAAAGAAAAGACACAAAGCAAAATCAACAAAGGGAAAAGGCATATGAAGTCCAGAGGAAATCAGAAGGAAGCTTTCAAAAGTCCTTTCTCCAAGGAGTCACCCACAATGCACTTCATTCCTCTAACATCAAATTATAACAACACATGTGAAGTGTTGTCTGCCAGGGAAACTCATTAGAGACTCTGTGTCCATGGTTTTTACTCAGGGCTAATCATATAGGAACCCAGTGCCTAGCATATACCAAAATTTTGGACTCCCAATAGGAAAGCAGGTATTTAGCACAAATTACATTGTTTTTACAGTTTACACACAGTGAGCCATTCTTATTAATTAGGGAATGGTGCGAACCCTCCCTAGCAAGTTCCCAGATGCCAGTCAAGGGCCATCCTTGTAAGTAGGCCTTTGTAAGGGTAGCAGTCTTAGGCCTGCTAAGTTCACTTCTGTCTCCACAGTTACATACATTGCAACTGGTCAATATCTCTTAAATCTCTTTCAATCTACAGGATTCCCTCCATCTCTTTTTACCTCTTGTAATTTATTTGTTGTTTCTCATAGTTCAGATTATGCTTATTGCATCCTTGTGGAGTTATTGAAATATTCCTCTGCCCTTTGCCTTTCCCATGAACTTGTAGTTATCTGTAGATTTGATCCCACTTAGTTTGATTTTTAACATTTCTTTGGTAGCTGGGTGACTCAATAAGTAGTAGTGTGTACTTCTATGAGGTGGTATATTACATCTGGCTGGCTGTCTATTGTCATGCCACTGCCTTGGCTCAAGGCTTTATGTCCATTAATTTATCACAGGTACAAAATGGCAGAATTTGAATTCTATCATTACTTCTTCATTAGTAGAATACTTCTATAAAGAGAAGCCTCTCTCATCATGTTTGTACTGAAATGGCATAGTTTGTAATGAAATGCTTGATTTGTTCTCTCACTTTTTGCAGTTTTATTTTATTTTATTTTTATTTTTATTTTTATTTTTTTGCTTTTTGCAGTTTTAAACTAAGGTTCTCTAAAATCCTCCAACGAACATATTTTTGAGATATCTTTTGCAATTATGGATTTAAATACATTTGATGATTTTCAATCCTGTTAATGCTCTTACTGTCCCAAGTTTTCCCAGAGGTGGTAGCCTCTGCAGCCTCTACTAGTCTTTGAGAGCTATCTTATTTTCTTATAGAACAAGTTATTCTAAGATCATCTTGCACATATCTTGCCCAAATCTGGAATGAGTTGTTTTTCCAAGAATGCCTAGTTCCTTTAAGTGAAAATTGATATTTAAAGATGTGGGTGCTAGGGTACCAAAATATTCTTAAATTTAAAATAAAGATGTAAGGGTGGCTGGGAATTCAGTCTGTTAAGCATCTGACTCTTGGTTTCTTCTCAGGCCATGACCTCAGGGTGCTGGGATCAAGCTGTACATCCCAGCTCCATGCTTGGTGGGGAGTCTGCTTGAGGATTCTCTTTCTCTTTGTCCCTCTGCCCCTCCCCTGACTTGTGCATGTGTGCACTTTCTCTCTCTCTCTCAAAAATGAATAAATACATCTTTTTTAAAAAGATGCAAAATAGAGAGAGCATGGTATGTTTTAAAAGTGGGAAAATAATAACTATTTTTATTAGCTGAATTTGCATAACGAAGCTCTGGAATAATTTATAAGGAACTAATAAAAGTGGTATCTTTGAGGGGTTGAAGGAGGGGGTGATGGGAAGATTTTTTTTAAAATCCCATTTGAAACTTTTAAATACCACAAAGAGAATACAGATGTATACACTGTTCATAAGTCAGACACAGTCAACACTGAAACAGGTTACTTTCTCCTCTGACAAACATCAGATGAAATTATAGGCCTGAGTTGGGGGGATCATTTTGAGTGACAAATACATGTCTTTAAATACTAACATCACACTCAACACAGCAGGAAGTCTCAACTAAGAATAGTGATCAGGGATCAAGACCGACTGCAAAGATTCTCAACCCCCGCTACACAGTGAAATCACTTGAGTAAGAAGTAAAACAATCTCGGTTTGCAGATGATATGATCTTATAGGTAGCAAAGCCTTAAGATTAGTGCACACTCGCGTGCACACACACACACACCTGTTAGACCTAAATGAATCAAAGTAGCAAGATATGAAGTCAACACAGTTGCATTTCTATACACACAGTAAATAATCCGAAAAGAAAATTATTTAAAAATTCTACTTAAATAGCATGAAAAGAATACAATAGTTAGGAGTTAATTAAGAAAGTTAAATACTTGTGTGGTAAAAACTATAGAGGCACCTCGGTGGTTCAGTTGGTTAAGTGTCTGCCTTTGGCTCAGGTTATGATCTCTGGGTCCTGGGATCCAGCCCCACATCTGGCTTCCTGCCCAGCAGGGAGTCTGCTTCTCCCTCTATCTCTTTCTCTCTCTCCTTCTGCCCCTCCCCACTACTCATTCTCTCTCTCTCTCTCAAATAAATTAATTAATTAAATCTTTTTAAAAGCTACAAAACATTATTGAAAGAAAGTAAAGAAGACACAGATAGAAACACATCCATATTCATGGATTGGAAGACTTAAAATATTAAAATGTCAATACTACCCAAAGTGATCCACATATTCAATGTAATCTCTATCAAAATTCCAGTGACATGGGGGATCCCTGGGTGGCTCGGCAGTTTGGCATCTGCCTTCCACCCAAGGTGTGATCCTGGAGACCCAGGATCGAGTCCCGCATCGGGCTCCCTGCATGGAACCTGCTTCTCCCTTTGCCTATGTCTCTGCCATTCTCTCTCTCTCTCTCTCTCTCCCTCTCTCTCATGAATAAGTGAATAAAATCTTTAAAAAAATTCCAGTGACAGTTTGTGCAAAAATAGAAAAACACATCCTAAAATTCATATGGAATCTCAAGCAACCATGAAAAGTCAAAACAATCTTGAAAAAGAAGTACAAAGCTGGATTACTCACACTTCTTGATTTCAAAACTTACTACAAAGCTACAGTAATCAAAAACAATATGGTACTCAAATAATGATAGACATATAGACCAACAGAATAGAATAGGCAGACAAGAAATAAACTCTTTCATATGTTGTTAAATGGTTTCTGATGCATCAAAAAATACCATCAAGAGAATAAAAAGACACCACACAGAATGGGAGAAAATATGTGCAAATCCCATAACTGACAAAGAGTTATTATCCAGAGTATATAGAGACCTTTAAAATTCAACAGCCAAGGGAACCCTGGGTGGCGCAGCAGTTTAGCGCCTGCCTTTGGCCCAGGGTGCGATCCTGGAGATCCGGGATCGAATCCCACGTTGGGCTCCTGGTGCATGGAGCCTGCTTCTCCCTCTGCCTGTGTCTCTGCCTCTCTCTCTCTCTCTCTGTGACTATCATAAATAAATAAAAAAAATTAAAAAAAAATTCAACAGCCAAAACCAAACAACCTGACTAAAAAATAAGCAAAGGATTTGAATAGATATTTTTCCTAAAACGATAGACAAATGCCCAGTAAGCACATCAAAATATGGTTGACATCACTATCATTAGAGAAATGCAAACCAAAACTACAATAGGATATCACTTCATACCCATTAATATAGCTACTACCAAAAACCCAGAAAATAATGAGTGTTGACAAGGATGAGGAGAAATTAGAACCCTTATGTACTATCAATGAAAATGTAAATTGGTGTAGCCATAAGGAAAACAGTATGGACTTTCCTCCAGAAATTAAAATAGAATTACCATATGATCCAGCAATTCCACTTCTGGCTACATATGCAAAAGAACTGGAAGCAGGGTCTCAAAGAGATTTTAGTACACCCAGGTTCATAGAAGCATTATTCACTATAGCTAAAATTGAAAGCAACCCAAGTGTCCAATGACAGATGACTGGATAAGCAAAATATGTTATATACATATAATGGAGCATTATTCAGCCTTAAGAAGGAAAAGGATTCTGGCACATGCTAACCACATGGATGAACCTTGAGGATATTATGCTAGTTGAAATAAGCCAGGGATTTCCTGCTTGGCTTAGCGGTTGAGAGTCTGCCTTTGGCTCAGGGCATGATCCTGGAGTCCTGGGATCGAGTCCCGCATTAGGCTTCCTGCATGGAGCCCGCTTCTCCCTCTGCCTATGTCTCTGCCTCTCTCTCTGGGTCTCTCATGAATAAATAAACAAAATCTTAAAAAAAAAAGCCAGTAATAAAAGACAAGTTATTCTACTTATATGAGGTACTTAGAAGATTCAAAATCGTAGAGACAGGAAATAGAATGATGGTTTCCTGGGGCTGGGGTAAAGGGTGAGAGTTGTCGTTACACGGGTATAGATTTTTAGTTTTACAGATGAAAAGAATTTTAGAGATGGATGGTGGTGATGATTGCACAACATTATGAATATATTGAATGCCACTGAACTATAGCCTTAAAAGTGGTTAAGATCGTAAATTTTATGTTATGTGTATTTTACCTCAATTTTTTTAATTGGAAAAAAAATCACTTGGGAGCTCTTAACCTGAAGCCCAGGCTGCACCTCTGACCAATTAATTATACCAGATTTTCTGAGGGTAGGATCCAGGCATCTGTATTTTTTCTAAGCTCCTCTAATAATTCAAGTGGTTAAAGTTGAATCCCTGCACACTAAAGGTAGTCGATGTCACTTCTCCCTTCTCAAGTTCTTTAGGAACAACACTGTGTGAAATGTGTAAAATCACCTGTACATTAAAAAAAAAAACAACAAACATAAAAATCCTTATTATTGAGGCATGTGGGTAGCTCATAAGTGTATGGGTCTTCATTAGCTCAGGTTATCTGATATCAGGGTTCTGGGATGGAGCCCTACAATTGTGCTCTGCGCTCAGGGGGAGTCGGCTTCAGGATTTCTTTCCCTCTCCCTCTGTGCCTCACCCCCCCTCAGCTCTCTCTTTTTCTCTCTCAAATAAATAAATAAATCTTTTTAAAAAATAAAAACCTGTATTATTTAATTAATTATTTCTCTTGTATCTTTTTTCTACCCCTCCCCCTTTTGTACTTTCCCTCTTCCCGCCTCCCTTTCTGCCAAGTATACCTAATTGAATTTGTGTAAGTTCAATGTTTGTATGATGCTATCTGTCCTCCATCAAGTTATCTTCCAAAGCAGAAATTCATGCCTTCCTTGCCTTTCCAGCCCCCAATTTATATCTTGTCTCAAGATCTAGTTCCAGTCCCTTACTCACCATCCCCTTCCCTTTCTTTACCTTTCATTCCATAAGTATGAATATATGAATGAATATAATTCTCACCTAAATCACATGTCTGGGGAGCTGCCTTAACTTCTAGCATTCCTGAGATAGGTGTGCCCATCAAGTCCATCTGGAATCCTTATTTTCTCATATTCATCACTCATGGTTGGGTACTCAGGGCTTAGTAAGACACGTCAGCCTATTGAAGAGAAGAAGTCTTTTTTGGGCTGTTTGAGAGTAAGTGTGGAGTTAGTTGTTGACTGAGTAGGGTGTGAAAAGCAGGATACTTAGGGAAGGTAGAAATATGAAAGCTTCTGTGCACCAGTCTCCATGCAAGACCCTAGAGACTCAGTTATGAAAGGCACAGCACTTACCCTTAGGAAATCACAGTCTAAAGGGGACCTAGGTAATTAACCAGGTGATTAAAAATACCTTTTAATATTTATACAGTACTTATAGTAAGTTCTGTGCTAGAGGTGAGTATCAGTTTTATGGACACTAAGGGAACAAAACCTATCATGGGGAGGTGAGGGAGGAGTCAGGGAAGGCTTCTTGTAGGAGGTCTTAAGTTTTAACTTATTTTTAACTTAAAAAAATACACAGGTAGGGGTGCCTGGGTGGCTCAGTTGGCTAAGTGTCTGACTCTTGATTTTGGCTCAGGTCATAATCTCAGGGTTGTGAGATCAAGCTCCATGTTGGGTTCTGTGCCAAGCATGGATCCTGCTTGAGATTCTCTTTCCCTTTCCCTCTGCTCACTGCCCAGCTTCTCTCTCTCTAAAAACAAAACAAAACAAATAAAAAACAAAAACAAAAAAACAAAAACAAAACCACCCATGTAATATAGATTCATTGTAGTAAATCAGAGTGAATTAAGAAAGAACACTAAAGATGAACATAAACACCTTTTATAGATAGATAGATAGATAGATAGATAGATAGATAGATAGATGATAGATAGATAGATAGATAGATTTTGTTTATTTATTCATGAGAAACCACACACACACACACACAGAGGCAGAGACACAGGCAGAGGGAGAAGCAGGCTCCATTCAGGGAGCCCAACATGGGACTTGATCCCGGGTCTCTAGGATCACGCTCTGGGCTGAAGGCGGTGCTAAACCACTGAGCCACCCAGGCTGCCCATAAACACCTTTTTGAAAATGTTCTAACTGTGTCAAGTTGGGGGGACTTATGAGACCAAATGTATGATCACCCATTGTACATGGTGCTATCCATGCCTGGTGACAAGGACCTGAAAATGTACCTGAAACAGTACCAAGTGCTTTTCTGAAATCAATGCTCAGCAAGAGGTAAGTCCCTGGAGAGGCAAGGGGTGGGAAGACCTGGATCTTAGTCTTTAGAGAAGCTTCCCTCCATTCTCTAATTGCTGGCAACAAAAGTTACCCGTCTAATGTTTTCATTAAAATATTGAGAGATCCTTCTGTTTGGGTTATGCCTTGCACTCTATTTCATTTTTTATTGCATGTATCCCATAAGCACCAAACGTGTGTCCCCAACTATTGAGAGGCTCAGAATGCAAAAGGGGATATTAATCAGCTGTTCCTCCATAGGGATACCAATTTTGCTAGGAACATATTAAATGAACACTGCATGTTCCTGAGAACAAGATTACTTTCTGTTTTAGTATGAAATCTCAGTGCCTAGGGATTAGCCACAGCCTAGAAATTTAAAATATGTGTTGAAAATTGAATGAATGTATGAAACAAAGAGAAAACACTGAAGTCAGTTTATGAGCTACCCCAGAGAATCTCAAGCAGGATCCATGCTTGGCACAGAACCCAAGGGTAATATAAACCTTTTTTATTAATTAATAACTAATAATAACTAATTAATAATTAGTAATAACTGCTTACTAATAATAACTAATAATTAATTTCAGTGGTAGTTATTGATATACTATTATGGTTCCTGATCCAAAGACACAAACAAAAGATTTCTTAATATTTAAAAGCTTCCTGGTGGCACATATCTGTCAATATATTAGAAACTATTGAATTGTACACTTTAAACAGGTGAATGGTATATGAATTGTATCTTAATAAAGCTGATAAAAAAGGGAAAGGTCTCCCTCCTATCCTCTCACCCTTGTGCCTTGGCCACCCTGTTTGTTTTACCAGAGCAACTCTATTTTCCTCTTCCAGAGATAGAGGCAAAGATATAGAAATATGTATATTTATTTCTTTCTTTCACATCCCCCCTTTTAAGCAGGAAAAGGCAAAAAAAAAAAAAAAAAAAAAGCAGGAAAAGGCTGTATTTTCTCCCTCTTTTAAATACAAAATCATTGAGAAAGATAGAGTCTGACTGCCAGGATGGTAGATGTACTGGCCATGTGGCCACAGAAGGAAGGCACAGGCAGGCACACCAGAGCTGTAACTGGGTTACTAGGCAGGGTGAGAGGAGTTGCAGGTGTGTTGGTGGAAGGGTGGGAGACGCAGCAAACCAGAGACTGCAAGGAAGACTTCACCTAGCTTGACACCCAGAATCCCTGGCCTTTTGCCACTATATTGCTAATTAATTAAATGGTGACAAACATATCCCAGTGTGCACAGGACTTTCTGCTTTAAAACAAGTTCCAGAAAATCCCCCATTTCCAGAACTATTAAATCATCCTAGTAGATTGATCCCCTTTCTTTTTTTCTCCCTAGGAGACGGTGAGTTTTATTTTATCTTTTCTGTATAGAGGCTTGCTTTGCTCTCGAATGTTCCAGGGTTGTGAGAGACTAGGAGAAAGCACAGGATGTAGAGATCTATTCCATGTAATCTTCTCCCTCATTCTCATCTCCACCATCAACAGAGAAAGCAGCATACTTGCTTGCAGAATGGAACTTGTAGGCCAGATTTTCTTAAAGTTTCTTTAGCTCAGGTACCGATTGGAGGACTTGAACTTTTTTGCCATCTTTCCTATGTGACTCCTTTCAGTAGTCTTTTTCCCTCATCTCCTGAACCCCAGCTAGAGTTCCCACTTTGACTTTTGGGGACATTCATCCCACATACTTTATTTTCATCTTTCTATGATGGTCCTTTCTCAGACGGTTGAACAGGAACTACCCCAGACTTGTAGAGTGGAGTTGCTGCTCTGTGTCTGAGCTCTGAGATCCAACAGGAGGGCTAGAACTTCAGTGCACTCAAACATTTGGCTTTGGTGGAGGGGCTGGTATTACCTTTAGAGGCTGTTCAGGTTTGGGAAGTTTAGAAGTTGGAGAGTGATAATCTTCCTCTTAATGGAGTGTTTCATTTTCTAGAGACTTCTCATGCTCTCTCCTTGGTGCACTTCTGCCAGATAGGGCTGAGGTCTCAGTCTGTGATGACTCACTTCCTGTCTTTAACCATTCCCTTTCTTGAGTTTCTTCACTTTGCCGGCTTGTCTCCTGAGGCTGACATTATAGTTTTGCGCATCCAGCTGACACTTCTCTGTTCCTTCTTTCTTCTGCCCCTTCTGTAGCTGCTCCCCTACTTCTTCTCTAGCACCTGGGTCAACAAGCTTTGTTCCTCCACAGACAGGCAGTTCGAATGGGCTGTGAGGTGCTAGCAGAGGAATCATTCTTCTTGTAAGTACTCCAAGGCTTCAGACTTGGTTGGTTGGGGGCATCTCTATCATCATGCCTATAATCATCCTGAGCGTAATCATCTCTGGAGTTCCATGACCAATCATCTCTTCTGTCATATCTGTCTTCATAGCAGTCCCTTCCCTCCTCTATAGACGTCATCCCTATGGTACCCACTACCAAATGCCACTGCCTATCCTGGAATCATAGCCTCTGTCATAGTCTCTGCTGCTTCAGTCATCATAGTGATCAGAGCCCCCATATCAATCCATATCCTGGTGTGGGCCATCATGGTACCACATCCTAATGCCCATTATGATATTGGCTGGAATCATAACAATCTTGCCTTTGTCTCCAAAGCTATCATTGCCTCTTCTAGGCAGATAGTCATCAAAGCTATCTGTCGCAAGATGGGCCCTCCAGTGTGTATCTGTTTTGTCAGAATTCTGATTTCTATCTCCACCAGAAGAATGATCATTCCTGCTTTTGTTCTGTGTTTGAGAAGCAAGATCCACTCAGATTCTCCTGTTGCCTAGAGACTCTTCATTTGAGGCTCAGGGCACTAAGCAAAGGACTTCAAACTCAGGTCTGCAAACTTAGCATAAACCAAATCTTTCAACCTTTCTGGGTTGCTGGGTTCACATGGTAAATGCACTGCACTGATATTTAATCCTTCAAAGAATTCCTCACAGAGTCTTCTGTCACAGCACAGGGCACATTCCCTAGAAAAGCAGTGTGGGTGGCAATTTGGGAAGATGGGTCTGCTTGATATTGGGTTTCTGAGCAGCCCACAGAGCAGTAGGCAGGATAGAATGGTCAATTGGAGGAGTCCTATACAAATAATCATCAGTACTGTGCCAAGTGGCTGAAACATCTTCCAGGTTATCTGTTTCATCAGCCCAGCTGACTGGTTTAGGGACACAGATGCTTCCTCTATCAATTCCCCCATCCTCAGCCAGAAAGTATGTTAGGGAGATAGTCTTCCCCTTCATATTCTTTTTTTTTTTTTTGGCTGGAGCTACCATGTTGGGAGAAGGAGAATGATTAACCCATTTATGATTAGGAAATGTCCCCCTATATTTCCAGTAATCTTTCTTACCTTAAAGTTGACTTCTTCACAGACTGGGAGAAAATATTTGTGAAAGACATATCTGATAAAGGACTGTTATCCAAAATATACAATGAACTCTTAAGCCTCAAAAATGAGAAAAAGAACAACTCAGTAAAAATAAAACAAAAACCCACAAAAGACCTGAACAAATACTTCACTAAAGAAGATATATAGATAGCATGTAAGCATAGAAAAACATGCTCAAACTATGTGTCATTAAGGAAATGCAAATTAAACAAAGATACACTACACATCTATTACAACAGCTAACATCCAAATCACTGACAATACCAAATTCTGGCAAGAATATGGAACAACAGAAACTGTAAATCATTGCTGGTGAGAATGCAAAACAGTATAGCCACTTTGGAAGACAGTTGACTTCTTACAAAACTAAATAAACTCTTACCTTTTACCCAATGAACTTCAAAACTTATGTCCACACAAAAACTTGCACATGCATGTTAATAGCAGCTTTATTCATGATTGCCAAAACCTGGGTGCAACCAAGATGTTTTTTAATAGGTGAATGGATAAATAAACTGAGGTCCATCCAGACAAGGAGTATTACTCAGTGCTAAAAAAGAAATAAACTATTTATCAAACCATGAAATGACATAGAGGAAGCAAATGCACTTAGGATATTAATCATAATTATTTTATAGCCTGTATCTGACATCATCAATATCTCAATTTCCTGTGGATCTGATCTATTTCTGTGTTTTTCTTTTTTTTTTTTTATTTTATTTTATTTTATTTTTTTTATTTTTTATTTTTTTATTTTTTTCAATTTATTTTTTATTGGTGTTCAATTTACTAACATACAGAATAACACCCAGTGCCCGTCACCCATTCACTCCCACCCCCCGCCCTCCTCCCCTTCCACCACCCCTAGTTCATTTCCCAGAGTTAGCAGTCTTTACGTTCTGTCTCCCTTTCTGACACTATTTCTGTGTTTTTCTTCTGATTTTCTGTCACTTGGTTCTATTTATTGATATAACTTGTAGATTTTTGTTCAAATGCTAAGCACTGTATATAAATAATTATGGAGGCTCTAAATAATGCTTTCCTTCTCCAGAGATAATTTAACTTTCTTCTAGCAGAAAGAGTAGGGGCAGGTCACCCTAACCCAATTAAGGAATATGGTATTTTGAGGCTATTTAAGGTAAATTTATTTCCACTTTGTCCTTATTTCCATTCATAGTGTGTCCTGAGTCTCAACTGGAGGTGTTTTTCAGAGCTCCAACTCCTTGCTGGGACTTGATTTCCACTTTTTGAGTCTCCAGCCCAATGAAACTGTTTCACTTGTCAACCTGTTATCTGCTTCTTTCTGTTCTTTCTGCTTAGGCTTCTAATCTCTTATACACTTGGTGCATGGCTAAGGAATCAGCAAATATCTTGGTGGGAAAAGGAGCTGGAATATCAGTTCACTTTTCAACAATTCTCTTTTCTCTGGGATTGGAGCCCTTCCAATCCTGGCTGTCTTGCTAGCCCTGAACTCCATATATTGTTCTGGTAGCCCTGAGACTCCTAAAATCTCCCTTAGGAGGCACCTCTTTGCTTGGGCTCTAGGACCTGCATTTTTTTTTTTAAAGGCCCTGTACTTTTTTGCTTATAATTCAGCAAATATCTTAGGTGGGAAATGATGGAGAATGTTACCCTGATCTCCTTTTATATTCTTTCTTTCCTATTCGTAGCCCATTGTGTCCTAGATGTCGTGGTTGCTTTCTGATACGTTTAAAGTTTTGTTTTTTAAAAAAATCTAATTTACCATCATTTTTGGTGAGATATTTGGTCTAAAACCAGCTCTTACATCAGAGCTAGAAGTAGTTTCTCAAATATTGACAGCTAAGATACAGTTTTCAGTCTGGATCCCTTATAAAATTATGTGTGGTGTAAGGATTTGATTCTTCCAACCCTTTTCTTTATTTGAACTATGTAGAACCCTTGCTCTCAGAGACACTGTGTCTTTTGTTTTTTATTTGACAGGAATGAATCTTTCATACATAAATATGTAGCTTATTTTTTCTCTGTTGCTTATGAGAATTAAAATAGTATTACTTGGTGCTAATTCAATAAACACAAATGCAAGCTTAGGCCCAAAATGTTGAAGAGGTTTAGCCAGATGAGCCAATAATTATATTTAATTTTTTTTTTTTAAATTATCAGGGCGCCTGGGTGGCGTGGTCAGTTCAGCATCCAACTCTTGGTTCTGCTCAGGTTGTGACCTCAGGGTCATAAGAGTGCCTGTGTCCCTCCGCTCCCCTCCCCTCTAAAATAAATAAAATACATCTTTTAAAAAAATTATCGCCTAAATAAAAACACAAATTTAAAATATTTTATTCTGTACATGTTGACCATTTTAAGAATATATTGGTGATCCCATGAGAGAAATAATTTTATCTATGATTAGTGATATAAAGTGATACTTTGCATTTATGTTTACTTATTGCTACCTGGTTGTTTAGATTTTTTATATGAAAAATGGAACTGGAGGCATGACTGGGTAGCTCAGTGGTTGAGCCTCTGCCTTCTGCTCAGGTAGTAATCCTGGGGTCCTGGGATCGAGTCCCACATGAGGCTCCCTCATGGGGAGAGCCTGGCTCTCCCTCTGCCTATGTCTCTGCCTCTCTCTCTGTATCTCTCATGAATAAATACATAAAATCTTTAAAAAGAAAAAAAAGAAAAATGGAACTTGGATGCCTGAGTGGCTCAGTCTGTTAGGCGTCTGCCTTCTGTTCAGGTCCTGATTTCAGGGTCCTGGGATCAAGCCCTGTGCTGGCTCCCTGCTCAGTGGGGAGTCTGCTTCTCCCTCTCCCTTTGTCCCTCCCCTCTGTTCATGCTCTCTTTTTCTGTTTGTCTCAAATAAATAAATAAAATATTTAAAAAAGAAAGAAAGAAAAAAAAAAAAATAAAAAAATAAAAAAGAAAGAAAGAAAAATGGAACTAAGTAACCAAAGAGAGCCCCTGATACAAGTGACCAAGGAGTGCCTGGTGCAAATTATCACAGAAGACACTATGAGATTCAGGAAGAAGCAGATTGTCCCAGAGCACACAGCAAGTTACTTGGCATTCCAAAATTAGTGCTGATTAATGTTTATATTTTGCCCTGAATTGCAAGAATTACATACAACTGGAAGAACAAAACTACTCCCTCCTTTTCCTTCAGATAGAAAATAAAAGCAATGTAGCCCTTGAGTAAGAATTTTCCAATGCAAGGGTCTTCGTGCATTTAAGGGAATGTTGGCTGCTTTCCTATTCCTGGCAGGCTCACATGAGTTTGATCTTGAAAAGGTAAGACTGAAGAAAAGGCACTGATATTTCTCAGCATAATGTAAAATCTTGATACAATTATGAAATAGAATTCTTTGCAATTTATAAAGCAGTTAGGAAAAATCCTTTTCTACTCAAAAGTTCTGCCTCTGAAAATCTCTTCAGACTCAACTTCTTTTGGAGGAAGGCCACGTATAACTGGACCAGAACATATGCACACAGTCAGTCCATGTATATTTGCATGTGTGGGTATATATATAGGGATTCGTTTCTGCACTTATGCATACATGCCAAAGATCCGACTTTTAGAGAGATCTC
Source organism: Canis lupus baileyi (assembly GCF_048164855.1). Lineage (NCBI taxonomy): Eukaryota > Metazoa > Chordata > Mammalia > Carnivora > Canidae > Canis > Canis lupus. Next base: position 27,104,351 of record NC_132849.1, on the reverse strand, counting down.
CACCAGGACCAGAAAGAATCATCTATACCTGTCCAGGACAAGACCAAACTATGTAAATTCAGAAGTTGATAATTATCAGTTACTATCCTGGTGAAGCCTCAAGGCATTTCTTTAGACTAACTCACTCAGATAAGGGAATAAATACTCATAATGGGTGTGGTGGAATAAAGTATGGTCACAAATCTCTCTCCCTTGTGATAATAACACACGTCACCACTGTAGGGGTGCCTAAGTGGCTCAGTCAGTTAAGGGGCTGCCTTTGGCTCAAGTCATGATCCCAGGGTCCTGGGATAGAGCCCCACATCAGTTCCCACTCAGCAGGGAGTCTGCTCCTATCCCCCCAACCCCTCACCCCCGCCCGCTCATACTCTCTCACTCTCAAATAAATTTTAAAAAATAATAAAACACTCACATCCCACTGTAACTATGGCCTCTTGGTGTAATGGCTGTTTTCCTGCCCTTTCACTTTGGACTTGGTTGTGTGGCATACTTGGGCTACAGAGATGTTAGCAGAAATATAAAAGCAGAGATTTGGCCCTTTCACGAAGATGGCGCGAAGGCAAAGAAGGAAGCCCCTGCCCCTCCCAGTCAAAGCAAAGGCTTTGAAAGCTAAGAAAGCGGTGTTGAAAGGTGTGCACAGTCAGAAAAATAAGAAGATAATGTATGTCATGTATATTCCGGCGACCCAAGCAAGTCCCTGCGTGTCTGAAGGCAGCCCAAATATCCTTGAAAGAGCGCCCTCAGGAGAAACAAGCTTGATCACTATGCCGTCATCAAGTTCCCCCTGACTACTGAGTCAGCCATGAAGAAAATAGAAGACAACACACTTGTGTTCATTGTGGATGTCAAGGCCAATAAGCACCAGATCAAACAGGCTGTGAAGAAGCTCTATGACATTGATGTGGCCAAGGTCACACCTTGATGAGGCCTGATGGAGAGAAGAAAGCATACGTTCGACTGGCTCCTGACTATGATGCTTTGGATGTTGCCAACAAAATTGGGATCATCTAAACTGATTCCAGGGGATCCCTGGGTGGCTTGGCAGTTTAGTGCCTGCCTTTGGCCCGGGGCGTAATCCTGGCCTCCCGGGATCGGGTCCCGCGTCGGGCTCCCTGCATGGAACCTGCTTCTCCCTCTGTCTGTTTCTCTGCCTCTCTCTCTCTCTGTGTCTCTCATGAATAAATAAATAAAATCTTAAAAAAAAAAAAAAACTGATTCCAGCTGGCTATAAATCTAATTTTTTTCACCATAAAAAAAAAGCAGAGGTTTGAAAATATGCATGTGTGGTGTTCTTCTTTATTGCTAAGTAATATTCCATCACATGGCTATACTGCAATTTGTTTATCCATTCACTAGTTGATAGATATCAGTGTTTTCAGTTTGGGCAATTATTAGGAAAGCTGCTATAAACATATAGATCTTTGTATGAAGATATGTTTTGATTTCTCTTGGGTAAAAAACTAGGAATGGGATTGTAAGGTCATATGATAGGTATATGTCTAATTGTATAAAAAGCAGCCAAAGTGTTTCCAAAAGAGTTTTACCATTTTGCCTTCAGACCAACGATATATGAGAGTTCTAACTGTTCCACATTCTTGCCAGCACTTGCTACTTTTTGCTCAAAGAGCTGTTCTAGTAGACATGGAATGATCTCATTGTGTATACAACTTTGAAGCAATTGTTTATGCTAGACTCAGGCACAGATATAATTGATTATTCTCATAGCACTTGTGTTAGACTGGAGTTTTTTCTCTCTGAAATCCTAGACCTATGTCCTTTGTCATGTGGCTTTGCGGTTTCACTAGAGGCAAGGCATATTTTCCAGCTTCATTGATGTTGGGCCTGGTCATATGCTCGCCTTGGCCAATGGCATGTGAGTGAAGGTGACAGTACAGCACTTCTGGATCCAGTTTTAAGAGGCCCTGTGAATTTCCACTCATTTCTCTTGTGTTTCTGCCATTGCCATAAGAAAGATGTGCTCTGCAGGTGGCACAGAGAGCTAAGTGTCCCATTCTTGCTTTTGGCTCAGGTCATGATCTAAAGATCATGGGATCAAGTCCCAGGTCAGGCTCTGCACTGAATGTGGAGTCTGCTTGAGACTTTCTCCCTCTTTCTCTGCAACCTCCTCCTGCTTGCTCTATAAATAAATAAATAAATAAATAAATAAATAAATAAATAATCTTTTAAAAAAGATTTTCTTTTTCTCTCTCTCTCTGCCCCTCCCCCCACCACCTCATGCTCTTGCTTTCTCACATTCTCTTTTCTCTGTCTCTGAAAAAAAAAAAAAAAAAAAAAGACTTGTTCTGGCTAGATCAACCCCCTCCCCCACCCCTGCCAAGATGAAGGGTATGAGTTCCATATAGTATAAATGTTACACAAACACATCAAAAGAATCTCAAAATCATTAGTCATCAGGTAAATGCAAACCAAAACCACAGTGAAATACCACTGCACACTCACTAGAAAAGCAAAAATTAAAAGACTAACAATACAAAGGTTGTTGAGGATGTGGAACAACTGGAACTCTCATATGCCACTGGTACCAGTGTAAAATGAAACCACCTTGGAACACGGTTTGGCTTATTGGACATTTATATATTTTCTTTAGTGAGATTGCTATCTAAAACATCTACAAAGGGAAGAATTTATATGGGTAGGCACCCAACAGAGTTTGCCACACAGTGAAATATACAGTGCTGTATCTGTTGACTATTGCCATAATAATGCTGTGTAAAAAACCATCCCCAAATGCAATGGCTTAAAACAACAGAAATTTATACTCTCACACCCTTCACCTGGGGATTAACTGACCTAGCCAGAGCACAAATACTTTTTGGCAAATTCATATAAAGTTAAAATATATCAACTACATGAGCCAATAATTTCATTTCTGGGGATTTACTCAAGAGAAATAAAAGCCCACATCTACACAGAGACTTGTACATGTAGGTTCATAGCAGCTTTATCTTGAATAGCCCCAAATTGGAAATATCTCAATGTACACTGATTTGCAATGGAATACAATGCAGCAATAAAAATGAAGAAAGTATTGCTACATACAAGAACATAAAATATAATTTTAAAACTTATATTGAGCAAAAGAAACCAGACAAAAAGAGAGTATATACCATATAATTACATTAAAAATTCTAGAAAATCTGGGCAGCCCGGGTGGCTCAGCGGTTTGGCGCTGCCTTTGGCCCAGGGTGTGGTCCTGGAGACCTGGGATGGAGTCCTGCGTCAGGCTCCCTGCACGGAGCCTGCTTCTCCCTCTGCCTGTGTCTCTGCCTCTCTCTCTCTGTCTCTCATGAATAAATAAATAAAATCTTTTTAAAAAATTCTAGAAAATCTGTTGTGGCAGATGACAAATCGATGATTACCCAGAGCCTGGGGTGGAAGAAGGACCTGTAAGGAGATTCAAGGCTGGTATATACGATCAGCCAAGAGATCTTGGCTGGTATATACATTTGTTGAAACTTATCCAAGCAGGCATTTTCTATAGGTACACATATTAAATTGCAATAGTGTAGATTACAAATTCTCTCCTTCATCCTCACCAGCAGAACCCTAGTTTTGTTCACAATAGCAGTATGCTTCCTTTTTAGTTCTGGATGATTATTTGACATGGTCTTGGCCTGTGAAAGGTAAGCAGAGGCCCCTTCATGGGGATTTTAGGAAAGCTCTTGGCAGAGGGCAAATTCAGGCAGCACCAGGTACAGACTTTCTTTGCTAATAGACTGAGCCCATGATCCTAAATCGCTGACCTCTTTTGCTCACCTTCCAGACCATGCTCAGTTTTATAATCTCAATTCTAAACTGAGCAACCCTGGCTCAGATACCTAAGCAGTAGTTTCTTTCTTTTTTTTTTTTTTTTTAGTAGTTTCTTTTCCTGGCTCAGGGTCATTGATCAGCTATCCTGCCTGGTCTCAACTACTTTTACACTTCCCTATGGAACTCACATTCATAGTCTAGGGGTCCCATGCAGCCACCATGACTCTCCATGCTGTCCCCAAACTGACAGGTTCTGTCTTCTCCAAGTTATTTTGCCAGTCAGCTGACCATGATTCATGACTATGACTCTTCTTTTTCATAAATGGAAATATTCACATGTTTTTTTCTGAGTGTAAACCTTGACTGTCCTTACTGGCATTTTCTGCCACTGTGCTCTTCTGTCTGTGACTTTTCCTCATGGCACTTATCTTTGTTTTCATAATATAAATATATGTGTGATTATTAAAGTAGTGTCAGTCTCTTTAACTAAAGAAATGTTAAGCTTCAGAAGGGCAGAGACCATGCCTCTTTTATTCACATCCTTATTCCCATGGTACTCCCTAAATGGTAATGAAGAATAAATGAACCAAACCTCCACATCAATTGCAGGTAGCAAGCAGATTTCTAATTCATTAGCTCAGATTACTGTTCATGCCATGATCATTTTTTGAAAAAGTTAAAAAACCATGAAGACTAGGTTCACTAAAATATACACACTACCTAATTTCAAGTGGGCCATTACAAATAGTCAACAATCATTTTTAGCTCATGTTAAGTTTTTGACACTTTTCTTATATTATCTATTAAATATCACTTTGGCAGGAAATCTTATTTCCCATCTTATAAATCATGATCAGCTAGTTTGAACTATTTTTTCCTTCAAAGTAGGTTATTTTTTAGGGGTACTTCCTCAACTTTCAACATGAAAGGCATGCCTGCCTCTGCTTCCCCTGATACTCTGGGATCTTGCTTCCTTAATCACCCTCTTCTCTCTACAGCAACGACAATCTCCCCTTATATTTGTCTCTTTCTCTTCTCTCCTGTTGGACGAATTTGTTCATTCATTCAACAAATATTTATCAAACACTAAATACCTTGCATTGTTTTAGGCTCTATTTGGGAAGATATCAATGAGCAAATCCTCATTAGAACTTACATAGGGGAGCAGCCTGGGTGGCTCAGCGGTTTAGTGCTGCCTTCCACCCAGGACCTGATCTTGGAGACCTGGGATCGAGTCCCACATTGGGTTCCCTGCATGGACCCTGCTTCTCCCTCTGCCTATATCTCTCTCACTCTCATGAATAAATAAATAAAATCTTCAAAAAAAAAAAAGAGAGAACTTATATAGGAGTGGAAGGAGACAGACAATAAACAAAACAAATACATTTATTACAGTATTTAAGGTCTAAGGAAAGAAATAAAGCAGGGCGGGGCAGGGGGGCAGTTTAGGAAGTGATCTGTGGGAAGGTTTCAATTTTAAAAAGGGTGAGCAGGAGAGGCTGCACTGAGAAGGTAACAAAGCCTTGAAAGAAGTGAAAGTATCTGGGTGTTAGGTGCTGAACTGTGTATCCACTCCCCTCCCCCCCATTTCCAAATTCCTATAAAGTCCTTGCCTCCAGTACCTCTGAACCTAACTGTATTTGGAGATAAGGCCCTTAAGGTGATTCAAGTAAAATGACACCTAATGAGCGTTATGACCTGGCTGGCCTGTGGGGCTGGGAAACCAGTGAAAAGCGTTTTATACAAGAAAGACTGAATGACTGGGTTAAATATAGCTGATAAGGTGAAGACAGAATTGTCTTTTTAGCGACTTTTTGGCTAAAGTGAGAGCAGTCTTGGTAGAATTGTGAGCTTGAAAGCCTGACTGTAGTGTGTTTGAGAGGGAGGGAAGAGAAATTGAAGACAAGGAGATAGAACACTGGAGAGCTTTGCTGTACTGAAGAGCAGGAAAATGTGGCAGGAGGTGGAGGAGGAAGTGGGGCTGTTTGTTTTGCTTTTGAAGGGAGGAAATTAGAGCATGTTCGTATGCCAATGTCTTTAAAAAAACATTTTCATTTTCGAGGAGGCAGGAGCCTCCCAGCTAGTTTCCTCATCTTTGACGGTATTCTTTTGGATACACTGCAGATGGACACATTTTACCGTCTCATCCATCTGCTCAAAAAAATGTTCAGGGTCTCTTTGGCTGCTGTAGGAAAAGTTCCAATGCCTTAGTTGGACGTTCAAATTTTCTGCAGTTTGGCCTTCTGCGGTTTGATCTTTCTTCGTCAGAGCCCTGGAGTGAGGCACAAAGCATGTCAGGCCAGGGTCCGAAAGCTCGGATGAAGTCACAGTTCTGTAAATACTAGGTACGTGACTTTAGACAAATTAGGGGGCAGTGCACTGGGCCTGGGCTCCTTCCCCTTTAGAACCAGGAAGGGGGCGTGTCAGGTAGGTAGACTGGCTCCTCTGTGGGTCACCAGCATCTCTAGCAGGCTGCAATTATGAGCATCATCGTGGCCACAGGCAGGATACCCTCCGGAGGAGCCTGCCCTGTCCCTTCCACTTCTGGGGACCAACACGTCCCGTACAGTCACTTATTTTCCCTGCTTCGCTTTTGCCTTTCCAAACAGGCCAGGCTCTGGAAGAACCACAGCGGCAGCTCCTTTAAGGTCGGCCGCCTCCCCGCCACCGGGGACTCGCCTCGCACTCTAGATAGATTTCGCTTGGGACCATCCGCTCCACAGTCAGAATCGGCCACGTATTAAGTGCCGCTTCCAACCAATCAGGAAGAAGTTACCTCAGACCTCTGGAGGAGCATCGACTTCTACCAATGACCTGCCCGTCTTCTCTAGCGCCTCATCTCGAGGGGGCGAGGCCAACTCAGCGCTGGCCAATCTGCTCCGGGGAAATGTATTCCGGGTGCTGCGGGGCCTACCAATCAGGTGAGAAGACGGCGGGGAGGGGCGTTTCTCATTGGTAACCGCGTCCGGAAGGGGGCCGGGCCTCGGGAGAGAGCACTACGATTTGATTGGCCGGCTTGATGTTGACATCCGGGGAAAGTCCACCTTCTCCAAGAGGACCAGCCTGCAGCTCCAGAGTGGCGGTGGCTGCGGCCAATCAGCGGGGAGACGCGCGGAAAGTTTGTTCAATGGGCGATGACTGAGGCAGGCTGTCACTCAGGTGGCGGTGGCGGAGGCCGGGCTAAGACGTGGCCGGTGGATCTCCGCTCGGCTGTCCGGGCCGTCGGGGCGGCGGCGGGGTGCCTGGCGCGTTGTGGTCCCGGTCGGGCGCTTCCAGTGGCGGGAGAGGCAGGCGCCGGCGGCTGCACCTCCATGCCCGTAAGCGGGGCGGGCCGCTGATGGAGCGCGCCACCCTCCCGGGGCGGCTCGCGCGGACGCTGCTGCTGCCGCTGTTGCTGGGGCTGGCGGCGAGCAAGGTGGCCGCAGGGCGCGCCCCCGACCTCCCCGCGCCCAAGGCGGAGGCGGCGTTCGGCCTAGGCGCGGCGGCCGCCCCCACTTCTGCAGCGCGGGTGCCGGCGGCGGGGGCCGTGGCCACGGCCGAAGTGACGGTGGAGGACGCCGAGGCAGTGCCGGCGGCCGCGGTCGAGCAGGAGCCCCGGGACCCGGAACCCGACGACGAGGCCGAGCTACGGCCGCGCGGCAGGTGAGCGGCTCAGGCTGAGCGCCGGCGCCGGCGCCGCCACTTGTTTAGGGCACGTGTGCCGCGGAGGATCCGGGGTCCGGGTCCCCTGTAGGCGGTGGCCTCTCTCGGAGGAAGGACCACCGGTGACCCGGGAGCGAGCGCGGGGCCGCGTTCCCATCCCCCGGGCCAGCGACAGGCCTTTATCCCTGCTCGCAGGCCAAAGCAGCATCCTTGAAGGTGTCTGGGGGATGCTGAGAGAATAGAGCGCAAAGGTGGGGAAGAAACATCACTTTCCCTCTGTTCTTGTTTTCGAACTTTATTCGTGTTGCAAGGACTCCCTCCCCTTTTACTTCTTTGATGAGTCACTCCGTATCTCTGCTGGGTTGACAACTGTTGGGGGAAAAGGATTTCACAAAGACCTTTCTACCTTTCCCTTTAAACACAACCCTGTAGTGGCCCCTGGGCCAGGGGTGAGGTCAGTATTTCGTGAACTGAGATCTACAGAACATCTGCATCAGAATCACCTGGGGATGCTGGTTAACTGTACAGTTTTTTTTAGGCCCCATCCCAGTTGCACTGAATTAGACTGTCTTGGGGCAAGAACCTGGAATCTGCGCAAGTTTAACCAGCACTCCAGGTTAATTCTTGAACACACTGAAGTTTAAGAGCTGCGGGTAGGTCTTGAATTTTGGCAGTTCTTTGATATTTAGAGGGTTTTGAGATACGTAAACATTTGAAATCGGATTGTCTTGGTTGATTGGTTAACTTCCTTAAAAATGTTACTGCAAGGTACATGTTTTTAAGCACTTCGAAATCTGAACACAAAAGTCAGTGTTTTAATGGTAAAACATTTTGCGGGCAGCCAATCTCAGCACGACTGGGGAGAAAGTGAAGTCCCATCTAACAAATGGAGTGATAGAAAGAGCATTAGGTAAATTAAACCAGAGAAGGCTGGAATCTGGATTAGAAAGTATTGTAAGCTTTGAATGTAGCAATTGCTAGATCCTAACAAGTTAGATTTAATTTTCAGTTAAATATCAGAACCTTGATCTGTATATCTGGAAACTACTAAAATGGAATAAGTACTAAAATTTTCTAGGCACTATTTAAATGTTTGTATGTAGATTTTTTCCTTTTAAGTAGCACATATTTGACAATATTTTCATAGATTTTGCTAATGGATTAACTTTCCTGGAAGAGTCTTTTTGTTTATCTTAAACTTCTGAAGCACCTGCCCAAAGTAAGTTATGTGAAGTAAAGTGAGATGTTTCATTTTTCTTAGAGTACAGATGTTCCGCAGCAGGTACTTATTAGCACTTACAACCCACAAGATGCCCTAGGGTTAAGGGTTATGCAGATAGTCTGTCTTCCAGGAGGTGAGTGTTGCCTCGCAGTGAGGATTGAATGAAGAGACCCATGATGACATTATAGAGCAGAATCAGTGCAAATGAAATTCCTTGACTGTCCCAAGGTTTCTGTGGTGTTCAGTGGGTGGGGTATGGGGATGAAGTAGGTAAAAAGAGAAGGCTGTGGCAGAATGAGTTGGTTTATGAAATATGAGTAGGATCATGATGAGCAGATACTGGACTTGAGGAAATAGCAAGAGGCACAAAAGCTGGAAAGTATGTTTGGGGAACATTTTTGTCTGTATACCTGTGTGTGTGTGTGTGCACGTACATGTCTGGGCATGCTCTGCGTCTGTATACCTGTGTGTGTGCATGCGTGCTCTGTGTATGAGGGAGATACAGACATGCACACGTGTGTGCAGGGAGTTGTGGAAGATGAGGCTAGAAAATATGTTGGGACCAGATTCTATATGTAGAGTCTAACATGAGTGGCATCGTCATCAACCCAGGGGCGTGTTAGAAATCAGAATCAGGCAACATCCACTGAAGGAGTATATGCATTTTTGACAAGATCACCAGATGATTCCCATGCACATGATACTTTGAGACTTACCATTTGAGAAGTGTTGTGTAGGGTAACTTGAATGTCAGGTTTGATTAAAGTTTATTGTTTTTAACAATAAACTTTATATGTATATTGTTCTATATCCCTAGAACAGAAGGGATAGATTTGAGACAGGATCTTGGTTCCTGGCGAATAAGAATTGATTTCTCCTCCCATGAAGCTCCTGTCCACAGATTGAGATGGGGTGCTCAGATTACTAGATGGTAAGGATTCATCCTTTTAAAGCCCCACACCTCTTTATGGCATTGTTCAGCCTGACAGCAGGCAAGTTCTAGAAACATTTATACATTCAGAGGAAGGAGCCTGTGTAAACAGGTTGAAAAAGAAAGGAATAGAGGTGGAGGTAGTTGGAAAGGATCTACTTGGCAAACAGGAGGACTACTTCCTTCTCAGAAACAAGGAGAGTGGAAACAAGTAGACTGTGCCTGGCGGAGAGTAGGTGATCTTCGGCTAACAGAATTGTCTAGGAAGAGATAGACCTGTGTTTAAGGGCCTGCCAGGTAGCTTGAGGTAGTGTAGAAAGTTTGAGAAGCCTTGGATAAGTAAATTGATAGTGCCAACAAAAGATATGTATGCAGGGTTTATAAAACTTCTTCCTAAGTGTCCTTAAAAAAGTGAAAAACCGGAGAATACCAGTCAGTGTTCCATAATAATAGACCAATATCCTGTTTGTTTAAAGGAGGAAGGTTAGGGGAACAGATTTGAATTAACTAAATGTTTATTACAAACGACTGTGAAGAGCTATGGTACTTGCAAAACTGTTTTAAAAAGAGGGAGGTGGGGAATTGAGGTCGCTATTTTTGCATGCTGTCTTTCGATGCCCAGGAAGCAATAGGAGACGCTCTGGTTCGTTTTTCTTTCCTCAGTGGAGTTCTCATTGGTTTTATCTTAACTGCTTACTTTACATCTCAAGAGCATGTGAATTAGGGAATAAACTTTCTTTTCTTTAAAAAGTAGCTAAAATAACTTGTCTGACAGCAGCCTTGTCAGTGCTTCTGTTAAACATTACATTTAGTTGAAATTTAAATGGGATGCTCACTAAGGAAAGCTGGGAAGAAGGTTGCAATCCCGCCTCACTGCTAGTTTTTGTGCACATTGGCATAGTTAGGAGTTATCAGTTTCCTGACTCCAACACAAATGGCAAATTGCTAAGTGTTACTTGGGGTTTGGGGGATGGAATAGGCATCCTCATAGTGAGGGCCTCTGAGGACCTCAAGAGCTGTTAAGAACTAATTTTATCTTAACTATCACACTAATTTGTAACATATTTCTGCCTCCCCCCCCACCTCTAATTCTCCTCTAACAACAGTATACTAAATTTGATGTTAATCTGTGATGCTTCTTTGTCATCTGTAAACTGAGTTCTTTGTATTTAATGAGATAACATGAAAATATTTTGCAAATTTAAGATGATTTCATTTTTTCTTTCTCTCTTGTCTGTCCTTTCACAAACTGATCTGATGTGAATCATGGTACAGAATCTGGTGTTCCTCAGATTTTCAGACTCATAATTAAGTTTGTTGGTTTTTTTTTTTTTTTTAAGCTAATATAACCAATGAATAATAGAATCTCAGAATACAGTGTTAAAAGGGAACTCAGTCATCTGGTCCCAATACTGCTCACTTTTCTGACCCCAGACTTTTTAAGTTAACTAGAAATCCTATTTAAAGAAGAATTTATGCATAACTTTCATGGCAAGTTGTAAGCCAAAATAAACATACTTTAGACAAGTAATGAATTATCCTTCCTGTCACAGTTGTCTTTTTAGCTTATTGACACCTGGGCTCTAGATATGATATGTGAGAGGATTGAGGATACTCTGTTCTTTATTTAAAGTATGAAGCCTTTACACACTGAGGCATTTTGCAGAAAGGGACTGGGTCTTTATCAGCTTCTGTGAGTTGTAGCTCCAGCATGCCTCTTCACTTCCTAAATACCGCCTGGGAACTCCTATCTGGTTTTTTCCTCTTTTTGTAAGAATGAAGCTGTTGAACATTTTTACTGCAAAATATTTTGAAATACAAAGAGGAGAATTGGTAGGTTGCAGAACTAAATGTGAAGGGGGAAATTTGATTAAAATATTTTGATTAAAAATGTTTCCTAGAACAAAGTAGAAAGTGTGTCCAAAAATGCTTTAACCTAATAGAGAAAGGATATCTGTCATTCATGTTGTCTATAATATTGAAAACTCAAATGGTATTTCTTTAAGGTGTAGCTTATGTCAGCTATAAAGTACAGTTGGTAATTTTTGACATGTTTGTTTTGATTGGGTGCAGGGCTAGTCTTGTGATATGTTTAAATAAAGGAAGTTTGATTTGAAGATTTACTTAGTAGGTGAGGACTAAGAAGTATAGTCCAATTAATACTGGTTTGTTTTTGAACAAGAACATATGCTTTCTTGAATGAGAGCATGTGTTTAGGTGGAGGATTCTTGGCTACATCAAAAAACAGATTGAACCAAATCACATTTTTAATTTTGTAGAGTTTTGTTTTCTCTTTTCCCCTCCTCTCAAAGAAAGAAAATGTGCAATTAAAAAATAAGCACTTGTTAATGTAGAAACTATTCACTTCATATAATGTTCTCTTGTCACCAGCTTCTTTTTCCCACATAGGAAATTTCTACAGGTAGTAAGCCTGCTTTAGAATTATTATATGAAAGAATTCAGGATCTACTCTCAGACTCTGATAAACTTAATTGTAAGTAAGCAGGTATTCTGGATGACTTAAGTCAGAGCAAATAGTTTTTAAAAAATAGGATCTTCACTGTGTCATAAGGTCATTTCTGCTCAATAGAAGGGCAAATCAGAGCAGTAACAGGATAAATGGTATCTTGATGAGATTTCTGGGATGAATAAAAGCTGCACATTGTAGTAATACAGTAGTGGCTATGTAATGAAAACTTATTGTTAACAGAATGATAGAGTTTAAAAACCTAAATTCATTCTTCTGTCTGTTCAAAACCTGTTATTTGGTATGTGACCTGAGGCAAGTCACATCTTTCTCGGTTTCTGTTTTGTTTTATATGTATAATAGTATCTGCCCAACTAAGATGTTTTATTTAGTTCATTATGTTCGTTTCGCAAACATTTACTGCATTTAACTGTTACATGCCACGGGTAGATAGATGGGCAGCTGAGCTAGCCCTTGAGCCCTAAGTCTTGACAGGGAGATCATTGTGTTAAAGAATTAACTATACTAGAATGGATAGTGAGTGACATAAGAGGAGTTTGAGAGTAAAGACAATGGAAGTATCAAGTGAGTGAGTCTTTGAATGTGAAGTGTCAGGGCTAGTCTAGGCTGCAGAGTCCAGAGCAGTGATTCCCAAGCCAGGGCTCCTGGACATCTATAGATCTGCAAAGGTAAGAATGGGGATCCATGAGATTGTCAGTATTTTTAAATAACCAAGTGGAATTAGATATCCAGTGGAGAAGGCTAATTAAACAGTCAAGTTTTTTGGTTTTGAACTAGAATTGTATCAAACAATGTAGTATTCTTAGCTATGTCTTTTCAGAAATCTTCAGTATTTTGATTAGTATTAAATATTCCCTCTAAAAATGGGGGAGTTCATTAGAAAGAAATGTTTGTTGCTTAAATGAAATCATTTAAGATGTGAAATAAAGAATAAATTAAAAGGGAACTTTGTTGAAAAGTTAAGAAACGTGTGCGCGCACACGTGCGCGCGTGCACATGCTGCAGTGGAGTAGGGGATTACGCTGATTACGAAAGGCTCAATGTGCTATAGCAAGCAGTATGGCCTTTATTCCGTGAGCATGGGAAGCTTCAGAAGTTTATCAGATCTCTATTATAGAAACAAAACTGTTGGAACTGCAGAAGGGACAGAGATGTGAGGCAGGAAAATATGTCAGAAAGGCTTTTGAAAATGTTCTGATGAGAAGTGAGAATTGGCTCTAGGACAAGGGCAGTGGTAACAAAGGAAGGAAAAGATTCAAAAGCTTCAGAAATAGAATCAGTAGTACATGACTATTGTCTAAATGTAGAGCATGAGGGAGAAGGTAGACTTCGATGTCTGATGCAAATGTTAAGTGACAAGGTAGATGGAGAAGGATGTGGGAGAGAAGATTTACCTGAACACACTGTGGGGGTAAGAAGCATGTCCTGATGAAAATGCAGAAGTAGAGCAGGGAGAGAGACAGTGAACAGTAAACATAGGTTTGGGAGCTCTTACTTTACAGGTAAAGGCAAAGCCGTGGCCATTGGCTAAAGCTAGAACTCCATGACCTGTTTGCTGGATTTTGAGAGCACTAGGAATAATGGGGTGAAGAGAAGTGTCCTTGTAGAAGTCGGGGAAAGGAGAAGGTCCAGAATGAGGAGCCAGCCACTCTTTCAGCTGCTGCTGCGGGACAGACTTGATGAGAATGGATCTGGCAGGAGGAGATTGTGGAAAACCTTGAGAATAGCTTTGAAGCATTGGATCATGCGTAAGAGAACAGCGCTTGCTGTTGAGTAATCCAAACAAATGCCTTTGTAAACTAAAGCAAGGTGTGAGAGATAGAAATTTCTGAAGAGTTTATTGACAGAGTTGACCAATAGGCCTTCTTCAATCAGGGTAATAGATTATTTCTTTACTCCAAAGAAACAGCCCTTTGAGGTAAGTCAATATTTGCCAAGCTGGTCTTATTGCAAGGCTCACTGGGGTTACTTGTCAGGGGCTAGCTCCCAAGCCCCCTCTGGTGGGATGGGACCCATGAATGTTTACTGGCTTTTAACAAGCACTCCAGATTATTTTTATGATCAGGCAAGTTTGAGTTATGCTGAAGAGGAGAAGAGCCATAGGGATGTGTATACAGGTCTGACTTCAAAGCTCCAGTTCTTAAAAAGAGAAAGAAAATGCTCCAGTTCTTTCCACTGGAAATGCTGCCTCTGTGGTCCCTTCAATTTTTAAATAAGTTAAGGGCTTTTCATCTTGTTCATAGAAACCTGAAAATAGAGTGAATGGATTGTGGGTAGAAATGGCATTATAGTCTCCCTATTTGGGGAGAGATGTTCATTTTTTATCTCTGATGTTTATTCTAAACGCCTATGGCTGTCCTCTGTTTATCCCTGCATTCAGCATTATCTATCTACTTGATGCTTTTCTCAATCCATAGTATGTCCATGAGCATCTCTCTCTTAGAATGTGATTAAACACAATAGTGTAAATTGTAGCATCTCTTTTTTGCACTGTAGTGCTGCTCATTTCAGCCACAGCAGAAGGGGTACTTCCTTCCAGAGACATATTTGGGAAGGAGCCCACACTGAATATTATGGTTAGTTTGTAGCAGATAAGAATGTGAATGGTTTTGTTTGTTTGTTTTTAACATCTTACAGAGTTGTAGGGGATTTACTGTTATTCCCATTAAGAGGGTAAAAATAATTAAGGTACCCCATTCAAACCTAAGAACCAGATTACATTAAATATCAAAAGCAGTTAAGGGACGTCTGGGTGGCTCAGTGGTTGAGTGCCTTCATCACCAGAGTCCTGGGATTGAGTCCCACATCGGACTCCCTGTAGGGAGCCTGCTTCTCCCTCTGCCTATGTCTCTGCCTCTTTCTGTGTGTGTCTCATGAATAAATAAATCTTAAAAAAAAAAAAGCAGTTAAGAGAATGATATACTTAATTGTTCCTGCCCACGTTTGTATTTCTTTTAATTATTACCCAAATTTACACTTATTTCCTAGATATAGTACAAAATCTGAAACTATCTTGATTAAAAAAAACAAAATCTTTGACTCAGTTAAATGCACCCTATATGATAAGTTGTCAGTGAAAGAATAGTTAGGTATTAAACTCCAAGTGACTTATTAAAATATTTTTGTGTACACATAAGATACACATGCATATTTTATTGTTGGATTTTTTCCTTGTTTTGAAAATGAGACCTAGAATTTTACCATTCTTCTCTGCATACCTCTAGCGCAAATACCTACATACTCAGAAAAATTACAGGGTTTGTTGTTGTTGTTTTTGTTATAAGTAGAATGTCTAGGGTGATAAACAATGTTCGTTCTTAATTAAAAACAAAAAATAGTATCTGAAATGTTGCAGTGATCTCCTTAATTTCTCATGATTATCACTGTTTGTTTATACTAAATTTTGTTTCAATTAGAGTGGTTTTCATTCAACCATCTATTTGTGGTTAATGCTTCCAGAATAATTAGACATTTCTACAATGGTACTAGGGAAGAGTTAACTTGGTTCTGAACCCTGGATCACTATTAGATTCTGTTCTTTTATTTGTAAATTGACACATATAAGGTATGAATTTTTTATACCCTTCATTATAAAATAATTTTCTTTCTCAGAGTATCTGTCTGTTCCCCTAATTCCTGGTAGATCTCTTTAGAAAGCAGGTTAATGTGTAGGGAGGGGAATTGAGTTGTTTCCTTTCTTTTGGTTATCTAAAATTACTGAGATCCCTGGGTGGCGCAGCGGTTTGGCACCTGCCTTTGGCCCAGGGCGCGATCCTGGAGACCCGGGATCGAATCCCACGTCGGGCTCCCGGTGCATGGAGCCTGCTTCTCCCTCTGCCTATGTCTCTGCCTCTCTCTCTCTCTGTGTGACTATCATAAAAAAATAAAATAAAATTACTAGAGTTTGTAAGTGGCAAATCTTTATTTTCACAAATTAGACTAAGAGTTGCCATTTGAAAAATTCAAAATGAGAATTAGTGTATAATTTGGAAACTAGATTGACAATTTTATTTATCCCCTTGATAAATTTATTCATTTGAGAAACATTAAGTTCTTTGAAAGGTTTCAACTGAGTTTATTGAACTGTTTGTCTTGATCAACTTATAGCTTCACTTTGAATTTGTATACAATGTACTTCAGGTGGATTAGAACAGATAAAAGTTGTATTTTATAATCCTAAAGTGGAACATCATGTGTTCTTGGAATTTGCATGGTCTTTAAAGCAGACAAATATACGTAACAAATTTGTAGAACAACTATATAACATATTCTTTCATTCAACAAATATTTATTGAGGACCTTTTATATATTTAAGAGTATATGTTCCAGGCAGACGGAACAGTAGCTGCAAAGGACCTGAGGGAATTGGAGAAGTCATTTTGGAGAAGTCATTCTACCATATAAATCTGGTAGGCAGTTAAGTATATATAAGTCCAGAGTTCAGGGAGAGGGAAAAATTTGAGAGTTACCGGCATATAGATGGTATTTTAAGCTATGAGACTGGATGGATGAGACCATCAAAAAAAGTACGTGTAGGTAAAGAGCACTTTGAAAGAAGAGATGAGGAGGAATCAGAAAATGAGGCTGAGAAAGAGTAACCTGCAAGTAAGAAAAAAAATCTGGAGAGTACAGTATCCTGGAAGCCACATGAAGAGTGTGTCTCATGAAGGGCAGGAGAAATCTTTGGTCAGGTGCTGCGAGAAGGTCACGTGAACTGACACCTGACCATGGGATTTTTCAGTATGAAGGTCATTGAGGACCCCAGTAAGAACCTTTCAAGTGGAGTGACAGGAGCAAAATCTTGATTAGGAATAGTTCAAGATGGAAGAAGGGGAGAAGATCTGGAGACAATGTATAAGAATTCTTTCAAGGAGTTTTGTTCCAGAGGCAGACAAGGAGTGGATTGAAAGCTTAGAGGGAGTAGTAGCTTAGAGTTCATTTTGTTTAACTGGTTTGGTTTTTAATTGGGGGAATAATAGGTTTGAAAGCTGAGAGGAATGCTCTGGTAGAGGAGAAATAATTGATGTAAGAGCAAGAAGAGAGATGTGAGGACTGGCAAATAGAGATCTGTCGTCTAAGCAGAAGTGTTGGTAGTGGATGGGACCACGAACAATTCACCTGCAGTAACAGGAGGGAAGATAGAATCATGGGCCCAGGTGGTGATAAAGAGAGAGATGTGATGGTGGGATTCCTTTTGATTATATCTATCCCTGAGATACATGAGCTTGGAAAAGCTAGTGTTGGAAGTTGAGAAAAGAGAAATAATATAGTTTAACCTCGGACAGCAGGTGAGTAGATAGACCACGGTAGTATGCTGTGATGGTGGAGCAGCATTAATAGCCCTTTTCATGTTGGTGGTCATGATTAAAGTGAGTCCAGTCAGCATGATTATGTTTTTCTTTGGCCACATTCAACAGCACAGAAGTGAGAGTGAGAAAAAGCAGAGCATTGGATTTAGCTAGGGTTTGAGTTGTGCTAGTCAAGTGTGACATGTCAGGGGCCAGGAAGTGCTCCAAATGAAGGACTATGGGATTTAAACTGGGTATGAAAGAAATGAGGGCCTAATAGTATTGAAGCTCAGGGTAAAAGTGACAGAATCAATGACATGTAGGCTCTAGTGGGGTCAGAGATTAGTGGGAGTGAGGGAAGCAGAGGAAATGAGCCAGAAGGGGCTTGGTGGTGGGGGCTGGAATGCTTGAAATTTCAGTGAGGCCGGGGAGTTGTGGTGATTGCCAAGGGCTAGGGTCTCACCATATGGGGCAGTGGTTGAGGCAAAGTAAACAGGTCATAAAAACCCAAAGAATGTGTTAATAGTGACTGTTAAACCAAGAGCTAAAATCCTCAAGGAGTGAGACTAGTAACCCAAGCATCAGAAGACAGTAACTAGGGGGGATAGTGGACGGAGCAATCTGATCCTGAGGATTTTTAGACAGGAGAGAAAGTAATCTAGAAACAGCAATGAGGTGCAAGAAGTACTCCCACCCTGTCATGGGACCGAGTAGTCAAGGGTTTTAGAGCAAAGAATCCTCTTTGCTTCAAAAGTGATGTTCTCAGGAAGAGCCAGGTTTCTACTCAAGCAAGAAGGCAAGTGGACATTCAGGAAAAAGTGTGTTTCAGGGTCAAGGCTTTCAGGGATTAGGGAAGGAAGAAGAGGACAGCACTGAGAATGTTGAGGGATTACAGTGTGGGAATGAGGAATGACGGAGGAGTCTGGGGCTTTTCATAAGTGACCTGAAGAGTATATTGCAGTGGTCTTGGTAGGCCTTAGAGAAATAGCGATAGCAAGACTGTAAGTGTTGTGAGGAGGTGAGCCCTCCCTCTTGCAATAGACAATGTCCTTGGGGATGGTCTGGTTTTCTTTCCAGTGTATGCAGTGAGGTGCCCGATATCGTAAATACCTTTTAAACTTTGTCTTATTAATTTTTAAATTTATAGATCGTTAGTGATTATCAGCACTTTAGATGGGCGAATTGCTGCCTTGGATCCTGAGAATCATGGTAAAAAACAGTGGGATTTGGACGTGGGATCCGGTTCCTTGGTTTCATCCAGCCTCAGCAAACCAGAGGTAAGAATTTTCTATTAAATGTTGATTGGAAATAGCTATAATGAGCAATTACTGATACCAGTAGTATGTATTTGCCCAGCGCCCGATGGCCTAGGTGTGAGACCTGTCTGCCTCTTACAAGCTGTGTCTCCTTCTGGCAACTATTTAACTTTTCTGTTCTCAGTTCTCCTCCTTTAAAACAAGTGGCTAGTGTCACCTACTTCTTAGAATTGTTTTGAACGTTAAATGAGTTAATCATATACATGAGTAACTGTGAATACTATGTGCTGTATCCATCAGCATAGCTCATTACCTGAGCTATAAAATGATCATCATTTCTTCCCCCTTATTATTACCACAAGGTGCCTAAGAATAATAAAACAAATAAAAATAACTGTATCCTAATAGTTAGAAACACATGCTGCAAAATCCCATGAATTATTCCCTACATCTTACCTAAAGCTTACATCCTAAAAATAAGCATGGAATTTTTTTAGAATGTAATTTTAGACAAATTTGATTATTTGCAAAAACAAAAAGAGAGATGGTGCTTCTAAAACTCCTAAGACACATGACTCCAAGACTTAATTAGTGACTTAGCTCCTCAGAGCTGTAGTAGTCTCAGCAATAAGTAAGCACACTACCTACTTACTTGAGGCAGGGGGCGGGTTAAATGAGGGAAGTTTATTTTTCTCAGCTTTTGTCTTGACTCTGATAGATTAAATCTCTGTCCAATTCTAGAGCTTTATTCTTTTGTTTAAATCATTTAAAGTCAGTCCCTCATTTGAATTGAGACTGCTGACATGGAAGCTGTCATCTCTTTTCCTGAATACCTTCAGTCTCCGATATATCTAACCAAGCTGTGTTCCTCTGGGACACTCTTTCTGAATGCTCTTTTTTAATTTCATCCCTTTTAGAAAGCTAGGAGCACCTAAGTGGCTCAGTTAAGCAGCCAACTCTTTTTTTTTTTCTTTAAGATTTTTTTTTTAAGATTTATTTATTTATTTATGATAGACAGAGAGAGAGAGAGAGAGAGGCAGAGACACAGGAGGAGGGAGAAGCAGGCTCCATGCAGGAGCCTGACGTGGGACTTGATCCCAGGTCTCCAGGATCACGCCCTGGGCTGCAGGCGGTGCTAAACCGCTGCGCCACCGGAGCTGCCCTAAGCAGCCGACTCTTGATCTACCGGGGCTGCCCTAAGCAGCCAACTCTTGATCTCAGCTCAGGTCTTGATCTCAGGATTGCCAGTTCAAGCCGTGCATTGGGCTCTACACTATGTGTAGAGCCTACTTAAAAATCAAACCAGACCAAAAGCTTTCCAGCTGGTATCAGATTTGAAAAACCTAACATGAGAGGCTTAAGGATGACGTAATTAGTGGTGACGAGATTTTCTGATGGGAATACTGCTGCCAGTGCCCCATCTGGTCTTCTATAAACCCAGCCGGGATGCTTTCCTGGAGCACCCAGGCAGGTGCTAAGGGAAATGGCAGTGCTCAGTCTCCACATTTGTGTGTGCTAAGCCCTGACTAGGCTTTCCTAGTGCTTATTATTTATCAAATAGTACAGTTTGCTAAAAAATATCTGTCCAGAATACTGAACTTCTGTTATATTGTGAATTATTGATATAAATAGCAATTCTCTTATAAATTACACTAATAAATTTGAATCAGGTGTAATATTGAAATGAATTATTATTCAGTCTAAACATTCATTGATTTGTGTTCTGCTGGGATTATGCTTGGGTATGCATGTTTTGCTTTATTTTTAAACTAGATATAAAAAGATGATCAGCAAAATCAGAAGACTGAGCTGTTTACATCTGAGGTAATATTATGGCATGTCATAGTGGTACAAAGCATGTGTGTGTTACACATGAACAAAAGATATGTTGCATGGAATGACAAAGTAGAATGCAAATAGTTGTAATACCCTGAGTGCTATTGAGTGTGTTTAAATTATGTTAGCCATTTTAAGTACAGTTCAACTTTCTCGTCCCCAGTCCTCACCATTTTCTGTGGTTTATTAGGGCTTTCTTGTTTTAAGTGCCCTCCTTCCTACCCACTGCAAACCCTAGATCCTTTGGATAGCATGCTCTTGAAATGTTAAATCTCAAGTATATTGCAAAGTTTCTCCGTGTCACCCTTACAATAAATGAAAAGCTCATTGGCTACCAAGCTTGCAGGAGACCTCTTTGCATTAACTAGATTTTCATTTTCTATTTTATGGAAAGAAAAGAAAAAAGAAAATCTAAAGTACTGACCATCTGGGATAACACAATAGGTTTACTAGACTTTACTGCCCCCACAAGTTCTTGAGACCATTTCTTGAAACAACATGTTTCCAGGGTTGTAGTATACATGTTACGTACTCTACACATGATGTAATCTTCACACAGATCCTTCTGAGGTTGATGTCATTTTGTAGAAGAGGAAACTGAAGCTCAGAGAAGTTACCTGCTTGAAATTGCAGACCATCTAGATGATAAAGCTGGGACTGAACCCAGGCTGGCCTAACCATACCCCATTCTGCTTGCTCTGGAGCCATTTCCCCATGTGGGTGCACCTCCCCATTACAAACTCAGGTTGCTCCTCTAGTATAGCAGGTCTCAGACTGTATTGTCCCAGGACCCTTTATATTCTTAAAAATTGAGGAGGGCTCCAAAGAACTTTCTTCATGGGTTATGTCTACCTAGACTTAAACTATGTTAGAAATTTAAAAAGAAACTTTAAAGACTTGTTATTAAATAATTTTAAAAATGAACCCATTGATAGCATAAAAACATGTTGTTATGAAGAATATTTTCTAGTTTAAAAATATTTCAGTGAGAGGAGTGGTGGCATTGTTTTATATTTTTATAAATCTCTAAGTTCTGGTCTAATAGATAACTGGATTTTCGCATCTCCTTCTGCGTTTAATGCATTGCATTGTTGTTTTGGTTGAACTATATGAAAAAGAAAATCTGGGCACATACATATATGTAGTTAGAAAAGGGAGATGTGTTTTTGAAGCCTTTTCAGATGGTTGGGTCATTCTTTTTTGATACTATACCAAAACAAGTGGAAGTTTCTTAAAGGTTAGTTGCACTGTAGAATCTGAAACCGTATCAGTGAACATTTTGTACTCTGTTATATTAACATCCATCTGTCTGTCTTGCCCTTTACTCATGCATGATGTTCTAACATCATTTGACAAATTCAGTGAGTTATACCGATCCTCCAGCTGTTGACATATTTCCTAACAGAATTATTTTAAAGATCAGATTTGCTATTATCACCACTGATCTCATCAGAAAAGTCTTTTAGTCCTGGGAAACTGTTGAGCTCACATTGGTAGAGACAGGTTCTCCAAAATTCTAATCTTCACTTGAAATTTTATCACAGTTATGGTCAGTTGTTTTCTTTGAAGTAAGAGGTTCACTTTGTGTATGTATTTTTGAGAAAATGTCTGACAGATACCCAAGCCTTAGAAGCTTCATTTTCCCCTCAGTTTTTTAGGTAGAAATGGAACTCTGTGAACAGACAGTTCACAGCTCAATCACACAAGTGCTTTTCCTCAAGACGTGTTTCATTGGGTATTTGGCAGAAGTGCTGGTGCATACTTCCTTGGTAGTCATGCAAAAAGAGTAAAAAGATGTGTACTTAGGTCCTAAATGAATGAAATGAATGCTTTTTATTGCTTCATCAGAATATTCTTGAGTGAAACTTTTCTTTTCCTTTTGTTCTTTTCTTTTTTTCTTTTTCTTTTTTTTCATTTTACTATGAGTGTGTACCAGCGAAGAATACAATGACTGCTATTTTGGTGTTTGATTCTCTTGATTCTCGTCTAAGGCACTAGCAGTTTTAGTCACCATTGCTTTTTTTTTTTTTTTTTTTTTTAAGTAGGGCATGAAACCCAGTACAGGGCTCAAACTCATGACTCTGTGGTTAAGACCTGAACTGAGATCACAAGTCAAACACTTAAGGGACTGAGCCACCCAGATGCCCCTAGTCACCATTGCTTATATGCCATCAGTGCAAATATCACCACAGTAAGAAAGCAGATAACACCTTAGTAGCAAAGCCTTTTGACTCTGCACCTCTAAAAGCATCCACAGACAGTTTGAGAATTGCTGATCTAGTATATGATAGAAATATTATAAGAATATTTGTAAGAGAAACAGGGATGTATTGTGAGCTTGAGTCATCTATTCCTTGGCAAGGTGTGCATTGCATCTGCAAGTTGTGTTCAGAAGTTGGACAAAATACCACAGAAAGAGGATTTAAAACTGCTATTTGAATGAAAGTCTCTAACTTTTTGTGAGAAATAGTTAATTTGCTCTGTCTGAAGCCCAGCATTTGGTAGAAAAGAGTAGTGCAGGGAGTAGGGGCAAGTGCAGCAGGCAGAAGGAACTGGCATGGAGATAAAGCTGAAGCCACCCAGATGATGGTGGGAAGATCCATGGCTCCTTGCAGGCACTCCTGTATTAAAATGTCAGTTTCTCCACGCTTTCATTGAGAGTGGTATGAAGATGAGACAGATAAAACCTATAATGCCAGGGAAGATGTATTCCCTGTGAAGCAATTGGTAAAGCAACTCATTAATCTAATGAAGAAGATTTGATAGAGTATGTAATAATTTTTTTAAACTTTTATTAATCTCTACCCCCGCATATGGGTCTCGAACTCACAACCCCAAGATCAAGAGTTGGGTGGTGTACTGACTGATCCACTATATAAACATTTTTAAATTATTAATGATAGAGCAGTTGGTGATGAATCACATGTACTTCTGCTGCAATAATAACGTAAAGCCATGCAGGAACTGATTGCACTGTGTGGGATTGTGGAGGAGAAGCTGGGATTCAGAGACTTGAGTACTAGTCAGGATTGTCCCATTAACTGACTAGATGGCCTGGCTAGATTCTTTAGTTCAGTAGAGCTTTAATCTCCTCCTCTGTAAAATTATGAGATTGCACTAAATCCTAAAGATCTTTGTAACTTCAGGAATCAGGTACCATCGGATACATGAAACACCCAAATAAATGATCTAGAGGGAGTTTTCAACTTCCCCCTTTTTTAAAAACTACATTTAAGGATTCTTTAAAAAATAAAGCACAAATTCATTAGAAATTACCATTAGGTGTGTATGTCATTGCCTCTGGGCCTACTCTAAAATTGTCCTTAACCTTCTCTGTTCCAAAAGGCATATAAAATAGTATATTATGTCATTTTATTGGTGTTTTGATTATGTCAATGAAAAATAAGTTCCTAGAGGATAAGAGAGATTGACAGTTCCATTAAACAAGGATTTTACATTACATTTAGAATGGTGTGCTGCAGTAAGGTTGAGGCATCTTGAGGCATAGATCTGATTTGCCACTCTACTCTTGACTAGGTATTTACAAACTTCCTCAAAAGAATACTGATAATAAACCAAGCTAAAACTGTTGTGTATAGGTGTGTGTGAGAGAGAGAGAGAGAGAAAGAGAGAGAGAGAGAGAGAGATAATAAATGATAAACCTAAGTTCACTCCATTAGCTGTAACAGATGTGCCCTAGGGTCTAAGCCTAATACTTACTTAATAGTAGCTAAGAATTATGTTTTTAATTTTCCAAAAGACTACCTGAGGTAAAATCTGATTTGCTTTCCTCTGGTAATTTATATGCACATTAAACCTTGAAAAAACACTGAGGAGATTTTGCTGTGGTTCCTCATTGGTTGTCTTAAGATTTTGTTTTGTATGTTAGCATGAGTTTTCTCTGAAGTCTCTGGGTGACATTTGGATCACATTTCACCAAATCTAAGTAGATATAATATCCTTGAACTGTCTACTTTTCTGTGTCTTGGAACACATTCATAAACACATAGAGGCCCTCCTAATCTTTATTTAGAATGCATGTTATAATTGTAAACATACTAATTTGTCCTTAGATAATACCTTTGGCTTTTCTTTACTTAGAGATACCATATTTGTTTTTTGTTTCAGTTTTCTGTTAAAATGCCTTTTTCTTCCGCCTTTAAAAAGAACAAACAACTCTATTATAAGTCTATAGCTAGAGTTTGGGGTTTTGTTTTATTTTCGGCATGTTTCTCCCCATGGGACACCGCCTTTCTGTTTCAGACAGGTGCAGAAACAGGCAACTATGATGCTAGAGCTTTCCAGCCTTCTCCTCACCCCTCATCAGACTGCATTCATTGAGAAGGGTCTTTATAGGTGGGGGAGATTCTTAATAGTTAACTTGATTTATTCACAAAGAGCCCACAGTAGAGCCTTTGAGTAGTGCTTTATTAACAGAGGATCTGTAATCTCTTTTAAAGATTCTCTAATTTGCACTGAAATATGTCTGGTCGTTTTGCATTTTTTCATTTGTCCATAAACTAGCACGTTTTGAGCCTGATCCGTCATTGAAGATCGCAGTTTGTTGGAAAAGTCACTGTCAATTCAGTCATGTAGCAAGCCAATGTGTAAATAATTGCTTAGGTTAATTGCTTTTCTTTTAATTATAGAAATGAAAGAGTGCTTTGATTTAATTTTGTTTTATTAATCTCTTAGCATGGCTGAAAGCGTTGCTGTGACCTAAACCAGTTTACTCCAGCATGCATGTTGCCAAGTGAGAAATTGATTTGACCTTATTTTTTAGGAAATTGACTTCACATGCACATTATCTACTTCATGAATGTATAATGACCTAACTGAAGGGAGAAATAGTTACTAAAATCTGTGTTTTCCACCATGAATATGAAAAGTATGCTTAGGGGATGCCTGGGTGGCTCAGTCGGTTGAGCATCTGCCTTCAGCTCAGGTCATGACCTTGGGGTCCTGGGATCCAGCCCCATGGAGTTCGGGTTCCCTGCCTCAGCAGGGAGCCTACTTCTCCCTCTCCTTTTGCTGATCCCCCTGCTTGTGCTTTCTCTCTCTCTCAAATAAATAAAATATTTTTTAAAAAGTATGCTTAAAAGTTAGTCTAATAGTTTTCCTTATTTTGTTCTATAAGGTGAGTATAGGTTGAAAAAAGAAAGAATGGAATAGTATCTCCTTGGCATCTCACTGCTCTTGGGTGTTAATTCACAATCTTTAATGATAATAAGTAACAAAATTGCTTTAAAATTTGTTTTTTCTTCAGCATTTCCTTTAAAAAAAAGAAAACCTACATTTCCTCCTAAGCATGTCACGTGTGATCCCTTTTCTATACTGTAAGATTTCATAACCCCTTATGTTAGATCATCTAACTAGTTGTTAACCTTGCCTCCTTCCTTAGTCTGTGAGGTATGATTCCCAGGAACACTTTACTTTCAGCAAAAAGGCTTTCTTTATTCTCCGCATCATGGTAATTTCAATGTTTTCAGGGAAATAAAAAAAGTCTGCTTCACACAGGCCTGGGACATTTTTTTCTCTTAACATCACCAATAGTCAATTCTAGCATCTAGTCATCTAGTCACTTGCTTATTTTAGCTTATTAAAAGTTGCCATTTTATGTTCCATACACAGTGTATCATTTTTGAAGAACTAAAATATACAAAAATACACCTGTTAACTTTTCTTTAATATTGTTCATCTTTGTAATCAATAGTTTATAATCCTTCAGAATTTCCATATAATAAAGGAGAATTTTAGGGTTGATAGAGATTTCTGGTAAATCAAAACTGATAACAGTTTGATATTTTAAATTCTTACATTGAATTCATCTTTATTTAGCTTTGAGGCTTTGTTTTTATTTTTTTTATTTTTTAATTTTTATTTTTATTTATTTATGATAGTCACAGAGAGAGAGAGAGAGAGAGAGAGAGAGAGAGGCAGAGACATAGGCAGAGGGAGAACCAGGCTCCATGCACCGGGAGCCCGATGTGGGACTCGATCCCGGTCTCCAGGATCGCGCCCTGGGCCAAAGGCAGGCGCCAAACCGCTGCGCCACCCAGGGATCCCGAGGCTTTGTTTTTAAATGGGTGTTATGAATCCACAGTTGGGGAAGAAATCATTGACATGACATAATTAAGCTTTCTACTTTCTCTTTGACTTTACTTTTGGAGCAGCTATTTAAATTCTAAAAGCTGGGGACCCCTAGATGGCTCAGCGGTTTAGTGCCTGTCTTCGGCCCAGGGCATGGTCCTGGAGTCCCGGGATCGAGTGCTGGGATTGAGTCCCACATTGGGCTCCTGCATGGAGCCTGCTTCTCTCTCTGCCTATGTCTCTGCCTCTCTCTCTCTCTTTCTCTCATGAATAAACAAATAAAATCTTTAAATAAATAAATAAATAAATAAATAAATAAATAAATAAATAAATAAATAAATTCTAAAAGGTTTTTTGCAATTTTTGAAGTTTGGTGTTCATGAACTGTAGTTACTTTCTGAAGTTATCTTACAGAGAATAAAGGAAGGTTCATAATGAATTTACAGATACCAAGATGAAGAGTTTATGTTTTTGTTTTAAACATTTTTCTTTAATAAATATACATATATATGTATATACACATGAATTATATGAGAGGTTCAAAGTAGCACTACATATACCTAACAACTCTTGTTTGATTAGTAACATACAGTGTGCAAAGTGGTACCAAACCTATTCTTATTTAATCCTTGCATAACCTTGTAAAATAAATATTCTTTTAAAATTTTTTTTCGAGAGAGAGACTGCATGTGAGGTGGAGGATGGTAATCCTAAGCAGGCTCCAGCCCAGCCTGGAGCCCAATTCAAGGCTTGATCTCACAACTCTGAGATCATGACCTGAGCCAAAATCAAGAGTCAAATGCTTAACCGACTGAGCCACACAGGTGCCTTGTAAAATAAATACTATGTTCTTCATGTGACAAAATTGGGGCTCAAAATGGGTCAGAGTTCTGTCTGGTGTAGGAGAGTTGAGACTCAACCCTAGTTTTTTGGACCTAGCCTGTGCCCTCTTTCCAGTGTTTCATGCTTTTTTTTTTTTTTTTTTTTACATAGTCTTAAAAAATCTCCTATCATCCAAATATTTATTCATTACAAAAGGAAAAATAGTATAACTGTACAGTGGGGAAACCTGACAGACACCAGACATCACCTTAATGAAGTGATCAAGGTTAACAAAAATAAGACTTATCAGCCTTAAGAGCTGCCTGCTATAATGCACTGAGAAGAGCACAACATCACTTCTCTGGTTTTCTTGCCAAAAATACATAATCTCAATCCAATCACAAGAAACCATCAGGCAAACTCACATTTAGAGCATTCTATAAAATACCTGATTAGTTTTCTTCAATAGCCCTAATAAGGTCTGAGGCTTTGAACAACAAAGCAAAACTAAGGCACAGTCACAAATTGAAGGAAACAGAAAAATATGATAAATGAATACAGTATGTCACCTTAGACTTGATCATGGACCAGAAAAAGGACATTAGTGAAAATATTCAGGAAATTTGAATAAAGTCTATAATTTAGTCAATAGCATTCCTCCAATTTCTAAACTTCAAGATGATAACATTAAGTGAAGCTAAATGAAAGATTTATAGAGGGCAGCCCGGGTGGCTCAGCAGTTTGTGCCGCCTTTAGCCCAGGATGTGATCCTGGATACTGGGATCAAGTCCTGCGTTGGGTTCCCTGCATGGAGCCTGCTTCACCCTCTGCCTGTGTCTCTGCCTCTCTCTCTCCTGAATAAATAAATAAAATAATTTAAAAAAAATAATGGTTTATAGAAATTCTTCATACTATTTTTGCAACATTTCTGTCAATCAAATTATTTCAAATTATACTTTTAAGAAATCTGTGCATTGGGGGAAAACTTCTAAGAGTTCCTTTTCTGGCAGTCTTTCCTAAAGAAAGAATCTGAAATACAAAAGATGTTCATCATAACATTTTTCATAATTTTAAAAATTAGAAACAAGCTGTATGGTCCTAAAAAGGATGCTGGTTAATAAGTTATGATCTCTGGGCTCTTGGATTTAAACAGAACTTGTGTGCTGTTGACATCCCAAAATACAAGTCTCTGCTGATAGAGCTGATGGCTGGCATCATATCTCTATGATATGAACTGCCCAGGCCTCCCAATGCTCACCTGTTTCCTCTGTTACCTGTTGTCGTCACTCTTCATGCTGCCATCTGAATGATGTTAACACATCTACCTGTTCCTCCTCTGCCTAAAGCCCTCCAATGGTTCCGCGTTACACATAAAGTAAGGTTCAACTTCCTTACCATTCTCTGCTGGGTCCTACAGGAGCTGGCCAGAGCAGCCTCATTCAGTGTCTTAAACAGCAATGCTTCATGCCTTTTTTTTTTTTTTAATATTTTATCTATTTATTCATGAGAGACACAGAGAGAGAGAAAGGCGGAGACATAGGCTCCCTGCGGGAAGCCCGATGCAGGACTCGATGCCAGGACCCCGAGACCATGCCCTAAGCTGAAAGCGGATGCCCAGCCACTGAGCTACCCAGGTGTCCCACTTCCTACTTTTTGAAATACTTCAGTACTTAGCAACGTATCTGCATTCTGTACTAATAATTATAATTCTTTTTTTTTTTTTTTTATTCATAGAGACACACACAGAGAGAGAGAGAGGCAGAGACACAGGCAGAGGGAGAAGCAGGCCCCACGCAACAAGCCCGATGTGGGACTTGATCCCGGGTCTCCAGGATCACACCCCGGGATGCAGGCGGCGCTAAACCGCTGCGCCACCGGGGCTGCCCTAATAATTATAATTCTTAATGTGTTTCATCCAGAATAATTGCTGAAAGATATCATTTATATAGCAGACTTAGCATGCTGCTTAGCCTATTTTAAGTACTTTATGCCTATTAAACATCCTTACTGGGAGAGTTGGGGGTATGTGACCTTACCATATCCCAACCAGAACTCCTCTTTAGTGGGATAGGAGTCTGGCAGGACTGTGCACTGGGGTACAGCAGGACACATGAGATCCTTACCCTGTGGAACTCATGTGGCACTCTGTGGAGCCAGCTGAGAAGACAGATACAGAGTAATTATAGCATAAATCATGGAATTGAGTGGTGGTAACAGCCACATGGGATGGTGAAACTAAGACTTAGCAAGGATGCCTGACCTACCTAGATAAGGAAGCCAGAGAAGCTTTCTCAGAAGAGAGGATGTTTATGACTGAGGTCTCATGAGGCGAAGGAGCTGCCCTGGGAAGGAGCTGCCCAGGGAGCAGTGGGGAAAGACTGCTGGGGGGGGGGGGGGGGGTAGGAAATGGCCTGTGTGGAAGCCTTGCAATGGGAACCACCATGGTGTGCTCAAGATGCTGGTGGAAGGGGAGGATGGCAACAAAGGTGAGCCTAGGAGAGAGTAATAGAGATGAGCCTATTAAGGGAGACCAGAGCCAGGTTATACAGGGTCTAGTCAGCTGTGTTGAGCATTTTGGATTTTCTCCTGAGCCATCTGAAACCAATGAGGGATTTGAAGTGGAAGAGATTCTTCCACAATCAAAATGGAAAGGGTTCCTTGACATTCTTTTTTTGCTCTGCAACTTTCACTGAACCTCTGATGAATCAAAGGGTTGTCTCAGTGAGTCCTTTGTATTACAAGCCAGTTATCTCTAATTGTGGAAGTATTTATAAACATTCATAAAGTATTCACACCAACTAGCAGTTGGAGAAACCTGGAAAAAAACAAGAAAATTCCTAGAATTTTACTAAAGCCAATCTCTTGAAGCACTTTTTTCTCTTGGTTTCCTTTGACTCATCACTCTGCCAGAATTTTTAAATGTTAGAATTCTAGAAGTTTAAGTATAGGTCACCTTCTCACCCTATTCTTTTTCAAGGGGGTTGTGTGTCTCTGTTCCTATGACACCAGCAGTTCTAATTTTCTCTTCAGCCCAGACCTCCCCTCTGAGCAACAGACCTGTACAGGCAAATGCCTCCTCACCATCTCTGCCTGGAGAGCTCTCTCAGTCACTCAGAACCCACAATAGGTAAACTTACTTCTATTCCTTCTCTGTACCTGTTCCTCATTCACTCCCAAATCTTCCTTTGGTCTTAATTTAATTCCAGAGAATTAAATCCCTTTCTGTTTTGACTATGGAGTAATTTTGGGGAACAGGGATAGGAGTGGAGAAAAGTAGGAGGCCTAACAACCCTCAGCCTGGTAGAAACTTCAGTAGCCTAGGGACCAAAGATGCATCTTTTAAAATAGCCACAGAGGGGTATCTGGGTGGGTCAGTCAGTTAAGTGTCTGACTTTGGCTCAGGTCCTGATCTCAGGGTCCTGGGATTGGGCCCTGTTTTAGGCTCTGCACTAAGCTCCTCCCTCTCCTTCTTCCCTTTCTCTCTATTCATGCTCTCTCTCTCTTTCAGATAAATAAAATCTTTAAAAAATAAAATTATATATATATATATATATATATATATATATATATATATATAGCCAGTGGATGCCTGCGTGGCTCAGTGATTGAGTGTCTGCCTTTGGCTCAGGTCGCGATCAAATCCCGCATCTCCCTCTGCCTATGTCTCTGCCTCTCTCTGTGTCTCTCATAAATAAGTAAATAAAGTCTTTAAAAAAAAATAGCCGTGGAGACTGAATTTGAGGGAAAAGTACAGTATGCTAATATGAGGAGTTTTGTAAAACAGGAATGTTAGTTTTCATCCAAGGTCATGTAGCAAGTGACATGCAGAGTCAGGGACCCAGGAATGAGGCTGGTGAGGTATACTCATCACCTTGTACACCTGGCTCCATTACATATGTTGAATGCCTGCTATTGCCCCATGTTAGCAAAACAGCTAGCAGGGACAGAAAATAATTGTTCAGGGAAAAGGGGATTTCCATATAATAAAAAAGTCAGTAATTTAACACTTCCAATGGAGTGTTTTTCATGCATTTTACATCTTCCCAGACTTTGTGAATTTTATCTTTTTATTCCTTGAGATCACAATTGGAAGCATCAGCTATTGTATTATGATAAAGATGCTTGGAGTTCTTGAGGTGAGACAGAGATGTGTGCCCCTTCAGTGAATATTCTAGAATAATTCTTTTCTGCCTTTTCCCCTTATAGTCTGTGTTCATTCTTCCTTATCTGTACTCTTGACAAGTCTGAGTCTTACCACACACTTTTTATAACCCTTTTTGTTCACCCTCTCCTCCTTTTTAACTTTATTGCTTCTTAACCTATACTTGGGACTTGGCTTTTATAGCTCTCAGGGCCAGTGTATTCTTTTCCCCTCCTTCTTGTTTAGGGAACACATTGGGTCCAACTTTTTGGATTTGAAAGTGTTTAATGCCTAAGTCACTACTTGAGAAAATAATAGAGTATGTAAATCTAGCTTCCACAGCTACAGAAGGGAAAGTTCTTGTTTATAGAAAAACTCTCACCAATAAATGCAGAAAGAATATAGAATTAGAAGTCATTGTTTTATTCCCTTTATTAAAATAGTAGGTAATGAATTGATACAGAGATGGTGAAAAGTTGATGGAACACTTTAAAATGGGGACTGACCCCCCCCCCCAAATCTACTGATTACTAGTAACAAATACAACATAAACACAGGGGTTGGCGAACTTTTTCTATAAAGGGCTACACAGTAAATATCTTGGGCTTTGAGGGCCAGATGGTCTATGTAGTTGTAGTGGGAAAGCCATCACAGATAATACCATAATGGGTGTGACTATGGCCTTATAAAGCTTTTCTTACAAAAACAGGCAGTGGGTCACGTTTGGTTTATAAGCTGTAGCTTCTGACCTTCAATGTCAAAGGAAGTGTGTAGCGCCACCTATGAAGTCCAAACCTGCATCATATCAAAGCTCCAGGTTTAATTACACACTTTTCAGAAAATACAGGGGACAAAAGAACAATTTAAATGACATGCAAAATCCAGACTGCAGGACATTCTATAGGATAAATAATAATCTGGTTTCTCAAGCAAATCAGTGCATAAGAAGAGGAATTAAAGGGGCTCCTATGAGGGGCAAAAGAATCCAATGTAAAAAATGGAGCTGGAATTCCTTGTTGGAGCAAACCAGTTGTAAGTCTTTGAGACAATCAGGGAAGTTTAAATATTAGATGATGTTAAGGAATTACTCTCAATTCTGTTAGATGTGATATTGGCATGGTAGTTACTTCTCAATGATGAAT
This sequence comes from Canis lupus baileyi, assembly GCF_048164855.1. Classification (NCBI taxonomy): domain Eukaryota; kingdom Metazoa; phylum Chordata; class Mammalia; order Carnivora; family Canidae; genus Canis; species Canis lupus. The sequence continues at coordinate 27,071,722 of NC_132849.1, read as the reverse complement.
ACTGAAGTATTTATAGGTGAGATGACATGATGGCTGGGATTTACTTTAAAACGTTCTAGTAAACAAATATATGTAGTGGGTGGATGCAGAACAGATGAAAGAATTAGCAAAACCTGATTATTGTTGAAAGTGAGTGGTAGATACATGGGGGTTCATTAGTCTCTTTATACTTTATGTGTTTCAAAATGTTCAGAATAAGTTAAAGTTGAATCTACCCCCCAAAAAATATACCTGTCAATGGTAGGGTAGAGGCACATAGAAAAAAAAATACATTTAAAAAATTTATTTTAGGGGATCCCTGGGTGGCGCAGTGGTTTGGCGCCTGTCTTTGGCCCAGGGCGCGATCCTGGAGACCTGGGATCAAATCCCACGTCGGGCTCCCAGTGCATGGAGCCTGCTTCTCCCTCTGCCTGTGTCTCTGCCTCTCTCTCTCTCTCTCTCCGTGTGACTTTCTAAATAAATAAATTTTTTTTAAAAAAATTTATTTTGTGTAGTTAGAAAAATTTCGTTTTTGCTGCTTCTTATATTCATTTTAGTAATAGTAGCACATTCTACATTTTCTCAGTTGAAGTTCTTTCTGTCACTTAGAAATAGAATTCTCATTTTCACATTCTAATTTCAAATAGCACCCCCTGATTACATGTGCCACTGGTATTCATTATACCATTTAAGTTTGGTTTAGAAATAGAAATTGAATTATTTTACCATACTGCTTTGTGATTGCATGGATAAAGATCTTGATTGGCTCTTGGTACTGAGTTTGCCGACCAATGTGACAACCTTTTATTTTTAAATTATGAACAGGAAAAAACAAATAGAGAAGGAAAAAAATGTAAAATAACAAGAATTTATATTTTTAAAAAATGAGAGAGGAAGCGAGTCATGCAATTAGTCTGAGAGGCAGAGCAGCGAATCAGAACAAACAGCTGCTTGCAGAGACGAATCAGTGGAATGTGAAAATGCATCACATCACCGTAACCTACATTTTTTTCTACCAAGAGATTTGCAGCTGACTCTCTGAGTGACTCATTCCTGTGCTGGGAGGGTGAGGTAATGCTCTGGTGAGGGCTGATGTCATCTCATATACTACCTGAACTGCATGCATATAGCATTTCTTGTGGCTCTCAAGGAAAAGCACCATCTGCTTTCACATATGCAGCCTGAAAGACTTCACAAAGATTGGTGCAAAGGTTAGCAGCCGTGTGGATGACTCATAAGCAGCCAATTAGCGAAGAGCAGCTATTTCAAAGTGAGCTGTTAAAATCATAATCCAAAAATACGACATGATGATTAAGTATTGAATCATAATGCTTTTTTGTTGTTTTGGAGTTTGCACTTTTCTCACTGAGTTGATGCTGTTGAAGATTTCACTTGTAAAATAAGTCAGTTATTCTCAATATGGTCCATCATCTCAAATCTTCTTGGTTGTTTAAACCACGTGTGTGTGTATTTGAAGGCATATAGATCAATCTTAGAGCAGAGTTTAATTTTAGTCCATATTTAGTGTGACAGTTTTTTGTTTGTTTTTTAGTTTTGGGGGTTTTTGTGCAGCACTTAGGAGTCACTGTGTTTCTTAAGGATCTGTTATTGCTTTAGGAGAAAAGACATGGTTAGTGGAAAAGGAAAGTCAAAATACATATTTACTCTATAGACTCCTTAACCCCTCTTCCTCTGTTTTTCAGTGATGCATACCTGGTTTCCTTGTTTGTACTTAATTAACTACTAGTACTGTTGATATGAGTCAATGACTGAAATACCTATTTTTTCACTTTAGCATCATTGGAATTTTTTTTTTAGGTTTTATTTATTTATTCAGGAGAGACACAGAGAGAGGCAGAGACATAGGCAGAGGGAGAAGCAGGCTCCCTGCAGGGAGCCTGATGTGGGACCTGATCCTGATCCTGGAATTTCAGGATCACGCCCTGAGCTGAAGGCAGATGCTCAACTGCTGAGCCATCCAGGCGTCCCTTGTCATTGGAATTTATTATTCTAGTGAATAGAAGAAAGAATACCTAACATAATATCAGAGGTAGAGAATAGTAAATACTTGAGTTTCTAACTGATCTATAACTCAAAATGGGATGTCCTGTTGGCTACACATTGTTTACATAGGGTATGTATACTAATGACTAATGTATCTTTAATGAAAGATAAAAAGATTTAATTTTCAAAAAATAAGAAAGCAAAGAGTAAAATGATAATGGGAAACTCTAAGGTAATATGAGGTGGTATACATGCTGATGCCATTTGAGAGTTTATTAAAAATCAAATGTTTTTTCAATAAAGAGTGATAGTGATCTTGAAATACCCGGGATTATGATGAACCTTTGTTTTAATGGTATGGCCTTCTGAGTTTAATGGCCAAGCTTCTACAAGGCTCTTGAGTACCATTCTTTTCTTTTCAACCTCTTCTTTGGAAATAATTTCAAACTACGGAAAGTTGCACAAATAAAAATGTTACTGGGTCACCTGGATGGCTCAGCGGTTCAGCACCTGCCTTTGGTTCAGGGTGTGATCTGGAGTTCTGGAATCCGGTCTCACATCGGGCTCCCTGCAGTGAGGGAGCCTGCTTCTACCTCTGCTTATATCTCTGCCTCTCTCTCTGTCTCTCATGAATAAATAAATAGAATCCTTAAAATTATACCAAAAAACCCCAAAAGGACCAATCTTTATGCACCCAGATTTACCTACCCCAAGCCTTGTTTGCTTTATCATTTGAGTTGTCTTTCTTACCTTTTATCTCCCCCTACCCCTCCTACACATTTCCTTATCTTTATTTTTTTTAATGTTTTTTAAATTTTTATTTATTTATGATAGTCACAGAGAGAGAGAGAGGCAGAGACACAGGCAGAGGGAGAAGCAGGCTCCATGCACCGGGAGCCCGACGTGGGATTCGATCCCGGGTCTCCAGGATCGCGCCCTGGGCCAAAGGCAGGCGCCAAACCGCTGCGCCACCCAGGGATCCCCATTTCCTTATCTTTAAAACAATTGGAGATGAATCAGCTATCCATCCATCATGGCCCTTTACTCCTAAATACTTCAATATGTATTTTTTAAATTCGGATATGTACATTATTTTGTAAACAGAATGCTAGTGCACACTTAATAGACTACAATATAGCATAAATATAACTTTTATAGGCACAGAGAAACCAAAAATTTGTTTGACTCATTTTATTGAGGTGGTCTGGAACCAAACCCACAATATCCACAAAGGGTGCCATGATATCTCTTATAGTGTCCTTTACCTCCAGTATACCCTGTGGTCTAGGGACAGGTAGTACATTTATTTTTCTCGTTAGATTCTTTTATCTAGATTTTTTTTAAGATTTTATTTATTTATTCATCAGAGACACACAGAGAGAGGCAGAGACACAGGCAGAGGGAGAAGCAGGCTCCATGCAAGGAGCCCGACGCGGGACTTGATCCCGGGTCTCCAGGATCACGCCCCAGGCTGAAGGTGGCGCTAAACCGCTGAGCCATCTGGGCTGCCCTATCTAGATTTTCCACAGACTTTGTCTTTTATGATATTGACATTTTGAAGAATACAGTCTCTCTGCCGTTTTATTTAAAAAGTATAGAAATTTCTTCATTTTGAAGCCCCTGGGTAACTCAGTCCAACTCTTGATTTCAGCTTGCGTCATGATCTCAGAGTCCTTAGATCAAGCCCAGCAACAGGCTCAGTGCTGAGCATGGAGCCTGCTTAAGATTCTCTCTCTCCTTCTCCCTCTGCCCCTCCTTCCTCCCCTCCCTTACCACCCCCCCTTTGCCCGCTTGTGTCTTGCTCTCTCTCTCTCTCAAAAGGAAAAAAGAAATTTCATTATATGCTTGTCTAGTGTTTCCTGGTGATTAGATCTAGGTTGTGCATTCTTGGCTTAGAATCCTGCATGGGGGAAGTGCCGTCTCTCATGGTGTCACATCTGTCACTCATCGATGATGTTAATTTTGATCATCTGGTCAAGGTCTTATCTGAATTGTCCACTATATAATTACTGGGTTTTTTTGGTTTTGTTTCTGTTTTTAGTTTCTTTAACTAATAAGCAGCCCACAGGGAGACACTTTAAGATTGGGCAAATATCCTACTCCTCATCAAAATTTCCATCCCTAGTTTTATTTTTTTATTTTATTTTTTTTTTAAATTTTTTTTTAAATTTTTATTTATTTATGATAGTCATCAGAGAGAGAGAGAGAGGCAGAGACACAGGCAGAGGGAGAAGCAGGCTCCATGCACCGGGAGCCCGACGTGGGATTCGATCCCGGGTCTCCAGGATCGTGCCCCGGGCCAAAGGCAAGCGCCAAACCGCTGCGCCACCCAGGGATCCCTCCATCCCTAGTTTTAACACTATTTCTGATTTTTTCTTAATGCAGTCTTTACTATGATGGTAGCAAAATTTTTATTTTTCCAACTTCACCCCTCCCTTCATATTTACCAGTAGACATTTGGCATTTCATTTCAGGAAGAGCCCTCACCTCTCCCCCATGTATTATTTATCTATTTGAACTCATGAATTCTTTTTTTTTCTTCAGTACTTTATAACTCAGTACTTAATTATTTTGGTACTTAAGTTGTCCCAGATGTGGTCAGTGGTGTACTTCTTTTTTGTGCACATCCTTACTCTTTAAAATAATAAAATGTTCAAATCTCATCTTGTCCCTTCCCTGCCCCAGCCCTAGAATCAGACATTTCTCTGAGGAGCCTTGGTCCTTTGGTAGGCGGTGGAGTTGGATAACAAAACCTTGGCACCAGGTTTAGGTGCATTACTTTTACAACCACTGTATAAACGTTGTATAGGCAGAAATATAGAAACATTAGTGTATGTGATAAGTATTTCTTAGAGGTACAAACAAGTTTTGAGAATATAATGCTATCTCAGTTTATAGTTACAGCAAAAGGTAAAGTATAGTGTTAAGGAATGGGAAGATCTTAGTAATCTTACATTGCTATCATTTTATTGGATTTCAAAGCAAAAGCATAAGTGCTGCTAACTTGGAGGCCAGATGAGGTGTCTGTAGGCAGTGTTGGTATGGGAGGGTGTTCCAGGGAGAAGTGACATTGACAATGACATAACAGGACAATAACAGTAACATTACATATATGTAAGTGGTGATGCCCAATTTCTGCCCATGTGGGGAAAAGTGGAAGACAAGGAAGAAAATGTTGTTTGAGGTCATGTGTAGAGGACTTTGAACATCAGATTTAGGATTTGGGGTCTTTAATAAGAAGATAATAGAGAACTGTTGAAAATTTTTGAAGTATGTCATAACAAGCTTAACTCTTACTCAGAGATTAATCTAGAAGATATGTAGAGTTTAGTTTGAGGAAATTGCCAGGTAAGAATTGTAAAGAGGCTATTATAATAGTTTAGGCAGGAGATATAAGGATTTGAACTAGAAAACGAAAAAAGTGGATGAGAAGAGAATCCCAAAGTGTGGGGGCCAGCTAGAGGGAGGGAGGCTGTGTAAGCACTTTCAGTGACTGTAAGGACGGTTTCAGGTAAATATCCCTTTAAAGATAAGAGTCTACTTGAGGAACAGAGAAGTACATAGAGAAATATTGCTATAAAAAAGTTAAGATCAGGATCCCTGGGTGGCGCAGCGGTTTGGCGCCTGCCTTTGGCCCAGGGCGTGATCCCGGAGACCCGGGATCAAATCCCACATCGGGCTCCCGGTGCATGGAGCCTGCTTCTCCCTCTCTCTGCCTGTGTCTCTGCCTGTGTCTCTCTCTGTAACTATCATAAAAAAAAAAAAAAAAAAGTTAAGATCAGGCAGCCCTGGTGGCTCAATGATTTAGCGCCGCCTTCAGCCCAGGGCTTGATCCTGGAGACCCGGGATCGAGTCCCACATCGGGCTCCCTGCATGGAGCCTGCTTCTCCCTCTGCCTGTGCTGCCTCTCTCTCTCTGTGTCTCTCATGAGTAAATAAATAAAATCTTTTAAAAAAAAAAAAAAAGTTAAGATCAACATTTGTTTGGAGTTTTGTTTTTTGCTTATTTTTCAAAGATTTATTTATTTATTTGTTTATTTATTTATTTAGAGAGAGCGAGCTGGTGGGGAGAGGGGCAGAAGGAGAGAGAGAGAGAATCTCAAGTAGATTCCCTGCTGCACCCAGAGCGTAATGTGGGACTCAATCTCACAAACCTGAGATCACGACCTGAGCTGAAATCAAGAATCAGACATTTAAATGACTGAGCCACCCAGGTGCCCTTTGTTTTTGTTTATTAAACTCGTAATAAATATATTATTTATATTCCCTTTTATATTCCCTTTTTCTAAAGTTTTGAGCCTGGTCAGGAAAGTATTTGTGCCTTAGCTGAAGTAACTCAAGTTGTATAGATTTTTATTTTTTTTTTAAATGATACTGAAGTTTGTTGTTGTTTTTAAGATTTTATCTATTTATTTGAGAGAGAGAGCACAAGCAGAGAGGAGAGGAAGAAGCAGGTTCTATGCTGGGTAGGGAGCCCGATGGGGGGCTCGATCCCAGGGCCCTGAGATCATGACCTTACCCAAAGGCAGATACTTAACACCTGAGCTACCCAGGCACCTGAGTCAAGTTGTATATATATATTTTTTTATTTTTTTTTAGTTGTATATATTTTTAAATGCCAAAAGGCCAATATCACAGTCATGTACTATAAAACCCTTTCTCAAGAAACAAGATGTTCATGGCCAAAAACCCCTGAACTCTTTTCTTTTGCTTATACTATATAGAATCCACCATGATATCATGTTGGCTTTGCCTTCCAATTATATCCCAAATCTGACCACCTACAACACTTCCAGTGCTGTCAACCTAATCGAATCCATCATCGCCTTTTGCTCTCCATGCCTCCACTCTTGCCTCTATAGCCTGATTGTGTTTTTTGTGCTTCCTCCAACATTTCACTCCTGCATCTTATGGCCTTTGCCAAGGCTCTTGGTTAACTCCCCCAGATATAAGCATGGTTAACTCCCCCAGATTCAAGTTTTGCGCAAATGTTACTTTCTCAGTGGGGCCTACCCTGAGCCTCCCTATTGATACTCCCCCTCCATATGTACGTTTTCTTGTCCTACTTTATCTTGTTCTGTTTTTTCCTGTGATATGTATAACCTCACATACTCTGTGATTATTCATTATGTTTGTGTCTCAACACCAGAGTTTGAACTCCACAGGGCAGTTATTTTGGTTTGGTTTGTTTTGGATTTTTGTTTGGTTGGTTTTATTTTGTTTTGTTTTTGCTGAGTGGTCTCTCCCAAGCAGTATACTTATGCCTGGCACATAGTAGGCCCTCAATACACATTGGTAAAAGAAGGAAGGACAACTAAGAGCCTAAAATCAGGGAGCTTTGTTATCAGGCTTGCAGCTTATAGCAGATTTGAGAAAGTAAATAAAGGTTGGGACATTGCTTTAATCAACCTGTATTCCATGGATCTGAGCCTGTGACAGTAATTGCCCTGGATAAAATAAGTCTGGAAGATACTGCATATACTATCCCTTTACTAGACCTTTACTAGAAAGTCATATTGTACATTATCATTTTTTTTAATAGAACACGGGGAGATGGGGAGGGGAAGAGCAGAGAGAAAGAGAGAGAGAGAATCTTAAGCAGAATCCACACCCAGAGCAGAGTCTGGATCTCAAGACCCTGAGATCATGATCTGAGCTGAAATCATCAATAAGATGCTTAACCAACTGAACCACTCAGGTGCCCCTGTACATTAGCATATTAATTGCTATAAGAACTCCTGTAACCTCTTCTTGAACTCACTTGATCACAAAACTTTCTTTTGGTAGCTCACTTATCATTATGGCACATCCATAACAGAGTTTGAGAAAAGCCATACTAGAATATTATGCGTCGGCCCCAGGAGAGACTGGCAGTTCTTTCAAATTGCTTTTTGGTTAATGAACTGTACCACTTCACATGCTGCTCAGAAGGAGGCTAGAAAACATCAGGCTCAGGACTCCAGCTCTTAGTTACTAAAGTTATTATCCCTTTAAAAGTTAGCTTTTGTTTTAGGTATTTGGGAATAAAATGATCATTCCTTCCCTGGATGGAGACCTCTTCCAGTGGGACCGGGACCGTGAGAGCATGGAAACAGTTCCTTTTACAGTTGAATCACTTCTTGAATCTTCTTATAAATTTGGAGATGATGTTGTTTTGGTTGGCGGAAAGTCTCTCACTACATATGGACTCAGTGCATATAGTGGCAAGGTGAGTGAAAATGTTGAATTGTCTGGAGGAGAAATCAGAGTAAATAGGGATAGAAGAATTAATTTATTAATAATTTACTAATATTTGGAGGAGTCCTCATCTGTCCAAATGGCAACAAAAATGTATGACCTTTAGGAATATTGTGAAGATTTCAAAATAACATATGTAAAATGCAACTGATACACACTAGACTTTATCTTTTTTTAATCCCTTAAGCTTGATATGTGAATATTTTATATATAGACGTAAGACTAAAATGAGGAAGAATAGAAAAATGACCTTTAGACCTTTGAATTTTTCAAACACTAACGATTCCTTATCTAAGTATTAGGCTCATAGCCCCGTCTCATTCTTGCTGATATGTTTCTGCCTTCCCCACTCCCTGCATCTGCACTGTACTGGGGAGGCCTTGTGATCCTCAGTTGCCTTCAGTATTCTCGTCTGTAAAACAGTGGGATTGAACCCAATCATCTGGTTCTGTGATTTGTTGTGCTGCTACAAAATTCTGATATTCTAGCAGGTATGTTTCTTTCTGTGAGGATTTTAGTTCAATCATGCTAAGAGTCCTTTTTCTTTCTAATGAAAATTTGACGGAGGCACTTTTACATATTATAGCTATTAGTAAAGGTTTAAGTCTAAAAACTTAATACTCCATTCAAATAGGAACTCTGAGGCTAATTTTTAAAAATTCACCTGGAATTTTATTAATGATATTATTGCTAGGAGATCACAACTAGTTATCTGTTTCTTTTTGTAAATTCCATGGAAACCCTCCAAATAAAATTATCTAAATCCTTAAAAACCATTCCCTGAAATAAATATGTATCGTTTCTTTTATGGTTCTAAGTAACTTATTTTAGGATTTGGTAGTCTAACTGATACTTCTTAATACTTGGGTATTTCTTACAGATCTCCTCATTTTTTAATAAATCACATAGATTCTTTTAATGTCTCTGATCTCCTGTAACTTGTATTCTTTGCAAAACTTGTATCTCTTTTCAGGTGAGGTACATCTGTTCAGCTTTGGGTTGTCGCCAGTGGGATAACGATGACATAGAACAAGAAGACATCCTGCTTCTGCAACGCTCCCAGAAAACCGTTAGAGCTGTAGGACCTCGCAGTGGCAATGAGAAGTATGTATTCAGAGAAATGTTGCTGTTGAAAAGACAAGTTCAGCAAAACCCAGATTTTTCAGATTTTTCTTTATGGAGATTTCCTGAACTATTTTCTTGTCCTAAAATCATACAACTCTTTGAAGAGAAATGTAGGCCCCAAAATAAAAATAGTCTCCTGATTATTAACATATTCTGGGTTGAAACTCCCACCATGTGCTCTGGAGGTGATTAGCAGGAGGAGGTCCATACAATGAACCTCACTGATCACAGTTCTTGGAATTCAGAACACATTTAGGACAAAGTTAATGTGCTTTATTTCAGCTAGGGCCTCTGACTCTGGTTCTCTCCAGTAAGTAGTTTCTTAGTATCTTTGACAACCCCAATTTAAAAATACATTTTAGTTTATTTTCTTAAAGTGTTAAAGTGTAATTTATTTGGTCAAACATCTGTTTGTTTCCCTTTTCAAATAATGAATTCTTTATGTAATTTCTACATTTAAATATGTGGTTAACAAGTAAGATAATGGCTGGTCCTAAATGACATGCTTGATTTTTTTTAAAGCTTTTTTAAATTTTAACTTGTCTCTGTAGTAAAAATCATTTGAGATCTCATCTTTATCTTTTGAAAGTGAACCAGACTTTCCGATTTTGTCTAATCTGATGCAATATAATTCAGTTTCCTTTCCTGTTTTCTCAAACTCAGTTAAGAAAGTATTTCTATGTTCACTGGACTGTGAATAGGGCTTTGCATCTGCTGGCAACCTGACCTTCTTATCCTGATGGGATTTTATTTCCTTAAGTATTTGAGTGCTTGCTGGGTGTCCAGCCACCAATAGGAACAGATAACCATCTTAATTTACCAACTTAAGTTCCCAAAATAGGAAGAGTCTCGGATCTAAGAGTTACCAGAATAAGAAGAGTCATGTTCCTTAAGTATATTTTGCAATAGATTTCAGACTTATCAAGCCATTTTATATCTAAGTGACAGGTCGTTATATTATTAATAGTTAAGTGATTTTTCTGTATATTAATTATAAGGGAAACATTATTACTGTCACTCTACGGATGAAGACAGTGAAACTCAGGAAAGGTTCAATGACTTGCCAGATCTCAGGAGATCTCAGATTGGAGCTGAGGTGGTATGACCTTCAGGCTTGGTACACTGGGTCTCATTGCCTTTTGGGGCTATGTTTTCATATAAATATAAAATTAATGCATTCATCTTACTGTGTACATTGGTTTATCAGGATATATTAATTTTTCTGCACTATTTTTTTAAATTAATTTTTCTGCACTTGAATGAAATGTGCCCAGACTGTAATAAAGAAAGCAGACTGCTGCTACCCTCATTTTAAGGTAATTTTGATGTGTCTAGAGAAAATTGCTCTGATTTGGACATAGGAACATTTGTTAATTTTTGAGAGAAAATCTGTCCCATAGCCATTGTCCGTTTACAACGCAGAACCATGGTTTCTAAAGGATCAGGACAAAGTGATGCCCTCTTGTGGCATAAGTCAGCAGAGCACTCCCAGAAAATTCTGTTGTTTTTTCTCCTGACAAAATTTTAGTGTTTGCTTCTCGAATCTAGGATGATTCTTTATTATTTGGTCCCTTTACTTAAGTGTATATTTCTAAAACAAACCTTTGTAAATTTAAGGTGGAATTTCAGTGTTGGCCACTTTGAACTTCGGTATATTCCAGACATGGAAACTAGAGCTGGATTTATTGAAAGCACCTTAAAGCCCAGTGGGAACAAAGAAGGGTCTAAAATTATTTCAGATGTGGAAGAACAGGAAGCTGCCATGTTGGACACAGTGATAAAGGTCTCAGTTGCTGACTGGAAGGTTATGGCGTTCAGTAAGAAAGGAGGACAGCTGGAATGGGAATACCAGGTACCTGAAAACATCTTTTCCTTTCTCTGTTTGACCAAACGTATCAAGTAGAGGGAAATAACTGTCACTTGGGATCCTCAGCCTGTTCTATATGCTTTAAGAAATTTGTAGTTCCACATCTTGTTAGAGTGGCTCTTCTGAAAAAGACGACAGAAAACAAGTGCTGGTGAGATTGTTTTCTATCTTTGTGCCCTGCTGGTGGGGTTGCAAATTGGTGCAGCCACTATGGAAAACAGTATGGAGGTGCTTCAAAAAATTAATAATAGAACTACCATATGATCCAGCAGTCCCACTTCTGGGAAGATAGTCATAGGAAGTGAACTCAGTATCTCGAAGAGATATCTACACTGCTGTGTTCGGTGCATCATTATTCACAGTAGCCAGGATGTAGGAGGAATCTAAGTGTCCTTCAGTAAGTGAATGGTTAAAGAAAATGGAATGTGTATATGTACATGGTGGAATATTATCTAGCCTTAAAGAGGGAAATGCTGTCACTTGCAAAAACGTGTATGAAACTGGAGGACATCTAAGTGAAATAAACCAGGCACAGAGAGAGAAATAGTGCATGATCTTACGTACGTGTGGAATATTAAAAAGTTGGAATCCTAGAACAGAGGGGAATGGTAATTGCCGGGGGCGGGGGGATAGGAGACATGTTGGTCAAAGGGTACAAGATTTCAGTAACGCAGGATGAATAAGTTCTGGAGATGTACAATGCGGTGACTAAGGTTAATAATACTATATTGTGTACTTAATATTTGTTGGGAGTAGATCTCAATGCAGGGCTTGAACTCATGACCCCTGTGAGATCAAGACCTGAACTGAGATCAAAAGTCGAATGCTTAACTGATTGAGCTACCCAGGCACCCCAAGGGTAAATCTTTAAAAAAAATTTTTTTTTTGTCTGTTGGGGCACAATTGATGAATAAAAACTATATACATGTGAAGTGTACAGCATGATGATTTAATATGCATATACATTGTGATATGAGAGAGGTAGATCTTGAATGTTCTTGCCACACACAAAAAATAACTGCGAGGTGATGGATATGTTAATTAGCTTGATTGTGCTAATCATTTCATAATGTGTACATATGTCAAAACATGGCATTTTGTAAACATATTCATTTTTATTTGTCAATCATACCTCTTAAAGCTGGAGAAATTGTAAAATGTAATTTTTAAATGTCATGTTAGGAGTTGAATTACATAAATACTGCTTGAAATAATGTGAAATTTCTTTTACATTTTTGTTTAGTTTTGTACTCCCATTGCATCTGCTTGGTTGGTTAAAGATGGAAAAGTCATTCCCATCAGTCTTTTTGATGATACAAGTTACGCATCTAACGATGAAGTTTTAGAAGATGAAGAAGACATTGTAGAAGCTGCTCGAGGAGCCACAGAAAGCAGTGTTTACCTGGGTGAGTAGATGTGTCTCATCTAGTGATAAGACATATTAATATTTAAGGTTTATTCCCACGTTGTTCCTGCCTACTTCACATGTGCCTGTAGTAGTTTTAATTCCTAAATACATTCTCTGGCTTAGGTTGCCCTTAAGATTTATAGTTTGGTTTCCATCCCTGCCTTTTTTTTTCCATTTATCCAATTCTGAAACTTCCAAATACTGTGGCATATTCTTTTCTTCTGAGACCTATATTAGAAAGGTTAGGAATATGGCAACATACAGCATGCTGTATCCTGTTACTCCTATATCCTCAGAGGCTGAAATTTTCTACATTTATATCTGCATCTATGTCAATTTGGCCCCCTCTCCCAAAGATTAGGTTTATTTCTATTTGTCTTTAAAACTTATCTGAGAAATAATAACAGAATTCTGATGTGCTTCTGGGTGGTTGAAGGCCTCTGCAAAATAAAATTTGCAAATCTTTGAGTCTGACTATTTGTACTAGTGTTGGTGGTCAAGTACTTATAAAATTTTTTAAGCTCAATGAATGTGCTGTCTGCTCCTCAAACTCAATGGAAGGCAAGACTTTGAAAGAATAACATGTTACATATGTACCATGATAGTATTTAACTGGTATGTTAGCAGTGTCTGAAATTACAGATGTTTTGGTTTCCTTAAAAAGAAAGTTACTTCATCTGAGCTATGAGTTTTATTATAAGTATATAGTGATTTCTTTTCTTTGAACTTTCCTACTGGAAATGTTTCGGTAATTGCTGGAAATTATTATTCAGTGAGAAACATTGTAATTTGTGTGTAACTTTCCTCTTCTGTTTTTATTAAATAACCTTTGGGTCACATTGGAGTACTTCAGGCTTGATTCTTCTTTGAAAAGAGTTATGTACCACAGGAAGAAATAACAGATTAATCTAATTTTACTAAATCAAAATGAATAATTTTGAAAAAAATCATTGGTGCTTGATTCCAAATATAATTGACAGTGTTCTCGTTGATTCAGGAATGTACAGAGGTCAGCTGTATCTCCAGTCATCAGTCAGAATTTCAGAAAAGTTTCCTACAAGTCCCAAGGCTTTGGAATCTGTCAATAATGAATATGCAATTATGCCTTTGCCAACCATCAAGTGGAAACCCTTAATTCGTAAGTGAATTATGAACTTTTGTAATATTATTGAAGTGTTCAGAGGCCTTATCATCTTCTTTGTCCTAGTATAGATAGAACAGAGATTACAACTGTTATGTCCTCTTTATTTTCTGACAAACTGGTATTTCAGAAGTCAGTGAATTTTAATTATCCTTTACAACATGATTTCATTGAAACAGAAGCTGCTTCTAAAGAAATCAGTCTTAAAAAATATTTCTAGACAACATAGAAACTTCCTAAACCATTCACTGACCATGACTAAGTATCATTTAGGTCTTAACATATTAAGAATATTTATGAAATAGGCACCTGGATGGTTCAATCAGTTAAGCATCTGACTTTTGATTTCAGCTCGGGTCATGATCTCAGGGTTGTGGGATCAAGCCCCCCCATCCGGCTCTGCACTGACGGTGGAGCCTGCTTGATATTCTCTCTCTCTCTCTCTCCCCCCCCCACACACACACCCCTCACTCATGCTTTTTCTCTCTCAGTCTCTAATAAAAAATGTAAAAAGAAAGACTTTTTGTGAAACATTATCTGGTCATGTCATGTTCTTTGAACACTTAAATGAATTGAATCCAAATACTAGGCCATCTAATTCCTTCAGTTATCTTTCCATAGCTTGTATGTTTTATATTGCATATATCACATCCTATTTTAGTTACTTGTTTTAAGTGACTTATCTTCTCTACAAGACTATGCTTGTTAAAGAACCGTGAGCCATTTGTTTGACAACATATTTGAGCAGAACTGTAGTTAAATATCTGTTTTTTGAATGAATGTGATACGTGCATTTTCACTGACGTCTTAACAATTAAGATTTTACCATTTTCTTTTAGATTCTCCTTCCAGAACTCCTGTCTTGGTAGGGTCTGACGAATTTGACAAATGTCTTAGTAATGATAAGTTCTCTCACGAAGAGTACAGTAATGGTGCACTTTCAATCTTGCAATACCCATATGGTAAGTGTGATGAAGCTTGTGTTGAAAATATCAAGTTTTATTTTTTGTTTTAGTTTATTTATTAGTTTGAAATTAATTAGTAGGATTCAAATGAAAGGTAGTTAATTGGAAGGTAGAAAATATAAAATACCTTCAGAGGAATAGTAGGAATGGTGGCCAAGGGTGCAGGTTCCAGAGTTAGATTGCCAGTGTTCAAAACCCAGTTTTGCCACATACTAGGTTAGGCACACCTAAGTTACCTGCATCTTGGTTCCTTCATCTGTAAAGCAAGGATAGTAATTATAATATTTATTTATTGGGTTGTTATGAGGTCTAAATGAGATAATGCACATATAGTCTTAACTAACACTGTGTCTCACAAATTCTAAGTGTTCAGTAAGCATTAATTCTTATGATTAGCTTTCATGTAGGTTATTAACCTATTTAATATAATCTATATAATATCAGCATGTATAATGAAGAAAATATGTGTTTCCCATACTGCTATATGAAAATGCTATAAAATGAGGGGATTTTAACTTTGTCCTCTGATAAGGGAAATTAGTGCAAAAGTCAAGAGTAGGTAAAATTTGACATAAAATACATTCCTGGGTATTTGAAGTTAGGGTGTATTCGGATATGAAAATATTTTCAACAGTTAGATATTAAACAAAATTGTCAAATCTGCATTAGACAAAACAAACGCCTCATCAATCACCTAGATGCTAGAACTGGGAAGTTATTGTAAAATTTAAACTGACAAACACAGAAGGTTCTAACCTAGAGGTAGCAGTCTTTATCTGATGCCAATTAAAATACAGGTTAAGAGAGAATTATCTGTCCACGTGGTACAAAATAGAAGACAAACAGGCAGTATGCTTTCTAGGATAGCCTCATTTTGACAGCTTGAAATGAACCAAGGAGACCGTTAGAGATGTTTTCTTCTGAGTTTACAAAGAATGATTTACAATAAAATGTGTATTTAATTGATGCCAAATGAGACTAAAGTTTAAAGTCTTTGCAGGAAGATAGAATACTGCTGATTCTTCCTTATATTTAAATAATTGGATTATCAAGAAGGTAATGAATAGGATGGCCCTTACGGGGTTTTTTTCTAGTTTTATTATTTGTACAAAGAAAATCTGTGATGCTTATGGAACAAAGGAAAATATGTTAGTGTAGAAAAAAAGAAAAAAGGGTAATGAGTCTACCGAAAAGTGTTAAAGACGAGATGAAATTTTAATAAAATGAATTAGTAATAGAAGTGATAGGAAAATAATTTTTAACAAAGGTGGATCTGTATTGCTTTATCTTTTTTTTAAAAGACTTTTAATGTTTGTTTTTGAAGATAATGGTTATTATCTACCATACTACAAGAGGGAGAGAAGCAAACGGAGCACACATATCACAGTCCGATTTCTTGATAACCCAAATTACAACAAGAACATTCGCAAAAAGGATCCTGTTCTCCTCTTACACTGGTGGAAAGAAATAGTTGGAACTATTCTGTTTTGTATCATAGCAACAACTTTTATTGTCCGTAGACTTTTCCATCCTCATCCTCACAGAGTAAGACATTTTTTAGAATCTAATATATTTCAGAGTGTCGGGAGAATAGTGTGTGTGCGGGGTGCAGGGAATAGAGGGGCAAGAAGCCATTTACTTAAGTTTCACCATGAAATCGTTGTTGCCCATCCTTTCATTTCTCCTAACTTAATATTCCTTCACTCCTCAGCCTGCTACAATCTGGCTTTCACCCCTCCCATTTCACTTCGCATTATCAAGGGAAATGCTGTCTTCTGTGTTCTTATAATACTTTTATTTTTGTCCATATTATTTATTTTTTTAAATGTTATTTTATAGCTTAAGATTGTTAGCTAATTTCAAGTCAGCTTTGAAACTGATTTTTTTTCCCCCCACCTTATCAGCAAAGGAAGGAATCTGAAACTCAGTGTCAAACTGAAAGTAAATATGATTCTGTAAGTGGAGAAGCTAAGGACAGCAGCTGGAATGACATAAAAAATTCTGGATATGTATCACGGTAAGAGTTTTGTCATACATAAAGTACATTTGTGCTGCAGCTTCTGGTGGCAACTGTTTGAATCAAGGAAGAAATGACCTCTAAACTAAGGTCTTGTTTAACTTTTTTTTTAATGTGTGAATATCCAGGTAAATATGACATAAACTTAACCCTCAAGTGACTTGAATTTATTCAAAATGATATGTACCCCAAGAAGGATAAAAATAGAGTGTTATAGAAGTTCAGAATTAAGTTCATATTGAGATGACTTCATTATTTATTTCGTCTATATCTAGAATGAGAAGTAGAAAAATGGAGGGAAATACACCAATAGGTCATTTTAAAACTAGAAGAGGGAGGTGAGTCACCTAAAAAGTAGGCAATTCAGATAATTTGAAGGTAACGTAAAAGTAGGGAATCAGCAGCTATCAAGTATAGGGGTTTTTATGCTTTTTGATATAGGATGGTGCTGTGGTTCATTTTTCATATTACATGGTTTATTCCTACATTTCCCCTTTGTTTTGATATCATACTTAGCACTTGGTGATATAGGGACAAGGAACTCTTATACATAACCTTACTGCATAACATCTAGGGTATGATAGAACCAAATGAAAATTACAGCTAAAATGTGTGACACTTGGATTATGTGTGGACCTAATTTATCTAAGCTGCCTTCATACTGTATTATCACAAGTTGAAAATTGACTGTAATCAGTTTGTTTTAGCTACAAGTTTTCCAAAGCAGAATTTACCTAGGTGACTAGAAATGGCAGAAGTTTTAATACCCTTCTGATAAGGATGCTGACTAATATGTCAGTGGCCGGCAACACCAGCAGGCAGAGAGGGAAGAGAACTAGGGATGTGACAGCTCTCACGAGGTAATCCACTACTGAAGCCATTCATTGTTCACTCAACATTTACTCTGAAAAACTGAGTGCAGGGCGGTATTTTCAGCTTTGTGACAAATAAAATGACTGGGCCTATCCTGGAGGGGCTGAGAGAAGACAATACTGGGCAAAACAAACATCTAAGAAAAAAAGCCATGAACTCTAAGTGACTCAGTCTGGTTGCGATGATTCCAGAAGGCATTATAAATGAGGTTGCATTTTCATTGAACTGTAAATTATGAATAAGGAAGAGTTAGGTAAAGACAAGAGGAGTAGGGTAGAGTGAGTAAACATACATCTATAAGGCCGTTGAGAAGAGAACCAGAATATGTGTTGTGTACTCTGAAATTGAATTAGATTTAATTTTATTCAATATGAAGAGTACAACTGATTGTTTTTCAAAGACAGGAAGCTCTATAATAATAATAGCTAATGTTTACTGAAGGCCTGCTATATTGTAGGCATTATGAAGAACCTGCGCTCTGGGTTCAAGTCCCAACTTCATCATTTGTCACTTAGGATCTTAGGCAAGATGATACTTATATTTTATAGAATCTATAATCATACATAAGATATCTCTTTTTTCAGAAGATACATTTGTTTTCTTTAGGACAGTAATTCAGTTGCCCCTGTAGGAATAGGATGTGAGTTTCATGAGCTTTATAGTTGGGGAGATGTGAATTTGTACCAAAGTGCCTTGACTAGCTATTTTTAGGGGTATAGATTATTGTTCTTCATTCTCTGTGAAGGTAATTGGCCCATGGAAGATTGGGATCAATTGCCTCTCCTCCTAACTCCATCCTTTAATCAGCTGAGCCAACTACTAAATTAATATGAGTGTGCAAATCATAAATTATTAAATTTTCCCTTTTTTTTTTAAGCTATCTGACAGATTTTGAACCAGTTCAGTGTATGGGTCGTGGCGGGTTTGGAGTAGTCTTCGAAGCCAAAAACAAAGTAGATGACTGCAATTATGCTATCAAGAGAATCCGCCTCCCCAACAGGTAAGGGAAGGCATTGTTAGTGGGCTTGGACCTAGCACCATCTTGCTCATCCCATAGGCAGTATGTCCTTCTTGCTATACTCCAAAAACAGTTTCTGACCTCCTGAATCTTAGCCTCTAAGTGCCACCAGGTAACCAGCTGTCCTAAAAGGGGTGATCTCTTTAGATTGCTTTGCCTCAACTTAAAAAAAATCTGCCCTTGTTTTTGATTCTTAATCAGGACTTTTCCACAGTGAATTATGATGACTATCATATTTACTACATAGCACCATTTAAAAATAATCTGTTTATTGTGGAAAAGGGAAAAGTATTAAAACAAAAATTATCTGTGTCTTCTCTTCCCGATAATCCTCACTGTTACCATGTTAGGGTTTTCCCCTTGATAATTTTTTATCTGATCATAAATTCATCTAGTTAGTAGCATACTTACCATTACAGTACAGTTGTATCTGTTGCTTCCTTTATTGTATCCTTGGCATTTTCCATGTTTTTAAGAATATTTTATTAAAATGCTAAAATAAACTTAAAATATTTTATGGCTGGATAACACTCCAATTGATACATGTGAAATATTTTAACTATTTCTTATTGTTAAACATTTGGGTTTCAAATTTGTTGCAGTTAAAAACAACTTTGCAGTGTCCAAATTAAAAAAAAAAAAAAGGTTTTGTTTATTCACTTGACAGAGAGAGAGAGCACAATCAGGGGAAGGAGGAGGAGAGGGCAAGGGAGAAGCAAAAGCAGGTTCCCCTCGAGCAGGCAGCCTGATATGGGACTCAATCCCAGGATCCTGGGATCATGACCTGAGACAAAGGCAGATGCTTAACCCACTGAGCCACTCAGAAGTCCCATGTCCATCTTTTATATAAATTTTTGACCACATCTGTTTCCATAGGATAGAGCTAGAAGTAGCATTTCTGACTCAGAACAGTGTTATGCTTAAGATGGTGGGCTTTGAATAATGCCTTCTTTTCCATCTATTTTGGGAAGCTCCTGTTGATTCTTGATTAAATGTGCACTAATTGCTGTATTGTCCTTGTAATTAGTAGTTAAACATTTTGTCCAACAGTTAGGGACACAGGACTAGGAGGGATTTGTGTACTATGGAACTAATTATTTTCCTTGGTATATAATTTTTGAGTAGTTTAAATATTCATATGTGCAAGCACCACATAGGATATGAAATTAAGCAAAGCTTCTACCCCCAAGAACCAAAAACTCTGAGGCTTTTGCATATATACTCAAATAACTACAATGCGAGGAAGGTTGTGACCTGGTGACAGATTAGTAAATAGCTTCTCATGAAAAAAGTACAGATGTAACTGAAATCAAGGAAGACAAACTTTATGGAGGTGGTGACATTTGTTCTGGGTATTCAAAAGTAGCCTGTTGCTTAGTAGACAGATGTGTAAGGAAGGGATGGCTGACTATGTGAAATGGCCTAAGAAAGGCTCTAGGCAAAACACTTGGAGGTGGTGTAGAGCACTATATGTGTTCTGACATGGGTGAAATAAAGGATAGGGATGGGGGAGTAATGGAGGAGAAGAGTTGCAGAGCCTTAAATGCCAAGCAAGGGAGTTCAGATTTTATTTTGTAGACAGGTCTTTGAGAAGAGCAATGATGTGATCAAAATGAGGGTAGCTCTGGAGGTGGTGTGTATGGATGGCTGACATGAGCAAAGGGTCAGAGACAAGAATGTTAGATTTTTTTTTTTCCAGAAGTTTAGTCCCAAGATACAGAACATTTGTGAGGAGAAGTGGGGATGGGTGAGAAAGGAATGAGTATAATGAATTGAAAAGGAGCAGCTGATAGGACTTGGATACTGAATGTGGGCACCCAGAAGTTAAAGAATTCAAAAATCCAAGAATTCTTAGATTGAGAGAGTGGGGGCATTGACCAACAGCCAAGCGCTGAGGGCAAAGTGGAAGTAGCTGACCATCTCCTGGAGAGGGAGGAGGATGTAACTTGTATTTATGATGTTGCTTCAGTGATAGTGGGAGGCCTAGAAATGTAAGATTAGTTCTACCAGAAAAGCTATCAAAGCAGAAAATCAAACCCAAATGCTTTTCTAATTAAACTGCATTGCCTGTGATATTCGGTATTTGAGACTTGTTTTAAAAAAACAAACATTCTAATATAGGTTTTTTGGATTGCAATATGTGCCAATTATGTTTATACCAGTATGGTCATTCCCCGTCCTCCTAAGCTGCCATCCTGAGCTCTTTTCTGAATACTTCATTTATACCTATTCATTGTCCTATAGATTTAACAGACATTAAGCAATAATCTTTAATGGTCTATAGTCATTCATTTTTAGTCACCCAAGAAAGCTTTATTTGAATGAGGCAATGTGTTCATAGCACTTCTTTCTAGAAGGAAAAGAAAATCCTAAAATACATGTGTATCTTTTAAACTACAAAACCTACTATGTGGCTTTTAGATTCAAGAGAGAGTTTTATTTTCTTACTTCTCACTGTTAGATATGATGACTTTTTTCAGGTAAGAGCAACCTTCAGTGTTGTCTTCTTTCTTTCAGAGAGTTGGCTCGGGAAAAGGTAATGCGAGAAGTTAAAGCCTTAGCCAAGCTTGACCATCCAGGGATTGTTAGATATTTCAATGCTTGGTTGGAAGCACCACCAGAGAAGTGGCAAGAAAAAATGGATGAAATTTGGTTAAAAGATGAAAGGTAACTTGGCTAGTCATAGACTTAAAAACTAGTACTTTCTCTTAGGCTAGTTTTTTTGCTTCTGTTAATAAAATACATTTCCGTAGCTAGAGAGG
This sequence comes from Canis lupus baileyi, assembly GCF_048164855.1. NCBI lineage: Eukaryota > Metazoa > Chordata > Mammalia > Carnivora > Canidae > Canis > Canis lupus. Next base: position 27,050,327 of record NC_132849.1, on the reverse strand, counting down.
AGTTTTGTTTGTTTTAGGAAAAAATGCTATTCTCTGTCATCATCTTTTAAAATGTTCTCTAGTCACTAATTAAATATTGAAAAGTTTATTTTTTAAGAACATGAATTTTAAAAATAATTTTTAGATAGGGCTCTATGAATTATATAAGTCACTAAGGGATTTACAGTACAGTGGCTTTTCTCATTAAGAGATATTGTCTACTTTTGTCACCATTTTTATTTTAGATTTTTAGTTTCTCAGTAGTTAAAAATTTACAACTCCTTTGAAACTATTAAACTAGTTTAAAGCTATTGGCAGTTAAAAATACTTAAACTTAGGCAACATGAAGATAATTCCCATGTTACATATGCTCTGCAATAGGAAGGAAGGCTCTTTTAAAAATGACTAAATGAAAACAAAGAGAAAGCAAGCTGTGTATAGACTGTTTACCAAATAGTTGGCAGTAAAATTCCTGCCTAAAAGTACCAAATATAGCCCTACATCCACATGAAGTAACTTGTTAAGGCAACATTTATAGATGCAGTCAGTAGCCAAACCACGGAAGGACCAAGTGAGGTGGCCCCATGGTCAAGGCACTGTGAGCTGCTGCCCTAATTCAGACTAGGGCTTCAGAATTGTGGCCACTGAAGAATCCTGACCTTGGTGGTCCCTCAGTGCTTTGTGTTTTGCACAAAGGCCCTGGCTGCTCTGGCATGACAATCCCAGGTAACTGTTTCAGCTATAAAATTAAGCTTTCCAATTTAAATTTTTTGAAAGAAATGAATGGGACATGATGTTCTTTGTCTCATATAGCAAGTTTTTATTTAATCTGTGTGTTTGTCATTTGATAACTGGCTTTCTTATAGATAAAGCTTTTAGAATAAAGATTGTAGTTCAGATCAGTTAATCACAAATTCCCTCTCTTGCCTTTGTATCTGTCGCACTTGTAGCACAGACTGGCCACTCAGCTCTCCTAGTCCAATGGACGCACCATCAGTTAAAATACGCAGAATGGATCCTTTCTCTACAAAGGAACATATTGAAATCATAGCTCCTTCTTCACAAAGGAGGTCTTTTTCAGTAGGGATTTCCTGTGGCCAGACAAGTTCCTCTGAAAGCCAGTTCTCTCCACTGGAATTTTCTGGAACAGACCATGGAGATACCAGTGAGTCAGTGGATGCAGCATGCAACCTCCAGGACAGCTGTGTCACGGACTGTGATATAGAAGATGGTACTCTGGACGGCAATGTCGAAGGGCACTCCTCTGAACTTTGTCCTGCTGGAGCTTCTCCTTATGAAAGATCAAGGGAGAGAACATCCTCTTCCATAGTGTTTGAAGATTCCGGCTGTGATAACGCATCCAGCAAAGAAGAGCTCAAAACTAAGCGACTGAATATTGGCAACCATTGTGCTAATAAACAAACTGCTTTCAAGCATTCCAGTAGCAAATCTTCTTCTGAACCTACTTTCTCTGTTTCTCCTCCAAGACCGACCACTTTAAGTTTAGATCTCAGCAAAAACACTGCAGAAAAACTCCAGCCCAGTTCCCCGAAGGTATATCTTTACATCCAGATGCAGCTCTGCAGAAAGGAAAACCTCAAAGACTGGATGAACAGCCGGTGTACCATAGAGGAGCGAGAGAGGAGCGTGTGTCTGCACATCTTCCTACAGATCGCAGAGGCAGTAGAGTTTTTGCACAGTAAAGGGCTCATGCACAGGGATCTCAAGGTCTGTATTCATGGAACATCAGCCCTGGGTTTCAGTCTGATTTTGTGTGATTGAGAACAGTACTTTCAGGATTTGTCAGTTTTTAACTGAAATGCCCTTAAGAGCAAAGGACATGAAAGGTATCAGATAGGGGAGGAGAGGCCCGGGGAAGTAGCCTGAGGAACCTGCCGGAGAAAGAAGTCTTGTATTTTGAAAACTTCAGGGAAGGTCGCCTGGGTGGCTTCATGGTTGAGTGTCTGCCTTTGGCTCAGGGCGTGATCCGGGGGTCCCAGGATTGAGTCCCGCATTGGGCTCCCTGTAGGGAGCTTCTCCCTCTGCCTGTGTCTCTGCCTCACTCTCTCTGTGTCTCTCATGAATAAATAAATAAAATCTTTTTTTTTTTTTAAAAGAAAAAGAAAGAAAAAATTTCAGGGAGAGCATGTGTTCTTTTTCTTTTCCACTATGTGTTTAGGTTCGTTTTACTATAAAGAGAATTCTCAGTCCTCCTACTGAGAAAGACAAATCTACCATGAACAGATCTATCCTGTTTTTCCTATGGCTTTGGGTAACTCTGATGTAAGTTCCTGAAACCCCCAAGGTAGCATGGTGAAAAGGGACCCAAGTGGAAAGAGAGACATAGTTTCCTTCATTAGCCAGCTCCGAGTTGGGGCACGTCTCCGGGTTTTTTGCCCCTATTCCTAAACCATTTAGGCTTTGGGGAAGGACAGAGAGAAACCAGATGGAGAAAGAAAGCAAATAGCCAGGTTATTGTTTGCAGTTCTAAAGCCTTTGATTCTGTTTTCATTAAGTATGATATTAAATATTGTACCGATGTGATATGCTAAATTATATAAGATTCTTACATGAAATACTCAATATTTCCTAGATATGTGTTTCTGAAATAACTATATGAAACTCTTACTTGGCTAATTTCTGCTGTATTTCATATGCTCAGAGTGATCATCAGTAAATGTGTCGTGAATATATAAGTACTTTTCTGATGGAAGTAGCTTCAATTATTGAAGTATTTTCAGTTTTGTGTCATGTAACCATAAACTTTTGTTTCAGGCACCAAAGTAGCTACTTGGACAAGTTATTTTCTACTCCTATTGGCAGTATGTGTTTTAATCCTTGAATATATCTTAAGAGTTTAGAATAAAGGGAGACAAGAATTAGAATTAGTTCCTATTTTCCCAAGTAATTGTTATTGAATTATATATTATCACTGTGCTTCAGTGATTTCGAAACAGACTGACAGGAATTATTCTGCACTGAATGAATAGTTCAGAGATTATTTCTTTTGGTTGGAAAGGAGAAGACAACCAACTTCCAGGAAGCCAGATACCCCTAACTAGAGAGAGTGTTGGCTATTTGAATATAGTAAACATTTATCATTTGGTGAGAAACAATTAAGTGGTATACACATTCCTTTTGTACTTACTACTTACTATACACACAAGATGCTATGTTGAAGAGCAATGTATAAAAAAAAAGAAAGGCAATGTAATTATATTGTCACTAATAATGAGTACTCTTCTGCTGATTTTATAATGTTAATGAGATATTAGTGAAGATTTGTTAAATGCTACAGTGTTGTCTAAAGATTTCTTTCCATGCTTGTCTGTGCACCAAAAAATTCCAGGAAGAAAATTCATTTCCCCTTAGTTTTTCTAGAAATCAAAAAGTTTATTCCTTTGTAAAGGTACATTGTTTTTAAGGAATTCTAGGGTGCCAAAAAAATTACCTCCAGAATTTCTATTCCCAGTTTATTTATTTATTTTTAAGGATTTTACTTTTTTATTCATGAGAGACACAGAGAGAGAGAGAGATACGCAAAGACATAGGCAGAGGGAGAAGCAGGCTCCACGCAGGGAACCCGACGTGGGACTCGATCCCGGGACTCCAGGATCACCCCCCGGGGCCGAAGGCAGGCTCTAAACTGCTGAGCCACCCAGGGATCCCTCTATTCCCAGTTTAAATAGCTCTACATTCTGTTCATTCTGACCCATGTCTTTGAGTTCCATGTTTAACCTTCGGACCATCCCCACTTTTGTTTTTGTCATTGGCACTCTCCAGCACCCTGATTCTCCAGACTTATTTCCAGTCTCTTCTCTTCACTCTAGCTAGGCTTCATGCTGGGCTTTTCCCAGCTCCGTAAATACATCTTGGCCTCATAGAGCCTGGTATTTCTCATTTAAATTCTCATCACAACTTTATCATTTATCCTTTGGTTTCCTGTTTTGTTCAGCTGTTACATCCTTAGCACAGTGCCTGACACATTCTATATTCTCTTATCATTTTATTCTGAATAGTCTTTTTGTCTGCAGCCAAAAGGAAGTTTATTGGCCCATGTAGTTGAACTGTCCAAGATTCAGGTAAAGCTTTATCTAGGATCAAGTGATGCAGCCAGAACCTGCCCCTGTCCCATCGCCATTTCTTTTTCCATTTTCAGGCATGCTCTCCCTTCACTGTCCCAGGATAGCAGCCAACAATTCTCAGGACTACATGTTATATAAATCTTTAGAGGTGGTTGGATAGGGCGTGAGAGAAAAGTATCTCTTTTCCCCAGTATTGATCAGAAGTCCTTAGTTTCCTTCTAATTGATAAGCCCAAGACACATATCCATCCCTAAGTCAGTTTTCTGGCCAGGAGATGGAATCCTGCTGATTGATTTATATAACCCCTGGGTGTAACCTCAGAATAGCTTCCACCTGAACCATGGGGTTGCTGCACATTTGGGAAAAAGGGAGTTCCCAAAATCAAGTCATGGTATTTCTGGTGGAAGCATAGGGGGATAGATACTGGGAAACCCCTCTTCCCCAAAAAAGTCTATTATAGTGTTTAGTAAATAACAACTGACACTAGAAGGTAGGAGAGAGGAGGAGGAAACATGATATGTAAGGCATCACAGTCTGCATTGTCTCTCACATAAGGTCATTTGTGGGAGAGCAGGAGGTTATTACTATAGACTTTGGTTATATGCAATAATTTAATTGTTTCAAAGTCAACACTGTAGAATCATATTTTGAAGTTCAGGAATAAAATGTTAATTGTCCTGCAGTATTTGAAGCCCAGTGCAATTCAGTTTCATGAACTAAATGGCTTCCTTTTTCCTTGTTTTCAGGGCTCTGAATTTTGATTATGTTAGCCGGAATTAGAGAAGGTGCTGAAGGAAGTTTGAGGAGCCTATGAGACATCTGGTTGGATATGTCCTATAAACAGTTACATATCAGAGTTTAGAACTCAAGACCGGTCTGGGAGTAAATGGGAGCATATGGGTATTAGAAGAGGTAGCACCTATTAGAAGAGGGTGCTAGTGAAGAGCTCTTATTCTCCTCTGTAGCCTACTTCCCCCACTCAGACACAAATGAAAGGTCAGTCTGTTTCATTCATTCATCAAATAGAAGTGATTAGCTACCATAGGGTAAGGACTGTACCGAATGCTGGTCATGTGGCAGTAAACCAGAAGTCTTTTTCTTATGGAGCCATACTGCTTGGATTTGAATCTCTGCTCCACCACTTGCTAGGAGGAAAACCTTGGGCACTTAACTTCTCAGCATGAGTTTTCATATCCTAAAATGAGGGTCTAAGAGGACTAATAGGGTTGTTAAAGTATTACATGAATTAATAGTAGTAAACTGCTTAGAACAGCTCCCGGTACATTACCGTGCTATATATGCATTTGCTGGTATTACTACTATTATTATCATGGCTTAAGTCATAAACATAAAAAGCTAGCCAAAGGAGATTATATAGAATACTGAGATTGAGGACTGGGCCCTAGAGAATGTGAACCTCTAAGAATTTAAATAGATGTTCAATAAATACTCACTACTTTTGCTACCCTTCCCTTTTCCTTACTCAGAGGTGCTTGCTTAGCATCGAAAGGATTGCTTTTATTTTCATATTACTCTGTTTAATGCTTGAGAGTACCTAGTTTCTTGTATTTATCTTCTATAGTCATTTAAATTACTCTCTTCACAGGCACCTGGGTAGTTCAGTCAGTTAAGTGTCTGGTCTGTGTTAGGCTCAGGTCATGATTCCAGGGTCCTGGGATCAAGTCCTATGTTGGGCTCCCTGCTCCACAGGGAGTCCGCTTCTCTCTCCCTCTGCCTCCTCCCCTCTGCTCATGCTCATGCTCTGTCTCTCTCTCAAATAAATAAAGTCATAAATAAATAGATAAATAAATAAATCTCTCTTCACTTTCTCTACTTCTCCATACACACTTAATCATACTTTTTGTCTGCTTTTTTCCAGCCTTCCAATATATTCTTTACAGTGGATGATGTGGTCAAGGTTGGAGACTTTGGATTAGTGACTGCAATGGACCAGGATGAAGAAGAGCAGACGGTTCTGACCCCAATGCCAGCGTATGCCAGACATACAGGACAAGTGGGGACCAAACTGTATATGAGCCCAGAACAGGCAAGTTTTTCCTTTTCCTTCTGAATTAAAAATGGGAAAAAAAAAAAGAATTAAAAATGGATTTTTAGTTAGCATGGCTGCAAGCTAGTTGTGCCCCATGAATCTCTATCCACATTCTTTTTAAAATACCCAATAAAATAAAATCTGAAAATTATGAAAACTGGTAGTAGTGTTCACAGGCAGCAGAGGTAAGGTTCAATTTCTACAACCTGAGTTGGGGCTGGCTTAAGAAAAACACTAGGCATAAAACATGTGCTCACCCCTGAATCAGAACCTGATATGGGATACCTGGATGGCTCAGCAGTTAAGCTCTGCTTTCATCTTGGAGTGATCCTGGAATTCAGGGATCAAGTCCCATATCAGGCTCCCAGAGGGGAGCCTGCCTCTCCCTCTCCCTCTGCCTATGTCTCTGCCCCTCTCTCTCTCTCTCTCTCTCTCTCTCTTTCTCTGTCTCTGTCTCTAATGAATAAATAAATAAAATCTTAAAAAAAAAAAAAGAACCTGATAGTAACCAGAAATTTAGAAAAAGACTTTGAATGCCTCTCTCCCAAATGTCACTCCAGTTCTTCTTGTGTAAGCTGTGTAGAAACTTGTTTCAGAACCAGCTAGAGCCAGAGGTACTGTCCTGAACTGCTCATTCTGGTAATTCACAAGCAACTTCTAGAATGTACCATGGCAGAAAATAGAGATAGATGGGCTGGGATTTATTGCCTTGTGGAATCCTTAGTCACCAAAGGAAAAGCACTGTGAACAGGACACAGCCTGGAAGAGTGGTGGGAACAGGGCATTCTGGGATCATCAGAGAAGCATGCCCAGTCCAGCTAATGATACTCACAAGCTTATATATGTTTCTGCATCAGTGGTTCTCAAACTTTTTGGTCTCAGTACCTGTTTATACTTGTAAACATGATTAAAACCCCAAGAGTTTTTATTTTTTCTTTAATTTAATTTAATTTTTAAAAAGATTTTATTTATTTATTCATGAAAGACACACAGAGAGAGAGGCAGAGACATAGGCAGAAGGAGGAGAAGCAGGCTCAATGCAGGAGCCCGATGCAGGACTCAATCCTCAATCCTCATAACTCCAGAATTATGTACTGAGCTGAAGGCAGAAGCTCAATTGCTGAGCCACCCAGTCGTCCTTTAAGAGTTTTTCTTATTGGATTTTATCTATCGATATTTTCTATATTAGAGGATAAAATTGAGAAATTTATAAAAATGTTATTTATTAAAACTAGCAATATTAAACCTATCACATCTTAAAAGTATTTTTATGAAAAATAAAAATAAATATTCTGTAAAACAAAAACAAATTAGCAAGAAGAGTGACATTTATTTAGATTTTTGCAGATCTGGGCAGCCCGGGTGGCTCAGCGGTTTAGCGCCGCCTCCAGCCCAGGGCATGATCCTGGAGACCCTGGATGGAGTCCCACATTGGGCTCCCTGCATGGAGCCTGCTTCTCTCTGCCTGTGTCTCTGCCTCTCTAATCTTTAAAAAAAAATATTTTGGCAAATCTCTTTAATATCTGACTTAAAAAAAGCTAGATTCCAATGTCCACAATAGCCAAACTGTGGAAGGAGCCTCAGTGTCCATCGAAAGATGAATGGATAAAGAAGATGTGGTCTATGTATACAATGGAATATTACTCAGCCATTAGAAACGACAAATACCCACCATTTGCTTCTACATGGATGGAACTGGAGGGAATTATGCTGAGTGAAATAAGTCAATTGGAGAAAGACAAACATTATATGGTCTCATTTATTTGGGGAATATAGAAAATAGTGAAAGGGAATAAAGGGGAAAGGAGAAAAAATGTGTGGCAAATATCAGAGGGGGAGACAGAACATGAGAGACTCCTAACTCTGGGAAATGAACTAGGGGTGGCGGAAGGGGAGGTGGGCAGGGGGTGGGGGTGACTGGGTGACGGGCACTGAGGGGGGCACTTGAGGGGATGAGCACTGGGTGTTATTCTATATGTTGGCAAATTGAACTCCAATAAAAAATAAATTTATAAAAAAAAAAAAAAAAAGCTAGATTCTCTGGAGGCCTGGGTGTCTCAGTTGGTTAAGCATCCGACTCTGATTATCAGCTCAGTTCTTGATCTCAGGCCATGAGTACAAGCCCTATGTTGGGGTCCACACTGTGTATAAGTCTACTTAAAACAACAACAAAATGAGCTGGAGTCTCATATCTGCTTTTGTTTTTAATCTGTTGCTCTGTTATTTTGGCTAAAATAAATGAAGACAATCTGACCTCACACAGATAGTTGGTTGGAAAGAGAGGAATATTTAATAACATTTTCAGGTAATTGTGGGTATTTGTCTATGATGGTACATCAAAACTCAGTAAGCATTTTTAACACTCTGGAAGAAGGGAGACCTTGCTTTTTCTCTTGTTTTACTTTATTCCCAACACCTACAGTGGTACTAGAATTCAGCAGGTGTGCAGAAATGTTTGGTGGATGAATGAATGTGAATGTCAGTAAGAACATAAACACTAGGTGGTCTTGGCCACCCCACACACTGCTGTCTTGACTGGATCATGGCTTGCGGCTGACATGTGTGCATGTGCACACATGTGGGTATGTGTTTGTTGGAGGAAAGGGTTGCCATTTCTGAGAAAGGAAGAGATTCATGATAAGTGGTACTATGTTGATAAGTGATACTATGTTGTTGTTGATGATACTAAAAAACAAGGATAGCTAGGGAAATGTTGCCATAGACAATACACAATAGTAAAAATATGGTAGTTAAAAATGGACAGCCATAATTCTCTTAATAATTTCCTTATTCTTCTCTATTCTTAAACTTTACATTCTTAAATATAGAAATTGTCACTTTATAAAAATATCCCTTTAAAAGTCTCTCAAGAGGGTGCCTGGTTGGCTCAGTTGGTTAAGAATTGTCTTACTCAAACTTCAGAAGCTGTAGTAAAACATTGTTTTAAAATATATTTTTATCAAAGCTCTTAATTTTCTTATCCTACTAGGAGAAAATGAGCACAGAGCAGCTAATTTTTACTTGGTTGAAATTACCAAGAAATATAGTTCATTCTAGTATTGCACAGTGATAAAGCAATCAATTTAAACCTCCAGAGGGTATGTTATATCCTACCCCCCTGTGTTTTTCAACTTAATTCCTTATTTTTTAGATATTTTGTAAAGACCACTTTGTATTCATGAAACTACATTTTTTTTCTAAGTTTATTTAATAATACTTTTCCCCCCTTCATTGTATATGAATCTATTCTCTATAGAGGGAATACAGGAATGTGTAAGGAAAAAATAAAAATCACTTACTAAAAAAAATCTCTAAAACATTAACAGTGGTTATATTTCCATATATGTGTGTGTGCACACACACACACACGCCTTACAACATGTATTTATACATATCTTATTTTGGAAAACAAAATTGGAATTCTCATCCATAAAATTTTGGATAAAATATTAAAATCAAGCATTTCCTACATTATTAAATGTTTTTAGAGAATAGTTTATAGTATTCTGGTAAACAATTCATTCAACATTTTGGACATTTTAGTTACTTAAAGATTTTGCCGTGTAACTATCCCAGTGTACAAATCTCTGTCCACTTTTCCACTGTCTTTGGGCAACAAGATTAAAGAGGGCTATTAAACGGAAGTCATCGTTTATTTCTGAGTTGCTTTTCGTGAAAGTGTGTTAGTTTATATTTTCCAAATAGTGTAGAAGGTGTGTTCTTATCACAGCACCTCTGTAAGCTCTCTTTTTGAACATACTGTCTTTGAACACTTCCCAAACCCCAAGGATAAGATAAAGGTAAGGGGAAACGGGGAAGGTTATGCCACTGATGGAGTCATTGAAACTTTCCATCTAATACGCCCTGCACGCAGAGGTGGGCTGGCTGGTGGAAGGAACCAGGTTGATGAATGTCAACTGCAGTGTAGACAGGAGGTGGTGGAGGGCTTGGAGTCCCCTCATTAAGAAATGCTTCTATGGGGACGCCTAGGTGGCTCAGTGGTTGAGTGTCTGCCTTCGCTCAGGGCATGATCCTAGAGTCCAGGGACCTAGTCCCACATCAGGCTCCCTGCATGGAGCCTGCTTCTCCCTCTGCCTAAGTTTCTTTCTCTCTCTCTCTGGGTCTGTCATGAATAAGTAAATAAAATCCTTAAAAAGAAAAGAAAGAAATGCCTCTATGGAGCAGTTTCAAAGTGAAGCCCTTCTTCTAAGGTTTGCCAAATATGAAGTTCTGTGCCTAGGGTAATTTTCACAAATAAAAGCGTTCTTCTAAGTCCCAGGAGGTCACTTTTAATTTGAATGAGGCTTTGTTTAATAGAGTAGTTGGGCTGTAATTCGTCTGTTCATTTTAACAAATAAGTTTTTATTGAGGGCCTTCTCTATACTTAGCCCAGTGCCGGATGATGGAACAAAAAAGAGGCAGTTCCTTCCCTCCAGGACTTTATAATCTAGTTGTGAACAATAAGAAATATGCACACGTAAAATACAACTAAGAATGCAAAGTAGTCCATAATTAAGTGCCGTAATGAGGGCTAACCGCAGTTGATTAGTGGTTTGGAGTAATGAAGATTTTCTCATAAAAATGGGTGAGGTCTAAGATGATTAGAAATGAGAGATCTGCTTTAGATAGTGTTGGCTTTGAAAATCTTCACCTCGGGGGTAGTTGAGTAGCTTTTACTGGCTCCCACAAACTTTTTTAGCATTGCAAGGCTCCAGGTTTCTTGGGGCCTATTTTACTGATGCATATCTCAGAGCAGTACCTGGGCTTTCCTTCTGTAATGCTGAGTAGTTTAATTACTCTTGCTGTAGTGAGTTAAAGAAAAGAGGCTGCGGAGATTATTAACTCTTTGCTCACGTTTTTGTTTTTTGTTTTTTGTTTTTTTTTCTCACGTTTTTACCCATACATTTATATGTAAACCAAGGAGTGACTAGGTCAGCTTTGGGATTCACAAATGCCAAAGTATCAGTTGTATGATCTCTGTTAATTTTTTTCTAATATTTCTTCCTTATATGGTATTTCAGATTCATGGGAACAACTACTCTCATAAAGTGGACATCTTTTCTTTAGGCCTCATTCTGTTTGAATTGCTGTACCCATTCGGCACTCAGATGGAGAGAGTCAGGGTAAGTTCCCCCTCTGCTCAAAAAAAGTGGAAAAATAGGGGCATCTGGGTGGCTCAGTGGCTGAGCCATCTGCCTTTGGCTTAGGTCGTGATCCTGGGATCGAGTCCCGCATTGGGCTCCCTGCAGGGTAACTAACCTGCTTCTCCCTTTGCCTGTGTCTCTGCCTCTGTGTGTGTGTGTGTGTCTCATGAATAAATAAATAAATAAAACCTTTAAAAAAAAAAAAAAGTAAGTAAAAATACAACCTACAGAATTGGAGAAAATATTTGTAAGCCATATAGTTGGTAAAACTCTAGTAAACCAGAGCATACAAAGAACTATTATGACTCAACAAAAAGACAAAGAACCCAATTAAAAAATGAGCAAAGGCTTTGAGTAGACGTTTCTCCAAAGAAGATACACAAATGTAATAATACAACATTATTATTCATTAGGGAAATCCAAATCAAAACCACAATGAGATACACTTTACAGAATTTAGGACAGCTGTAATAAACAAAACAAAACAGAAAATAAGTGTTGGCAAGGATGTAGAGAACTGGAAGTCCCATATTTTGCCAGCAGGAATGTAAAATGGTGCAGCTGGTATGGAAAACAACTCAACCGTTACTCAGAAAATCAAACATAGTCACACATGATTCAGTAGTCCTACTCCTAGGATTTCCCCAACAGTAATGAAAACATAGGTCCATATACAAACAAGTGTTCATAGTAGCATCTTCATAATAACCAGCAAGTAGAAACAACCCAAATGTCAATCAGCTGATGAAAGGAAAAACAAAAGGTGGTATGCCTGTGCCATGGAATATTACTCAGCCATGAAAAGAAATGAAATACTGGCACACGCTACGACACAGATGAACCTTGAAAATGTTACACTAAGTGAAAGAAGCCACTCACAAAAGGCCACATATTGTATGATTCCATTTATATGAAATATCTAGAATATACAAATCTACAGAGGCAAAGTATATCAGTGGTTGCCAGGGGATGAAGAGTGGCTGCTTAATAAGCTGCTCTTCAGGGTGATGAAAATGTTCTGTAATGAGATAGTGGTGGTGGTTATACAACATTGTGGATAGAATAAGAATCACTGAATAGGGCACTTTGAAATGACTGAAACAGTGAATTTTCTTTTCAATAAAAAATGACTAAAAAGTGTAGTTGTGTAAAAAAAATTTGGTTAAATGAAGTCAGTATTTATCTTGACCATGAAAATGATTCTGTGCTAAAGCAAATGTACTCTGGCTTGCTTTTCTTTCTGATACAACTTTTTTTTTTTTTTTTTCCAGAATCTCCTTTTCTCAATTGCTGAGTTTTCTATGAACCTTTGTTGTAATTTTTAGCATGTTCTGTCACATGTCCAAAATGTTTTCCCCCATACTTCAGTATAGCTTGTATATCTGGGGTTTTTTTGTTTTGTTTTTTTCCTTTCCTGGAGTCTTTTCTTGCCAAAGCTTTTGTCCTCCAGTGTGAAGTGATTACTTTCTAGACCTTCTATAAGTTGTCTTCCCAGGACATACTTCCTGCTCCCGGCATGGATCCCTTGTTTCCTAGAGTTCATGTTGCCCCTTGCTAGAGCACATTCTGCAGTAAATTCCTCAGAAAGAACATATGAGAGAGAAATTTTTAGCATCTGCAGGTTTCTAAAATATATTTTATATTCTTCAACCTGTTGATAAATTGGCCAGGTTCTAATCCTAGATTGGAAATAATATCCCTCAGAACCTTAAAGGTACTGCCTTATAGTCCCAGCACTGCTGCTGAAGAGCTGGTGCCACTTGGACGTGAGATCTTTGGAACTGTTTTATTTTCCTTTCTGGAAACTCTTAGGGCTCTTCCTTTATCAGTGCTGTTATGACATTTAGCCCTTTCACTGATCCTTTTTTCCCTCTCATTTATTATGTTTTTTTTTTAAGATTTTATTTATTTATTCATGAGACACACACACACACACAGAGAGAGAGAGAGAGAGAGAGAGAGAGGCAGAGACACAGGCAGAGGGAGAAGCAGGCTCCATGCAGGGAGCCTGACGTGGGAATTGATGCCGGGTCTCCAGGATCATGCCCTGGGTTGAAGGCGACGCTATACCGCTGAGCCACCCGGGCTGCCCTATTGAATGTTTTTAAACTGGTAGGTTTCTTCAGTTACAAGATGGGACTCCTTCAGTTCTAGTAAATTTCTTGTATTTTTGATAAGTTCTTCTCCACTTTTTCTGTTTTCTTTTTTCTGGAACTCCTGACTTACTCCTATAAATGCCTAATTTTTTCTCCTACCTCCCATCTGTTTGTCTCTTCATATACTGTTCTTTGCAAGAGTTCCTTAATTTGTTATTCTAATTTCCTAATTTTGTATTTTGACAATCCAGTTTTTAAATGTCCAAGATTGTTCCTTTTTATGACATTTCATTCTTTCTACATGGACTCAGTATCTTCTCTTTGAGAATCTCAATTATGTATATTTATATGCTTTAAATATTGTCTCTTCTGGAACATAAAGAGAGTGATAATATATATGAAAACTTTCCAGTAAGATTTCAAAAGCTTAGTTTTATACTCAGAATTTAACACAATCGACTTGGGTTTGGTGGGTTTCTTTCACTCAAAAAAAAAAAAAGAAGGGGGTACCTGGCTGGTGACTCTTGATCTCGGGATCATGAGTTCAAGCCCCATGTTGGGCGTAGAGATTACTAAAAAAAAAAAGAAAGAAGAGGAAGAAAGAATGTATTCTTTCATATCATATACAAAGAGGCTAGATACTAATAGAAAAGGTTACCCACTTAAGTCACAAATGTGTACTCATAAATGAATTATTTTTTACACAAATCAGTCCATTCTCCATTAAATTCAGGTATCAGTATGATATGTACAATTCAAACATAATTATATCTGAATTGTTTCCTAGATTTCAGTAATTTGATGGCATGTACATCTGTGGTCAGGAAGCATTAATGTGTAGATTATCATCAGGTCAAGAAAAGCTGTTGATAAGTTTTCTATCTGTTTAATATTCAGCCTTTCCCCTTTGTCACTCCAGTAGAGCATCAAAAAATATGTTTAAATAAATAACATGTATTGAAACATTTAAAAACAAGTAACACTTTTCTCTTTTTAGGTCTTAACTGATGTAAGAAATCTCAAATTTCCGCCACTATTTACTCAGAAATATCCTCGTGAGGTTTGTATAATTATAATCTTTTCTTTTCTTGAGAATCAAATTTAGAACCTAAAGGGTTCTTAGCAATTAATTCATCAGTTTTCCATTTTACAGACAAGGAAGCCAAGGTGTAGAGAGAAAAAGGACCTGATCCCAAAGAGCATACAACTTATTAAAAATCACAGACAGGAACTTGAGCTGGGTGTTCTGTTTTCCCCACTGGGTGATTTTGTTTTCCCCACTGGGTGTTCTGTTTTCCCCACTGGGTGATTTCCTGTGTGTGCACTGTAGCATCCTCTCGCTTCAGTAAGGCTGAACTCCTAGCACACTCTAGGGAATAGAGCTGCTGCTGTGACTGTGCCATTAATTTATTTTAGTGAATTTGGGAGGGAACTTAAAAACTGGCTTCTTTCTTTAAAGGGGGGGGGCACATTGATTATGTGTGTTGGAGTTCAAGCACTCAGAGTGACACAGTAAAATGGTTCAGAAGAATAGGAAGTAGAAATTAAACTGGTCCTAATGGTGAAAATTGTGTGTAATGAATCTTTGAAGTTTGTTTTGTGCTGCCTTTGTTATTTTCATCCCGTACTATGTTTGGTCCACAAACACATCATTTAAAAATTTACACATTGATATATCTTGAATTTTCTTAAATAATTAAATTGAAGTAAATTAAACTATCTGTTAATTATCAAATTAGGAAAAATCTAAATTTACCTGTCAGTATTGTAAGCATAATGAAGGATTGCATTGAAAGATAAAATAAAATAAAATATTTTAAAAAGAGACTTTATAAAGATACACTAAGCTAAGATGAAATATGTTTTACTAAAATTTATTTTGTTAAATATTTTCAAAGTCAAAGAATCAATTTCCAAGGTGGCTTTTTTTTTTTTTTTTTTAAGATTTTATTCATTTAGGGCAGCCTGGGTGGCTCAGCAGTTTAGCGCCTGCCTTCAGCCCAGGGCATGATCCTGGATACCAGGATGGAGTCCCACATGGGGCTCCCTGCATGGAGCCTGCTTCTCCGTCTGCCTGTGTCTCTGCCTCTCTCTCCCTGTGTGTCTCTCATATAAACAAATAAAAATCTTTAAAAAAAAAAAAAGATTTTATTCATTTATTCATGAGAGACATAGAGAGAGAGGCAGAGGCACAGGCAGAGGGAGAAGCAGGCTCCATGCAGGGAGCCCGATGTGGAACTTGATTCTGGGACCCTAAGATCACGCCCTGGGCTGAAGGCAGGCGCTAAACCACTGAGCCACCATCCCTCCAAGGTGGCTTATAAGAATAAGATTACATTAAGAAGGACTCAAAAAAAATTGAGGAAAGGGATTAAGTACTGATCTCTGGCATGGTTATTTTTAATTGAAATTTTTATTAAGACAATTGTACATTCACATGCCGTTATAAGATGGAATTATTTTTAAAGTCATATTATGTCTGTATTTCAAGGATATGATTTAAGACCCTTTATTATATGTTAGAAAACAGACAATTACCACAAAATGGGCTGTGTCTATTTGGAGCAGGGGTGAGCAAACTATGTCCCACAGGCCAAATGCAGTCTGCTGTCTAATTTTGTAATAAAGTTTTATTGGGACACACCCGTACCCATTTGTTTACTTATTATCTGTGGCTGCTTTTGTATTTTAACTGCAAAGTTGAGAACTTGCATCAGAAACTAGCCTGCAAACTTAATATATTTACAGAAAAAGTTCTCTGACTCGTGATTTCATAGACTGTTTCAAGGTCTAAACCTGGCCCTTTGTTATAAAATGATTTTTATATTTCAGCATGTGATGGTTCAAGACATGCTTTCTCCATCCCCCATGGAACGGCCTGAAGCCACCAACATCATTGAAAATGCTGTATTTGAAGACTTGGAGCTTCCGGGAAAAACAGTTCTCAGACAGAGGTCTCGCTCCATGAGCTCATCAGGAACAAAGCATTCAAGACAGTCCAGCAACTCCCGGAGCCCTTTGCCAAGCAACTAGCCTTAATGTATGCTCGCACCCCTATCAGGTGGCATAGAATAGCCTCTTAGGAATGTGGCTTTCCAAAATTATGAACTTGAAAATTCTGTTCTTTGCTCAATTTTACTTTGGACTGCTTTTTCTAAGTCATATTTAAACTGGATTTGGGGGCATAACCTAATTTGAGCCAACTCTATACTGCTAAACTCCAGGAGAGGGCTATCAGTAAATCACGTGTGGTCCTTCTTCTTCGTTGGTCTCTTGAAAGTGGCTGCCAAGCTTTATAGCCCTCACCTTTGCCTGGGAAGGTAGAAACAATCCCTAAAATACAGAGAGAGAATTAAAAGGGAAATATTTTTATAGTACAGAAGAGAGTTCTACATGTGGTAACTATATTGTTCTAGAAATATGCTTTCTAGAGATAAGATGATGATTTTGAAACTAATTTCCAAAAAAGCTGACTCCATTTTTGTCCTGGTGTGTAAATGAGGAACCTGCACTATTTTGGAGGACAAGTAGCACAAATTGTATAATGGTTTATGTCCATAGCTAGTTTTATAGTGATATTTGTAGCATTACATAGCTTTATTCCTTAGATGGTTCTAGGGAGAGTTTAAGAGCTTTTTGTACTTTTACCTCCAATAAAGGGAAAATGAAGCTTTTTGTGTAAATTGGCCAAAAGTTCTGGTTTGGGGAAGTAAAAAGCTGTAGTAAGATATGAATCATATATTACAACTAACTTCTTCAATTATGGACTTTTAAAAACCTACTGAAATCTTAAATGTTTTATGTGTAATCCTGTAGGTTGATACTTTCCCAAAACTGATTATAGGTAACAGTTTCATCATCTAACTTGCTAACATGCTTTTATTTTTCACTGTAAATATGTTTATTTTTTATTTATAAAAATTCTGAACTCAATCCATTTGGGTTGGTGGTGTACAGACGCACTTAAGTGTGTTAAGTATTGTGACTTCTTTCAAGTCTAAATGATTTAATAAAACTTTAAAAAATTATTTATAGTTGACTCTTATTTTGGGGAATTAGCCCCAAGTGGTTGCTTTTCAAATTTATAAAATGGAATCATAGGTCTAGGAGGGTCATAACCCTATTTTCTTTTTTTTTTTTCCCTAAGATTTTATTATTTATTTGAGAGAGGGAACAGCAGAGGGAGAGGAAGAAGCAGGCTCCCACTGAGCAGGGAGCATGATTCAGGACTCAGTCCCAGGACCCCGGGATCATGAGCTGATCTGAAGGCAGACACTTAACAGACTGAGCCAGGCAGGTGCCCCATAACCCTACTTTCAAGAAAAGTTTACCTAATCTATTCCAAGCAGGTCTTCTCTGCTCTTTCCCAAAGTCTGTTTCAAAAGTCACTGGACTCCTTTCATTTATGACAAAACCAAGCCTTTTTTAAAAAGATTGATTTTAGAGAGTGAGAATATGAGCAGGGGGAGGGGCAGAGGGAGAGGGGGAGAGAGAATCTCAAGCAGACTCCCCACTGAGCCTGGAGCCTAATCCAGG
Source organism: Canis lupus baileyi (assembly GCF_048164855.1). Lineage (NCBI taxonomy): Eukaryota > Metazoa > Chordata > Mammalia > Carnivora > Canidae > Canis > Canis lupus. The sequence goes on along the minus strand of NC_132849.1, from coordinate 27,032,437 downwards.
ACTTGATGCCGGACCCTGAGATCATGACCTGAGCCGAAACCAAGAATCAGCTGCTTAGCCAACCGAGCGATTCAGGCACTCCAGGCCTACTTTCATTTTAATTTTTTTTAAAGATATTATTTATTTATTCATGAGAGACACAGAGAGAGAGGCAGAGACATAGGCAGAGGGAGAAGCAGGCCCCATGGAGGAAGCCTGACGTGGGACCCGGGATCACCCCCTGGGCGGAAGGCAGCGCTAAACTGCTGAGCCACCCTGGCTGCCCTCATTTTAATTCTGTGTGGGAAAGCAGGCATGGGGAGTTCAGGGGCTGGGCCAGCAGGACCTAGTAAGTCCTCAGTGTAGCCAGGACAAAGTCTCCTGCATTCTCACTCAGAACCCTTTTTCCAGGGACGCCTGGGTGGCTCAGCAGTTGAGTATCTGCCTTCGGCTCAGGGTGTGATCTCAGAGTCCTGGGACCAAGTCCCACATTGGGCTCCCCTTAAGGAGTCTGCTTCTCCCTCTACGTAGGTCTCTCTGCCTCTCTCTCTGTGTGTCTCTCATGAATTAAATAAATAAAACCTTTTTAAAAAACACACAAAAACCCTTTTTCCTGACTCCACACCCTACCCCTCCCTTCCAATTGTTGCTTTTCTAGCACTCTTCTGAGCTCCCTGCCTCCACACTTTGCCTCTCCCTCTAGCACTTTGTACTTAATATCACTCATCATTGTCAAGCCGCACATGAGCCAGTCCTCTGCTGCAGATCAGCCTTCTTAATAGCCAAGGCCCGGGGAGCAGGTGTACACCTTCTCATCATCCCAACAAATCAAGCATAAAGCTTGGTGCCTGATGACAGCTGTGCGGTTGGATTGGGAGAACGTCCGGTATGTCTGGCACAGCTGCAGCCCTCCGGAAGTGGCTAGATGAGGAGGGAAAGACACGTACCCATCACTGCAATAAATATTTGGCAAAAATGGAGAAAAGATGGTTGAACAATCCTAATGCTAAAAACAGAAGTCTCAAACCCTGGAAGTGTCCTAAAGGATGGGGGCTTTCTGCTTTCATTTAAACAAAAAGAAATGGCTGGGACACTTGGCACCATGTGGCTCTGCCCAGTGCAGGCCCCCTGTAGCTCTTTCCTCAGCTTCCTACGCATGCCTCCTGACACGGTGCCAGGGGAAAGAAAGCACAGGCACATCTTCCAGGTTTCAGGTTCCACCTTCCTGGGAGGCCACAGTCTTGAAGTGAGTGCTGGTCTGGAGGTCAGGAGGATTGTGAGAACTTCACAAACGAGCTACCTACCCTGCCCTCTGCCTTCCAGTAGCAGACTGAGAAACAGACATCTGTGATTTTGAGGGGGTGGTCTTCTTGTCCATATGGTTTCTCACAGATAACTTTTCTCTAGATGCATTTACACTAAAAGCAATTACATTTCTATGAGAAAGTGGAGACAGAACAAGTTTCCAACCTAACCACGGGCCATAGAGTGACTCGGCCCTACTCCTGCATAAGTCAAAGGCTAAGCAAAAACTCTGAATGCTTTCTGGTCCACTTCTGGGGACATTCCATCTTTCCATAACTAGATTTACAGGGCACTGCTTAAGGAGACATCCCCCTCCAGATTCTACCCATGCAACTACAGTAGCTGCCACCAGGGGGCTCGTTTTCAGCTCTTTCCCCACCAAGAAGGAAATGGTTGAGGTAGAGCTCTTTTCCCTCCTCCAAACAACACATTATGAGACATGTGTATCCACACATGACTGACATAAACATATCAGATATGATAAAATTCGACCACAGGATGTCTCAGAATGCTTTTGCCATAAGCTGCTCTTAAATTCAAGTGGACGGGGTGCCTGGGTGACTCAGTCAGTTAAGCATCTGCCTTCAACTCAGGTCATGTTTCCAGGGTCCTGGGATCCCTGCATTGGGCTCCCTGCTCTGTAAGAAGTCTGGTTTTTCCTACCCCCTCTTATGCTTGCTCTTGCTATCTTTCTCTCTCGCAAATAAATACTTTTTTATTTTTATTTTTAAATTTTATTTATTCATGAGATACACAGAGAGAGAGAGAGAGGCAGAGACACAGGCAGAGGGAGAAGCAGGCTCTATGCAGGGAGCCTGATGTGGGACTCGATCTCGGGTCTCCAGGGTCACACCCCAGGCCAAAGGCAGGCACTAAACCGCTGAGCCACCCAGGGATCCCAATAAATACTTTTTTAAAAGGGAAGGGAAGGGAACAAACAAAAGAAAAAAGAAGACAAGACTGGGGAAGGTAGCAGGGACAGCCCAGGGGAAGGCTTGTGGGGAAGAGGAGGAATGAGGAAGACAGCCTTCAGTAGTGGGAGTGGAAAGAATAGGTGAATTTGAGGATGATTTTTGAGGCAGAAAGGCCAGGACCCTGGAATGAACTGACCATAGGTGAAGGAGAAGCTGGCTCCCCAATTTCAGGTGCAGGAACTTGGATGGAATCCAGAAGAACAAGGATGTGGTTTGGGGACAGAAGTGCCCTTTGAAAAATGAGGAGTTTCCCAGAGTCCTAGGACTCTGTGGTAAAAAGTTAGGGCTTTATTCTGGAGAAAATGGGAAGCCATTGAAAGTGGCTGAGCTATAAAATGATGTAACAATATTTGAAGATCGCCAAGATCACTAGGATAAGTGAGGAGGAGGGTTGGCTGGAGGGAGAAGGAGCTGGAGCTGGAGAACCAGGCAGGAGGCCTTTAGGGAGAAGGAGTAAGAGGCCCCGCCCAAGCCAGGGCAGTAGCAGCCCAGAGAGCTCCCTTGGCAAGCCTTACAGACGCTGGTCCCCAACCTGCCAGAGGATCCTCCTCCACTGCTCTGTGATGCTGCGTTCTGAAGGATTTCTCCAAAGGCGGGCATCAGTGTGTGGCTCCCTAGCTGCCTCGGGCTGAAATGACATGGGCTTGTAAAGAGCACTCAGAGAACATTGTTGGGATGACAGCATTTTTGGGATCAGTTCCTATATTGCCAGCAGCAAGAATGTGGGTGGGAAGAGGAGAAAGAATAATGTGGTTTGCCGGCACAGAGCTTGGGTGCCTCCAGAAACAGCCTGGGACAATATTCACTATGCAGAAAGGTCACAAGCCTGCCCAGAGGCAGGGAGAGGGTCTGATGCTGGGAAGTAATGAAGGGGAAAGGATGTTCTGTCTCCATTTGAAGAAATACTCGGGGGATCCCTGGGTGGCTCAGCGGTTTAGTGCCTGTCTTTGGCCCAGGGTGTGATCCTGGGGCCCTGGGATCGGGTCCCACGTTGGGCTCCCGGCATGGAGCCTGTCTCTCCCTCTGCCTGTCTCTGCCTCTCTCTCTATGTCTATCATCAATAAATAAAATATTTTTTAAAATTTGAAGAAATACTCGGGGTAATGGCTAGTAAGGATGCATTCATACTATGGATATCATGCAAGAGTCAGCAGCATGAGTGGGATTATCAACTGTCTGTTAAGCAGATAAATGACAAATCTGCAAGTAGCAGAGGAGTGTGAATAGTCCAGATGCAACAGCTTCTGCATCTGTTTAAATGAAACATTTCCGCAGGCATAGAGTTTAGAAGTATCTACACCCTACACGATGCCACGCTGGTTACCTCAGGAGACTTAGAGTTGGGGGAGGGGAATGAGGAGGAGAGTATTAACTTCACTTAACTTAATTTCAGTATTGTCTGACTTCTCCCAATGAATACACTACTTTCAGGATTGATAACATTAACAAGACGAGAAAAAAGGAAACCAATAAGCCGTATTTGCGATATGTCCATTGATCTCATCTGTGTATCCTGCTCTGTCTTTAGAAAGATTTAAGAGGATCTCATTTAATTCTACTAGGACCTCTGCAACCCAGACCTTTTGATTGCTGTTTTGCGTGTGAGGAAGGAACGCAATTATTAAAATAACCGGAGAAACACAGCAGGAAACTGGTAATAATGCCCTCATCATCCCACCACCCTCTTAGCATAACAATTCCACTTCACTGAGTTCCCTTCAATCCAGAGGGCATTTAGAGGAGTGACAGGTGACAAGACCTCACCAGGCTTTGGCATCACTGTTGGCCAGGTTACTATTTACTGCTTTACAGTTTTCTTTGTGCTATTCCCTCAACTGCAAATAACACGCTGTGAAGATTCAGCTAAGAGTGATAGTTAGCACAGAACCTGATAAGTAGTAAGCACTCAGCAAATAGGTCAATGAAGTCATAACGTCAGGTTCCTGAACTCCAAAATGGCCATATTTGGGCAAGACTTATTGCGAGGACCAGATGACAGCAGTAGGGGTTAGAGGGACACGAATAGGTGCCTATGTGCAATTCTAGGATTATAAGACCAGAGGGAAAGATACAGAGAGAAGCGCTGGCTGTTACTGTTGGGCACTCAAGGAGCAGAAAGGAAGGAAACCGGGAGGTGAAGAAGGGAAGAAAAACCATCGCACAGTAAAATATGCAGCATTAAAATGATTCTGCAAACATGTAGAAACTGGATATGCCTGTGACAAAGCTCTAGAGAGGCTGGCGTTTGATCGCGTGAGGATACCGTGTGATGCTGCTGTGAAAACACGGTTGTGATTAGAGCAACCAAGGAGCGTCCGTGGTTATCCGGAGGGCTCTAGGGCTGCCTGCGGGGCAGGGCGAGGGGTTCCAGTTTGCTAATTCCTGCTTTCTTCCAGGACTGTGACCCCAAGCTGCCGGTCAACAGGGCAGCCTGGGACTCTACCCTCGATGGTCCCCGCGGGGAGCCGGGGCGCAGTGTGGCCAGAGGGTTTGGAGATCAGAGATGCGTGTGGATGCGGCCCCGGATTCCCCGGGTCGGGCCCGAGCGCCCGCGCAGCCGGGAGCGGCGCCAGGAAAGGTTCGCGAGGAACCGGCCCCGGGAGGGAAGCGGAGCTCACACTGGCCACCAGGGGGCGACAAGACACCGAGGGAAGGCTCGGGTTTGGGGCCGGTTCCCGGAGCCGCGGCGGGGCACGGGCTGCGCGGGGCCGCAGGAGGTGGCGGGAGCCGCGGGCCCTCGGCGGGCGGGGGATGCTCACCTGCCCCCCCGGAGGGGCACCGGGGGTTTAAGTCCAGGGACTTCCCCCCCCACGAGTATAGTCCCGCAAACCAGGCGAGTCGTAAGTAAGTCAGCGAATGACAAGAGCTCGACCTCGCTACTCCCCAGGGAGCTGCAAGTGAAAGCCACGTCCTCCCTGCAGGGCAGAAAGATTTACCTGGGGTGCGTGTCAATGAATTTTTTGGGGAGGTATCTGTCGTAATCTGAAAGCTGCTTCTTCATCATGCAGCGATTTTACTTCTGGGATCTGTTCTACAGAAACAGTCACACAGATGGATTAACCTTAGTGGGAAAGGCAAGTAAAGGGATCGTCTCTTTAAACGTGATTTCCTCCTTGTTGCCTTGCTGCTGTAGAGGCGCGGAGTCTAATGGGCACTTGCTAATTCTGAGAATCAGCGCCCCCCACTACCACCCACCCCAACCCCCTGCCAGCCTTTTTCTCGGGAATTACTGCCCTCAGGCATCTTCAGAGGGGAAAGCTTCCAAGTCTAAGTATCATTCACCTGCAGCAGCATCTCTGGGGGCACTTACTAAAATAAAATGGTTGCCCTAGAACCTACATTAAAGAAAAAAAAAAAAAAGCTCCTAGATAATTCTAAAGCACTCTTCTTGATCTTGAAGGCAGTTTAAAAAGCTGGGTCCTCTAAAAATAATGCTGACAGTCAGGCTACGCTCCAGCCCTCTAACATAAGCACTGGGTGTCCGGCCCAGGTATTGGGAGTTTTTAAAGCTCCCAGGTGATTCCCAGGTGCAGTCAAGGCTGAGAAGCATAGGCCTTGCCACTTGCAGTGTGGCTGCTGGACTGGGAACAATGGCAGAAATGCAGAATCAGGTTCAATTCCAGACCTGCTGGGTCAGAATCCACATTTCAAGAGGAGCCCCGAGTGATCCATATGCACATTAATATTTGCAATAGATTGTGTGTGAGGCTTTAGCTATATTTCAATCTTCCTCCTGTAGCCTCAGCTGCTGAGAGAGCGGGCTGGAACTCTGGGCTGCATCAATAAAAAGCAGTAGGGCCACAAGTAATTCTGCTAGTATCTCCCAAGCAACCCCTGTGGGGAACGGAGCTATAACCTTCCTCCAGATCGCTAAAATCTGGACCAATGCAGGTTGGGGAAAAAGCAGCCTGGAAGCAATACAAGTGCATTCAGCCAGAACTCTAGGGTGATTAAAGCTTCAAGTAAATCAACGTGAGGCATCTAGTAAAACTTAAGACTCAAGTAAGTTGTGTCTATATATTACCTTTCACTGGACCTCAAAACTGCCCTCCCCCCCCAATTTTCATACTGATATGACAGCACAAATCTGGCCATGTGATTTATTCCCTACTTACTATCCTCTGAAAGCTCCTGGTCTTCTTAATTTTTTTTTGTTTTTTTTTAAGATTTTACTTATTCATGAGAGACACAGACACAGGCAGAGGCTTCATTCCATGCAGGGAGCCAGATGTAGGACTTGACCCCAGGTCCCCAGGATCACACCCTGGGCCTAAGGAAGGCAGCGCTAAACTGCTGAGCCACCCAGGCTGCCCTCTCCTTAGTTTAAAAGTCAAATTCATGGGACACCTGGATGGCTCAGTGGTTGAGCATCTGCCTTCAGCTCAGGGCATGATCCCGGGATCCAAGATCAAGTCCCACATCAAGCTCCTTGCAGGAAGCCTGCTTCTCCCTCTGCCTGTGTCTCTGTCTCTCTCTCTCTGTGTGTCTCTCATAAATAAATAAATAAAATCTTTTTTTTAAAAAAAGAACCTATGGTTTATGGCACTGTTGATTTGGGTTTGTGTTATACACACCTAAACCTGTATCCTAACTAGTCCTGGCTCTGATGAGTTTTGGCTTTTAAAAAGCTGTGCCCAGCAAATAGTCCCATTGCTCTTGCTGGAAGATTCTTCAAATCTGACGTCAGGTGACATGCCTCCTCCTTCTTCTGCCATCATTGGGATGAAGGCTGATCAGGAGGAGAGTCAGAGATTGTAATCTTGAGATCTAATCTAGGAAGCAGGGATTTTGGAGGAGGGGAGGGTTCATGTGGATAGAGGGAGGAGAAAAGAGGTGACAAACAGAGAAGCTGAGGAGCTAGGCAGCTTGAGGGAAGACTGAGGTTCAGTCATTATTCCTGAGCTGAGCAAGCACAGGGTGATTATTCAGAATTGAGGCTTAGCTGGTCACCTGGTGCAGGGCCTCCAATGCCAAGCTCATGAATTCAACCTTCTTTCAAATTTTTATTTACTTTCAATTTTATTTATTCATTCCCGAGAGACACACACAGAGAGCAGCAGAGACATAGGCAGAGGGAGAAGCAGGCTCCCTGCAAGGAGCTCGATGTGGGACTTGATCCTGGATCCTGGGATCATGCCCTGAGCCGAAGGCAGATGCTCAACCACTGAGCCACCCAGGTGTCCCATGAATTTGACTTTTATTTATTTTTTTTTTAATTTTTATTTATTTATGATAGTCACACACAGAGAGAGAGAGAGAGAGAGAGAGAGGCAGAGACACAGGCAGAGGGAGAAGCAGGCTCCATGCACCGGGAGCCCGACGTGGGATTCGATCCCGGGTCTCCAGGATCACGCCCTGGGCCAAAGGCAGGCGCCAAACCGCTGTGCCACCCAGGGATCCCGAATTTGACTTTTAAACTAAGGAGAGGGCAGCCTGGGTGGCTCAGTGGTTGAGCGCTGCCTTCGGCCCAGGATGTGATCCTGGGGACCCGATGTGGGACTCAATTCCGGGACCCCAGGATCACACCCTGAGCCAAAGGCAGATGCTCAACCACTGAGCCACCCAGGCATCCCAGGTTCTTTTTTTTTTTTTTAGGTTTTATGTATTTATTTGAGAGACAGAATGAGCGAGAGTGAGCACAAGTGGGGTGAAGGGAAGAGGGAAAAGCAGATTCCCCAATGAGCAGGGAGCCCGATACAGGGCTCCATCCCAGGACCCCAGGATCATGACCTCACCCGAATGCAGATGCTTAACGATAGAGCCACCCAGGCGCCCAAACCATCGATTCTCAACCGTGGCTGGAAACTTTTAAAATATCTAATGCTCAAGCTGTACCCCAGACTGATTAAATCAGAAATTGAGGAGGAGGGGACAAGTAATAAACTTTTTTTTTTAAAGCTCCTTCAGGTGAGTCTAATGTTTGGTCAAGGTTGAGAACCTTTGGTAGTTTGTTCCTCTCCCATGGGACATTCCAGAGCTGATATGACTGCTGGGTACCACTCAGACATCCAGCCTCCTTCTCTCTTGTCTTGCCATCCACAAGGTTCATCTGGCTCACAATTTGTCTAAGCTACTAGATGGAGGAGGGGAAGACGCACACGTCACTTCTACTTACGGCCCCTCGGCTGAAACTTAGATGGCCACATTTTATGCAAGGGGAACTGGGAAATGTAGGCTTTTAGTCCAGGTGGCCATGGCCCCCTAAAGAACTTAGAGGTTCTCTTAATCCAGAAGAGAGAGTGGCTGTTGGGGGAAGTCAGCAAAACTCAAGCCAAGGAAGACTTTCCTAAAGAACAGGACTGGCATGTAATGGAATAGGCAATGCAGGTATTCCCCGCCACCTAAGGAAGTTCACACCAGAGAGAAATGCTGCTTTAAAGTGATCAGATATTCACTCAGTCTGTCCTTCTCAATTGGCACAGCCAGTCATGCTGGCCTTCTTCCTGTCCCATGAGTGCAGCCAGCCATGGGCTCCATCAGAGGGCCCAGTGTTTGCCACGAGTCTGTCCCCCTGCAGTCTTTGTCTCTCGGGTTAGCAAGGAGATCTGCTCTCACCACCTACCGGAGGGGCTCTTCCACTCTGTCAGGCCAAATCCTTTTCTTTTTTCTTTTCATCATGTTTATAATCTTTTTTTCCTAAGATTTTACTTGTTTATGTGAAAGAGAGCACACAAGCTGGGAGGAGAGAGAGAAGCAGACTCCCGCTGAGCAGGGAGCCCCATCAGGGCTCAATCCCAGGACCCTGGGATCATGACCGGAGCTGAAGGCAGATGCTTAACTGACTGGAACCACCCAGGCGCCCCTCATCATATTTATAATCTTAAGAGCGAGACTGCTGAGATTCAAATCCTAGCTCAACTGCTTGCCGCTAGCTTGTGACTTTTCTATGCCTCTGTTTCCTCATCTATAAAACAGGGATAGTAAGAGTGCCTGCCCTCATAGGGTTGCTAAAGGCATGAGTTATCTTCTGTAAAATAGTTCATGCAAGCTATTATATTGCTTTATCAACGGTCTCTTCTTATTGATAGGGATGCTCTCTGGGGTCTTCTTACCTGACTGTTCCTGGGGTTGGGGGTGGAGGACAGCCCCCAGAGCAGTGTTTGACACTTGACATGCTTGACATGCTGTGGTGAGCACAGTGCCCACCGAATTCTTCTGCCTTGTTGCAGAATGACCTGAGGAGCGGTTACCCACACAATTAGGGCCTCAAGATGCGACTCTGCACATCAGCTCGGTGTCCTCACAGCCCCCCGGTGATTCTGATGCAGCCCCGACCATGGACTGGGGTGTGGGAGCCATTGGGTTAGATCACCCGAAAGTCTTCTCCAACTCTGCATGGTATGACCTCACTATAGAAGTTTTTTTATTTTATTTTGTAATTTATTTATTCATGAGAGACCCAGAGAGAGAAGCAGAGACATAGGCAGAGGGCCCCCCACAGGGAACTCAGTGCAGGACTCAATCCCAGGACCCTGGATCATGCCCTGAGCCAAAGGCAGACGCTCAACACTGAGCCACCCAGGTGCCCCGGAAGTTTTTATTTTAAAATGAACTCTTAACACAGTACATGTTTGTGGGTAAAATTTCCAACAGTGCAAAAGGAAAATATGTCTCCACCTTTGAACCCCAGTCTACCTTTCCAGGGTCAGGGTCACCCCTGTCTTCAGTTTCTTGCGTGTGTTCCTAGAAGCCTCCCAGACTTGCACAGGCATGTATGCAGGTGTCGCCTTTCGTCACAAATGAGAGATGATACACACTTGCTTTCCTTGTTTACTGGTCCAGAACGATCCTGTCACATCTATGTATAGTTGCTTGTGTTCCATGTATGGCTGCGCTGTGAGGCTAGTTGATGGACATCTGGAGTTCTTCCAGGGTTTTATTATAAATATTATAAATAATGATGCTGTGAATATACCTGTACATAGTCATTGAATATCTGTGTGACTTTATGCACTGGGACATTCCAAGGAGTAGAATTACCCAGTTAAAGAGTAAGTGCATTTTTACCTAGCAGAAAGGCTGTACTAATTTAAAAGTCCTAAAACAAGGAATGATGGTTGGATTCTCTGCCCTCCCAACGATATAGTATTAACTTCTCTTAATACTAGGTGTAAAATGACATCTCAGTGGTTTATTTGATTATGAAGTCCAGCATCTTTTCATGTGTTTAAAAGCCATATGTATTTCCTTTTTTGTGACCTTTGCACATCCTTGCCCATTTTTCTGTTCCCCTCCCCCACCACCCTTTACTTCAAAGCTTCTCAACTGTTCTCTGTTCTCAGTGCTCCCATTTCTTCTGTCTCAATCTCTCCTGCCAGGCTTCTTCCCCCAGCCCCACCCCAGGCTCCTTGCCAGGGTGTCAACAACCTTTCTGCATCCGGCAGGAATCCTCAGTGCTCTCACCTGCTGGCCCTGAAGCAGCAACTGACCCCACCGATCCTACGATGACTCCTTCCTCCCTGACACCTCTCTTCACCTGGTTTCCAGAACATCACATTCCCCTGGTTATCTTCCCACCTAACAGCTCCTCCCCATCTCCCTGACTTCTCAACTTTGACCTGCCCCAGACGTCAGGCCTTGGACCACTTCCTCACCTTGGCAATGGCGTCAGGTCTCCTGGTTTTCGATACCACCCATAAGCTGTTGACTGCCAAGTTCTGATCTCCAGCTGGTCTTGACCTCTCCTGTGTAGCCAACTGCCTCTTCAAATCTGCACTTGGATGTTCTAGAGGCATTTTGGATTTTATATTGCCTGATTCAAACTGATCCCCTCCAAAACCCATTTCAATTGTCATCAGTCTCCAATTCAAAGAAAAGCAGCTCACCTTTCCCCTTTGCACAAGCCCAAAACATGGAGTCATCTTGACTCCTTTCTTTCTCTCCCGTGCCCCCCAGCCAATCTCTTAATAAATTCCACTGGCTGTCCCTTCAAAGACATCCCAAAGCCAGTCACTTACTCTTTCCATGGCTGATGCTTTGGTCCCGGTCACCAGCATCTCCTGCCTGGATTCTCCTAATCCATTTCTCTGCCTCTGCCTTTGTCCCTCTGAGACTTTTTGTAATCCAGTGGCCAAGATCTTTCTTTAAAAATTGGGAAAAATTTAGGGGGGCACCTGGGTGGCTCAGTTGGTTAAGCATCTGACTTTGGCTCAGGTCATGATCCCAGGGTCCTGGGATAGAGTCCCTCAGCAGGGAGTCTGCCTCTCCCTCTCCTTCTGTCCTTCCTCCTCCCCCCATGTGTGCTCTCTTTCTGTCACTCTCTGAAATAAGTAAGTAAAATCTTTAAAACAAAAACAAAAACAAAAATTGGGTTATGTCATCTCTTTGCTCATTACCTGCCAGTGGCTCCCATCTCATGTGAAAGAACACTAAGAGCCTTTGCACCCGCTCACCCATCTGTAGACAATTGTGCTGGACCCTGTGACTTCCCTGACCTCACTGTGCTGCCCTGACAGCCTCCCAGGCCTGACCCTTCAGGGTCTTTCCTGGTCATTTGGCCCCACTCATCACCGTGAGAATATCTCTCTCCCCCTCGGGGCTTTGCTCAAATATCACCTTCACAGTGAGACCTGCTCTGATGAACCACTTAACCTATGCCCCTCAGCCCAGCTGTCTTGTCCTCCACGCCTGCTCTCCTTTCCTCCCTATCATTCATTACTTTCCAACCCATTATATACTTTCCTGATTTAGTTTATTGTCATTTTCCCCAACTGGTATGGAATCTCCACATCTGAATATTATTTTTATTTGTTTATTTATTTCTTGCTAGGTTCCCAGCACTTAGAACTCTGTCAGGCACACATGTGTTAAACAAATATTTGCTAAAAGCACAAATAATTGAATTTAAAAAGGAATTTTTTTCCTTGCATTGTTGGTCTTTTTCTTCTTGGTATACAAGGGACTCAGATGCTTTTGTCATTTGTATTGCAAATATTTTCTCAGTTTGTTCTTTGCCTTTTGATTTTGAGTATTTTGATTTTGTGTAATTTTTTCCATGCAGAAATTTTTATTATTATGTAGGCAATGTATTATTTTTTTTTTTAATTTATAGTTTCCAGATATTAGGTCATACTTAGAGAAGCTCCCTTTCCTATGGGGAATATATAGATAGATAGATGATAGATAGATAGATAGATACACACACATATACATACACACATATATACACATACATATACACACACACACACGCACATATATATATGGTGATAAAATATACACCTAACATAAAAGGTACATTTCACCCATTTTTTTAAAAAGATTTTATTTATTTATTCATGAGAGACACAGAGAAAGAGGCAGAGGGAGAAGCAGGTACCTCACGGGAGCCTGATGTGGGACTCAATCTCAGGACCCCAGGATCACAACCTGAGCTGAAGGCAGACGCTCAACCACAGAGCCACCCAGGTACCCAATTTCACCCATTTTTAAGTGTATAGTTCAGTGGCAGTAAGTACAATCACACTGTTGTGCCTCCCATCCCCTCTCCTCCTAGCCGTGGGCAGCCAACATTCTACCCTCTGTCTCTGCAGGTTTGGCTACTCTAGGTACCTCATAGAAGCAAAATATATATTTAATGTTTGGAAATAAATGAACACATTCCGGCATGGTGCTTGGTCCAAACATTCTTGAGATATTTCAATATGCACACCTGCTCTGATCTTCCTCCAGCCCTCACGCCCACCACTCCCACACCCACTCCAGTTATGTTTATCACCAGCAGAGATTTACTAGTCTGCCCAGAGACTTCCAAGAATTCCGCATCCTCCTCTGCTGCTTCTCAAAGTGTGACCCACATAGCACCAGCGACCCAACCTTCACATGACCTGGATAAAAATACAGATTTTTGGAGTTTGCTTCAGACCTGGTGACCCTCCATCCAGACCTGGTGGAACTGAGGAATCAGCATTTTACCGAAGTGCTCAAATACAAGGCACTCTTTCAGAGCTAAGGATCAGTGGTGAATGGCTGCTTGATCTAGAAAAGGCACCCCCTGAAAACAAGTGGGGGTCTGCATCCCCACTCAGCCTTTAGCTACTGGTCCCCTCTGTGAAATGGGAGTAAGATTTCCTATGTCACTGAGATGAAATGAGATTGAAGGGAGATACCATCTGTGGCTGTGTTTTGTAAACTCAGAAGAATATACACATGTAAGGGCTGTTAGCATTATCTTGGAGCCTCCCAATCCTGTTTCTGCAGCATCAGAATCAGGGCTCCTCCCCAGGCCAAGGAATGACAAAAACATCCCTTCAGGTTGACTTCATGCTGGGGGTGGGGCACGGTGCTGGGCCAGGCAAATCTCCAAGCAAGGGCAGCAAAACAGGTGTCAGCTCCTTGTCTTTTATGTTAATAGTTGAAAGGGGCACTTTATTAACCTGAAAAAAAATTTTTTTTAGTTCACTCATGTTTGTACCTTGTGAAAGGAACGTAATTACTCTCTTTTTATAGATGATAAAACTGAAGGGGTTTTTTGGTTTGGTTTGGTTTGGTTTGGTTTGGTTTTTAAAGATTTGTTTATTTATTCATGAGAGACACAGAGAGAGAGGCAGAGACACAGGCAGAGGGAGAAGCAGGCTCCATGCAGGAAGCCCAATGTGGGACTCGATCCCAGGACCCCAGGGTCACGCCCTGAGCCAAGGTACCCCCAAAAGTGAAGGCTTTTATGGAAGTGAGATTTCATGGAAGAAAGAAGCCTAACTCCAAATCCTGTTACCTTTGACCAAATTGCCTGAGCCCTTGGTTTCCGCAGCTATCAAATAGGGTTGACAGCTGTATTAAGTGATGCTTATAGTAGGTTTGTAATAGGGTAAGATCTGTGCTGTGCCTGACATGGGCTGGCACACCCAGTGGCACTATGTGCTTTCTCGCTTATGTTGAGGTACTTCAGGGGGCTCTAAAAAATGCAAGAGGAATAAAGACGGCCGGGATGGCTGCTGGTGTGCAGCCGTGTTCTGCCCCAGGAGTAAACTGAACCAGGACCTGGGAATCTTCTTCTGCGAATATTAGAATGTTGCTGAGCAAAGCAGGTTTCTCCTGAATCTATTAATTAAACACAGCTATTGCACTGGGGCCAAAGTAGGGACTGGGAAATGTATGAGGGTGGCCCAAAGCCAGTGTGGAGTTCCCACAGTCCTGCTGTCTTCCCAAAGACAACTCCATCTGGTAAAGAGTAGAATTCAGTGGGCAAAGCCATCCTGAGGAATGTCAATCAGGCAACTTCACCTGACATCACCAGGTACTGAGAGCTTCCTTGGCTGAAGGTGGATTCACAACCCTGCAGGGAGCCTGAAGCTTCTAGAGGCAAGAGCCAGGAGAGCTGCTGCAGAAAGTGCCCGGAGGTCAGGCCTGGGGCCACTTCATTGCTGGGCTTCCCATTGGAAAGCCCTTCCTCCTTCCTACCCCCTACATTCCTTCAATATTTATTGAGCCTCTACTGTATGCCAGGTTCCAGGAGCAACAAAAATAAATAAAACACTCTCGGAGATAAATAAAACCGTAATAATTCTAAAGACCAATAAAAATACAAATTAAAAAGTTCTAGCAATGATTGAGCTTCTCTGCTGGGCCCTAGGTGTTTGGCCTTACAGCACCCCTCTGAGAGACGTGGGAACTCACAGGACTTGGGAACTCTCGCAGGAAAGGCAAACTGTTAGGGACAGGGGATTGTCAAGACAGGCTTTTCCAAGGAGACAATAACTCAGCATGGGGGTGGAGGGGGTGTTTCTAGCAGACAGAAAGAAACAGCAAGTGCACAGGCACAGAGGTGGGCAGTGTGCGCCTGGGGAAGGCGGGGACCCGGGGTGGGAAGGGTCGTGTGCAGGTGGAGGGCCACGGAGCCAGGTTAGGCAGGAGATGAGGAATAATGACCTGTGCCTTCAGATCGCTGGGGGGGTGGGGGGGGTGGGGGGTGGGATATGGGGAGGACCTGCAGGAGGTGCTCCTGAGTGCCTGCGGTGGGGACAGCAACAGCCCAGTCGGAAAGAGATTGCTGAAGGGGGCTCTCTGGACTTCAGCGGTCTTGCCCAGACACAGCTCAGGGTCACCATGAAGCCTCCCCGTGGGACTGTGTGGCCAGCGTCTCAAGTGTGGCGTGTTGGGGTCTTCAGTCATCCTGGTCACTGGAGCCAGTCCCTCCCTATGCTCTCCTGCCCTCACCCAGCGGCCCAGAACCCCGGTCTGCCCATGACCCCTCCCAGGGAGCCCTAGGGCATGTCCCCTCCCAGGAAGCCCTCTGGCATGTCTCTGTGGTCCATTTCAGATCTTAAGCACAGGGAGTCACAGCCCTCATGAGTCTGATGGGGGTTATGACCTCCTGAACACCTCAGACTTAGAATCCAGAGGGAGCTCTGCATCTGTCCATCTTGGTTGAGTGATTGTTCCCCCAATGGCTGGTCAATCCAGGAAACTTGGACATTAGGGAGCAAGACAGCTATCATACTGAAGGGCTTTCCATCATTTGTTTAGAATAAAAATGGCATGCAACATTCTAAAAATGACTGGGCCATTGGGGCTAGAATCAGATAAATCTAGGATTCAAATTCTGGCTTTACCATGTGTGCCTCCCGAGTGTCACTTAACTTCCCTGAACCTCTGTTTCTTCACCGTTATGTGAGGACAAAATAATGTGTGTGATGTGTGCAGCACAGAGCCTGCTCCCTAAAGGGTGGCTATTGTTAGGAATGTTTTCACCTAACCTAAATCATTTTGTGGAAATAACATGTGTTAAAACTGTCTAGGGGCTCCTTGATCAGCAGGGAGTCTCCGTCTCCCTTCCCTCCCCTTCTCCCTTCCCTCCCTCCTTCCTTTCCCCTTCCCTCCCTTCCTTTCCCTCCTTTCCTACCTTCCTTCGTGTTTTTCTTTCTTGCTGAAAGATGCAATGATAACAAGGATATTATGAATTAGATATGCTTACAAATGGCTAGCAGTAGTCTAAAGGGGTGCATCTTTCTTTTTTTTCTCCCTTCCTTCCCTTCCCTCCCTTCCTCATTTCCTCCTGTTTTTAATGTCTGTGATGGGAAATTTCAAATGCACACAAAAGTGGAGAGAATAGGACAATGGACTTCTGAGCATCCATCATCAGCTACAGCTTTTATTTTGTCACTGATCTTGTTTTACTTATTCCCTTGTTCTTATAAAACTGCTTTGTTACAGCATTTTTTTAAAAAGATTTTATTTATTTAATTGAGAGAGAGAACACACAACCAGGGAGGAGGGGCAGAAGGCAAGGGAGAAGGAGACTCCCTGCTGATCAAGGAGCCCCCTCCCACCTTTCAGGGTTTGATCCCAGGTCTCTGGGATCATGATCTGAGCCCAAGGCATATGCTCAACCGCTCAACGGACTGAGCTACCCAGGTGCCCTCGTTATAGCATTTTAAAGTAAACTTCAAATAAATAAATAAATAAATAAACTCTTCTGTAAATATTTCAAAATGAAATCTCTCTAACATGACCACAATGCGACCATGGCACCTAACACATGATTCCTTAATATTAAAGATACACCTGTTTAGAAAGCAGCTTGGTAATACACACTGAGAATATATCCATACACTTTGACACAGTAATATCGTTTCTTTTTCTACCTAATTCCAGAAAAAAAGATTATTTTGTAGAGAAAAATACATAACTGGAAACAACTTGAATGTCTAACATTAGTAATTATGGTATGTTCGTGCAAGGATATTTATAAAGTTTTAAGGTTGAGAAGCAATGCTTATAGTTAGTACAATGAAGACCAAGCAGGATTTAAAATTATGTATTCAGTAATGAGATTTGTAAAAATGTCTATAAAAGGTCTCTCTGAACACTGACTTTATCTCAGATGCTGTGCAAATTTACTCAGAAGGTAGGAGTTAATTAATTAATTAATGCCTCTTACAGGTGAGCACATTGCTGTTCAGAGACATGAAATAACTTTCCAGAATACCCTTCAGCTGCACAGAGTAAACTCAGAGGTGAATTGAGATTTGTCTGGCTCAACAGCCCAAGGATCTAACCATTATCCGCCGCCCTGGGCATCAAAATGTTAACAGTAGTTGTCACTGACTGAGCAGTGGGATTAGAGGTGATTTCTTTTTCTCCTTCACACCTTTCTTCACTTTGCAACATTTTCTACTAAAGGTATTAATTTTATGTTAGAAAAAAATATGTTCAGATTACATATTTAAAATTGTATATTTAAAAGTTAAGACCGAACATGTTTGGAACATGTGCTAGATAATGGGCTAACTTGGGCAATGTGCATAAAAACTCCTATAAGTTGATAAGGAAAAAGATAATTCAGGACAAAAGATGTGACTCGGAAGCCCAATGGCTAATGATATAAAACAGATCCTGTATCTCACTAGTGGCCAAGTAATTGCAAATTAAAGGCATGATGAGATACCATTTACTATTCATTAGATTGGCAAAAATAAAAAAGATTGCTAATATCCATACGCTGGTGAGGAGATGGGAATAAGGGGCTGGGAGGAAGGGGACCGTTCTGGTGATATCTGTTAACACCATACACCCCACCCCCCCAGCACAAACCCAGCACTTGTGAGACTCTGTCTTACAGGAAAAATAAAAGCATCATTTGTAAGGATATATGTTCAGGAATTGTTATTGCTGCATAATTTGTAGGAAGCGAATTGGAAAAGCATGACTGCCCCCCAATAAGGAAGCAGTTTAATAAATCAAGATCCATCAATTCAATAGAATATCGGGCAGCCATTAAAAATAACTAGACCCATAAATAATGACTTGAGAGAAAAGGAAGACGCAGAGTATTGTGTAGACCCTCATTACTCAGGTATGGTCTCCTGTCCAGCACCGCACACCTGAGAGCTTGTTGCAAATGCAGAATCTTGCCCTCACCCAAGGCCAACCAACTCCCAATTTCCATTTTAACAAGATCCCCTAGGGAAGCACTGATGTATAAGGTGATTCCAATGGGAAAGCCTTCTCATGTGTTGTGGCAAAAATGGATAGTCATCCATCCAAATAATCCTCTCCTTCTATTCTAACTTCTCATTTTTTGCTGGACATATGGCCACCCAGGATATAGGTAGATCTCCCAGCCTGCCTTGCAGTTTGATGGGACCATGAGCTGAACTCTGGCCAAGAGGACAGGATTGGAAGTGAAGAATATCATTTCTGCCTTGTGGCCCTAAAAGGGAATACACCTGTATTTCTCTGGGTATTTCTCACTTTCTGCTAACAGGAAAATGTCAATACCTGAATGAGTCACTGTCTTAGCTTGGGGGCTACCATTACAAAATATCACGGGCCAGGGGGCTTCAGCAACAGAAATTTATTTTCCCATACTTCTGGAGGCTGGAAGTCTGAGATCCAAGTCTGACAGAGGTGGTCTCTAGAGCAGCTTCTCTTCCTGGTTTGCAGATGCCTGCCTTCCCTGCTATGTCTGTCCTCTCATGGCTTTTCCTTAGAGTGTGTGTGTGTCTGTGTGTGTGCGTGTATGCTGAGAGAGAGAGAGAGAGAGAGAGAGAGAGCTCTCTTCCTCTTCCTCTTTTCCGAAGGCTGCCAATCTCAGGGTCACACTCTTATGACTTCATTTGACCTTAATTACTTCCTAAAGGCCCTATCTCCAAATACAGTTACATGAGAGGTTAGGGCTTCTACCTATGAATTTGGAGAGGGACACAATTTAGTCTACAGCAGCCACCTTCGACCCAGAGATGGGGGCCACAGCAGTGATGCGCCGCCCTGCTCATTGGCCTCCCTTTGAACTCTTAGACCGGGGAGAAGCTAGTATGTTGTTCAAGCCACGGCTCTTCAGCTCTTTGTTCGGTGGCTTCCCTGGCTTCCTCACCGCTCACACAGGGATATGTTTACAAAAGCTCCACTGACCAAGAAGGAAAGTATAAAATGATGCCCTGGAAATGGTTGCACTGATCATTAAGGGGTGGGGGCCGTGAGCAAACTAAGCATGAGGGAAAGTGACCCAGCAGCATTTTACAATCACACTCAACGTGTAGACAACTACGGGAAGCATGATTTTTCCCACTTTGTAAGAAAATGTCTAAAACAGCAAGAACCTTTTCAGCACGGCTCTTCGTTGTAATGAGATGTTACCCAAATTCCAGGCTCCATGCACCAGCTTTCCCTTCCCCCTCCTTCTGCAAGTGGTGCCACGGCGGGGATGCCATCCCAGGGCTGGCCAGCGAACAAGGTGACACCTTTGCAGGGTTTTATTTTCAGTTCTCCCAGGGCCACGGGGTGGGGGGGGGGTAGGGGGCTTCCTTGGGAGAGGGAGGATTGCCACGGCACCCCCGAAGGGGCTCCTGCCCATCCTACTGGTAAAATGGCATCAAGGGGCCCCATCGGTTCAAGATGGGGAACTTGACTTTGTGGTGATAAGGACAGAGACAGCCAGGCAGTAGAAAGTAGCCTTTGCCCACGTCCGCCGCAGGCTGGCGCTCAGGCTCCAGGAGGCATGGAAAGCCGGTGCTCTGGCGGCCCCGGTTGGGATCACCTTGGGCCAGGTACAGGGGGTGGCAAGCGGGGTACACGGAACGGCAGATACTGGTGAACCTGCATTCGTCCTCTGCTGCGGTCCCATGGTCCTGCGGGGGGAAGAAGCCGGGCTGCCCCAGGTTTCTGGCGGTCATGTGGAGTGTTCTGAAGGCGGGGTACCCATCCTCTAGCTTGGGCTTGGAGCTGGGGATGGGCCTATACAATTCTTTGTCCCGGAGTTGGGCATCCAGCTTCACCTGCTGTGAAATAAATCACATGCATGGAGGGCTGAGAGAGGTGAGAGGTGAAGCTTCCTTGGCCTCATCCGAGACAGAGCACACTTCTCTTTATTTAAAAAAAAAAATTAGGGGATCCCTGGGTGGCTCAGCGGTTTTAGCACCTGCCTTTGGCCCAGAGCGTGATCCTGGAGTCCCGGGATCGAGACCCACGTCTGGCTCCTGGCATGGAGCCCGCTTCTCCCTCTGCCTGTGTCTCTGCCTCTCTCTCTCTGTGTCTTTCATGAATAAATAAATAAATAAATAAAGTCTTTAAATAAATAAATAAAAAAAATTTAATTGGTTTTCGAATGGTGATATATATACTATGACCCAGGGAAATACTGAAATAATAGAAAAGGGTTTCTAGTGAAAAAGAAGTCTCTTTCTCAACCCTCCTCCACACTCCCCAGTTTGTACACAAATGATGCGTGTTATAATCTCGCTCTGCATTTTGTTTCCACTAAATAATATATTCCAGAAATTGTTCCATGTTTGTAGAGATTTTCTTCTTATTTTCAATGGAGTTATCTGGAGATAGAAAAGGATTTTTTGAACGAGGCTTAAGAAGAACACCTGATAAAGGGAAAGATGGCAACAGCTGACTATGTTAAAGTGAAAATTTCCATTCACGGAAAGAGTGTTGCCACATGTATAACTGACAAATGGAACATGTCCAGAATATTTAAAGAACTCCTACAAATTAAGAAGAAAAAGACAAGCATCCCAATTAAAAAAAAAATGTGCAAAAGACATGATATCTCACAGAACAATAAATATCCGTAAGCATACAAAAAGATGCTGAACCTCATTAATAAGCAGTGAAATGAGAATTATGAGCACAAGAAAAATATTATTTCAAACCCACCAAATGAGTCAAAATTGGAAAGGCTTTTAATACCGAGTTGGCAGCAAGGTTGGAGAACTACAGAACAGGCTGCCTCTACTGCATCGACACAGCCACTCTGACAAATAGGGATGTTCCCTGTGACAGACAATTGCCCTTCCTGGGGCGGTGGACTCCTGAGCCTTGGGCTGTGCAACCTGCCTGTGGCATGGGGCAGTGGGAGCAGCAGCAGGAAAGTAAAAACTCTGATGTCCAACAGGAGAGGGGACAAATGTATGGTGGCACATTCATGCAATGTGATACTACACAGCAGAAAATGAATAATGTATTATGTGTAATATAATGTTCAGCAAAAATTAAAAAGTCACAGAAAAGTACAAATAGTATGATCCAGTATATAATAGAGCTCAAAGGCAAACTTCAATATTTGTTTAAAGAGATACATACTTACAGATTTAAGTGATTTTTTTAAAAGACACACAAGGGAATGATTAATGCAAAAGTCAGTATAGTGGCTACCTCTGGAGGTGGGAAAAGGGAGGGGCCACAGCAGCTCTAGAGGACTTCTTTTTTTTTTTTTAAGATTTTATTTATTTATTCATGAGAGACACAGAGAGAGAGCGGGGCAGAGACACAGGCGGAGGGAGAAGCAGGCTCCATGCAGGAGCCCAACGTAGGACTCGATCCTGGGATTCCTGGATCATGCCCTGAGCCAAAGGCAGACACCCAACTGCTGAGCCACCCAGGGGTGCCCTCTAGGGGACTTCTAATGTGCTGTTTTCAGCTGGCTGATAATGGGTATACTAGTGTTTGTTTTGTCAACGTTATTTAAACTGTGAATGTATATTATTTACCTCTCATGTGCATGACTTAGCGTTGATGTACATTTTAAAACCTATACCCAAAGCATACCCATAAAAGACTTCTTTAGATCTCCTGGCAACAGATATTGTTCTAAATCAGTGCCCCCAATATCCACACATAATAAAAATGAAGTAAAGATAATTTCAGTGGGCCACTGAACAGAAGATAAGATTGGGTGACTTCTTACCTCTTGTGGTGTGACCCTGGAGTATTTGTCCTTCCCGTAGGGTTGATAGTCAACCATGTAGGAGCTTTGGTATATGTCTAAATCCACAGGGGCCTGCAGGACAAGGGAGAGTATAAGATAGGAGATCCCATCCTGCTATTCTTCCACTCAAAGGCATTCAACGGCTTCTCATTGTCTATAGGACCAAGACCGAGTTTTGGGACTGGCATTCGGAGCCTTTATCATCTGGCTTCTACTGACCTTTACCATCTTGCCCTGCTTGGCTCCCCTCCATGCCTTCTGTTCTCCAACCTCACTACTTTCCACTTTTCACAGGTGCACATGTTCTTATCTCCTGCTGGAAATGCTAGTTGTATTCCTCAAGGCCTGGCAAACTCCTACATAACCTCCAAAACCCGGATGGAATTTCTCCCCCAAAACAGCTATCCCACACTTTTATTCCTTACCACCGCCCAAATTGAACTCTTTCTCCTCTGCTTTTGTAGTACATTTAGCATCTCTCATTACAGCACTTACTATGGTAATTGTAATTGATTAAATGAAGTATACTAGATTAGGACCTAATCTTTTTCATCTCTGCAGCCTCAAAGCCTAGCATGGAGCCTGACACACTGAGGGTGCTAATAAATGCATGCTGAATACATAAATAAACTCCCAGAAAGTTGTAAATCCTTACTTTCCTCTGCCTATTTTTTAAAAAATATTTTATTTATTTATTCATGAGAAACACACACAGAGAGAGGCAGAAACATAAGCAGAGGCAGAAGCAAGCTCCATGCAGGGAGCCCAATGTGGGACTCGATCCAGGGGCCTCCAGGATCATGCCCTGAGCCAAAGGCAGATGCTTAACGGCTGAGCCACCCCGGCATCCCTCCTCACACACATACACACCATTCCAGAATGACGACCAGAAGGAGCCCCAAGATGCCAGGGCCTGTTTGCTAAAGATGCTCAATGTTGAGGTGGTCACAGGGGACAGAAATCCACAATACTCACCTGTCTGGGGTACACCACACCTGCCATAGCAGATAACCTAGACACAGACAAGTTGGTTAGCCCTGCTTCTGCCACAGGTCTCTTATCAGGAAAGAGATGGAAAACTGCCATCATCCCCAAAGCTGTGCCACCAAGCACAACCACCCCAATCCTCCTAGCGCCACCCTGCACATTACACAGTCATCCAAGGGTTAATGGCAGCAGCAAGGATAAATGGGCAGGTGGACAGGGGTCCTGGGACAAAGGGGCAGAAGGCCCAGCAGGAATCAGAGCATCAGATTCACCTCTCAAGCAGGGCAGTTAGTGTGCTGGTAAAATCTTTCACAACCACTTTTTTTTTTTTTTTTTTTTTTTTTTTTTTAGGAAAATGAATAAACACTGGTTGATAGCATTTACCAGTTCCTGAGGTGTAAATGCTCTGACCATGGCCCATTTCAAGCCATCAGCATAATGTCACTAATGCCCAGTCACAAAGATAAACACAGAACGGGCTCCCAGAGCCAGGATGGTCCCACCAAATCAGGGCTCTGGTCTGGCCTGAGGAAGCAGGCTGCAGACCCAGGACTTAGAGGCACCCTGCCTGATTCAGAAACACAAATCATGTTTTCTAGCAGGGATTGGGGATAACCAGGTTGAAGAAAGTTGCAGGGCTCTGCATTCCCAGTTGAGCAATAGCAGCAGATAGGTCCAATCCTGCCCCTCGCTGCCCCCAGCCCTGAAGTCCTAGTGGGGAGCCTTATAGCTGGGCACAGGGGAGCAATCTGAGCTCATCCTATCCAGTGTGCACAGACCCCTAGGTTCTTGATGGGTACTCTGCTTCTGTCCCGCGGAACAGGTCCCTGAGCCTCACTCCATTCAGTGGGCTATGGCTCAGCACGGTGGTTTTGCCAGACCTCAAATAGTCCCCGTGTCCCATCATTTTTGTGCACAAACATCTCCTTTCCTGGGGCTGGGGGCCAGCTTCAGTGCAAACAGCACCTACCACTCCTTCTCTCGGGGGGACGACGATGCTCCTGCCCCTGCAACTCCAGGTGCCCCTGCTGCATGAAGAGCGCTGCCACTGTGTCCCACTGCCACACCTGTCTTTGAGATGAACCCCCACCTATGTAATGCAGGTTGCTTTGGTCATAGTCCCTGGTCATTGTGATGGGTGATTGGCTAACCTCTTGGGTGTCAATTCCTCTGTTCCTGGCTCACCCTCCCACGGCAAGCCGCTGGTGTTCCAGAAGGCCTGATCCCATGTGAACTCTGACAGCAGCATTAGAAGGTACCGGGGAGACCCCGGCTACCCAATACTCTACAGAATCAGTCTTTTCCAGGAGAGGGAGGTAAACAGAACCCCACATGGCTTTTGACATCAGATCGTGTGCGAATCCATCCACTGCATACCATGGCCCCTCCAGGGTGCTGTTGCCTGAAAAGCTGGCTTGTCCCTCCTCCGTCAAAATTTCACCCTCTTTCACACCTTTAGGCTGGCTGTGATCCAAAAAAGAAAAAATAAGCATTGTTGAGAATATGGAGAAGTTGGATCCTTCGTGTGTTGCTGGTGGGAATGGAAATTAGTGCAGCACTATGGTAGACAGTATGGTGGTTCCTCAAAAACTTACATATTAACATAGAATTACCGTACGATCT
Organism: Canis lupus baileyi; assembly: GCF_048164855.1. Lineage (NCBI taxonomy): Eukaryota > Metazoa > Chordata > Mammalia > Carnivora > Canidae > Canis > Canis lupus. The sequence continues at coordinate 27,007,918 of NC_132849.1, read as the reverse complement.
TGCAATTCCTCCTTTGAGTGTGTGACCCAAAGAATTGAAAGAAGGGTCTCGGGCAGCCTGGGTGGCTCAGCGATTTAGCGCCGCCTTCAGCCCAGGGCCTGATCCTGGAGACCTGGGATCAAGTCCCACATCCCTGCATGGAGCCTGCTTCTCCCTCTGCCTCTTTTTGTCTCTGTGTCTCTGTGTCTCTCTCTTTAAAAAAAAGATTTTATTTATTTATTCATCACACACACACACACACACACACACACACACACACACAGAGGCAGAGACACAGGCAGAGGGCAAAGCAGGCTCCATGCAGGGAGCCCAACGTGGGACTCGATTCTGGGTTTCCAGAATCAGGCCCTGGGCTGAAGGTGGCACTAAACCACTGAGCCACCCGGGCTGCCCTGTTTTATGTATTTAAGACAATAAAAATTATTCATTCTCTTTAAGGGTCACCTCTTCCAGGAAGCTCTCCTTGTCTCTCACTAGATGCCACTAGATTCTTTTCGTTTATCCAACCAATATTTACTGAGCACTGTTTGGTGTCAGGCACTGTTCTGAACTGTGCAGATGCAACAAGTGAACAAAATAGATGGGAACCCCCTCGATTGCACAGAGTTTACATTCTGATGAGAGCAAAACACAGAGTAAACAAAATAATAATTGCTTAACTGCTCCTTTAGATCCAGCAAATTAAAAAAAATGAAGTGTGAGAGAATTAATGAGTGGCACTTCAGGGGGATCTGAGAAGGCCTCTCGGAGACAGTGGCATTAGAGAAGAGATCGGAAGCTTAAGAACCAGTCATGGAAAGATCTGGAGGATAGGGCTTCTCAGCACAGGTCAGCGAGTGACAGGAACAAAGTGGAATGAGAAGGGCCCAGGAGAGGAGTGGGTGAGGGCAAGAGGCCAAGAGCAAGGGTGTTGTGAATCTCTGATTTTCCGCTTTCTGTAATGGCATGCCGGTTTCCTTTTGGAGAACTATTTTTCTTCCCTATCAGGATCATGTGGTTTGTGTGATACTGATTCTTCTCCAGCTCTAAATGGGTGTGCTGTCCCTAGAATATTCCATTTCCTAGGCCACCGTGATTGGTTCAAGGAGAGGCTCATGACCCAAGGTGGGCTGAGAAGCATCACCCCCAGCTCCTGGCAGAGTCTGTCTCTTTCTGAGACAGTGGGTACTAAGAACTGTGGGAACCCGGGAGCTGTCTGGGGCCATCTTTGCCACCAAGTGGAGAGAGCCTGGTCAAGAATAAAATCAGCACAGAAAAGAAGACCCAAGGGATGAAGGCAGAGAGTGACTGCATCATGAGGACACTAAGTCCCTGGATACAACATGCCTGAAGCCTAACTACATTTGGACTTTGCAGTTTACGTGAGCCATTGGGTTCCTTTTCCTGCTGAGGCCCATTTTAGTTGAGTTTACGTAGCTAACAACTGAAGCAGTTCCAACAAATTCAAGGTTGGAGAGCTGAAGTAGTTAATCCCCCTAACAAACTGTAGTACCCTTCAGGTAAGGAACTTGGTCTTAGTCACCTTTTCATCCCATGGTGCACTGCTACTGACATGTAGGGATTTACAAAGTGCTTGTGTGAACAGAATACTGAAGAAAATAATAAAGAACAGAGTGAAGAACAGAAAGGCTGCAGAGGTGAAAGTGGAGGGGACAGCTGGGCCACAGCAAGGGATTTTTGTGCAAAGACATTTTCAGAAAAATATTACCAAGTTGATTTTGGAGTTCTGCGTTTAATCCTGATACTTGGGGGACGCCTGGGTGGCTCAGAGGTTAAGTGTCTGCTGCCTTCGGCTCAGGGCGTGATCTCGGGGGTCTGGGATCAGGTCTCACATGGGGCTCCAAGTGGGGAGCCTGCTTCTCCCTCTGCCTATGTCTCTGCCTCTCTCTGTGTGTCTCTCATGAATAAATAAACAAAATCTTAAAAAAAATAATAAACCCTGATACTTGCTATCTTCACACCCTTGGGCAAATCATGTAAGTTCAATAGAAGTCAGTGTGATCATCTGTGAAACAGGGGTGTAATCTCCACCGGAAATGAATGTAGAAAGTCAAATGGATGTGTCTGTGATGGTCCTTGGTGGTCCTTGGTATTCTTCATGTTAGGGTTCACCCACATTGTCTGAGTTTCTGCTCTCTGCCAGGCATTGTATAGGGCCTATAATCAGAGGAGTGAAGTAAGCCAGAAGAGGCCTCTGCCTTCATGAAGTTACAGTGTGATGATAGATCTTATGCAAGTGAGTCTTTAATTATAACTGTGACAATGCCATGGAAGAGAAGTGGGGTGAGGGGACCTGACCCAGTCTTGGAGGGAAGACTCGCGTCAAGTAGTGACTTTATAACTTAGTCCTAGGGAGGAAGAGGGATGCTCTAGCCTGCGTGACCACTCTAGAGCTAAGGGGAGCCTGGTTCTATGTGGAAGATGGAGGCTGCTCTGCTAGGCCATGTGTGGCTCTAGATGAGGCTAGGGGTGGGGGTGGTTCCTCCAGTGGGGTACAGGAGGATCAGTGGGTTTTATCCTGAAAATAGTGGGAAGTACTGGGGAGTTTAAGCAGAAGGATGAAGCAACTTATCAAAAACATCACTGGTGAACAATGGGCTGGGAGGAGGATAAGACAGGATCCTGGTGATTAGGCCACTGGCTGATGACAATGGTGGCTGGGACAGGTTGGAGGAGATGCAGTGATATGGAGAACAGGGGGTAGATTGGAGAGGAATTTTGGAAGTAAACTCTATAGAATTTCATCTTTATCAGGAATTGGCAAGGGCAAGACAGAGAGAGGTATTAGAGATGATTCTCAGATTTCTGAAATGAGCTGTTAGGGGTTGATCGCCCTTTGGTAAGGTAGGAAATGCCGGCAGAGGAGCCAGCCTGGGGGTAAGACCACTGACTGCATTTGTGCAGCCTGCGTGGCTTCCGAGTGGGGAAGCGGGGTGAACACTTGGGTAAGAGAATCTATAGCCCTGGGAAGAAAGCTCCAGACATTCTGGAACTGCTGGTGATATAGGCGGCATTTGAAGTGAACAGAGAGGGTCTGCCGCATTTTGGGGCGCATAGCCTCCCTCCCACGTGGCCCCGCAGTGCGAGGCTGCCCTGAAGAACTCTCTGCTGCCCTCCTTTAGGGCAGCAGGACGGGAAATCAGGCCACGGGAGTGAAGAGATGGAGAGGGGTCCAGTACTCCGTCTTCTCTCTGGTTTCCCGTGTTTGCCGATTTCACTGTGGTCAGGGTTTCTGCAGAATCTCTGGGCTTCAGAGTTAATGCAGCAGCATCAATGTGACAACCTGCAGGAGCTGGGCGGGGCCTCAGTTGGGCCACTTGAGGCCACCGGTCCATGGTGATAGGGGTTAGTTGGACTGTGAGGTAGTCGGGGCTGGGGTCCCCTACAAGGAAATATGGAGTCAGGACAGCTAAAAGAAAACTGCACTGACATCCTGCTCTGCAGCTTAGACAGGACCACACTGGCATCCTGCTTTGCAGCCTTTGCAGAAATGACTTCTGCAAACTGTCCTAAAATAAGACAATTAACCACCAAACCTTTTGTCAATATTACGGGCAAGGGGCAATTAAGACGTAAGCCCCCAGACATCAGCAAAAAAAGGACCATCAGCACACGGACGTTAACCTGACAGTTAGGCAGATATGTGACCAAAGCCCTGATTGGCACGACTCATCACACCCTGATTGCTTAAAAGAGTTCCTCAAAAGACCCCATAAAAACCCCCAAACTTAGAAACTCCGAGGGCAACCTACTCGGATCCCCTTCCCTCTCCTCGAGCTTTATAACCTTGCTCGATAAACTTTGCTTTGCTGCCCATCACTCCTTGTCTGGTCTTCATTCTTTGAAGCGGTGTGACCAAGAACCAGGGGTGCTAAGGCATCACAAATCCTGTAACGGTGGGCAGGTCCCCTCGGAGAGCCTGTATCCTCGTTTCTTCACTGAGAACTGAAGCACCGAGACTTCCTCCATCCACGCTACGACAGAGTTAGGGACTTTTGTAAGCTCACCCTGAAGCCTGGCAAAATCGCCATGTACCAACGTTTAAGTTTTCGTGGTATGACCCGTGTTCTTTCTCTGAAATAACACAGGTAAGTTTCTCATGGTCCTTGCTGTCTCCTTTAGCAGCACGCAAAAGGGATCTTTTCAACATTTGTCAGGGCTGAAAAATAAGCCAGAAAGCAAATCCTGTTGTTGTTTTTTTAAACCTAAATACAAGTGTTGGGTTCAAACCGTGTAGGGTAAGACAAATTAAATTGCACAAATGAAACTGACATGAGTTTTTTTTTTTTTTAAGATTTTATTTATTTATTCATGAGAGACACAGAGAGAGAGAGAGAGAGGCAGAAGGAGAAGCAGGCTCCATGCAGGGAGCTCAGTGCAGGACTCGATTCCGGAACTCCAGGATCATGCCCTGGGCCAAAGGCAGATGCTCAACCGCTGAGCCACCCAGGGATCCCGACATGAATGTATTTGCATGGTCAGGGTGAAGTAAACATTGTTTAAAAGCACACACAGGGCAGCCTGGGTGGCCCAGCGGTTTAGCGCCGTCTTCCATCCAGCGGGATCCTGGAGACCCAGGATGGAGTCCCACGTCAGGCTCCCTGCATGGAGCCTACTTCTCCCTCTGCCTGTGTCTCTGCCTCTCTCTCTCTCTCTCTCTCTCTGTCTGTCTTTCATGAATAAATAAACATCATGTGGACAGCAATCCATAAGCAGTATATACAAAAAGCACAGGGCACACCAAAGGCTCTCACGGAGATCCTCCTCCCCTTCCTCCTGTGAGAATATTCACTTCTCTATCTTCATTCATTTCCTTATTGACAAAATACATATGTACAGGGTTGGATGACAAAACTAAAGGAGAAAAATATGTGCCTTGGCATCGGGTCTGGTATGCTGTAGGAGCTTAATTACTGTAGCATTCATTCATCTGCGAGAGAATCAGCTTGGCTCTTTCTGGAGGGAAAGCTGGGCCTCAGGTTTCTGTCTATGCAAATTCAGCATGTTAATATTGTTAAATCACAGGAGGAAATTCTTTTCCCAAACCAGAAGCCTTCGAGTTCCTCCAGGCTTATATTAAAGGGATTACAATCCATTTCCTTCCTAATACGGCTAATGCGCTATGGGAAGCCCTCAGGCCAGGGATTAAAGCATTTACGCCTTTAATTAGGAGCAAACCTTCCCTTAGAGCCTGAAACACAAACAGCAAGTCGACACTACAAAGGCCTCCTCCCAGAGGGATGGGGATACTGATCCCTCTCCGGGAGCCAGGAGCCTCCAAAGGGCTTAGCCAACGTCGCCTTTCCCAAACAGGGTGCCTTAGCCGGGAGGGCCCTCCGCAGAAACGGACACCTCTTCCCGTGGAGAACAAACAAACAAACAAAAACAGATCCGTGGTCTTAGATCAGCCCCAGCCACGCAGCTCAGGCGGCAAGAGGCCAAGCGGAAGGACCGCGGCTTCCAGAGGGGGCCGGACGCTAGATGGGCCCACAGTTCAGCTCTTCTAGATTTCCCCTGGGGACTCACACAACCAGCTCATTAGCTTTCAAGTGGACAGCTCTGAAAATTAAGACCCGTTTGTGCTTCGGAGAGGTCTGTCCTCCCACAGATGCCTTCATCGCCCCCAAACACAGGGTCTGCCAACTTTTTTCATTCTGGATTCATAGGCCCTAGCTGAGTCACCTAGTGTAGGTCTCTCCAAAGGCCCCCCAGTGGCCACCTGCTTCAGAGTCCCTTGGATACGCATTAAAACCTAGATTTCTGCCGCTACCTTCCATGTCAGAAACTCTGGGAGAAGGAGCCAAGCCCAGAGTCTTGGCTCTCGGATTATTTATTTATTTATTTATTTATTTATTTATGAGAGACACAGAGAGAGGCAGAGACATAGGCAGAGGGGGAAGCAGGCTCCCTCAGGGAGCCTGATACAGGACTTGATCCCAGGACCCCCGGAATCAGGACCTGAGGGGAAGGCAGACGCTCAACTACTGAGCCACCCAGGTGTCCCCCAGAGTCTACCTTTTAAGGAGCTTCACGGGAGATTCTTCTGATTCTTATACTCACCTACAAGGAAACTATGGCCGGGCCATCCTAGCTCTTTATAGAGGATGGGGGTGAGGACCCCAGTCTTCCAAGGTCTTGTACCAGTGCAGAGAGCCAATCAGGGCCCAGCCTGGGGGGCATGCAGGGTGGTAGATGCACACAGGAAGCCAGAACTGATACAGAAAAAGCCTGGAAAATTGTTACACTGGGCTAAGAACTTAGGGTCTTCTGCTTCGTTTGTTCAAAATACAACTATTGGGGACGCCTGAGCAGCTCAGTGGTTGAGCATCTGCCTTGGGCTCAGGTCGTGATCCCAGAGTCTTGTGATCAAGTCCCCCAGTGGGTTCCCCGGGGGAAGCCTACTTCTCCCTCTGCCTATGTCTCTTCTTCTGTGTGTCTCTCGTGAATAAATAAATAAAATCTTTAAAAAACAACAACAACAAATGCAACTGTTGTCTCCCTTAGGTGAGCAAGGCATGATGTCAGATGCTATGTGTGTCCCTGGAGGATGGATGGGTAGAAGTAGGAAGGGGCACAGTGATAAAGAAAGATGGAAAAGATAAGGTTCCTGCCATCAAGAACTTTACAAACTGGTGATGGGGAGGGGGAGGAAGTGCCCAAAGTGAGAGTGAGTAGGCCCAGGGAGGGGGGCCAGAAGTGAGTGAGGGCCATCTGGTATAAGAGGGAACTAGACACGTGGCAGAAACAATGGGATGAAATCAAGTGTTAAATAAAAAGCCTCCTTTTGTCCAAATCTGGCTCATCCCTGAAGGTTCAGGCAACCCCCTCTCTCTGGAGAGAATCCCTTACTGCCTGCTCATGCTCATCCACATCCCCTGTCTCTAAACATAATACTCCGGGAGATATCTCTCATTTAATTGATGCCATTTCCATGTCTTTATTTAGGTATGCATTTCTTACTGCCCCAAAAGATTTAACTGCCTTTTGCCTCTCTTGAGCATGCCAGATTAGACTCATAAATGCTAGACCCTCCAAGAGTGTTCTTTGGTTGTTTGGGGGCTTTTTAACAGTCAGGCTGGGACTGCACACCAAACACCTTCCATGCAGGGCGAAGAGGTGGGGACTTTCAGAGGGGAGGCCTAGTATAGATAGCAAAGAGTTTTGAGAGTCAGATGATTTTGCATTTTAACCCAGCTCTGCCGCTTACAAACCAGGTGTCCCTGGGTAAGTTCCTTATAGTATCTTCTCAGTTTCCTTCTCCAGGGGTAAAAGGGATTAAAAGCCCCTACCTTTTAGGGGAATGGATGAGAATGCTGTAAATGCCCTGCACAAGCCCCACATCTGGCCCCTACCTAGCACATGCTCAATAAACAAGAGTATGGAACATATGACTCAACAGAACATAATGAAAAAGGGGACATCTGGGTGGCTCAGTTGGTTAAATGTCTGTCTGTAGCTTAGGTCCTGATCCCGGGGTCCTGGGATCAAGCCCTGCATCAGGCTCCCTGCTCAGTGGGGAGTCTGCTTCTCCCTCTCTCTCTCTGGCCCTTCCCCTGCTGGTGCCACTTGCTCTCTTTCCCTTGCTCACTCTCTTTCCCTCATATCAATAAAATCTTTACAAAAAAAAAAAAAAGAAAGAAAGAAAAGAACATGACGAAAGGGACTTTTTAAAGAAGATCAGTGTGGGGGAGGTGCACAACACAGACAGGGAAGGGGGAAGGCAACAGAAGAAATGATAGCAGCCAGAGGCTCCTACACTCGGCCAGGCACTTGAGAGTTGAATGGACATTTGGTGATAGTGGTAACAACAGAGCACATCTCTGTGCTGGGTTCTGTCCCAACAGCTTGACCATAACCCTACAATGTAGATTCTCCTTACTCTCCCCATTTTGTAAATGAGGAAAATGAAGCACAGAAAGGATAGATGACTTGCTTAGGGTCCCCCACATTTAGTAAGTGACAGAGGCAGGATTTCAGCCCCTACTGTCTGCAGCCAGAGTTCATGTCTTCAATCACTGGGCCCTATGGCCTTTGTAGCCCTGGACAGAAATAGGATGGGGTTCTATCTTTTCTTTTCTTTCCTTTTTTTTTTTTTTTAAAGATTTTATTTATTCATGAGAGATACACACAGAGAGAGGCAGAAACTCAGGCAGAGGGAGAAGCAGGCTCCATGTAGGGAGCCTGAAGCAGGACTTGATCCCGGGACTCCAGGATCACGCCCTGGACCGAAGGCAGGCGCTAAACCACTGAACCACCCAGGCGTCCCAGGATGGGGTTCTAAAGAGGACAAGTTATATGCTGGAATTTGGGGGATAGTCTTCATTTCAAACAATGTCCTGAATTCCCTCACAAAGTGAAAAGCAGCCCCTGATCCTGGAGGCTGGCACCCATACTGAGGATGTGGTGTTCTCCAGTTGAACACAAACAATTTCCCACAATACCCATGTCGGACAAAACCACTGTGATCATGATGGATCATGACAAAAACAAGACAACTGGATAATTATGTTTGAACACACATAAGCCAGGAACATTGTCCTAGACACAAAAAATGACCAAACACTGTCCTATCCATGGCTAGGGCCTTGGAAAGCCTCACTGTCCTCATCTTTGGTTGCTTCATTTTTGTGTTTCTCTAATCTCTCCTGTAGAAAGGGGGGACGAATTTTCTATTGAAGTGAGGATGAGAATCCTACCAACATCAAAGAATTGTTAAGAAGATTTAGTACTAGGACATGAGGCCATGTATACCCTGGTGACTGGCAGAGAGAACTCAGACTACAATTCTTTTTTTTTTTTTTTTTGAAGATTTTTATTTACTCATTTGAGAGAAAGAACACTAGCAGTGGGGAGGGCCAGAGGGAGAGGGAGAAGCAGACTCGCCAGTGAGCAGTGAGCCCAATGAGGGGCTCTATCCTAGGACCCCAGGATCAGGATCTGAGTGGAGTCAGGTACTTAATCGACTGAGCCACCCAGGCACCCTTACAATTCTTAATTTGTTTTTTTTTTTAATTTTTAAAGATTTTTATTTATGTATTCATGAGAGAGAGAAAGAGAGAGAGAGAGAGGCAGAAGGAGAAGCAGGCTCCATGCAGGGAGCCCGACATTGGACTCCATCCCTGGTCTCCAGGATCACGTCCTGGGCTGAAGGTGGTGCTAAACCGCTGAGCCACCCGGGCTGCCCATAATTTGTTTTATTTTACTGTTGTTTCAGTAATGTTCAAAAACACTTTAGGGCAGCCCTGGTGTTTCTGCCTCTCTTTCTCTCTCTGTGTCTCTCATGAATAAATAAATAAAATCTTTAAAAAAATAAAAACCAAAAACCTTTTTAAAAAATCCATCCAGGGCAGCCCGGGAGGTTCAGTGGCTTAGCGTCACCTTCAGTCCTGGGTATGGTCCTGGAGACTCGGGATCGAGTCCCACGTCAGGCTGCCTGCATGGAATGGAGCCTGCTTCTCCCTCTGCCTGTGTCTGTGCCTCTCTCTCTCTCTCTCTCTCTGTCTCTCTCTGTCTCTCATGAATAAATAAATAAAATTAAGAAAAAATCCATCCAGATGATCAGCTTCTCTCTTCTATTACAATAAAGCTCAAAATATGTGCTGTAAGTGAGGGGTGAGGTGTTCAGTGGCCTTATAGCATACATTTTCTCATTAAGTGAAGCTTATGATTTTTAAAATGACATATTTCCAAAAAATTAACTTGTTTAATAATTTTTCAAATGTTTAGTAGAAGATCAGGCATTTCTCAGAATTAAAATACTCAAATGACTGATAACCACATCATCACAAATCAAAAGGAATGCAAACAAACAGGCAATTTCCCATCTATCAGAGCGCCAAAAACGTTTTAAATATAATATCCAGTCCTGGTGTGAAGAAAACAGGCACTGCCTCACACACTATTTTTTTTTTAAGATTTTATTTATTTATTTATTTATGAGAGACACAGAGAGAGGCAGACAGAGACACAGGCAGAGGGAGAAGCAGGCTCCATGCTGGGAGCCCGACATGGGACTTGATCCCAGGTCTCCAGGATCACGCCCTGGGCCAAAGGGAGCGCTAAACCACTGAGCCACCCAGGCTGCCCTGTCTCACACACTATTGTTATGAATATAGGCTGCCATAATCTTTTTGAAGGCAACAGGAGGTACCTGCCAAAAATTGAAATGGCTGTACCTTTTGACCTTTGGCAATTATGCTTCTAGATGTTGCTCTTACATCAACGATCACTCACTGACATGTACAAAGATAGGCATGACATGTTCATTATGGCATTGCTTGAAATAACAAATACCTGCAACAAGCTAAATCTATATCAGCAGGAACTGATTAAATAGATATGGGTCCACCCACACTATGAAATACTAGTGTTCTTTGAAGAAAATAAGATAGATCTTGGGCAGCCCCGGTGGCTCAGCGGTTTAGCGCCGCCTTCAGCCCAGGGCGTGATCCTGGAGACCTGGGATCGAGTCCCACATCAGGATCCCCGCATGGAGCCTGCTCCTCCCTATGCCTGTGTCTCTGCCTCTCTCTCTCTCTCTCTTTCTCTCTCTCTCATGAATAAATTTAAAAAAAAAAAGATAGATCTTCAGGTGAACTGAAATGGAAGGATGTCCATGTTCTTGAGAAGAAGAAAACCATTTCTGTGAAGATACTAAAGAATGATTCATTGTCCCTGGAGATGGCTGGATAAGATGCTTTGGCTCAAAGGTCTGGAAATGGAATGGAAATTCATAACCCTCAGGGTCTCTTGCCCATAATAAATCTAAGATGCATTCTATGGGTATTCAGTAACGATTATTGTAATTGTTTTTTATGATGATGATGATGATGATGATGATGATGATGATGATGAAGATGGTAATGGTGAAGATTCAATGCCCAAAAGAATTAGAAGAATATTATCCCTTAGAGATCTTACTCTGCCTAGCAGTTACAGCAACATATTAGCGCGTGTAATTTTTCTCCTTGTGCCTCTGTCAACTTTCCTAAGTTCTTCCAAATGCCTTTTGGGCCATGAATCTGGGGTCAGTGGTGGGTCGGGCCATTTAGATGTTGAAAGGGCAAGGTGACCAGTAAGTCACACCTCTGTCCCTCCCTGCTTGACCTGGCACCAGTGGTGTAATCTGTGAGGGGATCTCCCTTCATGCCATCACATTGGAATGAAGTGCCGAGAGGAGCATCTCTCCTAGGAATTGCGCTGACAGATCGGCCAGTCAATTTGAGGTCAGCCCCTTCGCACCTCATAACGCAACCTGGCAGTGGGCTACAAATACTTTTTGTAACTCTTCCGGTTACAAATACTTTCTAGTATTTAAGATCTGGTCTATCTTAAAGTGTGGTCCTCGGACCTCCCGAAGTGACTGCTAGGAACAGTTTCAAGACTTTACTACGTATCTTCCAAATCAGAATCTGATGGGGGACTGGGGTCAGGTATGGGAATCAACATGTCAAACTTGCTCTCAGGGAATTCCTTTGTGCCCTGAAGTTTGGGGACAACCGAGGAAGGCCTTAGTGATATTTTGTCCATAGGTAAGTATTTCAAAATCCCATTATGACCGATCATATCTTGGTGTGAAGCATTTTTGCAAGTAGTCAAGTGACCCTAGTCAAGTACTCCATTCCCCTGGTGTAGAGAACATTTAAAAATAAATGAACCCTGATTTAAGTGGGCACCTCTGTTATAGTCCAGCAATATCAGACATAACAAAAAAAAATTTAGAACAAAAAATAAGAAGACATCAAGTCATATTGTGTAGATACATGCCATTTATTGACTCAATTAGTAAACATTAAACAGGTCAGAGCTGTAAACAAGAATTTGTTTATAAAATAAAATAAAACAAAAGTTTTAAAGCTTGGTGGGAAAAAAAAAAAAACTATCTTCAGTTCCCAGAGAGTTTCTATTTGTATTCATTTGTAACATGTAGTATACACAGGTAAGAATTTTGTTTTTCCCTACTCTTTCAATCAAAACCTTGAATGTAACCTTTTCACTGGTTAAAACTGATTAACCACCTATGTGTAACATGCCCGGAACCTTCACCATTTCCTCCCTCTCTCCTTCCTACCTTTATTCTTTTTTTTTTTTCACAAACATTTATTGAGCACCCAATATATGCCTGGCATTGGACATGTATTAGTGAACACGGGACATGTCCCACCCTTTCACTTTCTGGAGTGGGTTTTATAGACATAACTAATCATGTAAGTATAACTATAGAAATGATTAGAAATAACTCATGAATATACCTGATCCATAGAAGGCTTTATTGATGGTTGTGGTTTGGGGAGGAAGCATGATTCCTTTCATGGGACGAAGACTTAGGTTCAACTCAGCTGTCCCACCACTTGAGTGTGATTCCCAGGGAAGATAATTTATCTCTGCTTCCTCTTACAGAAAATGCAGATAAGAATGCCTACATCAACTGGTGCAGCCACTCTGGAAAACAGAATGAAGTTTCCTCAAAAAGTTAAAAATAGAGCTACCCATGGGGATAGCTAGTGGTTATCTAGCTACTAGCTAGTGGATAGTGGCTCAGTGGTTTGGCGCCTGCCTTCGGCCCAGGGCGTGATCCTAGAGACCCAGGATCAAGTCCCATGTCGGGCTCCCTGCATGGAGCCTGCTTCTCTCTCTCTGCCTCTCTCTCTGCCTGTGTCTCTGCCTCTCTCTCTGTATCTCTCATGAATAAATAAATAAAATCTTAAAAAAAAAAAAAAAAAAAAAGAGCTACCCTACGACTCAGCAATTGTTCTACTCAGTGTTTATCCAAAGGATACATAGTGATAGGAAGTGACACGTGTACCCCAATGTTTGTAGCAGCAATGTCCACAACTGCCAAAATATGGAAAGAGCCCAGAAGTCCAAAGACAGATAAATGGATAAAGAAAATGTGGATATAGGGGATCCCTGGGTGGCTCAGCGGTTTGGCGCCTGCCTTTGGCCTGAGGCGTGATCTTGGAGTCCCGGGATTGAGTTCCACTTCTGGCTCCCTGCGTGGAGCCTGTTTCTCCTCCCTCTGCCTATGTGTCTGCCTCTTTCTCTGTATCACTCATGAATAAATAAATAAAATCTTAAAAAAAAAAAAAAGAAAACAAACTGAAGGTTGCAAGAGGAGGGCGGGGGATGGACATTAAGGAGGGCACCTGATGTAAAGAGCACTGGGTGTTATATGCAATTGATGAATCACTAAATTTTGCCTCTGAAACTAATAATACGCTATGTGTTAAATGAATTTAAATAAACATTTTTTAAAAAGAATATCTGCCTTGTAGAGTAGTTGAATGCATTCAAAATTATATATATACATACATATATATATATATGTAAAGCATCTGCTAAACAGTAAAAGCTCACCAACTGATAGTTATACCCCCAAAAAATCCTCAACTCTATGTATTTATTATTATTTTTTAAATTATTTTTATTATTTTTTATTATTATTATTTTTTAAGATCCTGGGGGACTCGATCCTGGAATTCTGTGATCATGCCCTGAGAATGCTCAACCGCTGAGCCACCCAGGTGTCCCTCTATATATATTTTTTTAAATATGTATTTTTTAAAAAAATATATATTTTTAAAAATATGCATTTTTATTACTTTCATTTCCCTTGCCAGAGGAGACATATCTAGAAAAATTTTTCTATAGTAGTATCAGAAAAATTTCTGCCTATGTTTTCTTCTAGAAATTCTATGGTTTCATGCCTCACTTTTGGGTCTTTAATCCATTTTGAATTTGTTTTTTGTGTATGGTGTAATAAAGTGGTCTAGTTTCATTCTTTTGCATGTAGCTTCCCAGTTTTGCCATTTGTTGAAGAGATTTTCTCCCATTGCATATTCTTGCCTCCTTTATAGAAGATCGATTGACCATATAATCTGGGTTTATTTCTGGGTTATTTACTCTGTTCCATTGATCTATGTGTCTATTTTAGTGCCAGTACCATACTATTCTGATTATTATGACAGCTTTGTAGTATACCTAGAAATCTGGGATTGTGATACCTCCAGCTTTGTTCTTCTTTTTTAAGATAGCTTTGGCTATTCAGGGCTTCTGTGGTTCCATGCAATGTTAAGATTATTTGTTCTGGTTCTGTGAAAAATGCTATTGATATTTTGATAGAGAATGCATTAAATCTGTAGATTGCTTTGGGTAGTATGGACATTTTAACAATATTGGTTTTTCCAATCCATGAGCATAGAATGTCTTTCCATTTGTTTGTGTAATCTTCAAATTTTTTTCTCCAAGGATATTTGCAAATGATATATCTGAAACAGGATTAATATCTAAAATATATAAAGATAAATAATCTAATTAAAAATGGACAGAGGGCCTCAATAGACATTTTCCCGAAGAAGCCATGCAGATGACCAAAGGCACATGAAAAATGCTCAGCATTACTAATCATTAGAGAGATGCAAATTAAAAGCACAATGAGATATCACTTTATACCTATCAGAATGGCTAAAATAAAAAACATGACAAATAACAAATGTTGACAGGGATGTGGAGAAAAAAGGAATCCTCATGCAATGTTGGTAGGAATGCAAATTGATGCAGCCACTGGAACACAGTGTGGATGTCTCTCAAAAAATTAAACATAAAATTACCATATGATCCAGTAATTCCACTACTGGGTATCTACCCAAAGAAAATAAAAACACTAATTGGAAAAGTTATGTGCACACCTATACTTATTGCAACATTATCTACAATAGCCAAGATAGCCAAGGTAGGACCAAGTGTCCATCTATAGGTGAGCAGATAAAATATGGCATAATGGAATATATGGTATAATGGAATATTATGCAGTCATAAAAAGAATGAGATCTTGCCATTTCCAACAACCCGGACAGACCTAGAGGGTATAATGCTAAGTGAAAGCAATCAGTCAGAGAAAGACAAATACCATATGATTTAACTCATGTGTGGAATTTAAGAAACAAAACAAATGAACAAAGAAAAAGATACAAACAAAAAACCAGACTCTTAAATACAGAGAACAACTGGGGGTTGCCAGAGAGGGTGAAATAGATAAAAGGGATACACTTATCTTAAGTACTGAGAAATATACAGAATTATTGAATCGTTCTATTGTGCACTTGAAACTAATACAACACTGTATGTCAATTATACTGAATACTACTAATAAAAATCCTACATATATAATTCATTGCAATTTTTGTTAAATCTATCAGGTCAAAAACTGAGCTTCACTCTCCCAAATCTCTTTCTCATCTTTGTGATGAGGTCTTTGTGAAGAAGGTCACCCATCAGCCCAAGCCAGACAATCAAGAGCTACCCAGTTAATCACCAAGTCCTCAATGTGTCAGTTTTTCTCCATACCCTTCTTCCAGCCACCATCATTTTTATGGAGATGGACCCCTGCCTGCAAAGGGGCAGCTTTTCTGTCTTTGCTCAATTCTCTACCCTGCAGACAGGATTATCTTTTTAGAGGTCTTGTCCTAAGTATTCATCCCCCCAGGGTTAGAACTCCCTGTGTTCCCTACTATTCCTACTTAGGACAAAACTGAACCTCTTCACTTGGTCCACAGGGCCCTTCTAGGTGTAGCCTCTGCCCGCCTCTCTCCCCCTTCCCTGCCTCCCACCTCCAACATCACACTGAAGCCAGCCAGTCCCTCAAGCATGGCAAGCCGTCTCTGGACTCCACATCCCTGCACACTCTTCCTCCTCCTCCTCTTTACCCAGCCAGCAAACTCCTCTTCAGCTTGTCACTTCCTTCAGGAAGTCCTCTGTGACCCCCACTAGAGCATGTTAGGTGCCTCCATAGTGCTCCTAACACACCCGGAACTTCCTCTATTGTTTTGTTCACTTCACATCGTGGCAGCTGGCTCTTTATTAGCATATAGCCTCAAACTACAGCCCTGATACTTAGCTGTGCAACCCTAAATAACTTAATTGCACTGGGCCTCAGTTTCTTCAATGGTCACAGATAATAATAGTACCTAACTCACAGGGTTGTGGTGAGGATCAAATGAGATCCTGCACATGAAGTGTTCATCAGAGTGACCTGGCATATGATAAATATTCAGTAAAAGCTGGCTATCATGATAGTTGTCATAACCACTAAAGGTAGTGGCCACTAGGGTTGCCTCCCCATTATCCATTCTGTCCTTCTGCCACTGTGTAATGGTTATGTAGTTTGGGTAGAAAAACTCCACCACCAGCTCCACAGATGGGATCTGATACTTCCAAGCACAGTTCTCGAACTTGACTGTGCATCAGGATTATCTAGAGGGCTTGTTAAATGCAGATTGCTGGACCATACCCCTGAGTCCTTCATTCAGATTCTGATCCCAAGGATTTGTATTTTTGGCAAATCCTTATGTTGCTGGCCCAAAGACCAGACATAGAGAAGCACAGGTCTATACTAGTCAGGGTATATTATTTCCTTTGCCTTACAACTGAGTCAGGGATGGGCACACAGATTTATGGTGGCCCCTCCCTGAATATAAAGCAAGTGGCTGCAGATCTACTGGTAGGCATCTTGCAATGATGCAAGACTGTGCTCTTTTTTTTTTTTTTTTTTAGAGGCAAAGGAGGGGCAGGAGGAGAAGGAGAGAGAATCCCTAGCAGGCTCCATGCCCAGTGCAGAGCCCAACATGGGGCTCGATCTCACAACTCCAAGATCATGACCTGAGCCGAAATCCTTTTTTAAAAAAATTACTCTAGGGGCACCTGGGTGACTCAGTCCGGTTAGTGTCTGCCTTCAGCTCGGGTCATGATTCCAGGGTCCTGGGATCAAGTCACATATCGGGTTCCCTGCTCAGCGAGCAGTCTGTCTCTCTCACTCATTCTCTGTGCTGTCTCTCTCTTTCTTTCTCTCTCAAATAAATATATAAGATCTTTTAAAAAAAAATTACTCCACATCCGTATCATGGAATACTACTCAGCGTTGAAAAGGAACCAACTGGGGATCCCTGGGTGGCGCAGCGGTTTAGCGCCTGCCTTTGGCCCAGGGCACGATCCTGGAGACCCGGAATCGAATCCCATGTTGGGCTTCCAGTGCATGGAGCCTGCTTCTCCCTCTCCCTGTGTCTCTGCCTCTCTCTCTCTCTCTCTCTGTGTGTGACTATCATAAATAAATTTAAAAAAAATTTTTTTAAATTAAAAAAAAAAAGAAAAGAAAAGGAACCAACTACAATACAGCAGCATGAACGGATCTCCAGGGCATTAGGCTATGTCTTGATTGTGGTGTACTTACAGGAAACCACACTTGTGATAAAATTACATAGACTGAGACCCACCTGCCCACTCACACATACTCCACACACACAAGAGCAAGTAAGACTGATAAAATCCAAACAAGCTCCAGGGATTATACCTATATCACCTTCCTGTGTTGATGGTACAGTGTAGTTACAGAAGACCTTAACACTCGGAACAACTGGAGGCACATGAGACCTCTCTCTACTATGTTTACAACTTCCTGTGAATCTATAATCATTTCAAATAGACAGTATTTTTATAAGTTCATGATTTGTGTGGGGAGAACAGGTGGATAAGAGGAGACCAGCTATCCAGGCAAGACATGGCTGAGGTTGAACAGTGTGGGAGCAGTTGGAGATGCTGAGGCCTGAAGCGAGGAGAGAACTTTCTGGGCTGTTGATGGAATGGATGGAGGCATGGAAGGAAAGAGTCAAGAATAATGCTCAGGTCTTAGATCCTTAATGGTGGTGCCACCGATGACTGAAATGGTAGAGAATGGAGGGAGGCCTAGGCTTATATGGGTAACATCTTTCTTTTTTGGTCATTGTAAAAAAGTCCACGTAAAGAAAAATGCTTAAGATATACATGTACCATTTAATGAATTATTCTAACACATTGTATGTATATAACCTCTACCCAAGTCAAGAAATAGAACCCTGCAAATCACCAGATCTTCCAAGGTTCTTCTTGATCCCAAACATCCCTCCCACCAAGGTAATTGATACCCTGATTTTATTTATTTTATTTTATTATTTTTGATACCCTGATTACAGCATATTCCCTCCTTGATTTTCTTTCTAGTTTATCCCCCAAGTATGCATTGAACATGGTCAGTCTGATGAGGTATAACACATCCAAGTGAACTGTTGAATTCAAAGATTTCAGCTTTTGAATACAGCCAGTTCTTCACATCCTTTAAACCCAATCCCTTCTTGAGGCTGGAAGGAGGGACATCCATAACACCATTATGTACACTTCAATATTATAAATATTTGAAGACGATTTTACCATCTTCTTGCTGCACAGATGTCCTTTCTGTTTTGCTTCATTTGACCACTTATGAAATCTGAAATATCAAGTGTATTTCCATACATATTTCCAGAAAAATAACTT
The DNA here is from genome assembly GCF_048164855.1 of Canis lupus baileyi. NCBI lineage: Eukaryota > Metazoa > Chordata > Mammalia > Carnivora > Canidae > Canis > Canis lupus. The sequence goes on along the minus strand of NC_132849.1, from coordinate 26,989,576 downwards.
GAACATGATTCAATCCATCAGTGGGTGTGCAGAACATCTATTTCTGCAGAAGTAAAAGTTCTGCTTCTTAAAACCAGGAGACGTGATCGGCTAAAAGGAATGCTGTTTCAACCTGGGCTGCCCTGAGACAGCCTGTCTCCCCTTCTGAGTGACTCGATCTCATTAAAATGACAAGGCCCACCCATGTGGCCAAATGAAGGGCTCCATCTAGGGAAGGCCTTCACACTGGTATTGTCACTAATAGCCAGAAAGATAGGATTGTTGGGCTGGGGGCTGGGTAGTCACAAAGGCCAGGCTCCCTACTGTTAACTCCGAGGATACTGATTGGGCCAAAAAGGCAAAGTAGAGCCTGTGTGGCTGCAGAAGAGGGTGGGGAGTCATCCTGCAATTAGGAGGCACTTCTTGAAAACTTCCTTCAGACCTCGCCTTAGGCAAATCATACATTGAAGGAGGCAAACCCCTAACTGCTGCTGATGATCCTTTTTCTCTGAGTGCTCTGACCCTCTCACCAGAGCCCCCACTACTACTTAAAGCTTAGCTTTCCTCCAGATTCCTCCAACACATAAACTCCTTAGGCACAGATTTTTTGTCCCCACATAGAGAAGATGCTAGACAAACCTAATGCATCATTGTTTGTGTGTCCATTTGGTACATTTTGTGGGATCTGAGTGATGTAGGGACAGTTTTCTGGGCTAAGGGATTTACTCTCTGCCTTCCTTTGCCACCACTTTGGGTGTGGAGGGATTTGGAAGCTCAAGGCCAGTGCCAGGCACAAAGGAATCCTGATCTAACAAGGACCTGGCTGACAGTGCGGTGACCATGGCAGGGATCCAGCAGATCCTGACGAATATGCCTTCCTCCTTCTCTAGCTGCTTGACTCTGGGCAACTTTCTCAAATGCTTTATGCCCAGATTCCTTCTGTATAAAACAGGGATATTACTAGCACCTACCTCAGAGATACTTTTACAAGAGCTAATTCAGATTTTAAAATTCAGCATCAAGTCAGACATGCAGTAAGTACTTTTTTTTTTTTTTTTTTGCAGTAAGTACTTCTTAACTCACACAACTTAGTATCTACTATGTAGTATTAGGTATTATGCAAAATACCCTAATAAGGCTTACCTCCTTTTTATCCTTGTGATAGCACTAAGGGGGAGCTCCCATTATCAAGCCCATCCTATAGATAAGGACATTGAGCCCCAGAGGGTTAAGAAACTTGCCCTAAGTTACAAAGGTAATGAAATGCCACACTGAGTGTCAAACTCAGTTGACTTCCCTCTGCTTTGGGGCTTCCACCACCACTACGGAATTCAGTTCAGTTACAGGGTCCTGCTAGCTGGTATAGATAATCCGCTCTGTGCTGGTTCCGGGCACTGCTCCCCGCTGGTTAGTCAGGAGCCCCTGTAACCCAGCCATGAGGCACATTTCCAAATCCACCGATGGCTGTACCCATTCCAACAGGGGCATTTATATTTTACACACAACTTAGTGAATTTTATTTGTTCAACCTAAAACAACCAATAGTGTCCAGCTTAACAGATCCTGATGTTGATAGGAGATATTAATAGGAAAATGCCTGGGGTACCTGGGTGGCTTGTGGTTGAGTGTCTGCCTTTGGCTCAGGTCATGATCCTGGGGTCCTGGGATCGAGTCCCATATTGGGCTTCCCACAGGGAGCCTGCTTCTCCCTCTGCCTATGTCTCTGCCTCTCTGTGTCTCTCATGAATAAATAAATAAAATCTTAGAAAAGAAAGAAAGAAAGAAAGAAGAAAGAAAAGAAAGAAAGAAAGAAAGAAAGAAAGAAAGAAAGAAAGAAAGAAAAGAGAGAAAGAAAGAAATCACAACTCTTATGGTCCCCAAGTTCCCTTGACTTGCATTTAAAATTAAGGTGTTCATTGGTGAGCCATAAGGGCTATTTATAGTCAGTTTTAACATTTCCCATAAATAGGTAATGAAACTCACTTGAAATGTTTCTAAAATTTCAATATTTAGGTGCACCTGGCTGGCTCAGTCGGTAGAGCATGTAACTCTTGATCTCAGGGCTGTGAGTTTGAGCCCGATGTTGGGTGTAGAGATTACTTTAAAAAAATTTTTTTTTATCTTTAAAGACATAAAAAATAAAATTTCAATATTTTTTATTATTATTTTATTTTTTAAATTTCAATATTTAAAGCAACTGTACTGCCACCCTCCACATTTCTTTATTATTATTATTATTATTATTATTACTATTAAAATAATCAGATGAAAGCCATGGACGTTTTCTCCAGAAACGTGGAAATTTATTCACATGCAAAAAAATCATACCTACACCTTTGAGGAATTCCCAGAGCCTTGGGGGGCAATCCACAGACTCCAGTGATAAGCTGTTTTTTTTGGATTTAAACAGAGAATCTTTTATGAAGCAAATATTCTTCCTCTGACATGCATTTTATAACTGCTGTGCTCTCTGCTCTCTGTCTCTCCCTTCCTACACACACACATATTATGATATATTGTCTCAAGAGTTTGCACCATTACCTTTTTTTTTTTTTTGAATCACAGAGCAGTTTTTCCTTTTTTACATTCTGCGTTTCAAAAAAAAAAAAAAATGTTACTATAACCAACCCTTCAATCTCACAAAACATAAAATTTTAGCAATGTCTTTTGGCCTGAACTGATGCTGCCGCTAATGTGAAGACCTTTAATTTTCAATCTGAACCTGCCTTTGAACTGGTTTGTAGATGTCCTGCAGTGCTCCTTCAGTATTGCTACAGTTCCAGAGTCTAAAAACCAGGTCCATTGGAGGGGGCAGTTGGGATAGGTTATACTTTTATTACAAAAGCTGTCCACCTGTTTTTCCAAGAGAAATACAAATGGTTAACAATATAGTCATTTCTTCTGGTTACTGTTTGCAGGGGACTTTGAATTTAAAAGTGCTTCATACACGCGTCACTTCCAACAAAATATCTAATCGGTAGGTCAAAATTTGACTTGAAAGCACAACTCTTATAATTCCTAAATTTACTGGAGTTGCATTTTATAATTAGCGTACTAATGGGTAAACCATAATATGGTATAATATGATACAACTTTAATATGCCATTGTTATAATCTTTACCCAAGGTCATTTAGAAAGTGATCGTGTACTTCCTACCCCATGAATATTATCACTAATCCTCATAACAATCCTGTAATCTATCAGAACACCAGTTTTACAGATAAGGAAACTGAAACCCAAGATCACAAAGCTGGAAAGTAACCCATTTGTTGGCTTAAAAGTCCACTCTTTTTCGGCTATTACATTGCCTCTTCGGCCTCAGTTTGGACTTGGACTGCTATTTATAAAGTATCCTCCTGCCCTTACAAGCAGAAATGTTGTGACTTTATCCTTAAACAGAGCTGCCGTTACTGAAACTCATGTTCCTAAAACTCGAAGCTGAGACAGAGAAAGCAGATTGATGCTCAAGCAGAACTAGCAGAGAATATTTTAGTTTGATGTCAGAGTAAGTAAGGAATTTGACAATTTAATTATAGACCTTTTTTTAAGCCTAAGCATACAGTTAGCATCAAATTCTATTTTTTTGGTGTGTCTCAGTAAATTTTTAAAATTCAAGTATAATTAACATAGTGTAATATTAGTTTCAGGTGCACAATAGAAGGATTCAACAATTCTATACATTTCTCAGTGCTCATCACTATAAGTGTACTCTTAATCCCTTTTATCTATTTCAGCCCACCCTCCCCTCTGGCAAACATCAGTTTGTTCTCTGTATTTGAGTCTGGTTTTTTGTTTGTCTCTTTTTTTTTTTCTTTGCTGTTCATTTGTTTTTTATTTACTCATGATAGAGAGAGACAGAGACACAGGCAGAGGAAGAAGCAGGCTCCATGCAGAGAGCCCGACATGGGACTTGATCCTCCGACCCCTGGATCACACCCTGGGCCAAAGGTAGGCGCTTAAACTGCTGAGCCACCCAGGCTGCCTCATTTGTTTTTTAAATTCCACATATGAGTGATATCATATGGTATTTGTTTTTCTCTGACTTCTTTCACTTAGCATTATACCCCTGTTGTTGCAAAGGGCAAGATTTCATTCTTTTTATGACTGCATAATATTCCATTGTACCATATCTTCTTTATCCACTTATCTATGGATGGACACTTGGTCCTATCTTGACTATCCTGGCTATTGTAAATAATGCTATAATAAATCTTGGAGAGCATATACCTTTCCAAATTACTGTTTTCATTTTCTTTGGGTAAATACCTGGTAGTGGAATTACTGGATCATATGATAATTTTATTTTTAATTTTTTGAGGGACGTCCACACTATTTTCCACAGTAGCTGCACCAATTTGCATTCTTAACAACAGTACACAAGAGTTCCTTTTTCTCCACTTTCTTGCCAACACTTGTTATTTATTGTGTTTTTTATTTTAGCCATTCTGATATCTCATTGTGATTTTATTATTTTATTTTTAAAGATTTCATTTATTTATTTATTTGAGAAAGAGCAAGCGAACAAGAGAACACAAGCAGAGGGAGCAATAGGCAGCGGAGAGGGAGAAGCAGGTTCCCTGCCGAGCAGAGAGCCCTGCTTGGAGCTTGATACTGGGACCCCAGGATCATGACCTGAGCCGAAGGCAGGTGCTTAGCCTCCTGAGCCACCCAGGCACCCCTCATCGTGTTTTTAATGTGCTTTTCCTTGACGATGAAATGTTGAACATTTTTTTCATGTGTCTGTTGGCCATCTATCTGCCTGTCTTTAGAAAAATGTCTATTCAGGTTCTCTAGCATGAAATTCTAAATTGAGTGTAATGCCTACATTTCGTATGCTTAAAAGATATTATGTTGGTTACAAAATGAGTCATTAGTTCAATCATTCCAAAATGGATAATTAAGTCCAAGATTTTCTGTTATTGGCCCACTTTTGTGCTGTTAGGTAACATGAACCTCTTCCAGAAAGTAAATACCATGGTACTAACCAGCAACCTGACCACACTGACGGACCAGCAGAGTAAGACCTGGCCTTTTGCATCAAGAGATAATTAAACAACTGGATGGTTTCAGTTTGTGTCAAGAGGCACCCTGTCCCTTTGATCTGTACTTCAGCGAAGGTGCATCAAGGATCTTAAGGGTCATGGGAGAGGAGGGGTAGGGCAAGAGAGAAATTTCAGTCCACCTTCAAATGTGAATTGTTTGCTTTTCCCCAGACATACTGTCTCACTTCCTCTCTCCTGAAAATCTACCCTCTGAATTCCTTAATGAACCTGCCCTGGGATGGTCAGTTGCTTCTCTCAAGACTTTAAGAAGCTCAAAATGAAGTCAGGGGTCTCTGAAACATCATAAAATCTGGGGGCTCTGAAGCAGGCTGTGAGTTTTTTGGAGGCTCTTCTGTTTTCTTTTCAGTGTGGTTCAATCTTTTGTTACCAGAATCTAAATGCAGTGTCTCTGTACTATTGAAAATAATCATCACCATGATACCAATGAAAAGGAATGGCATTTTGTTTAACCCTTCAATTATGGCCCACCCCTTTGTCCCTCACTCCATGAATATTACCACAAACTGAAGATCCTACAGCTAAGTACAGTGATGCAAAAGAGGGCTTTTTAAAAATTATTATTATTTATGATAGTCACAGAGAGAGAGAGAGAGAAAGAGAGAGAGGCAGAGACATAGGCAGAGGGAGAAGCAGGCTCCATGCACCGGAGAGAGAGAGAGAGAAGGGGGCAGAGACACAGGCAGAGGGAGAAGCAGGCTCTATGCACCGGGAGCCCGACGTGGGATTCGATCCCAGGTCTCCAGGATCGCGCCCTGGGCCAAAGGCAGGCGCTAAACTGCTGCGCCACCCAGGGATCCCAAAAGAGGGCTTTTTATCTGACTTGGGGGGCTGAGGGAAAGGCTCATGAAGATCACCAATGATTTTTCTAGTTCTAAAGTTTATCTCTTTTTTTTTTTTTTTGGTTTGTTTCCCTCTTATGACTTCATATCGTTCATTGGCAGTGCAGTAAAATGTGAAATTCTCTCTGTGCATTTTCATGCCATTCCCCAACCACAAGGCCCTGAGGCCCCATTAATTTCAAAGTGATTAACCAGAGTAGAGATAAACCACTGTGGAACCAGAGATGCTATTCCAGGAATCTTTTCCCCACCCTCCCTAATTTGGCTAAACCCAAAGTACTTTCGTCCTAATTTTATAAATCAGATATCCTGGAAATGAGCAGAGGTATCACTAGTATTATTCAGAAGCAGTAGCCTGTAGACAAAAACACTGGCTCTCCAGAACTCCAGGCTTCTGTTTCTTATTTTGCACAACCATGAAATAAAATATTTGCCATTGTGATTTGAAGGTGACACTGATTAGCTACTCATTGTAGATCTAGTTGAGTAAGACATGGAGATACTGCTCTTTGATTTGTAGATAAAGGGTTTTTTTGGGGAACCTGATAGGGTGATTGGTATATCCTCCTGCCTTGCCAACAGAGCAAGCCCTTTATTCAGAGATGAGGCATTTCTTGTTTTCAAGAGCAGAAACAATAGATTGGATACTGGCTTCAACCTTTTCTGGGCTGTGGGCTCACAGGCATTCCTGGACCTCTCTGGACTTCAGTTGTCATCATTAGATGTGAGGAGTGTTATTCATGTCCAGGGTACCTGTAGGGAGAGGTAAAGTTGATGACTTATTATGGGCTGTGTGTTGTCTCCACACTGTGCCCACTTCATGAGAAGTAGCAGGGTTCCTCTGAAGGCAGTTTGCTGCCCCCCTGGGACATCCTTCTGCCACTCACTTTATCCAGAAACTGAAGGAAGTTTACCTGAAGGGGCAATTCAGTCCTGTCCTTACAGCATGTAATCCTGTTATATCTTTGAACATTAACCACATAGTAGGTTGTTATTTATTTTTAACTGAAAAAAAAAATTCATTTTCTCTCCATGGTTTCCATTTATCTTCCAGATTTGGTCATTGTCCCTGTCATCACTCAAATCCTGTCAACTAGCAGCTTTGACTAATGAACATATTTTTGTTTTTCACATCTAGCCACCTGGAGAATTCAGTAATTTTTAACTTACCTCATGCCTACTACCATGCAGACCACAGAAGAGGGGCTCAATGTTGGCAAAGGAAATAACGGCCCAAATTCATTTTTGTCTTAAGGTTTCTGGATATCAAAGTGTTTCTACTGACCTATCCAGAAGTTGGGTGACATCAGGCTAAGCGTGTCTCTCTCATTTAAAAAGTAAAAAGTGGGGGATCCCTGGGTGGCGCAGCGGTTTGGCACCTGCCTTTGGCCCAGGGCGTGATCCTGGAGACCCAGGATCGAATCCCACGTCGGGCTCCCAGTGCATGGAGCCTGCTTCTCCCTCTGCCTATGTCTCTGCCTCTCTCTCTCTCTCTCTGTGTGACTATCATAAAAAAAAAAAAAAAAAAAAGTGAAAAGTGGGCAGCCTGGGTGGCTCAGTGATTTAGCGCTGCCCTCAGCCCAGGGCCTGATCCTGGAGACCTGGGATGGAATCCCGCATCCGGCTCCCTGCATGGAGTCTGCTTCTCCCTCTGCCTGTGTCTCTGCACACCCCCTCTCTCTGTGTCTCTCATTAATAAATAAATAAAATCTCTAAAGTATGAAAAATCTAGTTTCTGTATGTATAAGCCTTTAGATGTCTGTATCTAACAGCTCTTATTCAAGTGAAATTCACATAATATAGAATTAATCATTTTACACTATAAAGTTCAGTAGCATTTACTGTGTTCACAATGTTGTATAGTGATCATCTTTCTCAAGTTCCAAAATAGGGACGCCTGGGTGGCTCAGCCATTTAATGCCTGCCTTCGGCTCAGGGCATGATCCTGGAGTCCGGAGATCCAGTTCCGCATCGGGCTCCCTGCATGGAGCCTGCTTCTCCCTCTGCCTGTGTCTCTGCCTCTCTCCCTCTGTGTCTCTCATGAATAAATAAATAAAACTTTAAAAATAAAAAGTAAAAAGTAATTGTCAGGAATTCTAGGTGCTCCCCTGACACTTTTGACAGAAATTTATTTATTTATTTATTTATTTATTTATTTATTTATTTATTTTTATTTTTAAAGATTTTTTACTTATTTATTCATTATTCATAGAGACAGAGAGAGAGAGAGGCAGAGACACAGCGGCAGAGGGAGAAGCAGGCTCCATGCAGAGAGCCCTACGCGGGACTCGATCGAGGGCCTCCAGGATCACGCCCTGGGCTGCAGGCGGCGCTAAACCGCTGCGCCACCGGGGCTGGCCCACAGAAATTTATTATTTAAAAAAGATATCAAAACTGTGTATAAAAAAAGTCTGAAAGGAAATCAGCAAAATGTTAATAACTGATGTATTAGGTTGGCAGAAATATATATTATTTCTTTTCTTTCAATGTTTGAATATTTCCTAAGTGTTCTATACTCTACTTGTGTTAATTTATAAATACTTCATTTTATAAACTTTACTTTGAAAGAAACAATTCAGGAGCACCTGGCTGGCTTAGTCAGTAAAGCATGCAACTCTTGATCTCGGGGTTATAAGTTCAAGCCCCACATTGGGCGTGGAGTATACTTAAACTAATATCAACAACAACAATAATAATAAAAGAAACAATTCACTGATCATCTGAGCCAATATTTAAAATATGCAAGCGGGGCACCTGAGTGGCTCAGTGGTTGAGCATCTGCTGTTAGCTCAGGTCGTGATCCCTAGGTCCTGGGATGGAGTCCCACATCAGGCTCCCCCACAGGGAGTCTGCTTCTCCTTCTGCCTGTGTCTCTGCCTCTCTCTGTGTGTCTCTCATGAGTAAATAAAATCTTAAAAAAAAAAAAAACATGCAAGCAATATTTAAAACATACATCCAGGGGCACCTGAGTGACTCAGTGGTAAAACATTTGCCTTTGGCTCAGGGCGTGATCCTATGATCCTGGGATCAAGTCCCACATCAGGCTCCCTGCAGGGAACCTCTTCTCCCTCTGCCTATGTCTCTGCCTCTCTCTCTGTCTCTCATGAATAAATAAATCTTTTAAATCTTAAAAAAAAAAACAACCATCCATTCTGTCTAGTATTCTCTTCCATAGTCTTATTTTATACTTTCATGAGAAGTATCCCAATATTAGGTATAGATTCAAACAACCACCAGGAGAAGTCCTTTGCTATTGACCATTGAGCGGCTATATTATTGGTGAGACATAGGAGTCACGTGAGGATGAAAAAGGACTGAGGTATAGTTTTAGATGGCAGCTGAGGTGATGCCACTAGGGAGGTAGAGATCTTACGGCTGCAGTTTGGAAACTTGGATATCCCCATTTCTCTTCCTGCCTAGCTTTGAAACCGCCTAGATCATATTCATTAGCACATGAACACGTGCTGAAAGCAATACTTTGAAAAGATCTCTGCACTGGGGTCAGGGGCATAGACTACTAAGCCATCACAGGCTGCAAAACCATGGCCAGGAAAAGAACAAAGTTGAGAGAGGGAAGGGAAGCATTGCCAATTTGACCACTGCCTAATCCACCTGCCATTTTGCCTGTCTCCTTTTCCATCATGGCAAGTTGTCAAGGTGTTTGTGGATAAACAGAGCCCCTTCTCGTGGTGATCTATCTTCTTACACTGCTCAGTCTGTGCACAGATCACTGCCCATCATTGGTGAGACGGCCTAGAAACTTCAACAAGCATTAAATCAACAACACAAATCAAATGCAGATTTAATTGCCATACACTGCAAGATATCACATCTGTGTCTCTGTATCGTTCCCCTTAGGCCCCAGATGAGCTGATGAGGTTCCAATGTCAACCTGCAAGATTCTGGCTTTTTACGACTTTCAAACTTCTGACATCTAAGGTCCTTCTTGGTCTGGTCCCAACCCAATCTCCCATCTTTGCAACCTCAACTGCACTTCCAGCCATCCCCACAAAAAAACCCATCAGAAATGCTCATTCTTCCTTTTGAGACTACCCAGTTCCTATGTCACTTTCCCCAGAAGCCTCCTCTGGGTTGCCTCAGATTTTCACTGCGTGGTCTGCTTATGCGCCTGACTTCTGTTCCAATTTGGCTGAGGCTACATCAGAGACTTCCTGGTATGGGAGAGGTTAAATGATGTTTTGCTGCTAGAATTTTAAATAAAAGTGTACTGAATTTATTTACATTCATGTTTACTAGCACAGGAAAAAAAAATTCTTTTAATCTTTAGTGCTCTGCATTTAGTGGTACTTTCTCCTCATACCTGCTGCTTCTTCTCAGCACCTGTTCTGGCAGGTGGGACTTCCCATCCATCCCAGCATCCAGGGAACCAATACTTTTTTCCTCCAATTTATGGGGCCAGGTTGTAATTTCTTCTCCTCATTTGATATCTGGCTTCCAAAGCTGATTTGTTCTAATGTTATGGGTCCAGCAGACCAAGGGGCTGAAAATCAATTTACCAAATGACCAACTTGCATAAACAACTCTAGCTTTATAGTAAATCTGAGAAGCAGAACCGTAGAAAGGAACTTATTTGGGCTGGCCCTGAAGAATGGGCAAGATTCAGCTGGGCCATGATAGGGGGTAGTTGGGAAGAAACACTCCAGAGGGAAAAAATCAGCATGAGCAAAAAAATCTCTAACACCACCACCAACCACAACAACAATAACAAGAAAAGGTTTCAAAATAGATGACTGGCAAATGCAAGATACTTTCCTATTATATACGTATGCTGTTATTGTTGCAATTAAATAAATCATTAAAACCTTTTGTCCTCATTAAATTCAGATTTCATTTGAGTAGTTTTCTTCTTCTCTTTCATTTCTTGGTAACAAAGATTCTGCTAAAGGATGGAGACCTAGCCCTGAAGAATAAATTTGCTTCCCCAGAGAGCTCAATTTATGTCAATGGAAATTGGCTTGAATTAAAAGGAAATTGGCTCATGTTGTCCCACAGCTGAGAATGGAAAGGCAAACCTCAGTATAATTATTCACTACTTTTGATAACCTCAAAAAAGAAAAGAAAAACAGATGATGGTATTTCTAGTGAACCTGGCTGCTTTCCTAGTGTTCCTCCAACTGTGATTTGAGAACTTCCTGCCATGGTGTTACCACAGTGATGGCAGAGAGAGGCGCAGTTTGTGTCATGAAGCACAGGCTCCAGGACCAGACTGAGACTTAAATCAGACTCTTTGGGAGAGGGGCCCATAAACCTAAATATTAAAACATGGTGGGTTTTGTACTGATTTAAGTTTAAGAACAAATGCAAGTAGATAAATACATCAAGAATGAAATGTGACTCTTGAAAAGATTTTATTTTTTTTTATAGCACTTAAGGCCAGACCTTTTGATCTTGATCTTGATATTCTTTTGATATTGGTATTCCTTCTTTCAGGCAAAAGAGCTACTTTAAATATCTGACATGAAAATACAGGAAAACTGTCCAAACATCACAATGAAAAGTCAGAGACTATCAGATTGAATAAAAAGCAACTAGATGTTGCTTAAAAGAAACATGCTTTAAATATAAATATACAATAAATTAAATTATGGAAAAATATATACCATGCTAACACTAAAAAGAAAATGGGGGCAGCCCGGGTGGCTCTGCAGTTTAGTGCCGCCTTTGGCCCAGTGATCCTGGAGACCCGGGATTGAGTCCCACGTGGGGCTCCCTGCATGGAGCCTGCTTTTCCCTCTGCCTGTGTCTCTGCCTCTCTCTCTCTCTGTCTCTCAGGAATAAATAAATAAAATCTTTAAAAAGAAAAGGAAAATGGGGAGTGCCTAGGTGGCTCAGTCGGTTAAGTGTCCAACTCTTGGTTTGGGCTCAGGTCATGATCTCAGAGTTCGTGATACTGAGCCCCACGTTGGGTTCCACACTCAGTGCGGAGTCTGCTTAAGATTCTCTGTCTTTGGGCAGCCCGGGTGGCTCAGCAGTTTAGCACCGCCTTCAGCCCAGGACATGATCCTGGAGACCTGGGATTGAGTCCCATGTTGGGCTCCCTGCATGGAGCCTGCTTCTCCCTCTGCCTCTGTCTCTGCCCCTCTCTCTCATGAATAAATAAAATCTTAAAAAAAAAAAAAAAAAAAGATTCTCTGCCTTTTTCTCTGCCCCTCCCCCTGCTCTCTCTTTCTTTTCTCTTTCTCTCTAAAATAAATCAAATGTTTAAAAAAAGAAAAAGAAAAGGTTGGTATGGTTATATTAACATCAGACAATGAAGATTTCAGATTCCAAAGAAAAGAAAGTCATGTTATAATGATGATATGATCAACTCATCAAGAAGATGGGACAATCCTAAAGATTTAACATCTCATATCAGAGCTTCAGCAACATAGAAACAAAACTGATAGAACTACAAGGAGAAATAGATGAACTGCAGTTAAAGTTGGAGATTTCAATATGCCTCTATCCATATTTGACAGAATAAGTAGACTGAAAATCAGTAAGAAGACTTGGTCAACTTGACTGAATTGACATTTTAGAACACTCCAACCAACAATGGCAAAATATACATTCTTTTCAAATTCACATGGAACATTTACCATGGTGGACTATGTTCTGGGCCATAAGCAAGTCTCAACAAATTTAAAAGGAATAAAATCAAGCAAAACATGTACTCTGGCCACAATGGAATTAAAATAGAAATCAAATGTGTCTGGTAAATCTCCAAATATTTGAAAACTAAATAACATAGTTTTAAATAACTCAAGAAGAAATAAAAAGGGATATTTAAAAAGATATTAAGCTAAATGGAAAAATAACATCAAAATTTGTGTGATGCAGATAAAGCTTAGAGAGAAATTTATAACATTAAATACTTATATTACAAATGAAGAAAAATCTCCTCGAATGCCTGGGTGGCTCAGTTGGTTGGGCGTCTGCTTGGTCCTGGGGTGGAACCCTGCATTGAGCTCTCTTGCTTAGCCGGCAGTTTGCTTCTCCCTCTCCCTCTGCCCCTTACCTCAATTGTGCTATCTCTTTCTCTCCTCTCAAATAAGTAAAATCTTTTTTAAAAATTAAAAAAAAAAGAAAGAAATGAAGAAAGGTCTTAAGAAAGGGTTGCCAGACTTAGCAAATAAAAATACAGGATAAAGATGAGACTTTCAGGAATCACTTCTATAGTTTGTTATTAAAAATACAGAACACTCAGCTGAATCTGAATTTTAGATAAACAATGAAATTTTATTTAGTGTAGACAATGCCCCATGAAATGTTTGAGATATGCTTATACTAAAAGACTATCTGAAATTAAAATTTAACCAAGTATCATATATTCCATCAAGCAACCTACCTGAATCAACAATCTTGGCTTCTACCTTAAGAAACTAGAAGATAGTGGGGTGCTGAGTAGCTCGGTCAGTTAAACATCTGCCTTTGGCTCAGGTCCTAATCTCAGGGTCCTGGGACTGAGCCCTAAGTCGGGCTCCCTGCTCAGTGTGGAGTCTGCTTCTCTCTCTCTCTCCCTCTGTGTGCTCTCTCTCTCTCTCTCTCAAATAAATAAATAAAATCTTAAAAAAAAAAAAAACCTAGAATATGGTGAAAAACAAGAATCAGTAAGGGTTAGTAAGGGTTTTAAACAGAGTAGATGGAAAAGAGAGGACTAAATGAACATCAGGTGTAAGAAACAGAAGAGAGGTACAGACTCGAGAGAATCCAGGTGCTACCACGTGTGGCTCTTAGTTTCACTTTATCAACACTGCAAGGGGTGGGGGCAGAAGTCTAGTTAGCAGGAACGGTGGAGGGGGCCTCAAGACCCACCTGGGGAGAGAAACCTGGTGAGGGGCTCACGGTGTACTGAGTGGAACACATCACCACTGTATTGGGTTGCAATGGAAAGAACACGGAACCAGTCATGAGCTCTGTGACCGACGATGGCACATGAGCCCCAGATGTCATATCTGTCATGAGGGTTTGGAACGCTAGATCTCAAGTCTCTTCTTCCTCTCACGACCTTAAAATGAGTCCTGCTGGAGTCCGTGCTTACAAAATCTTTCCAGCTAATGAAGCACTTTTAGCACCGGCCTCATTCACCCCTTGAGGCTGTGACCAGTGTAGTTATTTCCCTTTTATACATGAGGAAACCGCCCTCAGGAGCTCAACGGTCTTGCTTAAAGCCCCATCAGGTCCAGTACCCTTTTGGCCACCCCGCAGCAAGGGGCAGAGCTGCCGTGATCTGCTGGGGAGAAGGCTTCGGACCGAGGGCAGGCAGAACAGCTGTCTCCTGGAGTGAGCGGCAGCCAGGGGCGTGCTCCGGGTGTGTAAACAGCTCTTCATCTGCATCTCAGCTATGCTTCTGGAAGTCTGCCTTCCAGCTCCCTGGTTTGGAAATACTTGTGAAAGTGGATGTGGTAGGCTGGATAACGTCCCTTCAAAGACGTCTGGTGTTCTAATCCTTGGGATTTGGGAATATGCTACTTTACATGGTAAAGGGGGCTTTGCAGGTGTGATTAAGTTAAGGATCTTGAGATGGGAGATTATCCTGGATTATTTGGGTGGGCCCAAAGGAATCACAAGGGTGCTTGTAAGAGGGAGGCTGAAAGATCAGAGTCAGAAATAGCAGCAAGGACAGAAGCAGAGGTTGGAATGGTGTGCTTTAGACACAGGGAAGGGACCACAAGCCTAGGAAAGCAGGGGACCACTAGGAGATGGGGAAGGCAAGAAAACGGATTCTTCCCTGCAAACTCTGGAAGAAACATAGCCCTCGGAACGCCTTGATTTCAGATTTCTGACTCCCGACACTATAAGAGAATTCGTTTGTATTCCTTTAAACACTAAGTGTGTAGTAACTTACTATAGCAGCAATAGGAAAACAATACAGTAGGGAAGGAGAACATTGATATTTTGGAGTTAGATGTATTCATAACATTTAAAGCCAAAGACTCTTTAGGTTAATCATTTTCATACATTTAAAAGAAAGCACAATGTGAACACATCATCACGAACACAGATCTCTGTCCACCACTTAATCAATATAGTCCATTTGTCCTATAACAAAATGGTTAGTAGATACCATTTAGCACAAAGAAACTACTACCCTGTTCACTCTAGGACCCCAAATAAATTGGGAACAAAGAAATTTAAAACCCGTTTGTCCCAGGAACTGTGGTCAAACAAACAAATGCTGGGGCTTTTATTAATGCAAACTCACTTCGGAGTTCAAATGGAGAAAAATATGTGGTTTCAAATTCACCTGGAGGTTTTAGTCATTATGTCTGTGATTCTCTGACTCGGTTTCAAATCTGCCACCTTTACCTCCATAAATACACGTCAACTTCTCAGGTGCAGAATTTGATTCAGAAGAACTACTCTCGGCTCTCTGAAAAGAAGTATTGCAATACCACAGGAGTTTATCAAAAAAGGCATATGGGAACAGAGCTTCTTTTTTATTTTGAAAATTTGTCAAATATTTGTTTTAACTCAGCTCTGGCTTCGAGAGTGATCTGTTCCGTTGCCCTAAGCATGAGTTTGGTGATCATTCCAGTATGTGTTAACAGACAGTGACATCATTTGGAAGCAAGAAATGGCTCTCAGGTTACCATATAAATTGACTTAAGCTTTGGAAAGGATTACAGGGCAGACCTTGGCTAAGTGTGGAGATGCCATTACAGCTAAATCAAAGGTAACTGTGAGGTCTGGCAGGCACCTGTCAACAGGTAAGGGAAGGAGCAGCCCATGAAGGAGACTTGAGTCAGGATTACATTCTCCAAGCTTTATTTTTATTTCAGGTTAAAGGGTCAGACAGAAAAGCCATTCGTAGTGATCTTTATTTATGGTTCTCAGAGGCCAGGTTGGTGAAGTGTCCTGAAGAAGAAGGATGGCTCAGGTGGGATCCCAGTTTCCCAGCCTGGTTGATGACAGACTGAGGGCCTCATGCTTTGTGAAAGCCCAGCTTTTTATGAATGTGCGTTAATGTTTGCAGGCACAACATGGGAGCCCATCCTATCTGTTACCTCCTGTGCGGAGAGAGGTGTGTGTTTCCCCCTCCTGCCTCCCCGGCCACCTGAAAAGACTAGTTTCCACCACCTGCCATTGGCCTCTGAAGGATAGGTAAGGAGATACGAGCATTCTTGGCTGGTGAGCTTGGGTGGGGGAGATTCCCACACACTTCTCAAATGCTCAGAAATCAGTAAAATGTTTTATGCAAGCCTTCTCTTGGGACAAGAATAAGTCTCCATTCTTTGGAGAGGTGTAGCGCTTCAGGCAAATGACCAGAGAACAGCAGAGAAGCAAAGAGACCCCTGCTTCCAGACCTATCCTTTTCCTCTCTTCCACCTCTACTTCCTCCTTGTCCTTTAACACTCACCTTGGATCTCATTCCCTCTCCAATCTGACTTCATGGTCCTCTGCTGTTTCACATCTGAGGGACATGGGAGTGGGAGACAGAAAATGACTGGGGTGGAGCAGGAGAAAGTGGGGGTGAAAGTCTATTTCCTCCTCCTCCGTGGAGCAAGACTGATCATGAGTGCCCCCAGTGCAGTGTGGTGGAAAATACTTGTTCATAGCCTGGGTGTCTCATTCTCATCCTTGAGAGACACCTGTCCTTGCTCTTTCTGTCCAAAGTAGTCCCTACTTCACTTCCTTCCTCCTCCAGCCAAAGTGAAGGGACCTCGTCTGTCTTGTTCCAAGAACGTGGCCCATAGAAACAACTTGATAAATATTTGTTGACTGATGCAGACTTAGCCAGGATGTGTCATCCCAGACAGAGGGCCACAGCGTCACACCATCTAATCCTTCCGTGCCATGTATTTTTACTATGAAACAAGAAGTTGCCTTAATTTTCAATTAATGACACCAAGTGGGTAAGAGTTGAGGAAGGGTGATAAGATCTTACTGGAATAGACCAAATTTGGCAAAAATATGAGGACCAAAATACAAGGTCCTGCTTGTGTTTCAAGCATCCTGCTACTTTTCTCAAGATATGGAGAACTCCTCAGGAGCAGTTGATAGCTTATCCATCTCTATATTCCTGCCTCTGGCACGGTACCTGCATCCAGGTGGTAGTAAGCAAAACAACAGGTAGATAAATGAATCAAAGGTCTTTGCAAGTGTAGATAAAAGAAATATTGTCCTCTTTGTTGCCTCCCCTGCAAGGAGAGCTGAGTGTTTTCCCTACCGCCTCATTTCTCAGCCACTTGAAAAGACTCTTTCCCACCACTCATCATTGGGCTTTGCAGGACAGGTAAGTAGGTACAAGCATCCCTGACTGGTAAGTTTGGGCATGGGAGGTTCTCACATGCTACCAGGCAGCTAAACTCTAACAAGGGAATAACCGATAACTGATGTTTTAACACTTTAACAATAAAGTGTGGCCATTCCAAAAGACACTTGCATTTAGTCTGATGATTCTTCAAGAGATCTTAGCATGCAAAACAACAAAGTTATAATGGTCAAATGAGTATAATAATCAAATGATCAAACTGGAACAGTGAATAGCCCTGAGAATTGAGAGCAAAGCATTTTTATTTCCCCCAAAGAAACTGCATATCCATTAGCAGTCACTTCCCATTCCCTCCCTATAAATGGAATCCTATAATATGTGGTCTATTATAACTGGCTCCTGAGCATCATGCTTGCAAGGCTCATCCATGTTGTAGCACCTCACTGTTTCATCCCTTTTTACTGCCAAGCAAGGTTCCCTTGTATCGCTATGCCACTTATATTTATCTGTTCATCAGTTAATGGGTCCTGGGCTTGTTTCTCCTTTTTTGGTTATCCCTCTGAATTTTGAAGACACTTCTATGGATCTCCCCCCGCCCCCATTGACCAGTTATTACTACTGCAATCTGATGCAATCCTGTGTGACTTCTAACTTTTACTCTAACATCTTTCAGAATATTCTTTCTATTCCTGATGCTAAATTTCTGTGATGGTATGCCCTGCTGGGTCATTTATTATCATCCAATGTCCTGGCCACTCAATGGATCCTGAGGCTTTAAAACTGGGATGGTTTCTTGTATTATTTCTTTATACTTTCCTTCCATTTTCTTGAAAATTTTTGGAATTCATATTGTTGGACGTTAGACTTTCTTTCTTACTACACTAATTTCCTTATCCTCTCCTATTTTTCATTTTGTATTTTTGTTCTGGTTTCTGGAAAATTCTTTCCACTTCATTTTCTAACCTTTCTGTTAAACTGGTATGTGTGTGTGTTTTCATATTAAAATGGTTATCAGGGGCAGTCCGGGTGGCTCAGTGGTTTAGCGCCGCCTTTAGCCCAGGGCGTGATCCTGGAGACCTGGGATTGAGTCCCACGTCAGGCTCCCTGCATGGACCCTGCTTCTCCCTTTGCCTGTGTCTCAGCCTCACTCTCTCTCTGTGTCTTTCATGAATAATTAAAATCTTAAAAAAAAAATGGTTATCAGTTGGGGCGCCTGGGTAGCTCAGTCAATTAAGCATTTGCCTTCAGCTCAGGTCATGATCTCAGGGTCCTGGGATAGAACCCTGCATTGGGCTCCCTGCTCAGCAGAGTCTGCTTCTCCCTCTGCTCCTCCCACTACTTGTGAGTGCCCTCTTTCTCTGAAATAAAATCTTTTAAAAAATTAAAATAAAATAAAATGGTCGTCAATCATCAATGGTTGTTTGGAAGTCTGAATGGGATAGTAAAATTTTCCTCTTCTGTAAAAACCCATGTACATGCTTGCAGCAGCAACAGGGACGGCAGTGGATACTGTTGATATTATGATTATGCTAACCAGTGGACTCAAGCTTTCCCAAACAGAGCTTTATGATAACAGAGGAGGGCATTCATCCCCAGAGTCCCTGTAACCATCTGTACAGAGATTCTGCATCTTCACTTTTTGGAAATTAATGAAACTGCTCCCACTTCATCCAGCTAGAGCCCCCTGCTATAGAGTCAGGCCACGTTTTAGCTTGTACTGCGTGGAGGTGGGTTTGACCACTGATATGCAGATACTATTGTCATTTCAAGGGAATCCACGACACCATTTGACACAAACTCCCACAAGGAAGAAAAAAGCAGCAAATAAACTGTGTTTTAGTATTCTCCATTGCTTGCTCTTGAGATGTGATTAGTCCAGAATTGCCGATTACATTTCTCCATGTTTCAGATTTGTTTGTAGGACTGTAAGTTTTATTTACTTTTTCATTATTGTCTTTATTAACACAAGGTATATTATATTAGTGCATTTTCCCTATAAAAGACATCCTACATCAAGCCCAAGTCTGCTCCCAGTCCACTAACACAGCCCATAAAAATATTAAATTCAAATATTGGCCACACATCCTGTTCAGAGAGAAAGTGCTCCTGTGTCCCCTATAAGAGATTTCTCAGCTGCATTTTTTTTCTCATTGGCATTTTTTTTAAAGTAGGTTCCACACCCAACATGGCTCAAACTCACAACTCTGAGATCAAGACTGGAGATGAAATCAAGAGTCAGACACTTAACTAACTGAGCCAACTAGGCGCCCCATCCTATCATAATTTTTAAGAGATGAACATTTCTATTGGAGGATGACTGATTTCACAACTGTTTCTGCATTACTTTTTGAGTTTTCTTTTGCATTTTTCTGCAGAGGTGGACTCTTGGAGAACATCATACCTTAGCTAGTCTAACACTGTTCATTTACTCAGTTTGCTTTTTTTTTTTTTTCCACTTACGATTTAGAGATGGTGCTTCACTAAGTTGGTTGTTTCTTCAGACATCTCTAAAGAAGGGCTGCTGCCCAAATAGAGCAAGTTGGCTTGCTTCCCTCTCTCCACCTCCTCCTCTGTGCAGTTAGAGCTGCCCAGGCAGAGGCAGCAGGACCATGTTAGAGCAGGACCATTGCTTAGGCTTTGCCTTAATAATGAATTGGTGATTACCTATAACTCCTCCCTGAATTTCTCTGTAATCTGGAGATACTGGGTCAGTTGAGATATACAGATGACCCTTGAATAATGTGGGGTGCTGACTGCTCTGCACAGTTAAAATCCATAAATAATTTCTGACTCCCCCAAAATTTAACTATTAATAGCCTATTGTTAAATGCTAACAGTCTACTATTAACCTTACCAATAACATAAAGTGTCAATTAACACATATTTTGTAGGTTATATGTATCATATACCATATTCTTACAATAAAGTAAGCTACAGAGAAGAAAATGTTCTTTTTTTTTTTAAGGCTTAAAACATATTTTAATAAGTTGATGCTGCATTACTGCTCCATTTCTCAGAAAAACTCCAAAGGTATCAGGGACAAATCAAACATGGTACACCAATTTAAAAAAATGCACAGCATAACTACCTAAGATAGGCAAGGCTAAGAGCTACTGTCTGACCTTCAGCATACAGCAACCCTGTTCCCAAGATTGTACTAGGCCTATCAAAAGCTGTGAACAGCATCATAGACATAAAAGGGCCATTCCTGGGTTGTCCTTACCCAGAAAAAGAGAAAAAGATAGAGGCAACTTAACACAAGATTTTTTTATGGTTTTTTTTTTCTTTTTAAAAATATTTTACTTAGGGGATCCCTGGGTGGCACAGCGGTTTAGCGCCTGCCTTTGGCCCAGGGCACGATCCTGGAGACCCGGGATCGAATCCCATGTCGGGCTCCCGGTGCATGGACCCTGCTTCTCCCTCTGCCTATGTCTCTGCCTCTCTCTCTCTCTCACTGTGTGCCTATCATAAATAAATAAAATAAAATAAAAAATTAAAAAAATATATTTTACTTATTTATTCATGAGAGAGAGAGAGAGACAGGCAGAGGGAGAAGCAGGCTCCATGCAGGGAGCCCAACGTGAGACTCGATCCTGGGTCTCCAGGATCAGGCCCTGGGGTGAAGGCGGCACCAAACCATTGAGCCACTAGGGCTACCCAACACAAGATTTTTAAAAGATACACTAAAATGAAAATCTCTAAGAGAAAGGTCTTCCTTAGGACACAAAGGGGTAATATATGGGATACAACAGAATCATATGTATGTTGTCTGCGACCTCTGTGGACATTTGCCTGAATTCCTACCTGTGAGTGAATGGAATGGGGCTAAGGTCATTGAGGGATGTTTGTTTTTGTGGTGTATGTGGCAGTGTCTATGGGGTTGGAGGATATAAGAATGAGAAAGCAAAAAGAACAGGATGGACAAGAATGGAATGATCAAAATTAATGGGGGCTCTAACTGGATCCATTTTGTCATGGTTCCACACCCCCCCCCAAGACCCTCAACAATCACATGAGACTTCAGGAATGCACCACACAGAATCAATTAGTTAAACGATATACCACACAGAACTGATTTGTTAAATATCACCCCTCCCTTGCCTTCAGCCTCTAGTAAACTCCCTCAGAGTAGTACAGGCAAGGAAGACCTAAATATTGGGAGGAATCCCAACACTTTTCCAGGGAAGAATTCTGACTAGTCCAAAAAGGGTCCTGCTTTTAAGGGTTTTTGAGAAACTAGACATTGAAATTTTTATTAGTATTGGCAACGTTTGTTTGGAGTAAATTCAGCTCCAGGAGCTGAACGGTTGAATGCAGGATGGGTTCCACCAATTGCCCCAATTCCTTCCATTGTAGCAGCCTGGCCAAAGCATTCAGTTGTTGGTGGGGTCAATCCCAAGGTTCCATCTGGCATCATAGTGGCAGGTCCTGGAGGAGCTGGGGTACCAGCTGGCACTGGAGTAGGGGGCATGGCACCTCTATTGTTTATGCCCACAGCACCTCCCATAGCCATCTGGCCCATTTGTATCTCCTGTTCTCTCACATCAGGGAATGTTCCCTTGAATCCTTCCTGCTGTCGCGCATCATTTCTTCTTGTTGCCGCCGCATCTCTTCCTCTCGACACCTGCGCTCCTCCTCTTGCCTGAGTTCCAGTTGCTTTCATTTTTGCACTTCTTGGTTGTGCAGCTCTTCCATCCTCCTAAGTTCTTCTTGACACCTCATCAAATCCTGTCTCATTAGCATGACCTGGTGCTCGTGGCGAGCAGCCTCCATCTCCATCTCCAGCTTCTCACAAGCTTCCTTGATGTTGCCGTTCACTTGGTCCTGCTGCCGCTTGTCCATCTCAATCAGTGCCTTCCAGTGCATGGCATCCTCATACTCCTCATACTCCAAGGAGCCAGGCTGTGCAAATCTGGGTGGCTGCTCTCGCTCCTTGTGAAATTGCTGATTCTTTATAACCAGTTTCTCTGGAAGTCCCTCTTCATCATCCAACTGGTCCATGGGCTCCACAGTCACAGGCCGAGGAAATGTGGTTAGCAGGAAGGAGCCTTCACTGCACCTGTCCAGAGCTTTCCGAGCAGCTGGCTTCCCTGAGAATTCAACAATGCCTTTTCCTGAGGGCCTTCCTCGATCATCCACGATGTCTACAGCCCTCTCCACCTGGCCAAACGCAGAAAAGGCTTCCTCCAGCAGTTCATTGGAAACATACTGAGGAAGGTTTCGGACTGTAAGGGATGCACTATGGCAGGCAAAGTGCACATGCAGCTGCTTTCCACGAAGTGGCATGTTGTCCAATTCTACTTTGGCAATCTCTGCTAAGGTTCGTGTTTCCAAGCAGATAAAGCCAAAGCCCTTATCCTTATGAATGAAGACTTCACCTGCTTTCTCATATTTCTCAAATAGTTTCCTCATCTCTTCAGTGATAACAGGAGGAAAATTGCCCACAAAGAGCCACCTATGTTGGGTGAAGGTCTTCTCTCCTGGTTTCCTAAAATTCTTCAGGTCAATAGTCAAACCTTCATTTTGGCTGCTGGCTTGTTGCCCATTTGCAGGTATTGGTGGTGGTGGTGGCTGCTGCTGGTGCTGCTGGTGGTGCTGCTGGTGGTGATGCTGATGATGCTTCCTTGGAGTATGGTTTTGCTTCTCCAAGTTAAAGGTTTTATTGCTCTGCATTTTTGCACTCCGCTACCGACTGTTCTCTCCTCAGAGTAATGGTGACGCTACACGGCCTCTACCGTCCCGAGAAAAAGAGAGAAGAAAATGTTCTTACAGAAATCATAAGATAGAGTAAATGTATTTCCTGGGGAAAATCCTCATGCATGGTGGGCCTGCACAGTCAAACCCATGTTATTCAAGGGTCAGCCACACTCTCAATATATCTGCTTGGTAAGAGAGAAACACTGGATTGGATGTTATTTTTTTTTTTTTTAGCAATGACATTTTCTCTAAGTAGTCATTTTTCCAATTCAATTAATAATTATATTTGAATTCTGTAACACTATTGCATCTAGTTCCTAGGATCTCAGGGCTTCAAACATAAACCATGGCAAAGCCCTGAATTATTTAGACTTCAATTGTTTCTTCCTAGGCATTTTTTAAATTAAAGATTGATTTTATTTATTTATTTATTTATTTATTTATTTATTTATTTATTTGAGAGAGAGAGAGTGTACATGTATGAGGGGGGCGGGGGAAGGTTGGGCGGGAGCAAGAACAGAGGGAAAGGGAGAGAGAATCTCAAGCAGATTCTGTGCTGAGCCCTGAGCACTGAGCCAGATACATGGCTCCATCTCACCACCCTGAGATCATGACCTGAGCTGAAATCAAGAGTCAGGTGCTTAACAAACTGAGCCTGAGCCACCCAAGTGCCCCTCTCTCATGCATTTTAAAATGTATTATCAGGATCCCTGGGTGGCACAGCGGTTTAGCGCCTGCCTTTGGCCCAGGGCGTGATCCTGGAGACCCGGGATCGAATCCCACGTCGGGCTCCCAGTCCATGGAGCCTGCTTCTCCCTCTGCCTATGTCTCTGCCTCTCTCTCTCTCTCTGTGACTATCATAAATAAATAAAAATTTTAAAAAAATAAAATGTATTATCTAGGATTAATCTTATTTATGCAGTGGAATATATTACAAAGTAGTGAGTTAACTGAGCACAGCCGATTTATTTTATTGAATTTAGAAATCTGTTTTAAATGCAAACCTGGAATGATCTGAGCAGAAAATGGTTTCAATTTTCCCCATTTATATAAAATCTTTATAGTACAAAGACACAGGATTTCTAGGGGAGGATCAAGAGTGTGGAGATGGTTGAGACTATGCCAATACTCCACACACCTGAACATGCCTATTTCTTACAGAGAGCCTGTGATCTGCCACAGGAGAGGCCATCATCCAATAAGCCATGATGCATATTTTGTGGGTAAAAATGGCTGAATAAAAAAGCAAACTGCAACCTTCAGTGCCATCATCAATTATAGACTCCTTCAAGGATAAGCTTGAGATTAGGAATAAATACACCTTACCTTTCACAGAAGTAGATTTTTAGGCAGCTAAATGAACACATTTGTGGAGGTACAGCATTGTCAGACCCTCTCACCAATTAATAACAAAGCACGCCAGCAAGCATTTACTAAGCAAGAGGTCCATGTGCGAGGCCCCATGGTGGAGCAGGGGACACAGCAGCCAGGACCTGTGCCCTGTCCATGTGACAGTCATGGAGAGAAGGGATCCCACCCAGGTGATCACCCGAGACTGCTGCCTGGGCACCGCACAAGAACTGCATGAGCCACATAACACAAGGCACTGGGCTTTTCTGCACCCTGTGGACAGAGGAAAGGTGACCAGTAGGGTGTTGTCTTACTTCATTTCCTTCTCTCTGAAGCAAGATTGACTCTAATCCTTTACATGCTACTTACAGAACCAGTTTTGTTTCTGAGAAGTTTGAAACCTTTTTAGGTTTAAATCTCAGAGCATCCCTGTTGGCAGCTATGATGTCTTAGGGCTTACAGAGAAGTCAGCCGTACAGAGATTAATTTGAGTGCCTAGCCCACAACTCCAAATTGAGAGGGGAATATTCCTGAAATTTAGAAATTTTAAATGATGCTTGTGTAACATGATAATCTCTGTCCTGGCTCTTGGGGCTTCTGAGGGAGTAAGTCGACCAATAAAGCATGGCCAGGTGCTGTTCGAGAAGTCAGCTTCTGTTCTCCCTATTTCAATATGGCCTTTCTCTGAGGGCCCAAAGGTGCTGATGAATAATCATACCAAGCCCAGAGGGGTTCTAACTTCCCAGAAGCCTGAGGCCCATATTTACATAAGCAGCCTCAACTGTGGACCTGGCCACTCTGAGAGGCTAGGCACACATCATTTTGAAAATCCAATTCTTCCCCTTGCCTGGTTGGGATGGAGGCTGGCAGGAGCTTCCGGTTCGCAGAGATAAAGGAGACTGCATCCCACTTGTAGCTGTGAGCGATGGGGCCCCTTTTATTCCTAAAATTCGAAGAACAAGGCTTGGGAGGCTGCAGGAAGAGCAGTGTGAATGGGAAGGGAGGGGCGGGGAGGTGGCTTTGAGGAAGCAGAAGTCAGCTGTTTTAAAGTATGGATTACACACACACTCCAGGTGTTTGGAAACAAGCTTCCCAAAGCACTCAGTAGTCTGCATTCCTTCCCACAGCTCTCTAAGAAAAGTGTCTCTTCTGGCTTAGGAAGAGTCATAAAAAAATTGCCACTCCAACCCCCTCATCTTAATCCCTCGCCATTTGGGGAACAATAGAGAAGGCGCACCTGACAAAGGTGTTGGGCTCGGGCCAGGTACTTCTGTGCTTTGTAAGGAGCATAGTGGAGACTTCAGCTCCCCTTCCTTCAAGTCTAGAGGCACGGGTCCAGCCAAGCCTCGGATGCATAGTGCTGCCAATGGAAAGAGAGCTCTCATGTAGCAATCATCTGAGGCTGGTGCCTCTAGCCTTGGTGTTCCTGCTCTGCCCCCATCGCTTCTTTAAACTTGAAATTACTTCTCTTTTTCAGATCTAACTCGTTTGTCACAGGACTCCTGAAAATCAAGTGACACTGAGATGCATTTTCACATGCTTGGGAGGAGGGACACTGCCTATTTTAAAGCAGCTGCAATTCAAACACTGTCAGACACTTTAAACTGCATAAAGAAGATGAAAGTGTCCTCGGATGAATCAGGCTGCTGTTACCCTCATGTTCCATCGTATAAGTGACTCAATGTCAAATGCTTTTCTTTCTTTCCTTTTCTTTCCTTTTTTCTTTTCTTTTCTTCTTTTTTCTTTTCTTTCTTTTCTTTCTTTCTTTCTTTCTTTCTTTCTTTCTTTCTTTCTTTCTTTCAGATTTTATTTATTTATTTGACAAGGGGAGTGGCAGGAGGCAGAGGGAGAAGCAGGCTCCCCATTGAGCAAGGAGCCTGATGTAGGGCTAGATATCAGGACCCTGGGATCATGACCAAAGGCAGACGCTTAACCAACTGAGCTAACCAGATGCCTCTCAGCTGCCTTTTTTGTATGCTTTCCAAGTGGTTTTTTTCTCTTATCTTTGCTTATAGTTGACTTACCATTCCTACAAAAGAGGTAGAAACTTTGAGCACCCAGATTACAAAAAAGGGAGGTAGATGAATCCAGTATAGAAAATGTAGCCCACACCTGTCCAAATGAAATATGAGTTCTGCAGTTTAATTTAATGATCAATACGCGATCTGCGTTACTGATTAGGACACTTGTCAAGTGTCAATCTTCATGTCCAAAAGTATACCGACAATAGGAAAGGATGAAATGCTCATTACTTTTGTTTCACCACTGCTCCTGATACAGATTTTCCTTAAGTGTCAGTATCACTTTTAGATCAAAATGCCAATTGTCTAAGTAAGTGTCTGACAGGGGATTTAGCTTCATTCCTGAAGAATGAATAAAGTTGAGAACATGCAATTTTATTTGACAAAAACGGTAGAAAAATCCCAACACATAACATTTCATTAATTCAACCATCAGCTCTTGAGTATGGGTGCCTCTTCTAAAGGGTCAGCAGCCAAAACCCTGGCACCAGAGTTGAGCAAGTATTTCTGGCCCACACCTGTCTGCCCTGCAGGGGCTTTCACCTTCCCAGCTCTCTCGAGAGACAGCTTCTAACATCGTCAGGCCTGTCCTGGCTCCACCTGCCCCTTCCCCAGGCTTAGCTCCCCCACTCTGACGTGCTTAGGTGCCTAGTGCTAGGCTCTGTCCTGGGAGGTAAGCCCCTGCCCTCTGGACAGCCACTGTCCAGTGCCACCAGGGGTGATGTCAACCATTCACACCACCACATCCTAGTTACCAGCTGTGAAAGCACTATGAACAAAAAGTAATTTGAGACATTTATAAAGAAACCCTCATCTATTTGGTGAGGGAGAGAAGGGATGGGGCTGTGAGCTGGCATCTGAAGAACAGGTAGCAATTAACTGGCTGAAAGAAACTGCAAAGTGGTCCAGACCCAGGAAGGAGAATTTGCCAAGACCCTCAGGAGGCAAGGAGTATTATTTCTCTTTTCTTTTCTTAACTCAAAGTTACTTGTTATAATTATCCCCAACAAAAAGAGCTTGGAATAAAATGGAAAAAAAATTGCATTTACAAAAACTGAAATTCTTTGCTGGGCAAAAGTTATCCAGGAGTAAGTTCAGGGGAAGAGGAATTTCAAAAAGGAGGCCATAGGGTTTGTGGAGGTGTGCCTCTGACAGCCACTTATACCCTGGCACTCTCTCCTTCTAGTACAAAGGCCATGCTCCTGCCCATCATACCCCTTGTTTTGGCAGGGCACAGGCCACCCAGCTTGAGACTCCATTTTCCAGCTTCCTTGGAAGCCAGGTGTGTCCACCTGACTACGTTCCAATGGGATTTAAGTGGAAATGAATGTCACTGCCTTTAAGGGAAATCATTTGGTTTCTGGTTCCTTTCCACCCCTTCCCATATTCTATTCTAACCGCCAAAGCCGGTCACCAGGGAGCCTGGGCTGCAGAGCCACATCCCACATCAGGACTGTTCCCCGGGGTTAGAAGGCAAATGTGATCTTGTACTGGGAGCTCTAAGTTAGCCTGTCCCCTTATGAACACGGGAGTGGTTCTCTTACCCAATTATTTTATCTTTATAATGCCAACCAAAACAAAAGTCAAAATCAAAGTCATACTTGAAAAGATAAATCTGATCAAATAAAAATGTTGGTTGGCAAAAAGAAAAAAAAATGTTGGTTGGCAAACATCACCAACCAAATTAAACACTGGATGACAAAATGGGAAAACGACGTTTGTAATTTGTCTAGGAGAGGGTTAATGCAAAGATTCTAATAGATGGGTACCAAAAGTCAAATAGTCCCACAAATTGTGCAAAGAACATTGTCCACAAAAAAAGAACACACATATGAAAAGACAGACAAAATTATTCCTAATTAAAGAAATAGATGTGAAAACAATAAAGGAGATACTTTTCACCTATGACATTAGTAAACTTTGGTTATATTGAAATTTTTTTAAGATTTTATTTATTCATTCATGAAAAACAGAGAGAGAGAGAGAAAGGCAGAGACACAGGCAGAGGGAGAAGCAGGCTGCATGCAGGGAGCCTGATGTGGGACTCAATCCCAGGTCTCCAGGATCAGGCCCTGAGCTAAAGGCAGGCGCTAAAAGGCCAAGCCACCCAGGCATGTCTATATTGAATCTTGAATAAGGGTGTGAGGAAAGAATCTCTCACACTGCTGATGGGCCTGTTAATTAGCATGAGGCTCCTTCTGACCCGGAGTGTCAGAACTAATCACTGAATCCCCCACCCCCCCATGAGGCTTTACATACTCACCGTTTCTGATCTAGGATAACTTCAGTTGTGGGAATAATTAGCCTGCTGATCCTGGACATATACAACATTTGTACAAGCCACTGCCTTGTCACTACAGACTGGCTTTCTTTGAGGTTTTCATATTTATTTTAATTTTAGTTACCAACTAACTTATCTTGGCTAGTAGGAGATAAGATGCAAACTTTTGAAATTATTGCCTTCTTAAGAAAACATTTTATTTACTTATTTGACTGAGAAAGAATGAGAGAGAGAGAGAGCACAAGCTAGGGGAGGGGCAAAGGGAGAGAACAGGCAGGTTCCCGCTGAGCAGGGAGCCTAGTGCAGGACTCTATCCTAGGACCCCAGGATAATGACCTGAGCCAAAGACTGACACTTAACCAACAACCACCAGGTGCTCGAAATTATTGCCTTTAAGCAACAACAACAACGTTAACATGAATACTTAGAATTATTCCATATAAACCATTCATTCCCCTTGCCTCTTAACAGAGACTACATAATTTAATCTTTTGTTGAAGACTCAAGGTCATTGTTTTTTTTAATTATTTTATTTTTAAGATTTTATTTATTTGAGAGAAAGGGTGCACGCACAAGTGGCGGGGAGGGGCAGAAGCAGGTGTAGCAGACTCCCCAATGAGCAGGGAATCAGGGTCACTGTTATTGAATATCAATGACTCATCTCAGAACTCAACATCAAATTGTTTTATATATTTTTAAAAGATTTTATGTATGAGAGACACGAGACACAGAGAGAGAGAGAAAGAGAAAAGAGAAAAGAGAAAGAGAGGCAAAGAGAGAAGCAGGCTGCATGCAGGGAGCCTGATGTGGGACTCGATCCCAGGACTCCAGTATCACGTCCCGGGCCAAAGGCAGGCACTAAACCGCTGAGCCAGCTGGGCTGCCCGAAAATTACTAAATCTTAAAAGACAAGATTGTTACAACTCACACAGAAGCTACTTCCAGCCTAACTACTTCCCTTTTTTAACTTTTCCATACCTTGAGGACGGAAACTCTCTTTTCTTGTTTTCTCTTTTGCTTGGTCCAAGGTCTGGCATATCACTGGTGCTTCATTAATCTTTTGCCAAATTAAAAAGTTTCATATGTTACATACTGAAATGTCTAATGTCTCATTTGCCACTATTTTGCCAAATGCTCTCACAAAATAAGATTGGTGCAAACAGGGGATCCCTGGGTGACTCAGTGGTTTACCGCCTGCTTTTGGCCCGGGGTATGATCCTGGGGTCCCAGGATCGAGTACCGCACCGAGTCCCACATGGAGCCTGCATCTCCCTCTGCCTCTCTCATAAATGGATAGATAAAATCTTAAAAAAAAAAAAAAAAGAAAAGAAAAAAAGATTTGTCCAAACAATGCTCTACAGGGGGAAATCTCATATTTTAATTGTTTTTTTTTTTTAAGCAGGAAAGTGTCCATTTATCTTTACCTGGTGTTTCTGATTCATATGTCATCCATGATCAAAGGCAGTACATTTCATTCCTGGATTTATCCATTCAGAAAATAAAAGATAGACATTCATAAAATAAAAACTATCATTTATGGAATGTTTAGTGCTTTACACACATTGTCACATTTAATCCTTCAAACAATTTATGTACTGCTGTCTATATTTCATACAGGAGAAAAATTAAGATTCAAAGATTCAAGTAGCTTTTATATATTCCATAAGCTTAATACACAACAAAGCTGAGACTGGAGCCCAGATCTCTCTGACCACAGAAACCAGAGTACTGAAACATTTTGCTCCATTGCCAAAAATGCTTCTGAGGCCCTCTGTCAGAGGTTCATTAGAGACTCTGCTTTAGAAGAGCAGATCTAACTAGTACCCCACAAAGACGTGTGCTTTCTGAATTCAAGTTCACTCCATTTTCATCTCCCAACTCTCCATTCAGGATAAGATTTCCTTTTCCCCTCAAACCACCTGGGGTTTTTTTTCCCCAAAATTTATATTAACATGTTCATATGAAGTGCCCCTTAATTCTTCCATAGCTTGTATACTCTTTGCTCCTTAGCCTGGCTCTCAACTGTCTCCCACTGCCTCTCCACTTCTGAGGGATGCTATAGGCACACACCTACCTGCCAGTTCTGGCATTCTGTGTCCTCTCCAGAGGAGACAAGGGCAGGAGTCCTGTTATCAGAGTAAGACTTTCATTCTGATACCACTCACTGATCTCTCTGACTTGTGAATCAGTGCTTTATTATTTATAGGTACCTACAAAGCAGCATTTTCCCTCATTTTTAAAGTTTTGAATGGGTAATTATTCTCCCAAACACAAATGTCAAGATTATTGGGAATGGAGATTAAAAAGTATATGGCCTGCAGTTACCCCACCCTAGGGATTCAGACTCCATGAGGGCAGAGCCAAGGAATCTGCATTTTAATAAACTCTCTGGGTGACTCTGACATAGGACTTAGAAGCACTGGTTGGAAAATTAGGTCAGTCCAGGCTCTCCAATCTCAGCCCTGACTGGGTGGGGTCAACCCAAGAAGATCTAGAGCCAGGGAGCAGCCATAGGGTCAAGGTTATCATAACAGTGTCATCATCATCATCGTATCATCCCCACCATCGCCATATTCATCATCAAAACCATCTATAGGGATGCCTGTGTGGCTCAGCAGTTGAGCATCTGCCTTCAGCGCAGGGTGTGATACCGAAGTTCCGAGATCGAGTCCCAAATCGGGCTCTCTGTGAGGAGCCTGCTTCTCCCTCTGCCTATGTCTCTGCCTTCTCTCTGTGTCTCTCATGAATAAATAAAGTCTTTAAAAAAAAACCATCTATAGAGTGCTTATAATATGAAAGGCAATTACCAATTTCAAAAAGTAGAAACAAAGCAAAGGGCCTGAGGACAGAAAGTCTGGGAAATAGAATTAGAAGAATAAATCTGAGTTCAGTTGGAGGTTGGAAAGAAAAGGTACCATAAGTTAGTAAAATATATCTGATGCCTATACAAAGATTTTATGTATAATGGAGTCTAGCAAACTGATAAAGCCACTAATACTGTAAAATCAGCTAATCTTTGTGTGTTTGTCAGACACAGGTTGAATCAAGACCATGGTTACATCTTGACCTGTCAATTCATACATGTGAAGACGAGAACTGGTTTTTAAACTTACTGATTCAAAAAATAAATAAAATAAAATAAAAATAAGCTTACTGATTCATTCACAGCAAACCAAGACAGGCTTAGAAGCAATGCATTGGGCATTGGGAGGGCTCTAGGGCCATGCTGGTTCAATAGGAGAGTGGACTCCTTTCATTCAAGCTGGATAGCTCCGATTATCCATTGTTGTGTGCATTGGAGAAGTCTCGATCACAGATGATAGGCAGGATATCCCAGGAGGCAGTTAAAATTATTATTTTTAAAGATTTTATTTATTTATTCATGAGACACAGACAGAGAGAGAGGCAGAGACACACAGGCAGAGGAAGAACCAGGCTCCACGTAGGGAGCCCGATGTGGGCCTTGATCCCGGGGCTCCAGGATCACGTGCTGGGCCGAAGGCAGACACTCAACCACTGAGCCACCTAGGTGTCTCTAAAATTAATTAGGTTAAACATAGGTCACTGAATTCTCAACCATTTCAACTTTGTAAAGTGTTGGGCAGTGACTACTGTTACATAATGATGCTCCACAGCTGTCTTTTTAAGATAGGAGAAGAATTAAGTACTCCTGGGAGAAAACTTCTATCTTTGTAGACATCACATGCATGGTTGGGTGAGGGGTTACAAATTAGCATATCTTGTAGATAAACGAGTTTTGCTCATTTGAAAGCCTAATTTATCCTTAAAAAACATGTTCATTTCAGTATTCCAAGGCAAGATAAGGTGACCTTGCGGGTTGTAAGCCTGTACCCTGGGTCCTCTGGGTCCTTTGGTTTTCTGGGTCATACCGAGTGGGAACTTTTCACTGTCTGAAGCCACGTGGGTGCAGGGACTCGTAGTTTACTATGTCTGGACCAGGGACAGGGTCTGTCATGCTCAATATACATTTCTTGAACTTATAAATAAATCTAGTTATAAACTCATCTGAAATACTTCCTTAAAGTATTTTGCAGGACATGAAAAAAATATATGGATAGGGTTGATAAAAAAAATTTCATAAACATTGTCCAGCAACAGCAGTTAGGGCATAAGAAATCCTTTCTCTGCTCCTTTTTGAATATTATCTTGGATAATATCTTGACAAATTTACAACAGATCCTAAGGATTACATCAGATGCCTTCCTGAATCAAACATTTTAAAATAAAAGCCAAATCTATCAAATGGAGCAATTTAATACCTTTTCCATTCCCATGTAAATACATATAAGTTGCAATTCTTTATGTTGGTTAAAAAAAGGACATGGGCAGCCAGGGTGGCTCATTGGTTTAGCGCCACATTTCAGCCCAGGGTGTGATCCTAGAGACCAGGGATTGAGTCCCCCATCAGGCTCCCTGCATAAAAATAAAATAAAAATCTTTAAATAAAAATAAATAAAATAAAAATAAAAATCCTTAAAAATAATAATAAAAAAAATTTTTAAGTTTGAAAAACAGAATTTTTTTTCTTAATGTAAAACTTAATCTTAATTTTAAAATAAGCATCATCAAACTGATACTTTGTTACTGAACTGATTATAAGCAGTGATATTCTTATTGAGGAATTTATTTTCAGATTTGGGTTTGTTAATGAAATTGAGTTTACTCTTACTTGTATTACATTATTTGTTTTTTTAAGTTTATCTATCTTTTTTAGTAATCTCTACACCTAACGTGGGACTCGAAATCACTACCCCAAGATCGAGAGTCTCATGTTCTTCTGACTGAACCAGCCAGGTGCCCCTACACTGTCTATGTTTTTATTTAAAATTTTCTTAAAATTTATCACCATTATTTAAGGGACCAGTTTTGTCAGTAGTATTAATGATCCATTTAAATTGTTTACCTTCCATATACAACAGAGATTCTCAATGTTTTAAAATTAGAGTATAATATCTACAGTAGTGCCATATGGTTGCCTTTTCAAATGATGGAATTTAATTAATTTTTATTTGTATTCCAGTACACTTAACATACAGTGTTATATTAGTTTCAGTTGTACAATATAGTGATTCAATTCCATACATCACCTGGTGCTCAGCAGGACAAGAGCACTCCTTAATTCCCATTGCCTATTTTGCCCATCCCCCACTCAACTTCCCTAATGGAATTTAATTTTAAAAGTTAAATCAATTAAGAGAAAATGTTAAGGAAGAGGGCACAGGCGATACAGAGAATCATGAAGAGATATCAGAATGACTGGATTTGGGGGACCACTGAACTTTAGAAGAGAGATCAGAGCAAGCACGGAGGGGAGACAAGGGAGACAGGCTGGCTAACATGAGCTACCTCCCTTAGGATCATGTATGCCATGCTATGGAGTTTGGACTTTATCCTAAAAGCAGAGTTGAAAGCAGGGGAGTGTCAGGATTGGATTTGCCATTTTAAAAATCAGTAGGAGGGTGGTGTGGAGGGAGGATTGGAAAGTGATAAAAGGAGCTAAGGAGGTTAGTTAGGAGCCAACTGCAATACTCTAGGAGAGGGATAATGGGGTTTAACCCTCAGTATTGCCAGTAGGTCAGAGAGAGTAAAGAGCAACCATGGCATGACTTGGTCAATGAGGCAGAAGAACCTCTGGTTTCTGGCTTTGGTAACAGGTCAATGAGGGATAGGACTTCACAGAGAAATGGAATACAGAAGAAAGAAGTAGGTTTTAGGAGGATTGGGATGACCTGCTTAGACATGTTGGATTTGAAGTGACTTATAAAAAAAACGAAGAGCAAGGATCCAGTAGGAATTGATCACTGGGCCAGGAGCTCATGTGAGAAATTAGCAAGTTACCAGCACTTACTTTTGAAAGGGATAAAAATTCACCTGTTTTAGTGCTAGGGCTGCCAAAACAAAGTACTGCAGACTGAATGGCTTAAATACCAGAAATTTATTTCCTCATAGTTCTGGAGGTTAGAAGCCTAAGATGAAGGTATCAGCAGGATTGAGTTTCTTCTGAGGGCCTCTCTTCTTGACTTACAGATGGCCATTTTCTTCCAGTGTGTCTTCACATGGTCTTCCTTCTGTGTATACGTCTCGGTCCTAAACTCTCATCTTCTATAAGACATCAAACATATCAGATGAAGGCCCACCTTAATTACGTCTTTAAAGGCCTATCTCCAGGGACACCAGGGTGAATCAGCAGTTGAGCATCTGCCTTTGGATCAGGGCGTGATCCCCGAGTCCCAGGATCGAGTCCCACATTAGGCTTCCTGCATGGAGCCTCCTTCTCCCTCTGCCTATGTTTGCCTCTCTCTCTCACTCTCTGTGTCTCTAATGAATGAATGAATGAATGAATTAATTAATTAAATCTTTAAAAAAAGACTTACCTCCGAATCGTCACAATCTGAGGTACCAGAGGTTAGGACATCAGCATATTAATTTGGGGGGAACACAATTCAGCCTCTAACACCACCCTAACCTACTGAATCAAAAACGGAAACGTGTTGGCTAATGAAACCAAGGGGATAAAGGAGGATCCCAGATAGAGGGATTCAAACCTTGGACCCAGGATGTGTCTTCATTTGTGTCACTCAGCTTTACTTGGTGTCACGTGTATTCTCAGGCAGGCTCTCCCTTATGGTACCAAAGATGGCCATTTCAGGATTACAACCTCTATACAGGAAGCAATCCATGTGAGAAAAGGAGCTTCTTTCAATAATCCCAGTAGAAGTTCTGAGAAAAGTCTTAAATGACCTATCTCAAATTATTCACCCATCTCAAACAAATCACTTGTGTAGGGGCAAGTAACGTCTTGTGGCAAGGGCCACATCTAAGTCTCCAGCCTGTTGACCCATGCCATGCAAACCTCAAGACCTGGGAGTAATGGAGGGGTGTTTCTTTATAGAGTTGCTAAACAGGCAATAACAACTATCACAAGTCATGTCCACCCTAGTGATTAAAGCCATGGATTAGATGTGACAACCCATGAAGAATATATAGAGGAAAAGAAGAGGGCCAAGGTTAGGAACTTGAGGGAACAAAAAACAAGATTAAAAGAATGAGATGAGAAACAGATGTCTTTTTTGGTAGAAGCAGAAGAGAAAGAAAGAAAACCAGGATGGTGTGTTATGGCAGACACCAAGAGAAGAGACAGTTTTAACAAAAAAAAAAAAAAATCATGATTTGCAACACCTTGGAGTTAAAAGGTTAATGTTCTTAATTGCAAGGAGCTCAGACACATCCTTTTTTTTTTTTTTTTTTAAAGACACACAAATAGAAACATGGGAGAGAGATCACAACAGAAAAAAGAAATAAAATAAATAAAATAAAAAATAAAAAAATTAAATAAAAAAGAAATAAAAAAGATATTAAAGTGACCAGGTACTTAAATTCATTCGTAAGGGAAAACAAACCCAAACACTTTCAAGATATGCCTCTGTGCTGTTAAGATTAGCAAAAATAACAAGAGCTGAACAAATCCAGCGTTAGCAAAGGTGAAAGGAAATAGGTGAACCTGCCAGTGGTATAAACTGGAGTACCTTCTGGCAGAGCAATTTGTCAGAATCGAACATTTAAAGGTACATATTCTCTGACCCAGCAAATCCCAGGGAGGAATTTACTATCACGAGTAAATTAGGCCATATATATTTTTTGAAGGGTAATAATCCTGAGGTGCCTGGCTGGCTCAGTCCCAGTAGAGCATATGACTCTTGATTTTGGGGTCATGAGTTCAAGCCCCACATTGGATGTGGAGCTTACTTAAAAAAAAAAAAATAAAAGGAAATAATCCAGAGATCCATCAAAAATAGGTTAAATTCAAAACATTACCTAACAGGGATCCCTGGGTGGCGCAGCGGTTTGGCGCCTGCCTTTGGCCCAGGGCGCGATCCTGGAGACCCGGGATCGAATCCCACATCGGGCTCCCGGTGCTTGGAGCCTGCTTCTCCCTCTGCCTGTGTCTCTGCCCCTCTCTCTCTCTCTCTCTCTCTCTCTCTCTCTCTGACTATCATAAATAAATAAAAATTAAAAAAAAAAACATTACCTAACAGGTATGGAGGGGCACCAATATATTAGTCACTGGCTATAAACCACCCACAGAGCCATACTGGGGGGTCCCCACCGAATATCCAATGAAAGGGAGCCCCAGATGAACAAAATGTCATAGACATAGGGACGTATGGGTTGTTCTGGAAAGTTCTTCAAAATATATTAATGTAAATATAAGGTACAGAGCCATGGGAATAACATGGATTCCATTCTTGTGCATTTTTTAAAAAAATTTTTATTTATTCATTCATGAGAGACAGAGAGAGAGAGAGAGTGAGAGAGAGAGAGGCAGAGGAAGAAGCAGGCTCCATGCAGGAAGCCCAATGTGGGACTCGATCCCAGGACTGGATCCCGGGACTCCAGAACCACGCCCTGGGCCAAAGGCAGGCAGTAAACCGCTGAGCCATCCAGGGATCCCCCATTATTGTACATTTTTAAATGCATATAGAGTTGTACTGGTAAATACCTCAAAACATTTTCTGGAGGACAGCGTAAGAAACTGGTGGTCACTTTTGGTGAGAGAGACCATGTAAAGAGTGAGGGTAAGAGGTCGCATCATTTAATGGGATAGAGGTTATACCATCTAACGCTTTTTAACTTTTTAATTTATTCAAGCAACAAACCATAATTGAGCATGTCCTAATGTCAGGCACTGGGGAAAATATAATACAGGAGGTAGTTACAGCTGCGGGCGATTAGCAGAGGCTCTCCAGCCAGACTGCCTGGGTTTGAATCCTGGATGCACATTTACAAGTTGGAAGGCCACAGTTAAATTACTTAACCTTTCTCTCTTATTTTTCTCCATTAAGTACATAGAACTTCTGTGGTATCTTCAGAATCTTTAGGTTTGGGGCGCTTAGGTGGCTCAGTCGGTTAACTATCTGCCTTGGGCTCAGGTCATGATCTCATGGGTAGTGAGTGGGATGGAGCTCACACCAGGTTCCTGATCCAGTGGGCATCTGCTTAAGATTTTTTTTTTAAATAGGGATTAAAAAATTATTTTAACTTTGACATGAAAAAAAAAAAAAACCCAGGCCATGACCAATAATAGTTTTAAGCTTATCTAATTAAGATGTGATTGAAAAAACTTTCAAACCCCTAGAGGGGGTGTCCACCTTACAGATCCCTGCCAGATGTATGCTGTAACAGAGCAAGGAGCCACTAGATGGCTCTGTCATTTTTAAGTAGAACTTAAGTCCGCAAAGATAACGCATAGTTAAGGAACAAAATATCACTAGTAGGCAGAAGGTTTCATCAAAGCAAGAAAGGATAATCTGCAATCATGGCCTCTTACTCAGAATAATTTGGACCTATTGGGTTAAGAACTAGACAAACAACAACAACCCTGCAAAACCGCAAAGTATGTAAACATAAACAATTTGTTGAAAAATAAGGGAAGGTACGACAGGCATAAGGACATCCAGTTACGAAAGGGGAGATGGCTTCAAATATTCTCTAATGTATTGCCATCTCCTTCCTAGCTTTTCTTTTGGACTTTCTCTTTTTTGTTTAGGTCTTTAAACTTAAGAACAAACATGAAATTGGAGGCACTATAACTTATTTAAAAATTGCTTTCAAATGTCCTGGGTTATAGTTGTCAACTTTATTAACATCCCAAGAGAAGTAACAATAACTTTGTTTGAGACTGGGAACGATAGAAAACAAAACAAAACAAAACAAAGCCCAAAACTCACAACACTGCGCTTATTTACATTAAGAAAAATTTACATCCTTAAATCAAAATACGGTTAAGCAAACACTAATCCACTCTACAGCATTTGCCAAGGGATTGAAAGAAACAGTGCGCTAAATTTTGAGGTGAGAATAATTCTTTTCCGGTTCCAGAAAACATGAGAAAAATAGTTGCATTTTTAACTGCGGTTTGCATTTTAGGTACCACGATTTACTAGTTAAATATCTTTGGATGTCACTTTTTAAGTTATGAGATAACAGAAGATGACAGCTTTCTGCAAAGCACAAAACTAACTTTATATCATGAATTTCAATGCGGAGTGCAGGGGAGTGGATTGCTGAATTATTAAATATTCTGAACTGTCCGTCTACAATTGGCAAACAGAAAAGCGCTTTCCTCGCTCCCCTCTCCCGTAAGTGACAATCTCAGACTTGTCACCTATTAAGAACAGTATTCAGGAATAATTTTCATTGTAAAAGAAACAAATTTTCTTTTTGTTGGGAGCGAACAAATAATGATAGTGGGGCACGTGGGGTCGCCACAGTATTTTACTTGTTTCGCTTTTTTTTTTTTTTTTGTTTTTTTTTTTTTTGTTTTCCGGGCAGGAACCGCATTTCAAAATTCACAGAAGTCGAAAGCAAGCCCTACGCCGTAATTCGTTGAGACCATTTTTGTAAATGAGCGCTTCTGGCACAGTTTAAATTACAGTTGGCTTTAAAATGCTAATTCCGAACCCACTTATTTAAATGTCTCTGAAAACACACACCCTTCTGTTTTTGAAGAAAACAAATCACACCGAAGGACTGCGCAAACCGGACTTAACGTTGAACAAATACGTCCCGATTGTGAACGAACACACAGTTACGCGTTGAGAGACTCGGTTTGAAAATTAAAAAAAAAAAAAAAAAAGGAAAAGAAAAGAAACGACTTCGGTCCCTCCCATCACAGAAGCCCCAGCAGAAGGGGACCCTCCAAGGACGCCCCTTAGTAAGATCTACCGTATACCCCCAAGAGATGTTCGTCTCGTCTAGTGCTTTCGGCCCGAAGCCGAACAGGTGAGACCGGCCGTGAATCCAGTGGCTGCAACCACCTAAGGTGCAGGAGGTAGAAACCCCCGGGGGGGGGGGCGGGGGGGGCAGGTGGTCTGAGCGGCCGCCCAGGCTCATCTCGGGGGCTTCTTAGAAAACAGTTGTACGGTTCGGGTTCTCTTGTCTCGGTCGCAATATTCGTTGTTTTATTTCGTTCTTGGGCTTTGAACGCTTCGGCTGGGAATGAGGCGCTCGTCGCCTTCACCCGGGAGGCGCCGCCGGCCTGCGCCGGGCTCCCCGCTCCGCACCCCCGAGCCCCCGAGCCCCGGGCTCCCCGGCTCCCGCGCCCGCCGAGGAGGGGCTCCGGGGCGGGGCGGGGCGGGGCGGGGCGGGGATGCGCGGGCAGGTGGGGTGGGGCGGGGCGGGGCGGGGGCGTGGAGAGCCGGGGCCCGCGGGGCCGCCGCCCAGCCCCGGGCCGGCCCGGGAGGAGCCGCGCCGCCGACGGTTATAAGAAGCCGCCTCGCAGGCGTCCCGCGCGCCTCCGCCGACCCCCCCGCCGAGCACCGGTCGCCGAGGCGGGGCCGCGGGTGGGCCCCCAAAGGGATGCTCTCGCCCGAGCGGCGACACCAGCCCCGCTCGCCGCTCGCCGCCGCCGCGCCGCACCCGCCGCACCCGCCGCGCCCGCCGCCGGCCGCCGACATGGCCCTGTACTGCGGCGACAACTTCGGCGTGTACTCGCAGCCCGGCCTGCCCCCGCCCGCCGCCGCCGCCGCCGCCGCCGCCGCCGCCCCCGGCGCCCCCCCGGCCTCCAGGGCGCCCTACGCGCTGGCCGACTACGCCGCGCCGCCCGCCGCCGCCGCCAACCCCTACCTGTGGCTCAACGGGCCGGGCGTGGGCGTGGGCGTGGGCGTGGGAGTGGGCGGCCCGCCCGCCGCCGCCGCCGCCGCCGCCGCCGCGTACCTGGGCGCCCCGCCGCCGCCGCCGCCGCCCCCCGGGGGCGCGGCCGGGCCCTTCCTGCAGCCGCCGCCCGCCGCAGGCACCTTCGGCTGCGCGCAACGGGCCTTCGCGCAGCCCGCGCCCGCCGCGCCCGCCTCGCCCGCGGGGCCCGCCGCGCCCGGGGAGCTGGGCTGGCTGTCGATGGCCAGCCGCGAGGACCTGATGAAGATGGTGCGGCCGCCCTACTCGTACTCGGCGCTCATCGCCATGGCCATCCAGAGCGCGCCCGAGCGCAAGCTCACGCTCAGCCACATCTACCAGTTCGTGGCCGACAGCTTCCCCTTCTACCAGCGCAGCAAGGCCGGCTGGCAGAACTCCATCCGCCACAACCTGTCGCTCAACGACTGCTTCAAGAAGGTGCCCCGCGACGAGGACGACCCAGGTGAGGGCGCCGGGCAGGTGCTTCCCGGCCGGGGGCGGGGGCGGGGGCGGCCACAGGAGCCCGAGGACAAAGGGATCCTCGGAGCCGGGCAGTGCAGAGGGTGGAGCTCGCCCCTGACACCCACAGACCCCCCACCCACCCCCCGGGCGGTGAGCGCCCCGCGCTGATGCTAGGGAGGTGGGTCAGGAGTAAGGACGCGCGTGGCTCCCAGATAAGGGGCGACTCTGAAGGGATTCCGGTGAGCTGAGAATCGCATCGCATCGCATTTCACGCCAGAGGCGGAGAGAGGCCGAGCAGCTGCAGGCCGTGCAGGCGCTGGCCCCGGTGCACTTCTGCCCGCAGCCGCCTCCCAAAGCCCGCCCGGGCCCTCCGTGCAACAAGTGCCCACCTTGAGAGAGCTTTGAGAGCAGGGAGTGACACCGGCCTCGTGAGACCCCTCCAGGGGAACCCGAGAGCTTTAGCTGGGTCCCGCAAATCGTGGTGTTTTGGTGCCTTTACTGTGTTAGAATGTAAAAATGAACCGCCAGCTTGCGGAGTTCTGCTCCAAGCCCGCAGGTGAGGAGGCTGGGTTACAGCGCAGTATTGTGAGTGGTTTTCCTCCGCTGAGAAGCGCGAGGGGGCGGGGGAGGCGGAGGGGGGGCTCAAAAAGGAGAGAGAGACAAGATTCTACGAGAGGTTTTCAAAAGGAGCTAGCGACCGGGGTGGTAGGGACAGCGGTGTGATGGGGGAAAGAGAAATGAAAGGTTTCAGTTGCACACTACAGAGATATCCAGGATTTTGTGTAAATGCTCCGAATGTTCTGCCCCTGGCCTAGGGTGGTGCTTTCCAAAAGAATTACAATGTAAATCACGTGGGAGACTAAGTTTTCTAGTAGCCACATTTTAAAAAGGTAAAAAGAAACAGATGAAATTGCATTTGATATTTTTTAAGTAACCCCAAATATTGTTTCAATACATAGCAAATATAAAAATCATTACTGAGATACTTTACTCTTTTTTTGGGGGGGGGAGGGTATTAAGTCTTGGGAATCCTACGTGTGTTTGAGTCCACATTTTGGGCTACCCACTTTTTTGTTTTGTTTTGTTTTGTTTTGTTTTTGTTTTTGTTTTTGGGCTACCCACTTTTTAAGTGCCCAGCAGCCATGTGTGGCAAGTGGTTACTGTGTTGGACAGGGCATACAGTTCTAGAAGATGCAGCTTCCCCATTTGACCGCGAAATCACCTGAGATTATCATGTTAATTGTCATATGTATTCTTTTGGACTTTCTAAAAAGTTGATATCTTTAGTTAGTGTCATGTCAAAGCATGTGGTACTAAGGGGCACAATATAATTGTTCTTATAGGTGCAAGTACTATCGTTTATTTTCATTTTTTAAAAGATTTATTTATTTATTCACGAGAGACAGAGAGGGACAGAGACACAGGCAGAGGGAGAAGCAGACTCCTCGCAGGCAGCCCGATGCGGGACTCGGTCCTGGATCCCAGGATCACGCCCTGAGCCGAAGGCAGACACTCAACCGCTGAGCCACCCAGGTGTCCCTAAGTACTATCATTTAGATGGTAGTTGTAAGAATAAGGTTTTTTTCTGCAACTATCTGCAAAAGATGTGTTAATGAAGATAATGGGTTTGGAGGAATGTGTGCTAGTTTGTGTAGGCAACCTAACACAGTGGTTAGGTTCGAATTCTGAATCTAGAGCCAGCCTACTTAAATCCTGGTTTGACCATTGCTAACTGGGAGTACTGCAGGTTACTAGCCAATCTGCCCTCAGTTTTCCTGCCTGAAAAATGAAGGCACTAATAACTGCCTGTCTCCACGGAGCTGTAGGAGCAACTGAAGTCATCGTCCGTATAAAGCGCTCTACATGGTATAAGGGTTTACCAGTGCTTCCACACGCCAAAGATTCTATTTACTGGAAGTGAGAAAAGCTATTGAGAGAAAAATCCTCCAAGATGATAGATCTTTTTTACTTTAATTGTGCTAAATAGTGAGGGAAATTTTTTAAGCGGAAGACTGGCCGCAGACATTAAATGAGGCTCTGATTTGAAATCTGCTGGTAGAGGAAAAGCAGGCAAGAGATGCAAGGCCTCTCCTGCTCAAGGTGAGGAAGGGATGGAGACTCCAGGATCTTCCTGCCCCCTGAACAATGTTTTATCCAAGGTATTGCTAAAACAGTTGGCTCACCGGTAACTTTTGTAATTTTTGTGTGGCAAGACAAGTGATTGGGTATTTGAGGTTGCCTTTTCCAGTGGAGTGCTGGTTTTGTTTTCATTTTTTAGGGGCAAATATTGTGCCCTTTCAACAAATAATAACAGATAGTGATTTTTCACTGTTTACTGTGTGCCAGCTACTGTTGGGAGACCTCATTTAACCCTCGCAATCAGTCTATGAAATGGGTATTATTCTTGAGCCTACTTTGATAAAGAAATGTAGGCTCACATTTAAGCAGCACCAGGATTTTGCAAGGGCATGCAATACAGGTCCGGAGGGGGAAGGGGTGTTTTGGGCCTAGAATCAGGTCTTAAGATTCAGGTAGCAGACACTGCCAGTTGTTCCAGATTTCTCCTTGAAGGTGAAGAAGAAAATCTCCCCACAAGGATAAATTTAAACAGTAGAGTGGGTGGACCATCTTTGTCCGCATTTAAATGGGAGAGTCTGTGCTCCTCCTTCCAGAACTGAAGCCGAGTACATGGGCATGCGCTAGGTCACTCTCTAACTTGTGTTTCTTTTCTCCTCTCGGTAGGGAAGGGGAATTACTGGACCCTGGATCCAAACTGTGAGAAAATGTTTGACAATGGGAACTTCCGTCGGAAGCGAAAGCGCCGCTCAGAGGCCAGCAGCGCCTCCACCTCCACGGTGGCTGCAGGGACCACCAAGTCAGAAGAGGGGCTCTCCTCAGGACTGGGGTCTGGAGTGGGCGGGAAGCCCGAAGGAGACAGCCCCTCGGCTTTGCTAAGGCCGCCCCAGTCCCCAGAGCCTCCCGAGGGCACCAAAAGTACTGCCTCCTCCCCAGGAGGATCCCTGCTCTCCTCCGCCCCTTGCCTCAACACCTTCTTCAGCAGCCTGAGCACCCTGAGTGTCAGCAGCAGTGGAGGCGCCCAGCGGGCCGGCCCGGGCAGCCGCCACCTAGGGATCCAGGGCACCCCGTTGTCCTCCAGCGGCGCCTTCCCGGCCAGCTGCATCTCCTCCGAAGCCCCGCCGGACACCTTGCAGCTCAGTAACGGTGCCAGCAGCGGCAGCGGCCAGAGGTCCTCCTACTACAGCCCCTTCCCTGCCAGCACCAGTGGGGGTCAGAGCAGCCCCTTCGGCAGCCCCTTCTACAACTTCAGCATGGTCAACAGCCTCATCTACCCCCGGGAGGGCTCTGAGGTCTAGGACAACCGGCCCTCCGACTTGAATATGCACACCTGAGCTCTTGTGAAATGCGGATTGCCGAGGCTGTAGGTTGGGGTAGGAAGTGTGGGATACTGCATTCCTCGGCAGTCCCCGGGGAATGGTAGCTGCTGACTCTTCCTCCAGCCCGGCAAGCTTTTCCAGGTTTCTCTGGATGAGGGCCTTCGTGGAGAGAAAACCGCCTCAACTCTGTTTAGGACAGTACCTGTGAGCCCCGCGAGGGCAGGGACCATGTCTGTTTTGTTCATCACTGTATAGCAGGGTTATGAGCACAGATGTGTCCAGGGGCCAGCTAGAACACAAAAGGATGAAGAACACAAAACGGTAGGAAAAGGTAGCAGTTGGCAACTGAAGCAGGTAGGGAGTGAGTCGAGACTGACCAGCTAAAGGCTGCTGTGTGGGCAGTTATTTCCTGTCTGGCAGCATCCTGATTTTTCTAGGAGTCACATAATCTGGATTCTTCTAGGAA
Source organism: Canis lupus baileyi (assembly GCF_048164855.1). NCBI lineage: Eukaryota > Metazoa > Chordata > Mammalia > Carnivora > Canidae > Canis > Canis lupus. The sequence continues at coordinate 26,945,116 of NC_132849.1, read as the reverse complement.
ACCTCCATTTGCATTATTTGCCACTAATTAAAGTTTTAAAATCCTGCACTAGGACATCCCACAAATCCTCTGAGCTATATCCAGCTCACGCATCGCCTCTACCTAGGCTCTGCGTCTGGACCGTGGTAGATCCTAATAGCGACAAAACTGCCCAAGCGAGCCCTTGCTGCCGAGCACTGTTCCCGGCGCTCAGAAGCATATTAGATCATTTAACCCTCACAACAACCTTGGGAGATAGGTATGATTACTACTCACTTGTGAGGGCTGTGTGACTCCAAGATGGTAACTCCCCCAAGGTGGTCACGCAGATAGTTGCAGAGCCAGGATCTGGTCCAGGCACTCTGGCTCCAGGGCGGGTGCTGGAAGGTTTGTTCTAGTTCTGAAAAACAAAGGTGCCATTATCCGTTAGCATATTGGGGATAAGAGTGAACTCGTATCTCATTTAACCAAAGATTCTGGTTGAAATTAGTATCACTTGAGATGTTGCCCTGAGCAGCAAAGACAGACATCACCCCTGCCTTCTGATGCTATATGCTTGAGGTTGGGGGGGGAGGGGGGGTGACCATGGTCCTAGTTAACTTAATATCCCAGGCCTTTTAGCATGTGTCCTAATTTTTCCATTTTTAAGCAAGATACTAGAATTTATTAAAAATAGTTTTTAAGTGGAATTTTTATGGCTTCCTAATAAACCAGTTAAAATTTTTTTAATATAATTTATTTTTAGCACTCCCTTTTACTTCTCAAGAGGTATCTTCATTTGAATAGTGTTTGTGGTCACCCTCCCAATGCCCAGCCTAGTGTCTCTGGTCCATGGCAGATACTCAGCCACTGTTTGAACTTATCTAAGAGGTGCTAATTGAAACAGATAAGTGTGGATTTTATTGGAACAGCTGCCATTAAGATGAAGATAATGTCCTGAATTGCCTCTACCATGTTGTTGGGTCTTTGACAGGAACATTGCTGGTTTGGGGATTTAATTTTTTTAGAAAAAGGAACACAAGTACATTGTAAGAAAATTTTAACCTCTCCCTGTGTATTATTTTTTGAGACTCACAGCATTACTCTTAAATTTTTATTTTGAAGTATACAATACAGAAAATTATTTTTAAACAGTTTATTGAGGTATACATAACATCACCATTACTTTTTAAAATATTACAGAGAAAGACAGCCAAAGAGACTACCTACCCCTAGATTGTATGTACAGAAGCCAGTTTCTATGGATATTTTTCTATGTGAAAAATCCTATGGACTTTGAATATTGTTTCTAATGCAATTCTATATTTGTAAATTAATTTATAATGTAAACTGGGACAAAAAAATTTTTTTTGCCAAGAAAGTACACTGCATGCTGAGAATTACATGAAATAAACTCTTAAGTGGGATGATTTCTGGCCACTTTTAGGCATTTCTGTTTTTAGCTTCTTTCCTAAAGGAATAGAGATGTAAGGGGCCTGACACTGAAGCTACCATGGGGGGACTTTGATGAGAGTGAAAGCAAATGGTTTTTCCTGGATTTGTCACACCTGCCCACATCTGAAAGGCTGGAACCAAACAGTTACTCTTTGGGGACGGTCTATAGGCCTACGAGCATTTTAATGATTTTTAGCAGTTACAGTTCTTAGATCAAACTAAGTGCACCAGACAGTTTCTGTTCCAGAACAGAATGGTGCTGGAAGGTCTCACCAGCTGGCAGTATTTCTCAGGTGCAGTAGCCCTCACAGGGGCCACAAGCAGCCCATTACTACCAAGGAAATAAACTTTAACTGAGCTTCTAGAAAAAAACCTGAAAATTGAGGTTTCTAGGCTAGGGTTTCCCAGCCTCAGCATGTGATATTTGAGGCTGGGTAATATTTAGCATCCCTGGTCTCTACCTGTTAGATCCTAGAAGCACTCCCTCTCCTGGCCCTGGCCACATCGGACAACCAAAGGTTATCTTCAGACATTGGCAAATGTCCTTGGATAGGATGGGGTGGGGCAAAATTCCCGCCCCCCCCCCCCCCCCCCGATTGAGAACCACTGATCTAGACTGATAATTTGCCAATGAAACCTGTTCCCTCATTCCCCCACACTAAGTCCCAAGTGCTAGGGCAGCTGTTGAGCCCTGATGGACTTGGTCCCTGGGTTTCCGATATGGGACAGTTTGTCCTATGAGAGGCCTTTTCTCAAGAAAATCCATCATGAGCAGGAGTAGCCTGGCCAATGAGGCATTTCTCAGAACCAAGATCCACTAGTTTGCCCTATCACATTGGAGGTAGATTCCTTCAATATTTTAGTTGCTAATTATATATTCTTATGGTACCTTTTTTCTTGGCATCTGTTTCTATTGAGATTGAGGCTGGAATAACTTTGACCAATAATACACTACCTGGTTTTTTTTTTGGGGGGGGGGGGTTGGCATGGTGGTGCAAAGGGGTGGGGGAGTGTAGGCAGACATGAGGATTTCCTGGAAAGAAAGACCTGTAAAAAGAACATGAGTGACGTGTTTGGAAGTATCTAGCTCTGAGTGGTTGGTACGAGATGCCAGAACAAGGACATTTATGAGAGAAAGGTGAAGAGGAGAATCTTCAATCTCCTGCTGAACAACTGCAAGGGGCAGCAGGTTGGCTCAGTCTCTACTCCCAGGACTGAAGAAGCAATGCCATGAGGAAGTCTCCCATCAGGGAACTGCCTCCTGCTGGGCATGGGACGGAGACAGAGGGGCAACGAAGCTTGCCTGTGTCTGTGATGTTTCCAGGTCAAAGTCTGCAACCAGCCCTCCAACTGGCACCAATTTCCTGCATCTGTGACACTTTCTGCCTGGGAACCAGGTCAGAAATTCTGGATCTGAGCTAGATTTCACTTTCCGTTGTTCGGGACAGGGCAGAGGGAAAGATGTGCTCCCGTGGCATGTAGATGAGTGCTCTTCATTCTCTAGAGGGGCTGGGGGCCAGGGGCTCATGAGGAGTTGCAGCCTAGGCCGAGGCCATTTATAACATGTATAACATAACATTTATAACATGTTATAACATTTATAACATGTATAACAAAGTGACTGCCTTCCAAGCCTTTGGGAATCTATTGTACCTTCCAGAATAAGATAGGGGCAAAGAAGAGTTTTTATTTTATTTATTTATTTATTTATTTTTAATTTTTTTTATTTTTATTTATGATAGTCACAGAGAGAGAGAGAGAGAGAGGCAGAGACATAGGCAGAGGGAGAAGCAGGCTCCATGCACCGGGAGCCCGATATGGGATTCAATCCCGGGTCTCCAGGATTGTGCCCTGGGCCAAAGGCAGGCGCTAAACCGCTGCGCCACCCAGGGATCCCAAGAAGAGTTTTTAAAACTAATAAACCAGATCCAGGTTTCCGTTTTTGGTACTTTGAGAATCTTTATCCCATTTTCCTTTTTTTTTTTTAAATTAGGCTCCACACTCTGCGTGGAGCCCAAGGCGGCATTGAACTCAGGACCCTGAGATCAAGACCTGAGCTGAGATCAAGAGCTGGACGCTTAACCAACTGAACTACCCAGGTGCCCCCCCCCCCGCTTTTATCCCATTCTTCAATTTACTAGGAAAGGGGGCACCTGGACTTCAAGAACTGTGTGCCTTTGCACCCCAACAGCTCCAGCTCCTCAGGGTGCCGTCCAGTCCCAGGGCAAACTGAGTCAAGCTCTGGCCCTGAGAAATGTCACTGAAACCCTGCTTCTCTTCCTCCCTGAGACTGCCCAGAACTTGGAAAGAGGCTAAGTGTGCAGCATCTAACTGGTTTTTGTTTTCTTTAGCTGCTGTAGTAGCAAAACCTCAAGATTTTTATTTATTTATTTTTTTTTATGATAGTCACACAGACAGAGAGAGAGAGAGAGAGGCAGAGACATAGGCAGAGGGAGAAGCAGGCTCCATGCACCGGGAGCCCGACGTGGGATTCGATCCCGGGTCTCCAGGATCGCGCCCTGGGCCAAAGGCAGGCGCCAAACCGCTGCGCCACCCAGGGATCCCTTTTTAAATTTTTTTATTCATGAGAGACACACAGAGAGAGGCAGAGACATAGGCAGATGGAGAAGCAGGCTCCCTGTGGAGAGCCCGATGTGGGAGTTGATCCCAAGACTCTGGGATCACGGCCTGAGCCAAAGGCAGGTGCTCAACCACCTAGCCACCCAGGTGCCCCTCAACCTCAAGGTTTTTAATGAAGAAGAAACTGCCAGTGGTTTACCTGAGGCAGGGATTTGCTGGTTTCTGGGGGCCAAGAACCGGTCACCACGGAGGCCTTGCCTTTTGTCATGGAAAGCAGTCAGCTGGGGTGCAGAGCTGGGTGGAGGACACCGCTGAAGGAAGGAATTTCCTGTCAGATTTGAAAACAAAAAAAAGGTCAAAAAGACCAGCTACCTACCAAATTCCTCCAGGCTTTTTTATTCAAGATGTCAGGGGATCCCACCAAAACTCCGGGAGGCCTAGAGAGCGGGCCTTTATTATTTTTAAAAAAGGCAAACATTACAATAATAATAACTCACTTACTAGGTGCCGGTCATTGTCCTAAAATATATGCAGATATATATTAAATATAAAATACCAATATACAACATATACACAACTCTATGAAATAGGCACTGTTGTTTTGTTGGTTTATTTTTTAGTTAACTCTATCCCGCATGTGGGGCTTGAACTCACGACCCCGAGATCAAAAATCACATGCTCTCCCGACTGAGTCAGCCAGGTGCCCCAAGTGGATGCTGTCATTTTCCATTTCACCAATGGGAGTATTGAGGCACGCAGAGTTTGTATAACTGGGCCATGGTCAAAAGTCTAAGTGACTGCTGCAGATAAGTGGTGGAACTGAGATTCAAAATCCAGTCATCTGGAGTCAGAACCTACCTGCCCTTATACTACTCCTGTCTCTCCATTTTGAAGGTGAGAAAGGACAGGCACAGAGAGGTGAAGTGACTGGCCCAAGGCCACACTTGTGGCTTGCAGATTGGGGGGCTTAGAAGCCAGGCTCCTGCCCTCCTCAGTGATGTTCCCTTGAGGGGTTTCCTTAGTATGCTCCCTGAGGTTGATTTTCGCAACTGGGGTTCCCTTTTCCCAGACACAGGATGGTAAGCAGTGGGAAGGAAAGCTGCTTTTCCTTGACCCGTCTTCCTTTGCAGGATCCGCCAGCAGCCAGGTCAGACGCCTGGATCTGGAGCCCTGAAGCTGCGGCGGAAAGCCAGATGTTGGAGACGCTGGTTTGGAACCTTGGACTCGGCAAATCCCTTTGGGTACCAGGCCCTGTGCTGGGCACTGCTGATACTAAGAGGACTCACGCCCACGCAGACCGTTAGCAAGCATGTCAGATGGAGGGCTAGCACCGGTGTGCACAGGGTCGGCCTGCGTGCTCCCACCTGGCTGCCAGCCTCCGGTGAGGGAGATGGCGTGGGTTAGCCTTCTGGAAGAGCAGCAGCCAGTTCCCCCAGTCCCGCCTGAGAGTCTGTAGCGCTGGTGCACTCCTTCCCCGTTCTGAGGCTTAAGCTAGAAGATGAGGACCAGGCTGTTCTTCAAAACGGAGGTGCTTCAGAAGGAACTAGGCCTAAAGGCCCCCTCTTTACGTAGGGCCGCAGGCCTGGGGGCCTGGCTGGAGGCAGCTCTCTCCCAGTGAGTCGCAAGTCACCAGCTGTCAGCCCCAACCCCCGGGGAGGCGGAGCGAGCAGGAGAGGGCTTCTCAGCCTGCACTTCAAAGGAGGCCTTAGACTACCAGTGTGGTGGGTTTTTTATCTCCCCAGTTTACCTTCCTGGAATGCATTAAGCAAAGCACAGCCTCAGGGATCCTCCCGCTCCACGCTGGGACCAGGAAGGGGGGCGTTTCCAGGCAAGAGGATCGCCTTCCCTTCTCATCTCCGAGGATGATGCCAAGGGGCCCCATTCCCCATTCCCTAACTGGCCGCCGCCGGCTCTCCGCACCTGGGCCAGCCCACAGCGCTGTGACTGTGGCCAGACACACAAACGCCCAGCGCCTCTATCTTCTCCTCGGCAAAACGGACAAAAGCTTCCCGGGGCTGCTGAGAGAGCTAACCTATCTACCTGGTATTGCACCTGTGTGCTCGCCCCACGGGCGCCTCGAGAGGGGCCTTAGCATCCACTCCCAGAGCCTCCCCTTGTCTCTCCTCAGAAAGTCTGATGGCAGTATCATCCACTTGTTTGCCCAGCAGCCTTGGAGGGTGAATAGTATTAGTTAGCTTCATGTTCCAGAAAGGTAAAAACAGTACGAAGCCTGGCAAGCAGCCGGCCGCCGGGAGCTGAGGACATCTCGCAGGGAAGGGAAAAGCACGTCTCATGGACTCCAGTTTGTGGGTCAGTCAGTGCATAAATGTACTGAATGCCAACCAATTCTCCTGCTTCCTCGGTGTGCCTCACAGCCCACATCCAAACCGGGAACAAGAAGTGCTGGCTCTCACAATTGTTTCTGGGGCACCTGGGTGGCTCAGTAGGTTAAGGGTCTGCCTTGGGCTCAGGTTATGATCCTGGGGTCCTGGGATCCAGCAGGGAGCCTGCTTCTCCCTCTCCCTCTGCCTGCCACTCCCCCCGCTTGTGTTTTCTCTCTCTTTCTCTCTCTCTCTGTTAAATAGATAAATAAAAAACATCTTAAAAAAAAAAAAAAAAGAATGTGGGCAGCCCAGGTGGCTCAGTGGTTTAGCACTGCCTTTAGTCCAAGGCCTGATCCTGGGAACCCAGGATCAAGTCCCACGTTGGGCTCCCTGCATGGAGCCTGCTTCTCCCTCTGCCTCTCTCTCTCTGTGTGCGTGTTTCTCAAGAATAAATAAATTTTAAAAATCTAAAAAAAAAAAAAAGTTAAAAAAATGCTTTCTAGGCTATGACCTCACACCAGTTTACCTGCAATCCCAGGACCCTAGGATTACAACCTGAGCCAAAGGCAGATGCTCAACCACTGAGCAACCCAGGTGACCCTGAAATGATTGTCTTATTGATCTTGTGAGAAAAGCACATCATGGGATGCCTGGATGGCTCAGTGGTATCCTAGAGTGCCAGGACTGTCCCAGGGTTGAGTCCCACATCAAGCTCCCTGCAGGGAGCCTGCTTCTCTCTCTGCCTGTATCTCTGCCTCTCTCTGTATGTTTCTCATGAATAAATAAATAAAATCTTAAAAAAAAAAGAAAAGAAAAGAAAAGTAATCGTTCCTCCTTCCCATTTGGGGAAACCAAGGCATAGAGCATCTACTCTCCTAAGACTTAAGATATACCTCACTTGCTGACCGTGGCATCACACAGCACATAAAAAGGAAAAAGTTGTCTTTCTCCTTCAGGTTTACATGGGCAGAACCCCAAGAATTTTTGCTATGTTCAGCCTGGATTTAGAGCCCAGCCATCTCCATTTCCCCACAAATCACTCACCCCTCCCTGTGTTCCTACCTCCCTTGCCTTCTGGAAAGGAGTCTCAACCAAACACCTGCAGTCTTTGATCAGAAGGCATCAGCTGGCCCCAGCTCTCCTTTCAGCCAGCAGACTTTCAAGTTCTCCCCCTTTAGTAGGTTTGGGAAAGGGGAAAACACCCGTAGCCACTGTCACCTTGCATACCTCCTTGTAGACTAGTGGTAAAAGCCAAAGAATTGCTACTTCAGCAAAGACTTTATAGAAACTTCCTTCAATGGGATTAACTGCAATGACTGCCACACACAACAGTAATGTCTACCACAGAACCCCAGTAACTTCCCTTGCTCAGGATATGTGCCCATGTCCTGCTGTATCTATTTCTTGGGTCAGAAATTATTGAGAACATATGTTACTACCCTTATAGGATTATTGCCATTGATGAAGTCATAGCGTGGTCGGCACTTGTGTGGCATATAAACCTCCTTTCCAGCATCTTATGTGCTGAGTTTCCTCCAGAGGTCAGCATCATAGTTCATTCTGATGCTTCTGTATTTAGTGCCCCTTCCTCTGCTCAGCGATTTTTACTAACCTCTTCCTGTACCTCCTGGGAGACATGGCTGAAGTCAAGGTCCCTGTAAGGGTGGCACCTACATTCTAGTGGAGGAGAAGAACCAAAGAAGGGAGAACCATGGGGTGACAAGTGCCTTGATCAGAGAAGTGTGAGGTGCCCTGAGAATCTCTGGGAGAGGCCCTGACCCTGACCTGAATAGGAGTTGCTGAGATGAAGAGAACAGAGAGGGAGGAAACAGGTGTCAGGAGTAGAAGCAGAGTGGGGACCTGGCAGTGAGAGGCCATGACTCCCATAGGGAACTGAGAGAAGCTGCACTTGGAGGCAAGGAGTTACTCAGCAGCTTCAGACAGGAAGGGCAGTGGAGGAGGTACAAGATGAATCTATCGTCTGATAAAGCCCATCCGTAGAATAAAATTGGGCAGAACAGATAGGAATGAATCAAATTTCATTTTAAGAATGATGTTTGTAGGGGCACCTGGGTGGCTCAGTCAGTTGAGTGTCTGCCTCCCGCTCATGATCTCAAGATCCTGGGATACAGCCCCACGTTGGACCCCCTTGCTCAACAGGGAGTCTGCTTCTCCTTCTCCCTCTGCCTCTTCCCCCCTGCTCATGCTCTGTCTCTAGATAAAGAAAAATAAGATTTCATCTATTTATTTGAGAGAGAGTCAGAGAAAGAGAGAGTTAAAAAAAAAAAAAAAGAATGATGTTTGTTTTTCAAGTAGAGATCTTTTGGAGAATCACCCGGAAGGACAAGATCTCCTAAGAGAGACCCTTCTAGATGCTACTGTAGAAAAACAAGCAAGAGGTGATGGGAATGTGAAGTAGGGCAGGGAGTACAGGGAAGAAAACAGTGGGAGGTCTCAGAGACATTTAGGAAATAGAAGGGGAGGCTTTGTGATTTCCTGAGAGTGGTGGTTGAGGGAGAAGGAAGACTCCAAGATGACTGTTGGGGTGAGGGGTTTACCAGATTAGGACATTCCAGAAGAGGAGGGACTGAGTGTGTGTCACCCAAGAGGAACTTTCTAGCAGAAACTGGAACTCTTACATTGAGTTTAGGGGGCAGGGCCAAGTTGGCTATGTAAATCCGGGAGGAGTCAGAATGTGGGTGAAAGATTTAATTTAATCATTTAATAAACACTTAACAGCTACTTTGTGTCAGACCCCATGCTCTGGGCTGGAAACACAATGGTAAGAATAGCCACATATTTGAGAGCAGAAATATTAACAGATAGGATTGCCGATGCTGTCCCAGAACCACTATGGTGTTTTTTGATATACAGTATATGCACCCTATTCCTTTATAAAATTTGAAAAATGAAGGTTTACAAAACACATTTGGCCTCCAAAATTTTAAGAAGGACTTGCGGGTCTGTGAATAAATGTGTCCTGTAAGTACAGATGGTTGTAGGTACCATGGATAGGTCCCCACAGGGCACAGCCTAGAGCACTGCAGTTGTGCTCTAGGACAAGCCCTGGTTGGTTTCTGTGTGAATCTGGAGACTGAACTTGTCTATACTCTTGATACTGGCCATGGAGACAGGTAAAACAGAAGAAGGAGTTAGTGCATGTGAGAATGTTTCCACTTTATATGGAGTTGTCAGAGAAGGCCTCCCTGGGAAGATGGTTTAAGCAGAGATGCTCCCTAGAGGAGGGACACTTACTCAGACATCTGATACAGAAGTCAAAAGATACGGAATACCATCCTTAAAGGGTTGAGACAAACAAATGTCAACTTAGATATCTTTGTCCTGAAAACCTACTATCATTCAAGGACAAGGGCAAAAGGAAGCATTTTATAGAAACAAAGACTGAGGGAGTGTATGGCCAAAAGACCTTCACTGAAAGAACATCTCTATGATATACTTCAGCAGAAAAGAAAACTTCTGTGAAGAAATGTAAGAAATGATGGTGAGCAAAGAAAGTGATTAACATTTAGGTAAATCTAAACAATTGTGGTCCTTAGAACATAGTAAAAGTGCTCTTTAAGGACAATGATTCTAATTTGTGCCCTCTTCAGCCCCAACACTTACTGCATTGCTACCAAAATCTGCTTGGAAGCCATTAGGACTGATGCTACTATGCCCTCTGTTCATATAGTCAGTTATCAAGAATCAATAAGGTCAGAGCCCCTGGATGGATCAGTCATTTCAGTGCCTGACTCTTCATTTGAGCTCAGGTCTTGATCTAAGGGTCTTGAGATCAAACCCTCTGTTGGGCTCCTCACTCTGTGTTTAGTGGGTATCTGCTTGAGATTCTCTCTCTCCCCCTCCTTCCCACCATTTCACTCCTCACCCTCACCCTCAGGCTCTCTCTCTCCTTCTCTCAAATAAATAAATAAATAAATAAATAAATAAATAGTCTTTTAAAAAATTAAAAAGAAAAGAATAAGGTTCTCCTCTCCGACCTTCTCATCTTCAGGCAAAGCTGACCATGAAATCTATTTCTTGAAGTTTTATCCTTTGGGATAATTTCCTTTCTCTACCATCTTTCAGGGTCACTTCTGTGTGGAGGTGTAAGGATGAAATCAGACACTTCTGGTTGATGCTGTAGTATTGTGCATAGCCATCCGTAAATCAGGCCTAAGGTTTTTGTTTTTTTTTTTTTTTTTTTTAATCCTCAATCAACTTCCCTTGGGGCCATGTTGCTCACATAGGGTATGTACTTCCACCCAAGTGGCTTCTTATGCCTCTAAAAGAAGCCCACTTCACTAGGCCCTATTGCACCCTCGCTGTGTGTCTTTCTTTGCAACATGAAGAGTTGTTTCTGGGCAAGTCTAATACTTCATTAGTTAGAACTGATAGTACTCAATCCATGATGGGTAGCTCAGGTCCCATCATCAATTGATACTCCATGGTTGGGTATTTTTTTTTAATTTTTTATTTATTTATGATAGTCATACAGAGAGAAAGAGAGAGAGGCAGAGACACAGGCAGAGGGAGAAGCAGGCTCCATGCACCGGGAGCCCGACGTGGGATTCGATCCCGGGTCTCCAGGATCACGCCCTGGGCCAAAGGCAGGCGCCAAACCGCTGCGCCACCCAGGGATCCCCATGGTTGGGTATTAAGAGTCTACCAACTTTCAGCCATAGGACAGGAGCTACATCTTACAAGTAAAGATATATACCAAGTGGAATACACTTTTGTTCTAAAATTTTAGTGACTTCAATCATCCTCCTGCAACAGCTTGCCATAGACCCCATAACACATTCTTTTTTTTTTTTAAGATTTTATTTATTTATTCATGAGAGACACACACACACACAGAGAGAGAGAGAGAGAGAGAGAGAGAGGCAGAGACACAGGCAGAGGGAGAAGCAGGCTCCATGCAGGGAGCCCGACATGGGACTCAATCCCGGGTCTCCAGGATCAGGCCCTGGGCTGAAGGCAGTCACTCAACCGCTGAGCCACCCAGGCTGCCCCCCATAACACACTCTAATCTGCTTTGGACACCACAAGCAACATGCATATATATTGTTACAGGGAAGTAGAGCTATTCATGATCCACTTTGGGTAAACTAGAAAGCTTTCTCTTCCTCTGAACTCCACTCAAGATATCAGATTGTAGATTCACCCTTGGAGCAGGATTAAGCCATATGTTGATCCATCAAGCACTGGGCTTCTTTTTTAGTGATAGAAGGTGCAGATTACTCAAATTTGTCACTTTGGTGTGGATATTTTGTCACGCTGCAGATTACATCCTACAGAAACTTCACTAGGTAGCAGCCCCATATATTTTTGAAGATTTATTATTTTGCTTTCTCCCATATCCTATAAAAGCAGGTATGAATAGCTACTTCTTGCTTTTCATTATTGTTATCTCATTAATGGAGAATACTAGCATGATGTCCTGTGAGATAGTAAAGTGGTAAAGTCAGTAGCTCATAAAACCTGTGGCATGCATTTAGAGAATGAGCATATAACTCTAGGCAGATTGTTGAGGTCTGTATCTATCCCTGCCAGATGAAAGCAAATCATTTCTAACTTTCTATTTAGTGAACGAAGAAAAATATTGTCCAATAAATACTTCCATATCCATATCCATATCAGATATCAAGGGCTATTTTGATTTTCTCTAGTAGAGATACCTAGAATATTGTTATTAATTATCAGATTAAATTTATAATAATATATTCCTATTATCCAAGCCCTTTACTTTTTATACTTGCCTAACTGGAAAACAAATGTGAACATGAAAAGTATAATCAGCCTTGCATCTTTCTTGTGCCAAATATTTCTGATATTTCAATATTAGTGTGGGTTAGAATTGATCCAGGTTTATACAAGTCTACCTAGTAAGTTATCACAGCCTCAGTCATCTGTGCAAGCTAACACACTGAATGAAAATTCTCTGATAACTGTATCTTTATCAGTAAATTAAGCCAGATTTAAAATTATGTTCTGCCCAGAAAATAAATAAAAAATTATTTTTTAAATTTTTTAAATTTTTTAAATTTTTAAAATTTTTCCCATTTAAAGATCAATGTAAAAGAGTAGATTCCTGCATAGTGAATGCTGTATTGCAGTAAATACTTAAATTAAAATGAAATGGAAAAATTTCTAGGAATAGATCAATTAATAAAACTGACACAAAAGAGGTAGAAGTCCTGAACAGACAATAACCATAGAAGAAATTTTAATGTAGCCAAAAATCTGCATTAGGGAAAGGCACCAGGCCAAGACAGATTTATGTGTAAGCTCTAGCACTGTTTCAAAAACTGTATCATCCCCATGTTACTTTTAAACATGTACAAATGTGAAAACTTATTAATTCATCCTATGAGGCCATACCTCTTAAACTGGATAGCTCCAAAAGAAAACTGTATGCAAATTTCACCTACAAATATATGCCAATGCAGATAAAAGCTCTCTGGGAGAAAGACTCTGGGACTCTTGTGTTTCTATATGTCTTGCAAATGGAAGTACTAACTACTCTTTTGTTCCAGACTATATTTTCAAAAATGTTTGTATAGTGAACAGCCTTGGAAAATAATGATAGAATCTTCATCTGGAATACAGAGCTCACTGTCAAGTATGATGAAAATAATGTCTCCCTGCAGTAGTTATGCTTACTTCTTTTTATAAAAGATTCCGGTTCCTAAAGGTCAGAGTTTATTGGCTGTGAAGCAAACTGATTGTGTGTATAGCATCCATCTGTGTTGTCTCTGTGGGATATGTCTTTGGGACGCTTGGTGGCTCAGTGATTGAGCATCTGCCTTCAGCTCAGGTCATGATCCTGGGGTCCTGGGATCGAGTCCTGCATCGGGCTCCGCTCGAGGAGCCTGCTTCTCCCTCTGCCTGTGTCTCTGCCTCTTTTTCTGTGTCTCTCATGAATAAATAAATTTAAAAAAAAAGAAAAGCCCTTTGTCTTTGACCCAGGAGTCTCATGTATTCTGTCAGCTTGTTTGATCTTATGGCAAGCTAACTTGTGAGCTTACAAGCAAAAAAAAGATCTTACAGTAGTCTCTTTTATTTATTTATTTTTAATTTATTTGACAGAGAGAGAGAGAGAGAGAGCACAAGCAGACAGAGCAGTAGGCAGAGGAGAGGGAGAAACAGGCTCCCCACTGAGCAGGGAGCCCTGACTTGGGGCTCAGTCCCAGGACCCTGGGATCATGACCTGAGCCAAAGGCAGATTGCTTAACAAACTGAGCCACTCAGGCACCCCTATAGTTCTCAATAAGGTCTTAAATAGGTTACTAGCAGGCTCAGAAAGTGATCCTGGGTGTCCCGAGACTGAGCCTCAGTCTCTCTTTCTGTGTCTGTCATGAATAAATAACTAAAATCTTAAAGAAAAAAAAAAATGAAGAGTCCCATTCTCAGTAACAATAAAATCTATAAGATTCCTAGGAATAATTTGACAAGGAAAAGGTAGGCTCCACATTATACATAAATATTTTTATTAAAATCCATAAAATCTTACTGAATGTCACATACAAAAAATACTACATTCTTAAATAGGAAAACTCACTACATAAAGATATCACTGCCGCCCCCCCCCCGGACAATTAATAAATTTAATTTTATGCCAATTGAAAACTCAAAAGAATTTTGTAATTCAAGCAATGAATTCCAATACTTATCTGGAGTAGGAAATATATGAGGCAATTTTAGGGACGCCTGAGTGGCTCAGGGGTTGAGCACCTGCCTTCCGCCCAGGGCATGATCCTGGAGTCCTGGGATAGAGTCCCACATTGGGCTTCCTGCATGGAGCCTGCTTCTCTCTCTGCCTATGTCTCTGCCTCTCTCTCTGTGTCTCTCATGAATGAATAAATAAAATCTTAAAGAAAAATGAAGGATAAACAAAAATAGACCATCATGGAAGAAATATAAATGGTTAATAAACACAAAAAATTTTCAAAAAAAATATATGAGACAATTTTGGAAAAAGAAGATACATGTATTTCCTCTGGCCCCTTACCAACTATTAAGACATAACATTTACAAACTCCACTTAAAACAGCAGGTATCAGTGCAGGAATCTACAAATGGATCAAGAAGACAGTTTGGAGATTCCACCAAGGGACCCATCCACACATTAGAATTTAAAATCATCAAAGTGGCATTTCAAGCCAGTAGGAAAAGGAAAAACATTCAAAACAGAACAATTGGATTCCATAAAGAAAACATAAATTTAAACTCTTATGTATACCATAAATAAAGTCCAGAGGAGTTAAACAGAAAAAAAAATCATAAAAGCAAATACAAAAGTCTAAAATTATTACAAAAAGATATAGGAGGATATTTTCTAATCTTAGAAATATCTGCCTAGAAAAAAAAAAAAAGAAATATCTGCCTAGGAAAGATAAGTACCTTTCATATATTATATTTTAGCAATGAATCCATACAAAACAACTACAGAGCAAGCAATTCACAGAAGAAATAGAAGATGTCACCATAAACATAAAAATACTCAGCCTCGTTAGCATCAGGGACATTTAGATGAAAACAAATACTGGTGTGTTTTTTATTCAAATTAACAAATGGAAAAAGATCAATAATTTTCAACATTGGTGATGTGTATTCACATCCATCGTCAGTGCCAACATAAATTAGTTCTACTAGTGGGAAATTCCAATGGCGATGTCCATATCACAACTTAAATGACACTTATATTTGACCCAGAAATTCCACTTCTAGGAAATTATTTTGAAAGGCACTCTAAGATGTACACAAATGTCATCTGATACTCACATAGAACCTTGTCTTTTCTCAGTAGCATTTCATGGTGTCTGTTGACCTGCCTTCTACACTATAACCTTTGGAAGTTAGCTTTTCCTGAAGTTATGATTCTTTCCCACAGCATACAGTGGAGTTTTGTATCAGAGGCCTTCTGAAAACCTTGCGCTTTCATGGATGAGCTTTTCACACCTGCATTCATTTTCACACAGGTTCAATTGAATTTCTGCCACCTTCTTTAATTTTTTTTCTTCTTTGCGATTTTGTTCTGATTCACGTTTACGTTGTACCGAAAGGGCCATGACTGCTTTCCTTTCTCTCCCTCTGTTAATTGATTCTACTTCAATCCCGCTGCTTTGACTCGGGGTCTGAGTTTCATGTTTTGCAAAATGTAAATCATATTTATTTACTGTCTCGCGGGGCCTCATCTTTGCTTCCTGACAACTTTAGGAACCCTGCTAAAATCTGCTCTTGAGTTCAGATTCTTTCGTCTTCAAGGGAGAGAGGACCCTTCTCCCTCTGGGCGTCCGCCTGCCCTCTGCTAACTGTGGGTAATTGGTTCCTGTCAGAACAATGAACTCCTACTCCTGATTGCCTGCCAGACCTTTGCGTAGAGAAAGGATTGCACAGTGTGGCTTGCTTTTGGGGCTTTAAACATTTTCTACTAATGGAGCAATGAGACAGCACCCAATCACCCTACCAAACACAACCCCCTAACTTCTGGCAAAATCATGCAGAGAAAGGCTCGGGGGGCTGGTCAGGCCAATACCAGAGCCTGGATAGAACAGCTTTGTTGGAAGGCTCCTTGATTCCTACACCCTCCCACCCCCCACCTCCACTTCAGTTCACCCTAATTGACCTTCCTTCTCCCTGCTCCATCCTCTTTCTCTCTAGACCAGAGGCACTAGAGTCCTAGCCAGCAGATGGGGAAGAAATGTGGCCAGGAGTTCCACCCTAACACATAGGAATTTGGACTTGTTACTCTGGAAGCAACTCCTGGTTTATTTGTAGTTTCATTGGTCAATGGGAGGCCCTATTGTCAGTGCTTTCTGGGCCCTGCCTTTGTATTTGCCCCTCTTTGGACTGGCAGTCTCTTGGAAGTTTTTGTTTTTGTTTTTTTCATTGGCTCCCTATCCAGAGCCTCCCTCTCACTGGTTGGCTCCACACCCAGGCAAACCAAGAGGGACTCTCTCTTCCTGTCCCAGGTTTGACCTTGAGGGTACAGGGAAGTCTGCTACTAGCCCAGACTCCCCAAGGCTGGGACTGTTCCTGGTGTAAGGCACAGGGCTGAATCTCCAGGGCTTGGTTGGAATTTCAAAAGATTTGCAAAACTCTCCCCGCAGGAAACTCCATTCTCTGACATTCAAGGTATGTTTTCTGGCCTCTCATTTGGGAAACTGCTCAAGCAGATAAAAATCTAATTCCCAAAGTACCCTAAGGCTGTCTTTCATTCCACCCAACAGAAATCCCTGATAAAGAAGGCAGGGGGCTTTCTTTCCCTCGATTCTCTTGGTTAGAGAAAGGACCTCTTTCAGCCTGACCTAGCCTCTCTAAGCCTGTTTTCTGAGCAAATATCCCCACCCTGTGTAAAATGCAATGCCCAGTGTAGAAGAACTATGCTTCTAGAGAGACCCCTTGTTGAGAAGCCATTTCAAGGTCTGGCGGTTAAAGTTGCTTTATAAGATACCCTTAAGTGTGTGTTTGGTTATGTTTTACTCATGGTTGGGGCAGTAATCATTGAGTGGAAGAGGAATCCTATCAGGAGAGTTCAAGCTCAATGGATGGCACAGGAGGTCAGAAGATCTGGAAGAAAAGATTGGGGCCCCAGCAAACTGGGAATCAAAGCTGTACCCAGACCTGGATTACCTCTATCTTCCTCAGCCTCATACAGATCTCTTCAGTAGAGATTTGACAGGTGGAGTAGGTCTAGATCAAGTGTTAGCAGACTACGTCCATCTGACCAAATCCCCGTGAGACTGGTTTTTGTGCAGCCTGAGAACGTGAATGGTTTTTACACTTTTAAATGTCAGAAAAAATCAGAAGACCACTCATTTGTGACACATGCAAATTATATGAAATCCAAATTTCAGCGTAAGGAAAGTGTTATTGGAATACTGCCTCTCTCATTCATTTGCACATTATCCACAGCAGCTGTGGAGGCTCTCCCCGCAGAGCTGACCTGTGGCCACAGACCATGTCACCCTTCCCGCCTGAAATGTTTACTCCCTGGCACTTTCCAGGAAAAATGTGCTATTGGTTGAGATCACAGACAAAATAGAGCCCTTGATTTGGCATCATTGAAACAGAATAGTTTTTACAGGTAGGGAGACTTTGCTCAATTTTTGGTTGGTTAAAAATATATTATTATTATTATTATTATTATTATTATTTTATTTTGCAGAATATGCTAATAAGGTGGCCAAAGCAGGTAGGATAAGGGTAGTCTTTGTTTTTGAGCTTTTTTCTCCTTTTCCCTTAGCTGTTTTGTAATTCTGTGAGACTGCTCTGATTATTTTTAAAAGGAACATGCAAAACTTGTAAAACAGAGATACCAGGCAGCATTCAGGGACTCACTCAGTCCCCCTCATAAGCACCAGTGCCACCTAATTGTTTGCCCCACACAAAAGGTGGATCAGAGAAAAATCACTTCTTTATTCTTCCCCTTTACATCATCTTCCCCGCACCTGGGGAGTCTGGATGCACGAAGACCGAGTACAACATGCATCTGATGATGGGTTACACCAAAGCACACCAAGACCTAAATCCCTCCCAGATTTATGGAGATTTTCTATAGCTTAACTAGATTTCTAATTGTCCTGCCACCTGTACTGAAATGTACAGTATGTGTTAATCTCGAATTCTTTTCTGTTTCCATAATCTTGGTAAAGTTTCCTGCACTCAAAGAGTAAATCCAATTTGGTCCATGGGTTTTTAAGAGGGAGCCAAATTCACTTTTATGCTTTCCAGCATAAAGGCTTCTTTGGAGGTGTTTGGGCAGCTAAAAGGCCGGTGCAATTTCTCTTTCCTGCTATCCCTGTGCTATGCCTTCTAGGCTGAAAGCATGAGTTCACGTGTCTGTGTCTCATTACAAGGTTGCTTGCTAGCATTTGAGAGGAGTTTAGGAGGAAATGGAGAAGGGTCTCCGCATATCCAGCACATCAGCCCTCTGCTCTCCTCCCAAACTGCCGGTTGGTACATGACAACTCCTAGCTTGTTTCTTTCCCAGTAGAATGGAGGATACAGAATGAAACTGTAGGCTCAGTACCTGTTTATGTAACCATTTTTCTGGACACTTTTTAGGGCAACTGTATCTGAGGCAGCCCCGTGACTATAGACAAATTGTTTAGTTTTTGTTTAAAGATTTTATTCACTTATTCATGAGAGACCACAGCGGAAGAGGCAGAGACACAGGCAGAGGGAGAAGCAGGCTCCCCGCAGGGACCCTGATTTGGGACCCAATCCCAGGACCCAGGATCATGACCTGAACTGAAGGCAGGCCCTCAACCACGGAGCCACCCAGGTGCCCCTAGACAAAAAAAAAAAAAATTTTTGACAAAATTTTTAAAAGCCACTTTTCTCATATGTGAAGTTGGAATGATACATTGTCTGCCCTGCTACCTCATAGGGCTGTTTTCAGGAATTAAATGGGATAAAATATGTAGCCATGTCCAAAGAGGTGAAATATTTTGTCAGTGAGAGTGCTCAATCCTCTTCAAAAGGAGAAATCCCTATCTTCTGAAGGTCTGTTCTCTGTCCTTCACTCCCACCCTGCAAAAATTAGGGGTAGTATTCTTTCATTGGAGACCTTGAGTTTGTCTGTCCTTAGGCAAGTTGCATGACCTAGCTTCAGTTTCTACACCTGGGAAATTTCATCTTGAAAAAAATATTGTATTATGTCCGTGTACGTATGATTTTATTGGGGGAAGCTGTGGTAAACCTACATGGGCCCCTCTATGCTGTTTTTACAGCTTTCTGTAATCTAAATTACCTCAAAATAAAAATTTTTAAATTATATGTAAAGCATTTGACATAATGTCAGACATATTTTAGAAGTTAATATATGGGGATCCCTGGGTGGCGCAGCTGTTTAGCGCCTGCCTTTGGCCCAGGGCGCGATCCTGGAGACCCGGGATTGAGTCCCACGTCGGGCTCCCAGTGCATGGAGCCTGCTTCTCCCTCTGCCTGTGTCTCTGCCTCTCACTCTCTCTCTCTGTGTGACTATCATAAATAAAAATAAAAAATAAAAAAAAAAGAAGTTAATATATGGTAGGTTAAAAAAATGAATAGGTGAAAGTCCTTTTGTGCTATAAGCATTATGTAAACTTGAGTTTTAGTAGTAGTATTATTACCGCTTGATATTATTTTCTAACAACATAATAACATATAATAATTGTGGAAGACTTACTATGTACTGAACACTATTTTAAGTCTCACATTATTTCCTTCTGACAACATCTTTAGGTGGTAGTTACGAATAATACCCCTGTTTTATAGATGAGAAAGCTGCGGCCCAGAGAGGTTAGGTAACCTGTCCAAGCTCACAAAGTTTAGAAGTTGAGGAGTCAGGATACAAAGTGACAAAGAGTCAAGTGGCATGACTCTACAATTCTTATTCAAAGAAAAGATAGTTATTTAGTTATTTATGGAACTTTAGCCAAGATCAAACTTCAGGGTGGGAGACATGCACCCCATGCTCTTATTTCCCCTGTTGACTTCCAGAGTGTTCCCTGGAGAATTGTATGGGATGGGGTTTTTTAACTAAAGACCCTCACCACCACCCCCAATAATTTTACTTCACCTAACTCTCAAGCTGGTAGAAATCTCTCTGAGTATGATGATCATTCACAAATGGGGATGCTCGATTAAAAATGCAGCTTTCCTGACCTCTGTGCTAAAGACTCAAATTCAGTGGTCTGGGCTGGGATTTCAGAGGCTGTATTTTTTTTTTTTTTTAAGGTGATATTTTTTTGAGAGAGAGAGAGAAAGAAATCACAAGCAGGGGGAGGGACAAAGGGAGAGGAAGAAGTAGACTCCCCACTGAGCAGGGAGCCTGACTCAGGGCTCAAATCCCTGGGATCATAACTTGAGCTGAAGTCAGATGCTTAACTGACTGAGCCACCCAGGTGCCCCAGAGGCTGTATTTTTAATAGGGTCTACAGATAAATTCTTATCATTAGCCAAATTAGGCAAACAATGACTTAAGATTGTATTTTCCTTAAAACAGTATTAGGTAAAAACTAAAAAAAAAAAAAAAAAAAAAAAAAATCTGAATAAAGTATGGACTTTAGTTAATAAAACAAAACAGAAAAGACTGTATTTTCCAGAGACATCTGATATGAGGCATGTGGTGGTGGTGGTCCTGGGGGAGTTTGAGCTAGAGATGAGCATCTTACCGGGGACACTCGGATGAGTGAACGAAGGAGCAGGCAGGCCTTGGTTCTAACCCTGTCTTTTCTGCTTTTGAATTTTGTGGGTGTTTGATTTCAATTTCCTCATCTTTAAAATAGAGACAATTCCACCCACATCACGGGGTGCTAATGTCATAGGAAGCTTTGTGCTTTGTATATTATATCATTGCTATTGATTTACCACCTACAACCACATATATAGGGTTGACTTATCAGCCAAGTGGCCAGTCACCTTGGATGGTGGAGTCAGGCCCTAGGGAATAGTATAAGTTCTTTTGATTAAATGGTGGAATGTTTCCAGAGATGGGAAGACACAGTGGAGAGTCTTAGGCAAGTGAAGACTGAACCCCCTGGAAAGCAGCCCTAACAAAACTTGCATCTTTAAAAGGCCATCAGTGGTCAGCAAGGAGTTGATCATGAATATCACAAATTTATTACCACTATTTGAAGAATGACGTGAATAAAACATCCCACTGACTTTAGGAGTAATGGTATATTTGAGCAAAGGAACAGGACCTTTTCAGCAGCTACGGGTGCTAGAAATGATTCCACCTTTCAGGAGAGAAACTCAGCCTCTTGCTTCGGGGAATGAGGTCTCGTCCTTCCGGGCGTTGATAGGATACAAAGTCGTGGCATCAGGATTCTTGGAGCTAGCAATTGAGCACAAAGAATAGATCTCCTCATGCATCCTTCTTTTTTTAAATTTAATTTTATTTATTTATTCATGACAGACACACAGAGAGAGGCAGACACAGGCAGAGGGAAAAGCAGGCTCCATGCAGGGTGCCCTACGTGGGACTTGATCCCGGGTCTCCAGGATCACACCCTGGGCCGAAGGCGGCGCTAAACCGCTGGGCCACGAGGGCTGACTGCATCCTTCTTAATCACATCTCAATCTGCACATCCACAGCAGAGATTTCTTATTGTCTCATGGAGTCTCCAGATCAGAAGACAATTTAATGTCTATTTAAGGCTTGACTATCATAAGCAAGATAAAAAAGTACCTTTACTAGGGGTAGTATTTCTATTTAATTAAAAAATTTTTCCATTTAATGAATTGAAGCAAAATACCCAAGAACTGACTTGGGAAGATTCTGAGTTTCAAGACTTTGTTTTTTGTTTTTTGTTTTTTGTTTTTAAGGAGACAGCCTTTATTGTAAGGATTTTTACACTAAAGAAGGACTTTGGAGCGTCGTACTTCCTATCATCTCTGGAGCTATGGTCCAAGGGTGTCACTCATTTGGAATATAAAATGAATAATTATATTGGACAACTGAGGAACAAAGTGGCCATGCATGAATGTTCCCCAAGTACCTGCCTCCCAATACAATGGTCTTGGCCTTGATTGTGTATTAGAATTGTCTTGAGAACTAAATATGAGATGTCCTGACCACATCTCGAGGGTTTTGAGCAGGAAACCTAGTGGAGGACTCTAGACCGAGCATTTCTAAAAAGCTTCACCCAGTGATTCAGATCCACACCAGAATTTGAGAACCACTGTGCTAGTGGATTTTATTTTTCTCCGTGGCCAGAAAAACTTGGTAGCATTGGGGCCAGCAGCTAGTTCAGCTGCTTTTAGTCTTTTGCCAGGTTGTGGGCCAGTTTATCCACTGCTCATGCCATATTCCTTCTGCCCTTGCTGGGCATCTTGGCTGGTCCAGGTTCCTTGCCTGCTTGGGTGACCTGATCCATTCTCTCTGAAGGGCCTGGTCCAATAGCAGTCCTGCCTGATCTGGGCTGCTGTCATTTTCCATTGAATTTTATCACAGCCCCAGGGCAGCCCCCACATTCCACACATACTCCTCCTGACCTCCACTGTGTAGATGCAGCCTGATTTTCTCCTGAGAGTCAGGATCAGTCACCCCAAACAGTACAGTGACCTCTTCGCTTGTTGATCACTGGAGTGAAGAGCTGCCATGGCCAGGTGGCAGTCCCAACTTCCACTTTTGTGTCTCCTGTGGAACTCCTCCTTGAGGACTAAGAGCTCTGGACCAGCGGAGCTCAAAGTCATGGAGGTGGGGAGGAGAATGCTGCCTATGGCTCATGAGGGATCATAGTGAGAGGAGCCCCTGCCATTTCCACTCCTGGATACCCTGAGCCTGTGAATCCTTTTTTTTTTTTTTTTTTTAAGATTTTAATTATTTGTTCATGAGAGACACACAGAGAGAGGCAGAGACATAGGCAAAGGGAGAAGTAGGCTCCCTGCGGGGAGCCTGATGCTGGACTCTATCCCATGACCCTGGGATCATGACCTGAGCTGAAGGCAGATGCTCAACCATTGAGCCACCCAGGTGCCCTCAGCCTGTGAATCCTGAGAGTGGGAGAACAGCAGCATGGGGAATCACTGATTTAGAGCACACGTTGCCCTAGCTCTCCCAGTTGATGACACAACTGAGTCCTCAAAAGGCCATCAATTATTCTATGAAGCTTTCTTTGAACAATTGGGAGCATGATAAGTGAATTCTATGTTCATAAGCCCATTGCTGTCCTCATTTGCTATAAAATAAAAAATCCCTTGGTCAGAAGTAGTAATGTGTGAATACAGGTGAACAAGGCGCTCTATAACTCCATAGGCAATGGTTTTAGCAGAAGCATTGTGGGCAGGAAGGCACATGCATATGTGGAAACAGTGTCTACTTCAGAAAGAACACATGATGATGGTAGTGGTATGATGAAACCCACTTTTCTTGGGGACAAAATATAAATACAAAATATAAAGAGGAAAAGGGGAAAATCTCCATTTTCTCTGCTCCTGTACTTCCCCTTACCCTATGTACCATACCATTTCTGTCACCAGAGTCTTTGGTAATCTTTGGATCTATATTCTCTGCTTTTTCTTGTGCATTTAAACACATACATGTGAATATATAAACAGAGCTCTTTTTTTTTTTTTTCTTTAAATCTGACTGGGTTCCTATTGTATAAACTTTTAGAACTTTCTATTTAAATTCTTTTTCTTCATCAACTCTTAAAATATTGTCTTGATGGACAGGGAAGTTTATGTGTAAGATCTCTGCCTCTCCTTGTTTTCATATCTCTTTTTTTTTTAATAAAGATTTTATTTATTTATTCATGAGAGACAGAGAGGCAGAGACATAGGCAGAGGGAGAAGCAGGCCCCTCACAGGGAGCCTGATGTGGGACTCGATCCCAGAACCCCGGGATCACGTCCTGAGCCAAAGACAGACATTCAACCGCTTAGCCATCCAGGCGTCCCCCTGTTTTCACATCTACATCTACATCTATCAGTATCTCTATCAATGTCTATCAATACTTATACCCATACCCATACCTACATCTGTAGAAAGCATTGCAAGACAACAAATAGCCACAAATACACCTGTGAACCCAGAACTACAAAATAACTAGTAACCTACATCTATTTTATATTTCTTTATTTATTAATTTTATTTTTATATTTCTTATCTATTCCATTTTCTTGCATCTCTCCTTAGTTAATAACTTTCTGAAGTTTTTCAATGATCATTTCATTCCTTTTCTTTTAATAACTTTATATTAAAATTTAAAATTTAAAAGGCTTCTTCAGATTTCGAAGAAGGTGGAGAGAGCTCCAGTGTACCATTGACTTAGCTTCCCCCAGGGATAATATTTTACATAAGTGATGTTTATCATCAAAGCCTGCAAGTTAAATTTAGTATTATAAAATAAACCCAGATACAGACCTTATTTAGATCTCACCAATTTTATATGCATTCTCTTGTGTGTGCATAAACAGTTATATGAAATTTTATTCTGTGTGGATTTAGATTATAGTAGCCATCAGCATGACCAGGATATTGCTACAACTCTAGCAACCATAGTCTTTTCCATCACTGCCATTCTATCACTTCAAGAATATTGTATAAACAGAGTCATAGAGACATGTCTTGAAACTCTTCACCTGACCCCAGAGAATGAAGATGTTCTCCTGTTTTCTTCTAAAAGTCGTATGGTTTTAAGTTTGGCATTTAGGTCTACGATCTATTTTGAGCTAATTTTTGTCTAAGTTTTGAGATTTAGGACAAGGTTCTATGAATATCCAGTATTTTCAACACCATTTGCTACAGAGATTATCCTTCCTCCATTTACTTGCTTTTGCACCTTTGTCAAAAATCAGTTCACAAAATATTGTCTATTTCTAGACTATACTCTGTTCTATGACCTAAGCGTCTATTCTTCTGCCAACACTGTATTGTCTTAATTACTGTAGCTGTATAAATAAGTCTCAAAAGCAGGTAGTGTGATTCGTCCACTTTAATCTTTTTCAAAATTATTTTGGGTATTCTAGTTTCTTTGTCTTTCCATATAAATTTCAGTATTAGTTTGCTTATATCTACAAAGAATCTTGCTGGGACTTCAATAGATTAATTGCCATTTTTACTACGTTGGGTCTTTCAATTAATGAGCACAGTGTGTGTCTCCATCAATTCAGGTTTTTTTTGTTTGTTTTGTTTTTTTACTTTTTCAGCATTTTGTGGTTTTTAGCATATAAATTGGCTACATTATTGTGCTTTAATTTGTTTCCCATTGTTCACTGATAGCACTGTTAGCATGATTGCTTTTCAAGTGTTGCCTTTAAATCCTGAGGATTTGCTGAACTCACGAATTCTACACAATTTTGGTGGTTTTTATTTTAATGTTTTGTGGGTTTTTTTTTTTTTTTTAGATTCTTTGGAATTTTCTAGACAGTCATGTTCTCTGAAAATAAAGACAGTTTATTTCTTCCTTTCCAATCTGTATGTCTTTACTTGTACTGGAATATACTCCAACTTACTTATTTATTCTCCTGTTGATAGGAAACCAATTGTTACTTTCTCCCTAGGACCTCTTCTGATACAGAAACAAATTCACACTGTTTATTCAGATCCCTAGGATCCCAGTCATGTTTTGGAATTCTGAATTTTTTGGATTTCAAAAACGTAGTTCATTGTACTTACTGAATATTTCATAACACTCCTAGCAGTATCTGGTACAGTACCCTATAATCAGGTACATTAATATTTTTTTTGCAAAGAAATAAATGAATATTCACACAAAACTAGATGGATAAAGTCTAATAATAGCTTCATTTCATTTCTGGCCAGGTTTTGCTACAAACGAGTTTGTACCAAACTTAGGAGAAAAAAAAAAAACACTTTCTGTTTTGAGAGCTTTTGGATCTAGGCATCGCAAAAATGAGATTGTGAATCTTCACTATTTGACCTGGAGTTTGGTATATCTGTGAATTTGTTTTTCCTCACTTGCAGTTTTGTGTGAGTATGTTTGGAGTCTCTCATTTATTTGTTCTTATTCATCTGTTTCCTTTCTTCATTCTGTCTTCTTGGAATTTGTCATGATTGCCAGTCTGCTAGTGACATCTCTTCTCATTTGCTATGATAAGTTTATTCTCTATTTAAATCATTTTTCTGTTGTTTTAAGGGACTTGTGTTAGAGACTTTAAGACGTGTGTTCTCATCTGCCACCTTGACCCAGTATCCCAGCTCATTGTTTTCTGCTTTATATATTCATGATACACAGACATGTGCATGTGTGCAAGCATACACACACACACACACACACGCAAACAAACACACATGGTATTTTTTTTATATTGACCACATACTACTTTTGTAATCAGTAAGTAAAATGGCTTTGACGGAGTATACTCAGGATTTCCTGTCACCCAACCCCTGGCAAGGTGGGTATTAGCCACTTTACTTTGGAGAGAACCAAGGACAATGGAGGGAAAGAGGCTCACTCTGTTTTCTAGAGCTTCACCACTTCACAAGACTTAGAACTCAAAGTATCAGAAAAAAGACTTCTGAACTCGAAGTGTCAGAGAAAAGACCAAATGGAAATGTGCCAAAATGCTAACAGCAGTAATCTGAAGTTGGTCAGATCACTAAAGATATTTATTGTCTGTCTTCTCCTTTTCCGGATTTTTCCAAATTTTCTACAGTGACCGTATAGTTTTTTTTTCTTTCTATGTGTTTGAAAATCTTTTTCATGGCTTGATAAAAAATAGCTCGATTCTCACATCTGCTTCCGCATTCAATCTGTTGCACTGGTACTATGTTGCTGAATATATAAAGAAAAATCAAAAAAGAAAGAAAGAAAGAAAGAAGAAAGAAGAAAGAAAGAAAGAAAGAAAGAAAGAAAGAAAGAAAGAAAGAAAGAAAGAAAGAAGAAAGAAAGAAAGAGAAAGAAAGATCCATTCTGGACATTTTCCTGGAGGAAATGTTTAGTGTTGACAGGGAGGATCTTTGGAGAATGACACTATAGAATGTACCTCAAATATCCTTTGATCCTGTCCTAGGAGAATATGGTTCAAGTTCTTTAATAAAGATTTTATCAGAATATGCTAAAAAAACAAAAACAAAAACAAAAAACAAAACAAAACAAAAACAACCAACCCACCCTTACTGTAAAGTAAGAAAATATGGAAGGGAAAAAACAGTGAGCAACTTCAATGTCAGTAGAAAAAGCAATTAGGTTCATAAGAGTAGAAGAAACTAGATGGTATTTACATGCAAGATCCATCCAGAAACCTTTCACAAACTGGCCATTCTGACATGAGAGAAAATAAGATTGCCTATAAAATTATTTTTGGTTATTTTAGGACTTGAAGCCTGTTAGTTTAACACTACTATGAAGAAAATTTATATATGCAAAAGGGGGTTCTTCTTTATTTTCAAAAATCATTGCATGGAAAATAAAACACAATATATATAATAGACATCCCGAAAAGATCTTGAGAATCACCAGGTTCCTTGGCCCACAATTTGACAATCATTTTTCTGGAATCAGATTAGCAAAGTACACACTTTTTGAAAAAAGTGTGCAATTCAATGCGTTTTAGTATATTTATAGAGTTTCACAAGCAACATCACAATTTTAGAATGTATTTTTATCACCTCAGAAAGAAACTCTGCACCCCTTAGTTATCTAGTCCCAAGCCCCGCATTCTCCCCAGCCCTAAGCAATCACTTATTTATTTTCTATCTCTCTATATTTGCCCATTCTGGGCATTTCATATCAATGGAGTCATGTAGTAAGTGTTGTCTGTGACTGACTTCTTCGCATAATGTTTTCAAGATTCATTCATATTACATTATCTATTTCATTCCTTTTTAATACCAAATAATATTCTATTGTATGGTTATATATACCACTTTTGTTTTTCCATTTATCAGTTGAGAGACATTTGGATTGTTTCCGCTTTCCAGCTGCTATGGATAAGGCTGCTATGAACGTTCATGTATGAGATTTTTTATGGACATATGTTTTCAGTTCTCTTAGGAGAATTCCTAGGTGTGGAATTGCTAAGCATTTGAGGAGCTGTCAGATTAGGTACCAAAGGGGCCGCACCATTTTGCCACTCGAATGGCTGTACCATTCACAACTGTGTAAATGACCATGTAGACTTCTATAACTAAAGTACATTTGTATTTTCTTTTTCAAAACAAAGGAAAGAAACATACTGAAAAATAGTTGCGGTTTCTAATTTTGGACCTTCCGCAAAGAGCAAGTCACTTTGTCTTTATCAATAAAATGGGAACAACCAGCAGTACCTTCTGGAATTCTCTGACAGGCATAACAAGTCTGTGCTTGCTAAATACCATGAACAGAATGCTTTCACAGAAACTCTTTGAACCTGAAACTGAGTAGTACTCAGTGACCATGGATCCTCAATCTTAGGAAAGGCTTAATCAGTCTTGGCCAGGGAGGCAGAACCGATACAGGAGTATGTGGGGTCTGCCCCCAACCCTCAATTAAAGGGCAGTTTATGCAACATGCCTTCTTTTTGAATCAGAGCCAGGGTCATTGTTGGGCTGAGGTAACATTAATTATTTTTCCGCTTGTCGGATTCCATGAAAAAGATGTGAAAATGGCCTGTTTGTGAAAGAGTGCAGGCAGAGGCTGTGAGCTGATTATGTCAAACCTAGTCAAAGCTTCCTTGGTGTGGGAGACTGTAATCAACAAAGCATGGCGGCATCTGCGCCCATTACAGGAGGAGCCCCATCCTGCTTGGTTCCCCAGCAGAGACAAGAAGCCAGCTTTAACCCCTGTGGGACTGAACTGCATTGACTGGAGCAAAGAAATTTTGCTCTCATCAACCATCTAGTACACATTTAGGGGATAGAGCAGTGAAGGAGGTAATTGTCCTTGTTTTGCAGGAGAGAACGCATTGAATTTTTCCCCTAATAGAACAGTGCCAATTCTTTCTGTGACTTGGGCAACCATTCAGATGGGCCAAAGTCAGAGTTGCAAAACTTGAAAGACACAAAAATAAGTTTTTTAAAAGTCTGAAAAGACCACAGAGATCCTTAGCAGGTGCTCCAGACTTTCTACATAGGTAGGGCTTGTGCTCTGGTTGAAAGGGGTGTCACAAAGTGGCAGTTGACCAGCACTCACTTTATGCAAGACTGAGAAACCTTCAGTTGTGTTCTCAGAGAACTGAGTGAGGCAGTTGATGGTGCTATGGGCAAATAAAAGCCCAGTGCTGGGCAAGGGCCCAGTGCTGCCCTTGGCAATCATTTGACCCCAGTGATCATCAGATATGTTGGACTGAATTTTCTTTTTTTATAACCAATATTTGTTGCGTTCCCTTTCCTTTTCTGAAATAAAATGCATTGATAATAAAGTTTACTCATATATATGACTATGGAAAGATCATATCCCATCCATGAAATAAACTGTTACTGATCTTCATTGACATCAAGCTTATACCAGAAATGAAAATCAACTATATCACTAAGCACACTATTTAGTTTAGCTGACATTTTTTTTCATGGCAAGACTTTCTTGATGAAGGAAGTGAGATATTGATAATATGCTCTGATGCATGTTCCTTATCAAGAAGTACAAGGGCATGTCAAGTAGCATTGGTCTAGATGATATAATGAGGTCACTGGGTGCTTGCACCATAGAGTCAACATGAATGTGACAGCTGCAAGGCATATAACATTAGCAATTTAATTAAAACCTATGAGTACTGTTACCATCGGTGGTGTGATTTTCCAAAATGGTGGTAACATTCTTGGTAAATTTCTGACTGTATACAGTATAATCTTCTCTTGATTCACATTGTAGTTGCATTCCTGGAAACTTCAGTGCATGTTAAACCATTTATGTGCACTTCTTGGCTCAGGTAATTGGTAGTAGGGTTTTCACCTCTTATATGAATGTCCAAAACATCAGAAAATCATGCAGTAGGCAGGATAATTCAAGGTGAGAAAGAAAATACTCTGCACACCACAGACCT
This sequence comes from Canis lupus baileyi, assembly GCF_048164855.1. Taxonomy (NCBI): domain Eukaryota; kingdom Metazoa; phylum Chordata; class Mammalia; order Carnivora; family Canidae; genus Canis; species Canis lupus. Next base: position 26,915,379 of record NC_132849.1, on the reverse strand, counting down.
CTAGCATTCACAGCTTCTTACATACTCCATGTCAGTAGTGAGCCCTGACCACTGACCAATAAAATGTCCTCATACATTTCCACAATTAAACCTAGTCTAATTCCAAACCCCAAGCTTCACAGATGGTTCTTGGAAGGAAGTGGCTTCCTTCAGATCACACTGAATCCAAAGGGACACCAGGACAGTACTTAGGTGCTTGAGTCCTAATTCTGTCCTATTGTACCCAGCCCAAAATCTCCTAGGGACACTGCCCATCCTCAGCACTGCTCAGGTCTGTGACCAGTTACCAGTTCTGCTGGCCATTAACTCACTATTGCCTATACAGTGTTAATGATCTAAAGTGTTACCTAAAACCCTTGAAAGCCTCTCTGCAGAATTTTGATAATGTACCTTTAGGTGATTCCAATGTAGAATGGCTCTGACTTCCTCACAACTCTGAGAACTATTCCCTAAATTTAATGTTAGAAAATCTATAAAGAAAATGGTTCTGGGGCACCTGGATGGATCACTCAGCTGAGTGTCTGCCTTTGGCTCAGGTCATGATCCCAGGGTCCTGAGATCAAGCCCCCTTCATTGGGCTCCTTGCTCAGTGGGGAGTCTGTTTTTCCCTCTCCCTCTCCCTTTACCGCTCCCCCTGCTTATGCTTTCTCTCTCTCTCTCTCTCTCAAATAAATAAATAAAATCCTTAAAAAAAAAATGGCTCTATGGCCAGAGAAGTTTTGGAAATCCTGAATTAGCTAAAGGTGAAAAGTTCTTTTACATACCCTTTAATTAGTGAACACGAAGGTAAATCTCTAAGATGGAGTATGACTCGACTCATTTTTCAAGTTTATTTGATCATGAACTGCCTCCATCTCCTGCTTTGTTGTTTTTTGAGTAAGTAGTCTGTTGCTAATGAAACAGATTATTCACATCTCTACCTGCCTTTTGTAGATAAGAAAGAGTGGTGAATAGATACTGCCTGAAGTGAAAAGTCTAAAAAGACTATGGGGGGTTTGTGTATTATTTCAAATAGAAAATAAAGGAGAGAGATATTTGACTCTTATCACTTTAATTTTCTAGGCCCCACAAGGAAAAGATCACATCTTCCTTTCTCATTGTTGTTGGTTTGATTCTTTCTATTGCTTGGGCACAGAGCCTGGCCCATGGTTATTACTCAAGTAATGCTTGTTAAAAAATTATTTAATAAATTAAATAATCAATAGCAGTCTATTAAAAGGTGGTGGGATAGCTTCAAGTCATTCTGAGAAGTGGGATGTTTCCTTGTATTTCTTAGGAGCAGACTGATCAGAGAACTCAGTCAAACACTCTACAGCAAGAGCATCTCAGAGCCAGGAAAACTTTTTAACCTCCACATTTAACACTAACCATAATCAGTATGGGCAGGAACAGTTGGTATATTATGCACTGCACAAACTACTGGGGCAGTGTTCACTCTTTCCAAGAAATGTGTTTATAGCTGGGTTGGGCCAACAAGACATACTCATGGAAACAAAGAACAATCAAAGAGAATTTGCAGTTGTTTCACATGCCAGGGGGTGCTATGGTTCAAGCTTTGGTGTATTTGTTTATATTGTTTTTATCCTTGGTTGGCTTTATGGGGTGCAAGTAGTCAGAGACTTTAGGGAGTAGTTGGTAGGTGTTTAGCAAATTTTTCTATGATAAAACCTTGTTGTTCCAAACCTACTCACTCTCTGTCTGTGACCACTTCCCAGTCAAACACTAGATTCCCATGCCTTTGCCCAGGCTGTTTGCTCTCCTGCACTCACCCTTTCCCATTGCTGACACATTACAGCTTATCCTTCAGGGCCCACTTCAGATGTCACCTCTTCTCTGTGGTTTTCTGAGAGATCTCTGTGGCATTCTCCCACCAGTGGCTAAGTTTGCTGTTTCCTTTCATAAATTTGTCTTCAGCACCTTTCCTGGAGACTGTTAGCAAATTTATGAAAAGCAAAAGAGGAAAACAGTTAACCATTACCTTACACCCTGAGAAATTCAATCCACAAGCTAAGATGCCTCATTTGCAGAAATAACAGTGACCATTAGCTTCTGGGTGTTTGGGTACTAGCTGTGTTCTTCAAACTCTTCTGCACACCTCCATGCTTTGGGTTGCTCTTCCCCACATGTATTCTGTTTTCCGTCCCCTTGTCTACATGATGACAACGCTATCACTGTGTTACATCCTTTTCATCTACAATTCTAACCAGATTCTAACTTTCTCTTTGAAATCGTTCTTTTGGACTACATATGAACATCAAGCCATTTAAAATCCTTGGAGCCTCTGCTATTCTCTTCTGACTTTTTTCTTTTTCTTTTTCTTTTTTTTTAAGATTTTGTTTATTTATTCATTAGAGACATAGAGAGAGGCAAAGATACAGGCAGAGGGAGAAGCAGGCTCCCTGTGGGGACCCTGATGTGGGACTCAATCCCAGGACCCCAGAATCATGCCCTGAGCCAAAGGCAGATGCTGAACTGATGAGCCAGCCTGGTGTCCCACTTCTGACCTTTTTCAATGATTATGTTTTGTTTTTTATTCATATGAAATCCTTGTGAACCTAGTCTCCGTTTCATTTAGTTTTTGTCACTTACCCTTCTCTCTCACAGGCTCATTATTTATTGACCACAGTGGGCATCATTGTCATTTGAAGAATTTATAGTTTGCTATCTTGTTAAGAAGCTAGAGTTTTCGGGATATTGTTTGTTTTTGTGGCCAGGGTTTGTTGACATGTGTCTCTACCTTGAGAATGACACTAGTGGGAATAGTTTTGTACCTTTCGGTTTTGGTTATTTCCTTGGAAATTTATTTCCCCAATAAAATGACGTGACCACAGCTCTTGTAACATTTGCAGGTTACTCATCCAACCAATTTGTAGCTACAGGAGTAATATGTAAGTGTGCCTGTTTTCTTATAGTCACAGAATGTGACCCTTTGAAATGTTTGTAATCTACTTAATAGAGATAAAGTCTTAAACCTGTTTGGGATTGCATTTCTTTCTCTGTCAGAAGGCTTGTGAATTTTTCAAAGTAATCATGTACTCTGGTGCCTGGGTGGCTCAGTCAGTTAAGCGTCTGCCTTTGGTTCAGGTTGTGGTCTGAGGGTCCTGGGATGGAGCCCCACATAGAGGTCTCTGCTAGGTGGGGAGTCTGCTTCTCTTCTCCTTCTGTGCTCTCTTTCAGGTAAATAAGTAAAATCTTAAAAAAAAAAAAAAGGTAATCATGTACTTCCTGCTTTTTTTGGGTGTAAACTATATTTGGTCACAGAATGAATTACCTGCTTCTGGGCCCCCTGGGTGGCTCAGTCAGTTAAGTGTCTGACTCTTGATTTCAGCTCAGGTCATGATCTCAGGCTTGTGAGATCGAGCCCCATGTCAGGCTCTGTGCCAAAGGCGAAGCTTCCTTAAGATTCTCTCCCTCCTTCTCCCTCTGCCCTTCCACTGCTGTGCACACTGTTTTTCTTTCTCTCTCTCTCTCTCAAATAAATAAATCTTAAAAAAAATATGAGTTACCCACTTATGTTGAACATTTAAGGACAATTAGGCATAGTTGGAGATGGAGATTATGTTAATAATACAGAATTAATCATTTAATTAAAAAATTAGGAAAGCTAAAGAGCTGTTTTCAACTCCCCCAGACAGGAAGACTTTCACAAAAGCCACTACATGGAAAGGGTGGTCATCTTCACAACAGGAAGGATTAATGGACAGACAGGGTGTCAAGATTTGAAGATTCGCAGTGCCAATCTCCATGCCAGCATAAATCCTGAAGGAAACCGCTGTCCCTCCTGTCTTAGATTTTAAAAATCAAATATCTTTAGAGGCAAAGTGTGGAACAAAAACATTTACTGGGCCAGATACTAATGTAGGTGGTGAGGACTGGAGTGAATTGGCTCCAGTGATGCTCATCCACGACACTGAGCTCTTACTGGGGACCATTCTCTGGGCGAAACAAAAACACATTTCTGGGCCAAGTCTGGCCATTGGCCACCAGGCTGTGCCCTATGCTTAAGGCTTTTTTCAGAGACAGTCCTCAGATGCCAGCAGGGTCCTTGCACAGATGAGGAAGATGAGGCAGACAAGTGAGGTGTGAGAGAGTTCGGCTTCCTTTTAATACTTCTAAGGAAAAGAGTAGCGTAAGCCTGGTGAGTGGTGATGACAGTCCTGCTGATGACAATAGAGTAGGGTGGGGACTGTAGCCAGTTGTAGAATGCATACCCACCAATTTTTGTTTAACTTTTTATTATAGACATTTAAACATTAAAAAAAAAAAAAACAGCAACAGAGAGAATAGTATAATAAGGCCTTTGAGCCCATCAGCCAGCTCATTGATCGCAGCCAGTTAGAGAGATCCTTGCCCATTTTGCACCTGTGAGTGGGAGTGGGCACTACGCCACCCCACCTGAGAATTCTATTCCAGAGTATGCCAGCACCGCCAGGTTTTTTTTTATTTTATTTTATTTATTTATTTATTTATTTATTTATTTATTTATTTATTTTTACCGCCAGGTTTTTAAAAGAAGCTAGACGTTGTGATTTTCATTTGAAACCCCCTGACTTTTATATGTTAACAATTCATTTAAAATTTGTAATACAGATGGCAGAGATCAAGGTGGTGCTGCCAGTTGCTGATTTGGGGTAATAACACATACTTGGAGAAAATGCTGCTGGTGGAACAGGAAACACAATCCAATGTCACGCTGCTTCTGGGTCCCCTAAATATATTTTATGTGTCCCTTAAATTTTGTGTGCAAAAGATTGTCCCATGGGATGGCCCACAGCTGGGCCTACCCATAGATTTGTGATGGCTTTCCTAGGGCAGGCTCACAGGGGTTTGTACTCAGGCTTTCCTCTTACCTTACACAGTGAGCTCCTTGGGGAAACTCCTTAAGGGAACTCAATCTCTCCCCAAGGCCCAGCAGATGATAATAATCAATAAAGTTTTGGGAATGAATGAACAAATAAAAACAGAAGAGCCTTTTCTTTCTTTTTCTTTCTTTCTTTTCTTTCTTTCTTTCTTTCTTTCTTTCTTTCTTTCTTTCTTTCTTCTTTCTTTCTTTCTTTCTTTCTTTCTTTCTTTCTTTCTTTCTTTTTTCTTTCTTTAGTAAGTTCCATGCCCAACTAGGAGTCCAACACAGAGTCTGAGCTCAGAATCCTGAGATCAAGAACCAGATGCTTTATGAACTGAGCCACCCAGATACCTCATTTGAGAGATTTTTTGTTATATTTAAGTCTGAGTCACTTCCAAGACCATCAAATGGAGATATCTTCAGGCCCACTGATATGATTAATGTCTTCCTTGTCGCTTAGAAAAAAATGTATTGTAAAATGCTCCATTCTTAATAATTAAAAATTAATACAATGTATCCATAGACTGATTTTTATTTTTTAGGTTGTGAGTTGATTAATGTATCAAAAATAATGTGATTTGTGGCCACCTCAAAAAATAAAAGCATACAGTATTGATAATTAGATGGTGTTAAGTAGGCACATTTAAGCACTAAGGATTGTCAGCTACTTGAGAGTTCAAGACTATGTCTTAGACTTAAAACATATGTTATATAAAGTTAATATATAATTCATATACCATAAAATTCACCTCTTAAGGGGCACCTGGGTGGCTCAGTGGTTGAGCATCTGCCTTTGGCTCAGGTTGTGATCTGGGGTCCTGGGATCAAATCCTGCATTGGGCTCCCTGCAGGGAGCCTGCTTCTCCCTCTGCCTGTGTCTTTGCCTCTCTTTCTATGTCTCTCGTGAATAAATAAATAAAATCTTTAAAAAAAAATTCACTCCTTTAAAGTGTGCATTCAGTGGCTTTTAGTGTATTCACAAAGCTGGGCAGCCATCACCACTATGGAGTTCCAGAACATTTTCACCACCCCAGAAAGAAGGCCTTATCCCTTTCTAAGAAATGAAGGTTTCATCCTTCTCTGCTCATTCCAGCCCAGCAACCACTAACCTATTATTTTTTGTTATGATGGATTTGCCTATTTTGGGCACTTTGTGTAAACGGTATCATACAATATGTGGTCTTATTTGTCTGGCTTCTTTTACTTAGCTTTTTTTAAAAGTTCATTCATGTTATAGCATGTATCAGTACCAAATTCCTTTTTATAGCTACATACTATTCTGTTGTTTGAATATGCTACTTATTATTTATCCATTCATCAACTAATGGACACCTGGGTTGACTATGAATATTCATGTCCAACTTTTTGTGCAGATACACATTTTCAATTCTTTCGGATATGTATCAAGGAGGGGAGTTCTTGGGTTATATAGTAACTCTGTTCGACTTTTTGAGAAACTGCCAGACATTTTCAAAGTGACTGAACTATTTTACATTCCCAACAGCAATGTATGAGGATTCCAGTTTCTCCACATCCTATCAACAGTTATTATTGTCCATCTGTTTAATCGTAGCCATTCTAGCAGATGTGACGTGGTATCTCACTGTGGCTTTAGTTTGTGTTTCCCTAATGACTAATGATATTGAGCATCTTTTAAATTTTTTTTTTTTTTTTTTTTTATGATAGTCACAGAGAGAGAAAGAGAGAGAGGCAGAGACATAGGCAGAGGGAGAAGCAGGCTCCATGCACCGGGAGCCCGACGTGGGATTCGATCCCGGGTCTCCAGGATCGCGCCCTGGGCCAAAGGCAGGCGCCAAACCGCTGCGCCACCCAGGGATCCCTGAGCATCTTTTCATGTGTTTATAGGCCATTTGTATACTGCCTTTGGAGAAATGTTTATTTAAAATTTAAAAAATCAGATAATTTGTCCTTTTATTATTGAGCTGTCATTGTTCTTTATATATTCTGGATACTAGACCATTATTAGATACATAATGTGCAAATATTTCCTCCTGTTCTGTTGTCTTGATGGTGTCCTTTGAAGAACAAGAAAATTTTAATTTGATAAAGTCCAATTTATCTATTTTTTTCTTTTCTTGCTTGTGCTTTTGGTGTCATAGCAAAAAAATCATTGTCTAATTCAAGGTCATGAGCATTTATATCTATGCTTTCTCCTAAGAGTTCTATGGTTTTAACCCATATTTTGGCCCTTGATCTATTTTGAGTCAATTTTTGTAACTGGTGTGGATAAAGGTCCAAATTCATTTATTTGCATGTGGATATCCAGTTGTTCTAGCATCCGTAGTTGAAAAAAATATTCTTTCCCCATCAAAGGGTCTTGGTACAATGCCATAGACTTTTGAAATTTTATTCTTTATAGGACCTAACATAGTTCCTCCTCTACTTGGTAAGCAGGCAAATATGTTTGTTGAATTAAAGTGGGATTCTGAGCAGTTGAGGCTTCTTTTTTTTTTTCTTTTCTTTCTTTCTTTTTTATTTTTTATTTTTATGTAAGAGGTAAAACTTTTACAGACAACTTATCCACAGAGGAAAAACTTTTTTTAGGAGCTTGGGTACATGGCTGTGCAACAGAGTCCCCATTTACTCCTGGATTGGACTAAATCAACTCAGGAATACAAGCAAACAACTTAACCAATGAAGATTTACAGTTTGTTGTTTTGGTCTCTACTTTCTGGTGTGAAGGATTAGACTAACAAGGTGATTTTTCACAAGACGACTTTGGGAAAGTGTTCTATACTTTCCAATGCAGGCAAGCTTACCAGGGTGACACAAGGTGTGGGCACCATTACCTGCCACCTCAGTGCCCCAGCAGAGCTTACCGATCAATGCTGACCCTCTTTCCTGCCAGCCCACAGAGGATCTCTCCCTCTTCCCCAACACTGGGCTCCAGGCACACCAGGCACTCAGTGTAGATGGGAACAAAAATGAAGCTTGCTTGCCTAACCCTGCAGAATCAAAGTGAATCCCAAAGGTAATATGGTAAGTTATGTGATGATGTAGCTCTCTGAGAGAGCCCCTAACAAGTGAACAAAGCCTTTTTTTTTTAATCATCAGCTTTTTAAAATATCATCTTTTATTTTTATTTATTTATTTATTTTTAAAGATTTTATTTATTTATTTATGAGACAGAGAGAGAGAGAGAGAGAGAGGCAGAGACACGGGCAGAGGGAGAAGCAGGCTCCATGCAGGAAGCCTGATGCCAGACTCAGTCCTGGGACTCCAGGATCATGCCTTGGGCTGAAGGCAGGCGCTAAAGCACTGAGCCATCCAGGGATCCCCTAAATTTTATTTTTAAAAAAGATTTTATTGGGTGACGGCCACTGAGGGGGGCACTTGATGGGATGAGCACTGGGTGTTATGCTATATGTTGACAAATTGAACTCCAATAAAAAAAATTATTTATTTACTCATGAGAGATACACCGAGAGATAGGCAGAGACATAGGCAGAGGGAGAAGCAGGCTCCATGCAGGGAGCCCGATGTGGGACTTGATCCTGAAACTCCAGGATCATACCCTGAGCTGAAGGCAGATGCTCAACCACTGAGCCACCCAGGCATCTCAAGCTTTTTATTTTAATGGAGTTAAATTATGAATTACAGTATTTCATTTTCCAAGTTCACACTACTTTGCATTGGGCAAATTTGTTCTTGATATAATGTGCTTATTATGTAATATCTGGCTTGGATTATAATATTTTGGGTAGGATTTTTGCTTATGTGCTAATGTGTTTCTTCTTCTCTTTAAGGACAGGTATCCATTTAGCCTTTCACACAGCAAGAAGTCCAGATGTAGATGGGCTTGATGTTCTCTTTTTCTGAGGTTCTCTGGCTCTTGCACTCTCTGAGAATATGGACTAATATTTTTTCAGACTGTTGTCAGAATTTCCCACCCTGTCCCTCTGGCCTTCCCAGAAAATGCCTGGACGCTTAGCATGGCAAGTGAGCAGACCCCAGGGCTGCGCTAGTACAGCTGTCCCCAGGCACTGGAAATCAGGTGACACCACCCAGGAGAGAATCAGTGCAGGTGGCACCCCTAAGCAATCTGGCCGAGGTCACCGTGGGCAACACGAGTCTCTGTGAAGGGGTGCCGGGCAGGGATGCCGCTCCTCTGCAGGCTGCCCTAAGTTTGCCGAGGATGGCAGTGGTGGGAAGTGCCAGCCAGCACAGAATGAGGGGGAGCCCAGGTAGCAATTAAGTGGGGATAAATAGCCATTACCAAGGAGGCCTGACAACTGCAGGAGACCGCAGTCTATGCACGAGCAACCGCTTATTTTCCCATTGATCCTCGGCGGGATAGGGCCCTGCCTTCTGCAGTGCCCCAAATAACAGGCTCACAAAGCCCAGTGCTAAGAGGTGGCATCTGAGAAGAATCCGTTCAGGTCTTCCTGTCTGTTTCATCTTAAGGCCTGCCAGGAGAAGAGATAATTACGGGTCTGAGATTCTGCTCCATCACAGACAATGGAGGGATCAGCAGATGCCTCTCTGAAATCAGATTAAAAAATTTTTAAAAGGTTTCGGCTCAGGGGGATACCAGCATTTCCCACAGGTTTCAATTGGATGAAAGTGGAAAAGGGGAGAAGGGGAAGGAAGAAAGGAAGGGAAGGAGGGAGGAAAGGAAACTTGAATTCTTAAATGTGGAGATGATCCACAGGGAGGGTGCTAAACACACCTGGTTTTCCAGTTGCCTCCCATGAAAGATTTTGCCCTTGGCCTGTCACGTCTCCTGAAGGCTCCTCTTCAGGTCATTCCATCTGGAGCCCAGAATCCCCCATGGGAAGCCCGAGCCCACTCAAGCTAACCATGATCTGATTTCTATCACTACGCATCACTTTTGCCTATTTTAGAACTCCCCCCCCCCTTTTTTTTTAAAAGATTTTATTTATTTGAGAGAGAGAGAGAGAGAGAAGAAGAGAGCATGAGCAGGGGGGAAGGGAGAAGCAGGCTCCTTGCTGAGTGGGGAGCTCAACGTGAGCTGAGCTGAAGGCAGACACTTAACAGACTGAGCCCCCTTTGAACTTATTTTAGAACTTCCTATAAAAGGAATACACAGGGGTTCCCCTGGATGGTTAAGTGACTCTTGATTTTGGCTCAGGCTCATGACCTCAGGGTTGTGAGATTGAGCGCCATGTGGGTCTTTGTGCTGGGTGTGGAGCATGCTTGAAATTCTCTCTCTCCCTCTCCCTCTGTGCTTCCCCACTCTGCCCCTCTCTCTCCTTCTCTAAAAAAAAGGAAAAGAAAAGAAAGAAAAAAAGAAAAGGAAAGAAAAGAAAAGAAAGAAGAAAGAGAAAGAAAGAAAGAAAAAGAAAGAAAGAAGAAAGAAAGAAAGAAAGAAAGAAAGAAAGAAAGAAAGAAAGAAAGAAAGAAAAGAAAGAAAAAAAAAGAAAGAAAGAGAAAAGAAAGAAAGAAAAAAGAAATACATAGTATGTACTCCTTTTGTCTGGCTTCTTTCACTTAGCATAATTGTGAGATTTGTCCATGTTATTGCATGCACCAATAGTTGGTTGTCTTATGTTGCTAACTAGTATTTCCTTGTGTAGGAATACCTCAGTTGGTTAATCTATTCACCTATTGATGGACATTTGACTGTTTTCAGGTTTGGGCTATTATGGATAAAGCTACTAGGAACATTTATATGAAAGTCATTTTGTGGATATGTTTCTACCTAGAAATAGAATTTGCTAGATTCAGGAGGGGTAAAATTATAAAAGTCACAATCTGGTTTTCAAAGAGGTTTATACCATTTTGTTCTATTATCTTGGAGTGAGCTTTTGGTTGTTTTGTTTCACATCCTCCTCAACCTCGTAATTAACAGCCTTCTAAAATTTCATTATGAGTGCCTTTTTTATATGCAGTTCCTTGGTAACTCATAATATTGGATATAATTTCATGTGCTTATTAGCCATTTGTATATATTCTTTGGTGAAATTTCTGGCCAAGATTTTGACCACTTAAAAAAAATGGATTGTTTTTCTTGTTGTTGAGTTGTATGGATTTTTTTTTAAGATCTTATTTATTTATTTACTTGAGAGAGAGAGAGAGAGAGAGCACAACCAGGGAGTGGGGTGGGAAGAGAACTAGAGGGACAAGCAGACTTCCCACTGAGTTTGGAGCCCAACTCAGGTCTTGATTCCAGGACCATGAGATCATGATCTGAGCCAAAGTCAGACATTTAACTGACTGAGCCACTCAGGCACCCCTGGATTCTTTTAAATTGGTATTCAAGATGTCTGTCACATGTATGCATTGAGAATATTTTCTCCCGCTTTGTGGCTTGCTTTTCTACTGTCTTTGAAGAATAAAAATATTAATGAAGTCATATTTACTTCTTTATTCTTTAGTAGTTATTATTTTTTGTGTTCTGTCCAAGAAATCTTAGCTCATCCCAAGATTCTTTTTTCTTTTTTTCTCCTGGAAGCTTTAAAGTTTGGACTTTTCTGTTTGGTCGTGATTTATTTCAAGTTAATTTTACGTATGGAGTAAGATTGGGGTTGAGATTAATTTATTTTCCCCTCAAATATGTTCAGTTGTTTCAACACTGTTAAAAAGACTTTCTTTTCTCCATTGAATTGAGGACATTTTGGGTGAAAATTAATTGGTTATAATATAGGCCGGTTTGTTTCTGGACTCTGTTCAGTTTTTCTGGGAGAACGAAAATATTAGCAACATGGGAGGCTTCTAATCCATGAACATAGGATACCTTTCCATTTTGTAGATCTTTCAGTGTAGAAGTCTTACACATCTTTTGTTAAATTTCATCCCGGATAATTGATGTTTTTTGAAGTTATGGTAAATAGTATATTTAAAATTTTTAGTTTTTACTTGTTTGTTGTTAATATCTAGAAATACAATTAATTTTTGCATATTAACATTGTATTTTGCAATCTTGTTAAATTTGCTTATGAGATCTAGTAGTTGTTCCACAGATTCCCATAAGTTTTTTTATGTACACAATCAAGTTGTCTGTAAATATTGACAGATTCAGGATTTTTTTCTTTCCAGCCCTTATGCTTTTTATTTCTTTGGAATGGGGGCTCAATTTTGAATAAAATTGGCAAGAGCAGACATCTTTGCCCTGTTCTCAGACTTAATGAGAGATGGTTAAATGTTTCGTCATGAACTATGAAATTAACTATAAGTTTTATCGTTCCTTTAATCAAGTTGAGGAAGCACCCTTCTCTTAGCTTGCTGACAGCTTTGATTGTGAAAGGTGTTCAATTTTGTCAAATTCTTTTTCACATCTACTGAAGTTTTAGTATCAGGCTTATATTGGACTCATAAAACAAGTCGAGAAGTGTTTCTTCCCTCTTTATTTTTCAGAAAGAGTTTGTGTACAACGGTATTATTTCTCTCTTTAATGTTTGATGGAATTCACCAGTGAAGTCATCTGGAGCTGGAGATTTCTCTGTGGGTTTTAATTATAAGTTCAGTCTATTTAATAGATACGGAGCTATTTAAATTTTTTTTTAAATTTCTCCTTTGTCTATTTTGGTAAGTTATGTTATTGAAGGCATTTAGCCTTTAGGTGTAGAATTTATCCATTTTATCTAGGTTTTTGTTTTTGTTTTACATTTTTATTTATTCATGATAGGTACAGAGAGAGAGGCAGAGACACAGGCAGAGGGAGAAGCAGGCTCCCTGTGGGGATTTGTCAATAGTTGCTTGTTTTATCCCAGAACCCCGGGATCATGATCCTGAGCCAAAGGTAGACCCTCAACCACTGAGCCACCCAGGCCTCTCTCTTAGGTTTTTAAAATTATTTTGAATGAAGTTATTCATAAGATCCTCAGAGTATTTGTTTATATCCATAGGATCTATTGTGAATAAAAAGAGCAGTCAGTCCTACATTGAATGGCAGTTGGCAGAAAATCTTTAAGAATTTTTCCAGTGGAAAATCCCAGGGTTAACAAACTATCATAGATAGAGACAGGATGAGTCTTCTCTGTGGTCCTCTGCTTCTGGATTCTTAGCTCTTCAGCTGTGAATGGGAAACAGGAATACTTTTCTCACCTACTGTAACATCCTTTCCTCTTTGTTTCTTTTCCCACTCTCCTTTTTTGAAGGTCTTGCTCCAGTCTTTTGCTCTATTACAAGTGAACCTGAAGTGGCAATTGGAATTTGTAATGGTAATTTGAATGTGGTTGTTTCCTTAGCAATGAAAATTTATTTGTAAAAAAAAAAAAGAAAAGAAAAGAAAAGAAAATTTATTTGTGATTCAGACTTTTAAAGATCTCAGAAGTCTAATTAGTACTTTTCACTGAGCAAGCCATTTATAACCAATATTTTGAAAACATAATATAACCTTAGATAGTGAATTAAGGTTGTGATTATTTTTTTCTTTTTTTCTTTTTTTTTTACCACAGCAGGTACAAGAGACAGAGGTTCCCCTAGCTCTCTCTCCCATGAACTTCCTGGAACTCAGACTTGCAAAAATACTTAAGGAGGCAATGCCCTGGCTGAGGGCAGGTGCAACCGCTCTTCCAGCCCATTGCATCAGCCCGGGGCAAAGTATTAACCTCGGAAAAGGTGGCCATTCTTCCCAGTTCCCCAACTATTGTAACCTCATAACAGGTATTAGAAAAGTTTCATTCTTGAGTGGGACAAGAATGCAGGACCTGTCCTCCTCCCTAGCCACCTGCCTACCCTCTACCTCCAGCACTTACTCACACACTCACACACACAGCAGTGTTCTGCACTGTTTCTTCTCCAAATTATCAAATTATCCCGTGGTCAAAAGGTATTCAGTCCCATCCAGTCCCTCTCAGTTTGTGGTAGGACTAATTTGTTAATGGGGCTCCAGAAGGAAAGTGCCTAATGTTCCTTCTAATTGGACATGACTGCTTCAGAATGACTGCGGCCGCCAGCCAGCTCTCACTGTCCCTGGGGCTGGATAATAAGCTTCTGCCACCAGCCCCTGGGTCCTGACCAAGACCATTTGCGGTAATGAACTTGGAAGGTTCATTGTAGATTGTAAAAAAAAAAAAAAGAGAGAGAGAGAGAGAGAGAGAGAGAGAAGCACAGTCCAGCTCTTGTCAGTGGGTTCAATTATGGCTTCTGTCAGCTTAACAAAAGAAATTCAGGAAAGCTAGACTAAGAAAGGGTTGGAGGGAGCAGGCAAAGACGGATGGGGGCGGGGAAGAACCCATGATGGTAGAACCAGACTGAAATTCCTCCAGGACCAAGTTTTTAGAAGGTGAAGTTCAAAAGTTACCATGATAGGGGTTGAGTTCCCAGTGTCCAAATGGGAGACTCTGTAGCAATGGGTACTGTAGGGCAGGGTTTACTACATGTCACTGATCTAAGGAAATAAGCTCCCCCATACCTCTTCAGCTCACTGTAAATCCCCACTGTAAAACCCACACTGATAAAGGAACAGGGCCCTTTGTGCATATTTAGACTAATAATTGCCATAATCATTGCTGATTATTTGTTTTCTGAGACAGGACCTTAGAGCATTAAACCCAGAATCTATCACTAAAACCATTCCGAAAATATTGGTTAAAGTTATTTTACTGTGAAATATGGCAAATATACAGAAAAGTGCATCAAACATAAATGTACAGCTGGAGGTATTATTTAAAAAACATCTGGGGATCCCTGGGTGGCGCAGCGGTTTGGTGCCTGTCTTTGGCCCAGGGCGTGATCCTGGAGACCCGGGATCGAATCCCACATCGGGCTCCCGGTGCATGGAGCCTGCTTCTCCCTCTGCCTGTGTCTCTGCCTCTCTCTCTTTCTCTGTGACTATCATAAATAAATAAAAATTAAAATAAATAAATAAATAAATAAATAAATAAAAAACATCTGTAATCAGCACTCAGGTAAAGAAACAGAACTTTGCCAGAAGCCCCATCCTGCCCTGACCTGATCACAATCCTTTCCTTGACCCCTAAAGGTAACCACACCCCTGGTTTTTATGCTAATAATTTCCTTGCTTTTTTTTTTTTTTATAGTTTCACTATCTAAATAAGCATTCCTAAGCACTAGTTTAGTTTTTCCCTTTTTTTGAGCTGGATGTAAATGGGAATTCATACGTTAGATATTAGCCTGGCTTCTTTTGCTCTACATTGGAAGAATCATTTAGGTATTTCATGTGACTCCACAGTTGCTATGGAGTCTTGTGTCATATAAATGTCACACAATATGTGTATTCAGTTGTTGAATTGCACTTGGGCTATTGACCATTTTTTGACTATTACAAATAATGTTTCTAGGGACAGTCTTGCTCATAAATACATGTAACTCCATATTATGTAGCTAGTAGAGAAGTTGCTGGGTGACAAGCCTCCCAGAGAGATTTGACTAGTTTTTAAGTTATTGTAGATGGCCAGAGAAGACACTGCTTATCAGAAACCAATCTGCTGCTTTATGTGGCAACCAGCCTTTAAGATGGCCCTGAATTATCCTTATTTTCTGATATTCATGCTTTTCTGTTGTCCCCTCTCACATTGTGTCAGGGATGGTCTGTGTAGCCAATAGAATATTGTGGAAGTGATGGCTAGGTCATAAAAGACATTGTGGTTTCTACCTGGCTTTCTTGGGTCACTCCCTCTGTTAGAAGCTAGCTGCCATGTTGAAGGACACTCAAGCGACCCTATGGAGAGACCTAGGGAGTCAACAGCTGAGATCTCTAGCCAGTGCTAATTAGAAACACATCCCCCAGCCCCAGTCTAGCCTTCAGATGATACAGCCCTGGCGGTCATCCTGACTGCAACCTCACCAAAGACTCTGAACTACAACCACCCATCTTAGCTGCCCCTGGATTCCTAACTCTCAGAAACTGTTAAATGACAAATGTTAATTGTTTGAAGCTACTGAGTTTGGGGATGATTTGTTGTGCTATTGTGGACACCTTGGTTTATCTAGACTGGCTGAGGCAGGCAAACAAAGCACACCCACATGTCATCTATACAGAAATGGCTTATTGTGTATACTTGATCTCCCCTTCCACAAGGTGTAGAGATTAGAACAGCAGGCACCATCAGACCATGTTTTTATTTTTGCTCCGTCTTCCTTCCTCTCTCCTTTTCCTTCTTTCCTCCCTTTGTCACAAGCGCTCTTCTTCTCTTTAAGTTTCCAGAGATAAGAACAGATGCTCTGGCCTCAAACTGGGTTTGAATTCTTGCTTCAGAACTTATAAGCCGGGCAGCCCGGGTGGCTCAGCAGTTTAGTGCTACCTTCAGCCCCAGGCCTGATCCTGGACACCCGGGAACCCTGCATGGAGCCTGTTTCTCCCTCTGCCTGTGTCTCTGCCTCTCTCTCTCTCTCTCTCTCTGTGTCTCTCATGAATAAATGAATAAAATCTTTAAGAATAAAAATTTAAAAAAAAATAAAAGAACTTACAAGCCAAGTGAACTTGGAAAAGTTTCTTTACATCTCTATGCCTTGGGCTCCATCTCCTGAGTGATAAAACAGAGATGGTGATATAACCACCCTCATTGAAAAGGACAACATCAAAACCACACTGCACTTTGAATGGCTGGCACATACTAAACATCCAGTAAGTGTTCACTATCATCCTCTCCTCCTTTCATTCAGCTCTGCTCCCTGCAACCCAGCCCTCCCCGCCTCCCCCTTCCCTTCTTTCTCCCATCCCCTGCCCTTCTCTCTTCACCTCCTGCCTCCTTAATTCTCCTCTCTTCTTTACTCCCCTTGCTCATTTACTCTTCAACCTCTGTTTTCTTATCTTTCTTGCTTTCTCTTTCCTCCCATCTCCCTTTCCAGCCCTTCTGCCAAAGAACTGGCGGAGCAAGCTTCCCCTGGCTGGGACTCCCTCACAAGAAGAAATGAAGCATTTCTAACCATCATGACATCCATGATGGTGAGCCAGCTGGACCGTCAAACAGCCCCCTGTCAAAAGATGGGGTCCTGGCCTGGATGATAAGCATCTGACTGCCAGTTCCAGCATCAGGGCAGTAACCTGGCTTTTCACAGCTCTGCTCAGAGGTGTGGGAAGTTGCCTCAAGTTTTTGGTATCTTTGAAAGACTGTTTCCCTAGCATGACACCAATTTGTAGATAGTCCCTCCTCCTCAAATTTATTTAAACATTTAAGAGATTTAGCACACTGTTATTACATAAGCAACAGTTGCTGTAAAAATTGCACACAAAATAAGCATGAGTCGTGAAGAGTTTTGTCCTCCTTCCTCCATCCTCCCATTCCTAGTTGGTGTGAGGCCTGCTTTTCTATATTCACATGGGTGTTGTGGCTTTGTTTTACTTGTATAAAAGGGCCTACGTGCGCCATAGCGTGCATGACTTTCTTTTTTCACATACAATATACAGTGGACCCCTGTCCAAGCCAGGACCTACAGATTATATTCTTTTCTACGGCTGCATAGTACCACAATTTAACCATTCTTCTCTCAAAGGACATTGAAATTCTTAACCTTTTATTTTATTTTATTTTATTTTTTTTTAAGATTTTACTTATTTATTCAAGAGAAACACAGATAGAGGCAGAGACACAGGCAGAGGAAGAAGCAGGCTCCATGCAGGGAGCCCGATGTGGGACTCAATCCCAGGACTCCAGGATCACGCCCTGGGCTGAAGGCAGGCACCCAACCACTGAGCCACCCAAGCATCCTGAAATTCTTAACCTTTTACTCTTAACATTGATACCATAAATATCCTTTTATATATATTGTTAGGTACCATAGAAACATTCCTTCAGGAAGATTTCTAGAATTATCTTTCATGGGTCCATGAGCAGATCTCTTACAATTTGAGGTATTTTTAAATTGTAGCAAACTTGAAAAAAGGCAACTACTATACTTCTTGAAGGAGTGTGGAGAACATACCAGGCTAAGAGCCCTTGAAGGCAAAGGCCCTGGGGCAGAAGAGAGATAGACATGTTTCAGGAAGGAAGATGGGGTGATGGGGTTTAGTGAAGAAGGAGAGTGGCCTCAGCTGAGGTTAGTGAGATAAGCTTGATGGAATGAAAGAGGGCCATTGGGGGATTACATTTATTGTAAATGCTATTGAGAGCCATTGAGGAGTATTAAACCAGAGTGGCTCTATTGATGGAGATCTCTGATTACACAGTGCCTCAGGCACTCACCTTGAAGTCAAAGCCAATCTTCAGGTTTAGGTCATTCATAGACACAAAGACACACACACACAGACACACACACAAAGATATAAGGGACTACTTGGAGTGTTCCGGAAGTAACATGGTTGGTCCAAGGTCCCAATACTTTTCTACTAAATGACTCAGATGATGGCAGTAAAATTTTCTTCTGAGTTGAAGTCACGGGGCCACTAATCCTTTGAGGTTTCATGCTTTAACCAGGCAGAGGGCCTTAGGCTTTAGGATGGTTTGAAGGGAACATGGGGAGGAGGAGGGGAATTCCAGTGAATCAGGAAAGGGAAGAGAACCTGGAGTCTATTGAGTAGATCCTGTGCTTCATTGTGATAAGAAATCCTGGGGAAAAAAACTTTAAAACATGAATAGCTGTTTCAAGGCAGATGTCTTGAAAAGGGAGTTCCCAAGATTCTATGCTGTCCTGAAATCAGAGTATCTAGAGGGAGTGGCTTTCAGACTTCTTTGCTTATGTACCCTAGATAAAAGAATTTTGAAAAATTGTGTACTGTTATATACTTTTTACGTTGACATTAAACATATTTGTTTAGCTGAGAAAATGTGATTTCTGAATATATATATACATATATACACATACATGCGACTTAAAAATACAATTGTGTCATTTAACTTTATTTTAAATTTATCCCATGTAATCTACATTTCACAGTGACTTTCATATTGATTAGTTGTTTAAAAAAATGCATAAACTCTTTATGTAGAGTTTACATCCCACTTTTCTTCCCCGAAACTTGAGGTGTTTTTTTTTTTTTTTTTTAAGATTTTATTTATTTATTTGAGAGAGAGTGCACAAGCATAGGGAGAGATGGAGGGAGAGGGAGAAGCAGACTCTCTGCTGAGCAGGAAGCCAGACATGGGGCTCAATCCCAGGACCCCAGGATCATGACCTGAGCCAAAGGCAGCCGCTTAACTAACTGAGCTACTCAGGTGCCCCTTAATTTAAGTTTTGCTTGAAACTCTTACTGACTGTTCACTTTCATACACCTGTGCAACAAACATATTTGTGTTACTTTTCTAATGTTCTATAACAATAAAGCTGTACAGTAAAATATGTGGTCATTTTCAATGCTTATTAAGACCAAATTGATCAGAACATCATTAAAGAATCCAAAATTTGATATTTATTAAATATAACAAACATTTATTAAAAATACGTATTCTTTTCTCTGCCAGGTAGTTCATTTTTCTATAGATGTGAAAGTTAATTTTATGTGTCAACTTAGCTAGTCTCTGGTGCCCACTTGCTTAGTCAAACATCAGGCTGAATATTGCTGTGAAGATCTTTTTAGATGTGATTAGCATTTGAATCAGGAGATTTGGTGTAAAGCAGATTACCCTCTACAGTGTGGATAGGTAGGCTTCCTCCAATCAATTGGCCATAACAGCAAAGACAGTTTTCTCAAAGATGGAACTCTCAAGACTTAAATATGAAACTCCTACCTGAGCTTCCTCCCTGTTGCTGTGCAGAATTTGGACTTAAGCCCAGCAGCCTGTCCTACAGATATGGGGCTCATCAATCATCCCAATTGTGCGAGTCGATTCTTTAAATCTGTTTCTGTGTCTATGCATCTCCCTGTTATCTATCTATCCATCTAGCTATCTATCTACCTATATCTATCTCTTGTATCTGTAAGTTTTGATGGCAACTTGTTAATGAGACCAGGTTAAAAATTATTCTGATAAATTGGTAATGGTGCATTTTATAACTTTTTCTGGTACCTGTGGAGATAGTTCCAAATATATGTACAAAGTTTTACTTTTACAGACAAGTTTGGAATGTCTTACCTGGGTGTGATATACAGACAAAGAAATGGACATTTGAGAGTGATTGGTTTAGTAATTCATTTGATGGTTGAATATGATTGCATTTTATAATGGAATATTTGCAAATAGACTGATATAATGTCTGGGTTTTGCTTCAAAACAATGGGGATAAGGAAGTAGGTAAAGATACAGAGAGACATTCCACAAGTTGGAGTTTGTTGAGGCTGGATGATCATACATGAGGTTTCACTATATGATTTTTTTCTAATTCTTTTCTTTTTTTTTTTTAAGATTTTATATATTTATTCATGAGAGACACAGGGAGAGGGAGAAGCAGGCTCCACACAGGGAGGCTGATAGTGGGACTTGAACCTGGGACTCCAGATCACGTCTTGGGCTGAAGGCAGGCGCTAAACCGCTGAGCCACCCAGGCGTCCCTGATTTTTTTCTAATTCTAAGTACATTTGTAATTTCCCCCAAAAAAGTTAGGAAGAAGAGAAACAAACTGGTTATATTTATAATTATGTTGGTTGTGTGTGCTATTTTTTTTAAGATTTTATTTATTTGAGAGAGAGCATGAGGGAAGGAGCAGAAGGGGAGAGAGAGGGAAAAGTAGACACCTGGCTGAGCATGGAGCCCAAATTGGGGCTCGATCAGAGGACCCTGAGACCGTGACCTGAGCTGAAACCAAGAGTCCAACGCTTAACTGACTGGGCCCCCAGGTGCCCCTGTTTATAATTATGTTTTTTTAATTCTATTATCATTTTAGGGTTTTGTTTTTTGTTTTTTGTTTTTTTGTCTATAGTTGATCTACCATTGACTTGGTAGATCTCTGGTGCCTTTAGACAGATTTCCTAATAGTTTTTCAGTGGGAAGGCTGGTCTGCAATAACAGGAGCTGCTATTGATAGAATTATCCAGCTTTCTTTTTTTTTTTTTATTTTTATGGTTTCTTAATCCTTTTTCATGTTTTCCGTGATCTCTTTAATATCTTTAAACATCTTAAATATATTTATGTTGGCTCTACAGCTTTATCTGTTGACTCTTGGTCTTAAAACCTTGTTTTGTCACGTGTATTTCAATTGTAAACTCATATTTGTTGGAAGGCTACCAGTAGGAACCTTCTGGACTTTCTAAAGGAGGTACATGCCTTCGGAAAGAATTTGCATTATTTTCTGGAGACAACTTGAAACACAGCCAGGTTTGGTCCATTTTATTTTATCTTTTAACTCATAATAGAAAATTTCAAACAGTTACAAAAGTAAGAAGAATAGTATAGCACTCCATGTATCTCTATCCCCCAGCTTTGAAAATTGTCAACTCACGGCCAGTCGAGTTTCATTGATAAACCTCCATCCACATCCCCCTCACATATCATTATGAGTAAATTCCAATATCATACAATTGTATCCATAAAAATTTCACTACATATCTCTAATACATAAGTATTTATCTTTTAAAAAAGATTTTACTTATTTAAGAAAGAGAGAAAGTGCGAGTAATGGGGAGGGACAGAGGGGGAAGCAGAGGGAGAAGCAGACACCCCGCTGAGCTGAGCAGAAGCCCCCGGAAGCAGGGCTCAATCCCAGGACCCTGAGATCATAACCTGAGCTGAAGGCAGATGCTTAACCCACTGAGCCACTCAGGTACCCCCATATCACTGAGGTATTCTTATATAAGTACTTTAAAAGACCAAAACCACTATACCAATATCACATGTAAAAAAAATTGAACAGTAATTCCTTAATATTCCATATTCAGGCAGTGTATAATTTCCAGTTGTACTATGAAAGTCATATTTTTGTCTGTATATTTATTTGAAATGTGATCTAAATACAGTCTTCACATTGTAGTTGGCTGATAATGCATATTAACTTCTTGACTTATGAGTTTTCCTTCCATCTTTTTTTTTTCTTCTTGTAACCCATTCATTGAAAAAACTGGACTATTTGTCCAGTAGAGTGTCCCACAGTCTAGCATTTGCTGAATGCAACCTTCTGGTTGTATTTGACATGAGCTTTAAAAACCTAATTGGATTCAGGTTTGATTCTTTTTTCTTTTTGCTATCTCATTTTAAAATGCTTCTCTTAAAAAAAAAATCAATTTTTTGACCATGCAAATGATGTAAAGACAAATCCATACCCATAGACACTCAGGCATTTGACAGTTTTCTAGGGAGACTCCCTTTACCCTCACCAAGAGCCAAACAGACTCTTCCACACTGCCTATTCCAGGTGCCAGAGGTTTTTCCCCCTAATTCCTCCTTTCCCTAAAATGTGGCCCTTTGTTGGGGCCCAGCTTTAAAAGGGGATCTCTGATCTCCCTCTGGGCTCTGGAGAGTCTTGGGCCAGTTTCCTGCGTGTGGTTTTCGAGCTAGATGCTTGGGGTGAGTAGATGCCTGGGGGCAGCTGAGAGCTTCCACTGGTGATTACTCTGCACTGCTTCTTCCTAGGATTTTTCCTTTTGCATTTGTTTTTCCTTTTTGCAATCTTGCCCATGCACTTTAAAATATGTAACTATTTTGTAAAGGAGAATTTCAGTATATTTACTTTACTTCTGGAAACCCTGAACTCATACGTAAAAATCAAGTTTTATAACTAACTTGAACTATCCCTTAGCTACAGTTCTGAGCAGAAGGAATGGGGTGTTTGATGGAGAGCTGCTCCCGGAAATGTTAAACCTGAGTCCTGACTGAGGAGTAAGAAGAGGCCTGGAGGTGTGTGGGGGAGGCAGGGGTTTGGAATCAGGGAGGAGTATGCCAATCGACGAAGAGCTGGCATGAAGTCTTTGTGGCACAGAAGGAATGAAAAACTGGAGGGATGGTGGAGGGCTCAGGATGAAGCAGAGGGAAAGCAGAGGGAAAGACCTATTCCAAAGGGCCTCATCAGAGAGGCTAGGCTGGAGCAATAGATTTCCACCACAGCTGAACTCTTCACTGATATTTTACCACCAGGCCTCCCTTATCTTTATAAAGGTTACAGGATGTACAAAGGACTTTCCCCTCCTTTTCCACAGCAGAAGTGTCACTGTACCAGTCAGGAAATTGTGGCTGGAAAACCTAAACTATCCATAAGCTTCCGGACAAGCTCGAATTCATGCTCCAAGAATTGTTGTCCTGTGACTTTATGTAGAGCAAGTGGGCTGGTCTGGGTGGTCAACACCCTAGGATTTCTTTGCTCAAATGTCCCACCTTCCTTTTCTTATGTTGTTTGGGAGGCATTTTCCTTGTCAGGTAAATCCAGCACCAAAGTAACTAAGGGAGCTTGGGTGGCTTCCCCTTGGGGGGCAGCTGCCTGGGAAGCCAGCCAAGTTGCCTGTTGGTCTTCTGAGGGGAAGCCAGGGTACAGGTTGGGGCGAGGGGCTGAGGAGAGGTAGGGCTCAGCCCTCTTCACGCGTCTGCCAATAGCCTGTACACCCCTACCACCAGCAGTGTCTTTAGAGTTAAAAATACAAGTTGAACGATTCCATTAAGAATGATAGACTTGTTGGTTAGCAGACTTTGAAAGAACTTATTCGATGATGCCTGAATAATATTTCTCCCTTTTTAGAGAGTTTGTTTCCTAGGGCTGCCATAACAACATACCACAAACTCAGTACCTTAAAACAACAGAAATGTCTTCTCAAAGAGTTCTGGAGGTGGGAAGTCCAACATCTAGATGGTTGGCAGGGTCGATTCCTTTGAAGGGCTCTGATGAGAACCTGTCACATACCTCTCTATCTTCTGGTGTTGCCAGCTGTTCTTGGTGTCCCTTGGTCCATTAGATATATCACTTCAATCTCACAAGGCATCTCCTTGGGTTTCTGTCCCCATCTGGCCATCTTCTTATAAGGATGTAAGTCACATTGGAGTAGGGACCCACCCTAATTCACTGTGATCTCATTTTAGCTTAAGGAATTCCATCTGCAGTTACTCTAGTTCCAAATAAAGTCACACTCTAAAGTATGGGGGAGGGGTGAGGACTTCAACTTATCTTTATTTAGGGGACACGATTCAATTCATGACATGGTCAGAAAATATAAATAAGAAATCTTATACGCCTGGATGGCTCAGCCTGCCTTCAGCCCTGGGCATGATCCCGCAGTCCCGGGATCCAGTCCCACGTTGGGCTCCCCGCATGGAGCTTGCTTCCCCCTCTGCCTAAGGCTCTGCCTCTCTCTCTGTGTGTGTCTCTCATGAATAAATACAATCTAAGAAAAAAAAAAAAAGAAAGAAATCTGTAATGCCTGTTCACTCCTCTGCAAGCTGGCTAGATGTCAACTGCTGTTTGTAACTTCCATCGTGCTCTAGGCCTCCATGTCTGAGCATGTAACAGTTCAGTTCTTCAAAAGGGCAAAAAAAATTCTCCAAGTTTTCCTTATTATGGTCTCATGCAGGGGCCAACTCCATAGGGGTTCCGGCCTTTTGCTGAGGACCCTGCTTAGACACTAGGACTGGCTCAACCAGGTCTCTGCCAAGAAGATATGAAGTTACAAGGTGGGGAGGGGAAATATCAGAATCTTTTTGGAATTTATTTGGAGTATGATGTGGGATAGGGATGTGATTTTATTGTTCCTCTAATGAGCACGCAGTTTGCTCTGCTTTGAGGATACATATGTAATATGTTGGGAGTGCCTCCTCTTATTTCGTGTCTTTCCATCCAGAAATATCATGTGTCTCTAGTTCTTGAAGTGTGCTCCAGAAAGTGCTGGAGCTCTGTTCATCTACATCCTGCATGTTTATTATTTTGTTTACCTCTTGGTCTTTTGCTTGTTATTGCTCTTGTTGCCAAAAGGAGACTTTCCCCCATTATATTTCCTAATTGCTTACTACTAGAACTAAAAGGGGGGGGGGGGGGACCTGACTTTTCTCCCGTATATTTTGTGACAAGCCACTTTCCTGAAGCCTCACAAGCCCCAATAGTTTTTCAGACGATGCTTTCGGTGTAGACACCCGCGTCATCTGAAAATTGTGAGACTCTTCTCTGAATATGGTCTCTACACTCCTGCCTCAAGGTCTTTGATTTTGCTCTTAATTGTCTGACTTTCCATCATTCCTATTTCCGGAAAGCCTGCTCTTCATCAAGACCTAATTTCTCAAAAACAAAAACAAAAACAAAACCCCTAATTTCTCTGCGAAACTTCTTTCAACTTCCCTGGAAAAGTTAAAATCCCTCTCCCTGAACTTCTATGAAACCTTGTACAAGCCTTTATTATAATCATAGCAAACGGCATTATAATTATCTGCTTATAAAACTGCTTTCCCTCGGGACACTCAAAAAACAAACAAACAAAAACAAAAACAAAAAAACAAGCAGGCACACATGTCTTCTCTAGGCTGAGTCGGGCTGGGAAAGCTCTGCTGGGTGCTAGGGAACGAGGCCCTCATCCGCCCAAGCATCCCCGCTTCTGCCCTTTGCGGCGTGATGCGGAGGGTCAGGGGCGCCGCGAAGACCCGGAGAAACAGAGCCAGGAGCCACGAGGCGGCGCGGGGGAAGCAGGACTCCGGGGGTGGGG
This sequence comes from Canis lupus baileyi, assembly GCF_048164855.1. Taxonomy (NCBI): domain Eukaryota; kingdom Metazoa; phylum Chordata; class Mammalia; order Carnivora; family Canidae; genus Canis; species Canis lupus. The sequence continues at coordinate 26,890,165 of NC_132849.1, read as the reverse complement.
GGGGGGCGCGGGGGTCGCGGCTCCTCGAGAAGAATCGTGCCACCTAGAGGCCCGACGGCGGACGTCCTGGCACCCCGCCCGGGGCTTGGATTCCAGTTCCTTCGGCCCCGCGGAGACCCTCCCGGGCGCTGCAGGGCGCAGACGTGGGTGCTCGGCGCGAGGCTGGCGGCCCCGCGAGCTGGAGCCGGGGAGGGCGCCCGGGGCTCCCCTGCCGCCGCGAGTGCCGCGCTCCGCCAGAACCGGGGGGCCTCCTCCCTGCAGAAAGGCCCAGCCCTGGGGACCCCGCCGGCCCGCGCCCTCGGATCCCCCCCGCCCCCCCAGGCCCCGCGGGAGCCGGGCTTGCCAGGCCCGGGAAACAAGGCGGCTTTAGTTTGCATAATGCCTTCGGACAAACGGCCCCAGAACCGGGCGGAGGAGGCGGCTGTCAGGCCAGGAATGCGCACACCTGTACCTGGGAAGGTTCCTTTGAATTCCTGCAGCTCCGCGGTCTCCCGGGGGCTTGGCCGCCGGCGGTGGGCGGGCGCTTGGCAGCCTGCGCCCCGGGGAGGAGCGCCCCACCCAGACCTCCTAGTGGAGCGGCCACCAGGGGAGAGACCGGGGCACGCCGCCCCGTTCTAGGGCTCCCCCAAAGCGCCTTCCGCTGGGCCCGCCCCCGCCCCCCACTCTCTCCTCCCTTCCTGCCACTCCCATCCCTCCCCCACCCCAGACCCCAGGGAAACAAAGCTTTACGGGGTTGGGTGACACACTTCCGCAGGGGCTTTCGGGCACGGAATGGATCACCGAGGGCACAGGGGGGCCCCTTTATCCTGTCAGTCTGAGCCTTGCTCACATCCGATGCATGAGGAAACCAAAGCCCAGAGCAGTTGACTGCCCTTCCCGGTTCTCCAGCTGACCGGGGGCAGAGCTCCACTAGGCCTTGTTTACTGTTTATGACTTGTTCTGTCTGGATTATTTTATAACAGAGCCATGCTTGACCTCATCAGAGAAGTACTGCTCACGAATCCCAATTTTGGAAACTTCGCGTGAAAGGTCCTCTAATGTGATCAGAGGGAAGTAGGTGATGTGCTCTGAGGGCACCTGGCCTAGCGCTCAAGACGGCAGCGCCATCTGCACATTTTCCCCACCTCCTGCCTGGATCGGCTGCTGCTTCAGAGAGGGAGAGCCTGAGGGCTAGCCACGGGCCTGTCAAACCCAGGACAGGCCAGCCTTTAGCCAGGAGGTAGCCAAAGTTGGAGGGAGACATCAGTGTCCAGGCTGTAGGCCTGCTTGGTGCTTTCCTGTAGACCTACGGAGAAGATCCATCTGAAAAGTTTAGCCGAACCTCTCTGTGGAGTGAGGGCAAAGGGAGTTTTCTGGGTTTTTTCTTTTGGATCAGGGCAAGCAGAGGAGAGAGGCTGGCACTTGGGGAGCGAGAGTTTTGGGCAGAGCCCCACGCAGTTCAAGAAAAACCCAAGAAGGGGAAAAACGAGGCAGGTCTGAGGGCCCCTTTGGCCCTGGGCTATGTGTCCAAGAGCAGGGAGGATGTGTCTCACCTCTGTGGGGGGCTTTCTGCAGCTGGAACAGACGGAGCCACAACGATGTTCAGGAACAAGGGCTGGTGCAGAAGGAGAGAGCAAATGAGGAGGATCAGTGAAGATAGACGGAAAGAGGGACAGAGGAGACAGTGGCCATGGACCCTCACCAGACTTCTCGTTTAAGGAGCATTTCTTTGAGCCAGAGAACTCTGTGCACGGTGTGGTGAGCTGGCTGGTGATGATGGAGTTGATCATGAGGGGTACCAGGAGAGGATCCCCAGCCCGGGTGGAGGGGAGGGCATAGACCTCCCTCTAGGTGTGTAGAAGGCTCTGTTCCAGCCCTCAGTTCCAGCCCTCAGGCCAGCACAGCCAGGGCATCTGGCCTAGTGCTCAAGGTGGCAGCGCCAGCCCCCCTATCAGAACTTACAGTCTGATAAGTGTAGTAAACAGCCGGGATAGGATATGATGGATGAGAGATTTCAGCTGGAAAGAGAGATCCTAGATTATTCTTCTCTCTGAAAGGCTTCTGAATGAATAGCAGTATGACAAACCACAAGAGCTCCAAGGATGCAAGGAAATCAGCAAAATGATCACTTTGGTTCCAGAACCAGAAACCTTTTCCTATGTGTTCTGGGCCCAGTTGGGTACTTGGTCAGGGGACAGCTCCCAGGCTTTGCTGATCTCTCGAGGAGCAGAGGCTTCACAGAAGGCCAGGGTTTGTAATCTGGAAATTGGGTCCAAAGCAAGTCATATACTCGAGTACGGTGGCAGGCTGAGTTTTCTAAAATTGACCACAACTGAGTTTTCAGTCTCACATGCCTTCTAGAATCTTGTATCTCTCCAATCAGGAGATGCTATTTCTCCTCCCCCTGAACAAGGGCAGGCCTTGTGACTATCTCATCTGATAGGCAGGAGGGATGATCCCTGATTTCCAAGGCTTAGTCATTAGAGGTGATACAGCTTCCACTTGACTTCCTCTCTTGGGACTTGGGAACCCTGAGCTGATATTTAAGAAAGTCAGTGATCTAGAGACCCCCCCCTGGAAATTTCGACTGTATCTACCTGTACCTGTACCTCTACCTGTATCATCTATGTCTATATCAAGAGAGATGCTCATGGAGCCTCACATGTTCCAGTCCCTGGATGTTTGACTCTTCCCTGCCCAGGTGCCAGCCAGGGAAGTGAGGGACCTTCCAGCTCCCACCCCTCGGCCACTCTAACTACTGCCAATGAAGCAGAGATGAGCTGTCCCTGCCCAGCCCTGCCCAGACTGCAGACTCATAAGCAAAATGTTATTTTAAGTCACCACGTTTTGAAGTGGCTTGTTGTACAGTATCAGATAACCGAAACACACTTGTTTCTTCAGCTCATTTAATGCTGTCAGTAACCAGGAGAATATCATTTCTAATTTATAGGCAAGAAAAAAACCAAGGCTCAGAACAGATTAGTCACAAGACGTTACGGACTGACTTGTGTCCTCCCAAAATTCATATGTTGAAGCTCTAACCCCCAGTGGGTGGTATTTGGAGTTGGGGCTTTGGGGAGATAATTAAGGGTAAATGAGGTCATAAGAATGGGGCCGTAATCTGTTAAGACTGGTGTCCTCTTAAAAAGAGGAAGAGACACCAGAAGAACTCTTGTCTCACTGCCCCTGTGTGCACACAGAGAAGAGGCCATGTGAAGACATGGTGGCGAGGTGGTCATCAGAAAACCAGGAAAAGAAGTTTTACCAGAAATGAACCCTGCTGGCACCTCGATCTTGGACTTTTGGACTTCTGCACTCCAGAATCGTGAGAAAATACATTTCTGTTGTTTAAGCCACTCAGTCTGTGGTATTTTGTTATGGCAGCTGACTAAGACACAGGAAAGCAGCACGGGCATGATTCATATTGCAATTCTCTGACTCCAAAATCTGCAGCACACTCACCCCACTGCCTAAATGTCGAAACAAGACTCTGTTCATGAATAATAGTGTTCCTTGTTCTAGACTCTCAAGTCAGGGTCATATTCTAAGAGACAGGCAGAACTAGAGCAGGATAACTTTTAAGTCAGGATTTGCCTGACCTGCTGCTACAGCTCAAATATTGGACCAGGCCTGGGTCAAGGGCCAGGACCTCCAGCAGGCACCTTCTAGAAACCGAGCAGGGCACTCAATTCTGACATAGACTAGGACAGGCTTGGGGTAGACCCTAAATGATATTAGGGTCGAGATTTCATACTAGATCAGGAAATGGGGACATAACCAGGATTTTTTCTTTTCCTTATTCCCTCTTTTTCAAAGTATTTGTTGAATGTCAGTGACTTGCCAGGTGCTATTCTAGGCATTGGGAATAGAGTAGCAAACAAGCCAGACAAGGTCCCTGATGGCATGGAATTTACATTCTCATAAATGTAGTAAACGGAAAAGTAAATGAGGAAACCCAGAAACAAAAAATTAGCTTCTAACTGTGATAAATGGTGTGAAAGAAATTAATGGCTGACCTGATAGAGAATGTTTTGATGGGTGGGAGGATCTGAGGGGTGAGATTTGAGCTGGAATGTAAATAAAGACCGAGAAATAGCCATCATGTAAAAAGTAACAGGTAAGTGTTCCAGACAGAGGGAAGTGCAGGTGCAAAGGCCCTGAGGTGGGACATAGCTAGGCCCACTGGAGAAATAGAAAGAGGGACTTGCTAAGATGATAGTGATGGTGTGAGGCACAGTATGAAGGAAAGTTGATGGGAGAGGCTAGACTTTACAGGCCTTATAGGCCACATCAAGAAGTTTGATTTTAATAAAGGTAGAATTTTGTCACCGTGGTGCTGAATAAGGGCAATAGATGCACAGACACTGTGGTTTGTGGAAAACATCCTCACCTTTCCTGTGAGGGTCTGGACAGGACCTGGTGATGAAGCCTTAGTCTGTTTGCTGGCCCTGCCAGGACCCCCTCTCTCACTGCCAGGGACATGAGGAAGAAATGACCAACTTGCTTCCTTCCAAAATTGATTCTCAGGACCCAGGGACATCAGAGGACTGTGTGGCCACTGCTGGGAGTAGGAAATGACAGCCCAGGAAGAGATTAAGGCAACCACAGTGCTGGTACTCATTTCCTATTGCTGTAATACAACAAGCTTGGTACCTTATAATGATACAAATTTATCATCTTACAGTTCTGGAGGTCAGAAGTCAGATGTGGATCTGGTTGGGTAAGATTAAGATGTTGCAAGGCTAAACTCCCTTCTAGAGGCTCCATAGGAGGATTCATTTCCTTGACTTTTCCAACTTCTAGAGGCTGCCTACATTCCTTGGCTCATGCCCCCCTCCCCCATCTTCAGAGCCAACAATGGCAGGTTGAGTCTTTCTCACCCTGCCAGCTCTCTGGTTTTGCTGTCATAACATCTCCCTCTGACCACAGCTAGGAAAGATTCTTCACTTCTAAGGGCCCATGTCTTAGTTAGGGCTGCTGCAATAAATTACCACAGACTGAGGGTCTTCTAAAGAACAGAAATTTATTTCTCCCAGTTCTGGGGGCTAGAGGTCAGATCAGGGCACCAGTATGGCTGTGTTCTGGTGAGGGCCCTCTTCCTGGTCAAAGACTTCTCCTTGTGTCCTCAGGTGGCAGAAAAGGTCTCTTTTGTCAGGTGACTAATCTCACTCACAAGGGCTGTGCCTTATGACCTCATCACCCCAAAGACCCCACTCCTAATACCCTCCTCTGGGGAGTTAGGTTTCAACACATGAATTTTGGAGGGATACAAACATTCAGATCATAGCATCTTAACTGAACAATCCAGTGTAATCTCTCCATCTCAAGATCCTTAACTTAATCATATCTGTAAAGTCCTTTTTGTCATATAAAGTAACAAACTTACAGGTCCCAAAGATCAAAATGCAGACATCTTTCTGGATCCCTCTTCTGCCTACCACAATGTTAGTTAAGGGCCAAAAGAAGGATAAAAGTGGTTAAGCCTGGGGTTCCTCAGGTGGGCACATCCAGATATTCTATTTGATAAATCTTGGTGAGCTTTTTGTCTGAAGTTTTATGCTTGTTCAGGGATACAGATATGAACGCTAAAAACAATCATTTATTGGGAACCCATCACGTACCTGCTGCCGTCCTATAACTATTATACTTACTACTTGTAATAAGAGTTTGCATTTGCTACATGTCATGCATTATGAGAAATGCTTTGCATATGTGATAAGAATGAAAAGTATTTAATACTTGCAGAACTAGCTTTATGGTGCCTCACTTCAGAAACCCCAGCATCAGCTGGCCGGTGCTCCCTCTGAAGGGTCTAGTTCTCCGGCTCACAAAGACCCTCCTCAGAGCTCAGAGACACCAGTACTGGTTAAGAATGCCTTCTTAAGATTTTGAGTTTCAGCTCCTTAGTGCCCCTCTTCTTCTAGATTTCTAGGCATTAATATTTTTAACCTCTTTCCTCTGTTCCTTCAGGCCTGGGAATGATAGAAGCTTCCTGTAATTCTTATCCTCATGATGTCTTAAGGGTCAGGATTTACTCTTTCATTCCCCTAGTTAACAAATGTATACCTAGGTAACATTTTTAAATACTCTATTTCCTCCATTTAAATAATGGTACCATTTCTGTCATCTGTACGATTCCTGACTAATATAGAAATTGGGTCTGGATATCAGGAGGTAGAAATAAGGGGGGGGCATTCACGATTATATCTAATACATCACTTGCAGAATTTTTGCTTCACATCTCCACCATTTTGAGCTCTGTTGATTTTAAGGTCTTAATTCCCAAGGTGGGGAAAACACTTCCACCAAAGGACACATTAGCAATTCCATTGAACTAGTAAATGAAACTGCCATCTGGCCATTTTGGTCCTCTCATGACAAAGACTTAGCAGAAAAGGAAAAGTGTTACTATTTTTTGTGGAGAGAGGGTGATTGATCTCAATACCAAAAAGGAATGGAGTTGCTGCTGCACCACAGGGGCATGCAGGACATATCTGGAACCTAAAAGAGTCCCTGGGAGGTCTCTTCACTTCTACTTGCAATGGTAAAAGTCAATGAAAATGTCGATAACCTACAAAAATGGTAAGGACATTGGGACACCTGGGTGGCTCAGCAGTTGGGCGCCTGCCTTTAGCCCAGGGTGTGATCCTGGGGACCAAGGATTGAGTCCCACGTCAGGCTCCCTGCATGGAGCCTGCTTCTCCCTCTGCCTGGGTCTGTGTCTCTGCCTCTCTGTGTGTCTCTCATTAATAAATACATTCTTAAAAAAAAAAAATGGTAAGGACATTGAAGATTCAGACCTTCTGAGAATGAACATTTGTGTCACTTGGCCAAGTAAAAGGAAACTTAGAAAGGGTTGTAGGAGAAGAAAGTTCATAAATGTCAACTACATCTTCATGACCATTTACAGAATTAAGACCATAGGCATATGTGTTTCTTCACTTGCATGTGTGTGTACATGTTAATGATTTGCCTCTTCTCTCTCCTTCTTGACTGAGGTAGACCTTGTGGCTTGTTTGAAATATTGAAGTAAACCAGGACTGAATCCCAAGTTTGTATCTTTTCTATATCCAATCTCTCATTTTAGATAATGTCATGAATGGCTTTCAATCGTATATGCCAGTGACTCCCAAATTCATATCTCTTGCCCTGGCCTCTCACTAGGATTTCAGACATATATTTTACTATCTACTTGATATCTCCACTTGACAATTTAGTAAGTATTTCAATCTTAACATGGCCAAGACAGAAGTCGTCGTTCTGGGTATCTCCTCTATTATTACCTACTCATGCCTATTTCTCCCTGGGTTTCCTCCTTTGCAGTAAATTACACAATCATCCAGGCAATTCTTCACATTAAAAAAATATAGAGATCTTGATTTCTTTCTTCCCCTAACTCTCTACATCTAATCCATCAGCAAGTCCAAATAAAGATGTCCCCAAAGTATACTTTGATCTGTCGAATATTTCCATATCATCATGTCCCTTGCTATCACTGGTCCAAGCCACCATGTTCTTTAACCTGGACATTTGTAGTAGTCTTTTAGAAGGTATTCCATTCCTTACCCATCCTTGTGAATCCCCTATACACCATCCTCTATATGGTAGCCAGACTGATTTCTAGAAACATAAATCAGATTTAAAATCCTGTAAATCTTCCCAGACATCTACATCATAAAATGAACATGCTTTATCCTAGTCTACAAAGCCTTACCAAATCGAATCCCTGACCATCACTCTGACCCCTCTCCTGTCACTCCTTCCTTGCCTTTTCTCTTGAGGCTGAGCCATTTGTGAAAGTCCTAGAGATACATCATAGGGAGTAGAGCCTAAATAGGGGGAGATACAGAGATGAAACTCGAAGGCTCAACATCTCACAGGCTGGTTACTGGTGGTCTCAGCCACAGTGAACTGACGATCAACTACCCATTTCCCCCTTGACCTGCAGTCATCTTTAAGATGGCTATAGCTCTTGGATATCAACCCCCACTCCAGCCCACCTCTCTTCATCCCATAGCACCTTATTATAGACTCTCAATACCTGACAAGTCTCTTTCTATCGATTCCCAGGGAGTTGCAACACAGAGGAAACAGAGAAGCTGTTTGTCTTTGTCCTTTGTCATGCTTCAGCTCCCCTGACTTCTGACATTAAAGCTTCTGTCAGAGTGGATAAACTAACCTCTCTGGGTTTGACTATAGGTTGTTTTGATTCTGGCTGTTGCAATTTGAAACCTTACCCAAGTTTTTAGCAAAGGATCGGGGTGCAGAAGACAGGCTGTGGGTTTCTTTTTTCCGTCAAGAATTATCCTCCTTGGTAATTGTGGTTGTTCAGGTGAACTTAATAATGAGATAATAACCAGATACATCCGTTACACTTTGTATGGGAGATACAAGCAAGGAGATCTATGTCGGTCGGTCTGTCAGTCAATCAGGAATCATGAGGGAAGTTTAAAAAAGGAAAATAATAGTCTCCAAGCTCTGCTTTAAAGCTATGGTATCAGAATTTCCTATACTGAAGAGATTTTTTTATGTGAAATTAAGATTTAAAAGCTTCATAAGTGATTCTTTTTTCTTAAAGATTTTATTTATTCATGAGAGACACAGAGAGAGAGGCAGAGACATAGGCAGAAGGAGAAGCAGGCTCCCCACTGAGCAGGGAGCCTGATGTGGGACTCGATCCCAGGACTCAGGATCACACCCTGAGCTGAAGGCAGATGCTCAACCACTGAGCCACCCAGGCATCCCTTCATTAATGATTCTTTTGCACATCCCGGATAAGATCATGCTTCACAAGGCTTCCTGGAAGTGGCTTAAGTGTTCCTGTCCTCCAAGACGCCAGCCACGTGGAGCTCTAACTAGAATCAGAGACTTATACCTCCTGTCACATTTCATTTGAAGGTTGAGAAAAAGAGGCCCAGGGAGGTCAGATTCATCATTCCCAGCTCATCCAGTTTCCTAGTGTCAAAGCCAGGGCCTCAATTCAGGTCTCTGAATGAATGGGGCAGAAGGAAAGCAGGATTTGTCATGGCACAACAATTTCCTAATCAGAGAAATCAAACTTCTAACAATAAGGAAAGTTCTGAAAGGAAAACAAGAGGAAACAAATACAGATATTTTGAAGGAAAAACAGGCCTGGGGCTGATCAGTGAGGGACAGGGGTGATATGTATTCCCACCTCTGACCCCCTGCACCATCACACCCCCTCCCCCATCTCTGCAGTTAAGATGGATTTTCCCAAGCAAGGTAAACTCTATTTGGCAGGGTTGCTGGAAGAATGGGAGGGTAACATCTGGTGAGGGATAAAAATAGAAAGTATTATTGGGCTTTTGGAGGCTGCTCACTTGAAAGAAGAGAATAAATCATGCCTTTGCCCAGAGCCCTTATCTGTTCTTTATGCCTTTGACTGTGGGTGTGTAGCAGGTGGGATGAAAACCAGGGGTGGTGAGGAAATTTCTCTTTGGTGGAAATCCCCTCTTGGTTATGAAGCCATTTGAGGGAGATGGGGATTGTATCTGTGGTGTCTATGGGGAGGAACATCTCTGGAGGATAATGGAGAAACAGATGTGAATGTGACAGGGGAGAGGATGAAGCCAGAGGGACATTGGCTGACACAATGATAGAAACAGGCAAATCCTATCGTGAGGGGGGAGTAGGAGAAAGAAGAGAAGAATGGGATGAGATCTATTATACCCCAAGTCCACTTTATATGCCTCTCTGATGTTTTTTGTGGCTCATGGGTTTTCTAGATACCTATGTGGCACATTGCTTCTATATCTCCTGAGCTTTGCTCCTTTTGGTGTCCAGTGCTTATGATGAGGTTTCTCCCAGTGTTTGGGTTGGGAATGTGGTTAGAGATTGAAAGCTAGGGCCAGGAGATATCTGGTAGTCTTGGGTTGTCTACACAGAACGAGTGGGGACCCCAAAGACACCTCTCTACCTTCACATCTCCCCCAGGCTAGAAACATGGCATTCTTGTTCGCCTTTGACTTGCAGTCCTATCCCCATGCAAGCAGCCTGGCTGATGAGATTTTCTTTTTCTGTGCGTCCCCTCATAGTCGGCACAAAGGCCTCTATTCTGTTCAACCAATATCCTGCTCCTCTCCCTACAGTCAACAGTTCTTTAGCCCTAATCCCTTAAAACCCCCTTAAACAACTCAAAAGCAATAAAGAGATAGTTCTTGGTTACATTTCTCCCTTTTGCTTTGTTCTTCCTAAACCTGTTCTCAGATTGCAGGCCAGAAGGTCTTTGTGTGAATGTTGACTCATCTCATTCTAATGAGATCACCGACAGCATAAACTGGGCGGCTGGCTGCTCCTGGACTGGGTGTTGGGTAACAGAGCTGTCTGGCTACAAGACGAGCTTCCTGGAGGAGAGGAGAAGGAGGGGGACCTTCTGTGCCTGGGACTTTGCAACATCAATTACTTCCAAGGGCCTAAACTTGTGATCTTCTGATACTGGAGGACTGCTTGTCCCCAAGTGCCTGGATCTCTTCCATCCATCCCTACAGTCCCCAGACATCTACTACCTGTGGTGAGGCTGGTAACCTGTCTCCCATTTTACTATGGGGTTTTATATTATAGCCACAGTGGAAATATACATGTTACTCATTAAGCTATTAACTCTATTTTGGTTTCTTTCTTTTTTTTTATGATTTTATTTATTTATTCATGAGAGACACAGAGAGAGAGGCAGAGACATAGGCAGAGGGAGAAACAGGTTCCATGCAGGAAGCCTGATGTAGGACTCAATCCCAGGACTCCAGGATCATGCCCTGAGCCAAAGGCAGATGCTCAACTGCTGAGCCACCCAGGCGTCCCTTTATTTTGGTTTCTTAACACCAAGGTATTTGACAAAAATTAGCTAGGAAAGATAGATATATATTTTAAAGACTTTATTTATTTATTTGAGAGAGAGCATGAGTGAGGGTGAGGAGCAGAGAGACAAGCAGACTCCCCACTGGCCTAGGAGCCAGAGGCAGGGTTCAATCCCAGAACCCTAGATCATGACCCGAGCCAAAATCAGCCACTTAACCAACTGAGTCACCCAAATGCCCTGGAAAGATAGATTTTAATGAAGAAAATAAGTAAATCTTTGGACTATAGTTGAGGAGGATAAGCCTTGGCCAGGTAAAGAAATAGAAAATCCAGAATGTAGTCTATGGGAACCTGGGGAAGGGCACCTACTAGTGAATGGTAAATTTGGACAAAGCCTACTGTCTCTTGGAACCTAAGGACCTCATCTGTGAAACAAGGAAATAGAATTTTGGTAGCTTATGTGATCTATTTATTTAAAATAAATAAAAAATTCCTAAGGCATCTATGTATAGGCTACTTGCTACTAACTTAGCAACAAGTAAATAGAATAGATCAGTATGTTGAATATTAAACAGTAATTGGTAGGCCAGATCATGAAGCAAACTATGAAGGGAGTGTTAGTGCCTGGATGCTGTGTGTGTGCATGCATGACTGTGCACAATTAAATTACCTGTAATCATTCAGCGAAGAGATAAGCAGTGTGGAGACAGGGAGAGAGGCAGGAGTGAGGTGGTGGTGAAGGGGAAGGGCAAAATTATATCCAAGTCAGTCAATTACAAAACATGAGAGGCACCTAACTCTGGGAAATGAACAAGGGGTAGTGGAAGGGGAGGTGTGTGGGGGGTTGGGGTGACTGGGTGATGGGCACTGAGGGAGGCACTTGGCGGGATGAGCACTGGGTGTTATGCTATATGTTGGTAAATTGAACTCCAATTAAAAAAATTAAAAAAAAAACAATCGGTCAATTAAAGGTAATAAATATTAATATATAATATAACAGATATATATACAAGCACATACAACTGTTCATGTGTGCGTATATATATTTATGTTTATTTGTGGAAGAGGGTGAATGGATGAAGGGATTGGGTAAAGGTGATGTATGAAAAGATGTGTGCTTGAAAAAAAATCTCCAAAATAAGTTGAGGCTTTGTGTATTAACCTGTGTCTCAGGTAACATCAGTCCGGACAACATTGATCTTCCAGTCTACAAACATAATACATCTCTCCATTGATTTAGGTGTTCTTTAATTTCCTTTTGCAAAGTTCTATAGTTTTCAGTATAAGATCTAATACATTTCCATGAAGTTTATTTCTTGAGTATTTTTTTTATTGCAGTTTATACGGTGTCATTTGGAGTTAGGTTCATTTTCTAAGTGTTAGTTGCTACAATAGAAAAATGCAAGAGATTTTTGTATATTCACATTGTACTGTACAATCTTGCTAAGTTAGTAGCAAGTAGCCTATACATAGATGCCTTAGGAATTTTTTATTTATTTTAAAATTTAATTCCCACCCCAGGGAATATTTGGCAATGTCTGGAGACATTTTAGTTGTTATAAATGGAGGAGTATAACTGGCATCTAGTAGGTAGATCCAAGGATGCCACTAAGAACAGAATAGCCATGCACAAAAATAAATTTTCCAGCCTAGGATTGAGAAGCCCTGATACAAGAGTGTGGGTTTTTTCTTTTTTAAGTGTGTTGTTTAACTTCTCCAAGTAGGGTTTTTTCCTAGTTACTTTATTGTTACTGATTTCTAATTTAATTCCATAGTAGTCAGAGGAAATACTTGATATGATTCAATTTTTTAAATTTATTGAGATGTGCTATATGACCCAATGTGTGGTCTATTCTGGTGAACCTACTATGTGCACTTGAAAAGAATGTATGTTCTGACTTGTTGGGTGCAATATTCTATTGATATCAGTTAGGTCAAGGTGGTTGATAGTGTTGCTTGTTTTGTCCGTGCATTTGCTGATTTTATTTTTTCTATAGTCTTTTTTTTTTTTTTAATTTTTATTTATTTATGATAGTCACACACAGAGAGAGAGAGAGAGAGAGGCAGAGACACAGGCAGAGGGAGAAGCAGGCTCCATGCACTGGGAGCCCGACGTGGGATTCGATCCCGGGTCTCCAGGATCGCGCCCTGGGCCAAAGGCAGGCGCCAAACCGCTGCGCCACCCAGGGATCCCTTAAGATTTTATTTATTTATTTGACAGAGACAGACAGCACACAAGCAGGATGTGCAGCAGGCAGAAGGAGAGGAAGAAACAGGCTCCCTGCAGAGCAGGAAGCCCAATGTGGGACTCGATCCCAGGACCCCAGGATCATGACCTGAGCCGAAGGCAGACAACCTACTGAGCTACCCAGGTGCCCCTTTTTCTTGTCTTTTAAATTATACTTCTCTGCACTGCTTTTAGTGGCTGTTCTGAGATTATAATATGCATTTTAATCTTTTAACCCTCTACTTATAGTTATTGATTTTTTTACTTCCTGAAAAATATAGAAGCCTTGTAACCATATGTCTCTTAACCTCCTTCTTTTATGTTGTAGCTATTGTATGTCCTATATTGACACACAACAGTTATAAATCCCACCAAAAATGTTATTTTTGCTTTTGACAGTCAAGTGTATAAAGAAATTAAGAGAGAGCAAAAAAAAAAAAAATCAGTCCTATAATTTACCTAGATATGTAGCTTTTCCAGTGCTCTCTATTCATTTCTAAAGATGTTTGTTTAAATCTGGTAATATTTTCAATCAGCATGAAAAAATTCCTTACTATTTTTCCAGTGAGGGTCTACTGGTGAAGAAGTCTGTATTTTATCTGCATTCTTGAAGGATATTTTTGCTGGATCTAAAATCCTGATTTGGTACTTTTTCCTTTAAGTACTTTAGACTCTCTTCTGGTCCTCATAGTTTCCGATGATGAGTCATCTATAGTGATTGTTCATACACAGAAACACACACACACACACACACACACACACACACACATCTTTTTTACTTCTTCCCAAATTGGCTATGAACATATTTTGCCTTACTTTATTGAGGATAGTAATAATAGCTCCTTTAAAATACTTCATACGCCCCTATAAGGAAACAGCCAGTACAAATAAATGAATGATGGAAGTGGATGTATGATATTTTACTTCCCTTGCCTCTTCAGAGCATGACTGTGAGACATGTTTGACTTTGGCTCTCAAAGTTCTTACAGGGTCCTAAGTTCTAGTTGCCCTCAAAGATTGTCAGCCTGTTAACACTCCTTTATTAAACTGTCTTCCTGATCCTGTTTCATTGCCTCACTCCCCAACTGGTGTTTGTTTCCTTCACTAATAGAGCAAACCATTGGCCCTTGAATTTTTTTTTTAAGATTTTATTTATTTATTCATGAAGGACACACACACACACAGAGAGAGAGAGAGAGAGAGGCAGAGACACAGGCAGAGGGAGAAGCAGGCTCCATGCCAGGAGCCTGATGTGGGACTCGATCCTGGGACTCCAGGATCATGCCCTGAGCTGAAGGCAGGAGCTAAACTGCTGAGCCACCCAGGGATCCCCTGGCCCTTGAATCTTTATCTTTATCTTAGGGTCCACTTCTAGGGAACTATAAGACAGAAGTTGTAGTTGAAGAACATTGTCTATAATTCTTGCTACATAAAGTATACTCTGCAGACCAGCAGCGTCAGACATCACTTGGGGACTTAATGAAAAAGCAGAATCTCAGGTGTCATCACCAGAATTACAAACTCCATTATAACAAGCTATTTGGGTGATTTGTGTACCTATTAGTTTGAAAAGCAGTGTGGTCTAGATGATGCCTATTCTTTCACGTTTGCTGAGACTTGCTTGATGACTACATGATACATTTTTATAAATGTTCCATTTGTGCTTGGGAAGAATGTATATTCTCTAATAGTTGGGTATAGATTTCCTTATATGTTATTTCATCCAAGCTTGTTAATTGTGTTGTTCAAAGCTTCTATATTCTTGCTGATTTTTGTTTGTCTGCCTGACTTACCATTTACTGAGAGATGTATGTTGAAAACTCCCACCCAATATAATATTGGATTTGTTAATTTCTCCTTATACTGTATGTATTTACTATAAGTATTTTAGAGCATTAAGGGTTTATAAGTACATTGTTTTATATTCTTGGCAAATTGAACCTTTTATCATTATGTAGTTATGATCTCTACTCTTTTTTTTATGATGTCTACTCTTAATGATGTTCTTTGTATTAAATCATATTGTGATGTTAATGTAACCATAACTTTAGGTTAGTATTTGTCTGGTGTATCTTTTTAATTTCCTTTACTTTTAGCTTTTGTTTTTAAATCTAAGGTCTGAATCATAAGCATCATATAATTGGTCTGGAAATTATTCTGATCTTTTGCTATTTTTGAAGTTTGTGATTGCAGTATAATTTCCAAGAATGTTTCTCATTTCTTTTGTTTTCATTGCTTTCCTTACATCTATTCCTTTCTTTAAAAAAAATTATTTATTTGAGAGAGAGAGAGAGAGAGAGAGCACGAGCAGGGGGAGGAGCAGAGAGAAAGAGACAAGCAGACTCTGTATTGAGCTTGAAGCCCAATCTGGGGCTTGATCTCATGACCTTGAGATCATGACCTGAGCCAAAATTAAAAGTCCGATGCTTAACCAACTGAGCCATCCAGGTGCCCAACATCCATTCCTTTCAAGATTGCTTGTCCTATTTGTCCCTCTTGATCTTTCTTTTTCATACTGTTGGCTGCTAACAAGTCTCTGGTGATCCTTGGTTGTCCATATTTCTAAATGAAAGCCTCTTGCTAAGTGTTTGTAGCTATGACAAATTCCTCTGCCATTATTCAAGTCTGTTTCCCCAACAGATCTCATCCTTGAATGGGAGGCTGAAGACAGTGCCTAGAGAGCACGTGCGCGGAGAACAGCAGGCTGGCAGGCAACTAGGAGCCCTCACAATTTTTAAAGATGAAGGCTTTACATGGCAGGAGGAACACGATGGTATATTTCATTTGGGGGGAAGAACTGAATATCTCTCAGTTTCTGCTCATCCATCATGGATGTGCAGTTGCCAGGCTTTGCTCTGCTTCTTCTGGCTCTAATAGCACCTCTCAGAGCTGCCCATAGCAGATCCTCCAGTTCATTGGAGAGCTGTTCTCAGGGGTTTACCTGAGGATGATGCTCCCATTGGTTGCTCTGGGGAGGAGAGGGGGCTGCACAGGTGATTTTTAACTAGTTACCCCAGTGATCACACCTGAATAGCCCACCTGGTCCCTGCACTTTGAGATGAAGAGTTAGAGTTTCCTTAGGGACCTTTCAAAGGAGCATCCTTGACTGTATCTGCCTCAGATATGTCTTCTCCATGAACCTAATCACATCTATCTTCTAATTTCACCAATCTCTTAAAATATTGTGCTGTTGAAGGCATCATGCCTTATTTTCCAGAACTGTTTTAAATTTATTATTTGAAAATTATGCAACCTGTTATTTTGCTTAAATGCATATGCTCAACCCATCACATTGAACTAGATATTTATTACTTTCTAAGTTTAGATTTGTAGATTCCAACGTAATTGACTCCTGTAGGAAATTATTCATTCCATTTCTCTGCCTCAACAAAGTATAACTCTCTATTTAAAGAACTATTTTGACAACCCTATCAAATTATTTTAATAACCCTAGTTAAAAAGCAGTTTCCTTTGGAACAGTGGAAGAAAAAAATAAGCACCCAAGTTTTCATTTTAACTAACTAGAGTAATTATTCCTATTAACAGACTTGATTTTGAATGTTCTGTTGTAATTTGATTAGTGATACGTCCTTCTTCATCTTCCAGTATTTTACTATTTGAATTGTAACTATTCTTTTTTAATTTTCTCATCTGATCAGAATAAATACTTTAATTTCCTTTTCCATTACTTTTTCTACCTTAAGACACCTGTGAAACCTTACAAATTTTCTTAAATTATACTGTCCCTGATAACTTAGCTTTGTAGAAGAGCTACCAATGTGGCTCTTGTATTCAATTGCTAGAGTTAATGAAAGTTGAAATTTATATTTAATAACTATACATTTTTATAGGTTAATCAATACTTCGGAAATTTTCTTTAAAAACTTCAGTTCACCAAGCTTATTTTTACATTTTGTTAAAAGATCACATTCTTTTAGTGAGAACACAAACTTTGAGAGAAAAGAATCTACCCATTCTATTTTTTATTTATTTATTTTTAAAGATTTTATTTATTTATTTGAGAGAGAGAGAGAGAAAGAGGGAGAGAGGGAGAGAGAGAGAGAGAGAGAAGGAGAGAGGGAGAGAGAGACTCACACAAGCAGAGAGAGCTCAGAGGGAGAGGGAGAAGCAGACTCCCCACTGAGCCGGGAGCTCATAAAGGGCTGGATCTCAAGACCCTGAGACCATGACCTGAGCCAAAGGCAGATGCTTAACTGACTAAGCCACCCAGGCGTCCAGAAATCTACCGATTTTAATAGAAAACGGAGTTTTGCCGAAAGACACTTCAGTGTAGACAGGTAGAAATATACATGTTCCTCAAGGCACACATGCACCCAGGGCTGCCCACAATGAGTAGATAAAAACCTCCAAAAACAGAACCTGGTGATTGTGGGTTCTAAGGTTGAGTTTCCTGGGGAGCTCTTCACGTTAGTTCCTTCCTCCACACAGGAAACTGTTGGCTGTTCCACACAGCACAGTGCAGTTATTATCTAAATTATTTCCACCAGATTCTCAGTGTCCTTTCATAAGATGCTGTAAGAGATTATCTTCTCAGACACTCAGGAGAGGGAGGGGTAGTGTGGATGCCTGTCACAAACCACCTTTTCTTCTTACTGTAAAGTAATAAAAACAAACAGCATCCTAACCTCTCTGCTGGGGAATGGGGCTGCTGTTTACAGATAAACAGAGACCTGCTGCCTGTTAGGATCCCAGGAACAAAATTCAGTCAGAAGATTGAAAACACAATTGTGTTTACAGATCAGCAGCGACATGCCAATGTCATGTTGGTGGCAGAAGGCAAAGGTCATGTTTACTGCAAGCAGAGGTGCCCGGAGCTGCCACGGGGGCTGCCGGCGGGGGATCTTGAGCAGGAGGGCTGCTGCAGCTGTGAATCTGCAGTTGCCTCATGCAGATCGCCTCAAACCTCAAACCACACAGTGAGGGATCACGGAAGGGAAGTCCTGAGGTTGTTGTGCGGCACTGCATCGTGCGCTAGCTCTGATTTTTCCAGTCCTTAGAAAGTTTGCTTCTGGCTAGGGAAGACCCTTTTTCCAAAAACGAAGCCACAGCAGCTTAGGGTCATATGTACCATTAGAAAAGCATCTGCCCTATAGACATAGTATTGTGATGGCCGCAAGACAAAAGCTCCCTCTCCCAAAGATAGGTGCTGACGGTCCCATGGGCCAGTCCCTTTAAAGCAAATGGCACAATGGTTCTAAGTGCCCATTCTGTAGTCAGAGACACCTGACACTATTCTGGCTCTGCCACCAACTTTCAGTGTGACCGTGAGCAATTATTTAATCTCTCATTGCCTGAGTTTCATCATCTATAAAATAGAACTAAAATTGCTTGTCTCTTAGGATTAGGAAAGGATTAACAGAAATAATAGTAGAGAATGCTTTCCACATTCCCTGGTGTAAGCACTCAATACATGGTAGCTGTTGTTATAGTAAGTAAATTATTTAGGGGAAGAGCCTTGCATCTAGGAGAATGAAGGATAAATCGCTGATTCATAATGAGTTATAATAGCTCAGGAAAACAGTCCAGCTGATCTGTGCTTTGTCTTCTCAGCTGGAGTGCTGCACAAAACCGCAGCATCAAGGTTGGAAGGGAAGGTAACCAACTCATCCTAATTTGCCTCGGATTTTCCCAGTTTTGATTCTGTGTTCTCCTGTCCTGGGAAATAACCTGATTCCAGGCAAACCTGTATCACTCTAGGTCACTCTAGAGGCCAACCAGAATTTGACTGGGGAATGATTAGAAGTAAAGTGTCTCGTGGAGTATTTGCTTCTAGGCTGACCTACTGTGTCTTAAAGCCCAGACTTTTGGTGAAAGGGGCCTCACAAGGGAACTGGTCCTTGGCTTCATTTCTCATTAATGGCTTTAATTGGAGCTGGGGTTATCTTGGCAGGGCAACTTCCACCCAGCCTGCTGGGCAAATCCCTTTCCCACTGGGCCCAGTCATCAGGCAGATTTGTGTGGGGTAGCAGGGACGTGGCTTTCTCTTCCTCTTTTCCAGGGAGAATCCACGCAGCGTCTAGGTGATGCTGCCGACCATCTGCATTCTGGGGCAGACTCATAGGATGAAGCTGAGTCTTCACCGACACTGATCTACCTGGGTAGTGAGCAGCTGTTACACTCCGCCCTGGAGTCCACATCTGTGGCCCCTCTTGAATTGAGACTTCCAAAAATCAGCTAGCCTAATGCATCCAGGCCAAGTGCTACAGTTTGTGATTTCCAACTTGCTATTGGACATTTGGGGGTAGCACCACAGCCTGTCCTGATTGGTAGGAGCCATAGATCAGCATCCCCAGGATCCTTACAGTCCTTCCAACATCTTCCTCTGGCAAGAGTGCTGATTAGTATCAAAATTTGGGGAGCACTCAATATGCATGTTTTTTAAAAATATTTATTTTTATTTATTTATTCATTAGACACACACACACAGAGTCAGAGACACAGGCAGAGGGAGAAGCAGGTTCCATGCAGGGAGCCCAACGTGGGACTCGATCTTTGGTCTCCAGGATCACACCCTGGGCTGAAAGCAGTGCCAAACCGTTGAGCCACCTGGGCTGCCCAATATGCATGTTTTAATTGAAAGATGTAGTTTAGGAGTTGTGATGCTTAATTTCAGGCTATTGATTTACATAACATACTATTTCTACAGTACATATTGCATAACAATACATAAGTTTGCAGTTCAAGGAGGCAAATATTGTCTGAGGATATGAATGTGTCAGTTTCGTATTGCTGCTGTAAAAAATTGCCACAAACTTAGTGCTTTAAACAACGCAGATTTATTATCTCACAGTTCTGGAGGTTAGAAGTTCTAAATAGGTCACTCACAGTTTCTCCTCATTCCAAACCTTGACAACCACTAATATGTTTTCTGTCTCTATGGATTTGCCTCTTTGAACATTGCACATAAATGGAATCATACAATATGGGGCCTTTACTAAATGGCTCCTTTCACTTAGCATAATATTTCCATAGTTCACCCAGGTTATAGCATAAATGACCACTTCATTCCTTTTTAGGGCTGAATAATATTCCACTGTATGGCTGTACCATATTTTGTTTATCCATTCATCAGTTGATGAACATTTAGGTTGCTTCCACATTTGGTCTGTTATGAAAGATGCTGCTGTGAACATTTTGTGTGCAAATTTTGTGTGAACATAATTTTCATTTCCCTTGGATATACATCTAGGAGTGGAATTGCTGCTTATAAGGTAAGTTTATGTTTGACATTTTAGGAACTGCCAAAATGTTTTCCAAAGTGAGTCCACCACTTTGAATTTTTACCAAAAAGGAATGAAAGTTCCTCTTTCTCTGCATCTTTGACTGAAATTGATGTTTTCAGATCAATGGATGTTAGACACTCTAATAGATATATAATAACATATCCTTTTTGCTTTAATTTGCGTTTCCCTAATGACAATGATGTTATCTTTTCTCATACTTATTTTCCATCTGTACATATTTTTTAAAAAAGATTTTATTTATTTATTTGAGAGAGAGAGAGGCAGAGATGCAAGAGAGAGAGAGAGCATGAGTTGGAGGGGAGAGGGCACAGGGAGAGGGGGAGGGAGAAGCAGGATCCTTGCTGAGCAGAGAGCCTGATACGGGGCTCAATCCCAGGACTCTGGGATCACGACCTGAGCCAAAGGCAGATGCTTAACCAACTGAGCCACCAGGTGCCCAAGTGTTTCCCCTACTCTTTGTTTAAAGTAGGTTCCACACCCAGCATGGAGCCCAATGTGGAGCCTGAACTCACCAACACTGAGATCCCCAAGACCTGAGCTGAAATCAAGAATCAGCTGCTCAGCCAACTGAGCCACCTAGGTGTCCTTGCATATATTCTTTAATGAAGTGTCTGTTCAGATCTCTTGCTCATTTTTAATTGGGGTATTCATTTTTTAAATTGTTTAGTTTTAATGGTTCTCTGTATATTTTGTATAAAAGTCTTTATCAGATATGTGATGTCCTACCAAATGATACTTTAAATATTTTATTTTTAAGTAATCTCTATACCCAATATAGGGCTTGACCTCACAACCCTGAGATAAGAGTCACGCATTCCACTGTATGAGACAGCCAGGTGCTTGTAACCAAATGATAATTAAAAAAGTAAAAATAAAACTTTAAAATCATGTAAACCAAGATGGGAAGGGAATAAAGGTGGGGAGGGCATGGTCTCTGGAGATGGTAATCCTGAATTTAGCTTCTGGTTCTGCTTTTTGTTAGTGGTATGACCTCCTGGAGTCTCAGTTTTTCCCTCTACAGATTAAATCATCTTTCTCTCTGATTGTGTTTAAATTAGATGATTACTAAAGGTTGCTGGTGCTTAGTACAAGTTCACTAAATGGTGGTTTTAATCGACTTGCCTTCTCTAGGTTCACTTGGTTAGCAAGTTGTGGAATCAGAATGCAATGTAGGGGTTTCTGCTTTCACAGCCTGTGCCTTTCCCATACTGTCCCCACTAGAGGGCAGCATTAGAAGTCCTGCAGTCCTGGGTGCCAATTTTACCTGTGCTGCCTGCTGGCTGGGTGCCATTGGAAAAGCAACTTCTCTCTGAGCCTCAGTTTTCTTATCTGTGAGGTTAAATGTTTTGTGTGTGTGTGTGTGTGTGTGTGTGTGTGTTTTAAGATTGCATTTATTTATTTGAGAGAGGGAGTGCACACAAGCAGGGAGAGGAAAAGAGGGAGAAGCAGGCTGCCCGATGAGCAGGGAGCCCAAGGCGGGGCCCTATCCTAGGACCCTAGGATCATGACCTGAGGTTAAGGCAGATGCTTAACCAACTGAGCCACGCAGATGCCCCTCATCTGTGAAGTTAGATGAATAAATGTATTTTTAAAAGAATCTAATATTTTCTCATGAACATAGTAGATGGTATATATTTCATTTGTATATATTTTGAAAATATACACCATAATGCATGAGGAAGACACTGAACTAAATCAGAAGTCCCAGGCTCTTGTTCTATCTTGGCCTCATCTTGCTGTGTGACCTTGGGCAAGTCTTGACCTCTTGGGACTTTGAAGGTTTCATCTCAAAGCATTAGAAAGACAAGGGGGAGGGGGAACTTTTAAAATATGAATAAAAATTATGAACTACACATGTGAATGATAAACAAAATTAAGACAGTGGATGCTTCTGGAGAGGAGGAGAAGGGAATAAGAATGAAGAAGAAGAATGCACAGAGTTTCAATTGTATTTATGACACTTCATTTCTTAAAGAAAATTTGACATAAATAAGGCACAGATTGTCTGACTTTCACAAATCTACCTGATAAAATATGGTGGACATTATTCTCTGTACTTTTTAAAGGGGAGAGAGTTTGTCTTGTGGAAAGGAGATATATATGGCTTATCTTTTCTTTTCTTTAGAGATCTTATTTATTCATAAGAGACACACAGAGAGAGGCAGACACACAGGCAGAGAAAGAAGCAGGGTCCCTGCGGGGAGCCTGATGTGGCACTTGATCCCAGGATCGTGGGATCACGACTTGAGCCAAAGGCAGATGCTCAACCACTGAGCCACCCAGGTGCCCCAAGATATGGCTAATCTTTTATAAATTAAACTTTTTCATTATATATATATGGAAAAGCATAGTATATAGAGGGTTCAGCACCCCAGAGGGGTGTGGGGTGTTAGAACATATCCTCCGTGACTAAGGGGGACTACAGTACTTCTAAAGGAGAGACAAGATTTACTGACATACAGGCTGAGTCGTGCGGGAAGGAAAGAGGACTCAAAGATAGCTCTAAGACTGTTGAACTGGGCAGGTGACCTCTTTTTAACCAGAAGATAATAAGTTTATATTGTTTAGGCCACCATGTTCGTGATCATTTGTTGTAGCTGCAATAAAAAACGAACAATCCCTCCCACAGTGAGGAGTGGAGAAGGGGAAGGAGATGAGGCAGATGAGGCAACAGAGAAACACCCAGTGGGATGAGAGGAAAACAAAAAGCAGGGTATCCTGGGAGCCAAGAAGGAGGCAGCCAGAGACTGGGTCATATGTTGCTCATAGGTCAAATCGGATGCAGATGGAGATTCCACTATTGGACTTAGGAATGTGAGGGGTAATTCTCTGAACAGTTTTCTGCAAAGAGGAACAAAGAAATGGGATGATAGTTAAGAGATGTCTATAGTCCTTGTGGTTGTTTAAAACAGGAGAAGTAACTGTTCTTGTAAACTGATAGGGGAGTAATCTGGAGAAAGTGAGAAGTGCAGAGGGCAGAGACCAGCTGGAGGGGCCGGACAGCCGCACAGTTGGCATCAGCTTTCTGGGACAGGGAACAGCAACTGGTGGGAAGGTAGAGCACTGGCTGTTGCCAGTAGCTGGATGGCTATGGCGGCAGGAGTCTAGGACCTTCTCTTCTGCTTGCCTTGTTCTCTCCGGGAGGTGGAAGGTGGTGCAGAGGCTAGGAGATTCGCAGAGAATGATGTAGCGTAGTCCTCCAGAAGAGTGGGAACATTAATGGACTAGGGAAGCATGCTATGATTGCCAGGTAGCAATCAAGACCCACTTAAGCATCAAGTATTTTCAAAGGGAAATAAAGGAAGTAGAAATCATAACCAAAAGTAGATTTACCAAGTGCAGGTTTCTTCTGATGCTAAAGATCTAATTCCCAACCCTCATTTGCCTGAAACAGGGGCTCCGAGCACTTGGTCTTGGACTCTCTATTAGTAACTTTTTGGCCTCTCATCTAGGAGGCCTCTGGGCTCTGTGTTGTTACCTGCCTCCCTGGAGCTAGTCTGATGAATATCCTGTTCTGTTCAAGGCCAGATGAAACGAATTTTTCTGTTTCCAGCCGCACCACACCCTTTAGCGACCTCCCACTGAGGTCTGGTTTCTGGTCTAGACAAGACACTTCGTTTTTTGGCTCATTTGCATAGCAGAGATTATTGACATCAGCCAGATCCCAATGAGTGCACAAACCTGTCTCAGCCCAGGTTCTCAGCCCAGCCCTGCTCCAATCTCCTCTCCCAGGTGGTATCTTCCTTTTCTCCTTCCTGTAGAGAAGTGTATCTAGGAAAAGTCCCGTGCATATGAAACAGTGATACACATCTTATAGAAACGATAGTGATCAGCATGGGCTGTTATTTCACAGTGATCACGGAAGGTTGTTATTTCCTTCCTTAAAGAAGGAAAAGACTAGAACAGGTCACCATCTAATTAGGAAGATGTTTTTATGCATATGCATATGCATATGAAGTAGTCTGTGTTTTCCATGGAAGATTCCAGGATTCCCTGCTTTGGGCCCCTGCTCCACTGGGAGTCAACTGTTTGCTGCTTTAGATGAAGGACCACTCCTTTCCTACCTCCGTAATCCCATTTACACATTCCCTTACTGAGAATGCTTCCTTCCCTAATCTCCAACAACCCAAATTCTTTTTGGGTGTCAAGCCTTTTTTCAAAATTTGCTTCCTATATCAAGACCTCCTTGGTTTTCAGTTTCTTCAGCCAAAAGTTGCCTAAATTGTTCCAAGAATTTTCTTAGGCAAGATAGAGATTTTCCTTAACCTAGAACTATGTGTTCTCTGGTAAACACTATGGCTATTCACACACGTTTGGTTCTCTTTTCCTTTAGCACGTGGTAAGAGTAGATTATACTTCTCTGCTGGTTGAATTCAGGTGGGACCTCGTGACTTGCTTTGGGCAATAAAATGTGAGCAGAACAGATGCCTCGCATGGGTGTGGAAGCTTTTGGAACCCATATACGCTGCCAGTTTCCTGACCCCTGCTTGGATGATTAGTCATGCTCCATTTGGCGGCTCCTCCATCGAGCTGGGCCGTGGAGTAAGAATGATGGTCATACGAAGCAGAGCCCTCAACTGCCCACAATGAACACAGAACACAAGCATGAGGTAAAGCCTCGTTGTTTTACACCACGGGTTGGTAAACTATGCCTAAGAGCCGATGGTGTTTGTAAATAAAGTTTTATTGCAACACAGCCACAGCCACTGATTCATGTAATGATTGTTTTCATGCCAGAAAGGCAGAGTTGAGGGGATCCCTGGGTGGCTCAGTGGTTTAGCGCCTGCCTTTGGCCCAGGGCATGATCCTAGAGACCCGGGATTGAGTCCTGCGTCAGGATCCCTGCATGGAGCCTGTTTGTGTCTCTGCCTCTCTCTCTCTCTATGTCTCTCATGAATAAATAATTAAAAAAAAAAAAGAAAGAAAGGCAGAGTTGAGTAGTTGTTACACGGACCTTATGACCTGCCGTCCTAACTGATACACATTCTAAATATCCCAATGAATATTGAATGGCCTGGAGGGAGGAAGCAGCAACCAAGCCAGATGCACTGCCCCTAGAAGACCATGGTAGCTAACTCTTTCCTTAACTTTTTAAAACCCATCATGGTCCCTTTTCATATCTTCCTTAAAACTCAAACGTTCTTGATGTTTAAAATGTAAATTAGTCTTTCTGTACTAAGAGTAAGTCAAAACTATGGTAATTTCTAAATCTTTTTTTTTTTAATTTTTATTTATTTATGATAGTCACACAGAGAGAGAGAGAGAGAGAGGCAGAGACACAGGCAGAGGGAGAAGCAGGCTCCATGCACCAGGAGCCCGACGTGGGACTCGATCCCGGGTCTCCAGGATCGCGCCCTGGGCCAAAGGCAGGCGCTAAACCCAGGGATCCCAAAACTATGGTAATTTCTGAAGAAAGTTTTACTTTGATCTTGAAAGAGGCACTTTTTTGGTTTGTTTTGTTTTGTTCGGCAAGTTATTAGGGCAAACAGCAAGTCTGAAAGGATAATAGAAAACAGTGGCGAACAGAGCACAGTGAGCTTATTCTCTGCCTTATAATCAGTGGCATCCCTCCTCTCAGATTCTCAGGACCACCACCCTGCACCTTGGAAGGATGGTGGCTCTATAAGACCCACAGCATCAGCAGAGGCAGGAAAAACTCAAGGGGAGATGCCAAGTGGCAGTCAGGGGAACAGGAGCATGGAAGACTGAGAAGTCAGAAGGGCGGGACTGGGGGGTGAGGTTCTGAGAAATAAAGGATTTGTGGAGTAAAGGGGAGGGATGACAGGGAGTGCCAGGAAGCCTTTGCTCTTGCTTTATACCTGAGCCAAAGTACTTGAACAAGGAGAGACTGTTCTTATGAGGACCCTTGGTGATCTGTACCCACCGGGGACACACATGGCTTCCGTGCCCTCTAGGGCCCAGCCCAGCTCCTTTCTCTTCTCTCCTCTCCCAGGACTCCACCTCTCTTTCTAGCCACAGCCTACTCTACCTCCTAGGATTCCAGAGATTGACACTCCTGCCCCTCAGGCCCCCTCCCACTCCCTTCCACCCCCCAGGACAGGAAATGGGCACAAAAGCTCTTTACATTTCCCCAGAATGCAACTATCCTGGAACCAAGGGGATCCTCCAACTCCTGGTTTCTAGCTCCACCCTGACCAGTGCCTAATTGGGCCATCTTGGGTCACTAGCCCCTTTGCCTCATTGAGTTCACCTGTAAAATTAGGAGCTGATGGTATAATCTGTAAAGTCGCTTTTAACTCTCAGGGTGTTTCTGCAAATCACTATAGGGAAACAAAGATCACCAAAAAACAAACAAAAGAACGTGACAGGCTTCTAGGAAACCTCAGTATATAAGCCTCATAAAAGTTTTGTCTGGGTTACGGTAAAATGAAAACGGGGCCAATCCTTTCTCCAGCACCTTTTCTTGACAGACGGAAAGCTCCTGGAGTACAGGAAACTCATTTCTATGTCAGAAGGAGGGCTTCACAGGAAGGTTTCATGTTGCTTCCAGAGGGTAAGGAATCTGCCTGGCAATTTGGATCCCAGATGACGATTTGTGTGAGATATTTTCATTAGTAAATATGAGAACAAACTCTTGGACGTGAGGATGGGCCTGAAATTTTTGGAACATGTGGCCATTAAATATTCTCTTATTCTATTCCTTAAAACAAACAAGCAAACAAAAAACTGTAGTATTTTATTCGAGGCCAAGGAAGCTCCACCTCCCCGGAAACCCTGGCTTCTTTATTTCACTTGCCCACAGAGCAAAGTCACTCTTCAGAGAGCCAGATAACAAAGGAGTTAAGTGAGACTCCAGAGTCAGCCAGCTTGAGTTTGGATCTCCTCCCATCACTTACCTGAATGGCTAAGGGCGAATGCACAACTCTTTCTAAGCCTTAATTTCCTCATCCGTACAATGGGTATACCTATTTTCTGGGGCAACAATGTCTAGGGAATAGTGAGTGCTCAACAGATACCAGCAAGTGCTCTTTATACTGACTCTTGGTAGACTAGATCAATCTTATGGGAGAAGATCCTCTCCCCTTCCCCCAGACCACTGTCTGCCACCTGCTCTTCTCCCCACAGCCCCTTTTTATAGGATTCAACATTCCTCGATACCTTCTAGGCAAGGTGGCCTCAGGACTTGTGTGCTGAGCAGCAGGCAGAGTGAGAGGACTGCTGACAAGCCTTTTGATCCAGAAATCCTCCCTTTCACCCTTGGTTGGTGGGCAGCCGGCAAAGTGAAGACACCAGGCCCCATGGGAGCTTCCCTTCTGGGGCAAGGGATGAACGAAGAGCCTTCCAAGCCCTGCTCTGCCAATGCCTCGGGCAAGCACGTGGCACACAGTGAGACTCAGGATCTATTTGCTTCCCCTTCTATTGGTGGTGGACGCAGAAGGGATGCATGCCTCAGAGAAGGTGCCAAGTCCCCTTTCACCCCTTTTTTTCTCCCTCCCCTAAAGAAAGTTCTCGCCTGTCTCCTTCTTTATTAGAGTTTACCGGGGGCTTCCCGCTGACCCAGACACCCCACCACCGCTGAGCCACCTGGGAGAGAGAGAGTCTCCCCAAAGGCGCTTGGGGCCCCTTCCAGGTGCAAAGCGGGTCCCAGGGCCGGCCCGGGGCAGGTGCGGCTGCGGATTGGCAGGCAGCGCAGAGCCGAAACTTGGCGGGCGCTGCAGGCCAAGGGGGGCGGGGGGGGGGGCGACATCAAAGGCCCGGGGGCGCAGGGGGCGTGGGGGGGCGCGCGGCCGGAACCCACCCGCCAAAGCCCTGCCGATCCCCTAACTCGGCTGCTTGGAGGAGGCCGCTGGGCACCTCTGGGCGCCGGCCGGATGGCTCAAAGCTCTCCGGACGACAGAAGGAGCTTGAAGGGACACAGGCGGCCGCAGGTGTGACTGCGGGGATGCGGACCTCGGCCGGGACGCTGGCACCGGACCCGCCGCGGCCGGGGCGCAGGGGCTTCTTTCTCCAACGAAGCCCGGGCTCCGAGGACCCGCGAAGTCCCGGGACTGGACCGAGGGGCGACGTTCGTCCCGGCAGGGCCCGCAGGCGGCGCGGCGGCTGCACCCGCCTTGTGCCTGGGTCGGGCGCGGAGAGCCGGGCAGCTGGGGTGCCGGGCAGACGGTGCGGAGGGGGGCGCTGGGCGCTGCCGCAGCTCACCTCCAGGAAGTAGGGAACTGAGACGAGTGAGGGTGCGGGTTGAAAATAATGGCTAAGAAGAAAAAAGATGAGGCCAACGCAGAGCGTCAAGGGGCAATGGGGAAAGAGAAGTGCAGTCCACGGAACAGTTAGTTACTGGGCCGGGGCCAGGGTGATAGGTTCCCCAGTAAAAAGTGATTGGAGGGCAGCCCGGGGGGCTCAGCGGTTTAGCGTCGCCTGCAGCCCAGGGCGTGATCCTGGAGACCTGGGATCGAGTCCCGCGTTGGGCTCCCTGCATGGAGCCTGCTTCTCCCTCTGCCTGTGTCTCTGCCTCTCTCTCTCTCTCTCTCTCTCTGTCTCTCATGAATGAATAAATAAAATCTTTTTTTAAAAAAAGTGATTGGAGGTGAAACAGTTCTCAAAGTGCTTCCCTGGACCAACAGCATCAGCATCACCTGGGAACTCCTTAGAAATGCAAACCTATTGCTCAGAAGCGTCCACCCAGCAGTCTGCGTTTCCACAGATCCTCTGGATGATTCTGCTGCCAGCCCGGGTTCAAGAACCACTGGTACAAAGGAAGGGCACTGGTACTGGCCTGGGGGCTGGGAAACTGGGCCTCTCTGTTTTCCCATCAGTAAGAGGGAGGGTTGTACTAGATGGGAGGGGGGGGCACACTGGTGGAGGGAGCCAGGAAGGTCACACAGAGTAAGGCGAGCCAGGTTGGGAATGTCACACCCCAGAAGGCCTGTGCTCCATGCCAGCCAGTTGTTGCCTGGCTTGAATTAGGGACAGGTGTTGCAGTATTATCAGGTTTTGCAAGAGTAGCTGGAAACCTGGATTTTTTTTTTTTTTTTAATGTGAAATCTCTCTCTCTCTCTCTTTTTTTTTTTAATGTTGGCAACTAATTAAACATTTTAAAAACATTGTTTGGGGCTTCACTGCAGGCCAAGCAAAACACATCTGCAGCCTGGATTTTGCCCTGTGGGTCCCAGCTTATATTCTTTAGACTCCAAGACCTCATCTTATTCTGAAAGGGTCTGTGAGACTGATGTAAAGTGTGGCTGCTTCCCTGAAATAGAAAAGTTGGACCTTCTAAACTTCTAAGAAATTATAATGAAGAAAGTTTTTTGGACACCTCACAGTCACATAAAACTATGATTGCTCCTTTATCTCCCTCCTTGGTGTTATCTTGAATCCTCTTAACCACGGAGCCTCACCCTTCTCATAATTTGGACCTAAAAGCACAGAGACAGTAAGAAACCTGCTCAGAGGCATCTGCCAGAGCCAGTCTGTGAAGTACCATCTCCTCAACCACAACTTCCTTGTTAAGACCCACTTAAAAAACACCCAGTTTTTAATCAAATGTTTTTCCTCTGTGCCAGAGATTGTTCTAAGTACTTTACATGTATTAATTCTTTTAATCCTACAACTCTGAAATGGGTACGGTTATTGTCTCATATTTTATAGATGAGGGGACAGAGGCCCGAAGAGGTTAAGTGACGTGGCCAAGGTCACCCAGCTTGTAGGCAGCAAGTGGCAGAGTTGGGATTTGAACCCAGGCATTCTGGCTGGCTCCAGGGCCCACCACACTTCACTGCCTTTCCTGCTGCCAGTGATAAGCCTCTCCTGTCCCACCCAGTTGGGACCCCCAAGCATTGTAGCAGTTCAGAAGGACATAAAGGGCCTGTGCCGCCGGAGCTGGGCAGGCCCGGCACACGTGGAGCTGTGACCCAAGCAGGTGGGCCCCTCAACAGCCTGCCTGCTAATGTAGCCAGTCGGGCTTACGGTGTCACGGAGTTTGACAGCTTTAACAAAGGAGGTGTCATCTGGAGGAGATGAAAGAGCAGAGCTGTTTATTTGAGGATTAGAGCCTTAAGAAATGTCTGTAACTCTGCAGGCTGCATTTCTGCATCTTATCCTCCTTGTTCCTGACAGTTTTCTCAGGGTTTTAGAGGTAAGAATGCTCCATAATCTAGTTTAATGTTACAAGGCTTTCTAGGCAGAGGAACTGTCTCCCTACCACACAGCATGTGTTCCTAGGGGCTCCAGGTGGAAAGAGCACTAAAAAAGGAGTCAGGAGACCTGGGTCCTAGCCCTAGCCTTATAAATAATTGACTGTGAGGCCTGGGGAAACAATTGTACCTTTCTGGGCTCCAGATGCTTCCTTTCCTGTGTTGTCTACTCAAGTAGCTGCTTGCCACATGAAGCTAAATTAAAAATTCTGTTTCTGATCTGCACCAGCTACATTTTCTGTGCTCAGCAGCCACATGTGGCTAGTGGCTGTCACGCTGGATGGTGCAGATGTAGAATATTTCTCTTATGGCAGAAAGTTCTATTGTGTGGCGCTGCTTTTGATTGAATTAGATCATCCTAAAGCCCTCTGAACAATTAAATTCTATGTATTGTTTGTTTCTGCTACATGAGCATCACTACTCACACCTGTGAGACATGCCCTGGGGATGGCTAATCTCTGCCAGGGAGATGGGTACAGTGAGCTGGTCCATTCTCAGCAAGTAACTTCACCTTGTAGCCAACAGCAGCTACTAGAGAGACACCTGGTCAGAATTAGTGATGCAGCTTTTGACCACAAACGTTTTTGCTCTGTGAATCCTATCAGCTCAGAAATAAAGTAATCTTGGATTGGATCTAATTATTTGGGATAAAAGTAAGAATATCGTTGTGACTTCAAGAACTCTAACAGTCTGCCCCTGGCCTGGTTTGGGGATGAAAACATTGGAAGGGCACCATCAAATAATAGTGAAAGCTAACATTTATCTAGCACTTGGCATATGCCAGATATTGTCCTAAGCACTCAACAAATTTTAACTTATTTAATCCTCATAACAGTGCTAAGAGGTGAGTACTACTATTGGCCCATTTTGCAGAGGGGGAAGCCGAGGCATAGGGAGGCTCAGCAGTGCCAATGGTCACGTGGCTAGTAAGTGCCAGGGCTGGGATTAGCATTGCCAGATAAAATACAGCACTGAAATTCAATTTTTACTAGATGCCCTGTATTTTTGTTGGCTAAATCAGCAACCCTATCTGAGATCCAAGTTCATGCTTTCTGGCTCCAGAGTCTGTACTCTTCAGGCCTCTATTTGCTGCCTCTTACAAGAGAAAGGTAATTTCGGATACTCTGTTGTAAAGCACAAAGCACTTCTTTGGAACTATGTGCAGCTCCCCTCCTCCACATACCCCCACGTCCTCACACTCAAGTGCATGGACGTCAGCCAGAGCATGAGGAATCTTGGGAGTACATATTTTCTACACATGGACAAATTACAGATGCCCAGTAAGAGAATCCAGCTCTTCCTTCCTAAAGGGTAAGCCCTGCTTCACACCTAGACAAGTCAACACCATTATTCCCACAGTTCCAAGACCAACCCACCTCCCCCACCTGCCAACAGTAGTCCTCTCCACACTTTAGCTTTAACACCAAACACAAAAGTCGTGTTGCTAAGAATACCTGGGGCTTATATTCGAGAATGGTTTCATAGCTGACTCCAAATATGCTGGAATTGAATCCCCAGGGGTGTGGCTAGGGGCATCTATAGTGTTTTGTTTTGTTTTTTAAGATTTTATTTATTTATTTAGAGAATGTGTGAGCAGTGGGAGGGGCAGAGGGAGATAGAATCTCAAGCAGATTCCATGCTGAGTGCAGAGCCCAACATGGGGTTCGATCTCACAACCTGAGACCACGACCCTGAGATCATGACCTGAGCTGAAATCAAGATTTAGTCCCTTAACCAACTGAGTGCCTCAGGTACCTCAAAAACACCTATATTTTTATTTTTATTTATTTATTTAATCATTTAATTATTTATTTATTTTAAAGATTTTATTTATTTATTCATGAGAGACAGAGAGAGAGAGGCAGAGACACAGGCAGAGGGAGAAGCAGACTCCATGCAGGGAGCCTAACACGGGACTCGATCCCGGGACTCCAGGATCACGCTCTGGGCCAAAGGCAGACACTAAACCACTGAGCCACCCAAGGATCCCCAAACACCTATATTTTTAATAATCTCCCCAGGTAGTTCTGTAGGATACCTAGGTGCTGGGTGCAGTCCTTGCCTGCTCTCAGGAGCTCTCCCTTCCTCCTAAGGGCCTAACCTATATCACACTCCACTACATCCCAGCCCTGGTGCCTACTGCCTATTTTGTTGCCTTCCATTCTTTCTAGTCTCTTCCACCACTGCCTATTTCCTCCATTTATCTCATTTGTTCTTCCTCCCCAGAGCTGGATCTTCCCAGGCTTTCTTTCCTGGGAATGTAGTCAAATTTCAGGCCTACCACTATATCCACTATATCCATAGTCTCATGATTAATTCTTGTACCACCTCCACTGTCATAGAATCTCAGTAGGTTGGATGTAGGGACAAGACCACAAAGAAAAAAAAAAATCTTTATTTTACAGATGGAAAAAAAAAGCTTAAAGACATGAAGTAACCCTCCTAAGATATAGAGAGCTTGAGGGGAATCTGTCCAGAGAATCTGGCCTCTTAAGACCCCGGGCATATGCACATAGGATGGCTCATATTCACAGGGACACATGTCTCATATTTCCAAGCTAGAGCTCATCTCAAACAAAAGATGTTTGCTACATTTTCATCCCTGCTGCAGGGACAGTTTTAACAATTGGAAGTGTATTGATGAGTGATCAGCCCAAATCAGCCGGCTACTGCCTAGGTATTCTTGGAGTCTCTAAAATGTGAGATAAGTGGGCCTGTCAACCATTTAATTAACTATGTGTACTTTGTAGAAACTATGATTCCGCTACCAACAATCTGCACTGACAGGTGAGCCTGACGGGTGGTTGGGGTCGGGGGGAGCTGGGTGTCCTCTATGGCTTTCAGCTCAGAGACTTGACAAGCACTCTTGTTTTTCTTTTAAAAACTGCTATACTGGAACTCATGGGTGGCTCAGTGGTTGAGGATCTACTTTCAGTTCGGGTCGTGATCCCGAGGTCCTGGGATCAAGTCCTATATCAGGCTCCTGTGGGGAGTGTGCTTCTCCCTTTGCCTGTGTCTCTACCTCTCTCTGTATCTTTCATAAATAAATAAATAAAATCTTAAACAAAACAAAACAAAACTGCCCTAGAGCTGCCATCTGTTAGTAATTCAGTCTAATCTGGCAAAGACTTTTTGAGTATCCACTGTATCTTCAGCACTTGCTGGTGCCATAGTGGATGAGAAAAGGAATGTGTGCCATCTTATTAGACAGACAAGACAGTAAGAGATGAAACAGTTAGTGGAAGCACCCTCTTGGTGTCCAGATCAGTGGGGCACAGCTCTAAGCACTGAGATACTTGCAAACAGAAGGCCCTAAGAACCTTTCAATGCCTTCACAAAAATACATTGAGGCCCTACTATGTGTTGAACACTGGCCTGAGTGCTAAAGAAATGTGTGGAGGTACCTAGTACATGGGCCCTGGCCTCGGGGAGCTGCAGGTGTTGATGAGAATGACAACCACCTGGGGCCTTTGGCTGCCAGGGGACCCCAGTCCCACTTTGGCTAGGAGTACTAAGTGAGAAGACCTGCATGCTTGGGGCAGGGAGGGGCATCTGTGGTCTGCCTCACTCCAGGAGTGACTTGCAGTGAAAAAGGGTCCCATTTTTCTGTACATTACCATACGTGTGAATATATGACCTCCATTATCATACATGTTAATGTGTGTGATGCATGTGCCTCACATGGGCATGCTCCCTTTCTTTGCTTCCATTTCTTAATTGGTGAAATGCAGAGGTTTTTTTTTTTTAAGATTTTATTTAGTTATTCATGAACACAGAGAGAGGCAGAGACATAGGCAGAGGGAGAAGCGGGGTCCCTGAAAGGAGCCTAATCCAGGACTCGATCCCAGGACCCCGGGATCCTGCCCTGAGCCAAAGGCAGATGCTCAACCACTGAACCACCCAGGTACTCCAAAATGCAGAGAGTTCTATCTACTTGGCTGCATGGTGGTGATGGTTTAATTAAATTAGCTATCACAAATTAAACTGCCTTTATAAAGTGCCTGACTCCTGGACATACTATAAAGAGGGCGCCCTAACCACCAGTCAGTTCTACCATTTAAAATAAAAATTAGGGATGCCTGGGTGGCTCAGCTGTTGAGCGTCTGCCTTTGGCTCAGGCGTGATCCCAGGTCCTAGGATAGAGTCCTGCATTGGGCTCCCTGCAAGGAGCCTTCTTTTCCCTCTGCCTGTGTCTCTGCCTCTCTCTCTCTCTCTGTGTCTCTCATGAATAAATAAATAAATAAAATATTTAAAATAAAATAAAAATCAGCCCTACTGTTTATTTGGTTTGGAATTCCATATAACAAATGCTGGAGGTTGATGTTATCACCAGATCACCAGAATGATGGAGCTGTATGGTCCTGGCAAAAGAAGGAGAAAGGGAAAGAGAAACAAGGGCATAGAAGAGGTGAAAAGAGAAAGAAACGGTGAAGGAACAGGGAGAAAGAATGCAGAGACATAGTAAGAGCCAGGTGGGAGAGATATGTTCACCTGAGACAAGCCATTCATAGCCCACACAAAAGAAAGCAAGGCAGTAATAGATAATTATTTAGATACTATCTACTTAATCAGTCTCAAATAGTGCTCAATTACTACAGAATTAGAAATCCTTAATTATTGGTGTGGAATTTCAAAAGAAGAGCCTAGGACAGATGCAAATGCTCCTGTTGGATACCCGGGTGGGACCCAGGCGTGCCAGGCTACTGCCATCACTCACCTGGACGAGGGGCTGGGCTGATGTTTTCAGAAAGCAGCTGGGACAATTAGAGGTCTGTGGAGAACAGCTAGAGATCCAGGAGAAGCAAGTTGAAGCTAAGCTGTGCCTGGAGCTATATTTGAATAATTGTATTTTATCTGTGGCTTTTTTCCTTAAAAAGAAAAAGCACAGCCATGATGCACGTTGAATGAATGAATCAATGAATGAGCTTGAGAAGCTTTTATTACTTTGATATATATTCTCTCTCTCATGCTGGCTCCATTCACAAAACAGAAAAAATTAGTCCTATGTCTAGAAAAGGACATGCTGATTATAATAAAGTAACACATTGTGCTATATTAAGTGCTTTACCTAATTAATACAATCCCCGATAACTGCCCTCTAATGGAGGTACTATTATTATGCTCATTTTAGAGATAAGGAGCCTGAGGAATAAAGGTCACCTAACTCATTCAAGATCACGCAGCTGAGTGGTGGGGCTGAGACTGGCACTGAGCAGTCTGGCTTCAGAGTTTGTGTTTCTAGCCACTAGGCCCACATTCTCTCCATCCCGTGCCTGAAGAGCAGCCTCAGGCCCCAGGGCAGTGAAGCTAGAAGGTTCTGGCAGGGACAGGAAGGCAGAGTGTAGGGTCAAGGGAGCACATGGCATTTTCCTGCAGAAGCCCGCATGGAGGACACACCCTCTGATGCTGCCTGTGGTGCCATCTCTGTGGGCTGACTGTGGTGTGGGCGCTGGGCCTCTTCTCTTTGTCCCATCCTGTCCTTGAGATGCCTTCCCTGTCAACTCCTTCAAGGGGGTGGTACCCAACACATCCCTTCTCTAGAGTCATAAAATGACCTAGAGTGTCCATTTTGGTGATGCTTACCCAGTGAGCAGAACTCCTCCCCCCACACTCCTCAAAAAAATTCCAGGAAGACCTCGATCCAAGTCCAAAGGGTCCTATAGGCAGTTCAAGTGTGTCAGAGATTTCTCTGTGGTGACATCAAAGCTATGCCAGTGGGTTACCTCTTAAATGACCAAATGGAACTTTCAATAAAAATTGGGAGTTCACCTGTGATGGAAGATTAAGGATCTATTGCCAGAAGCAGGCCCTCTGTAGCCTCAGA
The DNA here is from genome assembly GCF_048164855.1 of Canis lupus baileyi. Lineage (NCBI taxonomy): Eukaryota > Metazoa > Chordata > Mammalia > Carnivora > Canidae > Canis > Canis lupus. The sequence goes on along the minus strand of NC_132849.1, from coordinate 26,853,904 downwards.
GGGAAGCAGGAGAGGCTGTGGAGGCGTGGGGAACCTTCCTGGGGCCCTCTCCCCATTTGCAGAACCTTAGCCACCCCGAGTTAAGCTCTGCTCTCTTGTCTGATTTTCCATCTGTGTGTGCACATGACTTGCCCCGACGGCATGGTGGACAGTGGCTCGGACTGTGAGCCCGGAGAACTGAGCAGTGCTGACTCTGCCCCCGTTAGATGTGTGACTTGGACCATCAGCTTCCTTCTCTGGGCCTCACTGAGCTGACTTATAAGGCAGAGGAGCTGGAGATGTTTTAACCTGGGCTCTAAGGTCTCCTTCCCTGCAGTCCCTAGGAAGGAGCTCCTCCCAGACCCCAGGTCCCAGTCCTCCCTTCCTGCTCTGGTGGCCACCCTGACGCAGCCACCCATGAGAACTGCCTCAGCCTCCCTGTTGATATTTCAACACCTTCCCCCTCCCCCCTCCCCCCGCGTCTTGCTGTGGGGGCCAAAGCCACAAGCAAGTAGGCATGTCCAAACCTCGGTTCTCACAGCACCGCCAAGCAGGCTGTTCTCAGAGGTGAGCCCCATCCTGACCCAGACTTCCAGCCTGGCTCGCTTATCTGCAGACGCTCTGTTCCTCCAGGCCCAGCACGAGACTTAGTTTCAACACAGCCCAGCAGATCCCAATCTTCCCAGCCCACCCCATCCTCGGGCGCTGCCTCCAGCCCCATGCTCACCCCTCTGAGACTTGGCTCTTTGTCTCCAGGGATGCAGGCACCCACGCCCTCCCTCCCGAGTCTCCCTGGGTCCCAGGCAGGAGTGGTGACAGTAGCGTGGGGCGGGGGAATTGCACAAACCTCCTCTGGACGGGCAGTGAGAGCATCTATTTATTATTTTTCTGCTGATTTATTGGGCTAGCAGAGTCCTGCCTCTGGCGAGAAAGCCTTGGGAGCTCGCTGATACCGCTGTTCTTGAAATCCGAAAGATGGTGGCAGTGGCAGCCTGGCAGGACAGGGGTGCGCCAAGTCTTTTTTCCTTCTTTAAGATCTTATTTATTTGACAGACAGAGAGAGCACCAACATGGGGAGCAGCAGGCAGAGAGGGAGAAAGAGGCTTCCTGAGGAGTGGGGAGCCCAACTCGGGGCTCCATCCCAGGACCCTGAGATCATGACCTGAGCCAAAGGCAGATACTTAACTGACTGAGCCACCCAGGTGCCCCAGGAGAGCTCCAAATCTTAAGATGATCCCCCATCACATGTGACAGGGAGCACTCAGCTCCTCCTCGGGACACTCTATTTGTGGTCTTCAGAGGAGAAGCCACCATTGGGAGTGTGAGAGAGCCTGTCACGGGCAATCCGCAGATTCTCCTGGTCTGAGGACAGTGTCAGGGCACTTCCCCTCTTCAGTAGGGAAGAGGTAGAGGTTGGTTCTATATCCAAGCCACTGGAGATTACACTTTGCCAACAGTGGACTTTAACTGATTGCTTGAGTTAAGTATGGGCTTTAATAGAAACCAGAATAAATTAGAAGTAGCAAATGTACCAGTTGGGGCTCCTTGGACATTTAACATCTTGATCCTTCTAGAAGATACATGCCCAGTCATTCGTATACCATCTCTCTAAGCTGTTACCTAGACCTCCTTCAAGTCCTATTCAGCTTCCAAGTCCCTGAACAAGTCTCCCCTGACCATCCCAGGCCTCATGATCACACCCTTTCTGAGCAGCGACTGCATGCAGAGCCGCCCACATAATTTGGCCCTCAATTGTGCAATATTGTCTATTGTTCACTAACTCCTTCTTATCTGTGTTATCTCCCTAAAGAATCTCAACGACTAGGAGGCCTATTTTTTATTTCTTTTGGAGTCTGTCTTCGATTATTTTCTGGCACAGTAGTGATGGCAGAGCTGGGGCTTAATAGATGCTTGCTTGATTGAGAAAGATAATACATCGTCAATAGATGAAAGAAGCCAGAGATAAGGCACAACTGTTCCAATCCGGATCCCATGGAAGAGACAGTTGCCCTTACTAATTGTCTGAGCTCCCCTTCATCCTCTCATCTCCCTTGGGGGTCATGTGACTAGTTCTGGCCAATGGATTATGAGTAGCAGTGTCAGTGTCACTTTCCATCCAAAGGACATCAAGCCATTGTGAATTTTCTGCAGTGTTCCCTCACCTGTTGATATGGCTGTGTGATCAGAGAGCGGCATCTCCATCGACTTGGGTCTCCAAGGGACCATTGGAGAAGACCTCCCCATGTGAAAGTCATGTGATGTAACCAGAAATAAACAGAAATAACCGTTTTATAAAACTCTTAAGCTGTGAGAATTTGTTACTGCAGCAAACCTAACCTGGCTAATATGACATCGAGTCCACTGAAATAGTTTTAGAAATAGGATGATCTTCATATTGAAAAGGGAAATTTTGGAAAGGGAAAACCAAGAGAAATCATTTTAGTCCAGGACAAGCCAAAAGAGGGCATCATGGCTCTTTCATTTGTTTGTTTTGCTTCTTTGCCACCTTGTTGTTTCTTAAAATGTGGTCAAGGGGTGTGTACACGAAAAGCACCTGAGATGTAGGTGAAAAATGCAGATTCCTGGACCCGGCTATAGATCTACTGAGTCAGAGTCTCTAGTGGCAGCAATTGTGCATCTGTATTTGTAACAAGTACCTAAGTAATTTTTACTCACAGTAAAATGTGAGAGACTCTGATCTCACCCCTTTAGAAGAGATATTCTTCAATCTGTGGCTCAAAACCTCGGCTGCACATTAGAATCACCCAGGAAACTTTTTAAAATGCTGATTCTCAATAGGTTAAGCACCTCCTTTTGGCTCAGGTCATGATCCCAGGGTCCTGGGATTGAGCCCTGCATCGGGTTCGCAGGGGGCCTGCTTCTCCCTCTCCTGCTGCTCCCCCACTTGTGCTCTCTCTGTGTCAGATAAATAAATAAAATCCTTTTTTTTTTTAAGATTTTATTGATTTATTCATGAGACACACACACACACACAGAGAGAGAGAGAGAGAGAGAGAGAGAGAGAGAGAGGCAGAGACACAGGCAGAGGGAGAAGCAGGCTCCATGCAGGGAGCCTGACGTGGGACTTGATCCTGGGTCTCCAGGATCATCCCTGGGCTGAAGGCGGCGCTAAACCGCTGAGCCACCCGGGGGGCCCTAAATAAATAAAATCTTTAAAAAATTGTTTTAAATGTTGATTCTCTGCCTCATTTTTACTGACCCTACTTAATTAGTCTGGAGAAGGGCTTAGATATAACTTTTTTGTTTTTGTTGTATAAAATTCTGTTGATTTTAATATGAACCATTGACCTGGATTGTTTAAAAGCATTTTACATTCGTATTTCAGAGGCCAACTAAGAAGGAATTGTTTAAAAATTAAAACATGACCTGAGATTAATGTAACTCGTATGGTGTCCTGATTTAAACATCCATGACCTTCAACAGCAACAACAAGACTCTCATTTATCTATGGCTCATCTGCATTCAGGTGGCACCACCTACACACACCATCTTAGGAGCGTGTGCATAGGGAGACTTACTCAGATGAAAGGACACTCTCTGGCACCAGAGACTTTATTCTCCAAAAAGAGTGCTTCCTTTAAAATGTCCAGCTTTCAGGATGCCTGGGTGGCTCAGTAGTTGAGTGTCTGCCTTTGGCTCAGGTCGTGATCCCAGGGTTCTGGGATCGAGTTCCAATAAGGCTTCCCACAGGGAATCTGCTTCTCCCTCTGCCTATGTCTCTGCCTTTCTCTGTGTGTCTCTCATGAATAAACAAATAAAATCTTTAAAAAAAATGTACAGCTTTCATGACAAAGTATTTCTTGTCACCCAGTTTTGCTTCAACTATTTTCCTTACCTGTAAAGTAGGTTTAATAGGCAGTTTATGTCTTCTAGGGTTTTGGGGGGTTGTTGTTGTCTTTAACTGTTATGAATAATATAAAAGCATGTGTTTTTAGTTGAATTCTTCAAGATTATCTAAAAAAATATTCAATTGATGGCTTTGTGAGCTTTCTGTAATATTGTATAGTCTCAACTATACGTTAATTTGGAGTCCTTCAGCAAGCCCCATGTAGCATCTCATTCAGTGTGAAAACACCATAAATATCCATGAAATGAGTACTTGAAAGTGATAGAATTCTAATTAATTTCCCCTCATGGCTCTCGTTTTGGCTCCCTTGTGTTCGATATATTGACTTAGAGCTTAGACAACAATGATAGGCCATGAGGTCAAGGCTCCCAATGTTCTCTGCATGAAATCAATGGGAAGTAAGATGACCTCTGTTTTGCTTAATGAATGAGGACATACATGCATTTGGGGAGATCTGTCTCAGCAGCATTTATATAAAATCAATGTTCACGTGACAACAAAGTTCATTGAAGGCAGTAGTGTTCTTGGTAACTGAAATTAAAAATCTTAGCATTTTTAATTAATTAATTTTTATTTATTTGTTTAAGGATTTTATTTATTTTTCTTGAGAGGCACACAGAGAGAGGCAGAGACATAGGCAGAGGGAGAAGCAGGGTCCCTGTGGAGAGCCTGATTTGGAATTCTATCTCAGGACCCTGGGATCACGACCTGAGCCAAAAGCAGAGACTCAACCTCTAAGCCACCCAGGTGCCTCAAAAATCTTAGCATTTTTTAAATCATGAGGTCATTGGAGCGATGGTCTCATTGTGGTTGGCACCAGTGAGACTTCATTGGTTCTTACTGCAGTGGGCTACATTGTGCCCCCACCCCACCCCCAAAGACATGTCCCCTCAGAATCTGGAAAAGTTCTTTGCAGATATTACCAAGTTAAGGTGAATTAAGTCAAGTGAGATCATCTGGATTTAGGGTGGGTCCTAAGTCCAGGGACAGATGTCCTTACAGAAAGAAGGGAAAGCAGTGTACAGAAAGAGGCTGGGCTTGGCATGGTGCAGCGCCACAGCAGGGAGATCTAAGGATTGCCAGGAGCCCCCAGAGCCTGTAAGAGACAAGTGATTGGAGTGGTCCCTTACGGGCTTTGGAGGAAGTGCAGCTCTGCTGACACCTGGCTTTGCACTTGTGGCCTCCAGAACTGTGAGAATCCATTTCTGTCGTGTTCAACCACCAGTTTGTGGTAATTTGCTCTGGCAGCCACGGCACATGGGCTCTGCTACTGTCATAGTTAAGCAGAGGTGTGGTGACCAGAACAGTGAATGGTCTGGGAAATAGGACTGATCTTTCACAATTTAAGAGGCTGTTGGAGAAGAGGGAAAGAAAATGAGCTGGATTTGAGTACTGCGCGGTGTGTTTTGTCCGTCCTCTGCCTCACAGCACGGCTCACCAGGTGCTGCCTGCTACCCTCCTTCCTCTGAAAGACTCTCTTGAGCACAGACTCTGTGCCAGGCTTTGCTACAAAACCCTCAGGATAAACCCCTAAACAACACAGGTGAAATCCCTGCCTTCAAGGAGCTTGCATTCCACTGGGGAGGTGTTTACCAGAGCGGGTAATTGGAAAACAGAGCAACAGCAGAGTTTTGTTTGCTTGTAATTATTATTATTATTTTTTAAAGATTTTATTCATGAGGGACACACAGAGAGACAGGCAGAGACATAGGCAGACGGAGAAGCAGGCTCCACGCAGGAAGCCCGATGCAGGACTCGATGCCAGGGCTCCAGGACCACGCTCTGGGCCAAAGGCAGGTGCTAAACCACTGAGCCACCCAGGGATTCCCTGCTTGTAATTGTTTTTAATGCCCAGCTAGATGAAGATTTAAATCACCACCAGCAGCCCCATGAATGGCTTTGAGTTGAGGAAGTGTTAACATCCAGGGTGAGTTAAAAGACCCCTATTCCACCTTAGAGGAAAATGAAAGCCTGAATTCTCTTTCTTTAAAAGCTTATTTTTTTTTAATTTTTTAAAAAGATTTTACTCATCTATTTGAGAGAGAATGGGAGAAAGAATGTAGAGGAGAGGGTAGGCAGAGGGAGAAGCAGACTCCCTGCTGAGCAGGGAGCCTGATATGGGGCTTGATCCCGGCACCCTGGGATCATGACTTGAGCCAAAGGCAGAAGCTTAACTGACTGAGCTATCCAGGGGTCCCGCTCTCTTTCTCTCTCTCTCTCTTTTTAAAGATTTATTTCTTTATTGGGGAGAGAGAGTGCACATGGTGGGGAGGGGTAAGGGGAGAGTGAGAGAATCTCAGGCAGATTCTGTACCCAGTGCAGAGCCTGACACAGGGCTCAATCTCAGGACCCTGAGATCATGACCTGATCTGAAACCAAGAGTTGGACGTTTAACCAACTGAGCCACCCAGGTGCCCCAAAAGTCTGAACAATCTTAAGCATTGGTTAATAACAAAAAGAATTTGGAGGAAAGTTCCAAATTTCATATGGACTGACTTTTCTGTCTTCTTTGTTGGCAATGTCACTTAGTGGTCACAGCTGATGTTACAGTTTTTACTTAAAAGGCACATTTAAAGGGGAAGTATGTGAATTTTTCTCTAGGCTCAGGACCCTTATGAGAAGCTTGGGTGGTTGAATCATGAAGCATTACTATCCAACTACTGGTAATTTACCCTAATTGAGGACAAAATACCTGGGAGGAATTGAAATGTCTCTTGATTGCTACTTTGAAAACCCAGACCGTGAGACCGTGAGAAGCCGAGAAAGCATTTTCAACTTTATGAAGGGAATTAACGGGAAAACAATAGGCTTCTCTTGAAACAGAATCCATTATATGTTAGTTTTGCTAGAATTCACCTCTTTCACCAAGTAAAAGATAGCACCAATGACAAATGTACCACTATGTATCCTTAAGCCAGTAAATTCCAAGGACACAGCTGTATCAGAAAGAGACACTTTGGTTGCATAGCTGTAGAGGCAGACTGCCCTACAGTCCTTGATGATGAAAATGTAATTTGTTATTGTTGACTTTACTTTTGATACAATGAACTTTGTTGTAAAGCTATTTAGTTCCTAAGAGATTTGTTATTATAAGCAGTGTGATGTTCCAGAAGGAAGGGACAGTGGTACAGAAAAGCAAGCCCCATCTTTCCTCCCAGCAGACTCTGTTTAGGAGCAATGTAAATAAAAGGAATAGATGCAAGAGCATTGAAGGCCAGAGGATTTCTTCCTCTTTCTGTAATGGCCAGTGAAGAGGAACAATCCAGAAGCCACTGTGCAAAACCTCCTGTGCCTTAACGGCCTGAAATCTTGCACGGAAACCACATCCAGCGCCATGGATTTACCCGAACAAATAGACGGAGGCCTTCCAAAGCTGCAGCCTAAATGCTGTTTACACTGTAAATAAGAAAGACACAAACAGCTCTCTGATGAGCTACTGTCACATCTGGGCTGCCTCGTGGGAACGGGCATGTTAGGGAGGCCCGGCTGGCAGCAAGTGCATTCCCTAAGATCTGCCCTCCTGGTAAAACTCCGGAGATGCGGCAGATAAGAGATCTGGAAATCAGCATTCTTGGCGCTTTCCATTTTATTCTTGAAAACAACATGGGCTGAGTCTCCCTCCTCACCTACTACTCCCCGCAAACTCGCCTTATGGGAATGTGCAGCAGGAATCAGACCCTACTCAGCAGCCCCGCCTGGTGCTGGAATCCCGGCCACACCTTTATCACTCTGGTTGTGCCTCGGTCTGCAAAGGCCCAGATATTAGCATTCTGGCGAGGGTGGGTGTGTCGGTGTGGTCACTATTTGTCGAAAGAACGCTTTGCTTAAAGCTCTGTGTTCCTTGATATGGAAGATACAAAGACATACAGGCAGTTGGTGCCCACAGAGCCCTCGGTCTTGTTGAGGAGATAAACTGGTAGGAATTCAGTCAAGTGGAGGCGGTGCGGGATGGCCCATTGGAAGGGTGAGCCAGGCGCAGCCCTCCTCCTGCGGGCTAAGATCCTCTGCCATATGCTGAAGCCTGCTTTCTACTCTGGCTTCCTCCAGCTCGTCCACGAGATTTTGCCCGGAAACCACAGCCAGTGGAACTCTGCGGGCTTCCCTTGCACTTTGCACAGGACCCTTTCTGCAGTCACCCCTTATATGCTGGTATGTCCCCTTCCTTTTCACCTAGTCACACCAGCAAGCCAGCTCCTATTTCTCCTCCTCCAAGAAATCTGTGAACCATTTTTGTGGGAGCTCTCATGGCATTTATTATTTGGAACTGTGGTTCTCAAACTGTGTGCTGGGGTACCCAGGCCACTGCAGCAAGTTCACAGGGTGCTGGGGAATATTTTAGATTTTCTCAAAGAAATAGCTGTCAGACACCATGCAAACTACTAGCTTAGGGTTTCCACTTTAGGGTGCCACATTCCTTTTGACAACATAGTTTTGCACTTGCTATGATTAAAAAAATAAGGTTTTATGTGAAAATCAATGTGCAATAGGAAATGAAGGTGGCAATGTTGTATCTGATTGGATTCCATGGTCTGAAAAGTGGTGCTGATTCCTAAAATCATTCTAATTGTTTAATAATGAAACATGAATATTTTTCCTTCAATCTTTTGAGTATTAATTTTTCAAGTGGCTACTAAGTTGTTAAGACACAAATACTTATGAAGTTGTTTGGACCTAATCACTTAATTACTTCATAAATGGAACTGTTGGTTTTTCTTTTGGCCCAAGGACACCACGACAATATTACTGAGGCCCTGAGGGTTCTGTCTTAGAGAAAGTTTGGGAACCTCAGCCCTAGAACCTTCATTAGATAAATAGCATTGACTATGTGAATTCTTGTTTTATCTCCTCACGTGTGTCCTTGCCAAGCAAGCTGGGTTTTGTTGATTTGTTCATTTGGCTTCCCCATGGGCCAGGCTTGAGAAGAATGAGACCATTTTCTCCAGAAGACTCAAATGTACTGCAAGAGAAGGAGAAAAACTGCCCAGCAGATGGACTGAAGAGAACAGGGTGAGGTTAAGTGGGAAGAGAACCCAAACAAGGGAAAGGCCAGGAGGAATCCATAAATAAAATTAAGTTTAATTAACTAAGTGGTTAGAGGATTGTATTACTCTCTGCAAAGGCATGTCACCACTCTTATGCACTAGGCTTTTGAACAGCCTATGTTTTTCCTTATTTCATAATGAGGGTATATTTTAAGTACTCTTGTTTTATTACTATTAATAGATGTTTTAAAGTTGGTACTAATGAGGGAATGAAAAGTTATTTCCACTTGTTTGTTTGTTTGTTATGTTTTGTTTTGTTTTCAGTGCTTTATATCTAGAGTTTTCCATGCTGAAAACACTGCTTTGCTATTCAAACAAAACACCAGTTCACCCGCTGTTGATAGCTAGATATAAAGATGAACTTGAGTGGAGTCTTTCCCCAATGAATTTGCCAGCTCCTGGTGGACAGGAGTGATTTACGTGCTCTGTTCTTTTGACTCCCTGCCACGAGACTTGAATGCTAAATAACTGGATTTTTCATTGACTGGACCCACAGGAGCCATGGGCGGTGGAAACCTTGGGAAATTATAATGATAGTTTAGAATTTAGATCATTTTATGTCGACACCCAGGAAGTCTTGGCTAACACTCTAGCAGGACTAGTGGGTGAAAACTCAGACCTTAAGACTCAGTTTCTATGAAAAATCTGACCTGAGGTCTAAATAAAGTTGCACATGGCAGAAGGGCGTACAAAATCAGCACCTAACAGTGCATCTGCAATCAACAAGCCAATCGAATGTGTGCTTCCCAGAAACTGCCCCTTTCTTCTGTCCATTCCTCTTTCCCCAGACTTCTGGCCAAGTGGGACTGGCCATTTGGGCTTTACACATCCTTCCTTGCTTTGCCCTCCCATCATTGCATTTCTTTGATTTCCATTTGTCAACCTGCCCTCTGACTATTGGCAAACCGGCTCTTATATTTGTGTAGCTTGCTGCACAAATATAAGAGCCTGGTTGGAGGTTCTTGCTTGGAGTCTTCTCCAAGGGCTATCAATCTGCCATGGCCAAGTGTGACAGCTGCCTTGGTGAGGATCTGATGAGGATCAGGAAGGGTCCAGCTGTGACATCTTCCAAGTTCAAACATGAGGACCACCTCGAAACACTGGGTGAGATTTTCCTCTGAGTTTGGAAATTAATTAATTAATTTATGTATTTTTAAGATATTATTTATTTATTCATGAGAGACAGAGAGAGAGAGAGAGAGAGAGAGGCAGAGACACAGGCAGAGGGAGAAGCAGGCTCCACGCAGGAAGTCTGACATGGGACTTGATTCCAGTCTCCAGAATCAGGCCCCAGGCTGAAGGCGGTGCTAAACCGCTGAGCCATCCGGGCTGCCCCTGAGTTTGGAAATTTATACTCAAGTGGTGGTCATATAATAGACCCCGGATCTGAGCCAGGCTGTCTGTGCTTGAAAACCAAATTCTGGCCCCTCTATTAATGATTGTATGGTCATTAGCAATTTACCGAATTGTTTTTGAGCTTCTGTTTCCTCATCTATAAAATGGGAATAAAAATAGCATCTGTTTCATAGGGCCACTGTGAGGTTTAAGGGTTTAATGTGTGAAAGTGCCCTGTGTGCTGGTACCAGAGGAAGTGCTCAGTCACCAGGCCTGGTTTTAAGCCTGCACCACCATCTGCTGGCTGTGTGACCATGATCAAGTCTAATAACCTCTCTTGGCCCAGATTTCTTTACCGCAGAGCGTTAGTGGCACCTGCGTAGCTGCTTCAGCATGTCATTGTGGTAACAAACTGGAAAATTCTGCACAAATGTTAAGAATTCAATTTCTTTAAAAAAAAAAAACAAACAAACTTGTTTTTATGGCTCCCGTTTTTTTCCCCTTACAGTCAACAGAGCACATTGCAAGGCCTCTTTCCCTGAGGGAGGCTGCTGAGTGCTGGACACTGAGGCCCAGCCCAGGCACCCACCGGGCATCCACCAGCCACCATGTTGGATGCACCCTGGATAGCCATTTCAGCAGGATGCCCAGGGAGATGTATTTCTTGGATCCTGCCTGGGCTCATAAACAAGTCCAGAGTCTGGTTTTCTGTCTTTCCTTTTCTCAATTAGGGAAACAGTCAGGCACTGTCAGTTCCCTTTCAGGTCTCAACAAGCCCGGGCTGCCCTGGAGGGAGGAGGAGGATGGCAGAGGAGACAGGAGGAAACTAACTCTCCCTGTAAAACTTGGCTTTGGCTGAATAGCTTCCAGTTGCCTTGAAATCCAATCTTCTTTTGAACTCAAATTTGCTGTCAGCCACATTCTTGGAAGGCAATGTGCTCTGGTCCCGTCCTGACAGCCAGGAGGGATAATACCTTTCCAAGAACCCCACTCTCAGGGTGGTAGGAGCCAGCCGCCTGCTAATGCTCCCTTTCACCTGTTCAGCAAGACTGGAGTATTGGGGGCTTCAGCCCTAAGGGGACCCTACAGACAACTGATTATCTGGGTTTAGAAGAGAAAGTGATCCTCATTCTACCTGTTGGCCCTAGAACCAAGGCTATTTTGGTATTTCTTTTTTTATACCTTCATTTGGAATGCCCAGATGCCTGACTCCTCTACTCCAACCAACAAAACTTTACCTTGTGCCCCATTCAGTCCCTCATGAATTAACAAATAGGTATCGAAGGTCTGCCCCAGGTTCTCAGCACTACAAGAACACCACAAGAACAGTGTACAGCATGCCTGGTCTCCATGAAGCACACCCTCTACTCTTAGCCAACAGGCAAGGTCTGCACTGAAGTCTGTCAGAGGTCCCGGTTTGAGAGAAAGCTCTCCCACATAAAAGACATGACATGGGGTAAACCAGTAAGTTTTCCCGAACCTCGTTTTTTTTTTTTTTTTTTAAATCTGTAAAATAAATGAAATCATTTTGCATTCTGTTAACATTCCATTCAAGTTGGTGGAGTACAGATCCAAAGTTTGTGCAAACATGTCCAAACTTTTATTTTCATTATGTAAGGAGAGTTACATGAGCACCTGCTAAGTATCATCCATTTGGAGTACCAAGTTGAGTAAGATCTGGCCCCTGCCTTCCAGTAGAGGAGATGCACACAGAAGCAGTTGATTATGAAGCTGTGTGGTGAAAGCATAATAGGGCCTTATAAGAGAACAATGGGAGAACTGTGGAGGGGACCTGACCCAGCTGAGGGGGGAGAAGGTGGAGGAGACACTTGGGCTGAGTCTTACATGTGTTGGAGGTAGCCAGGTGAGGAGAGTAGCTGGGGAGAGGGACATCCTGGAAAAAGACTGTGAACAGAAGAATGGACACCAACCGCGGTATGATTCCAAGGTTCTAGAGCATTCAGTAACTGACAGGGAATGAGGAGAGAACAGATGTCCACAGGGCCAGCTTCTGGAAGGACTTGGCTCCATGGCGATATTCTAGAGTTTATTCTCTAGGCAAGGGGGTAGTATTGAAAAGCTTTGAGCAAGGATATCATAGCATCAGCTCTATGTTTTAGTTCATGGCAGTTGTATAGAGGACTGATTGAAGCGGCCCCTGCAAGAGGCTGTGAGACAAGACTCTCGCTATGGACCCGCAAGCAAGAGGGGGGCCTGGGTGAGGGTGAAGGACGGGTTAGAATGGATATGAACTATTAAGAAGCTGGAATTATGGGACTGGGTCAGTGCTGGAAGGTAGAGTGAGTAGGATCAGGCGATGAAATGATCCCCAGGTTCCTCGCCTGAGTGCCTTGGTGGAAGTTACAGTGGGGAATCAGAGAGTAGAGCTGGCTTCATGGGAGAGATGACACAGTTTAGGTCCTTGTTGGGTTTCTTTTTTTCTTCCTTCCTTCCTTCCTTCCTTCCTTCCTTCCTTCCTTCCTTCCTTCCTTCCTTCCTTCTTCCTTCCTCCTTCCTTCCTTCTTTCCTTCCTTCCTTCCTTCCTTCCTTCCTTCCTTCCTTCCTTCCTTCCTAAGATTTTATTTATTTATTCATGAGAGACATAGAGATAAAGAGCAGACACATAGGCAGAAGGAGAGCAGGCTCCCCATGGTGAGCCTGATGCAGGACTTGATTCCAGGACCCTGGGATCTTTACCTGAGCCAAAGGCAGATGCTTAATGGCTGAGCCACCCAGGCGCCCCCCCCCCCCCCCCGTTGGGTTTCAAGTGGACTTGTCTAGCAGCAAATTGAGTACAGGCAGGGCTTGCTTTGCATGGTTCCACACATGTGGATTTCAGTTGCCACATATGGTTAATAGCACCAGTGCCCCAACACCACAGGTCTCTTTTCAGTTACCACAGACAGCATAGGAACTGTGAGTAATTGCTTAAAACACCTACTTCTCTTGAGTCTACTCATCACAACATAAGAGCAGATTGGCATCATGATCCATGACCAATCATCTCATAAAATAAAAAGTGTGTCCAAATTCACACAACACAGAAATCAGGAGTAAAGCACCAAGTCAGGCAGACATGTATCTCTGGCCCTCCCCTCCAAACCGTCCCCTCACCTGGACCAGGTTTCCTACAAGAAATGGGACTTTGAGCCAAGCCCTCAAACACAGTGCTGGAGAACTGTCACACCTTCCAGTGTCTCCAGAGTGAAAGCTAGAAATCTGACAGGCTCACTTGGAAGAGGTTTTCCTGTTTTGAGCAAGCAAAGTAGTTCTTGTCATACTCCATCTGAAAACCCCACCCAGCATCCTAGAATCATAGAAGATAACAGGAAGGACAGAGACAAATATTGCTGTTCCTCTTCTCTGTACCCCAACCAGTGTTTGATGACTCTTCTTGGACTGGAGAAAGATGCTAGTTCGGATTAGGGGTGCAGAGAGGAAGAGAGTGGGAAGGGGTGGAGGAAAGGGAGGGAAGGAGTGAGGAGTGGTGGAGAGGGAGAGAAAATGCAAGAGCTGAGGCTTTTCAGCCCCAGAAGCATTATCTTTGTAATTGGCCATAACTTAGAATCTCAAAGGACTGGGTTTTTGCTTTGGGGCAGAGCAACTTGCCTGGACTCTCCTTTAAGTTGCCCTGACATCTGTTCTGCAGTAAAACGGGAGGAGACAAAACCTGTCAGAAGCAGCAGGTGGCCGAAAGGGAAGAGGATAGAGGGGAGGTCTGGAACTGGCTGCGGGTGGGGGTTGAAAAAGCAAAGAAAGCTGGCCAGGTGGCTGTGGAGGGGGCTTGGAGTCTGGGCCAGTCTCTGCCCTCAGAAGCCCGGGGTCCCCGGCTCCCCACTAGCACCCCCCTAGCTCCAGCTCTGCTGGAGGCCCCACAGAATCTCTGCCACGGGCTGCTGGCCCCCCAGCAATATTTGGTGGGTGAGCTAGGTCTGTGGTCCACCCCAGATACACCTGTGGCCTGCCCACTTCAGCCAGAGGGGCGCTGCCAGCATGACACCGCAGACCCCCACATGGGCACCAAAGGGCACTGAGTCTCCCATGAGGAGAGGGAAGAACTGCCAAGCTCATTTCTGCTCTGAAGTCAAAGGAAACCTAGTATAAACACAGTGGGTTCTGTGAATTATCCACATGAAATGTTTAATGCATTTAGCCTGGAGCAGATGAGATTTAATAAGGGGATGTTCCCATGGTGATTTTATTAGAAACTTTAATATAACCAAATACCATTTATTAAGCACCTGGTACATGTCAGCCACTGGGCTCCAGGTACATTGCCAGGCACTCACCTGCCCCAATTCCCCTGTCCAGATCCCCGCCCTGACTCATGCACGCCTGTGTGCACGCAAGCACGCACTGCCACCACCAAAGTTGTAATGAGGAAACTTCCCTGAGGTTCAGTGACACTAAGTAACTCACTTAGAGTCATGTGGCTAGTAACTGTGAGAGTCAGAATTGGAAACTAGGACTGGCTAACCCCAAACCCACAGCCTCCATGACTGAACTGTCCTGCTTCTTGTTCCACTCCAGGAATGAACCCGTCAAGCAGATTCAGTGCTTTCTCTCTCTCTCAGCTCACTTGCTCTAGGGGAAGCAGGTTCCATGCTGTGAGTGTCCGCATGAAAGGACCACATGCTGAAGACCGGAGATTCTCAGCCTAGCCCATCAACACCCACTCGCCCAAGCTTGGAAACAGATCCCTCAGCCCCAGGCAAGTCTTTGTGATGACCAGAGTCCTGATCAGTAGCTTGGCTGCAACCTCCTGAAAGATCTGGAACCAGAGGCCCCCAACTAAGCTGTTCGTAGATTTGTGACCTAGAGAAAGAGTGAGATGATAATGTTTTCAGCTTCTAAGTTTGGGGGTAATTTGTTATGCAGCAATTACTAACTAACACGGAGTCGTTACTTTGTGAATTCTCAAGGCTGCTTGTGGTGAGGGCTTCCAGTTTTCCAAAACAATACATTGTCTTATTTCTGAAGTTAGGTTGTGCTGCTGTTACTTGCAGCCACAAGCACAGGAACTGATGAAAAGACCACACATAATGTGTCTGCAGCCTGCCTCTAGCAGCCTCTGAAAACACTCTCCCCTTGCTCAAAAACTACTCCATGGCCTTCTTCCATCCCCTGAGAACAGCAGGCTCCTTCTTGCCTCTGGGTTTTCACCCGTTTTGTTCTTACTAGCCAGTGCTCTATCCACTTCATCTTGTTAACGCTTCTGAGTTTTTCAGATTTTAGCTTGATTTTACCCTTCCTTGGTAAAGGTCCTTACCCCCCTCCCAATTATATCAAGTCCCTTTGTTCCTTACTTCAGAGCACCATGTACCTTTCTCCTGGGTATTTATCACAGCATACTGTGATACTTTGTATAAACTAATTATTCTTCGTGCAACCACTTGGTCACTCTGTCTCCCTTCTCCCTGAGGACCTGGCTCATGTCTGCTTGGGCACCATTGTATACCAGGGTGCTCACTCAGCACAGTGCCGGAACAGGGCAAACTCTCAATGCATAATCATCGAGTGAAGGAACGGATGCATTGGAGATATACATTGGTTGCTCTAGAGAAGGATCTGGACTAAGTATATAGATTTTGGAGTCGTCGGTGTGGAAAGGACCTGTGAATTCCCGAGAGAAAGTGGTCTCCCAGAAAAAAATGTATGAACGAAATGAAACTGGAAATCTCTAACCCCTGGTGGCTGGGAGAGAAAGCAGACCCAGGAGAGATGGTCCACAGGTGGTGCATGATAAAGCTTGAGATGCCAAGGTCATTTCACCATCAGAAGAAGTGCAGCTAAAGTCCTTGAGAGGTGGCAAGAGGTAGGGTTCTCAGAGCCAGCTTAGCCAAGGGGGACATGATGCCACCTGAGCCAGGATACAGGGAGCAGCCCCGTGTATGGAGCCCTGAGGACACATGAGTGACTCTTCCTCCCAGAGCTAAAGGACCAGGATGGGCTGGCTGTCCCCTCCTCACATTGGTGTCCCAATGCCCTGTCCATGGGCGTGGGGATGAGACTCACAGTAGAAGTGTAGTACTTTGAAGGCAGTGCCAACCACAGCATTCTGTGTATGGAAAGGGGTTTCCTCCCAAAAGATTCTGATTGGGCAGTTCTGTCATGGTCACCTAGGGAAGGCTGTGCCAGTTGCAGGAGGGTTACGAGTTGATAGTGCGATCACCCAGTGCACGCCATCTCTCTGGATAATGCCGGCACTCCTCCTCTTTTCTTTAAAGAGCTGATGTAGGGGCTCAAATAATCCTGACAAGTATTCACGTCTCCTTTTTGTTCAGACGCTTGCTCATGTGTCTAGATGAGCCTGAAATCCTGTGTTCATTACAACTTCATTCATGGGGCATTACCTGCTGAGGACTGCATGTGGACCTGATTAACACAGTGTCTGTCTCAGTGTCTACACCAGAGGATGGAATTTCCAGAGAACTGAAATTTGCTCCTTGAGCAATAACAAGTAAAAAAAAAAAAAAAGGAATTATCAAATTCAACACACACACACACCCCTCAATCCCCTTACAGGCAGCCTAAAACTCCACAGCCACTGTCCTTCTGCTCCGTGACCATTAAGGGGATGGTAGGGAGATGGAAAGGGAAACGAACAGGAGAGAGGGAGAATAGGAATATGGTTGGGAGCGGGAAGTAGCTCACATGGGGGTCGGCAAACTATTTCTGTAAAAGGCCAGGTGGTAACAGTTTAGGCTTCATGGGCCATGTAAGCTCTATCATAACTACTCAGCTCTGCTATCATAGGCAACACGATACAAAAACAAATGAGCAAGGCTGTATTCCAAAAAAATCTTATTTATGGGCGAAATTTGCATTTCATATCATTTTCCTGTGTCACAAACTATTCTCCTTCTTTTGATGTTTTAAAAGACTTATTTGTTTATAGCAGTTTATGTTCCCAGCAAAACTGAAGGGAAGGTACAGGGATTTCCCATAGCCCTCCTGCCCCCACACATGCACAGCCCCCACCCCTGACATGATCAATGATCAATATCCCCACCAGAGGCATTGTTATAACCGATGAACCTCCATTGACACACCATTATCACTGGAGTCCATAGTTTTTATTTTGTTTTTAAAAGATTTTTATTTATTTATTCATGAGAAACAGAGAAAGAGAGGCAGAGAGAGAAGCAGGCTCCATGCAGGGAGCCTGACGTGGGACTCGATCCCGGGCCTCCAGGATCATGCCCTGAGCTGAAGGCAGCACTAAACCGCTGAGCCACCAGGGCTGCCCTGGAGTCCATAGTTTATGTTAAGGTTCACTCTGGTGTTGTACATCTTTTTTCAACTATTAAAAATTTTGAAACCATTCTCAGCTTTATGTTATGCAAAAACAAGTGGTGGGCTGGATGTGGTCACAAGGCATGAAGTTTGCTGACCCCTGGTCTAAAGTAAGAAGTGCTTCTATAGGCAAAGTCTACGCCTCCCTTCCCTCTTACCTTCCCCTTCTCCCGCCACCCTTTACCTAATGACGTGCTAACTTTATCCTGTAGCAAACATTCATACTTTCCCTCTTCACTCCTGCCTGGTCTGTCCTCTCTCAAATACTGATAACTGCATTAGCATTCAAGAACTCGGTCCTTAACCGCACATTCATATTTCTGTAGCAGAAAGATTAGGGAACATCCAGAACTTTCTATAGAGTAAGGTTCTTTAGAAATCGAGTAGGTGGGAGTGGTAGGGCCTATGGGGGAGAACGTGACTTTTAAAATTCAGTTCTATATAGTCCCACTCAACCAGGTTTTTTTCCTCCTCTGTTGCTATAATATGAAGTAAAAATCATTTCCTGCTAACCATAATGTCTAGATTTTATTTAAAATTTTCTTACCTACTCAAAATATTCAGTGGTTTTCTCTAAGGTCTAAAAATGTTCAGTAGCTCTTACTTTTGGATGAAACAAGTGGTCAGGTGCTGTAGCTTGCAATAGAAAGGACTAAACCATATGTACTTATGCAGGGCCAATGTCCTCCCAGTTATATCTGGGGAAGCTTCTGCTTGAGTGGATAAAAGTCCTGGACATCAAAGAAGAACACAGTGTTTGCAGTGAGACAGGCCTGGCTCCAAATGTGGGCTCTGCCGTAGGTTGTAGCACTCACCTGCTTGAAGCTTCCATCCCTTCACTTGCAAGTTGGAATAAAAAAGGTCAATTGTTCTGATGTTTAAAAGAGCTACCAAATAGGATATACCTAGTTAATATTAATATTCTTCATCCTTTCCATCTCTGCAGTTTCTCCCTATTGCCCTCAAGCTAGCAAAACTTCCTTTGAGCACCACTGTTTGGTCTCAGTAGCAACTTTCGATTTTTTGTCATAACAGTAAAATTTTAAGGCCAAGTAAGCAATAAAAAGGCATTCAGAGTAAACTTCCTGGCCTGAAGTTTGTTTTCTTTTTTTCTTCTTTCCGGCTGTCTCATAATATTCAACTTAGATTCAATTACTTGCAGTGATAATTAATAGCACATTAGTAAATGAAGCTGACTCTCTAGAAGTGATAAAGCTGGACCAGAACATGAGCTCATGGCTGCCCTCGGCTCTTAAGTCTCTGCCGAGGAGGAGAAGGAGAGCCTGCCAAAGAATGTTGGGGGGAATTATCGGGCTTGTGGGGTTGCCAAAGCAGAATTAGCCAGGCTCTGAAGCGTGCGGTGGGCGGCATGCAGATGGAGAGACTGCTGGAAGCAAGGCAGGAGCCTGGGCAGGAGGTGCGGAGCTGCCGGGGAGGACTGGAGGGACACTGACAAATACGGCTGGGCTCGCCCTGGGGAGTGGAGGGACCCTGCAGCCAGCACACTGTTGAGTTACAGGTGGGCCTGCCTGTAGGGCCCAGAGTCCGAATGTCAGAGCTAGAAAACTCTTCAGCATCAGGTGGCTCTACTCTCATCGTACAGAGGACAAAACGGAGGCCCAGCCGTGTTCTGACCTGCCCAAGGACATGCATGTTATGTGAGAGAAGAGCCTCATTGTTCATGGCTGGCTTTCTAGGGGTCGTGCAGAGAAGGAAAGTCCAGTGTCCTGTTTTGGCCGAAATAGAGATAGATGTCCAGAAAGTGCTGAGCTCATCTCATAAAAGTCTTGAGGCAATGCCAACTGCTTGTCCATCACCTATGGGCAGAGAGGGTACTGCATACGGACAGGATCGCACTGCTGTTTCCCTTCTTTTGGAATATGTGGGTTGTGGGGGTGGAAGCCAACTGTTAGAGCTTCTTAAAAAATTGTGTTGCTACTGCAACAAATATTCATGCTATTTATTATTATGTATAATAAATATAGTATAACATAATTATATTTATTATAACATAATATTGATCATAATATAATTTCATTATAGTGTTTATTAGAATGAAATGTTAATACTAATAATGTACCAGAGAAGAGTTTGTGGAAATGACTCATCTTTTGTGTCCTCCCTCCTGAGAGAGTAGCATGTAATTGAATGCCTGTGACCAACCTGAGTCGGGGGGGTGGGGGGGGAGGTTGTCTTTGAAAACAACTCCTGACCCCTGATGGATAGTCTCCCAGGAAGAAGCACCTCCCACCCACCCCCACGATGCCCTTACATTCAGAGCCCTGGCCCCTCAACTGAAGCTTCCCCTGCCCACTCCAGTCTCCTCCCCCTGGCTCAGCTCCTCTACTTACCCCCTTCCCCACAAGGAGAGAGCCTGGCAATGGGAGAAGGTGGTCGCTGGGTTTTGTGGGAAAAGAGGTGCCAATTATAGCCTTTATTAGGCTCACACCCGCCGTCTCACTGCCTTTCGGCTGGTGCAGACCACACACACACTCAGTTCTCCTGCACTGGGACAGGAGACCTGTGTGGTCCTGCCGACTCACTTATAATAAATCTGCGAGCTTAATAAAAGGCATCACTTCTATCTTTTGATCTCTCTTGAGTTACTCATTAGCTCTGGGTAACACACTTCTTGACTGACAGGCCCTTCCCAGGGAAAACCCAAGCTTTGTGGTTCTTCAAATAAAACGCAGAGTGGAAAGGTAGGGGTGTCTGTGTGTTCAGGGTGGTGCACTGTGTGATTTGGAGGATGGAAGAGGGGAAGGAGGAGCTTGGCCATCTCAGGAGATGTCTGAGACAAGGTCCCCAGAGCAGAATGAGCATCACTCAGGAACTGCTGCTGATGGAGGAAGGTTCTAGAGCCCTCAGGGCTATTGAGCCCTGTAGCCTCACCTGTTCCAGTCTTCCTTCCTACCTTCCTTCAAAATCTTTCTCGGGATTCCATTTCTCCATGGAACCTCTCAGTCTTAGCTTTGAGTTAATCTAAATTTGCTTTAAATATTCTACAAACACTTTTTTGTGCAACCTCTTGTGTGGTAAATTTTCTGAAGGGATCAAGACTCTCTTTTCTTTCCCACTTTCTGGCACACCCAAAACTTGTCCTGTTTCCTACCATGTAGAGGCATTTGCTGTGTTTCCTCTGTGCCAGGTTCTGGGCTAAGCTCTGGACCTATTATTCCTGTGTGTGTTCACAGCCTCATGAGGTAGGGACAGCTGCGATCCGCGTTCAATAGCCAAAGAAACTTGGACTCAGAGAATTGAGGTAAGTTGCCCAAGGTCACACAGCTAATAGGTGAAGGATCAAGGATCTCATTCCAGTGCTGTCTGAGTCCTGCTTATACCCACTGTGCCCCAAACTGCCCGCATTGGGCCTCGGCTTGGGCTGTTTGGCTGTGCGTGCATTTTTTGTACTTCCTCCAGCACCAAGCCCAACATCGAGGTGAAGTTCTCAGTGTTCCTGCCTCCCAAGCACTCGCGTCATGACCACTTACCTGGAGTGACTTCACCCCGGGCTGCAGCTGCTCTGGGAAACCACAGCCACTCAGGGAATTGTCAGAAGGCAGCAGACTCAATATCGACTCACTGTGTGTTGGCGTTTCAGCTGAGCAAACAAACTTACCAGCCATGTTTGGTTCCTTTACCACCCAGACACAGCCTTCTTCACAGCCACCCCCACGGGAAATCGCACCACAGCCACCATAAGGCCACACAGAACAGAGAGGCCATGTTGCCCAGTGGCTAAGGGTGCAGCCTCTGCAATCAGCTGAGGCAGGGCTGGGCCTCACTTATGCTCCTTCATGCCTACTTGACCTTGAGCAAGTCACTTGGCGTCTCTGCTAGGTCTCCTAGTGCGTAAAAGGGAGATAATGGTGACCCTTACATCGTGTGTGTGTTAAAGGAGATAATCTAATCTACGTAAAAGAGCCTGTCATAAACTGAAGACTTTTTATAACTTTTAGGTATTATTCATGTTATGGGTTGAACTGAGTCCCCCAAACACATTGAAGTCCTAACACCAGGTACCTATGAATGCCACTTGATTTGGAAATAGGGTCTTCGCAGATGTAATTAAGCTGAGATGAGGTCACTTGGGGGCAGCGCTAATCCCGTATGACTGGTGTCCTTATATGAAGAAGGAAATTGAGACACAGATGTACACAGAGAGGAGAAGGCCAAGTGAAGACACAGGCGAGAGGGAAGATGGCCATGTGAAGATGGAGACAGGGATTGGAATTAGCTGCCACGAGCCAAGCAACCAGAGCCACCAGAAGCTGGAAGAGACAAGGAAGGATCTTACCCTAGAGGTTGCAGAGGGACCCTGCTAACACCTTGATTTCCAATTTCTAGCCTCCGGAATTATGGGATAACCCATTTCTCTTGTTTTAAGCCATCCAGTCCTAGGAAATGAATGCAATTAATATTAAAAACAACACTGGTATAGGAGCCCTAAGACTTCTGTCCTAGTTTTAATTTTGCTTCTAAATAGTTGTGTCCACTTGGACAAACTCTAGAGGCATTAACTGTTAGAATGGAGAAATAACAGATGCCCAGGTGAGGGAACCAAGGCCTATGGGGTGGGGGGTGGGGGTGGAGGGAGAGGGGGGGTGTGGAGCAACTGGCAGATAACCTCAGAGAACCTGTTACTTCATCTGTCAACAGGAGATAATTATCCCTGCCCTGCCTGCTTCCCTGAGCTGTGGTTGAGGTGTCAGTAAGATCACCTAGGTAGACCAGTTGTCATCACAGCCATGGCAACACACACATACACACACACCACTGTCTTCACAAGAGCACCCCTGTCAGTGCACCAGGATTCTGGTTGATTTAGACCAATGATGAACTATTTGAAGCAGGTGAAATTAATAACAGCCTCTGGGCACCCATGTGACTGTCGGCCCACTGGTTGGATAAGTATGGAAGAGTTGTTAAACTCAAGATGCAGTGTAGACAGAATTGAGGTAAGTTGCCCAAGGTCACACAGCTAATAGGTGAAGGAGATGGCATCCACAAAGGAGGGTTTGGTCTCTTAAGGAAGAATATGATGAATCAGGACGCCTGGTTTCTGCACCTGGTGCTACTGCCTGACTCGGTATGCATTCTTGGGCAGGTCCCTTACCCTCTCTAGGCCTTCCCATGCCTATCTATAAAACGTGAGCTGGGACCTGCAGCCAGGTCTGTGTGACTCCAGAATCTCTGGTCTTACCACCATTTTATACCTAGAGATGACACCAACTGGTCATTCCAGAGAGTACAGAATGTCAGTAGGGCACGAACGAATGTATGTTCCAAAATCACAGAGTTGACAGGCTCAGGAGGTTACCTGGCTTGACTTACCAGATGATAACCCCCATAAACAGATGTTTGAATAGCTTCTGGACATTCCAATAATGTTTTTCTTGCTCCTCTTGAGGGTGCTTTTTCTGTTGGCATGGAATCAGTCTTCCTTATATGAGAAAGTAATGAATACAAAAGTTGGGTTTATAAAGTCAAAAATGCCTCAGGTTTGGTTCTCTCTCTCTCTCTCTCTCTCTATGTATATATATATATATATATATATATATATATATATATATATTTTTTTTTTTTTTTTTGCCCATGTGACTTCAGGCAAATCACTGTGCTTGCTAAGCCTGATGTGGAGACTTTAGGGGGTGGGAGGTGAGCCAGACAAGACCATTAGAGCTCCTAGGAGCCCTGGAACATGGCAAGTACTCAGGAAATGTAGGCTTCCCTCCACTAGGTTAATCTGGAGTAGAAAGATCAAACCTACTCTTTGTACCTCTGTCAGTTTTTCAGTTGTCTGAAGATAACTATCCAGTGGCCCCCCAACTGTTAGCATTCTCATACATTCTTCCTCATTACCATCTTCATCATCACTGTCATCACCATCACCAACATCCTCACCAGCATCCTCTTTTGCAACAGCATCATTTTTTTTATACCATTATCACCTATTTCCCCATCACCACCACATCATACATTTGAATTAACCCAGAATCTATCCTATATTCTCAGAAGTATCGCCAGTAGGTCCATCAAAGATTCATTGAACCAAATATTTTCTTTTTTAAAAAAATTGAAGTGTAGTTGCTACACAATATTATATCCTTTTCAGGCATACAATGTAATGATTGGACAAGTCTATACATTATGCTATGCTCACCACAAGTGCAGCTACCATGTGTCCACATACAATGCTATTACAATACCATTAACCGTATTTCCTGTGCTGTACCTTTCATCCCTGTGGCATATTCATTCCATAATTGGAAACCCATACCTTCCATTCCCCTTCACCCATTTTGCCCATCCTTCTACTCCCTTCCCTCTAAATATTATTCCTACTTTACAAATGGTAAAACTGAATCTCAGAAAACTGCTTTTAGTAAGCGTAACACCTAGCCAGCTCAGGTTACACACAGGAAGAGGTAGGAAACTTCAGATGCTTTTTAGTGAGGTTTGATATTCTCCATGTTCTTGTGCAACTGACTTTCCAAACTTAAAGGGAAGACTTTATACATGAGTGTGTGTGTGCACACACATGTGTGTGCATGAGAGAGAGAGAGAGAGAGAGAGAGAGAGAATGTACATATCCCTGGAAAACTCTGGAGCCCTTCTTCAGAGTTGGCAGACTTGGGTTTCAGCCCACACTTGCAAGATTTGGATGTCTTTTGTCCCTTAAAAGTCTCACTTAGCCTGGCTAATCCAGGCAGAGCTTTCTGCTGCCTCCTTACAGGACACAGTTCAGACCAGAATATTAGTGGAGATTACAGGAAGGAGACTAGACTTCCCAAACAGGAAAGCTTGGTATCTAGGTGAGGACCTTCCATGGATGATCTTGAAGCACTTGGTTAGAAGCAGGATGGGATGGAGTGGGCCCTTCCCAGAGGTGCCTGGAGCTAGTCTATATTTTGTACTTTGTCCCTAGGTTGTTCCTAGGACAAATCTACCCATACCTTTATTTTTATATATAAATGACATGTACACATCTTTTTTCTTCCCTGCATATCAAACTCTGCTTACTATAAATAGGGTGACCCTACGCCCAGTTTGACTGGGATAGTCAAGTTTGCATCTGCTGTCCTGACACCCTGTCCAGTTTACCATTTGTCACCAAACGGTGCCTCTATTTGGACATTAACTGTAGGACATTCTTCCAAAGGTGAGTATCAAAAAAAAAAAAAACAAAAAAAAGACGAGTATCAAAGAAGATAGAGGACAAAGGCCAACAAATGAGGGGGTTGTCCTGTGGCTCAGTGGGAAAAGCATTAGACTTGGAAGCAGAGAACTTAGTTTAAGTCTCAGCTATGCCTCTTTCTACCTAGGTAAGACTCAGTTACCTCATCTTTAAAATGGGCATGATTATACCTACTTTACAAGGTTATCAAAGGTGAATGGCTGTTAGTAGACTCTGTTCCCTGTAGTGTCACCTCTGATAATCTGTTTTACTTTTATATTTCAGTTACAACTGTGACAGTTTTTCTCCAATTTTGTCAAATTGGTCACATGAAATCAGTGGAGGCCTTGGGCCAGGGGCCAGGGCTCACCAACTGTGGGGTTTGCTCAGAGAACTGCAAAAATATAGTTATTCCTAAAAAATCCCAACCCATCTCTCAGAGCTGCACAGGCTACAGCAGCCACACCCCAGAAACTGCTAATTTGGTAGATGGATTTGGAAAATCTGGAAGAGTATAAAAAGCATATACTTGTTGGAAGTCTAGGAAACTAGAGCCAAAAAAGCGGAAAGGAGTATTGGGAGGTGAATTCATTATAATAAAGGACTGAATCTGTGAGGGGGAGAAAGAGAATAGAGCAGCCCTACAATGCTGTGACCCTGGGGAACATGGCCCAGAATGTTCTCTCCAGCTTGGTTATTGAGCCCAGCACCATTTATCAAGTCCCATGTTGGTGAGTTCTTTTTTTTTTTTTTTTAATTTATTTATGATAGTCACACAGAGAGAGAGAGAGAGGCAGAGACACAGGCAGAGGGAGAAGCAGGCTCCATGCACCGGGAGCCCGATGTGGGATTCCATCCCGGGTCTCCAGGATCGCGCCCTGGGCCAAAGGCAGGCGCCAAACCGCTGCGCCACCCAGGGATCCCCATGTTGGTGAGTTCTAAGGGGCTTCCAGGTACTACTCCGCTGCTCCCTTTCACAGCTTGTGGGCAACAGGGACACACATTAGTCCCAACCTGCCCTGCTGACCGTGCGGGCTCCTCTTCCAGGCACACACCAATGGAGACCCACACAGCAGGTCCGAATGCAGAAGGCAGCGCCAGGCCTTCCTCAGCCTGTTGCCTCCTCTTGGCAGGCTCGTGTTCTCCCCACCATGTGAATGCAGCCACCTTTGAGTACCCGAATAAAGATTGTTGACTTCTCAAATCTTTTTTTTTTTTAAGATTTATTTGAGAGAGAGAGAGAGAGAGCAAGTGAGAGCATAAGTAGGGGGACGACAGAGGGAAAGGGACAAGCAGACTCCCCTCTGATCCTGAGACTCTAGGATCATGACCTGAGCTGTAAGGCAGATGCTTAACCAACTGAGCCACCCAGGCACTGCTCAAACCTTTTCTTGACTCCCCTGTTCCAGGCAGTGTGAATTGTTCCTTCCTTACTATTTCACTGTGAGCTTGCAAATGTGGCCATGCTTTATAAGATATTCTGTATCTGTCTCCTTCCAACCACAGTAAACTGAGGACAGGCCCAGTACTCACTCAGCTCTATATCCCCCTGACTCACCCAGGGACCTTCGCTGGGTTAACCTTTACAAGACTTTTCTAGATGCAAAGTGTTTTGACCCCTGTATTAGCCAGGGTTCTCCAGAGAAACAGAACAAATAGGATATTCATTATACACACACATATATATACATATACATGTATATATATAATTACATATTAACCTATTAGAAAAATATTTACATAGAGAATATATATTTATATACACATATAAAGAGATTTATTATAAGGAATTTGTTCACATGATTATGGAGGCTGGCAAGTCCAAAATCTGCAGAGCTTATGTCCCAGTTCATGTCTGAAGGCTGAAAGCTGCTGTAGAATTGGATCTTTCAATGTACCAACTGGAAGACTGTCAGGCAAGAAAATTTTCTCTTACTTGGGAAAGGTCAGTCTTTTGTTCTATTCAGTACTTCAACTGGAGGAAGCAATTTGCTTTACTTAGTATTCCAATTCAAATGTTAATCTTGTGTAAAACACTCTCACAGAAATACCCAGAATAATGTATAAAAATATCTGGATATCTTGTAGCTCAGGCATCACATCCCTCCGATGTAGGATATTGTTTAATGGTGATCAGCATTCATTCCTTTCCCCTTCCATCCTCTTCAGTGTATTGTAGAAGCTAGAAACCTGAGAACTACATTTCTTGATTTCCCTTGCCAGCAAGGCTAAGGTTCTGTCCATGGACCAACTTGCAAGAGATTCAGAAACCAGGCAGAGGCATCCTCTCTGTGGCTCCGGGCACTAGAGCATACATAAGCTTCTGCAGATGTGAAATTATGCAGTGGCCATCTCGCTTTCCCATCCCCTACCTGTCATCTGTCTGGCAGAAGCAGGTTCCTGCAGGTCTGACCTCTGGAATAAAACTTGCTGGGGCAGCCGGACCAAAATCTAATGGTGGTTCCTGATGGCTTCTTCACTCTAAGCAACTTGTTCCCCACAGTAAGCCCTCCCTCTTGAAACACCGAAAGTGGTTTTTTTCCTTTTTTTGCACCGAAACCCCAAATGATACATCATCATATTGAGCTGAAGGTGTTTGGACTCTGGGCTTATAAATATAAAATTTCAGAAACAGAACTACACCAGTATTAATACATTTTTCACCAAGAGAGAATTTTTAGAAGCAAGTCTCATTAAGCCGGTAAGATTTCTAGATCAATTTTCTATACAACACGGTTATATAGTTTTCCCCTGTTTTCCATTTTTATTTTACTGAAAAATTTTAATCAGTCATGTTTTTTCTCTTTTTTGCTCTAAAACTAAACAGTGAAAGATGACTCACCTAATCAATCAAGGCTGTTTTTGTCAAATTAAACAATGATACCGTATCTCTTAACATTTTGATTTTTGTTCTGCAATTTCATTTCTACCAAATCTAATTTTCCTGGTAAGGCCTAAAATTTTCAATTTTACTGAGAAAATTTAATTCTGTCCATTTTTAATCCATAACCAATTTTACCATATACAACTTTAGCTGTTGATAGTTTAATTATATGTTGAATATTTTTTGCACAGACCAATTTTTCTTGGACCAATTTTTGCATTTCTGATGTTACTCAAAAGATCTGATGTTGTGAATATAATAAGAAATATATATTTTAGTCTTTGTCCATGGTTCCTAAAACCTTGTAATTTCCTAAGTTATTAGAGCGGTAAGAACATCTTTTGTTATAATATTTGGGTTTTGTCCTCAGTTCCTGAAATAGCTCCAGTGAGATAAAGGTAAATGCATATCTCTCAGGATTTATAACAAATGTCTTTCAACAACACCTGAGTTGGTTAATGAGGTGATTTTTAGAAAGCCCCTAGATAACCACAGGATTGGGGGTGGTTGCCAGGGAATCAACCACATGATTAGAGGGTTAGAACTTAAAGGCCCTCATTCCTCTCCATCTTTAAGGAAGGAAAAGGAGCTGGAATCTGAACTCATTACCATTGGCCAACCATTTCATCAACGGTGTCTATGTAATGAAGCCTCTATAAAAAACAAAAAAAGATGGGGTTTGGAAAGTTCTGGGTTGGTGAACAGGAACCCATCCACTTGCCCAGTGACTCCAGTGACAGAAGCTCTTGTGCTCCAGACCCTTCTGGACCTCACCCTATGTATCTTTTCATCTGGCTATTCATTCCTATACTTCAATATCCTTTGTAATCACCTGGTAATCTAGTAAGGAAACTGTTTTTGCTGAGTTTACTGTGAACCATTCTAGCAAATGATCAAACCCAGGGAAGGTTTGATCAAACCCAAACCTCCAATTTATAGCTAACTTGGACAAGTTGTAGATAACCTGGGAACACACCACTTGCAATTGGTATTTGAAGTTGAGGAGGACAGTGTTGCGGGACTGAGCCCTTCCCCTATGGGATCTGCACTAACTCCAATTAGTAACAGAATCAAATTGTAGGATATCGAGCTGGAGTTGCAGAGTTGCTGGGAACTGCCCCCCCCCCCCACACACACACACATCTGGTGACTGGAAGGAAGTATTCTAGGACTAGACTATTGTAGTAGAGATAGAGGTATTCCCCCACCCCGTTTTTAAAGATTTTACTTATTTATTCATGAAAGAGACAGAAAGAGGCATAGGGAGAAGCAGGCTCCCAGTGGAGAGCCTGATGCAGGACTCAATCCCAGGACCCCAGGATCATGCCCTGAGCTGAAGGCAGATGCTCAACCGCTGAGCCACCCAGGTGTCCCAAAGTATTTTCCCTTTCAATGTGATTCTTCAGTTTTCAAATTTCACTGTGCACTATTTTAGTTGTTGTCAGATTTCTTCCTTCTTTTTTTTTTTATTTCTGCAGCTAAATTTGACCAGTAATTATCACTGTCAATTAATTGTACAGAGATCAATTCTTACATTTTTTTTATTGAAGTGAAGAGCATTAGAAGAACAAAAACAGAGTATGTATGTACACTGAGCTTATAATATTGTTATTTCAATATGGTAGGGTCCTTAACGATAAAATGGACTTGTTTTGAGGATTAAACAACACATATCGGGAGCATAAATCACTCAATAACAATCAGTAACTATTTATTAAGTCTAAATGTTTGTGAGTTAAATTGAACTTTGAACCCTGTGAGATGGGTATTATTATCACCACTTGACCTATGAGGAAGCAGAATGGATTGGTGGCTGGCCCACGTTCATCTCAGACATGGGCCCAGGCTTTCCGGCACTGGGTGCCAAATACTTTTCCTACCCGACAAAGCTTCGCAGGGGAAAAAAATGGTTCTGTCCTAGGAGGAGACAGCCAGCTTAGCTCTATGTGGTGCCAAGTGGATACAGGTATGTTGTACCACCTGAACGCCTGCTAATCGCAAGCCAGGATAGGACCCATTCACACGAAAACACAGGGAAAATAGGACCAAAATGCCAGGCAGTCCCCAGAAAGTTGGGGAACCAGGCAACTCTCCACAAAGGACATAACTTACCTGAAGGAGACTGATGACATCTCAGTCCAGGAAAGAGCCTGAATCAGAGATACCAAGACCTCCATGGCTCCTGACCAAATGCCAGTTGGCCTATCATGGTTCAAGAGAAGGAGAGCAGCAAATGGGAATGGCAGCTCATTCTGGACGTTGAGGTGGGGCTGTGTTCCTTTTGGAGGCTCTGGAGGAAAACCCATTTCCTTGCGTTTTCCTGCTTGTGGAGGCCACCCACACTCCTTGGCTCCTTCAGCAATATCAGGCTGAGTCCTTATGCTGCCACTCCTCTGGTTCTCCCTTCCAACTGTGTCTTCCACTTTGAATGACCCTTATGATTCTATTGGGCCCACTTGGGCAATCCAGGATAATCTCCCTATTTTAACGTCAGCAGATTAGCAACCTTAATTTTGTGTGCAGTCTTAACTCTGCTTTGCCATCTAACCTAATACAGACGTG
Source organism: Canis lupus baileyi (assembly GCF_048164855.1). NCBI lineage: Eukaryota > Metazoa > Chordata > Mammalia > Carnivora > Canidae > Canis > Canis lupus. The sequence goes on along the minus strand of NC_132849.1, from coordinate 26,823,761 downwards.
GACTCTGGGAATTAGCACATTGACATCTCTGGGGCCCATTATTCTGTCCACCACACACTGAGAAAAGCCAACTGGGGCAGAAGCAAGGAGAGCAAGAGACGGCTGATTATGGTGGACAAATGGTCAGCCCCTGCACTCCCTTCCAGCTGTCGGGCAAATTCCAGGGAGGTGGTGTGCTGGAGTTTTGGTTAGGAGGATCTAGCCTGGCCTGACCTGGCTTTCACACTTAATGACTGGTGACTTAGACGCTCTGAGTTAATTCCTCATCTGCAGAGAGGTGATGATAATACTTTAGGCACATTTATCTCACAAAGGTTCAATAAGATTTTATGTGGGAAAACACCTAACACATTCCAAGTGTTTGATTTTCTTCTGCTGTCACCCACGTCACCATATGTAGGAGCTTTTTTCTCCTTCTTAAGATTCATTTACTTAGTCAATGTACATGAAATGTGAATTATATGCTAAGTGCATATTAGGTGGTAAGGGAGAGCCAGCCTGAACTTCTGCTGACCTTCAAAACCACAGGAGAGAAAGGTAGATGCCAGATTATGCAAAGGGAAGCAGCAGAGAACGGAGAGGATGGTGAGGATGGTGAGGGGGTATGCCTTTCCCCATAGCTTGTGCATCATTCTGCTAAGCAGTATCTCAGAGAGTCCCAAATGACAGAGCAAGCATGCACGGGTGAAAGAAAATATGATTTAAGAGCGTGGGGTTTGAATTCAGCTCTAGATTTTTTTAAAGCTTTTTATTATGAAACGTTCCAAACAAGTAACAAAACAAGAGAATACAAGACTGTGCTGTCGAATTCAGTAGCCACTAGCCACATGTGGCTATTAAACACTCGAAATGCAACTAGTCTGAATTGAAATTGCTATAAGTATAAAATGCCCACCAATTTCAAAGCTTAGTATAAAAAAATGTAAAATATCTCATTAGTAATTTTTATATTATTTTAGGTTTGGTGAGGTAAATAAACTGTATTATTATAATTAACAGTACCTTTCATTCTTTTTAAAATGTGACTAGAAAAATTTAAATATGTATATAGCTCACATCAAATTTTTTTCTGAATCAAGCTAATATAGAATACTGAATCCCCACTTTAAATGGATCACTTAGCTTCAACAATTACCAACCTCTGAACATTCTTGCTTCATCTTTATCCCTGCCAGTCTCCACTCACACTGAATTATTTTGCAATAAAGTCAAGCTATTGTATTATTTCAAGTAGAAATATTGCAGCATGTATCTCAAAAAGAACTATCTGAAAGAGCACAGTTTTATTATACTTCAGAAAAATGAAATATACCAATTATATTTCAATAAAACTTGGAAAAAACTAATAATAATTATTTAATATTATCAAATAGAGATTCTTGATTCCAGACAAAATGGAATGGACACATTTCTTCATCTTTCTCCCTCAACCAAACTTCAAGTACTTGAAGTACAACCAAACACCAGAAAAAATAGGACAAATATAAGAAGATTCTGAGAGGTGAAAAGGAAAACTGGGTAGGAACCTCAGGATTTGAGGAATGACATGGTGATGAGTTCATAGATTTCCTTATTCTCTTTTCTTATATGTATGATGACTCCCCTCAATCTGGAAATACCAAAAGGTATAAAACAAAAACAAAACCAAAAACTAATCTCCAAGAAAATCTCTAGCCAAATGATTAGAAGAGAGGTGGCCTAGCAGAACAGAAACTTTTTTGAAAATACTCACTCTAGGGCAGTCCCGGTGGCCCAGCGGTTTAGCCTTGCCTTCTGCCCTGAGGTGTGATCCTGGAGACCTGGGCTCCCTGCATGGAGCCTGCTTCTCCCTCTGCCCGTGTCTCTGCCTCTCTCATCTCTGTGTGTGTCTCTCATGAATAAGTAAATAAAATCTTAGAAAAAAAAAAAGAAAGAAAGAAAATACTCACTATAGTCCCACATTGGGCTCCCTGCTCAGCGGGGAGCCTACTTCTTCCTCTCCCTCTGCCCCTCCCCCTGCTTGTGATCTCTCTCCCTCACATATGAGCTCTCTCTCTTTTTCTCCCTCTCTTTCAAATAAATAAAATATTTTTTTAAAAAACGAAAATACTCACTTTACTCTAGTCAAACATCAGGGGAAAAACAAGGCACCTGTCAACAACTGCGGTCAAGTGGGAACCTAGGATTTAATCCATGCCCAGTGGTTATATTCCCTTTTCTACCCACCCCACCTCCTCATCCCACCATTTGCAGTGTCAGCAAAAACCTAGTGGGAAGCCTGAACTTCTGTGTTACCTGGAAGTAATGAGGTTGCACCTTTCTTTCCTCTGTTGGAGTAGGGTCAATGAGACCTGCTAGAATAGTATATTTAAATAATATCCAGAGTCTCATAAAAGTATACCTAGCATATCTAGCTTATGTTAGAAAAACACTCCTTATACCAAAAAATCAGGGATAATTCAATATGAATGAAAAAAAAAAAAGACAATGAGAAAGCACTGATACAGAGATGACATAGAACTTGGAATAATCTGACAAGGATTTTAAAGTGTTCTCATGAAAGTGTTCTAATAAGCAATCATAAGCACATTTGAAGGAAATGAAAAAATAGAAAGCTTCAGGAAAGAAATAGAAGATAGAAAGAAGAACGAAATGGAAATTTTAGCACTGAAATGATAAGAACTGAAAGAAAAACTCACTCAATGGACTCAACAGCATAATGGCAGAGACAGAGGAAAGAATCAGTAAACTTGAAAATAAATCAAAATAAATTATCCAATCTAGGGGCACCTGGGTGGCTCAGTCAGTTAAGCATCTGCTTTGGCTTAGGTCATGATCCCAAGGTCGTGGAATCCAGCCCTGTGTTAGGGTCTCTGGTTGATGGGAGTCTGCTTCTGCCTCTCCCCTCCTTGCTCACATTGTCTCTCTCTTTCTTTCTGTCTCTCAAATAAATACATAAAATCTTCTAAAAAATTATCCAATCTAGGGCTGCCCCGGTGGCACAGTGGTTTAGCGCCGCCTGCAGCCGGGGGTGTGATCCTGGAGACCCAGGATCAAGTCCCAGGTCGGGCTTCCTGCATGGAGCCTGCTTCTCTCTCTGCCTGTGTCTCTGCCTCTCTTTCGCTCTCTCTGAATAAATAAATAAATAAATAAATCTTTAAAAAAAAATTATCCAATCTAAACAACACAAGGAAAATAGACCAAAAAAAAAAAAAAAAAAAAAAAAAAAGAACAGAATCTCAGGGATTTGTGGAACAATAATAAAAGATCTAATATTTATGTCATTGGAGTCCTGCAAAGAGAAGGGAAAAAGTGTGGGGCTGAAAAATATTCTATGAAATAATGGCTGAAATTGTCCCAAATTTCACAAAAGACATAAACAGATTAAAGAAACTGCTTAAACCTCAGAATAAACCCAGGGAAACCCATGCCAACATACATCATAATCAAACTTATTAAACTAAACAAAGAAAAATCTTGAAAGTAACAAAAGAGAAATGATACCTTATCTATAAGGGGAAAGGTTGAATAATAGCATATTTCTCATCCAAATCATGAAGTCCAGAAAGAAGTAACATATTTTTTATTTTTTTTAGTAATCTCTACACTCAGCATGGGGCTCAAACTCATGACCCCACACATTTTTCAGGTTCTGAAAGAATTACCAACCCAGAATTCTATGTCCAAGAAAAGTAAGAAAAATATTCTTCAGGGGTGAAAGGGAAATGAAGACATTCTCAGATAAAGGAAAATTAAGACAATTTATTATCAGCAGACCTGCCCTATGAGAATGGCTAAAGAAAATTCTCTAAATGGAAAGGAAATAATAGAAGACTTGTAGACTTTCAAAAAAGAAGGAAGAACATGGAAAAAGTACAATGTGAGTAATTACAACACAATAGACTTTTCTTCTCCTCTTGAGTTTTCTAAATTATGTTTGGTGGTTGAAGCAAAATTATAACATTATATGATATATTTTTCAGAGTATGTACAGTAAATATTTAAGATAATTATAAATTGGAAATATTTAAAATAATTATATAATAAGATAAAATTATAAATGAGATAAAGGGACCTATAAAATTTCTACAGTAGTAAACTGGCATGTTACATATGTATATATAATATGTAGAGCAACTATAAAAAAACTATACATAAATATACATCCCAAAACACTATTGGTATATCAAAATTAAATTATTAAAAATATTCAAGTAATCCATAAAAAGGAAGGAAAAGAGAAACAGAAGAATAGGAAGAGAAGGAGTAAACAAAAAACAAAAAATGGCATACTTAAACCGTTTTATATCAACAATTACACTTGATGTAAATGATCTAAATATACCAGTTAAAAGACAGATTGGGCCAATTACTACAATAATATGCTCCAACTATATGCTAACTACAAGAAACTCACTTCAAATATGATGATATAGGTAGGTTAAATGTAAAAAGATAGCAAAAATACAATGCAAATTAATGCAAATATTAATCACAAGAAAGTAGGAAAGTCAATATTAATACCAGATAAAGTGGACTTTGGAGCAAATAAAATTAACACAGAGAAAGAAGAACAAAACAATGATTAAAGGATCAATTCACCAAAAAGTCATAGCAATCCTAAATATGTATGCACTAAATAATGGTGCTTCAAAAGATATAAAGCAAAAACTAATAGAACTGAAAGGAGAAATAGAGAAACTCATAATTACAGTTGGGACTTCAGCACTCCTTTCTCAACAGTTGATAGATCTGGTAGACAGAAAATCAGCAACCAATAAGGTCTAATTGACATTTATAGAACATTCTAGTGAGATGAAATCCATGATCCTAGGTTTCAGTGAATACTATTCTTTCTAAGCTTGGCACCCTTGGCATAACAGAAGTCTCTAAGTAAAGAGTATATAAAAAGACAAACATTTTGGTAACTGCTGATTTTTTAATGATTCTTTTACTTTTTTTTTTTTTTAAGATTTTATTTATTGATTCATGAGAGACACACACAGAGAGAGGCAGAGACATAGGCAAAGGGAGAAGCAGGCTCCATGCAGGGAGCCCTCTGGTGGGACTCGATCCTAGGTCTCCGGGATCATGCCCCAAGCTGAAGGCAGGCGCTCAACCACTGAGCCACCCAGGCATCCCAATTCTTTAACTTTTAAATGATTATTTATATGGTTATAAGAAAACTGGAGAAAACTCTGCCCCAACCAATAGGTTGAGAATATTGGCACTGAAGCATATGGTCTCTGGGTGGGATGAAGGAATTATTTTCAAAAAGAGTAGAGCTCAGGAGTCACCCTGGCTGTCCATGACTAGTGCCAAGTGTGTTCAAGAGGGGATTAAAGGAGACCCGAAGATAAGTTTTTCATAGCATCACCTGTCAAATTCACAAGATCACACCAGCAACATAGAGGACCAGAAAGAGAATCTGAGAACATTAATACTAGCACCAAATGTGGCTCCAGCACACAGCAGGCGCTTAATAAACATTTGTAGAACAAATAAATGAATGGTTCCAGCTCTGCTGTTCTAATTATCTATTGTGCCTTGTCACCTTTCTGAATTCTCTCGTGTAGATGGAGTGAGAACTTGGGTCTACTCATCCCTCCAGCCCCTTCCAGCTCTCACAATCCTTAATGCTGCCTCATACTGCAAAGCACTTTCACACACGAGATCACTCATAACGTGATCTTTTTTTTTTTTTTTAAAGATTTTATTTATTTATTCATGAGACACAGGAGAGAGAGAAAGAGAAGCAGAGACACAGGCAGAGGGAGAAGCAGGCTCCATTTCATGCAGGAAGCCTGACGTGGGACTCGATCCTGGATCTCCAGGATCAGGCCCTGGGCAGAAGGTGGCGCTAAACTGCTGAGCCATCCGGGCTGCCCTCATACCCCTTTTAAAGATAAGAACACTTAGTGCCTTAGAACACTTGGTGCCTGGCGCATATGTAGTAACTGTTAGCTATGATTTGTCCTTCTCAAAAATCCTATTAACATAGCAGAAAAAAAAAAAGATATTATTAGTACTATTTTCTAGATGTGGGGAATGAGAATGATGTTTCCATTTTTACCATTTCCCGCCGCATCAGTCATTTTGCAAATCAACATGTTTTCACAGCCGCCTCCTTGTAATTTTTGGAGTGGCCAGTGAAATGCCCAAGGTGCTGACATCCCTTGTTGCAGGCAAAGAGGGACTTGAACACATGTTCAAGTTTGTCTCCTAAGCCCTTCATTGTCATCCTTTCATAAAGGCACTGTTTTTAGCTTGACTGTCTCTCTTTTTTTTTTTTTTTATCTAAAACACTTGCCAAATTAGTAAACTGCAGCTGCAGAATCAATCAGGAATTCAAAAGCTAGTCAATATAAATATAAATGGAAGCACAAAGGGAAAAACAATGCATGAAAAAGAAAAAAACTCAGAATTTGCCCCAAATCATGTACTAAATTGAATCATCTTAGGATCCCCACGTTACAGAAGGGGAAGCCAAGGCACAGAAAGTCTATGGAACTTGCCCAGTCACACAGCTCATAAGCAGAGGAATCAGGATCTGAACCCAGGCCCTCAGGCTCTAGACTTTTTGTTTCTCACCACCTTTCTACAGTTGCTTCCTATAAGAGGAAAGTGAGGCTCTGGTCATTCGCCCCCAGTTACACACAGCTTAATTGCACTCAGAGCTCCGATTAAAACACAGGTCTGAACTGAAGCCCAGGCTTGAGTGGTTCAAAGAGGTAAAGGGAGGGATTTGGCATTTCCTGAGTAAGCTTCTGCTAGTGCAGGGTCTGTACCTTGCACTTCTCCGACCACGGGAATTGGGCAACAGGACCCACATTTTTCAGATAAAGATACTGAGGTTCTGAAAGGCCCAGAAAAGTTTGGTACAAAGAAGCTGAGTCTTCTGTCTTCCAAGCTGCAGGTTGCACCACTGTTTCTCAGTTGCACCCTCAGGCTTGGGGGAGCCAGGGGACAGGCCACTGCTGTAGTATGGCTGCTGTGGTCATGCTCTGGCAAGAATGAACCCCCTTCTGTTCAAGCAGTCAGCAGTTGAGTTCAGTCAGAATCTCAAATCAGATTCCTATCTGTGATCACATAAGGTGGTAATTCAGATCACTCAGGCCAGGAGTTCCCAAAAGCCCAGTGTGCTGGCTGTGATAGGAAGGACCAGAGCAGGCCATGAAGAGAGGCGTATGGGGCAGACAGGTCCTGTCCCATCCCTCAGCTGTCCTCTTGTTGCACAGAATCTAAGGACATAGGGCTGGCCCAAGTAAGACTTACAGAACGGGCCTGCATTAAAATAGAAGTAAAGGTGGGAGAAAGGGAGAGAGCTCCTCCTAATTCCCCTTGGGGTCAGAAGAGAGACCTCCCAGGATTACAGGGCACTGGACCTGGAGGCACGAGAACAGGACTTTTAGCTGTGCTTCTACCTCTTTTCAAGTGGTAAGACCTCAATCAAGGGGTCACTAATCATCTACGAGGACAGGGGCCCTTGGCCAGCTTTGGACATGCGACCATGGAATATGAGTGAGCAGAGAATCAGACCCAGGCTCATATCTGTGCACAGTGGGGCCTAAGAGAAGATAATACAGCTGCACTGTGACTCAGTTTCCTCACCTGTAAATCAACAGAATCACACCTACTTTACCTGCCACCCATTCCCTGTCCTCAGGGCTTTAAGTATTGGCTTCATTCTTTCTTTATTTATTTGAGAGAAAGAGTGTGGGAGCAGCAGGGAGAGCAAAGAGAGAGGGAGAGAATCTCAAGCAGACTCCTCTGAACACGGAGCCCTGTGGGGGGTTCGATCTCACTACACTGAGATCATGACCTGGGCCAAAAATCAAGAGTTGGACACTTCACCCACTGAGTCACCCAAGCACTCCTTATGCATCTGCTTCTTACCTGGGTGTCTTCCATGGCTTCCTGTCAGGTCTCCCTGTGTCTCGGCTGGCCTGGACTGCTCATCTGCATCCTCTCCTAGCTAGTCTTACCCTCTGTCTGTTATGGGTTGAATGGTGCCCCCCAAAAGATCTGTTGAATTCCTAACCACAAGTATCCATGAATGCCACCTTATTTAGAGTAGAGGTTTTTGTAGACCATGGCCCATCCACCCCATTCATGTTAAAACTCTAACTTCCAACGTGACTATATTTGGAGATGGGGCCTTCAAAGAGGTAATTAGGTAAAATCAGGTCACAGGTTGGGGTGTCCTTGTAAGAAGAGGAGGAGACAGCAAGGATACATGTGCCCAGAAGGGCCACATGAGCACATGGCACAAAGGCAGCCATCCACAAACCAAGGAGAGAGGTCTCAGGAGAAACCAAACCTGATCTTGGACTTCCAGCCTTCAGAGCTGTGGGAAAACAAAGTCTGTTGTTTAAGTCACCCCATCTGTGCTATTTTATTGTGGCATCCAGAGCAGACTATACAGGGCCTGATATGGATTCTAGCTGGTGTGTGTGGCACACTGCCTGCCCTTTATGATCCCCACTTTGCATCCATCTTCCCATCTTGTCCTGTCTGTCTTGTGGATTCCAAGCTCCAGCATCAGAGAAGGCAAGCCTTTCAAAGAGTGCTAACCAGCTCCATAATACGCACTCCAATCCTATAACACATCCCAGAGTTCTGCTTCTCTGACTGAAGACTGAATTATTCTGAGGAGAGCTTCTTGTACAGGCCAATAGGGTGGCCCTGATAAGATTGAAACTGAGATGAGTTAAAGAATGTGAACTGCCCAAGGATGTGGGCACACTGACAGCACACCCATGCATCTCTCTCAGAGCTTGGGTGGGAGGGAGCTGGACTGCCCCTTAGGGACCCTTCAGCAGCCCTCTAGGAGGGAGGGAACATAGGCAGAGGTGAGCTGAGCAGATGGGGCCAGGCATGCACCCAGTCCGCTGAGCAGATGCTGGCAGTCCCACCTGCAAGCTGCCAGGCTCTGTGCAAGATCAAAACCCCACAGCCCCAGCACCTGTGCACCAGGCGGCCCAGCCCAGCTTTGGCAGGTAAGGACCCAAGAGTCAGCTGCTTCCTCCCACTTCTTCCCATGTGACAAAGCCCAGAGCCTACAGCTGTCAGGGATTAGGGTCCACTGCCCTAGGTCACTAAGGGGTTAATCTACAGGCGGTTTCCAGATCTTACAGCTTTTTCTCTTGCTGCCTCCCTGCCCTCCCTTGCTGTGTTGTTTAATGTGGGCTCTGAGATTGGGGCAATCCTCAACTGCAGGCCTCTTAAGCAGTCTGATGCTGCCTTTAGGAATAATTTTTTTAAAAGATTGTATTTATTTATTCATAAGAAACACAGAGATAGAGGCAGAGACACAGGCAGAGGGAGAAGCAGGCTGTATGCAGGGACCCTGATGCGGGACTCAGTCCCTGGACTCCAGGATCATACCCGGAGCCGAAGACAGACACTCAACCACTGAGCCACCCAGGCATCCCTAGGAATAGTTTTTAAAGAACAGAGCCAACCCTCAGAGTTTCAAATATCCTGGCCCAGGAGTCCAGAGGCCTGGTGGAAAAGCAGAAATCAAAGAGAAACCACTGTGTGCCAGACACAGGGTAACTTATTGAGCTCCTACTACATCCCAGGTGGGTTTATGGTTATAATCTCAGCAATCTAGGAAGTAGGTTTTAGCATCTGCATTTTCCAGAGAATTCCCTGAGGCTCTGAGAAATTAGGCAATTTAAAGAAGGTCACAGGGAGATTAAAAAAAAACAACAACAACAGGAAAATCAAAACCCAGTTTTTCAGACCATAGAGTCCTTCCTCATCTCACTCCCTGAGCCCAGATGAGGTGTGAGTTAGTAGTGGTGAGAGAAACATAACATAGCAGTGGCTCCACCACGGAGTCCAACCAGGGGCAGCCTCAGCATTATCTGCAACCTTGTTAGAAATTCTCAGGCCCACCCCAGAATGTCAGAAACTTTCTGAGTCAGAAACTCTGGCACTGATACCCAGGCATTGCTGCCTTACGCCTTGGCTATTTTACCCTCAGACCAACCTCAAGGATGATGCACATCGTTGTCCTCTTTTGTCTGATGACATTTTCTGATGAACACTGGATTCAAACCTTGACCCCACCACTTCCTAGCTGTGTGACTTAGCCAAGCTACAGGCCTGGTCTGAGCCTTACACTCCTTATCTGTAAAATGGGACAGCTGTGCCTCTACCTGCAAGGGTGGCGTGCCATGAGCTCAGTGCCATGCCTGGCACGTAGCAAGGGTAAGACAGCTGACAGATGGTACTGCTGTGGTTTGTCAGGGCTCTGAGAAGATAATGAAGAGGCTCTCTCTAACTGCCTAAGGGCTGACTCCCCTCAGGACCCCTGGAAGGGACAGGGTCCCGCAGCCCTTCTTCTGCTCACAGCAGGTGGGGCGCCTCAGCGTCCCAGCCTCCAGAATTTGAGAGAGCACACAGCGGCTCTGAGGCCCTACTCAGGCTTACTCTAGCTCCCTGACTCTGGACTTGTCATTCACCTTCTCTGGGCCTCAGTTTCCTGTAAAGAGAAGGGGGGCCGGAGTTTTCTTGATTGGAGGACTCCCTGGGCCCTGTGTGGGGCAGGGCTTCAAGCACCATCCAGGCACTGATAGATAGATCATTCCAGAGACTGTAACCATAAAAGAAAAACTGTACACCAGATGCCCTCATCTATCCTAACAGTTCAGAGACATTAAAATATGAATTTCCAAATTAAGGAAGCACAGCGTCCTTGGCCTTAGATCACTTGGCTCTCCTTACACAGCCAACTTTGCTCCTGAGGCTCCTCAAAGAGGCAGCAGGAAGTATCAAGGTCCTTATCTCTTCCTCCTGGACAGATCTGGCTCCATGGTGGGGAACCTTGTCTCCTGCCTGCAGAGGCTAACCCCACATTTAGCAATTTCTGGCTCCAGGAAAAGGCAGTCATGCTAATGCTGAATGCTTGTGCAGATTTCTACCCCTCACATCTTATCCCTTTCCTTTCATATTCAATCACTGAAAAAGAGCCTCCCCTTTATGTAATGGTAGAGAATTTCTGGTCTCATCCGCTCTTCAGAGCCACTCTCAGTGCACAGTGTCCTTGGTCTCATTTTCCAGAAGCTTGTACAACTAGAAAGCAGCGAGGTTGGGATTTAAACTCTGTCTTCTAACTACAAGTGAGCGCACTTTAGAACTAGCATCCCGGAGAGGCGTCCAGCGCTCTGCTTCAGGGGGAAGGATGCAGGTTCAGATGGTCCAGCTTCCAGTCCTGGCTCGGCAACTTTCCTGGCTGTGTGGCCTTTAATAACTCAATCAACTTCTCTGAATTAAGTGTCATTTGGGGCTGTAATCATATAAGTTGAGAGCAGCAACCCTGGTTATTTTAATTTAAAAAATTTTTTTATTTATTCATGAAAAACAGAGAGAGAGAGAGAGAGAGAGAGAGAGGCAGAGACACAGGCAGAGGGAGAAGCAGGCTCCATGCAGGGAGTCCCATGTGGGTCTCGGTCCTGGGTCCCCAGGATCACACCTTGGGCCAAAGGCAGTGCTAAACTGCTGAGCCACCTGGGCTGCCCCCCTGGTTATTTTATAGGAAGAGGAGGCTCTGATTTGATAAATAATGACTGGACCTTCATTGTTTCATAGTAATAGTGGTTTATTTGGTGGTAGGCAAAATCTTTGAGGAATAGAGCCCACAGAGTGGTGGCTAAATAACAAAGAGACTTCAAATGATGGCCAGGTTGGGGACTGGCCCATGCACAGGTGCCAGTCAGAGTCTTCGGCCTGCTTTTCCTGAGATGGTCTCTCAGAAAAGAGGCCCAATCAAGTAGTCCTGGTGGCAGTTTTCCTGCAGGATATCTCCCTGTGTGACCCCAACAGGGGTTCATCTGCCTGTCTTTGAATGCTTCCAATGATGGGAGTTTCTCTCTTAGGGTAAACTCTTGCGAGTTGGATGGCTCTAATTGATATTAGACTCTTCCACAGAGCATGTCAGAACTAGCCTCCCTTGACCCCGAACTTCTGGTCTCAATCTGGCCTCTGAGGCCCCAGGGTAAGTCTAGGGCAAGAGCCCTCTGGATACTTGCAGACTCTGGAGTCTCTGCCAGCAAAGTCTCATGTTTGTTTTGAGTCCATGGCCCTGGCACCTGTAACTACCCCCCATTGTACTCCCAGAATATTTTGGCAGAATTTAAAAATTAAAGTTAATTAAATTCATGTAAGGAATTTCATTGCCCCTCCCATGCTTACACCCCAAGGGATAATAGTAATAACACTACCACCCATTCCCCCATCTGTTTAGCACTTCATTTCCTTCAAAGCGCCCCTGTATTTTTTATTTCAATTGATCTCTGCACCCCCCAATGAAATGGGTCAATGGAGGATTAGCATCCTCATTTCAGGGGTGAGGAATCTGAGTTTCAGAGGTGCAGTGAGCTGTGCAAGAGAGCAGGAACTTGTTGGGGCTCCCGAAACCATGGTTAGCACTTTGTCTATTACGGCTCATTATCAAAACATTATAATGCCAGGTCACACACACACACAAAAAATCCACTTCTAAGAATTTATCCCACGGGCATATTTATTCAAAAATGCACCTATTTTTGTACAAGAATAACTATCACAGCGTTGCTGGTAAATGATTGTTTGCTGTCTGATTGTCCATCAGTGGAGAACTGGTTAAATATTGTGCAACAGTCTTTAATAGAACACTACACCACTTTCAAAACTGTTAGGTGACTTCATGCAGTCTGGGGGTAATATGCCTGCTGTTTGGCTGAACCATGTAGTATTGAGGGGGGGAGAAATGCATTTTTAAAAAGTGGATGTAATATTCCATTTTTAATTCAGAAATCTATACATTTCCATGCACAGAAAAGCTTAAAGGATCCACAGCTGCTATCAACAGTGGTCATCTTTTATTGTGCATTGGGCAGGTGGGGAGGGTCAGGGCATGTGGAGTAAAGGCAAAGGTGACTCTTTACATTTCTCTAAGTTTTCATCTTTTGAACAACAAATGCATAAATTTTAAAAAGACTCATAATAGTCTTTCATTCTTTACATTAGAGTTTTGTTTTATAATAAATATACATTTTTAAAAATTTCTATTTATATATGATAGTCACAGAGAGAGAGAGAGAGAGAGGCAGAGACATAGGCAGAGGGAGAAGCAGGCTCCATGCACCTGGGAGCCCAACGTGGGATTCGATCCCAGGTCTCCAGGATCGCGCCCTGGGCCAAAGGCAGGCGCTAAACCGCTGCGCCACCCAGGGATCCCAAATATACATTTTTATTTGAAAAAATACATGTCTATTTCCCAAAGCATTGGCACACAATAGTTTTATTTGATTTCAAAGTGAGCACATTGCAGAGCTGCAGTGAAGTGTATGCTAAGTTGGTCTTCACTGAACTATCCATCTCATCCTCAATGATAGTGCTTTACAAAGACTCTCTTATATCCATGGATAATCTTGGGGCACACGGCAGGTGGAGCTCATGAAGTTCAATTGTTAATGAGGCTCATGGAGAACTCTTTCAAACAGGTGTTTGAAAATTTTAACAGCAAGGACAGAAAAGGCTGTAATGGAGGATCTATGCTATAAATTACAATAACTGTAATAGTCAAAATAACCAAAGCTATTATTACAGCCATTGTGTAATTTGAAACTCCCCAAGGCTGCCCGATGCTAGAAGCAAGTCCATCTTGTCTACTTTTGTATTTCCAGCATTTAAGACAGTGCCTGGAGTACAGTAGATGCTCAATGAACATTGCTTAACCGACTGAACCACCAAGGCACCCGGCTCAGGAATTTTAAAACAAAAGGGCAGTTAGTTGTCAAAAAAAATTAATATTCATGGTTTCTTCTAGTTGTTAGAAACCCTGGCAGATCAATCCTCTTGATTCTGCCTCAAGGTTGGCAGGTGGATGGCAGGACCTTGAGGCTGATCTAGAAGGGGAAGCCCATTTGCAGTCACAGCTCAGTAGTGATCCTAGCCACCCACCGGACATCCTGCGCATACTGGCCCCTTGACAGCTCTCTCCTGAAATCCCATGGTGATGTTTCCTAACTTGGAGATTGACAAAGGTTCTGGACTTTGTTTAAAAATATCTACTGCATCTTTAGTTTATTGTCCTAAATTTCATAATCAAATCGTTCTTTGTATCCCCATGTATCCACATCCTTTAGCTTCTAGGTAGAGGCTGGAGCTCCCTACTTCCTGCCCTCTTCAGTTTATCAGGGCTCTACTTTCTTACCATAGATGGTTCTAAGGTTGTAGGGCTGTCCGGTCAAGAAGGCGGTAGGGAGGGCTTCTTCATGATTAAGTGATGGCCCCTACAGAATACCTGAGAACATCCACAGCGTAGACTGCATAATCCTGACCCTAGGCTAAGATTTCAAGTCTTGGGTTGCAGGGAGTCCTCAAATTTCTGTGGTCTGCCCAGCTCACCAGGGCCATGACCTTGCAGCAATTCAGAGCCAGGCAGACAGTGTGCCCCTGGGCCACAGGACCCCAGGACCCTAAACACATCTAGGGAATTCACATTGTTCCAGTCCTGCCCACTTGGTAACACCCTTAATGAAAGGCTTTTTAGTGATTCATCTAAAATAGGATTGTTCTTAGTAATCTCTTCTAACTATCCCAGGATCTGATGAACTTGGTCCTCCTGCCACACCCAGGGCTGCCACAGCCTCACCTCACTTCTCTGCTTTCCTCGGAATGTGTAGAAATCCTGTCTGTGTGAAGGGAATCCCACTGAATGCTCCATATTTGAGGGAATCTGAATTCCGATCCCCTAGCTACCTATTGCCGTGAAACAATATTATCACAAATTTAGCAACACACATTTAAGGTGAAGGGGATTAAAAGGTACAAACCTTCAGCTACAAAATAAGTCACAGAGATGAAAAGTACAACAGAGGGAACATAGTTAATAATACTGTAATAACGTTGTATGGTGACTACGCTAACCACGGTGAGCACTGCGTAGTATAATGATCAAATCACATTGTTGTACAGATGAAACTAACAGAACATTCTATGTTAGCTCTACTTAGTAATAAAAAAATTTAAAAGCCCACATATTTATTATTTCACAGTTTCTGTTGGTCAGGAGTTTGGGCTCAGCTAAGATCTACTTTGGGATCTCCTACAAGGCTGTAGGCAGTGTCACCCAGCGCTGGGGTCCCTGAAGTTGGACTGGGGAAAGATCTACTTCCAAGCTCCTGTGGCAGTTGGCGGGATTTCAGTCCTTGCCCGTCGTTGGATGAGGGCTTCAGTCCCTTGCCTGCTCTTTTTTGCTGCCAACCCCCGGTTTCTTGTCACAGGAGTCTCTCTGTAAGGCGGCTCACAACACAGCAGGTGGCTTTGCCAAAGCTGCAAAGGGAGCCAGTCTGGTAGCAAGGCGGGCTTACAGCCCTGTGTGGCGTCATCAGGGGGCGTGGCAGCCTTTGCTGCATTCTATTGGTTAGAAGTCAGTCACAGGTCCTGTCCACGCTCAAGGGGAGGGATTCCACAGAGGTGAGAACACCTGAAAGCAACAGTCATGGGGCCATTTAGAGCCTGCCCACCACAGGGATCTGCAAACTTTTGTAGAAGCCTGGAAAGGACATATTTTAGGCTGTCAGACTATTCATCTCTGCCCTTGGAGCACAAAATCAACCATAGACAGGACTTAAACAAATCAGTGTGTTCTAATGGAACTTTATGGACACTGAAATTTGAGTT
This sequence comes from Canis lupus baileyi, assembly GCF_048164855.1. NCBI lineage: Eukaryota > Metazoa > Chordata > Mammalia > Carnivora > Canidae > Canis > Canis lupus. The sequence continues at coordinate 26,808,104 of NC_132849.1, read as the reverse complement.
TCATATCATTTTTACAGTGACAAAATGTCATTCATCTTTTGATTTCCCCACCCTCCCCCCACAACTATTTAAAAATATAAAACCATTCTTAGATTGTGGGCCATACCAAAATAGGCAGTGGGCTAGATTTGGCATGTAGGTCATGGTTTGCCTGGCCTGCCCTCGTCTATCAGTTAGGCAAATTAAATTTTTGTATACCAGATTCTCTTAATATGAGTTATCCAGAATTGGAGGCCGTAAGGCAACCTGTATGCACACGGTCAATTTCTGGTGTTGGCTTTTAGAGATCGTTCAGTTTCTAGACTCTACCCCACTATGTTGAAGGAGGGAGATAGTCCCACATTTGCCTGACCTCAATATCCCTTCACTCTCACTCCGGCAGGTCAGCCACAGAGAAAGGCATGTTTGTCCTGAACTGGCTTGTCCTACAGATAGAAATCATCCTCTGACCAGAACATACAGGCCATTGATGAGGGCACACAAGTCCAGAGGGGCAAAGTGACTGTTCCCCACTACCAGGGCTGGGCCTGGACTCTTAATGTCCCTTCCTGTCTCCCATGTCAGCCTGCACTGCTCTTTTCTTGTTCTACTCTCTCTCATTCTCTCTCTCTTTCCTAACCCAGCCACCAATCCCTCAAGCAGACCAAGAGCTCTCTAAGGCCTGATAAAGTATCTCCCTTTCTTCTGCTCACTCATCCCTTCTCTTCTCACCTCTGCCATTGACTGGGGACTAAGGGATGGGAGCCAGGTGCACAGTGGCACAGGCAGGGGGAGGGTAGCAAGTTCTAACAGAGTCCAAGTGAAATCCAATGGGTATCTATTAAAAAAACATTCACAGATTCTTCTGTGTGAATCTATACTTGTTGAGCCACTGGCTTGGGAGCTGCAGAAAATGTTTGTCCCTGTATATCCTCCAGGGACTCCCCTTCGACTGAGAGGGGCTAGTCCCACATGACCAGTAGCTACTCAGGCTGTTAGCATTCAATTCTAGTTCAAAGGTTTGTGAATAATAAATGAGTAGTTACTCAGGGAAATTACACCTAGAGGCTTAAAATAGAGTTTGTCCCTAGACTCTAGAGTGATCTTTTAAAAGATTAATGGCATCATGTCTACCCTTACTCAAAATCCTTAGAATAAAATCCAAACTCTTCTCTGCAGGTTACAGGCCTTGCCTGATCTAGCCCTGCCTGCTTCTTCGGTCACTCCTAAGCCTGCCTTCATGTTTCCTGCGCCCCCTTTCGTTTCCCAAACAGCCAGGCACAGGCCCACTCAGGGTATTTGCTCTTGCTGTTCTTTCTGCCTAGAATGTTCCTACCAGGGCTTTTTGAAGGGTTGATTCCTCCTCATTCAGGTCTTGATTTAAATGAAGTTCCCTCAGAGGGGCCCCCTCCAACCTCCCCTCTGAAGGAGTCCTGCACACTCTGCTCTGCTGGTCTTTTGGTTCCTTCACACCCTTAATTACCTCCTCCAATCATTCTCTTTGTGGGTTTATCATCTTTCTCTCAATATTGCTACAATACTTATGGTAGAACATGATGCATGGGGTGACTCCATAAATATCTATTGATAGAACCAAACAATGCTTCCCTTCTTTTATAAGAAATAGTTGCAACCCAATTGTCCTTTAGGGTCTAAACAAACCAAGGTACCTCTGCATCATCAATCCTACTCAGCAAAGGAAATGTATAAACTATTGATACATGCAACAACTTGCATGGGGACCTCAAGCAGATTATGCTAAGTTAAAAAAAAAACAATTTCAAACGGTTACATATTGTATGATCCACTTATATAACATTCTTGAACTATCAAAACCATAGTGATAGAGAAGAGATCAGTGGTTACCAGGGCTGGAGACCTGGAGACTGGGGAAAGGATGAGAATCTATGAAGGGCTGGCAACGGGGGCCCTGTGGTGATAGAACAGTTCTGAATCTTGATGGTAGAGGTGGTTACACAAAGCTACATGTTTGATAATTGCACAGAGCTATGTATACACAGACACAAATGAGTGCTTGTAAAACCGGTGAGATCTAAGCAAATTCTCTGGATGATGCCAATGTCAGCTGCCTGGTTTGAGAGGCTCTGTAAGATGTAGGGAGTAGGCTCGGGATAGGCTGGGCAAAAGGTGCATAGACCTCCCTACACATTGTTTTTGCAACCTCCTGTGAATCTATAATCGCTTAAAAATAAAAAGTTAAAATGTTCTGCAAGAACAATGACAAAAAAAGAGACAGGTTTAAATGTTTTTAGCATTAAATTTATTTGTGTAAGCTCTTTTGTTATTGCCATTGTGATACAAAGTGTATCTAGTTCAATGAAAAGCCTTTTTTTTTTTCAAAAAGAGTTGATCAACATGTTTTTCCTCTGATATATATTTTTAAAGATTTTATTTATTTATTCATGAGAGACAGAGAGAGAGAGAGAGAGAGAGGCAGAGACACAGGCAGAGGGAGAAGCAGGCTCCACTCAGGGAGCCTGACACGGGAATCAATCCCGGGTCTCCAGGATCACGCCCTGGGCCTAAGGCAGGCGCTAAATCGCTGAGCCACCCAGGGATCCACACCTCTGATATTCATAAACAATTTTTTTGTCTTATTTTGGGGTTGGTTATTTGTCCCTGGTTAATACCTACTGTGGATAGAGCCGTACAGATTACACAGGGCTTTGACAGGTACCATTTCATTGGAGTTTATTAGTACAGAGGTGGTGATTTGACTGGCCTTTCCATTTTATGGATGAGAAAGCCGAGGCTCAGAAACAAAATGCTATACCTTAACCAAGAGGTAGAGCCTGAGTGATTCAGGGCCCACATGTCCTAATTCCAAATTACCTCCCTTCCCCTTACCACCAATGACACAAGTTTGAGTAACTGTTTGGAGATCTCACATTCATCTAAACATATACTTTTATTCCGACTCTGAAGCCCTATACCCTTGTCTCCTCTAGAGGGGCGGTGGCTTCCAGCCCCAACCAACTCCAAGAAGCTAATTAGCACTTCTTTTTAAAAAACTCAAGGTGGACTAAGAGAGAAAGAGATTCTGTTAGTTGTTGCTCATTTGCGGATGTTTTCCTTGTAAAACCACATCAAAGCAGGGAAGCCCACCATGGACTTGGCCGGAAACCAAAGCTCCGCTGGCCAATCTGAGAAGCGGCAAGTTCCATCAGGCAGAAAACCATTTTATCTTCTGGGCTCAGATTCCTCACTTAGAGCTGATGGAGGCGGAGCATCCCCCCAAGCAGCAAAGCTCTCCCTTAGCCCCCAGCTGTCTTAGGGAGCCCCTGACTTGGGGAGCCCTGCCCTATGTGGGCCTGGTTGAGGCAGGAGATGAGCCCCTGAACAAACCCCACAGATGGTCACTGAGGGCCTACCAGGTGCAGAGCATATGGTGAATGTGACTTTGGGGAGTAACCACATCATATTCAGGTACTGAAAAATGAAAATGTGTTTTCATCTTCCAGAAAGGCATCACCAAACATGTGTTGATTTTGTGGGAAGAGAAACCAGAGGAATCATCCTGTTAGATGCTAAGAGCGTGTTCTACAGGGTGTTGCAGGAAACACAGTAAAAATGCCATGGGCCCTCCTGCCCCACCGTATACCACTCTCCAGGAGATTCCAGCATTCAGAACACAGAGAAACACCGAAGATCTCCCGGGGAGATGTCTAGATTAGATTCGAAGGAAGCGCAGGATTTACAGGATATAGGTATAGGTGTGGGGCATGGAGGGGGAGTGGTGTGCCTACTGAGGAGGGCATTTCAGCAAGAAGCATTAAGGACACACTGCTGCATGTGTTCCCGCCTCTCCGAATGTAACTGTGTTCATGTCTATCTCCTTGTACCCTCTGATCTCCCGGGGGGCTGAGCCCATGGCTTTCATCTTTATGTCTCAATTGTCTAGCACTATACCTGGCACATAATAGGCACAGATACACTTTAAGTGGATGAATGGATATAGATAAATGAATGAATGAATGGGTTAGCCTCTAAGTAATGGAGATTAATCAATGATTCCTGAGCTGTGGAGGTGACACAATTTTATGTTTTAGGAATACCACAGTGACAGCCCTGTGTAAGCCCTGTATTAGGATGAGAGTTGAGGATTTTAATCATTGGGTGTTTTAAATCTGAGAGGGTAAGGCCAATCACTTGAATTCCTCTCACCCCCCAATCTGATCTCTGGTCTTTTAAATAAAGAGCCCAGTGTAGGCTTAGTGCATACAGGAACCGAAAGACCTTGAGTACATTGGAGATCTGAGGTTTCAACTAAATGAGACAGTCACCTTCCCATTCACTGTTCCTTACAGGGACCTTGGACTTGATAAATATGAGTTAAATATGAGTTGATTCATTAAAGAAAAAGACTTGGGAATTTCATACCTACGGAGGTGTGGACACGTTTTGGTTCATCACATCTGATCTCTCTTCCTATGTGGGAAGAATTCCCTACTTATAAATCTTGGTGAGAAGAGCCCACCTCACACTAAGGAAGCAGAAACTTATGAAATTCTTTACCCAGCTGTCCTTAGAGTGAGAGCACGGTCATAAGACCAAAGCTCACAAGTCAGAAGTCCCCACCTGCCTTGGCTTTAGTGAGGTGCCAATGACACCTCAGCCATGAACTTCCTATGGGAAAAATATCACACAGATGGACAGGAGATCACTGCAGATGTTAGTGATAATCCAGAGAACATTCAGCAGATCCAGTGACTCTTCCCTGCTGCCAAAGGACATAGTTAGCTACAGCCCTGCCCCCTCACCTAAGAGATGCCTCCTTAAAGGAGAAGCATGAACAGATCTAACATAGGGGCAGGGCCTTTGACTGACAAGTGAAGACTCCTTGATTTAGTATCTCAGGCTCTAGACAATGCTCATGTCAAAGGCTGGAGGGTATTTGAATTTTTTTTCCTATACCAATTGTTCTAAATGTTTTGAGGAGACTACACTTTGAAGTTGTTTCAGACTAGATGAGAAGTTAAAATCATAATGTAGAGGCTAAAAATAGAGACCCTGGGATCAGACAAACTAGCATTTGGCTCTAAAATCCTCTAGCTGTGTGACTTTGGCACCTGGCATGCAGTGAGTCCACTTATTTGGGGCTATTATTATTATTATCACTAACTGGGGAGACTTTGAGGACTCAGGGTTGGAGAGAAAGAGAAGAGACAGGCTGACTCCAAGAACCCCACCCAAGCACCTGGCTGAGCCGAGGCAGACAGTGGAAGGGGGATTAAACATATTCAGCAGAACCCTGAGGGCAGACGGAGACCCAATGGTAGAAGCTAGAAGGTGATGTGTTTGGCCTCACTACCAGACTTTCTAATAATAATCTGAAGATGTGCCAGGGTCATTCGGTGGATAGTAAATAGTATGGGAAGTATTTAAGCCAGAGTTAGGAAAATGTTTGCTGAGCCATTGGCAAGGGGATTTAAGTGGACAGTAGATTCAATCAAAAGTTTAAACAGTGCAACTTCCCTTTTTTCTTTTTTTATAAGATTTTATTTATTTATTTATTTATTTATTTATTTATTTATTTATTTTTAGACCACAAGCAGGGAGAGGGGCAGAAGGAGAGGGAGAAAGATCCCAGGCTCAGCGTGTAGAACTCTATCTCATCATCCCCAAGATCACAACCTGAGCCGAAATCAAGAGTAGTATGTGAAACCAATTGAGCCACCCAGGCACCCTTTAAAAAAAGATTTTGTTTATTCATGAGAGACACAGAGAGAGGTAGAGACATAGGCAGAGGGAGAAGCTCCCCTTCAGGGAGCCTGATGTGGGACCTGATCCCAGGACCCGGGGATTACAACCTGAGCCCAAGGCAGACGTTCAACCACTGAGCCACCCAGATGCTCCTGAAACTTTCTTTTTATTTATTTATTTATTTTATTTTTAAAAATTTTTTTGAAACTTTCTTTTTAAATGAATCTTTCTGTGAAACCCCAGTCAATGCTGAGAGTATCCAAAAAGCATACTAGGCATGTGCTCAGAACACTGGACAAATAGGGAGAAGGAGAGAGAAAGTTCCATTTGAATAATGCACCAAAATGTTTCCATCAGCAAGACTAGAGATGAGCCACTTTATTTTATTTAGATGAGCCACTTTAATGTCAGTAAGTAGGGATGGGAGCTTCTGGGTCTTCTCAGTATTCAGGGCCTTTAAGGTCTTAATCTGGTCCTGTGCCCATTGTAACAACGGATCTAAGCAGAACTAGTTTAGAGACAGCAGGAGCAAGAGTCAGGAGCCCCCTCACTACCTGGGCCACTATAGGGACTCTGAGGATTCCTCCAGAGACATGGACCCTAGTCTGAAAAGTCCCAGAGAGCCTTCCAGTCCTGGGATTAGGGCAAGTTCTTCCCACCTTTACAACCTGGCTCAAGTCAAGCCTTACTCGAGTTTCATCTGTGATAGTATTTAATTATAATTTATTTTGTAATTTTAACTTTTCAATTTTCCCTTGTCTATTATCTTATTTAACTCTCACAACATTCCCGGGGGCGGAGGGGGGTGGGGGGCTTGAAGGATGTCTCTTTTATCCAGATTTTATCAGTAAGGAAACAAATCTAGATCACATGAAGATGAGAGGTAGGAGCTGAGGGACACGTGTTGGTACCATAGTGATGACTGGTATGCGTGCCAGGGTCATCCATTTGTGCAGCTCCCTTATCCCCCCTGAACCCACTTCAGCCCAAACCCCAATGTATCACTTTTATTTATTTATTTATTTTTTTCACTTTTATTTTATGATAGATTTCTGCTGCTTCCCTCCCCAGCCTTGTGACTTAGGGCTCTAATAGTATTCATGGCCCCTTGACTACCAGGATCAGAGGGGCTAAATTTCTGCAAGAACCTACTAACATGTCAGGAGCTGTTTTTGCAATAATGGTACATGGCTCTCCGCTGCAAATGCCTTGAACTTGCTGCAGAACCCTAAGTATTGTGTTGTTGCTCTTTTATTGGGGTGTACAGAAGCTCCACAGACATAGACCATAGATGTGTCTGATGCCATGCAATCTCCCAGGGTGTACTAGCCAGCAGCAGGGCTGCTTGTTCTATAGTCTAGACCTGTAGAGCCTGCTTTTGCTCCGGGCCCCACTCAAAGCTAGCAGCCTTCCCTAACACCTAATAAATGAACCACAGTGGGATTCCTAAGCATGGAATATATAGCTTTGGAACCCCCAAGAATGTTTACATTTCTTTCTCAGAAGCAGGAGTTTAAAGGTGCAGTAAGTTGTCCTTTTTTTGGAAGGTTAATCTGATCATGGTTCAAACCACTGGACCCTTAAAAACTTTATCAATATAGTCTATCCCTGAACCTGTTACGGTTTTTCCTAGAATGCATGTCTAAAGCACAAGTCTTTTACCATGGAATCCATGGCATTTGCTACTTTTTGTGCATTTGATCAAATTAGCATGATTTTACCAATATGTCACGGAGACCAAGGTGCAGCCTGTGTGCTATGGGATGTTAGTAGGTGTTGCATCAGAAAAGCTCAAGCTCTATTAGCCATATTTTTGCTCTAAAAATATTGAAAATATCTACTTAAGAAAAACACCAGACACATTCATATACGTGCCATTGATATAATTTCGACACTCTGCTTTTTAAAAATGATATGCCATCTTGAAAAACGGTAGGAAGCATTACCTAATACACACATGTGACATCTAATATAGCCTCTATCGATGGGATTGAACAATTGACTCTGGTGTGATTCTTCAATGATCATGATCAGCCTCATTGCATGTTCTAACATATGTTCACCAATATATTGGTGACATGATTCAACATTTTTTGTATCCTAAACATAGCTACTCCCCCATATCATCTTCATGGATCCAGAAGGAAGTTTCAAAGAAAAAGCAGAATCATGTGCTCCCACGCTGGATTTGAATCATAGAACCACACAATTAAGCAGCCTCCTTATGAAGAGAATTTCTAAAAACATTGAGAGAAGAGCTGTTCATAATGAATAAATTAATTCCCAACCATCAGAATAACTACAGTAAAAACACAACACAAACAATACAAAGTAGGAAATTGATCTTTTCTCCTTTGCTACATTGTACTGGTGACAGAAACAGAATATGGAAATACACCTGATGTTGAACCTGATAAAGAAGATCCTAACCAGCCTGTTTGCTCCTATTATTAAGTGAAAAGGTGGTTTTTAAATAATTCAAAAAGAATTCTTTCAATTGAAATAATTTTGAGGGGGTCATATTAATAAAAAATATAAAATATACATATTTAAAACCTTGATCTATTTAATTATTCATGAAATACACTGGCTTACTGTAGAGAATATGGCAATTCTATTCTAAACTAAAAACACAACTTATATAATAAGAAGTATTATATAATACTATATAATTTCTTGCTACAATTAATCTGGAAGACCATGTCCTTCCATTTGGTGTGATCCAAGCGCATGATTCTAATCACCTTGGTGGCCCTTCAATCCACTATACTTTAAAAAATGTAGCTCATCATCATGAGTTGGAGAAACATGGTCACAAGAGCCAGGAGATGTGCGTTAGAGCCTTGGAGTTGGAGTGTCTGGTTTTGAACCTCCTTTTCTGCCATTTCCTACCTGTGAGCCTGGGCAAGTTTCTCAACCTCTTTTAGTCTCATTTTCTGGCTTTGGTCCAAGAGCAGAGCTCCAGTTTCTTGGGGGATAAGACAGTCCCGCTAAATTAATGGTAGCTGTTAATATTTGCCAGATACATGCAGAGTCTGTGATGAGGAAGATTCCACAGAGGAGTGCTGACAGGGGCTGTGGGGCCAGCAGCCTCTTCACGAAAGGCTCACTCATTGTTCCCACTCTGGGGTTTGCCTTCAGCCCCCTGAAAGTGCCTGTCCTGCCCCCCACCCCTGCCAAACAGCCAGAGGGGCCCAGGACTTTGGTCCTATCTTGGTGAGCTGCTGGACAACCCCAACTGTTGTCTCCTTCCTACATTTGTCTTCACCAACGCATTTTGACACTGCCTGGCAACTGGCAGTTTCTCTGGGAGCAGCTGCCTTGCGCTGGTTCTAGATTTTTGCCCTTGATGGGTTCCAGAAACCCTCTGTCTCTCACACCCTGTTCAGGACCGAAGGACATACAACTACCACCACCCCCCACCCCTCCGCAGCTGTTGGGACTTCAGCTGCAGGCAGTCCTGAGCCCTACTACGTAGAAATAGTCTCAGCTGAGGACAGTCCCATCACCCCATGTCCCCCATTCTGGGGTGAGCCCACATCCAGTGAGTAATTGATATGGGGGGGGGCAAACACTGCCCACTCACGCTTTTTTCCTTCCCTCCCACGGGAAGTTTGCCCTAGAATCACCCTTCTGGGTCCCTGCTCCCCCAGGCCATCCCATCCCCCAGCCAGGATCGCCCTGCTCTGAGCCCCTTCCCCCAGGCTGCTCTGCCAGCATCAGCTTTGGAAAGGTTCTCGGGCCAAAATCTCCCTTCCTGGACTTCTTGTGTCAAAGCTCCTGCTTTGTTTTGTTTCTCATGGGGAAGGAAAGAGAGGGAGACTCCCAGAGGAGAGGAGGGAAAAGTAGGGGTGAGAATAATAAGCCTGCACATCTGTAAAGCCTGAGCTAGTTGGCAAAGGGATTTTTTTTATCCACAGTATTTTAGAGAGGAGGAAAAAGTCACGCCTACCTTCAGGCAGTGAAACTACAGGTGATCTTTGTTTTCTTTTCTTTTTTTTTTTTTTTCTTTTTGCTTTTCTGTATTTTCAGGATTTTGGTGTGGGTTGTTTTTGTTTTTTGCTTTGTTTTGTTTTGCGATGAGCAAATAATCAAAAGAAAAAAAACCCCTCCACAATTAAGCTATTTTGAAGAAGAAGGAGGAGGCAAGGTCGGGAGGCTGGAGGGCTAGATCCCTCTCGCTCTCGCGTCCCTCACCCCCCCCCCCACCCCCGCCCCCTAAGGAGAAAGTAGCGCGGTCCGAGGGCGGCGGTGGGCAGAGGAAGTGAGGCTGCGCGAAGCTCAGAGGCAGCTCAAAGCCGGGATTTCTGGCTGAGCAGATTCCCCCATTCTTTGCTTCCAGCCCCAAATCCCACGCTTACTCACTTCACAGCACCTACTTTTAACCTGCCAAATGCCACTAAATCTGCAAATTAAACCTCTGATTACAGAATTCCTTTTGATGTAAAAAAAAATGTGGGGATTTTTAAAATGTAATTATTCATACACTAAGATTTTAATGGTGCTGCTTTTCTCCCTCTCTCGCCTTTTTTTTTTCCAGGGCCGGGTGATTCCCCGGTGCGGGCCTGCCCAGGCAGCACCGCGGGCGGCGCGCAGGAAGGAGCCTGCAGGAGCTGTCTGCTGCCGCGCGGCCGCTCCGCCCTGGGCAGGCTGCAAGGGGTCTGGGCAGCAGCTGCCCCCGGCCTCCGCCCCGCGGCCTCCCCAGCTGGGCGACCAGATGACAGCCACCTGCGAGGCTGGAGGCTGCCGTGTGAGTCCCAAACCGGGGAGCCTGGACCGAGAGCTGAAGTCCTGGCTTCCGCTGCAGGCTCAAGGTCCCCGACACTGGGGCATGGGAAGTGCTTGGATGGGAATGCTGGGGGCAGCCTCTGCCCCCCAGGCACGGAGCACTGGGGAGACGCCCGGCCGGCCCACATTTTTCCAGGCTGTGCCTCACTCCCCGCCTGAGCTGCAACCAGACTGATCTTTCTTTAAATTTTACTTATTTATTCATGAGACACACACACACACACACACACACACACACACACACACACACAGGCAGAGACACAGGCAGAGGGAGAAGCAGGCTCCATGCAGGGAGCCCGACGTGGGACTCGATCCTAGGTCTCCACGAGTGTCGATCCCTGGGGCTGAAGGCAGCGCTAAACCGCTGAGCCACCCAGGCTGCCCCTGATGGATCTTTCTTTCTTTTCTTTTTTCTTTTTTCTTCTTTCTTTCTTTCTTTCTTTCTTTCTTTCTTTCTTTCTTTCTTTCTTTCTTTCTTTCTTTTCTTTCTTTCTTCTCTCTTTTTCTTTTTCTTTCTTTCTTTCTTCTCTTTCTCTTTCTTTCTTTTCTTTCTTTTTCTTCTTTCTTTCTTCTCTTTCCTTTCTTCTTTCTCTTTCTTTCTTTCTTTTTCTTTCTTTCTTTCTTTCTTCCTCCTTTCCTTCCTTTCTTCCTTTCTCCCTCCCTTCCTTCCTCCCTCCCTCCCTTCCTTCCTTAATTTTAAGATTTTATTTCTTTATTCATGAGAGACAGAGGCAGAGACATAGGCAGAGGGAGAAGCAGGCTTCATACAGGAAGCCCTATGCGGACTGGATCCCAGGATCCAAAGGCAGATGCTCAACCACTGAGTCACCCAGGTGCCCCTGATCTTTTTTTTTTTTTTTTTTTGTGGTAAAATACACCTAAAATCTACCATTTTAACCATCTTTAAGTATCCAGGCATTAAGGACATTCCTAATAGTGAATGACTGTGACCACCATCCATCTCCAGATGATTTTCATCCTCCCAAACTGAAACTCTGCACCCTGTAGCACTAACCACCCATTCCCTTCTCTCCTGACCTACCCCCCTACAACCACCACTCTCTTTTCTATCAGTTTGCCTCTTCTAGGTACTTCATGGAAGTGGAGTCACATGATGGTTGTCATTTTGGGTCTGGCTCTTTCACTTATTATAATGTCTTCAGGTTCAACCATGTTGTAGCACAGGTCAGAATTTCTTTTCAAGACTGGATAATATGCCAATGTATGGGTATATTGCATTTTATTTATCCATCCTTCTGCTGGCCGATGCTTGGGTTGCTTCTGCCTTTTGGCTCTTGTGAATAGTGCAGCTTGAATGTGGGTATACAAGTATCTGTTCAATTCTCTGCTTTCAATTCTTTTTTTTTTTTAAGATTTTATTTATTTATTTATTTATTTATTTATTTGATAGAGAGCACAAGCAGGGGAAGCAGGAGGCAGAGGGAGAGGGAGGCCAAGGGAGAGGGAGAAGCATGCTTCCCACTGAGCAGGGAGCCCGATGTGGGGATAGATCCCAGGGATGTGGGGCTCCATTGCAGGATACCAGGACCATGACCTGAGCCAAAGGCAGATGCTTAAGCAACTAAGCCACCCAGGTGCCCCTCTGCTTTTAACTCTTTGAGGTATATACCTGAAAGTAGAATTACTGGATCACGTGGCACAGAATGATCTTTTAAATATGGGAGTTAAACTATTTTGTCCCAACCTTCTCTTGGAGCTTACAATGGTCTGCCTGTTGGGAGTCCCTGCCAGGGCTCAGGGAGCTCATGTCATCCCACCATATTCTTGCACAACTGACAGAGCCAGGGGGTTTTCAAACGCCCCAGCACACCCTACCTCCAAGCCCCTGCTCCAGCTTGTGACACCCCCCTAGAATGTTCTTGAGCTGGCTATCTAGTCCTCATGCCCGGGGTAGCAGCCCCTCAGGGACCCTCCCCTGACCATTCCACCTAAAGCTGGCCCTGTCCCTCCCCTGTCTCCACCACATCTTTACCTTCTGCTTGCTTCCCTTCACAGCCACATCACAGTCTGGACTTACCTTGCTTTTGTATTTATTTCTCTGTTGCCTGCTCCTTGCCTTCCCCAGTATGAAAGCTCTGGAGGAAGAGGCACTTCATAAGCCTGCACCTAAAGCCATGCCTGGCTCATAGGGTCTGTCTCCTTTGGCTTGGAGATGGCCATCTTCTCCCTGTGTCTTCACATCATCTTCCTTCTGTATATGTCTGTGTCCTAATCGTTTTTTAGAAAGACACCGGTCATATTGGATTAGGCCCCCCCCCCCCCACAATGACCCCATTTTAACTTAATTACCTTTTTAAAGACCCTATTTCCAAATACAGTTACATTCTCTGGTACTGGGGTTTAGGACTTCAACCATACAAATATTTGGAGGAGTATAATCAGTCCACAATGGCTAATAGACCATTAGCTAGACCCTACCATCCTTTGGCAAGATACTTGACTCAATACCTCTAGGAAGCTTTAATGGACTGTCCAACACTGAAGCAGTGACTTCTCCCTTCCCAGAACTACCACAAGAAATTAACCACTGCTCCCACCACTTCATGTCTGTGTGGGCATATGGTACATGTATGTTTGTGCAGATGCATGTTTGTGTGTGGAGAAGGGCGCACATAGGTCTTCGGCAACTACTAGAGAGTGGAACCTACCTTTTTCTTGAGGATGCCTCCTCATGCATGGTACCAAGCACATAGTAGGGGCTTTAAAAATACTTAATATTCAGCTGACCACTGGCCCCAAACCTAACTGAGAACAATATATTTTATTCTGAGGAATCCCATCCCCTCCTTCTGAAGAACCATTGCACATAAAAGATGCAGCCTAATGGGGGCGGGGGGCAGTTTCAGAACCCAGGGGTGTGGGAACCAGGAAGGAACACAGAGAATGTGGGGCCAATACCACTATTCATAGGCAAGGACACTGCAGCATGGAGAGGGGGTAAGGTATGTCTGACAGTGCCCGGCCAGATAGGGGCAGAAGCAGGAGCCAGAATGGGGCCTTCTGATTCCCAGGCCACTCTTCTGTCCACCACAAGCAGCACCTCTGTCTCCAGGATAGGCCTAGAACCAGACCCACACACTCAAACATAGCAAGCGATCTTTTATTCAGAAAAAAGTGGGGAGAGGGGGCATTCTGGTTCATTGAGAGTAACCACTTAAATCGGAAAGATGATTTTCAAAGAATAGTGTACACCAAAAGGGAAGATTCCAGAAACGAAAATGGCCTGGTTCAGATGAATCCCTTGGTTTAATGATGCTGCTGGCCTCACTGGTGTTGGTGAGGTCTCAGTGTCACTATCCTGAGCACCATCTCCAGCAGCCTGTCCACTGTGAGGTATGTGAGTTTGGGGGTCCCCTGCAAGTTGAGATCTACAACAAATTTCTAATCTGAACATGCTTACTGACTCCATTTCTCTTTCCTCAAACTGAGAGCAGATAAAGGCCCCACCCAGTTTCCTTATTCACCATATTTGCACCATTACCATTTTATTTATTAACCAAATTTTCACTATCCCATCCTCTACATTACCTCCAAAGTATTCTTTCTAGAATATAAATCACACCATCTCAGTCCCTTCTTCCAATTATTTTGTCCTTCACCCTGCTCACCCACATCATCACCTCTAGGGGTGAGCCATAAGCTCTTTAGAATCACCTGCAAGCTGTTCCTGATACAGCCCCTGCCTCCTTGTGTGTACACACTCTATCACTAGGATGCATTTAACTATAAGGCATAGAAAACAACTCAAACAGATTTAAATATAACCTTTCTTATGATTGCCCCTCATTAGAGGCCCAGAGGAAGGAAGCTGAGGGACGTTTAGTTCAGAGGTTTATAGCATTGCTGAGAGCCGAGGGCCTTGCCCCATCTCTGCCATTCTCAAGGGGACAAGGTGGCTGCAGTGGCTCCAAGTATCTTTGCCTCCCATTCTAATGTCAAGAGGCAGAACCGATCCTGGATGAACTTTCCCTTGCATCTCACGGGCCAATGCTAAGTAACAGGCCCCGTTTGAAATTGGCCTGGGCAACAGAGTACCGTGATTGGCTTACACCAGCCTGCATTTCCCCAAGACCCAGGGCTCATCTCAACTTTTTCCTCTGAAGCCTTTTCTATCTCACCCCTGGCAGGGCTACTGAATGTCTCCTCATCCAGTTATTCAACATAAACTGAGCATCTGAGAGGTGCCAGGCATGGGGACATGGTAGTAAGCAAAATCAGACATGGTGTTGCCCTCATTTTGTCCCTATTTCTATTAAAGGACTCAACATATTTATTGTTTTGTGGAGCGTGTGATATTAGGCAGCTTCCTCGTGTATAAAAGGAGGATAACACTGTCCACTTTATTGTTGCCAGAGTTAAAGATAATACACACACCGAACCCCAGGATGCGCCCAGTTTGTAGTTGATGTAACTCTCTACAGATTTGTTTCCCCCAGATGAAGGTACTTTTCTGGTGTGTGATCTCCTTTGACAGGCTAGAATAATATTTTCAAATGCATAAAATAAAGTACATGAGATCAGAAAGGAAACCAATTATACTGAGAGGCCGTTATTAAAATATTTTAAAATACTTGTAATATAGAAACACAGTATCTGCTCTTTATTGGTAGTTAAATAACATAATATAATGTCCAATCTAATATTATTTCAAAGTGGTGGTGAGTGTTAATAGTATTTCATAGTACCTACCATTCCTATAAGGTCCTGTGAGAATGTCTGACTTCTGGTTCTGGCAAAGTCCCTGGTGCTGCTATTGTTAATCTTTGGTTGCCAACATTTACATTTTAAGGAAGTACTAACTTCTAGTCATAGGTGAGGGAAAATAAAGCTGTAGTTTTCTCCCATTCAGGTTCTCACACCTCTCGAATTCTATCCATGGACCCTTTGGGAATTATTAGGCCTCAAATTCAAAACCTGCCCCTGGAGCTGGGGGTGATATGGCCTATTTTCCCCAGGGCCTGAAAAGACTATCCAATAAGAACTCAATATCCATAAGACTTAGTAAATACACACACACACACACACACACACACATATAGAAAATGAGAACATACAGAAAGGTGCAGACTGGGCTTTCTTTTCAGACCCTAGAGTCTGGAAGTGCTTTAAACAATTTCTTTTCACTTGTGGCAGTGCTGTGTATTCAATTTCTTTCATATTCCAAATTTTGTAAAATGGCTACTTAAAACCTGCAGGGAACTACCCAAAAGCCAATGACTAATCCCAAGGAGAACCCCCAGCCTAGAAGGGGCAGCCTGAGTGTGCTCCTAGGAGCTAGTAGTGTGCAAAGTGAGAGAGTCTCAGAGCTCTCAAGCTGACCTGACTGACTAGCCCTAGACCTTGGCTAAGCCAACTCTCTCCTCTCTGAGGTTTCGTGCTCATCTGTATAAAGCACAGGTTGAGTTTCCAAGATCTATAAAGAACTTATTAAACTCAACACCAAAGAAACAAACAATCCAATCATGAAATGGGCAAAAGACATGAACAGAAATCTCACAGAGGAAGACATAGACATGGCCAACATGCACATGAGAAAATGCTCTGCATCACTGGCCATCAGGGAAATACAAATCAAAACCACAATGAGATACCACCTCACACCAGTGAGAATGGGGAAAATCAACAAGACAGGAAACCACAATTGTTGGAGAGGATGCAGAGAAAAGGGAACCCTCTTGTACTGTTGGTGGGAATGTGAACTGGTGCAGCCACTCTGGAAAACTGTGGAGGTTCCTCAAAGAGTTAAAAATAGACCTGCCCTACGACCCAGCAATTGCACTGTTGGGGATTTACTCCAAAGATACAGATGCAATGAAACGCTGGGATACCTGCACCCCGATGTTTCTAGCAGCAATGTCCACAATAGCCAAACTGTGGAAGGAGCCTCGGTGTCCAACGAAAGATGAATGGATAAAGAAGATGTGGTTTATGCATACAATGGAATATTACTCAGCTATTAGAAATGACGAATACCTACCATTTGCTTCAACGTGGATGGAACTGGAGGGTATTATGCTAAGTGAAATGAGTCAATCGGAGAAGGACAAACATTATATGTTCTCATTCATTTGGGGAATATAAATAATAGTGAAAGGGAATATAAGGGAAGGGAGAAGAAATGGGTAGGAAATATCAGAAAGGGAGACAGAACATAAAGACTCCTAACTCTGGGAAACGAACTAGGGGTGGTGGAAGGGGAGGAGGGTAGGGGGTGGGGGTGAATGGGTGACGGGCACTGAGGGGGCCACTTGACAGGATGAGCACTGGGTGTTATTCTGTATGTTGGCAAATTGAACACCAATAAAAAATAAATGTATTATTAAAATAAAAAAGCACAGGTTGTTGGGACGCCTGGGTGGCTCAGTGGTTGAGCGTCTGCCTTCGGCTCGGGCTCCCTGCATGGAGCCTGCTTCTGTCTCTGCCTCCCTTTCTCTGTGTCTCTCAGAATAAATAAATAAAATCTTTAAAATAAATAAATAAAAAGCTCGGGTTGGGGGAAATGACATTTGTCATATGGGGCTCTGGACATCCAGAGCTTTTTTTTTTTTTAATAAGGATTTTATTTATAGGGATTTTACTTATTTATTCTGAGAGAAAGTGAGTGAGTGTGCAGGAACAGGGCAGAGGGAGAGGGAGAAGCAGACTCCCCATGGAGCAAGGAGCCCACCCGAATCAGGATTCATCCCAGGACCGTGGAATCATGACCTGAGCTGAAGCCAGAGGCTTAACTGACTGAGCCACCCAGGAACTCCCCATCCTTGCTATTTAAGAATTCTCAATCAGTGGTGTGGATTTTTAAAGATTTATTTATTTATTCATGAGAGACACGGGAGAGAGAGGCAAAGACACAGGCAGAGGGAGAAGCAGGGTCCCCACGGGGAGCCCAGTGTGGGACTCGATCCCAGATCCTGAGATCATGACCTGAGCCGAAGGCAGACGCCCAACCACTGAGCCACCCAGGTGTCCCAATGGTGTGGGTTTTTTGTATGTGATTTTTGTGCGTGTCCAGCCACCTTAAAATGAAATGCATAATTCCAGAGTCTGCATTTGTATTTGTATTTACAATCACAAGCAACAATACTGTCTCAATTGTCACAAGCCAGTAAGGAAGGGTAGACCCCGTGACAAATACCTGGTGAGTTGGTGCCAAGCAAAGGTCCTATGGCATCAATCACAACGTGCTGTGCTTGGGATGTTTCCCTGTGATTTGAAAGGAAGAGGGAAGGGAGAATGAAATTACTCCATCACAAACAGAGGACAAATCAGCTAAACCCACGAGGACAACACCAAAACCCTGCCTGCAGACTTCAGTGCCTTAGGTCTGGGGCTCTGGAGGTTTGAGTGTGGCATGTGATTTATCATTCATGAGATGACTTTGAACTTTGATTGCATTTGTAGATTTGTTCTCATTTAATTTGAATTTTTATTTCTGTTTATCTTTGTATGAGAGTTATCAGTATAAGGAGTTCACAAGTAGTTTTATGTTTGTACATGTTTGAGTAGCGTTATTACAAAACAAAAACTACTTAAGACAACATTGGAAGCATCTGTGATATATATTTTTATTATTTTTAAAGGAAGGAGGCCCCAGTATTAAATCTGAGAATGGACTAAAGAAACTCTGCCACCACCCCCTCTCAGACCTTCAGGGTTTCTAATTCCTAGAGAACAAAGTCAGACCTACCTGCATGTAGGGGGTGGGGATGGGGCTGGAGTCCGTCACCTCGGAGGGAGAGGGCCTTGGGGTGTGTTCTGCTGCCCTCTGCGGGCCATGTGAATCACTGGCTGGCTCCTCCTGGGCTTGGAGAATTTGGAGGGATTTTTTTTTGTCCAGAGATTGGGGGAAAGGAGGGCAAAAGTGACCTTTATTTGCAGGAGCATTGTACAGAGCTGAGCCCTCACCCTTCTGATCCCTCAAGACCTAAACTGAATCCATTCTATAAGCAAGCACTGTCTCCGCTTGGGGATTTGGCTTGGATAAGGAAGGGTAAAGGAAGACTGTGATCCAGGTGGCCGAGGAATTGAATAGGAGGTGGGAGAGGTGACACTCTGTGGATCCTCCTAGAAGCCACACCAGAGGAAGGCTCTAGTGGTTTCACCCTGCGTGGAAGGACCCAGAGCTTTGCTTGGGTTCTTAGTTTTGTACTTGTTATGGTTGGCCTTGGTTACTTAGCTCCTGATCATTCATTCAGAAGAAAGAGGTCCCTCTGCCTTCTTAGATCTATGTGATGACCAAACTATTGAGGAGGAGAAGGAAACAGTTCTGAATCTAGGAGGACCACCTCGGCACCTAACAGACCCCTGGACACTCAACCCAGCCTTCTTCTCTCCAACCACTCCCTCTCCCTGCCATCATCTTTCCTTTTCTGGGTCTGCAGCCCTCCTGCCAGTTCTGTTCTAGTCAGCTACTCACTGAGGCCATACTCAGGAAGGCTAAGTTTGGGGGCTAGGTCTTGTTTGATGGGGTATTGGACAGCAGTCTTGCAAAAATGTTTAAGTATTCGGGGAGCAGACCCCTAAACCAATCACTGCAACACTGTGGGTCAGTGTTGGAGCTGGATGGGGAAGAGGGGGCCACAGGAAGGCTGCCGGGCTCCTGCATTCAAGAGCTGGTCACTCACAGCCTTGTGGCCTGGGTGTTGTCACAGGCTTTTATCCTTCTACATAAGTTAACCCCAGCCCTGTCTTTTCCTACCCTTTCTCTCTCCCTGGGAACCCAACACAGGGCCCAGCACCTGGTAGGCTGAAGGGTGGATCTGGGGAGAAGCTTTCTTGAGCAGGACAGAGAAATCATCCCTCTCCCCCTTTAGGAGGTTAATGGCCCGGCCCTCCTCATATTGCTCACCCTTTGTTTTTTTGGGGACACAGAAAACTCAACAAAGTCTCCCCAGCTCCACCCATCTGGGTCTTCCCAGTGGGCCCACACGGCAGGGCCTCCCTGTCAGCCACTGAAAAGCCTCTCAGATCTTCTGTCATGCCACTTGCCTCCCAAGACAACACCCACCCCACTCAGCAGACTCTTGCTCCCAGCCTTCCCCAGTGAGGACCCCAGCTCCAAGTGGGAACCTGAGCCAGGGGCAAGCCCCCAGCAAAAGTTCTGGCTCCCTGCTCCTCCCCAGAGCACCTGGCTTTCTCAGACTCAGCCATCTCCCCATCTAACCTTCGGATGACCACAGATCCTGATTTCAAGAGAACCCAAAGGCCATCTGGCCCAAAGTGCCTCTTCTAGGCTAGCACGACGTTCAAGCTCACAGACCCTACACTCAGCCTCGCATCTCTCCTCCACCACTCACTGGCTGGGGTGGCCTTCAGCAAATGGCTTAACCTCTCTGTGTTTCATTTCCTCATCTCTAAAATGGAGATCCTAATAGTCCTTTCTCAGATAATCCTCATGACTGTTAGAGGAGTCCATGTCTGGGAAGTACTTCACCAAGGGCTCAGCCAGTCACTAATGCTCAATAAAGGGCATCATTCCATCCCCATCGTCGTTGCAAATCAGCAAGGCTTGTTAACAAGCTAGCAGAGCCACTACTGGCCAATCCATCCCATTGAACCCCCAAACGAGCCCCACAGAGCCTGTTGCCAGGCACATTGGCTGGGCAAGGCACCTCCAACCCTGTGCCCAGAGCTGTGCCAGCACTGTGGGGCCGCAGACCAACTGGGTCCTTGAGGAAGAGGCAGTCTTGTAGGCAAGATAAGACTAATTCACAAAGCAATTAGTAAAAAATACAAGATAGCTTAAAAGTACTAAATTGTTCAGTGCAGACTATAATTGTGTTAATAAGAAGAACTATTTGTGCAGCATTTTCGCATTTACCTAGCACTTGGGAATACATTATCTCATGTAATCCTCAAAACAAACCAGCCAGGTAAGGACTGGAATTAGCCAACAAGGAGCCTGAGGCTCACGAAGGTGATGTGGCTTGTGATCACATGGCCAGTACATGGTGCTCTCAGGAAGGACAGCCCATTCTAACTCTGTCTGGGGCCAGTGAGACATATGTGTGTGTAGAAGTATGTGTGCGTGCAGGCATGTATGGGTATGTAGATGTGTGTGCGCATACTGGTGTGTAGATGTATGTGTGTGCAGATATGTATGGGTATGTAGATGTATGTGTGTGTGCAGGTGTGTATGGCTATGCAGATATGTGTGGGTGTGTGTATGGGTATGTAGATGTGTAAGTATATGGGTGTGTAGATGTGTGTGGGTGTGTGTAGATGTATGCGCAGGTGTGTATGGGCGTGTAGATGTTAATGAGTGCATGCAGGTCTGTATGTATGTGTGTAGATGTGTATGTGTGTGTGTGTGTGTGTGTGTGTCCGTGTGAGGACAGCTAGGCTGCTTGTATGTTCATGGTGCAGGTGCTTCTTTGATTTTCTCTCATGCCTGCCCTGCTCTTCTACTTGCCTCCAAGATTCCCCATGGCCAGATGCAGTTCATGTTTCGCATCTATTTGCACTGTGTCTAGTGGCTTCATTCTGGGTCCCTTCCTCCAGGTATGGTGACCACTTAGGTCTCTGAACCATCCAAAGGGTGGGGATTTTTGTGACCCCTATGATCTCAACACTCCCCTGAGGCCCTCAGAAATACGGTAGCAAAAGATAAGGAGCTTGCAGCTCAGGGCAGCCCGCAGTGGGCCCTGGGGGCCAGTGCCAGTGCCAATTGGGAGACCCACAAACCTGGGCCACAGCAGCCCCTGGCGGGCCTCTCAGAGACACAAAACCATGTTCCCACATCCATCCATGGAAGCGAGGGCAGAGAAGAATCCAGAAGCAGGGCCACAGCCTGGGAAGGATGGGAAGTGGTGGACAACAGAGCAGCTACCGAAGACAGTGTGAAGGAAACTATACATTGAACTTGAAACCACAGTATCTGGGTTCAAGTCTTAGCCTCTCTGCCTCTTAGTGGTGCCACCCCAGCCACCTAGGTACTCATCTTTGCCTCAGTTTCTTTACCTGCAAAATGCAGATAATAGGAAGACTTAAATCACAGGTTTTCAGGATTCAATTACTTACATGGCAAAGCATTCTCTGGTGTGTAGCACGTACTTTTAGGCCCACATAATGACTTCTGTGGACCCTGGGTGCTTTCACTTTCATGGGCCTCTTCCTCCATAAAAAATGTTTAAAATTCTATTGTATGACTATGTTGAATAGAAGCCATGCTGGATTGTATTCGTTGTTTCTTTTCTTTTCTTTTCTTTCTTTCTTTCTTTTTTTTTTTTTTTTTTTAAGATTTTACTTATTTATTCATGAGAGACACACAGAGAGAGAGAGAGAGAGAGAGGCAGAGACACAGACAGAGGGAGAAGCAGGCTCCATGCAGGGAGCCCGATGTGAGACTTGATCCCAGGACTCCAGGATCACGCCCTGGGCTGAAGGCAGACGCTCAACCGCTGAGCCACCCAGACGTCCCTCATTATTTCTTTTGATTTTTAAAAGAAATGAAAACATTTTTGTAGGTCTTTAAATGTATCGTGACTCCTAAGCATCAGACCTATAGTGCCTAGTGGATAAACAGACTCTGGGGCTCCATCATGTTTGCTAATGAAGATATTACAGGGTCTCAACAACTGCGCAGTGCTTTGGCCTGGAAGGGTCATTGTCATTCCTTTAGGAATGCTCTATCATCCTCCTGTGGGTCCAGCATTCCTGTCCTTCCCTCTTTGTACTGAATGTCATGCTTCAATGTCCAATTTTCCAGTAGGCGGGCGTTCTCTCCCTGGGCATCACAGAGATGTGAGGCTGGCATGCTCTGCTGTGGGAATGGCAGGCAGAGATCAACCTGGGTGACCAGCTCCTTTAGACCCCAGGGCATGGGTATGGGGCTAAGGAGGCTGGATACACCCCCCCTCCCTCACCCCTACCCCGCAGCCCTCAGAATGGTAACAACAGCGCCCTCTAGTGTCCCCCCAAACTCCCTGCGTGCGTGCCTGCCTCACCTATGTTCCAAAGCACCACCCCCTCCATGTCCAGAGCATAGGGCTTGTGTGGACCTTCACATGTTTGTGTTGGTCTAAACCCCTCCCCCTCGATTCATGCAGTAATTTAAACCCGCAACAATCTGCAGTGTGTTCATGTGGACCCGAAGCCAATGCTAAACTCTAGATCACTGCTGTCCACAGAAATGCAATGTGAACCACAAAGGCAAGCCACATATAAAACTTTAAATATCCTAGTAAAAGGAAAAGAAACAATTAAAGTTGATGATATATTTTATTTAACACAATACATCAAAAAATATCCTTTCAACTTGTGATCAATATAAAATTATTACTGAGATATTTCAGATTTTTTTTCATTCGAAGTCTTAGAAATCCAGCATGTATTTTACACTTACGGTGTATTTTAATTAGAACACTAAATTTTCATTGGGAATACGTATCTATATTTAAACTTCATAAAATTTATAGCGGAAAAAGCAGATTCACATACCCGCATCTTTCCAAAACTACTTAAAAGATTTTAATGACTGAATCAAGTATTAGTTTTGAAATTTAAATGTAAATTAAATTTTTTTACATTTATTTTTTAAAGATTTTATTTATTTATTCATAGAGACACAGAGAGGGGGGTGGGGGGCAGAGACACAGGCAGAGGGAGAAGCAGGCTCCATGCAGGGAGCCCGACGTGGGACTCGATCCTGGATCTCCGGGATCACGCCCTGGGCTGAAGGTGGCGCTAAACCACTGAGCCACCCAGGCTGCCCGTAAATTAAAATTTTTTTAAATTAAAAATTCAGCTCTTCAGTTGCACTATTTGCATTTCAAGTGCTCAGAGTCACATGTGGCTAGTAGCTACTGAATTCCCCAGTGCAAGGCTAGATCATGAAAACTGTAGGAGCAATAAAGTATGCCCTTGTGGAAGTAAAGTACACCTCACAATTGATAAATTATTTATCCACTTAAATTCCCCAGCCAGGGTTTCCCAAATTAGAGTGCACAGAAGACTTAGGGAATCTGTAAGAATGTCAGATGTCCACCCCAGACCCAGATATTCATCTATGAAGGTGGCCAGAAGTGTGCATTTTGAGGAGATCCCAGGGCCAGTATAGTTTATATATAATTTAGTAGTAGCTTACATATAATTTAGTATCCACATGTTGGGAGAACAAATTCTAAAAACATTTTGATCAGTAGGGGCAAATCCAAAAAGTTTCAGCCCATTGTGTAAAGCAGTGATTCTTGTCTTCAAGAAACTTCAAGATGGGGAGATGATATCTGATGTGGGGAACCACAAAACAGGGTAGAAGGAAAGCTACTGTTGAAGTTCTGCCAGAATCAGGAACCATTGATCCCATCTGGCCTGATGAAGGACAACTCTGCAGTAAACAATCTGCAGGACTTATCAAAGAAGGACAGTCTCCCAGAGGCCAAGGCAGGGTGGAAAGCATGGAGAGGGGAGAAAGTGAGTCATATTTTCAGAGGAAAAGACAGTGTGACCTCTCTGAGGCAGCATGATTATGGAGGTACCTAAGGAAATGCAGGCATCTGGACCTTATTTAGTGGTTAATGCTGCTATGACACATGCCCTGGATTAACACAACAGGGGAATCTGATAGAAGAGCAAGAGAGCAACTTGATTGTGTTTGCACTTTGGGGTGCATGCTTTCCCACATGGCCTTGATTTGGTGATACCAAATCTTGACTCTGTCCACCACCACCATGCACGCTACCTGTTCCCCTGCCTGTTCTGTTGCCCCTCAGTGCCGGACAAGTCTAGAGCAGCAGGAAGATGCAGCACACCCTCTGGCACCCTGCTACCACCCAGTAGCCACTAGTCTCTGCTCACAAGCCATAGAGTCATCATCGCACTGAACGTGCACTTTTACTCCAGGGAGTCCCACGCTTCTAACAAGAGGGGAGCCTCTGACGAGGCAGGTGAATACCTCTGGATCTGGCTTGGAGACCAGATAAACCAAGGCTCAGAGACTGTGAACCTCAGACCTGTGTTAATGGATGGAGAAGCCCCCACCTGCAGAGATTCAGGATCAGGGGTCTCACCCCTGGAGTTGAGGCCCACCTTGAGCTCAAGCTCTTCATCGGCAGGTCTGAAACGATGACATGCTGCAGGGATGCTCCTGCACCATCTGGAACACCCCATCCACCCATACCCCCACACCCAGCAGCTCCAGTAACCGGGCACAGGACCACCACGGTGAGAACACAGCAGCCATAAAAGCAAAGCCAGCACCAGACCATGCTCAGCAGCCTCCTGAGATTCTCTTAATGACAACTCTTAATGAGGAGAAAGTGCACAAAGCAATTCAGAGGGCAAGCCTCCCTGGGGTCTGAAGCCTGAAGGAAGTCCATCCAACCCGGCCTGGCTATTTGGGAGCATTCAGAAAGTGACCCCTCTGCTGCCAGCCCAGACTCTCAATGGTGTCCCGAAGCATCAGTGTCCAGTCGTCACCCTTCCGCATTGGGGTGCAGCGCGTCTCCTTGAGCTCCAGAGCTAGGATCTCTGCAGGGGTCTCTGGGGTCAGCCCGGCTGCCAGGACAGCTTCTGGGAACTTGGCTGCAGAGGCGGGGGCCAGACAGCACCGGGGAAAGCTGTGGGGTGGTGCAGGTGGCAACAGGAGGGCAGGCGAGAAAACAGAGGGACAGATATGGAAAGGAGAAGGCAAGGAGGGAGGAGATGAAGGAACAGGGGAGGTAGGGATAGGGTGGTGCACAGAGAGGAAAGGAAGAGAGAGAAAGAGGCAGATGTTGGGTACTTTCAACTCCTCTCTACAATGACGCTGCCAGGAAAACTGCTCCTCTTTGCTGGAGACCCAGTTCACCCACTACCTCACAGCAACCATACCCAAACATTGATCACACACCCTCCTCCAGGACCACAGTTCTCAGGGCACAGTTCCACACAGCACCAGTCAAGCCCATGAAAGCCATTCATGCAGATTCCTGTCTCCCTTGCTTGGGGAAGAGGAGGGCCCTTGAAAGCCAGAGTACCCCAGTGACCCAGGCGCCTGTGGCCCATACCTGGGCTGCTGCCTATCCATCTGCTGATAATGGTAACCCACAGCCACAGCTGAGTGAGGGCACAGCAAGTACTGGTTCTCTTCCCAACAGCGACTCATGGTCCAGGTGATGGCCTCATCCGACATGGACTCAGACGTCATTGCCCCTGAAAGCTGACAGGTCCCAGGATCAGAGGGGTGGGAATCAGGGCCAGGGGAAACCCAGGGAAAGTGACTAAAAACTCACTATATAACATAGGTAGGCAACACCAGAGATTCAGATGGTATCAGCTCAGACAGAAGCTCAGACAAAGAGCTCAGCTTTAGCTCAGAGAAAAATCTAGCTCCCTATGTTTCCCAGTTTTAAGTTGATTCACTCAGCTTGGGGGAAGGATCATCTGAGTTTCAGGTCAATGAATTCAGTTAGGATTAGCTCATGAATCAGCAAATTAGTATATAGTCTTGTTCCACAAATGGACACATCACAGGAGGTTATGGGGACTCAGACATTTCTGGTGCCTTGTCATCGGTGTACTCCCTTCCGGTGGGTGAAAGAACACCTTCCCAGCCCAGGTCATACCTCCTCCAGGAAGCCTCCCCCAATCCTCAGACAGAGGAAGACTCCCTTCTCACTGGCCCCTCAGTGTGGAGGGTTGATCTGATCATTCTTTGAAAATTTATTGTGTGCTATTGATGTGGGTTCACAGAAGACAAAGAATGTGTTCTATCTTTGTATCTCCAGCACCTAGCACAGTTCTTAGCTTACAGGGGATACAGGGAATACAGGAATGAAGGAATGAGTGATGGCTGTTCCAGCAGGTGGAAAGTCTTGTATGTGTACAGCCAGGGAGGGAATGAAGCAGTGTGGGATCTGGTGTCTGTTTCCCTGGAGCACCTCATTTACATGAGGAGAAGGAATGCGGGATTGAAACAAACCATTAACCAAATAAGTTGATCTTTGCTTGTGGTATGGTCTGAATGTTTGTGTTCTCTGCCCCCCAAACCCAAATTCATATGTGAAAAATTTAATTCCAATGTGATGGTATCTGAAGGTGGGACTTTGGGGAGGTAACTAGGTCAGGAGGGTGGAGCCATCATGAATGGAATTAGTGTCTTTATAAGAAGAGGCCAGAGAGCTTGCTAAATGTCTTTCGACCATGTGAAGCTATGAGGAAACACTGGCAGCTGCCACTTCTATGGAAGTTGCTCCCACCAGAACCCAACCAGGCTGGCACCCTGATCTCGGACTTCTGGCATCCAGAACCGAGAGAGATTAATGTCTGTTGTTTATAAGCCACCCAGTCTCTGGTACTCTGTGATAGTGGCCCAAGCTAAGACAGGTGGCATCACAGGGAACATTGAAATTCCACTGTGGTCTGCATGGGTGGTGGCTAAGCCCAGAGAACTATATCTAGTTCTGGGAACAACCCTTGAAGACAGTCATTGACTGTGTAAAATTCGGTCATATAAGGGACAGCTAAAGGAACTGGAAAGACTCAACAGAGAAACGAAGATTCTCTTGGAATATGGGAATCATACTATTCCCCAGGGCACAGGTGCGAAGGAGGAGACCCCAGCTCAGCATACAGAACTTCGTAATGATGAGAGCTGGTGTGAGGTAGTGAGGTCCTGGTCACCGGACATACAGTCTGGATGAGTTGATGGGATGTGGTAGAGAAAATTAAAGACAACATCAACATATGAAATCCTTTTTCTTAATGTAAAATAAGTGGACCATCACCAGGTTGCATTAAAATAAAAGTAATCGGGGCACCTTGGTGGCTCAATCAGTTAAGTGTCCAACTCTTGATTTTGGCTCAGGTCATGATCTCAGGGTTGTGAGATCAAGCCCCACATTAGCCTCTGTGCTGAGCATGGAGCCTGCTTAAGATTCTCTCTCTCCCTCTGTCTCTCCTTCCCCCTGCCCCTGTCCACTCACACACACTCCCTCTCAAAAAAAGTAATAAACAAATTAAATAAAAGCAATCCTTCTTAACTAGATTCCTACCACTCTGAAGAAATAAAATTACTCCTTTTCCAGAAAGAAAGAAAGAAAGAAAGAAAGAAAGAAAGAAAGAAAGAAAGCAAGCTCAAGAGGACAGATGTCTCTGTTCATACCAGTTGGGCAAAGTAGCTTCCAATTGTTGCTACTGCTGAAAATCAACAATAATAAATAAAAATAATAATAATAGTCAATGTATCAAGCCCTGAATTACCAGGCAGTATACAAAGTGTTTCATGGGTATTATTTGACTTAAATCTTCAACAGTGATAGGCATTCTTATTAGCCCTGCTTCACTTATGAGGAAATTGAGGCACAGAGTTTAAGAAACAGGCCCAAGTTCTCATAGCCAGCTTAGAGCCAAGCCCTGTCTGACTCTAAACCAATGCTTTCTACTACCTCCCCTCATTCACTAAATTAATTCACAGAAAGTGACTGCAAAAGTCCCTGGCTCATAACAGGTGCTCAAGAAACAGGTACCCTCTTTCCTTAGACAGATTTTCAAATCACTGTTGGGTTTCATGGCTACACCCTTCACCTTCTCTGTGACGCATGAATGGTGAGGTGACTGACCTTGCTGTGCAGTTCCTTGGGTAGACTCATGCTTTGGGTCCTTTCAAACTGCTCCATGAGAGTTCTTGTCCCCTGGCTGTCAGAGCCAGATAGCAGCCAGAAGATCCTCTCCATGTTGTAGGGCACCTGGGCAGGAAGGCAGGGTGCCAGTGTGTAGGGCCACACTGTTGTCCGTTCTTGACCATGCCCACTCAATCAACACCTGGACCAGGTGCACACTTTCCCACAGGTCCTACCTGAATGTCCATAGCTGAGGCCAAGGTCGGTTCAACGGCCGCAGACAGAGAGAAGTCTCCCTGCTGCACAGTCCTGTGGATGATGTCGTTGTGGTTCACTGCTGCGACCAGGCGGATGGGCAGGCCCATCTTCTGAGCAATGCACCCAGCTTAAGACAAGAAGGGGGAAGAACAAAGTTTTCTCAGACATGATACCCCAAGTACAAGAAATAGACGAGATTTAGACATACCAGACTTCATCAAAATTAAGAAACTTTTGTGCTTTTTGAAGATTTTGAAGACTTGTGCTTCAAAGACACTATCTAGAAAATGAAAAGGCAGCTCACAGAATGGGAAAAAATATTTGCAGATTGTATATCTGATTAAGGATACAGAATATGCAGATAACTCTTACAAATCAACAATAAAAATACTAGTAGCTCAATTTAAAATTGGGCAAAAAGACTTGGACAAACATTTCTTCAGGAGATATACACATGGCCAGTGAGAACATAAAAGATACTCAACTTAAGGAAAACACAAACCAAAGTCACAAGGACATACCATTGCATGTCCATTAGGATGGCTAGAATCAAAGCATTGGTGGGATGTGGAGAAACTGAAACACTCATATGTTGCTGGTGGAAATTTAAAATGGTGCAGCTGCCTTGGAAAAGTCTGACAGTTCCTCAAAAAGTTAAACCTAGAGTTACCATGTGACCCAGAAATTCCACTTGTAGGTATATATGCTCAAGAGAAGGGAAAATACAGGAACGCACAAAAACTTACATACCAATGTTTATAGCAGCATTATTCATAATAGTTATAAAACTGAAGCAACCCAAATGTCCAATAATGGATAAATGGATACACAAAATGTGGTATACGTGCACAGTGGAATATTATTCAGCCATAAAAAGGAAAAAAGTATTCATACATGTTATAATATTGATGAAACTTGAAAACATATGAAGTGAAAGAAGGTAGACACAAAAGGACCCAAGTTGCATGATTCCATTTGTATAAAATGTCCAGAACAGGCAAATCGATAGAGACAAAAACAGATCAATGGTTGCCTGGAGCTGGGGGAATGAGAGGAATCGGGGAGTAACCACTAACAGGAACAGGGTTCCTTTCCAAGGTGATGAAATGTTCTGAAATTGACTGTGGGGGTGGCTGCACAAATCTGCACATATACTAAAGACTGTTCAGTTGTATACTTTAAACGGGTGAAGTGTATAGTATGTGAATCATATAACAATAAAGCAGTCTCTCTCACACACACACCAGGCACACATGCCTGCTACCACTTGCAGAAGAGAAAATGAAGGTTCCCTGCGGAAGGGCACATGCTCTTGACCCTGACTCAGCCTCCTAGAAGCAGTGCCTTCAGATAGACCGCACCTCCTGGAGAGGCCCCATGGAGAAGGACAGAGCAGTGCCCTCGGCCCACCCTGCCAGCAGTTTCTGTTTGCATGGAACAAACAAGGAATTCCTCACCCTGAGAGAGGGAGAGAGTCCTAAAAGGTAGTCATCTAAGGAAGGTTTTACATAATTCACGAATGGTTCATCTGTGGCGGGTCATTAAGAGGAGTTAGGGATCACATCACCCCAACATCACTCTGAATTTTGCAAAGCACTTTCACATTCTTACTTCCTTTGATCCGCCTGTAAACCCCATGCTATTGGTGTATGGCAGAGGAGATACAGATGTTCAAAAGGGCCCAGGGGCTTAAATTTAAACAGCTGGTTCCTGATGGAGCAGATATCGATAGGAACACTCTCTGCAAGTGTTCGTTTTGTGCCCACCACTGTGGTAGGCACCAGGACATGTGCAGGCAGCACCATTCATGCAAATGGGGAGCCCAGTGTGTTTTCTCCCCCAATGAAGATGACTGAGCTATCCTTGCCTAACCGCCAGCCCCATTCTTCCCACCCTCATGGTAGTGGAAGAAGTCAGGGAGCCTCCTGACTGCTAGGATGCTTTCCTGGTCTCACTGAAGCCACCTTTGGCACCCATCAGAAGCAATGCTGCCGACAGAACCATCAGAAACAGTGGTGCCCGTTAGGAGGCAGCCTAGCAAGCTCAAGAGGATGCAGGCTCTGGAGGTGGTGATTCTGGCTCTGCCATGCCCCGTGTGTAAGCAGGGGCAAGCTGGCTAACTTAGCTGTGTCTCCACTTCCTCATTATAAAGCAGGGATGGGAGTACCGTCCTCATAGGTGCACATGAGGATTAAATAAGTTGATATGTGAAAAGCACTTAGAGGGCTGCCTGATGCACAGTAAGTGCTGGATAAATGTTTATTATTATTATTATTTAAGATGATTTTACTGCCACACAGCAGCACAGCACTTCACCCTTACAAAGTTCAAGTACACACATGAAGGATCTCACTTGCATTTCACGGTAGCCCTGAGAGATATGATAAGCTATCCAATATTGCTTTTACACCCGAGCAGCTGAATCTAAGGGACTGCTCCATGGCCATTCAGCTGGGGCCAGAACCCTAAGTCCACACCTTTTTCCACCTTACATGGTCTCTGGGTAGTATTCTAGGAGTGGGAACATGTTGTGCCAGTTGCCCTCATACTAGGCAGCTGGCTGAGGCTGGGGGTAAAGTCCGGATATCTGGGGGTGGGGAGTGCCAGGCCAAACCAGAAGTTGAACCTTAACCTCATCTCTCCACACTCTCTTGAGTGGGGTTAGCCCATCCTTCCCCGCTGCAGCAAAAGGCTGGGATGTCCTCCCAGGGACTTCGGGGGAGGTTTGCTAGGGGCTCCTTCTGTGTGGTTGCCTGTCACCTTCAGCACGAGGACTCGAACTTTCTCCTCCCAGTTGTAGCCAAAGGGCAGCTGGAAGAACTAGGGCCACAGGCATTTTTCTGGAAAGCCCATTTCTGCCCAGGGGTCTCCTTACCTGCAAGGTTACCAGCAGCCCCTGTGGGCACAACCACCTCCACGGGGGGCAGGGGGCATGTGTCTAAGGATGGTGCACACCGGAAATAAGCAAAGAAGTGATGGGCCATTTGCACAAGGACTCGGGCCCAGTTGATTGAATTCAGACTCATCAGATTGTGCTTCTTGACAAAAGCCACGTCGGCAAACACGGCCTTGATGGGCTCATCAAGCTCATCGCTGTTGCCCTCCACTGTCAGGGGAGAGAGCAGAGGGTAGCTGTCAGAAGCATGAAGAACCCCCACATCGCCAGTACTTGCCTACAAGGCCCTCCCACACTGGGCCCATCCAGCTGGGACCTTCACTCGGCTTTAGTTTCTGCTCGCCCAGGTCTTGGCCTGGCTTTCTAGACTCAAAATTAAGCAACTCAGGGTGCCTAGGTGGCTCAGTGTTTGAGCATCTGCCTTTGGCTCAGGGTTCGATCTCTGGGTCCTGGGATTGAGTCCCACATCAGGCTCCCTCTGGGGAGCCTGCTTCTGCCTCTACCTGTGTCTCTGCTTCTCTTTGTGTCTCTCATGAATAAATAAAATCTTTAAAAAAAATTAAGCAACTCAATGAAAGAAACAACGTCTCATATTCTTGTGGTCATACTTCCAACATTTCTACCATTATAAGAAATTAGACATAAATGATCAACCTTCTAGGTGGGATATTGGGAAAAGAACTCTTCCTTGGGGGATCCCTGGGTGGCTCAGCAGTTTAGCGCCTGCCTTTGTCCCAGGGCACGATCCTGGAGTCCCAGGATCGAGTCCCACATCGGGCTCCCGGCATGGAGCCTGCTTCTCCCTCCTCCTGTGTCTCTGCCTCTCTCTCTCTCTATGTCTATCATAAATAACTAAATAACTAACTAACTAACTAAATAAATAAATCTTTAGGAAAAAAAAAAAAAGAACTCTTCCTTGGAGCCCATGCCCACCTGCCCTACTCTCCAGGAAGAAGGAGAGATGGTTTCTGAGGCTATGAGGTGGCAAGAAGCTGATCCTTTCTTTACCCCATGGTCCTCCACCGGGGCTTGGGGATAGAGTTATTGTTCCCATATGCTCTGCCTTTCTCTCAGATCACAGAGAGGCATTCTGATCTCTGCTCCATGTGGTAGGTAAGCTGGCATGGACCTTTCCTCCCCGAACTGGGTGTGGACACAATTTAATTTATGGATGAATTACTGGGGAAATTTATGGTGAGTTGGCTATGAGTCCAAGTTTTGCTTCTCAATCCTACTCAATGAGCAATCAAGCCAATATTGATCTCTTATCTGGAACCTGGGTTTATTTCTCCACCAGATCCAAACTTGAAGGTGAGAGGTAAGATTTACTGCAGGAAGTGCCAGAATAGGCGTCAAGGTTGTTATTCATTCCACTGTATAGCAGCAATGAGGCCAGGGGGCTGACTCTAGATCCACCCACACGACAGTGGGATGTCTCTGGAGTTCTAGGAAAAGATTCACTGCTCTTAAGATGGAGCCACAGGAGGAGAGACTTAGTTACATTAAGTAAGCATCACATGCCACAAGGGAAATGAGCCTTAGGATTGGGGAAGGCAGAGCAGAGAATGCAAAGAACCTGGGTCCTCACTGACAGACAGTTGAGTCGCTAAATCAGCTGTTTGGAACCTATCTCACCTCTAGACATTCACTTACATAAGCTGGAAAATATTCTTGTTCAAGTTCTGACTTAGATTTTCTGTTACTTCCAGCCAAAAATATCCCAAATAATCTATAACTAGCACCTGCTGATTATTTTGCACTTAAGAAGAACCAAGTATAAAATATATATGGAAAATGATGACTTTAAAAAACATCGGTGTCCAACACACAACAATCCAGGTGGCCCTTTCCTACTCCCTGGGCTCCCTAGTCTAAGAGAAAAAAACATAACCACTCAGCTCTGGAACGAACACACATCCTCCTAGAAACCAAATCAGAAGATTCCAGAAAGGAAAGGAAGGACCTGAACAGTGCTATTTAGAAACAAAAATTAATTTCTTTAAAGTCTGCTGTATTATTAGTTCTTGAAGCTCAGAACATGTGCAAAACAGAAATGCCTCTTGGGCTCTACATTTATGACATGTTGCACTCATCGTCATCCACATTTCTACTACTATTTTACAAATGCACTGTTCTCCACTCTGTGGTCAGGAACCAAGCTTACATATAAGCTCTGAGGTAAAAGCCTTCCAATATCTGCTATAAGGCAAGGAGGGAGTACCTCCTTGGTACTCCTCTGGCAGAACAGAGGTACAGAATGTTATTCTTTGCTTTGATTCTAGGCAAAGATAGTTCTAACTCCATAACTAGCAATTATAGTGCTTAGGGTATAATAGGGACCCTTGGGAGCCCAGATTATCATATATCAAAATTTTGCAATGAGTGCAGGAAAATGCAGCCAAATATGGGCAACCACCAATGCTAATGTGTAAGATTTTCCAACATCTGCATTAGCTAAACCCAGAAATTTTCATTGGAATGTGTATGTGCTTGCTAAAGAAAAGAGAAGGGCTTTTTGCTTACTTTTGAACATATCGACGAAGGATCTTCATGCTACTCCCATGGGTAAGGTTTCTTTGCACTATGCTTTTGCTCCTTGACAAAACCGGTGTTATATGAAAACATCCCCTATGGGATTACACCAGAAGGCCAGGTGAGTTGGGGGAGGAATGTCTTTTGCCATCACATTTGCTCTCCTGCTAAGTGAGTGATCAAACCAAGCCAGGCCTCCTGGACAGCTTTCCCAAGGCCACAGTCTACAAAACCTCACCAAGACCCCCTACTCCTCATATCCCCCACCCCTACTTTGTGGCTACCTGGGGTCTAGCTAGGTGTGAAAAGTGGAAATAAGATGGACGGCTCCACTCAAGCTCATCCTGCCCTTTTACAGTTGATTTCTACAGAATAGATGCTGATATTAAAGGAGATATTCTTTTGCCCCTTTTGCTCTTCTGCAAGTACAATATGGCAAAATTTATGATGTGGCCCAGGAAGAGGTATCTCCAAAAATGGATACTACCGAGTAGTTTCCTAGATTGCTAACCAAATGCATGACTTACTTGTTTCTATCCTATAAGGGAGGGCATGAGCTGTTAACATGTAAGGACATTCTTTTAAAATAGTTATTTAACATGTTTGTGCTCTCTAAAGTTCAATGCCCTGGAACAAAACCCAAGGCACTTGGCTCAGGCTATGGGTCTGGTGGCTGCCTGTATATGGCACCAGTAGGCTGAACTTACATAGAGGTGGCACTCTTTGGGGTATGGTTTTCAACCTACACTTCTTGGGTCCTACTGTCAGTACTTGTTTATGCACTTGTCATCTCTGATAGCTTATAAAACTGTGTTGCCAAGAGCTTGTCTAGAGCTGAGCCAAGGAATATACCAACCTCATGACTGATGAAGAAAGGAAGGGACAGAGAAAAAAGAGGAAGGATGGTCAACTAATCACCTGACTAGTTGTATTCCAGCCAACTTCCCAAAATAGACCCATTCAAGGTGGTCATGCT
Source organism: Canis lupus baileyi (assembly GCF_048164855.1). Lineage (NCBI taxonomy): Eukaryota > Metazoa > Chordata > Mammalia > Carnivora > Canidae > Canis > Canis lupus. The sequence continues at coordinate 26,773,396 of NC_132849.1, read as the reverse complement.
TTACCTGGAGCCTCCATCCCAGCACTCACCTCCAAACACATGGACATTCTCCCTCAGCACTGTGGTCATCTGGAGCTCTTGAATCTTTGTGCAGTGACCCTTGGGCAGCAGAACGATGATGTCTATGTTCTTTGTCCCTTGAACACTCTCAATGGCAGCACTCCCTGTGTCTCCAGATGTTCCTGGGTATGCAGAAAAAATAACCCTCTTCTTTAGATCAAGGTAGATGGAGAAGGAAAGAAATAGCCCCCAAAGCATTCCTGCCACATGAGGCAATGTCTACTTCAAATACCTGAAGAGTTGGAATCTAGTACTTAATCTGGGGTCCATGAACTTCCTAGAGATCCTGGGACAGAAATCAAGGAATCTGTGTGGACTTGGTACCAGGTAACCTTATACAATTTGTGTACTTAAAATACTACTCTGAGAAGGTTCCGTAGTCTCCACCGGACTAAGGGGTCCGTGGCACAGGAAGATTACAAATCCTGCTCTAGAAGAACCAGTAATACAAACTCCTTGAGATATATCAATGCAGGGCATCCTATGGATGAATACTAGCAAGTGAGGCACCTCAGGGGCTCCGGCCCTCACGCCCGCAACACACACCTACAACCACAGTGATGTGCTTCTCCTTCTTCTCCAGGAAGTACTGTAAGAACTGTGCTGTGCAGCACAGGGACAGGTCCTTAAACGCATACGTGGCCCCATGCCACAGCTCCAACACATTCAGCCCATTCCTCAACCTGGACAGATGGACCACCTCTCTGTGGCGGAATCTGCTGAAGGCCCGGTCGATCAGATCTGTGAGGGGAGAGGGGTTGGACAGTGGAGGAAGGGCATTATCTCTTCCTCAGGTTCTCCCCTCCCCCCCCACTTCTTTACACTTTTGAATTTGAAGTTTCTATCTCCTGCTACCAGATAAGAGACCAGAAACGTTTATCCCAAATGAGACTGCATAGGAGTATAATTACATAATCCTAGAAAAAAGTCTGAAAAGACATGAACAACACTGTTCATAGATTCCTCACAGAGATGCCCCCTAGAGAAGAGAAATTGTGCTGTAAGACTCCCATTTTCTACTTTATAAACTTTATCATTAGGATTTCTCATGTGCATGTAGGTCAGCAGAGGCTCAATTCAACAATTGTGAAACAAACAAATCAGTGTCTCATCTCTTCTAATGCTCCTTCCTAAAGACCAAACGTTGTTTGTTTTTGCTATACTAAATTTCACACCTGTGATACCAGAACCTTGGGATGGTTTACATATAATCCTATCTAAGGCAGGTCATCTTAGGTGGTGCTCCTCAAACCTTAATTGACAGACCAATCACCTGGGATCTTAAAATGCAGATTCTAGTGCAGTAGGTCTGAAGAAGTCTGAGAATTCTAGTAAGTGCCCAGGCAATGCCATCAGTGCTATCAGACCACATTCTTGAGTGGTCCCCTTCTTTCCAGCCCTAAACTCTCAACATCGCATTGTGGATTATTTCACATTTGGCCTATAGACCAGCAGCCCATGGACACTTGCTAGGAATGCAGAATTTTCAGGTGCATCCTAGACCTACTGAATCAGAATCTGTATTTTAACAGGATCTCCAGGGCACCTGGGTGGCTTAGCCGTATTTTAACAGGATCTCCAGGGCACCTGGATGGCTCAGCCAGTTGAGCATTTGCCTTGGGCTCAGGTCATGATCCTGGAGTTCCAGGATCTAGCCTGCTTCTCCCTCTCCCTCTTCCCCTCCCCCTGTTCCTTCTCTCTCAAACAAATAAATGAAATCTTTAAAAAACAAAACAAAACAAAACAACAACAAAACCAGGATCCCCAGAGGAGTCCATGGGTACATTCTAGTTTGAGAGGATAGTTTGGTCCAGGACACTCTCAAGGTCCCTTCCGAAATTACCATTCAAGGAAACAGAACAGCTATCTAAAGGCCCAGGTGCTTTATATACAGGTAGGAAATATCCCAACATTCAAGCATCTCAGGATGTTGGTGAAGTCTCTGGTCTTGAAGAGGTTTTTGAGAAACATTGTCTGCAGACCACCATGGCATTCATCTCATTGAAGATAGAAGGTGGAATGGATGAACTCTTTGGGGATATTTACATTTCTGGGGTTCTAGAATCTGGGGGGGCGGGGAAACTCCAAAGTTTGGGAAATAGGACTAGAAACCGCCTAGGGGTTAAGTGATGGATTTGCAGCTCTGTGGGGGTGCTGGACTGGCAGTGGAGTGAGGTGGGAGAGAAGGGAGGCTGGGGGATGCTCACCATTTAAGACTTCTTTTGGAATGAGCTCAGGACCAATGAAGAGGGTGCACAGCTCCTTCACCAGGCTGGGGTAGGAGAGCGCACTCCACTGATGCAGGGTCTCTATGCCCAGCTGTGGGAGCTCCTCGGGCATGAAGAGACCCCCATCGGGAGCATAGCCAGAGAAGAGAGCCCCCTCAAAGTCGACCCGTGGGGCCATCCCCCGAGTGCTGACATACCACATGATCCTGGCAGCCTGCAGAGGGAACAGTCCCACAGGAAGAAGCTGAAGTATACACAGCACTTTCAGCTAGTCCCCAGACCACCACTCATAGGTGTAAGCATCCCCGCTTACACCTGGATCCCTGTCAAGTCTCATGACAGCTTCATCTGAGACTGTCCAAATCATGACCTCTCCAGTTGACATGAGGCAAATCCATGGACCTTGGGAGAGGAGGTACCAAGTCATGCCAGGAAAGGAGAAAGTTTAATCCTCGCTGTCGAGCAATAAGGGAACTGGGAAAAGACCATAGCAATAAGGCCACTGCCATTCTGACAGTCCTCTTGTTAAGGAGAGGGCCACTACAGTTGGCTATACACCCTTTTGAGAGACACCTCCGTCCACTTGTGCCCAAAAAGTAACCACCTTCAATGGTTATACAGCAATGTTGCCTAGGTTATAATTGAGTAGTTCCTCACTCTGGTAGTTTGTTGGAATCAACTTGGGAGCTTTAAAAGAAATATTCCTATCTGAGACCCTCCCTGGATCAATCAGGTTAGACCCTCTAGGAGAGAGGCTCCATGTATGAAGCTATTGCGCAGCCAGGGTTAAAAATACGGTAACAAACTTGTCCCACTTTCCCCAGGACCTTCCTAGTTTCAAAGCCGAAAGTCCCATGTCCCAAGAAACTCCTCCAGGCAGACAAACTAGAACAGCCCCGTCATCTTCATTAAAAACCAGTGCCCTACCTCTCAGCCTAATTCTGGAGTTGTTAGAAGTGCTGGCAAGTACCCTTAGTACTGTCTAGCCAAGGCTAACTGGCCCTGTGGGGACTCAGGACTCTCTGATTGGGGTTGTGGGAAGGGCGAGTGTCCAAGGGCACCCGAGGTCTAACTCTGGTCACAATGCCGCATCAGTTAGGCACCCAGGAGCCAGGTGCCATGTCTGAGCTGAGCTTGAGCTCCGAATACCTTTCTCTGGGTGAATTCAGGAGCTCCGGTTTTAAAGCCCCAAGGCCAGGAAACATTTCGGGAAGGACCCAGCGAGATGAAGAAATTTTCTGATAAAGGTGGGGGCAGGGCAGGGACTTGGACCCCCAAGGGCTGAGTCCCCGGCAACTGATCACGGACAGCGCCCCTGGGTGGGGGGGGGTTGGCCCCAGCAGGCTCAAGGCAGGCCCCTGTCACCCTGTCAAGGAGGTCCTCCCAGTCACCCACCAGGCCCTGGGTCAGGCAAGGAGGTTTTGATAAGGCCTCCAGGACACGGCGCGCTCCCAGCTTCTGAAAACAGGGCGCACTTCTCGGTTTCCGCCTCTGCGGGTCCTGCCGAAACCCTACAGGAGGCGCGAAGCCTGGAAAACCCTCGAGCCTCGGGTTCCTCCAAGTCCGAGAGGGCGAGAGGGCGCCGCGGCTGGAGCGGGCAGAAGGGGCCGGCGAGGCTGACGCGGCCACGCGAGGTCAACCGCGACAGGTTCAGCAGCGCAGATTAACCCCTACCGCTCCCCCGGCAGAGCGCCGCGAGCGGCCGCGGGAGGCGGAGGCGGCCAGGGGCCCAGGCGCCGGCTCGTGCGCGGGGCTGGCTAGGCCAGGGGGGCGCCCGCCGGCCTGGCGCGGTCACCGCGGCGAGCGAGCGGGCGAGCGAGCGAGCGGCGCCCCGCTCGGGATCGCCCGGCCTGGGCCCCAGGGGCCGGAGGGGCTGCCGGGGCCCGGCGGGGGCGGTTACCGGACTGGCGGCGCGGGCGGCTGCGGGGCGCGGCCCCGGGGAGCAGGCGCGCGGGCGGGGCGGGGCGGGGCGCGCGGGGCGGGCAGAAAGCACCCGTTTATTCCTCACTGGGCATTTTTTTGTTTGTTTTTTGGTGTTTTTTTTGGTATGCATTTTTTTTTATCGGGGTTCGATTTGCCAACATATATATAGCATAACACCCAGTGCTCATCACTGGGCTCGTTTTTTAAGGCACCCGGCTAATCACTTACTCATATTCAGTCTCTTAATCTTCACTCCCGCCCTTATGTTTTTCGGATTGGAAGACATAAAATGGAGAAAAAAAGCGCTTTTCTTCTTTGGGTTTCATGCTTCTGACCTGCAAGATCAGACATCTGGACAAATTCCCTGTTCCTCAGACTAGGGCCAGTAGTAGTACATCAGAGATTCGGAATCCACAGCGTTGCATGGCCCTGTCTTAGCTCAACAAGTCCTTGGAAGAAAACACTTTTTATTAAGTATAGATCTATTCTAGAGTAAAATCCTCCCCGATTTTATTTATTTATTTATTTATTTATTTATTTAAAGAAGTAAGATACTTGACAAAATGTCCTCCAGATATGGCAAATGCCCCTGGATTCATGTTCATCCTCCTGGGTCCCAATTCACTTAGGAGGCAAAGTTTGAGAAGCTGGACTGATGTCAAATCAGGTTCAGCCGATGCCTCTGTGCTGGGCCTGGTCACTGATGCAGGCCCAACTGGGACTCATGGGGACAGAGGACATGGATGACTGCCCTCCCCCTTTCTTCCTCCTCTTTATGACATTCTCCTAAACCTGTGGTCTCTGCTTATTCAAGTTATCTCTCTCCAGATTTTGGCCCACACATACTCATTTGACGTATCCATACAAGTCCGTGTACCTGCCATTGACTGACTCAAGTCTGGATGGGTCCCAGATTCCAGAAAGAGTTTGACTGGTCATCATTTTTCATGGACTATTGCTGTAGAGTTCACACAGAGGCCAGGGAGCCATTCTCAGAGAGGGAAATAAGCCAGGCAGGACCCCCACAAAGGGTATCTATCCCTTGTATCAGGTATACTTTACCACTCAAAGGCCAGGGAAACTGAGAAACCTGGCAAAAATGCCCTAAAATGCAGCCGTATATGTTACAATGCTATAAACAGCAGGAAGGAGTCTCAAAAACTCCACAAATACAAAAGTATCTTCCACAGAATTCTATTAGGTCTCTTGTCAGACTTACAGGAGCCTACAGGACTGCTTCATTATTCTGTAAGCAGAAGGGAAAATCAGAAGCTTTGTATAAATCATCACACACACACACACACACACACACACACACACCCCACTGCCCTTAAAGGAGAGAAGAAAAAGCTTCTTTAATTTGTTAGGAATCCCCGCCCAGGACATTCAGAACAATGCAGCTATAGAAAATAAAAACTTATGCATGACCTATGAGGAGTACAGAAGTGCCAAGCAGGAATAGTAGAAATGTGGAGTTCTCTGAGACTTTTACACTGGACCATTTAGTGTTTTTTAAGATTAAAAATTGCTTTTATTTATTGACTTGGCTTACACATTAGAGTGCTTAGCTGTCAAAGGAGAGCCCTGGGGCTCTTGCTGGGCTGTCCTTCCCTGTGTCCCTACAAACCCTCTAAGAGAGGCTTTTTTTTTTTTTTTTTAAGATTTTATTTTTTCATGCGAGACACAGAGAGAGAGGCAGAGACACAGGCAGAGAGAGAAGCAGGCTTGCTGTAGGGAGCCTGATGTAGGACTCAATCCTGGGACCCTGGGATCACACCCTAGGCCAAAGGCAGATGCTCAACCACTGAGCCACCCAGGTGCCCCTCAAATTATCAAGAAAAAACTGACTAGTATCATTCCAATTACCCTTCCCCCCCATAAATAGACAAGTAGATCCTAAAATTTATATGGAAATGCAAGGGACTCAGAATAATGAAAATAATCTTAAAAAGAAATTACAAAGGTGAGAGACTTAATGCTTCCTGAGTTTAAAACCTAGTACAAAGCTGTAGTAGTCAGGTCAGTGTGGTGCTGACATCAGAATAGACATACAAATCCATGGAATAGAATTGATAGTCCAGAAATAAAGCCCATACATGTATGGCCAACTGATGTTTTTTTTTTTTTTCAAAGATTTTATTTATTTATTTGAGAGGGAGAAAGAGAGGCACAAGCAGAGGGAGCTGCAGGCAGAGGGAAAGGGAGAAACAGGCTCCTAGCTGAACAGAGAGCCTGATGAGGGACTCCATCATCCTAGGACCCCAGGATCATGGCCTGAGCCAAAGCCAGATGTTTAATCAACTAAGCCACCTAGGTACTCCAGTCAATTGATTTTTAATAAGGGTACCAAGTCTCTTCAATGAGGAGAATGATGATAGGATAACTAGACATCTACATACAAATGAGTAAATTTGTTTTTTTTTTTTAAGATTTTATTTATTTATTCATGAGAGACACACAGAGAGAGAGAGGCAGAAACATAGGCAGAGAGAGAAGCAGGCTCCATGCAGGGAGCCCAATGTGGGACTCTATCCCGGGACTCCAGGACTACACCCTGGGCCAAAGGCAGATGCTTAACCACTGAGCCATCCAGGGATCCCCCAAATGAGTAAATTTGGACCCCTACCTCATACCCTATGCAAAATTTACCTCAAAATGGACTAAAGATGTAAATGTAAGAATTGAAACTATGAAACTCTTAGAAGAAAACAATGGAAATTTTCATGACCTTGGATTAGGTAACGGTTTCTTAGATGTGGCACCAAAATCAAATGCAACAAAAGAAAAAATAGACAAATTTAGCTTCATAAAAAAATTAAAGCTTTTGTGCATCAGAGGAAACTATTAAGTGAGAAGACAATTTACAGAATAGGAGAACATAGGGGCACCTGGGTGGCTCATTTGGTTAAGTGTCTAACTCTTAGTTTTGGCTCAGGTCTTGAGCTCAGTGTTGTGGGATCGCGCCCCACATGGGCTCAGTGTGGAGTCTGCTTGAGACCCTTTCCCTCTTCCACTCCCTTTATCCCTCCCCCTGCTTGTGCATGCATGCGTGCACTCTATCTCTAAAATAAATTAATAAAATCTTTAAAAAAAAGAATAGGAGAGCACGTTTGCAAATCATAAATCTGGTAAGAGTCAAGTATCTAGAATATATAAGAAGCTCCTACGACTCAATAATAAAAAGGCAATGTAATTTTAAAATAGGCAGAGGACTTAAATAGACATCTCTCCAAAGAAGAGATACAAATGGCTAGCAAGCACATAAAAAGATACTCAACATCATTAGTCATTAGGAAATGCACATCAAAACAAGTATGAGATACCACTTCATGCCTACTAGGATGGCTTGCATCAGAAAGATTGTGTTGGTGAAGATGTGGAATAATTGGAACCCTCATACATGCACTGAGACCCATTGCTGGTGGGAAAGTAAAATGGAATAGCCACTTTGGAAAACAATTTTCCACTTCCTCAAAATGTTAGAGGTACCAGATGACCCAGTATTCTATTCCTAGGGGCATGCCCAAGAGAATAGAGAACATACCTTCCTACAAAATCTTGAACACAAATGTTCATAGCAGCATTATTCATAATTGACTCAAAATGGAAATGACCCAAATGTTCATCAGCTGATGAATGGACAAACAAAATGTGGTTGTGGTATATCCGTACAGTGGAACAGTATTCATCCATAAAATAAATACTGTAGCATGGATCATCATCCTATGGCATGGATAAAACTTGGAAACATTCTGCTAGTGAAAGAAGCCAGACATAAGAGTCCACATCTTGTATGGTTCTTTTTATATGAAATGTCCAGAATGGGCAAACCCCTAGAGACAGAAAGGAGATTAGTGGTTGCAGGGCTGAGTGAGAGGGGAAAAAAGGAATGACTGCTAATGAGGACACAGTTTCTTTGGGGGATAATTTAAGTGTTCTGGAATTGGACAGTGGTGATGGTTGCACAAATTTGTAATATATTAAAAATACCGAATTATACACTTTAGGGGGTGAGTTAATGCTTTGTGAACTATGTCATAGTAAAAAAAAATTGCAAATCCCCCCTCCCCCCGATTGGCTGGGAGTCAGGACACATTATACAAAACAGCTGCCCAGAGAGAAAAGCTCTGAAGGCTGGAAGGGACCGACTCATCCCTGAGAAGGGCATGCTGCTCCTGCCAGGAGTACAAAACAAGTGGAGAGTGGTTTTAGTTCAGGTCTAATTCATCAGTAAACAACCTTAGAAATCATTCATAAAAACTCAGGAAAGGCCAACCAAGCCTTTTTCAATGCTGGAAGTTTTTTTCTGTGTATTCATTGTGCATTCTTTGCTACTGTTGGTTTTTTTTTTTTTTAAGATTACTTATTTATTTATTCATGAGAGACACACAGACAGAGAGAGGCAGGGACGCAGGCAGAGGGAGAAGCAGGCTCCATGCAGGGAGCCTGACGTGAGACTGGATCCCGGGTTTCCATCCCAGGTTTCCAGAATCCCGCGCTGGGCTGAAGGCGGCGCTAAACCGCTGAGCCACCCGGGCTGCTCATCTTTGCTACTGTTCTAAATAAATTCTTCCGTTGCTGAATTTATTTGGAAGAGCAGTCAATGGTGCATAATTAATGCCAGTCAGAGATGCCCTTTAACATTCTGACATCTGGTTTTACTCCATACCTTCTGAGAAACCTGCAGAATACACTGGGGAAGAGGCCTAATAGTTCTGTAGCTGACGTCACTTCAGGTGCTGCTCTCTGACCATCTGAGCAGAATGGACATTTATAATAGATGTTTGTTGTAAGGACTGGGTGCTGGTTGCTCAGTCATGTCTTTTTCCTTCCCCGGGGCCCGTGCTAAGTATTTCATGCGTCGTGTGCATGAAGGCATCTGTGCCAAGTTCAAAGGTACTTTTGTTCATGCAAATAGGAAGTCATGCCTGCCCGATCATCTCCACTGAAGCAGAATTAAGTAAAAGCCTAGACTCATGTTGCATTATCTTGAGACCATTGTCCAGACTGACCTGTGTGCTCTGCCTGTTTCCTCAGAGTGGTAATAATTGTAAATGGCTTGTACGATTTGGCAGTCATAGGTGTTGTTGGTTGTCAGGATGTGAGCTCTTGTGCCAGCTTTATGTGGACTTGGATACATCATGTCATGGGAGCAGCCTCTTTGTTCTGGGAGGAGACCTGGTTCCATGCTGGACCTGCCCTTTGCTCTTCCACTCTCTCAGCCAAGACTCACATTTCCTAAGAGTTTCCACATAGATCAATCCATTTATCCTCCCAGTTGCCACGTCATGACAATTTTCAGGAGCTGAGATTCAGCGAGTTTGTAGCCTTCTGAAGGGCATACCATTAGAAAGCAGTGCAGCTGGGGTTCACCCTAGGTCTCCCAATCCCACATCCAATTTCTTCTCATCTTGCCACAACTGTAAGTTGCTTGGAACTTGGAAAAGATTTTTTTCACTAATGAGAAATTATGAAAACCTGGGAAAGATAGCAGTGTAAGAGCAGGTTTACCAACATCCCAGGACAGACCACTGTGAGGTGCTTGACCAACATCTGCTCTCACCTACTCCCCTAATGTGGCAAGATGGGCAGCTAGAAAACTCACATGTGTCCTCAAACTTTTCTGCATTTAGAAGTGGCCAAGAGACCAAGTTCTGGCCAATGAGATATGAGCTAAAAATTCTGGGAAGGGTTCCAGGACAACTTTTATAAGGAATAGACTCAACTAATGAGTACACCTGAGACTCAGATTTGTAGCCTGGTGTTAAGTCAGAAACTGCAAAGGGCCTGAGATGTTACCCTACTTGGAAGCTAATGCTAGCCTACCACACTATGCATATTTACTTTTAGGTGACATGAGGTTTTCTGGATCAGACAAACAGTTGATCACTCCTGGCAAAAGCAACCAGAGCAGCACCTTAGCACAAGTTCCCTACATCCCAGCTGGCAGAGAAGGACATGGTGAGAACCAGATGTCATCTGCACATACAGCAAGGTTGATATCACAGGAGAAGAACCCTGAAATTAGGAGTTTCTTAGGCCATTGGCACATCTGACCCTTGAGATGACTCATTGATCAAGGCTCCAGGAAAGAGGGAAGACATCAACAGGTTTATTATCTTGGAATATAAGAAATATCTCTAGGATGTAGAAGGAGAGGGATTTAACTCTCTCAATCTCTCTGGAGGTCTCTACCTTTAGGGAGACACTATCTCCAGATTCCTAGGCCTTTTCTAGTCAATTACACCCTTTGTACAGAAATCCTGGACCAGGCAAAACTATGAAATATCCATGGAGAGTTTTCCCCCAGCACCTAGAGGCTCTGGAACCACTTTGCACCATAGAGGACAGCCACAAACAAAGGAGAGAGGGACCGAGAGATAGAAGGTCCCTGAATCTTTGGTGGCATCCTTGAGCAGCTGACCCAGCCCTGGACTCACTTGTTTAAACCTTGGTTTCTCAGGGTTTCTCCTGCTAGAAGCCAAATAGGAATCTTAACTGTTATGTGTCTTCTATCACAAACTGAAGCCCAAAAAGAAGGGAGTGGGCAGACAAATGAGAAAAAGAATCATTACAAAACTAGAGTATGGAAAGATGGCTGTTCCATCTTCAATACAATATGCTGTACACAGAACCCTTTATCCACCACCTACTCTTCCTTCACTCAGTGAATGGCCCCTCTATTGATTCAGTTGCTGAAACTCCCAAGTAGGAATACTTGTTTTTTCCTTTCTCCTTATCCCCTAGATGCAATCCACCAACAAGGTTGTAGCCACAGAATCTACCTCCTTGGCCCATGTGCCACCATCTCTACTTCCTCTCAATAGCCCCCTCAACTCTCCCAACCCACCATCCCTTCTCTTAGCACAGGACTGGTCCCAGCACACCAGTCATTAAGTTCTCAATAGTTCTTGTCACTGTTCGAATTTAGTTCTGAGCCCATGTGGCCCGAGAGAATTTTTTACCCTCACCTTGAACTTTTCCAACCTTCACCCACTGTAATAAGCAGCACTCAGTACTCAAGCACTCAGCTTTCACCCCTTTAAGAACAAGCAATCATTTTCATATCTTTAGGCATTGCCATTCCCTCTGACAAAATGCTCTTCCCAGCCTCTTCCATGACTGGCTTTTTCTCACAACTGAGGTATCGCTTTTTCTCACAACTGAGGTATCTGCACTCACGTCCTCTCCTCAGAGAACCCTCCCTGACCACTCTCCTTCCCCTGTTTCTCTCTGTCAAACTATCCTATTTTCTTTATAGCACGTACCAGATATTGAAGTTCTCTTGCTTGTTGTTGCTGTTGTTCAATTTTCGTCCACCTGCCCACAGAAGCGTCAGCTGCTTGGGAGCAGACCCTTGCCCCATTCACTGCTGCCCCTGCAGGCCCCAGGCCCAGCACCACCCACAGAAGCTCTTAATAATGGTGCGCTTGGGCGGTGCAACAGCTGCCTCTCTTTTCTAGGAGCGAGAGGGTAGATACTGCTTCAGAACAGCCTTTGAACACCCTCAGAGCTCACCTTTCCCCAGCCACTGCCTTATGGTCGGGTTCCATTGTCTTCATGGCACTTACTGCATCACATTCTTGAGCTTGTTGGTTGTTTTCTCCCTTCTCTATCCTAATGGAAGCTCTCGGAGGACACAGACCTTATGTGTTGTGTCCACCACTCTCTTGCCCAGGCACCAAAAAGATTACTGGCCACACTGAATGCATGCTTACTGAATGAACGAATAAAATGCATAGAAAACAAAATGACTTGCTTAAGTTGTCAGCCAACTAAATGTCACTGGTTAGGCATTTAGCAAAGGCCAGCCTGCCAAAGTTGGTTGGAGCCTGATAAGAAATTCCATAATTGGTGACCAAGCTAACCGTCCCTGGATTGTAATGGTCAGCAGGGACATTGTCAAGCTTCAGGATGAAAACACGTTTTTTGCAGGTGAATGCATTGAGAACTAGAAAATCTGCATAGACTGAAGTGGTCTTAAATGTAGAAAAGGAACCTCCAGCTGCATAAATTTCTTTTTCCAGGTGAGACAAGCAGCCATTTCCTATGGCCCCAATCTGAGGATAAACCCTATTCAAAGAATACTTTCTTTCCCCTGTTGATAGCATTAGATCAGGGGTTCTTACACTCCAGGGTATATAAATATTACCTAGGCCTATGCTTCTCAAACTTGGACACCCAAAATCTTCACCTGAGGATTTTTTAAATGTGGACTCTAATTCAGTAGATCTGGGATATGGCTGAGGTTCTGCATTTTAGCAACTTCCCAGGTGAGACCAATGTTGCTGGTCTGAGGACTACACTTCGCTACTTAAGTAGCAAGTACGTAGGAAGTTTGTTTAAAATGCAGATTCCTGGGCTCACTCTCCAAGCTCCTAATCCAGCAGGTCAGTAGGAGGGGCCCAGGGATCTTTGTTTTTAACAAGTGGCCCAGGTGAGTCTGATTCAAATGGTCTGCTGACATATTTAGAGATATTTTGCATTTGACCATTGTCATAAAGAAACTCAAGAAGAGTGATGAGCTAACAAGCTGTCTTGAAGAAAGGTAGCAAGTGGCAGGGGGAGAAATAGCTGAAGGTTTTGAGCAGTGGTAGAGAGGGAGCTCTTTAAGGATATCCTCTAGCGGGTGGTGAGGAAGAGTGACACAAAATAATGCTTGCAATGCAGTGTTTGCAAACGGCCCTTGTTCAGACACCTGAAAACGTCTAGCCCAGAAGCTCAGGCATGGGCTACTGAAATTTTAATGCAGAGCATGGCATCGTTCATGACAATGATCCTGGGTTCATATTTAGGGAAAAAAAATGAGCAATGGTTCCTTTTCACGGGCAGTGAGAAATAGAAGAGTATACAATTCTAGCCCCCTCTCCTGCATGCTCCCTTTTACTCTCTCTGCTCCAGCTACAATGGTACTCAACAGCTCCCCCACACAAACAAACATAGCAACTAGGGGCTTTACATTTGCTTTTCCCTCTGCCCAGAATGCTCTTTCTAAAGAGGTCTTCCGGCCTAATGCAGCCAGGTCTCTGCTCCATGGTCTCCAAATTAGAAAGGGCTTCCATAATCACTCAGCCTAAAGCAATGGTTCATTATCCCCCTATCTTGCTTTATTAATCTGCATAAACTTATCACCACCAGACACTGTAGAGGGCCATTGGTTTCTCTTCACCATATTGGAAGCTCCTAGAAGAGCAGGGAATAGTTCTGTTCTATCCTCCTGATTTATCCCCAGTGTTTAGCACAGTCCCTGTCATGTGATACATGCTCAATAAAATACTTGCTTAAGGAGGAAGGAAACCATGACCACAGTGATGGGGATGCTGTCCCTCTTTGTACCCTGATACCTTTCCTTCCTACCAAGGTTCTCATCACCACCTTGCCATGGATAAGAAAAAGCAGTTGACTCTCTTTAATGACTAATGTGACCTTGAGTGTAGTTACATATGGTTTTCAACAAATTTGAGAGAGGCAAAATGGGGTAAGATCAGCATAGTATTGATTACTTCAGATGAATAGGGAACTACAGGTTGACAGGTTGACACAGGTCTGGGTCACACAGAACAACCTGAGATGACATAGGACATGGATCACTGGAAGTTAAGAGAATATGAGTTGGGCAGGCTAGTGATAGATTTAGCCAAAGATGGGAGAAGATGCTGACCATCTAGAACAGGGATCAGCAAACTATGGCCCATGGGCAAAATCTGGCCCATTTCCTGTTTCTGTAGATAAAGTTTACAATACAGGCTACTTTTTAAAAATATATGCCACTGAGCTGAGCTTGCCTGAATGGAGTAGGAAAAGGAGTGGGGACACTCAACCACATGTACCTCAAGCTGTATCAGAGGAGGAGAGAGCAGCATGTTTCCCCAAGTGTAGAAATGGGACAAGTTACTCAGGGCTTGAGTAACTTTCTGCTGAAAGAGGCAGAGACCCCTGGGAGCAGACCTTAGAAACACCACCAGCATCTTCAGGAATTGAATGTGAATGTGGGCCTCTGCCCTCCCATGTTGGTGAGTTATTGGATATGACTGCCCCAGAAGGAGGTGTGACAGTACAATCAGTGTCTACAGTTGTATCTCTAGCTAGTACCAACCTCAAAGAAGGCTGTGGGCTGAACAGCTTCTTTCTGCAGTTCCCAGCAGCTGAGGAAGAGGCTCTTTCTTCCTAAAGGAGGAGATGGGCAGAGCATCACAGCATCCACTGCATTTAGAAAATGATTTAAGAGGAGTAGATGTCTCATTCTCTTGGAGCTGACATTACAAAAGTGATAGATATTTACTCTATCATTCATTCATTTTTATTTTATTACTTATACATAATTATAAATCTGATGTATGATATATAATTATATTCCATATATATTGGTATATATATATAAGTACCTGCTACTTTGCACCTACAAAGTAGCAGGTACTAGGCCAGGCCCTAGACATGAAACAAGATTTCTGTCCTTCAGGAACCTACATTCTGGGGAGCAGAGGGAGAGAGACACGCACAGTCCAGCTGAGGAGTTCTCTAAGGGAAGCAAGCCCAAGCCTGGCTCAGCACAGAGAGATGGGGCTCAGGATCACACCTAAGGCCTCATGGAAGAGGTGCAGCCCCTGTGACTCAGTTTTGCAGATATAGGTAGAACAGAATAGGGCTTCTTTTTACCCACAGGCAGGAAGTTGTCTGATGCAGAGTCTGTGGCTCCCTTCTCTCTTAGCTGGTGCCAAGACCCCAGGGCCATCTTTCTCTGATATGTGGTTCCAGCATAAACCATAGTGCCTCCATTCAGTGCCACTAGATGACAGTATTGGGCCAAAAGTGCTGCCACAGCTAAACTGCTTTATTGCAGTCAGCGGCAGATCCGGTTGTGGTTTATCCTGCAGGTGGGCAGAGTGGGAGTAGTGTTGAGTGCCTGGGAGCAGCAATAGGATTCACATTTTTTTTTTTTTACTTTAATTCATCAAATTGCATATGGCATATATATATTCATGTGCCCAAAGGATTGAAAAATCAAGCAAATGGTAGAGTATTGATCTCCATAGTAGACTGAAATCACTGTTCCATGTTTTCCTAGAAAATTGGCAAACTGGAATTTTCATGGGAATGATCTTTTCTTATGATGTCTTCCCTGCCTCCTGGCCAGGCACCAAGTGTACACATTGGTGACGTTATACTTAATCTTTTTCATGATCTTCAGTTGGCACCATAGTCTGTGGCTTTTACCCCCATCTTCTCTAAGTAGATGATGATTGGAAAGCAGCTATTGTGAAATGTTTGTGATATGTTAGAAGATAAGTCGGACCTTCCCTGATAGTTTATGGATGTAAAACCAGAGTTGAGAGTCTCATCTCCAAGGTCACTTGATTTATTTCAAGTAATCTCCTTCTTGTGGGATTAAAGTTCTCATTTCTTTTTTCTTTTCTTTTCTTTTTTTTTTTAAGATTTTATTCATTCACTTGACGGGGGGGGGGGGCAGAGAGAGAGAGAAGAGAGAGCACAAGCAGGAGGAGTGCCAGGAAGAAGGAGAGGGAGGAGCAGCCTCCCTGCTGAGCAGAGAGCCCAATGCAGGGCTCAGGGCTCCATCCCAGGACCCAGGGATTATGACGGATTGTACCCAACTAAGCCACCCAGGTGCCCCAAAATTCTCATTTCTTATTAACTAAGCCACTATTGTCTCTGTGTTTTGTAACTTTAGGGAAACTGTATTTTAAAGAATATCAGCAGATATTTTACAAGGCAAAGTTATTCATTCAACGAACATGCATCAGGCATTTGCTAGATGCAAAAGCACTACATGAGGGTGGAGAGTTGAAGGGGACTATAGTGGTCTCAACCTTGCAGACACTGACAAGTGGGGAAGCAAAGGATATGACACAACCAAGTGCCTTTATAGAGGAATGATCTTTTTTAAAAAATTTAACACGGATGGAAGAACAACACATGAAAAAATTATGGACAGTTCTATCAACTCCGCATGAGTTGAGGAAATAATATAGAGGGAAAAGAGTGCAGACAGAGGAATGAAGCTGACACTGAAGTTGAAGAGCAGGTGGCAGAGAGGCAGCTGGTTGGCATTGCAACCCAGGAGGAAAAAAGGATCTCCTCTCTTACCCACATGTGTCTGGAGAGAAGGTTTATGAGGGATTCCTAGGTTTCTTGAGGGTTCAGAGCAGCAGTGAAAGGCAGCAGGGAACATAGAGCACAGACCATGGGCCACTCCCTTCAGGAGAGGGGGGGTTGGACTTATTGTGGCATGTGAAATGGCATAGGTCAGTTGTGCATCTAGAACATTCCCCTACCAGAAAGATGGCAGAGGTGAGCCCAGATGGGCCCCTGGAGACCACCAAACAAGTCTTATGATTCTAATCACCCATGATAATAACTTAGTTGATAGTAGCTACAGCTGAAAAAAGTAGAGAAGAAGGATGAAAGAAGGAAGGAAAGATCATAAAACAATGTTATTTAGAAATGTGGGGGGAAATGCCAAGAAAAGAAAGCCAAAGGAATTGGAAGTGGTTGCAGTTATCTTACTACCTTACTGTATAGATGTGGTTTTTAATGTTTTCTTTTTCTTTCTTTTTTCTTAAAGTAGGTTCCACACCCACATGGAGCCCAATGTGGGGCTTGAATTCACGGCCCTGACATCAAAACTCAGCTGAGATCAAGAGTTGGGCACTTAACTGACTGAGCCACCCAGGCACCTGTAGGATGGTCCAGGACTCTTAAACTTTAGTGTGCCCTAAAACCCTGAGGGAGCTTGCTAAACTCCTGGCCCAACCCTCTGACTGAGCAGGTCTGAGGCAGGCCTAGACATCCAAATGCTTAGCTTGATACAAAGTGGTTCAGAGGAGGACCCCTAGGTGGCTCAGTGGTTGGGCATCTGCCTTTGGCTCAGGGAGTGATCCCAGGGTCCTGGAATCAAGTCCCACACCAGGCTCCCCACAGGGAGCCTGCTTCTCCCTCTGCTTTTTTTTTTTTTTTTTTTTTTTTTAGATTTTTTTTTTTTCCCTCTGCTTTTATCTCTGCCTCTCTCTCTGGGTCTCTCATGAATAAATAAATAAAATCTTTTTTAAAAAGTGGTTCAGAGGACTGCTTTGAGTACTTCTGCTCTAAATTCTAAGGGATAGAAAGCAGAATGGAGCCAAGCCCCAAATTCTCTTTCAGGCCCACTTCTCCTACCTGTGGGATGTTGAGCCAACTACTTCACTTCTCTGTTTCCCCATCTTATCAAGGGATTGCATTAGATCAAAGCTTCTTCAACTTTTTGAGAGGGGAAGGTTGAGAATCTAATGAAAGTGTTACCAGAAAAATACAGTATACTTTGCAGACAATTCAGGGTGTTCCTAGCCCATTAGAAGTCCCTTAGATTTTTGGTTACAATCTTTTGGAAGGAGCATTCTTCAAGGAATTGATGAATGATGTTCAAGCTGATCTAGATTCTGGAGACTATTGGTAGGCTGGCTGGGTAGAGAGGCAGGACTCCCACCCAGACAGCAACTTTAGTCCTAACCCATGGGTGGTCTCATGCATTGAATGAGCACTTCACACTGCATTTCATGGGATTGAAGAGCGGGTCACTAACTTAGCAGATAGAAATCTCCCCTACCTTGCCAAGACACCAGCAGCTAAGTCTCTTGGGAATGATGAGGGACCAAGGAGATCCAGGGTTATAAGATAGTAGAACGTCTCAGAAGAATTGCATTTAATAAAAAATTGACTCTAAGAAAGATAAATCAGCTTGGGGAAGTGGCCCCAGCCCTACACTTCTCTTTCAGATCCTAGAAAAAAATGGTCTTTCTAGATAAAAAACGGTTTTGATAATGGTCATGACACTCATTCTTCGTCTAGTTCGTGGGCTCAGATGCACTGAGAAGGGGTAGGACAACCTGTGCAGATATGAGGCCCAAAGGTCTTGAGTCACCTTTGTCATGCCTGACAAGACCTTTCATCCAGACAAGCCAGGGTACAGTTCTGCCTATTATCTAGTGCCGTTGAAGGCCTCTAGATTGAGTGCTGAGTTCAGACCATTTCAGGCATAATCAGAGGAGCCATTGGCTCCTGATGCTTCCCTAATCTCAATGAGATTAATTGAATCTGTGGCACGTGGCCAGCTGGTCAATGGTCACAGGGCCAAGGTTTAGATAGGAAGAGGAAACTCAGGGTCACTACAGTTGTGAGCCACCCACAGGGACATGTGTGCTTGCACAGAACTCCTGACCATTGTTCATCATCCTCTCAGCCTGGAAGAGAGGCTGTATGTAGAAGGATGTGAGACTCGCTCAAGATACCTATGTCCCATATCTGCCTACTGTCCTCCTCTGCTCGTTTCTAGCCTCAATAGTCCATTACATAATAACAGGTTATGTAACATAGCAGAATAAGATTGTCAACTTATTCTGAGATTATGCCTTCTTTGTCTTTGGTTTTGGTTTTCTGTTATTTATAGTATGACATGATTATAGTAAATTAAATGTCAGACAAAAAAGAATATAAATGGCATGATTGCATTTACAAAACTCTAGAAACTCAAACTAACCCAGTGACAGAAAACAGGTCAGTGGCTGTTTAGGAATGCAGGCAGTTGGATGGCAAGGAGTGGGGGGAGGAATCACAGCAGACCATGAAGAAACCCTGGACTGTGACAAATCCTTCTTTGTCTTGATTGTAGTGATGGTTTTAGGGGTTCATACATATGTCAGACTTATCAAATTATACATTTTAAATATGTGCAGTTTATTGTATATCAATTACACTTTGATAGAGCTGTTAAAAAATTAATCTCTTGGTATAAAATAGTTCAATAAGGTTGCCAGATTTCTGTCAACAACAAAAACAAAAACATTTAGGTATACCAGCAATAATCAATTCAAAAATATAATCACATCTCCAATATCAGCAAAAATCACAAAGCATCTAGGAATTGACTTTATAAAACATTGGATACCTCCATGGGGAAATTAAAAAAATTTTAAACTCTATTAAAGAATTTAAGAGGATGTGCATTTGATAGGATGACTCAATATTATAAGGATGACAATTCTCTGTAGATTGATACAGATACAGACATAGGTATAGAAAGTTCTTGATTTACCAGAAATGCACAGAGCTCCAAGAAAGAGAAAGTAAAGTACCATCTGAACATGGTTTAAGTTTCATTAGCAAAGAAGGTGTTAGGAAACAATCAATAGTGTGGAGTACATTACTAAACATGGTGTAGGGAAACATTTCTGACCTGGAGTCAAGCGCGTAGGGTTTGAATACCAACTCCCATACAAGAGCACTGGAATTTTGGGTCAATCTCTTAATGTTTTTGGCCTCTTACAATCATCCACGAAAGCAGAGTCTAGACCGTCAGATCTCTATAGTATATTTAGCTCCATATTTTACCATAGAGGTAAGAGACTTCAGGAAGGTTGAATGAGTGGCTTAATCCTCAGCTCCCTATTCCTATACCTTCAACTGCTTCATAGCAGCCCAGGTATTAAGGAGGTGCTTCCAGCTCCCAGGATCCTTCGCGCTTGTCCTTTATGAAGATATCCACATGAATAATCTCTATTAATCCTCCCAGCAAAGGCAAGGTACAGCCAGCCAGTGCTCCTGGGAGGATCAAAGCTCTGGCAACTTCTCATGGACAATGGCCACAACTTGTTAATATCTTGGTTGAGCAAAGTCCTAGCACAAGGTAAATGCTTGATAAATACTTGTTGAATGAGTGAATAAGTAATTTGCTTCTTATTCTACAAATGGGAAAATTATGATCAGAGAAGCTGATGGATGCACCTGCAGGATGGTGTAGCCAAGAATCTGTGATACCTGACTACAAATCCTACACTCTTTTCAACTGGTGGCACTGCTTATTTCTCATGTCCATTAAAGATTGGGAACAGAGGTGGAAGTAAGAAGCAGGTGCCTTCCCCAAGGATCCCTGAAGAAAATTGGCAGCAATAAATTGTACAGGTTGCAGTCTGAGTCTGTGAATGGTTCAAGGTACAATTCGAGGCCATCTTGTTATATTCCTTTGAGGGCCAGAGTAGTCTCCTTAAGATGGGATGCAGTGATCTCTGATGGAGATTTGAATGGAGAGGCTGGATGATTGTTAACTTGCAGGACAGGTGGGGGGTTTCCAAAGGGTATGGAAAAGGTAGTAAAGGGTGCACCTTGGGGGAGATTCCAGGGTGCTCAAACAGGCTTCCAGCAACACATCAACCTTATCAGCAGAGTCAAGGGCCACACTTTACTCATGAAGTGCAGAAGTTTCCTTGTTTTTTTCCCCTTTTCTCTTATAACATGGATTCAAGCTTCTTTCTATGATTATGTGGCACCCATCACTTGGTCTTGATATGCACCCTGAGGGTGAGAGGAAGAAATGGCTTATACTGCCCAAACCAGGCAGGGCAGTGTGTGTCACTTGTGTGCCACAAGATTGAAAGCCACTTGGTGCCATAGAGGCCCAGTGCAGGGAGTGGGCAGGGGCTTGGCACTCAGCACAGCTCTGAGAGCACCAGCCAAGTGAGCTTCAGTGGTTGAGAAGCAGTAGTGACTTGGGCAGACCAGGCCCTGAGAGCCACAGAGTCTGCCCCTCCCTGGGCAGCTCCTGCCTGGGCTCAGCCTGGGCCTAAGCCAAGCTGATAGGGAAGGCTGTGGAGTGTTGCTGCTGCAGCATGGGGGCTTCTGAAACAGCAATAACACTTCATTTGTTCATTCATTCACTCACTCACTCACTCACTCACTCAATAGTTCTTTAGCACCTGCAATGTGCCAGGCACTGATTTCTCTGGGTCACTGGTCTTGTGGCTAAACTTGCTGGTGATGAACTAAAAGAGAAATTTCCAAATTCTGTATGCATACTTCATTAAATACAAAGTTGTTTTGCATTTAGAATGAAAATGTGAAGAGAGGAGTCTTCAGTGTCGAGGAGATACTTATAGCTTGGTTCCCAGAAGGGCTGCCTTCTCTGCTGTTTCCTAGCTGTGTAGCATCACACTTTCCATCTCTGGATCTCGGTTTTCTCTGGATGAAGTGGGAGTAGTAGTATGCATTGTGCCTGGGAATGGGTTCTTGGGAATGCACAAGTCCTGCTGAGTTGTATTGTGCAGATATGGTTTGGCATTTTATTCTAATCTTTGGTGATTTGAATTCTCTATGAATTAATTCCCTAACTATGATGAAAAATATCAATCAAAACCGGGGTCTAGAGTTTGTCCACTTGGGTCTATTTAGAAAAGGAGTCAAGTAAATGGTAAAGACATCTGACTGGTCCCATTCAGGCCCACACACCTTTCTAATAAAGGTTTGAATCCCACTTATCATGGCCAATGCTGCCTTTTCTCAAGACACCAGGGTTTCCTTGGAAAACATTGCCCTGACCTTGGAAAACAACTCCTATTAGAGATATTTTCAGCAAAGACAGCCAAAGAAAGCTGACAGACTCCAGGGCTCTGAGTTACAAAGGGGGTCGTTTAGTCAAATAATGTTTAGTTGAAATTTAACCAAATTGTCAAGAGCTTTGGTCAAAGGAGAAACTTGGGCCAGAGCTGGACATGTGACTAAAAATGTACCTATCCCTGACACACACACACACCTGTCAGCAGATGGGGTGATTCCCTCCTCCCAATGGCCAGTGTGCATGTCATGAGCTCTGCCCACATCATGGAATCCAGTAACTTCCCCATGCTATTTTCCAAGGGTGGTGGGCTTTAGCGTTTCAATGAAATGTTTATAAGGGGATGCCTGGGTGGCTCAGTGGTTGAGCAGTCTGCTTTTCATTCAGGGCATGATCCCACAGTCCTGGGATCAAGTCCCATATCAGGCTCCCCACGGGGAGCCTACTTCTCCCTCTGCCTGTGTCTCTGCCTCTATCTGTCTCTCATGAATAAATAAATAGGATCTTTAAAAAAAAAAAAGAAATATTTATAAGGATATTGCTTCAGCAGACCTGATACCCTTTCACATAGATCTCTAATTACATCTCCACTCTCTGTAATTACATCTCCACTCTCCATCTGTTCCCTGTGGAATTGAAGATCCTGCCAGGAGGCAAATGCCAGAAGAGTTGTCACTTACAGACAAAGTTTGTGGAATTGGTTTTATTCCTTTCTCAACAAGATTTTATTTATTTATTTATTTATTTATTTATTTATTTATTTATTTATTTATTTCCCCATTAGGGGGAGGGGCAGAGAGAAAGGGAGAAAGAATCTCAGGCAGATTCTGCAATGAGTGCAGAACCTGATGTGGGGCTTGACGTGGGGCTTGATCTCACAACCTTGAGATCATAACCTGAGCTGAAACAAAGAGCTGGACACCCAACTGACTGAGCCACCCAGTGCCCCCATTTATTTTATTCTCATCTGTTACTCTTGACCATCCCACAGGCAGGTCCTGAGAGCTTTCTACTCTTGGGGACTTTGCTAAGCTCTAAAGATACCCATAAGAACAACAGTCCCCACTCTCAAGAAAGTTACAAGTAACAAACAAAAGAAAAGAAATAGAAATGCCATTACAAACCTAAACCCTCGGGATCCCTGGGAGGCGCAGCAGTTTGGCGCCTGCCTTTGGCCCAGGGCGCGATCCTGGAGACCCGGGATCGAATCCCACATCGGGCTCCCGGTGCATGGAGCCTGCTTCTCCCTCTGCCTGTGTCTCTGCCTCTCTCTCTCTCACTGTGTGCCTATCATAAATAAATAAAAAAAAATTAAAAAAAAAACAAAACAAACCTAAACCCTCCAGTTGTATCATTGTACTCCTGAGTTAATATTATGATTATCATTTCCTAAAAATCAAAATCCTCCCAGCCATAGATCAATAGACTAAAAGTAAGCAGTTGAAAATTTTTTGTTTATGTGATTTGTGAGAATTTTACTTCTTAATCAAATCTCCACAAAATTTAAAATTTAATAATTCAACTAGAGTTTGAGGTATAAGAGAAGAGACAAAAATTCAGGAAGCCCCAAGATTTTTCCCTTTACCCTCAGACCAAATAGAGTGTTGGGTGTCTCCGTGCTTGTTGACAGTGCTGTAGAATACTTCAGGCTTATGTCTTTTTTTTAAAGATTTTATTTGTTTATTCATGAGAGACACACAAAGAGAGAGGCAGAGGGAGAAGCAGGCTCCATGCAGGGAGCCTGACATGGGACTTGATCCTGGGTCTCCAGGATCAGGCCCTGGGCTGAAGGCAGTGCTAAATCGCTGAGCCACCCGGGCTGCCCCCTCAGGCTTATGTCTTGAAACCTACCACTCTTGGAGACCTTGGTAGCCTCAAAAACTGCAGAGAATTTGGTGAGGTACCATTTATTGTGAGGCAGTCCCAAATGTTTAGAGAACATTAATGGGAAACATTCCAATGAAAGATTTAACATGGTTCCTCCTGAGTGGACTCACTCCCAGATCCAGTATTAAGAAGGAGAAGATCAGAACAGTTTTAATATTAATAGATAGATCCTTCTGCCCTGATTTCTATTCAAGTTTCCTGTGAAGTTGGTGAGTGTAGGTGGGTCCCTGTGAATCAGGATGCACCTGAGAAATACGATAGAGTCTTGTGTTGATGGGTCTAGGGTCTAGGCTGTGAGCCAGACTCCATGGGTTTGAATCCTGGCTTTTTCCTCTGCTTCTCACCTGTGAAGTGCTTAAGTTCCCTAAATTCTCTATGTCTCAGAGTGTTCATCCCTAAAATGGATTTTAAAGTGTTGCATAACAGATAATTCACATAAGTGTGCCTGGTAACAGTGAGTGTTCAGGTCGTATTAGCTGTAACAGCAAGGACGTGGGGGCAGGACGTGCTGGGTCTGCAGCCGTGCCATTGTGAGTGTCTATAGCTCCTCTCTCCACCCACCCATGTGCCTACAGTGGACCCCCAAATGCTCTTAGTTACAGTTGCATAACAGCGCTCCAATTCATACCAGCCTGCTCCTCCCAAGATCAGGTCCTCCTTGTCTCTTCCCAGAATTTTTGCAAGAGTTCCCTAACCCATTTCTCCACCTCCCAGGTCTCTCTGTATCCAGCCAGGCTTTCCTGCTGCCTCCAGAGTAATCTTCCAAAACCACAATCACACCTCTCTTCTGTTTAAAACTTTTGTTGACCGTCCATCACCCAGTATGGCAATATCCAAAATGCTGTCACTAGCATATCAGCTTCACTCTTTCTTTTTGTCATATCTTCAGGGGTCCTTGTGCCAGTTTTTTGCCTGTGTCTGTAGCCCCTTGCCCTCACTTACCACTCGCTCTGTATTTTAGGGACTTGGAGTCTACCAACTACATTTTCTGAACTCCTTTGCCAGCTGCTTCCTGTTAGGACTTCGGGCCTGCCGATCAGCCAAGCAGCCAGGAGAGTGGAAGTCAGAAGAAGGAGATGATCTTTGTAGCCGCTGTTGCTGGAAATTCGAGTGGTTGTTGGTATGCCAACAGGAGTGCAGTGACTCTAGATTCCAGCAGCCTGCCTGGGGGTGGCCCCTCTCGGGGGTTCAAGCCTAAGGCAAAGTAGCACCGCTTTACTGCATCCAGAACTGAAGGCACCAGCAACCTCCAACACTGTAGAAGCAAGTGTAGACCCCTGGAACCCAGCCTAGGGGCATTAATAGCCTCAGATCCCCTTCTTTTTGCTGGTCCAGCTCTTCCAACAGCTCAGTGACCAATCCCCTATATTAAATTTCCTCATTTGAAATGCCCAAGGCAATTTCTATTTTCTGTCCTAGACTCCTGCCCTATTAGTTATGTACTATTTTTCTCTAAGTTACTCCTAAAACAACAACTAACCTTTGTCCTAAGCAATAACATCTAGGATGTCGGGGATCCCTGGGTGGCTCTGCGGTTTAGCGCCTGCCTTTGGCCGAGGGCACGATCCTGGAGTCCAGGGATCGAGTCCCAGGATCGAGTCCCACGTCAGGCTCCTGGCATGGAGCCTGCTTCTTCCTCCTCCTGTGTCTCTGCCTCTCTCTCTCTCTGATAAAATAAATAAATAAATAAATAAATCTTTAAAAAAAACCCAAACATCTAGGATGTCATAAGTTGGTGTATATTTTTCTAATATATATTAGACTCAACAATTAACTATTGATATTAATATATTAATATATTAATATAAAAGTGTTCATCCAGGTACCATCTAAAATCACATGCTGTGCTGAGACATACCCCCATTCTGGGTATATATACGCTGTCATCTGGGGATACAATGCAGCTTCCCCTTTACCATCTAGCTGCAGCCTCCCTTTCTGGCTTCCATCCCTAGGTCCCCTACAGAAACTCTTCCCTCCTCCTCTCTATTCTTCCTCCCAGAACCTCATGCTTTGTTCAGCAACAGGCTTTTTTCCATGGCTTTGCATGCTTTGTTCTCTATTCATGAAAGCATCTTCCCTCCTTCCCTGAGCAGAAAATTCTTTCATACTCTTCATTCAATTATTCCCTACATTTTGAAGTTTTATTCAAACTTCAAATCCTGGTTAAAGTGAGCTTTAAATCTCATCATGCTCCCTACAGTACAGTGAGTTCCTTTGCAGATTCAAAACCCCCCATTCCACAAATTTCACACAGTAAGTCAGAGCATGTTTGTTGAGTGAATACTAGAGATGTAGATAAATCATCTGATGCCTGTGGCTTTGTTGAGATAGAAGCTGGGAAAAGGCTACCTTGGAGGAGGGTACAGAATGACGTGCATGATCACCATGGAGCACAAGGTGTGTGCTTCCCAGGTGACACATATGGGATATCCCAGTAAATTGAATACAGGAAGAATTGCAGATCCTAACTTTAAATAATTAGAATTTAGTGGAATATGCTTTGCACTGCACCTCTACTGAACACAAGGGCTCAGCAGCCGCCTCAGGATCTTCTATTTCTTTGAGTTCTCTCTTCATGTACGTGGACTGTCAGGTTATTTGGTCTAGAGTAAGAGGACATTTCTGAGCCAACAGTAAGCCAACCATGAATGACTCAAGAGGTCAACAGCATCTGTACTATTGTCCTATTAACATTTTCTAGACATGTACTCCATGGAAAGTGCAATGCTAAACTGGTTTAGAAGAATTTTTAGAATATATGGGGAGCCTGGGTGGCTCGGTCAGTTAAGTGTCTGCCTTCACCTCAGGTCATGATTCCAGGGTTCTGGGGTTGAGTCTGCTTCTCTCTCTACCCTTCCCCATTGCTCATGTTCTCTCGTTCTCTCTCTGTCTCTCTTATGCTCTCTCTCTCAAATAAATAAAGTCTTAAAAAATTATAATATGGAAATAATAAAGGTCAAAAAACATAAACTTTGGAGTCCAACAGACTGGGTTCATTCTCCTATTTGGCAACTTCCTATTTGCATAAATGGAAATGTTAGTAAACTTTTCATACCTTAGTTTTCTCATCTGAAAATAGGAATAATAATACCTTATAATATTGTTTTGAGAATGTGATAAGATAGTACAGAAAAAGCACCTATGAAGTGTTCAGTTAATAGAAGCTGTTGCTTTATCACTATTAATATAATGGAATTAATGAAACAGAATAGAAATTGCCACCAGGGACATTAGTCTAGGAGAGCAGAGAGCAGAGATCTCAGGGGGGTTGTATGGAGATGGAATGTGGAGCTGAGCCTTGAGGGATGTCAGTGGAGTGGCCATTCTGGCTCTGAAGGGCTGAGGACTCATAGCTCTAAAGAATGCAGGGTTGTAAAGTGGGGGTGACAGATTGGCCAAGATTGCTTGGAAGAGAGTTCTCTTTGAAGTGTCAGGCTGACTTTGAGGCCAACTGGGCTAGCTTTCAACCCTCAGAGGGCAAGGGACACATGGACACAGGGATACAGGACAGGCAAGCACTATTAGCTTTGCAGCCAAAATAGGAGCCTTATAAACCAGCCTTACAGATAAGTTTTGAGTTCTTTCTTGATTGCATCAGCCTGCAAATCATCCCCACTGCCTGCCACGTTATCCACAGGATTTTCCACTCTTCTGTGTCACAGTAAAGGAGAATTTACAGGAGTCCTTAAAATAACTCATAGGAAGGTCTTACTTTCTACAAGAAAGTTATTTGTAAAAGGACATTTTGTTGAGTAGACTTTTCAGGGCAATCTGTGCAGCATGATTCTTTTCACAGTGCAAATCACCACCCACACTGTTTATCGTATTTTCACTTTTGCTCCCCATTGGGTTCTTCGAGCTGGCAGACTTCGAAAAATGCCAAGGATACTGGATGGCTTTATTTTGATTTTTAAAAATTTGATTTATTTATTTGACACAGAAAGAACAAGCAGGAGGAGTGGCAGGCAAAGGGAGAGAGAGAAGCAGACTCCCTGCTGAGCAAGGAGCCTGTTGGTGTGGGTTGGGGGCTCAATGTAGAGGCTCAATGCGGGGGCTCAATGCAGGGTTTAAGGCGGGGCTTAATCGCAGGACCCTGGGATTGTGACCTGAGCCAAAGGCAGACAACCGACTGAGCCATTCAGGAGCCCCAGATATTCGGTGATTTAAAGGCAAATTCCATTCTAGGTATTGGATAGTTGTTTAGAGGAGGTTCTTTAAGGAAATTCAATGATCAAAGACATTGACTAAGCACATGAAAAGCAAAGCTTAAGAATGTCTTTTAAAGTTTTTTGTTGGGCAGCCCAGGTGGCTCAGTGGTTTAGTGCCGCCCTCGGCCCAGGGCCTGGTCCTGGAGACCCAGGATCGAGTCCCATGTCAGGCTCCGTGCATGGAGCCTGCTTCTCCCTCTGCCTCTCTTTCTCTCTGTGTCTCTCATGAATAAATAAGTAAAATCTTAAAAAAAATAAAGTTTTTTGTCGAAAACAAAATTCCACCAAAAGTATTTAAGTATTTAAAATGGCACATAATAAGAACGCAAGACTTTTAAAAGTATTTAAGTATTTAAAATGGCACATAATAAGAACACAAGACTTTTAGGACCTACAACACGGTCAACTAATGCAAGCTAATGCAAGCTCTTCCCTCAGCATGGCTAAAATACGCAGGTTGAACCATAACAGTTTTCAGGTATATAGCTGAGGTCACAAGGAGAAAAGAAAGAAAACCCCACAGGTTCCAGGAGCACAGAGGGAATAGAAGGAGCAGTAAGCATTGAGATCAGGCTGGGGTGCCTGGGCTGATCTCCAGACCTGGAAATAGATCCAGGTGGCCAGGAGTGTGGATTTCCATGCCCTCAGGAGCAGGAGATGAGGCCTCAGGAACTATAGAAAACACAAAGGGGGAAGTGAGATGCCTGATAGGCCAGTGTATCTTAGTGTATCAGGGATAGAAGACACTACCCAGCAGCCCAAAGGAGATGGGAAGAAGCTTGTCCCCAGGCCAAGAGATAAACATAAAAATTGGTCCTGGTCTAGAGATATTTCTGGGACACCTGGCAAAAGCCAATGTAAAGTCCTCTGATCCCCTCTGATAGGAGCTTCACACAGTGCATTCATAGGCAAGAGGATGCCACAATCATTTAACAGATAAAGAAGTGGAGGCTCAGTAAGGCTGAGTGATTTGTCCAGGATCACAGGGCAGGTAGAGAAATCTGGGCCGAAAGCAAAGTCCTCCCTCGCTACAGTCCTTTCTCTAGCAGAAGTATGGGCAGCTCAGGGTACCTCTGGGAGGTACCCAGGACATGGGCAAGATGGCACTGCAGACACCCTGGGATCAGATACAACTGTAGAGGTGCCTGACCTCAAATGGATGCCAGTCATATTCTGGTCACCAAGAGGCATGGCACCTCTTCTTCCCCACCTCCATACTGCTCATCTGAGTAGGGAGCACAAGGAGAAGGGATGTCTAGTGGGAACTGGGGAGGAATTACAGTTTGGGAATTGATAACTCTTCCCATGAAGGGAGAGTCTTTTTTTTTTTTCTTGAAAGCCACTTGAACTTTGTCTTTGCAATTAAGCTTATCTCTTCTTGTGTTTGCTTAGCTTGTGGGCAGGAGATGTCATTACCCTCTTCTAATTTTATGGAAAACTACTTGCAAGTGTTAAATTTTGAAACAGCCACTAACCTCCTTGACCTTAAGACTCACACACACACACACACACACACACACATACACACATCTGGCCCAAAGGAGGTCATTGCAGGTTGCCCAAGAAGGCCCCACCTGGGGTCCTGCAGAGAGAGGAAGTCCTTGCATCATGTCTGTCAGGCTAACCATTTGCTGTGAGAGCTGGCAGTCTTCAGCACTGTGCCAGCCTCTTGACCAGCCTCTGAGTGAATCATGCCCAAGTACTGCCTGGACTGGGTAGGCAGGTTGTGCTGGGCCAAGGAGAAGGGTCTGGAGGGAGTCAGCTCTCAGACTTGCTCTTCCTCAGTCACCAGAAAAGGTGTTTTCACCCCAGTCTTCCTGCAAGGGCTCTGGGATGGATGTTAACTTGACCTAAGGAGAAAAATTCATGACCTTTCTTCCCACTCTCCACCTCAGAGCCCAGAGAACAGCCCTTATGGGTGTGTCATGTGACATCCATGGCCGGGGAAAGAGTATCTGGATGTGGACCCAGGTATCGCTTTATCTGAGAAGAGATTCTGTGCAGGCAGTGGCTGCATGAGAAAGCATGGTGTATCCAGGGCACCACGGCCAGTAGATGCACTTAATGGCCGCAAGGAGCGGGGGTTAATGGCCTCATTGTGGCCATTTTCTTACTGATTACTTCATTGGTTTTAAGAGCTCCCATGCTCAAGTTTCTACTGATTTACTCCCTGATAAGTGTTTGAAAAGTTCTTTGGATAGGTGGTGGGTGAGGTGGGGTGGGTGTGGTCTTAGATATGACTTGAATTTAATCCAGCACTCGGCCATTGTGGTCATTAGACAGACACACACTAGTATCAGCCTGTGGATACTAGCCAACAGCACTCAGATACCATCTCGGATCACATGGCAGTCTAGGATTTGGGTAAAATTAGCTTGAATTCTTCCAGAGTCCTCACTAAGATTTTTAGAGATCTTTAGGGGGACTGTTCTCCCATAAACATCCTGCGTCCCACTAAGTCCCTGACTTATGTTCAATTTAGGATTTTTGAGTTTACGATGGTGTGAAAGTGATACTCATTCAGTAGAACCCATACTTTGTGAATTTTGATTTTTTTCCCAGGCTAGTGATATGCAGTACAATCATCTCTTGTGATGCTGGACAGCCAGTGCAAGCCTTGGCTCCATCAGCCACATGATCACAAGAGCAAACAATCAATACACATTCTGTACCCATGCAAACTTTCTGTTTTTCACTTTCAGTACAGTAGTCAATAAATTACATGAGATAGTCAATACATATTATATAATAGGCTTTGCTTTAGATGATTTTGCCCAAATGTAGGCTAAAATAAGTGTCCCGAGTACACATAAGCTAGGCTAGGCTAAGCTATGATGTTCAGTAGGTTAGGTATAGTAGATGTATATTTGACTCATGATATTTTCAGCTAACAATGGGTTTATTGGCACAAAAATCCTTTGTAAGTTGAGAAGATCTATACTGTTTGAGGTGTACTGTCTCATCTCTGTGACATCAACCCACAAATGAAACTCAGCCCTTCATCATTTTCCATTTGCACATGTATTGATTTATGAATTACCTTTTACTGAAGCATCTGAGGTGGTTGGAGAGGGAATTAAAGAAAGATGGATGGGGATTCACTACGGCAAATGAGTAGCTTCAAATTCAACATGAGGTTTCCTGGAAGCCTTTCATGCCTTACCACCAGCGGGGGTGCCTTCGTGCACCATCACCTCACACCCACTCGCTGATTCCCCTTCTTCCTGCCTGCTCTACTGCTCTCTTTCCTTTCCCTGACATCCAGGTGGGAGAAAAGTCCTCCCCGGCATCCTGCACAGCCCAGCAGGCCTTTTCTACCAGGGACGGGAAAAGAGTAGCTGGCTCTTGGGCCCAAGGTCACATGTTGCCAGCCCTTTCCACCAAGTGTTCCACAACCCTTGCTCATCATAGACCTTGGGTTTCACTCATTTTCTCTCCCAAGCAGCTTCTCTAGCCATTTACACATACACACAGTTTCCTTTCCAAGAGAATTCCATTGCCAATTTTTAAGATAATGAATTTTTCACTTCCTTACATATACATATATAAAATAAAAAGTCACTGCCCCTGGAACCCCTGGATGGCTCAGTCAGTTGAGCATCTGACTCTGGCTCAGGTCATGATCTTGGGTCATGGGGTTGAGCCCTATATCAGGCTTTGACCTCCGCTTGGGAGTGTGCTTGGAATTCTTTCCTCTGCCCCTTCTCTCTCTCAAATAAACAAACAAAAAAATAAATCTTTAAAAAAATCATTGTCCCATTTGGAAGAGATTTGGATCTTATGGGTACCTGCAATACAATGAGATACATTAAAAAGTCCACAGTCAAGATTCAGAACAAGACGTGACTGTTATCCTTTGAGCCACTCTGCCACCACCAGCTGGGTGCTAGGGCATTGGTGGTGCCTAAAAATGGCTGTGAGTTCTGGGCTTACAAGCCTGCTTAGCATTCTCCAGGGATCATCCTGACATGTAGCCTGGAAAGCACATTGTTCCCGGGCACTCAGAGGAGGCCCAAGCAGAGAGGGCAAAGTGGAGCACCCCTCTGCACTGGAGGGAGAGGTTTACTGGTGCTAGGATCTGCATGACTGCCATCAACCAGTGCCCTCTGGGCATAACACTCAGAAGGGAGTTATCCCTCCATGGCAGGGCATATGCTAACACCACCTGATGGGGATGCCAGAGGAGGGCTTTGACATTGAGCACATGGGTGGATGGGAGGACTTCTCAGGTGCTTTATTGGATCAACATGTCCAAATTCTGGAAGTTTGGGAGAGGATGTGTGAGGGGATTGGAGATGCCAGAGCATGCCTCTAGTGGGCTGACATGCTTATGTTAGCACTGTGTCCCTCAGGCTTGTCTTCCTACAATGTCAATGACTCCTATACAACAAGAACCTGAGGCCTGCCGGGCTTCCAGAGCAGATGCTCCCGTAGTCCAGACAGTTGGTAGCTAAGTGTGTAGTCATCCTGCTGATTGTGCTGCAAGTGAGAACAGACAGGGTCCCCTGGCAGGACAGAGTACTATCCAGGAAACAGAAAGCTCTGGCTACCATCTCCCCTGGTGCAGGCTGGAATGGTGGAACAGGAATGCAGAGGAAGGAGAAAGAATGGATAGGGACGGGAAGAGAGTAGCTGGCTCTTGGGCCCAAGGTCACATGTTGCCAGCCCTATTCAGGTCCTCTCACACTGGGGTTTCATCTGTGCCTGGTTAGACACACACATGTACACACATGCACGCACACACATGCACACACACACACACACACACTGATTCTGGCTGCCCAGCCCCAATGATTCAGTGATGTGAGGGGATGTGCCAACCTAATTCTCCATATAGCTTATTTTCCTTTTAACAAGAAGATCTGTGGCCTCATTATCTTTTGATGGTTTTTATTTACTGACCTATCATGGATACCTACTAGGTGCCAGGGATTGAAAATACAAAGGAAGAAATGAAAAAGAATACATAGAGAAATAATCCCAGTAGGATTGGGAATATAAATCCCTGAGCACAGAGGATTTATAGAGGAGGTAAATGGGTGACGGGTGAGGGAAGGGTGGAGGGTGTAGTGAGAAAGCAAACATGGGACAGAGGCCCCCTGACATGTTCAGTCAGCCCAGCAGGTGCTACCTGCCTTCTCTCTCCCTCCCATTCTCTGCCAAATAAAATTTAGCTCCATTTCCACACATCAAGTTTCCATTGTTCCCACCTGCCCTTCAGTATGTGGCACTTTGCTTAACACTTTTCACTGGAGACTGAAGTGGACAGTGCAGAGCTTGTAACTATCAAGAGGATTCCCAGAATACAAAATAGCTCTAGGAGCTTATGACGCTTTGTAAAAATAAAGTTTGTGTCATGAAGAAGATGGAAGAGATCATAAGGTTATGAAAATATGGTAGAGTTTTGAGTTGAAAGGGATTCTTTGGTATTTTTCTGTGTGTCTAAATCTAAGTATACGCACATATATGTGCACACACATACGTATATATGCATACCTGTCTACCACACAGGCACATACAGATGTGTGTACAGATATGTATGCATACACATACGCACACGCACATCTCATGGAGGATTGGCATATTATAGGCTGCAGGGACTTAGGGCTTTGCACTTGATTGACATCCATTAATGTTTGCTGAATTAGAGCAAACCTCCACTGTGCCCATCCTGTTTTTTTATTGCTGACCATTGCTCTTAGCAGTTAATGTTTGAACCTGGCCATAAAGGAGTCGGCAGCTGCTGACCTATGGCCAACATTCAAAGCGGAAGGAGCCCCCTATAAATCAGCTCACACTGGGCAGCCCAGCCAGCAGAGCTGCAGGTCCACTGTGGAGGGAGCCTTGTTGCCACCATGAACTTCTCCGGCAAGTACCAACTGCAGAGCCAAGAAAACTTTGAGGCCTTCATGAAGGCAGTCGGTGAGTATTGGGGTGGACACCAAGGCTGGGGGTCCTGGCAGGTGAGAGTCTGGCCCTACTGGCGGTGGCTAACCAGAGTCTCGATGCTAGGATAGAAGGAAAGTTTCAGGCTTTGCACAGCCCAGAGGCTACGTTATGGATATGACTTTCGCAGTCATTTGCAGCTTATGCTATTGGTCACTGGACAAGGTCACTCCATAGGCAAGGGGAAAGAGCACTGAACTAGAGTCTGATCTAGATTGTAGCAATCTCTGCTGATACCTCACTCACTCACTCATTCATTTTTCTGACAAATGTTGATTCAAGGCCAACTACATGCTGAGTACTGTGCTGGATGGATACCAGGGAGACAGAACAATGAGCCACATTTCCAAGTCACAGTTTAGAGAGAGAAAAAGAGAAGAGACAAATACAATAAAGTATCCCCTAACATGTACTGAGCACTGGCTCAATACCAGGCACTGTGCTAAGTAAGCTCTTAATATGGAATATCCCGTTGAATCCTCACCAAAAATCTCTGAGTTGAGTACTAATTTTTTCCCCATTTCACAGTCAAGACAACTGAAGCCTAGAAAAATTAAGTAATCCTAACCAAAGTCATGCAGGTAGGAAGCATTTGCATTGGGATATGAAGTGGACTGGATGCTGGTTCCAGAGACCCCATTTTAATCCTCTGCACCCCCCAGACTCATGTGCAGAGGATGAGGTGCTCATGGAAAGGCATGGATAGAAGGCTTAGTGGTGGCGAAGGTGAACCTTGGCTGGGCCTTGGCAGATGAACAAGTGTCCCCCAGGGGAGTGGTAAAGGGGAGCATACTCCAGGTAGAGGGAACCCTATGAAGAAAGGGGCGATGTGACACAGAAGGGTGACAAAGGGGAAAAGTGTGGGAAGACAGCAAAGGCAGAGAGAAGAGGACCTTCAGGGCTAGCAGAGAGCTAGGCTCTTCTATAGGATGTCACACCATCTCTGTTTCAAATCCCTTACCTGGGCCATAGGATCCTCTACCCCCACTGCCAGCGTGTGTAGACTTCACTTCAACAGGGTAGAGGTGCCCTGAAATGTGTAAAGTTCTGTCCCAGGGCAAGGGACTCCCACTGCACCTTCCTCAAGAGCCTTGACAGCAGAGGTCGAGGCAGGAATGGGTAGCTGGAGGCTTGCGGGGCACAGTTCTGGCTGGCCCGTGTTGTCCAGGCATATTATTCCTAGCTCCCCCTCTCACCCTCAAGAGGGACCTGGCTGGACCTCAAACTGTGTGGTCACTCTGGGTGTGGAATGAAACACTGACACTCAGAATAAAGTCTGGCATGAGATAGCGGAGCAAGCGAGAACCAGGGCGCTCACTAGAGGAACGGTTCTTTAGGGCACATGCATGACTTCTCATTGACCTTTCCTCTCAGAGGTCAAAGCCCATGTTGTTCACGGGACTCGGTACCTGCCTCTGGCTTCTGGGGATACACGGCACCTCCCCGTTTGACTCCACACCACAAAGTTTCTCTGTGACCACTGCCTTGCCTCTGCTCATCTCTGAACCTCAAATGGTTTTCACCAGGTCTGCCTGATGAACTCATCCAGAAGGGGAAGGACCTCAAGGGGGTGTCAGAAATCGTGCAGAATGGGAAGCACTTCAAGCTCATCATCACCACTGGTTCCAAAGTGATCCAGAATGAGTTCACCTTGGGGGAAGAGTGTGAGCTGGAGACCATGACTGGAGAGAAGGTCAAGGTAGGAGCTGCTCCCTTATGCCACCCTCTGCTTCTGGAGCCTGGCCCCGGGGCTTCATCCTACCAGACTCTCACCTCACAGTTCCCACCACAGATACCTTGTCTGTGACTCCACTTCTGGGATGGAAGCCAGACACCAAGACAGCTCTAGGGAAGAAGCTCTTGGGAGGCCCTTCCAGTTTTCCTATGACTGCCTGGGTTCTCTGGCCCCAGGAACCTGGGCTTTCTCGTGTGGAGGATGTGGGGGGACCAGGCGCAGGTTCTCTCAGGCCCACCAGTGGACAAGCAGGAGTCTGTGAAAAACTCTAAACAGAGCTGTGACATCATCCTTGAGCCCAAAGTAAACTTGCTTTGCTGAGCCTGTAGCTGCTGGCAACATCAAGAATAGCAAAATACCAAGGCCCCAGGCAGGCCCTCAGACCAAGCCTCCAGAGGTCACTGAGCCCCTGGCCTCAGTTGCCTCATCTGTACAATGGGCATAGCCACTCTTCCCTGACTGAAGGCAATGGGCAGGGTGGCATCACTCTGCTGGGCTGTGGCTCAGGGTGTGTGCAATGAGAGGTGGGTGTGCACTGTGGGAATGGCCAGAAGGTGATGGCAGAAAGATCCAGGCAGTGGGGTACCCCTCCCTAGAGACTTCTCTTCCTCCCTGGGAAACTCCACACACCTGGCACAGCCAAAGCCAAGAGCAGCCATCTTTATCCCTCCCCCTCCAAACAACTTTGTGCTTTGGCCTCAGCATGTTGGTCTTTTTATCTCTCTCTCTTTTTTTAAGATTTTATTTATTTATTCATAGACACAGAGAGAGAGAGAGAGGCAGAGACACAGGCAGAGGGAGAAGCAGGCTCCATGCAGGGAGCCCGATGTGGGACTCGATCTTGGGTCTCCAGGATCACACCCCAGGCTGCAGGCGGCACCAAACCGCTGCGCCACCGGGGCTGCCCTCTTTTTATCTCTTATGACAGCTTCTTATTTCTGTTTCTCCAGATATAACATTACAGGTCAGGAAATCTGTGATAAATTTTAGGTGGGAAATTCTCTTGTTATGCCCGTAGTAAGGGGCAGCCCATCATGGGTTTTACCACCGACCTTCTCCAATTGTGCATCTTGGAGGCACATTGTTAACCTTGGCCAGGGTCTTCTGTTTCCTGCTGGGTTTCTGTTGTCTCTTCCTGGATGCATAAAGCTTGAGAAAGAGACCACAAGAGAAAATAAAAATGTGCTGGAAGGAAAATACATCAAAGCTAAATAGATGTTCTTCCAACTGGCCAATATTTAGAATTTTGCTTCTACCTCCATCTACCAGTTTGGAGATTTTACCAATTTTATCTTAGTGCCTGTATTTGAGACCGCTTAGGTGTTCTATGCTCATTTCTAGTTCACATACCATACATTAAAAATTTGATAAAAGAAGCCCTGACATTGTCTTTAACTTTTAAATGCACTTCCCATCTTTATAGCCAGGAGACTGGGGGATGTGAGTGGCTTGGCTGTTGTAAACCAGGACCCAGTCAGGGGAGCCAGTGTCACTGGCAAGGGTTCTGCTGTCTCCCCAGACTTTTCCTCACAGCTCATCTCTTCTCTTCTGCAGGCAGTGGTTCAGATGGAAGGTGACAATAAGCTGGTGACAACTTTCAAAGGCATCAAGTCTGTGACCGAACTCAATGGCGATGTGATCACCAACGTAAGTTGGCACTCTGAGCTTGTGGCTCCCAGTGCTTGATGGGAGGGAGAGGTAAAGGGTGAGGTGCAGCTCTCCTACCACCTTTCCTGTGGTCAACTTCTGCTACCACTTACTGAGGACCCATGATATACCAAGCAGTTTACATACATTATCTCTATCTTCCCAACAACCCTGAATTTTCTAAGTGAGGAAACTGAAGCAACAAATAGGGAAAGGCAAAACAAGGGTTCCCTGAGTGGGATCTGTCATACAGGGCTGTCATCCACAGTTGCATACTGCATAATCCTAGAGGGAGCCACTCCCATTGTAGATGATATGTGTATTTATTATGATCTTGAGGTGGATACTGGTTAACCATCTAGGTTTTTTTTTTAATTATCCATTTATTTATTTATTTTGAGAGCAAGCAAGTGAGAGAGTGGGGGAAGAGAGACAGAGGGAGAGGGAGAGAATCCCATGCAGACTCCGTGCTGAGCATGGAGCCCTATGTGGGGCTTGATCCCACAACCCTGAGATCATGGCCTCAGCAAAAGCCAAGAGCCAGACACTCAACTGAATGAGCCACCCAGGTGCCCCAACCATCTTGTTCTAACAAGATGTATTTGGATAGTTTTCCAACAGATAGAAGTACAGTATCTTGAGGAAGGGGTACCTTTTTTTAATTTATGAAAGACTCCACAGGTGTTGGCCCTGGCCCCCAGTTGGTACTTCCCCACCTCTCCTGATTTTCTTCAGGCTGCTCATCCATCCCCACTTTCCATGCCAAGGTCAACCGCTTCAACTTCCTCCTCTTCCTTCTCTCCTCATTGCTATATCCCTTTCTTCACTCATACCCAAATAGGATGGGGTAAGAGAGGTGCTTGCTAGCAGGAGATACAAGGTCCTGCAGAGCTACCGGCATGACCCACCCTTTTCAGTCTCCACAAGGTTGTAGCCATAGGACTTGCTCACAGGCATTGACAAGGAGAATCATATTCATAGCAATTTTATGGCAGTTTATAAGAGTGGCACACTCCAGTTGTGTAATCATTCTTGATGCCTGATTGTTGGCCATGTCCATGATTTTGGGGTGAATAGTACAAGGTTTCTCCTACAGTTGTGTTCCTCTGGATCTTCTTTGCTCCCAGGATGTGCTTGGGGAGTAACAGAAGGCAGAACACTACCCAAGGGGTCTGTCATTCTCCTCCTTATCCAAGTGGGAAAATCCCTAAATTAGGTAGAGTGTGAAGGTCAACAAGGAAACATGCTGTTCCCACCCCTGCAGGGCACATTCATAGTACAGCAGGAAGATACCAGCAGGGTGGAGGGAGATGAGTTTGTCCTGGACTCAGTCCTGGCCAAAGTACTTTGATAGGCTTTATTTCTGCCTTGATATGCTTTTGATATTTTCCCCTAATCTTGCCCTCTGCTGGGAGGGAGGCAGGATGAGGGATTTAATAAATAGGTTGACCTGTCCAAAGTCATCCAGCTAATGAGCTGTAGAACCAGGGTTCAAACCTAGCTT
Source organism: Canis lupus baileyi (assembly GCF_048164855.1). NCBI lineage: Eukaryota > Metazoa > Chordata > Mammalia > Carnivora > Canidae > Canis > Canis lupus. Next base: position 26,734,881 of record NC_132849.1, on the reverse strand, counting down.
TTTTTATTCCATTCTATTGCTGCTGAAGCTAAGCTAAGGGGCTCCTTTGTAACCCTGATGACATTAACCCACATCATTGCCACAGACTTTTTCAAGAGAACTAGTGGGAGGCAGGAGCGGGGGGTGGTTGGGGGGAGAAAGGAACAAAAACTCAAAAAACGGATGAATCCAATGAATCCAATGCTTTTGTTTGCTTCACAGCTCTTTGGGAGGAAAATTTTGCACTACCTACTATGTTCCAGGCTAGGTGCCTGCGTATTTCTATGTACATGTGTTCTTGCCCCTCAGCATGTGTTTGGTACATAAGTAGGTACTCAATGAATCTTTGGGAAATTGGATTGGACTGGACTCATTTGGATGGTCTTGCTCTAACAGCCATCAATATAGAAAGGAATTCACTAAAAGGCAGGACAACTTTCCACCCTGAGGAAGTGAAGTGAAAAGACCCGGCATGCGATTTTTAGGAAAGATTGCCAACTCTTCCTCAGATTTTACAGAAAACAGAGAAATCTTTGAGTTGTTTCCTATGCTAGCATATTTGGGATGAGTTTGTGGCCTTAATTACCTTTTACAATTCAACATCAGATGAACATTTTGTGATTTTTTTTTTTTTTTACTTTCAGACCATGACATTGGGTGACATTGTCTTCAAGAGAATCAGCAAGAGAATTTAGACAAGTCTGCACTTCATATTCTTTTACTGTGTAAAATTAATGTAATAAAATGAACTTTGTTTTAAAAAAAGTCTTCCCAATGGGCTTGTCATTGATGGTGCTATTGGTATCAATGGGCATTAATCACCTATATTTTTGTAAATCTTGATGATCTGTGTATTCTATCCTTCTGGGTCAGGTCTGAAGGGTAATTCTCACCCTGAAAGTAGACCCTATGCTGCTCATTCAGGTGATCCTATGAGAAACATGAGATGTGGCTGGATCTGTTCAGCAGCCCTAGAATGACCTTTCCCGGTCAGCCATACAGGCAAGGAGCTAGAGCAAGAGGGTGTGCTGGCTCCCTGTGGGGACAGAGAAAAGGAATGCTGGGCAGGCAAAGGGGAGCTATGCCCACCTGTGTGGTCACAGTGGCTCCACCTACTAGGGTACATGAACAAAAAGAGCAGACACTGATCCACCAAATGAATAATTCACCTTCCTAGTAGAGGGCTGACCAAGGAGCTTAGCAGGAGGCACCAGAAGTGGACAAAGGAAGCACAGGTGGACATTTCCTCCATGCTATGGGCAGAGGCAGAATGTGGGAAAAGGATTTCTTTGAACAGCACTTTGTATCAGGCTCTGGTAGCTACTACACATTGAGTGGCACACCCCTTAAAATTCACATGATGAAGTCCTAATCTCCAGGACCTCAGATGGTGACCTTATTTTGGAATAAAGATACTGCCAATATAATTAGTTCAGTTAAAATAAGGTCATACTGTAGTAAGGTGGACCCCTAATCCAATATGGCTGGTGTCCTTATAAAAGGGAGACATTTACAGGCAGAGACATCCAGATGGGAAGTATGTCATGTGAAGTTTAGAGTTCTGCTGCCATAAGCCAAGGATGTGCCAGAAGCTAGGAGAGAAACCTGGAACAGATCCTTCCCTACCCTTTTCAGAGGGGGAGCATGGCCCTGGCCTCACCTCCATCTCAGACTTCTGGCCTCCAGAACAGTGAGATAATATGTTTCTGTCATGTAAACCACCCTGTCTAGGGTACTCTGTTATGGCAGCCTTAGCAAGCTGATAGGGTGCTTGTCCCCCATATCCAAAGAGTTGTCATGTCTTTCAGCTCCCAGAACTACGCCAGGCCACAGAAAGCTCTCAAGAAAGATGCCTTAATATGAATGAATCTGTCACATTTCCCACCTCCTCTCTTTCCACTTCTGGGGCCGAAACCCCATTACTCATACTCTCTCCTAGGATAGTCTCACAGGACCTATGGCATCTCCTTGCCCTCTCTCTCTTACTGACAAATCTCTACTGACAGTCATCTTCCTTAAAAACAGCAATGATAGTAATGCTTCCTAGTTCACTGCCAGCACGTAAGAGTCAAACTCCAAAACCCGCGTTTCATGTCTGTCAGGGGTCAGGAAACTTCTCCTGTAAAAAGCCAGAGAGTAAATATTTTCAGTGTTATAGGCCATCCAATCTCTGTCACAATTCCCCAGTTCTGCTCTTATAGCACAAAACAGCCTTAGGCGATACGCCAACAAATGGGCATTGCTGTGTTTAAACAAAACTTTATTTATGGACACTGACATTTGAATTTCATATCATTTGCATATGCCATGAAGTAGTATTCTTGTTTTGTTTTTTTTTTTTTTCCCACCATTTAAACATAGAATACCATTCTTAGCTCACACATCACATAGAAACAGGTGGCAACTGGATCTGACCCATGGACTGCAGTTTGCTGGCCCTTCCTTGATTATAGCCTGTCCCACCCTGTCTAGCTTTCCTATAATATACATTCCAATAAAGCTAAACAACCTCTTATTCTCCCAGCAATTTAACTGCCACCTCCTACAAGAAGACTTCCTAAATTGCACAGCTGAAAGTGTTCTTTTTTTTTCTCTCTCTCTCTCTGATGTTTTATCAGCACCAGTCTATTGGCTGAAATTCTTCCTGCCTTGCACTATACATAGTATTTGCCATATGTTTTCCCTCCTTCTCTGGTATGGAACAAGGTTTTGGGGGAAAAAAGAGACCATAATTTGGGGAACTAAGGCACACTTAAGGAAAGAGTTTCAGAGCTCAGTAAGAACTCAGAGTTGGGAGATACAGGGGGGAAAAATCCTATAGCACACTACAATATACCATTCACAAAAATAAATTTCAAATGAACTAAAGAGCTCAATAAATAAATGTGGAATATTAAAAATAGGTGTTATATATAAACAAGTATATATTGATGTATAGACCTTAAACAATTTGCAAAAACCATGGAAGAAAAGATTAATTCATATTGCTACCTCAAAACTATAAAGTTTTGCATGAAAAGAGACTCTATAAACACAGTTTTAAAAGAAAAGCAACAATGTGGGAGAAAATATTTGTGACTTAGACAATAGAGGTCAATAGAACATAAAAGCCTGTAAGAAACCTAGCAAGTCAATGGGAAGATGAGGTGAGCACATTAATGGCAACTCACAGTGTGACATGGGCTTAGTCTCAAAGTACTGAGGGAAGAGAATTATAAGAGGAGCTATCATTTTACAGATCAAACTAGTAAAAAGTAAAAGGAGTGATAACATGGAACGTTTGCAAGAATGTAAGGAATGGCTCTCCCCAGTGGTAGAGATGTAAATCGTTACAGCCTGTGTAGAGATGTAAATCGTTACAGGCTGTAATTGTTACAGCCTGTGTTAAATGGATTCTGTCCATTTAACAATACCCACTAATATTTCTGATGTGAATTCCCTAACACCTAGCAATGCCAACATTGTATGTCTCTCTAGGAAGTGTTTAAACACATACAAAAAAAAAAAAAAGCATATAAAGCATACAATAGCCAAAACTGGAAACAAATGTCCATGAGTAAGAAAAGGTTAGATAAACTATTGTACAGCCAGACTACGAAATATCTTGTGGTAAAGTAAATCAGGGAGTCAGATCTTTAGGTGCTGTCGTAGAACTCTCAAAGCTTTTTTTTTTTTTAAAGCAAGTTTCTGAATAGTATCACCTGTATAATATCATGTAAATTTTGTTAAAATATGAAACAAAACTATCTGTTTATAGACATTTACGTGCATGGATATAACCATAGATTGTTGGAAAGCCAGATACTAGCCATCACCTCTGGTATGGGTGGTCAAAATAACTTTTTGCATTATTTATATTGAATTTTCTGCACGGAGCTAATTTTGTGGAGCTGATTTTTTAAGAAGTAGATGATTTAGAGTAAAAATATTGGGTCTGAGGTGTGTTGGTTGAGCATTGATTCTTGGTTTTGGCTCAGGTCGTGATCTCTGGGTGGTGAGATTGAGCTCCCCATCAGGCTCTGTGCTCAGCACAGAGTCTGCTTGAGATTCTCTTTCTGCCCCTTTCTCCACTGCTCCCACATGTGTGCACTCTCTCACTCTCTCTAAAAATAAAAAATAAAAAAAAATTGGTCTTGAAGACATGGTTCTAGTCAACTAATCCCTGATTTTGGATCTCAGTTTTCTCATCTGCAAAATGGGCAGCACAATACCTCTTCTTGTGGTTTTGGTAAAGAGCCAATGAAATGATGCATGTGCCATCCAAACAAGGCATGTCACTACTGTCCTTTGGATTCCTGAGAGAACTACAGTTGGGTCTGACCTCCACAACTTTAGCAGAAGCTCTGTTGTGCTCAGAGAAGCATCTGTGTGCAGATGAAGAGACACGGAGAGGAAAGAGGTTTGCTAAGACCACTCAACTGATGAGCTACACAGGAGGAGGAACATAGTAGAAACAAGATCTCTTCAACCAAGACTCTTGGGATCTGACAAAATTCCCAAAGCCTCCTCCTATCTGAGGTTCCCCTGGTAAAAAATCTTGCTTTTGGAGGGGATTGTTTGTGTTTGTGCCTGAAAAAGAAATTAATTTTATGCTGAATTTGGATTTTGTACAGGTGCCCAGAGAACTTTGGGCCTGAAGTCAACTATAAATAAATTGAATAAACAGCTGTTGATGGTATCAGCTATTTTTGCCTTGACTCCTCCTCTCCTGCCTGCCCCCTTCTCTCCACCTGTCCTGTGAGCATCCCAACAACAGAGTGCACTCTGTACCCATGAATGCTGATTGATTTGTAAAGTCAATTTAGGCGTCTATATTCATGCAAATGTAGACTTTTCCAAATATCTTCTTTTTAAAAAAATTGATTCCCATTAGGGTAAAGGAAGTGATTTTAGGGGGTGGGGTGTCTAACTTAATCTACATTCAATCTTCAGAGTACTTTTTCTATATATATCAGAGGCACATTGACCATCCCATGATTTTCTAGTATTTCATGGAGTAAACATGGGGTAAATATGGAGATATCAAATTAAATGTAGGGATGCCTGAGTGGCTCCGTGGTTGAGCATCAGGCATCTCAACTGTTTTTTGCTCAAGTCTTGATCCCAGGGTCCTGGGATTGAGTCCCACATCGGGCTCCCCGCAGGGAGTCTGCTTCTCCCTCTGCCTATGTCTTTGCCTCTCTCATGAATAAATAAAATCTTTTTTTTAATTAAATTAAATTAAATTAAATTAAATTAAATTAAATTAAAATAAATGTATCTTCTCCACACAATCCGACCTCATTCAGTCAAATCAGGACTGAACAGTGGTAAGCTCTGACAAAAATCCCCAGGAGACTTGCTGTCTAGGGGGATGAGATCAACCCATAATGGCGATAGTATGATCCATGCTGTGATCCTGGTGGGCACAAGCTCCAGACCCTGCCTGAGCAAGTGACATTTCAGCTGACTCTCAAAGAATTCAGAAGGATATTTGCATGGCCAAGAGGCGTGGTATAAATGGACACTTGGCAAAAGATGAGGCAGAAAAAGGATATGGAGTCTCTGTCATGAATATTCTTTTACTCTGATAAGGAGTCTGGACTCAATCCTGGAGACAGTGAGGAATCACCGAAGAGTTTTTAGTTGCAAGAATAACAGGATGCTAAATGCATTGTAGAGAATTATTCTGGCCATGGTGTCAAAGACCAATGAAAAGGGCCCATGCTGAATACAAAGACACCATTAAGAGACTGCGGCAATGGCCCAGGTGAAAGATGTGGGTCTTGAACCAAGGCATTGCCTGTGAGGATGAAGCAAAGTGGAAAGGTCCAAGAGCACAAATTAGAATTAATGGGTGCTAGCCACTAGAGGTGAGAAGTGCACTGGAAAGATATGTGTCAGGGATATATCAGCAGGAAATAAGGCTCACTCAAAAGTGTTCTCCTGGTGAGAATTTGATGGAAGCATTATTTACACAGGTGTGGTTTGAGTAAAGGGAGCCCTCAGGTAGGTGAGACACCCAGGGATGAGCAACCACTGAAAGCCATTACCATCCATAGGCCTGAAGGGTCAACATGGGGGACTGCATTACTTGAACTCACTGAGCACTGGAGCCATCAGAGAGCCACCCAACAAAAGCTAAAGCCTGGATAGGCAGAGAGGGCACAGAAAAGGGAGGGTTGTTCTGAGGAATAACACATCTCCTTCCCATCTTCTACTGGAGCCTCCCATTGGCTGAGCAATAAAGCAGAGATCAGCCTTCTGGGCACAGAGCAGAGTAGAGAGGGGTGGAGAAGGAAGGTAAGATAAATGGCAACAAGCTAGGACAATGGGAACTCCTTCAGTCATAAATGGGAAAAAACCACTTAATCTCACCTAGACCAAAATTAAAGTAGGATGGGGGGAAGATGGGGCTCACTGATTCAGAACTGCAAAGAGCAGATGGGTCCAAAGTCTGAGAACAATGTTACCGATACTGCTCTCTCTTCTTATCCAGTCCTTTTTCTCCTTCTGTGTTAGCTATGTTCTCCCAGAACTTTCCAAACACCAGTGAATATGACTACTAACACTTCCACGGTCACAAATTGAAAGTTGTATTCCCAGAGAAGAGCAGGGACTCTTTCTCCTCCAATTCAGAAGGGCCCTGGCAAGAGTCTAATTGCCTAGTTTGGGTCACATAGGGTCATGTGCTGGAATCAGTTAGTACCAGCTCCCAATTCAACATATAGCTTGGTTGCTTAGGATGCTGGTGATGGTGAGGATTTGTATGTATACCATAAAAATCAGCAAATGTCACAAATCAGGGCTCTTCTTAACATTGTTGTTAAGTATTTATCAGCACATCATTTTGTGTGTCAGGGAATGCTACACCATGATTGATCCAGGCTGGGTCCTGAGGCAACCTGTCCTGAGCAGCCTCTTATGAACTTTATGGTGCAGAGGAGAGTCTCCAGTCAGTGAGTCAGCACTGTTTTCAGAATTGGAGAGGTGCTGGGCAGAAGAGACCAGCTCAGAAGTTCATTATAGGGAATGAAGGAGAGGGAGGCATCTAATAGCCCAGATCTTGGGGAACTAGGTGAATGCTGAGTGGAGATCTGGAGGGAAATGATGAGTTTAGCTATGAACATGAAGGGTCTGAACATCTACTATTGTAAGCAAGGCAAAATTCCCCTCAAGAAACACACTCTAACAAGCAAGATGGTAAATAATGGGAAAGAGCTGTCCTACAAGGCCTAATGTAAATGCCACTGAAGGACACAAACCACACACCTGGACATTACCTGCTGCTTCAAATTGTAGGTCCCTGCACTGCTCCTGGCTCTTTGCCATACCCAGGAAGGTGCTTACTCTACAAAGGGATTCCACACACACCACACCTGCCCAGGACAGGTGGACAGAAGGAAGACCGTGAGACAGGGCTGTAGTCTACTTAGGGAGAACTTACAACCCCTGTCTTGGTGAATGAGGAAAAGAAGGCAAATTGCATACAGCTGTCAATGTGATGTAAGGGAAGGAAGATTCATTCTCCGGGATCCTGGAGATCCAGATTCAAGTCCCAAATCTTCTGCTCAGCAGCATAAATAACTGCTCTGAGAGCTTAATAGCAGGACTACTGTGGGAGGCAGAATCACGACACAAAAGATGTCCACACGCTAGCCATGGACCCCGTGAACAGGTCACTTTATATGGCAAAGGGCTTTTGTACATGTGATTAAGGTAAAGACCTTGAAATGGGAAGATTATCTTGGATTATCCAAGTGGGCCCAATGCATCCTTTTAAGTGAAAGAGGAAGGCAGGAGAGTCAGAGAAGGAATGATGAGATTGCTGACTGGGGCCACAGACCAAGGAGTGTGGGCATTCTAGAAGAAGTTTCTAGAAGCTGAAACAGGCGAGAAACAGATTCTTCCCCCAGAGCCTCCAGAAGGAACCCAGCTCTGCTGATACCTCAATTTTAGCCCTGTGAGACCCCACTGCACTTCTGATCACCAGAACTATAGGATGATAAATCGGTGTTATTTTAAGCCACTGAGTTTGTTTTATCTGTTACAGCAATAGTAGGACACAAACACAGCTCCTAAAGACATTTGAGAAACCTTAGCCATGCCTGGACCAGGGTGTTCTCAGACCAAGCTGAGCTGGGGGTGCTGATAATGAGGAGGAGTTCATGCCAAAGTTATTGAACCCATATGGTGGCCCATAGTCATGCTGTGTTCTGTGCTTCTTTAAGACTGACAAGATTGGGATCCCTGGGTGGCGCAGCGGTTTGGCGCCTGCCTTTGGCCCGGGGCACGATCCTGGAGACCCGGGATCGAATCCCACGTCGGGCTCCCGGTGCATGGAGCCTGCTTCTCCCTCTGCCTGTGTCTCTGCCTCTCTCTCTCTCTCTGTGACTATCATAAATAAATAAAAATTAAAAAAATTAAAAAAAAAAAAAAGACTGACAAGATTTTCCTCATCAAGGAAGGGTATTTGTATGTAATCTGAGCCTAGAGCAGACACAGGAGCTTCCAGAAGTGCTGTTTATCCTCACACACTGTGTGTTATCATCTGCAACTGTGTACGCCTTGCTTGGTCCAGGAGTTTACACCTCTGACTTCGCTCAGATATGTTGCCATTCTCTGCTGTGTGCCACAACTATACCAAATTCCCTCCTGCATTCTTTAGAGAAGAAAATCCTGAGCAATTGGCCCAAGCAGTGGCTATATCGGGCCCTTAATACATATGTCTGTCAATACATCAAAATGGTGCAGTGAGCAAGTACTTAGTCTGAAGGGGAGTAATCAGTGATCTTAGATTTGTGAGGTATGGACCTGAGGGGTATAGACTTCAGAATGCAGACTTCACCTCAGTTTAAGTAAAGATTTCCTCAATAGTGTTTGGTTTTTTAAAAAAGATTTTATTTATTTATTTGAGAGAGGGGGGAGCATAAGCAGGGAGGAAGGGCAGAGAGGAAGAAGGGGAAGCAAGGTCCCTGCAGAGCAAGGAGACCAATGTGGGCTCCTGTCACAGGACCCCAGAATCATGACCTGAGCCAAAGGCAGATGCTTAACTGACTGAGCCAGCCACCCAGGTGCCCTTTAATGGTGTTTTTAATTCTTTGTTCTGCTACTTCTATGAAGCAAACCCCATTTTTTATAGATTGACAACACCCAAATTAACCTTTTAAAGTTAAGCCAATTGGGATCCCTGGGTGGCGCAGCGGTTTGGCGCCTGCCTTTGGCCCAGGGCGCGATCCTGGAGACCCGGGATCGAATCCCACATCGGGCTCCCGGTGCATGGAGCCTGCTTCTCCCTCTGCCTGTGTCTCTGCCTCTCTCTCTCTGTGACTATCATAAATAAAATAAAAATTTAAAAAAAAAAATAAAGTTAAGCCAATTGTCCCAGTATAAATATTCTCACCATGGCCAATGTCAAGCTATCAATGTGATGTGCACAGTTAGCTCTCATGAGCTGGTAAGAGCTGGCCGCCTACTGGGGCTCATGTCTACCCTTCACCTTCACTTTCTGTAGGGGGAAGGGACCCTCAACAATAGCATGGCTGGAGTGCCCACGGAGTGCTTAGGATGGACCAGGCACCATTCAAAGGGCTTTTACATTTTAGAAGTTTAATTCTCACAGCAACTCTGTGTGGTAGGTAGAAATGTGGAAATAGGCATGGGTGAAATCACTAGTCCCAGGTCATACAGCTGACATATAGGAGAGTTGAGATAGGAACTTCACTGGTCTCAATGTCCATAATCTTAAAAGGACACTGTTCTCCAAAACTTCATTGTCTGATACAGCAACCAGAAGCCATGTTGGCTATTTAAACTGAAATTAATTGAAATTACATAAAATTTAAAATTCAGTTCCTCCCTCCTACTAGACACATTTCAAGAGCTTGAATAGTCACATGTTGCTAGTGGATACTGCATTAGACAATACAGATACAATATATTTTCATCATCACAGAAAGTTCTATTAGATAGCACTGCTCTAAATCGACTATGATCACACATATTTGCTTGGATATACAGATGATTTAATGGCCTTTGTTGACTGTAGTAACATAAAAACTCAAAATATGCAGTTTTATGTCTCTTCTGCTCTGAGATAAGCAAATCCATTCACTTATTCATTCATTCAACACACATTAGCTGAGTGCCTACTATGTTCCAGGACCCACGCTAGGTTCTGGGGATAGAAAGATAAATAAAGGGATATGGCGCCTGCCCTCCAGAAGCTCAAAATCTGATGGAGGAGGCAGACAAGTAAAAAGGCAATTATAACGCCATGAGGAGAGTACTCTGGCGGGGAGTTCAAGAATGATGTGAAGGACTCAGACAGGCACCAGCAGAACCTAAGCATTCAGGGAAGGCTTCACAGAAGGGGTGATTTCCTGATTGGATGTTGAAAGATGAATAGGAATGGTCAGGTTTTAGATATTTTAGATAGAATGTCTCAAAATTTGAAAAGAAGCCCAGGAGAACATGGGTCACCCTTAGGGGCCCATAAGTGAGTGGGTTTGAGTGATGTCTAGGATGCAATGGGAGTGACTAGAGCAGAAGGCAGGTGTTCTCAGGTGGTATGCTGAAGGACAGATGTGGGGGAGGGGACAAGGGAAAGAGAAAGAATTTCATTTTGAATTTGCTGAGCATGATGTGCCTGGAGAACATTTGAGAGAGCATCAATTTGCAACTGATGAATTATTGAATTCTACATCTGAAACTCATGATGTACTACATGTTGGCTAATTGAATTTAAATTAAAAAAAAAATTTCTGCCTCAAGGTGATTAAACAAAGGGCCTGGCTGGGCTCATGTAGGGAGTGTGTGCAGAGTAAGAGAAGGAACCAAGAATGACCAAGATGAACAAACCCAGCCCCAGGAAATGCCGACATATCAGGGGTAGGAAGAGAAATGGGGTCAGGGAGGAAGATGAAGAAACCACATCAGAGGATCATCCTAAGGAAGTGGTTTCCAGGAATCCAGGGCTGGGAGTGAGAACTGATCAGAGAAGCCAAATAACATATGGACTAAAAGCTACCCACCAGAGTTGACCTTGTACGAGTCATTTTAGAGGAGTTTAGGCAGCCAGCCTGCAGCGGGTTCAGGAAGAAATGGAAAGTGAAGAAAAACAGATAGTAGCTACAAGAGACAAGTTCTTTAAAAAAAGAAAAACTTAGCTGTGAAGATTATGATCAAAGAGTCCTCAGCATGTTTGTGGATGGCACTGAGGAAGGCAGCGGGTGGAGGAATGTTAAGGATCCAGTTTGAAGAGGGCATCACAGGTGAAGCAAGGCCCCGAGGACATCAGAAGGGCAGGGGTCCAGAGCACAGGTGGTGGGTTAGCTCATGCGAGGAAAAGGGCTCACATTCCACTGGTGTGAGGAGGAGGAAAGAAGGTCAAGCACAGACAAGACATGAGTGAATATGGGAAAGGGACTGAGGGCATTGCATCTTCTGGCCTCTGTTCTTCTATGAAGCAGGAGTGAGGTTCGGCTGAAAGCAGAGGACTGGAGGACGGGAGTCAAGGCCTGAAATAGCTAGTGTGCAAAAGGGAGAGACAGTCAACCAGGGGCACATGAAACACTTCCAGGCTGCGCCCAAAGGCGAGCTGAGGTTGGCAAGGAGTCTGTAGAAGTGCCTGTATTCAGAGAGGCACTGTTTTCCCTGGCTGTGCTCAGCATCTCCAGGAGCAGCAGAGGGAAAACAAGACAGCGGAATTAATCCAGGGTTGGGACTCTGCCAGGCAGGAAGGGAGAATAGGTAGGTAGGAAGGAGCACTGATGAACTGGCTTATTTGGAAGGAGGTCAAGACAGAAGGAGGGTGAAACACTAGAGTGTACATGATGTCATCGAGTAATCTGGGGTGGAAAAAAAAAGACAGAGTGGTGAAAAGGTAGGAAGCAATGACCAGAAAGTTAGACATCAAATATGGAGAAATTATGGCCAGAGAGGGTGTTAATGGAGAAACTGGAAAGACATCTGTCGTTGAGTAAATTAAGAATCTGTGAAGCAAGCAGATTAGATGATTTTTGTAACTGCACACTGAAGCCCCAAATTTGAGGCAGAGGGGATGGAAAACAAAACCATGCATATGGGAGGATGACCAGCAGGTGACAAAGAAGGGCAGAGGGTTGGAGGAGGTGTTTTTTTTTTTTTTTTTTTAAAGATTTTATTTATTTATTCATGAGAGACAGAGAGAGAGAGAGGCAGAGACACAGGCAGAGGGAGAAGCAGGCTCCATGCAGGTAGCCCGATGTGGGACTCGATCCCAGGTCCCCAGGATCACGCTCTGGGCCGAAGGCGGCGTCAAACTGCTGAGCCACCTGGGCTGCCCTGGACGAAGTTTTACAGGACAGCAGAAGAGTGATCATTTGAATGTGTGGTTGGGTCCCTGGGAGAATGTTGGTGCCATCTCTAGTCTTGTTAGTAATGAAGGCTTGGAAGACTTGTCAATCTTCCTGTGAAAACTTCTGGAGAAGGGGGTATCCTTGAAGAAGAGCCAAATGCCAGGTATGAGCATTCTGCAAAGAGGTAGCACATTCATAGAGCTTTGGACCAGTTCTGGGCATATTTGCAGAGCCATTGGAGAGGTTAAGAGGGAGGCAGCAGGTAGTTCTGAGGATGAAGGGGGGATGGAGAAACTAACTCTTTAGGCAGAGATGACAAATGGGGCTTGGAGGTAGTAGTTAGAGTTGCGGGGTCCAGGGTGGCATGGAAGTTTTTGGTGACACCCCCAAATGGAGAGCTTTGCTCAAGGATTCTCCTAAAACATTGGTGAAAAATTTAAGACCCCAGAAGATAACAGAACAACTAGACTGGCTGATCCTAAGACCTTCGCTTTTGGGTGGAAACCACAGAACCTCCCAGGACATAATTGCAAGTTGGTCACATCCCCAAGGAGATCCTAACCTAGGCATGCAGAGTCCAGATTAGACATTACTCCTGGTGAAAAAAGCAGAAGCCCCAGGGCATGGGCAGTGAAAGAAATGAAGCAAGGGAAATTATAATTATTCCTTACTAAGAACAGAAATTTACTGGGGGCCTATGATCATGTCTAAGATGATAAAGACCATCCAGGCACATGTAACCAAATAAAACCCCCAAAATCACCTCCTCTGAACTCATGATCATCAGGTATAGGTGTTTCCAAGTTTCTCTCTCAGCTTCACCCCGCTAAGACTTCAATCCTGGTTGGTCAATGGCCAGGAAAATCTCGGTTACTGTCCAAGTCACACCCACATCACAGGGAATCAGGGCTTGGCAGTGGGGGGTGGGGAGCAGGAGACACTCCTGTGTGTTTTAGAAATAGTTTCAGAACACTTGGAATCCAGACCCTAAAATGAAGCCTCAAGTGGCTAAGGGCAAAGCCCTACCTCTTTGTGCATATTCATCTCATTCTCATATTTACTAAGGGGTTTTGATTCTCTGAGTAGAACCTAAATGGCCTGAACATGGCCCCTTCTTCATAACCCCACACTAACCTGAGGAAACTGGGTATCACCAATCCTAGTCACATAAGACCTGAGTATTCCAGACCATGAGTAAGACCAGCAGCCCCAGAGAGACCTGCACAGATAGGTGAGCAGCCACTTGAGATTTCAGGCACCTGCCACCCTCAGCTCAAACGTAATCTCTTCCATGACATCCTTCCCAATGCATCACACATACACACACATGCACATGCGCCACATACCAGACACATGCCCTCCACTGAAGCCCCCATATAGTTTACCATTGCATTTATTAAGCTTGTTTAATTGTTTACATTTTGCTTCCCCCGCTACATTTGAAGCTTCTTTATCCCTAGGGTGTTCCACCCCATAAATATTTGTAGGATAAGTTGGGCTAGGCTGGGCTGGGATAGAGTTCAATTAAGTTGAACTGAGTTTAAATGAATCAAAATGAACTGAGGAACACAGAACAGTGCATTCCCACAGCCACAAGAGTGAACATTATCCGGCCTTCCTCATCAAGGGTCTTCCCCCAAACCCACCAACTCCAACTTCCCCCAAACCCAAATGTCTCCCCAATTCTCCAGCCATGGTGCCCAGCCCACCACCAGACAGGTCCTCATTGCTTCTTATGGAACAGAGCTGGCGCTGGCTCATTGCTGGGCTCGGCCATGACCTGCATGGGCTGGTTGTTCAGGGCAGCCTCACGCATCTTGTGGTACATGAACTCATTCTGGCGGAACATGCGCAGCTCCATCTCCGTCTGCACCCGCATAGCCTGTGGGACACAGACACACCATAAACAGTGATGACAGGCCACTGGGACATACTGGCTTCTGATCTTCCTTGGCTCTTTTCAAAAGGGCAGACAATGGAGCAAATAACTCCTAGTTACTGAGATTCAGCTGTATCCACTGAGAGGACACACGGACACACACTTATACACACTGACACACACACATACTCATCCTCTAGGGGCCTCAATGTCCTGGGACTGGGCTTGGTTTGTTAGGGAGAGGAGTCAGACCCCTGAGAGAGGAGCTCAAGGGACTGTTCTCAGCAGAGAATGTTTGTTTGCAGGAACTGGATTTGAATCCTGGATCACACACACATAGGTCCCAACTAACATTGTGGGACTTTAGGCCAGTGACAATCCCTTTAGTGCTCAGTTTCCTCACACATAAATGGGTGAGATTCCTTAATACTTCATAACAGACCAGAAAGATCATAGTGTGTGACACCTAGGAAAATCCCCATGCACCCATATTTCTATTCAAGAAATATTTCTCAAGGGCCAGTCATCATTGATGAATTGAGAATACAGCAGTGAATGATATACTAGGCATAAAGTCAGTCTTCTCAGACACTTTATGACAACAAAGTCTGTCCTCTTTCCCTGTACCATACTGCCTGAGTACAGTCCTTTGAACCCTGTCACCCTCAAATAAACAAGCCCTTCAAAGCACAAAGGAAGCCAGCAATTATAAAGAGCATGCTACTTGCTAGGCACTGTTCTGAGTGCTTTTCACACATTAACTCACTGAACCCTTATCACAGCTCTATCCCTTTTCTCCATTTTACTGATAAGGAGACTCAGGCCCACATATTCCGTGTTTGCACTCACACAGCTGGAGAGTAGTGAATCTGGAGTTCAATCCCAGTAGTCTGATTCCAGAGCCTGTGCTCCCCAGCTCCACTCTACAAAGCACATCTAATGTACATGGCTGCACCCACATTGCTGGGTAGGCTTTCTCCATCCATACTTGGAGCATCTCAGACTTCAAACCTCAGCTGTGCCATCCATTCACTATGTGACTATAGACAGGTTACTCCCCTTCCCAGGGCCTTAGTTTGCTCAGATGTAAAACAAGGGGAGTGGACTAAAGCATTTCTGAATTCCCTTCTGGTTCAGTGGGTAATCTGTGGACTTTGCAAAAGCAGAAACTGGAATCCAGCTCCCACCCTTAGAGAGAGCTTAGACCAGAAAAGGAGGCCCAGCTCTGAAATGCTACTTGCCTCTAAGTCCTTGGTGATGGGGTGGGAGGGTCCATGGGTCACCAGGAGAATGGCATAGGCTTTACAGATCATCCCATGCCCCACCTCAATGTTACCAGCATGCCAGTTGGTCAGCCCTGCCCGCATCACGGCCATGCCCAGTTGGGCATTATTGGGGTGGTAGAGCTTCCTGTGAGGACATAGCAAATCATTGTAACAGATAATCCCAACTTTCCTTACATTTGCACAGCATCTGACGACTTACCAAGTACCCTTACTGACTTGGTCCATCTGCTCTCCCACCAGTGCTGAGGCATCTGCAGCCCATGGAGCAGAAACTGAGCCACAGAGAAAGGGAGGAATTACCAAACACTCCCCAGGGTGAGCCTGTGGGAGTGAGACTCTGCCCTGGGCCAGTAAGCCTAGTCATCATGGGCAAAAGAGTCAGAGGACCCTGCAAGATAACAGGAAGCTGGGAGCTCTCGGGAACACCCCAGCCCTCTTCCTGGAAAGCAGAAGTTCAGGGGAATAAAAAGAACTTCAATGTCCTTCTTGGGACAGAACTGTATTCTCATCTCCTTGAGAATAGCTCCTAACAGAGCTTCCTTCTGCATATTGTACAGTTTTCCTGACTTTTATATATGAGTAATGTTCTCTAAAAAAAAAAAAAAAAAAAAAGTAAAAAAGAGCCTGCTTGTACCAACTTACTCTTTTGGCCAAAGAGCCAAAGATACAAAGTCACATGCCAATATAGACATGGAAGGCGAGGGCTTTGCATTTTGTAAGCAAAGATGCCTGACACTTCTTTTATTTATTTTTATTTTATTTTATTTTAATAAAAGAAAGGTTGCAGGATTGCCTGTGCTAACTGCTAGGGGGACATACCTTTCCAAGCCCTTGAAATCAAGGTGGACTTAGCCGTAAGAAAACCCAAAGCATTGGGACACCTGAGTGGCTCAGCGGTTTGGCACCTGCCTTCAGCCCAGGGTGTAATCCTGGGCTCAAGTCCCACATCAGGCTCCCTGCATGGACCCTGCTTGTGTCTCTGCCTCCCTCTCTCTCTGTCTCTCATGAATAAATAAATAAAATCTTAAAAAAAAAAAAAAAAAGCAGGATGCCTGGGTGGCTCAGCAGTTGGGTGGCTGCCTTCAGCTCAGGTAGTGATCCCAGAGTCCAGGATCAAGTCCCGCATCAGGCTCCTGCAGGGAGCCTGCTTCTCCCTCTGCCTATGTCTCTGCTTCTCTCTCTTTCTGTGTCTCTCATGAGTAAATAAATAAATCTGTAAAACAAGAAAAAGAAAACCAAAAGCAGAAGATGCCATCCAAGTGATAGATGAGCTGGAGGATTTGGGAAAGACCAGGGATGACAGATAGGCTTCATCTCAGGAACCAGCCCTGATGATTTGGTCATTATGCTTGGAGCACTGTGGTAAAAAGGCTCATTTGTAAAGATAAAGAGGACCACGACCAATTCCTGATGCCTGCTGTGGGTTACAGGAGGGAGAGATAGCAGTGTGTGTGCCATCTATTTACCATCCCTGGAATAGACACATTTCCAGGAGACTTCCTGAGACCCAGCATTGCTACCTACATATAGCCGTCCACCATCCTCCTGGCATAGTACGAGGCCTCCTCAAAGGCCTGGAGGTAGGAGAGGACCTCGGAAACAGTGCTCAGCATCCGCAGCGTGTAGAGGTTTGTGTCAGCAAACACTGGCTCCTGCTTCTGCAGGCATTCCCGGCATAATTTCACCACCTGGAGGAGACACAGGACCTGTCCATTACCACTGCACCACAACACGCCCTGCACTCACATAAGGGAGCATCATCACGACACTGGACACTCATTCTTTTAAAGCTGAGGACACTGCTGATAGGGGTGTAAAAGCAGTAGTTTGTGATCTGAAGAGCAAAATGGTCCTATTTCTCTACAGTGTAGGGATGAGGAGGGTAACGGTGTGAGATATGGGTGACATGCCAAAGCGAGGCGTTCTCATCATCAGTCAGTAAGTAGCAGAGAGTTATGAAAGGGAGAGACTGATTGATTGATTCCCACAGCAATGTAATGACATAGGGACTACTAGTACTCCCATTTTGCCAGATAAGGGAACTGAAGCACAGAGAGGGTAAGTGCTTTGCCAAGTCACATAGGTAGTAAAACATGGAGTAAGAATTCAAGCTAAGCAGTCATATTTTATCTTAACCATCAGTCCTGTGATTCTCCACCTTAGCCAGGCTCTGGAATTATCTGGAGACCTTTTGCTGTTAAAAAAACAGCAATGTCTGGGCCCTACCCCAGACCAAATGAAACCAAATATCTGGATGAGGGACCCTGGAATCCATAGTTCAAATAAACCCCTGGGTGGTCCTTATGCACGGTAAGGTTGACAATCATTTCCCAATGGAAGTGTACAAGATGAGTTGGCAGAGAGGTAGGCTCCCAGGAGGATGTTGCATTGGTCCTGGTGAGGAATGAGATGAGCCTGACCCGTGTTAGCTTGGAGTCAGGCTTCCCTGATTGACTCATGTTTACACATAGGCTTAGGTGAGTGAGACCAAAGTGAGATGGTCTCTAGATTTTAGTTGTTCTCTGTTCTCCTCTTCTTCCTTTGCCACTGCCATGGAAGAAATGCCATACAGTGCCTTCCGTTTCAAATGAGCAGAAGCTAATTTTGCTCTCAGACTCTCCCAGAGCCCCATGTGACAAAATGTGGGCTGGCAATCAATCCATCCTGAAGACAATCCTCTTAAACCCATGGGGCCAGTGTCCAACCTGACACCTGGCCCCGGTACGTTTGAACGGAGGAGGAGAAATGAGAAAGAGGAGAGAAAACAGAGGAATGGAACCAGTGGAGCCCTCCAAATTGCTCCAGCTTCTATGCCATGCCTCTGACATGGGTTTTCCATGTTGTACAATAACACTCTATTGATGTGACTGTCTCTCCATCTGAGAGAACCCCTGGGAGGCAAGGAGCATGTCTTGTGTTGTCACCCCACTCGGGGTTTGAAAATGTGCAATGAATGAGTAAATGAGAAGGATGAAGATAGTGGAAAAGCAGATAGAAATAAACATAAATTAATCTCTCACATTGCCCTGCCTTAGTGGCTTCCAAACCCAGCTACAAGCCCGAGTTGTTTTTAAAGAGCTTGGAAACAAAATACTGATTCACAGTCTGTTGCAGATTGGATGAATCACATCTGAGGGGGTGAGATGCAAGACTGTGCATTTCCAACAAGCTACCCAGGTAAATTTGATGCAATGCTCTGCAGGTCAGTGTTTGGCAGTGGGTCTCAACTTTGGGTGCCCACTGAGATCACCTGAGAGTTTTAAAAATCCTAATCTCTGGGTCCACCCCAAGAGATTTTGGTAAAGTTGTCCTGGGTCAGTGTCTGAGCATCAGGATTTTTCGGTGATTCTAATGTATAGCCAGTTGACAACTCCCATTGCTTTGAGAGCCAAGGTTGAATGCTCAGTTAGTAGGAACTGAAAACTGTTACCAGGGTATGCATTCAATTGCAAAAAAGAAACCAATCCACATGCCATCTCCATTTCTCCACCTCTGATGCCAACCTGAGAAATCACAGATCCCCCAGGGACCCCTGTCAGTCTGCCTGGGCTCTCCTCAGACACAGTATCAGTAGGTTGAACAATCACTTGAGAGCACATCTATCTAAGAGGTGCTAAAGGCTTAAGGGCAAGAGGAGTCCAAACCAAGGGATATCCTAAGAAGAACAACCTGCTTGATAGCCTCCCCATCTCCACCCTACCCCATTTCCCCCGCTTACCAGAGAACCTTTCTGCCCTCTTCCCCATCTCATCCCTATGAAAATGAATTCTTACCTCATGGTACAGACCCTCAGAACGAGCCTTGTCTATTTTTTCCAGTGTATCCTTGGAGAATTGTATCATCTCCTTTACCACCTCCTGAGAGGGCTGGGAAAGACAGGGACAGTGATTTAGAGACCTCTTCACAAAGAAACCCATTGCATCTCTGAATAGCTGACATCTTTGACACTCAGTGTCGTGCAAGAGTGATGCCGTCCTCATTCTGAATGTTTCATTTCTGTACATGTTGCTCCAGATCCCTATAGCTTTTGCAGCTCCCTCACCATGCTTCTGACTCATGTGCATTTTTCACTGACCAAGCTCTGGAGCCTTGCTGCCAGCCAGTTGTTTTCTACCTTATGCTTATGTATGGGTTTTTGGACCCCAAGGCAGAATCTAACATTGATCTCTGTGGTATTTTCTCTGGCATTTTGTATTTTCATTCTATCACTCAAAATATTTTCCATTGTTTCTCTTTACTTCAAGTTAACCACATGTTCCACAGGCACGCTCTTGCATTTTAGTCTTCACTCAATTCACTGATTTAAATACTGACCAACACAGGTCTGGGAACAGAAGCCTATGGCTTGACCAAAAAAAAAAAAAAAAAAAAAATCCTACTCTAGTTTGCCATTGGAGTTCATTAAAGAGGAAACCTATGGCTGTGGGCATTCAGATCCTTCCAAAGTATCTTAGCATCCAGTTCCTATTTCTTTGTCTTGACCAAATTATATCATGAGTTTGTCATCTGTCTCTGAAATCTGGATTTGTTAGGCTTACAGCATTTGCCAGAGCAGTCTAGTTATCTTATTTTTTTAAAAGATTTATTTATTTATTTGGGGAAGAGAGGGGCAAAGAGAGAGAGATAGAGATAGAGATAGAGAGAGAGAGAGAGAGAGTTTTAAGCAGACTCTGCACTGAGCAAGAAGCCTGATGTAGGCTCCTTGAACTGACCCTGAAATCCTGACCTGAGCCAAAACCAAGAGTCAGATGTCTAAGGTGCCCCTATAGTGATCTCATTTTTTTTTTTTTAAATTTTTTATTCATTTATGATAGTCACAGAGAGAGCGAGAGAGAGAGAGGCAGGCTCCATGCACCGGGAGCCTGATGTGGGATTCGATCCCGGATCTCCAGGATCGCGCCCTGGGCCAAAGGCAGGCGCCAAACCGCTGCGCCACCCAGGGATCCCGTGATCTCATTTTTTTTAACGAGGTTTTAATATTTCAGGGAAAGAGGTACCTTAATTAAAATGCCCATGAGGACATTATAATTTTGAAGAAAGAGTTCCAGACTTCTCAATGTCCAAAGAAAAATTTATTTGCTATGCTCATCTATATCAGAAATTCTTCTGGAATATTTTTTTTTTTTGCTTAGGCAAATCTGATAAAACTTTTTTCCAAAATGAAAATAACTTTATTATTTATTTGGACCATAAAACTGACATATGGAAGCTGTAAAAAATTAAAATATATGAAAAAAGCATGGAGAAAAAAATAGAAATCCCTGGAATCCACCCAAAGATGAACACAGCATTTTGAGGAACATTTTCCAATGTATATATACAGAAATAATATTGAAAATATTTAACAACTGATATAGGAAAGACACTGACCAATCAGAACAGATACCATAAAGAGCACGTCTTTTATGGCCTTATCAGTATGTGCTGGCTGAACTGCATTCCTGTAGGTGTGCACATGCATGTATGTATAAGCCAATAGCACCAAATATTTCTTCTAACTGGAATAGTACCAGATTTCTGCCTTGAGTTTGTTTTTTTCACTCAGTAAATATAGATATTTTCCCATATCAATATAAAAATATATCACCTCTTTCAATAATTGTAGAGTCTTCCACTGTATAAAGGCCAGAATAATTTATCTAACCAGTTTTCCAGTTTTCCAACTTTTTCACTATAAGGAGTTGAGTTCAGTGGCTCCATTTAGATTTGCCACTGACACTGTTTTGTGAGGTCACCTTCACTGAACTACTGACAAGTAACAGGAGGATGGGTATCTTAAAAATACACTACTTTAAAAATACACTACTCTTAAAAATACACTACTTTAATGGATGGATTCTCTTAAAAATACACTACTTTAATGGATGGATCAGGCTCTTCCCTCAGTCTCTCAGCTGTCCTGAGCCAGTTCTGCAGTGTCCACTTTGCAGTATGAGAGGCTCCTGGCTCCTGGCCAGGATGGCTTGCTTCTGGGTCAGGATCTTCCAAAGAACAAGCCTTATATTTATTCTTCTACCCACCTCACTTACTTCAGCTTCTGCGGAGTTCTTGATAGCCCTACAATTTTGACTATCCTTGTTTCCTTCTGCATTTAGTCTCCCTGGGTCCTTCTGCATATCTACCTATACTTGTCACATGGCCTGACTCCAACAATTGATGCATCCACCACTGCTGTGACTCCTGTTCACAGGCCTCGCTCCGGACCTAACCTTTGTCTTGACCACTGGTTATCATTTGGCCCCAGAGTACTACTTAGTCTTCTGTTAACTCAGACCTTGTCTTGACTTCAGACAAGTCATTTAAGTGCAGATTCTCTTTCCTAAACTCATTTGAATCAAGCGCCTAAGTGAGAGAGGGCCCATGTCTCACCTGGTCATAACTGGTAAGACAGAGCTCTGTAACTGGTAATCCAGAGGTATACCACCAATCTGTCAATCCTAGACTTCTGGTGTCATCCATAGTTTGTTGCCCCAAAATTGGCTCATAAAATCACATCTAGCTTATGACCACTAGTCTCTAATTTACTGTAAGTTCCAATATCTTTAAAACTCAAAATTCATAGTGAATCTTCTGGAGTAATCAGTAGCTTGCCGGATAGAGTTGGAGAATACCAAGTGATCAGATGTTAATAAAAAGTCTAGTTCAATTTGATATTGTAAGGAAGAGGTGTTACTTCAAGCTTTGGAAGTGAATCAAATTTTTTCAAGGAGGTAACTGCCAAGATTCTCAAAACAACCTGGCTAGAAGGTTGTTAATTACATGTGCAATATGTGATAAAGCTATTCTGAGAAAGGAAATGGGGCTGCTCCATTTGGCTCCACTTTTAAGAGTAAAGGTAGGAGGAAAACATGATCTGCAGATAGGATTTAAGGAACCCTGTAGAGAGAGACTCCCCTCCCTAGAAGCACAAAGTAAACAGAAAACCAGGAAGAAAAGAGTGAGGAGCTGGAGCAGGGGGAAATGCCAGTAGAGGAGGAACCAGAGGACGACTAGAGGAGGAAAGGGAGAAGTCAAAAGAGGGGGAGGAGTCATCCAAAAGGGAGGAGCCACTGGAGGGGGAGGGACTAGAAGAGGAAGAGAAGAGTGAAAGAGGGATGCTGGTGCCCAACCTTGAAACACTAGTAGCTTCCTATTGTGAAAACCAGGGGTAAGGACCGGGGAAAGCAAAAAAAAAAAAAAAAAAAAAAAAAAAAAAAATCTCAGCAATCTAAACAAGGAGACTCCAAAGCTATGGTTGAGAGGAATGTTCTACATTTTGGTGTTATTTTCTAATTTTTAAAAATATTTGGTTTTGATTTTTATCCAGGTTATAATATACATTTAACTTTGAAAGGGAGAAAAGAGTCTGGTCTCTTAATTAAAAATAAAGTAGTGGTGGGAACAAGATATGAAACAAATACTCAGGGCCACACATCAGGAAGGTGGACTGGCTGGCTTGCCATAAAACACACGTTATCCCACAGGTTCTAGAAGGTCAGGCTGAGGGTGAACACAGGAGCTTATTCTTTCCTGTCACTCCTATGGTACTGTGCTTGGTGCCCTGCCCAGACATGCCAATATACCTGGAATACCAAACCTTTGATTCTGTGAAAAGAAGGTTGTTCCTACAAAAAAAAAAAAAAAAAAAAAAAACCATATTAGGTGCACCTGGTGGCTCACTTGATTAGGCATGTGCTTTTGGCTCAGGTTATGATCCCAGGGTTCTGGGATGGAGCTCTGCATTGGGCTCCCTGCATACTGGGGAGTCTGCTTCTTTCTCTGCCTTGCCCTTCCCATGCCTCCACTTCCCCACCCCAGCTAGTGCTCTCTGTCTCAAATAAATAAATAAAATCTTTAAAAAAAAAAAAAAAAGCCCATATTAACCCCTGGTTCCCAACTGCCTGGGAAGGGTGACTCTCAACATGTCCACACCAAGCATCATTGATCTGTTGCTTACAGCCTTCCCCTCCTCCTCCTGTTTGTATCAAGCCTGACTATGCTTACACAGGCATGTGTGTGCATGGATCTGTGTGTGTGTGCGTGCGTGTGTGTGTGTGTGTGTGTATGAGAGAGAGAGAGAGAGAGGTTGTCCTTTTATTTTTTATAAATGATAGCATACTCAGTGTTATGGGTTGAACTGCACCTTCCCCAAATTCATATGTTGAAGTCCTAACCTCTAGTACCTCAGAATGCAGTCTTATTTGGAACTAGGTCATTGCAGACTTAATCAGTTAAGATAAGGTCATAATGAAGTAGAGTGGGCCCTTAACCCATTACGACTGGTGTCCTTATAAAAAGAATACCAAGTGAAGAAAAAGGGATACACAGAGGGAAGACATGAAAAGGCAGAGAGAAGATGGCCATCTGAGAGCCAGGGAGAAAGGCTGGAGCAGAGCCTCCCCCTCCCCCATAGCCCCCTGAGGGAACTGACCCTGCTGACACCTTGATTTCAGACTCCCAGGCTCCAGAACTATGAGAGTATACTCACACTCCTCAGAGGAAATCAACTCTGCTGACACCTTGATTTCAGACTCTCAGGCTCCAGAACTGTGAGAGAATACATTTCTTTTGTGTAAGCCACCCACTTTGGGGTACTGTGTTATGAAAGCCCAAGTCAACTAATGCACATGGCAATTTTGGCTTCTTAATTCTTTTCCCTCAAGAAGAGAGTTCATTCCATATGTGTACACAAAAATCTGCCTCATAAGTTTTAGTGACTGCAAGGTAATTTAATTTAAATATTTCCCTATTGGTGGTTATTTAGGTTTTATTCAATTGTTCTCGACCATGCTGCAATGTATTTCTTTATACACATGTCTTTGTGCACATATGGAAGTAACTCTGCTAGGTAAATTCTTAGAAGTAGAACTTCTTGGGCAAAGAGTTTAAAAAATGATATATTAAGAATAAAAATAAGTTAGTGGCAGGGTATCTGGGTGGCTCAGTCAGTTAAGCATCTGCCTTGGGCTCAGGTCATGACCCCGGAAGCCCCATGTCTGGCTCCCTGCTCAGTGGGGAGTCTGCTTCTCCCTATCTTTCTGCCACTCCCACCCCTACTTGTGCTATATCTCTTTCTTCTTCAAATAAATAAATAAAATCTTAAAAGAAATAAGTTAGTGGCAAAAAAAAAAGTCTAGACTGGCCAGAGGATGAACAAAAGAAATGAACCAAGTGGGGAAATAGTATTACCTGAACATTAGCACTAATACCACTGAGTAATGAATTGACAGTAGTCCCACCATCTGTACCTAGAAGTCAGTTTTGCTTGTAGTTTTTCTTTGCTCTAATCAGAGACAAATTTCTGCCCACACACAGGATGCAGAAGTTAATTAAGAAGTATATTTGTGTATTTGTATCTTAAATGCACTGGTGCACTGTGGGTTATAGAGAAGTGCTTGGATAGCCTCCCCAGAGGAGTCCAGCTCCCGGTTAAAAACCTACATGTACAGACCTGACCACAGACAATCACAAAGGCTCTACCTAGCAAGCCTGTGGGGGAAAGCGCCCTCCCAACAGTCTCTGAAGACAGTCCAGTCAAGGACCCAGGTGCTCCCTGCCGCTCATGTTTCTTTGCACAGTTGCATTCCTAGCCAGGGGGTCTTTATTCCTTGGTTTCTTTATTCGAGGCCTTGGTCACCTCAGATAAAGGTCTGAAGTGACCTCCAGAGGCCTCTTTACAAGGGAGGAGGAGGAAAACTTGGAGACTCTCTCTAACTCAGTACTCACTACTTTTCCATGCCTAGCTTTCCCCTCACACCCTCTCCCTCATCCTCCCCACCTCGGGGTCCATGAAAGTGCTGGAACTCTTTGTTCTGAGCCCTTCAGCAGTGAGAAGACCACCACATCTGTGCTGATCCACCTGACCCTTGGGGGAAAGTGGAACAGAAGGAATCCAGGTCTAGCCTTTTGTTTATACCATTGCTGGGCTCTCTCTCAGCTTAGCTGAGCTCCTGACATCGCCCTCTGTAACCCTTCAGCCGCTCAACAGTCTCACCATCAAAGAGTCAACAAGCTACTTAGGAGTGAAGCATACTAACCAATCTCCACATTGCCCCATCTCTACATTACTCATTTCCAGGGGACTAGGAGTACATTTATGATAGCCAGGCAACCAATCCTTTGCCTATCTGGTCTCAATATATGAAATTCTCAGCATTAGCCGCAAAAGGGCAAAGAGAGAAATTAAAATTTACTCAGTGCCTACCCTTTATGCCTCTCCCTTTACATATATCATTTTGTTCAATCCTCATAGCAACCCCTTCTTGTGGACACCATCATTCCTATTTTACAGATGAGAAAACTGAGCAACTTTCCAAAGAAAACTCCTGGCAAGTGGTAGCCCCAGGACACTAGCTGGGGACCTGTCATCAATGCTCTGTCCCCCATCCCATAGCAACTTTCCAACAGGTACAGGCTGGTTCTCTGGGAACTGACAGCCAGGGTGCACTGATTAGCTCTGAAATCCACCCTTGCCGGCTCCTGGAGAAGATGAGTGCAAACAGCCCAGGAGCAGGGCTACGTCTACCTTTGGGTCATCTTTCACCCCCAGGAATAGGTCATCCTTCAGCTTTTTCTGGCAGTGTTCACACGTGCAGTCAAAGTAGTACTGCTTCTTTAGCTGCTTCTTGCGGTCTTCGCTGAGGTTAAGGAAGTCGATATAGGACACTGTCAGCTCCTCTCCTTCTGAGATCTTGCCCAGGGCCCGAAGCTCAATTCTAGAGAGGGTAAAAGAAAGAGTAAGTCAGATCCAGGGCTATTAGAGTGGGGTTTCTGCTCTTCAAGGTGTCAAGGAGTTGCGTCTCAAAGACAACTTCCACCAGCACTCCAAGAAAATTCCCATTCCCCCCAAAAAGGGGAAAGGTGATCTAAAGGATAGTTGTCTGGATAATCCTGCTCTACTCATTGTAAACAAATCTTCTCCATTCAGTTAATTGCTCTGAAATCCAATTCAGCAGATTCCCCAGAGAGGGCTGGGCCTGGTCACAAAGCTATACCTAGCTTCTATGCCTGCAATTACCCCTGTACATTTAGCTACTGATTGCCTGCAACAAAGGAAGGGAGAAACAATAAAGCAAAGATTCAAACAAGAGAAGACTCGATAGTAGTTTTGCTTAGTTTGGAGGCCACTCTCTCATGAGAAGTACATACACTCAGTTGCTCACAATCGTGGCCCGTTCTGAGTCTAACTTTAAGCCCCTGCTCCCCTGTCTTTCAGTCCATTGGTTCTGGCCTACATTATGTCAGGAGACATGCCTGGAGATCACAGAAGCAAATAAACAAAGGCTGGCTCTGTTAGCCTGCTGCGTTGTCCACTTTTGTATTTACTGGGGGACATGGATTTTGGTTAAATGTGGTTAGCAAGAACAGATGGCATTTCCATCCCCTTCCAGCCTAGACCTGACCCTCCCCAATTACCTACAGCACTATCACCTTACCAAGTAAGAGATACAGAAGGTACTGAGGACAAAAGTCCACTGCAAGCTGTCATCCAGCTAAGTCAGACAAGCAGATCGGCCCATGGGCCTCTCAGCCATGCACCCTCCACAGGGAACCCAAGAGCTCCAGAAAACAACCAATGAGCCCAGCAAGCTGGATCCTAAGGTATCCTCTTATATCTCCCCAGGATCTCCTCACTGCCCAGTGGAAAGCCATCACCATAAGAATGAGTGGCACAATGCACAGGGCTGGGGAAAACATCTGCAGACAGATTCTGTTTACCTCCCAGAAAGCCTGAGTCAGACAGCAGGTAAAAGACAGCCCCTTCCATGTGCTCTGAAGTGACAACCAAGCAAGCAACTGTTGAATGGGCAGGGACATGTGTGTCCAAGCATCTGAGGTGACCACTTGAGGTTAAACAGCCTTCTCCCAAATTGGGGTACACTGACATGTCAAATAAATGTGATAATATATATACAAACAATTCATAGAGAGCCTAGCAAAGTCTCAGTGCTTGTTCATATGCCTTTGGGACTTTGTTCTTTTGTTCCCCACCCCAATTTGGGATAGCAGCTGTTACTGCAGTAATAAATGGTGAGAGGGGGTGAAGGGCTGTGTGAATGTCCTCACAGCTCTGCTTAGAATTCTCACAGTCCCAGCTGCAGGGGATCAGCCTCCCCATTTCACAAGGGAGGGCGCTGCCACCCAGAGAGGGGAAGGAATTTCCCTGGAGGTCCCACAGCACTTTGGCAACAATACAGATCAGAAATCAAGTGCCATTCGTGCTTCACCTCATCATACTGCTCTCCCTGGGCTGTCCTCAGTCTGCCTCCCAGGTCTACCATGCTCAAGAAAGGAAAGATCAAAGCCCTTGATTTTAGAGCACTGCCAGTATTCTAAATAGTTCCATGTGAACAACTCCTGGGCCAGTGTTGAGTGTGGATTTTGGCATCTGATCCTTATGGGACAAGTCAGCAGTTCTGCCCCCACCAAACCCTTCTATAGGCACAGCTCCATCATGACATTCAACAGTGAGTCAGCGCCAGCTGAGTTAGGATTTCTAGTAGCTTTGCTTCTCATCATGATTCAGCCAATTCTTGCAAGGTCTCAGAGTATCTCAAATTATTTCAATCATGTTAGAGAATTTTCAAAACCAAATTAATTTGAAGTCACTTAAATATGAAAATATACAAGCCCCATTTTTACCTTAGTTGGAACTCAGGATCAGGGGTGACTTCCACTCCATTCTCCCACTTCCATCTCTAATGCCCTACAATTCTAGAGTTCAGCTAATTGAGCCACACATAAGCAATTTATTTAAGCATTTCTTGGAGAGATTAGAAATGCAGCCCAGAGTCACAGAGACTTAGAACTAGGAAGGTCCCTAGAGATGTCTCATCTTGACCTCTGCTCTATAGATGTGGAACCAAACACCTAGAAGATGAAGGGAATCATCCAAAGTCATGTGCAATGCAGGTCAACACAGACTCCAATGCACCAACCACTCCTACCCCTGCCTACCCAAAGACCTAACTCCCACACAGAGTTTTGTTCTTAATCCAAAGAGCATTTCAAGTACTTTCAAACCAAGCCTGAGAAAAGACCCATCTGGAGCCATTAATTTGTCATTAAGAAAAGTCAAGGCAAAATCTAACCTAAACCACTAGTTGGCCAGAATCAGTAAACAGAATACTGTGAATAAATATTTATCAAAAATATCACAGTTATGGGTGCTATTTTCAGAAGCCAGTCTGGGTGAGAAGTTGGGAGTTATAAACAAACACAGTCCTTTAGTAGTTCAATAATATCAGCACTCCTTATTTTTATGATAAGCAGGATTTTGAGGGACAGTGTGGGCTTTGCTAAGGTGATGTGGACTAGAAGGGATCGTCATGCTTTGGAGTTGGGGGAGAGAGAGAAGTAAGGCGTGAAAGATGGGAAAGAAAAGAAGCAAAGAAAGCAAAAGAAAAGCAAAGGCACAGCAGGGAGTGGGTGGGTGAGGAACAAAATGATTCATATATATGCATTTAAAATACAGCATTCAGACAAGATGAGACTCTGGGGTGCAGAAGGACATTACAGCCAGAGAGCAGCCACGGAGTCTCAGGAAGGGGAGGCCCCAGCAAACCAGGCAAGTGAGGGAGATGGGTCAGAGGAGCAGGGATGCTGGCGAGGACTGACCCACCTCATCTGGGTGTGAAACATGGATTTCACTGCCTCATGACTGAAAGACAAAACAGACACCCAAATGGAAATCATTACCATAGGCTCATCAGTACAGCTAAGAGGGAGCACAGCATTCCAGCTGATGCAATCAAAGCTCTGGCCATCCAACCACCTTTTTATCCCAGCCCCTTCCAGTGGGGCTTACTTGACAAGACAGGCTGGTATAGTGGAAAGTGCACTGGATTTGGAATGAGAAGTTCTGGGTTCAAAGGTCCTCTCAGCCTTTCCTGGGCTCAGTGTCCTCAACCTGTACCTGGTAATGGGACTGCCATGAGACAGTGCATTTAAAAGTAGGTGCTAAAAAATGTAATGGAATGCTATTGTTATACCATTAACAAGCACCTTGGCCAAATAAGTGTTGCCTCTTTGATGTCTATCTTGGGGACTATGTGAACTGCGTATGGAGACTGGTTAAGTCACACAGATAGTATAAAAATGTATTGGGGTTAGAATTTGGTTCTTTCCACTATGGCAGGCAGCTAGGCCATGACAGCAAAGTCACCTTCTCTTGCACAACAGCCAAGAAGCCAGGTAAAATGTGGCTGCTCAAAATTAGTGGATGCAAATAAGCCAGAGCAGACGCCAGAAATGATCTGAAGAAAGAGCTCCTAGGTTCCTGTGGCTGTCACACATACCAACAAGGGGAGCCCTGGGTCACCACTGCTTGGAGGAATGGCATCTTGAAAGACCAGCCCCATATGTGGCT
Source organism: Canis lupus baileyi (assembly GCF_048164855.1). NCBI lineage: Eukaryota > Metazoa > Chordata > Mammalia > Carnivora > Canidae > Canis > Canis lupus. The sequence goes on along the minus strand of NC_132849.1, from coordinate 26,705,073 downwards.
GAATTTGATCCTCAGTCATGCCAGTGACCCCAAGAGGGTTAGGAAGGGAAATGCAAATATTGGGGGGAAATGATCATCTTGGTCCCAAATAAACTTCTCTGTCTTCAGTGACTTTCTCACCTGCTTGAGTGCCTGGTGTTATACAGGCCCTTGCTTCCAGAAACAGGAAGGAAAAGGAGAATCAGAGTCCCTTCTAGATTGGGGTTTAGGCTTGATTCCTGACTGAGAACCAGAAACCATGGTCTCTGGTTTCCAGCAAGTTTTTTGGGGAAACCTGCTCATTGTTCATGGCTTGGAGTTAACTTGCATCTGTCATAAAAGCTTGTCTCTTCTCTAAGAGCAAAATAAGTAATATTGCTTAGGCATCGTTCCCCCAATCTCCCCAGCCCTGAGCCATGGAAAAGGAGGGTCTCTTCCTGTTTGCTGACTTCTCCACTTGTGCCCACCCCCAAGACACATGCTTTGTCCTTCTGTCCCCTGATCTGTGCCTTTGGAGTAGGGGGTGGCGGTGGGGTTTGGCCCCTAAGGGGCTTCATCACCCTGGGTCATTTGTTCTCTGGCTTCTGGTTGGAATTTGGCCAATGGGAGGAAATCAGAAGGTTGGAGGAGAGAGAGTTTGGGGTATTTCATCTCCTGGCTCCCTCTCATCCTCGCAATGGTTCCAGCAGTGGCTGCTTTTGCTACTAGTACAGCCAAGCTATTGGATGGGGAGTAGAGAGAGGAACCTCTCCCATGGCTGTACTCTCACCAGCTGCAGAAATAGTACAGTACACCTGCCCGTCTAAGTCTAGAGGTCATAATGGTTATATACTATTGCTAGACTCTGGACACCTCACCATTCTTTGTTAGTTTCTTAAACTTTACCCTTATTTCTGTAGATTGTCCTGTTATTAAATTCTCTTTGAGTAAACTCTGAGTGTGCCTTCTGATTTCTGCTGGGATCTTGACTAATATATGCTCCTGCCAAGCACCTTCTCAGCTGGTGCTGTTCTGTGGTGACCTTTAGATAGATAATCTCAGGCTTCGAGCTTTAAAATAGTAGTCAGAGGTTTACCTAACACATCTAGGCAGCCTCAAGAAATATGCAAAGATTCAGAAATTACCCATGTGGAAGTCTTTGCTATTTTCTTCATTACCTTTCTCCTATCCACAATGACTCTAGAATGAAACTTCCCCGTCAAAATTCATGCTAGTTCGTTCCATAATTTGGTTTAGGCCAAGTGGAGAAAATGCCATAAGGTCTCCCCATCCCCATCACACCATCCTTAGTTAAAGACATACTCACTTGCCATTGTTGAATATGACAGTGCAGTTGGGCCAACAGTCGTGGTTCACCAAGCCCAGGTTGGGGAAGATGCCCACACCCACTGCCTGTAGGCCTCTCTGGTCACTGAGTGTGAAGCCATTGCAGCTAATCTACCCAGAGAAAAAGATGAAAGAGCAAGTTGACACACATAGGTCAGGGACAGAACACCACCTTGGCTGCTGAAAGTTCAAGAAAATATAAGACTCAATCTCATCCTGGAGATGCTTAGAGAGTCTGCAACAAAACAGTTCATCTCCTGTTCTCTAGGTCACTCCAAAGGACCCTCAAGATGAGCACCATACTTGTTAAAATGCAAAGCCACCTCGGAAGTTTTGGGTAGCTGTATTCTACAAAGGCCAAAGACAGAAATGTTGGTTCTGAGGAGTCTCCCCCTTTTCTTGTGTCTGGGTCTCACATGAATCTTCCCCAGTTTCTACCTTGGTTTCTCTCTGTGCCCTGCTCTATTTTACTCTGTGTGTGTAGAGCCGGTGGGTTATATGGCCTGAGCTTGCTGATCCATAGGCATCTACCCCCACCTCTTGGACTCATGGCTACAAGAGGTCCAGCTTTGCTGCTCCAGGACAGCAGTCTCCAAAAGTCCTTCCTCTCTTTCGCTAATGTCCATAGCCCATGACTCCAGGCTCTCCATTATCTTGCCTGCCATATCTGAGAAAAGGAATGGTCTCATTTCCAAAGTGACTGGTGAGCAATAAGGGATGGTGACTGGGTCTTCATTTTCAATATGAACAGGAGAAAAAGTAGAAAATGTCGATAAACAGGAAGGTAAATTTCCATCCAAATCTACCGCTTGGAGATAACAAATAGTTTGTGTGTGGGGATGCCAGCTTCCAATAGGGTAGGAATGACTTTCTAGTAAGCAAGGCCAGAAAGGCAGAAAAAGTATGAAAGGTCTTTACTTTCCCCTGTCCTCTCTAGCCCTTCTCTCAGCCTCCCCTCCCCGCTCCACCTGGCAGCCTCTGAATACTTCTTGGTTGACCAATCCTGCCCCTGCCACATTATGAGGAATCATACCACGCCAAAGATGTGCGAGATGTACTGCATGCTGAACTGCTGGCCCTGGGGTGGCCAGTACTGCAAGAAAGTGTCCACGTCCAGCCGTAGCTCCTTTTGTTCCTCCTCCCCAAAGTGCTCCACGTGGTTCTGCAGGTCATCCACAGCGACCAGGCAGCCCTCTGTGAGCCCGGTGCCCTCTCTCTCCACCCGCCACATGATGCGGGCCGCCAGCCTGTGGAGAGGGGCAGGTTTAGGGAGGTCTCAGTGCATCCATTCATTTGGCAAACACTTGCTAAGGACTTACAGCATGCCAGGCTGAACTATATAGATGGAACTACATAGATGGAATCTCTTTTATCATGGGAGCTTTTTATAGTGGGAGAGACCCAAGTTAAAAAGATAATAATTGAAACCGAGTGTTAAGTGCTATGCAGAGAGTAAAATAGGGTCTCACAAGAGAGACTGGCTGGGGGAAGGGAAGCCAAGGTGATCAGGGGAGGTAACACGAAGAAGGAGCACTCAAGCTGAAAATGGAATGAACAGAAGGAGCTGGTTCTGTGCACATAGGGAAGGAGCAGTGAGTACAGAGACCCTGAAGAATGATGGAGAAACAGCAAGGAGACCAAAGTGGCTGCAGCACAGGGAGTGAGGAGTGGAGAGCAAATATAGGTGGAGAGGTGGGCAGGAACCAAGTCACATGGGGTCTATGAGACCATGAAAGGGGTCTGGGGACACTGAGGTGTGACAGCCTGGGTCTTTCCTGATAGTATGGCTCACTGAGATAGGCACTGGTGAAGGAGTCTAACGCCTGGGTTTAAGTCCATTTCCAGTTACTGCATGACCCCGGGCAATTCATTTGAAACTCCCTGAACTTATCCCCAAGAGGGATAATGCACATCCTGTGACATGGTATGTCATGGATGTCCACATCTGTGTGAACTTAATTATAGTCTCAGTGATTTTTTTTAAAAAAACACTATTTTTTTAAATTTATTTATGATAGTCACACACAGAGAGAGAGAGAGAGAGAGGCAGAGACACAGGCAGAGGGAGAAGCAGGCTCCATGCACCGGGAGCCCGACGTGGGATTCGATCCCAGGTCTCCAGGATCGCGCCCTGGGCCAAAGGCAGGTGCTAAACCGCTGCGCCACCCAGGGATCCCTAGTCTCAGTGATTAAAGAGAGAGGTAGGAAAGATGATCTAGGTGGGGAAACAGTGTAAACCAAGGCTTGGAGGCAGCCAGAGGCTAAGCAGATGCAGGAAACAGGGAGGGGCTGGCCTGGCTGGTGTGGAGGGCTCTGGAGGAGGAGTGGACGCAAGGTGGGACAGGAGGGAGCCCTGGAGAGCACAGGGCATTGAGTGTGAGACAGGGCTGCACTTCACCTTGAGGACAGTGAGGGTCCCCTTGTTAACTGTTAGGCAGCCCATGCCCACAAGATGAAGCCTCTGACTGAGGGACATTTTGGCAACTCTCAGCTACTCGTTGAATTCATGCTGGCCAGGCACCTGCGAGGGGCTGGTGACCCAAGGCAGATCCAGTACCCAAGGGGCTCCCTTGGCAAAGAACAGGCCCACTTCTGCTCCCATTTGGATCACAGAGTTATTTCTGGAAAGATGCCCTGCTGGGGATCCCAGGTGCTTAGGAACCCAGGTATCCCCACAGGACAGCACTGGAGAAAATAAGGCTCAGGTAGGGTGTCTGTTACCTGTAAATATTAGGGAAATGGTCCCAAAGCTCAGAGAGTAAAGAAAAATGGGTAACAGATTTCAACTCAGTATCGGGAGAAACTACCAACTGGGATTATGCAGATAAAGTGAGTGAGCTCCCCATCACGGAAGGTAACGTTTACTTTGGGCTTTAAAAACTAAGTAGGATAATGAAGAGATATCTGCACTCCATGTTTACTCCAGCATGATTCAGAAGAGGTAAGATATGGAAACAACCTAAGTGTCCATGAATGGATGAAAGGATAAAGGCGATGTAGTAAAAAACATGTTGGAATATTATTCAGCCATGAGAAAGAAGAAAATCCTGCCACTTAAGACAGCATGGATGGACCTTACTGGGGCATTATACTAGCAAAACAAACCAGACACAGACAAAAACTGCATAGTATCAGCTATATATGGTATCTTGAAAGAAAGATGAAAGAAAGAAAGAAAAAAGAAAGAAAGAAAGAAAGAAAGAAAGAAAGAAAGAAAGAAAGAAGAAAAAGAAAGAAAGAAAGAAAGAAAGAAAGAAAGAAAGAAAGAAAGAAAGAAAGAAAGAAAGAAAGAAAGAAAGAAAGAAAGAAAGAAAGAAAGAAAGAAAGAAAGAAAGAAGGAAGGAAGGAAGGAAGGAAGGAAGGAAGGAAGGAAGGAAGGAAGGAAGGAAGGAAGGAAGAAAGAAAGAAAGAAAGAAAGAAAGAAAGAAAGAAAGAAAGAAAGAAAGAAAGAAAGAAAGAAAGGTCAAATTCATAGAAACAGAGAAAAGTGGCTGCCAGGGTCTGGGGAGTGTAGGAAACAGGGAGAGGCTAGTAAAAGCACCAACTTTCAGCTGTAAGATGAATAAGGTCTGGGGATCTAAGGTAAAACATGGTGACTGTAGCTTGTTAACACTGTATTGTATAATTAAAATCTTCCAAGAGAGTAACACATAAATGTTCTCACTTGAAAAGAAACGGATAAGTATGTCAGGGGATAGATGTGATAATTAACTAGATAGGGGATGTCCTTTCACGATGTACACATATATCAAGTCACCATGATGTACTGTTTAAATATCTTACAATCTGGGACGCCTGAGTGGCTCAGTGGTTGAGCGTCTGCCTTCAGCTTAGGATGTGATCCTGGAATCCTGGGATCGAGTCCTGCATTGGGCTCCTGCATGAGCCTGCTTCTCCCTCTGCCTGTGTCTCTGCCTCTCTCTCTCTCTCTCTCTCTCTCTCTGTCTATGACTTTCATTAATGAATAAATAAAATCTTTTAAAAAAATAAGTAAATATCTTATGATCTTATATGTCAATTATACCTTGATAAAACTGAATGTTTTAAAAATTAAAATAAAGTAAAATTACAAAAGAACTTTTTAAAAAGAAGCAGTTGTTCAACAGATGGAACTAAGGAGGATGGGGAGGCTGGCAAAGCCATTTCACTTTGTGGTTTCTTAAAAATTAATAAGATATGATGATTCCATTCTGTCTTTAACTTTGCACCATACACACCCAGTGAAAATGCTCCCAATTTCACCTTTCTCATCTCCCCTGATCTTCACTTCCTAAGCACAGACCTGTGGCCCTACCTGGTTGTGTCAACACAGATTTCTGGCCATGGCCACCTAGCAACACCACTAACTATTGCAAATGCCTTTCTCATATAATGAGTACAGAGGATGGTGTACAGCACCCAGGGACTAGTAGGATATGGTGACTTGAAAAGCTCTGCCTTTTTTCTTGCTCTTTTTTTCCCCCTTTGCTCCTTTGTTTTGTTTCTTAAATTCCACATATAAGTGAAATCATATTGTATTTATGTTTCTCTAACTTATTTCATTTAGGATAGTATACTATAGGTCTGTCCATGTCATTGCAAACAAGATTTCATTGTTTTCCATGGCTGTGTAATATTCCTTCATATATATTTATATATATAAATATATATATAAATATATATAAATATATATATATAAATATATATAAATATATATATATAAATATATATATATAAATATACCACGTCTTCCTTGTCCACTGATCAGTCGATGGACACCTGGGCTGCTGCCATAATTTGATGATTGCAGATACACTGCTGTGTAACTATAGAAAACACACTGATGACTACCAAAGGGGAATGGAAAAAATAGGTGATGGAGATTGAGGAGGGCATTTGTGATGAGCATCAGGTGATGGATGGAATTGCTGAATCACTGTATTGTACCCTTGAAACTAATATTACACTGTATGTTAACTAACTGTAATTTAAATAAAACCTTTTTTTGAAAAAAAACTGTAGTTTTTAAAGGTAGCTGCTGCTATTGAGCTCTAGCTCATTTTGCCAAATCTTCAGATTTTTTTTCAAGAGAAACCAGAAATCCTAATTTTTTAAATGTGGAATTTCCCAATTTTCTAAACATTGGCAAAACAAATTTTTAAAAAAAATTTAAACACTAGGGAACCATTGAGAACATATCTGTAGCCAGCTCCAGCCAGTGGCTATGGACTGGAATGTCTGCTGTACACACCCAGTTCTAGATGAGCTCCCAGATACAGTAGTGTCCCTCTCCAGTCTCTTTGAGACTCTACCCTGATCTGTGCTCAGCCTAGCTTCCTTGGACCTGGAAATGCTTGTCACTAAGGCCTTCCCCGCCTGATTTGGGAATTCTAAGGACCACCCCCGGGGCCCCGCTCTGACCTGATATTCTCATTGGGAACCTTCCCATATCTCTTGATGGCCGAACACTCATTCTTGTGGTTCAGCCAAGCATCCTTCTGGCAGGTGCGGTCACAATAGTGGGCAAACTTGCACTGTCCACAGTGATGGAGCTTCTCCTGCCTCTTGAAGCAGGTATGGCACACAAAGTTAACAAGGCTGGAAATGGAAGGAGAAACAAATGATTGGGGTGGCACAGCAATAAAGGACCACACTAGATATTGGGTCCCTACGTGGGGGACACTATTGCACCCTTCATATAAGCCTTCCAATTTAACTCAGTAAGTATAGATTTATGACCCCTACGCAGTAGGCACTGAGAATACCTAAGCCACCAGAGGAGCGAGTGAACCTACATGAGGACGCTATGAGAGCAGACCCATGGGGTGTTCCTGTAACACACTGGAACAGACACTTGAGAAGCGCAGGAAGTCTTCCAGGCCAAGGGACTGGGTAGAAATTCTTCATGGTCCCCTTGCCAAAAGCCACAGGTCATTGGCTCCATGGCATGGGAGGGAGAACTCTGTGTCACATGACTTTCTCATTCTTGAAATGTTATGTCCCTTTCCCCAAAGAATAAAACTCATAACTATCTACAGTATGATGGAACATGAAACATGATACAGTTTACACAAAATGGGGTCTGCTGCATTGTGATACATGTCACAGTTCTGTGTGTTTTTGCAAGAGTAATAATACGAGATCACTGATGTAAGTGAGGTTATCCACTGTATTCTCCTGGCTCAGGGAGCAAGGGGCAGTGACACAGATCATGCCTGCCCACTCAATGGGAGATGGAGAGAGGCGTACAAAGAGGAGTTTCCTTACCCCATGCTTCCAGCCCTCAGTGTTCTCAAGAGAGAGCTGTGTCTCCCAGCTTAGAGCCGGCTTTCAGGTAGAAGAGGGCATAGGTTAGCATGAAGGAAACGTACTTCAAGACATAACCTGACACCCAGAGTGAGTGAAATGTTGGTATGATGCACAATATACCAATATCTCTGCAGTGTGGGAAAAAGAAATCCTGGCCACTGGAGCAAAGAAATGATGAAAACAAGCTCAGGAGTGTGCACAGAAGCACTGAGATCCCTGGGGAAAAATGGGGTATGTAAACTCATGCTGGAGTTTACAGTCTAAGGAGGGATCTCAAAAGAAGAAAACGGGATGCCAGAGTGGTTCAGCAGTTGAGTGTCTGCCTTTGGCTCAAGGCGTGATCCCAGGATCCGGGATCGAGTCCTGCATCAGGCTCCCTGCAGAGTGCCTGCTTCTCCCTCTGCCTATGTCTCTGCCTCTCTCTCTCTGTCTCTCATGAATAAATAAATAAAATCTTTTTTAAAAAAGTATAGGAAAACAGGGGCTTTTAAAATCACACAATTCTAGAGCCTGAAGAAAGGACTTTCAATAAAACATACAAGTAAGGAAATCCCTGTGTCCATCGCTGACCATGCCTTTTAAAATTCCCATAGTGAAGAAGAGTACACTGCTTCCAAGAACAGTTAGTCCACTGTTGGCCAGTCCTAATTGTGGCAGATTTCCTCCTTGTGATAGGCTCGAATGTGTCTTCCCGAGAAGCATACTCCTGTCATCTAATTTGGCTCTCTGGATGCTTGTCCTGTGGAATATGTCTGGGCAGGTCAGTGCTTCAAGAATTTGAAGACCATGGCTGTGACTCCCTTTCACTTCTCCTGTCTACATCAAACACTCCCAGTCTCTTCAATAGTCTCATTCTGGTCTCCGATGTACCCACAGAGGGTCCCTACAGCCGAAGGAAGGTGGGTACATCAGGACAATCAAGCAAGATCCAGCAACCAATGCTAGGGCATCAGGCTCAAGAATCAGCCCAAAAGCTAGGCCCTGTAGTCCTAGGACAGCATCAAGAAATGGAGAGACAGAGAGCCAAACTGAGGGCACTACACAGGCTATTGCTGCAAGCTAGGTCCTGGGCTTCCTGAAGTCCAGTGTTCAGTCTCTGGGTGGCTACCTTAACAAACTGCTGTGTCCTCATCTACTGTGAGACACCTTGCTAATAATTTGTTATTAATCATGAAGTGCTGATAGGCATGGAAAGTTAGTAGTTATTTGTAAGTTCAGAGCAAGTTTAAGGTTATCCCCATACTAATGTCTCCTCACTCCCATGCCATCCCTTAAGCTTTCCCAAAGAGAGAGGAAGAGTAGACTTACACTAGCATATTTAGAATTGCAGATTCTGCAGCCCATCATAGCTCTGCCACAGAGGGTATTCCCTGCTTGTGAAGGTCATTTGCCATGAGCGCTCCAGTAGAACAGAACACACGGGCAGGGACCCTGACCATTTAGTGGAATCTCCAAACCCCTAAAAATGGGGAACTATGAATTTCTCACATCCACCTCAAGTCAAGATGGCATTCTCTGGCAGGAATGTGAAAATCATCAGCACAGACTGAACTGCTGAAGAGCTCAAGTAATCTGGATCCCCATGAGGCTCCAAATTCTGTCTCCTGGCCTCTCAAGGGTAGATGAGGGTTCATAGTGCTTTATAATTATGGTGCCCAGAACAGAATATGGTATCCAGGTGTGGTACTATTCACACTTTTTGGATCTGGACTTGTGAATCCCATTTATAAATAAATGGAATTCAAAAATTCACAGTTAAGATCAGGTTACAAATCTAGGCATTAAAACCTCCCAAGTTTTCTTAAAGGTGCTGTAGCCAAGTCAGAGCTTCCCTCCATGTGTCCATATGATGCTGTGTTTTTAAAATACCTTTGAGGCATAACTGACATACATTTCTAAAATCTTTAACTTGATAGACACTGACATATACACATACCTGTGAAACCATCACCATGACCAAGACAGTGAGCCTAAAATTTCTGCGTGACATTGAATTTTTTTTAACCTGAAGTGGGTCTTCCCCTTGAACCCTAGCTGATAGTATTCCAAATGGTCCAGATCATTTTGAACTTTCATTCTGTCATCACTTACATCGGTATGCTGAGGCTTGAGTCATTTGCAAGGCTGAGACCAAGTCTTAGGTTCAGAAGGGGAAGGAGGAGCAGACGCCCACCTCTAGGGTATCAAGCCCCGGACCAGGAATACAAACCCAAGGCAGGAAAGAAAGGGAAATGGTCTAGAGAGAAGAGAGTTAGAAACAAACACAATCAGGGCAGCCCTGGTGGCTCAGCGGTTTAGCGCCGCCTTTAGCCCAGGGGTATGATCCTAGAGACCCAGGATCGAGTTCCATGTCGGGCTCCCTGCATGGAGCCTGCTTCTTCCTCTGTCTGTGTCCCTGCCTCTTTCTCTCTGTGTGTCTATCATAAATAAATAAAATCTTAAAAAAACAAACAAACAAACAAACAAACAAACACGATCATGCTGGCTGTCACTTGTGACTTGTCCTTTAGAGCTCTATGCCTACCTGCTCTAGGGGTGCCCATTAGGGAACCACTCCCTATCGGGACTGCTCTACCATTTTACACCCAAACTAGTAATTTTTAGAATATTCAAGCATAATATCCTCATATTTTTATTTGTACACATATATTCACATTCGTAGACATATTTCATGGGGAAACTGGAATTTGTACCTACCAAATATTACACTTTACTGTTCTCACACTGTATTTCACATTTTAAACAGAACCACAAATTCCAGGTGGTCACCTAGAATAACAGAAGTTTTGCTGCTTCATCTTTATGCGCTCTGCTTATTTCTAATATATTTAAGCTTCAGGAAGAGATAGTAGCACAAGGGCTGAAGACATGAACCACGGCCTGTGCAAGTTCAAGTATTTAAGAATCATAATAATTTGCTTTTGCAACAAACAGGCAGTGGAGGGCACAAGTGTTAGGGGCTAACCATGCAACTGCAACTGAGAGTCCTCTGGATTAACTTCAAGGCAGAATATAATGTTTATTAAGGGATATGTGATTTTAAAATGTGCTAATTTGAAGTTTATGCAACAGCTATTGTTTTGACCTGAGACCAATGTAGAATTTTTTTTCCCCAAGGAAGAGCATTTTATCCCTGACATTGTATAGAATTGCTGGTGTATGGTGATAATAAAAACCAAATCTTTTAGTCAGGTTTTTAAAAATTAGTTTTATTGTTGTTTTTAAATTCTGGGAAGGCAACACCCCCTTACTGTCTGCCCCAGGGATGGACCTCTGGCATTATCCTCTCCTTGGTCCATGTTGTCTATGAAGCTCAAATTTTCTTAGCCTGGCTCAAAGGGAGACTATACATCTATCCTGGAGCCTGCCTCCAGGATCCCATGAACTGACTTAATACACTTCTAATGGGGCCTGATTATAGAATAATCTATGTGCTATGAACTATAGCTATAATATGTCCACAAAAAATTCTAGTGGGAAGGTCCTCATATGAGTCTTCCAAGTTACTAACAACCACTTTGGCCAGAAGAAGATTGGAGATAGAGCTCCTCTGCTGCAGTGTAAAGGCTTCACCCCAGACTGGGTGATGGAGAGACGTCTGCAATCACTATACAATCAATTTTCAGACCTTTAATCAATTCTGCTATCAGTTCAGCAATGTCTCATGAGAGTCTCTGCACTTTGCTCTAATGAATTTTTAGTTGCTTTTCATAAAAAGAAAATGTGATTAATTTGGCATGATTTTTTTTCTTATAGGAACCCATAGTGAGTTCCAGACGCCAGACACTAAACCATACAAACTATTTTCTACAGGCTCACACACTTGTTTTATAATCCACTCTACAATTTTGCTAGGGCCTAGAGTCAAGTTTTAAATCCTGGTGAAAAGCATTGTGAGTTATCTCCTAATTTAGATCTCCTTGGGATGAAGCTGCCCTTTCTCTCCATCACCTCACCTGACAATAAGGCTTAGCCATGAGGCTGGAACTGAGAAGGAAGGAGTGTGTGTTTGAAGCAGACCTGGGCTTCTCGAACCTCAATGTACATACACATCACCAGAGACCTTGTTAAAACTCAGGTTCCAATTCAATAGGTCTGGACTGGGGCCTGAGATTCTGCATTCCTAACAAGTTCCTGGGTGATACTAAGCTGTAACTTTGAGCAACAAGAATGTAGAAATGAGAGCAAACCTGCTCCTTCTAGTGGGATATGCATGAAAAAGTGTCAGGCAGGCAGGAAGGGGAAGTTTAATTTAAAAAAAAAATCCTGTCCCTCTGCTCTCCACCTCCCTTATTGGTGACAGGACAAGGATTATGGAAGATGAAACCTGGAGTCAGAGCTGAGTTCAGCTCCTGATTCCAGTATCTATCAGCTGTGTGATCTCAAGCAAGTACCCTAAACTCTCTGAGCCTTTGTTGCCTTAGGTGAAAATGGGAATAACAACACCTTGATTTTGAAATCTTTCAGACAGATGAATATTACTTTTCAATGAAACATGCTTACTATTTTAAGAAATGTGGGGCACCTGGGTGGCTCAGGAGTTGAGCATCTGCCTTTGGCTCAGGTCGTGATCCTGGGGTTCTGGGATCGAGTCCCACATCAGGCTCCCTGCTCAGTGCAGAGCCTGCTTCTCCCTCTGCCTATGTCTCTGCCTCTCTCTCTGTGTCTCTCATGAATAAATAAATAAAATCTTTAAAAAAAAGAAATTCAAGCAAAAGAAAATACAAAGAAAATCCCACCACTCTCAGAGTGATTTTGAAGATTAAATGAAATGTAAAATAGCCAGCTCAAAGAGCCTTGCACCAGATGAGAGCTCCATAGCTGTCAGCCTGGTCCACCTGCCCATCTGTCACATGGGGAAGTTGGGCCAAGTGATCTCAGAGCTCCTGCTTTCTTCCAGGATCCACTAATTCTCAGGCAGCCACCAGCAAGGAAGACATCCCAGCTAGAGGAGAACCCCTGCAGGAGGGGCAGGTAATTCTCTGACAAAAATACCTCTCTTCCTTCTTACTTCCCCCAGTGAGAAAGAGTATCCAGAAGACAGGAAGTCCTAAACCCACTTTTTGGATTCCAAGAGAAAGGTGCTTCTTCCAGCCAGGCTTAGCCAGGCTTAGCCAGGCTTAGCCAGATGACCTCTGAGAAGTTCCATTTCTCTTTTTCCAGTGCCCACAGAGGATATTAACTCCCACTTTCACAATGCTCTGCAATTTTCAAAGAGATGTTGTATGCAATTCCCCTTTGTTAAACCTTCACAACAACCCTTTAGAATAGTGACCACGGTCCTACCAGGGAAATTATTCTTATAGGGATTCCCTATGTCTGCCACTGCACCCAGAACAGAGGACAGAGGAAGCCATCAAAGCCCACTTTGGGCTCTGCCTCCAGCCCTGAGCATGATTTGCCCTGGCCAGTGGGTCCCCATTAACTCCTTGCTCTGCAGCCCTGCCCTGGGTTATGTCATCTGTCAGAGTCAAGAGGCTGGAAGGGCTGCTGCTGCTTAGCTCCTTGTATGGAAATAATCAGTTACTAGATAGATAAATGCAAAGAGAAGGTGCCTGTAAGGTGGACAAGCCCTCTAAAAATATAGCCAGAAAGGACTGAACCAACACGGGCTTTCTGGACTGCTAAAAAACTCAGTCTGCCAGCAGCTCTCCCCTCAAAAACCCAGGGGAAGGGAGTGTGTCTTTAAGAACACCCCATCCCTCAAGAAAAACCCAGAGGATTTTACAATATTTTAAATTCTGTCTCTCCTTCCTTCCTTGTTCCTTCCACTCTACTTTCCTTTTACAAGTATTTATTGGGCATCTACTATGTGCTGTGCATTGACTTGGTAATTGAGGGCCTTAAAGATAAACACATAAACACATATGGGCAAGATAAGGCATGTCACTCAGGAGTGCAGGTAACTTGCTGCAGGGTTCAAGGAAGGGAGACCAGTGGGGGACTTAAGGAATCTGAGAAGTCAGTTATCTATGGGGAGGAGGCACTGTCTGTACTCAGACAATGTCAAGTTCTTCCATGGAGAAGCTCTGGCTTGAGTCAAAGACATCCATGTTGAGAGGGTGAAGGCACATATAGGAGACAGGAGTAGCTATCTGACAAGATCATAGGATTCACCACACTGGGAAATAATGCTGAAACAATGACCAGACACAGGGGGGACCTGGAATGTTACTCTCAGTAGTATGTCCATATTCTGCAGGCAAAGGGGAGCCACCGAAGGCTTTTGCAGAGAGAAGACACATGCCCAGAGTTGGGAGGCTCATTTTCCTTGTCCCCATGGCATCTACTTAATATTATTTTTACATGGCCCATGTCAACCCTTAAGGGCATCGCTGGATTCATGTTTGTACTACACATAACTTAGCATAAGAAGTTAGGTGATACTGTTTCCTTAGGTCAAAGCTAGGTATTGCCTATTTATAGGGGCATCTCTTCCATATTAAAGTGGTATTCTCAAGATTTCCTCTGCCACAACTCACACGACGAAGTTCACACACCCAACTCACTCCTGTCTGCATTTCCCACCCTCTGGCAGTGAGCATGCCCCATTTCCCATGTTCAAAACACATCTTCAGATGCATAAGACTGAAAATGATATCATTGTGGGGACAACCTGGTATTTGATCTAATTTATATTGAAAAAGCAATTATCTTCAAACTTCTGCAGTTAAGGATTATTTCAAAAAATTTAGCAATACAGCTCATGACAGGTCCTATGACATTTCATGTGTCTTGCCTCTGCAACTTAAAATGCCAGACTAAAGACATATTTCTAAGGGTGCCTGGCTGGCACAGTTGGTAGAGCATGTGACTCTTGATCTCAGGGTTGTGAGTTTAAGCCCCACTTTGGGTGTAGAGTTTACTTAAAAATAAAACAAAATAAAGACATATTTCTAAATCTGCTATGGTTATCCTCAACAACAAGTGCAAATGTTTGACAACTGTAAGTTGAATAATAAACAGTGATTCATTCATTTTCTGAACATCAAGTGTAAATGTTTAACACTGTACCTTGAATAATAAATAGTGATTCATTCATTTTCTGAAGTAACTGTTCAGGAATTTCCCTAATCCCTTTATTAAATGATTTCTATTAATAGCACCAGTTGCCCCCACCACCCACCCACCAGCTGTTATCAGTGTGTATGCCATGCTAATCCTGGTGTTCCCACAAACCCACATAGAATTACCCCAGCTAAAAGCCCAGCTGTCCCCAGTGGACCTGAAGCTCATAACTGCTCCAATTTTCAAAAAAGCCTGGCTAGCATTAATTTCTTCTAAAGTATTCTACTTTTTCTTATGTTCTTATCTTTGTTTTTTCCTACACGTGTATGCATGATCTCCTGGACACTTTCAACTCTTTAAACAGAATCACTTAGGATCCAGTCTAGTTTTTATTTAAAGAAAATTTTTTTTTTTTGTAAAAGTTCACTATCCTTGATGATTCTTAACATCTTCTGTGATGAGTCGGATTAACATGAAATTCATTTTATCAGTTGTGATAAGCTGAATAACAGCCCCCCAAAATGTCAATATCCTAATCCACAGAACCTGTGAATATTTTACACTACATAGCAAAAGGGACTTTACTTAATTCTTAGATGACGTGAGCTCTAACTAGCACTACCCCCCAAACACATACCCCATTTTGACCAGAAATATGACTCTCTAACTTCTGCTCAAGGTTCTCACCCTTCTGTCAATTAAAAAAAAAGGTTCAGTACCCTTTGTCTTGCAGACAACAGTCCAACAGTTCATTATTTGTAGATAGCTATTAGGAGAAGTTGTTCTCTAATATTATTGTAAAACATGCTTCAAATTCCTATCCTGGTCAAATCTGATTCTATGCCAGATTGGCCCAGAATCCATTTAGTTGTGGCTTTTATGTAAAGATAATGATGATGATGGTGATGGTGATGATGCTATTTTATTCAAAGTGTAATAAATGATACCCCATGGACCTTAGTCTGTAGGTCAACTGGGTTAACCAATTGATTTTTACAGTTTGGAAAAGATGGAGGTTCTATTTCAGAGTACTGGAAGAGTCCTTCCATGACCAACCAGCAAAAAAGATAAGGATCGAATCTTGTTGATGGCCTGAATCACTCTTAAGGCTAAAACCATTTCTCTTCTTCTTCCCCTTAGCATAAAATGAACTAAATAAACTATAAAAAGGAAAGTAAAGGAATGCAATGACAATAAGTAACTAAAATAAAAATAAACTTTAAAAAAAGAAACTTAAGTTTGGATATAATTTTAAAAGATATATGTAGACAGAAAAATGAGTAGTTTTTAAAATGCAAGATATGAAAAATTATAGAAAGTCAAAAGTAACTGAGGACAAGGGGTGCCTGGGTGGTTCAGCTGGTTAAGTATCCAACTCTTGATCTTAGCTTAGGTCTTGATCTCAGGGTTGTGAATTCAAGCCCCACATTGAGCTTCATGTGAGGTATGGAGCCTACTCGATAAGTGAATTAATTAATTAATTAATTAATTAAAAGCAACTGAGGATTAGAAAAGAGTTAAAATCATAAGAGCTAATAAACCAAAATGATGCTGAAGGATTCAAACAGTTTAGAAGTTCTGAGCAGGAAACAACCTTGATATCCAAAATATGGCAGTTGCTAAACTGATGTTTAACAGTCAACAAAAAGAGTACTATATAGTCATTAAAAATGCTTTAGAAGGATAATGGTTTGAAAAGTGGCTCATAATATATTGTAAGGTAAAGAAGTTACACAACAGCCCACTTTTGTGAAAGGAAGAAACGTATACATGAATTAAATTGAACCTAAGATACTGTCAATATACTAAATATATCATTTTTTAACCATTAAAAAACAAATTCTCCCAATTAAACCATGAGCCACAGATTGTACAATACATCATGATTTCAGAGATGCCTAAAATGAAATATGTATCCTAAAATTAATAAAATACATATTGTGTCATATTGCTTTCATTGTAAAATAAACTCCCATCCTCCCCATATTTTAATAAAATATCTTAATTTTAGGGAAGCATTTCCCCATCAAGGTGTACATTAATGTAGTGTTTCTCCCACTACCATCACCATACCTACAAATCATTGGAAAAATATTTTATATGCATCATATTTGCATAAAACAATTGTAAGGAGTCAGTTATACTCCAAAAACAGAACAATCATATAACAGAATAATCAATAACATATGCCAGTATGTTAACAGTAGTTTTCTCTGAATGTTAAGGTTGCAGAGAATTTTTATTTTCTTACTTTGGTTTTTCTATAATTTCTACATTTTTTAAAATAAGCTAAAAAATCTGAACAAGGCAATATCATGAATTCCCAGATTAACCCCACTTCATGTAGAAATAAGCAGGATTACTCAAGTTAAGGTATCATGGGGGCTCATATTCTGTGTTCTCCCCAAAACTGGGCACACTCAGAGTAGAGAGCATGAAGGGTAGCAAGCAGTTTTTTATTTTTTTAAAGATTTATTCATTTATTTATGATAGAGAGAGAGAGAGGCAGAGACACAGGAAGAGGGAGAAGCAGGCTCCATGCCGGGAGCCTGATGTGGGACTCGATCCCAGGACTCCAGGATGGCGCCCTGGGCCAAAGGCAGGTGCCAAACCGCTGAGCCACCCAGGGATCCCTGGTAGCAAGCAATTTTTAAGAATTCATTTACCATCCTTAGGGCTGATCCACTTGAAAAGATCATGCCCATGAAAGATAGCTCCTTGGTAAATTGACCTTATCCACCTGCTTCACCTTCATCCCTTTCCAGCCCGACCAAAAACCCCATAAGTGATGGCAAATACCTGTTCTTTCAAATACCAGTTTTTAGAAAAAAAATCCTTAGGCTAATTTGGAGTTCAGGAAGGAGTTACCCAATTGATTAGCTATACCTGGCAGGGATTGAGGTAGTGTTACATATTTGCCCAACCTAAAATGATTGTCTCTGTACTCTTGCTCCTTTATCTTTAAGTTTCAAAAAAAGTCACAATTTTCCAATCAGCAAAATTCAAGAGGTTGTCATCAGACTAAGGGCTATATTACAGGGATGCCTGGGTGGCTCAGTGGCTGAGCATCTGCCTTCAGCTTAAGGTGTGAACCCCGGGGTCCTGAGATCAAGCCCCACATCAAGCTCCCTTTGAGGAGCCTGCTTCTCCTTCTGCCTGTGTCTCTGCCTCTCTCTGTGTCTCTCATGAATAAATAAATAAAATATTTTTTAAAGAACTATATTATAAAGGCCTAGATTGTTGCTGTTAATGCTAAACTAAGTCTATCCTAGCAAAGACAATGCAAATTTGCAAGTCAACATTACACACTACAGCATTATATTTTAAAGCTACATGTCACATACATTGTGATCCAATAATTCCATTCCTAGGATACATACCTCATGTATCTGTCCACCAAGAAATAAAAACAAAAATTGCAACCACAGACAGAAGAATGGAAAAATAAACTGTGGTACATACAAACTGACACAGTTGACTCATTTTATTAGTTACACAAAACCATATGCATGAATATTTAACACTGAGTAAAAAAAGCAAGTGGCATAAAGTCAAATATATTATACCTTTGTTTCAAAGATCAAAAAGAAAACACAAAAACTAAATTATATGTTGTTCAGGAATATGTACACATATTACTCAAAAGGCAGGGGAATAATAACATAAAATTCAGGATACTAGTTACCTTTGGAACAAACCCGGGACTGAATAGGGAAAGATAGAGAAGATGCAATGTAATTGCACACTCTAGTTAAATAGGTTTCATGGAATAGTTTCATGGGTGTTCGTTTATTGTTATGCTTCATAATATTCATGTATACTATATATGTCATATATTGTTGGAAAGAATTTTCACTTAATGCAGTGCTCAACTAAAAATAAAATCTTTCCTCATGTTTGTGTTTGGAGGGTAGGGCAGAAAGCCTGGCTTGCAGTAACACGGATTAGAATGTGCCTCTTTTGTGAGTGACTCAATCCTACCTCCCCACTCAGGTTTCTTATCTACAGTGGCTGTGTCTCATGAAGTGGCAAAATGGAAGGACCCGATGGGCAAAGGTTTCCTTTGCTGCCTCTTTAGGCTATCCCAGGTATACCCAAAGAGTAGCCCCCTCATTTTTGCAGTGACAAACTTGGGAAAAATCACTTTTTAAAAGTATCTCTTTTTAATTTTTTTCAGTCAATTTAAAATCACCCCAATTTTTATAATAATAATAATAATAATAATAATAATTATACAACACTTTGTTAGCACTTTATCTGCAATGTATACTAAATTTGTTTTGTAATCATTCCTTCAAATTAATGATTTACTTACAGTAAGAAAAACATATAAACATCCCAAATATTCAGTCATAAAGAAGTGGTAGGAAAGCAGGCAGCCATTAAATACTATGTTTATGAAGAGGACATAGTAACAAAGAAGTAGCTAAATTATTAAATGTAAAACATCATAGTTTCTGTAATAAAATCCCAGCTGTGTAGTACAAATGAAACCTATGTTTTAAAATAAGCTGGAAGGAAATATACAACAACGTTTAGGGTTAGTACCTTTGTGTGAAAATATATTTTATTTCTTCCTTAGTTTTACTTTTATTTTTTTTATTTACTTATTTTTTTAGTTTTACTTTTAAAATGGAAGGAAAACCCACTCAACTCCAAACGCTCTTAAAAGGGATACTAATTGACTATATCGACTTTTAGGAAACTAGAGACACCAAAGGAAGTATTCTACATAAGGCAATGTGGCAACTCAGTGACAGCACCAAGATCATTGTTCAGAGGTTTTGTTTTCTAACTTTTTAGTCTTAATTCTGAATCCCACTGACTCCTTAACTGCACTCACCTCCAGCCACAAAACATACACAAATAAACTAATAAAGTAAGACAAACTCCTGTTGAAGAGGTATTACTGTCACCTCAGCCCCCTTACATTCCTCAGGTGACCGTCAGCCATATATTCCGTTCACTATCTTCTCCCTGAAGATCCTGGTAGGCAGGAAGAAACGAAAATCTGAATGCTGATCAAATTATCCTTGGAAAGCAGTGCCCATTCTCAGGATGGTGAGTACAGTGAGCCAAGCACAAAGCCTAGATTACCAGAGGCCATCTTGATTCAGACCACATCAATGTCAGGCAGGTCACCCCAACTTTGGGCTCAGAAAATATTCTTACAATTTAATCACTTGGCAAGGTGTTTTGTTTTGTTTGCTTTTTTAAAATAAAGCTTTAACACTAATTTAAAACTTTGGTAGTCAAGTGGGCATATGGTTGTTATATGGGAATATAAATTTAACAGAGCCACTTTGGAGAGCCTATTAAAATACAAACAGCACACTCTATGACACAATTCCTCTTCTAGCCATATGTCCTGTAGAATAATCACACATATGTACAAGTAGACATTGTCAAGGATATAACTGCAGAAATGTTTGTTTTAATGAAAAGCTGGAAACCACCAAATGTCTCTCAATAGGGAAGTGGATAAATAAGTTTCCATGTATTTATTGGGTAGAATATCTACAGGAGTTAAAATAGGCAATCCACATAGCATATTGATCAACACAGATCTACATGTGGGTAAAAGAAGTAGATCTTTGAGGATTTAAAAGAATTATCTGTAGACTTATAGTTCTCATAAGGATACATATCAAAAATATGTTTAGTGAAAAGAGCAAGTTCTAGAATGACATCTCAAATATGATGCCACTTCTGTTAAGAAAAAAAGACAAACTACAGCTATACATTGTGATATATGTATATAATAGTGCAAGAACATTCTAGAAGTAAACACATTAAAATCATAACACCTATTACCTCTGAGGAAAGACAGAGAAGATTGGGATTGGCAGAGGAAAAGATAAAAAGGGATTTCAGCCTCTTGGTAATATTCTAATTTTTCAAATGTAAATGGATTTCAGTGTTACTTGTGTATTTGCAATTGCTTTTTTAAAGTCTCAGCAATTACTTTATGCTTTAATATACTGATTATACTCAAGAAGCTAAAAACATGGAGCCTTCTGTAGGAAAATATTTCCTATAGACCACACCCACCTTTCCATTTCCCTTCCCTCTGCCCTCCCCACACACAGCACACCCACTCAGCCACGTTCCACATTCAATATTCAATGTACTGTGAAAAAAGTGCCCCAAAGCCTTTGCTTATCTTTACAACCCTCCTAGGGACCAGAGTAAATCACATTAACAATGACTCTTTGCAGAAAAAAAAAGATACCAGAAAACAGCTGTCAGAAGTGCCATTTTGTTAAAAATGATCACATGGATTCTATCCCTTTCCCTTAGGATTTTGAGAGCAAAGGATTTCAGAGTTTGGCATGAGCCACACCAACAGAAAAGGTGGCAACACCCCACATTTCATACCTGTCAAAAACTACTGCGGAATAAGCCCGCTCAGCAAAGATGACATCCGCAGCCCAGAACTCCTTAGTGGCCTTCAGACCTCTGCCCTTGCCCTCAGAAGTGAAGACCTCCACGTTCTCCATTCTCCCTATTGTCATCTCAGAGTCCCTCAGGCAGCTCAGTGGATAGATCACACTGAGCCAAGTCCCTTGTCCTTGCTATTTCAGCACCTTCAGCATCCCAAAGAGCAAGCCTATAAATGGACAAGCACCTCCCCTTCCCTACCCCCTCAGCTGCTGGGCCCTCACCTCCCCCTCTGCCACATTTCCTGGAGGTGGGAATGGGGCGGAAGAGAGGACAGTGATCTGACAAGAGTCTCATTCATCACCCAGCAAAACTGACAAGGCAGAAATGACCATGGGCTGGTGTGCCTCTCAGATTGGGTATGAAAACTGAAAAGTTCCTTTGCAAGAAGCAGCTCAGTCCTGGATGGCAGTTGTGCTCAGCTTTAGTTGGAATAGGGAGCACTTGGTCAGTATGGTATTTTTAGCAGCCAGATGCCTCTGTCAATCCAAAGCAGACAGCTGAAATGGTCCAAGAGAAGAGGTGATGCTTGCTGCTCTGGGAACCTTCAGCTGTCAGGCTTCTACTTTCTCAAGTGTGATGGGCCCCTTGTCGCCTTCCCTCTCCTCCACAGGCAGACTGTTTGCAGAATACAGCAGATGCCAAACTGACGCCCTTGGCATATACATAACATTATTATTTAGGCTACCGGGGGCATTTCTCTTCTTCAGTACTACCTGGGGCTCCCACAGCACTCCCACCCAGGGCATGAAGGTCTGGGAGCTCCCTGATGATGCAGGTGTGCTGGATGCAGGCTGTATTTGGAGAAGAGGCAAGCTTTGGCAATGAAAAGCCTCATTTCTATCCTTTTATCAAGTCTCCCTTAAACATGTGTCTGCTGCCAGGAAAATACCAACATGCTCTGTCTTTCCTCTTTCCCAGGAATGAGGGCAATGGAGGGGCAATTCTAAAATGTCCATTGACCTAAATGCCACTGTTCTTTTTCTTTTTTCCTTTTAAGTAAACTCTACACCCAATGTGGAGCTTAGACTCACAACCTGGAGATCAAGAGTCACATGCTCTACTGACTGAGCTAGCCAGGTGCCCCTAAAAGCTACTCTTCTTGATTGCCAGACAGCTGTTACTAAAGTTGAAAAGACAAATACCATATGATTTCACCTACATGTGGAATCTAAAAAGCAAAACAACAAAACAAAGCAGAGACCCACAAATACAGAGAACATACTGGTGGCTGCCAGAGGGGAGAGGGGTGGGAGAATGGGCAAAAGGGGAGTAGGAGATACAGCTTCCAATTGTGGAATGAATATGTCACAGAGATGAAAGGTACAGCACAGGGAATATAGTCAATGATATTGTAATAGCATTGTATGGTAACTGATGGTAGCTACACCTGTGAGCAGAGCATAATGTATAGAGTTGCCAAATCACTACAGCATATGCCTGAAACTAATATAACATTGCATGTCAACGACTCTTCAATTAAAAAAAAATAGAATAAAAAGCAAGCAATTTTTAAAAACAATAAATAAATAAATAAATAAATAAATAAATAAATAAATAAATAAAATAAAGTTTTGAGAGTGCCCCAAAGAGTAAACATCACATGCTCCCAAAGGGAAAAAAAAAAAAAAGATTAAAAAGGAGCTCTTCCATCTAAGTTAGCTTCAAATGAATACCTGGATTCACACTGCCTGGCAACTCAGGGCCTTGCAGCAACCAGTCTTTTCTCAGGACCCAGTGGCTCAGCCTGGTAGGGATTAGGTTGTTCTCTAGACACTATTCCCCTGGAACAGGTTCAACCCCAGCCAAGGTCAAGAAAGAAATCTAGATGCCCCAAGTCAGAGAGAGAGAGGGAGCATCAAGCCTAATGCTTTAGTTATACCTGTGAGTGTCAACCCTATCAGAATAGTATTATATTAGTGTGGTAGATAGAATATGGCTCCCAAAGATGTCCAGGTCCTACTCCCTAGACCTGGGAATACGTTACTTTATGTGACAAAAGGAACTTCACAAATGTGATTAAGGAGAGAGAGAGGGAAATTATCTTGGATTGTCCAGGTGGGCCTAATGGAATTGCAAGAATCCTTGTAAGAGAATGGCAGGGGCCAGAGACAGAGAAGGAGATATAACAATGGAAGCAAGAGGATCAGAGTCAGAGAAATATTTGAAGATACTATATTGCTGGCTTTGAAGATGGAGGGATAAGCCATGAGCCGAGAAATACAGGTGGTCTCTAGAAACTGGAAAAGACAAGGGAACAGCTTCTCCCCCTAGAAGCTCTAGAAGAACAGCCCGATCACACCTTGATTTAAACTCTGTGAACCCCATTTCTGGCTTTTGACCACCAACCTGTAAGATAATAAATTTATGTTATTTTAAGCTACTAGGTAATTTGTTATGGCAACAATAGAAAGCAAGCATATAAAATATCACATCTCTTTTTGCTACTCTGAAATGAAATGGCATATATAATATGATTTACTAGCTCTTATGCCTAAAAAATATAAATTACTAACTTGTAGTCGGAATGTTTGTGTCTCACTTCTCTCCACCCCCATTCTAAATTTCAAATTGTTGAAGTCTAAGGTAATGGGTCTTCAGTCACAAACATGGTGCCCTTATAAATATAAGAAGCTCCAGAGAAGTCCCTAGGCCCTTCTGTATGTGAGGACTACAAACGATCTGGAAGAGAGTCCTCATTCAACTGTGCTGGTGCCCTGATCTCAGACTTCCAGCTTCCAGAACTGTAAGATATAAATTTCTGTTGTTTATAAGCTACCCAGTCTATGGTATTTTGTTATTGTAGCCCAAATGGACTAAACCATTTACCTAACCTAATAAGGGAGAAATATAATCAAAGTTAGCTTATAATAAAATAATATATATTCATGTTAAATTAAATATGTCAATAAGCTCATTTTGTATATGCATGGGCACAGCTGTACTAGAAAACAGTGGTCAGGGTAGCCCAGGTGGCTCAACAGTTTAGTGTTGCCTTCAGCTCAGGGCCTGACCCTGGAGACCCAGAATCGAGTCCCACATTGGGCTCCCTGCATGGAGCCTGCTTCTCCCTCTGCCTGTGTCTCTGCCTCTCTCTCTCTCATGAATAAATAAATAAAATCTTAAAAAAAAGAAAGAAAGAAAGAAAGAAAGAAAGAAAGAAAGAAAGAAAGAAAGAAAGAAGAAAGAAAGAAAGAAAGAAAGAAAGAAAGAAAGAAAGAAAGAAGAAAGAAAGCAAGCAGTGGTCAGATGTGTGGACCTCCCCCATAGAATCACTGTCATAGTGAGAGCTAAAAATGTAGATTGATTTTGGGGACACAAACACCACACAGGGCACTGTTGTTTGTGACATGATTTTTCTGAAATGTTGAATGACTCTAAGTCAAGTTCTGAATGAAAGAAAAGTATAATCCTTCAGTTAACAAGAGGCTGCATTCCTGGAAAATTTAGCAAATATTAAAAAGACTCTATGATTACATATAAAACAGAATTCTAGACTCTGATAATTATAAACAAAGTTTCACCTATCTAGGATGTACATCTGTGTATTTGAGGTTGTGAGGGTCAGGCAAAGAATCCTCAATGTATAAGGCTTCCCCGGATAACTTGCATCTTTGGCAGGATCAATGAGATAGAGAATGTTGGCTCTAGTTATTAGGCTGGTGACAGGGAAGGGGGCACATGGTCCTATTCCACTGCTTATCAACCTAAATCCTATATAAAAATTTTTGCCCACCTGTCCCCTTCCAGTTCTTCCCCCCGCCATGGGATCTAAACCTTTCTTTGTGTCCTCAGTCCTGCCCACAATATGCCAGTAGCACTGTATAACCAGAAGTTTTCCCCTGCACACATTTCTAAAATGCTGCCTAAGTGGTGGAACTGCCTTCATGACAACTGTTGGTCTTCATCAACAGGAAAAACCCATCTAGAGTTTTTTTTTTAAGAGTTTATTTATTAATTTGAAAGAGAGGGTGAGCAGGCGAGAGATAAAGAGAGAGAGAGAGAGAGCACAAGCAGGGGAAAGGTGGAGAAGAGGAACAGATGCCCCACTGAGCAGGGAGCCCAATATGGGGCTCAATCCCAGGACCCTGGGATCATGACCTGAACAGAAGGCAGACACTTAACCGACTGAGCCACCCAGGAGCACCCCCTCATCTAGAGTTTTGGAAGGACATCTTATTGCCCTACTGGAGATGTTTAGCAGAAAAGATTCAGGTAGAACATAAGAGCTTTCTTCAATACCATATATTGAGGTATGGAAAAAACAGATTTATTTTATGTTTCCTAAGAGATCAAACTTGGGGGGAGTGTAGATATACCATGTGACAGTGTGGTATGGTGGCTAAGATCACAGACTTGAGCTTCACAGACCTTTAAAGTCATGTTTCTGTGGAGCTGTTTTCTACTCCAAGAAAATGGAAACATTTAACACTGTTAACTATTTTATTTTATTTTTTATAATAAATTTATTTTTTATTGGTGTTCAATTTACCAACATACAGAATAACACCCAGTGCTCATCCCGTCAAGTGCCCCCCTCAGTGCCCGTCACCCATTCACCCCCACCCCCCGCCCTCCTCCCCTTCCACCACCCCTAGTTCGTTTCCCAGAGTTAGGAGTCTTTATGTTCTGTCTCCCTTTCTGATATTTCCCACACATTTCTTCTCCCTTCCCTTCTATTCCCTTTCACTATTATTTATATTCCCCAAATGAATGAGAACATACAATGTTTGTCCTTCTCCGATTGACTTACTTCACTCAGCATAATACCCTCCAGTTCCATCCATGTAGAAGCAAATGGTGGGTATTTGTCGTTTCTAATGGCTGAGTAATATTCCATTGTATACATAAACCACATCTTCTTTATCCATTCATCTTTCGTTGGACACCGAGGCTCCTTCCACAGTTTGGCTATTGTTGTTAACAATTTTAATAGCCATCCAGTCTCTTTCCTTCATATGTCTGGATAAAGAAGGGTAGTGTGAAAGGGAGGGAAAATGGGACAGCTCAAGCCAGAGGACTCCCAGTCTGGGAGAGAGATCTGAGCTGGGAGATTTCAGAAAAGAGTTATGACAGAAATAACCGCCATGGTTCTATTTACCTCTATTTCAGCTGAACTTCCCTTGCACCGCAAACCACACTTTTGTGCCAAGAGTGTCACTATGGCCACCAAACACTCCCACACCCTAAAAAAGGTGTGGGGAAGCTTGCAGAAGATACTGGGCCAGAGTAATGTCAGGTCCTGTCATGCACCTTAAGGGTTAGAGAAGGTGACATGAAGAAGCCTAGTATGGAGGCTGTTTTGGAGTTTTAAGTATATCAATACTTGGGCTTCAAGTATCCTCTTAATATGAGCTCCATTTTATTAACCCGCATCTTGGGTAGGAGCTGCTCCCATAACCCAAGTTGCAGCCCCCAAATCTTTAGCCTGTATTCACACTGTATCTCTCCTGAGCCTCTGAGCAAATAATCTCAGAGGCCTTGAGAGTGGTTGCATTTCCTTCAGGATATGCTGCAATAGAAAGAATATGTACAAATAAGTGTGAAGGTGGAGACATAAATGAAACCCAGACGAATGGTTTTGAAACATTAGGACAGTTTGCATGCCTGCATTAGCATGGCAGTGGCTCATCTACCATACTGTACAGGAAAACTCCAATCATCACCCCTTCTATCGCAGACTCCCTTGCTGGGCCACACACCTACAAAGGTCTACCATCTAGTGGCTAATCAAGAGAACTTCAAGATTTATTCAGTAAAAGAACAGCCCCTGACCACTGGATTCTACCTCCTTTGTACCGGTGCTAAGGTTCATTTCCTCCAGGGGTCAACAAGTTTTCTTTGAGATCTTGAACTAAGTATGGTTTGTACCTTCTTTAATAGTTGGGGGGAAATGTCAAAAGAAGAATATGTTGTGACACATGAAAATTATGTGAAAGCTACATTTCAGTGACTATAAATTTTATTAAATAAGAGCCATACGAGGGGGCACCTGGCTGGATCAGTGGGTGGAGAATGGGACTCTTGATCTCGGGGAAGTGAGTTCAAGCTCCACATGGAGAGTAGAGCCTACTTAAAAAAAAAAAAAAGCTATTCTCGTCTGTTTACATATTTTCTATGGTTGCT
The DNA here is from genome assembly GCF_048164855.1 of Canis lupus baileyi. Classification (NCBI taxonomy): domain Eukaryota; kingdom Metazoa; phylum Chordata; class Mammalia; order Carnivora; family Canidae; genus Canis; species Canis lupus. Next base: position 26,677,905 of record NC_132849.1, on the reverse strand, counting down.
TTCACACTATAACAGCAGAGTTGAATACTTGCAACAAAGACCATATGGCCCACAATGCTGAAAATATTTACTATCTGGCCTTTTACAGACACTGTTTGCCAATGCCTGCTTTAAACTAATAATAACTTAATGCCTAGCAACATTAAATAAGCCAGGCACTGCTCACTGCTTTCAGGTGAATTCACTGGCTGATTCATTAATTTGTTTCATAATCACTATGAGTGACAGAATCAAAGAAAAAGTTCTTGTGCACATCTACCACTCACATTCCAGACAGGGACAGGTTTCCTCTGTAATAGTCCCTTATATCTTGTATAACTACCTCATTGGCAAAACTTTAAACTCTCTAGCCTCTGTGTTCTTAATAAAATAGCATGCTTGCTTCCATCGCTTTTCTTTGGCTCCTAGAAATCCCTGGCTACAAACTGCTTTCTTCCCAAGAATTCCTAAATTTGCTCATTCCACATGCATTTATCGGCATATGTATCAGGCACTGTGCTCAGTGCCCCAAAACAAAGATGAATGAAATGTGGGCCCTGTGTTTAAGAGACTGACCAGAGACAATTATGGAAGAGCAAGTAAGGATGGTGAGAAGATATAGGAAGCAAAGGGGAAGGGATATCCAGGGCAGCCTGAGGAGCCAGGGAAGGTTTCAGAGAAGTAGCTAACAGAAGGCAGAAAGAGAAGCAGAGTTGCAGGTGACCATTTCAGTCCCATGGACATAGCAGCACAAGCAGAGATGTGGAGGTAAAGAAATAGCACTATGTACAGACAACAATAGGTTGGGTATTGTAGGAGCTTCAGAAGCACACATATTATATCTGTTTGTCATTCGAGCACCAGACTATAGCCTTTGTCCCAGTGTTTCATATACATTTGAAAGTTTTTTAAACTATAAATGATTGAATGTCTTAATTGTGCTTTATTAACATTACCTCGTTTTTCATAATAACTTTCGAAGTGGGTATTACCGAGGCCCCTAGCTAAAAAACAGCAGCATCTCCTAAGTATAAACCCCAGAGAAACTCTCACATGTGTGCATAAAATGACTACATAAGAACATGAGAGCGGTACTATCTATAAAAGCAAAAACTGGAAGCAAACTCGACGTCTATCAATAGGAGAATGGCCAGCTTGTGGTGTAGTCATGCAATGAAATGTTATAGAGCTGTGAAGGTGAATGAATTAGATCCTGACACCTCAGCATACCTTAGATATCAAAACATAATGATAAGTGAAAAAAGTAAGCTGCAGGTGAATAAACATATGTATAGTAACATTTACATAAAGTTTTACATCATGCAAAGCAAGATTTCATGTTATTTAGGGATACGTAGATATGTAACAAAAGTATTAGGAAACGAATAGGAAAGAGAAATGCTGAATCCAGGATACAATTTACTTCTGGAGGGAGGAGGAGGTCATTAGAAGTAGAGAGAAAACATTCAGAAGAGGAAGTAGCATATGCAACAGTTTGGTGTTTATAGGAATCAGTAAAGGTTTAATGTTGCTAAATCATAACGTGAAAGCAAGGTGGGGAGGTGACAGCAGTAGGAAGATCATGAGATCAAGGTGCCCAGAAGCCTAGTAGTGCTGTTTGACTTTCTCCAATAGACAATGGAAAGTCAGGAATGACTTCTAGATAGAATGCTTTGGCAATAGTATGAAGAGCAGATGGGACTGGTGAAGTCAGAAGGGTAAGTTAGGCATCTTTTGCCATGGTTCTAACAAGAGATGATGATCACCTGAAACTCGGCGAGGGCAGTGTGACAGGAGAGTCTGTCTACTCAAGAGAAACTTTTGCGCCATGTACTAGGAGACATGCCCACCAACAGGAAAATGGGTGGAATATTGGACAGCCCTGAAACAAATAAATAACACCTATATGCAACAGCTTGGCTGATCCTCCAAATGTTGAGAGAAACGAGTTCCAGGAGACTGCATAGAGGAAGCTATCAATCTTATGAAATTCAAAATAAACTTTCTTTAGCCACACGTGTATGTGATAAAGACACATATATGAAAGGAAATGAGGACTACAAACCAGGGTCGTGGTTTCTTCGGGAGATGGGGAATGAGATGAGGTGCGAAGGAGGGGAGACAAGAGTCATTTACGGACCAATGACCACAACGTATCACGACCAAGGCTTTTGCTCACCCTAACCCTGCACGTTGAAGACCCTAACAAAGGAACGACAGATAAAGATGATGTATTTCTCAGATACTTTGGAGGAAGAATCCAGAGGCTTCCAGACTTTTTCCCAGTCGGTTTTTAGATTCACTAACCGCATGCGAGCGGCCACACGCGCTCTCCCTTCCCTCGAACGACGAGGAGACAGCCCCCCGCCCCCGCCGAAGAAAGCGGGAACCACCGGCGCGAGCCACGGTGAGAGCGGAGCCCCGAAGGAGGAGGAGCGAAGGGGGCGGGGCCAGAAGGGGCGGGGCCCGAGGGGCGGGGCCACAGGGCCTCTCTGGACGCGGGGCGGCCTGCGCAAGCGCAATCGCGCGCCTTCCCGCTATGGCGCCGGCGCCGTCCAGTCAGCCGCGGGTGGTGGCGGAGACTTCCCCTCAGGAAGCCCGGTCTCCGCCTCCTCCTCTCACTCCGCCTGCTCGGCGGCGGAGGCGGCGGTGGCGGCAGCTGCTGTCCCTACCTCTCCGCCATCTGCACCCCGGCCTGTCCCCCGGCCGGCGGCGTTAGCGGGGAGGGGGAACAGTAGTTGTAGACGCCCGCCCCTGCCTCAGAGAAGGTGAGTTCCCGCCCCGGCGGCGGGGGCGGCCCGGGCTTCAGCCCCTCAACTCCGCGGCCCGGTGACGGCTGGGCGCGCCCCGAGTGTGCGCCATGGCCGACGGGGTCCGGGCGGGCGTCCACTCGCCTCCCTCAGCCCCGCCGACCCGCCGGAACGTGGCGCCACGGCTCCCAGGCGGAGCGTGGAGCGTGGAGCGTGCAGGGGCCTGGGACGCCGAGGCCGGAGCGGGCAGAGGCGGAAGTGCGGCCCTGGAGTGTCAGGGACGGGGAAGCGGGACTGGTGAGGAAACTCCGAGATGAGGCGAGGAAGGGCCGCAGACGTGCGGGCGAGGAGCCTCGGCTGAGGGCACTTCCACCTCCGGGAAAGTAGGTGTTGAGGCAGGAGTGGAGTTAGGACCTCGCCGAGCCGGGGAGTAGGCGGGGAGCCCAGCCCTGCGGGGGGGCGCCCGCCCGCGCGGAGAGAAGCGCGCAGAGGGTTTTGAGACGCCCCGTGGGAGAGTCTTCCTAGGCTTTTTGAGGGTAGCACCCTGTAGAGCAAGGTCCTCAGATTTTTTAGGCCTCTCTCGATAGCGGCCTGAGCTCAGTACGGATCTGCCAGTGTCCAAGATAGCAAAGCGGACGTGAGGGAGAGCGGTGAAAAACAAGTCCCTGAAGCTCCCGGCAGCAGGGGAAAGCGCTGAGCTCCGTCCGGGTTCGCGCGGAGCTGACTGGGAGTTTTAAAGGGAAAACGAGGGACCGGAGGAGAGGTGGGGTTCAAGAAGAGTCAGGGAGGTGAGGAATTACAAAAGCTGGTTCCTTGGGGATGGTGTCGGGCGGCTGGCAAGTAAGGAAGTTAGGGTTCTGCCCTCCCACCACCACGGGGAGACCCAGGCCTAACCTTCTCGAAGATTACACCTCAAAAGGAACGGCCGGCCTTCCGGTGTCTGAGAGGGACTCTTCGGAGTTGTAGGAGGTACGCATCATCTCAGACACCGGAAGGATTCACAGTCCAAAGCCATTTTGAGTTAAACACTCAAAAATAGAGATCAGGGGCCTGTCATCAAATGTTGGTTCTGAAAACAGTACATTTATTTTTTTTTTTTAAGATTTTATTTATTCATTCATAAGAATACACGGAGAGGAGAGAGCGAGAGAAAGAGAGGCAGAGACACAGGCAGAAGGAGAAGCAGGCTCCATGCAGGGAGCCCAACGTGGGACTCGATCCGCGGTCCCCAAGGTCAGGCCCTGGGCTGACTGCAGCGCTAAACCGCTGAGCCACCCGGGCTGCCCAACAGTACATTTATTTTGACAGCCCTGAGCTTTTTCTAGCAGGAGCTCCAAAGGGGATTGGGTCATCCCAGGATTCCGCCTTAAGCTGTTGGAGACCTGTTAAAATTGGGGCAAGGGGTTTGGAAGAGGTGGTTTCTGGCCAGGGTTTTCACAGTTATCACCAACACGTTACCCCTTAACACAAAAAGTTATTTCTGAATCATCTCAAACATTGTTTGAGTTCTTACAAGTCCTATATACCTATCAACAGCCTGTAAGGAGGTAAGGCTGTAAAGACAGTTTTGGAAATGATTTTAGGTGGTGGAGCTTGATCGCATTGCACATCTCAAGTAAAACATTTAACCATCTTCAGTCTCGTAATTTTTAGTATGCTGTGTTGCCTCATGTTGCTTTCTGTCTCCAGAGCAAAAGACGGTGGAAGCCAAAATATTGTAGAATAATTTAGGTTCCTCTTTTCTGGAGAGAGACATCAATAAATATAATAACTTCTTGAAAATAATTTCATTTTTACCCTCTTTCATGATTATATTCTATTTTTCTGTGCTATTCCATAATCTTTTACATACTTCACTTTGGAGGAATGGCAAAGTAGTTTTTTAAAAAAAAGTGCATACATTTCTTAAAACATTTTTGTAAGCACCTTACAAAAATTTCATACACTAAAAATGGAATTAGAAAGTCATTGCAATCAAATGATGTTCTATTCAAGGTCTCTTAATGAAAGCAACCTTTGGAAGACTAGATTTAGGGTCCTTAGTCAGCCTAGGTTATCGTTCTGAGGAAAAAAATTTGGATTTATTTGTTTTCATACCAAACTTACTGCCCCTCACCAGATAAGCCTGAGCCGTTTATAGGTTTTGAGACTACAATTCAGTTTGGCTCTCATAGCCAGATCGCAGGAAGATTTGGAAACAGTTTCTCATAGAAAAACAGTTTGCCAGATAACATTTTGTGTGTGTGTATGATGACTTTGAATGTGTGTGATTACTTAGGACTTTATACAGTGTCAGTTCACACAATGCTAGCAGTAACCTTTCTATACAACTTCAAGGTGGTATAATGAGAATGCTGGAATAGGGATCTAACAAGTAGTAGGTTCTAGTTAGTGCTAGTTTGTCCACTAGCTATATGACCTGAGAAAAGTCCCCAATTTTTCTTTCAAACTCAAAGTCCCAAATTTATTTTTTGAGATTTGTCATCTGTGGGGAGGGGGAATTGGATTACCCCAGTTGAGTGGTTCTCAACCAGGGGTCTTTTTGCAACCCCACCCCAGAGGACATTTGGCAATGTCTGGAGACATTTTTGATTTCCACCACCGGGCAAGAAGGGGCGTGGTGAGCACAGGTGCTACTTGGCATCTATATGATACAGGGTAGAGATGCTGGCAAACATCCCAAAATGGACAGGGCAGCCTCACTCCCACCCCAACAAATGATTTTCCTACCCAAGATGTCAGTGTCAAGGTTGATCTCTGCACCAACCGAACTTTAAGGTCCTTGACAGCATTGAAATTGTGAACTAACTTGACAGTTCTACATTGATATTCTTTCCATGGATTGGCTGTGTAGAACAGCAGTTCATAAAACATGAAACTTCCAACTGTAATGGCTATCAGGTGACAAAGAGTGATTAAGTCTCTGAGTTAAGACTGAGACCATTCACTAGGATTTGAAAAACAAAATATAATTCTTTACCTAAAAAATTACCTTTTGTCTCTTTATTTTGAGTAAATATCCTCATTAACTGTTCAGTTAACTGCTACCTAACAAATGGTCACTATTTGGTATATTATAGTATTTAAAACAATGGTGGGAGTCCATATATTTTTAGTTGAGATATTTGTAAAAGCCCTAAATAATTGCCGGTCAAAATAGTACATAAGAAGAGGGGGGAAAATATTACTTGTTACTTATCCGGTATTTTTTTTTTCTTAAACAACTTTTGCAAAAGGTATGAAAGAATTATCATGCATCTAGTTACTAAAATTCCAGTCACTCAAGATCCTGATAGGACTATTAACTGATTTGAAGAACATCTTCTAATCCATTTTCACCTATAGCTCCTCTAAGAGGAGCTCTTCTGATTTGGACTTGATAATGAACAGATGTAAGGATTAAATATTGGCAAACAGGAAATATATATAAGGTGTAAGATTACAAACCGGAAATTGAGAAATTAGACTTCCATCACAGAAACCTAAAGAAATACCACTTAACCAGACTTCTATGAAAAGAAATATACATAGAATTTATGGTGAAGGTGTCATAAGATTTTCCAGGACACTTTGTAATTCATTCAGTGAGGTTTCTCAATATTTTTGACACTCAAAAAAAATTTTCACTCAGTAATGATATTCCTGAGGGATTAGTAAAAACAAAGCCACAACAGACAATTCTTGCTTATTTGCTTCTCTTAAAAAAAAAAAAATTAAATGGGCTCAGTTTTAGAATAAAGGATATTTTTGACTCCTCATGGAATCATTAACCCATTTACATAGCAATTGCCTAAAAATGTTTTCCTTTGTTTTCATGATATTAAGCAGAGATTTAGATCAAATGACAGAAAAATCTAGCTAATAGCTAACATGTTAACATTTATTCAGAAAACATTGAGTTTCTGCTATGTACCAGGTACTCAGCTCAGTACTAAGGACATACAAATGAATTAGGCACAGCCCTTTTAAAGAGCTTAGTATTAATGTTAGTGAAATTAGGAAAAAAAGTGGAGAAAATTCAGGGTTTTTTTAAACCTAAGAAAAGTTTATTTCTCTCTCAAATTACAGTAAAGCTGAATGCTCCAGAGCTGGTTTGGCTGCTTTGCCATTCCTGACACACAACTCTATCTCTGAGTCTGAAATGGCTGCAGAGGAAATGTAGGATAGTGGTGTAAGGCAGTCAAATTCTCCGTAGTGGGGTGGGGAGAAGACCCATTAATTGACAACCTCTAAAATTGGTAAGCAGCAGCAGGGTGAATGCATTAGAGAAAATGCAGCTGTAAATGCGGATTAGCCAGGACTCCTGAAATAATAAGGAGTAGTTCATTGTTTTTTGTAAATTTGTGCTCTGCCCAAGACCTATTTGCCACATGCACACCAGAGCACATTATGTTGTAAATCTAATGTTGACAGCTGGATAGAATGGTTGAGGAGGAAGATGTCCGGAGAGACATTAATGATTATTTGTTTCAGATTTGTTGCCTTTATTAGCTGTCAATATGTGAAAATATTAACTAAGCATGTTAAAACAAGTAATAAGATTTCCATTACTAACTTCATCAAGTATATGTTAGGGCATGAGCAATGGGGCATGAGCATCCCTTCTTACAGACCTATTCACATTTACTAACCCTTTGGAAGGAATGGAATGCATTTGGTGGCATCCTGATGTAGGATGTCTGCCTGAGTCCAAGTAAAATTAACTTCACAAGCAGAATCCTTGAGCTAGCTAGCCATTGATGTTCAGACTTAGAGACATAAATGTTAAATGTCTATAAATGTGAAGTACTCCCAATTAATGATTTTCTTAATTATTTTGTATTTTATCATTGGAAATATGCCATGGTAGTAAATAAACCCTTAATTATTTTTGTGATTTGTTGTATTAGTGTGAAATAGCTAGAGCTTAGCAAACTCCTAGATCAGATACTAATCTCATTTCCTAAAAAGGCAAGGTTAATAACCAAAATAGCTAAGAGTATTTTTTATGGTAACAGGTACAGGGATGCATTTCTATTACAATTAGATCTCTAGGGACACCTGGGTGGCTCAGCGGTTAAGCGTCTCCCTTTGGCTCCAGGTGTGATCCTGGAGTCCCCTGATCGACTTCCACATTAAGCTTCCTACATGAAGCCTGCTTCTCCCTCTGCCTATGTCTCTCTCATGAATAAATGAATAAAATCTTTAAAAAAAATCTCTAAAAAACAGGTAAAAAGAAAGAAAAACATGCAAAGATAACAACTACAAAAGATAGCAAAGGTAAGACAGAATCCATTACCTAGTGTCCTAAAACTTAATGCGATTCTCTGCTTATCTTTCCTGAGATTATAATAATGTTAAAAGATTGCAAAACTCAAGAGCAGGAACAAGGAAGGATATCCATTCTTACCACTTCTATTCAGTATCCTGCCGAAGGTCCTAGCCAGTACAGTCAGACAAGAAAAGCAAAAGGAGTTCAGATTGGAGAGAAAGAAGTAACACTGTCTTTATTTGCAGATGATATGATCATATATGTAGGAAACAGCAAGGAATCTAGGAAAAGGCTACTAGAATAAGTTTAACAAGGAAGTAAAATACAAGGTCCATATACAAAATAAATGGTATTTCTGAATGTTAGCAACAAACAAGTTTAGATTTTAAAAAATACTATTTACTAATACATTAAGAAAAAATACTTTTAGATAGTTTTAATCGAATTCATCTCTGAGAGAAAGATGCAAATAATGGAAAAATACAAGATGTCTCCTAATACTTCTTAGTGAATTAGATTTAAAAGTATAAGATGATGCCATTTATTTGGTGTATTTTTTAAGGGGGAAGAATCGAACTAAAAGTAACCAAATCAACATCCTAATCCTAATTTTGCCCATTTTTCTCTTCAGAAATATTTAATAAACATTTTTTAAGACCTTCATGCTGTATGAGGTTTAAATGCCATGGCACAACACAAATGATGTGGGGCATAAAATTTTTTAATAAGATTTTTCACTTAAAATCAGTTGATTTATTCACCAAACCTGAGACTTATTAAGAACATTTTATATAGTGCCAAAGTTCAGGTTTTACAATTTCTAAATGAGTGGGTGGAATGGAACAAGTTCTCTCTTGACAGTTCTAGAAATAAAGTAGAGCGGTTCTTAGTTTTTTATTAAGATATGAAGCTCTATTTGGCAGTTTTGAATTATGAGTAATTCATATTACTCATGTGTTTCATATTTAACACAATAGTTGATGTATGGTGTTTTAACTTCCACAATGGCTTTCCATGTTTTTACTGAAATAAAGACCAAGCCTCCAGCTATTGAATAACCTACATAGTTTCATTTCTCTGAAATAAAAGATACCATATTCTTGCTTTTTTCACTATGATATATTTCCTAGAGGTAAATGAGCAAGTAAATAGCATTATGAGTGTTCATCTATAAGTTTGTGGTATATGTGCAGTATAAATAGGAAGTTTTCAGAATTTTGTTAGATTTTTTTCCAAAAATATTAGAAATGAGTTTTGGTCAAGACAAACTGTTTCTTGCTTAGGACCTTGTACCAGCCTATAAATAGTAAAATTAGCTAGTATCTTAGGTCTGCTTGATACTCCATACTCCTATGAGTATTAAAATATACATGACACACATTAACAGGATATAAACTGAAATCTTCAAAAAATTGGTTCAAAATCGGCAATCATAAAAGACAATATTGACTGATCAAATCTAACTTTTAGCTTTCATTTTAATTTTATTTTTAAGATTTACTTATTTTAGAGAGAGGGGGGGAGAGGGAGAGAAAATCCCAGGCAGCAGGGAGACTGTCTCGGGGCCCGATCTCATGACCCCGAGATCATGACCTGAGCCATTATCAAGAATCAGACACTTGACTAAGCCACCCAAGTGCCCCTCAGCTTTCATTTTTAAAAAGTCCCTCTAAAACATGAGTTAGCTTGAAATAAAAATTATTAGGTACTCCTGTCAGGCACTCCTGCTCTGTTTACATATAACCTTTCCTTTATTTGGCTTTCTGTAGTTACTAGAATGCTTGGGAGAACATTTCACTATGTCAGTTAAATAAATGAAATCCTAAATAACAATGAAAGTAGCTCATTCATTCAGCACTTACCATGGGCCATATACCGTTCTAAGCATTTTACATGTATTCATTTCCTTAAGGCTCACAACTCTTTTGAGGTGTATGTTATATCCCTATTTTAAAGATGAGGAACTTAAGGCACAGAGAGGTTGAGAAATTTAACCGAGCCTACACAGCTAATAAGTGCCAGAACTGACTCCAGAGTCCCTATGTCTGGCTCCTAGGAGCAGTGAGATAAGTGACATAATATACCGGCAGTAGTTCTGCATAAGTGAATTGGCCTTTGTTAGGTGAACAATCTTTCTGGAAACAAAGCCAACATTTAACAATCCAGTTTAACAAATTAAGGTAAAATTATTCCTTTCCAAAAATGTCTGTTACAGATCTTTAAGCTCCTCTGATACACTTTATTGAGATACACTGTACTTAAAATATACACATACTTAAAGTATACAAGGCAGTAATTTTTTGACAGGTATATACTCCCACACAACCATTTGTAAACAATAAATGCCAGATATTTCCATCAACAACAAAAGCTTTCTCAGGCCTCTTTATAATCCATCCCTCCCTCCACCTCTGTCCCCAACAACCACTAATCTACTTTCTATTACTATAGATTAGTTTATATGTCTAGGACTTTTTACAAATATAGAATCATGCTCTTGTGTCTTGCAGGAAGCATGGTTTTGAGATCATCCACATTGTGTGCATATTTTTGTTTCTTTTTGTTGCTGAATAATTCTATTATATAGATACACCATGTTTTGTTTATCCATTAGCCTATTGGCAGACCTTAGGGTTGTTTCAGTTTTGGGCTATTAAAAATCTGCAATGAATACTCATGTACAGGTCTTTGCAGAGATGTATCTTTTCATTTCTCTTGGGCTAATACAAGTGAAATGGCTGGGTCATATGGTAGATGTTTAATTTTTTTTTTTTTTTTAAGATTTTATTCACTAGAGACACATAGAGACACAGGCAGAGGGAGAAGCAGGCTCCATGTAGGGAGCCTGATGCGGAACTCAATCCCAATCCTGAACTCCAGGATCACACCCTGGGCTGAAGGCAGGCGCTAAACCACTGAGCCACCCAGGGATCCCCTGTTTAATGTTTAAAGAAAGTATCAAACTGCTTTGTAAAGCTGTACTATTTTAAATTCTAACTAATTGTTTAATATCCTTACCAACTTCTGGTATTATCAATCCTATTAATTTTAATCATTTCCAGTGATGATGTTAGGGTTTTAAATTGCATATATATTTTTTTGAGGTGTCCAGATATTTTGCCCATGTTAATATGGATTTGTCTTATCAAGTCATAAGAGTTCTTTATATATTCTAGATATAAGTCCTTTGTCTGATATGTGAGATGGGAATATTTTCTCCTGTTTTATGGCTTGCTTTTCATTTTAACTTTAGAGCCATATGTAATTAAGTTATATACCTTAAAACAACTCAAGTAATTTAGAGAGATACTATATATAATAGAGAAATTTTAAAATATTCATCATCCTTTCTAAAATGTTTTTGATTAACAGTTCTTAAACTCATATTTTTTTTTAGATTTATTCATTTGAGAGAGAGAGAGAGAGCATGAGCAGGAGTGGGGGGAATTGGCAGAGAGAGAGGAAGAAGTAGGCTCCCCACTGAGCAGGCAGCTGGACACAGGCCTCCATCCCTGGACCCTAGGATCATGACCTGGGCTGGAGGCAGACACCTAACCAACTGAGCCATCCCGGCATCCTGAACTCATAATATTTTTAAGCAAACTTTTTTTTACTCTATATACTGGTAACTGAAAATTAAGCTTAATTTGAAGATACCCTGTAGAACCTTTAAATCAACTTTTTATGGAGTTTTTAGTTACAGAGTAATGTTACTTGCAGAAATTAATACAGATGTGTGCAGAGAGCAAAATGTTAAATGTCTCTTACTCCTTTCCTAAACCCATTTCCCAAGCCCCATTAAGTTTAGTGTATATCTTTTCTGATTTTTTTCCTGTGGGTATTGGATACAAGATTAGACTGTCAAATCAAACTAACACAAATCAGTAATATTACCTAGTATCAAGGTTTACTACATATTTCAAGGATACAAGCAATCAGACAACTCTAAAGAAGCAGAGATATTTAGAACATGAAAGATGGCTCCTCAAACTATGTTTTCCTACGTTAGTCATGCATCTCTGGCCCAAAATAATAGATGAGGTTTCTAAGTGAGGGTCACCTCACACAAAGTATTTAAATTATGAATCATCTTCATTTATGTAATATTCCTTGGAGTGCTTTGCCTCATAGGTCCTGAATTTATTTACTATAGATAATCCTTAATCAGAGACGTCTTGCTAAGGGTATGTCAAAGATAAATTCCCCTTCTCCTAGCTAATAGCATTCATTGGTCTTTTAGTCAGGGGTCCAGAAGTCACCTGCCTTCTTCCCTCACCCCTCCCCGCCCCCAGAAAGGAAGTTAATGGACTGCAGCCTAGCTACTTTGACTCCTTTATACATATATGAATATACATATATGAATATATTTAGTTTTTGGTTCTGTATGTTGAGTGTTTTTATATTAAAATTGGGTCTTAGATTGATCAGTAGATGGGTAAATAGGTAGATAGATAGACTTCTACATCGTTTTTCCCCATTAATATATCATGGACATTTCTCCATGACAGTATATGTGGTTCCAACGCATTCATTTAAATGGCTGCATAGGGGGACACCTGGGTGCCTCAGCAGTTGAGCATCTGCCTTTGGCTCAGGGCGTGATCCCGGAGTCCCGGGATCGAGTTGTGCATCAGGCTTCTGCATGGAGCCTGCTTCTCCCTCTGTTTATGTCTCTGCTTCTCTGTCTGTGTCTCTGGTGAACAAATAAAATCTTAAAAAAAATAATAAAATGGCTGCATAGAAAGTACAACTTTGATGTTCCATGATTGGTATCAGAAAAGATATACACTCATACTGGTAACCCAGTAACTTCTCTTTCAAAATGGTATTTTCTGGACTAAATAAAACTATATTACCATATTAAAGACTAGAGGCTTCCTAAATGTTTTCATACTGAAATTTCATTGTAATTAGCAAAAAAGCTAGTATATAGCCTTGAAACCTCTCAGGAAGTTAAGATTTGAGATGATATATGAAATGATATCTATTTAAAGTTTGAAAATATTATCTTAGGGCACCTGGGTGGCTCATTCGGTTAAGCATCTGCCTTCAGCTCAGGTCATGATCCCAGGATCCCGGGTTGGAGCCCCACATCAGGCTCTTTGTTCAGCAGGAAGCCTGCTTCTCCCTCTCCCTCTGCCTGCTGTTCTCCTTGCTTGTACTCTCTCTTTCTCTGTCAATAAATAAATCTTAAAAAAATATATTACCTTAAATATTTAATATAATCTTCTATCTTATCTCCCTTTATTTTATTCATAGATACCATGTTGAATGAATAAATATTGAACTTTTACAGATACCCTTTGTAAAAGGCATATGGGGAGTAGTGATATAGTTTGAATTGCAAAGGATTTGACATTATGAGGTGGGTTGAAACTAGAGATCTTCTAGATCATAGGATTATTTCTACTGAAGCTGATACTTTGACTTGTGAGTGAGCAAAACTCTATTCCTAAACTCTTCATCTAGACTAAATATATTAAAAATCATGAATACTATCTGCAAATTTAGAGGTGGAGATTTGGGATCACTTTGTTCTAAAACAAAACATTTATTATTCTGGGGTAAAATACATGCTCAGAGAGTTAGCCTAACTTTCAGACTTACAGGAAGTGAAATAATAAGAAATTGGAGATGGATTTCTGACATGATGGATCTATGTTGATAGTAAAATTCTAAACTTTGAACTATTTAATGTAATTAAATATAATTAAATTATAACAAGATTGTACTTGGTTTCAGATGACTGGGAATGGAGTATTACACAGAAATCGATTTGGGGATCTCTGCATCGTGTTTTTTAGCTTGCTGATTGTTGCACAGTTTCACCATGTGGGGAAAGTTCATGCTAGAAAACTGAAGCAATTAATGGGTGACTATGATCAGATTTCTTCACCAAGTTCTCAGCCTGATACGAGTAAGTTCCATTCACCTCTTTATTGATCTGTGCATGACCTGTGGGCTGTGGGAACTGACTTTTTTCATTTAGCATGCCTTCAGGGTTTATCCATGTTGTATCATGTATCAGCACTTCATTCCTTTTTATTGCCGAGTAATATTCCATTGTATGAATATACTGCATTTTATGCATTCAGCAGTTCATGGATATTGAGTTGTTTCTACCTCTTAGCTGTTATGAATATTGCTGCTGTGCACATTTCTGTACAAGTTTTTGTGTGAGCATAGGTTTTCAGTTCTCTTGGGTATGTACCTAGGAGTGAAATTGTTGGGTCATGCAGTAACACTTTTTATGTTTTGAGGAATTGCCGTACTGTTTTCTTTTTTCCGGTGGTTATTCATAAAATTATTAATCAAAACAGCAAAAGTAGATTTACAAAACAGCAAAAGTAGATTCACATAGCAATAACAAAACAGGAAGGAAATGAAATGCTTAAGAGACATCTTGAAAAGTCTCAAAGAAATACAGAGTAGGCTAAAAATCTACTATGGTTGCATAACAGGTTGTATTCATTCCTGCATTTTTCTCAGTAAGTTCTTCCTTATATTTGCCTTTCTCTTTTCCAACTTGTCAAGATTTGGCTTTGCATTCAAGAATTTTATTCTGATCTTTGTCCAGTTTTAGCCTGGTGATAACCATCTTGCTTGGGTGAGTGTCCACATGGACAGTTGTGCCATTAGCCTTCTCACGTTGTACTCACTTGGTATAGATGACCTATTTCTTTTTGTATGACTGGACTGCCTGGCTAATTTGCTAACCTTTATAGTGTCCTTGAACTGCCTGGACCCCATCATCCCTGCAGATGGGCCTGGAGTAGATGTTGTACTTTTCCCACAGCTCCTTGGAAAGTAGGAAAAACGTGATCTTCCTGCGCATGTGCAGGGGAGATTTAAGTGGCATTTGGGGGTTTTTGCTACCATCTGAAGTCACAAAAGGGTGGAACTTCATGGTGACTGTCTACCTGGCTCTGGGTAGGCTCAGACCTGTGTGTACAGGGCCAGAAGCCCTTGCTGTTTCTCAAAATAGCTGCACATTTTATCTCCCCACAAGCAACGAATGAAGTTACCAACTTTTCCACATCCTTGCCAACACTTAATATCATCTACCTCTTATTTATTATAGCCATCTTTGTGGGTATGAAGTATAAAAGTTTTTTAAACATAAAAGTAGAGAAAATAGTGTAATGAACCTTCATATACCCATTATCCAGTTTCAACAATTATCAATGTCTTTTTAATCTTGTTAGTGACTTTGTAAAAATAGCTTTATCGAGGTACAGTTAATGTATAATAAACTATGTATTTAAAATACATATTTTGATTGGTTTTGACAGACATATATATATCTTCAAGTGATCAGTGTACAAAACATGCATCCAGACCTCAAAAAGTGCCCTTTATAATCATCCCACCCACCCCTTCCTGCTTCATCCCCAAGCAAAAACTATTACTATACATTAGTTTGCATTTTCTAGAGTTTTATGGAATTGAATCATATATTATATACTCTTTCTGTCAGGCTTCTTTCACTCAGCATAATTATTTTGAGATTCATCCATGTTGTTGACTGTATCAATGATCCATTCCTTTTTATTGCTGATAATATTTCATTGTATGTATATATCACTATTTGATTGTTCCATTTACCTGTTGATCATCATTTTGGTTTTTTCCCTTTCTGGGACTATTATAAATAAAATTACTGTGGACATTCATGTATCAGTCTTTGTATGGACATATATTTCCTTTTCTTTTGGGAGAAATATCTAGGAATGGAATAACTAGATCATACTTAGTGGTTGTACCATTTTACATCCCTAACAAGCAATTTATGAGAATTCTAATTGTTCCATATCCTCACCAACACCACTGAGGTCTTTTGATCTCAGTCACCGTAGTGAATGTTCCTGTTCATAGTAGTGTCTCATTGTGGTTTTTAATGGACATTGACTCCATGACTAATGGTATCTTCTCATGTGTTCATTGGCCATTTGTGTGGATTCTTTTCTGAAGTGTCTGTTTAAATCTTTTGCCTATATTTAATCAAATATTTGTTACATTATTCTGTTAGAATTTTTATATATTTAAGTTGAATAGGAGCTAAATTTTCTGACTCGCCAACTGAGGCTTCATTTAGACTTTATTATTAATCTCAAATTTCCAGAAAAGATAGCTGATTATTAGTGACCCTGGAGTGCTATTATCAGGTTTTTTTCTTTCAATTAAAGGGGAGAAATGTTCTCTTCTACATGGGTTATGCTGCCTTCTAATTTTGGGAGACAGAGTGTATCACCAAAAATATCTAGGGCATTGTCGTCTTGTAGTGTATTTTCAACTATATTTGCACTTACGCAGGATTTGAGGGAGGGGAAATCAGGAATAGTGCTGCCTCCACCAAAATTATCAAACAAGCCAACAAAAAACTAGCCTATCGGCTCTATATTCCTCCTGAAACTTTGCTCTGCATCAGTCTGACCCTCTCTCAGCTTTCACCTCTATTTCCTCCCTTAACGCTCCCACCAGTACTTTAATAGAGAACAAACCAGAAGACTTCTAGAATGCTTTTTTCACCAATCAGAACTAACAGAATGAAATCCAAGCCCTGTACGGAAGGTACAGAACTCTGTTCCCTCATCTTCCCTCATGCCCCGTACTAAAGAGTAGTTTCATCTCATAGCTGAATTTCTAATTTCCAGCATTCCCAAACTATTTTGTAAATATCCTTTTATTAAGTCTTAGAGTACTCTAGTCAGGTAAGTATGTGTTTATTTTATTTTGTTTGAGTAAACTGAAGATTTTAAAGATTAAATTACCCCTCTGTGGTCTATTACTTTTCTTAGAAAACAATATACAAGAAACTGATTAAATCAGAACTTTAGAAATCATATGAGCATGTGATCAGGCCATCTATCAGGGATGTGTAGTTCTTATCCATACATCCCTATATGCCTTATATTTTTAGCCATACAACAGAACCCTATATGCCATCTCCCTTCTGCCTTCTTCATCCCATCTCTGAGAAAGATAGAGTTATTTGTGAGTAGCCCAGGAGATATTTAACTATCCTAATGCACCTTTTTGACATATAATGTCATGATATTTAACTTTTATGCTGAATTAGGTTTTAATTCGTTTGGGCTTCTTTGTTTTGTTTTTTTGACACTCTCTTCAAGAGCTTAGAAAATATTCAGAATGAAATAATCTAGTAAGAAGAGTTTTCTCCCATCTTCTCTACAGAGAATCCCTTGTCAACCCAATGAAGCATTCAAAGAAGACCTATGACTCTTTTCAAGATGAACTTGAAGATTATATCAAAGTGCAGAAAGCTAGAGGCTTAGAGCCAAAGACTTGTTTCAGAAAGTTGAGAGAGGACTGTTGGGAAACTTGTAGGTACAAAGAGGCTGATTACAGACCAAGGTATAGAATGTTTGATCGAAGACTCTCATCTGAAACTGTGCAGACCTACCCAAGATCATGCCCTAGTTCACAAAAAGTGGAAAACCGGTTACCTCAGTGGCTACCAGCTCATGCCAGCAGGCTAAGACTTGGCTCCCTGAGCTACTGTCAGTTCACCAGGGACTGTTTCTCAGAAACACCAGCACCCCTGAACGTTAGTCAGCAAGAGTATAACTGTAGCTCATACAGCATAGAATCTGGAGTTCACAAGCACCTCTCCTCAGAAAACAGTGCCAGTCATAAACAGCTACCTCAGAAGGGGAAAAGGCACCCAGAGGAAGGCAGAAAAAAACCAGAGGAGGAACAGCCCAAGCATAAGAGAAAAAAAGGTTGTGAGGAACCAGATTTAGACAAACACAAGAACTTCCAAAGAAACAAAACACAGATGGAAACAGTCAGGGTCAATACAGAAAAGCTTAAGAATCGAAAGGAGAAAAAAAGTCGAGATGTAGCCTCTAAGAAAGAGGAACGGAAGCGTAGGAAAGAGAAAAAGGAACAAGGTAAAGAGAAGACAGAGGAGGAAATGCTTTGGGACCAGTCTATCCTGGGATTTTGAAGCTCTTGAGTTGGTTCTCCCAAGGTTAAATTGAAAAAACAGTTGAGGAGCTTGGTTTTATGACATTTGTGTTCAGATTGATTATTTCATGTGAACAGGTACCTTAACTTCTTTAAGTCTAACGACAGGCCAGGGGAACGGAACGTACTTAATACGCTTACTCTCCAACATGGAAATTACTTTTCTTCATTTTCTAAAAGCATCCTTACATTTTTCTTATATAATATAATTTCCCTTAATGAGAGTGCCTCTGCTTTTACTCATGAAATTGCTATAGAAGTATTTTTCCCTTGGGAGGTCATTTATTTTAAATTGGAGAATTAATAGGCTTTGCAGAATCTATTTCTTGATTGGGTTTGTTTTAGTTTTGGATAGGGTATTTTTATATTCATTAGTTTTCTCTGTGACACAATTTAGACTGACTTTTCTTTTTAAAATCTAACTTGCAGTGTATTTTCTAGTGGAAAATAAAATACATTAAATAATAATAATCTGAGGTTACATATAGTTTTAAAATTTTCAAAGAGTCTTGATACAAAATCAGTTTATATTCTGGAAATATTTATAATAAAGTGTTCTAATTTCTGCATTTTGTTGTTCTGTGTCAATGATCTGTTCCCATTCAACAATTTTTTTTTTTTTTGAAAGAGAAATAGCTGAGCAATGTGTACCTAAGAGGCAAGATATTTTGGGTAGGTCACACTTTACAGTTGTAAAAATTCTTTACTATACCTTGCTTATTCATATTTAAACCCACTTTTAGGGATCCCTGGGTGGTGCAGTGGTTTGGCGCCTGCCTTTGGCCCAGGGCGCGATCCTGGAGACCCGGGATCGAATCCCACGTCGGGCTCCCGGTGCATGGAGCCTGCTTCTCCCTCTGCCTGTGTCTCTGCCTCTCTCTCTCTCTCGCTCTCTGTGACTATCATAAATAAATAAAAATTTAAACAACAAAAAAATAAACCCACTTTTAAGCATAGAAATCTGTTAATGACCACAGTTTTTTCCAAATAGATGAAATTGAAGAGAGAGGAATTTATAAGTAATAAAATGCTAGTAGATTATTCTTTTGTAACCAGTGTTGTCATTCTGATAATCCCCTTTTTTATGGAAAGCATATCAAGTTTTTGAGCATCAATACCTTGTAGAATAAATAATGGCCTGAGAATCCCAGAATTCTAGTCTCAGTTATGCCACCAGTATGTGACCTAGAGAGAGTCACTTAACTTCATTTTTCTCATTATCAAATATGACTGGATGGATTGGCCTCTAAAATATCTTGGATAACAAAATTCTGTGATACGAAAACTCTCTTTGTATTCACAATGCTGTGCTTACACATCCGTTTTAATTTTAACGTTAGGATTAATTTGTTAAAGCCACTTTTAGCTTATATGCTTAAAGATACGTAATATATATATTATGTATATATGTTAAAATATAATAAATATATAATATTTATTATAATAATAATATAATAAAATATATAAATATATGTATTCCCCACACACACCCCCAACCTATCCCCTTGCATGTAACCAGTCTCCCTACCCTTACTGGGCTGCTGCCTTACTCAGCCCTGACCCTTCTCTAGGTCACCACCTTGCCTAGTCTCCTACCTCCCTGGGCCCCAAATAGCAAAGAAGGAAAGAAGAAGTGAAGGGAGGGAGAGAGGGTAGATGGCCCATTTTATTTTATTATTTTATTTTAAAGATTTTATTTATTCATGAGTGATACACAGAGAGAGGCAGAGACACAGGCAGAGAGAGAAGCCGGTTCCTCACAGGGAGCCCAATGTGGGACTTGATCCCAGAACCCTGGGATCATGCCCTGAGCCAAAAGCAGATGCTCAAACACTAAGCCACCCAGGCGTCCCGACCCAATTTATTTTAAACTAATGACCACAAACCTCCAATCCATTGAGTTTCCATATTAAGTTTCCACTCAAAGATACCATTTTTATACTCTTCTCTCTCCTCAAACCTTTCTCTTCCTTGTGCCTCCCATATAGGCGTCCTTTCTCAGCTGGTCACCTCACTTCACACTTTAGTGAGAAAATAGAAGCTTTCAGAGGGGGACTTAACTCATTGTTGTACCACCAGATTTATAAACTTACCTCAAGGACTCTACTCTGTCTTCTGTCCTGCTACAACAAAGGTGTCCTGCTCTTACTAAAGACAAGTCTCCCCTCTGGGCACCTGGGTGGCTCAGTGGTTGAGCATCTGCCTTTGGCTCAGGGTGTGATCCTAGGGTCCTGGGATTGAGTTACTCAACAGGTTCCCCACAGGTAGCCTGCTTCTCCCTCTGCGTATGTCTCTACCTTTCTCTCTGTCTCTCATGAATAAATAAATAAAATAGTTTTAAAAAAAAAGGAAAAGAAAAAAAAGACAAGTCTTCCCTCATGCACTCATGCACTGGATTCTATACCCTTTCACCTTCTCAAGATCTTCATCTCTCCTGTACCATGAATCTCTTCCCCCTTAACTGGATTATTCCATTAGTATGCAAACATGCTTCTATTTCCCCTCTACAAAAAACAAAAACAACTCCCTTGACCCCTATATCCTCTTTTAGCTACCTTCTTTCTCTTTCACATGAAAACTGTCTATACCAGCTATCTACACTTCCTCACCTCTCATTCTCTCCTCCACCTGTTCCATCTAATTTTTATCCCTCTCCCTTCTCTGAAGCTGTTCTTGTCAGTCAAGGTCTCCAATGACTTCCATGTTGTCAAATCCAATGGATAGTTTTTATTTGTATTCAGTCCAGCCTCTCAGAACTCCCATCTGATTGTTCAGTCCCTCTCTCTTGAAATGCTCTTCCCTTAGGCTCATAGCACCACATTCTCCTGATTTTCCTTACCTCCATAGTTCCTCCTTCTCATGGGTTCCTCCTTCTCATACTGGTTCCTCCTCCACCTACCTCTAAATGCATCACCATGTATGGTGCATCAGGAGCCAATCCTAGACCACCAGTCGGTAACCACACATCCTAAGTGATCTTATCCAGACCCATGGCTTTAAACTAACCTGTATGTTGTGGTAGACTACATGTTCCCCACCCCCAAAATTCCTATGTTGGAATCTAATCCCCTGTGTCATGGTATATGGAGGTAGGGTCTTTAGGAGGTAATTAGGTCATGAGGGTAGAGCCCTCATGTATGGGATTAATGCCTTTGTAAGAAGGCAAGAGAGGTAGCTCAGGCACCTAGTCTATAGTAATTTATTATAGTAGCCCAAAGTGTCTAAGACGACCTCTAAATTTCTATCTAGACTAGATTTTCTCCCTGAGTTCTAGACTCATATCCAGCTGCACTTGATATTTACACTTAGCAACTCTAAAGAGTACTTGCTTCCCTTATCACCAGTCATTCCTACCAACCTCCTTTCCACCCAGTTTCTCCATCTCTGTGAATAATAACACCAACTCAATTGTTCAAGGCTTCCTCTCCTACATGAGACCCATCAGTCATTCCTCTTGGTTCTATCATCAAATTCTCTCTCCTGTTGTCCAATTCTCTGCATCTTCATTGACACCATCCTGTCCCAAACCATCATTTTATCCTGTACCTCTCTTGTATTCTTTTTATTTCCAAAATGATTTTTTTTTCTTTTGCTAATTTTTTCCTGTGTCTGTCAGGGTCATTGTTTTGTAACCAGGACTGGCTCAAATTTGATGTTCAATGAATATTTCTGACTGAAAAATAGAATAATTTTTTTAAACTGTATTACATTTTATTTTCCCTAGAATTAGAACTTTTTTTTTTTTTTTCAGTTGTATAGTTGTCTGGCCATTTTATTGCAGAGCTGTTTTTCTGGTTGATGCACTCTGCATCAGAACAGATAAATCTAAAAAGAACTGCAAAACTGGAATAACTCATCACAGGTTCTGAGTTGGTGAGTGTAAACCTGCAACAGAGGCACCTGGAGATCAACTGCTATTATGGTCATCTCCACCCTGAGGATTTCAGAAATACCCAGCAACTATTTCCTTTAAAAGGACGAAACTTTGCCTTAAAACAAAAGAAAACAAAAAAACCTGCTAGATTGAGAAACTAAATTGATCAGGGAAATAACATTAGGAGTAAGAAGAAGAGAAGGTTCAAATAGGGAGCAGGGAAAGGTCCTACATGAAACAAAACCCAGAAACTACTATCACAGCAAAATACGACATCTAAGGTTCTCACCTTGGCAGGGTAGACCTGGAGGCCAAAATAGGAAATACAGCAGACTTTTCTGAAGCAGTTTAGCCCTGAGAGGCAGAGAAGTAACCATGTTTGGCACCCTTCACAGTAAAAAAGAGGTATGAGCTATGAAGCTGGGAAAGGTACCCCAAGCCATTCCTTTCTCAGAAATGTCCTTCCAGTAGTCAAGGTTAACACATTTTGCTTAAATTTTGGAAAAGAGAAGAATGTGATCTAGTCACACATAAGGTAATTCCAAGAGAAAAATGAACTGTAAAATATTTTGTCAGGAAGATACCAGAAAAATGCAGACACAAAACAGATGAAAACTGACCTAACACTTCAAAAAGGGCTGAAATAAGACAATAATGAAAGCTTTGAGAAAAGTGCATCAATCAGAAAAATAGCTCTGCAATAAAATGGCCAGACAACTATACAACTGAAAAAATATATATAATTCTAGGGAAAATAAAATGTAATACAGTTAAAAATAATTCTATTTTTCAGTCAGAAATATTCATTGAACATCAATGACCTGGTTACAAAACAATGACCCTGACAGACACAGGAAAAAAATTAGCAAAAGAAAAAAAAATCATTTTGGAAATAAACGGAATACAAGACAGTATAGACAACAGAGAAAAAATAAAGGGTAAAAGGGAGGATAATGAAAATAATGCAACAAAAGTAAAATAATACAAAAGACTTGCAAGAAATTGATAAAGATAAAAAGTAAGCAAAGGAAACTCCAACAGACTTGGAGTCTCTAAAGCAGAAAACAAGCAATGAAGCAGAACAAACACTTAAAACTGTTTATTGGGTATAATTTGTGTTTATTAATGGCAATATGTATATACATTTGCAAAACAGTTGCGGGTGTGCATGCAAAAGGTTGTTGACTTGTTTAGGCAATGCATGGAGTGTTCTGGATTCTCAGACTCTGGGCAATAACCCCCAAGACAGTTTTGAACTTTCAGATCTAACAAACTTGGTTTTGAACTCCAGTTGGATAGTTACAAGCTATGTATGGTACATTCTTTGTTGGGGCAAATGGCAGCAATAATTCTTTCTCCCTGTATTATCCTTGAGTTAGTTCCTTCCCATGCTACTGGGCTTGGCCATGGGATTTGTTTTGACCAATGGGAGAATAGCAAATATGATGCAAGCTAGATTTGGAAAGTGCCTGTGCTTGCCTCTCATGCTACTTTTGGAACTCAGCCACCTTTTACAAGCCCTGTTGAATCATGACAGACTCGTGGCCATGTCTCCATCACCCAGCTGACATTGAACTAACTCCTCCTCCTCCTCTTCACCAGATACCAGGCACCTAGGCCTTCCAACCCCCACTGAGCCAGGCTGGCCAGCTCACAAAATTGTAAGAAATAAATGTTTGCTGTTTTAAATCATAAGTTGTTGGCTGGTGTGTGATGCTGCAAAAAACTGATTTATACACTACGTGATTTTAGATGAGTTTCTTAACTGGCGATAAGACAAGTATACCCCCCTGCATGGCTATTTTGAGGATTAAATAAGAAGATATATGCAAAGAGCAGGGCACAACATAAATACTTAACATAATAAAAACAATCTCTACAGGCTGGAATGATGGCAGCCCTCAGGCTGGGGCACACTGGTTTAGTACTTTGTAAGCAGTCCTCACACCTCGGATGCCAGAGGGAAAGCATATGAAAGAACTGGAAGGAAGAAGGGACAGTAGCGGCTAAGATATGAAGGTGTGTGCTTCAGGTCACAACTCTAGTCACGGGAAGAGAGGGAGTGCACTCTAGGCTTTTCCCTGGCACCCACCCCCATGCTACTGCCCCAGAAACAATGGATGCAAGGGCACTCAGCAGTTCAGCTGGCTCCTCCGGGAGCATAAAGTATGGACCTCCATGGACAGGAAACAAACCAAAGAGAAGGACAACCCTCATAGGCAGCATGGATATCCAAATGTATCTTGGATTGCCTGAGACCAGAGTCCCTATTAACAGTGCATGCTAACTGGGCCCATTTGGCTTTGTTTTACAACTCATCCCTGTAGCTACCATAAAGGAAACTGCCATTGTTCGCGCCATTTTACATGGAAGAGAGCAAGACTCTGAGAATCACTCTAATTTGTCCAGGGATACACTGGAACCCAGCCCTATCTCCTTCCAGGTTTGAGGTTTGAATCCTAGACCTTTAGGGAACTGGAGGAGGCGTGGTGGATGGGGGTACCTGGAAGATGAGTACTAGCTGGACTTCAGAGGATCTAGGGGCTTCCTAGAAGGGCCAAGAGTGAGGAAACAGGTTACCATAGACCTTGAAGGAAAGGAGGGAGTCACCTTAGTGTGTATGAGAGACTGCAGAGGATGTGAGGGCAAGGAAGGCCTGGGAAGGCCTTGAAAATTGAAGTCATAGTCTGATGGGAAAGGGGTGATGTGCTGTTTCTAGGCAGAAAAAGAGTGCCTTGGACTAAGTAGTCTTGAAGGTTTCCCTCCAAATGAGGAGAATGGAGCCAAGCACCATGAAATTTCACATTTTATTATGAGCTGTCCATCAAAAGATGCTACCAAGAGAAGAAAAACATAAGGCAGAGTGGGAGATCTCACAACTGTAGAACCAGCAAAGGGCTCATTGGCAGAATATAGGGAAAATGCAAGCAGAAAAATGTCCAAGAGACCTCCACCAGAATTTCACAAGAGAAAATCCAGAAAGCCAGTAGATAGTAAGAAAGGTACTCAATATTCTTGGAAACTAGGAAATTCCTGGGGTTTTTTGTTTGTTTGTTTGGTTGGTTTGGTTTGGCTTTTCTTATTCCAAATTTCACTTTGTCAAAGAAACTTTGACAATTAGATACAGAATTAAGGTCTGATAATTCCAAGCATTAGACAGAATGGGAAGCACTCAAACACTTCTAGGGGAGGATTGCAATTAGTAGAACCTCTTTCAAAAAATATTTGGTGTTACTGTGTTTGATAACGCTGAATATGCAATGTCGTGTTTCACAGAAATTCCACTGTTCAGCAAACAGCCTCTAGAAATGCAGACTTATGGATATCAGAAGATGTATACCTGAATATTCATGACAGCAGTGTTTAAAATGCCCTAGATTAGAAACATTTGTGAGCCCACAAAAGGATAAATGATCTGTGATTATGTATTTTGTTAATAGAATGGTGGGGCCCCTGGCTAAGTGGTTGAGCATCTGCCTTTGCTCAGGTTGTGATCCTGGGGTCCTGGGATCAAGCCCACAGCAGGCTCCTTTTGGGGAGCTTGCTTCTCCCTCTGCCTATGTGTCTGTCTCTCTCTTTGTGTGTCTCATGAATAAATAAAATCTTAAAAAAAAAAAAAAAAAGAATGGAATACCAGACAACCTAAAAAGGAATACAATGTGGTAAAATTCAGAAGTGTGTTGAATAAAGAAGTGCATACTGTATGATTCGGCTTATGTAAAGTTCAAACAAAAGAACTAAACTATCATATTTTGCAATGTCTATTCAAGTGATAAGCTATACAGAAGGATGAGATTACCACAGAGGTCAAGCTCTTGCCCCACAGTTAAGATGTAGAGGGGAAGGAGTCAGACTTCTGGGGTGTGGGCAGTGTTCTATTTACTGACCTGAATGTGGTTTGGTGAATATTTCCTTTGTCATAAATCATCATGCTTTATATTTTTGTTTTGTGCACATTTCTGCATGTGTGCCTCATTTTACCATGTAATGGTGTATTTAATTTAATTTAATTTTTTTTTTTTTTCAAAATAAGCTTCAAACAAGATATACTAGTGTTGATTAGGTTAGAGACAGATTGCATTTCAAGGTAATGCACTTGGGTGGCTTGGGTGTTCCTTAATCACTTTAAAAACTGTGATGGGATTTGTTTCTCCTGATAGCCTGGATCTGTAGGATGATGAAGTCCAAAACCCAAAACCCTGAGACAAAGGAAGGGGCGTGGCTTGCTGCTTCCTGGCTCCTAGGAACCTGGTTGAGAAGTCAGCAATGAGGAAGTTGGGACTCTTCTCCTGGAGCTCAGAGTAGAACTTCCACCTTCCATGCTAGGGCTTCTTATTTCCTCTTTGAGATTCTAGCTCGGTGGCCTCTGCTCTCAGTAGGACCACAGGACTTCTCCTTACACGACCTCAAAGACTTGTAAGCTTGAGGAGGTAAGGGTTCCATCTGTTTGTGGAAATTTCAGTAAGCTAGTACATTGCAGGTAAGAGATGAACCAAACATGTGGGTCTTTTGCTCTGTTTGGTGTCATTTGGAGCACTAGTTGGGAGGGAAGGTGGCTGAGGAGTGAACCTCAGAGGAGGGTGGTGGGAAGGGCCAGCCCAGGCAGGTAGGACTTCTTGGATCTGGGCTTCCTACTGGGCCCATACATGGAGGATGAAGTGTCAGGGGAGGTCGGGGCCTCTCCTCACTTACGTATTCATTGTCTGGACTAAGCATCAACTACATGTCAAACACACTTTGATATGGTAAGGAACTTCTATTCAAGTATTGGAGATAGAAAATAGACCAAATATCCAACTTAAGTTGTATTTAGATCCTTGCTACTCAAAGTGTAGCCTGGGTACAAAGCAGCATCAGCATCATCTGGGAGTTTGGTAGAATGTCAGCCCCCAACCCCCCACCCCGCCCGATCCCAGACCAGTGACTCAGAATCAACATTTTAATAATCTCAAAACATGGTGTTAGATCATGGAAAGTGCCAGGGGGAAAAACAAATGGGGAAGGAGCATAGAGTGTCCCAGGGGTTGAAAGGGTCAGTCAAAGCTGTGCGAAGGTGACATTCTAACTAGGGCAAGAAGGAGGAGTCTTCAGAAGGAGATTAGTACTTAAAGAGCTTTGTAGGCTTCTGAAGGAGGACAAAGGCCCTGAGGACAAGGTGTGCCTGCCTGTTCCCCTCCAGCCTGGAAAAGGGTGTGGCTTCCAGGGAGGAGCTATGGGAATGCTGTCAGAAACCAGAAACCTCCCATCAGTGGGACAACCAGTGGTGTCTGGGCTTTTGGGCACTTCGGGATTTGGGCTTCCTTCTGTGTGAGGGAGGACAGGACATCTGATGGACTTTGAGGGAAAGGGTGACTTTAAGCAGGATGACGTAAAGGATTATTCTGGCTGCTGGGAAGCTCTAGGAAGAGCAAGCTCCCCAAACGTCCTGTAAGTTCCCTTGGAGAGGCTCAGACTAGAATTGCCTGGGTCTGGGGCTGATAGCCTTACACAGAAGGAAATGCCTCAGGGAACTGGATTTCACCTGGATGTTATTTTGCCAGTTCAGCTTTCTACTCTATGGTGTAGCCCTGTTTGTCTTAATATACAGCACCCCAACTAAGAAAACAAAGCCAGAGGGGCAGAGACGAGGCAGAGAAGTAGGCAGGGCTGTGACAAGCTAGCAGAGCATGGAGAAAAGTAGAAGTTGAGGTAAGGGAGCAGAGTTCCATGACCTGAGGAAACGTGTCTCTTACAGAGAGGCTGGCGTCTGGGAAAAAGGGGGTATAGTTGTGGCTGGTACTTGGAGACTGAGGAATCAGTACAGGCCAGCAGCGGGGGACCTGGGGTCTTACAAGGAACTATTTTAAAACAATAGGAAACATAGGGGGTTTGATAGAGAAGGCATAATCAGTCTGACTTTAAAAACAACAAAAAAAAAGTGAAAAAAGTATGTAATTCCTCTGGCTGCTTCCTGGAGCACGACTCAAGAGTTTGTTAAAGTGGAAGCTGATTTGTAGTGCAGGTGAGAGAAGACTGGGCTTGAACAGGGAGGGGACAGTGAGGATGGAAGGCAGGCAGTACATTGCAGGGGTGTTTTTCATAGGTAAAATAGGCCAGACTTGATGGATCTCACGGTACAGACATCTGCCAACAGCTGAGTCTTTTGTAAGCAGGGCCTACTTCACTCTGCTCAGTGTGCCTTCCCCCTGCCCACATGCCCTCCATCAGCCTTCCAGGACACAGCCGGGACCTCTCCTCTCCCAGCCAGCACTTGTCTCGGCTCTTTTGCATATTGAGGGGGCGGGGTATGTCAGCCATCACACAAGACTGTCAGCTTCCCCAGGGCAGAGGCCATGCCTGTTGAGTTCACATACTTGCCCAATACCAGGCATACCACCTGGCTCAGGGTGTATGCTCCACTGAGCATGCGTCCCAGCTGGGCAGCGATCAGTAGCACACCTCACACCACAGGGGACACTATATAGGAGGAAGCAGAGACCCTGAAAGCATAAGACAATGATACAAGTCAACCCATGGGTAAGCAACCAACCCAGCTGCAAATCAAATCCATGTCTGCCTGCAGTTGTGACCTGCCCAAAGGCACTCATACCAGAAGTGAAACCCAGCCCTGGCCCAGCACCTGTGGGCCAAGTCCTCCCAGGGCATGGACGCCCTAGAGCATATACTCTGGCACCTTCCTCTTTTAGGGTAGGCACCCTGCGCTCTTCACCACCATCCCGTACTAACAGATCCTTTGCCGGTGGAGCATTCACTCTTCCTTATTCTTCCATCTTGAGGAGGGGACCTGAGACCTGAGGCCTCTCTGAAGTTATTTCATTTTGCCAGGATCCAGAATTGATTTAAGAACCTCTACAAAGGTCTCAGTTTAGGTGAGATATAAATTTTCTTTCTTTCTTTCTTTTTCTTTCTTTCTTTCTTTCTTTCTTTCTTTCTTTCTTTCTTTTCTTCTTTCTTTCTTTCTTTCTTTCTTCTTTTCTTTCTTTCTTCTTTCTTCTTTCTTCTTTCTTTTCTTTCTTCTTCTTTCTCTCTTTTTTAAATCACGGTCCACACCTGTTCTGTCATGGCAAGAACCCTTCCTCAAAATGACCCTTTGTGCACTGAAATAGGAATTGGGCCTAAATACATTGTTTGGGATGAAAAGCTGAGTCGAGAACCAGAATGTGTCATCTGACTTCACACCTGTTGGATCAGAGTTTAGATAAAAGTCTGCAGGAATACAGTAGTTATTCCTGGAAGGGGAAACCAGGGAAAACTGATTTTACAGTGTATAATTGTCACTGTGATTTTTTTTTTAATTTGTTTTAGGGGTTTTTGTGGTTTTTTGTTTTGTTTTGTTTTACTTTTAGCACAAACAGGTATTTATTTTGATTAAATGGAAAGACAAAATAAGGTAGAACTGATAAAAGTTCTCCAAACTTTTAGAGTTCTCCAAACTTTTAGACCACCAGTAGCCCATTGGATGTTGCCACATCATTCCAACAACCTCTGGGAGTATTAATCATTAACAGCCAATGACCGGCTGCTCTGTACCCAGCACCGTTCCAAGCCCTTCATTTGTAATTACTCTTTAAACCTCACAACACCTATAAGGTTGGTACCAATATTAGAGCAGTTAAGTGAATAGGTTCTGGACCCTCTCTCTCTGATTCAGACCTTGGCTCTTCCCCTTCCTAGTCGTGTGACCTTAAGTTATTTGAACTCCAACTCAAGTTTCCTCATTTGTAAAAAAGAAATCAGGGATCCCTGGGTGGCACAGCGGTTTAGTGCCTGCCTTTGGCCCAGGGCGTGATCCTGGAGACCCGGGATCGAGTCCCACGTCGGGCTCCCGGTGCATGGAGCCTGCTTCTCCCTCTGCCTGTGTCTCTGCCTCTCTCTCTCTCTCTGTGTGTGACTATCATAAATAAAAATAAAAATTAAAAAAAAATCGTGATAGGTCCAGGTTTTACCACAATTAATAGCATCTTCCTTTTCTTCCATCCAGCTATGAAGTTATGTGTGTGTGTGTGTGTGTGTGTGAGAGAGAGAGAGAGAGAGAGAGAGAGAGAGAGAGAGAATGCTTGAGGACCCCTATTATTTCTTGGTGCATAAGCACAGGGACAAGCCAGTTCTATCTTTATAGAACTTATGAATGATTTTAGTTTCAGTTAGTTGCTTGATATCTTTTTGTTTTCTTAGAAATAACTTGATGTTTTTTCAATACACAACTAATAGCATTTATGCCAAAAAATCATAACAATTAAGAAAGACTAACATCCATAATGCCCAAACCTAGGCATAACCACTGGTAAATTTTACACATCAATTTTATATTTCTAATCCTTGGATTTATAGTGTTTTAGGACTTGTTTTCTTAGTCTGTTACGTTTTATGATTCTCAGCCTATGTCAAAAATATGCAGTTTCAATATCAATGGCTACATTGTATTTATAGTATATGAACATAATATAATCTCCACTAGAAATTTGAGAGCCTAGTCTTTTCAATGACAAAAGAACGTATTTGTAGCAAAATGATACATTTAATAAACTTTTTCTTCCATCTTCCCTAGCAGAGATTCATCTATAGTCAACATAATGGAAAATTCTAAGATTTATGACTCTTTTCAACATGAACTTGAGGACTATGTTAGAAAGCAGAAAGCCAGAGGGTTACAACCAGAGGTTTGCTTTAGAAAGATGACAGAGGACTCTGCATACAGAGAAAGGAGCCACACTGCACCCAAACCTCTAATGCTGGAGCAGAGACCCTTCTTCAGGAGGTCCCATGCATTTTCCAGTTCCCATGAAAGGCAGAGAACAATGGAAAATCAGTTACCCCCATGGTTCAAATTTCATCACTCCAGACAAAGACTGGAGTCTCTAAACCACTGTCAGGAAAAACATGACCATTTCTTCAAGAATCTGTGGCTTCCAAACCCTGTGCAAGGAAAGACCCCCATCCCTCAGGCTGCACAACACAGAAAAGATACCAGCCACCTCTGGGAGCAGGGTCCCACCAGAGCCCATCAGGCTGGAGATCAAGAAGGCCGGAGGCGAAGGTCCAGGGAGGAGGGGAGAGAAGGACGCAGCAAGGAGGGGCAGGTTGAGGGGAAGACAAAGCATCATGAGGACGGAGATTCCCACAAAGAGAGCAAGAAGGCCAGGGTGCAGCCAGTCAGCACAGAGAAGCCGAAACACAGAAGGAAGCGCCACCAAGATACCACAAAGGAGGGAAGAAGGTCTCAGAGAGAGAAGAAGCAACCTGGCAAAGAAAGCACGCCGGAGAGGGACCTGTGGGATGAAGCTATCCTCGGCAGTTGTTACTGATTTTGGAGGATTTGGGGCCCTGATATAAAATGATGTGGATATGTTGGAAAGGCTGGATTAAATGACATTGAAGCAATTCAATGGCCACCACTTCAAAAAAAAATAAAATTTGATCCCCACCTCAGATTCTGTTCAAATGTAAAACACAAATGGTTTCAATGATGTCAGTATAAAAACTAAAATGTAAAACTATTAGAAGAAAAGATAGGAGAGGGGCTTTTAATTTGGGACTGTGAATGGCCTTCCTGAATGAGACACATTAGTCAGGGTCCATAAAGATGAAAAAATAATAAAGGTAATTGCAGAGACATTTAAAATCTATAGAACTGAATGTCTTTTTGTAAATTCTTCTGAGAACAAATTAAAAGACAAACATTGTATATATGTGCAGAACAACACCTCCAGAAAGATACACTGAACTGTTGGCTCTGGGGGCAAAAAACCAAGTGGGTAGGGGACAGAGGTGGCAGGTAGACTAAATTTTCAAAGTGTTCACTTATTTTTGTTTTGAATTTGGTAATATTTGTTACCTTTTATTTTTTAAAAAATATTTTTAAAAAATTTTAAGGAATCAGGGCGCCTGGGTGGCTCAGTTGTTGAGCATCTGCCTTCAGCTCAGGGCGTGATCCCGGGGTCCTGGGATCGAATCCCACATTGGGCTCCCCAGAGGGAGCCTGATTCTCTCTCTCTATGTCTCTGCCTCCCTCTCTGTGTCTCTCATGAATAAGAAAATAAAATCTTTAAAAAAAATTTTTAAGGAATCTCTCACAACCCTGGGATCAAGAGTTGCCTGCCCACTCCACCCGCTGAGCCAGCCAGGTGCCCCAAGATTATTACCACTTAAATAAGCAAATATTTTTTACGGCAAGCAACACACTGGGAAAAAAACATTTGCAGCACTCTATATTAATATCTTTGTGTCAGTTATCAAATTATTGCTTCTTAGCTCCAAAGAACTTCTTTGCCCCTCTGTGCAACTGGACAGAGAAACTGGTCTCCTTTGCCAGCTGGCTTGATGTTATTCTCAGCCAGTAGAGGGCGCTGGAGGGACACCATAAACTGGGACAGGAGGGCCTTCCTTTTCCCAAGGTTGCTGGTTTTCCCATAGCAGCAAGTCCTTGCCTCTGTGTGTGTGATGTACCTGCAGTCCAAGTCCTGTGACAAATTTTTGGTCCCTATTGAACTGTGTGATCAATGTGTTCCGTATTTTCTCTGCAGAGGTCCAAATCTCAGGCATGTGGGGAACTCCTAAGTTTCTCACTTTCTTCCATGTTCACTTCCCTCAAAGGGTCAAGGGTGGGCAAATGGCAGCTTGCAGTCCAAATCTAGATGCCTTCCGGCTTCTGTACTGCCCCCCATTTAAGAATAGTTCTTACATTTGAACCCCAACCAAGCAAAATGTTATCCCAACAAAATGGATCATTCCCATTCTTCTCATTAAAGAACTTTATTCCAAAGCTGGTACTCACTTACTATTCTATTTTTATTTTTTTAAAATAATTTTTTAAAGATTTTATTTATTTGAGAGAGAACATGTGAGTGCAAGTGCAAATGGGGGAGGGGCTGAGGAAGAGGGAGAGAATCTTAAGCAGACTCCACCCTGAGCCCAGAATCCCAGACAGGGCTCCATCTCATGACCCTGAGATCATGACCTGAGCCAAAATCAAGAGTCAGACACTTAACTGACTGAGCCACCCCGGCACCCCTACTATATTTTTATCAATAAAATATTGTGGAGATTTGTATTCTATATTATTATACATGATATTACACAAAGCCTAAAATATTTACTACCTGACCTTTTACAGAAAAAGTTTGCAATCCTTGCCTCAGAGACTTCTTGTACCACTTTTGGTAGTTAACAACATTTTGTTTACATTTTTTCCTATTTAATTTTCTCTTTAAATTACTGGAATGGGGGATGCCCGATTGAATGTCTGCTTGAATGGTTGAATGTTGCCTTTGGTTGAATGTTTGCCTTTGGCTCAGGGCATGATCCTGGGGTCCTAGAATTGAGTTCTGCTTTGGGCTTCCTGCAGGGAGACTGCTTCTCCCTCTGCCTCTCTCTGTGTCTCTCATGAATAAATGAATAAAATTTTTTTTAAATAAATAAAATCTTGATTTAATTAATTAATTACTGGAATGGTTTGTGTTCTGATTGAGCCCTAACTGATACAGCCCTAATAGACAAATAGCATCTACCAATTAATAAGAAAATATACAACTCAACAGGAAAGTAGGCATTTACCTATAGATTTAGTTAACAAATATTAAATATTGTTTCAGGTACTAAGATAAAGCAGAAAATGAAATATAGATGAGAAACACAGACGGAGAGAAGAAAGGAAGGCTTTGTTGATGTATAAAATGGAACTCGTTTCTGGGCTTGGGTCATAATGAGCAAGTAACTCACCAAGATGTAGGCCTGGAAGGACTTTGAGGATCTTGGAGGTTGTGGGAGTAATTGTTTGCTGATTGACACCATCCGACAGTTGTTGAACATTGGCATCCCTAATCCCCATCTACAAAATGCCAGTAGCTCCTTCTCCCTACCTAAATGTTGAGACAATCAACACAGGCCCCCTCCCAGAGGTTGCTCTTCATTCTGAGAAAGCCTGGCTTAGCCTCTGGAAGCTCAACTGACAGTTTAAAATCAGATCCTTGATTCCCTTTGTCCCCAGTGACAACCCAGTTATGTAGGCAAGAAGCAAGGCTGGTACCTTATCCCCATTTATCAGATGAGGAAATCAAGGCTAGGGGACTGGAAGAACCAGGAAATTACTCTAATCAAGATGCTCTGAGACCTGACCCACTGTTCTTTACACTCACCTTTGTTTCCAAATGTTACTTTAAAAATCAATCGGTCTACCACATTAATAGAACAAAGGGAAAAAAGCCTCAATTGAACAGAAAAAGCATTTGACGAAATCCAATAGCCATTCACGGTAAAAACAAAACAAAACAAAACAAAACAAAAAACCTCAGAAAACTAACAATAAATGGGACTTCCTTAACATGATAAAATACACTTATGAAAGACCATAGCTAACATATTCAATGACAGAAGACTAACAACTTTTCTAAGAACAGCAATGAGATACAGATACCTACCCTCATTGCTCCTATTCAATATTACAT
This sequence comes from Canis lupus baileyi, assembly GCF_048164855.1. Lineage (NCBI taxonomy): Eukaryota > Metazoa > Chordata > Mammalia > Carnivora > Canidae > Canis > Canis lupus. The sequence continues at coordinate 26,643,618 of NC_132849.1, read as the reverse complement.
TGCTAGTTTTACCAGAACAATTAGAGAAGAAAGAGAAAGGCATCCAAATTGGAAAGAAAAAAGTATAACTATCTATACTCTCAGATGGCATGATCCTATATATAGAAAAATCTCAATCCACAAAAAAAAAAAAAAAAAAAAAAAGACTAAACCTGCTAAAGCTAATAAAATCAGCAAAGTTGCAACCTGCAGGGTACAAGAGCAACACATAAAAATCAGTTGTGTTTCTGTACCCTAGCAATGAACAATCTAAAAAGGAAAATGCTTTTAAATTTCATTTATAATAGAATCCCCCCCCCAAAAAAAAAAATACCGGAGAATAAATTTAACCAGAAGGTCAAAGATTGTACATTGAAAACTAAAAGACATATTGCTGATGGAAATTAAAGAAGATTCAAAGAAATGGAAAGACATCCTGTGTTTATGGATCGTAAAACTTAATATTGTTAAGATGGCAATACTATCCAGAGCAATCTACAAATTAAGTGCAATCCCATCAAAATACCAATAGGCTTTTTTGCAGAAATGACAATTTGTATGAAAATATAAGGGGCCCCAGCTAGGTAAAACAACATTTAAAAAAAAGAACAAAGTTGAACAACTCACACTTCCCAATTTTTTTTTTCACACTTCTGATTTTAAAACTTATTACAAAGCTACCTGTAGTAGTCAGGGTCCTCTAGAGATACTAAATTAATGTTAGACATCTTTTCATGTGCTTATTGGCCATTCATATCTCTCTTTTGTGTGTCTATTCAAATTCTTTACTCATTTTAAAAATTGGGTTGTCTTTGCTATTGAGTTATAAGAGCTCTTTATATATTTCAGATCCTAGAGCCACACACACACACACACACAAACACACACATGATTTATTTTAAGGTATTGGTTTATGCAATTATGGAGGCTGGGAAGTCCCATGAAATACTATCTGCAAGTTGGATACCAAGGAAAGCAGAGGGTGTTGTTTGAAGGCCTAAGAGCCTAGGGGCCAGTGATGTGAATTCCAGTCCAAGTTCAAAGGCCTGAGAATCAGGAGTGTGTGAGGGCAAGGGAAGACAGATGTCCTAGCTAGGCATACAGGCAGAGGGAGGACAAATCTAACTTTCCTCCATCCTTTTGTTTAATTCAGGCCCTCAGTGAATTGGAGGGTAGTCATCCATATTGGGAAATCTACTTAGTAAAGTGTATTTCACTCAGTACACCAGTTCAAATACTAATCTCTTCCAGAGACAACCTCACAGATACACCCAGAAATAAAGTTTAATCAGATATCTGGGTATTCGTTGCCTAGCCAGGTTGACATAAAATTGAGCATCCCATTACATCAATCAAAATAGTGTGCTGCTGGCATAAAGATAGACATATAGATCAGTGGAACAGAATTGAGAATCTAGAACTAAGTCCGTACATTTATGGTCAATTGACCTTCAACAAGGTTGCAAAGAATTCAATGGGAAAAGAAGAGTCTCTTCTGATGCCAAGACAACTTGCAAAAGAGTGAGGTTGAATTCCTACTTCACACCATATACAAAAACAAACTCAAAATGGATCAACTGAAATATAAAAGCTAAAATTATAAAACTCTTAGGAGAAAACATCAAAGTAAATATTGGATTTAGCAATGGATTCTGAGATGTGACACCAAAAGCATGAGGAACAAAAGAAAAATACATAAGTTGAGCTTCATCAAAATTAAAGTTTTATGTGTTAAAGGACATTAAAAGTGAAAAGACAACCAACAGTACAAGAGAAAATATTTGCAAATCATATATCAAAGAAGGCTCTAGTATCCAAAATATATAAAGAGCTCTTATAACTCAAGAAAAAAAGACAACCGGGATCCCTGGGTGGCGCAGCGGTTTGGCGCCTGCCTTTGGCCCAGGGCGCGATCCTGGAGACCCGGGATCGAATCCCACGTCGGGCTTCTGGTGCATGGAGCCTGCTTCTCCCTCTGCCTATGTCTCTGCCTCTCTCTCTCTCTCACTGTGTGCCTATCATAAATAAATAAAAAATTAAAAAAAAAAAAGAAAAAAAGACAACCCAATTCTTTTTTTTTAAGTTTTTTAAAAAATTTTTATTTATTTATGATAGTCACACAGAGAGAGAGAGAGAGGCAGAGACATAGGCAGAGGGAGAAGCAGGCTCCATGCACTGGGAGCCCGACATGGGATTCGATCCCGGGTCTCCAGGATCGCGCCCTGGGCCAAAGGCAGGCGCTAAACTGCTGCGCCACCCAGGGATCCCCCAATTCTTAAAATGAGTAAAGAATTTGAATAGACATACAAAGAAGAGATATAAACGGCCAATAAGCTCATGAAAAAATGTCTAACATTAATCATTCTGGAAATGCAAATCAAAACCACAATGAGATATCATATCAAAGCCACTAGGATGGATATATATTTTTTTAAAAGTAACAAGTGTTGGTGAAGATGTGGGAAATTAGAGCCCACATACATTATTGGTGGGAATGTAAAATGTAACAGCTCCTATGGAAAACAGTTGGGCAGCTCCTCAAAAAGTTAAACATAGAAATACCATACAACTAAGCAATGACACTCCTAGGCATATGCCCAAAAGAACTGAAAACAAGTACTCAAATACATATTCGTACAAGAATGTTTATGGCAGCCTTATTCACAATAGCCAAAGGTAGAAATAACCAAAGTGTCCATTAACAGATGAATCTATAAACAAGTCCTCTTATGCACATGCAACAGAATATTACTCAGCTATAAGAAGAAATGAAGTACTGATGCTACAGCATGGATGAATCTCAAAAATGTTATGCTAAGTGAAGGAAACCAGATACAAAAGGCCACATGTTATATGATTCCATTTATATGAGATGTCCAGAATAGGTAAATCCACAGAGATGAATTGAAGATTTGTGGAAAAGGGACAATAGAAGGTGACTACATACTTGGTACAGGGATTGCTTCGGGGGAGATGAAAATGTTTTAGAACTAGACAGAGGTAGGTAGTGTTTGCATTACAATCTGAATGTACTACCACTGGATTGTACACTTTAAAATGGTTAATTCTATGTTATGTGAATTTCACTTCAATTAAGAAGAAAAAAAAAAGCTCACTAGTGTGGGTCTCCCCAGGGCTGTCTGCCCTGTGTGTACTCAGCCTCACACTTGCTCACAGGAACAAGGAAACTGTTGAGGGAGACTCAGGCCTCTGGCTGAGCTGTAGGAGCAGCCCTTCCTCCCTTGCAAATGTGAGCCCTTGAAGGCAAGGCCTGGGTCTTTTTTTTTTTTTTTTAATTAGTTTCAGAGTAGAAATTAGTGATTCATCAGTTACATATAACACCCAGTGCTCATGGCATCACGTGCCTTCCTTAATGCCCATCACCCAGCTACCCCATCCCCCACTCACATTTCCAGCAACCCTCAATATCTAGAGAACCCTCGAGTTCCCTAGAGTTCAAAATCTCTTATAGTTTGCCCTCCCTCTCAATTTTCATCTTATTTTGTTTTTCTTTCCCTTCCCCTATGTTCATCTTTTTTTTTTTCCCTATGTTCATCTGTTTTGTTTCTTAAATTCCACATATGAGTGAGATCATACAGTATTTGTTTTTCTCTGATTGACTTATTTCACTTAGCATAATATCCTCTAGTTCCATCCACATCATTGCAAGTGGCAAGATTTCATTCTTTTTGATGCTAACATTCTTTAGTGTATATATATATATATATATATATATATATATATGTATGTATATATGTATATATTTATACACACACAACACATCTTTTTTATCTATTCATCTGTCAGTAGACATCTAGGCTCTTTTCTATTGTGAACATTGCTGCTATAAACATTGGGGCGCATGTGCATCACTTTGTTTGTATCCTTTGGATAAATACCTAGTAGTGCAATTGCTGAGTGGTGGGGTAGCTCTATTTTTAACTTTTTTGAGGAATCTCCATACTGTTCTCCGGAGTGGCTGCCCCAGTTTGCATTACCATGAACGGTGTAAGAGGGTTCCCCTTTCTGCATCCTTGCCAACATCTGCTATTTCCTGAGTTGTTAATTTTAGCCATCCTGACCAATGTGAGTTAGTATATCTCATTGTGGTTTTGATCTGTATTTATTTCCCTGATGCTGAGTGATGCTAAGCATTTTTTCATGTGTCTGTTTCTGTTGGCTGTTTGTATTTCTTCTCTGGGGAAATGTCTGTTCATGTCTTCTGAGGTCAAAGCCTGGGCCTTGGTCACTCTATACCCCACTGAGCCTGAAGGCCTCTGGAAAAGAAGAAAAGTTTAAAAAAAAAAAAAAAAAAAAAAGAGAGAAGAGGAGGAAGAGAAAAGAGTGACCAGAATTAGGGTCCAGCTCCACCCTTCACGTCTGTGGGACCTTGAGTATCCGGACTTTTCTGAGCCTCAGTCGCCTCAGCTGTCTTGGGGAGTCATGACCCGCCCAAGGCAGGAGGCGATCGTGCAATTGCTTGGCTGCAGGACGGCGGTGTCACCTCCTCACTGGAAAGCAAGAGATCCCAGCGGGCTCTTTAGAAACGCACCAAAGACTTTTGAAATACCGGGAGGATGAAGCGGAGACCTTGCCAGCCTCACACCAGACTCCCTCCCCTACCCAGCTCGGTCCGTCCTCCCCGCCCCCGCCCCCCCCCCCCCCCCCCGCCACAACCAACCCACCCCAGCGGCCCCGCCCCGTCCCGCTCCCCACCCACCGGCAGCCAGGACTGTCTGAGCAGAGTCCCGCCGGGACCTGGCTCCCAGGCCTGCCGAGATGCAGCCGGGGCTCTGGCTCCTCCTGGCTGCGCAGCTCGCAGGTAAGACGCCGAGACGCGCGGGGCGCGCGGGGCGGGTGGTCTGCCCTGGACCCGGGAAGGGCTGTCCCGGTAGGATGAAGAGCCCAGAGGCCAGGACTGTGGGGACCCTCGAGAGGCAGGAGGCGGCGTGGCAGGCAGAGACCCTGAGGGTGGAAAAGAAATCGACCCCCCCCCCCCCCCCGAATTCATTACTTCAGGAATCCCTGGAGCCCCAGGATTGAGGCTACTTGCCCCAAAAGCCTGGAGGGGGAGGGAAGAGAGAAGAGAGGGAGGTAGGGGGATAGGATTTAAGAAGGAAGAAAAGAGAAAGGAGAAGGAGGAATAGAGAGGAAGGAAAAAACGCCCTCGTCTAGGGTTCCTACAGGGATGTGACCCCAGGAAGATTCCAGAGGCTCTGTTCTGGCCTTGGTGTCCCACGCTTGGCCCAGGGTCCGTAGACACATTTTTAGTACTTCCAGGGGTACAATCTGCTGAACACCAGTCTACTGCCAGTTCTGGGACAGGTAGGACAGAGTATTGTCTGGGGGTTCCCCGTTTCGCCAGTACTCCCTGGCTTGTGTGTGCGCTGCGTGGTGTGGCCCCCAGAACAAGCCCATTCCATTTGGAATGTTGCAAATGGGCATCTCCACCAGCTCTCTCACAAGCCCAATCAGACTGCCTTTTGGAGGCACCCCAAACGGCCCCCTAACCTGTGGCTGATTGCTCTCTTACCCCAAAAGCCCAAAGCTGGCCATCCTGCCAAAGGTGGCAAGGTTTGTCAGCCTCCTGCTCTGACCCAGTGAGCTCAACCGTATCTCAAGTAGAAGCTAGTGGAGGCTCTTCAAAGCTAGTGGTTATTGCTGATCATTTTAGAAACAGCAGGTCCCTCTGAGAATGGAATCACGTGAGGTCACCTGGGTAGCAAGGCCTGGCTCTGTGTCTGGCACATTGATGGGGCTTAGCCACGGCCCGGTGGCACAACAGGGACACAACAGAGAGACCAGGCCGTGTCGCAGCTTGCAAGTCTGCATGTCAGGACACAGGACACAGGGGAACATACACAAAAAGCCCAGGGTCCTTTGGGGTCCCTTTGTCCCTTAAGAAGACACTTCCGGGCTTTCTTGGAAGAACTTCAGGAGTCTATGTATTTGCAGATTCATAGATTCATTTGCAGATTCACTATGTGCACAGGGAAACATGACAGCAATTCAGGAGAGGATCACAGGTCTCCTCGATTCATGAAGCGGGTCAAAGCTCAGGTTCTGGGGTCCCAGACCTTAGTTTGAATCAGGATCCACCACATTCAGGCTGTGTGACCTTGAGCATGCTCTTAACTTCCTTGAGCCTCTGTTTCCTCATGTGTAAAATGGGTGTAAAACAAGATCTGGTGAGGATTAAGTGACATAATGCTGGGCACAGTTCAGTAAAGATAGGCATCACGGTTTCTTATTATCTTCCCCAAGATGCCAATGACCCCCAAGCAGTGAAGAACCTCTGCTCTGCTGAAAAGACAGTATGGGGTTTAGGGAGAAAAGAGCAGGGCCAGTAGGCACTTGGGCACTAGGTACCATTTCATTCTTCATGCACGCAGAAGCTCGGAGTGGTGTGTGAGTGGAGTCAAGAAGCTTACATTTGTGGCCTGCGATGGGGCCATGAAGCCTGAGATACAAGCATTGGCAGGATTGTGACTCTAGGCCACAACCTCAATAGGCCAGCTCCCCTTGGGTAAACACACACACACACACACACACACACATACACACATCCTCTGGCCTCCTCTGCCCACCCAAGTCTGTGCCCTCCCATTCCTTGCTGCTCCTGGGTCTCTGCCTGGGTTTGTAGGATCTCCCTCTGCCCCACAGCTAAAATGGAAGGCTCACCAGGCCAGATTCTGTTTGTTGGACTTGGCTGTGAAGGACCCATTCAGATCTTTCCTAAGATGTCATCTGCTGCCTATAACAACCCCTGTTGAATGAGACACTTAGACAATGATTTACCCATGTGGAGTATTTTACAGTTTGCAGTAGGTTTTCTTGGACATTCTAACCCTCAGAGGCAAGCAAGACAATGACCCCAAACTGCACTTCTCTTAAAGAGCAGAGACAGACTAGTTAGTTGACTTCCTGCAATCCCACTGCAGATAGTGGGCAGAACCTGGGTTCAAGGCCAGGTCTCGGAGTTCTGGTCTAGTTCTCCACGAACTATACCCTACTTGCCAGTGCTTCCCATCTTGAGATGAAAATGAAACCCCAGTGGTGCTGCTTCTGGGGTGTCTGCCCTTCGCCTTGGGAATGGGGACCCAGTGACATATTACTTGCTAGGCTGAGGGGTGACAGGCTATAGTTGCACCTATGGCAATAGTGAGTTTCTCTTGCTTGATGACCCAGTTGTCATCACTGTCCAGAAAGGGTGGCTGGTCCTCTTTAAGACTGGCCAGCCCAGCGCTGGGCGCTGCCTCTGGTTCAGGGCTCCTCTGGGCTGCCTGAGTCTCCTTTACCCACTTTGAGCCTGTTGATGATCTGTATACAGATGGCAGCAGGACAAGGTGAAAGGCAACCAGCTTTGACTTCAGACTTTGAATCTTTGAGTAAGGTCACTTACAAGCTGTTGGTGGGACTTTGAACAAGTAACTTCATGCCTTGGTATCTTCATCTGTGTAATGGGGATAAAAAAATCCCCAAATAAATTTGAGATTGGATTAAGATAATTTATGCAGAGTCAGGCATATAAGCAAGCAATCGATAAATGGCCGCTCTTTCCCCATCCCCTCTGTCAAACTGACCGTAGGAGACACCTGCCTTGCAGATGGTCTCCGGGGAGGTGGGGCGCTTGAACTCTGAGTCCATGAGCCATCAGCTGCGGTTAGCACAGTCCCTGGACCCTGGAACTGGGCAGATTCTTCCACAACTTTCCTTTCGATGCTTGACTCTGACTCAGAGGGAAAACGCGTTGATGATATCTGCTCCTTCTGCTTTTTGTAGCTCTCCGTGGCAGCTCAGTACTCCAGCAGGTCCCTGTGTCCATAATGGTTCAGACCAACCAAATGGTGACAATGTCTTGTGAAGTCAGAACCTCCCCCACCAGCACTCGTATCTACTGGCTGAGACAACGCCAGGCTCCCAGCCCGGACAGTCACCACGAGTTTCTGGCCTTCTGGGATCCCAAAAAAGGGATTGTGTATGACCAAATGGCGGAGCAAGAGAAGCTAACTGTGTTTCCGGGAACAACTCGGTCCATTCTCAATCTCACAAGACTGAATCCTACAGACAGTGGCGTCTACTTCTGCATGACCATTGGGAACCCCCAGCTGACTTTCGGGAAGGGAACTCGGCTGACTGTGGGTAAGAATCTAGCTCAGTGATATCGAGGAGCATGGAGCACCTACTGCGTGCTGGGTGTGTGCCTGGCACTGGAGCTGCCTCCACTCTCAGCGAGCCCCCCTCTACAGGAGCAGATGCCAGCCAGGAGCAATAGTGCTGTAGCTAGAAGGAACAGACTTATCCGGGGCCAAGCACATGCAAGTGTTTCAGTAGGCATTTTACTTCCTGCTGCCATCTACCCTGGGAGGTAGGAAACCGACTCCTATTGCAGATAGGGTGATTAGAAGCATTAATGCTTCTTCTGGGGACAAGGCAGTGCTGTCCTTCAGCTACATCAGCCCTACCTGAGGCTCTACCTAGATGGGGCTTCATTCCCTGACCTGACAGTGGCCTCAGAAATTCCCACCAAGTGTGCACATCAGAAAAGAATGTCCTCACTGCCTGGACATCCCCAGAGAAAGCATTTCTAGGGCCAGCAGTTGTCCTTATGTTCTGAATGGGGTGCTATGGCTCAAACCTACTCCCAGAGGTACAGGGAGTAAGGAGAATAGAGCCCAGGCCTGGCTGCAAATCCTGCTGTGTATTCACTGTGTGCATTTGCATCGGTCCCTCTCCTCCCTGGGCTTCAGTTTTGCCATCTGTATCATGTGGCTGCTGTTGGCCTCCATGACCCCCTCGAACCCTGAGAAGCTGCAGCTCTGGCAGTTAAGTCAGTGTGCCTAATAGAAATATATTATAAGCCACAGATGTGATTTAAAAATATCTAATACCACATTATAAAAAGAAACAAGTGGGATTAATTTAAATACTGTATTTTTAACCCAATGTATCAACAATATCATCATTTTAACTTATAATCAATATAAAGATTATTACAGAAATATCTCACATTCCCTTTTCGTACTAAGTGTTCAAAACACACCTTGAGTCAGACTGGTCAGTAGCACACATGGCAAGTGGCTGCACCCTTGGACAGTGAGGATTAAGCTCTGGGAGGTGTGAAGGAATCATGGTAGAAATTCTCACAGGCCTGCACCTGGCTTTAGCTCCCTCCCCAAGGTAGCCAATGGCGGGCCCATTCCCTGTGCTCCTCTGGGGGTCCTGCCTTTACCTCCTGCCTGGGTTATCTCAGGCTGGGTGCTGAAGAATGACACCCCCCCCTCAGGAACTAGACCACTCAGCAGGGGAAGATGCAGGGATGGCTGGGACAGCAGCACAATCGGGAAGACAGAAACAGAGTGAGGTTGCTGTCTGTCACATCTCACCAGCTTTGGGTCCTCGGTGGGTCAGGAGGCAGGGGTTGGGGGTGAGATGTCTGGGCGAGAAGCTGAGACATCCTCAGCAGGATGTCGCCTATTCCTGTACTGAAAATTGGGCTTTGGGTGGGGGGAGTTGGGGTTTTGATTTGGTTTATTGTTTTTGTCTCTACAAGCCCCACATTTTCCCACTCATGAGATTTTGGGGTCTGAGAAAGGTAGATGATGAAATAAACAAAACTGATTTCTAGAAGTTTCCCTTCTACCTACACCACCACCCACTCACTCCTGGCTTTGTTATTTCCAAAACTCCCCTCACACTGCGCAGCTCCCTGAGAACAGCAGGACCCTTCCCAAAGAATGTGCTTGCAACTGCATCACCTCCTCAAAGACAGGGTGTCCAGAGCCACACCCTGCCCCTCCCACCAGAGGTCAGTGCCTATTGAAGGAGGAAGCTCAGGTGGTAAAGGAAGCATCTAGGGAAAGACAAGGCCTTTAGGAGGCCGCTTAGCCACACCATGGACTCAAAAGTTCTATCCTTTTCGAAGAGAAGTGGGACGATTTGAACAGGGAGCAGGGGTAGTCGGGAGGAATCAAGGGGACCCAGCTCTGGGGAAGAGAAAATTAAAATGAAACAAGTCACCTCGCAAACCCCTCATCAGACCCAGACCACCGAGCCCAGCCAAGACACTAAGGTCCTATAGAGCTGGCTCCCTTGCAGGCTTCCCACTGATCAGCCAAGAGACCTCTGTGCCTTGTGTATAAAGCAAAAGGCACTCTCTCGGGCCATGAGGAGGAAAGGAGAAAACAATACTGGGTCCCCCTGAGCAGAGGGCCAGGCTCCCACAGTCTGTGAGAGCACCATACTGAGTGTCTTTTTCTTTTTTATACTCCTTTCCCTCAGCGTTCCAGTGGCCAAGGGCCTTGACCCAATGTACCTAACATTTGTCAAAAAGCATTTGCCCCTGAGGCAGTGTGGTGTCATGAGAGCCTAGAATCAGTCTCTCGGCTCAGATCCTGGTAGTCCTGTTAAAGGCTTCCTGAACTTCAGACAAGCTATTTCAGTTCTCTGAGCCTAGGCCACCTTAGGGATAAAATGGGGTACTAGCACCCGTCCCCAAATTGTTGGGTTAAATAAACTTAATTTGAAGTGCTTGGCTGGTGAGGGTCCGAAATGTCCACTTTTTTTTTCTTTTTTTTTTAGATTTTGTATTTATTCATTCATGACAGACACAGAGAGAGAGAGAGAGGCAGAGACACAGGCAGAGGGAGAAGCAGGCTCCACGCAGGGAGCCCAACACGGGACTCCATCCTGGGTCCCCAGAATCATGCCCTTGGCTGAAGGCGGTGCTAAACCGCTGAGCCACCGGGCTGCCCCGAAATGTCCGCTTTTTATGTGCAAGATGCCAGCTCCGAAATGACCATTTTGCCAGAGTGCCCCTCCCTGTCTCCCTGACACTAGAGTTTAAATTTATGGTGTCACCATCACTCTCTCACCATTTTGCAGAAAATCATTGTAGTGAAACATCTTTGCTCAACACACACAGAAAAGTGTTGGATTCAGCAGCACCCAGCGCTCCTAACATTCCTAGCACCTCCAAGCCTCAAGCGTCTCCCTTTGCTCTGTGTGCTTGTCCCACTTCCCTGCCCCAACACATCAGAATGTGACACTGGATTAGAATGAAAGAGAGGAGTGACCCACCCAGGAGTCAGGAGAGGGGTCGGAGGGCCCAGGCGGGGGCTTTGCACTATGGGGCCTCGGGGCCAGCCCCTCACATGGCTGGTGTTCATCTTTGAAATAAAAGGTTGAGACTAGAGGTCCTTCCAGATCTGATAGTAAATGATTTGTAAAGGCACTTGAGAAGGAAAGAAAATCCCCACTGCAAGCTGCATGGTATTGGACCTACGGTAAAGAGCACCCACCTCCTTTCTATGAGCTTTCTCCCACCACTTAGAAATTGGCAGATTGGGATCCCTGGGTGGCGCAGCGGTTTGGCGCCTGCCTTTGGCCCAGGGCGCGATCCTGGAGACCCGGGATCGAATCCCACATCGGGCTCCCAGTGCATGGAGCCTGCTTCTCCCTCTGCCTGTGTCTCTCTGCTTCTCTCTCTCTCTGTGACTATCATGAATAAATAAATAAAATCTTTAAAAAAAAAAAAAAAAGAAATTGGCAGATTGGCTGAGGGGTTGGTCTTCTCAAGGGTTTGGGGACTCTGGCTTCAGCTCAAGGTGTTCGGCCAGGGGGAGCCATGTCCACTGCACAATTTCCTGGGCATGCTGTCCCCTTTAATTCTCATGACAACCCCAAGCAGGAACTGAGAGTCATTTTTATTTCAGCAGATGTGGAAACTGAGGCACAGAAAAGTGATAGGCCCAAGTCACACAGTGGTTAATCAGGGCTGCTGGGGCTCTGTTCAGGACCACATGGGTGCAGAGCCCCTCTATTTCCTGGACGCCAAAACAACCCCCTGCCCATGCCCTCAGATAGGTATGAGAGTTGAGGAAACACCTAGAAAGTTCTATTGCTCTGTAACCTTGGAGCCCTGCAGCAACCCAGGGAGCAATCATAGGGCCTTTAGTACCTGGATGGAAAACATGAGATTTTAACTTTTGTCTGGAAATCTACACACTGTTTACCTGGCTAAGAAATGTGTCTTACTTGCTTCCTGTAGTTGATGTCCTTCCCACCACAGCCCAGCCCACCAGGAAGACCACACCCAAGAAGAGAGTGTGCCGGTTCCCCATCCAAGTGACCCAAAAGGGTGAGTTCTCCCATCCTCCTGGACCCTCAGAAGCATAGCAGGATGTCTTCCTTCCCTCCCTCCTTCCATTCTTCCTTCCATTCTTCATCCTTCCTTCCTTCCTTCCATCTATTCTCTCTTCTGTCCATCCTTTGCTCCATCCATCCTTTCATCCAACCTTCCTTCCTTCCATCCTTCCATCCTGAACATCCTTTCTTCCACCTTTCTATCCTTCTTTCCTTCCTTCAGCCCTTCCCATGTGTGGACTCCAGCCTGTTTCTCTGGCAAGCTGGGGCCAGAAAGGAAGTTGAGGGTGACCACAGTGCTGCTGTTCAACAGCTCACAGTCTAGTGGGGGACACGCTCACACAAATCATCACAAGGCGAAACCTAAAGGAAGATATGTCCACCCAAAAACCTGCACACCAGTGTTCTTAGCAGCATTATTTATAATCACCCGAAAGTAGAAACAACTCAAAAGTCCACCAACTAATGAAAAGATCCACTAAATATGGAACATCCATACAATGGAATATTATTTGCCCATAAAAACAGTGAATTACTGATATGAGCTACAATATGGATGAACCTTGAAAATATTACACAGTGAAAGAAGCCAGACACAAAAGATCATGTATTATGTGAGCCCATTGGTAAGAAATGTCCAGAATATGATATTTCATAGAGATAGAAAGTAGATTCATGGTTGCCTAAAACAGGGGTGGAGGGGGTTAGAAAGGAATGGGGAGTGATTGTTAAGAGATGCAGTATTTTTAGAGGGGGTGAGATGAAAATATTCTAAAACTAGATTGTGGTGATTGTTAGTTGCACAATTCTGTGCATATACTAAAAACCATTCAATTATGTAGTTGGAGCAGGTGACAAGCCACCACTTTAGAGCTGACTTATGCTACCTGGGGTTGTTTGGTCTTAAATACTTAAAGTAACAGAGAGAGCCTTAGGAGAGGCATATAATGGGATTCAGGGGATGAGAGCAGGAAGCTACCCCATGAGGTCACAGTAAAAAAAGATAATCAGAACCCATATGCCATAGGGCAAAGTCTTAGGGACCATAAAAGTGGAGATAGAATGACCTCATTTGATAAAGTATGTATGCCCCACAACTTTGCCTATAGGATTTCAGGTAGGTTGCAACAAAAAAACAACACAAAAGGCAAATACAACAGGGCCCTTAAGGTGAGGGTGCCAAAACTAATCTGTGCTGTGGCCCTAGAGAAGCAGCAAAGCCAGCTGCACCAAAGACCATACTCCTAATAACATGGCACAAAACCCCTGTCCCCCATAGTGATATAAAGAAACAACCCCCAGGCTCCAGGCTTCAAAGCCTTCATCCCAATGTTAAGTTAGAGAAGAAATCTGCTCTGTTCAATCTTCTGTAAGGACTACTGAACAATAGTGAATTCACTAACACTTTTATAAGTGATGAAGACGAAGGTCTTTGAAGTTCTTACATTATTTCTTATATCGACCCTCAGTAAAATCCCAGGGCAAAAATGCAAATCCAATTATTAATAGGTCAGTAAGAATAGCCAGGATGTGTGTGAAAGTGGCCAAGTGGGGGGGGGGTGGGGGGAGAAATAAGGGGAGGTTGCTTTGGGGGTGGGGGCCATGGGACAGTGTACCCTAGTGGTAAGTCAGCCAAGCATAGGTCTGAACCCCTGTCTACCACCCACGCCTATACTATGTGACCTTGGGCAGGTGATTCAGCATCTCTGAACCTGTTTCCTCATCTGTAAAATAGGGATGTTTGCCTGGCTGAAGGGAAGGCATGACTAAAAGAGGTGGCATACATAAGACACCTTGGGGGGCACCCAGATAGAGCTCAAAGGTGTTGTCATGAATGAAACTGTATGGCCACCCTAGAGAAGAACCAGCTCCCTAAGGCTTAGGGCTGTCCCTTGAGATGACACTGAGAGGTGCAGGATGGGGTGGAGGGGTGGAAATAATAATAATTGGGGAATTGAAGTGAAATGTCATGTTGAACCAACTACACTGGCCAAAACAAAACACTCTGATAATATCGAGGGCCAGCAAGGTGCACAACCGGTGGTTAGGAATGAAAAAATCAGTGCAGCTTTTTTGGGAAGGCACTTCACGGTGTCTATTACAACTTCAAATGGACAGTCTATGGTTTGGTGGTTCCTGTTTTCTGTATCTGCCTCAGGCAGGCTCCCACATTAGGAAAAATGTACCAGGATGTTCTCTGCAGAGTGATTTGTAAAAGTAAAACCTAGGAAACAAAAATACCCATCTGATGGCTAAATAATCCACGGTATGTCCATACTTCAAATGTCACTCTGCTAGAAAAAGTGTGCTGACACATTTTTTTAAACAATTTTATTTATTATTTATTTATTTATTTTAGAGACAGGCAGGAGAAGGGGCAGAGTGAGAGGGAGAGAGTCTCAAGCAGATTCTGTGCTGAGTGTGGAGCCCAATTCCGGTCTCGATGTCAGGATCCTGAGATCACGACCAGAGATGAAACCAAAAGTCACCACCCAGGCTCCCTTGATATATTTAAGTGAGGGAAAAAATGGTTTGCAAAACAATTTGTATAATATGCAGCTACTGTATGCTTAGAAAAACCTATATGTGTCTGTGTAAATTATGTATGTGTAAATGCACAGAGAAAGGTCCCAAATTAACCATGGCATTTTTTTCCTGTGAAGGAGCTAGCATGCCAAGGAACACTCTCACCATATACTTGAATCCTTTATGATGAAAATATATTCAGCTATCTCTTGTGTAATTAAAATAAAAGTTTTAAAAATAAATCGTAAAAATCTCATTACTAGGCATGAAAATTATCTCCTTTGAACACAAGCAGCTCCTGAGTTTAATTAATTTTTAAAATGATGGTGTGGGACATAAGATTTTCTATGTAAAATTATCTCAATGTGTATAAACTATCCAGAGAAAAAAGAGATGAGAAAAGTATGCAAACGATGGGAGTTCCAGGTGATTTTTCGGTCTTTGTATTTTTATATGCATGACTCAGATGTTCGGTTTGTGCATCTTTTCCAGCCCCATCCTGTGGCCCCCTCACCCTCAGCCTCCTGGTGGCGGGAGTCCTGGTTCTACTGGTGTCCTTGGGTGTGGCCATCCACCTACACCGTAAGTTGTGTTCTCTTGGGCCACCATGGTGACTCCTTTTGCTGTTGGAGGTGTCGGTGAGAGTCCTTCCTTCTCCAGGGAAGCAGGCCAGATGGCAATCTGGTGGAAGTTTACACCCACCCCCACCCCATGCTAGCTGCAGAGGTGATTCTTGGACAGAGGCCTTGCCGCTGGGATCAGAGACCATCCTGGCTCTGGAGTCAGATAAACCTGGGTTTGAATCCAGCTCCACTATTTGCAGATCTAGTGACCTCGGGCACATGCCCTGATCTCTCTGAGCCTCAGCCGTCCCATCCAGGAGTGGCAATGTTCCCCACCTCCCAGGGTTGCTGTTTGTAAAGTCCCACCCAGAGGGCCCATTGTGGGGTATGAGCTCTGGAAGTGGGAACTCCCATGGGTGGTCAGTATGGAAGCAGTACACAGAGACATTGCAGTGGAATTTGGGTTATGTTCCCAGAAGCTTGAGCTGCTCTCCTCTGTGACGCTGCAGGGAGACTGTAGGTGACAGCCTCCCTCAGCCACTCTGGAGTTGAGATCATCTGCTTGGGCTCCCAGGCTTCATAAGAAAGGGCGGGGGGAGCTTCAGGAGAGGCTGGCATGGCTGCCCAAGAGCCCTGGGCTCTACCCCTGGCTCTTCTGCTTACCTGTGCCACCACAAGCAAGTCACTGACCCTCTCTGGGTTTCTATAAGATAGGAGATGGTGGCTCACAGGGGCATGGACAAGATAAGTGGCTCTTTTGTATAGGTCACAGATCCCTTTAAACTTATGAGAGCAATTATAGATCCTCTCCTGAAAGAAATGTGTCAAGAGCACGTTTTTGCATAAAATTGCCATTCACAAAAGGATCCATTTGTCCCCGTTAAAGTTCCGTGCTCTACAAACTTTTTTGATCAAAGATCTCATTAGTAAGAAATTTTTAAATTATGAACCCCAACTGCAAATAGATCTCATTAGTAAAAAATTGTTAAATTATAAACTCGAACTGCAATTAGGTGTACTTATTTCATATGTTAAGTATGTTATTAAATGTAATAAAGGATGATATAGACCTGTAAATAGACATGCTCACACTTCCTTCCCACATCCCAATGGGAAACATTGCACATGCCCTGAATGCACACGCCCTAGCTTGAGACCCCCTGACTGCACACCTCTCATTCCTGACCTGCTGTGAAGGACAAACTGGCATGTTTAAGGACATAGGAGTAGATTAACTGAGTTCAAATTCTGACTTTACTTCTTACTAGCTGCATGACCTTGGGGGCAAGTTATTCAGTACCACGCATGCTCTGTGACTCAGTTTCCCCATTTACCAAATAGAGGTAATAAGAGTAAGAGTAGTAGTCATAGGTTTGCCGTGGGTTTTAAGGGAGTTAACATTGGAAAACAGCCTGGCACCAGGGAAGTGGTCTGAGGTGCTGGCTGCCCCCCACCCCGGCCCCTGTCATCTCCCTCTTTGCTTTCTGGGGCTTGTCAGCGGCCCACAGCCCATGCGAACCCGCATTCTTGTTTTCTTTTTCCAGGCCTGCGGAGGAGAGCCCGGCTTCGCCTCCTACAACAGTAAGTGCTTGGGGCCTCAGAAAAGTGCCTGTGACGTGGCCCTGGGTGGGGTCCCTGGCTTCCTCAGCCCCTGCTGCAGCCACAGCCTCCCCTACAGGGAGCCAAAACCAGACACCACCTGCAAACAATTTTAGACTGAATAAATAGATGGAGCGATAGAGTTCAGGAGGAGAGATCGTCTAAACAAACAAAAATACTGATTAGTCATTCAAGTGTATTTCCGGCACAGAAAGACTTAGTTCTTAGCTCTCTTTATGATCACAATCAACTCTTGCAAGCATAGGATACACTAGGATACCCCAAATTCTTTCCACCTAGCATTTCATTTGACTTGGTCCCAAACAACATAGAAGGGTTACTTTTACAGACCAGCTGAAAGACTTGCTCAAGCATCTGGGATCATAAAGAACCTAATTGGATTGGAAGATGAGTCAGTTCCCTGCTGGTGTGGGGTGTTGGGCTGCCTTGGTCCTGGCCTCCACCCTGCACCCCACCTGGGCCCCAGGAGTTGGCAGATCAAAAGGCTGAATCACATAGACATGGGAGCTAAAAAGCACTGGCTCTCTGGGCCCACTGAGCTGTGTGAGCACAGACACCCAGAGGCCCTGGGAGGCCAGTGGCCACGGGCTGCTCCCAGCCTCAGGGACTTCCAGGCCTCAGTAGGGCCACAGGCAGTGTTATTGGATCGCTTTTTCTTCCTCGAAATACTCTTTCACGTCTACCTAGCTCATTAATGGCAATCCCCTCCATCTAGAGGTATTTGGGAAAAAAAGAAAGCCTATCATGCCTCTAGATGGAAGAGAGCAACATGGCCTTGTACTCAAGATGTCTGGCTCCAGCTGTGGGTTTGAATCTTGTCTGCCACTCACCAGCCATGTGACTGCGAGTCACTTCACCCCTCTGAGCCTCTGATTCCTCATCGGTCAAATAGGAAAACAGGACCAACCTCATGGCTCTTGTGAGGACTTATGGATATTACTGGGATAATACTCATGAAGTGCTCAGCCCTGGGATGCCTGGGTGGCTCAGTCTGTTGAGCATCTGCCTTTGGCTCAGGTCATGATCCAGAGTCCTGGGATCAAGCTCCCTCTTAGAACTCCCTGCTCAGTGAGAAGTCTGCTTCTCCCTCTCTCTCTTCTGCCTCTCCTCCTGCTCATTCTCTCTCTCTCTCTCTCTCTTTCAAAAATAAATAAATAAAAATCTTTGGTCCCATGGAGTCAAAACACGAACTCATGTCACTTACGAAAGTCAACTCTACAAGCCAAACAACCAAGATGAAAATGTATTTCTAAATACTTAAAAATTTAATCTCCATATAAACTCTGTATTATATTCTCTACATTATTATATACATTATATTTGTATATATATTTGCTTGATTATTTGATAGTCACTGAGACATGCCTGCTGTATTTTATGGGCGATTTTCAATGATAATTTTGATGTTGTACAGTTTTCACAATTTTATGGGCTGGAATTTAGAAATTATCCTCTACCTAAGAGATAGTAACCTGAGTGTATTCATCTGAGCTTAGATCTGCAGAATGTCCTGTCCAGTATCTTCCCCATGGTGACCTCTAATGGAGAATGAGTCCCCATTGAGGCACTGCTCCCACTCACCCCATCATTTTAACTTGTTCCCCCAGTGATTTGATGCCAGTTTTAGGGAACCTCATGCTTTGGCAAACCCAGGGGTTCTGAGGATCCACTGAAGTGGGGAAGGCACTGGGGGATGGTCATGGGGGGCCGTGAACTCCCTCATCCTCTGCTCACAGTACCGCTGTCATCGGCCACCTGTAGTTACATTCCCCTGTGAGATATCATTTGAACAAGAGGGTTTGCAGCTTTAAAAAAGTTTGGAAACCACCTCTAGGTTTACTACTGTAATCCAGGTGTGGGCAAAAGAGTCCATGGGCCTCACAGATCAGCTATGCCAAACGCCAGTTGCAATTTGGGGCAGAGACTCCCCAGCCCGTAACTGAACCTAGAAAATCTTCCCATCAACCAGCCACCTTCTTCTGACCCCTTAATGTACATTTGTGAATAGCTTATCTTAGAAGGTACTTCAGGAAGTAACACTATTCAAAGCTAGAGTTCTTTGGGCTTTGTTTTTTGAGCTTCTTCTATTTTTTTAATGAGTAAGTTGGGCCCTTAAAACATACTAACAGAAAACTCCTGGCCCTGGGCTCCTTACTGGAAGTGGAGCCCTGCATCCTTCCTTTGTCATTTGTCTTTGTTACAGGAAATTCATATCATTTCCCTGAAAATAAATGGTGTCTCGATTTGCTGTTGTTTTTAGGTTTTATAAATGAGGAAAGAAATATGCTTTTGGTGTCCTGCTACAAAAATATGTTGGTCAGTAACAAGAAAGATCTGGAAAAATGAGAGAGAAGGACCACGCTCAACTCACTCAATGTGGAAATTTCACAGACCTGCTGAAGTTGCCTGCTTTTAATTGCTGCGAGTTCTTTCCGTGGGCCTCTTGCATAGGAGCAACTTGTTAGTTGGTCCTAGGAAGTCTCAGAAAGAAAGCTTCAGGGCCCCAGGGCACTTCCTGCAACTTAGGAGCACACTGGAGGAGTGAGTCAGAAATGCCACCATGACACCAGTTCCAGCTCCCATAGTCCCCCTGGGCTGGGCCAGGACCTATGTGTTGGCCGTCCAGCCACCGTCTCGCAAGTTGCTTTGCCCCGGTAGGGCAGTGACTTGGAGTCCTGAGTCTCTCATGGGATGGAGCTGGGCTGGCTCCTCCTTGATCTTCCCAGGCTGGGGCTGACTACCTTTACTGGGAACCTCAAAGACCAGACCTAGCTTGGAAATGCGTTTTCTGTGAAGGACTAGCCTGACTCCCATAGTTATTTCAGTCTTCGGGGACGTTCTCTGCAGCTGGGAAATTGTGGCTTTGAGAATGGAAAGTCATTTTATCTCCTATTAGGAAGTTCTCCGGCTTTCATTTCTGCCCTCCCATGGCTTGTATATTTCTTCTCTCCCTTTCTGTTCTTTTTATGAAAATGTCTTGGTTGTAAAAATAAAGTCCTGAAGAAAAGATGCAAATGGCTCCTGTGATGTAAAAGCACAAAGCCCATCTGTACAGCAAAGATGTTGATGCTCAGCTGAAAAGAAATAACAAGGATAAAATGTGCCTGTCCTCATTTGCCCCCACAACACGTTGTCATCTGTGTTGTAGGCACAGAGAGAGTCTGAGAGGTTGGGAAGCGCCCAAAGCACCCAGAGCCAGGCTGGGGCCCCAGGGGCTGACCTCCTCTGGCCACTCCATGCCACCTTCACTAGCACCTGTTCAGTTCTACAGAGTGGAACCCGATGGACATCTAGCCACAGACTGGTGACCTTATCCTAAAGAGAAGGTGAGGGGCATAAGATTCTCTCTCTTGGCTTTGACAGGGACAGAAAATGCAAGGGGAAAACACTGAGCTGGAAGAGGGAGTTGAGATGAAGATCTTGTGCCTTCTGAAAAACCCCGGGGATCTGCTCTTAGCTCCCCGCCCAGGGCTTTTGCAGTATAAGAGTTTCTGAGCCAAAAATGAGTGCAGCCTTAGGCTCTGTTGACAGAAGCACCATGCACAGGCCAACAGAAAACAGAGCCTCACCTGCTTTTCCTGGCCACCTCGGAGGTCCATTTGAAGAAGGGCAATGGTAAACCAGGTTCTGCTCAGAGGCCTCTGGCAGCCACAGAAACCAGGAAAGGGAAGATGGCTCAAGGGGAGGGGGCAGTGTGGCCCTCTCACAGTATCTGAGATGCTGCCCGTGGAGTGAAGGGCACAGGACTAGGTATGGTGAGTGGGAATTAGAAGGGTGTAGATGCAGGAGGTGCTTGAGAAATAAACGCCCCCTATCCATCAGCTCTGAGGACGACAGGACAGGCTGCCTCCCAGGGCCCTGGAGAGGGGAGAAAGGAACCAGGGTGGCCTGGGCCCGACTCCTCTAGGGTTCACATCTAAGGTGGGCTTCTTGGGGCATCTGGGCAGCTCAGTGGTTGAGCGTCTGCCTTTGGCTCAGGTCATGATCCTAAGGTCCTGGGATCAAGTCCCACATCAGGCTCCCCTCAGAGAGCCTGCTTCTCCCTCTGCCTATGTCTCTGCCTCTCTCTCTGTGTCTCTCATGAATTAATACATTAAAAAAAAACTTTAAAAAAATAATAAGTAAAAAATAAGGTGGGCTTCTTGCTCTTAGACATCTCATTTAGTCATAAGAGACTAAAGCCCAGATGTGCGGCCTGCCTTTCCCGAAGGCTCACACCCAGTCCACAGCGGAAATAAGAACAGGCCTTCTAGGTCTCTCAACCCACTTCAAGCTCTGCTATATAACAGCATCTCCCCATTGCTATCCTTGCAATTGTGTTTAGTTGTCTGCAAACTCGCATGGGGTGAGGTTGGGGGACCAGGGCCGGGGAAGGTGGGAGAGGGGGATACACTCTGTCTTTTCTGTGCAGCAGGCACCTGCTATGGCTTGATCTACACAGAGAGCTGGAGCAGGCTTGGCTGCCAACAGCAGGGGCTGCGGTGAAGAGGTCTGCACTCAGCACCTGACTTTTGTTTTGAAAAAGGAACTGAGCATTTTTGGAGGTCCGTTACAGCAAAATATTTTTTAAAATGTTTTTTAATCTAGCTATCTTTTGACTAGCAATTCCACCTCCAGGCAATTATCTTTAAAACACACACACACACACACACACACACGCACACACACACACATCTCAAAGTTACATGCACAAAGAAATACACATCAGATTGTTTCTCGTAGTGCTGCTTATTAGCTAGAAGTTGGAAACCATCCAAATGTCCATCAGAAAAAAGCCAGTTAGATCAGTTGTGGTACAAGGGACTCCAAACAACTGTTAAGGAATGAGCTAGATCCATACATGTGGGCATCAAATCATGGCCACTACATCTTTTACATATTTTGACATCTGATTGATTATCCTTGTTTTAAATGCAATATATGGCCACTGTTAAAATTCAAGCACAGATAAAAACAGGCAAAGTAAATATATGTCCAAGTCAAGATATGTTACCCTATTGCAGGGGTGATCAGTAGGAGGAATTATGAAGTTTAGGGATTGGCATGTCCTGCTTCCCCATCTGGGAACTGCTCCTGTGGGTGTGTTCAGTCCATGGAAAGTCACTGAGCTGTACACCCATGATATGCCAACTTTCATATGTACATATATAGATACAGATTATACTCCAATAAAGAGATATTTTGAATATCCAAGTACCAAGCATTGCAGAGATATGTAAAATTAATATTGAAAGTTTCTTGTCCTTCCAGGTTTTTCCCACATGTATTGGTTTAAACAGATATTGAAATCTTATCAAATGTAATATGTAATACATTAGATATAGAATATAAAAAATTGAATCTTATTATTCTGAAAATTTGATTTTTTTCTCTAATAATATATCAATGCTTCTGATCATATTTGTGTATGCATAGAAAAAGATCCAGAAGGATGTACTCCAAGCTGTTAATGGTAGTTAAGTGAGGAATTTCCACTTCTGCATTGTACAAATGTGCAGTTTGTGTCATGCAAATTTTTACAACAATCATGTGTGACTTTTATAATGGGGCTTTAAAAGTTTGGAAAAAAAGAAACAGCCTCTTTTTAAAAAGAGGCTCTGATCATCGTAATGTTAAAAAACTGGAATCCGCTTAAATAGCTATCAATGAGAGATTTGTTCATGAGTCATGATTTTTAAAAATCCGTGCAATGGAAATCATGTGACACATTGGAGGCTGCAGGACAGCACAGCCTAAGTCCACCGGTCATGCCAACTTGGGCAAGCCCCTGTAACACCTGTGGGCTTCGATTCCCTCCTTTGCAATGGGAGCAGCAATAGTCTCACTCTGTTTTGCTGTGGGGCTTGCAGATAGCAGGGTCTGGGGACAGTGCTGCTTCCCCGGCCAGCCTTCCTCTCAGCAGGAAGCAAGGGTAGAGAATTCTGGGCGCCAGCCTGCAGGTGCGGCCCCCAGCAGCATGAGTTCAAAGGAGGAAGGGGGCTTCTACACCACCCCCTCCCTTTCATCCTTAGTCATCCTCCCACCTGCCCCCCCCCGCCCCCCGCAACTTGTGTCTCTACCTGTAGGAAGTGGGCAACTTGTTTTCACAAAGTGATCCCCAGCCCTATGTGGGCTGCGAAGCTGATCTGAATCTACCACCCAGTCAAAGGGAAAGAGAGAAAGAGCCCTGTCTTCGGAGGTCTTTCCAGGGGTGGAGGGCGAAAGAGATTTCCTCCATCATCTCTTGGGAAACCTCCTCAGATGCGTCACTGACACTCCTTGGTGACTGTGAGTCACTGGTTCCTGGAGTCCCGTGCTGCATAACTCAGTGCCTTGGCCCAAACAGAAGGAAGCCATATCCACCACCACCATCCACCCACATCGGTTTGGGATGCACAGACGTATGCCTGACCCGTGTGGTTGCTGTCATGCCGAAAGCCGAAGTGCTGAAAAAGGACTCTATTCCTGCACGGTGTCATTGGCTCTCCTGGATCCTGCTTGCTCCCATTCATTTACTGCCTTTTATGCTCAAGTACCCATCTGAGGTTAGCTTGGGCATCTGAATTTGAACAAAAAATATCTACTTTTCTTTTCATGTATTTGTAATTGCAAACCATCTCCCATCCTGGCCCCTTTGACAAGTGAGCTAATCACCTGCCCCTTCTCTGCACTTTGTGCTCCTCTTCCTCAGGCTTCTCAATGCCAGCTCAAATGTATTTATTTGCTGCTCAGTTCTGGGACTGGGGGAACCAGGACAGACACAGCCTGGCCCCCAGATCCCTCCTTACTGACCAGTCCCTGATCTCCTGTCCTACCACCGGCATATACAGACAGCATTCCCCATCCGCGCGGTCAGAATCTGTATGAATAAATGAGAGAAGCAAGGAGCTCACTTGCCGAGCTAGGAGACAGCCTGCCCTGGCACCCCGTCGGTCCTGTGTGCCAGCTCCCCAGCCCAGCCCTCCCCTGCCCACCCCGAGGCTGTGAGGACTCAACTTCTCAGGGTTTGCTTTGGCAGGTACAATCAACAAACCCCTTGGAGAACATACGCTCAACAAACTAGTTATTAACTGAGCACCTATAGAGCTCTTGGTGCTCACAATGGGTTTAGCACAGACTCTATCCCTAACTCCATACATTCACACCTTCATGTGGGGCTGGGACACAGACACAGGCCTGGGCACTTGTGTGACTCCAAGAGTGAGTGCCCTCGGTCGCCTGCCCTAGAGCCAGCCCTGGTCAGACGGTAAACAGGTGCACAGTTAAGTACCCAGATGATGTTAACCCAAGCAAAAGGCATGAATTGTCACCTCACACAAAATTGTGCTCTGCAGATGGAGGGGTATGAGGCCTTTCACAATAGATTTTGTGGAGGTCTCTGCGGTTGGGTGGGGACAAAGCTAAGAAGGGAAGATTTGAAGTGTTGGTGGGGAGGCGGAGGCCCATCTTCCCCAACACACCCCTCCGCAGCACCCCTTCAGCATCCTGTGGGCCGAAAGCTGGCTGCTTGCTAGACCTGCTGTCTAGGTCTAGCCTAGGGCCAGCTTTTGGCCTACTGGATGTTGATGGGGCCAGGCCAGGCAAAAGGGAGGCCGTGACTCCTATTCCTCTACCTTCACTCAATCCCAGGCTTCTGCTATGCTTGGGGAGCCTAGGTGGCCTAGGGAACAGACAGCAATGGGAGGCTCACCCAGCACAAAAGATAGGACTGGCCTGAGACATCCCAGCCTCTGGGTGGGCAGGGCAGGACAAGGTGGGGTGTGAGCTGCACCTTCCTTCTACTCCATCATTGTCCCCACAGCCACGCTAACACATCTGGGTTGGGAAAGGGACAGAAGGGCAACTTCCACAAGGCAAGTAGGCCTTTGCAGAAGCCCTTTCCTGGACGGCACTCAGAGTCCACCTGGCCAGAAACTCAGCGTCCCATCTCTCACGGCCCACCTTGAGGTGTTGGGGATAAAGGAGGTGGAGAAGGAAGGAGTGATGGGCCTCAGAGAGGGGCCAGTGTTTGTCCAACAGGTCTTAACATCCTATCTGGCACCTGCGGAGCTTATCAATGGAAGAGGGATAACGCTATTGGGATTTAATCTGTGTCACTTCAGAGGGAGTGTGCTCCTGCGTGGGGTGGGTAAGGTGGGGTGGGGATGTTTGTCTCGTAAACTATTTCCGATTATTGTGCCATACAGGGCCTTTCAGTGGCTGTCCCACGGTGGAGCCTGGACAGACCCTGCTGATGTTCACTCAAAACCTCCTTACCCTCTTCCCTGCCCTGCCATTAGCATCCAAATACATTAAGACCCTTGAGTGTGCCTGCGTGTTTAAGAGAGGACAGTTCGTTCACATGGTCTCATCTCTCCCTCCGTGATCTCTACATCAAAGTTTCATCTTCAGAGAATGAGTGGTGACTCAGTCAAGGTTAAGAATACATTTTCCAGGAAAATGGAAATCTGTCATTTGCAGACAAATGTCACTGGGTGGGTGAAAATGTAAAAGAGTGATAGTGCTCACTGCTGGAGAGGACATGGACAAGGGCTCTCACAGGAGTGGCTGCTGGTATCATGAGACACTACAGCTGTTTTCCTTTTGGAAAAACAGTTTGGTAATATCTAGCAATGTTGAATATAAATCACATACTCTGCCTCAGCAATCCAGGGAATATGTCCCTATAAAGAAAAAGCATTACTGCGTAGGAATAAGTATATAGAAATGATTCTTTTTTTCTTATCTTTTCTTTCTTTCTTTCTTTCTTTCTTTCTTTCTTTCTTTCTTTCTTTCTTTCTTTCTTTCTTTCTTCTTTCAGATTTTATTTATTCATGAGAGACACACAGAAAGAGAAGCAGAGACACAGGCAAAGGGAGAAGCAGGCTCCTTGTGGGGAGCCCGAGGCAGAACTCAATCCCAAGACTCCGGGGTCACAACCTGAGCCAAAGGCAGAAGCTCAACCACTGAGTCACCCAGGCACCCCAGAGATGATTCTTTTGATTTCATTTATGACAAATAAGAACTGGAAACAACCCCGAGTTCATCCATAGGGAATTACTAAGTAAAATGTGATCTATACATGCCCTAAAATAAGATTGCCATCAAAAGAATGACTTGAGAATGATTTGGTCAGATTGCCAGGAATCTTTAAGGAGGAAATGTAGGATGCAGGGAAGAATTTAAAATATGATCCTATTTTTGTAAAGCAAGTAATCACCTGCAGGAAACCGTGTACCTGTCTAAAGTTGAGGGTACACAGCCACATGAATGGGCAGATGCCACTGTGGAAGGAGACCCAACTGCCTGCCAATACTGGGCATGAGCACTAAAAAGCAAATGTTCCCCTAGAAAAGAAACTAGTTTTACTGAAGTCATGAGAAATTGAAGCAAAAGAATTCCTCCTTTTATTTTAACTTGACTGTTAAAGTTCTATTTTATAATCCATTGGAAAGCACCTAAGAATCAATATTTTTATTTATTCTTGCACTCCCTAATTTCAAAAAGGATTTGGGGCAGGTTACAAATCTACACACGCAAACAGAACACTACAAAAGGGTGAAATAGCAATGGAAGGAAGAGTGGGGATGAAACAGTGGCATGCCAGTGGCGACGGCACCTGATAGCATTCAACACGTTTCCCACTCAAGTCGAGTTGTCCCCTAGTACATCAAGACTTAATGGTACTGTAGCCTTCATCTTACTTGATGCGTTATCATCGCTTTCTAGTTTTAGTTTTCCAGTCACTCCAGGTACTTTATTTTCTCCTCTATATCTGCTTAAAATTACCATTCACCACCCCAAAGACACTGTGTTGCTCTGGCTGTGGGTTCGTGGTGTAAACACCCAGGCTGCTCAGCAGGACAGTTATATGAGAGAGCGCAGTTTCCCCTCATTTAAACTTTTTTTTTTCACAGTAGAATTTGTACAGTAGCTAAACATATTGTCAGTTTCTATATTTAAAAAGATGGCATTTCAGGACATCTGGGTGGCTCAGCGGTTGAGCGCCTGCCTTCGGTCCAGGTGTGATCCTGGAGTTCAGGGATCAAGTCCCACATCGGTCTCCCTGAGGGGAGCCTGCTTCTCCTTCTGCCTGTGTCTCTGCTTCTATCTCTCTGTGTCTCTCATGAATAAATAAATAAAATCTTTAAAAAAAAAAAAAAGATGCCCCGGTGGCTCAGCGGTTTAGCACCTGCCTTCAGCCCAGGGCCTGATCTTGGAATCCCGGGATCGAGTCCCGTGTTGGGCTCCCTGCATGGAGCCTGCTTCTCCCTCTGCCTGTGTCTCTGCCCCCGCTCCCATGTGTGTGTGTGTGTCTCTCATGAATAAATAAATAAATAAATTATTTTTTTAAAAAAAGATGGCATTTCAAGCTTAGGTACAATGAAGTTATTGAGTTACTAAGAAATGACCCTATGGATCTTTTTATTTATTTGCTTGTCATTTAATTATTTTGGGCAGCCCAGGTGGCTCAGCAGTTTAGCGCCGCCTTCAGCCCAGGGCCTGATCCTGGAGCCCTGGGATCAAGTCCCAAGTCAGGTTCCCTGCATGGAGCCTGCTTCTCCCTCTGCCTGTGTCTCTGCTTCTCTCTCTCTCCTTCTCTCTCATGAATAAATGAACAAAAAATTTAAAAATTTTTATTTAAAAGCCTAAGAACGGTACTTCCTTCTCCTCCCCAAACTCTTGTTTTTTAATTTCTTTTCAGGGTCCCAGAACTTGGCTGGCTTCTCAAAGTGTCTGAATCCGAGCTGCTGGTCTTCAGTTTTTCCTGGGACTCCCTCCTGCCCCCCACCCAGAGAAGGGGAGCTTTGGTTTTCCCATAAGCTTCATTACTGGTCACCTAGGTTCTGAATTCTGGATTCCTGCATCCTCACAGTGATGTCCTGTGTATCCCATCCTTAAATCCCAGCAGAGGGAAAAATTTCAGAGATGGAGGAATGTGATTCACCCATCTTTTCGGAATCAAGGTTTTCTTTCTCAAAGGCAAGAGAACCCCAATAGGGTTCTCAGCTACCTGACCCATACTGGCCAATTCACAATTACTGATTCCAGTAATTAAGATGAAGTGAAATGAGAATGGAGCCCATCAGAATATTTGGAGTACATGATACCAGTGGCATTCACATACAAGAGGAAAGACTGGGTTACATAATAAAGTGCTGAGATCACTGGTTCACTGTTTGAAAAAAATGAAGTTTTTGCCCTTCACATCTTACATGGAAAGACAAGTCCAAGTGTCTTAAATAAGTGAATATTTTTAAAAACATACTGAAAGCAAGAAACCAGAAGATGAGTCATTTTATGAATAATAAACTCTAATAAAAATTAAATATGAACTTGTTTCTAAGATAGTTTGGAGTTGTTTAAACAACAAATCTTAAAAAGGAATGCATTTTTTAAAAAGGCATTAGACCAGACTATACCAGAATACATTATTTCAGAGAGATGAGAATGCTGACAAATGGTGCCACCATTACCAAGGGCAATTTGGTAGCAGGTATCAAGAGCCCAGAGTTGTGTATGTTTTTTTGTTTGTTTGTTTTGTTTTGTTTTGTTTTGTTTTTAATTTTAAGTAATCCCTTCACCCAACATGGGGCTCAAACTCATGACCCTGAGATCAAGAGCTGCGTGCTCTTCCAACAGAGCCAGCCTGGCACCCTAGTTATGTATGTTTTTGATGCAGCAATTTCACTTCTATGAATCTATCATGAAAAGGTTACCGTGATTATGCACAGGATTATAACAGCAATCCCTTTATTGTGCACATATTGAAAACATGCTAAAAATCTAAGTATCCACCACTGAAATAAATAAGAATACATCCATACAGTGTATGAGAGCCATTAACATCGTGGTGTGCAACAATGCTTGACAACTGGAAAGATAGGGCAGCCTGGTTGGCTCAGCAGTTTGGCACCGCCTTCAGCCCAGGGCCTGATCCTGGGGACCCGGGATCGAGTCCCACATCTGGCTCCCTGCGTGGGGCCTGCTTCTCCCTCTGCTTGTGCCTCTCTCTCTCTCTGCCTCTCTCTCTCTCTTTCTCTCTCTGTCTCTCATGAATAAATAAATAAATAAATCTTTAAATAAATAAAAAATAAAAAATAAAAATCAGGTTATAAAACATTAGATGTTATATGAACCCAGAAGAGGAGAGGAATTATCTGTGTTTTAGAAGCATGCATTAGAAAGAGTAGATGCCATAGTGTTAGCTCTGACTGTTGCACGAATTGGGGGAGGGGGCAACTCACAGGTGACTTTTACCTTCTTGTCCGTGCAAGTGGATTACTCACATCTGTGTATTACATGTATAGCCAGACAAAACTATATAGCAATTTCAATTTTGGAAGTTTCAAATTGGGAATTGAATACATATACATATATACATATTTATATGAAAATATATAATGGCATGAAAGGAATTACTTTTTTAAAAAGATTTATTTATTTATTTATTCATGAGAGACACAGAGAGAGAGAGAGAGAGAAGCAGAGGGAGAAACAGGCTCCATGCAGGGAGCCCAACGTGGGACTCGATCCCGGGTCCCCAGGATCATGCCCTGGGCTGAAGGCAGGCGCTAAACTGCTGAGCCACCCAGGGATCCCCAGGAATTACTATTTTTAAAAAGTTATGGGGGCACCTGGGTGGCTCAGTCAGTTAAGCATCTGACTCTTGGTTTGGGGTCAGGTCATGATCTCAGGGTCCTGGGATTGAGCCCCAAGTTGGGCTCCCTGCTCAGCACAGAATCTGCTTGGGATTCTCTCTCTCCCCCAGCTCTGCCCCTCTCTTCCACTCATGCTGTCTCTCTCTAAAATAAAATTAAAATTAAAAGTTATGAAATATTAGAGCAACTAGTGTGACCCCATTTTTAAGAGAATGTGAATCTGGAAGTTGATACAGTAGGAGCTGCTGGTGTATCTTTGGTTAGGACTACAAGAGTATTTTCTTTTCCTCTCTTCTTTGCTCTACTGTTGCTTAGATTTTCTCTGTAAAGAAAACTGAGGGGTGCCTGGGTGGCTCTGTGGTTTGGCACATGCCCTCAGCCCAGGGTGTGATCCTGGGGTCCCAGGATCGAGTCCCACATCGGGCTCCCTGCATGGAGCCTGCTTTGCCCTCCACCTATGTCTCTACCTCTCTCTCTCTCTCTCTGTGTGTGTGTGTGTCTCTCATGAATGAATGAATAAAATCTTAAAAAAAAAAAAAAAGACAACTGATTTTGATCATGAGAAAATAATGTATTGAAGGCTATAACTGTGTAAAATATACTTGAACAGAACTTTCCACTTCCACATTGGCTCCAAATAACACTGGCTCATCATCTCCAGTTGTTATGGAGGTTTCACTCTGAGTCCAGGGCCACAAGAAAAAGGGAATCTTCCCTTCAGAGGCGGGCTCAGCAAGAGCATGTCCTGTCCCCCCCACCCCACACCAACCTATGGGGATGAAAGAAAGAGTAATTTAATCTTGGGTCCTGCACAAGCTCACCTAGTCTTATCACAACATGAAGGCTGCATAATAGTTGTCCTGTGGGTTCTCTTGCTACTCTGGTTGTGGCTGAAGCAGCAGTAAGCTGCAATTAAAATTTAAAAATCTTGGTGACTGGTAAAATCTGATCCTTTAAAATTTAGACCTCTGTGTTGGGAAAATAACTATCTAATTCAGCCTCCAAAATAATATTTGAGGGCCCTTTGTGACAGCCCTGCCAAGTGCTTGTCCTGCCCACATTTAAATATCTCTGTGACATGGAACTCACATTCTCTAATTCTACCACAAAGTGTTTTTCTCAAAGGAAGTCCTTGCAAGCTTCCAAGAACCCCTCTAAAGCAAGTGTGCTCAATAGCTTACATTCGATTGCAGTTCTGAATCACTAATGCACCATGATGAGCTCTTTGCTGTCACAAAATTCACACTGATATCCACATGTGACCATTTCCGTGGCCAATTCCCAGTTGTCACTCCATCCCTTTCTAGTCCACTCAAGGAAACCTACTTCAATACAAGGGAGCAAGTGACTATATTTTATAGGAATAGCCTTGAACTCTATTTTAAAGAAGTGGGTATTTCTAATTGCTACACTTCACACCCAGCAGTGACAAAGTAAGGTACCCATATAGAGAAGGTTAAGAAGACAAGCTGAGGTTCTTTTCAGGTGACAGGGTTCAGACAAGTTCCTGGGTAATCTGCTTTCCCAGAAATGTCTGTTGGTGCCCCCTGGCCTAGAACCAATGCAGATTTTAATGGTATTATTATGATCAGCGGTTTCTGTTTCCTCTTCATGTACAAACCCACAGATATCAAAGATTTTCAGAATATTTCATTGTTTGCAAGAAAGTCACTATTCTACTCTAGTCACTATTCTTGTTTTTTTTTTTTGTTTTTTTGTGTTTATTGGAAGGAGCAATTTGGCTTTATAACTCCAACACCCTACCACACACAGCAGGGGAAGTGTAGCCGGCTAACCAAGGGGGCAGGTGTGACTTGCCTTCATTCCCATGGCCCAAATGGACTCCTCTGACAACAAGGGGCAGAGCTAAGAAGACATCACAGGCCCTGGTGTTGCCAGAACAGCGCTCCCCCACAAGACCACACTTCCTTTCTGTCTTTCAAGGGTACATCAATATAACATAAATGAGACTTTCTAAAAAAAAAAAAAAAAAAACGCCTAAAAACGCAGGTGTCTAAGTCTGCTTGGTCTACAGATTTATCAAAGCTTGGAGGAGCTCTCTTGGATGTTTTCCTTCAAAACTCCAGCGTTGGTGTCCATGCATTCAGGTATGTGCTTCCATTCGAGGCTGCATTGTGCCTGATGTCCCTTCCTTGAGGACAAGGTCTGCAGATGCTCTCTGTGATGTGTCTTTGGGAATGGCTGGCAGACTCGTGCTGAGTCACACAGCCTGATAGGGTCAGGTAATGGCAATAAAGGGATGGATCAATGGGCTGGAGGTGAGCCACTAGGAAGGGAGTGGCCTCTTCTGGGAAGCTCCTTCACCTCTGGTTATGGTCTGCTGACCACATGGACTTGGAAGTGGCAGGCGAGAATGGGTTACAGCACTTTTCCTCTCCTGTGCCACTGCTTCCACATAAATTTTCTGTCAGTTTCCTCCTAGAGATGTCTGGCCCCCAGGGAATCAACCAATAGGAGGCTGAGTTGGCTTGAACCCAGGCTCCCAGGGCTGGAGTCTCTCTCAGAGCCTTAGGACATCCACCTGGCACAGGGCTCTTCCCACTTGGGATGCGCTGAGTGACACCTGCCAGGGCAGCGGTTCTCTGACTCTGATGTGATCACAGCAACCGCAAGCCAGCCACAAGCCTCTGTTTTTGCGTGCCTGGCGTTTGCTGTGACAGTTACAGACTCTGGGGCTGTGCTTCAAATGGGGTCAGATTGAAATGTGCAAAGAATCCCTGAATGTGGGACTCTTTCCCAAAGGAGTTAAAGTGAATAGGCCAAGGAGAGGCTGGAAAAGAACTGATGCAGGTTGTCACCCTCCCCCCAAAAGCAGGGGGAGTCGGGCAGAACAACTGTCACCCCAGGTCCCACCTGCACACCTGTCCTTTTATGTGGGGATGCTATGTAGGGCAGCCCCTCCCTGCCCCAGCAGTGCCTCCC
This sequence comes from Canis lupus baileyi, assembly GCF_048164855.1. NCBI lineage: Eukaryota > Metazoa > Chordata > Mammalia > Carnivora > Canidae > Canis > Canis lupus. The sequence goes on along the minus strand of NC_132849.1, from coordinate 26,611,223 downwards.
ACCCCCCAACCCTACCCCACTGCTTGGGGCTAAAAGAATAAGCTCATTTACAGACACAGATGCAGTGGCATCCCGGTTCTGTCCCTGGCCTCCTCGGCCTGCCCACCCGGCCCGCCTTAGGCACCGGGGAGGGGCAAAACTGAGGGCCCAAGGAAACTACTCAGACCTTGGAAACCCAGTCTGGAGACTAGTCCTCAGAACTATTACCCTCAGTGTTATTGGCACTATTTAATAGCATTATTTATGTATTTCAGAAATATCAAAAACAACCTAAATGATTGATAATAAGAGGCCATTTTAATAAACTGTGGTCCAGTTACTTGGTAGACGATTATTCAAAGCTCAGAAATGGAGGTCGTAAAGATTTTGTGAGAGACTCTGAGAATGTTCATGCAAATAATAAGGGAAAAGCACGGGACGCCTGGGTGGCTCAGCGTTTGGGCATCTGCCTTTAGCTCAGGGCGTGATCCCAGGATCTGGGATCGAGTCCCACATTGGGCTCCCTGCATGGAGCCTGCTTCTTCCTCTGCCTGTGTCTCTGCCTCTCTCTCTCTCTCTCTCTCTCTCTCTGTCTCTCATGAGTAAATAAATAAAATCTAAAAAAAATAAATATAAAAATAAGGGAAAAGCAGGACATTGCATTTGCAGGAAATAAGCTCAACATGAGGCTCAGGAAAGAAGCACAAGAAAGTACATTCGAGCGTGCTCTGGAGAGACTAGAATCTTCTTGTCATCTTCTGTGGTGGGCTCTGCTCCCCACTTGGCTCCTGCCTCTCCCCGCGGGCCTCTCTCTCTCTCTCTCTCTCTCTCTTCCCTGGGCCCAGGGGAGCCATGGAAAGCCCTCCCTGAGGCTCCTAGGAGGGAATGATCGGCTGGGGGATGGGGTCGGACACTCTTGTCTTCCTATTTGCTCTTTCGGCGGCAAGTTCATTCTTCATTCACTCACTCGCTCTTTGACCTTGGGCAGGTGGCTTCTTGCCCTGGAGCCTCAGTTTTCACTTGTACAAACTGGAGATAACAATAGCCCTCCAGACCCTGTACACACAGCCGACCAGCGGTGAACAAAGACCCAGGACCAAGGGTAGAGCCAGGGGTGGGCCACGTCCACTTGGCTGCCTGCGGCGTAGGGAGAGGCTGCAGTGATCTCAGTGTCTGAGGCACCAGGAATCTGGGGCTTCTTGGGGTGCCTGGCCCAGGAGGTCATGTGGGGAAGGAGAGTGGCCGTCAGTGCCCAGCACGAGGCCTTGGCAGGTTGGCTGTGTGCTCCCTTCTATCGTCTCGGGGTGGAGGTATCCCCTGACAGCTCCCTGCTGCACCTAGAAAACAGGTGCCACAGGCCCCCTGCACGTGGGTGTGCACACACGTGCGCGTGCACACACACAGACACTGCAGAAGGCCCCTCCCTCCTCAGGCTCTGTGCCCTCTTCTTCCGTCTGGACCCCCAGGGCTCCTCCTCAGCCTTCCTCCCCTGCCATTCCCTCATTCATCCAGAAGGTCCCCTGTGTGCCGGTGCCCCCTCCTCACACTCTGCAGCTCCTTCCTCCCTGTTTCCCCTGTTGTCTCTGCCCCACCACGCTGCCAGCTTCCGAGGGCACGTGTGTCTCTGGAGCATTGCTTAACCCCCCGCCCAACACAATACATATTAAATAAATGACCAAATAAACATTATGTCTAAAATGAAAACAAATCAGGGTCTTGGTCCTTATCCTCAAAGGGCTTTTTTTTTTTTAAGATTTTATTTTTTATTCATGAGAGACACACAGAGAGAGAGAGAGAGAGAGAGAGGCAGAGACACAGATAGAGGGAGAAGCAGGCTCTGCCCTGGGCAGGGAGCCTGATGTGGGACTCGATCCCAGGACTCCAGGGATCAGACCTGAGCCAAAGGTAGACACTCAACCACTGAGCCACCCAGGCATCCTCCTCAAAGTGCTTTAAAAGTGGTGGTAGGAAAAAGACAAATATTGTCTGATTCACCTTTGGTGAGGTGCCTGGGCAAATCCACAGAGACAGACGGGAGCACAGTGGATGCCAGGGTTCAGGGGGAGGGGGTAAGGAGGAGCCAGTGTTTCATGGGGACAGAGTTTCAGTTTGGGAAAATGAAAAAGTTCTGGAGACGGGCAGTGGTGATGGTGGCACAGCATTTTGAATGTACTTACGGCCACCAAACCAGACACCTGAAAATGGTTAACTCAATATTATATATCTTTTGCCACAATTTAAACATTTAAAAATTAATTACGGAGAAAGATATAAACATAATAAACACTTGGAGAATGATAAGACAACATCAGAATAAATGGCACAGATAGTATCAGGCAAGGAGTGACACACACTTCTCAGTCTGGCCCCTAAAAAGAAAAATGTCCAGCCCTGCAGGCAGTGTCGGAGGCGGAGTGCGGCTTTGCACCAAGCATCATTACCCCCAGAAAGGAAGTGAGCTCTTTTTAAGCTTTTCATTTGTAAAAGTAATAGAACTGCAGTACTATACGTTACAGAAATTTGAAATTAGAAAGAAGAGCAAGGGAAAGGAATCTTGATGCATTTTCTTCTAATGTTTTTAAGGTATTACTTACATAGTTGTAATTGCATGGAATATATGTTTTTATAGAGTCCACTGTTTTTATAAAGTCTTTCATAATTATAATGCTTTGCAATTCTAATGTGTAAAATTGCTTTGGATGGATTATCATACCTTACTTAAATAATCTGCTACTTCTAAACATTTCAGTTTTTTCCAACATTTACTTATTGTATCAAATTGAAGATTATATCTACTAGAGAAACGTTCCAGACTGGAATTACTGAGCATATGGGTATAAACATTTGATAGCTTTAAATTGTTTTCCAGGACACCAGCATGTACCAGTTTTACCTCACTTTCACCCACAACATGTATCACCTTTTTTTTTTCCTGCCGGGTTATAGGTGGGAAATATTTTTTCAGCATTGTATGATAATTTTGTATTGGAAGACTCCTACATTTTTTTAAGACTTTCTTTTTTAGAGCAACTTTAAGTTCACAGCAAAATTGAAAGGAAGGTACAGGGATTTCCCATATACCTCCTGCCCCAACATGTGCACAGCTTCCCCCATGATCGACAGTCCCCACCAGAATGCTATGTTTGTTACAACCGATGAACCTCCACTGGCACATCATTATCACTCGAAGTCCATAGTTTCCATTTGGGTTCACTCTTGGTGTACATACTATGTGTTTGAGCAAATGTGTGATGTCATGTCTCCACCATTACAGCATCATGCAGAGCAGTTCGCTGTCCTCAAATCCTCTGGGCTGCACCTGCTCATCCTTCCCTGCCCCCCTCACCCTTGGAAATTATTACTCTTTATCATCTCTGCAGTTTTGCCTTTTTTGAATGTTACATAATTGGACTCAGGCAGTATGCGACCTTTTCAGATGGGCTTCTTTCACTAAGTAATGTGCATTTAAGGTTTCTCCATGCCTTTCCATGGTTTGATAGCTCATTTCTTTTTAGTGCTGAATTATATTGCATTGCCAACACATTCCATAGCTTATTTATCCATTTGCCTACTGAAAGACATCTTGGTTGCTTCCAAGATCTGGCAAAGCTACTATAAATATCTGTGCAGGTGTTTGTGTAGATATGTTTTCAACTCCTTTGGGTAAATACCAGGGCATGGGAGTATGTTTAGTTTTGTAAGAAACTGTCAAATTGTCTTCCAAAGTGGTTGTGCCATTTTGAACTCCCACCAGCAATGGCTGAGAGTTCCTGTTGCTCTACATCCTTATCAGCATCGGGTGTGTCAGTGATCTGGATTTTGGCCAGTCTACTTGGTCTGTAGTGGTATCTGCATATATCCTTGATGACCTATGATGTGGAGTATTATTCCCTATGCTTATTTGTCATCTGTCTATGTTCTTTGGTGAGGTGTTAGCTAAGATTTGGGCCCATTTTTTAATTGAGTCATTTGCTTTTTTATTATTGAATTTTAAGAGGGCTTTGTATATTTTGGATAACAGCCTTTTATCAGAGTTGTCTTTTGCAAATATTTTCTCCCAGACCATGGCTGGTCTAACCCCTCTCTTGACATTGTCTTAGCAGAGCAGAAGTGTTTAATTGTGATGAAGTCCAGCTTATCAATTATTCCTTTCACACTTTAGAACACTTTAGAATCACACTTTAGAATAATGTAGCATTTTAAAACTCTGTGTTTCCCAGGTGAACTATCTTTCCTTGTAGTACACAGACCTGTTTCCTGTGTTAGATAGCTAAAGTATAGAGCTTATGCTGTTTACAGGGTAGGAACTTAACACCCCAGATAGGGTCCCTAGTTCATCTCCACCATTCCTGGGTGCAAATCAGGGCAGGCTGTTTGGAACCAGTACTCTAAGACAGTGCCACACAGAATTGTCCAGGGACACAGGCAGAGAGACTGCAACCAGGGCTGTTGGGAAGAAACTCCTCACCAAAGCCATGGCAGACCTGTGAGCAGTGCCACGACTCCACCAGCTCTCCAGAAAGAGAGAGGAGCGGGGCTGGAAAAGGCCAAAGGATAAAGAAGGTGGGACAGGATGGAGCTAAGGAATTAAACAGTGGGAAGGCAAGAGTGCAGTGGGCAGAGCAAGAGTGCAACCCCACCAAGAGGACTCTCCCTTCAGGGAGGATTGATGACTGTGGGGGCTTTCCCCTCAACTGTTGCAGGGTCTTGCTAAAAGTGGAACTGTAATTTTCCAAGGGCTCTGAAGGGGTTTGCCCTGTGAGAGAAGATGTTCCACTTCAGTGAGGGTCCACACGGGCTTATAAACAATCCCTCCACCTGCTTTCTGCTGCAGTGTCCCCAACACATCCAGCATCCCAGCATGGGCCAGGGCATGAAGGAGCCTTTGTGTCTCAGCTTAAGTGTGCCTGACAGGACGAGACCCCATCTGCTTCCTCAGCACCAGACAAACAAGAATAGTAAAATCCCCTCTGCAGAGTGCTTCCCAGGTGCCAGCACAGTGCTGTGAGGTGCGTTCCTTTTCTTGCTTACTCTCCTGATAGACTAACAGGGGGGATGGTAGTCACTAACCCCTTTAACAGGTTAGGAAACTAAGGCCCAGAGAGGCTCAGAAGCATGATTGAAATCACACAGCGTTACTACATCTGAGAGCTAGGATTCAACCCCGGGCAGCCTGACTCCAACAACTTACCTGCTCCCCACGCTTGCTAGACATAGAGAGTTGTTTCTCTAGACTTTGAGGAATAGAAAGCCTGTGAGTTTGGAGAAATGCTTGGGGAAAAACGTGTGTAACCTGATAAAAAGTCTGAGTTTGGGAATTATTTGAGAAGAAAAAAAAATTAAGCTGGCCCTTTCAAATCAGGTAAACCCAGCTATGCAGAATGGTTCGGGAGAAGAGGCTCGGCTCGGGGGGTTGGTGAATCTGGACCCCGAGTGACAGACAGCGTGACTCAATGGTTAGGGCAAAGGCTGGCATCCAGCAGGCCTGGGCTGCCTATGTGATCCCAGGCAAGTGACCCAAGCTACTGTTTTTCCCAGTTTGATGAGATATTATTGCTATACAACATTATTAATTTCAGGTGTACGACATAATGATTTGATATTTGTGTGTATTATGAAATGATCAGCATGGCAAGTCTAGTTAACATCATCATCTCACGTAATTATAAATTATTTTCTTATGATGAGAACTTTTAAGATCTATTCTCTTAACAACTTTCAAACATACAAAATAGTATTGTTAATTATAGCTGCCATGATGTACAGTATATTCCCAGAATTTATTTATCTTAAAATTCAAAGTTTGTGTCTTTTGATATATGGCTTTGTACCTTTTGATAATAAATAGAAAAAAAACACTTCTAACCATTTTTCCCACCTCATACAGTATTTGTCTCTCTCTGTTTGACTTATTTCACTTAGCTTAATGTCTTCAAGTTTCATCCATGTTGTCACAAATGGCAGGATTTCCTTCTTTTAAATGGCGGAGTGTTTCAGATATATATATAGATATAGATATATATATATATATATATATATAATCCATTTATCCAATGTCATTCATCCATTGACACTTCGGCTGTTTCCATTATCTTGGCTTTTTTTTTTTTTTTTTTTAGATTTTATTTATTTATTCATGAGAGAATACACAGAGAGAGAGAGGCAGAGACACAGGCAGAGAGAGAAGCAGGCTCCATGCAGGGAGCCCGATGTGGGACTCGATCCTGGGACTCCAGGATCACACCCTGAGCCAAAGGCAGACACGCTCAACCGCTGAGCCACTCAGGCATCCCATATCTTGGCTATTTTAAACAATGCATTGAACATGGGGATGCAGATACTATTTTGAGATAGTGATTAATATCCTTTGAAGTTAATTCCTTTAACTCCTTTGAAGTTAATTCCAGAAGTGGAATTGCTGGATTATACGGCAGTTCTATTTTCAATTTTTAAAAAAGATTTTATTTATTTATTCATGAGAGACACACATAGAGAGAGGCAGAGACACAGGCAGAGAGAAGCAGGCTCCATGCAGGGAGCCCGATGTGGGATTCGATCCTGGGACTCCGGGACCACACTCTGAGCCGAAGGCAGCCATTCAACCATTGATCCACCCAGGAGTCCCCTATTTTTAATTTTTTGAGGAATCATTATATTGTTATCCATAATGGCTTCACCAATTTACATTCCCACCAATAGTACACAAGGGTTCCCTTTGCTCGAAATCTTCATTAGCATTTTTATCTTTTGTCTTTTTGATGATAGCCATTCTAACAAGTATGAGGTAATATTTCATTGTTTTTTATTTGCATTTCCCTAATGATTAGTGATGTTGAACACCTTTTCATGTGACTATTGGCCATCCAAACGTCTTCTTTGGGAAAACGTCTATTCAATTTCCCTACCCATTTTTAAGTGGAATTTTTTTTTTTTATATTGAGTTGTGTGAGTTCTGTATATTTTCTGGATATTAGTCCCTTTCCAGATAGATGACTTGCCTGGCTATTTTTGAATAGCCTAAATTTTACCCTCACTCAAAGCCGGCAAGGCTGTTTCATTAACCTTGAAAATTCTAGTACTTTAAACAGTGTCTCGAACACTGCAGATACTCATCATATGTTAGTCTATTAGCCTTCTAAGGGGGACAGAATATTTGACTATTTTGTTTTAAATTATTAAATATTTCAAATATAAAGAAAAACACTGAAAGTCATATAACAGATACCCAGATACCCACTGTCAGATTTACACAATTTAACATTTCATCAAATTTTCTTCAGTTATTTCAAGATGTAAAATGTTAATACTTACTTCACCTCATTCCAGCCTCCACTACCACTCACCACCAGAGTATCCTCATCCTGAGTTTGTGGGTTCCACCTGGTCCAAATCAGGTTTTTATATTTTTGTACTTACAATACTTTTATTATGTAAGTATGTATTTATAAATAATGATAATAAGAAATAATACAGAGCATTATTCTGCATGTGATTTTATTTTTTATAAATGATGTCAGACTGTACACACACTAGAAATTTGTTTACTTTATTGAATGGCACATTTCTGAGATTTACCTGTGTTGATGTCTATGATCTAGTTTGCTCACTTTGTTATTTATCACCATTTATTTATCTATTCCTTTATTATTCAGTATTTAAGTTTTTTCCAATTTTTATTACAAATTTCCAGTTTCTATTCTTTGTTACCTCCATGACCATTCTTATACTTCAAAATTTCTCTGCGTGATGAACCTAAAAGCAGAAGTGCTAGGGTTGGAAAGGGAGGGTGAGTTGGGGGTAATGGTGAGTAGCTTCATTTTTGCTAGATATTGCTGAATCGCTTCCAAAGTGGATGTACCAATTTGTATTCCCATCAACACTGCATAAGAGTTCTTCAGCCAAATACTCATGCTTGGTATTTTAGTCTTGTTAATTTTTGCTAATCTGGGTATAAAGTGATATCAGTTGGTTTAATTTGCATTCCCCTTATTCACTTAAAGTTTAGTGTCTTTTTATATCGATACGTTTGGTTCATGTACTTTGCTCATTTTTAATTGAGTTACGTGTCTTTATTTTCTTATTTTGTAATAGTCTGATATAGTATGGATCATGATCCTCTGTTGCTTCGATGTATTAAAAATATATTTTCTTTCTTTTTTTTTTAAAGATTTTATTTATTTTTTCTTGAGAGAGACACAGAGAGGCAGAGACAGGCAGAGGGAAAAGCAGGCTCCATGCAGGGAGCCTGATGCAGGACTCAATCCCAGGACCCCAGGACCTGAGCCAAAGGCAGATACGCAACCACTGAGCCCCACTGAGCCACCCAGCCATCACTTAAAAGCGTGAGGATGTCCCTTGCATGTACACACCCTTTACACCCTTGATTCCAGATGTCAGGGAACTAAACTGCAGGTCACACACTAGTGAAATTCACCTTGATTAAACCACAGGGATAAAACCCAAGGTGATGCCCTAAAGGGAAGTGTAAAACCCTCACCCTACTTTCCCAAAGGAGATGACCTTGCTTACTTTGGGGGCATAATTGTAACAAGTGATTCTGTGTGATTTCTGCCTTCTGAGGGGAATTCAGAAGAAACAGAAATAGCATTTTCTGGTGTTGGGTCCTAAGTTAAATGAGGGTGGATCTTCTTGTGCCCCTAGGCTTGTGGAGTTCTACAATCCTGGCTCCTTCTATGTAAATTGACACACCTTTGAACTGGTTAAGGGAGTCACAGAGTAAACCTTCCTCCTCCTTAGCAAATAACTAACAGATTGTTGCCAATTTGGAGCATGTATTGAGCCCTCTTGTCCTTTCAGGACTTTCAGGGGAAGGAAGGCATTTCAGTAATCCCTGTCTCATGATGCCTGTCTCCAAAGTACAGCCATGTTGTGACCTCACCAAAGCTGCTTGGCCTCAGGACCCCTGAAAATCAGGCGCAAGAAGTGTAGGTCCATTGAGTGGATCTTTCACATTTTCATCAGATTCCCTCCCTCTCCCATAAGGGTACCCCACCCCAAATCTTAGATGGATTAACTCCACCCTAGTGAGCTGTGACCCCAGTCCTTGTGACCTACAGAGTATCCACCTTCAGTAAATTTGCCCAAAGTCCTAGAGGCAGCGCTGGAATTGGCAAGTGCTTAGGAACATCTCTGCTCCTGAATCTCTGGCCCAGGATCACCAAGGGTATCCAAATGCTGAGGTTAGAGAAAGTTTCTTACATGAGGTGACCTCCTTCTGAGGAAAACACTTTTCATCTCCTTTCATTTTTTAAAAAATAAAAGATTTTTATTTATTCATGAGAGACATAGAGAGAGAGAGAGGCAGAGACACAGGCAGAGGGAGAAGCAGGCTCCATGCAGGGAGCCCGATGCAGGACTCAATTCTGGGACTCTAGGATCACTGGAGTGATTACTGGACTGGGTGGAAGGCAGGCACTAAACCGCTGAGCCACCCAAGGATCCCCTCCTTTCATTTTTTTAAAGTTTAATAAAAATCTTATGAATATAATTTTGTCAGAAAAACTAATAGTTTGCTACTAGTCACAAATAAGTGTTTCCCAAATCCACCATCAATTGGCATAATACCACAGTATTTCCTGTGCATTTATAGACACACACACACACGTAATTTTTGTGTAAGAGTCATAATGTATATATCATTCTGCAACTCATTTTCCAATTAATCTATGTTAGAATTTGTTTTATTCCAGAACATATAAATATATTGACTTACTTAAAATTGTTACGTGGTATTCCTTTAGGTCAGTGAACCATGATTTAAATTACCACTGCTTCATTGATGAACAGTGGGGTTTCTCCAAAAATTCACTCTATGGACAGTGCTGCACAAATATTTTAATAACTGCCTCATTGTGTATAGTGGTGAGGAAGCACATTTTGCTGGACACATAGCCAGTCATGATGTTGCTCAGACACATGCTGGAAAAACATTAAGAAACAGTTATTTATATAGATTCCTCAGGGACAAGATATACCAACAGTTACAAATATGATAGATATTGATCCAACCATATCAATAATCACTTTCAATGGGAATGGTCTAAATACACCAACTAAAAGACAGATTGTCAGGATATAAAAAACAAGATCCAACCAAATGTCTACAAGAAGTCTAAAGGTAAAGACTCAGATGAGTTGCAAAAGGATCGGGAAAACTGTATTGTGCAAATACTTATCAAAAGAAAGTTGTTGGGCTGCCTGGGTAGCTCAGTCAGTTAAATATCTGCCTTTGGGTCCATGATCCCAGGGTCCCTGCTCCCTGCTCAGCAGGGAGTCCCTCTCCCTCTGCCCCTCCCCACCACTTGTGCACATGCTTTCTCTCTCTCAAATAAATAAATACAACTTTAAAAATAATTTAAAAGAAAGCTGTTTCTTTTGTAGTTATATTAATTTCAGATGGGGCAGTCTATAGAACAAGAAAAATTATCAGGATTAAAAAGGGGCATTTACATAATGTTAAAGATGTTGGTTCTCTAAGACTTAACAATCTAACAAGTATGCACCTAACAGAGCGTCAAAATACGTGAGACAAAAACTGGCCTGACTGCAGAGACAGATCCCCTATCATTGTTGGATATTTCAAACTTTTCTCTAAGTAATTGATAGATCCAGCAGGCAGAATATCAGTAATGAGTATTACTAAGGAGTCCTGGATGCAGTACTATTAACAAACTTGATTTAGTTGACATTTATAGAATATTCCATCAAACAACAGCAGAATAATATTTTTCCCAAGGTCACATAGAATATTTACCAAAACAGACCCACATTGTGGGCCATAACATACACCTTAACAAATTTAAAAGAATAGAAATAATACAAAGCATGGTCTCAAATTACAATGAAATTAAACTATAAGTCAGTAACAGAAACATCTTTGGAAAATTCCTAAATATTTGGAGATTAAACAACATACTTCTTAATAACACAGGGGTCAAAGAATAAACCTCAAGAGAAATTTAAAGATATTTTTTAATGAAATGAAAATGAAAATACAACTTATCAAAATGTGTGGGATGCAGCAAAAGCAGTGCTTTGAGGGAAATTTACAGTATTAAATGGCTGTATTAAAAAGGAAGGAAGATCTAAAATCAATAATGTAAGCTTCCAACTTAAGAAATGAGAGGAAGAAGAGCAATTTAAGGCTAAGACAAGCAGAAGAAAAGAAATAAAAATGAGAGCAGAAATCAATGAAATGGAAAGGAGGGAAACAATAGAGAAAATCAATAAAGCTAAAAGCTGGTCCAATAAAATTGATAAATCGCTAGTCAGGCTAACCAAGAAAGAAAGGGAGAAGACACTCATTACTAATATCAGAAATGAAAGAAGGGTCATCTTTATTGATCAGATGGACAGTAAAAGAATACTGAAAGTATTCTATAAATGGATGGGGCCACCTGTGTATGACAGACTAGGCCGTTCCTTATCTCCTCAGTCCTGGAAAAAGCAAGACTCCAGCTTCCTACACCTAACTTTCCCCTCCCTCTCCACCAAACTCCCTTTATCTTAGGAACAATGAAACAGGAATCCATCAATATCAGGAAAATCATGTCATCTCACTGGGCATCACTTTCCCCCATATTTCAAGCTCAATTACCCTGAAATCTCACCACTCTAGACAAATTTTTTTAAAGCACACATCCACACACACACACACACACACACACACACACACACACCTCAGTTGTATAAGCTTGAGGCTCTACAGCACCCCACCAGCTTTGTGTGCCCCACTGAAAGTTCTGCTGAGCAGGGGCAGCAGAGGGAGAAGCAGTCAGGGAATATTCGTGGTATCTGGTTTGATGGGCTAGATTTTTTTCTTTTTCAATAAAGAGTTTTGCGATATTTGAATAAACACAAGCATAATTCCTAGAATGTAAGATTTGACGTGACAAGTCAGAAAACAGAAGCACAAGAACAAACAATCCACATACAACAAAGAAAATTCTATGATCATTAGATCTGGAGGGGGAAAAAGTCAACTTCAATAAAAATCAAAGCAAATTTGTTGAAGTTTCCCATTTCTTACCTCAAAAATACTACTGCCCTGCTTCTGTTTCTGTTCTTTTTATACCTGCGGTGGACCAGAGTTCAATGAAGCAAGCACTCCCATGTGATAGCCAACAGCGTGCATTTGTCAAGTCCTTAGGAAACCAGTTAGGCTTTCACCATTTGCCTCCAAAAATCCAGACCAAGAAAATAATTTAAAATCCAAAAGATGGGATGCCTGGGTGGCTCGGCAGTTGAGCGTCTACCTTCAGCTCAGGGCGTGATCCTGGAGTTCCAGGATCGAGTCCTACATCGGGCTTCCTGCATGGAGCCTGCTCCTCCCTCTGCCTCCGTCTCTGCCTCTCTCTGTGTGTCTCTCATGAATAAATAAATAAAATCTAAAAAAATAAAAATAAAATAAAAAATCCGAAAGATACATATGCCAATTGTTTACATATTAAAACAGCCACGTGATTTTCACACTTCACAATATCACTTTAAAATATGGAAATAAAATGGTAATAGATACAAATATCCAGTTATAAGATAAATAAGTTCTGGGGATATAATGTACAGCATCGTGAATATAATCAACAATACTGTATTGTATGTTTGAAAGTTGCTAAGAGTAAGTCTTAAATGTTCTCAACTCACCCACAGGGAAAAAAATGTAACTGATGGATGTGTCAACTCTTCTTAGTGTGATAACCATTTCACAATACATACATATGTCAAATCATACTGTACACCTTAAACTTATACAATGTGATATGTCAATTATTTCTCAATAAAGGTGGAAAACATTTAATAAATACATAAAATACATAAAGTGCAAACTGTTAGAAATATAAAGAGGAAATGGTAAATCCACAAACATACTTTGAAAATTTACAGTTCTTGCAGAAATTAGCAGATCAAGTAGATAAAAATAAAGGAAACAGTAAGTATGGATAATATATTTTACTAAGCTTGATCTAACATATAGAATTTTGTACTCATTCATTCAACACTATGCCTAGGGTTATTTACAAAATCAACCATCAATCAAAAGTTCAAAATATTCCAGAAAGCTTAAGAGGCCACATTCTCAGACCACAGGACAATAAAACCAAAAACAAATGGGGAAAAATCGATCCACTTAAAAAAGCGTTAGCCTCTTTCAAGAACTCTAGGGGTAATTAAGAGATAAACATTGAAATTGCATACTATTTAGAAAAAATAAGTAACTTTTGAAAAGAAATTGCATACTATTTAGAAATCACTGTATCCTAATGAAAAGGTAGACACAACCTAAGTGTCCAACTAATTAGGGACGAATAGGTCAAAATATGAGCAGACTATTACGCGGGTATCAGGTGAGATTCATGACGAACATGTTATAAAAGAAACGAACATGATATAAGAATTTTTAAAAGCAGGCTGGAAACCTGAATGGAAAATACGATGACACTGACGGAAAAAAAAAAATTAAAAATACATCAGCACAGGCTTAGAATAAAAAAGGCCAAAAAACAATACCAGGGATCCCTGGGTGCCGCAGCGGTTTGGTGCTGCCTGCAGCCTGGGGTGTGATCCTGGAGACCCAGGATCGAGTCCCACATCGGGCTCCGTGCATGGAGCCTGCTTCTCCCTCTGCCTGTGTCTCTGCCTCTCTCTGTGTGACTATCATAAATAAGTAAAAATTACAAAAAGAAAAAAACAATATCAGAGAAACTAATTGAGGGTGATTATAGTTCTATATTGGCACCATGCGTGATTATGTTTCCTTTTCCATTTTCTATTTTCCAAACTATTTTTAGCCAAAGGGGGGGGGGGGGAAAGACGGCAAAACTTTTTAGGTTAAATTTTGATTGTGTATACGTCGGTCGGAGGCAGAGAGAAATTGAGGGATCTGCAGAGTCCCAGGTTCAGGGCAGCACCCCCTGCCCCCTGGGTGTCCTGGGCTCAGGATCCGTGTGAATGACCAACACCGAGGATCGGAGCCCCAAGGAAGGGCCGGGCCGGGCTGCGCCCCAGCACGGCCGAGCCGGCGACCGGGAGCCCAGCGCGGAACGAAATCCGCGAAAAGGCCAAAGCAACGCCGACGCCCGGCTCCGCGGCGCCCCGAGGCTCCGCTCCCCCGCGCGCCCGCGGGAGGCCGGGGGCCGGATGCTCCACCTGCCGGCCGCGGTCCCCGAGCCGCCCCCCCGCGCCCTGCACCGACCCCGGACCCCCGCCCGGAGCCCGCGCGCCCGCCGAGCCGTCCCCGCCAGGGCGCCCCACACCGCGACCCGGTCACCCCCGGCCAGGCCTCCCGCTGCGGGAACCGCCCAGGACCTCCGGTCCGGCCCGCGGGATCCTCAGCCTGTCCCTCTCGGGGATGGAGAATTGGGAGAAATCCTAGCCGGACGCAAAGCAGAGGAGTTCTCAGACTGAGCATTCCTCCCCACCGTCGGGGCGCTGACATTCTGGAAGAGTCTGCCGGGGCTCTCACCTCGCGCAACCCTGAGCCAGAAACTGCGTCCTCAACCAGTCATTGGATCCCCTGTAAACCTGCAAACGCCGCCCTCCACCCCACCCCACTCCCCAGGAGTAATCCCGGTCCCCAAAGAAAAGTGGGGCTCTAAGGAGCCTGCAGGAGGACCTGGGAGCCGGGGGGGCCAAGGGCACGGGCGGGGGCTGCAGCCGGGCACCTGGGGCTTGGGGCGCGCTGGGAGGGAATCGCACTTGCTTCAGTTTGCGGTGCGGTCCCGCGGGCCTGGACTGAGGACCTCCCTCCCCGCTCACAGGGTCGAAGCTAGAGCAACATCGCCCCCTGCCGGGCAGAGCGGCGCCGTAGCTTTCCGTCCCCGGGGGCGCGGAGGCCTCTCGGGAGGGAGCCCGGGTGTCCTGGGCGGTTGTACGGGTGGGCGCGGCCCTCCTGAGTCACTAGTAGTAAAATGCTTACCCTCGGGGAACTGCTATCATGGAAATCTGTTGCGGTGGGTCTTTCCTGAGTTCATTTCCAACTCTGGATTCTAGATCCCTCCTCTCTCCTTCCTGGGCCAGAGGCCCCGAGGCGCTCCTTCCTCTTTCCATCCCCACCCCGCTTTGGCAGTTTCTGCCTCTGTGTTCTGCGCTGAGCTCTGTGTCCCTACCGGTGCAGGGACATAAAACCAGGACCCGACCTTCTATTTTTTTTTGGGGGGGGGGGGCGGGGGGGACTTTTTAAATTCCATTCATTAACATAGAGTATATTAGCAGTTTCAGAGGTAGAGTTCAGTTATTCATCAGTTGCACACAATACCCCAGTGATCATTAATTACATCAGGTGCCCTCCTTCATGTCCATCACCCAGTTACCCCACCCCACCCACCTCCCCTCCAGGGATCCTCAGTTTGTTTCCTGCACTTGAGTCTCTTATGGTTTGTCTTCCTGTCTGATTTTGTCTTGTTTTATTTCTCTCTCTCTTCCCCTATGATCCTGTTTTGTTTCTTAAATTCCACATAAGACTGAGAGCATATAGTTGTCTTTCTCTGATTGACTCATTTCACTCATTTCTCAGAAAGACTCATGTCTTTGCAAATGGCAAGATTTATTTTTCTGATGGCTGAGTAGTATTCCATTTGTGTGTGTGTGTCTGTACACATGTGATATACATATATATATATATATATATATATATATGTATATCACATTTTCTTTGATCCATTCATCTGTCAGTGGACACCTAGGCTCTTTTCATATTTTGGCTATTGTGGACATTGCTGCTATCAACATTGGGGTGCAGGTGCCCCTTCAGATCACTTCCTTTCTATCCTTTGGGTAAATCCTAGTAGTGCAATTACTGGGTTGGTAGGGTAGCTCTATTTTTAACTTTTTGAGGAACCTCTATACTGTTTTCCAGAGTGGCTGTACCAGCTTGCATTCCCACCAGCAGTGTAAAAGGGTTCGTTTTTCTCTGCATTCTCGCCAACATTTATTGTTTCCTGACTTGTTCATTTTAGCCATTCTGACTAGTGTGAGGTGGTATCTCATTGTAGTTTTGATCTTTGATCTGATGCCCAGTGACGTGGAGCATTTTTCCTGTGTCTGTTGACCGTGTGTATGTCTTCTCTGGGGTAATATCTATTCATGTCTTCTGCCCATTTCTTGACTAGATTATTTGGTTTTGGGGTGTTGAGTTTGATAAGTTATTTATATATCTTGGATACTAACCCTTAATCTGATAAGACATTTGCAAATATCTTCTCCCATTCTGTAGGTTGTCTTTTGGTTTTGTTGACTGTTTCCTTTGCCGTGCAAAAGCTTTTTATCTTGATGAAGTCCAAATAGTTCATTTTCGCTTTTGTTTCCCTTGCCTCTGGAGACCTGTCTAGCAAGAAGTTGCTGTGGCCAAGGTCAAAGAGGTTCTTGCCTGTATTCTCCTCTAGGATTTTGATGGATTCCTGATTCACATTTAGGTCTTTCATCCATTTGGGGTTTATTTTTGTGTATGGTGTAAGAAAATGAGGGCCTGACTTTCTTTAGGGCCACTCTTTCCTGGGGTAAGAGTGGGAAGTGTGCTGGCTGTGTCTGTTAAGGACACCCAGAAAAATGAATTTTGTGAGAAATGGATGGGAGGGATTCAGGCTCTGGATCAACCAGGATGCATATTTTAGACTTCTGCCAAGGCTGGCCCAGAAAATGGTGCTGAAAGAGCAACTGAGAAGGGAAGGAGAACTTTTTGAACTCCTTCCGATGGCCCCACCTCCCCTCCATCGATTTTCCCTCAAGGGAGCTGGCTGGTGCTGGCTCCCCAAACACTGCACTGCATCCAGCCACTATGCCTTCAGCCTGGCTCCCCAGCCCTGCACTTGCACCTCCTTTAAGCCTGGGTTCAAGCACAGCTGCACAGGTTGCCCTCCCCCCCCATCGCCCTCCCCCAACCTCCCTCCACCCCTGCTAAGTGTGGCGACTTGGGCTGGGCTCCTGTCCTCACTGCGCCCACCACATCCTGGCAACCCCCACCTGGTGTCATGTGTTTCCTTGCCTGTCCCCACTGCTGGCGTGTCTCTCAGCAGGGGGACCTGCAGAACTAGAAGCAGTGCCCTGAAGCAGGACACCCACCGTGAAGCACATCCCACTGGCACCCCAGCTCCTTGTAGCTCCTCTCCACTGCACCACCGCCTGGGGGGGGGGGTCATGGAAACATTCTCCCCAGAACAGAGTCCTATTTCCCTGGCTCTGCCTCTGGGGGCCTGTAGCAACATTCCTGATGGCCAGTACACCTCCGTGTCTGAAGGGGGGAGAGGTAGCTCATCTCTCTCATTCCTGCTAAACTGAGAAGGTGCAAACCATCCTCAGAAACCCTCTAACCTCCTTCATCCCATCACTGCCAAGACAGATAGATGGAGTGGAAGCTGGGGGACAGAAGGAGGAGGGAGGCAGGGAGGAGAAAAGCCCTGGGGCTTCTCAGTCTTTTCTTTCCTTCCCAAGCTTGACCTTTTCTGCCTTTCTCTCCCTGCACTCAAGACTCCCATCTTCTTCTTCCCAGAGAGGATTTCTTACTGGGGCAGGGTGCTGCAGCCTGCCCTGTCTGCACTGGGGCATTGGTGGTGAGCTCTGGAAACTATGACCCTCCTCTCCTGCAATGTTTCCATTGCTGTGTCGTCCCACTTCCACGGCTCACCCCACAGGTACCTGAAGAGAAGCACTAAGATCCCCCCAGAACGTGGCATGGGGGGGCTTCCTGCCGTCAAGGTCACAGTTAAAAGACTTGAGAGTGAAAGCTTTAGGGTTGAGTTGAGGTTACTTATGGATCCTCCACCAGCATCCAAACAAAGAATGAAACATCTTGTATAAAAAGTAAAATTTCCACTGACTCTTTGACGTTTATTTTGGATGTACTGTATCAGGACAACAAATTGTAGAAAGAAAGGAAGGAAGAGAGAGAAGAGAAGGAGGGAGGGAGGAAGACAAAGGGAAGGAGGAATGGGAAATGAGCATTTTTATAGGTTTATTTTGGTACTGGGTGTTTTTTTGCCAGAGCCTCAACTGTGAGGTACAGCAGGACTCACAACAGCCCAGAAACAAAAAGAGGAGCTGAAGCCTCATTTATTGTGGATATCAGTACTGCACAATTGGTCAGAAAGAAGTCAGGTTCTCTAAGCGCCAAAAAAATGTGTATTTTAAGTGTTTAACAGAACAGCTGGCAAAGAATACAGACAGGCACTCTGCAGAAGAGGTTAGCCCAATGGCCAACATGTGACAACACACCCACTCTCAACTTCAATTAGGGAGATGCAAGTTTAAATAACAAGATACCAATTTACATCTCTCAGAGTGACAGAACTGAAAAGACTGATAAAACTAAGAATTATAAAGCATGTGGGTAAATGGAAATGCATCTACAGCTGGAGTGAGGATAAACCGGTACCCTCACTTTGGAGAGAAATTTGCCAACAGCTGTGGAAGTTGAATAAAAGCTCAAGCTCCAAGTCACTGCTCTCAAGGACAACATCCTCTTGAAGCCTTTCCTCTTCCAAGCTGACACCCTAGAGAAAATCTTGTACCTAGACTGTAGGAGATATTTACCAGGATGTTCACTGTAGCATTGTTTATAATGGCAAAAACTAGAAATAGCCTTAAAGATCCATTAACAGACAAACAGTGGTAGTTCTCATTACATATTGCTCTTGTATCCACCCCCCCCAAATATGAAAGACTGTGTACTCCTTCACTTGTTTTTAAGTTTTTATTGTGGTAAAATACATATAATGTAATATTTACCATCTTCACCACTTAGTGGTATTAAATACATTCACATTGTTGTACAAACATTACCACCATCTATCTCCAGAGCTCTTATTTTGCAAAACTGAAACTCTGCACCTATTAAATAATAACACTCCATCCCCCTCACCCTCAACTCCTGGCAACTACCAATCTAGTTTCTCTCTCTCTCTCTCTCTCTCTCTCTCTTTTTAAAGATTTTATTTATTTATTCATGAGAGACACAGAGAGAGGCAGAGACACGCAGAGGGATAAGGAGGCTCACAGGCTCCCCGTGGAGAGCCTGATGGGGGACTCAATCCCAGGACCCTGGGATTGCGACCTGAGCCGAAGGCAGATGCTCAACTGCCCAGCCATGAGGTGCCCCACAGTACTGGTCTTTTTGTGACTGGCTTATTTCATTCAGCATAAGGTTCTCAGGGTTCATCCATATTGTAGTATATGTCAAATTTTCCTTCTTTTTAAAAGTTGAATAATAATCCATTGTGTGGATATACCACATTTGCTTTTCCTTTCATCTGTCCGGGGGACAGCTAGGTCACTTCCACAGTGTAGCTATTGTGACTAATGCTGCTATGAACATAGGTATACTCCTTCACTCAGTTTTAACTTCATGTCAAACATTTTCATCATAAGTGGTTGTAAAATATATAATTTCCAGTGTGTTGTAAATGTTGATGTTTTAAGATAAAACCTCTACATCGCTGTTTCTGATAGGTTATAAATAAGTAATATATCAATTTTATTTCAACCATCATTTGTTTTTACAAGCAAGAATATAAAATAAAAATAAATAAAAGCAAGAACATTTTCTTCAACTTTTGGAAATTTTTCGTCATCCCTTTTCCCCCCTCTAATTTATGAATTCTACCCATCTTCTTTTTTTTTAAGATTTTATTTATTTATTCATGAGAGACACAGAGAGAGAGAGAGAGGCTGAGACATAGGCAGAGAAAGAAGCAGGCTCCATGCAGGGAGCCCGATGCAGGACTCGATCCCGGGTCTCCAGGATCAGGCCCTGGACTGAAGCGGCGCTAAACCGCTGAACCACCCGGGATGCCCTCTACCCATTTTCTTGAATAGAAGTTTATTCTAATGTAGTATGTTTTTATGCTTGAAGATCTTTTATTGATCATACTTCTCTGCCAGAAAAGCGTATAAACTGAAATTTTAATTTCCTATAACCATGAATTTTTAAGTATTAAAATTTTATTTAGATTATGCCATCTTTATTGAAAATTAAGTGTTAAATATAAAAGTAGCCTTTGGTGATAGTGATATTGCAAGATGCTACCTTAGGCGGATATTGGGTAAAGAGTATATGAGATCTCTATATTATTTATTATTAACTGCAGCATCAACCTACAATTATTTCAAAATAAGAATTTTTATTAAAAATATAACTTTGAGGGGAAAATACAGCTCTTAAAGAGATGGATATGATCCAGTTAGTTAATGAACCCATTGGAAATGATTACTTATTGCTAAAATAAGACAAGGTACAACACCAATTATTTTCCTACTTTTGGGGAGATTTTTTCATATAAAAAATCTTGTTCCCTATAAATAAATCGTTGGCTTTGTAATAGTACAGTTGCTAAATCTTTTAACTTTTTTCCAAAAAAAAAAATTTTTTTTTTACAAAACATAAAGCCACGTAGTGAGCTACCATCAGAAAGTCATCTTAAGGATCTATTACTAGTTGCGTATTCATTTGCTAGGGCTGCTTAACAAAGTACCACAAACTAGGTGTCTCAACAACAGAAATGTATTGTCTCACAGTTCTAGAAGTCCAAGACAGGGGCTGAGTTCATCTCCTGTGAGGGCTGTGAGGAAGAAACTGCTCTGTCTCTCTCCTCTAGCTTCTGGTGAGTTGCCAGCCATCTTTGAGTTTCTTGGCTTGTAGAAGCATCACCCGGATCTCTGCCTTTATTTTTTACCTGACATTCTTCCACAGCATGTGTCTGTGTCCAAATTTCCCCTTTTAATAAGGACACCAGTTATACTGGATTTCAATCAACCCTAATGACCTCATTTAAACTTGACTTTACCTTTGATAAAACCCAATCTCCAAGTAAGGTTACTTTCTGAGGGTACCGGGGGTTCCAATTTCAAAATATGATTTTCAGGAAGACACACACAATTCAACACATAAGAGTTGCCAATTCTAGTAGGTCTTTTTTCAATTGTGTTGAAAGCAAAGACTTGGGAACCACTGACCTGTGAGTGGATTGATTACCATCCTTAGAGTTATTCACATCTCAGTTTCTGGAAACCGACTAAAATAGGCTTTACCAATGTCTATTCAGTAGCTATGAATTGTACCACTCTTATCTCACCTAGAAGCAATTGCCTTCACACTAATGAACTTAGAAGAGGTTGGGGACATAGAAATATTTTTAATTTCAATATAAATCTGCCAAAATAATATTTTAATTAAATGTTTTTATTTTATCATAGACTTTAAGCTTTGTTTTCATCAAAATTTCAGAGCTAAGGATTTACCTAATTTGATTTGTTGCAAATAAAAATGCCACCAACTAACCTCATTGGCAAAGTCAGTCTTTAATACCAAAGCAGTTAGCAAATCAGACTTTGTGTTAAAAGAGAAAGTGTGGTTCCTTTTGCAATACTAATGAACATGCTAGGAACAAGTGCACATCCCATAACAACTGTCTGGCCTCTGCATTGAGGCTCTAGAGAGAGGTGAGTAAAATGATGAGGCCCAGGGGTTGGCCACAAGATACTCTAGCTCCAGCATTTCTCCCAGACACCCTCTTTGTCAGGATCTCGGGGACATTCCTCAGGAGAAATGCTTATTCATAACTAAGGGAATGGACACAAAATGAAAAATATCTGGGTGTTTCCCCTTTGATTGTTGTCCCAGAGAGTTTTGCACCTCCCGGGCATTGCACCACAGTAATGTACAGAATGGTAGCAGGTCTGCCTTTTTGTTTTAAAGCAAGAGAAGAGCAATTATGAAAGGGGAGATGGGGAAAGAGGATTGGCACGAAGACTAGACACAGACATTTATTTGCTCCTGGGCAGATCCATTTTAGGAAAGAGAACCAAAAATTGAAGACCTGGGAAATGAGCCCCTTAAAATACAGTGTATCCCAAAGACAGCCAGCCTCCTTGTCCCCCCAAGGGTATGAATACTCTGGTTTGAGGACCACTGAACTGTGGAATATTCACAAGATAATACTACTATACAACATTTAAAATAAATAAATCTGTATGTGTCACCACAACTCAAACTCAAAGACATACAATATGACAATGTTTCTATATATTGAAACATTCTCCAGAAAAAGTAGGAGTGGCACAATTTAGGTGGAATTGACAGGTATTTGTCATTGAGATAAAGCAAGGCTCTGTTAGCTCTAGGACTCAGAGGCCTTTCTAGGCCCAAACAAGCTAACTCCTTCCAAGGAGACAGTATTGTCTTCACAGTCCGGGATTGGCAAGAGGAGGCAGCAGGCCATTGATTCCAAGTTGTCCCTGCAGTCAGGGTCTTAGGAGCTGCGGTCCAGAGCCCTGATTCAATTCATACCACTGCTCTGCCTGGTTATATGTTCCGAATGTCTTCAATTCATGTAAATTAAGATTCTTGTATTTCCATGTTTTAAGAACAAACACTTCAAGAAAAACAAAGACTTGCTTAATTTGGCACAAAAATTGGTTACTCTCATCTCTTTCTGGATGTTTTTAAAAATAAGGGACTTGCTTGACAGATTGCAGTGGTTCCCATGCCTTCCTGCCATCCCACCTGAGTGCTGCAACTTGGGGGAGGGGAGCTTACCTGGCAGTGAGGGGCAGGCCCCACCCAGCCCTCTGCACAGCTGGCCCTACTGCAAGCAAGCATCTCCAGAATTTTCACAAACTCTGTCTGCTCTCCTGTGTGCTGGGAGGCGGATGTCGTTGTGGTTGCATTGAGAATCCACCACATTCTGTAAAAAATATCATTGGGGTCACAAAGCCTCCTTGGTAGGTTTCATGTGTTGCCTTGGCATCCCCCGCACCCTTTGTCATGCTCTGTACAAAGGGACTGCCACCCCCCATGGCTGACACTTTTC
Source organism: Canis lupus baileyi (assembly GCF_048164855.1). NCBI lineage: Eukaryota > Metazoa > Chordata > Mammalia > Carnivora > Canidae > Canis > Canis lupus. The sequence continues at coordinate 26,588,427 of NC_132849.1, read as the reverse complement.
TTAGCTGAAAGGCTGGAAGGTCTCCAAGTCAGCTGCAGCTCTCTTTCAGGAGACCAAGATGGCCTGCCTGCACATGGCTGTTTCCTTGTCACCCTCATTCATGTGAGTTAAGGGATAGCACTGTGTCTATACAGCCACACACACACACACACACACACACACACATCTATATGCCAGGGGATGCCGGGCATGAGTCACAGTCATAACCATCATTACAAAGGGTTTTCCTTCCCCAGCATCCCTCATCTTCCATTTGTATGTTTGTAACATGTACTGAGCAAGTCCTCAACAATACAGATACATTGTTATCTACTAGAGCTCACATAATGTTCATTAACAGGAAAACTAAATTATGGAACATCAATATAAAATACATGTGTTGATGTGAAAAGCTTTTCTTCTTTTGCTATTAGCTAAGAAAGGAAGGTTACAGAAAAAGACATGCAGGGTACAATCTCATGTGTCTAAAATGTTGTATAGGTGGCTGGGTGGCTGTTGGTTGAGCCTTCTGTCTCTTGATTTCCGGCTCAGGTCATGGTCGTGGGGTCCTGATTTCCGGCTCAGGTCATGGTCGTGGGGTCCCCAAGTAGCAACAGTGTGAGGCGTGTTCCTCACGGGATTCCAAGTGGGAAGGCTCAGGCACCCCAAGGAAATGGGAGGAGGGCATTCACCTGGGCAGTTTCAGGATAGCAACAGGCTAAAAGGGAGGGGATATGAGGTGGCGCAGCCTGAGAGGGAAAACTCGATGTTGCAGGCTTTCCCCGGGGCTTCACACAGGTCCCCGCCAGGCGCCCGGTGTGCAAGTCCCCAAGTCAAGCCCTAAGTGGGGCTCCAGGCTCAGTGAGGTGTTTGCTTAGGATTCTATCTCTCCTTCTCCCTCAGCCCCTCCCCCTGCTCATGCTTTCTCTCCTTCTTTCCCTAAGATAAATAAATAAAATTTTATATTTAAAAAAACTAAAACTAATTCAAAGGGATATATGCACCCCTATTTTTAAAAAAGATTTATTTATTCATGAGAGACACACACAAAGAGAGAGAGGCAGAGACACAGGCAGAGGGAAAAGGAGGCTCCTTGAAGGGAGCCCGACGCGGGACTGGATCCTGGATTCTGGGATCAGGCCCTGAGCTGAAGGCAGATGCTCAACCACTGAGCCACCCAGGTGTCCCACACTCCTATGTTTAGAGTAGTATTATCAACAATATCTAAATTATGGAAGCAGCCCAAATGCCCATCAATAGATGAATAGATAAAAAAGATGTGGTGTATATATAATGGAATATTATTCAGCCATAAAAAAGAATGAAATCTTTCCATTTGCAATGACTTGGATGGAGCTAAAGAATACCACATGTTTCACTCATATTTGGAATTTAAGAAACAAAACAAACAAGCAAAGCAAAAAGAGAGAAAGCAAGAAACAGACTTAACTATAGAGAATATACTGGTGGTTATCAGAGGGAAGGTGGGTGTGGGGATGGACAAAATAGGCGATGGGAATTAAGGAGGGCACTTACCATGAGCACAGGGTGATATATCCAAGTGCTGAATCACTATATTGTACACCCGAAACTAAGATAACACTGTATGCTAACTCCACTGGAATTAAAAGAGAATATGCTAAATATTCCCCATAGGCTTAAGCACCTTGGATGATTTGAGAAGCGTAGAGGGGACACTTTGAAATCAAAGTAATAGTAATGATTTTTTAAAAAAAAGAAAAAAAAAAGCCCATCCAACACTTCGGTTCTACAAACACAGCTCAGCCCAAGCTATGATAGAACATGGTGGGGAAAGGTGTCTGCAACACAGCCTTCACCATGCAAAACCCACAGGTGGGGCAGACACAGGGAACAGATAATGTCACGTGGACCCTGGAATCAAGTAGCAACAGTGTGAGGCGTGTTCATCACGGGATTCCAAGTGGGAAGGCTCAGGCACCCCGAGGACATGGGAGGAGGGCATCCACCGGGGCTGGAAGGTTTCAGGATAGCAACAGGCTAAAAGGAAGGGGATATGAGGTGGCGCAGCCTGAGAGGGAAAACTCGTTGTTGCAGGCTTTCCCCCGGGCTTCACACAGGTCCCCGCCAGGCGCCCGGTGTGCAAGTCCCCAAGTCTCCCCCTGCTCAACGCTCAGTTCCCATCTTGCTGGAGACCCTGTGCGTGACTACACGGGTCGTGGACACTGCTTCCCGCTCACTCTCCCCTTCACCTCTCCTAACTTCGCTTAATCCTGTCTCTGCCGCTCCCACGAGGGAGCCTTTTCCAGGGGTCACTTGCAAGCCCTTTTCTTCATCAGGAGGCCCGCGGGTCCCCACCACCCCCAGCTTCCTGCAAGTCTGCTTCCACCGCCCAGATCGCGGACCCCAGCCTCCTCCCTGGGCTGAAAGGTGGCAACCACGAGACTACTCCGCAGGGCTTCGGGTGACATTACTTCCTCCGATCGCAAAATCTGGCTCCTAGGCCGGCTGAAGGGCGCGACTCCCGTCCCCCCCACCCCGCCCCGCCCCGCCCCGTCCCGCCGGCTCCAGCGCGTGTCCGCGGAGCGCGCCATGGCCTCTCGGGTGACCGCCCTGCTCCTGCCGCTGGCCCTGCTGCTCCGTGAGTTTGCGCCCCTCGGGGAGGGCGGGGGGCGGGACGGACCGGGAGCGCGGGGCTCCGGGCTCAGCCTCGCGCCTGCCGCCCCGCAGGTGCCGCGGCGGCCAGCGGGCCCAGCCGGTTCCGCATGACGCCGCCGAAGGTGGTGGGACAGCTGCACGCGCAGGTGGAGCTGCAGTGCCAGGTGCTGCTGTCCACCGCGGCGCCGGGCTGCTCGTGGCTCTACCAGAGGAATGAGCCAGCCGCCCGCCCCGTCTTCCTCATGTACATCTCCCAGAGCCGGGCCAAGCCGGCCGAGGGCCTGGACACCAAGCACATCTCCGGCCAGAAGAAGACCGACAGCACCTACAGCCTCACCCTGAGCCGCTTCCGCAAGGAGGACGAGGGCTACTATTTCTGCTCTGTCCTGAGCAACTCCATTCTGTACTTCAGCCCCTTCGTGCCGGTCTTCCTGCCAGGTCCGGGCGCCGGGGACGCGGCTCCTTTGCGTGTGGGGTTTAGGGCTCACCTCCACTTTGTTCACACGGGCGCCCCTCTTTCTAGCCTCTTAGCGCCCTGGCGCGGGGGGCGGGGGGCGCTACTTAACACTGCTTGCATTTCGCAGACAGGGAAACTGAGGCTAAGGTGCGACGGGGTGGGGACTGGAGATGCTTTCTTAGGTCCGAAGGGCCTGGCCTCCAGTTTGGGCGCCTGTCTGCTTGCTCCTGGGAGGGCTTCTGAAATTCTGTGAGCCGGCGTTTGCTCGCCAGTGAAACGCGGGTCAGCCCGAGCCCACGGGCTCGCAGGCTGCACCCTGGAGAACGGCTGGGGACGGGGAGCGGCTCCCGCGGGGCAGCAGGCGGCCGCGCGCACCGCGACGGGCTGAGCGCGAATCCTGGGGGTCGCCGAGCCATCCCCGCTCCCCGAGCGCAGAGGTCAGCGCGGGTGGAGGAGGGGCCCCCTTGGCCGGAGGCGCGAAGCAGTGGGAAGGGTGAGCGTCCAAGTCCTCCGCCCGATTCCAACCACGGTTTCCCCCCCGCAGTCAAGCCCCCCACTACGCCGGCGCCGCGGCCACCCACGCGGGCGCCCACCAACGCGTCCAAGCCGGTGTCTCCGCGCGGGGAGACCTGCCGGCCTGCGGCGGGCAGCGCAGGTGAGACGGGCTCCGGGGAGAACCGCGGGGAGAGCCCCCTGCCGGGGCCAGCCCTGATCCTGGAGGCAGCGCCCAAAGCTGTCCGGATGGTGGGGAAACCGAGACCCGCCCGAGCTGGTGGTGTGGGTTGGAGGATGCTGGGCCGGCTCCTAATGTCAGCGTCTTCCGTGGCTTCAGTGAAAACAAGTGGGTTAGACTTCGCCTGTGAAATCTACATCTGGGCACCCCTGGCTGGGACCTGCGCCGTCCTTCTCCTGTCACTGGTCATCACCATCATCTGCAACCACAGTAAGCCCCTAGGGACGCGCGCGAGTTGGGGGAAGCAGTCAGCTCCACTCCCTCCTCTTGTGCTTCTTGCTCCAGGAAGCCCTGCCCGACAGAGGATGGCCATTTCAGGGACCCAGCTGCCCTGTAGGGTCAGGCACAGCCCATTTCTCTCCTGGAGACTGAGCTCGAGAAACCTCCTCCTCTTCCTCTTTCCACTCTCTGGGAGGTTTTCAGGAAGACAGAGTCCTTATCCCAAGAGCAGCAGCGGGTGTATTGAGTTGGCCTAGGGCGCAGGGAGTGCATAGATTCTGGCTTACTACAAACACCCTCAGGAGAAGGTGCCCCAGTGGCCCTGGGACTAGTGCCTAGGAAGACTGGGTCAGAACCATGACCGGTTGAGATTTACCCTGGGCCACCTCCCGGTGAACCCTTTACTACTTTGGGTCCCACTGTGGGTGACTATACTAACCCATCTTAACCCGCATCTGTATTTGCAATGCTTTTAAAATTGATGAGAAGAGGGTTGGAAAAGAGGCTCTTACCAAGCTCTCAAGAGTTATAATCCTAAAGAAATAGGAAAAGGGAAGGAAGAACTCTATTTGGGGATTATTGCTTGTGGTAAGGCAGTCACTTTACCCCTTCTTTTTCTTATCAGGGAACAGAAGACGTGTTTGCAAATGTCCCAGGTGAGTCTTTTATAACCTGTTCCTTCCCCTCTGGGCAGACCTATGCACAGGTCCTAGCTTCCCAGGAAGCAGTTGGTGGGAACCTTTCCCAGAGACAGGCCATGGCAGTGGAATTCTGGGAGCAAGGAGTCAGCATAGTTCTTGAGCAAAGAGAGGCACAAGGCTGGCAAGCTGAGGAAAATAGAGGCACAGTTTGCACTGTTGGGGAGAGCCGTGTGACTTGGGTAAATCTCCATCTTTTCTGGCCTAGCACCAAAGATCCTGTCTGAAGGATTCCCCCCAATTAATCCTAGTTCTTCAAAAGAACTGAGGTCTCTTTATCTGGATGATTCCAGCTGGGTTTTGTTGTTTTCTTAAGAAAACTCCCCCCCCCCATTTGCTTATTCTAGATTTTTGAGAGACCAATGTTTTGAGAGAGAGCCAATCTTTTATTGGGGAACCAAATAAACAATGGCCTAAGCTCCTAATCTCCCTGTGCCAATGTAGGGCCTTGATTTAACACCAAAGCTCCAGAGGCAGGAGCAGTTAGCTATCTGGCAGCTCAAGTAACTCTCCCATCCAATTCCAGCCCATGGTCATTCTGAAATGATCAAGAAAAAAAATTAAAAAACCAAAGACCAGTGCCTGGAAGAGAGGTCTCAATTTCTTCTGTCCTTGGAACTTAGGCCGAGGCAGCCCTTTGCTAACGTCTAACTAGCCCCACTCCAGCCCTGCACCATGATGGGAGTTACACTCAGGATCTCTCTTCTCTGCACAGCAATCCCATGTGATAGATATCATGGTCACATATCACAGATTAGCAGGTCAGATCAGGAAACCTACCCCAGGCAGTAGAGACATGATGACTCTCAGATTATCAAAATAATATAACATTTGATAAAAGTCTACAGAGTACCTGTTCCTTGTTTTATACGTATTTCTTTCTAAATTTCAAGTTTCATAACAATCCTTCAAGTAGTTACCATTTTTCAGATGAGGAAACTGAGGGTTAGGACATTTAGTGACTTGTTCAAGGCCACACTACCTGCAAATAGCAGAAATGCAACTTCCATCCAAAGCTCAGGCTTCTTCCTGCAATTGGGTTTGGGGGATGAGAATGTTTAAGGATGATCAGTTCCTTTCAGCAGATGAAAATATTTCAAATTTTATACCTATGGTTTGCATTTCGCACTCCTTGAGATTTCTCTTCAGGAATCCAAGATCAATATCTCATATGATGTTATTTTTTTAATATATCATTATTTTTAACAGCTGAAAATGTAATGACTTTCCAATGTCTGTATTATAAATGGCATAACAAGGGGATAAAGACCCTTTAAAAACCGAGAAAGATTTTTAACATTTACAAGTATTTGGGGTGCAGTTGGGAGCTTTTAGGAGAATCTCCCCATGTCTCTATCTTTTCTGAAAATTCTCAGTTTGAAATGAACTGAGAACAAAACCCTGCCCTAGAATACAAAGCTATACAGAGTAAACATATCTGAGGGATCCCTATGCCTGAGTTAACATACTCAGTGATGCCTGAGGGCAGCTTAGCTTCCAGAGGTTTGGAGGACGGTGTGCATAGACATGACGTTCATGATGAATTAGCCCATTTAGGAGGTGCTAGGCCAGTCCTGAATTAACACATGTTTTTAGGGTCACATCAAATTTGGGTTTTCTGTGTTAGATAAAGTAGCTCTGTTTCACCGATGGTGGTGGTTTGCTCACATCCTCCCTGGGGTTGAGAATCAACTCAACTGATGACTTTGGTTATCAGCTCTTCTCACCTCCATGGGTGCCCCTGACAAGGCTCCCAGAAACTAGATTAACTGGGTTCAGAACCTGCTCTATCACCTCCCAGTTAGGTGACCCTAGGCAAGTTCTCACTCTTTCCCAATGCTCCCCATCCTCAGGCTGCTGTGACAAATTTGCACAAATTTGCCAAAGATGGCAAATGTAAAGCTCTCGACAGGGTTGCTGACATCATTCACCCAGTCCCCTGCTGATGTTCCAGGGACAAGTGCTCAGACCTTGTAGGGGCTGGGAGGCTAGGGTGGGTAGAGAGGCATGGATGGATGCAGTAGCACACTGCGGGGGCTCTTGTTGCAATAATGGTTAGTTGCCTGCCTCTCTTTCAGGCCCGTGGTCAGACCAGGAGGCAAGCCCAGTCCTTCAGAGAAATATGTCTAACATGGAGATGGATCCTGTGTGGCAGCCACTACAAGACCAAATAGAATTCTTTTTATGAGAACAGCAACAGTCCCTCCCTTTTGGTTTTTCCGGACTTCTTCTTTTCTTATGTATCCATTCTCATTATTACTTTTGTGGGGGTTGGGGGGGGAAGGTGACTTTTTCTTTATGTGTTTTCCTTAGTTGACACAAAACAAGACTGTACATCTACAGTACACCACAAGCATTACAATACCATTGTGTGCATGCATTGGGGTAAAGGGCAGACAGGCCAGAGCTACCATGAGCCATGTTCTCAGAATTTGGTGGTTAGAGCTGGTGATGGGGGGCAGGGGCCAGCGGCGGGGGTGCTCAGCATGACTCAGTCCAAACCTCTTCAGTTGACATCCATGGATGGGGAGCAGCTTGATCAGAGTCACAGCAAGTTTCAGGGCTCTTCTTCCAATCACTCAGGTCTTTATTCTGGAGGCCTCTGTTTCAGCAGGTGGGGTACTGTGTCTCAAACCATAAGGGCACAAGTTATTTCTTAAGCAGCAGTCATAGACCTATGACTATACCCACAGCCCCAAGGAGGTCATGAAATAAGAGAACTACTGCCTTTCACAGAGTTCTGTAATGTAGCTGAATAGTATCAGACTTTTTTTTTTTTTTTAATAATGAAGTGTGGAATTGTAATGGAATAGGAAGTTCTCAAATAAAGTCGGAGGAGTGAACCGAATCCTGGAAAATGAAAAACTCCATCTCTGAAGAAAATCTCTGGGAAATCCCTAAGTGGAGGCAAAATTGCCCTCCCAGCCCTTGCGCGGCAGGGGGAGCCCATGAAAGAGGAGAGACCACCGCAAGTATGATCTGAGCATCAGTATAGTTGAACAGAGGTCCTCTTAAATCTCTAAACCTGAGATAGCATATGTGAACATGCTCCTGAAACATCAAAGACACCTTATGATTTGTAAAGGCTGCATTGTTAAGGGCTGCTAGCACAGGCCCTGGCTTCCCCTCCATCAGCAGTTGTGGGGATGTCACAGAAGGGACTCTGGTGAGGAGCCTCAGAGCCAACTCTGCTGCCCTACACACGCATTTCCTCTCTTATGGAGTTGAACAAGCAATGAGTGCTCATTGGAAGGAAAAACTTAGACAAGGAAGTAAGAATCACCCATAATTCTTTACCTCAGACGTAATCCAGTCTTATTCTTCCTGATTATTTTCTCTGCATATATGTGATGTATATACTTCTGATTTTTAAAAATGGGATTGTTCTATGCTTTTTATAAGTGGCTTTAATAAAACATTTATGACGTACTTTTTAACAATGAAGTAGCTCTCCATTTTCAATTCTGCCAACTTTATTTAACTATTACTCAGCATTTAATTTTCTAGTTTCCAGTTTTTCACTACTATAATAACATAGGATAAAATCCGTAAAGTAAAACTTTGGGGCCAGTCCCCACTTTCACTGTGGACTCCCCATTTCCACATCAGTGAAAACTGATTAGCCTCATCTCGCATCACCTTGTCTTTTGTTCTTTCATGGCAACAGATGAGCTGATATTCCTCTCATAATAATAAACCATAAAATCTTCACTCTCCTTGTTGAGGTAAAATATGCATACTGAAAAGTGCCCAAATCCTAAGTGTACAGCAGCTCTGAGACATCATTAAGTGAACACACTCACATAGCCAGCACGAGGTCGGTAGAGAACTTTCCCTGCCCTCCTAAAACTGTCATTTGCAACCTTAATTTTTAAAGCCAAGACATTTTCAAAGAACAGAAATCAAGAGGGAAAAGTGTCCCAAGTGTGAAAAAGCAGAAGCGAAACCTTAGAGTTCCCATGAGACAAGGTATTGTCCTTGCCCTCCTGCTCCCCAAACCTATCCAGCGACCAGAACCAGGAGCCTCTGTGGAGACTGAGACCCAGTTCAGAGCGGGCTCCAGGCTCGGAGGCTGCCTGTGGAAGCTGTCCCTGAATTCCCTGGAAAGGGTGACAAGGAACATCCTGTCTCTTCATGGGAGAAACTTGAGAGAATGGCTGTGGAGTGCTGATTTAAAGAACCCCGGCCAGGGTGAAGACAGGAAGAGGGCTTTTCCTCTTCAACTTGCAGCTCAAGTGATGAGTAGCTGGGCAGCCACTCTGGGGAGGCTCGGAGAGAGATCAATACTTACTGATTTTTTCCATACTCCTTAAAAAGAGTTTCACTTACCATAACTAAAATGGTGAACACTATTTTGGAGATTAAAAATATTAACATGGGGTGTGGGTGGGTACCTGGGTAGCTCAGTTGGTTGGGCATCAGACCCTTGACATCACCTCAGGTCTTGAAGGTTGTGAGTTCAAGTCCCACTTTGGGCTCCATGCTGGGCATGGAGGCTACTTAAAAATATTTTAAAAATCAACAGAGGAAAAGGTATCCATTAGAATTGGCCCTCAGGACCAGAGAGAAAATTTTAAAAATCTGCAGACAGGGCTAAAAGCATGCTAACAGTGGGCTGTAAATTTAGACTCAGGACTTGCTGGTGACCACAAACATCCAACTGTTCATTCTGCACATGCAGGAACACCTGACAGTTCAAAGCCAGCAGCTTCAGGTCCAAGTCATATTTCACTTGCCAACTTCTAGCCTAAATCAATGGTTCTAAAAAAAAAAAAAAAAATTAAATAAATAAATAAATAAATAAATAAATAAATAAATAAATAAATAAATGGTTCTACAAATTTCTCCAGGTGGGAGATGCCCAAAACACATTTTTGGACCCCAAGAAACAGGAAGTAGAGAAATAACTTCTCCGTTTTGCAGTTACCTTGGTGGTTCATTTAACAAACATTCACTCATTTAACAAAAAACATATTCCATTTGCGGAAGAAAGAACCACAGACCTACGTCATTTCTTTCTCTAGTTGTGAAACTGCCCTACAGAGATCCCATGCTACACTTGACTATCTCCCATGACTCTTCAACCAGTGGGACTGGGAGAAGTCTCTCTCTTTCACCAGCAAGAAGCAGCCCCTACCCACCCTGCCCCAGGGCTGTGTGCAAATTCCACCCCCCACCCTCGATTTTGTGATCACCAGGGGCAGGCAACACTTATTCTGCTTCTAAAAGAAGGCTTGAGCTATGTGTCTCCACCAAAGGAACTGAAGAGGCCACAATTGCCTTAGGTTATATTAAAAGCAGAAAAGCTCTGAAAACAGCTTTCTGGCTCTGCTACGGACTCCGTGTTCTCTAGCAAATGACTTAAAGTCTCAAAACCTTGGTTTCCCCACTTGTAAAATTGAGGTAATGATAGTCCCTCCCTCAAAGGGTTGTTGGGAAGAATATGAGTTTATATGTATTTTTAAGTGCCTAGAACAGCTTCTGGAACACAGTAACAAAATGTATACTGAAAACAATGTAGTGCATTTTTCAAAATAACTATTTCTGACAGGACACATTATGTATACACCCAGGGATCTCGGCATCCCAGTGCTAAAGTAGGACAACCCTTCATACACATCTCACCTCAAGAAAGCTCAGTCCCAGATATACACAGTCTTTGCTGTCATTGAGGCTCCCCTCAGCTTCACATCCTGAGTGCCACTCTCCTGTATCCCCTCACCCCCTGCTGCAAGAGAGCTCTACCATTCTTAGAGCTATTGGATAAGGTTGAAAGATAGAAAAAGCATGTGCTCTATACTATTGTGTCATCTCAGCACCTACTGAAGTCCTCATCCTTTTGGGCAACCTCACTTCTGCATCCCAGTTACTAATTCCCTTTTTCTACTCTTCCTACTCTCTCAGGTGGTTGTGATCTGTGGATGTCATTTGTTCTTATGTTTTATTAACTTAAATAAAATAATAGCTACCTGTTATTGAGCACTCACCATGGGCCCGCTACCTCATTTGGGTTTCATCAGAGCTATGAAGTAGGAACTATTACCATTCTTCTTTACAGATGAGAAAACTAAGGCACAGGAAGTTTCAAATGTTTGCCCAAGATCACAGGAGAACCTAGTGGATTAAGATTTGAACTCAGGTCTAAACCTATAGCCCAAATGCTTATCTGCTCTGCTATGTTTAATATGTTTCTTTAACTAAAGTATGGTTGACACACAATGCTAGTTTTAGCTGTATGACATAGTGATTCGACAACTGTTATGCTTATGTTATGCTGTGCCATCAGAAATATAAGCACCTCAAAACCATTTTTTTTTTTACACCTATGCAGCCCAAGGTAGAGAACAAAGGTCACCACCTGCTCTGAAATCAAACAATTGAGATCCTGTCTGAAGTTAGGGTGAGGGCCCTGCTTCTAACACAAATACCACTAGGGGCCAAGAAATGCTGCTCAAGAAGATGGTTCAGTGTCAGCTAACTCTTCATTTGTCTAATATCTCAGGGCAGGTGCAGATGGCTTAATTCTTTTACATGAGTGAAATTTCATCTGTTTCCCGGCTCAAAGGCACAGGTAAGTGTGGCAGAAACTTCAGGTTGCTTTTCTAACAACCGTTCTCCCTTTCTTCCTTACTACCACAACCCTCATGGTATTACAGGTGGTGATGTGCCCAGACATTTCCCAGACTTCCCTGCAGCTAAGTGTGGCTAATAAATCACTGGGTGGAGCTTCCAGGAAAGACTGTTCAAAGGGGCTAATTCAACTGGAAGCTGCTTCTTTTTCCACTCCCTTCTTCCTCCTTCCTGCCTGGAGCACAGTTATGACTAACAAAGAGGTAAAACAGGCCACATGTGAAGGTAAAACAGGCTACATGTGGAGAATGACAGGAGCCTGGGCCCCTGATGGCAGGAAGCCACCATACAAACCCAAGACCCTGCTCCTCACATGCGGCTAACTGGTACACACTAGGAAAGCCAAAAAGCCATCGGCCCAAATTCTCCAAACTACCTCTCAAAGCTTTCAGGACAATTTAGTAATTTCCTGTGAAATACCTAAAGAGCTGATTAGCTCACTGATCTAAAACAACTAAAAGCAACATGGTCTTAAGAATGAGAGGAAATCTAAAATGCATTTCTAACCTGTTCAGAAGGGGAGAAAAGCTCCTGAAATGATTAGTTTTGAACACTGTCAAATAACAGGCTTCCTTTTAAAGAGCCCTTTTCTCTTAGAGGGGTTTGAAACAACATCAAAGCCCTTTACTTGCATGATGGCCCCTGAGACAGTAGCTGAATGCAATTTTCAAGTGGAGTTAAAAAGATCCCTCCTGACTAGAAATTGGCATAAAAATCACACAGCCCACATAGTGTAGAGACCAACAGGAGAGTGTGAAGTTAAAAATTCACCCTTCTAGAAAAGGTAAACAACAGAAGACTTGGGAATGTATTTTAGAACACCAGAGCAAGGAAGCCCACACTTAAGAGACCCCACCTTATTGCTTCTCTGAATTACAAAAGGGTTCAGAGGGATCCCTGGGTGGCGCAGCGGTTTAGTGCCTGCCTTTGGCCTGGGGTGCGATCCTGGAGACCCGGGATCAAATTCCAAGGGATCCCTGGGTGGCGCAGCGGTTTGGCGCCTGCCTTTGGCCCAGGGCGCGATCCTGGAGACCCGGGATCGAATCCCACATCGGGCTCCCAGTGCATGGAGCCTGCTTCTCCCTCTGTCTGTGTCTCTGCCTCTCTCTCTCTCTGTGACTATGATAAATAAATAAAAATTAAAAAAAAAAAAAATTCCACGTCAGGCTCCCGGTGCATGGAGCCTGCTTCTCCCTCTGCCTGTGTCTCTGCCTCTCTCTCTCTCTCTGACTATCATAAAAAAAAAAAAAAAAAAAAGGGTTCAGAGCACTGACATTTTATAACAAAAACATCTCCTTGCTGGTTTTTCATTGTATTTCTCACTCTCACATTATCTTGGCCCTTACTGAGACCATACCTGTCTTGTTCACAATGCTATACAGACCCTCTAATACTCAACATTCACTTTACTTACTTACTGTACTAGCCTCCACTGCTCTAACCCCATCCTCTCCCGTTACCTCTCATCCTAACTATAGCCAGAGTGGGACTTAAAAATACGCAACTTACTACACATTTCCCTTCTGCTCCCTCTCATCTGTCTTCTGGGAGTTAGCTCACTAGTGGGAACTAATCTCACTAGAAGGGCCTTGGTGCTTGGTGCTCTACTTTTCTCTACCTATGAGCAGTCCCTAAACTCCAGGAGGCTGAGTACCCTGTTTTCTCTCAGCACCTGGCACTTCAAAAAATCCCATGTTGAATGATTGAAGGTGCCATACCACTATATGTTAAATGTATTCTGCGTTTAACATACACACCTGTTTGAGTTATTAGACTAAAGAATTCTATTGCACAAGCCTGATGATGCACTTTGACTTTCCCAAGAAAAGTTAAATTTTTTCTCTGACACACAGGAGTTCTTGCTTAGACAATACTTAATGTTTAGGTATATTACATTTGTTAGCATGGAAGACTCATTGGAGTGTAAGAAGCACCCCACTACAAGGAAAAGTTTTTTTTTGAAAGCTGTTTTTTGTTTTTGTTTTTAAGAATGAATAAAGGACCCCTAGGGGGCTCAGTGGTTGAGCGTCTACCTTTGGCTCAGGGCCTCGTGATCCTGGAGTCCCCGGATCAACTCCCACATCGGGCTCTCTGCATGGAGCCTACCTCTCCCTCTGCCTATGTCTCTGCCTCTCTTTCTGTATCTCTCATGAATAAATAAAATCCCCCCCCCCGCCCTTTTTTAAAGAATGAATAAAATACTTTCTATCATGTTCTATTGACAGGGATTTCAAAGTAGCTTTGCGGATAGATCATTCTACCATTCATTATCCCTTAATGCAAGGTTTTTAAAACTCTGGATTTTGACCTATTGGCAGGTCATAAAATTAAGAGTCTTAAGAATGGGATGCCTGAGTGGCTCAGTGGTTGAGTGTCTGCCTTTGGCTCAGGGTGTGATCCCAGAGTCAAGGGATTGGGCCCCACATCAGGCTCCCTGCATCCCTGCTTCTCTGCCTGTCTCTGCCTCTTTCATGAATAAATAAATATTAAAAGTCTTAACATTAACAAATTGAAAATATCAGTGTTATCATACATCAGAAGCATTAGTTTTGTAAAACTTGTTTCAGAACTATACACTTGAGATGTATATAGGGTTATGAGATTTTCTTACTGGGTGCCAGAAAAAGTCAAGTGGGTCCTCTGTGAACTGACATTTCTATTTGCTAGGATACTATATCACCAAGCATCTCTATCAACCTACTGTTCAGTCTAAAGGTACATTTTCAGTTTTTATCTTGCCATTACAAAATTCCTTTATTTTACATCTCTAGTGGTCATCCTTGCCCATTTTGGTGGGAAGGGGATGGGAAATGTATTTTGCCATGCTAAAAACACAACACTCCCTTCAATTGCCTGGATGCTTAAAGAAATACACTGGTTTTTAAAATCACTGTACTAAAACAAAGTTCAAGGGCACTAAATTTAACTTTACTTGGCAACTTAGAACTTAGTAATCAAGAAAAGGGTAAATTTTGGGACGCCCAGGTGGCTCAGCAGTTGAATGCCTGCCTTCGGCCCAGGACGTGATCCTAGAGTCTCGGGATTGAGTCCCACATCAGGCTCTCTGCATGATGAGAGAAGCCTGCTTCTCTCTTTGTCTCTCATGAATAAATAAAATCTAAAAAAAAAAAAAAGGTAAATTTTGTTCAGTAGATGTGATCCTTACCTGTCCATTGAGGAGGGAGGATACTTCACAAAATAAGGAGCATCCAATAGGCCACTTGTAAAGGAAGCCAGTCTTCTCACAAGCGTGCAGCCAATCTGGGATTCTGCATCTCTCACAAGCTCTCAGGTGATGCTCATGCTGCCAGAGATCACACTTTGAGTCTGAGAGAGCTCCAAATGCTGCAGGGATAGATGGTGGGATCTTTGGCCAGGCCTGCCAGGCCTCACCTATACCACCTGAGCCACTGACTCCAAATCCAACTGAGTGGGACCCACACTTGTTCCCAAGTAGGAAACATTACCCTGTTTTTCTCCCTAGCAATTTGGACTGTACATGTGCCACCCCACCAGCAGCCCGAGGAGAGCTGCTTCAGGGCTCCTCTTCCCAGTGATATGCTACCACTCCAGTCATAGGGCTCCCTGCCATCCACAGGATGCAGCATGCACAGGGTGCAGGAGCTGGCAAACACTAATGCAATTCCCTCCTAGAAACTGGGGATGGTACCCAGCCACCTCTTACACTGCTGATGGTGCAGAAACAGGATGGGATGGAGACAAAGATATTCTCTTAAATTCTTTACATGCAGATCCTTAGCAAATGCAGGCAGCAATGTTCTCTTCTTACAACTGACACCTCCATACTCCCTCCCTTATACCTCTGTCACCTGTCACATTTATACAGACTGGTTCCACAAAACACTTTTTAAATGTGCATTTCTTTAATTTTTAAAAATATACACAGGAGAAGCCATGTGTTTTACATAGGAATACACACATTAACAAAGCATTTGTTATAGTTTTCCAAAACTCTTATATCAGTCTGAAATTTATAAATTAAGTATATCAGAACTTTTTAAGTCAAAATGAAATCCCTGAAACTACTGGATATGGTGGACTTTTTCCAAAATCAAATGAACAGAGAGTATGAATATGGTTTGTGTTAAATAAGGTTTATTGTTAGCTTTATTGCCTATAGTCTATAAGATGCAACTTTATTGTGCCTTTGCAAACAGGATACATTTCTTAAAAAACTGATCAAAATTTTCCATACATATAGCTCTATATGATAGATTACAGTGCAACACTATTCTTGTTACATAATTATAGAAATACTATAGAACCCAAGAGCACAGCGTAAGCAAAAGAAATACAATCCTGAGCCATCTGAACAGATGATTTGATGAATCCTTTTAGTGTAAGTTAAGAAAACATGGAGGAGATTAAAAAAAAATACATGCACGCTGCAGTCGTGAGCAAAATACATTAAATGCCTGTTCCTTGTTAGACACAGGTGGGGGGAACGGTGAGTCTCAGACACATGCACACTCACTCACACTCCCATTTTCTTCTCCTGCTTCCCTCCCATCCCCAATACATTCACTCCCACCCCTCCCCAAAAGAAAAGATCAGGCACTAAATCCTAGTGAACCCCACATCTGCCTTGCTGGAGAATGTTAAGTGACTGCTAAAATAAGAGTGTAAATCTTCACCCACAACATGAAACAAAGCATGTGCTGTAAGCCAATTCCAGCTGCTGTTGCCTCTTTGGAAGTAAATGAAGCATATGCTCACTACAGTTTAGCACTGTAGAGTGAAATGTCTAGAAAACAAGTCTTTGTTTTCTCTCCCCATCTCTTGAAGTAAAATCAACAGTGGAAAACTCACTCTAAAACTAATTGCCTCATCTGCTATTAAAATACATTTGTCATTCTATTTTTGGTATCTATTCAATTATAGTTCAATAAGAACAGTTCATGAAGTTTGTACCTGCTTATGGTAAACACTATTGTACCACATAAAACCCACCACAGCTGGACAGGCTTATGGAGCACGAAGCCTTCTATGTATGTGTTCCTTGCTAACATTCCTGCAAGACCACAGCATTCTAGTGTTACCAAGGATAATGTACGTAGAGTTAAGTAATGAAAGGTATTTGGTTTGTGTCTTCACCTTACACATCCTAGTGATGAAATTAACCAAACCATGCCTTCCCTGAAAATAACCTGAGTCTGCTGACTAAGCAAACTGACCAGCTTGACTGTCAGTCCACTAATCAGAAGTTGAGCTGGAAAACCAGAGGGCTAATGTCTACCAGCAGCTTGTCTTGTGCGAATAACCAAGAGAGTTCTTGGTTTCTGCAGTATCTGTTGTCCCAAAGGCTGAACCACTGAGGTGGAAATAACTCACAGCATAAAGAATACTGAACAGACTACATACCTGTGGGACTACCTGGAGAGAAAAAGGATCCTCATTCCCCACATAATTTGGTGTGGGTTTTAGTGTCTCTGTATACATCAGCTGCTACAGAAAAATCAAAAGATTAACTTCGTAACTTTCTTATTTTCAATTAAATGCTCATACACTCACAAAATACTCACACACCCTATGAATATGAGGTGGCTCTTCTCTTTAACATTTTTAAAAGCAAGAGGCACCAATACCCGTTCATTTATGTATTAGAAGTCTCACATAATCACCACCAAAACAACAGAAATGGTATTTGTGATGATCACACGAAGGAGAAAAGAGATTGAAAGACAAACTTAGCCACTGTACTTCAGATTGTACTTGAAAGCACAGAAAGCACAGGCGCTCTGGCTAGATCAGAATCTAAGGTTCTAATAAGGTTTAATTGGTTTAGCTTAGTCCCATGGCCTTTGTCCATGACTGATAAATGGAATGGTTCCTATGGAAATTGAGGAAACCACTCTACAAATCTGTTTTCAATGTATATTATTATACTGAGTCTATTAAAAAAAAAAAAAAAACCCTTGGCTCTATCATGACCTCTTGCAAATGGAGGCAGAGAGTGACAAAGTGCATCCTCCTGTACTGCTGACATACACAGCCTCGGCGATACGGTCCTGACACCACGCTTAAGGGATTTCTAGAGTAAAAAGGACAATATGCTGTACTTCAGCATCTTTGGTTAAGGTCTGGCCTTTTCAAATCCACCTCTCCTTCACATTTAGTCACCAATGTTTTAAATCCATGCATTTAGTTAAAGGTCACAAGATAATTTTCATGTTAAATTGTCAAATCTAGAGTTTCAAATTTCTGGCCCTACTGTGCACAGCAGGACTATAAGGACCCTACATAGGAAACTGTAAAATAAAATGCTTCAGTTAAATGCATGCTTTTTTAAAAGTTTCATGAGCTGCAAAGAAAACTGTCAACAGGATTCCCAACCTCGGGAGAGGGGCAAGGCGGAGCAGCTCTGGCTCTTGTCCTTAAAGATGGGCTGAGCTGGCTACGTGAAGCATCTTGCCCCCCAAATATTTACTGCCAGCCTCTATGTTATAGAAGTCTTTGTGAAACCTCAATGTTTTTTAAGTGGAAATATGAGAAGAAGTTGTGAGTAAAGCTAAATGTGGCCTAGTGAGAAAAAAAATAGTAAGAAAAAAATACTCTGGATTAGAACTCAAAGAAAAATATAGGTCATAAACCAGGTTTATATCCTCAGCCAAAGGTGCCTGGATTCTCTACCTTCTGTTACGGAGTCCAAGGAGCTTCCCCCTGCTCTCTGCCTTCACTGCCTTGGTGGAGAGAAGGAAACTTTAGGGAGGGTTCCACCAGGGAAGCAGAACACAGGACTAATGTCCCGGTGAGGCCAAGACATGGGTCGGACAAAGCCAGCATCCTGAGCAGGCTGATGGCCATTCCTGGTTAACCTACGCAGCACACAATAGCACTCAGAGAAAGCCCGACCACACAGCAATCAAGCAGGGCTTTCCTGGAGACAAATCCCAGCTCTCCCAGATAAACATTTCAGGACAAACTATCTGGGCTGGTATACTACTGCACATGCTGACACTTTCCAGGGAACTCAGCACCACACCTATTTTCTCCCTCCCCACAAAAGAAACCAATCTGAGACTTAAAATGCAAAGTGTCACGGTCCTCTTTCCTTCTGTTATTTTCTTCTTTCTTTGTTTTCTCATCAAAGTTTTCCTATAGTAATGTTCAGTTCCATGTCAGATGAAATAAAGTTGCAAATATTTGGTGATTTCCATATAACATTCTTCTCATAATGAAGTGACTTAATGGATTTAAGTCAGAAGTATGTCCACAGAAGTCCTTTCCATGTAGTTCGTTCATCATACAGAGAAAGACTCTTACACATGGCTATTTCTGGACAGTGCATTAAATGGAGATACCTCACAAGAGAAAAGATCATTATCTGTATCCATTAGAGTAATATACAGATTCACAGTCAATGAGATGATATACTTTGCAGAAGAGAGGCATTGAACAGTATACTATTCAAATACAAAAACAGCAATAAACATATTCTGCACTACAGAAAATATGCTAACTTCTAACTTGAAGGATTTAAAGTAACAAATCTGGTAACTGCATTTTAGGACTGGAACATGCTTCTTCCCTTCCAGATACACAATGTTTGATGCTGGTGCACATATATACACACACACACACAAAACACTGTGTCTGCGATGATATATAAATGAAACAGCCAAGTCCTGAAGGCAAATTTCAGAGAATAGGGCTACCAAGACCAAGAG
The DNA here is from genome assembly GCF_048164855.1 of Canis lupus baileyi. Lineage (NCBI taxonomy): Eukaryota > Metazoa > Chordata > Mammalia > Carnivora > Canidae > Canis > Canis lupus. Next base: position 26,569,386 of record NC_132849.1, on the reverse strand, counting down.
AGCAATATTAACTTAAGAACACCTCTAACTTTAGAATTTCATTTTATTGAACACACTTTTAAAACAAGCACCTCTTGGCAATAAAAGCAAAGGAACAATAGTACTCCTTCCACTCTGTTCTAGTGGAAGACTTCTCACACCAACCTGCTAAATTCATGATGGAATTTGAAACAGGCAGCCCGCTGGGGCTACAAGCAGAGCTCAAATGCAGGTCTGCTGACTTCTCGGTGAGAGCTGGAGCAGAGGAAAACATCAAAAAGCAAATTGGGAATCTATCACAGCTTTCTTCCTTAAGCAAAAAAAATGCAAATTAGTTTTATAACCACAATTCAGTTTTTCAAACTTTTTCTCAAGAATTTTCATTTAATTATGTATACATAACAGGAAGTAAAACTTTTTCACAAACATTCTCAAACCTTACAATTATCAAGAAATGACAAAAGTAAAAGCAGGAGAAATATTAAACACATGGCAGGGAGGTTGATTTCTGTTTCTGCTCTTAAAAAGTAAAAAAATCACCATATAATTAAGTACAAAAACCTGCATTGAATGACAACTGCTGGTGTATTTACTTGATCAAAAATGAAGACCAAGAATATAATAAAGCCCTATGATAATATTCATCTGGAGCACTCCCCTCAGTGTATACACTAAAATGTTGGCAAAGTTTCTGGAGCATTAGCTTATATAAACACGGGAGTCCTCAGTTAGCTGCATTAAATGGAACGTTCTCTTCTGAAATGCGCCACAATTCAGTTTCACTTACAAATTCCAAATTAAAGTTATTTCTTCAGAAAAATATCTGTTTGGCATCTCCTGGACTTTGTTCCATTGGACAATATGGACATTTTAATCTGAAGACAAGAAAGAAAACACTGAGTCAAGGAACAGGATCAGTACTGAGCATTCAATTTTCATCTACAGAATGCCTTTAACAGTTACACACACACACACACACACACACACCTGTATTTTGTTTTAAGCGTTAACTATGTTTTCCCTTAATATAACAGCCAAGCTCTAAAGGGTCACAAATAAATACCAATCAAGCCAGACACAAAACTGAAGGCTCTTCTTTAGTGGAAATTAGTGAAAACTGTTTTTGTAAACAAAACAAAGACAATGGTTTTGAAAACTACTCTTGTGGTTTTAAAAGTAAATCCAGTTCTACAAAGTTTGGATTTTTCCTGTCTTTAAACAAGTTTTAACTGTTTGGTCACACAATCCATTCAAGTGCAGCAAATGTGACACCAACTGTTGAGCCTACCAGGCATGGAGCCTACCAAGAATGGCGCACAGAACTTGTATGGTCTAGTCACCATCGATCTGCACCACCAGGGTTGTTGAATGGTCTGGGAAGAGCACAACAGCTTCATTACATGCAAGGACCTTCTTTTAAAAGAAAGACTTTACCATAATGGGTGTGAAATGAACTCCAATGAAAGATGCATTTAACTCCGTAAGCTAGAAATAGGCTTTAGACTTTTTTGCTTTTTTTAGTAAGTTGGGTCCATTATGGGTATAAAACTTATAAATGTATATACTCTTTGAATTAGCGATTCCAATTTTACAATTTATGTATCACATGTACATAATTCACTTGTACAAAACAACAAAATTTAAATGTTCATTGATAAGGAATTGGCTAAATAAATTCTCATATTTCCAGATGGTAGGACACTCTGCAGGTTTAAAAAAGAATGAGGGCTCTTTCTTTAGCATATAAAAGACCTCCAAGATATATCAATAAGTAAAATAAGCGAAGTTTAGAAGCATATATAGTAGGTTATGACTCGTGTAAAGGCAGGGGGGAGCAACAACAATGTACTGCCTACCCAAAAAGTTAAGATTAAAATCTAATCACTAAATTTATGAATAAAAAGACTGACTAAAACAACAAACAAAAATTCAGAGATCACCCCTCCCACTAAGTTCCAAAAGAAAATATCTTTGCCAACATTTAAAAAGTCAGACACTTACTTGCTACCATTAAACATTTTATTCAGGGCATCTCTTGATATAATATGACCACAGACCAATTTCATGGGTGGATTGTTATCTGTTGTTTGCTGACGCAGAATGGGACAGGCAAATATAGAGTGATACCAGCACTTTTTACCAAGGTCCACTTCAATCTTAAAAAGAGTAAAAAGGCTCAAGTTGTATTTCAGAAAACCATCTACATATTAATAAACATCAGGCAGCCAAAACATCACCAGTGTACTCATCTGAACTTGACTTTTTACAACATTCTTACCTCAAAGATGGGTAGTCTTAAGGATCCAAGTGTTACTTTATAATTCTAATTAACCTTCAAAATTACTTATAACACTACTTTTCAAACCAACATCTGATGTCTGAGGAGTCAAAGGGAAGGCAATGCTCTAGAAATCAAATGCTCTTGAAAATTTGTCAGAATATACCCTAAGAGCAAAACCCACCAGAAACTCTGTTTTGTGGCACATTTAGGTAGGTGATAAAATTTTGTGCAAGCTTCAGATCTACATTTCCCATGTTCTGTGTGTAATGGTCCAGAGAAACCACCTGAATCAAGAACCTGAAGCTCAAATTCAACAAGACCTTTCACAATTTGTACATCAGAGCCCATGGCAGGTGTACTGATTATTTCTCTTCACAGCAAACAAAAAAACAAAAGCTATGAAATCACCTAGCACAGCGGCTGGCAAATGACAGTGGCTCCACAAATCTCAGTTCTTTGTTTTCTTTCCTTCTAAAATCATTATCAATATAAATTCTACTGTCCAAACTCAAGAAAGCTGACAACTTATTCTGTGTTAACAGAATAATCCTGAGAAAAAAAGCCAGATCACATCCCATTGCTTTACTACCCTGACACACTGGGTAAATTGATTTCAGAATGCTCTGTGCTGGTGCACAAATGTCAGAGATGTTCGTAACATAGCTGGGAAGCTGCCAGATTCTCACAGGCACCTGCCTCAGCAAAGCAAGTGATGGCTCAAGTCCTTTTCACTTGTTCAAATGAGCAGCAATCAAGTAGGGGTGCTGCCTGTATCTTGACCACACTCAGGACTGGGAATGCACCTGTGTCTTTAATCAAAACAGATCTCTGAAGAGTAGCTGAGGCAACCAACTGACAGAGTTAACCAGCTGGAAGGTAACTGCAGATAAACCTGTGCCCAGGTGTGGCAGAAAAGCAGCCAAAAACCAAATGCATACTTAGCCTTTTAGGATCTATGACACAACCTTGACAGGAATAATAATTCTAGTCAAAGTTTAGTGCCTACTGTCAGAGGTCTGGTGGAAACTCACATATAATGACCTTTGTCACTCCATGTCATGACTACTATGGCAGCAAAACTGGAGAGTACCTACTATGTATCCCATATTATTCTAAGCACACCAATGTTATCTGTAGCCTTTAAGAGTCCAATAAAGAGAAGGATGGTTCCCATTTTAGAGATGGACAAACTGCTGCTTAGAGAAGTAACAGAGTGGGCAAGTGACTGGAGCTGCTGCTTCGTCATGGTCTGTTCCATGAGAGCAGTGGCACACAAGCATTGGAGGGCCACTGATGTCTGCAGGTGTCCCAGGGACAGCCTTTATGTCAACAACTATATGCTTATTTTAGTAAGTACAAATTCATAATCTCATAAAGATCATTGCTTAAGACAAAACTAAATTCAACCAACAGACTCACTACTTTTGAATTAAAAAAAATCATAGTATGAGTGGTTTCATCAACTACAGGGCAGAACATACTGCGTGCAACAGCGTATACCACAGACACACCTGCAACGTCTTCCTTCATGAGCTTTCACTGCTACTCTGTCAAAATTAAAAACAAAAACAAAAAAAAAGCCCCCCAAACATACTCCAGTGCCTCCAAAATGTACTATATCTTCCCATTTCTATTGTTTAATCACATCTACACATAACATAAAAGAATTCTGGCTGAACAGCTGCAATAATGTTCTCTTGTTAAAAGGCAAAATAGGCATTTGAAACCCTTAACATCCATGTTCTTCTAATGGCAGGAAAAAAATAACCAACAGAAAGTGGATCTCACCGGTAATTCATCTTTCTGATTCCAAACTCCAGTGCACTGCCTCTGTTCAATCACAGCTTTGATATTAATTAAAGCTGGCAATGCCACACAACCTGCTGAGAAACTGGGAGAACAGAAGAGGAAGTGTCAGTGCCAGGCCATGTGTCAGACAGCTTGGTCCTAGGAAATGTCAACTCCTCCAGTCCCCATGTGCAGAGGGCCCAGGTCACTGGACAGGACACAGGGCCCTCTGCTTTAAATTTTACAAAAATTTAAAAGCTTTAAATTTTACAAAACCACCAGATTAACAGATTCTGCTTATTGGTCATTAATGACATTCTGAAACAGTTTCTTGCACGTAGACCAGGATACCCCTGCCCCTGTCCAGGGCAGAAGTGCTCATTTCTTAGATCTGGAAGTGCTGGTAGTCAACTCTCAGCTGAGTCCCTCTTCACAAGTATCCTCACTTGAAGCATGTGACCTGACCAGGGTCATAGATGACTGCTTTGTGTGAGGACACGGAAGCACAGCTCTGTTGCCCCAGTTTGGGGCACATGCCCATCATAGCTCCAGAGCTCCTTAGAGAGGGGCTGAGGTCTTTGATAACATTGCAGTCCAACTTACCCTCTGCCTAATCCTGCGGCTTTCATTTCCCTACAGGGGCTGATCCTAACAAACTTCTTGCACGTCAATCGCCACCACTTCACAATCTGTTCCCCCAGAAAACCTGACCTACAGCCTAGTCGTGCATTATAATTAACTGCATCAGTGTCTCCTATGCTCAGATGGAACACCTTATTTGATGCAGACCGTGCCTTATTCATCTTTGTATCCCATACAATGCCTGGTACAAAGCAGGGATTCAAAAACACTTGAAGGAATTAAATAAATAGGAGAGAGCTAAAGAAGTTATTTTCTTAATTTAGGTCTATAAACTTCTTGGTTTCAGGACACAATTACATGCATAGATATTAAGAATCTCAAAAGGCATTTGTTTTTGTGGGTTATATCTATCACTATTATACTAGAAATTAAAACTGAGAAATTTTTAAAACATCAATTCATTTAAAAAAAGAAATATATTACATGTCATAAAAAAAAACAAACCTCTATATTTTCCAAACCAAAAATAAATTTGTGAGAAGACTGGCACTGCTTTACATTTTTAACAAATCTCTTTAATGCCTCGTTTGATAGAAGACAGATGGATTCTTATATCTTCTTTTGCATTCAATCTGTTGCAGTGTGTTCTTTTGATTGAAGTAAATGAAAAAAAAAATCTAGCTTTAAACAGATATATAGTAATTTAATTGGCTTTTCAGATAATTGTGATATTCGTCTTTAATGCCACACCAAAATTCAATGAGGAATAGTGTAAAGGTTAGTTGCAAAGTGGAATCTGAATCATTATCATTGAATCTTTTTGTACCCTGCTACATTTAAATCCAATTGTCTCATACTGTGAATGAATCTTTAACTCATGCATGATTTTGTAAGACCATAGCGAATTAAGATCTTCTAAGTGTTAACACATTTCAGTATATAGTATCAAAAAAAAATCAAAATTCATTAATGTTGCCAATATTATCAGAAAAGTACTGGAAAGCTGTCAGCCCACAGTGGCAGGTATAAGTTTCCTCAAATTTCTATCTCAGCTTAAACTCAATGAACTTAAAAGATACAAAAAGATAAAGTTGCTTTCCTTGACATGACAGGCTCACTTCATACATGTGAAAAAATATCTGCCAAAAGCCTAAGTGTAATTAACTGTAGTTTATCTTTTAGTCATTCTTTCAAGTAATAACTGTTTCATGAAAAAAAAAAAACTAGTTTATTGGCTCATGGAACACAACATAGAGTTTTTGAGATAAGCGTGATTTTTTAGCTTGAAACTAAAGTGCTTTTTGAGAACGTCCCACTTTGTCACATAGAATATCAAAAAGATGTGTACTAAAAGGTCAGGATATAATAAAACTAATAATTTTTACTGTGTATTCAAGAACAGCCTTGAGTAAAGCTAGTGTGCCTTAAACTCCAAGAGTATGGCAGAGTACAGTGTGTGAGGGATACAGCGAGTCCTCTGGAGTCTGGGACCTGCCCTGATCTGTGCTAGGGCTCAAGCAGTTTAATCCACTACTATTCCTGCTCTATCTGTGCAAATATCAACACAGTGGAAAAGGCTCTCAGGGACACCCAGAGGTTCACTGATCATACTGCTCTAAAATTGTTTCACTGCAAATTGTGATGATCTCTTGCAATAGCAACTGCACTCTTCTCAGAAAGACAAATGTTCTCTTCAAGTTGAACATCAAGAACTAGACAAGACATTAAGAAAAACTGAAACAGAGCAGTTCATATTTCAATAGCACAACCAATCTCCATACCTGACGCTGAGAGGGGACTCCACCGAGAGCCCCAGGAGGGCACAGGCATCCCGTGTAAAGATGTCACAGATGTCAGCCCACTGGTTTGCATCAAGCAGGTGAACATATGGTGAGTTCTCAATCCCTTGTCTCAGGTACACAAGGCTTCCCATCAAAACCTGAATGTCTAAACAAAAACAGCAGCAGTTTCAAACTGTGAATAATCACACCTGAAATAGAGGCTGGCTTGTGGGTAGGAGGCTGGGAAAGACAAAAATTCCCCTAATTGATATAGGCTAAATTATTAACAATGTCTTTTAAAATTCTGGTCCTTAAGCTTGGTTTCTCCCTTCAACCTACTGAATTAGAGAAATGGTATAGAGAGAAAGGGAAAGAAAAGGAAAACACTAAATATGAACTTCAAGTTACTTTATTTTTTTTTTCTAGAAGTTACTTTATTCTTATACACAGCACAGAATATCTACCATTGTCTAGAGGAGTAAAGATGAGGTCATAAATGAGGTCATCACATATCTCTGACTGTAAAACTGGCCGATATGCCAGTACTGCCACACTCAGCTCAGTGTCACTGCTGCCATCCTGGAGTACCCTCAGACACTCTGTAGTGGCAGTATTAGCAACATGGGCAGGGGAGGGTGGGAAAGCAAGTGCCTGCCTTGCTCCTTCTCATATTTCTTACATATGGAATCCAAAAATACAATGTCTCTGACTTTTTCATCCAAGAGGCTTCAATGTTTTACTTTTGTTCTAGATCCTGTTAGACCTTTTTCCTACGTGATTATCATATATAATTGTTTCAGTTCATTAGCAAACATGTATTAGATCTCCTTAAGTTAAATTTAAATCCCAGTGGTGGCTATAGGTCTGTTCCAAATATCAAAAACATTCAGGGTGCCCAGGTCGCTCACTAGGTTAAGTGTCAGACTTTTGATTTCAGCTCAAGTCTTAATCTCAGGTCATGAGTTCCAGCCCCACGTTGGGCTCCACACCCAAGTAAACAGAAAAATACCAATACCAGTCTTACTCCAGACTCACCTTTTTGATGATTTAGGGCAAATGGCTGAAAATTTTTAGCATATTGTAATGCCTCTCGCTGATTTGTAGTTCCACCCATTAATAAGCTAATAAAATAAAGTCTGTGTAGTTTAAATTCCAAGGAGCTGTTTTGGGCTATGAGCATTTCTCGGTTTGATACTGCCCATCTAAAGAAAAAGCAGAAAAGATTTAATGTAATTAAGAGTATAGGCAAGGAGTGTCAAAAATTCTTTGAAACCTAGCAAATACAATAAAAGGGCTTGATCTGCCATCTTGTGGAAATCAGTGGTAACATCAATTCCTTGGCCCAGAGACTTTGTAAAGAAAATAACTACACCCAAAGAGACACTTCAGCCAGTGAAAGTAAGAAAAAAATATTAAGTCAGATGACAGTTATACATTTAGTAAGGTTTTACCAACCAAGACAAAAATGACTCTGATGAGTCACATGGTATTTCTGGAACTATACAAGGGCACACTTTAAAGCAGGTGTCGGCCATGACATTCACTCACTAATTGCCCATAACCATTACCCCTTTCCTATTAAACTGGCATGGCATATTTATAAGTGAATCATACGATTCTGAATGGGAACCATCTATTTTTAGACTTTTTGGGGGTGCAAGATTTTGTACTATGCACTTTGAGATTAAAAACAACAACAACAACAAAAACAACAAACACTTGTGTTTGCCTCAAGGTGCTTTCACTCTAAGCAGGCAGAACTACATATATATGTGCCAAAATGATTTGTATAAACAGTGCTAATGAGGAAAAGAACAATATTCAATTTTGAATGATATATTCAAACAATATATTCAAATATTTGAATATTTGAATTGATATTCAATATCAATATTCAATATCAAATATTGAATATTTGAATATATTCAAACAGTATAGCACAAACAATCCTGAGCTGGGACCACCACTTTAGGTGGGCACTAGAATAAAAATGTACACCAGGCCAGCTGTTAAAATCAACTTTGCAATCAAGTGGTAAGGAAGCATTACTTTATTCCTGTAAACATATCAAGATGTAGAAGCTGTATCATATTCTTCTTTAATTTGATCTTTAGTTAGTCCCCACCTAACCCATTTCACGAAGGACCACCGGTACCTAACTGGGTAGGATATAAACTAGGGAGTAGCTCTACAAACAACAAAAGTAGAATGTTTCAATTAATTCATAATGGATCAGTTGACTGGGATTAGACTTCATAGAACTGTACTTTTACAGGATCCTATCCTAAGGGTTGTACACAAATGAATATCCTAATCAACTCATTGATAGATCCACATTTTAGAGTCCAATCATGAAACTTTTCTGACCAAAAAATCAGAGTTATTATTAAAAATATTAACCACCTGGACTTTGGTTAGTATTTACTTAAATTTAAATAAGGCTTGACTCCTTGCCTGGCACTAACACACATGCAATCAAGTTGCAACAACAAGTCAGGGATAAATCCCACTGACCCCAACAAGGTACTTTTGGCAGCATTCATCTTTCATGAATGCCCAACACCAACCAACGGTACTAAAAGTACTGTGTTTTCGCCAATCTCTAGTTTGTCAGGCACCTTTCTTGATTTTGAGTTCCAAGGAGTACATTAATTTTTTTTAATTTAATTCCAGAATAGTTAACATAGTGCTATATTAGTATCATGTATATAACATAGTGATTCAACAATCCCATACATCACCTGCTGCTCATCACAAGTGTACTCCTTAATGCCCATTACCTATTTCACCCAACCCTCCCACCCATCTCCCCTCAGGTCATCATGAATTTTTCTCTACAGTCAAGAGTCTATTTCTTGGTTTGTTTTTTTCCTTTGCTCATGTTTTCTTAAATTCCATGAGTGAAATCACATGGTATTGGTCTTTCTCTGACTTACTTCGCTTAGCATAAGACTCTCTAACTCCATCCATGTCATTGCAAATGGCAAGGCTTCATTCTTTTCTATGGCTGAATAATATTCCATTATGAATATATACCACATCTTCTTTATCCATTCATCTATTGACAACACTTGGGCCAAGGAATACATTTAACCAGGTTACTTATTATCAAATTTTACCCTGCCCCCTTCTCACTCATAAATGCGTATGTTTTCCTACTAACAAGTAAGGAGAGGCAGCAAGTTTTTTCTTTTTTGTTTCTGATATGAGGTATATAAGAGTTTGTAGAGTCAAAAAGAGAGTTAACAGAGTACCTACAAATTTTTATAAACAATGAAAGGCAGCAGAGAAAGGGCAAAGTCCTTAAGTAGGCAATTTACAAAGGAAGAAAATCTATTTCATCTTCACAGGCAAATATTCAGGATAGAATATTATAGGGGGGAAAAGTTGGGATATGTAGGAAAAATTAACTTCCAGTTATCAGAATTTTTAACAGTAATGACTCCAGAGAAGTTGGATTGCACACGTTATTTACCAACTGCTATGGCATGGGTTATGACAACCCAGAACAGTGCACCAACTACCAGAGCAGAACCAGGAGTCTAGAAACAACAGGACACACCATTGAGTAGTAGCTAATGGCAGTCCAAGGACAGTTACTTAACACACACTCTCTGCTGTCCTTGTTTTCTAAATTTTCTATAACGAACATATACTACTTTTATAGTTAAGAAAGTAAAGTAATATTTAACTTCCTTTTTCATCAAAGAGCTAACAGAGTATTGCAAATTACATTTCCTAAAGGTAATTCAAGCCATGCATTATGAATTTAAGCTCCGCAAACTCTATATGCAACCCACTTAGCTGGAGAGAGGTATTTACTTAGACAATGTCATTCCCAATTTACCATTTTTTATCCACTTTCAATTTAGCTATAAACAAGGCTACAAAATAATCAGAAAAATACTAACATTGCTAGTTCCTGACCTCCACCCCCACCAAGAGATTTTTAGGGAAGTAAATAGATGTTCCATTACAAAAAGGAGTTGGAGGAGTATGGGGAGAATGCAAAACTCAAATTCACAGAATAGAGGTTGCCACATGTTTCTTAAATCATATTTCTTAACTTTTTATTCTTAATGTATTATCTTCATTCTACTTCTGAATATTATATTAAGCCTGTATCTTACAAAGCAAGGGATTAAACATTTCTAAGCTCTCCCTTTCTGGCAAAATGTCCTTTTCTAAACTAAGGATCTCTGCCCCCCAAACATGTAAGCACATCTAAGTATTAAGGTAAAACCCTTGCCTTATAGCACCTCTCCCTTATACCCCAGGATTGTACCCCCAGCACCCACCTTTGTATTTTCTGACCCCAAGTCCTTGGCCACAGTTAACTGGCCAGGTAAACATCGGTTTTAAAGTTATGCTCTTGTGTTGTCTCCTATAAACGAGTTCATCCATCCCTCACATCCTTCACAATCACTTCATGAACCTGTATCTTTTGTTCTTTAAATTCTTGATGGTTGCCTTAACTTGACAATCATGATAACACCTGCCTTAACTAATCTTTGGAATCTGGGTACACATTTCACAGCAGCATTTTTATCCACATGAGCAGCCTTCCCAGAGAGCACATTAGTCAATTCATGATGACTTCTGAATTGATGAAACCATCTTAGACTGGCAGTAAAGTTCTTCAACCTCCTCATATTCACTGTTTTTTTTTCAAAGAGCCAACTGACTTCAACGCATCCTGAATGTTAGCCAAACTGATGGAGACTTGTTTTTTTGGGGGGAGACTTTTTTTTTAAACACTCTTCAATCCAAACTAGAAGTATATGTTCCATTTACTTTTCTTTTCTAGGAAAAGAAACCTGCCTAGTGCAATTTAAATTAAAAGCTGTCAAAGAAAGTGCCTCTACCTTGGTTTTTATAATCACAGGGCTTTTTCACTATGGCTTCTATCATAACTTCATGTAGGCCCACATCTCATCCTAGCTTCACCTTGCCGCTGTTATTTTTCACATCTAATTACATTCAATTTCACTTCTAGCAATTCACCTTTGCTGACCAAGCTCCTCTTTTAACTCTCCATTTCTGTCATATATTGTGGGTTCACCTCTGGGAGATGAGGAGGCAAGACAACTACACACTTGTTGTCTGAAGGTAACAGGTGTGCAGTGACCAATCACTGATGGACCTGAAAAGAAGGGTTGTGGTTGGCTGTGATCATGATGCACATCTGTTATTATGTAGTGATTTGTGGACTCTAAGAGTTGGGAGGATAGTTTGTAGTTTATGCAATTACTTATAGTTAATACAGTTGTAATTGAAATCTGAACCTTGCTGTTGTGGCAGGGGTGGACTGGAATAATTACCTCAACTGTGGTAAATGAAATGCAGGCATACGGAAATTATGCAGAGGACAGTCCTTAGGCTTAGTAGAGAGGACAGACAGGAGAGAAAGAACATCTCACAGGGAGAAGGTTACTCTACAGACACCAGGAAGGCCCAGAGCAGCACAATGGAGGAAGTTGCAATGTTTGAGGAACTGAGCAAGTCCATGTGGCACAACTCTTAAAGATTCAGAAATAAAATTAGTTTTCTTTATCTCACCGAGATCCCTGTCTCTCCACCTTTTTTTTTTTTCCCTGAGAGGAAGGGAGTTCTGCGGGAAAACCAAGAGGTTTGTGCCAGGAGGGAAGTTATGCAACATAGGGGTGGGTGTCAAGGGAGAAAGCAATGGTTGGCCAACAGGATGAACTAGAGGCGTTTGTCATGTGGTGTGAAGATTTAAAGGAGGAAAATAGCCATGCTGAGAATAGAATGGAGATAGAGGTGCATGCCAAGAAAAACACAAATATATTCAGATAACCTAATCTAGCAACCTTCTTTACTATCAAGTGATGTGTCCAGGTGAATTAAAGCTGGTCTAGATAGAAGATCTGTTTGTTTTATGAAATTAGAAGCCATGATCCTACCTCCCAATGCAGGTGCTTGGTTAACTTTTGCAAAAGTACAATCAAACAAAGTAAGCAGCTGAGAATAGAGTTGAAAAACTCAAGGCCCAAGCTCAATTACCAAATTTTCTACAACTTTCCTAAATAATCTATCCACAGAACTCTAAATGTCTTGATCTGAACCTCTCACATGGCTCATCTCACAGTCTATTTGGTAGGACAGTTTCTGATCTTTTATAAGGCAAGAATTCTGTCTTGTTCATCTTGGCACACCCTCTTACTTTGAAGGGGTATACAGATAAAGAGTACAGGTTAACAGAGTTAGCTATGCATGAACTTCAATCTTAGCTCTGCAGTGTGAATTTGGACAATCTGTTACTCAGTTATCTAATATCTGTTTCCTTACTGTAAAATAACCCCTCAAAGGGTTGTGAGTATCAAATGAAGGGGCTAGTTAAAGCACTGAGCACAGAGACAGGCACAAACACTCAATAATAAGCTACTTAATTTGTATTCACTGAATGGATAAACTCTAAACTCTATTGTGGTTCTTCCAAGTCATTCTTTTTATTTTTTTAAAGATTTATTTATTTATTCATGAGAGACACACAGAGAGAGGCAGAGACACAGACAGAGGGAGAAGCAGGCTTCCCACAGGGAGCCTGGTGAGGGATCCCAGGATCAGGCCCTGAGCCAAAGGCAGATGCTCAACCGCCGAGCCACCCAGACGTCCCATTCAAGTAATTATTTTTAATACGAAAATTATACTTAAAAGACAAGAGCTATTTGGGCTTCCATGTAACACTCACTGTTATTTTGCTTTTTATAGCACCAACTGTGTGGGAATATGATGATATGCATGTATCATTTAATCCTCTTCAAAAAAAATAATCAGTTTTTTCAGCTCGAAGTTCACACTGAATATTTGGGTATTCGATTCTCTCAGCATAGAAGACAGTCACAGCCTTAATTAACCTGGTAATAACCAAATCTAAATACTACAAAGCATAGGAAACCACAAAAGCACAAAATATAACTGACCCCCAAAACTTAACCCACCATCTATAAAGTCAACAGAAGACACATGACTAAGACACACAAAAAACTACTGGAAATGTTAAGGAATAGAATGCTATATTCTAGATAATGGCATTTCCAGCAGAAAGCTTTCGATTTTTAATTTTTAAAAGAAAACAACTTGTGTGATATCACAATCAAGCTAAGTAGACATTTAATTAAATTATAACTCCACTGTGATTTTTTTTTTAATTCTGCTCCCAAATCTCCAATATGTCCAATGTGGACCATGAAAACACCATCAGTTTTAGAACCAATTCCTTGTTTAAAAAAACAGTTAGACCACCCCCTCACAAAAGGCACCAGTAACGTCACTGATGTCACAATTACCTCTATTCACTATCAATGCATTCTCTAATAAAGAGATCTTTTGTGCCTCTCCCATAAAAAGACCTTGTACAATACTACTGACTTAGGTGACTAAGTCAGAAGCAACCCACATCCACACAATTATCCCACAAAGCATTAAGCGCTAATTATCCTAACTGCCAGGCCTCTGAGAAGACTTGGCACATTGTTAGTTCCATATTTAAAATTTCCATGTTATTCCAAAAATAATTAAAACAAGATTCCACCTCCACAGTTAGCTCCTGTCCCACAGGAACCTAGCTGACAGCTTCATCTATTTACCCCTCTCCTCTCATAATTTTGCCAATCTGGATCGGTGTCTTTTTCTGGTAATAACGAAATAAGAATAATTCTTGCCAATTCCCAGAGACACTCCACTATAACCTTTCACAGCATTTTTAAAGGCTTACAAAAATATTTCTTTTCATGGTCTCCTTTAGGGCTATATTCTTGGGGGGTAAAAGCTGAAATTCTAGGAAATTAATGACACATGTGTTTACTACACAGGTGTGGACTTGGCTGAATGTTACTGGTGACCAAGTGCTTAAAAAATTCAGAGAACGGCAAAAATGACAAAAATCAAAGTTCAGCCAAAAGAGTTAAGAATTCTATAACTCTGCTTTAGAGACCAAAAAGAATGGCTAACCTCTCAATTCTGAGATATTTTCAAATGGCAGTTTCTCAGATATAGACTGAATCCATCACTGGAACTACTAACATTTTACTCACCTGGGAACTAGTGTGAATCTTGGTCCTTCTTACATGCTATTTTAAAAACAACACAAACTACAGTATTACACATTTGGATATACTTTAAAAAACAACATACACATTTCTAACTTGAGCCTCTTGTAATGCAGTGTCTGGTTAAGAGTGCCCAACAGCTATATGTGGCAGGTGGCTACCATACTGGACAGCACAGTTCTACAGATTAGTGATATATTTTTTAAAGTACTTAAATATGGGGTGCCTGGGTGGCTCAGTCAGTTAAGCATTCAACTCTTGGTATCAGCTCAGGTCATGATCTCATGGTTGTGGGATCGAACCCCATGTCAGGCTCCACAGAGGGAGCAGGCTCCCTCTCCCCCCACTAAAATAAAATAAATCTTAAAAAAAGGGGGGGGACTTAAATACAACATGCTTTATTTACTGCTAATTTCCTACCACAATCCCAAAAGATTTTACAACCTAAATAAATAGAGATCAGTATTTTATAAACATAAACTCCAGGGATTTCCCTCTTGGCTCCCCTTCCTGGCCTAGTTCAGCATCTTGTTCTTTTAAACACTTAATCTCAGGGACAGTTTATTTCAATTCTGCCCTTCATTCTAAGAGATTCTCAATTCCTCTATAGCCATGGTTTGCCCACTTAATTTCCAATAATGTTCAAGTCCTTGGTGAGGATATATCCCAGTAAGAGATAGTCATGTCTACTCTTCTTCCTGAAGAATACCTATTATGTTAGAACTGCATATAAACTTTTGCTAGCAACAAACATAAAAGAGACAACAGAAAATGATGTTACCACACTAGGTATTTCTTCCCTTTGGGCCTTTACAGTCTCCTGAGCTATCTTCTATATTTTTTCCACTGGGTACCTCTTTCCATTTTTAATTAGCTTCTTTTTAATAGAGTAGCTCCTTCTTCACCAGACTTAATGCATGGGCACAGTGAGTTAAAAATGTATTCCCTAGGGCACCTGGGTGGCTCAGTCAGTTAAGTGCATGCCTTCAGCTCAGGTCATAATCCTGGGTCCTGGGGTAGAGCCTGTCATGGGCTCTCTGCTCTGCTGAGAGCCTACTTCTCATTCTCCCTTTGTGCATGCACTCTCTCTCTCTCAAATGAATAAATAATATTTTTTTAAAAATGTATCCCTTAACTTACCTCTCTGCCTTTTCAGGATTAAGAACCATCCTGAACAAAACAAAATAAAACAAAATGAACAAAAATGAAAAAAAAGACTCAAGCTCTGGAAAAAAAAAAAATCCAACTTGTTCAAACTTTGATTTCTCTCCTCCAATGGTATATCTATCAGAGCCTTCTTTCTTCTGTGGTCATATGTGGTTATTTAAAAAAATGCCTGAGTGAGCAAGACTGCTCACCTATAGGAAGCCAAAACTAAAAACAAGAAAACAGATACAGAAACTGCTTAATCATTGTCACCCTCATCTCCAGCGGTAGTCAAGGCTCTCTGATCAGGTATTCCAGTTTGCTCCCTTCAGTCTCATTTTCTAAAATCTTTCTCCATGTATAAACTATGTTTTCTTCACTGGTATTATAATTTCTCTAAGTCTGGCAAGCATCTTCTTCTTAGATCCACCATTCATACACAAAGAGACCACAATGGCAAGCTCATCCCACATCCCTCTGTGGTTTTTATTTCTAGCCCCACCTAATCACTAGGCTTGGAGATGGGAGTCCTCTCATTTTTCGACAGCCTGCCTGATACTGTTCATGGCCTGTCCAATCTAAAATCTTGTGTGGTCTAAACTAACAAAGTACTTTCCTCTCTTCTCTGAAAAAATCTTTTAATTCACTCTGTCTCATAACCTTTCAGTTATTTTCTGTTCCCTCATAGCCTTCTACTGAGGCTTTCGAAACAGAACTGCAAATTCTTCTAAATGAGTGCTAGGAGGCCTGCTTCTCATTGTTGAAAATCCAGGTTTCCAAGTCTGCAAGGTTTTAAGTCAGATCCTAGGCTGTGGCAAATCCACCAAGGTAATACCACTCTTTGAAACACCTTTAGGAAGGCAACCAGCTCGTTTTACCTGAAGACAGCACTTCCAAAGTGTCAATAACTGGCACATACCTACAAGGACAGTTTCTATTCTTCTAATATTTCTCCACCTCTTTGTATTAAGTTACTATTATTCTCTCATTGGCACTGGTTACTTTTGGCTTAACCTCTATCTACCACGTGAAGGAGAGGGTCACATCTATTCAAAGTTCTTTGAACTATTCCAACATTTATTGAAGTATGCAATAAGCTATGAAGAAAGTACTATGCTAGGTGCCAAGAAGAACTTAAAAAATAGATAAAGCAATCTGGATGAGAAGAAAAATCTGTACACAAACTCAGAAATATAAGGGGCAGGAACAAAAGAGTAGGCTGTGTCCTAACTAGATCTCTGTATATAATTAGCTGTTCTGACACTTCTCTCTGCCATATTATCATTCTCTTCTGCCTCCTTTCCATCGTGTATTACTTGCAGGAGACAGCTAATGCTCTCCGAAGTTCCTTCCACGGCTTCTATCCATACTAATTTTTGTGGTTGGCCTCTGCCTCTTCAACTGCCAGCCTGCCTGGAAGAATTGCTGCGGCTCCTCAGGGAGGGTTCCAGGACACAAGTCTCCCAGCATGTACAAACAGAAGGTGCTGCACAACTGAAAGCTATTCTCCACCTTGTATCTGAACCAGAATTCTCCAAACTGAAGTCCCACATTTTTCAACTTTTGCTACAAGCTAAATGTAAATTCTCTGTACCCTGCATGTTAAAGATGCTGAGGAAATAACCGCATTGTACCTACTGGTAATAGGCAAGAACTGGAAAGTCTGAGTGTATCAGACATTTCCATTAAGCTATCATTTAAAAACTTTCGTTCTATAGAACTCCAATTTTGTGGGTTTTAAGTGTTTTGGGAGTAGGAAGACAAGAACAAGGGTTCTCTGATCAAATATGCATGGCAAACGAGGAGTTTGGCGAAGTTAGATGAGTTTCTTTAGGACTGCTGATGGCCCCTGGAATGTGCTAAAGTGAGTCTCTTAGAGAAGAGTATTCAGGGGACATGATGTGAGGCATTTCCCATGTGACCTTTTGACTCCATATCGTCTGTTTCCACAAAGCACTTCCAGACCCCAATTTCTCCTCTGTAAAACAAGTACTTATTTCATAGGGTTAATATGAGGATTAAATAAGTTAATACATGTAAAATGCTGAGAACAATGCTAGATATATAGTAAGCACTCAAAAAGAGTTAACTATAATTGCCATGACATTCCCCTATGCTGATACTATTCAATATGGCAATATTCCCAGAAAAATGAAGTGAAAATTTTTTTCTGTGTAGTGATTTCCACTATTACTACCAAGTGGACAGAATGAACCCTCTGTTTGCCTGAGAGGCACTGCTTGAGGTGCCACATAACAGAAAACATTTATAGAAATAATTGATATATATGATATAGTTATCAGTAAGAAACAGTTCTTGGGAAACCTGGGTGACTCAGTGGTTGAGCATCTGCCTTTGGCTCAGGGCATGATCCCGGTCCCGGAATGGAGTCCTACATCAGGCTTTCTGAGAGGAGCCTGATTCTCCCTCTGTCTGTGTCTCTGCATCTCGCTCTTGTCTCTCATGAATAAATAAATAAAATCTTTTAAAAAATGGAAATAGTTCTTACAGAAAAAGCACAACGTGAAAAAGGTGTTATAAATTTTCTTCATTCCAAAAGGAAGAAGGCTTGAATACTTTGAGAGCTGAGGTGGTCTAAATGCACTCAGTATGGTCTCTGGCACATAGTAAGGACTTGGTAAAAGTTTGATGAGAAGCCTGAGAAATTAATGGATAAATGACTATTACCTTGAACAGCTCAAATATTATTTCTAAATCACTATAAAACAACTGGGAAACCCATACATTTTTCTATTTAGGCTCCTTTACTCTTCTCCATAGATGTTTAATCATATAGGTGAAATATGAAAGTAGGTAAAAGAGTTGTTGCCATATTCTGTTTAAGAGTTATTAGTGGTACTTGGCAGAATTTAATCTCCCAGGTGTGTCAAAATCTAACCTCTGCTGAAAAATAAAAATAAAAAAACTGTAAAAGTAATGTGCACCATACACGATGGTATATGTCTATTTTTTTTTTTAATTTCTTATTTGACAGAGAGAGAGAATGTGCATGCAAATGAGCAGGGGGAGTAGCAGACGGAGAGGGAGAAGCAGGCTCCCCTCAGAGCAGGGAGCCCTACATGGGGCTAGATCCCAGGACCCTGGGATCATGACCTGAGGTGAAGGCAGGTACTTAACCAAAAGCAGACACATAACTGACTAAGCCACCCAGGCACCTCTGACGTTTATTTTTAAAGATACAGTACCTACCTGCCTCATATTTATAATTTATAGTGGAATTTGTCATTTACAAACTTACACAGAAATCTATCTCTACATGATCATCTGAGCTGGTCTTAGAACTATGCAAATTTTAAAAGAACTGATAAATGATCAGAAATAGAAAACTAAGCTATGAAGAATTAAGTGTGTTAATGGAAGAAAAAAAATGTGCATTTCATAAAAATCAACAAGAATCTTCCCAATTTTTTTTTTCTGAAAACAATGATCTCAAATACTTCCAATTTTTAAATACCAGAATTCTATGCCTAGAACCTCAGCAGTTTCTTCTCTTTATTTTATAGCCCTCCTTCATTTCCTTCTTTCCAACAACCTGGTAATCCTCACATTAAAGAATTCTAGGACAGAGATGCCTGAATGGCTCAGTGGTTTAGCATCTGCCTTTGGCTCAGGGCATGATCCTGGGGTCCAGGGATGGAGTCTTGCACCGGGCTCTCTGCAGGGAGCCTGCTTTTCCCTCTGCCTATGTCTCTGCCTCTCTGTATCTCTCATGAAAAAAAAAAAAAAATTCTAGGACAGGGGTCGGCAAATTATGGCCAAGGTCCAAATATGGCTTGTTGTCCATTTTGTACACCAGATGGCCAAGATTTTTTTTTTTTTACACATTTTTAAACAGTTGGGAATAAATCAAAGAATATGTGACAGAGATCTCATGTGGCTCGCAAAACCTAAAATATTTACTCTCTGGCCCTTTACAAAAAACTTTGCTGATCCTGCTCGAGGGTATTATTTATCACAGCTTACTCAGTAATTTAAGACAGTTCATATCAATGACCAGTTCAAAATGAATCATTACATGTTACAGTGATAATTAGCACAGAACTCCTTTGTAACAGTATTTTTGGTCTTTATGCATACCACTTAGTTCCAATAACCAATTAAGTTGTTTTTTAGAATGCTAGCACAGAATCCCACACATTATGGAAGTTCAAATATCAAACTCAGACCATCTAAACAATAGTACTTCAGTTACAATGCTAGTCTATAGTAGTGGAATGGCTTGGATACAGGAAACCCTTTTTCTATCTTGGGAATTCAGATCAACTGATAAGCAAAGAAAGCTCGGACCATTTTCTCCTATTTGCACATCCCCCATTCTTACTTAATTAAAAGGAAGAAAATAATTTTTCCTTGCTTTCTCTGAAGTCCATCCTAGGTGAGATGTATAGATGTACGGATATATATCAAAATCTCAATGTGTTTTTTTAATTAAGTTTTCTTACAGAGAGTTTCTCCCCAAGTATTTGGAAGAAAACAAACACAGAAACTTACTCCAGAGCAGGTCTCAGAACTCTGACTTTTAATGCTTCTAATATTCGATTTAACTCCACAAATGGTTCTTTCTGACTTGGGTCTACAGAAAGACCAGATTCCTGAAAAAATAGAAAGTACTTCTGTTAGCAGTAATCAGGTTAAAAGATATAATAAGGGATCCCTGGGTGGCGCAGTGGTTTGGCGCCTGCCTTTGGCCCAGGGCGCGATCCTGGAGACCCGGGATCGAATCCCACATCGGGCTCCCGGTGCATGGAGCCTGCTTCTCCCTCTGACTGTGTCTCTGCCTCTCTCTCTCTCTGTGACTATCATAAATAAATAAAAATTAAAAAAAAAAAGATATAATAAAAACATATTCTAAATTATAAAATATGGCGCAAGCCATTAAAAATAATTTTTTTACCATATATTTCTATGGTACAGACTGAAGACTGAGCCCTACTATCATTCTTTCCAGTAGTAGTAGAACCCTTATGTATTCCATACAGAGTACATCAATGTATGGAATAAAGCTTCGTATGACTTTGCAGAGATGTAAGTTCTGGTCAGTAAAACATAAACATGTACTCTTTATCCCTTCCTGGCATATCAAAAGTTGTAACAGCAGAGCTACAAGGAGGGTAGGTCCCTAAAAGCTCATGGAGCACAGCTACAATATATGCTGTGGATGGCTTACTACCTCCTATTTCTGTGCAAGAGAAATAAACTTCATTTTTTTAAGCCACTGGTATTTTATGTCTTTGTACTTATAAATCAGCTTAATCCTAAACAATATAGGATTTAATAGACATAAACAAAATTCCCATACAGAGAAAGACCTGTGTTATTGTTTTTCTGAATTATTTAAAATAGAAGTGGTGCCTGGGTAGCTCAGTCGGTAGAGCATGCAACTCTTGATCCTGGGGTTGTGAGTTCAAGTCCCACACTGGGTATAGAGATTACTTAAAAATAAAATCTTTAAAAAAAATAATAAAATAGGTTTAGATTAGAGGTTTTGTTTACAGTCTGGCTTTAAACTATTTCATCGGGATCCCTGGGTGGCGCAGAGGTTTAGCGCCTGCCTTTGGCCCAGGGCGCGATCCTGGAGACCCGGGATCGAATCCCACGTCAGGCTCCCGGTGCATGGAGCCTGCTTCTCCCTCTGCCTGTGTCTCTGCCTCTCTCTCTCTCACTGTGTGCCTATCATAAAAAAAAAAAAACAAAAAAAAAACAAAAAAAAAAAACTATTTCATCTTTATAATCCTTCATTTTTCTAAACAGAAAATACAATAGCACATGGTGGCTTAGACTAAGTTTGAGGACATGAATTTGGGACTGAATCCTAGTTCCTTTGCTAAGGAACCTGCATGGCCTCGGGCAAGCCACTTCTCCAGACCTCAGATTCCTTATCTGTAGAATGGAAGCAATTTTTACCTCACAGGATTGCAGTGAAGAATAATGGCAGGAGTTGGCTTGTGGACTCAATACATGGTAGCTGCCACCATTCTGACTAGGTGATACTGGTGAACTATTCTGAGATCCCTAAGCTCATGTCTACTAGCAATAAAAGACAAAAGCTGCTCATCTGAAGTAAATTTTAGCTTTAAACTCATTTGATAAACAAAATGCTACAAGTTGGGCCAGATTCTTCTTTTCTGCTATCCTACCTTCCCTATTAAAAGAGGAAATGGGGAAGGTCATATCACTTTTGACCTCTTGATGACCTGGGACCAATGTGATGGGGCAGGAATAAGGAAAAAGCAACTCAAATAAGAAGTTCTAGGATCGTAGTCTTTACTAATTAGAAAAGAAAAGAAAAGAAAAGAAAAGAAAAGAAAAGAAAAGAAAAGAAAAGAAAAGAAAAGAAAAAAAAGAAAAGAAAAGAAAAGAAAAGAAAAGAAAAGAAAAGAAAAGAAGAAAAAGACTTCCTAGTAAAATGAGGTTAGTCCTGAAACTTAAAATATTAAAAATCTATCTATGGCTAGAAGAAGATTCAAAAACTCCAAGGAGTCCCCTCGTTTATTTCATCCTCTCACACACTGGCACACTGGTAGCAGACATACTGTTACCTGGCAGAGCTCTTCAGCTACGTCCAGCATTCCTTGTCGGAAGAAGTGCTCCACCATCACCTCATTGAGAAGCCTTTGACTGTCAGCCTGCCAGCAGCCGTCTATTCCCACACTGCTGATGTCAGAATCAAAATTCTGAAAAGAAAATGAATCATGAATTGACTAGGATATATGATTTGGACCCCACCTAACAGAAAGAGTGCCCTTCATTTCACTCTAAATATCCACAGTAAGGACCCAGTTCAAATCATCTGCAGCCTATGAAAGGAAGTGGTTTTTCCACTGCTCCTTTTTAAAACTTATCACTCTCGTTGATTAGTGCTGGAAGAGTCAATGAGTACATTTTTGGGAAAATATACACATTTAACCATTTCTGTGAATTAACTGATTTCTAAGCAATATAGCAATATTTTCAGGTGTACAATGCTACCTATAAAAACATATTCAATGCAGCACTATCTGACTGGAAAAGAGAGAACCCATATGCCCAACACAGGATTAAAGAATCATGGCCTAGCCCAACAACTGCTGTGCCAAGGGAGGGTTTGGGGGTGGGAGATCGGCCAGATAATTAAGAGAGTAGGCTCTGAGGCCAATCTGCTTGGATTTGAATCCTGGGTTTTCTTACTAGCCATGTGATCTTGGCCAAATTAGTCAAGGTCTTTGAGCTTGAGCTTTCTTAAGTGGAGAATATAACAGTATCTTTCTATTATAGGCTGCATCTTCTTAGAATTCCCATGTTGAATTCCTAATTCCCAGCACCTCATTAAATTAAGATGAGGCCATTAAGGGGGGGGGGGGTAATCCAACAGTACTGCTATCCTTATAAAAAGAAGAAATTAGGACACAGATAGGTACAGAGGAAAGACCATAGGTTATGGATTGAATGTCTGTGTGTATCCCGCCCCCCCCCCCCCAAATTCCTACAGTGAAGCCCTAACCCACCAATGTGGCTATATGTGGAGACAGTCTGTGAGTAAGTGATAAAAGGTTAAATGAAGTTATAAAGGTAGGGGCCTTAACCATTAGGGCTGGTCCTCTTAGAAAACAACGGACAAACACCAGACTGCTGTCTCTACCCTGCGAGGACACAGTGAGAAGGCAGTCATCTGTAAGCCAGAAAGGAGGTTGTGTGCTCTCAATAGGAAATGAATTGGCTAGCCAGCACGTTGATCTTAGGCTTCCTAGTCTCCAGAACTGTGAGAAAAATAAATTTCTATTGTTTACATAACCTAGTCTATGGCACTTTGTTTTGGCAGCTCAAACAGACTAAGATACCATGTGATGATATTGGGAGAAGATGGCTATCTACCAGCCAAGAAGACAGGCCTCAGAAGAAATCAATCCTGCTACCACTCTGATCTTGAACCTCTAGTCTCTAGAGCTGTGGAAAAATTAAGCCATCCAGTATGTGGCACTATGTGATAGCAGCCCCAGCAAATTAATATACTCCCTTATTGGTTAAATAAAATGGTAGTTGCTACTATTATTAGTATTACTATTCCTAATGAAAAAGTGAAGCTCATTATTCTATCTACTAATATGGAAAAATATCCATGACACCGAAGTGAAAAAAATCAAGTTTTACAAAATTATGACCCCATTTTTGTCTTTTAAAGGAATACTTGCAAAAGCTTAGGAAAAAATCCAAAAGAATATACGTTAAAGTATTAGCAGAGATTATCATTGAAGATTCCCACTCTCCACATAAAAGATTTTTTTAAAAGCACACATGTTGAAAGTTCCAGTTCGGATAAGATCATGCACATTCCACCCTATCTATCCTACTGAATATAGTTATAAAATCCAGACAGAATGAAGGCAACAGCCATTTGAGAACACTAAAAATTGACTACACATCTTCCTCCACTTATTATGGAGTTGCATCCTGATAAATCCAAAGTTGAAAATAACATTTGCTGATAATGTATTTAATATACCTAACCTACCAAACATCATAGCTTAACCTAGCCTACCTTAAACATGCTCAGAATGCTTACTTTAGCCTACAGTTAGGCAAAATCATCTAACACAAAAGACTATTTTATAACAAAGTATTGAATACCTCATGTAATTTATTGACTACCATAATGAAAGTGAAAATGGTGATACGAGTATAAAATGGTTCTAAGTGGGGCACCTGGGTGGCTCAGTGGTTGAGCAATCTGCCTTTGGCTCAGGTCGTGATCCCAGGGTCCTGGGATTCAGTGCTGCATCAGGCTCCAGGTAGGGAGCCTGCTTCTCCCTCTGCCTATGTCTCTGCTTCACTCTGTGTCTCTCATGAATAGATAACATGGTTCTAAGTGTATTGGTTGTTTATCCTTGTGATCACATGGCTGTTTACCCTCGTGATCATGTGGCTGGATGGAGCTGTTGCTCATTGCTCCTGCCCCATATTCACAAGGATATTATACTACAAAATATGGCTAGCCCTAGAAAAGATCAAAATTCAAAATTCCACGTACAGTTCCTACCAAATGCATACAACTTTCACACCATCATAAAGTAAAAAATTTGTAAGTCAAATCATCCTAAGTCAGGGACCATCTAAGTGGAATGGGAAGAGGGTCACAGGACTAGTGGGGAGTTTACTACTTTTCTCCCTCCAATACCTCTCAGCCTGGATGCAAAACAGCCACAACACAGAACCAGGCACCAATAAATGGACACAGAGTTCCAGAGGAAGTGCTCTAGTTTTGGCATGACAAACAGGAATGGGTTTCTCCTAGTACCTAGAGAGGAAGGGAAATCACATGTTCTTTCTATCTGTTTTCTTGTACCTCTAGCTCAAGGCAGTGTGTATACAGGTACATTAGTTTTCTATTGCAACTTAAATCAGCACAATTTTATTATCTCACAGCTTGACAGATCAGAAGTACAATAGGCTCAGGCAGTTTCTCTGCTCCAGGTCCCACACAAAGCTGAAACTGAGGTGTCAATGACCTAGGCTCTTATCTGGGGAATATGGGATGAATCTGCTTTTAGGCTCGTTCAAGGTGTTGCAGAATGCAGTGCCATGCAGTTTTAAGACTAGAGTCCTGTTTTCCTAACTGGCTGTAGGAGCTGTTCTCGAGCTTCCAGAAGCCACTCACATTCTCTGGCTTGTGGTCCCCTCCATCTTCAAAGCCAATAACAGTGGTGACATCACTCACACTCTGAATCTTCTTTTCTCTTTCTACCAAGCTCTACTGCTTTTAAGGGCTCTTGTAAATTACACGAGGCTCACCTAATCTCCCTATTTTAAGGTCTACTGCTTAGCAACCTTAATTATACCCACAAAATTCCTTCATAGCAGTACCTAGATTAATGTTTGAATAACCAGGGACCAAGAATCTTGGGATGATATCTTTAGAATACTGACTACAGCAGGAAACCTAAAACTCCGGCAGAGGGGATTCTTTCTCTCCAATCAGAGGAGCAGTGGTCCCAAGAAGAAGGGGCAAAAACCTGTACTGCATCTTTGCTTTCTGTCTTTCCATTCCATAACCATAGGTACAGGCATGGTCATGGTAAATGTACAGAAGAATAGGGTAACAAAGCCCCAGCTTTCTGGCCAAATTACAAAAAAATGTGGCCCCAGGGAACCATAAAGTCCTAGCAAGCTCATAGAGAGCAAATAATTCAGAAAAGCAACCCCTTAAAGTTGTTGTTTATGAACTCCTGGGCTCACTCCAGTTGCACATGCATGGGCTGACCCTAAGCAACATACCAGACTTTGAAAACTTAACTAGGGGACAGAACTAGATTCCAGGTTCCAGAATGGCCATCAGATGGCACACAAATAAGATATATCTGAATAGCTCTAATATTATAACTATAACTCAGAGAAAAATGATCAGAACTTACAGCCTAAATCCAACCAGGTTAACTGTATGCTAAAACAGAAACATCAATATTCTCCACAGAATTTAAACAAGACCAAGAATCTTCTAATACAGTTGACCCTTGAACAACATGGGTCTGAACTGCACAGATCCACTTATGTGTGCATTTTTTCTGATAAAAATACACTACAGTACTGTATATGTATTTTCTCTTATGATTTTCTCAGTAACACTTTTTCTCTAGCTTACTTTAAGAATACAGTATATATAATATATATATATAAAATGTGTTATCAACTATTTATGTTATCAGTAAGACTTCCACTCAAGAGTAAGTTACCAGTAGTTAAGTTTGGGGGGAGTTAAAAGTTATATGTGGATTTTCAGTGGTGCAAGGTGTTGTTCAAGGGTCAGCTGTATTAAAAATGTCCAGGATACAATCCAAAAATCATCTGGCATACAAAGAACCAAGGAAATCTAGACTTACATGGGAAGAGATAGTTCAACACACACGAATGCCACGATGACAAAGATACTGAATTCATCAAAGACCTTAAAGTTATAAAACTGCTTTACAAAGCATCAGCAAATAATTTCAAACAAAAGACATAAAGTTGGGTGCTTGGGTGGTTCATTTGGTTAAGCATCTGCTTTCAACTGTTGTCATGATCCCAGGGTCCTAGGATTGAGCCCCGCATTGGGCTCCCTGCTTGGTCTGCTTCTACCCTCCGTCTGCCACTTCTCCTGCTTGTGCTTGCTCTTCCCTTCTCTGTGTCAAATAAATAAATAAAATCTTAAAAAAAAAAAAAAAAAGGACAGTCTTAGCAAGAAAAGGATACAGTAATTAAAAAAAAAAAAAAAAAAAAAACTGGGATCCCTGGGTGGCGCAGCGGTTTGGCGCCTGCCTTTGGCCCGGGGCGTGATCCTGGAGACCTGGGATCGAATCCCACATCGGGCTCCCGGTGCATGGAGCCTGCTTCTCCCTCTGCCTGTGTCTCTGCCTCTCTGTCTCTCTCTGTGTGACTATCATGAATAAATAAATAAAATCTTTAAAAAAAAAAAAAACTAGTTGAATGGACTCAATATCAGAATGGAAATGACAACACAAAAAGTCAATGAAGATTAATAGAAATTATCTAAACAACAATTTAAAAGACTGGAAAAAATGAACCGAACCTCAGAGACCTGTGGGACAACAAGACATTTAACATGCATGTCATCAGAGTACCAGAAGGAGAAATGAGAGTAATGTAGAAAAATATTTGAAGAATATTTCCCAAATTTAGCAAAAGATGCAAGCCAACAGATTCAAGAAGCTCAGCAAACTCATAAAAGGATAAACTCAAAGAAATCCACACCCAAACACCTCACAAAATGATGAAAGCTAAAAACAAAGAAAAGTATCTTGAAAGTGGCTAGAGAAAACAGGTGTTGGCAAGGATATGGGAACCCTCTTGCACTGTTGGTGGGAATGCAAACTGGTACAGCCATGCTGGAAAACAGTTTGGAGGTTTCTCAGAAAGTCAAAAATAGAACCACCCTATGATCCAGTTACTGGATCATAAATACCACTACTAAGTATTTACCCAAAGGATACAAAAAAGGATTTGAAGGGGTAAATGCCTCACCCCGATATTTTTATTAGCATTATCAACAACAGTCAAACTATCGAGAGAGCCCAAATGGCCATCAAGTGATGAACAGATAAAAAAGATATGGTAGGCATACACAATGGAATATTACTCAGCCACCCAAAAGAATGAAATCTTGCCATTCACAATGACATGGATGGAGTGAGAGTGTATTACGCTATACTTATAAGTCAGTGAAAGACACATGCTGTATGATTTCACTCATATGAAAGATTTAAGAAAGAAAACAGATGAACATATGGAAAGAAGGAAAAGGAGAAAAGGAGAGGGAAACAAGCCATAAGTGATTCTCTTAATAACAGAGAACAAAGTGAGGGTTGATGGGAGATCAGTGGGGAAGGGGCTAGATGGGTAATGGGGATTAAACAGGGCACTTGTTGTGATGAGCACTGGGTGTTGTAAGTGATGAATCACTGAATTCTACTCCAGAAAGCAACAGTGCACTCACTCTATGTTAACTAACAAAATTTAAATTAAATTAAATTAAATTAAAATTTTAAAAAACTTTCCCTAACCAGTTTTACTTTCATTCCCTGAATCTTTCATAGGCATTACCCTCTAATAAATTTGCATTTCTTTTTTTTAGCACATAAATTTAATTAGACAAGATTATTGAGATTTAACTGAAATTACAATCCCACAATTACTACTTAAATCAGACCGAGAAGCATATGATTATTTTATAGTACATACAAGAACAGGCAGAAACTGCTAAGCACCCATCATTTACGATTACCACTACACGGGAGAGTTCTCCTCTCTAATATTGAGCACATCTTTCTTTAAAGAGCTATCTACTCTAATTTTGGATGTCAATTCAGTAGCCTAAAACAAAACACATATAATAAGACTCAGAATTACACAAAAACCAAAAATGAACAAGTAAAATTACTGTCAGTCTTAATTTTTATTTACTTGCTTTTTACAGACTTCTTTCGTGGTCTAGTACGTAACCTAAAGAAACTAATAATATGAAGTACC
Organism: Canis lupus baileyi; assembly: GCF_048164855.1. Classification (NCBI taxonomy): domain Eukaryota; kingdom Metazoa; phylum Chordata; class Mammalia; order Carnivora; family Canidae; genus Canis; species Canis lupus. Next base: position 26,540,740 of record NC_132849.1, on the reverse strand, counting down.
TAGATGCTAAAGCAATAGCTTCCACACACATACTAAATAGGCTTGTCCCTAGCACTGAAGAAAAAAACCACAACTGCTTGCATAAGGCTAATTTTAAATCAGTTTATCAGATTCTGTCTGTTAAGAGATGACTTTATAAAAATCCACCAATGCTTCTGAGTAGACTATTACATTTTTACATCATCTATGTCCACTAGTAGAGATGGTGCTACTGTGTTCCTCTTCCAGACTAGAGCAGAGGCCATAAGGAGTGAATGATATCACATATGCTGTCTCATATTTTTGCCCTAGACAAACGGCCATTCAAATGAATAAAGGAATGGGTATCTGAAGATGACACAATTTATTTTTATTTTTTAAAAGATTTTATTTATTTATTTATTTATTTATTTATGAGAGACACACAGAGAGAGGCAGAGACATAGGCAGAGCGAGAAACAGGCTCCCTGCGGGGAGCCTGATGCAGGACTCAATCCTAAGACCCCAGAATCACGACCTGAGCCAAAGGCAGATGCTCAACCACTGAGCCACCCAGGCGTCTGTGAAGATGACATGATTTATAACAAACTCCGGAATCTGCCTGTATTTCTCTAATGTCTAAGTGTACCCTATAAGCAAGAATCACTGAGACTACACAAGAAAATTTCCTTACTGATCTATCAATCTCCTCCAATCCAAACACAGCCTTCAGAATTCTACTTATTAACCTCCAACAAATTTATAAGCTATTCTTCAGGAAAGAAATGAAACAACTCTGAAAGACACACTGGTGGGACGCCTGGGTGGCTCAGTGGTTGAGCATTGCCTTTGGCTCACGGCATGATCATGGGGGCTGGGATCGAGTCCCGCATCCGGCTCCTTGCGGGGAGCCTACTTCTGTCTATGTCTCTGGCTCCTTCTCTCTCTCTGTCTCTCATGAATAAATAAAATCTTTAAAAAAAAAAAAAAGACACACTTGTCATCTCAAAGGACAGACCATGTTAAAAGAGACTAGTTTATTTGGCAATATAGATTAAGTCCAAATTTTATTTTTATTTTTTATTTTTTTGGTAAGTCCAAATTTTAATAGCTACTATCTATCACAGATAGTAACTGCTCAAGAAAAGAATTCCTTCAAATCTTCCCTTAATATACATAAAAAAGCTAATTTTGTACAGCTGAAAGTGTTAAAACATGAAAGTTTAGTATTTAAACAAATTTAAACAATTTTACTATGGCCCCCACATACCTTTATTTCCATAAATATACCTTGGTCACTGTTATATGGGTAAGAAAAAAAAATCAAACACCCTTACACTCAAGATATCGTCACTGTATTCAAACTCTATAACTTATTTGATAGTCTTGGAAAATATAACTAAACATGAATAAGCAATGCATTAGATGAAATTTTCTGAGCTCCCTTCTACCATTCTGATTTTGCAGTTTAAACTATCAAGGTAGAAAAACAAATTACTTTCATAGCTTATTTTCTGCTTACCTGTAGTTAAAATTAAAGTTAAAACTGTAAAAAGAGGTTGAGGAAATGCAATATAGTGTTAGAACTCCTTTTGTTATAACTGCGTTCTTTCTGTTGCATCAGTGTTAGGATCAGTTCCAGCTTCTGTTGCTAGGTGACCAAACTCGTTTGCATGGCTGCAGGAAACCAGTACCATTGCAAACAAGCCAAGAAGTGGCTAATAAAAAGAAATACCTATTATTAGTACTTCTGTCTTACTGTACTTTTTCCTTGTATGTTTTTAAAGAAAAAATGACTTAAGATGTTCTTAAATGTGAAAGCAGGATTCAAACAAGAATCAAAAGCAAAAAAGCACACATCTAATCTAAGGGTGTGTCTGCCTGGTGAGGATGTTACAGATTAGAAAGAAATTCAAGGATACATTAATTCATATACTATCTCATGACTTTCAATGTAATTCATGATTTTAAGTTTGAAAATCTGGAAGCTAAGGGGCACCTGGGTGGTTCAGCTGTGTAAACATCTGACTCTTGGTTTCCACTCAGGTCATGATTTCAGTCAGGGTCATGAGATCAAGCCCCACATGGGGTTGCATTCAGCAAGGAATCTGCTTGAGATCCCCTGCCTCTCCTCAGGCACTCTCTTTCTCAGACAAATAAAATCTTTTGAAAAATATAAATAAATAAATATCTGGAAGTTGAGACAGGAGTAAGTAACTTTAATAAAACATTATGAAACTATGAAATCTAAATAGATCAACCTATCTCCTTGGCCACATCTCATGTACCTGCTTACAAACTGGTTAGACCTTAAGGACTGGCTTGACTGCTCACCATCCAAAACCAATACATTTCTGATATACAATTAACGAAATTATATTTTTTTAAAGTAGGCTCAACACCCACTGTGGGGCCCAAACCCATGACCCTGAGATCAAGACCAGAGTGGAGATCAAGACTCAGGTGTTTAACCAACCGAGTCACCGAGGTACTCCTAAAATTATAATTACTGAGCAAACAATGGTAACAATACACGATAAAACTCAGTATTTATTTTAATTCTTAAGTGTGAATTCTTTAATACTATTAATAACAAAAATCCCCCACCTACTTTTGAAGAAAAATTGGTGTATGAACCTAACAATGTGCTATTGTTGCACCTACCAGGAATCAATTTCCCTTCTAAGCGCCCAGTTAATCTGCTTTAGCAGTAAAGACAGAGACCACAAAAGATACTTAACAGGGAATAAGAAGACCTGGATTCTGGTTCCACCCAGTCTGGGAAAAGATACCTATTTTACATGCGTACATATACATACATACTTTATATACATTTAAAAGAGGTATTTATTTTTTAATTCTTCCCAACGTGAGAACAATCAGAACTCCTCCCAATCAATAATAAAGACAAAAAACCTAACTGAAAAAAAATGGGAAAAAAATGAGCAAGAAATTCACAAAAAGGAGAAATTCTGATAACTGAAAACATGAAAAGATGCTCAACCCTAAAGGTGATGATGGAAATGTAAATCTATACAACTAGATAATATTTCACTTCCATCTGATTAGGAAAATTTAAAGTCTGATGATACGAAGTGTAGGTAAGAACTGAGAAAATGAGACTCTCATTTAATATATGTTTGGTAGGATGATAATTTAGTATAAGCCCTTCAGGGAAAAATTTAGCAAACCTAACTGATAATGAGGTACATGGTCTCAGATGAAACAATCCATACTGGGCATATATCACTAAAACTGATGATGAGGCACATGGTCTTAAATGAAACAATCCATACTGGGCATATATCAGTAGTGTGTCAAAATCAGTATTTCTAGATGCATTTTCTAGATGTAGACCTTCTTAAATGTTCCATTCTGTATGATATTCATACTTCTATTCTGATTTTCAAAGTTGAGAGGTAGGTTGTGCCAGATAAAGAAAGGGGGTGGGATGGACATGGGAGCCATGTTGGTAAGTTTTTACTTTATAAACAAAGGGGAGAGTAATGTGCCATGGTCAGAGATATGCCAAACTACTGGACTGGGCTTTTAAAAATCCTTAAAATGCTCCATAATCCAACCATCTGTCACATTTGCATCCCTACCCCTCACAATTATTTTACTTTACATACCTTTCTGCTCTGGTCAATCTGCTTTCCCAACTGCCTCCTTATCTGAACAGATGACAGAAATTTGAGGAACTATTTTACCAATTCTATGAAAGATGACACATACCTCTTACCACTCTAGATACTTAAGAGAAATTCAGACACACAGTGGATGTCTAAGGGCATCAGGAGCTAGTTCTCTCAAAGAACTCCAGTTAAAGAAGTTTCTTCAAAGTCATAAAATCTGAGTACTTACCCAGTTCCTCCATGTGCTTTCTAGTTCTTTGATCAAAGTTTTCACATCTGTATCTGTGCACAATAATCCCTATCTTACAAAGTATTGGTAAAGACTAATTAAATAATGTATACCAAAATATCTACCAGGACCTACCCTGCAGTAAGCTTTCAACACAATGGTAGCTGAATCGGAGATTCTACATTTAAAAGAGTCTTCATTTTAGAAAACATAAATAAAAACAAAAAACATACTAACAGAGGCATCAATAACAAATTCATTTATTTAAAAATTACTTGACTACAATTACATCCTGTATTAAGTGGCACAACTTAATGGGTGTAAGGTCCCTTTTCCCTCTCAACCCAACCTGACTTGGATGCTAGATCAAGTAAGCTATTTCATCTTCTGGCCTCAGGCAAAAGTGGGTCCATACCACCTCCAGGCCCAGTGGAATTCTTTGATTCTGCATCCTAATATGAGACCTGAGTGGCAAAGGTCTAGGCTTTCCTCTGTGGCCTAGACTATAATGCAAACAATTATCATTATTAACTAAAGAATGTAGTTTATCTGCTCAGAGCAGAATAAGAACAAGATAGGCCCAGAGCTTAGAGCTAATGATGTTGTGTTAACAGATGGCAAAGAAAGCAGAACTGAACTCATCTTCTCTTCTGAGAATATCTTTAGATTGAAAAAGACAAAACCAATATTGTTTCACAGAAACTAGAGCCTGATACAAGTGAAGAGACCCACAGAGCATCTAGTTGCTTGTCTGAGTCAGGACTCTTGGTTCCTACAAACAGAAATCTTTGCCCAAACAAGTTGGATGTGAAGAAAGGGTCAGGTAACCAAGGGTAGGTAAGAAGGTAGCTGAACATCAAAATATGTTCCCTCCTCACTCTTGCCTTTATTTCTCTCTGCAGAAGAATTTTATTTCCCACAACAGACCAGATTCTTTCAAGGGCTACTAATCACTTCTAGGCTCACATATTCCCAGCCCTTCTTTCCGTAAGAGCTCTAATGAGAAAGATACAAGGAGAGGACTCTGAGTCAAGAGTAACCTCTCCCTACTACATATGGATTTACCCATTACATAATGACAGAACTTTAGAGCTAGTACATACCTGATCTCACCCACTCTGTATCTCAACTACTACTTAAGGCCAAATCCAATACCTTTTCTCCCATTGGTATCTTTTTCTCTTCTCATACCCCAGTCATACCTACATAAAAGGCAGTTCCAGATGGCTCACCCAGAATTATCTTAAATATTCTATTTCACTTTTTATAGCATTACTCCATTTTTTAACACAGTCAGCATTTTGCGTCACCCATGTAAATGCTTCATCTACTGGCAGAAGATCAGCTTAGGCTGACACTTTTAAAAACTATTTTTAACCCTTATCTCCCTCCTTAAAACACTACCAGCCCTGCAACAGCCTAACTGATTTCCTAGTATAGCACAGTGTTTAAGAACAGACTCATGAGTGAGATCTTTCTCCAAACCCTGATTCATCACTTCCAAACTGTACAACTGAGGTAGGTTACTTAATATCTGAGTCCTAAGATGGAAATAATGTACCTGCATCATGAGATATAAATATAGGTACAGCACCCAGCTCAATAGCTGGAACATAGTCAACACTCAAATAAGTGTTATTATTATAAGTGTTATTATTATCTTCCTGTTCCTGACTTCTCAGTCTAATTTCCTCCTATTTAACGAGGAAAAGCAAATCCTCAACTGCTTATATCATCCACTCCCTTTTCTCCTAATCTCCTTGAGTCAAATCCTCAGGCCTTCCATCAACCTGATCTTGCCCTATTTCCAATAAGGCACCTACTCCAATTGAGTCAGTCCCCGAGAGTCTTACACAGGAGTCCAGCATTCCTCAGTTGTTCAATCTCTTTCTCAACCCTACAGAAAACTACACCTCACTCTGTTTTAAATCTTACCTGTTCTTCCAAGTCTTATTTATTTATTTATTTATTGCATGCGTGCAAGCAGGGGTAGGGGTACAGGAAGAAGAAAGAAGAAGAAAGAAGAAGAAAGAAGAAGAAAGAAGAAGAAAGAAGAAGAAAAGAAGAAGAAGAAGAAGAAGAAGAAGAAGAAGAAGAAGAAGAAAGAGAGAGAGAGAGAGAGAGAGAGAGAGAGAAACAGACCCTGCACTTAGCATGGAGCCTAATGTGGGGCTCGATCTCACAACCCCAAGGATCGTGACCTGAGCTGAAATCAAGAATCGGACACTTAACCGATTGAGCCACCTGACCACCCCACAGGTCACATTTAAGATTCCAACTCCACAAAACTTAGATTAAACAAGAGTAATCTTTTAAATGCCCTTCCCTTCACTTTACAGTATGCAGAAGCCACCCGTGCACATTAATTTTCTGTTGCCTCAGAATCTTCTAGCTCTTTCATGTGTACAAGCGCACTCTTACATGACTAGACTATACCATACTCTTCTAAAGAACATGGACTATGTATTTTGCTTTCAACTATCCCACAACAATGTCTAAATTTAGACAATTTAAAATCTTGGCAGTATTTTAACATACACACATAAACACACCTAAAGCAGTAATCATTTTATTGATTTTTCTTACTTAGGAAGTGAACTCAAAAAAAGTTAAAAGATTTAAGTAAAACACTTAAGTAAATGCCCTAAGCAGGAAAGGATTCTAGATGTTCTTAAAATGGGAGAGGAAATTAAAGATAGCCCAACACAATTATTTTTACTAAAAATAATTTGCCACAGAACTCAACAGCTGATATTTATTTTAAATAGTGATCATACCATGGACATCTGAAAAAAGCCAACACATTAAGGCAGAAATCTTCAATACTTTTTTATGTTCACAATAATTAAAAGCCAGCAGGTGCCTTGGCTACCACCACAAACTTCTTTTCTGCTTACATTAGCGATGACTAAAGAACTTTAAAACAAGCATCAAAACATTAAAGGGAAAAAAATCATTAAGCATGTCAAAAATTTACTAATGTTCCTCACTCAAAACCAGCCTGATCATAAAGGAGTCATCAGCTTCTCTGTCCTTCTCTTGGCAGGGTGGGAACACGTGTCCATAACAGGGTGCTCACAGGCTGCTGGACAGCATTCCAGTTTATTACTCAAGTCTGTCTGTGATACTTAAAAGCCTGTGCCACAATGGCTTCAGCTTCATTCTGTTTGCTCACCACCAGCCCACAGGAGTACACCCAGCCTTGTTACAACAGGTGGCCCTGGAGCTTGTACAAATTCACCAGGTCCAAACTAAAAGAGAGGGAAGACAAGTCAGTGGAATCCTGTACGACAAGAACCTCCACAGACTTCCTTCCTGTGGAACCTGTGCTTCCACAGAATGTGAGAAGCACAGGATCTAGTAGTTTTAGTGGGGTAAGAGCTTCCTGTTTCAGCTCAGGCCAAGGGAGATGCTCCCACCTCAAAAAAAAAGGAGGAGGGAGGGAGAAAATGCACTGGAAGATGGTAGAGAACTGGGCTAGAAAATCCAGGCTTCCCATCTTTAAAAGAATTAACATCTATGAAGTACTATTGAGGCCAAAGGCAGGCCATCCCAATTAGCATAATAATTAAATAAAAGTTACTGGAGAAACAGCTGGTACATGGACATTCAGATTCTCCTTTGTCCCTCTGAAAGAAGGAAATAAATCTCCCATATGAAAAATATGCACCCTATATAGTGAAAAGACATCCTTATCACCAGAGATTGGAACTTGAAAGCTAAGAAAGCTATAAACAAACCTTGTTATATTTTTCTAACTACTACCTCAGCCTAAATTCTGATTAGAATTCCTTACTAATTAAAACTCTCAAACATCTGTTTTCTTATCCAGTCAATTCCTCACAAATTTATAGTGTCTTTGTCTAAAATGTATAAAAATTGTCTGCTTTATTTCTTTAGGTCTCAATTTCATTATTGGGCCACTGTGTGCACATAATAAAATTTTAGTCCCCCCCCCCCCCCAAGAAAGTCCAGGCTTTCTTCTGCGCCCCAGGACCTTAATTCAACAAACATTTATCAGTATCAACTTAGCAATGTAGTTTCGTAGGATGGATCAGAAGAGTCTGGAATCCAGGTCACCTAGAACCTAAACTACTTTCACAGCAACTACAAAAAAAAAATTCTTTTTACTTGAAAAAGCCCTTATAACCTCAACGTACATCACAATATGTCCTCAAAAGAGAAATGAGTAAATAAAATATATAATTAGAAACATTCGCCTCAAACACATCCCCACCAAAAAAGCCAGAATGTAGAGTCCTCACTATGCATTCCCTTGGTATCCGTTGTCAAAGGGATTCTTTTGTTCTAGTACCAAATACACTTAAATACTTTACCTCAAAGATTAGCCAATGTATCAGACAACCATTATGAATACCTGTAAAGATTTGCTAGGTCAGGAAGATATGCTCTGCAAGTCATCAGTAGCTAGGGGGATAAGAGTAAAAAGAAGGTTCTAAAAAAGAATTTTTTTTAAGATTTTATTTGAGAGGGAGAGAGAAAGAGAGAGAAAGAGAGAGAGAGAGAGAAAAAAAAAAAAGGGGGAAGGAGAGGGAAAAGCAGACTCCCTGCCAAGCAGAGAGTCTGATGTGGGGCTCCATCCCAGGACCCTGGGATCATGACCTGAGCTGAAGGCAGCCACTTAAGGAACTGAGCCACCCAGGAGCCTCAGTTCTAAAAACTTGATAGGACACCAGGCACAATCCAGGAAATGTAACACATGGTCACTCCCTCAGTGGCAGAATACAAAGTTGATGAATTACGGGTCCAAATGCTCCAGATCCTAATGGCCAGTAATCCAAGCACCTGAGATATGGCTGCTGCGGGCATCCTCACCTATCCCAAATCTGGGATGTCTTCTCACATACTTTCTATATGATTGGCTATGAAAACTTCAGCTCTTCCCACTATCATGGCATCTTCTGGTCTTGCTGTCTCTACCCTCTGTCTTAACTACGGGCAGTTTATTTATTTTTTTTTAAGATTTTATTTATTTATTCATGAGAGACACAGGCAGAGACACAGGCAGAGGGAGAAGCAGGCTCCATGCAGGGAGCCTGATGTGGGAATCGATCCTGGGACTCCAGAATCAGGCCCTGAGCCTAAGGCAGGCGCTCAACCGCTGAGCCACCTAGGGATCCCCAACTACAGGCAGTTTAGTGATCAAGTAGATGCCTCTTAGAACCTCCAGGGGTTTGAACCATCAATCACGATATTGCCTTGGTTACTGTCAGCCACCAAAACCTGAAGCTTCCTAAACACTACCTAGAGAACATGAAGGTCCCTCCCCCACAGTGATTTAAAACCCTCTCTAAAGTGCCCCATGACCATTCCAGTGAGCCCATAAGCTAGTACATACCAACTGAAGATTTCCAAGCCATGGCCCCCCAAAAGTCTCATGCCAAAGCCACTTCCAAAGCTGTGTTCCTTCTCTTTGAGTCACCAAACAGGCATCACAACCTTAAAGCTATTTTGGAGAACACTCACTGCCTTCTCAGCCTTTGCTAGCAAATGCTATCACTAATCCAAAGATGGGGTTGCTGCTGCCAAGACTACTTCTCAGGCTTCTTTTGCCAAGTTAAAACTCTCAGCACTATGGGAGTGGTGAAAGTTCTCTGAAAGGTTACTAACACTTGTGTATATCAGAGCTACCCAATCCTTAGAGCCCCTCTACACATAGTCTGATCACAATGTACCTACCAGTTAACAATATCTCCTTAGAAACGGAAAGTTCTGCCTCAAGTCTTGCCTATCAATACTACTGCTCTATAGGATCATTTCTAACAGGTAGGCTTACCCATGTGTTAGACGAAGTCACCCTCTAGATTCCTTGAGTTTCTACCCACATCATAGCAATTAGCTCTCCTACATTCAGATTAAGCAACTCATACACTGCTTTTGCTACAAAGAGCTCACCTAAAAGTTCTTCCTACCTTCCCAGAAGTTTACAATGTGTCAACAAAAACATCCATAAACAGTTACAAACTCTCCAATGGCTGATGTAGTCAGAGGTATCACATGGTAACCTTAGGCCCTGCCCTTTTAAGGCCCTACTATGAGCTCCAAGAGCAAAACTGGCCCAGTGCTAAAAAATAACCACTTATAAGTAAACCACTAAGTCAAAGAGTCATTGTCACCGGAACAATCACCCAACCGAAGTAGACTGGCCCTGCTGGCTACCAACCAACCCATTCACTCACAGAGAAAGCAACACTGGAATAGCATTCAAACAGGAAGATGACAGGGTGATGCAGGGGAGACAGATGCAAGGGTGTTATCCTAATCACCCCAGAAGAGAGACAGTCACGGCTAGGGAACTACTCAGGAAGTAGTTGAAGTTACTTTCTGTAAACACATTCCCTCACAGGAGTAAAAATTTCTTTGGAAATTTACTCTTCATGGTACTAGGAACTATAGTCATTTAAGCAAATGTTTTTGTGGTGGTGGGTTTTTTTTGTTTGGTTTTGTTTTGTTTTGTTTTTTAACAGTAACAGAATACTTTCAGAATAACATAGTAAAACCAAACCTGCAAAAGTTATGAAAGGCCAGGATAAAAAGAACAGCATAAAAAATTGGAGAAAGCAAATGTTATCAGAGCAGTGATAGGAGATGAAGGAGGATGTTAAAAAATCCCGAACACTTCCTTCAACATCGTACCTTATCAATGGCTTTTCCAACCCGAGAAACACTGCTGTGGATGTCTTTGTGGTCTGAAGCCAATTTTTGAACAGTATCCTTTATCCTTTTACAGCACTGTGTCAAAACAAGTGAAAGTGTCCCTGATAATTCAGCATCTTGGCCTATAAAAAAGTAAAGAAAGAAAGATTGGTTACTCATGAAAGCAAAACTCAAAGATGGCAAGTTTCAAGTAGGCCCTTTAGAACATGAAAGTTGGAAGTGAAGAAAAATATCTGCTTTGAGGCAGATGGTCACATTCATAGATAACTTTCTTAGCATTCAGTTGAAAAAATGTTATCTTAATTTACTTTTTGGAATAAGTAAGAAAACTATACTATGAAATAAGCCACTTTTGTAATTACTAAAATAGCACAGACTGTGAGTGATACTGCCAAGGCATTTTCCAGAAAACGTCTAACTGAATAAACTCAGTATTCAATCCACTTAAACGGCTCAGGTTATTCTCAAAACATTTTCATTGTTACTAAAATTTCTAAAGAGAGATTTAATCTAAATGCTTTATATTCTACATAAAGAAGTAGAAAACAAAAACAAACTTCTTTGGATACCATGTTGAAAAGAGTGAACATAGTAGAAAAAGAGTTAACATATTCCCATCTATAAGGCATAGTGAGCCATTCTTATCAGGGTTCCCACCACCCTAACTGATAAGGGTTCCCACCACCCTAACTGATAAGAGTGGCTCACTATGCCAAACTGTACAATGTGGCTTATGCTGAATTCCTGCTTTCCTTCTGAGAGTCTGGAATTTTGGTATGTGTTATGCAGAGGGTGCCTATATGACCAGTCCCCAGTAAACACTCTGAGTACTATGTCTCTAATGAGCTTCCCTAGTAGACAACACTTCACACTTATTACAATTTGATGCTGGAGGAATTATATGTGTCCTGTCTCTGTGACATGACAGGACATGACTGAGAGAGGACTCTTGGAAATCTTCTCCTGGTTTCTTCTGGACTTTGCATCATGAGCCTTTTCCCTTGGCTGATTTTTGCTTTGTATCCTTTTGCTGTAATAAACTTAGCCATGAATGTGACTACATGCTGATTCCTATGTGTCCTCCTAGAGATCACTGGAACCTAAAAGTGATCCTGGGGACCTTGATACACACAATAAATCAACTGAAAGTTACTACAGTTTATAGCCTCTTTCCCAATGCTATGTCCTCAGGAAAAAGGGAGATGACGGAGGAAGAACGAACATTCATCAATTACCTCATATATCACAAGTCCCCACCCTTGAGCAACAGGTCTGGTTTCTGAACTCCTACTCACTATGATATAGCTGTGTTTCTTAAACTTTAATTTACATCAGAAGCACCTGAAGGACTAGTTAAAACAAAGGAGTTGGACCTCCACACCATTTATCTAATTCAAGAGGTCTGGGATGGGGCTCAAGAATCTGAACAAGAACAATCCCAAAATACAGTAGCCCTAGGATGTTCAATGAATATTCAACAAACATTTATTGAGTATTCATTATGTGACAAGTACACCAGTAGAACAAAACCACCAAAATCCCTGCCTTAAAACTTACCTTCTGGTGAGCAAGATAAACAACACAAAATAAGTCAGTTATATGACAAAAGATGATATATGTTACAGGAGGAGAAAAAGTAGAGTAAAAGAGTTGGATGGTGTGAGTTGAACAACTGCAATTTTAGAATGGATAGAATAGACCTCACTGAGAAAGTGATATCTGAGCAAAGACTTGAAAGAAATGAGGGAATCAGCCACAGGGCTACTGTGGGGATGAAGGGTAGCCGAATCTGCTACCCCAAAATATGCTTCTTTGGCATAAAGATTGTTTCAAGCATATTATTGTGAGAAGCAGCAGATACAGGAAAAGTTCTGAAAACAGAGTACAAATTTCCCTTTGTAAGGGAGATTTACATTTATGAGAGAAATTTCCATTAGTAAAAGTGTCTCTCTCTACACCAGATAAAGAATGGCTCTAAATCATAAGAAACTTATCAATGAAGAAAGTTTAGACTTATATCTCCCTAAAAATCTTAGTCTTGTTTACTGTGCTTTTCCTGATAAACTGGCCTCCCTACACCCTTCTTTCGTCTTTACCTGAAGATAATATTTAAGCCTGAATTCTAAGTCACCTCTTTGAGTTAGTCATTTTTCTTTGGGAACCTCCCATGTATACATAAGGTATACATGTTAATAAACTGTTTTTCTCTTTATAATCTGCCTTTTATTATAGGAGTCTCAGTCAAGAACTCATAAGATTAAAGGAAAAATTATTTCTCCTCCTCTTCAGGGAAAGCATTCTAGGCTGAGAGAAAAAAATCCTTATAGAAATATACCAAAAAAGAAAGAAAAGAAATATACCAAGATTATTTGAGGAATAGCAAAAAGGGCAGTTTTGCTAAAGCAGATGTCTGGCAAAGAAAAACAGGAGGAGAGAAAGTTTAAGAGATAATGGGGGTCCTGATCTTGCAGGGCCTTTTTGGCATGGTAAAGACTTTAGCTTTTATTTTGAGTGAAAGGTATATCATCCACTACAAGGTTTTGAAGAGAGTATGTATAAATGGACACAATTTAGTGTGGTCATTCTGGCTCAAGACAGGAGTACAAGAACAGAAACAGGACAAAAAGTCAGGAGGCTGTGGCAGCAATCCAGATAAGAGGGCAGTGACTCAACCCAAGGTGTAAAGTGTAGAGGTGGTGAGAAGTGGCTGGATTCTGGATATATTCTGAGGGTAAAGCCAACAGGATTCCTGACTATGAGGGAATAAAAGGACTCAGAGATGACTCCTAACTTTTTAGCTTAAGTCAACTAGAAAGATGGAGTTGTCTTCAATTAGAATGATAAAGATTAAAAGTTGAGCAGGTATGAGAGGAAGGAAGAGATAAAGAGTTCAGTTTCGGGCTTGTTAAACTTGATATGTGAGTCACCTCAGTGCACATGCGGAGGAGTGAGTTAGATCTATAAACCTGGAGTTCAAGAGCAAAAACAGAGCTGGATATACAAATATGTGAGTCACTGGCATGTAGATATTTAAAACCATGAGGCTAGGGGCACCTGGGTGGTTCAGTCAGTTGAGTGTCCAACTCTTGGTTTTAGCTTAGGTCATGATCTCAGGGTCCTGGGATTGAGCCCCAAGTCAGGCTCTGCACTCAGTGATGAATGTGCATGAGATTCTCTCTCCCTCCCCCCTCCCATGGTCTCTCACTCTCTAAAATAAGTGAATCTTTAAATAAATAAATAAAGCCATGAGGCTGAATGAAATCATCAAAAGAGCTGGTACAAACACAAAGAAGTGATAAAATATGGGAGTCCTGGAAACTCCCAAGTTTATGAGATCAAGATGAAGTAGAACTGGAAAAGAAGACTAACAAAGACTACTGAAAACACTGTCACACAGGAGGAAAATCAAGTACGGTGCTGGGGAAGCCAAGTAAAGAAAATGTGTCAAGGACAAAGGAGTAACCAACTGTGCTAAATGCTCTGCTATGTCAAGATGTAGACTGAGAACTGATCACTGGGTTTACAATATGGAAGTTACCAGTGACTGTAACAAAATAGTTTCTCTAAAGTTTCAAGAAAAGAAACCTCGAAGGTTGTAGGGACTGTGAAGAAGGAATATAAGTCTAGTTCAGTGACAACCACTGAGAGAAATAAAAAGATGAGCAAAGAGAGAAAGATATTGGGTGCCCATAAGGTAGCCAACCCAATATGATGTAGCCAAAATAAACACTGCCCTCATCTCTAGATACAATTGCACAAAGTATGTATCAGGTGCTCCCAACTTCTAATAATTGAGGCTAAGAGAAGACTTGGTAATTAAGAAAAATTTCAAAATCTGTCTAAAAGGTATTCCATACACCTTGGGTCAAAAGAATCTGCTTCAGTAGCTCTAACTCTGGCCATTTCTGTATCTAAGTCTTACCTAACCTCAGTGGTTTCATCTCGTCTATGAACCTCTCTGCTCATAGACTTACTCAGTCTTACCAATTCCTGATGAATTCTGTTCTCTCCACCATTCCTCTGGCACTAAACTATATCCCACTGAACAATTTCACAGATAATTCCATCACCAATCTCAACTACGTATATATAAATCCTGAAGGAAGACTGGGATAAATAGTTACAATAAGAACCTGTCTTATCATATGCCTTTCACAGTCTCACATGCCATTAATCTAAGTATTTGAACGGATGGTAAATAAATCAAGGAAAGAACAGTTAAAAAGAATGCCATATTCAACAAATGGTGCTGGAATAACCAGATATCCATAGACAAAGGAATCATACCATATACAAAAGTTAACTCAAAATGGAATGATCATCTAAATGTTAGGGCCAAAACTATCAAATTTTTAGGAGAAAATAGATGTACTCTTGACCTTGTATTGGACAATGGTTTCTTAGGTATGACACCAAAAGCACAAACAACAAAAATAAATAAAAAGACAGAGAAATAAGTAATTCTTTCATTTGTTCAACTGGACTTCATCGAAACTAAAAACTCTTGTGCTTTAACTACCACCAAGAAAGTGAAAAGACAATCCACAGAATGACAGAAAATATTGGCAGCTTATATATCAGATAAGGGTCTAATATCAAGGATGTATAAAGAGCTGTTACAACCCAGCAAGATAAATGACCCCATTTAAAAATGGGCAGGGGTACCTGGCTCAGTTGGATAAGCATCTGACTCTTGGTTTCGGTGCAGGCCATGATCTCAAGATCCTGGGACTGAGTGAGTGTTGGGGTCCACACTCAGCACAGAAATCTGCTTGTCCCTCTCCCTCTGCTCCTCCTCCTGTTCTCTCTCTCTCTCAAATATTTTAAAAAATAAAAACGGGCAAAGAATTTGAATAGGCATTTTCCCCCAAAGAGAATAAGACAAATAACCAATAAACACAGGAAATTATGTTCAACATCATTAGTCAAGAGAAATGCAAATCAAAACTACAATGAGAACTACTTCACACCCACTAGGATTAGTTATACTGAAAAAGATGGACAACAGAAAGAGTTTGGGGAGGATGTGGAGAATTTAGAACCCTCACACATTGCTGGTGGGATGTAAAATGGTGCAGTGGCTAAAGAAAATAGTTTGAAGTCCAGAAAGTTAAACAGAGTAACCATATGACACAGGTATGTACCACTGCTAGGTACACATACCCAAGAGAAATGAAAACATATGTTCACAGCAGCATTATTCATACTAGCCAAAAAGTGGAAACAATCCAAATGCCCAAATGGATAAATGTGGTTTATCCATACAATGGACTATTATTCAGCCATAAAAAGGAACGAAGCACTAATACATAGTACAACATGGAAGACTTTGGAAAACACCGTGTTGACTGAAATAAGTCAGATACAAAAGATCATATATTGTGTGAGTCTATTTATATGAAATCTCCAAATCCATAGACAGAAGTAGATTCATGGAGGCCAGAGGCTGGGGAAGTGTAGAATGGAGAGTGATGTTAATAAGCATGAGGTTTCTTTGGGAGTGATGAAAATGTTCTGGAATTAGATAATGGTTATGGCTGCACATCTCTTAATATACTGAAAGCCAATGAGTCACACCCTTTAATAGGGAGACTTCTATGGGATGTGAGCTATTTCTCAATTTTAAAAAACTTAAAAATGCAAGCCATAAGTCCTACCCATTCCATCATGTTTGTTTCTACAGTCAGTAGACAACAAAGTAAGCAAAAAGTTGAAGAAACAAAAAAACAAAGACCAAACTGGAGGACAGAGGTCATCTGGAATTTACCAACTGAACTTCTATGCCCCAACCCTGAAATCCATTGATATTTTCAAATCTCAGTAACTTAAAGGTCTGAAGTTTGGTGTTGCTGTCATATATTCTCTTTCCTTAACCATCTATAAGACCCCACACTTTTTGGTTTTAAAGTTTATAAATGACAGATACTAGTAGCATAAGGTCAATTAATTAACATTGAGAATTCTCAGTATGCCCCAAGGAAAAATAATTTCTACAATATATTTGGAAGCGTAAGAAAAGTATAATGGAATCATCTGAAAGAGAACCCTGGGAAAGCCCTGCTCAAAGAGAAAGATTCCACTAATGCATTTCAAATGGATTTAGTGGAAAGCGGCCAAAGGTAAAAACAGGTTTAGAAATCACTATAATAATCAAACTGACTGAGACCAAATCTCTAAGTCCTAAAGGGACTAATGTTCTTATTTCTCTGTCTGAAAACAAAAACTGCTTCTAGAAGAACCTTTCTGTGAAAGAAATCTAAACAGATTCAGTTCCTAGAAATAAAGCTGGGGAACAACTGTGATAGTCATCTTTAACTAAACTAGATGTGAAGATGTTAGAATCCCAGCTGGCCACTGTGGTGGCCTTACCCAGGATGAAGTCATGTGCCAACTGTGTCTTGTCTTGTCTTGTCTTTTCTCTTTTCTTTTCTTTTCTTTTCTTTTCTCTTTTCTTTTCTTTTCTCTTTTCTTTCTTTCTTTCTTTCTTTCTTTCTTTCTTTCTTTCTTTCTTTCTCTCTCTCTCTCTCTCTCTCTTTCAAGAGGGAGAGAGAGAGCAAAAGAAAGTGGGGGGAGGGAGGAAGAGGGACAGAGAGAATCCCAAGAAGGTTCCCCACCCAACATGGAACCTAAAGCACAGCTGGATCTCACAACCTTGAGATCATGACTGAGATCATGACCTGAGCTGAAATCAAGAGTCTGAACCACTTGGTGCCCCCAACTGCATATTTCAATGCTTTAAATAAACCTTCCCGGGCTCATGACCCATACACAACAATGAAAGAAACAGTTCTGAGGCAGTGCTCATCACTTAGTGACTACATGTACTCTTTTTTTTTTAAAGACTTTTTTTAGGGCAGCCCAGGTGGCTCGGCAGTTTAGCACTGCCTTCAGCCCCGGGCCTGACTCTGGAGACCCGGGATCAAGTCCCACATCAGGCTCCCTGCCTGGAGCCTGCTTTTCCCTCTACGTGTGTCTCTGCCTCTCTCTCCTTCTCTCTCTGTCCCTCATGAGTAAATAAATAAAAAATCTTAAAAAAAAAAAAAAAGACTTTTTTAAAAGAGAGTTTTAGGTTTACAACAAAATTGAGGGAGGGACAGATTCCCCATATACCTACTACCCTTACACATGCATAGCCTCTCCCGTTATCAACATCACCCACCAGAACAGTACTTTAAAACAAACAAACAAACAAACCAAGGATGAATGTACACTGACACATCATTATCACTCAAAGTTCATGGTTACCTTAGGGTTCATTCACCCTTGGTGCTGCACTCATGGATTCTGACAAATGTATATATAACAGCATATATCCATCACAATAGTATCATACAGAGCATTTTCACTGCCCTAAAAATCAACTGTGCTCTGCCTATTCATTTCTCTCTTCCATCCCAACCCTGGCAATCATTGTCTCCACAGTTTTGCCTTCCTCAGAATGTTAGATAGTTGGAATCACATAGCATGTAGCATTTTCAGATTGGTTTCTTTTATCTGGTAATATGCATTTAAGACTCTTTCATGTCTTTTCATGGCTTGACAGCTCATTTCTTTTTAGCACTTAAAATTCCATTATCTGCATATACTGCACTTTGTCCATTCACCTACTGAAGAACATCTTGGTTGCTTCCAAGTTTTGGAAATTATGAATAAAGTTGCTATAAACAATGTATGCAGGTTTTTGTATGAGTATGTTCTCATCTCCCTTGGGTAAATACCAAGGTTCAAAAATGCTGCATCTCATGGTAAGAGTAATGTTTACTTTTGTAAGAAATTGCCAAACTGTCTTCTAAAGTGGCTGTATCGCAAAAGTACTTTTTAAAATCACTTTTAGGGGCGCCTGGGTGGCTCAGCTGGTTAAGCGTCTGCCTTCAGCTCAGGTCATGATCTCAGGGTCCTAGAATTGCACTCCATGTTGGGCTCCCTGCTCAGCAGGAAGTCTGCTTCTCCCTCTCACTCTCCCTCTCTCTCTCTAATGAATAAATAAAATCTTTAAAAAAATCACTTTCAACAGCTAAAATAATTGGTACGTCCATGAGAGATTTTAAATCCAAGCAAAGAACCAACACACTTGGTTAGTCTTTCAATACAACATAAAAGTATTTTAAGGATGATATTCTCAGAAAGTGCAATAGTCATAGTCTCTTCCAAAATCAGACAAACTAAATTAACATTTCTGAGTTCACTCTAAACCATTTTTTAGCAAGCCCAGCTAAGACTTCAAGCTCTGCCCTAAGGCTTCACTCCCTAGCCTTTCAGGAATTATGTCTATTAGTTTCAAAGAAATAATAAATTAGAAAAACGTTTGTTAAAAAAAAAAAAAAAAAGAAAAGAAAAAAAAAAAAAAACGTTTGTTTCCATAGCATCCCATACCTGTATTTACCTATCAGAGTTTCATACTTCATTGTAAATATTTGTCTATTACCTCCATGAAATTACTGGAAAATAGAAAATATGATTGCTTAATCTTCAATGTTTAGCTCTATGCCCAATGTGCGGCTTAAACTCATGACCGTCAGATGGAGAGTCACATGCTCTACTGACTGCACCAGCCAAGGGCCCCTAATCAATTACATATTCTCAGCATTGGAGATTCTGGCACTACCAACACACTCTGAACCAATACCCACTGAAGTACCAGCAGTTTCACACTCAGCACCTCACTGATCTTCTACTCCCTTCCAGGATATTTAGTATGTACTATGCAATAGCATTATGGTCTAAATTTTCCAAATACTGAATAAATAAATACACACACCCCAATATCCAAATAAAACACACTCCTAGAAGAGAGCCCCCCCCCCAGTTGTTAAGTATCTTCCCTTTTCCAAGTAATGACCAATCCCTTCCCTCAAGAACCTAAAATATGGGGCACACCTAGGTGGCTCAGCAGTTGAGCATCTGCCTTTGGTCATGATCCAAAGGTCCTGGGATTCAGTCCTAGAACAGGCTCCCCCGCAGGGAGTCTGCTTCCCCCTCTGCCCATGTCTCTGTCTCTCATGAATAAATAAAATTAAAAAAAAAAAAAAGAACCTAAAATAGGTAGGTAGACATGGGGAAAAAATTAATAGGCTTGTGTTTTGGGTAACAGTTTCTGTGTTTGTAAAAGAAAGCTATGCCAAGATTTGTCAAAAAAAACGAAATACATTTCAACTTTGGTACATAATATGTTCCTATAAAACTGTACCCAAGTCAGAATGTAGGAAGGTAGAACAAACTTACACAGTAAAAGGAGTGCCTAGTTCCCGCAAAGGGAAAAATTACAAAATTCCTAATTATTGCTTGGTTTTATAAGTAACTTTTCAATATAGTTCTATCATTTTGTACATTTACTTGTTCAATTATTTTCCTTCATTACTAATCACATGGCTTAAGTAAGACAACCATATGTCCGATTATATGACAAGATTTACTCATCATTTTGGCTCATCTAACACAATCAAGACAAAGATATTAAGATTGAAAACTAATGTTCTCATCCCTACTCAGTGTTTGCATTTTCGATTTTGTTTGCCACTTATTTTTAGGATATCAGAAAGGAAAAAAACTCTCAAATAATTGTACACACTGTTAAAGAAAGATAATATTGCTAAAACTAAACAGCTGGTTGGTAGGCAGCACTATAATGGTATAGCTTGATATGTCTTCTCATGGACGATAATCAAAAGTTCTAATTTGGTCTATAAAAGTCAGTGTAAAGGTGTCAATTACATGATGAAGTACATGCTGCCTAAGAGTCAAACACATGAGAGATGAGACCCCCCTATAATTAAAAGCACACTATAAAAAAATGGTGAAGCACAACACAGAAAATCATCAACTCTGATGATTATTAATTATTCAGATGTCCAAAATGGCTGAAAACATCACCACCTAGGACTAGAATATTTTGGTAGAAGCAAATAGTAGCACTCCCTAGAAATCACTAAGACCTGAATTAGCAATCTTATGAATATCATGGAGGCAGAAAAAATTTTAAAATATTCAAGTTTACGGGCAGCCCTGGTGGCTCCGTGGGTTTAGCGCCGCCTCCAGCCCAGGGCGTGATCCCGGAGACCTGGGATCGAGTCCCACATCAGGCTCCCTGCATGGAGCCTGCTTCTCCCTCTGCTTGTGTCTCTGCTTCTCTCTCTGTCTCTATGAATAAATAAATGTTTAAAAATAAATAAATAAATAAAATATTCAAGTTTATAAATACTACATATATTGCATTTGAGTTCATCTGCATTATTAAAAGTTAACTCTGCTTCATAAAATGGACAGAAGTCTTAAATTTAGAATTAAGTGGAAAATAAAATGGCACACAAGTTTTTATGAGACTACAAAGAAATCTGTTTAGTAAACATAATCCTAACAGTACTTACTCAGAGGAGGGGGAAAAAAGGCACAAATAGAACATACTCCTTTTTTCCTAGAGGTGGTATACACTGAAAACAAAACAAACTTTTCTCAGCATATTAAGAGGTGGCAAATCTACAAAGTACAGTATTTTGGGGGTCAACCCCAGACCTCTCAGAACAGAATGCAGACTCAGGTGTGTCCTGATGCAGTATACCAAATCATAGTCTAGTGTGCTGCAAAACCAACCATAAGAGAGAGAGAGAGAGAGTAAATTTATATTTAAAAGCTAAATTAGGGATGCCTGGGTGGCTCAGTGGTTGGGCATCTGCCTTTGGCTCAGGGCATGATCCCAGAGTTCTAGGATCAAGTCCCACATCAGGCTCCCTTCAAGGAGCCCTCTTCTCCCTCTGCCTGTGTCTCTGCCTCTCTCTCTCTCTGTGTCTCTCATGAATAAATAAATAAATCCTTAAAAAAAAAAAGGCTAAATTACATGGTACAGACTAATAGCGATTCTAGAGCAGAGAGCTCAAAATGACTGGCATAGGGAAGAAACGGAAGGCTTCAAAAATACACGAGGAGGCAAGAACTGAGAGAGATGACAAGAAAAAGAGGACACACAGCACCAGTTTTTACATGTCTGCTAGACAGTCCCACTTTGGAGAGCCTATTCATTCCCTTCAAATTCAAAATACAGAGAATTAATCTCTAGCCATATCCTTATGTATTTCTGAAATGAAGGGCTGAACCAGATAAGGTTTCTTGTAGTCTTTAAGTATAAAAATCACACTTAAAAATCAAATTCAAATTTTACCTTCCCCTCTCATAAACTTTTCTTCCTGGTTCCATATGGTCTACCTGTCCACTCGTGCTCAAATCTTAGAATAATCTTTGATTTTTCCAACCCTTCTCTCCCATCCTGCCAGACTACAACCACAACACCAAGTCCTGTTTAATTCCCTCCCTGAGGAGATCCCATGCATGGGTCTCTGTACATCTCTACCACTACTACCCAAAGACAGATCCCTCTTTCATCAGGTCTTAAGTTGACACTTAGTCATCTTGGCTCTAGCCAAACAGTACTTACAACTCCAATCCACCTAAATGCTGCTAAATGGTCTCAGATCATGTCCCTGTTCAAAATGTACCCCGCACCCAAGTCATTCAAGGTCTTCCCAGTCTCCTATTTTCCCTGGTATCTGTGACTGTATAAACCCTGATTCTAATTTAATTTTAATTCTTTTATCCTATTTCTCCCCGCTCTGGTCCTTTGCTGTTCCCAGAATGCCTCTTGTACTCTCACTCCTCTGCACCTTTGTTCTTTCCAACTACCACTCTGGCTTCCTACTATCCACATTCAATCTCGGTTATTGAAACTTGACAGATTAGAGGACTCTCTATCTCCAATCCCACTCCTTCTTGCCTGTACCATTCAGTCAGCATTGGCCTATAAACATGGCCTTGCATTACCAGGCACTGTTTGTTAAAAACATACCAGTGTCATCTCCCTAACTAGACAGAAAGTTCTTAGAGCATGAGAACAATTGCTTGCCCTTTGTAACTCCCACAAGATTTAGCCTAGTTCCACATATAATTGGCAATTAATAACTATTGACCAGGTGCTCTAAAGTTCAATTGAAATCTCTCTTTCTCTCTCTTACACACACACACACACCAGCAGTTCTTTCTAACAGATTCTTCTCTTCCCATTTCTCTGATCTGCTAGTATTTGTACCAAAAGAAGCACTGCTATTTATACTGTGTCATGGTCATGGTTTTTTCCCCCATCTCAAATGTAAAAGTCTGATCTCATTATCCAACTGAAGTTTCTTGAAGACTTTCTTATGCTTTTTGAATATTCCTTATGGTGTCAGGCAGACCACTGGGCACAGAACGGTAGCTAACATACACCAGTATAAAGATATGTCAAAGTATCCCAATTAAAACACTGCTTAACACTGCTTAAAGGCATAGACCTTAAAAAACAAAAACAAAAAAGGCACAGACATTAAACACAACAAATATATCTTTTCAGATTTTAAAGCCAGTTTATATCCATTATCTATTCAATTCCCATAACTCTGTGACATAAATTACCAGTTTACTGAAGAGGATACAGGTTAAGCAAGATTATAAAACCAGTAAAGTGGCAGTGGCAAACCCAGATCTCCTGAGCTCATAAGGACAAAATGTTGTGGCCTACTCTCTAAGTGGCAGACTCATCTTATCTCCCTAACCAGCCTCCAAGTTCCAGAAGGATGAGGCCACATAGGGTGGTTCTTCCAAGTCACTCCTTATCTCCTTCTGAATACCTTCAAATAATCAATAATGAAATATTAAATCTATATGGACCCCACAGATAGAGCAAGCTCATCAAAGATGATACACAGCTGGACACAAATACCTCAAAATGAGAAATTAGTATACAGGCTCAATCTTTAGTGTTAGAAGACACTGCACTATAGCCATATGGACTCCCAGAACGCTGTTCCCTAAAAACCATTCTGAGCTGAGCCATATAATCACCAAACCCAAATAAGATCAAAGTATATTTCTAAAAGTCTCAAGTCCTGCTGGAGATTCTAGTCTCTGTTCCTTGAGAGATTAGACTAGCACCTAATCTAAGAGGAAGGCCAGATGTTTCTGCCATTTTTCTACAAACTCTTGAAGATTAAAAAAAAAAATCTCCAGTTTAGAGAGCATGATGTCCCTGGTATCTATCAACTTCTAGGGATTACACAGAGCACCATGGGGCTCCAATACAAAGCGACTAGAGTGCTCTAGAATTCTCCTCTATAGTGCATTTTAGGGT
Organism: Canis lupus baileyi; assembly: GCF_048164855.1. Taxonomy (NCBI): domain Eukaryota; kingdom Metazoa; phylum Chordata; class Mammalia; order Carnivora; family Canidae; genus Canis; species Canis lupus. Next base: position 26,517,090 of record NC_132849.1, on the reverse strand, counting down.
CATTTTCAAATATTTTACAGATGAAGAAGCAGGACCCCAAATAAAAACAAGAGAGTTTTAATGTCCCAAGTGAACAGTTTACCAAAACACCATTTTCACTCTCCTAACAACTAAGAGACTAAGACATGGAAAGGATGGAAATTTCTCTATATACCCTCATATGATCATATCACAGAAGCGTTGCCAAGTTTCTCTCTCACCAATGTTATTATCCAGTGTTAGAAACTACATAAAAGATAAAATAACCTTAGGAAAATTATTTTACTACATAAAGCATACAAGCAATTTCAAGTAAATTCCTAAAGGTAACATGAACCAAATTGTATTTTTTTAAATCTACAAATTAAGTTGCACTAGCAACTCAGTATTTGAATTGTATGAAGGTTATAGTGAAGAGGCAAGGCAAAAGTTGAAAAATACAAATAGAAAACACCTCATGACATTGTTATTGGTATAACTTGTAGCTACTCAACTATAACAGACATCTATCACTTTTGTCTGGGTGCAAGTTTTCCTTTCTAGAGCTCTCTCCATTGCCGTACATCTCCTGACACAGGGTAAGCAGAGCCCAAGGTAGCCAATGGATTCCATGCCCTGACCCCAGTTACTGATTGAGGGAGAAGCTTACAAACCAAGACAATATAGATACTCTCTGGTAATTTTATGTTTGAAAATGCAGGAAAAAAAACAGCATATTCCTGTCATTGGGATCACTGTGATATAGGATATGAACTCCACTGGCCACTTTTACCTCCATGTGGAGAAAGCTCCTCTGAGAATGAAGCCGACCATGGAAAGCACAGTTGAGTGAGGAAGAGAAAAAGATTAGTCCTTATGACATTCTTTCTGCTTCTGGAGCTACCTGGCATTACCTCAGCCTATTTAGTCACAAGTGAACAAAGTCCATTTTAATTTTTTTTTTTTTAAAGTCCATTTTAATTAAAACTATTCTGTCACCTGCAATCAAAAGACTCCCGAGTAACAAACTAGTCTGAATGAATAAGGTGCCAAATAACAAAGAATTATCTCCTAAGAGGCTGGAAAGGAATGGCTGACAAAGTTAAATCAGCTTCTAAACCTAACTGGAAATACCAACACTAACCTACTATTATTCTCACCATCTAATACAGCCCAGGTAGCTTGCTAACTAGTCTATTCTTTTCTTAGGGTATCTGAACAATGACTACTGTTATTCACTCCAACTTTTCTGACCTACTTATCTGCTACTTCCCAAAATAGACGTTAAATATAGTTATCAAATTTTATTCAATTCAAATTTAAAGACCTTCTTCTCTTAATAATGTCTTGTTAAATATTCAGTAAAAAGCTGAGAGATCAGATATTGTAGCCTACTCCAAGTACCCCAAACAATAAGGCTGAATAAACAAACCACTTGTCTACCAAATCCTGATCCTTTAATATTTATTCAATAGAATATATTCATCCCTGGTAGGCTCTGAAAAGCACAGAAATTTATATATATATATATATAAATAGGCATACTTTTATAATATATTTATGTATATGTAAATATATATAAAAGTATCCCTATTTATATATATATAAAATATATACAACTCCAATTCTAGAATGAAGAGTTACACCTACCATGTGACCCTGAATCAATTTTCTGTCTACTGATAACAAGTCATACCACAGAAATTATTTTAAAACATGGCCACCACAATTTGCTTTTTCTTTCATGCTTATAATTGTCTATTTACTTTCTCATTTGTTACCTTCAAATTTTAAAAACTGGAAGCAGTTCTGCAACTGGTAACTAAATTCTCTTTGATTCACCTAAGAAAGAAAGATGGAGGATTATGGTTTGAATGAGTATTACTAAGAGTCAGACCACACAAACACGCAAGTTCTAGAAGCTAATATATGTGTTTACCACTCCTACAAATCAAGTTGTCTTTACCAACTTGCAAATTGCAATAACACTAAGCCTAAATCACAGTAAGTAGAATTGCATGTCCAATGCCTCAAAGTAAAAATGAAGAGTGACAAATTATTATTCCCCTGAATTTTCTTAAAAATTTTCCTGGAAGCTAGAATTTATCTGTGAGGTAGGCAACTAGGTAGTCCAGAAATAAAAAGAGAGTAGGAGGGAGATTTCTTCCTGGGTATCCTTTTTTTGTCATTTGAATTTATACCATTTGAACATATTATCTCAAAATAAATAAAATCTAAATTTAGAAAACTAAAAAAAAAAAAAATGAGAATCATTTTCAGATACAACTCCCTATAACAGCCCAGAAATAGCTTGTTTAAAAAAAAAAAAAAAAAAACAGCTCCACGCCCAGCATGGGGCTTGAACTCACCACCCTGAGATCAAGACCTGAGCTGAAATCAACAGACATTTAACTAACTGAGCCACCCAGGTAGCCACCTAGCCTAGAAATAACTTTTAAAAATACGACACACCCTTGACTCCTACAAAGATTGTACTTTTGTACTTTTCCTAGTACACTTCAAACATGTTATGAATGCTACCCTATTGTTTCAGTCTAATCTCCATTTACCAAATGTGAAAATAGAGTATCAGCAATACATGACATATACTTCTTTTCTGTTCTCCCTTCTACCATACAAGTGCCGATGGGAAACAAAATATATTTGCCAAGAGAAAAAAAATAAATGCTAAAAACCATACAAATAATTACAAATCAAGTCACAAAAATTTATCCATATTATCTGTTAATCAAGGTTTGTCCAAAGAATGATTCCCACACTACTGACGTGAATGGTGATTTTAGCGGTATGTGAAGTATTTTAATAGTCATGAATTTACTTTTAATAGTTTATCTAATACACCAAATCTATGATTTCACAAATATCAGTGCCTACGGTGAAGATAAATCTACTTAAGTGAAACCATGAACCCATCTGAAAAACAAGAGCACACATGTGAGAGTGAAGTTTGAGAAGCACCAGTGCATTACCCAAATTAGATCAAGGGCACACTGGGAATGATCACCAAATAGTATCAATCACAATGCATCTTAAATTAGACCAAACTTCATATGCACAGGGAAACTCACTGAAAAGCTGGTACAACTAAATAACAGTGCTCTCTCCTCTTTCCAAAAAGTTGAGAAAATTAAGAGAATCTAAAGTTTAATCAAAGTAAGGTTAAGAATCCGAGCTTGGTACAATCCTTGAACTTCTAGCAAATTAAGCTTAAAAATGGTATTCCTTTCCCATCCCAAACACCTCAGCACAGACCTTTCATTTGCTGTGAACAGTCCTCTTTAATCCCTTTTACTTCAGACACCTAACTCAGCAGGTTCTGGATCACTCCCCCATCATCCAATCTACCACTCTGAAGTTCCCCAGGCAGCTCTTGGGCCTGAAGAAAGCCTTTAAGTCAATCAGTCTTCAGGAAGAAGAATGATCAGAATTCAGAACTTCTTTTTAGTATTCGCTGTCATTCTTTACTGCCTCTTCTCTCTTCTATTACTGCTATGCTGCCCCTCAAATACTAAAACTCCATGGCTATGACCTAGCCAAAGCCTGCACTTAACTGTCAGAGCCTTATACTCTCAAAGGACTCCTCTGACTTAGGCCTCACATTCCCATTAAAAATAAATAAATTAAAAAAAAAAAAAAAAAGATTTTCCTTTTCCCAGACTGGACTTGGTTAGGGGTAGATTAAATGGCAGAGTACAAACTAATCCACCAGGTGTGAGTGACCATCCACATCACCCTTCTTCTCCCAAAAGGTATTTGAATGAAGACAAATGCATTTTAAAATAATTAATTACAGAAAATTTATATGAAAGAATTTCAGGCTATGTAGAGGCAATTTAGAGCAGATGAAAGAAATGTTAGGGCTCACTGCAGGACTATGTGTAGGCCAGTTGCCAGGTGAGCCCCCTTTGGCCAGATTTTATTCACAATCTGGAATAAAAGTGGTGAGAGTGGACAAGGGTCGTCAACAGACTTACTAAATAACCCATTTAGTAAAATCAGTTTCCACCACAAACTATTCTAACTGTCCTCATTTAGTACAGTTGTTCATACTTTGGAAAAAAGATATTTAAACATAAGAAAAATAGGGGATCCCTGGGTGGCTCAATGGTTTGGCCCCTGCCTTCAGCCCAGGGCGTGATCTTGGAGTCCCGGGATCGAGTTCCACATCGGGCTCCCTGCATGGAGTCTGCTTTTCCCTCTGCCTTGTGTCTCTGCCTCTCTCCCTCTCTGTGTCTCTCATGAATAAATAAAATCTTTAAAAAAAAAAAAAAAGCGTATAAACATCAGAAAATATAAATCATCCTTAAAAACTTAACTAATCCCTTGACCATAGCTAAAAAGGTATTTCTGAATCAGGCAGTTACTCACCATCAGTATGATACCATGATCTATATGGTTCCCAAGATTCTACTTTATTCACATCATATTCTTACAAGAATATTATCACAACTCCAGAGAATGAGATCCAAAGCCCAGACAGATGGTCCCAATTGGAGCCCCTCTCTCAGATCATAGGAGCTCACAAGATCAATTGCCCAGACAAATATATTCAAACTTGAAAATGGAGTTCCAAATTCAGATTTCAGTAGACATGACTTTAGGAAGGGTATATCTAAGATACAAATGTAATAAACACCACATCACTAGCAAAGAATATCAGAAATTACCTGCTTTGAAAATTCCTATAATCTAGATACCAAAGCACGATGTCTGCCTTCACACATAAGAATACTGTAAGAAAAAAAAAAGAGTCCACTTTGGAAACCAGACCTGGTATTTATTTTTCTTTCGTGTTTCATAACTGCCTTTAGTCATGTAATCCTATTATTAAAAAATTAAAGAAAATCAAAGAAATAGTAATATCAAACTGCAATTTGGTAGACAAGACAGTAAAAAATAGGTGGCTGAGAAAGGAACATATGTAATTCACCAAGTCAGACCATTTGAATAGTATGGCATACTCTGTGGCTAATACCCTCACACCATATATTCCTTGCGAAACTCCAATACCAAGCAAAAACAATCTGTCTAAAGCAAACTCCTGCTTCAGCATTTTCTGCCAATTATTTTATCCATCTAAGATAGGCCCCAAATTCCCTAAAATGAGGCTTGCAATCACATTCCCCTTTAATTAATACCACCCCCCTCCTTTTTTGTAGGAAGATATTTTACTTTCCATCTTCTCTCTCAAATTTTGCCTATCCAACCCCTCAATCTCTGACCTGGTCCCTAAAAAGGAAACGCTCCTTCCACCTCTCCAAGTTTAGAACCTTCACTCATTCTCTACCTTCCAGTCTTTAACAAGACAAAGATTTCCTGTAACAGATGGGCAGGAAGGTGGACAGAGACAGAGGGACACAGGCACGCACACACCCCTCCCATTCCTGTACTTAAACAGCCTTGGGCCTCCTTACACTTCAGTTCACACATTTTTCTTTACACCCACTAATCTAGTTTATTTTAACTCTTTGAAGCTGCAAGCACAGAGGGTCACTGACTTCCAATAGCCAAATACAAGCTGCACAACCTCTCTTTTTCTAAGCTCCTGCCTTTTCTGCTTCTGCTGGCTCCTCCAGCTCTCTCTCCAAGAGGCGTTCAAGGTGTGGTTAGACCCTACAGTCTTTCTTCCCTGCTGCCTACGTGACCTCCTTCACTCTTCTCTGTAGAAATACTAGGAAACCATCTTCGATCATACTTTCCCCAATTCTAACCATGCATCTTTAGCCACCAGTGAACATTAAGTTCTTGATTCTGTCTTCACTAGCCCTTCAGCTTTATCTCACATGCCCCAAATCAAATTCACCAAAGCCTTCCCAGGACCCCCCATCCAACTCCACCTCGGCTTCCCCTTCACAGGCAGCCAACTCCACCTCGGCTTCCCTTCACAGGCAGCCAACTGGTCTGCTTATTTTTCCATATTAATATTTTAACTCCCATTCCCACTACGGTTGCAGGCTCACTTCTTATCTGGACTTCAAAAGTGACTGCCATGTTCAGAATAAGAGGTTTTCAGACTCCTTTATTATGGGCTAGCACTTCCCCTCCACTGAAAGGAGTCTAGAAAGAAAGACGTAGGAGAGGAAAGGAGGGGAGAGGCTCAGCTGCACCACTGTCTTCACCTCACCCTATGTAACAGCATTTCATCCCAGCTACCAAACTTTCCATAAATTGCTGTTCAGCTAGGAGTTGAGAAGGCTCCTCCAAACTCTTGAATGAACCCATTAAATAAAGTCCTTCATTTCTTGAGCAGGAGGAACACCACTATGAATATGTTACTCTAAGGATACCAGACCTTTAATGTTACTTAAAAAAAAAAAAACCCAAACCAAAAACCCTCCCCAACCAGCTTCCACAAGTTAACTTCCGCAAAGTATCTGCCCCCAGGTCCTAGAGCAATAAAGAAATAATCTAGGCAGACCACCTTCTACAGAAAATCGTGTTTTCTAAAAGGAAAACAAGTAAAAACTTGACCAGGTAAGGCAAGTATCTCACAACTTGCGCCACAATTTGCTTCAGGAAAGTTGCCTGTTCTTCCTCAGGCTACATTAGGAGAGCTGAACAGTTCGATTCGGCTCGTTTCCTAGGAATCCTGTCTGTGCTGCTGCGGAGCTAAGAGCTGCTTCCACACAAGAGTCAAATCGTGAAGTTGCAGCAACGGCTGTTCTGTTAACCCACAGCTAAGAATAACACTCGACTTTCTAATTTAAAAAAAGAACGGAAAGAAGAAGAAGAAGGGGTAAAAAAAAAAAAAAAAAAAAGACTTGGAAAGTAAGTCCCCGGACCAAGGATCTGGGGCAGAAGAAGGGGCTTCCGGCACTGACCCTCTTATCAACCAGAGCCTTGGGTCCAACGCACTTAGCGCACCTTCGACCGCGGGGACCTGAGCGCGCCCGGCCGGGCGGGGGCGAGGGCCGCCCACCCCGGGACGGTGGCAGTTTGCAAGGGCCACGGACCAGCCCCCACACACGTCTAAGCCGGCTGGACCCCGTTCCGGGCTGGGTTTCCGGGTGGAGGGCGCTCACTCTTTATTGACAACGAGGTCGGGGCAGGTTCGAGGCAAATCGGGAGAAGGAACAGTCACAGGGGCAGGGGCGCGGGGTGGGGTGAGGGGTCTCCGCGTCTCGGGGGAGGCAGGGGCATCCCTCCTGGCCCGCCGGGGCCCGAGGGGCCGGGCCCTGCCCCGCGCGCCCACCCGGGCCGCCCTACCGTGGCTCTGCAGGATCTCGTGCTTGAGGCCGCCGGTGTAGTCGATAAGCTCCTCCAGGCCGCGCTCGCACAGCTGCCCGTAGCCCGAGAACTTGTGCAGCACCTTCTCCAGCTCGCGCTCCACCGTCACGCATTGATCCATCCCGGAGGCGGCGGCGGCGGCGGCGCTCGGCTCCCCGGCGCCCGGGTGTCCGCAGCCGTTCGGCCCGGGCCCGGCCGAGGCCGCGTCCTGCTCCTCGTCCCCCAGGCGGGCGGCGCGGGCGGCGGCGGCGGCGGCGACCGAGGCAGCGGGTGCGCTAGCCGCGGCGCCGGGGGAGCCCGGTGCAGCCCGTGCCCGCCTGCCCCATGCCCCCTCCCCCCCGCCCCCGGAGCCTCGCCGCCGATCCCGCTCGCTCTCCGCACCCGGCCCCGCGACCCTGGTCCTCGCCCGCCGCGTTCGGCTGCCCGCGGCGGCGCCGCCGATTGTTTTTGTTTTCACGGGAACCGACCGATGACCTGGTTCTCCCGGGCGGCACCAAGCGCCGCCGACCCGAGGGGTGGGGGGAGCAGCCACCCCAGCAAGGGAAAGAGGCGGCGCGGGCCGTACCAAGCGCACCCTCGAGGGGGAGCCGCCTAGCGTTCGCGGGCGGAGGACGCGACGGCCGTCCGCTCACGCCGCCGCTCTAAAGGTGTGGGCAGTACCACGCGGGATGCGTGCGAGGGAGAGGGCGAGGGTGGAGCAAGAACCCAATTGGCCCGAGGAGCTCAAAAGGGAACTTTGGAGACAGCCCCGGCGCTCGCAGAGCGCTACAACTGCGCTCTCCGTAAACAAGAGGGTGGAAACCGTCCCTAACCACTCCGCCCAGAAACGGGGAAAAAGAACCAATGGGCGCGGGCGGTACGTAAGGGACCAACGTCCTCCAATCCCTGGCTGAGGCGTAAACCCTCAGCCAATCGTAGCCTAGGGGCCGAACCAACGGTCTCGCTGTTGGAGGGGGGTGACTTGGGGTGCGTACTGGGAAGCAAGTTATTTCGGGAAAGCCGGGAGGGAGAACGAGACAGAGGGGAAGGTCTGTTTTCGAAAGGAGTTCGCCCCGGTCATCATCTGTGTCCTCTCACCCGCACTCCTGGGACTACTGTTATTCCGAAGTTTGGGAAGACGGGACTCGTCGGACGGAAAACGGAGCCCGGCGGGGCGGGGGTGATGCCGGAGCACGGCCGAGGAGGGCTGCTCGGTAGCCGCGCGGGGCGGGCGCGGGGAAGGGCCCAGCGGGGCCGTCGGAGCTGCTGCGACGCTGGTGCCGCGGGGAGGTCGCGCTGCCCACCCCGCTGTCGGCCTCGGCGCCTCGGCCCCAGGGCTTGGACTCTCCCAGCCGGTAGCCGGCGCGCCGCACGGTGTGCGGGCAGCTCCACGCAGTGGAAAGCCGCGCGGGAGGGCGGCCCCGCCTGGCCCCTGCTCTCTGGCGCCTTATTCCATCCATACGAACTGAGTCACCTCCTCCTTGGCGTCAATCCTTCCCCGACCGCCGCGGGGTCTCCAGCCTCGGCCTGTATCCCCTCGCGCACTAGGCTCCAGTGGCGTTGTTAGCTTTCCTCGGAAAGCCGCATTAGTTAATCACCTCGGGGCCTCTGCGCTTAGCTCCTCGTTGGCCTGGAAAACGCGGACACCTTTCTCATCCTTGTCTCAGTTCACTTGTCCGCTCAGAGGACCCTCCCCTGACCACCCTGATAGGTACACCGCTCCACCTTCCTGCACTCCTCCAGTGTTGTGTCATATTTTTTTGTGTATATATATCAGCCGTATCACCAGTTTTCTTTCACACCATTTGTTAAAAGCTGAAATAACCGGGTTCGATTTTTCGTTTCCTTTTCCGCCAGCCCTTCTTCAGTAAATCCCCATAAAGGCAAGCCCCTTCCCCATCTTTATCTGTGCCCGAAAGTGGTGCCTAGCAACATAGTGGGCTTTTTTTTTTTTTTTTGTAATTAAGGCGAAATCTTGTTGAGTCTCAATTTCCTTTTTTATAACTTGGAAATAACTGCAGTTAATAGTGCAGCATGGGATTCTTGGGAAATTAAGTGAGATATCATATGTAAACATTAATAGTAAGCAAGGAATAGCCATAGGAGAAATGGTGGTGGTTAGTATTGCCTGTTCCCAGAAGTAAATCTGAGATGGCAACCTAAAATGGAATCATGTTGATCTAGTCTCGAGTCAATTTATTCATTTCTTGGTGATTTTCAAGAGTGGCCCTAGCTATTGCTGTTATAAATCTCTTTTCCCCTCTCCACCAAACCAATTTTCTTTCTCCTCTTTCTTGGCAGATGGTCCCGATTGCTGTTTCACTGAGAAGATAAACATCCAGCTCCAGCATCCTCTGCCATTCTTCTCAGAGTATTTGTACCATCCGTTGTGAACTGTTGTCAAGTATTTGAAGGAATGAGAGTTTTTTCTACCTTCTAAGTTGCCAGCCTCGACTTGCTGGCTTCATCTCACCTTCCTCCAGACCTCCTTCCCCTCCTATATACTAGGTTCTTCCTTTCTGCTTTGAGACTGAATGGAACTGACCTACCTGGGGAATTGGGAGAGAGATGGTTTTTGTTTATCCCTTCTCAAATGCTTTCCTTTTCCTCTACTCTTCACTGCTAAACTGCCCAGACAAACCTTTTCACTTTTTCCTCCCTGACCTCCTTGATAAGCTCTCTCTTTTCTCAGTATTTTTTTTTTCCTCGAGCTCACCGCTACACAAGAAAATTCTGACTTACTCTCACCTGTAAAATTCTCCCTTGACATTGCCCTGGTAAAATAATTCAGTCACACCTTCTCCCTTTCTGGCTCATTTAGCCGTCTATGTGGGTGGGTATTTGCCTCAGGTTTTATCCTCAACCTCTTTTTCCTTTACCTGCTGTCCTGGGACAACACATTACAATTTCCCCTCTCCAGCCATAATCTGCCTCATAAACTCTAGCTTCACATTCCCTCCAACCACCAAGACAGCATCATCCAGAGGACTCATTACCTCCAAGCAACATACTAAAAAAAGTGCATTATTTCTTTTCAAAATCAACTTTATTCCCTTTGACTCCTCTGTTTTTTGTCAGCATTACCTTATGTTTGTCAGCATTACCTTAACTCCTAGCTACAGCTACCACTTCTCCATCCTTATCTTTTGTTGAGTAACTTCTATACCCAACATGGGGCTTGAACTCAACACCAAGATCAAGAGTCTCTTGCCCCACCGACTAAAGTTGGGTATCCCTCCATCCTCATCTTTAACTTACCTGCAGGACTCTCAACCCTTTATCAAATGCCTCGACTCCACTAACTTGTTTACATTGCTACCCATCTCCATCCTTCCCAAGATCCTTTTGCTAATTCAACTGCCTTCATTCACTCCCAGAATATTGATGTTCCTCAGGATTTTGTCCTCATCAGTATCCCTAGGGATACAGATTATCTTCTCCCTTTTTTATTCATCTTCCACATGTAGTCAAACATCAAGTTCTATTGAGTCTAATTTCCTAATGTCCTAATGTGGCTTTTTACTTCTGCATCCTCATCATTTGTAGCTTTGAGATATTTCTAAGATAATTGCTTCTCTTACCCCTACAGTGCCACCAAATGAATCTTTATTCTCCTCAAAAGGTTGTTACAGTAATTAAATGAGGTAATCTATCTAAAGCATTCAACATAATGCCTGACGACATAAGAGTTATTATCCACTGATCAGAAATAATCATACAAATAGCAAACTATGTTGTACACCTGAAACTAATATGTTATATATCAATTATACCTCAATTAAGAAAAAATAAAGAACCAATTACCCCCCCATTACCTACAGCTTCAAATCATAACTCTCAGCTGGATTGTCTGCCCAGTGTAGCAACCCATCACAATCCCCCCACCCAAAGACTGGACACTTTCACATTTTTAGAGTGAAGTGAGCATAGTTCACACATGTTTTTTCCTCTCCTGGAATGCCTTTCTTTGTCCAAAGCCATTCAAATCCTCCCCTTTCTTCAAGTAACAAGTCCCAACTTTTCTGATACCTTCTAAATCTTGGCCTGCATTCTTCAGTATGGTAAATCACCAACTGTATGTAGCTTTTAAAATTAAATAAAATTAGAAATTCAGTTCCTCAGTTCTACAGACCACATTTCAAGTACTCAGTAACCACATGTGATTAGTGGCTACTGTGCTAATCCATCACTGTAGAAAGTTATTTTGAAAAGTGCTGATCTAGAACGTGACCACAGTACAGTTACCAGCCAATCCTTGAACTGCTATAGGACCTCTGTGTTAAGTCATTTAATTCCTAAGTCTCTTCTTGTTTAACTTCTCCAGTTTGTTTACTCAATTAGATTGTTAGCTCCTAGATCCGGGCTGACTTTTCTTTTTCTCCCATATGACAATCAGCATAGAAAAAGTGCTTTAGGTATTTGTTAAAGGAAAGAGCATAATAAGAGAAGAGCCTTCAGGGCGCCTGGCTAGCTCAGTTGGTAGAACATGTGACTCTTGATCTCAGGGTTGTGAGTTCAAGCCCCATGTTGGGTGTAGAGATTACTTAAAATCTTTAAAAAAAGAGAAGAGGCTTCAAATTTACCCAAAGAGAAAAATAGTACTTGTAAGGGCAGAGAGCTCTACGTTCCCTCCATAGTTTGTATTGGCCCTTCCTATAGTGCATAATTGCTTTAAGCCTTTATGATTTCTCAGAGGAGAGTCTCTAGAAGCAAAAGGGGGAAAAATCAGTTTTCAGAGCAACTGCAAATTATTTTTCTGTGGTTGCATTTTCACCACACAATAAAAAAGAATTCCTACAAAAACACAAAACCCCACTCCAGTATCAAATGAACTCCTGCCCCCATACTCTGTTTAATCTGGAGAACCTCTCATTTGCGGTCCTTCTGGACTTTGCTCTGGTCCTGCTTTTCATTTTAAATTTGATTCTCTGTCACATTTATGCAACTATTAATTGAAAGAAAAGGAAAAGAAAACCTTTGTCTTATGACTAAAATACATATTCATCATAAGGAAATTAGAAAAAGAAATAATACATAAATTATAATCTCATGAAATCCCAGAAACCAGAAAAAAATTAATTTTAACATTTTAACATTTGGAGTGAATTTCCAGAGTTTTTCCTGTGTATACGCATATACCCATATGTGCATTTTCATAAAAACTAGGTCTTTTTATGTACATTTTGTAAACTGCTTTTGTGGTCCACTTCACAACTTTTCTCTAACAGCAACAAAAGTTTTTAGGACTGCCTTTTTTTTTTTTAATGTAATCTCAACACTCAACATGGGGCTTGAACTCACAACCCCAAGATCAAGAGTCACAAGCTCTTTGACTGAACCAGCCAGGCACTCCAGAACTGCTTTTGACATCTTTTGAAATGTTTAATAGCTGTTGCACATTACTAGAACTTAGCACTCACCCTTATTCAACATATCTCATATTTATATTTTTCACTTTCATTTATTCTTTGAAATCTGAAACTACATAGAGGCAAGATAGAAAAAGTCAAAATTTCATCTTTCCAATTTGAGAATTTATTTTAAAAACTGCTTTAAAAGTGTACTGTTATGCAAAATACATTTTTGATAACGGTAAGAAAGACTTTATAAAAAAAGACCTTGAGGAAAAGAGCTTGTTAATTACTTACTGTTCTAGCTCACAGCTAACATAAAAGTCAGAGTAAACTGACAAAATGTGTAATGAAATACTGAATTACACAAAATAGTAGTCCTCATCTCGTAAGTCAATTTTCATCATTTTCAAATAAAAAAAATCTCCACACATTTCTGGGAATTGTTGCTAAGACCAGTTTAACAAATGAGTAACAGTACAACCACAAGCAAAAAAAAAAAAAAAATACTGTGAATGTTTTCCACTTTGTTTATGTCTTCTGTATGGTTTGGGGCAGATTGCCACTTAAATGCCTCTTTGCTGGCTGGCTAGATGATACTTACCTGCCATTATGACCTGCTGTTAGGAATTGGATGGGCAGTGGTGACAATAACTTTTTCTTCTGTATCCACTACCCCTGTGTTTCAACCCCACTAATGTTTGTCAAAAGACAGCCTCTCTGTCACTAGCAAAACCTAACCCCAGTGTAGCCTTCCTCACTTTTGGAGGCCAGGGCACTTTGATTGGTTGCCCACCAATTAAGCTACCCCCTTATATATCTCTGTAAGTATGGTATGCAGGCTTTGCCCTCATATATGGTACCAAACCTGTATGGAAGTATTTATACCTTTTGGATCTGTTCTTCACCTCCCTGTGTTTTACTGGCCCAAATCTTTTTCCTTCTGGAATCTGGGGTGTCTTTCTATACTTTATTTCCTGCTCACTCTTTTGTGTACTTTACTGGGTATAGCAAGAAGGGTGCTAACACTGAAGTAATTCATTCAACTCCTCCCAACCTAAGTTTCTTTATCTATAAAGTGAGAAGCTTGCAATAGGTGACCTTTTAGGTCCTTCCAGTTTTAAAATTATAGAGATGCCAAGATTTATTAAGCTGCATGTGAGGTGTGACACAACCAAACAGGAATGAACATAGGCACCCTCTCCACTTTTGAAAGCTTTGAGTCTGAATCATTATTTCCTCATGGAAATGCAGTGTTGTTGTTGGTTAGGTTTTGTTTTTGTTTTTGCTTTATTTATCCCTCATTATAATAGTAACTACCTACCATTTATTGAGTGCTTACATTATGCCAGGCACTTTGCTTTAAATGTGATTATCCAAAGCAACCTTTTGGAGTAAATATTATTATATTTGTCCCCATTTTACAGATGAAGAAACTGAGGTGTGACGGGGTTAAGTAATTTCTCCAGGATTACACGAATAAGACATGGTAAGAGCTTGAATTTGAATTTTTTTTAAGATTTTATTTATTTATTTATTCATGAGAGATAGAGAGAGGCAGAGACAAGCAGAGGGAGAAGCAGGCTCCATGCAGGAAGCCCCACGTGGGACTCGATCCCAGGACTCCAGGATCGCGCCCTGGGCCAAAGGCAGGCGCTAAACCGTTGAGCCACCCAGGGTCCCCGGAATTTGAATTTGAATCTGTCTGACTCTAAGTCCATAAGCCACTATGCCTCAAAAAGCCAAAATTACACTTTGTACTTACTTGATAAGTACAAGATTTCTGCTAGAACAGAGGCTCATTTACCCTAGGTTGTGTGGTTTGGTATCAGGAGCTCAGGGCTAAGAGGCACAAAAATTGTAATTAACACTTCTACTTATCAACTTTTCAACTTTAGGCAAGAACTTAAACAAGCAGCCTTTCTTTTTTTTAATAACAATATCTGTTCTACCTACCTTGAAGCATTGTTGAGAGAAACATACATATATATATTTATAAAGTAATATGAATATACTTTATATAATAAATGTATACATTTCATTAGTAAATATATAAGAGCATGTGCATATATACATTATATATGTAAAGTGCTCTATAAACCATTAAGCCCTATAAGAACTTAGGGTGCTATTATTTCCTCTTATTATGTATGCATTTGATTCATCTGTTTATGCATCTGTTCAGAGTCTGGGCTGTAAATTGCTAAAATACAAGATTCATGACTTTTGACAACTTTGGGGAGATTCCAGGTAGTAAACTAAGCTAATGTTTTAAAATGGCCTTTTAAGGAAACTTTCAGTTCAACTAACATGAAGTAATCCCATTCCTCTAGGTTGTCCCTAAAAAGCCCTAGAAATAGTACAAAAAACAAGCATAGTAATAGTTTGGAAGGTAGAAAGAAATTGTGCTACATAGGAATCTGGATACTTGAGGAATGATACACAATGATAAATTTCCAGGTTTCTTTATTTCCTCTTAGATCTCAAACAGGGCAATACAGAATCCTCCAATGCAGCATTATGAACAGGCACAAATAATAAAAGCTCCAAGAAAAGTCTGTTTTCCCTAGACAAAGGATGGAAAAAAGAGTAGCCTCACAATGGAGAGCCTTATTGGCAATTCTGTCCTACTCCGGCCAAATACAGAAAAACTACACCCTCTAATCCTAGCATGGTTTCAGCAGAGCTGAGCAAGGAGTTAATTTTCCATTCAACCCTCCCTAATGATGTACATGAGAGGCAGCATTCCAGTTCCCCTGCAGGATGGTTTTGGCAGGGCTGGAGTGGGGAGCTGACCTTCCATCTCCTGCCTGGCAAAAGCAGGTGGTGCTCCAGTTTCCCCAGCAGGCAGTATCAGCAAAGAGAGGGGAGCTGAGTTTATACCCTGACTCGGATGCAACAAGACAGAGTTGGTGCCCCACTTTCACTGTGAAGTTGCCAGTGGAGTAAGGGGGGAGCTGAACTTCCACCCCACCCATTTGCAACCAGGCGGTGTGAGTCAGTGCTTCACTTTTGCCAAGGTGGTATTGGCAGGGCTCAGAGAGAAGCTAAACATACACACCCAGCAGCCCATGTGCTAAATCTCAACAGGAAACTTCCTGCTTTAAAAGTAAATTAAAAAATTGATTGATTGATTGATTGATTGATTAAATAGAATCCAGAGCTCCATAATCTAATATCTAAAATGTTCAAGATACAAAAAAAAAAAAATCACTCATCCAAGAACCCAGAAAATCACAACATGAATGAGAAAAGACAATCAAAAGATGCCAATAATGAGATGAATCAAATGTTGGAATTCTCTGATAATTATGTTAAAGCAGCTATCATAGAAATACTTCATCAATAATTTACAAATACTCTTGAAACAAATTGAAAGTAAATATTTCAGCAAAAAAATGGAAGTTATAAAAACATTATATAGGAATTATAGAACTGAAAAATATATAAGTGAAATAAAAAAACCTACCATAAGGGCTTGATAATAGAGTGAAGATAACAGATGGTAGAACTTGAGGAACAGACCAATGGAACTTACTCAAGCTGAATAACTGGATAAAATTGTCTAGAATAAAATGAATGGAATCTCAGACTATGGGATATTAAAGTAACAATCATATCATTGTAGTCACTGGAGGAGAGTGAGAGGAGAACTGAAAAAATACTCAAAGAAATAATATCTGAAAACTTCCCTAACTTGGCAAAAGACATAAAACTGCAAATTCAAGAAGTTAAATTGCAAAAAAGACAAGCCCAGAGGAATCCACTCCAAAACATACAACAGTTAAACTTCTGAAAACTAAACACAAAATATTTTGATAGCAGCCAGCAAGAAATGGCATTACTTATAGGGGAACATCAATATGAATCATAGCAGATTTCTCACCTAAGGTCCTATGGAGGCCAAAAGAAGTGGCACAATATTTTTCAAGTATTAAAAGGATTGTCAACCCAAAATCCTATGTCCAGTGAAATAACCTTCAATGATAAAATGAAGATCAAAAAAATTCTCAGATGGGGCAGCCCCGGTGGCACAGCGGTTTAGTGCCGCCTGCAGCCCGGGGCGTGATCCTGGAGACCCGGGATCGAGTCTCACTTCGGGCTCCCTGCATGGAGCCTGCTTCTCTTTCTGCCTGTGCCTCTGCCTCTCTTTTGCTCTCTCTGAATAAATACATACATACATACATACATACATACATACATAAATAAATAAATAAATAAATAAATAAACAAATAAATAAATCTTTAAAAAAAATTCTCAGATGAAGGAAAACTAAGAGAATTTGTTGCACCAAAAAAGAATTTTTTTTTAAGTGGGCTCCACACCGAGGTGTTGTTTTTTTTTAAGTGGGCTCCACAGGACTTGAACTCATAACCACTGAGGTCAAGACCTGGACACTTAACTGAATGAGCCACCCAGTTGTCCCAAGAATATTTTCTAAACAGAAAGGAAAATGATGAAAGAAGAAAACTTGGAACATCAGGAAGAAAGAAGAACATAATAAAAAATATTGGTATATACAATAGACTCTTGAATTTTATAAATTCCTAAATTGATAACTGAAGCAAAAATTAGAACACTATTTTATAAGGTTCTAAATGTATGTCGAGTAAATATTTAAGACAATTATACTATAAACAGGAAGGTTAAGGACATAAAGGGAGTTAAGGTTTCTATATTTAACATGAACTTGTAAAATAGTGACACAGTAGTCTGTGACACATATACATAGTGTAATACCTAGAGCAACCACTAAAAAAACTATACAACAGGTAAAATTAAAAAGTACTAGAGATAGGAGATCCCTGGGTGGCTCAGCGGTTTAGCGCCCAGGATGTGATCCTGGAGTCCTGGGATCAAGTCCCACATTGGGTTCCCCTCATGGAGCCTGCTTCTCCCTCTGCCTCTATCTCTGCTTCTGTCTCTGTGTCTCTCATGAGTGAATAAACAAAATCTTTTTTTAAAAAAAGTACTATGATAAAGAGGAAGTGGGGAGTTACTGTTTCGTTTGAGATTAAAGATGCTAGACATGGATAGTGATATTTGTTTTTTTTTAAGAATTTATTTATTTATTCATGACAGACAGAGAGAGAGGCAGAGACACAGGCAGAGGGAGAGAAGCAGGCTCCATGCCGGGAGCCCAATGCGGGACCGATCCCAGGTCTCCAGGATCACACCCTGGGCCAAAAGCGGCGCCAAACCGCGGGCCACCGGGGCTGCCGGGATAGTGATATTTGCACAACATTGTGAATGTACTTAATGCTCCTGAATTATATACTTAGAAATGTTTTAAAATGGTAAATTTTATGTTGTGCATATTTTACCAAAAATAGGTAAATTTAAAAAACATAAATGGTGATCCATTTTGCAATATATATCAAATCAATACATTATACACCTTAAACTTACATAGTGTTAAATGTCAATTTTATCTCAAAGTTGGGGGAAACTCTATAGATAAATCAAAATAGAATTTTCAAAATAAAATTCTTTTAGATTTTATTTATTTATTTGATAGAGAGCCAGAGAGCACAAGTGAGGGAAGTGACAGGCAGAGGGAAAGGGAGAAGCAGGCTCTCAGTTGAGCAGAGCCTGACCCAGGGCTTGGCTCCAGGACCCTGGGATCATGACCTGAGCTGAAGACAGATGCTTCGCCAACTGAGCCACCCAGATGCCCCTCAAAATAGAATTTTCAAAAATGTTCAAGTAACACAGAATGGCAGGAAAAAGGAAACTACAGAAATGGAAAACAAAAAGTATACACAGAAAACAAAATAGCACATTTAAGTTGTAACATATCAATAATTGCATTAAATGTTAATAGCCTAAATACACCAATCAAAAGGTGAAATTGGCAGAATGGATTTAAAAATGTGACCTAATTATATATGATGTCTACAATAAGCTCATTTCAAATATGTTATCGGCAATGAAAGGAATTTAAAACCAAATATCATATGAACATTAAAGAAATGTGTGCTGCCATGAGTGGCTGACTTTATATTAATATCACCTATAGAAGACTTAAGAGCAAAGAAAATTACGAGAGATAGAGATGGCCATATTGTGATAAAAGGGTCAATTCACCAAGATGACATGACAATTCAAAATAGGTATGCACCAGACAACAGAGCTGCAAACAAAATGTGAAACAAAAACTGAAAGAACTAGAAGAAATAGACAAATTCACAATAATAGTTGGAGACTTCAACACAACTGATGGAACAACTAGACAGAAAATCAGCAAGGATATAAAAGAACACCAACAGGGGCGCCTGGGTGGCTCAGCCGTTGAGCTTCTGCCTTCAGCCCAGGTCGTGATCCCAGGGTCTGGGATCGAGTCTCACATCGCATTCCCCACAGGGAACCTGCTTCTCCCTCTGCCTGTGTCTCTGCATCTCTCTCTGTGTCTCTCATGAATAAATAAATCTTTTTTAAAAATAAAAAATAAATAGAAGAACACCAACAGCCAGCAGGATCTGGTCAACATTTATAGAATACTTCACCCAATAACAACAAAACACATATTCTTATCAAGTGCTCATGGACATATACCAAGATAGACCATTTCCTGAGTCATAAAACAATTCTTGGGCAGCCTTGGTGGCTTAGCGGTTTAGCGCTGCCTTCAGCCCAGGGCGTGATCCTGGAGACCTGGGATCGAGTCCCATGTCGGGCTCCCTGCATGGAGCCTCCTTCTCTCTCTGCCTGTGTCTCTGCCTTTCTCTCTCTCTCTCTCTCTCTCTCTCTCTCTCTGTGTGTGTCTAATAAATAAATAAATCTTTTTTAAAAATAAAAATAATAAAACAATTCTCACTCAAATAAAATTATACTATGTTTTCCATGCACAATGGAATCAAACTAGAAATAAATAACAGAAAGCTAATAGGAAAATCTCTAAATACTTGTAACTAAACAACACATTTCTGAGTAATGCATGGTCAAAGAAACTCTCACCTAAAGGACCTCAGAAAAGAAGTGCAAAACAGACTCAAAGCAAGCAGAGTAAAGAAATAATAAATATAAAAGGAGACATCAATAAAACTGAAAATAGAAAAACAATGGGGAAAATCTATAGAAGAAGATTAACCTCTAGCAAGACTGACAAAGAATAAAAGAAGACGCTAATTAGAAATACCAGGGATGAAACAGGAAATATCACTACAGACCCTGCTGACATCAAAAAGCTAACAAGGCAGTAGTACTTCAACTCTATACGTATAAATTCAACAATTTAGATGAAATGAACTATTTCCTCAATAAACACTTAACTACTACAACCCACTCAATATTAAGTAGATTATTTGAATGGTTCTAAGGCTTTTAAGGAAATTGAATTCATGATTTTGGAACTCTCGAGAAAGAAATCTCTAGACCCACATGGTTTCACTGGAAAATTCTGCCAAATCTTTCAACGGTAACTAATGCCAATTCCATACAACTCTTCCAGTTTAAAATATGAGAATGCTTCTCAGCTCATTCTCTGAAGCTAGTCTTACCCTGACCACAAAACCAGATAATGACAGCCAAAAGAAAATTATGGACCAATATCTCACGAATTTAGTTGCAAAAAATACACAATCGTAATTGATTCCAGCACTATATAAAAAGATTCATGTATCACAATGTAGAGGAGTTTGTTTCAGGAATACAAGGTTGGCTCAGCGTTCAAAAGTCAATATAATCAACCATATCAACAGGCTAAAGAAGAAAAATCACATAATCATATGAGTTGCAGAAAAGACATTCGATAACATTCAATACTCATTCATGATTAAAAGCCTTAGTAAGCTAGGAATAAGGGGTAACTCCTCAACTTGTTAAAGAATATCTACAAAAACCTACAGCTAACACAGCTACTGGTGCCAGCCTAAATGCTTTTCCTTAAGATGTCCTAGAATATCTACTCTCACTACCTAGTGAAGTGGCAGAAAGTTCTAGCCAGTTCAGCAAAGCAAGAAAACTAAAAGGCATGGCCTACAGATCAGGAAGGAGGAAATAATTTTGTCCCTATCTGCCAATGACATTAGTGTCTATATAGAAAATTCCAAGGAATCTATATACACAATCCCAGAACTTAATAAATGAGTTCAGCAAGGTCACAAGACACAAAATCAAATCACAAAAAGCAATTGTATTTCTATATACTAACAACATCAGTTGAGGAAACAAATGTAAAACACAATGTCATTTATAATGCTCCAAAGAAAAATGCTTAGGTATAAATATTATGAAATATATACAGGATCTGTATTCTGAAAATCACAAAAAACTGATGAAAGAAAGAAAAGAATATTTAAATAAATGGATAAATATATTGTGTTCATGAATTGGAAGACTCAGTATAATAAAGATGTTAATTGTCCTCAATTTGATTAATGCAATTCTGATCAAAAATCTCAGCAAGGTATTTTGTAACACAGGCAATTTTGCTGTAAAATTAATATGTATAAGTAGAAGAGCTATAATAACTAAAACAACTTTGAAAAAGGAGAATAAAAAAGGAGGAGTCACTCTGTCCAGTTAAATCTCAATATATAACGAGTAGCCACGATTGTATGGTATTGGCACAGGAATATACACATAGATCAATGAAATAGAATAGAGAAGCCAAAAATAGGCTGACACAAATATGCCCAAGTGATTTTTTTTTAAAGTGCAAAAGAAATCAATAGAGGAAGGATAGCCTTTTCAGGAAATAGGTTCATAAAATAATTGGGCCTCCCAAGAAAATCTTAATGTAAGTCTCACACTTTTTACAAAAATTATCTCAAAATAGATTACTGACTTACATGTCAAACAGGTAAGGTAAACTATAAAACTTAAAAATAGGCAGAATCATTGGGACTTAGCACTGAGCAAAGATATTTTAGATTTGACACCAAAAGCACAATCCATAAAATGAAAAATTGATAAGCCGAACTTCATCAAAATTGAGAACTTCTGCTCTGTGAAAGATCCTGTAAAGAGAATGAAAAAGACAAACTATAGAGTGAGAGAAATCGCAAACTGCGGATCTGCCAAAGGACTTGTATCTAGACTATGTAAAGAACTCTCTAAAGTCAACACTAAAAAATCAAACAATCCGGTCAGAAAAAGATAAAGGATGTGAACATACTTATCACTGAAGAGGGTATACAGATGACAGATAAGCACATACAATGCTCACAGAAGTTTTATTTGTGATAGTCCCCGAAAGAAAACAACACCAATGTCCTTCAAAGTTTACTGGTTAAAAAAACAAAACAAAACTAACAAAACTGTGGTATAGTCATACATAGAATATTACTCAGCAATAAAAAGGAATGAACTATTAATACACACAGTGCCATGGATGACTTTTAAGGAAATTATACTGAGTGGAAGAAAAAAAACCAGTCTCAAAAGCTTCTTTTTATATTACATTCTTGAATAATAAAATTACAGAGATGGAAAACAGATTGAAGGCTGCCAGGGATTGACAATAGTAGAAGGGACACTGCTGTGGCTGCAAAAGACTTACATGAGGGATCTTTGTGATGGAACTCTTCTGTATCTTGACTGTGGTGGCCACACAAAATTGCATAGGAATTTGCATGAACACGCACACAAGTGCTTGTGAAACTCATGGAAACTTAATACATTCAGTGAATTGCACCAGCATTAATTTTCTACTTGCAATATTGCATTATGAAGGATCTCTCTGCATTATTTCTTAAAACTGCATGTGAATCTACAATTATCTCAAAAAGTTTTTTTTAATTTGCTTTTGAGGATAATTATGATAATGAAAGGGAAAGGCAACCACTCCTTTCATGTCCACAATTATATCTACAGACACTTCTCTTTGTTTTTAGGTTTACTTTTTCCAGTGATTAATTCTGAGTTATGTTTAATACCCCTTTTTCTCTCCTCTCCATTTTTCCTGTCAAATAATCAGTAGATTATTTGGAACTGATGCAAGATTATTTAGAGTTACATTTCAGTATAGAGTATAGAGACTTGTGGTTCTCAAACCTATGACTGATCTTCCTCATCATCCCAAAGGCAGGGAGAGCATTATACATGTTGGGTACTCTCTAGTAGAGAGCACACGGAAAGTCTGTAAAGAGTGTGTTTTTATTGCTACAAAAGACAAATGCCTCCATTATTAATCCTCTAAGTCACCTATGTGTTGAAATGAGTGGGGAGATTTTTCGCTTGATTCATTCTAATAGCTCCCTTTGCCGTTGGTTGAGAATCCAGCATTACTCTTTTCTAAAAACAGTCATGGCTTATTAGAATTCAGAGAACATAGTGTTTACCAATAGGAATAAAGGTCAGAATATGAAGAACAACCACATAATTGATTACAAACATTTGAAAGGAATAGTAACATATGTCTTTGGCAAGTACAATATTGTTTTGTGCTTCTGTACCTTAGCGTATGCTATTCCGTCTGTCTGGAATGCCTTCTTTCCATGTTTCAAATTTTGCTTAGGTGTCTGTGAATCCTTCTGACCCATTTATCCTACAGATATAATCATTCCCTATGCTGTATTACTTCTATAAAGAGTACATACTTCTATTATGGCATATAAGATGGAAAGAAACAGTACAATATAGTGATTAAGAACTTGAACTCTGACACCCACCTGAGTTTGAATCCTAGCTCCACTAGATGTGTGACAGTAAGTTGTTTAACCTTTTGTTAAATAATTCAACTACCTCATCTATAAAATGGCAATAGTAGTAATATCTTATTAGGTTATTGTAAGTATCAAATTAATATATGTAAAATGCTTAGAAGAGTACCTGGCATATAATTAGCATGACATAAATATTAACTGTTATCTTTATTTTTATGTTTATTTCACTTAATTAGACCATAAGCTACTTGAGGGCAGTACAAATTATCTATTGCTGTATTCAGATTATTCCAGAACTTAATGACTAAAACAGCAAATATTATCTCATGGTTTTTGTGGGTCAGGAATCTTGGAACACTTGGTTGAATCCTCTGGTTCAGTGTTTCAATCAAGACTGTATGCAAGGTGTTACCTAGGCTGGTAGTTATCTGAAAGCTCAGCTAGGGAAGGATTATGTGTTTGCTGGCAGGATTAAATTCCTCATGGATTATTGGACTGAGGCCTCAGTTCCTCAGAGGCCACCCTCACTTTCTTGCCACTGGGCTTCTCCATTGGGAAGCTCACAACATGGCAGCTGGCTTCCATCAAATGAACAAGTGGGAGAGATTGAGCAGGACAGAAGTCGCCCTAGTTTTATAACCTGATTTCAGAAGTGACATCCCTCCCCTTTCCTGCATTGTTTGTTAGAAATGAGTCACTAGGTCCAGCCCACATTCAAGGTGAAGGGATTACACAAGTGCAAGAATAAGGGGAGACAGAATTATTAGGAGCCATGTTAGAAGCTGCCTACCAATTATTCCCATTCCTCCCATATGCAAAATATACTTATTTCCTCCCAAAGTTCCCAAAAATCTCATCCCAGTATAGGCAGAGACTATATTTTATTCATATTTATAACTGCAGCCACTTTTTTTTTACTGATTTGATCAAAAGAAATAGGGTAATATTCTTTGTAATGAAAGGAAGGTAGATGATCTCCTGTCACTAAAACTTAAGCTATATGAATAAAATTCTATAAATAAAAATGTAATAAAGAACAAGATTTTGGGGGGGTGCCTGGGTGACTTAGTTAAGTGTTCAACTTTTTATTTCAGCTGAGGTCATGATCCCATGGGTCGAGATTGAGCCCTGCCTTGGGCTCCATGCTCAGTGTGGAGTCTGCTTGAGATTTTCTCTCTCTCTCTCTCTCCCTCTGCCCCTTCCCCCACTTTCATGCATTCACAAGCACGCTTTCTCTCTCAAATTAATGAATCTTTTTAAAAAAGAGAACAAGATTTCCTTTAGCTGTTATTTTGAATACCTCAAAATTTTTGGAGAATTTAGTAACTACACAGATTTTAAGCATTCATCATTTTATTTCATTTCCAGATTTGATTTGAGTGTGAAGATGTTTCAAGAAATCAGAAGGTAAAATCTTACATCTTAAATTTCTATAAGCTCTTCCATATATTGTTTATCTTCTCTGTTTACAGTTGGATTCATAATAGCAAAAGATGTAGACATTTTAAACTCCTTTTTCCAAATCAACTCCTGATCATGGATGTCCAATAAGGTACAACCAACTAAAACACACCATTGTATTGAAATAGAACTTTTCCCATCCAACTGTGTATGGGGCATTTCTCCAATCTAACTGTAGGTGCATTCACCTGTAATGCAGAAAGAACACAATAGGTATATGCTATACCATGTGACTCTTTGTCTCTATCCTTCTTCTCATCATGCACATTTTTCTGAAACCTAAGCAAAAGCCACAGAACCAACTGCTTTGCCCTGGAGCCTCTCCTTAGATCTTTAGCAGCCTGTTGGAACAGGACATTTGAAGAAGGGATGGGGAAGGGGATTTTTTTATGACGTGCTGAATTCAATGCCATCAGAAAAACCAAAGGAATTGAACCTGGAGGTGACAAGGTATATATTTTGATGGCAAAATAATTAAAATCCATTTTTCTTGTTCCCAGTCCAGTGGGCCAGAAAACATATTTTTCTTTTTATAAGCTATGGGATCTTAAGTTTTTACATTTATTTATTTATTTGTTTGTTTGTTTGTTTATTTATTTATTTATGAAAAAGAGTGAGGGAGAGAGAGCAGGAGCTGGGGGAACAGGAGAGGGAGAAGCAGGCTCTCTGCTGAGCAGGGAGCCTAATGTGGGACTCAATTCCAGTGTCCCAGAATTATGACCTGAGCAGAAGGCAGACACTTAACTGAGTGAACCACCCAGGCATCCCTTAACTTAAGTTTTCAGATATAAATTATCTAAATAACAGGAGGTTTTCAAATTATCAGGCTAAAAATCCTGGCACTCTGGTTTTATTTACTCCTGCCCCCAAATTTATTTTAAATTTATTTATTTATTAAAAATTTTTTAAATTTATTTATTTATTTTAAATTTATTTAAATTTATTTATTTATATTTATATATATTTATTTATATATATTTATATATTTATTAAATTTATTTATTTATTTTAAAATAGGGATCTTTAAGTTACTATTGTTATCTGCGAAGAGGGAGAGTTTGACTTCTTCTTTGCCAGTTTTTTTTTTAAGATTTTATTTATTTATTCATGAGAGACACACACACACAGAGAGAGAGAGAGAGAGAGGCAGAGCAGGAGGAGAAGCAGGCTCCATGCAGGGAGCCCGACATGGGACTTGATCTCGGGTCTCCAGGATCACGCCCTGGGCTGAAGGCAGATGCTCAATCGCTGAGCCACCTGGGCTGCCCTTCTTTGCCAGATTGAATGCCTTTTATTTCTTTTTGTTGTCTGATTGCTGAGACTAGGACTTCTAGTACTATGTTGAATAGCAGTGGTGAGAGTGGACATCCCTGTCGTGTTCCTGATCTTAAGGGAAAGGCTCTCAGTTTTTCCCCATTGAGAGTGATATTCGCTGTGGACTTCTCATAAATGGCTTTTAAGATATTGAGGAATGTTCCCTCTATCCCTACACTTTGAAGAATTTTAATCAGGAATGGATGCTATATTTTATCAAATGCTTTCTCTGCATCTATTGAGAGGAACATATGGTTCTTGTTTTTTCTCTTAATGATGTGATCTATCACGTTGATTTTTTTTTATGAGTGTTGAACCACCCTTGCATCCCAGGGATAAATCCCACTTGATCATGGTGAATAATACTCTTAAGTACTGTTGCATCCTATTAGCTATTATCTTAGTGAGATACATTTTGCATACATGTTCTTCAGGAATACAGGTCTATAACTCTCCTTTTTAGTAGGGTCTTTGTCTGGTTTTGGAATCAAGGTAATGCTGGCCTCATAAAATGAGTTTGGAAGTATTCCCTCCCTTTCTATCCTTTGAAACAGCTTTAGTAGAATAGGTATTATTTCTTCTTTAAACGTTTGGTAGAATGGCCCTGGACTTTTGTGTCTTGGGAGGTTTTTGATGACTGCTTCAATTTCCTAACTGGTTATTGGCCTGTTCAAATTTTCTATTTCTTCCTGTTCCAGTTTTGGTAATTTGTGGGTTTCTAGAAATGCATCCATTTCTTCTAGATTGCCTAATTTGTTAGCATATAGCTGCTCATAATGTTTTTAAAACTGTATTTCCTTGATATTGGTTATCATCTCTCCTCTTTCATTCGTGATTTTATTAATTAGAGTCTTTTTTTTTCTTTTTAATAAGTCTGGCTAGGAGTTTATCTATCTTAGTTATTCTTTCAAAGAACCAATTCCTGGTTTTGTTGATCTGTTCTACAGTTCTTCTGGTCTCTATTTCATTGAGTTCTGCTTTAATCTTTATTATCTCTCTTCTTATGTTTGGTTTAGGCTTTATTTGCTGTTCTTTCTCCAATTCCTTTAGGTGTGAGGTTAGCTTGTGTATTAGAGTTTTTTTTCCATTTTTTTTGAGGGAGGCTTGAGGTATTGTATTTCCCTCTTAGGAACCGCTTTTGCTGTATCCCAAAGATTTTGAACAGTTGTATTTTCATTTTTGTTAGTTTCCATGAATCTTTTTAATTCTTCTCTAATTTCCTGGGTGGCCCATTCATCTTTTACTAGGTTGCTCTTCAACCTTCATGCATTTTTCTTCCAAATTTCTTCTTGTGATTGAGTTCTAGTTTCAAAATATTGTGGTCTGAAAATACGCAAGGGACAATCTCAGTCTTTTGGTATTGGTTGAGACCTGATTTGTGACCCAATATGTGGTGTATTCTGGAGAATGTTCCTTCTGCACTTGAAAAGAATGTGTATTCTGTTGTATTTGGATGGAATGTTCTGTATATATCTGTGAAATCTATTTGTTCCAGTGTATCATTCAAGGCCCTTCTTTCTTTGGTGATGTTCTGCTTAGAAGATCTGTCATTTGCTGTCATTTGCCATGTTACAGTCTATTAGTGTATTATTATCTAAGTATTTCTTTACTTCAGTTATTACATGATATTCTTGGCAGCTCCCAGATTAGGGGCATAAATATTTATAATTGTTAGGTCTTCTTATTGGATAGATCCTATAAATATAATATAGTGTCCCTCTTCATCTCTTACTACAGTCTTTGGTGTAAAGTCTAATTTATCTGATATGAGGATTGCTACCCCAGCTTTCTTTTGAGGACCATTTGAATGGTAAATGGTTCTCCACCCCTTCATTTTCAGTCTGGAGGTGTTCTTAGGTCTGAAATGAGTCTCTTGTAGACAGCATATAGATGGGTCTTGCTTTTGTATCCAGTCTGATACCCTGTGTCTTTTGATGGGATCATTTAGCTCATTCACGTTCAGAGTAACTATTGAAAGATAAGAATTTAGTGTCATCGTATTACCTATACAGTCCCTGCTTTTGTGGATTGTTTCTTTGGGCTCCCTCTTTCTTTTACAGGGTCCCCCTTAATATTTCTTGCAGAGCCAGTTTGGTGGTCACACATTCTTTAAGTTTCTGCCTATTCTGGAAGCTCTTTATTTCTCTTTCTATTCAAGTGACAGCCTTGCTCGATAAAGTATTCTTGGCTGCATGTTCTTCTCATTTAGGACCCTGAATATATCCTGCCAGCCCTTTCTGGCCTGCCAGGTCTCCGTGGAGAGGTCTGATGTTAATCTTACATTTCTCCCCATATAAGTTAAGAATCTCTTGTCTCGAGCTGCTTTAAGAATTTTCTCTTTATCATTGAAATTTGCAAGTTTCATTATTAAATGTCAAGGTGTTGAATGGTTTTTATTGATTTTTTGGGGGGGGTCCACACTATCTCTCAGATCTGAACGCCTGTTTTCTTCCCCAGATTAGGGAAGTTCTCAGCTATGATTTGTTCAAGTATACTTTGTGGTCCTCTCTCTCTCAGCCTCTTGGGGAATCCCAATTAGACGCATATTCTTCCTTCTCAAGCTATCATTTATTTCCCTCTTCACAGATGACATGATACATTGAAAACCCAAAAGACTACCCCAAGATTGCTAGAACTCATACAGCAATTCAGCAGTGTGGCAGGATACGAAATCAATGCACAGAAATCAATGGCATTTCTATACACTAACAATGAGAAAATGCTGTGCATCACTTGCCATCAGGGAAATACAAATCAAAACCACAATGAGATACCACCTCACATCAGTGAGAATGGCGAAAATTAATAAGACAGAAACAGCAAATGTTGGAGAGGATATAGAGAAAGCGGAACCCTCTTGCACTGTTGGTGGGAATGCAAACTGGTACAGCCACTCTGGAAAACAGTGTGGAGGTTCCTCAAGAAATTAAAAATAGAGCTACCCTATGACCCAGCAATTGCACTACTAAGTATTTACTCCAAAGATACTGATGTAGTGAAACGCCAGGACACCAGCACCCCAATATTCATACCAGCAATGTCCACAATAGCCAAACTGTGGAAGGAGCCATGAAGTCCTTTGACAGATGAATGGATAAAGAAGATGTGGTATATACATACAATGGAATATTAGTCAGCCATCAGAAGAGACAAATACCCACCATTTGCTTCAATGTGGATGGAAGTGGAGGATATTATGTTGAGTAAAATAAGTCAATTGGAGAAGGATAATCATCATCTGCTTTCACTCATACATGGAAAATAAGAAATAGTGAAAGGGATTATAAGGGAAAGGAGGAAAACTAAGTGGGAAAAATTAGAGAGGGAGACAAACCATGAGAGTCTTCTAACTCTGGAACACAAACAAAGGATTGCAGAAGGGGAGGTGGGTTGGAGGATGGGGTAACTGGGTGACAGGCACTGAGGAGGGTACTTGATGGAATGAGCACTGAGTCTTACACTGTATGTTGGCAAATTGAATTTAAATTAAAAATGCAAAAAAAAAGATACTAGTGTTACCTTTCATGAGAAACTATGAAAGATTTTATTCACAAAAGAATCAAACATTGTATTATAGAAAAACTAGTTCTGTTCATAGACCACCATTCTCCTGAAATAGATTCTAGAAATCTCCTTGCAGTGCCCACTTATTAAATCCAGTCCCTTTCTTGTGCTGCTCACTACCTACCTGTTTATTCTCAAAACTACTTCCTAGCATGAACTTTCAGTTCTAATCTAAATCACTCTCCTCCTTTTCTCTACTTACATTGTTGTCGCTCCTAATGCCCTTCTCTCAATCCCTTGAAGCCTGATCCTATGCCTCAGAGCCCAGACGATTTTTTCCTCAAAGCCTCCCTACATCATGAGAGCTGTCCTGGAGCTCTCTTCTGTGGATTTATCTTATAGAGAGAATTTTCAGTGCTTAATTTTTTTCTTAACCAAATACCCTCTGTTTAGTTATCATATAACATTTTCGTGAGTAGGACTGTGGCTGTGGCCTCAAGATATTTGTTTTGCAATTTTAGACCTTTGGAGATTAATGGATTATGAAGTACCAGCTATTCCTACAGATGCTGTATGATGCTACCAAATGGTGGTAAACAATGCTGCATATTTTTGATATTGAAGGGTACATGAGGAGAAGAATGTGTTTTTTCCAAATTAAATACTGAGTTTCTGCATGACTTTATATCAAACTTAGATTTTCAAATCACAGTACTTAAATAAACTAAAGCAACTTGCAATTACACAGTCACCTAAAGGCAGTATATCTTTAGAGCATCATACTACAAAGTGTATGTGTGCTTGTGGATGTACACGCATCTGTATGTTTGTATTCTATGATATATATGGATTTCTTTCCTTGTGACTTCTTAATTATTTCTAAGCCTATTTAATTTTCAAATATTCTTGAATATTTACTAAAACTAAGTCCGTTTGTGGGCACTTTGCCAAGTTTGCTACTTATTCTGGCAAGAATTTTATGCAGCTACTCCTGAGGCTCAAAAGGGAAAAAAAAAAATCTGCATGCTTCTGAACTAAATTGCACTGAGAGTAGAAGAGTAGCAGGTTTTTTCACCCTTCTTTGGATGGCTTCTCACATAATTTGCCAATCTCTTTTTTATTTTGCTCTCCATCCATTTCTCCATATATGATATATAAAACACTGTTTTATAGTCAGCAGAGAAAATTACTTGTCTATTTTCCACCAAACAGAAGATAGTGCTAAGGCACTTAGGAAAATCTATTTTAATTTTACCCTCTGCCATGACCATTCAGGCAGGAAGCCAATTTGGCAATTTTTACTTACTGACATAAGTTACCAATTTAATAACTCTTGCCAGTTTCCCCTGGCAAATTATAGTGTGTGTGTGTGTGTGTGTGTGTCTGTGCACGCGTGCGTGTGTCTTGGTTAAGTAAGTTGTTTCATACTAAATTTAAAGCTACAGTATCCCTTTCAGGAGAAGAGAAAAATAGCTGGTTTTATCACACTCCATGACTAAACTGTAGGTTTCTCTTTAATTTTTTCTTTCTTGCACCTCTCTCAACTTAGCACAAGTGTTTAAGTAGTACAGTAGTACTGAATTAAAATTGTTTATAATTTTAAAAATTATAATGTGTCAGGGTACAGACTATTACAAAAAGTTCTAGGGGCACCTGGCTGGCTCAATCAGTGGAGCATGCAACTCTTGATCTCAGGGTTGTAAGTTCAAGCCCCATGTTGGGTGTAAAGATTATTTAAAAAATAAAATCTTTAAAAATATTTTTAGGTGTCTTCCCCTTATATTAATTACCATTAATATTAACCATAATTTTATAAATTTCATTTGTTAGAAATGAAATTTTTAAGACTAATACATAATTAGCAGTTTGGCAAATTATATTTTAAATATTTGATACTGAGGGTTTAAGACAGTGAAACTCCTTAATCTCTTAACATATTGCCCTTATACTCACAGAAAAAGAGAGAAGGGCTGTATCTCAGGTAGTCCATGTTCTTTGCTATCACCTGAGCCCCAGTTCTTTCTTTAGAATTAATGAAGTGCCTAAAAATAAAAAATAATTAATTAAGTGCCTAAAATCCATGACTCAACATACTATAGGAGAAGAAGTGATAAAATATTGATCTAATAACTCCCAAGAATGAACTAACAGTTTCCTGGATTGGTCTTCCTCTCTCAATATCTAGCCCTCTGGACCCAGAATGAGTTGAGAGTAAATGTCATGATAGAGTTACTATACTAGTTTTGATAGAGTTTACAGAGTTTGATGATAGAGTTTTATATTAGTTTAATTGCTATGTAGCAAATTATCCCAAAACTTAGCAGCTTAAAACAGGAAACATTAATCATACTTTCTGAGGCTTAGAAGTCCAAGAGGGGCTTACCTGCGTGGTTCTGGCTCAGCATCTGAAAAACAGATCATTCTTTTAAATATATACATAGAATTACAAACAAGTAAGCACATTTTATTTTACATGAATGTTACACTCAATCAGAATGTATCATGTATTTCATTATTTCAAATGATTTCTGATCTTTTTATCTTTATCTTTGAAGTATAATTAACATACAATGTTATATTAGTTTCAGGTGTACAACATATTAATTTAACAATTCTATACATATTCAGTGCTCACCCTCATAAGTGTAGTAACTATCTGTCACTACATATTAACTATATAGTTAATATCATTAACTATATTCCATATGCTGTACTTTTCATCTTTGTGACTTATTTATTTTATAACTGGAAGTTTGCCTCTCTTATTCCTTTTATCTATCTCACCAACCCCCCACCTACTTCCCTTCTGGCAACCACCAATTCTCTGCATTTGAGAGTTTGTTTTTGTTTGTTCATTTGTTTTGTTTTTTAGATTCCACATATAAGTGAAATCTTACGGAATTTGGCTTTCTCTGACTTATTTCACTTAGTTTAATACCCTCTAATTCTATCCATGTTGTCACAAATGTCAGGATCTCATTCTTTTTATGACTGAATAATATTCCATTGTATATATAGTCCACATCTTCTTTATCCATTCATCTATCAGTGAGCACTTGGGTTGCTTCCATATCTTGGCTATTGTAAAGAATGCTACAATAAACAGAGAGGTGCATATATCTTTTCAAATTGATATTTTTCATTTTCTTTGGGTAAATACCCAGTATTGGAATTACTGCATTTCATAGAATTTCTATTTTCAATTTTGTGAGGAAACTTCATACTGTTTTCTATAGTGGCTGTACCAATTTACACTCCCACCAACAGTCTGTGAAGGTTTCTTATTCTCCACATCCTTGCCCACACTTGTTATTCCTTGTCTTTTTGATACTAGCCCTTCTGACGGGTGTGAAATGATATCTCATTGTGGTTTTGATTTGCTTTTTCCTAATAAATAATGATGCCAAGCATCTTTTGATGTGTCTTTTGTACATTGTATGTATATCATCATCTGTATGTCTTCTTTGGAAAATATCTATTCTGGTCCTCTGCCCATATATTAAATCAGATTGTTTGGAGATTTTTGGTGCTGAGTTGTATAACTTCCTTATACATTTTGATTATTAATCCCTTACCTGATATATCATTTGCAAATACCCTAAGTAGATTAAACTATTAACTAGGTTGCCTTTTTGTTTTGTTTAGGGAAATCTCATTTATAATGGAGTCAGGGGATCCCTGGGTGGCGCAGCGGTTTGGCGCCTGCCTTTGGCCCGGGGCACGATCCTGGAGACCCGGGATCGAATCCCACGTCGGGCTCCCAGTGCATGGAGCCTGCTTCTCCCTCTGCCTGTGTCTCTGCCTCTCTCTCTCTCTCTGTGACTATCATAAATAAATAAAAGTTAAAAAAAAAAAATTTAAAAAAAAAAAAAAAAAAAAAAAAAAAAAAAAAAAATATAATGGAGTCAGGAAGCCCTAAAGGGGGAGCTTTCACCCATGTATGCCTAAACGAGGTTTCCTTACTTTCCATAGCAGCATAGCAAATAATAAAGGGAAAAAATTAAAGCATCAGTCACAAATCATGGAACGATTAAGCAGAGAGCTATTAAAAGGAAATTGACAATCATTGTAGAAAAATGAAGATGATATATTTCAAAGGGCAAAAAACAAGGAATCAAAAGTTTGGAGGTCTAGCCCAGATCTCTTCGTTGCTTAGCTTTAGGTAAGACATTTACTGCTCTGTGACTTTGTTTCCAAATCTATAAATTGAAGAGGTTGGAAAATCATGGTATCTGAGATCTCCTTCTAAAATGATGTCACTCTGTGCATCTAAGTTCTTTTTTTTAAATAAATTAATTTTTTATTGGTGTTCAATTTACAAACATACAGAATAACACCCAGTGCTCAACCCGTCATCTAAGTTCTAATCGGCGGGCAGCCCGGGTCACTCAGCGGTTTAGCGCTGCCTTCAGCCCAAGGCCTGATCCTGGAGATCCCGAATCGAATCCCACCTCGGGATCCCTGCATGGAGCCTGCTTCTCCCTCTGCCTGTGTCTCTGCCTCTCTCTTTCTCTGTGCGACTATCATAAATAAAAAAAAAAAAAAAAAAAAAGCTACACAAAACTTAAGATTAAATTTTACAGAGAATTCTATGTAGTTTTAAAATAATAATTTGAGAGTACCAGTTTATGTGAGGAAATGATTAAAATTATCTTCAAAAGAATTCTCTGCAGGGAGAAAGTCCAGAAATAATAGTGGAATATTTTTTAAGCAATGAAACTCCTAGACAAAATATTTTTAAAATCTTTGGGATAGAGCCAAAAACAAATATAAATATTGCTTGAAAAGCTTATATTGACAAAAAAAGAGAAAAAAGAAACCCAATTAGTCAAATTTATACTTTAAAAAAATGAAAACGGAACTGAGAAAAGGTATAGTAATAAATTTAACAGCACAGGTATAGTATTAGAGTGATAACTTAGTGTGAATGATAAATAAAACTACGAATTAACTCTCAAGTAAACCACCAGCCCAACTAATTTTTAAAAGGCCCAGAAAGTACATAAAGATAAAACACTGGGATCCCTGGGTGGCGCCGCGGTTTGGCGCCTGCCTTTGGCCCAGGGCGCGATCCTGGAGACCCAGGATCGAATCCCACGTCGGGCTCCCGGTGCATGGAGCCTGCTTCTCCCTCTGCCTGTGTCTCTGCCTCTCTCTCTGTGTGTGACTATCATAAATAAATAAAAATTTTTAAAAAAAAATAAATAAATAAATAAAGATAAAACACTGACAAAGAAGATATCACATAGATAGATAGATAGATAATAATTATGTAGCTAGATATTACTTAATAGTTATCATTGGGATATGGGATTACAGGTAACTTATTTATCTCTTTCTCTGTGGGGTGAGTGTGTGTTTTACATTTCTATAAAGAACATATGCTACTTTGTAATAGAAGCAGTATTTGGAAAAAATTATGCAACCAAATTTAGAAAACTTGAAGTAAGAAGGAAAGAAAAAAATGTATCCAATTGATTGACAGAAGGAAAAATTGGAGTGTCCAGTAAAGGACTGAAGAGATGTTCAACCTTACTAGTACTCAGAAGAGCACAAAATAAAATAATGTAAGGCCATTTTATATCTTCGGGTTTTGATAAATTAGTAAGTCTGATAATGCCATGTGTTGTCAAGGATGTGAGACACACGAATTCTCATATTTTCCTGGCAATAGTGTAAATTGGTAGTGATATACCTTGGCTCTCTGGGAAACAGGCTCTAAAACAGAAATCTGTATAAGGGATTATTGGGGAGCATGCTTGGGAACAACTCTTGTAAGGAGGGAGAAAAGTAGCTTTCAGCAGAGGAAGAAATTGAATCACTATATAGTTGCAACAGAGGCCTCAGCTAAAACCATTAGGGAGTTCTGGAGCTAGAATGGCCCCAAGACAAGAGGACAAGGACTTTGTATCTTTGTGTGGACCAGTTATTAGATATGGGTTATCAATGAGAAGGGGTCATAATCCTGAGTGAGATGGCTCCTTTCAGACAAGGATAATTTCTAGAGAGAGACACAACTATGAGCCATTAGCCTGAAACACTTCCAGTACCTGAGGCAGTGAGCATCTTGGTCCTCCAGGGGTTCTGGGCAGAACCCCACAGCATCCACATTGGTACTATGTTAGCCTAGATAATAGCTTCCCAGGGACACCTGGGTGGCTTAGTGGTTGAGCTTCTGCCTTTGGCTCAGATCATGATCCCAGGATCCTGGGATCAAGTCCCACATCAGGTTCCCCACAGGGATCCTGCTTCTCCCTCAGCCTATGTCTCTGCTTCTCTCTCTGTGTCTCTCATGAATAAATAAATAAAATCTTTAGAAAAAAATAGCCCCCCAGGTATGTCCACACCCTATCCCGCGGAATATGTGAATGAATATTGCTTTACATGGTAAAAGAGAATTTGAAGATGTGATTAAGGATTTTGAGATGGGGAGATTATACCAGATTATTTGGATGAGCCCAATGTAATTGTGAGGGTCCTTGTAAGAAGGGGCCAGAGAATCAGGGTGAGTAGTAAGGCGTGGCAATGGAAACAAGAGGCTACACAGGTGTAAGGAAAGGGCCAGAAACAGGAATGCAGGCAACCTCTAAAAGGCAGGAAAACATATTCTCGCCTGAAGTATTCAGAAGGAACACAGCCCTGCCAACACCTTGACTTCAGACTTCTGGCTCTCAGTACTGTAAGAGAATAAATTTGTTTTTTAATCTACTTAGTTTGTAGTAATTTGTTACAGAGACAATGGGAAATTAATACAATTGCTATCACTCAGACACCAATTCAGTAATATATACTAGAGTTAAACATGTACATATTCTATGATTAGAAATTCTTTTTCTCCTTTTCCATTTCTCTCTCCTGCTCCATCTTTCAAAATGCCACAAAGGTGTATTTCTAAAATACATTTCATCTCTTTCTGCAAACACCTTCCGTGCTTCCCCCCCCCCGCCCCCCCCCCCCCCATCTGTACCACACCTGCCCTGGCATTCAATTCTCTGTCATTGTCTGCAACCAAATCCTTTAAGGTACTCTGTTCTCCAGCTATATCCTACTAGTGCTCATTCCTGAATAGCACACTTTTATTATTTCAAGTCATACTGCAGCTTCAACACTACCTGAGAGGAACAGAAGAAAAGAATACAGGGATAGGAGTAGTGAAACCAAAAAAGCTGCTGTCCTTTGATGGTAGCACATCAAGTACATTTATCAATTGTCCTTGCAATTCTGGATGAGGGTGTGTC
The DNA here is from genome assembly GCF_048164855.1 of Canis lupus baileyi. NCBI lineage: Eukaryota > Metazoa > Chordata > Mammalia > Carnivora > Canidae > Canis > Canis lupus. Next base: position 26,480,429 of record NC_132849.1, on the reverse strand, counting down.
CATGTACCAGGATTCAGTCAAGCACATTAGTGTACAGACCCTAAATCTAGTCCCAGCTGAGACCTTGTGCTCAAAGCAGGAGCCTGGCTATGACAAAGGAGATGCCTTCATTCCTTGGAGCCCATTATCTATCACTACATCCAGGGCCTGACTCCCTACTACTTCCCCGATCTCATCTTCTACCCTTACAACTTCTACACTTACATCTTTCCCACCTTGTTGGCTTTCATGCACTGCCTTAAATTTGCCATGTTTATTTCTTGCTGCAGGACTGGCTTTTGTCATGTCCTCAGCCTCAGAACGCTATTCTCCTATATAATTTTAAATCATGGTAAAATACACACAAAAGCCACTGTTTTAACAAATTTAAACTGTACAATTTAGGAGCGTTTGGTACACTTACAATGTTGTACAACCATCACCACTTTAGAATTCCAGACAACTTCCTCACTGTAAAAAGAAATCCTACACCCACTAAGCAGCCATTCCCTATTTCTCTTCTTCATAGATCCTGGCCTTCTATCTCTATGGATTTTATTTCATATAAATGTAATCATATGACACATGGCCTTTTGTAAATTGCTTCATTCACTTAGCATAACATTTTCAGAGTTCATCCATGTTGAAACATATATCAATACTTCATTCCTTTTGATGACTGAATTGTATTCCATTGCATAGATACATCACAGTTTGTTTTTTCATTCATCAGCTGATGAATAGTTGGGTTTCTTCTATCTTTTGGTTATCATGAATAGTACCGCTATGAACATTCATGTGCAAGTTTCGGAGTGAACACCAATTTTCAATTCTTTTGGATATATACCCAGGAATGGAATTGCTGGGTCATATGGCAGTTCTATTTTTAATTTATTGAAGAACTTGTGAACTCTTTTTCACAGCAGCTGTACCATCTTACATTCCACCAGCAATGTAGAAGGATTCTACTTTACCCATATCCTTGGTCAACACTTGTTATTTTCCCTTTTTATTGTTATTTCTTTTTAGAAAATTATTGTTATAGCCATCCCACTATGTATGAAGTGGTATCACATTGTGGTTTTAATATTCATTTCCCTAATGACTAATGACATTAAGCATCTTTTCATGTGCTTGTTAGCCATTTGTGTATCTTCTTTGGAAAAACGCCCATTCTGGAATGTTTTTCAACACCATCAAGCAATCTGATTCTCAGCAAATGCTCAGAGTGTCCTACAAATTTAACTCCATTCTGACACTGTCTACCTGGGTATAGCATCAGATCTCACAGTTTAAGGACTCAGTCACACAAGACTGCTCCCACATCAGACACCAATTGCAAGTCCAGAGGTTCCCAAGATCCCTACCTCCAGTTCAGTCATTTGTTAGAATAGCTCAAAGGGCTCAAGGAAACATTAATTTAGCTTTATCAGTTTATTATAAGGATATTATAAAGGATACAGATGAAGAGATTCGTAGACTGAAGTCCTAAAGGGTCCCAGGAGCTTTTGCTGCTGTGGATGTGACATGTGCCACCCTCCAGCATGTGGATCCTTCCACTAACCCAAAAACTCATCAAATCATATGTTCAAGAGTTTTGAAAGAGTTTAATCTGCAAATCCTATCCGCCCTCCACACTCCCACGTCCCAACCCTGTCCATTCCAGAGGTTGGTAGTTGGAGCTGAAAGTTACAACCTTCTAGTCACTTGATCTTTCTGGTGATCAGTCTCAACCTGAGGCTATCCAGGGGTTCTACCCTAATTACCTCATTAGCATAAACTCCAGAATGTTTCAAAAGGATTCCTTATGAATAACAAAAAACACTCCTACTACTCAGGAAATTCTCAGGATTTTAGGTGCTTTGTAACTGGAACCCAGGACAAACATAAAATGTATTTCTTATTATGCCACTATTTATGTATTTTGCCCGTTTTTAATTGGGTTGTCAATTTTTTGTTGAGTTGTAAGTGTTCTTTATGTATTCTGGATACTAGATCTTTATAAGATACATGATTTGCAAATATTTTCTCCCTTTCTATGGGTTTTTTCACTCTCTTGATAGTGTCCTTTGATGTACAAAAGTTTTTAATTTTGAAGTCTACGTATTTTTTTCTTTTGTTGCTTGTGCCTTTGATGTCATATCTAGAATCCATTGCCAAATTGAGATCATGAAACTCTACCCTTATGTTTTCTTCTAATAATTTTATAGGTTTATCTCTTATATTTAGGTCTTTGGTACAACTTGAGTTAGTTTTTGAATATAGTGTGAGTTAAGGGTTCAACTTTTGCATGTGGCTATCTAGTTGTCTTAGCACCATTTGTTGAAGATAATGCCAGCAGGCTGGGTCCAAGTACCGGGCAGGAGCAGAGGGTGTCCTGTGGCACCTGCCAAGAGAGTCCGTGGCTTCATGCAAGACGGAAATCAAATATGATCAGCAGGAGGTGAAAGCAGAGTCTATTGAAGATATATTAAGAGCAGAAAACAGACAGAGCATCCAGGAGACTCAGAAAGAGAAGAGCATAAGTCTTGTCTTTGTTCAAGGTCTGGGTTTTGTTTTGTTTCGTTTTGTTTATTGAGGATGGTGTTCTGGTGTGGTGATAAGTGTACATGCCCTCTCAGGCATCCAGAACTGGTTAGAACAAAGACAAGGGCCCAGGAGCCAGGAGGCCTTGGCATAAACTTGGCTATCTCTGGAATAACCATATGATTTCTTCATCTAGTCATTCTCACCTGCTATTTCCTTAGACGTTATCTATTCTAGAGAAATAATTAATTCCTTGTCCCTTACAAGGAGGACATATGTTATTTGTATTATAAGGCATGTATAGAGTACTGTGGGGGTATAGGTCCTAGCAAGAATAGAAGCAAAAAGGTTTTTATGGAGTCCTTCATCTTCTCTGTCTCAAAGAGACTCTTCTTTTCCCAGTTGTGAATTGTATTGTCACCTTTGTTGAAAATCAATTGACCATACATAAATGGGTTTTGACTAGAGTTCTATCATTAGAGAAGTAGCTTCTAAAGTAGGTGTATGACACCTGAAAGTATTCAAAATAGCCTATTGGGTTACAGGAAGAAATTATTAAAACTGCATTTTTGTTCAATATGTAATATATAATTTATATAATATGTAATTTGATTAAATATATCTGTAAAATAATAAATTAAGCTTCTTAATATTTACCTTATAATTTAACACTGTGATATATCTTTTCTCTCTGTAGGAACTCTTGAAATAATTTTCAGGTCTCAGAGGACCTCTGTGTAAAAATTATTTTACCTAGAGTTCATAGTACATTAGCATGATCAGTAAATTATAGTTATAACAATTCAATAAAATATCCAATATTCTTTTTTTAAGAACTTATTTATTTATTTGACAGAGAGAGACAGAGAGCATAAGCAAAGGACCAGGAGTGGGAGAAGGAGGCTTTCCATTTAGCAGGGGGCCAGATGAAGGCTCAATCCCAGAACCCTAGGATCATGACCTGAGCTGAAGGCAGATGCTTAACACACTGAGCCACCCAGGTGCTCCTTCAATGTTCTTCTGAGTATAAAATGATATATATATTTTTGAGGATCTCTTTATTTTGACTAATTGGCCTGTCATTTTTGTGTGGTTCCTCCTCCTGATAAAAGATATTAACTCATAATACCTACTTGATTTTTTTTACTTTGTCTATAGATCTGAAATTTTTATCAAAAATTCTACTCAATGAAATGCTAATGAGGTTGGTATGCAGTATATTATGTATGTAAGAGTAGTTATTTTCCTTATTTAAGATTAAAATCTTTTAACCATTTATTATTTTATTTTATTTTATTTTATTTTATTTTGGAGTTCAGTTTGCCAACATATAGCATATCACCCAGTGCTCATCCCGTCAAGTGCCCCCCTCAGTGCCTGTCACCCAGTCACCCCAACCCCATGCCCACCTCCCTTTCCACTACCCCTTGTTCATTTTCCAGAGTTAGGAGTCTCTCATAACCATTTATTCTTGAAAAAGAATCAGATAGTTAAGATTAGCTTACCTTGCTTGACTTTTATTTCCTTATTGCCTTGTCATAAGTAAATATTTAAAACTTACAAGACAAATATAATTTTTTGTTAAATAACTGACTTATGACAAAATGAAATTTAATTTTTCTAAAGGGCAGATTTAATTTACACAAAAGCTGTAAATTGATTTTAATTAATGTTATTTACAATGTGAAATTTACTGACAATATGGAAAAGAAAAACTACTAAAACTATAAAACAAGCATTATCAATAAAATATGGCCTAAGACAATTTTTTGTATATTTTTTATTGGAATTTGATTTGCCAACACATAGTATAACACCCAGTGCTCATCCCTCAAGTGCCCCTCTCAGTGCCTGTCACCCAGTCCTAAGACAGTTTTATTCAAGACAGTGTAAAAGCATTTCCTTATTGACCAACATGATCAAGCTCCCATTGCAAAATTGCAAAATTATTATAGACATGTGTTACTTCTTGATCTCTTTTATCAGACTACATAAAAGCATTAAAAATATTCTTTCTGAAACTAAAACTAAATAATGAAATTTACCTTTTCGTTAAAACCTGTGCTTGTTTTCTGTTGGTTCCACACAAAGATTTCATTTTTAATAGAAAAAGACAATTTCTGATGCTTGTTAAATAAGAAAAAAAGCTTATTTACATATTTTTAAAAATTAAGCACTTCAGCAAAATGTCCATTGTTTTCCCTTGAAAAGCAGGATCCCACTTTTGCACAGAAATCCAGAACTTGTCTAAATTAAATCTTATCTTGAGCATACTATCAGACTGCAGCTCAGAAAGTCCTTCTCCCCAAGTCATATTTTCAGGCTGAACAGAAGATTCAGTGTTTACCCAAGTCAGACCCTTGTATTGACAGGGAGAGAACATATCACTGTGGTTCTGTGGTTCTCCCAAGTGGTGTTCAATAAAATGTGAGACTTGCAGAAGCCCTTTTCACCTTCAAACCCAATCAATAGTGGAGACATGTCAGGATTTCCTTTTGCAACATAATTTAACACAAGATTCCATTTCTTTTAAATCCAAGAATCTTGCCAATTGTAGTCAAAACTTTCTCTGAGCTTTTGATTCATCTTTTAGCCCAAAACTCCTGTTGAGAATTCTTCCTCTGCTAAGCCAGCAGATTTCTCTTTGTAGTAGATTTATGTGCCCTTTATCCAGGAATTCACACAGTTTAAAAAATATTCTCCAATGAATTGTTCTCTCCTTAATAAAGTTGGCCATTATTGTTACATCGTCTAGACTTTTAAAATTTCTTCATTAACCGGCTTCAACACCAGCACCTCTCTGTGAAGAAAATAGTGTGTTATGAACAAAGTTAGATTTTCTTATGTTCATTAGAGGTAAAGCCTCTTCTGGAGCCAACCATCATTACAGATGCCAACACAGTTCCTCTAGGACAGATCTTTTGATTCCAAATATGAAGACTAAACATTAAATGTTATCTTTGTCTTGCTTTGTTTGCACAGCTCTTTGCATCAGAAAAGAAAAAAATATTCTCAATTTCCACTCTTTTCAAAAATCTTAACAAATGTTATGATAAGACATTTAATGGTAATATCTGTTGATTCATCAACTTCAATAGAAAAGCAATTGCTGTTCAACTTATTACACAAAACTTCTTTGTGCATAATGTTACATGTCAACAGTATGTTGACTGATTGGGCTACTAGAGAGTAAGATTTTCATTGTTATATTGCATCTTATCCTAGCATTTTACTCACTCTAATTTTATATGCCCACATTATTAGGTTCTCACCAACTGGGTGCCTTTTACTTTCTGGACAACAAATAAACACTACTAAATAACTTGCTTCCTGAGCCTTTTCACTGATTATGACTTTTTTTAACTAGAACTTTACTCTGTTTTACGATTCCAATCGCCGTTTAAAATATTTGTCAAATGACTCTGATTTGGAGTTAAATGTTTCTGCAATTTGCGGGAGACATTGCTTATGTGGAAGTTGTTTAACACAGACAATGCACCCAGGAATAAAACAGCTAGGATTACCAGACTCCTTTGTCTCTGAGTGCAATGAGATGCTTCAAAAGATTGAAACACTTCATCATTGACTTTATCAGAAGAGTCCACAGATGTAGACCCAGAATTGTTCTCTTCCATCTCATTGCTTGTCTTTAAAAATCACCAATCACCACGTTGTTGAGAGATATATGATAGAATATTAGCCATCAAAAAGCATGAAATCTTACATCAGTGTAGATGGAACCAGAGGATATTATGCTGAATGAAATAAGTTGATCAGAGGAAGATAATTATAATATGATCTCACTCATATATGGAATTTAAGAAACAAAACAGGATCATAGGGGAGAAGAGGGAAAAATAAGACAAATCAGGAAGGGTGACAAATCATAAGAGACTCTTAACTGTAGGAAACAAACAGAGGGTCACTGGAGGGGAGGTGGGTAGGGGCATTAAAGAGGGCACGTGATGTAATAATGAGCACTGGGTGTCATATGCAACTGATGAATTACTGAACTCTACATCTGAATTTAATGATACGCTATATGTTAGCTAATTGAATTTAAATAAAGTTAAAGAAATTACCAAAAAAAATCACAATTTTGAATAAACACATATGCTTAAAAACACAAACACTGGCGTACTTGGGTAGCTTAGTAAGTTAAACATCTGACTTCACCTTGGGTCATGATCTTGGGGCAGTGGGATGGAGCCCTGTGTTGGGCTCCAACCTCTGCAAGGGGTCTGCTTGTCCTTCTCCCTTTGCCCTGACCCCTGCTCATGCTCTCACTCTCTTGCTTTCTCTCTTAAATAAATAAATAATCTTTTTTTAAAACCCCACAAACACTAATAAACAAAAAATGGTAGAATAATAAATAAATACATGAAAACAAGGGGCTCTCCATTTTCATTTTGCACTAGGCCTTGAAAATTATGTAGCTGATCCTATTTCAGGGTAGGAAAAAAAAGGCAAAGTTCAAGTACATATTGTTCTCAGACTTTCTCTTTAAGACACCCACAAGCTCCCAGAACCCTTATATGATCCTAATGGGAGTTGGTAAGGAAGAGTTCTCCATCTCCAACAAAAATGGGGTTTTGGAAACTCTGGCAAATAGGCGATGAAACAAATTTTGTTTGATTTTGGAACACAAAAGAATATAAGATTTCTTGTCCTTTGGGTGAAAGAAAATTCTTTCAATTCTTTCTTTACAAAGAAAATTCTTACCCCTTCCATGTAGATTTTATTATGTCAATCTTATGTTTAAAATTCTGTAGTGAAAGAAAATTCTGTATTGGCTCTCCATTATCTGGAAGCAAAAGTACAAACCCTGTAGTAAAGTATTCAAGGTTTTGTGTGATCTAATAGTACCCTAGTCCTGCTGTCCACTAAATTGTCTCTCCAGTCTCAGTACCAAGCCTTCCATCCACTCCTGCCCCCCTCCACTCAGATTCCATACCCAACTCCAAATAGTCAACCACTGATACTAGTTTTTTGTGAGTATACAGAAACCTTAAACATTTATACAAGTAAACAATATGTATTTTGCTTCCCTTCCAACACAAAATACGGCATAGTGGACTCACAGTTCTATCCATCCTTTTACTTATGCTACTGTCTTTGGTCTGGGGTATATTTCTATAGCATCTTCATATAAGTCAAGAAGTCTTTGACACCCATTGCAAACACCTCTCCCTGAAGCTTTCCCAAACCTCAAACTGCAATGAAAGATTATGTTCCTGGAAAATTAAACAGGCACATTAAAATTAAACTATAACTGGCTGTTTATTATGTCAGAAAGTGTCTTGGTTCTTATTCGACATAGCAAAAGACAGACTCTATATTTTAGAGAAAAATCATTTGGAATAGCTGTTATTTGACAGTTTTGACTTAAAAATTTCAGGGGTGCCTGGATAGCTAAGTCAGTTAAGCATCCAACTCTTGATTTCTGCTCAGGTCATGATCTCAGGGTCATAGGATCAAGTCCTACATTGAGCTCAACACGGGGCAGAGTCTGCTCCAAATTCTCTCTCCCTCTCTATCCACTCCCCATTCGGTCACTCATTAGCTCTCTCTCTCAAATAAACAAAATCTTAAAAATGTCATTTCATATGGGTAATCTAATATATTTGAATTTAAATAAAACTTTCCTCTACCTTTTTAGTTTCCTATACGATTCTTTCTTCAATAACCAACAAGCACAGCATTTAATGACATACATTCGTTTATTCCAATACTTCTCATCATTATATGAACCTTGTATGAATCTAAGGCTTCCTAGGTTTATAATTGTCTTTTATTTCCATATTATACATGGTGCTTACTCAACAGTAGTGAACTTTTTTACTATCTGCACCATCATCATCATTAGCACAATCTGTACATATTCTTATCAACTTTACAACCTACTGCTTTGATAAGCAAAGCATGAAATCACTCAGACATTACAGCTGGTGTTGCTTCCAACAATGTTTTTCTTGCTCTGCTTGCTAGTTCTAAGTGAGGTTATAACAACAGTAGTTGATTCATGTCAAACACTGTGTTCTTTAATTAATCAATCATCTCATAACTAATTCATGTTAGAAAAACTTGTGCTAGAGTTCTCCTCTTGCAGATGGGCTCTCCATCCCTAGCAGCAAGCATGCCCTCAAACATCTCTGGGCCCACAGCCAAAGAATTCAGTGACCAAACAAGAAGAAAAGAAGACCGGCCCAGTTACAAAATGTTTGGACAAGGATTCTGATTGTTCTGGCTGAGGTCATATGCCTATCCCTGAACTAGTCATTGTGGCTAAAGGGATGGAATAATATTATTGTCCAAGCACCAGGTTATTAACGGAAGAAAGTGGGAAGGCAAAGGCATCCTGAATAGATAAGAACACAAAATACTACACCATATTAAATTGGAAGATTCCCCCAACCACCCTTTATCCACTGGGTTTGTTTTGCCTCTTGTGTTATATAAATACTTGTTATATAAATAAGTTTAATTTTTTTTTCATAAGAAAACCTTCAAAGAGGTTAACAGTGCATGTGTTCCCTTTGTTTCTTCCTTTCTCCAACCAGTGACCCCACTGCTGGCTTCCTCCTGGGTATCTAACCATTCCTTCTCCCTCCTCTGGACTTTCTTCCCTAGTCCTTGCCCTACCCTGGAGATGTTGGCCCTTTTCTTCACTATGCACATTCTCTCTGAGTTAATTAGCATTGCCCCACTGCTCTATTATTAGCACACACCAGCATTTCCTATGCTTTTGGACTCTTTCTGACTCTTCTTCTTTCAAACAGGATTTACCCAAGTTTCACTTAAAATCTTTTTTTTTAATTTTTTTTTAATTTTTTAATTTTTTTAAAATTTATTTATGATAGTCACACAGAGAGAGAGAGAGAGGCAGAGACACAGGCAGAGGGAGAAGCAGGCTCCATGCACCGGGAGCCCGATGTGGGATTCGATCCCGGGTCTCCAGGATCGCGCCCTGGGCCAAAGGCAGGCGCTAAACCGCTGCGCCACCCAGGGATCCCAGTTTCACTTAAAATCTTGCAACAACTCACTCTTAGGAATTTTATAAATTATTTCATCATTTGTATAAGTTAGGATTATATTTGCCTACATTTAAAGATAGCTGGTATCTTAGTCCATTTAGGTTGCTATAACAAAAAATATCCTACACGGGGTGTCTTAAACAACAAACATTTATTTCTCACAGTTCTGAAAACCGAGAAGTCCAAGATTAAGGTGGAGGCAGACCTCCCTGAGCCCCTTTATTATTTTGTAAAAAAAATAGATAGATAGATGATAGATAGATAGATAGATAGATAGACAGATAGATAGATAAAAGCAATTTTACAAGATCAACAGCAAAAATACATTATTGATTTCTTTGCCTTTCCTTAAGTAGGATTTTTCTTCATTTCTATTTCATCTATTTTTATCCATTGTTTAATGTTTCAAGATCCCCAACCCTGGAGAAATCCATCTGCCTAGCCCTATTTACGGTGAACTGCTCACTCTAATCCCAGTAAAAAGCAATGCTATTTGCATTGTGTTTGTTCACAGATTTTCTTTTAAAAAGCACATGCTAAAAAAAATAATAAAAATAAAAAAGGACATGTTAATAATACATGAGTTTATCACAGTCTTCTCTTATGGAGCTTATCTTAAAGTGATATATGTGCACTAACAGTGGGAGTTGTAAATTGGTACTATTTCTTTGAAGGGCAATTTGGAAAATATATAAAAACATCTTTTAAATGTTGATGTCCTTTGAAAAGGCAATTCTTTTAGAAAATTTCTCCTAATTTGTGAAATCATATGGTAGAATCAGAGGTTAGCAAAGTCTTGTTTGAAATCTCAAATAATTGGAAATATCAAAAATTAGGGCATTGATTAAATAGCTAATTGCATGTCCATACGAAAATTAATGATGTTGCAGAGATGCACCAACTGAAATGAAAAGAAAATTCAGAATATATTGCTAAGTGAAAAGAACAACTTATTAAAAAAAAGTATGTGAGGATCTGTTATCCTGTTTTTGTTTCTTTTAAGAATGTATAGGAAAAAGGATCTCTACTAAGGCATTAATAAATAGGTGGGATTATGAGATTATGGTTATGATATTCTCTGCTTACTTGCTCATATTTTTCTATTTTTCTCTGAAGATCACAGACTACTTGTGCAATCAATGACAACAATAAACAATGCTTTGATTGCTAGAAGAGTTATTTGAAAAATTAATGACCCTGCCAAGAGGTTAGGCATCACCTGTTCTTCCCAGCCCAGCTAAAATAAGCCTATTCCAGTACAGGTCTAGCCTTCTGGCAAAAGGAGATATGTCTTCAAAAACCAAGTTGTCTCATTTCACACCCGGACCAACAAGCAACTGCAGAACTATCAGGAATTACAGGTTTCACAACTGGAGGCTCTGACGCAGACAATTTGGCCCAAATTTCAACAGATACACCCGTTTGCTAAAGGAATGAAGGCTTCAAACCTCACTCACTGTCTCCAGAATGAATTAATATTTTATCAAAATTTGATACTGTTTCCTTAAAAAAAGATCTTTCTATATTTAACTACTCTAAGATACATAGCAAAATTAGCAAAGCATTCTGAACATCCTAGATTCTCTCAATTATAGCCTGTCTACATAGTTTTGGGATTATCATTGCCCTACTATACAATTATTATCATTATTAATCACATTATTGAGTACATACAACACACTAAGCACCATACTATGTACATTATATGTATTATTTAATTTGACTTCCTAGCCCACTTTAAAGCAGGTGCTTTTATTATCATATATAATGTGTGTGTGTGTGTGTGTGTGTGTGTGTGTGTAATTTGAGTCGGGTTATTACTAGCCCTGGTGGTAGACAAATATAAATGGATAACCCAGGATTTCTCTTCCCCATTTCCTAACAATACCTTGGAAAATGGGGATGATGAGAGTATCTATTCACAGGATGGTAGTGAGCTTTATATAAATGAATATATGACTATCACAAATAAAGCTGCCATACACATTCAATTTTTGAGGCTTTGTATGGATATGTTTTCTTTTCTCTTGGGAAAATGAATTAGTGGAATGGCTGGTTCATAGGGTTAGTATATGTTTAACTTTAAAAAAAAATCTGCCAGATAGTTTTTCCAAAGTTGACATACCATATCATATCCTCATCAACAACGTGTGAGTTCTAGTTCCTTTAAATTGTTACCAACATTTGGAATAGTGATTTTAGCTATTCTGGTATGTGTATAGTAATACCTCATTGGTTGTAATTTATATTTTCCTAGTAGCTAATGATGTTGAGCACCTTTTCATGTATTTATTTGCCAACTATATATCTTTTTAAATTAAGTGTCTATTCAAATCTTTTGCCAATTTATCATGGGTTATTGTTTTGCTTATAATTGAGTTTTAAAATTTTTTGCATATCTTGGATCTAAGACTTCTATCAGATATATGATTTGAAAATAGTTTCTTTGTCTATGGATACTCCTTTTATTCTCTTACCAGTGTCTTTTGAAAAATAAAAATATTTAATTTTGATTAAGTCAAATCTATTCATTTTTTAATGAATTGTACTTTGGTTAGCATATCTAAGAGATATTCATTTAAACTATTGCCACAAACATTATCTCTTATGTTTTCTTTTTAAAGTGTTATAGTTTCAGAGGGTGCTAGGGTGGCTCATTTGGTGGAGGGTCCAACTTTTGATTTTGGCTCCAATCATGGTCTCAGAGTCATGGGATTGAGCCCTATATCTGGTTCTGCACTCAGTCTACTTGGAATTCTCCCTTTTCCTGCCCCTCTGCCCCTTCCTCTGCTCCATCTCTTTCTCTCTCTCTCAAAAGTAATAACTAAATAAGTCTTTTAAAAAGTTTTTTATAGTTTCAGACCTAAGATCCATTTTGAGTAAATTTTTGTACATGGCATAGGTATGGATATAAATATAGTTTATTTGGGTTTTTTGCATATTGATACCCAATTGTTCTAGCACCATTTAAAGACACAAAATTGTCTTGCACCTTTGTAAAAAAAATCAGTTATCTATATACGTATAGGTTTATTGGTGGACTTTATTGTTTCATGGATATATTTCTATATTTGTACCAATACTACACTGTCTCAATTACTGTAATTATATAATAATTATTGATATCAGGGTTAGTTTTTAATTTTTACTTTTTCAATGAAGTTTTCAACTTTTTAAGGTCTTTTGCATTTTCATATGAATTTTAGAACCAGTTTGCCAATTTCTACTAAAAATCTGATGGGATTTGGATTAAGATTGCATTAAATCTATAGAACAATTTTGGGAGAAATGACATCATAATATTGAGTCTTCTGAGCCATGAACACAGTATACCCATTTTATTAATTTATTTAATTTCAGTGATGTATTGCCATTTTCAGTGTACAAGTCTTTCATATCTTTTGTCAGTTATATCTAATTAATATTTCTATATTATTATAGATGGTAATTTTTATTTCAATTGTTTATCATCAGTATATAGGACAACAATTGATGTCTATTGGTCTTATATTCTACAACCTTGCAAAACTCATTTATTCTAAACCTGCAATGGAATTGGGAGACTCTATTGAATTTCCTACATAGATTATTATGTTATCTCAAATAAAAATAGTTTTACTTATTCCTGTCCAATCAGGATGCCTTTTTAAAAAGATTGATTGATTGATTGATGATTGATTGATTTTAGAGTGGGTGAAGGAGCAGAGGGAGAAAGAGCCTTAAGCAGACTTTGTGCTGAGCACAGAACCCAAGATGGAGCTCAGTCTCAAAACCCTGTGATCATGACCTGAGCTGAAATCAAGAGTCAGACACTTAGCCAACTGTGCCACCCAGATGCCCCTGAATGCCTTTTATTCTTTTTATTACACTAACTAGAATATCCAGCATGATGTTAAATAGAAAGGAAAAACATTCAGTCTTTTACCATTAAGTGTATTATAGGATTTTTGGAGATATCCTTCATCATGATGATTATATGACTTTTCTTTTTGAAATTATTAATAAGGTAAATTACATTGACTGATTTTCAAATATGAAGCCAATCTGGCACTCCTGGGATAAACCCCACTTGCTTATGATGTATTATCTTTTTTATACTTCATTGGTTTAAATTATTAAGATTTTGTTTAGAATTTTTGCATGTCTGTTTATAAGGGATATTGTTATATAGTTTTGTTCTGTGAAGTCATTGCTTGGTTTTGATATCAGAGAAGAGTTTATAAAATACTATTTAAATATTTGGTAGAATTCACCAGTGAAGTGATTTGAACCTTTGAGTTTTCTTTTTTAATTACGGATTCAGGGATCCCTGGGTGGCGCAGCAGTTTGGCGCCTGCCTTTGGCCCAGGGCCCGATCCTGGAGACCCAGGATCGAATCCCACGTCGGGCTCCCGGTGCATGGAGCCTGCTTCTCCCTCTGCCTGTGTCTCTGCCTCTCTCTCTCTCTCTCTCTCTCTCTCTCTCTGTGTGTGACTACCATAAATAAATAAAAATTTAAAAAAAAATTTTTTTTAATAAAATAAAAAATAAAAAAAAATTACAGATTCAATTTCTTTAACAGATATGGGGTTACTCAGGCCATCTATTTCTTCTTGAATAAACTTTAGGAGTTTGTGTCTTTCAAATAATTTGACCATATCTTCCAAGTTGTTGAATTTATTTGCAAAAACATGTTTATAATAATCCCTGTTTGTCCTTTGATATCTGCAAAATATGTTGTGATGGCACCTTCCCCTTTTTATGCTATTGTTGTCTTACATTTACTAATACATGTGGTATAAACCCCATAATGCATTTTTATTATTATTTCGTCATTATTTTCATTTAAAAAGTAAGCTCTCTTTTCAAGAGACCTAAATAAGAAAAGCTCATATATTTACCATATAGTTGCCATTTCCAGTGCTTTTTATTCCTTTGTGTAGATCTATATTTCTGTTTGGTATCATTTTCCTCCTGCTTTCAGGACTTTATTTAACATTTCTTTTTTTCAGTCTATACAGTGTACTTTCCTTTTTTGTAGTTTCAAGTTTTTTTTTTAATTTTTTTTATTATTATTTATCTATGATAGTCATACAGAGAGAGAGAGAGAGGGAGGCAGAGACACAGGCAGAGGGAGAAGCAGGCTCCATGCACCGGGAGCCTGACGTGGGATTCGATCCCGGGTCTCCAGGATCGCGCCCTGGGCCAAAGGCAGGCGCCAAACCGCTGTGCCACCCAGGGATCCCCAAGTTTTTATTAAAATTCCAGTTAGTTGGGATCCCTGGGTGGCGCAGCGGTTTGGCGCCTGCCTTTGGCCCAGGGCGCGATCCTGGAGACCCGGGATCGAATCCCACGTCAGGCTCCCGGTGCATGGAGCCTGCTTCTCCCTCTGCCTGTGTCTCTGCCTCTCTCTGTGTGTGTGTGTGTGTGACTATCATAAATAAATTTTAAAAAAATTTAAAAATTCCAGTTAGTTAACATATAGTGCAATATTAATTTCAAGAGTAGAATTTAGTGATTCATCACTTATATATAACATCCAGCACTCATCAGAGCTACCCTTCTTAATACCCATCACCCATTTTTAACCCAAACCCTCACCAGCAACTCTTAGTTTATTCTCTGTAGTTAAGAGTCTGCTTTATGCCTCTTTTCCCCTCTATGTTCATCTGTTTGGTTTCTTAAGTTTCACATGAGTGAAATGATATCATATTTGTCTTTCTCTGACTGACTTATTTTGCTTAGCATAATACACTCTAGCTCCATTCATGTTGCAAATAGCAAGATTTCATTCTTTTTTTATGACTGAGTGATATTCCATTGTGTATATATACCACATCTTCTTTATCCATTCATCAGTCAATGGACATCTGGGAACTTTCCATAATTTGACTATTGTTGATAATGCTGCAGTAAACATCAGGGTGTATATATCCCACCAGACCACTATTTTTGTATCTTTGGGTAAATACTCAGTAGTGCAATTGCTGGATCAGGGGGTAGTTCTATTTTAACTTTTGAGGAAATTCCACACTGTTTTCCAGAGTGGCTGCACCAGTTTGTATTCCCACCAACAGCATAAGAGGGTTTCCCTTTCTCCACATCCTCATCAACAGGTATTGAGCCAGTTTCCATGTGTCTGTTAGCCATCTGTAGGTCTTCTTTAGAAAAGTGTCTATTCATGTCTTCTGCCCATTTTTTAACTGGATTATTTGTTTTTTGGGTGTTGAGTTTAATAAGTTCTTTATAGATTTTGGATACTAATATTTTATCAGATATGTCATTGGCAAATATTTTCTCCCAACCCTGTAGGTTGCCTTTTAGTTTTGTTGATTGTTTCATTTATCATGCAGAACCTTTTAATCTTGATGAAGTCCCAATATTTAATTTTTGTTTTTGTTTCCCTTGCCTCAGGAAGCGTATCTAGTAAGAAGTTGCTGTGGCAGATGTCTAAGAGGTTACTGCCTGTATTCTCTTTTTTAGAATTTTGATGGTTTCCTGTCTCATCTTTAGGTCTTTACTCTATTTTGAATTTATTTTTGTGTATGGTGTAAGAAATTGCCAGTTTCATTCTTCTGTATGTTGCTGTCCAGTTTTCCCAACACCATTTGTTAAAGAGACTGTCTTCGGGATCCCTGGGTGGCGCAGCGGTTTGGCGCCTGCCTCTGGCCCAGGGCGCGATCCTGGAGACCCGGGATCGAATCCCACGTCGGGCTCCCGGTGCATGGAGCCTGCTTCTCCCTCTGCCTGTGTCTCTGCCTCTCTCTCTCTCACTGTGTGCCTATCATAAATAAATAAAAATTTAAAAAATAAAAATAAATAAAGAGACTGTCTTTTCCATTGGATATTCTTTCCTGCTTTGTGAAAGATTAGTTGACCATATAGTTGTGGGTCCATTTCTGGTTTCTGTATTCTGTTCCATTGATCTATGTGTCTTGTTTTTGTGCCAGTACCATACTGTCTTGATCACCACAGCTTTGTAATATAGCTTGAAGTCTGGAATTGTGATGCCTCCAGGTTTGCTTTTCTTTTTCAAGATTGCTTTGGCTATTCAGGGTCTTTTGTGGTTCCATACAAATTTTAGGATTGTTTGTTCTAGCTCTGTGAAAAATGGTGGTGGTATTTTGATAGGAATTGCATTAAATACGTAGATTGCTTATTAAATGTAGACATTTTAACAATATTTGTTTTCCCAGTCCATGAGCATCGGATATCTTTCCATTTCTTTGTGTGTCCTCTTCAATTTCTTTCATAAGTGTTCTATCGTTTTCAGAGAACAGATCTTTTACCTCTTTGGTTAGGTTTATTCCTAGGTATCTTATGATGGTTTTTAGTGCAGGTTTTTGTAAATGGGACCAATTTCTTGATTTCTTTTTGCTGATTCATTACTAATGTATAGAAATGCAACAGATTTCTGTACATTGATTTTGTATCCTGTGATATTATTGAATTTGTGCATCAGTTCTAACAATTTTTTGGTGGAGTTTTTCAGGTTTTCTACATAGAGTATCATGTCATCCACATAGTAAAAGTTTGACTGATTCCTTGCCAATTTGGATGCCTTTTATTTCTTTCTGTTGTCTGATTGTTGAAGCTAGGACTTCCAGTACTATGTAAAATAACAGTGGTGACAGTAGCCATCCTGTCTTATTCCTCACCATAGAGAAAAAGCTCTCAGTTCTTCCCCATTGAGGATGACATTAGCTGTGGGTCTTCTGTATATAGTCTTTATCATGTTGAGGTATGTTCTCTCTAGACCTACTTTGTTAAGGATTTTTACAAAAGATTTTATTTATTTATTTGAGAGAGAATGAGAGAGAGAGAGAGAGAGAGAGAGAGAGAGAGAGAGAGAACAAGCTAGGGGAGGGGCAGAGGGAGAGGGAGAAGCAGACTTCTGAGCAGAGCAAGGAGTCCAATGTGGGAGCTCGATCCCAAAACCCCAGGATCATGACTTGAGCTGAAGGCAGATGCTTAGCTGACTGAGCCACCCAGGTGCCCTTAAGGTTTTTTTTTTTTTTTTTTTAAGATTTTATTTATTTATTCATGAGAGGCACACACAGAGAGAGAGAGAAGCAGAGACACAGGCAGAGGGAGAAGCAGGCCCCATGCAGGGAGCCTGACGTGGGACTCGATCCCGGTTCCCCAGGATCACACCCCGGGCTGAAGGTGGCGCTAAACCGCTGAGCCACTGGGGCTGCCGGCTTAAGGGTTTTTTATTAAAAATGAATGCTCTACTTTGTCAAGTGAGTTTTCTGCATCTATTGAAAGGATCGTATGGTTCTTTATCCTTTCTTTTATTATGTGGTGTAGAATGTTGATTGATTTGTGAATATTGAACAATTCTTGTAACCCAGGAATAAATCCCACTTGATTGTGGTGAATGAATCTTTTAATGTACTGTTGGATTTGATTTGCTAGTGTTTTCTTGAGAACTTTTGCATCTGTGTTCATCAATAATTCCCTTTTTTAGTGGAGTCTTTGTCTGGTTTTGGAATCAAAGTAAGGCTGGTCTTGTAGAATGAGTTTGGAAGCTTTCCTTCCATTTCTATTCTTTGGAACAGTTTGAGAAGAATAGATATTAACTCTTCTTTAAATCTTTGTTATAGGAGCACCTGAGTGGCTCAGCAGTTGAGCGTTTGCCTTTGGCTCAGGTCATGATTCCAGGGTCCTGGCATGGGGTCACACATTGGGCTCCTGTATGGAGCTTGCTTCTCCCTCTACCTATGTCTCCGCCTCTCTGAGTGTGTGTCCCATTAATAAATATATAAAGTCTTAAATAAATAAATAGATGAATATTTGGTAGAATTCACCTGTGAAGCCATCTGGCCCTGGACTTTTGTTTGTTGGAGATTTTTGATTACTGATTCCATTTCTTTGCTGGTTAACAGTCTGTTCAAGTTTTCTATTTCTTCCTGTTTCAGTTTTGGTGGTTTATATGTTTCTAGGAATGTATCCATTTCTTCCAGATTGCCCAAATTGTTGGCATATAATTTTTCATAATTTTCTCCTATAATTGTTTGTATTTCTGTGGTGGTGTTTGTTATCGCTCTTCTCTCATTTGTGATTTTATTAATCTGGGGGTCCTCTTTTCTTTTTGATAAGTCTGGCTATGAGTTTATCAGTTTTATTAATTTTTTCAAAGAACCAGCTTCTGGTTTCATTGATCAGTTTTACTGCTTTCAAATGTCTTTTATGTTTGCTATTAATTGTTTTATATATGTGGGTGCTTCCACGTTGAGGGCATAAATATTTACAATTATTAGATCTTATTGTTGGATAGACACTTTTAAAATTTTTTATTTATTTATTCATGAAAGACAGAGAGAGAGAGGCAGAGACACAGACAGAGGCAGAAGCAGGCTCCATTCAGGGAGCCCAATGTGAGACTCGATCCCGGGACTCCAGGATCATGCCCTGGGCCAAAGGCAGGCACTAAACCACTGATCCACCCAGGGATTCCCTGGATAGACACTTTTATTATTATATAGTGCCCTTCATCTCTCATTACAGTCTTTGGTTTAAAATTTAGTTTGGGGATGCCTGGGTGGCTCAGTGGTTGAGCATCTGCCTTCGGCCCAGGGCATGATTCTGGAGTTCTGGGATTGAGTCCCACATCGGGCTCCCTGCATGGAGCCTGCTTCTCCCTCTGCCTGTGTCTCTGCCTCTCTCTCTCTCTCTCTCTCTCTCTCTCTCTCTGTTTCTCATGAATAAATAAATAAAATCTTTAAAAAAAAATAAAATCTAGTTTGTCTGATATAAGTATGAGTACTCTGGCTTTTTTCTGATGTCCATTTGCAGGATAAATAATTCTCCATTCCCTCACTTTCAATCTGTAGGTGTCTTTAGGTCTAAAATATGTCTCTTGTAGGCAGCATATAGATGTTTTTTTTTAAATCCTCTCTGACACACTTTTTCTGACACAAAAGACACTCTATGTCTTTTTATCAGAGCATTTAGTCTGTTTACATTCAGAGTAATTCCTGATAGATATGAATTTAGTGCCATTTTGTTACTTGTTTTGTCATTGTTTCTGAAGATTTTCCCCATTCCCTTCCAGTCTTTGTCACTTTTGGTCTTCCTTTCCCACTCAGAGTCCCCTTTAATATTTCCTGCAGGGCTGGCTTAGTTGTCATGAACTCCTTTAGTTTTTGTTTGGGAAACACTTTATCTCTCTTTCTGTTCTGAATGACAGCCTTGCTGGATAGAGTATTCTTGGTTACATATTTTTCTCATTCAGCACATTGAATGTATCCTGCCATTCTCTTCTGGCCTTCAAAGTCTCTGTGGACAGATCTGCTGCTAACCTTATTTGTCTTCCCTTGTTAGGTTAGGGACTTCTTTGGTCACTGCTTTTAGGATTTTTTCTATATCTCTATATTTTGCAAATCTAACTACAATATGTCTGAGCGTTGGCATGGTTTTGTTGATTTTGATGGATGTACTCTGTGCCTCCTGGATTTGGATGTCTGTTTCCTTCGCCAGATTAGGGAAGTTTTCAGCTATAATTTCCTCAAATAAACCTTCTGCCTCTTTTCCCTTTTTTTTCTTCTGGAACTCCTAAGATACAAATTTAATTATGCTTTATGGAGTCACTGAGTCCCCGAAGTCTACAAACCTACAGTCTAGCAGCACAGTACACCCAGGCAGGCCAGCTGATGTAGGTTTGTCCAAGAAGGGCAGTTGCATCAAAGCATGAGGGTATAGGATTTAGAGTAAAGCACAGCAAAGAGCCAGTGTCCAGATTAGCTGCCCTTAGCAGATGTCTCTGTACCTATGCTGAGGGGCATCAGGGAAATAGCACCCACCGGCTCTTTTGTCCCCGGATGGGCAATGCCACTTCTCCCAGATGTGCTCCAAGAAGGGGGAACCATCTTTTCCAGTGCATCCCAGGGGACACTGGACTGAGCCATCTGCCCTGGGGCTATCCGCACTCCTTCTCCACAGAAACACTGCAAGGCCCTCAGAGCTCCACACCGGCCACCCAGGGACCTCTAAAACTCCTGCCTTTGAGCCTGGTAGTTATAAAGACTCATGAAAATCAGCCCTTCTGGCTTTCTCAATCAGTAGCTTTTGGGAAGCACTGTGTGTGTGTGTGTGTGTGTGTGTGGTCCCCTCTCCCTTTCTCTGTCTCTATCAGTCTCTCTTTCCCTGCCACCCATGAGCAGGACTCTCTTCCTTCCATAGCACTCCAAATTCCATTTCTCCACCAAACCATGTCTCTGCACCTCCTACCTACCAGCTCCTACCTTCCTGTAGTTGTGCAGTTTGTTTTGTTATTCCTCAGATCAATTTCTTGGATATTCAGAATGATTTGATATTTACTTAGCTGTGTTTGAGGCATGAGGCAAGCCTAGGGTCCTTCTACTCCATCACTTTAGCTCCTCTTCCTCTATAACATTTCTTAAAATGTAGGTTAGCTCATGCTAAGTTCTTTCATCTGATATGTCTGAAAAAGACTTTATGATTTTTCCCTTTTCTTTCCCTTTTTTTGTTTAAAAAAACTGAGATACAATTCATATGCCATAAAATTCACTATGGCATAAAATTCAGTGGCTTTTAATATATTCACAAAGTCATATGTTGACAAAATTCACAAAATTATTACCACTATCTAACTCCAGAACATTTTAGCACCACCACCCCCAAATCCATACCCAATGGTAGTCATTCCCCATTCTTCCTTCCTCCCAGGCCCTACTACACAAAGCTACTTTCTGCCTCCATGGCCTTCATTTTTGAAAGATATTTTTACTAGGTAAACAATTCTAAGCTGACAATTTGTTGTGTGTCTGTTTTTACAGTTCTTTAAAGGTATTTAAAAAAATAAAGGTATTTTTCTGTTCTTGTCCCATTGTTATTTTTAACAAGTAAAATACTATTTTCCTTATATATTTTCCCCTGTGATATAGCTTTCCCCTCTGGCTGCTTTTCAGATTTTCTCTTTATCACTGTGTTTAATCAATTTGATTATGGTATTCTGGTATAGTTTTGTTCATATTTCTTTTTTTGGAGGTCCATTGAGTATCTTGGGTCTGTGGGCTTATGATTTTCATCAAATTTTTTTAAATGGCTATTATTTCTTCAGATATTTTTGAGCTTCCACTTCATCTGAGGACTCCAGTGACATATGCATTAAGTTTGAAGTTGTCCCACAGCTTACTGATGCTCTTTCCTTTTCTTTTTTTAAAATTTTAGTTCCAGTATACTTAACATACAGTGTTATATTAGTTTCAGGTATACAATGTAATGATTCAACAATTCTATATGTTACTTAGTGCTTATCATGTAAGTGTATTCTTAATCTCCTTCATCTATTTCACCATCCTCTACCCACATCTCCTCTGGTAACCATCAGTTTCTTCTCTATAGTTAAGAGTCTGCTTTTTCATCTTTGTCTTTTTTTCATTATTTGTTTTTTTTTCTTAAATTCCAAGTGAGGGAAATCATATGGTATTTGTCTTCCTTTGACTTATTTCACTTAGCGTTACACCCTCTAAATCCAACCATGCTATTGCGAATGGCAAAATTTCATTCTTTTTAGTGGCTGAGTGGTATTCTATTCTATGTATATATAATATATATTATATAATATATATTATATACATCACATTTTCTTTATCTGCTCATCTATTGACTGACACTTGGGCTACTTCTGTATGTTGGCTATTGTAAATAATGCTGCAATAAACATAGTGGTGTATATATCTTTTTGAATTAAAGTTTTTGTTTTCTTAGGGTAAATACTGGATAATGTGTTATTTCTATTTTTAATTTTTTTGAGGAACGTCTGGATCATGTGATATTTCTGTTTTTAAGTTTTTGAGGAACCTCTATAATATTTTCCACAGTGTGTGCATCAGTTTGCATTACTACTAGCAGTGCATGATTGCATTTTCTCTACACCCTTGCCAACACTTGTTTCTTGTGTTTTTTATTTTAGCCATTCTGTAAAGATGTGAAGTATTATTTCATTGACCTTTTGATTCACATTTCTTTAACAATTAGTCATATTGAGCATCTTTTCATGTTGGCCATCTGTATATCTTCTGTGGAGAAATGTCTGTTTACATCTTCTGCCCATTTTTATTTATTTATTTTTTAAAAGATTTTATTAATTTTTTCATGAGAGACAGAGAAAGAGAGAGAGAGAAAGAGAGAGAGAGACAGAGACAGAGACGCAGGCTCCCTCACAGAGGGAGAAGCAGGCTCCATGCAGGGAGCCCGACGTGGGACTCAATCCCGGGTCTCCAGGATCACACCCTGGGCTGAAGTTGGCACTAAACCCTGAGCCACCTGGGCTGCCTTTCTGCCCATTTTTAATTATGGTCTGTTTGGGTTTTCTTTTTTTCCCTTGTTTTATGTTGCGTTGCATTTCTTTCTTTCTTTCTTTCTTTCTTTCTTTCTTTCTTCTCTTTCTTTTTTGCATTTTATGTATTTTGGATACTAACCCTTCATCAGATATGTCATTTATAAATATCATCTCCCACTCCATAGGCTGTCATTTAGTTTTGTTGACTATTCCCTTTGCTGTGCAGAAGCCCTTTATTTTGATGTAATCCCAATAGTTTCTTTTTGCTTTTCTTTCCCTTGTCTCAAAATATATCTAGAAAAATGTTGTTATGGTCAATGTCAGAGAAAGAGACATCCTAGATCCTCTCTTCTAGGACTTTTATGGTTTCGGGTTTCTGGGATTTTGATAACTCCAGTTTCATTTTGTTTGTTTTGTTTTGTTTTGTTCAGTACTGCTTTGGCTATTCAGGTCTTTTGTAATTCCATACAAATTTTAGTATTATTTGTTCTAGTTCTATGAAAAAATCCTATTGGTATTTTCATAGGAATTGTATTAAATTTGTAGATTGCTTTGGGTAATCTTTGGAAATATCTTTCCATTTGTTTGCATTGTCTTCAATTTCTTTCATAAATGTTTTATAGTTCTCAGAGTACAGGTCTTTCATCTCCTTGGTTAAATATGTCCCTAGGCTTTTTATTATTTTTGGTGCAACTGGAAAGGGGATAGTTTCCTTAACTTCTCTTTCTGCTACTTCATTATTAGCATGTGGAAATGCAACAGATTTCTGTATGTTGATTGTATCCTTCAACCTTGCTGAATTCATTTATCAGTTCTAGCAGTTTTTTGGTGGAGTCTTTAGAGTTTTCTCTATGTAGTATCATGTCATCTGCAAAGAGTGAAAGTTTTACTCCTTCCTTACCAATCTGGGTACCTTTTATTTCTTTTTATTGTCTGATTGCTTGTGGCTAAGACTTCCAGTACTATGTTGAATAAGAGTGGCGGAAATGGACATCCTTGTCTGGTGGAAATGGACATCCTTGTCTTGTTCCTGACCTTAGGGAGAAAGCTCTAATTCTTTCCCCATTGAGTGTGAGGTTAGCTGTGAGGTTTTCAATCTTTTTTAATTTATTGAGACTTGTTTTGTGGCCTAATATGTGATGTACTCTGGAGAATGTTCCATGTGCACTTGAAAATAATGTGCATTCTGTTGTTTTAGGATAGAAGGCATCTGATCCCGTGTGTCATTTCAAACCACTGTTTCCTTGTTTATTTTCTGTTTGGATTATTTATCTATTGATACAAGTGAGCTGTTAAAGTCCCCTACTATTATTGTATTACTATCAATTAGTTCTTTTATGTTTGTTATTAGCTGCTTTATGTATTTTGGTGCTCACATGTTGGATGCATAAATATTTACAATTGTTGTATTTTCTGTTGGAATTTTCCTTTATGATTATATAGTGTTCTTCCTCATCTCTTCTTACAGATTTTGTTTTAAAGTTTATTTTATCTGATACAAGTATTTATACAAGTATTTATCTGATGCAAGTATCTGATACTCTTCATGTCCATTTGTATGATTAATGCTCTTTCATCTATTCACTTTCAATCTGCATGTGCCTATAGGCCTGAAATGAGTCTCTTCTAGGCAGCACAGAGATGGGTCTTACTTTTTTATCTATTCTGTCCCTCCATGTCTTTTGTTTGGAGAGTATAGACCATTTACATTCCAAGTAATTATTGATAGGTATGTACTTATTGCCATTTTGTTGATTGTTTTGTGGGGTTGTTTTTTTTTTTCAAGTTTTCCTGTTTGTTTCTTCTCTTGCTGTCTTATCTCAGTTTGCTGGCTTTCTTTAGTAATATACTTGGACTCCTTTCTCTTAATTTTTTGCACATCTATTAATGTTTTTTTTATTTGTGGTTACCATTGACTTTGTCATGGTAACTACATCTTCTGCATGTAGTAGTCTCTATTGAGTTGATTTCATTCTTTACTTCCCCTCCACACACACTTTTTTTTTAAGATTTATTTATTCATGAGAGAGAGAGAGAGGCAGAGACACAGGAAGAGGGAGAAGCAGGCTCCATCCCAGGAGCCCAACACGAGACTCGATCCCGGGACTCCAGGATCGCGCCCTGGGCCAAAGGCAGGCGCCAAACCGCTGAGCGACCCAGGGATCCCCCACATGTTTTAGGTATATGATATCATTCTTTACATCCTTTTATTTTGTGAATCTCTTGAGTGATTTTGTATAGATATACATATTTTTATACTGCTTTTGTGCTTCCTACATTTCTTACCCCTACTATGGTCTTTCCTTTCCACCCTATCCTTATGGGATTTCTCTTGTATGTAACTGTTTTCCTTTTTCTTACTTTTTATAATTCTCTCCTTATCACTATTTTTTGCTGTAATTACTATTTGTCTTGACATGGACTTCCTTGGGTTGATTTTCTAGAGGCTGTCTGTGCCTCTTGGATCTAGATTCTATTTTCTTCCCTAGACTTGGGAAGTTTTCAGCTATTATTTCTTCAAATATGTTTCCTGCCTCCTTTCTCCCTTTTCTCCTTCTGGGATCCCTATAATGCAAATGTTATTATGCTCTTTAGTGTCATTGAGTTCCCTAAGCATCTTTTTATTCTTTATTATTATTTTCTCTCTCTCCTATTCAGCTTGATTGCTTTCCATTACTTGATCCTTCAGGTTGTTTATCCATTCTCCTGCTTCCCCTAGTCTACTATTTGTTCCATCTAGTGTATTTTTTATTTCATTTATTGAATTCTTTATCTCTGGCTGTTTTTTTCTTATGTGTTCTCTTTTTTTCTATCAGGGTCTCACTGAGGTCCTCCATTTTCTCAAGTCCCATGAGTATCTTTATGACCTTTACTTTAAATTTTCTATCAGTTATATTATTTATCTTCATTTTGTTTAGGTTTCTTGTTGTGATTTTTTTTCCTATTCTTTCATTTGGGTCATATTCCACTGTCTCCTTAATTTGTCTAACTCCCTGTGTCTGTTTCTATGTGTTAAGAAATTCAGCTACATCTTCTGCTCTTGAAAGTAGTGGCTTTTGAAGTGTAGTGTGCCCTGTTCACCAGAACTTGGTGCTTCAAGCGTGTCTCCTATGTGTGTTGTGTGCACCCTACAGTTGTGGCTTTCACCTTCAACACAATCATCGGCAATGCTCTCTTTGCCTGTTGTGGGCAGGGTTTGGTCCCTTTGTTGTTAGTGGGCCAGTCTGGGGCTGCCTTATATTTGAGTTGAGTCAGATAAATATTTGCCAGAGATGTGGTAGCATCAAACTGCAAGGCACTTTGCCTTGATAAGCCTACATGGATAAGCAGGGCCTGTAGTCAAACCAGATGTCTGACCCCAGCTCACTGCTGGGACTTCAGTTGTACTGTTGCATTTGGTTATCTTTCCCCCTTCCTGGACTAGAAGTCACTTTGGAGTGGTGCTGGCCTCACTGGGGCTTGTGGCATCACTTTGGATGGGCTCAGTCCATATAGGAGAGGGCAGGCCCGAAGGAGAACATGGTGGGCATGACCAGGAATGCCAGTGAGGTCAGTGATGGCCCTCCCAAAACTCCTGTCAAGACCACCGGATTGGAGGTGGCAGATCCACAGACGTGCATGGGCAGAGCAAACAGTATTAGCAGTTAGGTAGAGAGTGCTGTCTGAGCTTGTCCTTACAAGTGTCTACTTGTCCAGGCTGGGGGTCAAGAGAGGGAAATGGCACCCCAGCTTCTTTGTTCTGCAAGAGGTCTCCCAACAATCCCTGCTCCTCCAGCACACCTCTTCCTCCCATCATCCTAGGAGTTTTTTATATCGATGTTTCTATGCTGTATATCTCCAGGGCTGTTTGTTGTGCTATCTCTTTAAGGGTGGGGACTCAGTTTCCTATTACCCTCCAGCTCTCTCAGAGCCCATTGTGCTGATTTGTAAAATTCCAGGAGTTAGTCCCTGCTAATAGTAAGAACTTAAAAATTTGGCCCTTCTGGTTTTCAAAGCAAAATGTTTTGGGGTCCATCTTCCCCATGTTGAGGGTACCTGGAGTGTCTATTTCTTCCCCCTCATTCTTTCCAACTATGTCTCCACCCCCTTCCTACCCTCATCAATATGAGCTTTTCTCTGTATTTAGCTGTGGAGAGTCTATCTGCCAGTCTTTGAGTCTTTGGGGGGTTATTTACACTGATGTGGGTGTTATCCAGTTATATCCATGGGGTGAGGTGGGTGTAGGGTCCTCCTACTATGCCATCTTCCCTGGGACCCTCCTTTTTCTTTTTTAAATTCAACTTTTCTCATTGTATTTAATTTGAATAGTTTCTAATGCTAGGTCTTCACATTTACTAATCCTTGTTCACATAACCATCATCATAATATTATACAGAGTATTTTCACTGCCCTAAAAGTCATCTGTGTTCTGCTTACACTTCCCCTCCTCAATTCCTTTCTCAGGCAAATATTTTTTATCACTACAAATATTCATAAGCTTTGTTCTGGGATGCAGTTACATTATTTGAAACAATTTAATATTTGGGGATCTTACTTTCATGATTTGTCAGGTGGGACCAGACCCTGCTTAGTTTGGAGTTAAGTATTTCCTTATTGAGGTAACATCCTTCTTTTTATGCTACTCAATACTCTGTAAATCATGAAACTTTTTAGTCTGACTGGTGGAAAGAAGCAGTATTCTCAGCCTATGTGAATGCCAGTCAATGTTACCAGTAATCTTTATGAGAGTGTTCTTTACATAACTTTGGGTACTTCCCTAACACACATGTGCTGATCAATAATCAAGGGGATTATTCTGAAAATGTTCAGAGTAGTCTCTGAAACTTTCTCCTCTCTGATACTCTGTCCTGCAAGCTCTAGCCCCTTTGGTGTTCATGAACTCTGAGCTCCATCTCCTCAATTCAGGCAGACCACTGGCCTCTCCCTGGGCTTCTCCTCCCTGTCATTGACTTGAAACTCTCCCCAAAGAGCAAGTTGAGACAAGGAGCATCCCATATATACACAATTGTATAACTAAATGTTCAAGGATATATAAGTATTTCAGAGGCATGGATTTTGCCTAGGATGGGTGTTGAGAAAAGGGGATTGTCAGCATGAGCTGAAGCAGCTGATTGTGGCTTGAATGACACTGGGCTTGAGCTAGTCTCAGTAGAGGAAGAAAAATATAGGCCGGGGAGCAACTTCAGGAGAAGCTGTCTCTTAGTGGGTGATACCATTAACTGGGATTCTAGTGCAGAAAAAGCAGCAAGATGATGACCTAAAATAACTTCATAGAGAGGAAAAGAGCTGAAAATTTAAGAATGGTTCTAAACTGGACAAATGTAGAACAGAGGAAGATATTCCAAAGAAATAGTTTGAAGAATTGCTAAGATGTGGGAGAGTAAAGGTGACTGAAAAGAGGAGATCAAGTATGGGTGACATTTCCAAAAAAAGTTCGTGGAACTGGATGTTTATTTGATGTGGCCTGTGAAGGAGAATTATAGGCCAATGCTGATTCAGGGACATTTGGTGGTTCAGTCCATTGAGCATTGGACACTTGATCAGGTCTTGATCACCAGGTTGTGCATTTGACCACTGCATTGGGCTCCACATTGGGTGTGGAACCTATCTGAAAAATAATAAAATCCAATGTTGATTCAGATATTCAGAATTTTATGCACATCTGGGGAGGTCTCTGGGGGTAGCCTTTGGCCATCTAGCTCAAGACAGTGCTGAACACTAGTGACAGCTAAACAAAGAGTAGGCATAGTATGGAGCAGACACATTCAACTCTAGATTCTTATCTCTTTTGTTTGTTCCCAGCAGAATAGTTTAGAACATATAAGCCTCCAAGCTAAAAGATTGAGGAAGAAAGTAAGGATTGAGAAAGAACGATGTTCTATATTGTGATTAAATTCTTCTCAGAGCTAGGGACAAGCCCTCCATATACATTGAGGGCTCCCTTTTATTCAACAACAAAAATAGCTTGAAATCATTTGCTGTGTACCAGGCAGCCTCCTGCATGCTTTCCATGTGTTATTACTTTACACTCATACAAACCTTGTGAAATGGATATACATATTCCTTATATCACAGATGATGAGTGGAGACACAGAGAGATTAAATAATCTATGTTTCACCAAAAGCAAAGCCCAAGGCAAAAGCCTCTGTGTAAGTAGTTTAATTATGAAAATGGAATTCTGAGGACAAGAGTGAGGGACAAAGGGAGTGAAATGAGAAGAAAAGGAAACCAACACAAGTTTGTGTACCAAGTTGACCAGCATGGCAGAAGACCAGTTGCTTGGTCCCATGGGATCTTCTGAGAATTTTCCATGCAAGGAAGACAGAAGACAAATCATCCATCAGTTACTCCCAGCCCACACTCCATCGGTCATAGTATGCTGCATAGTACATTAAGTGCCATATTTCCAAGCTGCATATGAGCGAGGGATGAGAGCGGTCTTGTGGAATTACCACAAGACATGTCAGAAAAGACCTGAGACTAAAATCAAGAGGTATGTGGCTTAGACACTGTCAGAATACACCATCTAGGCTCATATAGAACTGGTCACCTCATCAATAGCCAAAATAAGAAGTGAGGCCGAGAGCTTTTGAAATATTCAATAAGTATTCTGCTCAAGGTCCAACCACTAGTATGTGGTAGAACATAGCAGAGCTGGGATATGAACACAGAGCCCTCCGAGAGTCCTTGCCAGGAACATGGCAGTCTTGTTTCACTCTTGCTGTTACTGGGGAGACTGAAGGTGGTGGTGGGGGATAAGTGAGGGGGTGAGCAATGATCTCTATTCATCTTATAATGTAGTACAAGTGTACTACATCTTGTAGTCCCTGCAAGGCATTGTGTTTTGAGTTGTCAGAGCAGTAAGATCAGCAAGACTCACACAAATCTGCTGCAGGACCCAAAGTCCCCAGGGAGAGGATTAGATACCTACCTGCACATGAAAAGCTACCTGGGGTGGGAGGTTGGACAGCAAGTAGCTGCAAGCGTGGGTACTTTTATCCTGACAAATGACTTTTCCCCTACACATCCTTCATGGTTAAGCTGTTCCCCTATTTGATCCTTTGAATATACAGGAGGTTTCTAAGTAAGCTCAGGTTTCTATGGGGTCTTCCACTTCAACTGCTTATGGACTACTACATGGTTTCCAGTAGAGTATTCTACTTCCTTCCCGATACCCTTCATTATTGTCTCCTGTCTTCTATTTTACATTAAATATTTTTAATTTTTTTGTAGCAGCATTGGCTTTGAACTCAGAAAGATCATGGTTTGAATCCCAGCTCTATTTCTTATGACCTCTATGACTCTGGCAAGTTACTTTCCTGGTCTGTAATAAAAACAGATCTTGTTCTGAAACCTGAAAACACCACCAGGCTTTGTTGGCTGTCAAAGTTCCTAACAAACTAAAGATTATGCTCAGTTCATAGGATTTGGCTCTGTTAACCACCAGGAAATTTCCAGAGCAAATAATACAGAGCTATTAACACTTTAAGTTTATTCAACAAGTATTTGAACCAGGTATCATTTTTGCTGTTGGGGATAGAGCAGTAAACAAATCAGGCAATAGCTCTATGCCTTAAGAGTTTACATTCTAGTTGTGAGATGTCAGATAATGTGTTAGTAAATCAATAAATTAAAGATGATAATAAATGCTATGGCAGAAAGAAAATAGGGCACTATATTAGAAAGTGACTCGGGGAAGAGGCAGAGCAGGAAGAAAGTTACTTTAGCCAGGATGGTTAAGAAAGGCCTCTCTAAGGAGGTAACACTTGAGCTGAGTCATGAAGGATAAGAGTAAGCCAGCCTTATGTGTTAGTTACCTATTGCTGCATAACAAACTACCTCAAAACTTAGTAGCTTAAAACAGCAAATGTTCATTACCTCATGATTTCTTTGCATTGATGATCAAAGTGTGGTTTGGTTGGGGGTCTCTGACACAGCCTCTCACAGACTAAAATCTAGATATTAACTGGACCTGCAGTCAACTCAAGGCTCTATTGGGGGAGGATCAGCTTACAACCTCGCCCACATGGCTGTTGGAAGACCTTAGGTTCTTGCTGGCTATTGGCTTGAGATATCAGTTGCTTGCCACATGGGTCTGTCTGTAGGGCAGCTCACAATTGGCATCTGGTTTCCTTCAGAGCAAGCCAGTGATGAAATGAGAAAGAAAGAGTGCACCCCAAATGGGAACCACCTTCATATGTAACGCATCACCTCCACTGCATTCTACTTGCCAAAAGCAAGTCACTAAATCCAACTTATACTCTAGGGGTGGGGATTACACAAAGGTCTGAATACCAGGAGGCAGGAATGGTCAGAATCATCTTAGAGGCTGCCTACCACACCATGCAAAGAGCTGGGAAAGAGTTTTTAAGGCAGAAGAAGGAGAAAATGCAATGGTCCTGAGTAGGGGAAATCCTAGTTGTGTTTGAGGAAGCCAGTGGAGGTAGAATGTACTGAATCAAGTCAAAACAAAAAAGTAGTAGGAGATTAGGTAGTCAGAAGGTAGACCATGCAGTGCTGAAAAGAAGTTTTGATCTTATTCTTTGTGCAGTGGGGATCCAGTGAAGTGTTTTAAGAAAAGGAGTCAGTGATGTATTCCAACCCCTCAACATTTTCCAGAGCTCTATGGTAGATGTAGCCCCAACAGGATTTGACGGAGCAAATGTGGTGGGTGAAGGAAAGAGTCTCTTCTGCTATAAATAAATAAATAAATAAATAAATAAATAAATAAATAAATAAATAAAATTTAAAATCTCAGTGGTACCTAAATACCTATTCAACTAAGTCTAAAGACTTCAGGATCCTAATAAAATATTCTCAAGCTATTCTTCCAGCCTGATCTCCTACCACCCCCCCCCCCAACCTCCAGTCAAAGTGAAGTTTTTTGAGCATGCACTATGTTTTCCTGTCTTGAGCTTATGCCATTTCCTTTGCCTAAAGGTCTGTCTCTACCATCTCCACATGTCAAACTTAAACCTTTTTGTCAAGATCCTTCTAAAGTGCCACCTTCTATGTGAAGCCTTTCCTGTTTCTTTTCTTCTTTGAATCCTTTCTGTTGTTTGTTTAATCCACATTGGGATTTTACCATGTTTTTCCTACTATCAGTAGTTTATGTCTAAATTGTAAGTTTCTTGAGATCAAGTGCTCTGCTTTCTTTTATTTCTGTAGCCTGTGCACTACCCAGAGCTTTAACATATATAATCACTATTCAACAAACATTTGTCAACTTGAATTAAACTGAGAACTAAATGATTATAGCACCTTTAGTTGGCTGAGAGGGCTTCCCAAGAAATAAGAATTTCTCTTTGGTTATATTAAGCTATAATTTTCCTATTACAATTCACAAGTCCTACACAGTATGTTCTTTGATCATAATGGAGTTATTAATTATTATAATTATTGTTAATTATTAGATATCAATAACAAATTTTTATTAGAGAGACCTCCAAATATTTGGAAACTAAATAACACACTTCTAAATAACACATAGGTGAAAGAAAGAATTAAAGGAGTAATTAAAACATATTTTGAACTGATAAAAATAAAAACATAACAAGTGAGAATTTATAGGATGCTACTGAGATAGTTTTGAGGGGGAAATTTATAGTATCAAACACTTGTATTAGAATAGAAGAAAGGTTTAAAATCAATAACCTTAAGATACCCACACACATGCACACACAGCAAATTAAACCAAAAGTAAGCACAAAAAAGAAAATAATAAATATCAAAATATAAATCATTAAGTAGGAAACAATAGAGAAATCAATAGAACCAAAAGCTGCTTCTTTGAGAAAGTCAATAAAAATAAAACACTATGAGACTTATAAGAGAAAAAAGAAAGAATACACACATGACAAATAAAAGAGCAGATAGGTGACAGCACTTCAGATTCTATATGTAAGAACAATAAGGATTATTATAAGCAACTATATGTCAATAAATTTGACAACTTGGATAAAATAAACAGTTTACTTGAATTACAAAAATTATCAAAGCTCACTCAAAAAGAGATAAATGCCTATATCTATATTCCTTATATCTATTTAGGAAAATGGGATAATTCAAAACCTTCTCCAAAGAAATTCTAGGCTGAGATGACTTCATGAGTAAATTCTATCAAACATTTAAAGAAGAAATAATGCTGATTCTACACGAACTCTTCCAAAAATAACAAAGAGAAGAGAATAATTCCCAACTCAACCTAGGAGGCCAAGATAAGGTAGTACCTTTAAAAATGAAACAAGACAAAGATATTACAAGAAAAGAACACTATAAGCCAAAATCCTTCATGAGCAAAAATTCCATATAAAATGTATAGCAAATTGAATTCAACACTATATATGTTTTTAACACTATATTAAAGGGATAAAAATATCAGGTGACTAGATGAAATTTATCTCTGGAATGAAAGACTGGTTTAACATTTGAAGATCAATCAATATACTTCAGCATACAAATTAAAAATAAAAATCATGTGCTTATCTAAATAAATGTCCAAAAGTACTTAACAAAATTTAACATTCATTCCTGATAAATACTCTCAGTAATCTAAAATTAAAAGGGAATTTCTTCAACTTCATAAAGGTCATCTAAAGAAATCTACAGCTACCATCATACTTGATGGTTAAAACCTAAATACTCCCCCCATAAGATCAGGAACCAGAAAGAATGTCTGCTATTATTGCTTTAATTCTACACGGTACTACTGGTTCTAGCCAGTGCAATCAGGAAAGAAAAAGAAATAAAAAGCATTCAGATTGAAAAGGAAGAATTCAAACCATTTTTGTTTGTAGGTGACATGATCGTTTATGTAGAAAATATGATGGAATTTTTTTAAAAGCTATTAGAACTAGTAGCTGAGCGGCACTTGGGTGGCTCAGTTGGTTAAGCATCTACCTTCCTCTCAGATGATGATCCCAGATCCTGGGCTTGAGCCCTGCATCAGGCTCCCTGCTCAGTGGGAAGCCTGCTTCTCCCTCTCCCTCTGCCTGCTGCTCCCCTTGCTTGTGTTCTCTCCCTCTCTGTCAAATGAATAAATAAAAATCTTTTTAAAAATAACTAATAACGGATCAGTAAGGTTGTAGGTTACAAGATCAATACAAAAATCAATTCCATTTCTCTGCTGGCAACAAATATTCAGAAACTTTTATAATAACATAAAAATACAATCTACTCAGAGATAAACTTGACAAAGAGGTGAAAGACTTGCACACTAAAACTACAAAATATGTCTGAAAGAAATTAAAGAAAATCTAAATAAAGGGAAGGGTATAATTCATTCATGGATCAAAAAACTGACTATCATAAAAATGTCAACTATCTTCAAATGTATTTATAGGTTTAATACAATGCCAATCAAACTCCCAGTTGGATTTTTTTGCAGTTGACCAGCTGATTCTAAAATTCTTACAGAAATGCAAAGTATCTAGAATAGCCAAACCACTCTGAAAAAGACAAACAAATTTGGAGGTATAACAGTACCTGATTTCAAGAGTTAATATGGGGGCACCTGTGTGGCTCAGTCAGTTAAGTATGCAACTCCCGGTTTCAGCTCAGGTCATGATCTCATGGTCACAGGATTGAGGCCCCACGTTGGGCTCTGTGCTTAGCAGGGAGTCTGCTTCTCTCTCTCTCTCCCTCCTCCCTTCTACCCGGTGCTCCCTCACACACTGTCTCTCTCAAATAAATAAATAAATATTTTTAAAAAGAATTATTATAAAGTTACACTAATAAAAGCAGTGCAGTATTAACATAAATTTAGAAAAATAAATCAATGGAACAAAATAGAAAGTCCAGAAATAAACCTAAACATATACCTGAACAACTGATTTTGACAAAGGTGCAATGATAATGCAATGGTGAACAAATTGTGCAGGAACAAGTATATATACATATGCAAAGTAGGAACTTAGATCCGTATCTCACACCATATGCAAAATTTAACTCAAAATGGGTCATAGACTGAAACGTAAAAATATAAACCTGTGAAACTTGTGAAAGAAAATATGAGCAAATCTTTGTGACCTTGGGTTAGGTAAGGATTTCTTAGATACAACATCAAAAGCATAATTCATGAAAAAACAAAGTGATTTATTGGATTTGGTTAAATTAATAACTTCTACTGTTTAAAAGAGACTCTTATACTAATATTGACAAGACATATACTGGGGGAAAATCTACATCTGATAAAAGATTTGTTTCCAGAATATATATTCTCAAAACTCAACAGTAAGATAAGCAAACCAATTAAAAAAACCTGAGTGAAACAGTTGTGCAGACAATTTAAGATATATAGACAGCAAATAAACATAAGAAAAAGATGTTCATTGTCATTAGTCATTAGGGAAATGCAATTCAAAACTATAATAAAAAATAAAAAAATTAAAAAAAAACATGGGACGCCTGGGTGGCTCAGTGGTTGAGTATCTGCCTTTGACTCAGGGCATGATCCCAGAGTCCCCGGATTGAGTCCCACATCAGGCTCCCCTCAAGGAGTCTGCTTTTCCCTCTGCCTATGTCTCTGCCTCTCTATGTCTCTCATGAATAAATAAATAAATAAATAAATAAATAAATAAATAAATATTTTAAAAAATGAATTTAATAATAAAAAACCATAATGAGATAATAATACATAGCTATTACAACGGCTAAAATTCAAAAAGCTTACCATACCAAGTTTGGGAATCTGGAGGAGCTGAACTCTTGTGAAGGTCTGGTAACAATGTCAATGTTACACCCACTCTGGAAGACAATTTGGCAGTTTCTTAAGAAGTTGAACATACAATGACCGTATAATCTGCCCAATCCATTCATAGGTATTTACTCAAGAGAAAAAATAAATTTATGGCCAAAGACTCACACACAAATGTTTACAGAAGGTTTATTTGTAATAACCAAAATCTTGAAACAGCTCATCTACTTATCAGTAGGTGAATAGGTAAACAAACAATGACACATCCATAAAATGGAATACTACTCAAAAATAAAAAAGAACGAACTATTGCTACATATTACAACATACATGAATCTTAAAATCATCATGCAGAGTGAAAGAAGCCAGCCAAGGAAATGTACATATTATATGATTAAACTATAGAAAATTTAAAAATAATCTACAGTGACAGAAAAGAGATTGGTGGCTGCTTGGAGATAGGGGACAAAGAGGTGGGAGATAGGGGACAACGTATAAGCAAGAACTTTAGGAGATGATAGATATCTTCACTTATGATTGTAGTGATGATTTTATAGGTGTATAAATGTATGAAAATTATGCATTTTAAACAGGTAGTTTATTATAAACTCTATAAACTTTATTAAAAATGTATATGAATAAACTTTATCTGTGTATAAAATTATACCTTTTTAAAAAAAATAAAAAATAATAAAATTATACCTTTTTGAGTATACCTAACATATAATATGCTATATATAAAATCTTTTTTTTTTTTAACTTGGGCCCAGAGGGGCACCTGAGTGGTTCAGTCAGTCAATCAAGTGTCTGCCTTTGGTTCAGCTCATGATCCCAGGATCCTGGGATTGAGCCCCACATCGTGCTCCTGCTTAGTGGGGAGTCTAACTCTCCCTCTCCATCTGCCTCTCCCCCGGGTCATGCTCTCTCCCTTTTTCTCTCTCTCAAATAAATAAATAAAATCTTAAAAAAAAAAAAAACTTGGTCCAGAAAGGAAAATGTCACTTCCTGCCATGTTTCACTGGCCAGTGAAAGTCATATGTCCATTCCTAAGGCCAAGAAAGTGTATTCTTACCACGTGTCTGGAAAAAAAGAGTTGACTATTTGTGTATATTCCTAATGACTACCATACTCAGCAGTAAGCATAATGGTTGTTTTTTGTTTTGTTTTTTCATAAACAGTGTATGTGCTCCCTAAGTGAGCATTGGTTTTTTATAAATAGAACACTTGTCCCAGTTGCTACATAATAGAATTCACATTCATTTGCAGAAACACCAAACAATAGTAAACTTAGGAGTCCTTACACAAAAGTCTTGCAAAGCTTCAGCTGGTTTGTTTATAATGGTGCGGAACACAATTTAAATCAAATTGGCCAAGTAACCCAGACCTTTTACTAATAATTCTGAAATTAGTGTTTCTTAGAATCTAAGCAAATAAATAGAACTAGGAGAAAACATGAACAACCATTTGGTCTAGCTTCTGTTTCCTAGCAGATTAAGTGTAATGTAAATCCTAGAAGAGAGATGGAGCCTCAGAGATTCCAAAATGACAAATTCCTTTTCTTGCATTTATTCTCTTCATAGTTAAGAACTTGTTTCTCATGTCAACTAAAAAAAAATTTTTTTTAAGATTTTATTTATTTATTCATAAGGGGCACAGAGAAGGAGGCAGAGACATAGGCAGGGGGAGAAGCAGGCTCCTCACAGGGAGAACCCCAGGATCACTACCTGAGCCAAAGGCAGACGTTTAACCACTAGCCACCCAGGTGCCTCCCCAAATTTTTTTTTGATTTAAACTAATTTCATTTTGTTCTGTTCTTATCAGTCACTTTGATGAACTGGTCAGACATACTAAAAAGCTCTATGGCATAGAAAAAGATTAACATCCTTAATGTACTAAAAACTGTTCTATGGCATAGAAAAAAAGGTTAACATTCTTAACATACTAAAAACTCTTGTACGTCAGTATGCAAAAAAAACATTTTACTTATTTTTCAACAACATGGCAGATTGTGTTAATACAACCCCTACTTCAACTTAGCAGGCCTTCTTTCTCAAAAACACATTGAAATGCTGTGTCTGCTGTACTATCTTCTGTACTTTTTATATGTACCTTTAAATATTTCTAGTTTTTTAAAAGATAAACATCCCAATTAAAAATGGTCTAAGGGTACAGGTAATTCACAAAATAAAAAATATGTATATGAACAATAAGCATAAGAGATAAAGAAGTAATTGCTTACTCAAAAGAAGTAATTAAGCCAAAATAGAAATTAGATGCCACTTCAGGTGTAAAATTGGAAAATAATTTTAAAATGAAAATGTCCAGTATTATCTAGGCTATCCAACCTATATTCACAGTAGGATAATCAATTAGTACAAACTTGTTCATTGTGTGAGAGTAATGGGATTGGGCATATTTTCAGTTTTCTTCTTTCCCCTAATACACATCTCCTAAGTTTTGTATAATAACCACATACCACTTTAGTAACAAAATAAGCACTTTTAATTGAAAACAATATTGCTTTTTTCTCTCACCCTTCTCTTCTCTATGCTAACCAATTCCAATTTCTTTCATCTTTTCATACAAGCCCAATTTTCATTCTGAAATTGTACTTATCAAAATTTTCAGAACTTTCTTCATTTTTTCCATGTCCTTTATTCAATTTAGCTTACTTTCTAAAGTATTCTACTGTAACTTGTTTGAATTTTTGAAAAATGCTTTCTGGTTTCTCTTTTAAATAATAAAGTTAGCCAGGCTGCCAGTTAGCTCAGCCAGTTAGAGTGTGTTGCTAATAAGACAGTTATATTTACTTTGCATTTCACCAAAAGCATCCATTAGCCAGACTGACATTTAAGAACATGTTATACTGTGTTCTTTTATCCAAAAAAAAAAAAAGATAGACTTATTAAACACCTTTTAGATACTCTGATACTGTTACAGCAAAGATGTATGGGTATCAATGTATGTGAGTAAACATGTGTGTGTATGTCCATTTGTATAAAACATGTGACAGTCACTGGGCTTAGTGCCTTATAAGCTTGGCTTCACTAACTAGTCACAACAATCTTATGAGACTACTGTTATTATATCTATTTAACAGATAAGTCTTAGAGAGGGGCTGTAACGTGCCAGAAAAGAGCTGGTAAGCTAAGCCTTGCAGATGGCATCCAGGAAGGGAAGCAGTTTATGTACAGAAATAAAACTACGTACAGACAGCCTATGAGAAATGCCACAAATGTGATAAAAAAAAATGTAGAATTTTCTGGACCTTCACTGAGTTCAGTTAAGTCTGTCCCACACAATTGGCTTCATGGGTATGTGAACAGAGCAGTTGCATAGTACCCCAAGTGCAGAAGGACTCTGAACACTTGGAGTATAATGCCCTCCAGTTGTCGTCTTTAAATTCTAAGTAATTTTTCCTTTGAATTTGTGTTTTGCAAGTGAAATCTGATGAACATCAGAGCATGTGCCAAGACCTTGGAGCCTTCAGCTCACACGCAGTCTGCCTGCTGTCAGCTCCCCACCTCCTGGCAGTCAGCTCCCCATCTCCTTGACAGTCTGCTTTCTTCACCTGATGCCTGGGGCCCTGCCCACCCTCTCCCTCTCCTCAACCCCCTTTCCAGGTCACCTATTCCCTTGTGAAGGGATGGCAACCAAGCTGTTTCCACGGTGTGGAAGGGGTATAAGGAGTGTCCATGTTCTACTGTGGCCCTCTGCACCCAGTGGGTCCTTGGGCTCAGGCCCAGGGAGGGTTGAGGTTGGGCAGGTTCACCTGGGGTGCTTTGCGGCAAGGCTTGGCAGCATCTTTACCCAACGCTACAGCACCACAACTGTTTGGAGGGCAACTCGCAGGGTACAGGCCTCTTGCCTACTTCCAGTCCAGGTACCGAGCAAGTCGTGGCATTGAGCTGCAATCTTTTCTGGGCCCACTGTCTGCCTCAGAGTCTGTGGCTGGAGGGAGGGAGTGCCTGTGAGGACCTGCACCTACCCTGCGAGTATCCCCTGATCAAGGGAGAGTTACATTAAATGGCAATTAAAAACACCATGACAGATCAAGAAAAGAAAGGAAAAACTTTGTATAATACTTTTTTGAAAAAAAAAAAAAAAAAAACTTCTTTGAGAGAGAGAGCCACCACTCCCCCATTGTGGGGGTGGGGGGGATGAGGGGCAAAGGGAGAGGGAGAGAGGATCCTCAAGCAGACTCCTTGCTAAGCATAGAGCCAGAAGGGGGACTTGATCCCATGATGCTGAGATCATGACCTGAGCTCAAATCATGAACCAGATGCTTAACTGACTGGGCCATCCACTATAGTACTGGTGCCCTACTATAGTACCTTTTAACAGCACTTTTTTTTCTTGCATTTTGAACAAGGGGCACACATTTTCATTTTGTACCGGGAGGGGAAAATTATGTAGCTGTCCCTGCTGTGCCATGTGTCATTGCAGCTTCGGGTGATCAGAGGAGGAGCAATTTAGTCCAGGAGAAAAGGTGACGTTCTATTTGCTTACTCCACCCTTATTTACCTTTGTCTTCCGAGTGTGTATACACAGAGTCGTACTGCTTGCTGTTCCTGGGTTGGAAGATGAGAGCACTGGTGACTCTGGCTAGCTGGCTGGCCCTCCAGCAGAGAAGGGCTGTTTATCACGTGGATGGCAGTGTACAAAGCTGCGCTCCTCCAGGGTGCATTCATTTCAGCTTTATTGAAAGCCATTTCCTGCAGGTAGCTCTATGGTGACAAGAGGTCCCTCTTTTTGAAGATTCCAGCTCATGGAAACTAGGTCTCTGAATATTGCTTCGGGACATCTTTTATTCCACCAAATAAAGGCCTTAATGCACTAGAAAACACAACTTGATACCAATACTGTGGTGATGGACAATAAGGTCATCTCCACACAGAAAGGGCTGGCCTTACAGTTCTCACAATCACAGCAGGGGACATTCCTCTAGAAGGCACTTGGGAAACTGCTTTTGTCATGGAAACAATGTAGTAGCTACATGCCTAAGGCCTTAATCTTCACTATTCTCTTTTAATGAACATAAATGCCATATTCAAATCAGCTAAAAAGTATATAATAGTACACTGTCCAGGGATGCCTGGGTGGCTCAGTGGTTGAGTGGGTGCCTTTGGCTTAGGTAGTGATCCCAGGGTCCTGGGATAGAGTTCCACATTGAGCTCCCTGCATGGAGCCTGCTTCTCCCTCTGCCTATCTCTCTGCCTCTCTCTCTGTGTCTCTTATGAATAAATAAATAAATAAAATCTTTAAAAAAATTGTACACTGTCCAATAGTAAGCTTTCAGATGTGAATCAATTGGTCTGGTAATAAAGAAATAGATCATTTCAGTTATCTTTGTTTGGCTGTTTCAGAATTGTTTGCTATGGGTACAGAGGGGGAAGGCCACGGTTCAGTAGCTTCAGGGGTGGGATGTATGTACTGCTTGGCATCATCATAACAGACCAAAGAGCTCCTAGAAGACATAGCTCAAGGATGTGCTGATCTAAGTCAAGAGCTACTTATATCATCATTTTATTATTACTTATGAATGAAATTAAAATTTATGTGCTGAAATAGGAAATACCAAATATATTTAAATGCTGGAAACAGACTTAAAATGGCTCCCTTACCTGCCTCGAATCTGTGTTTAGCAGGGTGTATCAGTCAGACATAGAATGATAAACACCTAACCTAACCACATGGGACTTAGATTTCTAGCCTTTATTTTTTTAACCATTGCTAACCATTCCCCTCCCCTTTATTTTCTTTACCAAAATATGTTCTCTATAATGGGGTTAGAGATCAAAGCAAAGAAAATGTGGCTTTTCCTAGGCCACTCTCCTTGTCCTCACCAGAAAGCAAAGTGGCAAATGTTGGTATCCCCTTTCCTTTGCTCCCTATCTACCATACTGAGGTCCTTGCAGGTCACACTCTTGCTCCTTTGGCTCAGTGGAACTGATCAGTGTCTTGGATTTAGAGATGTATAGACAAAAAATAGAAACTGAAGATAAGAGCAAATCCAAGGGTCTCCAGAACCTATGATGGGGCAAAGGTCTCAGGGCTATTCTCTGGGTCACCTCTCCCTGGCTACCTAATCTAAAGAGGGCTAGAGGCTGTTTATAAGGGCCAGGGTTGAAAGAGGTATGCATCACCACTTGCCTTCCACTGGTCTCAATTCAGTCATTCACCAAACCTAATTGCAAGAAAGGCTAAACACTGTTCTCTGTCTAGACTGCTGGTCAGAGGTCATGGTTTAGGGGACCTATGTCACGACCTCTACTACACTAAACAGTTGGTGCCACAGAATCCAGCAAAGTTTCAGGAATTGGAAGCATGACACTCTGGAAGCCTAAGATGGCTGGAGGATTTGCAAAAAGTTTCATGAGATACAGTTTTACCCTGTACAGCCAGGCACTTGCCCCTCTCTGACCCCAGAGGAAGATGGGAAGTTTGTCCTCTGAAATGAACAGATTGGTTCTGGGCTTAGAAATTCCTATTGTGGTTATGTGACAGAGATGAGGAATCCTAATGGCTGAGATTTGATATTCCCATCCTCCTTCTCTGACTCGGTCCCAGGATGCTGATAACCGTGCTTGAACTTTCCAGGCAGGATTCCTCTCTGAAGAAAGCAAACAGCCAGGGAGAAAAATGTATAGATCCTCTTAGTGAAATGGCTGTGTCTGGACCATGTACCTTTCAGTGAGCCCCTCTTACTCTCAGAGAACTTTTCAGTACCTTACATTTATGAACCTATGAACAATGAGAGAGCCAGGGTTTACTAAGTAATTAAAGACAGCCTCTTACGTGAAAGACTAAGTCCAAAATAAATAAATTGAAAATGAGCCCAGATCTAAGAGGCAATGCAAAGAGCAAAAGAAAACTTATGGGGAAAATTGCTATTAATTAATATCTTCAGAGAGAGATGAGAATGTATTGCATGCGTAAAACAAAAAGAATAGAATGTTACAGAAAAGGCACATCCCTGTGACATGAAAGAGCTTTTGAAAATTAAAAATAGGATAGACAAAATTAACAATTCAGCAAAAGGGATGAAAAATGAAGTTGAAAAAAACTCCTAGAACAAAAGGCAAAAAGAGGAAAACTGGAGAAAGAAGAGAATAAAATTATAGGATCAATGTAAGAGTTTCAACATCTCATTAACAAGAGGTCCAGAAAAGTGAGTGGACAAAGGAAATTATCAGAGAATCTCCCAGAGCTGAAGGTCACAAGTTGCCGTGTTAAAAGGGCCCCACTGGACACTCAAC
Source organism: Canis lupus baileyi (assembly GCF_048164855.1). Taxonomy (NCBI): domain Eukaryota; kingdom Metazoa; phylum Chordata; class Mammalia; order Carnivora; family Canidae; genus Canis; species Canis lupus. The sequence continues at coordinate 26,437,648 of NC_132849.1, read as the reverse complement.
ACAATGAAGGAAAGGAGACTGCACTCAGGCACATGGTCATAAAAGTTCAGAATACCATAGATGAAAAGAAGAGTTGAGAGCTTACAGAGTGAAAAAACAAGTCACAACAGAAGCCAAAAGGTAATGGATCAATGCTTTCAAAATTTTTAGGGGAAGGGGTTTCCAATTTAGAATTCTATACTTAGCCAAACTATCATTTAAACATGAAGGGTTAAAAAGGGGGGTGGGTAGGTAACTACAACTAACTCTTAAATGGCTCAAGAAAAAAAATGCATGTACAAAATAGAGAAAAGATATGTAAAGCTAACATGGTGAAAACATTAATTGGTGAATGGCATAAAGGAGGTTTTGTTAATATTCTTGCAAGACTTCTCTAAATTTGGAAAAACAAAAGTTTGAAAACAGAGTAAAGGAATTTCAGATGTATAAGGTCTCTGAAGTTTATCTCGATGTACACTTTTTAAATAAGTCACTGCAGGATGAGATGTGTTCCATGCAAACAAGAAGGAAGTGAAAGAACAAACATGCAACCATGGAATCAAGAAAACAGAATCCAACATAGAAGAGTTGTGATAGGGAAGTCCTGGGATGAAGCTCATTGTGGTCTGGAAAGGAGCCTAGCTTCCTTCTAGCTTGGAAGAGGATGGACAGAGAATTCATTTCCAGTAAAATATGGAATTGATACATTAACCATTTGAGTAGTTTTATAGTTCAGAGAAAGAATTTGAGGATGAATAAATGGACAGGCCTATCGAAGATAGAACCAACCAAAATCTGAGTTAATTATTAACTCCAGGAAAATGAATGAGTGCACAAAAAAGGAAATACAAATGATGTGATTCAGCCATCAACAAGATTATGTGGTTACATTAATGTAAAAATAAATAGAGAATATAATCACTTTGGAAATGAGGGAGGGAAATGGTGTGTGAGTAGAGGGTATAAATCATTCCTCATTTTCTGTAGTAAGAAATCAATAGATAATGTAAAAAAAATGAAAATATCAAGAAAAGCAATAGAAAATTCTAATTTGGAAATACAAAGACAACATGAGAAAAATGCTTCAAAGAATTGAAGGTAGTTTTCTTTGAGAAGTGGTAGTTTTGTCAAAGTGGGTAGGGAGAAGCGGGGGATCTGTTTTTCATAAACAGAGTTTGTTGGGATGGTCCCATCTTATCCTTGTTAGTCTGGTATAATTTTATTGCCATCGTCCCTTTCACTCTCAAAATTGTTCCGATTTGCATAAAGCCTTGAAGTGTTCTTTTGGTTTTGTTTTGCTTTGTTTTAAAATTTTTATTTATTTATTTAAGAGACAGCATGAGCTGAGGGAGAAGCAGATGGAGAGAGAGAACCAGACTCCCTGCTGGTTCTCTCCCTGCTGGAGCAGGGAGCAAGATACAGAGCTCAATCCCAGGACCCTGGGATGATGACCTGAGCTGAAGGCAGATGCTTAATTGACTGAGTCACCCAGGTACACACACCTTCAAGTGTTATTTGACTTTTTTGTTGTTGTTATTTGACTTTTTAAACTATGTATAGGTAATACTTTGATAAAAATAAAATGAAAAGAGAAAAAAAAATAAAAAGAGAGAACTCTTTGGATCCTAAATAAAATAACCACATGTCATCCAGCTCAGCTAAAGACTTTGATTTTCTTTTCTCTAAAATTAATTCATTTTAAATTAAATACAAGCAGGCTTCCAGTTATGGAATGAAATCACAATAATAAAAGGCACAACATAGGGAATATAGTCAATGATAGTATAGTGTTATATGGTAACAGATGGTAGCTACACTTGTGGTGAGCATAGCATATAAAGAAGCTGGATGACTATGTTGCCTACCTGAAACTAATGTAACATTGTGAGTCAACTATACCCAGACACAAAATTTTTAAAAATAAATGAAAGTTTGCGGTAACTGGGTACTGAGGAGGGCACTTGATTGGATTAGCACTGGGTGTTTTACTATATGCTGGCAAATTGAATTTCAATAAAGACAAATGAAAGTTATAAAAGAAAAAAAATGATGAAATATATTGAACTGAAACCCTTAAAGGCAGGAACTTACTTCTATTTTTTTTCCTATATTTTCATTTGTACCTTTTACATAGAGTCTGCACTTTATATTGCTTTACAGAACTCATATCTGTATTTTTCTTGTATTTGTGCTATTGGGTCTACAAGAGGCCTATATTTTTCTTTATTTTTGTTTAAAAAATATGTGATTTGGGAAAGTTTCCCCTACTAGACTTCAAATAACCTGGCAACAAGGTCCTACCTGACTTCATCCATTTCTCAGTAGCTCAGTGACTTGCTCATAAATACTGCTTGAATAAAGGAATAAATGCAAAATACATACATATAAACGTACATAAAGCCATATGTCTGCTTCAAAGCCCTTTTAAATTCACTGCTTTGGGCAGCCTGGGTGGCTCAGTGGTTTAGCGCTGCCTTCAGCCCAAGGCCTGATCCTGGAGACCTGGGATCGAGTCGCACGATGGGCTCCCGGCACGGAGCCTGCTTCTCCCTCTGCCTGTGTCTCACACGAATAAGTAAATAAAATCTTTTTTAAAAAACAAATAAATAAATAAATTCACTGCTTCATTTAATCCTTACAACTGTTTCACAGGGTAAATATACCATTCCATTTTGCAGATGATAAAGATGAGATTTACATAGATCTTGTGACTTTCTAACAACAGCTAGTAGATACTTGGCCACACTGGACCAGGCCCACTAATGATGGTTCCGATGCTCTTGCCACAATATCAAATGATAAGAACTTAAGTCATCCCACAAATATACAGAATCTGAAAATCAAAAATCAAGAATTCAGGTAATAACCTAGCTGTTAGAAAAACAGATTATGGAAACCAATGAATAATTTTAAAAAATCCTTTTGTCAGACTGGTCTTTGAACAGAAATTATAATTAGTCTGACCAGTTAGGCATCATAGAAACTGTAATCACCCTCATGGAATTATAGCTCACCACTCCCTTGGATTCTCAGAGGATGAATCCCTACTGCAAACCTCCAGACCAAGGAAGCAGTCCTGTTGGTCGTTTTATTTTTTAAAACATATCTTAAAATTATAAAAAAACAGTGCATGATTTATTTTAGAAAATAATGAAATAGAGATAATACAAAATAAAAAATTTCAATTATCTAAATCCCATCACCTAAAAATGAACACAGTTTACATTTTAGTGTATGTATCTCTACCTTTGTCTAATACTAACACAAAAAATAGGATCATATGATGCAAACTTCTCAGTGATCTGCTTTTCTCCCTCACTCTATTTTGGAGATAGTGTTATGTCTGTAACCATTTGTCTATACGGTTCTTTTTAGGAGCTGCCTAGTAACTCACCATTTGGGTTACTGTATTTGACTAATCTGCCATTAGATATTTGGGTTGCTCGTTCTTTTTATTATTAATAATAATTATTTTTTCTATTATTTCTATTTTTTATTCGTTTTCTACAGCAACAACAAAACTCTGCACACACACCTCTGCGCACATGTCCAATTGTTTCCTCAGGATAACTTCTCTGAAGTGAGCTTACTGGGCCAAAGCGCATGTATTTCAGGGGGCCTTCTAACTCCTATTGTAAACTGCTGAAAGGCTGTACATCCTAACGGTAAAGGATGTAAATGCCTGTACAACTGTATCCCACCAACCCTGTGCTGTTCTTTGATCAATGCTGTTATCTTTTCTAAGAGTTTACCAGGAGGGAACAAGGCAAGGGGGTTGAGATCTGAGGCAGTTAAAATGAACAAGGAATGCCAAAAAGAGTTCTTTAATTCCTTCTTTAGAGTCCCTCCCACACTCTAGTATTTTTCCAGTTTGAAACTCTGGCCTGGATGGTTCCATCTTCAGCTCACAGTTCAACTTTCCCCACTTGTTCCTCTTTTATATTATTTGATTTGGGATCAGTCTCTCTTTCCTAGTGAGTACCTTGCTTTGAGATGAGGGTTCACCTTATATGTCAAGGTTTGGACAGCAATACTGCCCAGTAGTGGGGTCGTTTTGACATGCCTAAGGATTCTGAAATTTCAGAAACAACCTTGTTAGAATGAACTGTTTAATAGTCTCCCACATAGATCTGCCAGCCATGGAAACAAAGTCCCCATGGAAGCTAGTTAAGACACAGGAGCAGAGGTTGAGAGCTGGTTGTACATTCCTACACCTCCTCCTCTGATTCTTTCTCGCTGCTCCCTGGGCCCATCCTCTCCTAATTCCTCCTCCACTAGCTGGTCACTGAAATGCCTCTGTGTGCTTTATTTTAAAGGGATGCTATTCTGAGGCTACATTCTCAGGGTTCATTCTTTGCTTTCCATTTCTCATTTGTTCCATGATAGAGGATCCCACCTCCATTCTTCCTTTTTTTTTTTTTTTAAAGATTTTATTTATTTATTCATGAGAGACACAGAGAGAGGCAGAGACACAACACAGGCAGAGGGAGAAGCAGGCTCCCTACAGGAGCCCTATGTGGGACTTGATCCTAGGGCAGGGATCACACCCTGAGCCCAAGGCAGATGCTCAACCACTGAGCCACCAGGTGTTCCTTTCATTCTTCCTAAAACTACCCTCACCCCACCCTACTCCCCAGTTCAGGATATCTGACAGCTTTGCACAAATGGCTAATATTTCTCTTGTATTTCCTACGTCTTTTCCTTCCTGTCAAGGTAGCTGATAGAAGCCAGTCTCCTCTGGCTTAATTATGCGACCCCTTTCTCCCTCAAGATTGGCACAGAGTTCGACAGAAAGGGTATGCTCCACTGAGGTTAAATACAGAACCGACGATGCATCATCATCCACATTACTCATTTAATATGTGTTCCTCTTGCTGGCAGTGGCCACACTCAGGGAGGGTAACAAAAGAGAAGACCTGTAAACTTTGAACAGGGACATATCAACACTCCGCAACCTTTGTCCTGTGAACTCGGGGCCTCGATACCCGGCTTTTAACACCCCTAACATTGAAGAGGGGGAGGAAAAAATCCTACGCGGTAAGTCGGCCTAGTTCCAGCTCCCGTCTTGGCCAAACCTCCTCCAACACACGTTTGTGTCCAAACTACATTTGCACGGAGAAACGGAAAATCATTGCTTTCTACCCCCTCAAAACAACACTGCCCAAATTTTTTCCAATTCCCCAGGGCCTCACATAAACGTATTCACCCAGTTTTACCGATTGCTTTAAGAGGATCATTAACTGCCCTATTTGTACAAAAAAAGAATACACCAAGCGACAAGAGTCCGAAGTCCAACCCTTGGCCAAAATAACGTACTGAACGTCTCCAGGGCAAAAGGAGGGAGCGGAGAAGACACTGGAGAGGCAACTTCGGGAGCCGAAGCCCCGCAAGGTTGCGGCCCCGCAGGCTCAGCCGCCGCTCGGCCCTGCGCACCCGCTTCTCCCCAGCGCCGGGCCGCGGCGAGCGCTCCCCCGCGGCCCCGCCCCGCCCCGCCCGCCCGGCCCCGCCCCGCCCCGCCCACCCCGGCCCCGCCCCGCCCCGCCGTCGACGTCAGTTGTTATGTCTCGGCCCGGGCAGCGGCCTCAGCTGCTCCTCTGCTCCCGAGGCGGCGGCGGCGGCCTCGCGAGGTGGCGGGGGCGTCTGGGACGGCGGCCGAGGTCCGCGCCGCCCAGCTGAGCGGGGCGGGTGCTGCGTGGCCAGGAAGCCGCCCAGGGAGCCGTCTCGGGCCTATTTTTGCTTCCCTTCTCCCGGACCGTCGGCCCGCGCGCCCTATTTCTCTCTGCGGAGACCGCGCCGCCCCCTCCCGGGCCGGGCCGCGGCGCCGCCCGCCGGCCCGAGAGAACCTGGAGCCGCCGCCGCCGCCGCCGCGCCCGCCGCAGCCGCCGCCGCCGCCGCGCCCGCCGCGCCTCTCGCGGAGCCTGGGCGGCCGGCGGGGCCTGGGGCCTGGGCGCCGGGCGCGGCGCTGCGGCGGCCGCTCCTCCCCGCTCCGGGCCCGGGGCCTCGCCAGGCCGAGCGCCGCGCCCGCCTGACCGCCCGCCGCCCGCCGCCGCCGGCCCAACCGCCTCCCGGGCCGCTGCCCCTCCGGCCCCGGCCTCCCGCCCGGACCCTGCTTCCTTTGTGGACCTGAATGGTTGGCGGGGGCGGGGGGCTCCTCCCTCCCCCTTGAGATTACGGGGCTGGGAGGCCGACCCGCCGCCCGGGGAGCGTCCCTCGGCGCCCCGCTCCTTTCGGTGTTGGACTGATGGGGGTTTTTTAGGCCCCCCCCTCCCCCATCATTCTCCTCGTCTCCAGGCTGGAAGGCCCCGCGCGCGGCCCTGCGCCTGTGCCCGTCGTGTCTTCTCACCCCCGCGCGGTAGCCGAAGCCCCGGCCCCCGGCCCCCGGCCCCCGGCCCCCGGCCCCCGGGCGGCGATGGCGCGCCAGTGAGGGCGGCGGAGGGCCCCGCCGGGACAGTGCCCGCGCCCCGCGCCCCGCGCCCCGCGCCCCGCTCCCCGCGCCCCCGCGCCGCGCCGCGCCCTTCTGTTTTCGTCCTCGAGCTCTCTGGGAGGAGAGAAGACGGAGGCGAAGATGTGGCTGAAGCTCTTCTTCCTGCTCCTCTATTTTCTGGTCTTGTTCGTCCTGGCCAGGTTTTTTGAGGCCATTGTGTGGTACGAAACCGGCATCTTTGCCACCCAGCTGGTGGATCCGGTGGCGCTGAGCTTCAAGAAGCTGAAGACCATCCTGGAGTGCCGGGGGCTGGGGTACTCGGGGCTGCCCGAGAAGAAGGATGTCCGGGAGCTGGTGGAAAAGTCAGGCGAGTATCGGGGTGCCCGGTGGCCGGGGCGGAGTGTGCGTCCCTCTGGAGTGAGGCGTCCCCTCCCCGGAAGGGTTAACCAGGCTACTCCCAGAGCTGCCCGGGTTTTCTACCAAAAAAAAAGAAAAAGAAAGAAGTCCCAGTTTTGAGAAGGCGGCTGGAATTATTTGTAGGGGTGTTGCCGTGTCTTTAAGGTTTGTTTGTTTTTCAAATAACCGGTCTAAGTGCAGCTTCTTAGCACGGCTTGCTTACTAAGAAACGATTTTCTTAAAATTTAGGGAATGTCCACCGGTTACGGACAGCCTGGAAAGCATCATTTGTCCGTTGAAACTTACAGGGATAGAAGAAAAGGAAAACCCCAAGACGCTGTCTGTAGATAGCAGTATTTGTCAGGATGGTATTAGCATGGTATCAGGAAGGAAAAATATCGGAATGCTTAGTATCAAAGAGGCATGTAGGGCTAAGATTTAAATTTTAAATAAGGAGTTTAGATAAAGAGGAAGTGTACACTGTACGTTATTAGCTTTTCATGCTTTATGTTTGGGGAAAATATAAAGTGGATGTGTTTTGTGAATGCCTACCTTGTTTTGTTTTGGAAGAGTTTATGTTTCAGGGTTTTTTTTTTTTTTTTTTTTTTTTTTTTAAATCTTTATGTCTTGGATGTAAACTTTTTTTTCCTTTCCTTCCTTTTAGAGGTCACACACACTGCTGCATCAAGTTAAGTGGCTAGAGAAATAGAATTGAAATAGTACTAAGACAATATTTATTTAGCATCTTTATGCGTTGTCAGTAACTGTTGGATTGGGGGTAGGATTGAATAAGAAATATGGTTAGTTTTTTTTTCACTCCTGGACAAAATATATCTTTGTTTAGGTAAATGTCCTAGAAGGGGAATGTACTGTAACTTGAGAAAGACATTCTGGGTTGCTGTAGGAAGCAGTTGAAACTGATGGTTATCTTTTTTGTTGTTTCAAGTATAAATGTCTACTGTGTCTTTTACAAGACAGTTTTTTTTTTTTCCTTATTTAGTACTCTATAGCCATGTTGTGTGATAGACAAGAATACTAACTCCAGAAGAGTTTAGCAATCACATATTTGCAGGTTAAGCATGATCAGATTTGTATCTCACAATTAGGGTAGAGGAGGGAACCTTCTGTAGATGTGATACTTTTTTTTTAGAGAAAATATAAAATCAGGGTTGTTTTGTTTTTTTTTTTTTTTTCTTGCCTCTTGTTTACTGATTGGTTTATGGTGACTTACTTCTGCGGGGGCGGGGGGATGGGAAATGAAGTAAAATAGATCCCTAATAAATGAATTTTCTAGGTTTAGAAGTCTCAACTGCTTTGATTTGGCCAAAGCCAAATCATTTCACATGGCAAAAAAAAATTTAGTAACACTTTTCTCTTTTGACTTTTATTTAGTGTTGCTTCCTTTGGGCCTGAAAATACTTGTCACTTTGAGTGTACAAACAATGCACATATCATTTAAAGAATACACACAGCCCACAAAAATATGACTCACTTCATACATTTTATAGCAGAGGTCTTGGTATAGCAATTTAACTTTATCATTTAAATATTTGTTGTAAATGATTTTACTGCTGTCATGCTTGTTTTCACATTTAGGACAAAAATTAAAATAATTTGATGTTAGTGTTTACTTTTTATGTGATGATACAAGCTCTCAATTTACACTAAGTTTGAGTATTTTTCTTATAAGTAATCTTTTATATCTAACTTTCAAGTCTTATAAAGCCCTATTACTTTTTTAAGAAGATGGTGATGGGAAGTTCTGTAAACCCGTTTCTAAATCTTGTAAGTCAGAAGTATGTAAATTATACTGTTTAAAAATTATTTGATGCCTGGATATGTTATACACAAAACTAAATAATACTGTGATGGCTTTTTGGACTTACCAGGAAATTACTTAATTTCCTAATGAATTATGTGATGACTCCACTAGAATATAAGCTCCATGAGAAGATGGATTTTTGTCTGTTCGTTTTTGTCTGACACATAGTAGGTTCTTTTTTTTTTTTTTTTTTAAGATTTTATTTATTTATTCATGAGAGACACAGAGAGACAGAGTGAGGCAGAGAGAGAAGCAGGCTCCATGCAGGGAGCCCGATGTGGAACTCGATCCTGGGATCATGCCCTAGGCCAAAGGCAGACGCTCAACTGCTGAGCCACCCAGGTGTCCCACATAGTAGGTTCTTATGACATATCTATTGAGTGAATCTTAAATGGATGTATTCAGGTTCTACTTTTCTATAGACTGAAATGGAAGTATTGTTACATGAGTTTTAATGGTGTAAAATGAAATTAATCATTGAAGTTGGGAATGTAGAATTTTTGAAATTTTACTAGTGTTTTTTCCTTTCTTCAGGTGACTTGATGGAAGGTGAGCTCTATTCTGCACTCAAGGAAGAGGAAGCATCTGAATCCGTTTCTAGTACCAATTTCAGTGGTGAAATGCACTTCTATGAGCTTGTAGAAGACACAAAAGATGGCATCTGGCTAGTTCAGGTATCAGAAACAGTGATAGAAGTGAAATTATTTTTACCAAAATAGTATACAACAGCTGGTGGCACTCCTTTATACTTGTGTCATGTTTTTCTTAAACAAAACTCAGTCCTCATAGGGCGGCTCTGGTGTCTTGGTTTTATAGACCAAGGAAAATGAAAATTGAAGAGGGAGAGAGGAAGCTTTGGGGAAAGAGAGTTGACTGTTTTGTTTAGAATCAGCAGAAACAAATCCATTGTACTCGTTGGATCTTCATTAAAGTAAGAAACACAGATATATCCCTTATGTTGAATGATTACGTTTTAGTTTTGGTGAACTCCAGTTTTTAATTCAGTGATCCAAATGGTTTTTGTATCTAAATGAAGAACCGTGAAGTAAAAGTAAGAGAATCCTTCTATTAGGCCAATAGCCAACTTTGTGACTATAGGGGAAGAGATACTGTGGGGAATGGTGGGAAGTGCTCGTTGCTTTGCTTACAAAATTGGATGAAGTGATCATTTTAAACCCTAGCCCTTGTGATATCAAAACTGTGAAATTTAATTAGCATGTTAAAGTTGTAGAGTTATGAAGGGTCTAAAACTTAGTCTTTTATGCTTCCCAAAGTGTGGTTCATGTACCACTCATAGTAAATGAGTGGGCACATATTATCATTTATGAATTTTAATGCAAATTAGAAAAGTCAATATTCTATTGAACATGTAATTTCATAAATATTACTGAGGGCAAGCTAAAGTTATTTAAATTTTTAAAAATACAAGACCACTTAAAATATCAAGTAAACTAACAGCATGATTTTGGCTAAAATTATGATTATTGAATCAGTATCCAGTCCCAGGACCCCAGATTTCTTGTCCAGTACTGTTATCATTCCACACTGGGGTTGGCTAAGTTTGACCTGGAGTATAAAAAATCAAAATAGCTTCTTCATATTTCTTACTGAGAACAATGACATCAAAATATAGTAGAAAAATCTGAGTTCAGAGACCTTACATGCAGATCTGATCCTGTCATAGATTTGCAATATAATTGTGGATAGACAGATTTTTTGTTGTACTTGGCCACAAATAAAATATATACATCTAAAGAGGTTGGAATAATACTGTTGTGCATGGGGCTAAAGAGTTGAGTTTTAGGAATTCTTCAGGTGATTACATTAGCTATTCATGACTTCGTTTACATGCAGTCTTCCTATTGTGTTTGACCTTTTACCTGCCAAATAATCTAATTCTATAGTTTTTAAATTCAGCAAAAGGAGAATCTGGGAGGTTATGTGTTATGTTATGTTAGTCTATATGTTACCATCAAATTCTAGTTTATTTCTCTGTGAATTAATTGATATTGAGAAATAAACTAGTATCTCTAAAACTTTAATTTATAAGTAAATAGTTATTCCATTTCTTTTCCCAGATACTTATATCTTATGGTCTGATCAAGAAAGACTGATTGGTTTTGATAATTTTAGTTTTATTTACTGAGGTTGAGTTGAATAGCCTGTCCTATGTACCTGTGTTCTCTAAATATTTGTCCATACATTGAATGATCCCATAGAGATGAATAATAAATAGATACTGAATACCTTCCAAATTTGGAAAAGCCATGTCAAAAGTCAAGAAATTTTTTTGGTATATAGGATTCTACCTATAAACAATGAATACATTCTGGTTCACTACTTAATGTATATTCTTGCTTGTAAATGATCTACTCCTCTTTAATGTTCTATTAAAGATAGAAGTGCCTGGGTGGCTCGGTTGGTTAAGTGTCTGCCTTTGGCTCAAGTCACGATCTCAGGGTTCTGAGATGGAGCCGTACATCCAGCTCCCTGCTCAGTGGGGAGAGTCTCCTTCTCCCTCTCCATCTCCCCCTCCTCCTACTCATGCACGTGTCCTGTCTCTCAATCAAATAAATAAAATCTTAAAAAAAAAAAAAAAAAGATAAGCATGGGGGTCCTGGGTGACTCAGTCGGTTAAGCCTCCAACTCTTGGTTTCAGTTTAGCTCATGATCTCGCAGTTGTGGGATCAAGTCCTGTATCCCCACTGAGTGTAGAGCCTGCTTCGGATTCTCTCTCCCTCTCCTCCTCTGCCCCTTCCTCAACTCATGGACATGCACTCTCTCTCAAATAAATAAAATCTTAAAAAAAAAAAATAAAGATAAACATGGATTAAACTCTGTTAATAATGTGACAAAATTCAAATAGTTTATTTAGCAGTTAGTTGTATGCCAGGTTCTGGAAATATACCAGGAACATACACAAGGCTAAGTCCTTGCTCTCACTTTCCAGTTGGGAGAGGTAGGCAATAAATAAGTAAATATTTAATATAGCATCAAATTAGTGGAAAATGCTAAGAAGAAAAGTAAGGTAAGGAGACAGAGTGGCAAAAAAATTCTCTGATAAGGTGACGCTTGAATGAAATGAAGAACAGATAAAGAATGATAGTGAATGTAAACATTATAAATTTTAATCATTAAATTATTTTCCTCTGAAAATTTGTTAAGCCTCACAAGATATTAGTAGTTAAAAAATGACTCCTAAGAAAAATAGAATATATTTATATAGTTTTCCATGTGTTTTGGTAATAGGACATACACTTAATTTTCCAGTGACTTTCAGGACTTGCACTGATCACCAGTGTCTGGCTTGTGTCCCTTGGGGCCAGTGGCTTACATATGTCAGATGGCTGGCTTAGGTTAGAACAGTCTCTTGCCAGGACAACCGAGAAGATTGAGATTGAAACTATGTCTTCAGGCATTCTGAAGTCACCAGCTAACCTAATCAGCACAGACATTGGTTTAAGCTCTTAAAAGAAACCTATTGTTTTTTTGTTTTTAAATTGAAAATGTCTGAAATGTCTGTTAGAAAATAAGTATTCTCTCAGTTGCTCATCACTGTTTCAGTTCAGGTCATGTTTATCTAATCTCTTGTGAAAGGAAACTTTAAAAATCCTGTTTTTAGTAATTTGAATTATTCTTTTCTATTTATTTTAGAAGAAGCTAATTTTAGTTTGCTCTTTTTTTTTTTTTTAATTTTTGAGTGCGCATAGATCCCAGCCAGTTCAATCCTCTTCAGATTGCCTTTATTTTAGGTTTCCTGTGTAAGAAATATTTAGCATATCAGAGGTCTTTTTCTCGCATTTTTCTGGGAGAAATTATGAATTATGGTTTTCTTTTGTATTTATTGAGAAAAAATGTAGTTAGATGGCATTCGACTGATAATTAGCACTTTAGACTTCTTAAGTGATGTCATTGAAAGGATGTCTAGATTTACTTATTTAGGGAAAGTGTGACTTTAATAACTGGGTATATGACTTAGCTATTCCATCACATGGTTAGCTCATTATTTTTCTGGAATGGATTGGTAATCTAGGTTGATTTATCTTTTTTGGTGACATTACATGTGGAATGATGACACTACACGAGAAAAGTGAATTTGTATAATTTATTTAGTTCATCCTATATTTCTTATGATTTCTATCTTCTGGGCAACTCACACTTTTACTTTCTGAATGATGCATGTTAATGGTCTTTATATCTTTCTCTCCTCAAATGTTTTAAGATATATTGATGCTCATGAATTAACCTTACATTGAACCAGAGTATTAGGATGCTCCATTGCATGTCAAGCTTTTCCATGTCTATCTGTATTCTCTATAATATGAGGTAAAAAGAACTAATTTTAGTTTTCCAGGCAGCAACACATATGGGACATCTTTATCATCAATATACTATGTAACTCATGGAACAACTGAGTCCTCTTTCTTTTCCTAATAGTTCTAACAAATTTAAGTTTTCCTGCTTTGTTCTTAACCTCAGTTCATATCTTTCATTAGTTATCTTTCAGTGTTGTGGATTCTTTGATCTTACCACCACCCAGTCTTCTGAGTAGCATAAATTGAAGACAGTTACTTTTTTTTTTTTTTCTTCAGAAAACTCTTAGAGAGGTAGATGGAACAGTGGCTAGGCTTCTGAAGTGGAAAGCTACCATGCTCCGTGGGTTTTATGGGTTTATCTTAGCATTTCTATTTCCCTTTTTTGACCGTGTTCAAAGAAGGACTGTGATATTTGTTCCCAACTGGCTTTATCCCCATCATAAGGAATTTAACATCACTGGAATTGAGATAGCAGTGAAAAAGCATCATGTGATCTAAAGTAAAGCTTTGGGTCAATATTTACTGAAATATTGTTGTTATATTTCCTGTTTGGCTAAAAAAATGTTAATAGCTGTCTTAAAACTTATTTACCTTTGTTCTAGACAATACTTTTGTTCAGGGAGATTTTAACCTGTTCATTCCTTTCTTGACACTATTATAAAAGTGAAGTACATGGCAAGCTACTTTATTGTTTATTTTGTACTGATGAAAAACTTTTATTTCTGCTTACTCATAAAGAAAGCTAGTAGGGATACCAAAGAAATAATTAAATACCACTGAATTTTGTTTCTGTCAATCACTTGTCCTCACTTTTAATGATTTTATATAATTTGCATATATTTATTTAAGTTGGTCTATGATTTTGAAAGTAGAAACTCCCCATAAATAATGAAATATTGAGATGCAGAAAATATCATAACCCAGCATTACTGTTCTATGGAGTTTTGTTATTTAATTTAGCCTAAACTTATATGGCAGATGTTCTGGTTAGTAATAAAATTCACCTCTAAAAATTAGGCAAAAATACACGTTTTTTTCTTATACCAGTGTACACTTAAAATACCCATGCAAGGGAATAAACAATAACCTGAGGTCCAGTTTTTCTTTTTTTGTTTGTTTGTTTTTTTGTTTTTCAGTTTTTCTTTGTAAGATTAACTAGACTACACAAGGTTGACTTCAGAAAATATGGGATTTAATATCACACACTGTCCAACACAGTTGTGTATATGGTGTGGTGGAGGCAGCTCATACTGTTTCATGAAGGGTGATTGTTAACATCCCTTCCCAACTCCCATGTTTAGAGATAACATGTTGGTAACTTGAAATCAGCCATATGGGAGTATTTATACCTAGGAAATCAGCAAGTAATAGAAATCAGAATTTCCTTTTTATTTTGGAGAGCTAGTTGTTAAACATCTACCAGCAAACCACTGGTTTTATACATTCATCTAACCATCTAACAAATATTTATTGAAATCTAATGTGTGCCAGCTGAACCTTGTGATTAGAATTGAGGGCACAAAGATAAATAACCTATAGCCTGTGCCATAAGACAGCTTAGTTTGGTTTACTAAAATGTGTAGACCAGTAAAAATCTTAGTTTATAAGTATCTTTCAGTTGAGTTACATGGTCCATGATGGTGCTAGCATCTTGAGAAATCCTAAAGAACTCTATTAGTGAAATGGAATGTAGGAAAATTGTGGTAGTTTTTTCCTGGAGAAAAGTATATTTTTAAATTCATTGAATTGAAAGTCCTTATGTCTGACTGGGATCAAGAACATTGATATGCAATTGCATAGCAAGGTAGTATTTATGCTAATGTTTGTCCAGAAAATATTCCAGATGACAGGTTGCTAGGGAAGGGACTTATAACAGATACCAAAAAGTTGGTGGCTTTCGAGAACATGTTTAGTCAGAAGTAAAAGAATGAAGTTACTAAGATGTAAAAAGCTGAAATAATTTAGTTCTACATAAATATTTAATGAGCACCCAAATGAGTTAGGCACTATACTAGCTGTAGGAAATGCAATGGTGAACAAGTATAGGAATGCCAGTTAGAGAGGCAGATAACCTGGGAAGGAGGAGGGAAAGATTCCTTCACTTCCAGCCTATGCTGCCAACTCTGTTCCAGACTTGGAATTCAGGCTGTACTTTGATCTAGTTTTTTTCTAGTCTCTGAAAATACTCCCCACAGAGAACACAACATCCTTCTTGAACTGCCGAGGAATATGTCTCTGCTTTTAATAAGATGAGCAGTGTGAGTGCCACTCAGAATCATCGTGCATACTTTTGGATATGAGCTGTAAGTTGGGAATTCTTAATGGTGTGACCCAGTAGTAATAGGTTAGAGTATTTGATTGTACCATGTGACTCAGCCAGATGAGTTATTTTGTGAAAATATTAAAATGTGTAGTGGTGGTTTAATTCAGCCTCTACAAAATTTATGTTAAACCTTTAGTTGAATGATCTAACTATATAGGGCATTGAACAGAGCTGTTTCTAATTATATAAATGTAACTTTCAAGTCAAATAAAATGCTTTCATGCAATTAATGCCTAGGGGAGTTTTTGTTTTTGCATGGCTCTCTGTGTTAGGGATCATTAAACTCTTCAAAAGCAGGTGAGGGAACAGCTTGCTGAATAAAAAAGGCCCTAGGGTTAAACATTGTCATGTACCTACTCAGATGTTCCCATTCTGATCACAGACTTGTATTGTCTGTGCTGTAACCAGCAGTGTCTACCGACAACCCCTCTCATTCCTACTTCCTTTCCTAGCATTGGAGCTTTTGTAAGTCTGAAAAATACCTGTACAATGGTCAGGATCTTCCCTGAAAGATGCTCCTAGACTTAGGGCCATACTTACTCCATTGAATAAAGCAGCATCTTAACCCCTTGATGCAATGTTGTTATAAACACTGACCTGAAATGTTTGGGTTATTTGCAGCCTTGATCAGGAAATGGAAGTGAAAAGGAAGTTCTTTAAGAGTTCTTTAGAAGAAGTAGGGAGTATGGTGGTATGATTGGACAGAAACTTCTTAATCTTTCTCAGTAACCTGAAAAATAAGTTCAAGATTTCCTTGATTACTTGATGGAAAGAAATACAATACTGACTCTTGAGTAGTAGGGAAAAAAAAAAGAAAAGAAATATCTGCCCTGCTTTTTCTTCCTGACTATTCAGTTAAAATATATCTAGCCCTTTTGGACTGTGGAAAAATGAGTTAGGGACTTAATGGGTAATGTAACTGGCATGAACCTCCTCAGAAAGAGCTTTCATGTCCTCAGATTATCCTCTTTTTACCTCAGTCATCTAAGCATTTAAATAATAACTCGTAAAAAAAATTAATAATAACTTGTGTCTCCCTCAATAAGGCCATCTATTTTCACTAAGAAGCACATCAAAACCATTTGTTTAATGCCCTAAATTGTGTATGTGTTTGTGTATTTACGAAGCATCAGAGTCATTACAAAATGTTACATATAGCATATATGTCTGTAGATGTGGGGATGATATGGTAATAGCAATGGTATACAGCAGAGATTAGTGGACAGTGATCTGTGTGCCTATAAAGTGAAGTTTAAGTTACTTGTCACCACTATGTGCTCTCTTTCTGCTGCCCTTGAAATTTGTTAGGCTTCCCAGCAGAGAGTCCACAGTGAGGTAGCTATACCATTCCTGTGTTTCCCAGGGAGTATATCTTGGCACTCATTTCACACACACACCTGGGATTTCACTTCCTGGAGGCTTTGTGAACATGAAAATGTCCCTTCCTCCCAGAACGGACCCCAGAGTATTGTGTTGTAATTTTGAATTAGATAACATCAGTTACATAGCATTTGTTAAAATAAACTTGGCCTATATACCCTGGGTTTAAAATAAATCAAACAGATGGTTTCATGAAGACTTCAGACATTTTGGCTTTCCTTTACATTCCCATTTAGTTGTTTTTGTGTTTTTGTTTTTAACATTTAATTTTGTTTTTTACTCCTATGTCTGTCAAAGTCCTGCCTCATTCAAAGCAGGAAGATTAGGGAATAAAAGGAAAAGGTGTTAACAATTAGAAAGGCTAAGAAAGCATTATACATTTTGAAGGTTAACTTACAGTTTTTTTTTCTTTTTAAAAAAATCTTTTACTTTTCTCAATCTTAATTGTGTTTAAAAGCTATTTGCAAATTTGAAGAAGTTCAAGAGCATAGAATTCATTATGGTAATTCTTTTTATATGTTAGAACCTTTTCATGGTTGTTAAGAAAAAGCCATAGAAGTAGTATTGGTTTAGTCAAAGCATAGTTTAATAGAAAACATATGTTTGACTCTTGGCTCCATAATTATACTTCAAAAAAGTGAAATTTGTACTCATTGAACCCACATGTGATAATTTCTAGTAAGCTATATTTGGATTATTGTTTTAAATTTTTAGAGCAGAGAAATGCCTCCAAAGGCCATTTTCTTCCTGTGTAACTTATTTCTAGAGAATAGGCTACAGGTTGGAGAATGTGGCTAGCTTCTTAATATTGTTTTGATTCCCTCTACTGCCACAGAGTGTGGAAGGTTAATGCACTGTATTCAGTGTTTTAAGCCTTTTCAGTTGGACATTTTTTCCTTCTACGAGAATTGCAATGATGATATAACCAGGAACAGAATCTTTTTGCAAAAGGTAAAGATATATTATAGATAATAAATGGTTGGTTTGACTTCATTTTAGGTAATTAAAGTTTCTGTTTTTCTTTCTGGACAAATAGGTCATAGCAAATGACAGAAGTCCCTTGGTTGGTAAAATCCACTGGGAGAAAATGGTGAAAAAGGTGTCAAGATTTGGAATACGTACAGGCACTTTTAATTGTTCCAGTGACCCCAGGTGAGTTGATTAGGCAATTCTTAGAATCTGAGATCTGACCAGAATTGTCTTAATTAATGAAGACAATGATATAAGAAGCCTATTCGAACTGAAAGCTAATTATAATGTTTAGCACACTGTTACCCAGGTGCTTGATCAATAGTTTTTGATAAACTGGCAGTTTTTTACTTTCTTTCTGAAATGTCTTTCTTTATGTCATTCTTCTGTATTCTTTCTAGTGGGGGTGACTCTTAAGAGTATGCCTTCAGTCAGTTTGGTTTCAATTTCCTCCCAAAAGACTTCGGCACATTTATAGCTTGTGCTGATTGAAATCTTTTGTCATAATTCTGACCTCCACTTTGCAAGCAGACACTTATTTCTATCTGCCCTATAATTACCCCTAGAAATGTCCTTTTCCCTAAACCCAGTGTTTGTATTGCTTTCTTTACTGGAGTTCCTTCTCTAGGATGGCCTCAGGGCAGCCTCCTCAGATGTGTTGGTCTCATTGTACAGCAGTACTTTCCTGACTTTGTTAGCTCCTCTAAGAATGTTCAAGACCACCACCTCTGGGCGCCACCTGACTCTGCTGGGCAGCAGTTATAATATTTCCCTGCAAGTATACTCAGCTTGCCTGGCTGTAATTTCTTTCATTCCCTCAAGAAAGCAATATAGCTTACAAGGCTAAAAAGCCCTCTGTTAGGTCTATATTTTTTTTTCTTTTCTTTGAGAAAGTAGAAAACAAGGTGGGGTATGTCTTTGGAGGGTTGGAGAGATGGGGGATAGTAAAGAGCAGCTCCACATTGGAATTGCAGGAGCTGAGTGGCAAATGGGTCGGGAGGGCCTTTGGTGAGAGTAAATGGGTAGAGGGCCAGTGGAATAAGCAGAGAAGGGAAAAGTGAAGGGGAGATTGGAGAGCAGGCCTGAAAGGCCAAGGAGACCAATGATCTCTGAAGAAACCACATTATATAAACAGAAATACTAAGGTTTCTTTTTAAGTACCACATGTCACATAAACTTGAGTAACAAACTCACTAACCATATTTTCTATCATTTTTAGTCTTCAAATTCTCTAAGAATCTTGGAAGGTTTAGTTTAAGAACTAGAGTTATTTTCATGGTATTCAGTCTAGAAAGTTAAAGCTATCACTTAACCCTGAAAAGAAAGCACATACATGAAGAAATGTATGCACTAAGTCCTTCTTTGCCTGTTTTACACAGTAGGTCTTCTGTCAGAAAGATTGGCATTCAATTTATGTCATAACTCAGAAGCCAGTATTCTCTGATGTAGTTATAGGAAGATAAAAAGAATGACCGAGAGTAGAAATATGTCATCACAAGTATCATGTGAAATTTAAAAATTAAAGCTACTTAAAGATATTTAAGATGTAAATAAAGCAATTTATTTAACTTGTTGCTTTGGGGAGCAGAGGGTAAAAATTCAATGAATTACTACTTTGCATTATATGAACACAGTGTTAAAGGATAAAAGATATTTTCCTTATAGGAATTCATAATTCTCAAACCACTTAGGGCAATATTGATATTAATGGAATCTATCCTGTTAAGTGAATCAACTCAACAAGAAGCTGAATTGTGGTCTGTGATTCTGAGTCACCCAGACAGTATCTCAGAGTCATTACTAACCTTGTCTTTATGACATAACATGCTATCTTCATATATCTGAAGTTATATCACAAAATTTCTGAGATACAACTTATTTTATTATCGTTATAAAATCATATGACATACGTTGAGACTTTCAGTCTGATCATATAAATGTGTAGTGTGCTTATTTAAATAAAATATAATTCATGCTGGGGCACCTGGCTGGCTCAGTCAGAGGTGCATGCGACTCTTGATCCCTGGGGTTGTGAGTTCAAGCCCCACATTGTGTGTAGAGATTATTTAAAATAAAAAATAAATAAATATATAGACACACACACAGAGATGTAATCTGTGTTTATTAAGTAAAGGATAACACTTAGGACATATATATAAATATTTTTAATAGGAAAATAAGTTGAACATTTATTACCATACATTTATAAATCTATAATGAACAAAATGTACCTTCATATGGTAGATTTTCTTTTTTTCATCTTTATTGAGATAAATTTACACACCAGAAAACTCTGCATGGTAAGTTTTTGGGAAAAAAAATACTTTTTATTTAAAAAAGGAAAATGCACTTAAAATTTCTCCACTGTCATACGACAGTCTTTATTTTTCAGTATTTCCTTTCATTTCTTATCTAGTTTTTAGGGGGAGAGTGATGTCGCAAATAGTATAGCAAGAATTTGTCCATTTCCAAAAGGATTGGAGTGATGACCACACTGGATAAATATAAGCAGATGATTTAATTTTAGTTAAATTCTTCTATACTTACTCATCCTCTAACTGAATCTCTTCTTTAATTTTTTTTTTTTAAGATTTTATTTATTTATTCATGAGAGACACACAGAGAGAGAGAGAGAGGCAGAGACACAGGCAGAGGTAGAAGCAGGCTCCATGCAGGGAGCCTGATGTGAGACTTGATCCCCTGTCTCCAGGATCACACCCTGGGCTGAAGGCAGGGCTAAACTGCTGAGCCACTGGGGCTGCCCATGAATCTCTTCTTAATGAATCTCTTCTTAATCTGAAAACTTACTTTGTTTCATCTGTATTAAATACTCCTCTTCATGATCTTCATTAAAGAGATGAGAGAATATAAAAAGCATGGGACTTGATCTTTCTTAGGTGAACTTTTGTTTATTACTTTGTAACAGAACCTGTGATGCTTGAGTTAATAAATGGGTGCAGCATGGCTCTTACACTCAAGGAACTTGAGTTCAAGTCAGGGACTTGCATGTGGGATAATCTGTTCTCTCTTCTTTGGCCATCTGAATCTAACCACCTTCAAGACCTCATTCATTTCCTAAACCTTTCATGAAATCTTCACTAGCTCAAACTCTGTGATATTCCCTATTTTTGAACTTCTTTTACATTAGTAATTGAATATATATGATTTTATACTTCTGGGTTTTTTTTTTCTTAATAGGATTTTAAATTCCTTTCGAGCAGGAATTATTTTCCTATTTTCTTTTGGATCTTATAAGCACATAATGAAGTAGTAGCTACATAATAGATGCTAAAGTATTTGTTGATTTCCTTGACTAAACTCTTCTATAAAAAACAAACCAGAAACAGGAAACAAAGCTACAAAAAGAGAGCTTGCTTTCGTTCTTGTACAACTGCCAGGTATTGATACCACTTTTGATTATTTGGAGGTTATTTGGTTTTGGGCAGAGTATCTTTCAGTGCCAAAAAAATTTGTTAGGGGGAAACAAATTGTGCAACAGTGAAGATGAGCAAACTAGCTCATCTGCCAGCCTGGCTTTTACTTATGGTTTACTCTCTTACAGATACTGCAGAAGAAGAGGCTGGATACGATCCACACTCATTATGTCTGTCCCACAAACTAGCACTTCTAAAGGGAAAGTCATGCTTAAAGAATATAGTGGACACAAAATTGAAGTAGAGCACATTTTTAAGTGGATAACTGCTCATGCGGCTTCTCGGATCAAAACCATTTATGATGCTGAACATTTGAAAGAAGAATGGAATAAAAGTGATCAATATTGGGTAAAAATATACCTATTTGCAAACCTTGACCAACCCCCAGCTTTCTTCTCTGCACTAAGTATAAAGTTTACTGGAAGAGTTGAGTTTATTTTTGTTAATGTGGAAAATTGGGACAACAAGAGTTATATGACAGATATTGGTGTATATAACATGCCATCATATATTCTTAGAACTCCTGAAGGAATTTACAGATATGGAAACCACACAGGTGAATTTATATCCCTTCAGGCCATGGATTCATTTTTGCGCTCATTGCAACCTGAAGTAAATGATCTGTTTGTTTTGAGCTTGGTTCTAGTTAATCTTATGGCTTGGATGGACTTATTTATCACACAAGGAGCAACCATAAAGCGATTTGTGGTTCTCATAAGCACTTTAGGGACATATAATTCTCTATTAATTATTTCCTGGCTACCTGTGTTGGGCTTTTTACAGCTCCCTTACTTAGATAGTTTTTATGAATATAGCTTAAAATTGTTGAGATATTCCAATACAACCACACTGGCTTCATGGGTAAGGGCAGACTGGATGTTTTATTCTTCACACCCAGCCCTGTTTCTCAGTACGTATCTTGGACACGGTTTACTAATTGATTACTTTGAGAAGAAGAGGCGGCGCAACAACAACAATGATGAAGTCAATGCCAATAACTTAGAATGGTTATCAAGTCTGTGGGACTGGTACACCAGCTACCTCTTCCACCCGATTGCTTCTTTTCAGAACTTTCCTGTAGAATCTGATTGGGACGAAGACCCTGACTTATTCTTGGAGCGATTAGCTTTCCCTGACCTTTGGCTTCATCCTCTGATACCAACTGATTACATAAAAAATTTGCCAATGTGGCGATTTAAATGTCTTGGAGTCCAGTCTGAAGAGGAAATGTTGGAAGGTTCTCAAGATATTGAAAATGACTCAGACAGCGAGAGCACAGACATTTTTAGCAGTGAGAAGGAAGTATTTGAAGATAAACAAAGTGTAGTTCACAATTCTCCAGGAAGAGCAAGTCACTGTGATGCTGAGGCTTGTTCATGTGCCAATAAATATTGTCAGACCAGCCCATATGAAAGAAAGGGAAGGTCATATGGATCATATAATGCTAATGAAGATATGGAACCTGATTGGTTAACTTGGCCTGCTGATATGCTGCACTGTACTGAATGTGTTGTTTGCCTAGAGAATTTTGAAAATGGATGTTTGCTAATGGGGTTGCCTTGCGGTCATGTGTTCCATCAGAATTGCATTGTGATGTGGTTGGCTGGGGGCCGACACTGTTGCCCTGTTTGCCGGTGGCCTTCCTATAAAAAAAAGCAGCCATATGCACAACACCAGCCCTTGTCAAATGATGTCCCATCTTAACCATGTGCAATTTGTCCTTTATAAGCTTTGAGTATCTTACAGCTTGCCTTTTTAATGTTAGTCACAATGTTTTTGTGGTTTGAAGTTTAGTTTAATGTTAGTGCAGTGACAGGAAATACACATTATGCTAATGTTGATGACAATTACTTGGTTGCCTTGTGTGTCAATTGAATGCATACTTAATTGTAAAAATTTTTATTTACAACATTGGAAATTCAGAAGTTAATGTTTTTTGTAAGCACAAAAGAAGTATGATAGAAATTTATCCTAGCAAGACTTTACAAGGTAGGATCAAATTCTAATGGAATTGAGGCAGTTTCTTATCCTAAATGTTTCCTCCCTTTTTACAATCTGTGTCCAGCACCTCTTGGTTAAATAATGTATGCTCTGAGACATGAAATTAAAACAGACCTATTAAATAAATTATTTTAAAACCAGAAGATTACAGCTTTCCCAATATTAAATTGTTTTTGATGAGGTGGCTGAATGCTATAGGTGTTTTGCTGGCTTGTTAATTTCACAGGTAAGTCAAATGTGTTCCTTGGCTAATGAGTGAAAACAAAAAGATAAATTATGTTGCTGATACTAGCCAGAGGTGATATTAATCAGCCTTGTAGTTTGGTCAGCTTTGATGGGAAGGAATTTCATGGTGGGCTTTTTTTTTTTTTTTTCTTTAAGTATTAAGTCGTTTATGAGTAGTATATTCATCTAAGTAAAATCAATCAGCATATTAGCCACACATTGATTACTTTTTTTTTTTCCTGGCTTTTATTTTGAACAATTACAAAACTACAGAAAAAATGAAAACAATACAATGAACATCTATTTCCTAATTCACCAGATGTTTGTATTTTGTTACCTTTCCTTTATCTTCTCTATATGTATATTTATCTTTTTTCTTTCTTTTCTCTGGTTGTTTTTTGTTTATTCCTGATCCCTTTGGAAATAAATTTTAGTCATCTCCATGCTGCTGAATATATCACCATGTATCTTCTAAGAACAAGAACTTCTTTTTACATAACCACAATACCATTATCTTACCCAAGAAATTTATCAACATTGATTCAGTAATATTTAATATACAATCCCTACTTTCTACTTGCTGCCAATATGCCCTTTATGTCTTTATATGTTTTTGTTTTATTATGAACCTCAGGCAAGGTTCATGTATTAGGTTTGGCCTTATTCCTTTCATCCTTTTCTCTAGAGCAGTTCCCTGTTCTTTGTTTTTGAGTCTTTCCTGATAAGTTTTTGAAGAGTACAAGCTAGTTGGCTTATAGAATGTTCCATATTCTGGATTTGTCTGTTTCCTCATTATTAGATTCAAATTAAACAATATGCCTGGATGATAGGTACCTCCCATATGTATGACCTAAATAAGTCACTTTGTATCAGTTTGACCAATCATTGGTGAAGCTAAATTTGGTTAAAGTAAATATTTTTTCACTGTAAGACTTTTTTTCCACTCTAAGATACTTTTTCACTTAAGAGAGAACCTGTGATGCTATGTGCATATCCAATTTTTTAAAAATTTTAATTCCAGTATAGGTAACATTCAGTGTGATGTGAGTAACCCTATGGTTTTAACATCCACTGATGATTATTAGTCTAAATTAGTTGTTAAATAGTTGTATCAAGGGAATTTTCTTTTTTCTTTTTTCTTTTTTTTAATATTTACTTTAGAGACTGAGCATAGGGAGGTAGGGACAGAAGGAGAGGGAAAGAGAGAATCTCAAGCAGACTCCCATAGCACAGAGCCTGACTCAAGGCTCAATCCCACAACCCTGAGATCATGACCTGAACTGAAACCAAGAGTTGGATGCTCAACCTACTGAGCCACCCAGGCACCCCATAACATGGAGATTTTTCTAATTGTATCCTTCATTCTATATTTTTTAGCTGGCACTTTTTTGTGTGTGAAGAACAGCTATTTTTCCATTTTTCTTTCTTGCATACTTTGAATATTATTGGGCTTAGTTTCTTTTTATATTCAATGTATTAAAATTAATTATTCTATTTGATGTCTGAATCATCCCAAATTTGATAAGTGGGAGCTCCTCTAGGCCAGCTTTTCTGTGCTATTGATATGTCCCTTTCAATATTGAAGCACTTGCTTTGGGACACAAGGTGTTCCAGGCTAACTGTATTTCCCCTGGCCCAGCACTGTGATCAGATCTAAGTTTCATGGTACACTTTTAAAATCTTTTCTTGACTGCCCCTCCAAAATGGTAAGAAAATAGTTTTCTTGTTCTGAATTACTGCTGGGTTGCTAGCAGAAACCTTTTTTCCCCCTTTGTGGTAGACTGAGCCTCATTTTCATACATTAATGAAAATATTAAGGACCAACTATTACTTTAATATTTGGGAGCTCTTTAAATTTATAAATAAAAATGCAAACACTGCTCCTGTGCTCTTAATTTTTTTTTTTTTTTGAAGAAAAGTAATCATGTTATTGTAAATGTTAGTGTTTCCCAAAGTTCTTCCATTGGTCCACTGGTCTTTCATGTTTTCAGTAGATGTCCCCAGTCGACATGTCCAGGCAAAGGCCCTTCTTCAGATCTCCAATTTTATATTCAGCCACCTGCTGAACAGCTTCTCCTGGGTGCTTTTCAATACTTAGTAAGTAAAACAGCTTTTCATTGTCTCCCCTACCCCCAGTCCTTCTCTTAGGGTCCTGATTTCAGTTAATGAATCATAGACATAAAATATTGTTCCATTATGAAATGTACACAAATGTATAGACATTTTAAGACCATTCAAATTTCTCTAGCATCCCAGGGCACTTTGGAGACTACTTCCCTAGAAGATAAACCAATCTCCTTAAAACCAGCATTCAAGGCTCTTCATAATCTTCCTGGAGGAGTTATTAGACACATCATCACACTCTGGACTGCTTGTCTCTCCAGGCCCATGCTCTAGTTTTTCTCATTTTGGTGATTTGCTTTCCCCTCTGCCTAGTGTTCTCACCCATTCTCCAATTTTAGTATATGTGCTGCCGAAGCGAGCACTCTCACCCATTCTCTGATTTGTCTGGCTAGATCCCATTTCATCCAGAAATTCTACCCCTCTATCCATTTTTTCCTTCCATACCAGGCTTATAAAGAGCCAAAAGTATCTTTACAGTGAAAGCTCAGGCAGCTGTCATCTTTCTCAAGTGATCAAATTTAGTATCACCAACAGTGGAGCAGATTGATATGTGCCCTTCTAATCTTAGTGACACCTTGCCCTTTCTTGATACATGCCCCGCTTATATTCCGAAACCTTGCACAGGTCTGTCATACTTAGCTATGTTGTATTAAATGTGCCTCTTTTGGGTGAACTACTTTAAGGTAGCACCTGTGCACTAGTCATCCAAATATCCGCAGTGCAGGGCATTATATAGATACACATTTCTAACATTAGACATGACAATAAAAACAATACAATGAAGTCGGGGAGGAAATAATTGCCAGAGGCTCAGATCTCCAGGGAAGCTTGACTCATCCCTTAATTGTTAAGCATAGCAAATAATGATTTGTCAGATTTTCCTGGAGGTGGAGAATTGAAGGAAATATTCAAGGTTGACAGATTCTAAACTTCAACTGTTTAAAAAGAAAGTTTGAATTCATAGAGCAACCTATTGAATTTAATGAACTAAAGATTCCAAATATGTGGGATTTGTAGTTACTGAATTCTGGTTAACTGTAAGAATAGGATATACTTACCTGGCAGGGGAGATACCATGATCACTGTAAGAATAGGATACATGATTGTGTTCTCAAAAGTTTTTCTACTGTCTTCTTTCATGTTTTTGTGTTAAGTCTTTAAGGATAAGATAGATCCCTGAGGACAGGAGTAATGCTCTAATTTATATCCTTAAAATATTAGACCCAGAGTTGACATACAGTAATTACTGGCTTGAATTTTTAAAATCTGTTTTAATTGTGTCATTTACCAAACTTTTTACCACCCATCTAGTTTAGGTAGGAAAGATTTTTAAGAATTCTATTTTTAGTACCCATTAGTACTGACAAAGGCATCAAAATTTATGGCCTGTTCTAAGACACAAATCTTATTTATTTTTGTGTGTGGTCATGTACTTCTTTTCATCTCTTCTTCAGATTATTTGGGAGCCTGGAAGATTATTCATGTAATCTTTCTCCTTGCTCCCACATTTTTCCTCTTGGCCATTTTATTATTCCTTAAAACTACCCAAGGGACAAAAGGTAGTAGAGGTGAAGTGTGAAGTGTTGGGTCCTTTTTTGCTATTGGACTTGATTAAAATTTAGAGAAGAAAAAAATTGAAGTTTAATTGTTAAAATGACATTTTGAATCATTTGTGTTTTAATCATTCTTGTTGCTAAAATTAAAGTATACTGATTAGTGACCTATTTAGGCAATCTCTTTGCTTAATTTTTTGTACCATTTTCTCACTCAAAGTTTTTATTGTTTTGTATATAATAGATCATTTTACTTCTTCATATCCCTCTGCAATGGATAGAACAGAAGGAATCCCCACTTAATAGGTGATCAAAACTCAGGACAACCAAGATAAGGATGTGACTAGGACAGAGTGTCAAATTTGAATGTCTTTAGGGCCCAGTGAAATAGTTTGAGTAGGAGTGGTGGGGGCAACAGTGTGTTTGCTCCACATAAAGGTATTTAAATATTTTTTTTAAAAAGATTACATCAGCCAGTCAATATTGGTGGTGGCTTCTTTATAACCTCTGGATAAGATTCTATCTTTTTCAGGCTCTTTCTACCATATTTTCACTTAGAAATAAATACATTTGTGGAAAAGACAATAGGAATAGTCTTTGTTAAATTTACATTATCCTTTATGATGTGATATTAAGTTGAACACTTGTTACTATCAAGTTCTCTTAGTTTATGTGATGACAGGATAATGGTTCTTTATATACTAAACAGTGCTTGAATATTATTTATAGTCTGTTTTAAGACATGCTCCTAGTATTGACAATAGCTAACTGAATTTATAGCATATTTATCTAATAAGAACAAAAATAAGCTTAAAAGTAGAGAGAGAGGTACCCAAAGATATCAGAGTTCAGGTACTGTTTTGTTTGTTTGTTTATTTTTTCCAACTTCATTGAGATAAAATTGACATATAACATTGTGTAAGTTTGAGGTGTGCAGTGTGCCAACTTGATAGATTTATATATTGCAGTATGATGACTATGGTAGCATTAGCAAAACACCTCCATCACAACATATAATTATTTGTAATAACATTTAAGATCTACTCTTTTAGCAACTTTCAAGTAGATAAATACAATATTTTTAACTATAATCACAATGCTGTGCATTAGATCCCCCAAATTTACTCATCTTCTAACTGGAAGTTTGTACTCTTTGACAAGCATCTCTGCATTTCTCCCACCCTCCAGTCCCTAGTAACCACCATCCTACTTTCTGTTTCTATAATCTTGGCTTTTTTTTCTTTTTCTTTTTCTTTTCTTTTTTTTTTTTTTGTAGATTCCACATAAGTGATACACAATTATTGTCTTTGGCTTAGTTCACTTAGCATAATGCCCTCAAGATCCATCCATGTTGTCACTAATGGCAAGATTTCCTTGTTTCTTGTGGCTGAATAATATTTCATTGTATATATACGTGGTATATACATGTACAAATATGGTGATAGATATACCACAAATTTATCCATATATCTATTAATGTACAGTTAGTTTTTTCTTTTAAGTATCTATTGAATGAATGAAGAGTCACGCAGATGCTTACTCAGAATTTGTTCTTACTTTACATAAAACTTGAATGAGCTTGGTGATTTAGTGTCCCAGTCTATTAGGATAGAAGCTACACATACAGAGACTTTGAAGTAGGAAGTGGAGCCTATTAGAGGCAGAGCAGGCAAAGAGGTCATAATTCCAGTAGTTTGACCATAAGAGGTGAAAGGTATTAAGAAAAAAAAGACCTAAGCACAGAACAGTAGTTCGTGGCTGGTCAGTAGGGTGTCAATTTCCTGAGAGAGTATCGGTATCTTGCTGACAATGATTCTGTGTCGTCCAGAAAAACATTTTACCAGTATCATTTGCACAAGAAGTCAGGAAAATTCACTTTATTATATTCAAAGTAGTTTTTAAAGTTAAATTTTAAAATGTTTTGAAACTTTAAAACATTTCAACAAACTGAAAATGTTTGTTTCCTGGAAAACCCATTTAGGAAGATGGAGTGGGAAAGACAGAAACCTTTTTGCTTGCCTCCCTTATAAAAGGTTAACTCCTGACACTCTCACCAATTATCCATAACATGCTGTCAGTTGTAAAATAGAAAGATGACGTTCATGTACAATGTATATTTAGTTATTGTTACTACAGTTGGTAAAATTCTGTGAGCTCTTCTCATTTGGGAATGTATTTTGCGACCATTATCTATTTGTTGATAAAGCAGGGTGTGGCGACATTTCCACATGGGTACCTTATTTGGGGTTTTATGAAGTCCTTTCATAAAAACAAAGTAGTTGGGTTTCAGACCAAAACAAATTAGAATTCTGGTATTTGCAGGGCTGCTTTTGTTTTTTTATTGTTTAAATGCTCCCCATTTAGTTTTACTTAATTCCTGAGTCAGGTGGATAACACAGTAGGTTTCTGGAACAAAATGCTGACTTCTAGCTTTGTTGCCTGAGGCTTGGGTAAGAGGCCCCTTTGCCAAACACAGCAATATTTTGGGCTTTTAAAGCCGTATTGTTCAATTTGTTAGTATTGAACATGGTGGACTGTGACCAGTCTTGATGTATATTGCTTTACTTTGCTTTAAAAGCACTTTATCTTGTTTGGTGAGAAGGAAAAAAAGGAAAAGAATGTTCTTAACAGTTTTCCTGTTTAAAATAATAGAATCTGAGTGTCAGAAGCAAATGTAAAGGCCATTTTGTCTAATCTTCTGCCTTAATTTAGGTTGATGTCCCTGTTAGGAATAAGTTGGCACAGTCATAATCTAACAAAAGGCATAATACATTTGCAGAAATCTATAAACAGTCCACCTGCCAGGATCCACAAAAAAGCATGACAGTTACCTGGCAATATAACAATAGCAGGTGCTGAATGCCCTGATTTGGATACATCCACATCACCATGGGTAGGAGAATGAAATCAGGAGTTTATCTGTTTAAATAGCTAGTTCTAATATAACCTAATCACTCTGAAATATGATATCTACATTTATTCATCAAAATAGCACATATTTAACCAGGATTTTTATTTAGAGAGAAGCCTGTGAACTACAAAGTATTAAATCAACCTCATGAGTTCAGCGACCAACTCATCTGGTTACCTTGAATTCTCTCCAAAACAGGGACACGAGATCAGCTTTCTTCTACTTCTGCTGAGCATATTCTCTGCTGTTACTGAATCAGGGCAGGTCTACACAGATTGCTACATTTTCATGACCAAGGACAGATTGAGAGGTAACTTTTACCTCTAGGTAAAAAGCATGATATATACCAGACTGATTCAGAAATTGGAGAAAGTACCCTTTATTTCAGAGTTTTTCTGAGAGCTAAAAAAAGACTACAGTAATTCTAGTTCATTCAGTTATATTCCTTTAACACTAAGGAGGAATATATGCAATTTACCTGTTCTGGGAAAATACATGCATTTTATTTAGAATCTGGTAATCAGAGACCTAGAGTTTGTTCAAACAGGTTGGACTAAGGTCCAGGAGAATGTGATGCTAGCTATAAGATGCTTATTTATCTGAGAATTAGTACATAGTTTGAGTGCAGGACTAGTGTTTTCTGAAATAGTATTCCTATATGTGAACCATAGGTAGGAATCAGAAAAGGCATTTGATGCCTCATAACACTATTGATTGGCTAAAAAGGGGAGGAGTAGGACAAGAGAAGGATGGAGCAAATGGACAGTACCTTCACCATCTATTCCTTTAACCACTTCCAGTCATCCAGGGAAAATACATTCTTTTTTCCATTTAGTTAAAGTTTTAACTGAAAGGCACTACATCTCCATAAAAGTATATAAATATTAAATGTGCAGGTTATAAATTTCTCACAAACAACACTCATAATTCATCATCCAGATCAAGAAACAGAGCAACTCTCACATCCCAGAAACCTCCCCTGGTTCCCTCCTTGTCTCTACTTCCATCATCCTTCCCCAAATTAATCTCTACGATAACTTCTTAAATCCTGGGGGCTTATTTTGGAATATTATGTAAATGGAATCCTGGGGTACCGAGGTGGCTCAGTCTGTTAAGCATATCTGCCTTTGGCTCAGTTCATGATCCCAGGGTCCTGGGATCGAGCCCCACATTGGACTCCCTGCTCCACGGGGAGCCTGCTTCTTCCTCTCCCTCTGCCTGCCACTCCCACTGCTCTCTCTCTCTCTCTTTCTTTCTTTCTATATCAATTAAATACAACCTTAAAAAATAAATGGACTCCTATAGTATGTTGTATTTTGTGTGTAGTTCCTTTCACTTAAAATTGTATTTGTGAGGTTCATCTCTTATGTATAGCAGTACTTTATTTTCATTACTGCCTAGTGTTATATCATCTGAACATACCACGATTTATCCATTCTATCATAATAGATATTTAGCTTATTTCATTTCTGATGATTGCAAATAGTACTGCTATGAACATTCTTGTATGTGACTTTGGTTCACATTTTTGTTGAGGGTAGAATTCCTGAGTTAGTATGCCTATGTTCAGCTTTGGTAGACACTGACAGTTTTCTAAAGTAGTTGTATCAATTTATATCCTCCCCAGCAGTATATGAGAGTCCCAGTTGTTCTATACTCTTGCTAAAATTTGATGCTATAATTTTTTTCGTTTCTGATTAGAGATATTTCTTTATGGTTTTAATTTGCATTTCTCCAACAACTAATGAGGCTGAAACCTTTTTCTTATGTTTACTAGCCATTTGAATTACCTCTTTTCTGAAATCTTTTGTCCATTTTTCTATTGGATTGCTATTTGGTTTTTTTTTTTTTTCATTGAATTATAGGCGTTCTTCATATATTCTAAGTCCTTTGTCAAATATATGTATTGAAGATATTTTCTCTCAGTCTGTGGCTTTCCTTTTGGGAAGATTTTTTTTTAACCATTTCTTTTTCCATCAGAAATGTTTAATCACTGGGGCACCTAGGTGGCTCAGTTAGGCATCCAATTCTTGGTCTCAGCTCAGGTGTTGATCTTGGGGTTGTGACCAATGTGACTAATTCTTGACAATACAGCTTAAGCAAAAGTGATACTTGCCACTTCTGGATCTTGACTTAAAACATCAAGTATAAGTGTTATCACTTTCTCGTCTCTATTTCTAATGAGATATGATGATAACTGAAGCAACCTTGGAAGTTAGGTGAAATAAGTGCATAGAGATTCCTCACCAGCCTGGGTCATTGAATGACCTCAAACAGAGCTACCTGGCTATGAATATTACTAGACTCTTCCATGAAACAAACTTCCATTTAATTTAAATCATTGCATTTTGAGGTCTCTCTGTTATAGCAGATTAATCTTTAATTATGACAGTATCTCAATCACATCATATCCAAAATTTGCTGATCAAACTTTCACCTAAATAACTTATGTCTATAGTTCCAACATAAAGGCTCCTAAAGTTACCTAGTCAGTGTTCCTCTCTTAACCAGTTTTCCTAAGTGCAGTTCCTACTACTTCTTAACATAATTCAGGATTTTTACTTCTGACCATGATGGAGTCACTGGTACTGAACTGGTCTTCTTGCCAAGACAATCAATCCAGACACAAATATAGGAGCAATTATGTTCAGGAAGTAGACAGCAGGCAATATAAGGCTGAGATTTCTGAGAGGAGAGAAACTAACAGGATAATCCCATGATTACCCAGCTCTCTGCATAGGGCAATTTCTTGACTGCAGTACACAGAGCTCAAATTTAGGCAAAGCACAGTGAGCAGTTCCACTGAGATTCACCACGATGTTGTATGTATGTACAGCATGTTGTATGTGTGCTGTGTTAATTAGTATATTATATGAATACATCAATTTATATATTCATTGGATTGCTGTTGGACATTTGTTTCCAGTTTTTGCCATTATGAATAAAGTTCATTTAAATATTATCATATATGTCTTTCAAAGGACATAAATACTTATATTGAGTATATAATAAGGGATGGAATTGTATCATAAATTAATGTATGTATACATATATATGTATATATGTGTGTTTGTATATATATATATATATATATATATATATAATTTTTTTAGCTTTAGTAGCTATTGCTAAAGAATTTTCCAACCTAGTTGTACCAATATATACTCTAACCAGCAGTATATGAGTCCCTATATTTCTTTCAGCACTTGATATTGTCAGTGCTTTTAATATTAACCATTCTTATGGGGTTGTAATAGTATTTAATTGTGGTTTTATTTTTTTAAGATTTTATTCTTTGATTCATGAGAGACACAGAGAAAGAGGCAGAGACATAGACAGAGGGAGAAGCAGGCTCCATGCAGGGAGCCTGATGTGGGACTCGATCCTGGGATTCTGGGATCACGTCCTGAGCCAAAGGAAGATGTTCAACCCCTGAACCATCCAGGTGTCCCTATTTGTGGTTTTAATTTTTATCTCCCTGACGAATCATGAAATGGATTATCTTTTCATATTCTCAATAGCAATTTGAAGATTCTCTCTTGTGAAGTGTCTATTCAAGTATTTTGGTCATTTGAAAATTGAGGTGGGTCTATTAATATGTAAGAATCCTTTATATATACTAGATATGAGTGTTTTTATTTTGAAAATATGAAACAGTTTTTGGCTTCCCTTTTCCCCCTCATTTTTTGATAAATACAAGTTCTTAACGTTAAAGAAGTCCAAGTCAATGATTTTTTTTTTAAAGATTTTATTTATTTATTCATGATAGTCACAGAGAGAGAGAGAGAGAGAGAGAGGCAGAGACACAGGCAGAGGGAGAAGCAGGCTCTATGCAGGGAGCCCGACGCGGGATTCGATCCTGGGTCTCCAGGATCGCGCCCTGGGCCAAAGGCAGGTGCTAAACCCGCTGCGCCACCCAGGGATCCCAAGGTCAATGATTTTTTTAAATAGCTGTTTAAATTTGTGTTCTGTTTTAGTCATCTTTGCCTACCCCAAAGTCATGAAGGTATTTTCCTATGTTTTATTCTAGAAGATTTGCTTTTTTACCTATCATATTTTAGTCTATGCTTTATCTCAAATGAATTTTTGTGTGTGGTGTGAGGTAGGGATCAAAGTTCTTTTTAAAAATCTTATGGATATCTAAATTCACCTTATGGGATTTAATGGAAAGAGTATCATTTTCCCCACTGAATTGTGGTGGTATTTGTTTTAAATCAGGTGACAGGCACGTCTGCCTTTGGCTCAGGGCGTGATCCTGGAGTACCAGGACCGAATCCTGCATCAGGCTTCCTGCATGGAGTCTGCTTCTCCCTTTGCCTATGTCCCTGCCTCTCTCTGTGTGTCTCTCATGAATAAATCAATAAAATCTTAAAAAAATAAAACAAACCAGATGACAGTCTATATATGGTTCTGCTACGGAGTTCTCTATTCTGTTCCAGTAGTCTATATTATAATTTCAGACCAACACCACACCACTTCAGTTATTAGAATTTTATAATACTGTTGTTTTCAGATGGCATAAATCTTCCAATTTTAGTGTTTTGCATTTCCACATAAAATTTTCAAATTACCTTATCAAAATTCACTGCAAAAAATAAAAAACTTCTAGGTTTTGGGATTGCATTAAATCTATAGATCACCTTAGCAATGAATTGACATCTTTGCAATATTGAGTTCCATTTGGTGAATGTGATTTATTTATTTATCTCAAATTTTTTTAGATCTTCTTTAATATCTGTCAGCAGTGTTTTGTAGTTGTCTGTAAAGGGGTCTTGTATATTTTCATTCAATTTATTCTTAATTGATTGATTTTTTTTAGACATTGTAAGCATTGTAAATATAGTTAACATACAGTATAATATTAGTTTTAGGTATACAATTTAGTGATTCTACACTTACATACACCTAGTGCTCATCACAAGTGCACTCCTTAATCCCCATCACCTATTTAACATATCCCCTCCACTGACCTCCCCTCTAGTAACCATCAGTATGCTCTCTATAGTTAAGAATTGGTTTGCTTTTCTCTTTTTCCCCTATGCTCTTTTGTTTTTCTTAAATTCCACATGTGAATGAAATCATATGGTATTTGTCTTTCTCTGACTGCCTTATTTCATTTAACATAATACTCTCTTGCTCCATCCACATTATTACGAATGGCAAGATTTCATTCTTTTTTATGGCTGAGTAATATTCCATATGGCTTCTTCTTTATCCATTCATTAATCAGTGGACATTTAGGCTCTTTCCATAATATGGCTATTGTAGGTAATGCTGCTATAAACATTGGGGGGGGGGGCATGTATCTACTTGAATCAGTATTTTTGTATTCTTTGGGTAAATACCTAATAGTGCAATTACTGGATTGTAGGGTAGTTCTGTTTTTAAATTCTCAAGGAAATGCCACACTGTTTTCCAAAGTGGCTGCACCAATTTCCATTCCCACCAAATAGTGCAGGAGTGTTCTCCTTTCTCCACACCCTCATCAACACCTGTTTTCTTGTGTTGTTGACTTTAGCCATTCTGACAGGTATGAGGTGATATTTCATTGCAGTTTTGATATGTATTTCCCTGGTGATGAGTGATGTTGAACATCTTTTCGTGTGTCTGTTGGTTATCTTATGTCTTCTTTGGAAAAATGTCTACTC
Source organism: Canis lupus baileyi (assembly GCF_048164855.1). Taxonomy (NCBI): domain Eukaryota; kingdom Metazoa; phylum Chordata; class Mammalia; order Carnivora; family Canidae; genus Canis; species Canis lupus. The sequence goes on along the minus strand of NC_132849.1, from coordinate 26,402,143 downwards.
ATGTCTTCTGCCCATTTTTAAATTGGATTATTCGCTTTGTAGGTGTTGAGTTTCATAACTTTATATATTTTGGGTACTAACCCTTTATCAGATAAATCACTTGCAAATATCTCTCCCATTCTGTAGGTTGCCTTTTGGTTTTGTTGTTTCCTTTGCTGTGTAGGTTTTTATTTTGATGCAATCCAAACAGTTTATTTTTGCTTTTGTTTACCTTGCCCCAGAAGACATATCTAGTAGGAAGTTGATATGGCCAACAAATTTTATTTTTTACTTGTTGATTGCATATAGAATATGTTTCTGTAGTTAGCTTTTTTTAAAGCTAGAATTGTGTTAAGACTGTATATTTATGTAGAGAGCACTGATATCTTTACTATTTATTTCCAATATATAAACATTATATGTGTCTCCTTTTTATTGAGAACTTTTATTCTTTCATGATTCTGTCACTGTTATGTAATTTTCAGCATGCAAGTCCTATACATGTTTTGTTAGATTTATACCTAAGTATTTCATTTTTGAGTGATTGTAAATGGCATTGTGTTTTTAATTTTGGTGTTCACATGTTCATTGCTAGTATATAGATATATATGAAATATTTTATACATTTGTGTTTATTCTGTGACCTTGCTGAAATCACTTTTAGTTCTTAGGAAGTATTGGTAGATTTCTTGAAATTTCTACATAAACAATTATGTCATCTGTAAATAACAGTTTAATTTCTTCCTTTCTGTATTGTATGTCTCATTTCTTTTTTTTTATCTTATTGCAGTAGCTAAAACTTTCAGCACTAAGTTGAGTAAAAGTGGTGAAAGTGGTATCACAATCTTAGGGGAAAGTATTCAGTCTCTCACCATTAAATTTAATGTTTGTGGGGCAGCTGGGTGGCTCAGTTGGTTAAGCATCTGACTTTGGCTCAGGTAGTGATCTCAGGGTCCTGAGATCCAGCCCCACATCAGGCTCTATGCTCAGCAGGGAGTCTTCTGTTCCTCTCCCTTTACCCCTCCTCCTCCTCAAGCTCTCTCTATCTCTCTCAAATAAATGAATAAAATCTTTTAAAAAGTAAATAAATTTAATGTTAGCTCCAGGTTTTTTTGTAGATGATTTTTATCAAGTTGAGGAACTTCCCTTGTTACTATTTTTTGAGACTTTATTTACTTATTTAATCACAAATTGGTATTGAACTTTGTCAAAAAATGTTTCTGCATTGAGTGATATGACCATGTGACTTTCCTTCTTTAACCTGTTATGTTGGATTAAACTGATTAATTTTCAAATATTGAGCCAGCCCCAGATCCTTGAAATAAACCCCACTTGGTCATGGTACTTAATTCTTTTTATATATTACTGAATTCTCTTTACTATATTTTGTTAGGAATTTTTATGCCTATATTCATGAGGCATATTGGTCTGTAATTTTCTTATTTTATACTGTTTTTTTTGGTCTATTTTTGGTATTAGGGTAATACTATCTGCATAAAATGAATTGGATATTTGCTCCTCTTCTATTTTCCATGAGAGATTTTGTATAGTTGGTGTTAATTGTTCTTTCTCTCTTTTTTTGTTTCCTTTTTAAATTTTTTTAAAGATATTATTCATTCATGAGAGACACAGAGAGAGAGAGACAGAGGCAGACACACAGGCAGAGGGAGAAGCAGGCTCCATGCAAGGAGCCCAACGTGGGACTCGATCCCGGGACTCCAGGATCATGCCCTGGGCCGAAGGCAGGCGCCAAAACCGCTGAGCCACCCAGGGATCCCTGTTTCCTTTTTTAAATTGAAGTATAGATGACACACAATGTTACATTAGTTTAAGGCATACAACATAGTGATCCCACAACTCTATTCACTATCTTATGCTCACCACAAGTGTAGCCACCATCTGTTGCCTTACATCACTATTAAAATACACTGACTGTATTTCATATACTGTATCTTTCATGCTCATGAATTATTCATTCTATAACTGGAAGCCTGAACCTCCCCTCTGCTTCATTCATTTTGCTGCCCCTTGGCAAATCAGTTTGTTCGTTATATATATACATCAATGTCTGTATTAATTATTCTTTAAACACTTGATAGAATTCTCCAGTTTAATTATCTGAGCTTAAAAAAATAATTATCTGAGCTTGGAGATTTCTTTTTTGGGAAAAATCTATGTAGAAAGATTTTTGATAGATTTACATGTAAAATCTTTTTACATAGTACTTTTGTATTTGGTAATTTTTTTTTATTGGAGTTCAATTTGCCAACATATAGCATAACACCCAGTGCTCATCCCATCAAGTGCCCTCCTCAGTGCCTGTCACCCAGTCACCCCCACCCCCCGCCCACCTCCCTTTCCACCACCCCTTGTTCGTTTCCCAGAGTTAGGACTCTCTCATGTTCTGTCTCCCTTTCTGATATTTCCCACTCATTTTCTCTCCTTTCCCCTTTATTCCCTTTCACTATTTTTTATATTTCCCAAATGAATGAGACCATATAATGTTTGTCCTTTTCCGATCGACTTACTTCACTCAGCATAATACCCTCCAGTTCCATCCACATCGAAGCAAATGGTAGGTATTTGTCATTTCTAATGGCTGAATAATATTCCATTGTATACATAGACCACAGCTTCTTGATCCATTCATCTTTCAATGGACACCGAGGCTCCTTCCACAGTTTGGCTATTGTGGATATTGCTGCTATAAACATCGGGGTGCAGGTGTCCCAGCATTTCACTGCATCTGTATCTTTGGGGTAAATCCCCAGCAGTGCAATTGCTGGGTCATAGGGCAGATCTATTTTTAACTCTTTGAGGAACCTCCACACAGTTTTACAGAGTGGCTGCACCAGTTCACATTCCCACAAACAGTGCAAGAGGGTTCCCCTTTCTCCACATCCTCTCCAACATTTGTTGTTTCCTGACTTGTTAATTTTGCTCATTCTCACTGGTGTGAGGTGGTATCTCATTGTGGTTTTGATTTGTATTTCCCTGATGGTCAGTGATGGGAGCATTTTCTCATTTGCATGTTGGCCATGTCTATGTCTTCCTCTGTGAGATTTCTGTTCACGTCTTTTGCCCATTTCATAATTGGATTGTTTCTTTGCTGTTGAGTTTAATAAGTTCTTTATATATCTTGGATACTAGCCCTTTATCTGATACGTCATTTGCAAATGTCTTCTCCCATTCTGTAGGTTGTCTTTTAATTTTGTTGACTGTTTCTTTTGCTGTGCAAAAGCTTCTTATCTTGATGAAGTCCCAATAGTTCATTTTTGCTTTTGTTTCTCTTGCCTTCATGGATGTATCTTGCAAGAAGTTACTGTGGCCAAGTTCAAAAAGGGTGTTGCCTGTGTTCTCCTCTAGGATTTTGATGGACTCTTGTCTCACATTTAGATCTTTCATCCATTTTGAGTTTATCTTTGTGTATGGTGTAAGAGAATGGTCCAGTTTCATTCTTCTGCATGTGGATGTCCAATTTTCCCAGCACCATTTATTGAAGAGACTGTCTTTTTTCCAGTGGATAGTCTTTCCTCCTTTGTTGAATATTAGTTGACCATAAAGTTGAGGGTCTACTTCTGGGTTCTCTATTCTGTTCCATTGATCTATGTGTCTGTTTTTGTGCCAGTACCACACTGTCTTGATGACCACAGCTGTGTATTACAACCTGAAATCTGGCATTGTGATGCCCGCAGCTATGGTTTTCTTTTTTAAAATTCCCCTGGCTATTCGGGGGTCTTTTCTAATTCCACACAAATCCTAAGATGTATTTGTTCCAACTCTCTGAAGAAAGTCCATGGTATTTTGATAGGGATTGCATTAAATGTGTAAATTGCCCTGAGTGGCATTGACATTTTCACAATATTAATCCTTCCAATCCATGAACATGGAATATTTTTCCATCTTTTTGTGTCTTCCTCAATTTCATTCAGAAGTGTTCTGTAGTTTTTAGGGTATAGATCCTTTACCTCTTTGGTTAGGTTTATTCCTAGGTATCTTATGCTTTTGGGTGCAATTGTAAATGGGATTGACTCCTTAATTTCTCTTTCTTCAGTCTCATTGTTAGTGTATAGAAATGCCACTGACTTCTGGGCAGTGTGGTAGGATACAAAATCAATGCTAATTGTTTTTAAATTATGAGTTAATTCCCTTAATTGAATATTATCTATCATACTACCTATCATATTATTATCAATAATATCACATCCCCATTTCATAGAGTGAGTTGTGGTAGCTTTTGTCTTTTAGGAAATTGGTTCATTTCATCTCTTATTAGCTCAGTTGTGTCTGCAAGGTCTGTAATGATATTTTGCTTCATTCTTGATATTTGTCTTTTGTGTTCTCTTTTATTCTTATGTCTTTTCTTCTAGAGGTCTGTCCATTTTGTTTGTATTTTTAAATAAACGGCTCTTTGTTTCATTAATTTTTTCTATTGCTTTTCTATTTTAAGTTTCATTGATTTCTACTTTTATATTTATTTTCTCCTTTCTTCTGCCTTAGGTTTACTTTTCTTTTTTTATGTTCTCACGGCCAACACTTAGATTACTGATCTAAAATTTTCCTTCTGTCTCTTCTGATTTGTTTAGTGTATATTTCTCTGGGGTCATTGTTGCCATTTTAGTATTTTGTTTTCTCATTCATCTATTCTCCTCTGGACAAAATGACAAGATGGAAAAACTCACCTCAAAAAAGAGAACAAGAGGCAGTACTGACTGCCAGGGACCTAATCAGTAAAGACATAAGCAAGATGTCAGAACTAGAGTTCAGAATAACGACTTTAAAGATACTAGCTGGGCTTGAAAAAAGCATAGAAGACACTAGAGAATCCATTCTGGAGAAATAAAAGAACTAAAATCTAATCAAGTCAAAATAAAAAAGGCTATTAATAAGATGCAATAAAAATGGAGGCTCTAACTGCCAGAATAAATGAGGCAGAAGAGAGAATTAGTAATATAGAAGACAAAATGATGGAGAATAAAGAAGCTGAGAAAAAGAGAGATAAATAACTACTGGATTATGAGGGGAGAATTTGAGAGATCAGTGATACCATAAGGCAAAACAATATTAGAAGAATATCGGGATCCCAGAAGAGGAGGAAAAAGAGGAACAGAAGATATATTGGAGCAAATTATTGTGGATAACTTCCATAATCTGAAGAAGGAAACAGGCATTCAAGTCCAGGAGGCACAGAGAACCCCCTCAAAATAAATAAAAATAGATCAACACCTCAACATATAATAGTGAAACTTGCAAATCTCAGAGATAGAGAGAAAATCCTGAGAGCAGCTCAGGAAAAGAGGCTCAAAACCTACAAGGGTAGAAACATTACACTGGCAGCAGACTCGTCTACAGAGACCTGGAGGGTCAGGAAAGACTGGCATCATATATTCAGGGTGCTAAATGAGAAAAATATGCAGTCAAGAATACTTTATCCATTTAGGATGTCATTCAAAATAGAAAGATAAAACATCTTCCAGAACAAACAGAAACTAAAAGAATTTGTGATCACTAAACCAGCTCCGCTAGAAATATTAAAAGAGATCCTTTAAGCAAAGAGAGTCCAAAAGTAACACCAGCTGGAACAGGCACAATATACAGAAACAGTGACTTTACAGATAATACAATGGCAGTAAATTCATATCTTTCAGTAATTACTCTGAAATGGGCTAAATGACCCAATCAAAAGACACTGGGTATCAGATTGGATAGAAAAGCAAGACCTGGGATGCCTGGGTGGCTCAGTGGTTGAGCATCTGCCTTTGGCTCAGGCCATGATCCCAAGGTCCTGGGATCAAGTCCTTCATCAGGTTCCCCACAGGGAGCCTGCTCCTCCCTCTGCCTATGTCTCTGCCTCTCTCTGTGTGTCTCTCATGAATAAATAAATAAAATCTTTTTAAAAATAGCAAGATCTATTGATGTCTTTAAGAGAGCCATTTTAGACTCAAAGACATCTCCAGATTTGAAGTGAGGGGGTGGAAAACCATGTATCATGCAAATGGACACCAAAAGGAAGCTGAAGTGGCAATCCTTATACCAGACAAATTAGATTTTAAACCAGACTGTAATAAAAGATGAAGAAGTCCACTATATCATAATTAAAGGGTCTATCCAACAAGATTTAACAATTGTAAATATTTATTCCCCTAACATGGGAGCAGCCAATTATATAAACCAATTAATAATAAAATTAAACACATTGATAATAATGCGATAATAGTAGGAGACTTTAACATCCAACTATTTGCAATGGGCAGATCATCTAAGGAAACAAGGGCTTTGAATGACATACTGGACCAGATAGACTTCACAGATATATTCAGAGCATTCCATCCTAAAGTAACAGAATACACATTTTTCTAAAGAGCCATGGAACATTCTTCAGAATAGATAACATGCTGGGTCACAAATCAGGGTTCAACCAGTACCAAAAGATCGGGATCATTACCTGCATATTTTCAGACCACAATGCTTTGAAACTGGAACTCAATCACAAGAGGAAATTTGGGAAGAACTCAAATACGTGGAGGCCTAAAGAGCATCCTGTTAAAGAATGAATGGGTCAACCAGGAAATTAAAGGAGAATTTTTAAAATTCATGGAAACAAATGAAAATGAAAACACAACTGTTCAAAATCCTTGGGATGCAGCAAAAGCGGTCCTAAGAGGGAAGTATATAGTAATGCAAACCTTTCTTGAGAAACAAGAAAGGTCTCAAATACACAACCTAAACTTACATGTAAAGGAGCTGGAGATAGAACTGCCAATTAAGCTTAAACCCAGCAGGAGAAGATAATTCATAAAGATGAGAGCAGAAATCAATGAAATAGAAACCAAAAGAACAGTAGAACAGATCAACAAAAGTAGGATCTGGTTCTTTGAAAGAATAAGATCGATAAACCTCTAGCAAGCCTTATCAAAAAGAAGAGAGAAAGGATCCCAAATTAATAAAATCATGAATGAAAGAAGAGAGATCACAACCAACACCAAGAAAATATAAACAATTATAAGAACATGTTATGAACAACTATACACCAACAAATCAGGCAGAAGAAATGGATGCATTCCTAGAGACATATAAACTACCAAAACTCAAACAGGAAGAAATAGAAAATCTGAACAGACCCATAACCAGGAGGAAACTGAAACAGTAATCAAAGATCTCCCCAATAAACAAGAATCCAGGGTTGAATGGCTTCCCAGGGAATTCTACCAAGCATTTAAAGAAGAATTAATACCTATTCTTCTGGGGATCCCTGGGTGGCGCAGCGGTTTGGCGCCTGCCTTTGGCCCAGGGCGCGATCCTGGAGACCCGGGATCGAATCCCACATCGGGCTCCCGGTGCATGGAGCCTGCCTCTCCCTCTGCCTGTGTCTCTGCCTCTCTCTCTCTCTCTGTGACTATCACAAATAAATAAAAAAAATTAAAAAAAATACCTATTCTTCTGAAATTGTTTCAAAAAATAGAAATGGAAGGAAAACTTTCAAACTCTTTCTATGAGGACAGAATTACCTTGATCCCCAAACCAGACAAAGACCCTGCCAAAAAGGAGAATTACAGACCCAAATCCCCGATGAACATGGATGCAAAAGTTCTCACCAAGATACTAGCCAATAGGATCCAACAGTACATTAAAAGGATTATTCACCAGGACCAAATGGGATTTATTCCTGGGCTGCAAAGGTGGTTCAACATTCACAAATCAATCAGTGTGACATACTACATTAATAAAATAAAGGACAGGAACCATATGATCCTCTCAGCAGATGTAGAAAAATCATTTGACAAAGTATAGCATCCTTTCTTGATTAAAACTCTTCACAGTGTAGGGATAGAGGGAACATACCTGAATATAATAAAAGCCATATACGAAAAGTCCAGAGCGAATATCATTCTCAATGGGGAAAAACTGAGAGCTTTTCCCCTAAAATCAGGAACATGGCAGGGATACCCACTGTCATTCAACATAGCACTGGAAGTCCTAGCCTCAGCAATAAGACAAAAAAAAAAAAAAAAAAGAAGAAGAAAGAAAAGAAATAAAAGGCATCCAAATCAGTAAAGAAGTCAAACTCTCACTCTTTACAGACAAGATGATACTCTGTGACTCCACCCCAAAATTACCAGAATTCATACAGGAATTCAGCGAAATGGCAGGATATAAAATCAATGCACAGAAAACAATTGCATTTCTATGTACTAACAATGAGACAGAAGAAAGAAATTAAGGAGTTCATCCCATTTACAATTGCACCAAAAACTGTAAGATAGTTAGGAACAAGCCTAGTCAAAGAGGTAAAGGATCTGTACTCAGAAAACTATAGAACACTCATGAAGGAAATTGAGGAAGACACAAAGAAATGGAAAAAAAGGTTCCATGTTAATGCATTGGGAGAACAAATAGTGTTAAATCTATGCTACCTGGAACAATCTATACATTCAATGCAATCTGTATCAAAATACCATCAGCTTTTTTCACAGAGCTTAAAATAATAATCCTAAAATTTGTATGGAACAGGAAAGATCCTGACTAGCCAAAGGACTGTTGAAAAAGAAAACCGAAACTGGACCTCAAGCTCTATTACAAAGCTATAATCATCAAGTCTGTATGGTACTGGCACAAAACAGACACATAGATCAATGGAACAGAATAGAGAACCCAGAATGGATCTTCAACAATGCAATGGAAAAAAGTCTCTTCAACAAATGATGTTGGGAAAATTGGACAGCCACATGCAGAAGAATGAAGCTGGACCATTTTTTTACACCATATACAAAAATAGACTCAAAATGGACGAAAGACCTAAATGTGAGACAGGAATCCATCAAAATCCTAGAGGAGAATACAGGCAGCAACCTCTATCACCTCAGCTGCAGCAAGAAGCCATGTCCTGGCTAGACATGGCTTCAAAGGTGAGAGAAACAAGGGCAAAAATGAACTATTTATCATCAAGATAAAAAGCTTTTGCACAGCAAAGGAAACAGTCAACAAAACCAAAAGAATACCAACAGAATGGGAGAAGATATGTGCAAATGTCTTAACAGAATAAAACGGCTAGTATCCAAAATTTGTAAAGAACTTATCAAACTCAAAATCTATAAAGGACTTATCAAACTCAAAACCTATAAAGAACTTATCAACCTCAAAACCCAAAGAACAAATAATCCAATCAGGAAATGGGCGGCAGACATGAACAGACATTTCTCTAAAGAAGACACACAAATGGTCAACAGACACATGAAAGAATGCTCAGTATCAGGGGCACCTGGGTGGCTCAGTAGTTGAGCGTCTGCCTTTGCCTCTGGTCGTGATCCCAGGGTCTTGGGATTGAGTCCTGCATCAGGCTTCCTGAAGGGAGCCTACCTCTCCCTCTATGTTTCTGCCTGTCTCTCATGAATAAACAAAATCTTTTTTAAAATGCTCAACATCAGGAACATTTTTCTCCTGTGGTAGATGCTGAAAATTAGTCCGCATCAGGAAAATACAAATCAAAACCACAATGAGATACCACCTCACACCAGTCAGAATGGCTAAAATTAACAAGTCAGGAAATGACAGTTGTTGGCAAGGATGCGGAGAAAGGGGAACTCTTTTACACTGTTGGTGGGAATGCAAGCTGGTGAAGCCACTCTGGAAAACAGTATGGAGGTTCCTCAAAAAGTTAAAAATAGAGCTATCCTACAACCCAGCAATTGTACTACTAGGTATTTCCCCCAAAGAAATAAATGTTTTGATCCGAAGGGGCACCTGCACTCCAATGTTTATAGCAGCCATGTCTGCAATAGCCAAACTATGGAAAGAGCCCAGATGTCTGTTGACAGATGAACGGATAAAGATGTGATATAGATAGATGATAGATAGATAGATAGATAGATAGATAGATAGATAGATAGATATAGTTATATATGTGTGTGTGTGTGTGTGTGTGTGTATACATATATATATGCGCAATTGAATACCACTCAGCCATCAGAAAAGTGAAATCTTATCATTTGGAACAACGTGGATGGAACTAGAGGGTATTATGCTAATCGAAATAAGTCAATCAGGAAAAGACAGTTATCATATGATCTCACTCATATGTGAAATTTAAGAAACAAAACAGAGGACCATAGGGGAAGAGAGGAAAAAATAAAACACGACAAAAAGAATATACATTTTTACAAGAGAGACTATTCATTTTTAAGTATTGATTCTGGTTTATTATTATTATTATTATCACATGACTTTGGCAAAAACTCACACTCATTTGTTGAGAATCCTCTAATCTTTTGTAGTGTGGTAGATGCTACTGACGATTTTTCTTTTCAGAACATATTATTCCTGCCTTTAAATGAATCAAAATAGCATAAAAGACAAAGCAAGTGTACATATATGTTATATATTGTTGGCTGTTAAAGTAAATACCTTATTTGGCTGTATAATATATTAATACCATGCATTATAAAAAAGAGTAATACTTGAAAATCTCTCTTACCCAATGTTATGGAAAAGCTTTCTATTTAAGAATTGTGTTGAATATTTTAAAAAACTGTATGTTCCTTTAATGATTTTTAAAAATCTCTGGATTAAGTTTAAAAAATAAAAAAGCAACTGAGAAAAAATATAATAGAACTTTCCTACTTTTCTAATGTTTAATGCAATAAATTTTCTTTTTGATATTGATTTAGCTGTGTCCTACAAACATTGATATGTTGCATTTTCATTAAGTTCAATGCATTCTTTATTTCTCTTGAAACTTTCTCTTTGATCCATTAATTATTTATAAGTTGCTGTTTAGTTTCAAAGTGTTTGGAGGATTTTTCTGTTATTGAATTCTAGTTTGATTCCACTGTGGTTAGAGAATATACTCGGTATGATTTAACTTATTTTAAATTTCTTGAGGTTTATTTTATGGCCCATAATATGGTCTCCCTTTTAAAAAAAATATTTTATTTATTTATTCATGAGAGACACACAGGGAGAGAAAGAGAGAGGCAGAGACACAGACAGAGGGAGAAGCAGGCTCTATGCAGGGAACCTGATGTATGACTTGATTCCAGGACTCCAGGATCACACCCTGGGCCAAAGGCAGGCATTAAACTGATGAGCCACCCAGGGATCCCTGGTCTCCCTTGATATATGTTTTGTAGGCACTTGAAAAGAGTGAGTATTTGTTGACCGTTCTATAAATGTCATTTAGATCCTCTCCTGTTGATTGATGATATTTTTCTATATCTTTGTTGATTTTCTTAGTTGTTCTATCAGTTATTTTATTTATTTATTTATTCATGAGAGACAGAGAGAGGCAGAGACATAAGCAGAGGGAGAAGCAGGTTTCTTTTATTGCAGGACTTGATCCCAGGACCCCAGGTCGTGACCTGAGCCTAAGGCAGACCCTCAACCACTGAGCCACCTGGGTGCCCCTGTTCTATCAGTTATTGAGAGAGTGGTATTGAAATCTCAAACTGTAACTATGTATTTGTCTGTTTCTTTATTTCAGTCCTATCAATTTTTATTTCTCATTATTTTCCCTTTTGCTGTTGATATATACACATTTAAGATTGCCATGTCTTCTTGATGGATTGACACTTGTATCATGGTATAGTGTACATATTTTTTCTGGTGAATTTCTTTGCTCTTATGTATAAATAATCTGATAATTAAGCCACTCCTGCTTTCCTTTGATTAATGTTTACATGATATCACTTTTCCCATTCTTTTACTTTCATCTTGCCTATATCATTATATTTGAAGTAAGCTTATTGTACATAATGTATAGTTGTATTATATTTTAATCCTTTCTATCAATCTCTTTTAATTGTATTTAGGCTGTTTACATTTAATATAATTATTGATATGTTCAGACTAAGTCTGTTTATATTTTATTTTCTGTTTATTCTGTTTTCTTTCCCTCTCTTCCTATGAATTACTTGAATATTTTTAGAATGCCATTTTGATATATCTATAGTTTTAAAAACTTTTTTAAAAATTATTTATTTTTAAAGATTTTACCTATTTATTCATGAGAGACACAGAGAGAGAGGCAGAGACACAGGCAGAGAGAGAAGCAGGCTCCATGCAGGGAGCCCAACGTGGGACTCGATCCCAGGTCTCCAGGATCGCACCCTGGGCTAAAGGCGGTGCTAAACCACTGAGCCACTTGGGCTGCCCAAAAACTTCTTTATTTAGATATAATTCACATACCATATGATTCATTCATTTAAAAATATTTAATAATTGAAGTGTAGTTGACATACAACATTATATTAGTTTTAGGGATACCACATAGTGATTTGACAATTCTATGCAGTACTTAATGCTCATCACAATAAGTGTAGTTATCATTTGTCTCCATACAACATTATTACAATATTATTGGCTATATTTCTTATGCTGTACTTTTCACCTCCATATTCACAATTCATTGACTTTTAGTACATTCACAAAGTTGTGCAACCATCACCACTATATAGTTCCAGAACATTTTCATCACCTCCAAAAGAAAGCCCATACTTATTAGCAATGACATTCCATTCTGCATTTTTCCAATCTCCTGGAAACTATTAATTTATGTTCTCTCACTATGGATTTGCCTGTTTTTTTTTTTTTTTGATTTTTTTGATTTGCCTGTTTTATACAAAATTATGTGTTCTTTGGATTTGGTTTCTTTGGCTTGGCATAGTGTTTTCAATTTTTCATCCACATTGTAGCATGAATCAATATTTCATTTCTTTTTATGACCAAATGGTATTTGATTACATGGATAATATATTTTACGTATTCATTTATCAGTCAATAGACATTTGGGTTAATTCTACTTTTTGACTATTATGAATAATGCTGCTATGAGTATCTATGTACAAGTTCTTCTGTAGACATATATTTTCGTTTTGATGTATGTACCTACAGTGGAATTCCTGAATCATATTTAGTTCCTTGAGGAACTGCCAAACTGCTTTCCAAAGTTACTGCATCGTTTTACATTCCCACTATTAGTATATGAGAGTTCCAGTTCTTTGTATCCTCAGTAACACTTACTTTTTATCTTTTTTATTGTTGCCATCTGGGTGTGTGTGAAGTGGTCTCATTGTGGTTTTGATTTTCATTTCCCTAATAGCCAATATCTCTATGGTATTTTTTAGTGTACTTCTTTGCATAGCTTTTCAGTAGTTGCTCTTGGTATTACAATATACATAAATAACTTATCACAGCCTACCAGTATCATCTTTTCACCAGTTCAATGAAGCATAGAAACCTTATCTCTCTTTAGGTCTCTTTTCCTTCCCCCATTTATAATATAATTATCTTCTGTATTTCCTCTATCTATATTTAGAATCACATTAGGCAATGTTATAATCTTTGCTTCAATCATTGAACACAGTTTAGAAAACTCAAAAGGAGAGCAAAAGCACATTTTATTTAATCCATATTTTTGCCTGGTCTGTTCTTTTTTGCTCCCTTGTGTTCCTGGATTCCTTCATTTATTGTTTCCTTTCTGTTAAGAAAATATCTTTTCTTGGGGCACCTGGATGGCTCAGTCCATTAAGCGTCTGCCTTCAGCTCAGGTCATGATCCCAGGGTCCTGGGATCCAGCCTCATGTCCAGCCCTATGTCCAGCCCTGCTTCAGGCTCCCTGTTTGATGGGGAGTCAGCTTCTCCCTCTCCCTCTGCCACTCTACCCTCCCCACCTCCACCTCCCTCATGTGCTCACTTGTACTCTCTCTCTCTGAAATAAATAAAATCTTTTTAAAAAATACTATCTTGTCTTTTAAGGTAGTTTTCTGGTGACACATTCTCCTAGTTTTCCTTCAACTGAAAATGCCTTCATTTCCCCTTCATTCCAATCTCTATTTCTGTCTTCACATGGTTTTCTCTACTATGTGTCTGTGTCCAAATTTCCCTCTTCTTATAAGGACTCCAGTTTTATTGGATTTAAGACCCACCTTAAGCCCATATGATCTCAACTTAATTTATGTGTAAAGACCCTATTTTCAAATAAAGTAACATTCCAGGGGACATGAATTTTGGGAGACACTGTTCAACTTAGTAAAGCATATATTGAATACATTTTTTCATTTAGTTTGAGATCTTCCCGGTTCTTGGTATGATGAGAGATTTTCATTTGGAACCTGGACATTTCATGTTCTGTTCTAAGATTGTGCATCTTATTTAAACTTATTTCTGCTGGGTTTTTTTCTGACAGTGCTTTGGTAGGAAAAGTGGAGGTGCCACCTCATTACTTACAGGTGAAGGTAGAAGTGCAAGTTCCCTACTTAGCCTTCACTGAGATGTGAGAGGAGTTGCTCTTAATTTTTTTTTTAGAAGTTCATTTTTCTTTTTTAAGTTTTTATTTATTTAAGCAATTTCTACACCCCACGTGGGGCTTGAACTCACAACCCTGATATCAGGAGTTACATGCTCTTCCATCTGAGCCACCTAGGACCCTGAGAGGAGTTCCTCTTTAATGCTAGATAGAGATGAGTGTTCTAGTTCTCCACTGACACTGTAATAGGGGTGGTGTTAGTATCACTGAGTCTACTAGATCTCCTTTAACACCACCCCAGTGGAGAGGGGGAGGGTTGCCTTGTGACTATCCAGTGTAGTGGGAGTCTAGGCTCCCCAATTTCCATTAAGATTATTTGATTTATGAGCTACTTGGAAAAATGTTTTCACATTTCAAAAATAATTTTTCTTTTTTTGTCATTGCTTTTTAACCCAATTGAAATGTGGTCATATAATGTATGGGGTGTGTATCAAAATACTTTCTTCACTTGTATTTTAGTACATAGTCAATTTTGGCAAAACTTTGATATACAATAACTTATTCTGTTTGTTGTATACAAAAATATGACAATTAGACTAAATATTTTCATGTCTTGTTTTCATGTCTTCTCTGTCTTTATTAAATATTTGTCTTCTTGACCTATCAATTATTGAAAGAAAAATTCAAATTTCCCCCCTATGATGATGGATTTATGTATTTCTCTTTGAAATTGTCAGTTCTTGTTTCTTTTTTTCTTTTTAGACTATATGATTAGTCTTCTGGTAGATTGAAATTTGAACGTTATAGACTTCTTTACCATAAAAAGTTATTTTGCCATAAAATCTATTTTGTCTGGGAATAACATAGCTATAACAGCTTTGTTTTGGTTAATAATTTCCTGGTAACTATGTTTGTCCAGATCTTTCTTCCAATTTTTTTTGTGTCTTATGTTGTAGTTATGTTCCTTTTAAGTAGCTTAAAACTAAATATAAAAGAACCTACTCTGGAATCTCTTTTCACTGGTGAGTTTAGTACATTTCATTATGAATACTGATGTATCTTTATTACTATCATTGTATTTTGTGCCTCCTACTTTCCCTGGCTTTTCTGTCTCTTTTTCTACCGTATTTATTTTAAAAGATTTTAGTTTACCTGAGAGACAGAGAGAGCACAAATAGAGGGAAGGGCAGAGCATCAGAAAGAAGCAGACTTTCTGGTGAACAGGGAGCCCAACACAGGACCATCCCAGGACCCCAGAAATCATGACCTGAGCCAAACTCAGACGCTTAACCAACTGAGCCACCCAGGTGCCCCTAGATTAATATTCTTAATTCCATTTTTCCCTCTACTATTTTGGAAGTACTGCTTTTATTTTAGTGATTATCCTTAAAATTCTAACAAATGTACTCAATATCTAAAATTATTTGATATCTTTACTTCTTCTCAAAGAATATTAGAGCATATCTTGTTTTCAGTACCCCACTGCTGTGGAGAAAACAGGGAAGATGTGTGATTCCTGTGATCATTTTAATTTCAATGGCTTCCTACCCATTTTTTCATATTACTGTTGTGGAATGTCTTAGTTTTACCCTTTTAATCTCCCCAAATTCAATACTTTTATCATTTATTCAGTCAACTCTCTTCAGATTGACCATGTAGTCACTAAATTATTGTTTATCATTTCTTCTTGTATCTAAGGTCTTCTTTTTAAGATCATCACTATTATTTGTAAAGCACATTCTTTATAATTTTGTTTAGTGTTGATCTGTTGGTTTGTGGATTTTTAAATCTATTTTTAGTCATTTTTATTCCTGAAGATGTCTTTATTTGCCCTCATTTTGGAATGATATTTTAGCAGAGTATACAATTACAAGTTAATAGCTTGGTTCCCACCCCCCTCAACTCCCCCCCCCCCCCCGCAAACACACACACCTCAGGTCCCCATGAAGTTCTCAACAATTTAAATTAGGAACAGTTTAATTTAATATCTAGGCTTGGGATTTGCAACACAAAGGAAGGAGTACAAATTTAAACCCACAGGAAGGCAGCCTTATAATTACGGTTTCTTAAAGAAGCCTTCTAATTTTATTTTTTCACTAGATATGTGGCCTGAAACAAACCTTTCCTTCTTAACTCTCTTTGTTAGCAGATAGATTTTTCTCCCTAGGCTGTTCTTTCACTGAGGGTGAAGTCTTCAAGGCTCTTATCTTCAGAGGGGTCTCAATTTTGCTTCACCATTTTCCTAGACTTTAAAAACCTTGCCTCCCCTTCCTCTGCCCAATCATTAAAACCAGCATACTGTTTGATATCACTTATGTGTTATTCAAGAAGAGATAAAACTGATCTATGGAGATACAAGTCAGAATAATGATTATCTTTGGTTGGTATTGACTGGAAATAGGCATGATAGAGCCTTCTAAGATTCGGAAATGTTTTAAATGTTGATCTACATAGTGGTTTTACAGGTATAAATATATGTAAAAACTCATCAGATCATACACTTAAAACCTGTGCACTTTACCACCTATAAATTATATATAATTTTTAAAAAACACAAACAAGTCTCTAAGTTTCTATTATTGGTAGATATTACTAATTTCTCTTATTTTGTTTTAGATCAACCATGAACATAAAATAGTTCTGGCTATGTTTTACCAAGACTCTATGTGTTTGTAGTGAATTTTTCAGAATATTCAGTCTAACATCACGTTGAATGTGTGAGTCATATGCTATTCTTCCAATTCTGATCTACTATTTTTGGCAACTTTAGTAAAGTATTGCTTAAATGTTCCAGCTGGGTTTGTCAAAGTTCAGGCTTTACCTCTGCTATGCTGTGCGGAAATAAGAAAAGGCATGTGAATATCCCATGAGAGTTTTAATGGTGGAAATGGTGCTTTAGAGGGCAATATGTGGTGGCTGTAGTGATTACTGTGATTTCCCAAGGAAAGTACATCCTTCAAGCTAGAGTCAGACCTCAAATCTACTTACCGCTTTCAAGTGGAAACTGCCCCTACTTAGGGGCCACTCCTGGAGGATAGAAGTCTGTTTATTTTGAAAGGCTTCAGCTAATCAGTATCCTTCCACCCTCTATTAATTTTAGTCTCTAAAGTGGAGGAGCCGTGTATAAATGAGAATTGTTGTAGGTTAAGTGATACCCTTTAAAAAGATATGTTGAAGTCCTAACCCCCAGTGCCTCAGAATGTGACCTTATTCAGAAATAGGATCATTTTTGATATAATTAGTTAGGACAAGGTCATGGTGGATTAAGGTGGCCCTTAATATGACTGGTGTGCTTATAAAAGAGGAAGAGAGACACTAGGGAACATTGCTATTTACTGAATTGTACCACCCCCAAAATACATATGGACCCCCAACGTGTTGGTATTTGTAGATGGAACCTTTGGGAGATAATTAGGTTTAGATGAGATTATGAGGGTGGGAACCTCATGATGGGATCAGTACCCTGGTAAGAGAAAGAGACACCAGAACTTGCTCTATCTACTATGTGAAGATGCAGCAAGAAGTTCAAACCAGGGAAAGAACTCTTTCTAGAACCTGACTCTGCTGGCCCTTATCTTGGACTTCCAGCCTCCAGAACTGTGAGAAAATAAACTTCTGTTGTTTAAGCAATCCAATTTATGATATTTTGTTGTGGCAGCACAAGCTGACTAATACAAACACCATGTAATTACTGAAGCAGAGATTGGAGTAAGGCAGCTGCAAGCCAAGGGATGCCAATGATTGTTTGCCCTCAGCAGAACCTAGGAAAAGGAAAGATTCTACCTACAGTCTCAGAGGAAGCATAGCTCTGCAGACATCTTGATTTTTGGATTTCCAATCTTCAGAACAGTGGGAGAATAAATATCAGTTGTTTTAAATCACCTGGTTTGTTGTACTTTGTTATAACAGCCCTTGGAAACCAGTACAGGTAATCATAAGATTGGTGGTGGAATGCCTGGAAATGGGCAGATGACTCAAGGTCTTTCTCTGCCTACTTGCAAGTCATAAGCTGTGGCTAGGAGCCTCTGAGATCTGATTAGTCAGAAATTCAGATAAATCCATCCCCAAATTATTATGCAAGGCATGAGAGGGAATTCAGTTTTCCAAAGGTCTGTTTATATCTAACATTTTCAGAGTCCATCTGTTGTATACAACAAAGTGTATCTTAGTTTTATTAGGCCAAAATTTGTTAGGAATTGGGTTGTGATTTTCTTGCTCAAAGAATTTCATCTAACAGTCTACCTGGTGAATGGGGAGCAGTTGTGAGCTACAATGATCCCTAATATGGGAAATATTACAGAAATGAGCAAGGACAAACTGGAGAATGAAGGAAAAATAGACCTTCTATTTTTCATTTCAAATTCAGGGAAATATTTAAAGCATCAGGCATTGCAGTACCTTTCAAGTGAAGGATATGCATCTATTTATAATATTTTTCAGGGATCAGGAGAATGCAAATAAAACCTTTGAAATTGTGTGTGAATAAACGTCTTTGTGAACATATGGTAAGGGAGTGTGATCCTGTTAAACACTTGCTGTGTTTGGCAGGAGCTAAGAGCTAGAATGCCTGCTCACTTAGTTCTTCCCACCCCCTCAGATGTGAGTCTTAGCAGGTGGAGGATCTGGTGCATGTTTCCTGAGGTCCATGTATGAAGGACAAGCTATAGCCACAGCCACAGTTTTGTCTAGTGGCAAAACAATATCAGGACATAAATAGAGTATATGTTGCTCTGAGGATGGAGACTGGAAAATAGGTGGAAGATGAACACTGCCCTTTTAGTCACTGAGGAAAACTGCATTGATGTGCTTATAGGGAGGTCTCTGTCAATACTCATGGGCTCTGTATTTCAGTTAGATGTCACATGCCCAATCCACACTCTCTTTGGCCTCTCTCCCCTTGATAACCAATTTTAAAAGAAGTGCAGCTTTAGGAACTGAAGTGCCTGTGGCCCAAAACCACACCTAGAAACTGGGAAAGTTATTAGACACATGCTGTTTCTTTTGTACTTTTGTACTGGATACTCCTATCTCTGCTGGCTCACCCTCCAAGGCTCATTTATATATCACCTGCAGGGAGGATTCACTAATCACCATGTTCTTATCATCAGAATTTTGCACATTTGTAGTAATTCACTTAATTTTATGGATCACCATTGTTTAATACCAGTCCTTACCAGATTGTATGAGGTTTTTTTTTGTTGTTGTTCACTATAGTTTTCCTAGAGCCTATAGAATGCCTGACCCATAGTAGGCATTTGATAAATATTGTTGACTAATTGGAAGTTCTGTGTCTAATTATATGAAAAATTTCTGCCTTATATTTCATTCAAAAAGAAAGAAAAAGAAGATGAGGGATATGGTGAAGAAAACTTTTAAAGAACATTTCCACAGATTTCTCATTTTCAAAGAGTTCCTTCACATTTAAAAAAAGGAGGAAAGGAAAGAAGGAAAGCAATTCAGTGGAAAACAGGTAAAGGATTCAAAGAGGTAATTTTCCTAAGAAATTTAAGTAATAATTCACATAAGTAATTCAAGAAATATACAAAAAGATGCTCATCTAGACTCATAATCATAGAAATGAGTGTTAAGAAAAAATATTTTACAACCTCAAATTGGTAAAATTGCAAAATATTGATAGTATTCATTGTTAGGATTTAGGGAATAGAATGCCCTCATACATTGTTGGTAGTTCAAATCTGTTCAACCTATATAGAGAACTTTGGCAGTATTTTAAAAACTTAAACTGCGTCTATATTCATTATATAATAGGGGAAAATTGGAAACCATTTGACCTCATACAACAGGGAAACGATTTAAAAAATTTAGTGCATTCCTGCCACAGAATCCCTTAGCTATAAATATTAACATCAATGAAGATCTATGTAAAATTCTTTAAAAAGGAGATTGCAAAAAACAGTATGTATAATATGATCCCAACTAAGTAAAAATATATAAAAGCATATTCTCTCCAAAGGTGAAGATCTCAAGCAATTCACACTAACTATAATTATAATAATTTAATTATAAGGTCCTTTGAGACCCTTTCCCCTGAGGAAGTAAGAATGGGATTTTACTTCTTACAATGAACCTGTACTGCTATTTTTAAAAGAACTCTATTGAAGTATGATTCACATAAACCGCACAAATTTAAAGTATCCATTTGTTTTGACATTGTACACATCTGTGAAACCACCAAAATCATGAGAGTATCCATCACCCCCAAAACCTTCCTCATGTGTCTCTGTAATCCCTCCTTCCTGCCTCTTCCTAAACTAGCCCAACGTGCCCTAGCAACCACTGAGCTACTGTCACTATAGACTAGCTCACATTTTTTAGAATGCTATATAAATCCAATCATACAGAGTATGCACTTTTCTTTTTTCCTGGCTTCTTTCAGAATAATTATTTTGAGATTCATCCATGTTGTTCCATATACCAATAGCCTGTCCTTTTTTTTTTTTTTTTTTTTTTGCTGAGTAGTATGCCTTTGCATGGATCTATCACAATTGATTTATCCATTCATCTTTTGATGGACATCTGGATTATTTCCAGTTCTCGGCTATTACAAATAAAGGTGCTATGAACATCCATGTAGGAGTCTTTGTAAAGACATATGCTTTTCCTCCTCTTGGATAACTAGCTGGCAGTGGAATGGCATTAAGTTAGGTTATGTTTCGCATTTTAAGAAATTTCCAAAACCTTTTCAAAGTCGTTGTACCATTTTACATCCCCACAAGAGATGGGAGTATGGGGTTGTGACACTAAATGAGTGGTCTCTTTTACCGTAATGAAATGACAGCAGCCATCAGCTCGCTGCGTGGGTTCAAACTATACTATAAGGCAGCAATGTTTCATATAATTGGACACTGAACTTCCAATTAGTCAACAATATTTATCAAATACCTACTATGGGTCACTGCCCGGCTAAAATGCCTCTGGTCCTTTATAATCACAGACACCTTTGGGAATTTGATCAAGGTCATGATCCATGTGGCGCATAGGACCACACACACACACACACACACACACACACACACACACACAC
Organism: Canis lupus baileyi; assembly: GCF_048164855.1. NCBI lineage: Eukaryota > Metazoa > Chordata > Mammalia > Carnivora > Canidae > Canis > Canis lupus. The sequence continues at coordinate 26,380,880 of NC_132849.1, read as the reverse complement.
AAATGCCAGGTGGGAATCATCCACGTTGAAAATGATGACGGCCTGACCACTGTGACACCTGGGGCGCAAAGCGGGCTGGAGTTCAAATGCGTTGAAAAGTTGCTGTGGTTGAACTTGGTAAGAGGAAAGAAGATGATGCCCAGGTTAGAATGATTAGGTGACGGTGGCGACAACAGAGGGAAGGAGTAGGTCTGGTGGGAGGAAGAAAGGCGCATTTCTGGCTCGCTGCTTGTGACGCGCCTGCGGGAAACACGCCGTTGGGGGAAGTGGTGGTGAATGGACGTGGTCTAGGTGGAGATACCGATTCCTGTGCAACGTACAGGTTTAGGAGAAGTATCAGGGGCAGCTCTAATCACCACGTGTAGCTGACAAATCCGTATCTTCCAAAGGAATCGCTTCCACACCTCACTAAAACACGCCCAATTCCTCGTAACGCTCTATAGAGTCCCCCGCAAGAAGATGCGCGACCGCCACCACCTTTCCGACCAAGCCCCGCCCAACCCCGCTTCTGCGCAGGCGCCGGACGCATGCGCACCGCCTCCACTGCGGCCGCTCCCTTCTCCGGGAGTCGGGGCTCCTCTCCTTTCCCCTGCCCCGCCCAGGCGGCTGCCCGTGACCTGCCTGGGAGCAGGGAACGGAAAGCCGGCGGGGGCCAGACGAGTTCAGTGCGCCATGGGGCTGTTTGGGAAAACCCAGGAGAAGCCGCCCAAAGAGCTGGTAAGGGCGACGGCGAAAGAGTCGGGGGGTTCGTGTGGGGTGTAGAGGAGTTCGTAAGCAACTGGCCGCGCTCTCCCGGCCGGCTCCCGTTTCCGGGGCCTTCCACTCGGCCGAGGGGCCGCAGGCGGAGTCTCTAAGGAGGCGGCTGGGGCTGAAGAGAGCCCTGCTGCGTCAGAACTCCATAAGGGGGCCGAAGGCCAGATAAAGAGTTTCTCAGCCCCGGCAGTGGGCGCGGAGGTAGCCAGGCGGTCCTGGCCCCCGGGAAGCCGTCCCCCGTGCGCCTTGGTACGTCCCGCCGGGAACCTTTCCCGGGCTGACGCCCCGCCCCTCACGCCCGTCTCCGGACCTTCGCGGGGACCTGCCGCTGCCCTGAGAGTGGTCCCCGGGAGCCCCGCGACCGCCGCCGCCGCTCCGCTCGGTCGCGCTGTGTGGAGTGGAGTGGAGTGGGAGGCTCTGTTTCCTCTTTGCCTGTCCTACAACAGGACCGACTGCAGACATTGATTGTAGTACGGACCCGACTCGCGGGAATGGAACCGAGGAGAACTCTGGACCTGGTTTCGAATCTTGAATCTGCCTGTTACCTGAGATCCCGGGATCTACAGTGTGTAGCGGTTAAGCGTGCCCTGCAGGGTCCGTCTTTCTGAGTTTGAATCCTGGTTCCCCATAGCCCCAACATCGTGATCTAGGGAAAGTTCACGTCTTGTCAAATAGGAGTGATTAATAGTTTCACTTCGGTGTCATGGAAGATGACAGACTGTGAAGTTTTGGCTAGTGGTGCTAATTAGGGTTAATTCTTTATGTATTCTACAACCTGGCCACCCCAGTGCAGACCAGCCTCCTCAGCATCACCTGGGAGCTTGTTAGAAATCTGAGGCCCTACCCAAGACCTTTCTAATCATAATTTGAATTCTAACAAGATCTTCAGTGAGGTGCGTGAACATTAACGTTTGAGAAGCACAGCTTTACAACACGCAGTACAAATTTATCCATAAAGAAAAGAAAGACAGCCCTGAAATTCTTCATTTAATAAATGATCTCCCCTGTTCAGTTTCTGCAGGCATGTTTTTCGTTTTTTTTTTTTTTTTTTTTTTTTAAAAAAAACCAATGTCCTACATCATGAGGTTGCTGACACATACTTCGTGTGTTGATGTTGGTCATATTTGTTAATCATAGATCCTAGGACAGTACATGGTCTATAAAAGTTTCTGTAGGCAACTTACTCAGTTTTGCTCTCTGGTAAAATAAAAATTGTGGGGCTTAAATGAGGTAAGAGTGTGTGGTTACTTTGTAAGCTGTAGAGCATTATATAGATGCTGTGGTGTATATGTGTTCAAAGATGCTTGTTATTGTAGAAGTGTATTTTTGATGTTAGAGATTCTTTTTTTTTTTAAGATTTTATTTATTCATGACAGAGATTGAGAGAGAGAGAGAGAGAGAGAGAGAAAGGCAGAGACACAGGCAGAGGGAGAAGCAGGTTCCACGCTGGGAGCCGGATGTGGGACTCCATCCCAGGTCTCCAGGATCACGCCCTGGGCCAAAGGCAGGCACTAAACCACTGGGCCACTGGGGCTGCCCTAGAGATTATTTTCTTTCAGTGTTTGACCTTAGCTTTGCCATTTATGAAATAAGAGATGATTCTGGGAAAACAGACTTATTCCTACTTAAACTGGTCTCTTGTGTATGTGTTACTTGTGTAACTTTTAAATGATAAATATAATTGCTAAGAACATGATGTCAGAATACTCTTCCAGTAGGGTGGCCTACCTAGGAAAGTGAATCAATACCAGAAAACTTTAGGGTTAGTGCATGAGATTGATCTTTAAAATATGCCTGGCAGGGGGCACCTGGGTGACACATCCACTTGGGACTTGGTTTCGGCTCAGGTGGTGATTTCATGGGTAATGAAATTGAGCCTTGTACAGGACTCTGCACTCAACTCGGAGTCGCCTTGGGTTTCTCTCTGCTTGGATTTCTCTCCCTCTCCTACTCCCCCACCCTGATGCTTGTGCGCGCGCTCTCTCTCTCTCTGAAATAAATACATCTTTTAAAAATATATGCCTACCAGTGAGATATCATAAAGATGAAATAAACAGCCAAGGAGTGTATCATCTAGCAAGTAAGATAAGCATTGCAAGAACAAGTCTGGATTGGGTACTATGATAAACAGTTATAGGAGCTCAGAGGTTGGAGTTATTACTCCCAGACTGAGGTAATCAGAAATGATTTAGCCCTTTACTATCATGTTTTCCATTCATCTTCCTGTAATTTGGTTCTTGACTGTTTAGTGGGATCTTTAGTATTAGATTATTCACTTTTTTTTTTTTTTTTTTTTTAAGATTCGATTTATTTATTCATGAGAGACACAGAGAGGTAGAGACACAGGCAGAGGGAGAGGCAGATTCCTCTTAAGGAGCCTGATGTGGGACTTGGTTCCTGGACCCTGGGGTCACACCCTGAGCCAAAGGCAGATACTCAACCACTGAGCGACCCAGACGCCCCTTAGATTATTGAGTTTAATTGGTGCTGGAGATAGCCTGCCCACGATTTTCTTCGAGTTCCTCCTCATAGTACTTCAGGCTAACCTTTGAGTTTTGATTGTATCTTGTTCTAATTTGTCAGACAGTGTTTCTGTTTGCCTAAGGTTTAACTTCTACCAAGTTCTCTTTACAACGTGATTTATGACCAAAGAAAGTGTTTTATCACCTTCCACAATGATTTAGTATTGAGTTTGTAGTTCCGAAAAGTGCCAATAAGGCAGGAATGAGAAATACTTTTTTTTCCTCTATTGAGCTGCTGACACACAGATAAAGTATTGGGAGACATGTATGAATAAGACACATAATGTCAGACATTTTAGTCTTTTAATTTGGCATTTTTTTAAGAGAGAGAAGGAAGAAAATGTTTAGCTTTATAAAAGAAGTTAAGCTAAGTAAAGGAAGTTAAAAGATAATATTGGCAGAGGAGAAGAGAGAAGGAAGGAGACAATTGACAAAATGCTATAGTCTCAGCTGGGCAACTCTTGAGTTAGGATAAATTTATAGTATGCCTTCCACATTGGGGCTGGAAGAAGAGGGCATGTGGGTCGTAGTCCCAAGCATAGGATGAGCAAGGGCCAGGTGCAGCTGTGCCACATTTGAGCCATGGTCACAAGTCAGGCAAGTAAGATACATTTTGGGTGGTGTTCCCACACATCGTAAGAGTATGAAGTACAGAGTAGGTGCTAAATAATGTTGAATATGAATGAATATGGTAAATTGAATAATGGTCAGAATAAAGTCAAATATTCCTAAAGCCAAAAGGCCCTAAGATAACAGTGTTTCAAGGGATTCTTCAGGGAAACATAGTTATTTAAGAGCCTTACAGACTAATGTCCTTGCCCCCAGGCATCTCTGATCCATTAATGGAGACATTTTAGTGTTGAAACTTGTTCTACCTTAAAGTGCCCAAGTGAAGAGTAGATTGGCCTATTAAGAATGAAGGAGTCTTGTAATTTACTTAGAAAGCTGTGACTGTGTTGTGATGGGAATGAAGAGAACATGAGATTGTGCTGGAAAGAGATTCTTCTGTTGGACTTGAGGTTCCACTGGAAAGTTGAAAATTGTGCTGTCTTTACTTAGGGATTTCACTGATTTAGCCTTCGGAGTAGTACAATCATGGCATCACAATTCCTAAATCATATGACTCAGATTAAGTGATGCCTCATGTTTGTGCGTTTCTATCAGAAAAAAAGAAAATGAGATGCGGAGGTTGAGATCAAGAAAAAACTTCATTTACTTGGTTCATACAATAAACATTTATTGAGATATTGTAGTGTGTATTGAGTTGGACACAGGTTTTCAAAAATAAGACACTGGATGACAACATCAAAGAATACTTAGTTTACTGGGGGCGATTGGCATGTGAATAACTACCTATATTTTAGAGTAAATAAGGGCAGTGATATAAGTATATACAAGGTCTTTGATGTCACAGTGGAGGGAATGATTAACTGTTCAGAGTGGGGAAGAAGACCTGGTCAAAGAGGCTATTTAGATCTTGTTGCAAGAGGCATTAGTCAGCTGGGTGATTTGTTGTAGAATTAGAGAAGAGGGGATATCCCAAGCAAAGTAAAATGCATGTGCAAGGTGTGGAGATGTGGAGCATAGATTGGAGGTACCAGAAAAAACTAAAGTGTGGTTAGAGGATGAAATATTATGAAATCTAGGTGGGATACCGGGGGATGTGATGAGAGTGTCAGATATAAAATTGCAGAGGGTAGATACAGGGTAGATTAGCAAAGGCCTGTGTGCCAGGCCTACTAAGGATGGGAGCATTCAGAATAGTGGTTTGGAGCAAGAATTGTAAGGAAGAGAATTAGGTATGGAGGCCAGTTGGTGGCCCAGTGAGAGATGATGCTGGTCTTAACTAATAGTGAAAATACAGGTATAGAAAGGGTAGGATGAATTTTAGAGATATTTAGGAGATATGGCCAGAATTTGCTGATCTACTGGGTGTGGAATAAGAGTGCAAAGCTGATTCTTAGGTTTCTGTTTAACCTTACCTTTAGTCAACCCCATCATTCTCCTCGGTTTGGTACCATGAATTGAAAATGAGAGAATTCAGGAAAAGAGCAGACTTGATGGGATACTGATGGTGGAGGGGAAGGAAACACAGAGTTCAATTTTTGGACAGAATTCAGGAGATGAGGGAAGACATTAAAGAAAAGGTTATCCTGGGAGAATATATTTCTCTATCTTGTCCCCTCAGCAAAATTGTAAGCTTCTTGAGAGCAAGGATCATGTTTCTCTTTATTATTCACTGAGTCAGCATAGTGTTGAACTCCCTTAGTAAGAGTAATGTGCCTATCAAATACAAAAGTGGAGATGATGAGGGAACAGTTACGCGTTTAAAGTATAGCCTTCTCGTCCCTCTTTTGTATATCCATCTGACAGTGATCACAAAAGGTACATTTTGACCTAAGTTCAGTTTTATTTGTTCCTTTTGATGAATTTCTAGTTTTATGTATGGTTGAAATCTTGAAGGATACACAAAATCCTAGTTTATAGAGATTGCCTTTAGAGAGAGGTGCTAGGTAGGTGGCTGAGGGTCAAGAGTCAGAAGGGAACTTAGCTTTGTCTATATACCTGTTTTAGCTTGCTCTGGTTGCTGTAACAAAATAGTAGACTAGGTAGCTGTAACGCAATAGAAATTTATTTCTCACAGTCCTGGAGGCTAAGAAGTCTAAGATCAAGGTTACCCACAGATTCAGTGTCTGGTGAGGACCTAATTCCTAATTATAGATGGTTGTCTTTTCACTGTGTTCTCACATGGCAGAAGGATGAATCAAGCTTTCTTGGGTCTCTTTTGTAAAGTCACTAAACTCATCCAGGAGAGCTCTGTACCCTTGTCCCAATCACTTCCTAAGGCCCCGCATTCAAATACTATCACACTGGGGGATTAGGTTTTAATATAGGAATTTGGAGGAGGGGGACATAAACATTCTGTCTATAGCAGTGTGATTAGTATATCCCCATCCTGAGACCTGGAATCACAGAAGTTGAGAAGAATTGATGTGTTACTGTTGAGTCTTCCAATCCATGAAAATGGACTGTGACTATGGACTGTCCATTTATTTATGTCTTTGGTTTCTTTCATCAGTGTTTTACAGTTTTTCAGTAGATCCTATGCATATTTGTTTGATTTATACTTATGTGTTTTTTGGTTTGTTTGGTGGTATTGTAAAGGTACCCCCCCCCCAATTTCAGGTTCCAGTTATTACTGGTATATTGGAAAACAGTCAATTTTTATATATTAACAGGAGTAAAGAGAGATATTCTTGCTTTGTTCCAAACTTAAGGTGAAAGCTTTTAATTTCCTACCATTAATTATGATGTTAGGTGTAGTTGGGATTGCAGAGTTTTTTTTTAAAGACTTATTAGAGAGAGAGAGAGCACAAGCATGAGCATTAGCAGAAGGGGCAGAAGGAAGGAGAATCTCAAGCAGATTCTACACTGAGGGTGCAGCCCAACTCAGGGCTTGATCTCATGACCCTGAGATCATGACCTTAGCTGAAATCAAGAGTTGGACCTCAATCAATTGTACCACCTTGGTGCCCCGGGAGTTGCAGATTTTTTTAAGTTATTAAATTGAAGGAGTTTCCCTTTATTCAGATTTGCTGAGAGTTTTTATTGTGAGTTGGTTTTGGGTCTTGTCAAAATTTCTGTGCCAATTCATATGATTTTTCTTATTTAGCTTACTGATATGGTGGATTACAGTGATCAGTTGAATCTTAAACCAGCTTTGCATTAAATCCCACTCAGTCATGGTTTATAATTATTTTAATATATTTTTCCATTTGGTTTGCTAGCATTTTGTAGAGGGTTTTTGCCTCTGTGTTCATGAGAGATACTACTTTGTAGTTTTCCTCTCTTGTAATGTCTTCATCTGGGTTTGGTGTTAGAATAATGCTGGTCTCTTAGAATTAAGAAATAATCCCTCGTGTTTTCTTGAAGATTTTATTTTGAGAACTGTTACCATTTCTTTCTTAAGTGTTTGAGTACCTATTTTCAATTTTGGAGGGTATTATATACCTAAGGGTAGAATTGTTGGGTCATATGGTAATTCTTTATTTACCTTTTTGAGAAACTCCAAAACTTTTTTTTTTTTTTTTTTTACAATGGCTTCACCATTTTACATTCTCACCGGCAACATGCAAGAGTTCCTGTTTCTCTACATCCTTGCCAACAAGGTTTTGGGGGTGATTTTTTTGGATAGTCTATCTCCTGGGTGTGAAGTGGTAACTCATGGCTTTGATATGCATTTCTTTAATGACTAGTGAAGTGGAATATCTTTTCATGTGCATGTTAGATGTTTGTGTATCTTCTTTGGAGAAATGTCTATGTCCTTTGCACAATTTTTAATTGAGCTTTTTGTTATAGAGTTGTAGGAGTTATGTATAGTAAGTTCTTACTAATACATGATTTGCAAATATTTTCTCCTATTTTATAAGTTATCGTTGTACTTTCTTGATAATATCTTTTACATATTTGTTTTTATTTATTTTGTTTTTTGAAGACTTATTTGAGAGAGCATGAGTGAGGGGAGAGGCAGAGGGAGAGGCAGAGACGCAGACTCCCTACTGAGCACAGAGCCCAACACAGGGTTAAATCTCAGGACCCTGACATCATGACCTGAGCTGAAACCAAGAGTGGAGGCTTAACCAGCTGAGACACTCAGACATCCCAGTTGTTTTTAATTTTGATGAGGTTCAGTTAATGTATTTTTCTGTTTTTGTTCATGCTCTTGGGACATTTTTAATTATCCATTGCTAAATCTGATACTTTCTAAGAATTTATAGATTTAGCTCCCATACCTAGGTCTTTGACTCATATTAATTTTTAATATATTGGAGGTAGGAGTACTGCTTGTTTTAATTTTTTTAAAGATTCTGTTTATCTGAGACAGAAAGAGAGAGGGAATGACAGGTGGGGGAAGTGGGAGAAGCAAATTCCCTGCTGAACAAGGAGCCTGAAGTGGGCATCACTCTCAGGATCCTGAGGTTATGACCTGAGCTGAAGGCAGACGCTTAACTGACTGAGCCACTTAGGTACCCACAACTTGGGTTTTTTTTGTTTGTTTGTTTGTTTGTTTGTTTTTTGTTTTTTTCCACAGCTTGTTTTTGATTAGTGTTTTCATGGTATATCTCTACATGCCTTAACCTTTAATCTTAGTCTTTGTATTGAAATGGGGTTTTGGTAGGCAACATATAGTTGGATCTTGCTTTTTATCTTCTCCCACTCAGCTCTGGCACACTGTCTTTTAGTTGTTTTATTTAGACAATTTACATTTAAAATGACTATTGATACAGCTGCATCAACATCTACAGTGTTGGAATTGGTATCTATTATACTTACTTGTTACTTTCTCCCATCTTAAAAATATTTTTTTTGCCTTGTATGGTTTTAATTAAGCATTTTACATGATTCATTTTATCTCATTTTTTGCGTATCAATTATGTATCTTTAAAATTCTAGGTTGGTGATTTTTTTCAATACTTCAATTTTTTTAAAAGATTTTATTCAGTTATTCATGAGAGACAGAGAGAGAGAGACAGAGAAAGAGAGGCAGGGACACAGGCAGAGGGAGAAGCAGGCTTCATGCAAGGAGCCCGATGTGGGACTCGATCCCAGGACTCCAGGATCACACCCTGGGCCAAAGGCAGGCACCAAACAGCTGAGCCACCCAGGGATCCCCTCAATACCTAAATATCTCCATTCTCTTTGTGCTTGGGTGGTCTTTAACAAGAAGTCTTGTAATTCTAATCCTGTTCTCCTATAGGTAAAGTGGTTTTTTTTTTTTCTGTCTTCTTCCAGGATTTTCTCTTTGCTTTGGTGTTGTACGGTTTGAATATGATATCACTAGTTGTCATTGTTTGGACTACTATTCTAGTTTCTGTCTTTGCCCCCTGGATCTTTGTTTGGTGTCTGTCACTAATTTTGGAAAGTTCTCAACCATCAATATTTCAGGTATTTTTTCCTGTTTCATTTCCTCTTTTATCTCCTTCAGGTATTCCAATTATGTATTACATCTTTTGAAATCGTCCCACAGTTCTTAGACATTCTTTTCTCTTCATTTTCATTTTTTTCTTTTTAAATTTCAATTTAGGAAGTTTCTATCGTGGTTCAAATTCATTGATTCATTCCTTGGCTATGTCCTATCTACTGATGAACCTATCAAAGGTATTCTTCATTTCTGTTATGATGTTATGTTTTATCTTTCTAGCATTTCCTTTTGATTCTTTGTGTTTCCATCCCTGTATTTGCCTTCATTATCCATCTTTTCTTGAATAATACCTACTTTTTTTTTTTTCATAGCCACAAATTGTTAGTCTCTGTGTCACATCTAATCCTGGTTCTCATGCTTGCTTTGTTTCTTCAAACTGTGCTTTTTCTTGCTTTTTAGAATGCTGTGTAATTTTATGTTAAAAACTGGACATAATATATGAGGTAATAGGAACTGAGGTAAATTGGTCTTCTGGACATAATATATGAGGTAATAGGAACTGAGGTAAATTGGTCTTCAGTATGAGATTTTATGTTAATCAGTCTAGGAGTTTGGCTTTGTTAATGTTTGCTGTAGCTATAGGTGCTATAGGCTTAAAGGTATTCTAGTGTCCTTTGTTTTTATCTCCTTTGTTATCTTGGGCATCCATAAAAACTCCTTTATCTAAAAAGGATAAAAATCACTTTGCTTCTCTTTTAGCTCTAATTCATTATTTTTTAAATTTTTATTTATTTATTTATTTATAATAGTCACAGAGAGAGAGAGAGAGAGAGGCAGAGACATAGGCAGAGGGAGAAGCAGGCTCCATGCACCGGGAGCCTGATGTGGGATTCAATCCCGGGTCTCCAGGATCGTGCCCTGGGCCAAAGGCAGGCGCCAAACCGCTGCGCCACCCAGGGATCCCTGCTCTAATTCATTATTATCCTGGAACTCTGTTGGTGTAGTGGGAAGATGTGGGGTACTGGAAGCATTTTGTAATCTTATTAAGTCTGTGTTTTAGTGGCTTGTGTCCCTGGACTCTGATTCTCAGCATTTTATTTTATTTTATTTATTATTATTATTATTTAAATATTTTTAAAAATATTGTTTCTTGTGTCCCTCGGGGATCCTGGTGCAGGACTCAATCCCAGGATCGCAGGATCACACCCTGAACGGAAGGCAGATGCTCACCTGCTGAGCCACCCAGGCGTCCCAATTTTATTTTTTTAAAGACTTATTTTATTTTATTTTTAAAATTTATTTATTTTTTAAAGATCTTATTTATTAATTCATGAGAGACACACAGAGAGAGAAGCAGAGACACAAGCAGAGGGAGAAGCAGGCTCCGTGCATGGAGCCTGGTGCAGGATTTGATCCTGGGACTCCAGAATCATGCCCTGGGCCGAAGGCAGGCGCTAGACAGCTGAGCCACCCAGGGATCCCCTTAAAGACTTATTTTAAAGAGTGGGAGAGAGCATACATGTGTGGGCAGGGGCAAGTGTGGTGGGGCAAGGGCAGAGGGAGAAAGAGAATCTCAAGCAGACTCCTGGCTGAGTGCAAAGCCTGATATGGGGCTTAGTCTCACAACCCTGAGATCATGACCTGAGCAGAAAGAGTTGGAGGCTTAACTAACTGAGCCACTCAGGCACCCCTGATTTTCAATATTTTAAATATGTGTTTAGGTGTATGGTGTCATGTTACATTCTATTTTTTTTGTTTTTGATATTGAATTCTCTTAAGCTTCTTAGATCTGTGGTTTGATATTTTTCATTATTTTTGGAAAATTTTCAGCCATTCTTTCTTTATGCACTTATGTTTTTTCTCTCAGCTCCTGCTGGAATACCAGCTACACAAATGTTAGACCACTTGTTATCACTTATAGCTCTTGCATATTTTGTTTTATTTTATTCTTTATTTTTTAGTTTGGGTAACTTTTACTGACTTCAGGTGTGTTGATTCTTTCCTCAGCTGTGTTTGATGAGCCAATGAAAACATTCTTTGTATGTGTTTCAAAATTTTTCTCCCACTTTCAATTAAGACTGAAAGTGGATGTGAACTACCATTGTGCCTGTGGCTCCTGAGGTTCTGTGCTGTCAACTAACCCATGCTTGGACATCATCAATTTATTAAATATTTTAACTGAATTTTCCTTAATTGGTTCTAAGGTGTCTGCCACCTCATGCAGGGCTAATTTAGCTTGGAAGTGAGTCTTTGTTTTCATTTCATGCTACTTTGTTGCTTTGTAACCTATTTTTGACAGGTTCAGGAAAAGTTATTTTGTAGTTCATCCAGCTTTGTCTTGAGAGTCTTCCCAGCTTTCTCTATCTAGACAGAGATGGAATTCTCAAATTCTTGAAAATTTCCCATTAAATTAGACTCATTTATTTTCTAAAAAATCTTTTTTTTAATTTATTTATTTATTTATTTATTTTATTTATTTTTATTTTTATTTTTTTTTTAAATTTTTTTTAATCTTTATTTATTTATGATAGTCACAGAGAGAGAGAGAGAGAGAGAGGCAGAGACATAGGCAGAGGGAGAAGCAGGCTCCATGCACCGGGAGCCCGATGTGGGATTCGATCCTGGGTCTCCGGAATCGCGCCCTGGGCCAAAGGCAGGTGCCAAACCGCAGCGCCACCCAGGGATCCCCCTTTTTTTTTTTTTTAAATAGAGAATGCATACTAGCAAGGGGAGAGGGACACAGGGAGAGAGAGACTCTTAGGCAGACTCCATGTCTGAGATCATGACCTTATCCAGAATTAAGAGTTGGACACTTAACTGAGCCATCCAGAGCACCCCTAGCCCTGTTATTTAAAGTATTTTATATTAAAGTATTTTTGTTTAAATTTTTATTTTCTCAACAAGTGTATATCCTTCTCCATTTTGCAGCCATTTGCACAATTTTCTTTCTTGGTGTTGTTTTCCTGTTGCTACCCTATATGTGCTGTATATTGGTCCTTACAGTTAAATGTATGACTTATGACATTGATGTCTTTTTAAGAGATGAAAATCTGTTCTTCACTAAGTCGAAAAACTTGTGACTATTTTGCTCTGGTTTGAAAATAAATGTAGGTTATTTATCAATTGCTATTTTTCCCTGTAATGAAGACAGATTGATGTTTAGCCTTCAGTTATCATTTGTCATACATTCTAATTTTTTCAACTTTTTATTTTAGAAGAAACTGGTTAAATGTCACTTACGAAACAAACAAAAATTTGGGTTTAACTCTTAAAGTTTTGGGTGATTGTATAACAGAGAAAGGAGTGTGGTATCCAAAACAATTTACAAAAAAGAGATTCAATGAGTCTTCCTAATATTATGAGATAGAATTTAAAAGTATTTTTTCCAAACAAAGATAATTTAAAGGACTTATAAACTGGATTTTCAAAAATTCATAAAGTAGTATATTAGTATATTTAAAAAATTTTATAAAGATTGTATTTATTTGAGAGAGAGCCAGCCAGCACAAACAGGGGGGGAAGGGCAGAGGGAGAAGGAGAGGCAGACTCCTCACTGAGCCAGGAGCCTGACATGGGGCTCCATCCCAGGACTCTGGGATCATGACCTGAGCTGAAAGCAGACACTTAAGTAACTGAGCCACCCCGGTGCCCCATATTTTAAATTTTTAATTGAAATGTAGTTGATATACAATATTAAATTAGTTTTAGATATACAAGATAGAGATCCAATGATCATATGCATTATGAATATCTGTGATAAATGTTTTACAGTATTATTGACTGAATTCTTTATGTTGAATTTTTCATTCCCATAACTTAATTATTTTATAACTGGAAGTTTATCCCACCCATTTTGCCCATCCCCCTACTCCTATTTCTTTTGGCAACTACCAGTACTCCATATTTATGAGTCTGTTTCTTTCTTCACTGTTATTTTTTACGTTCAATATATAAATGAAATGATGTGATGTTTGTTTTTCTTTGACTTATTTCATTTAGCAGAATACTGTCTAGGTCCATCTATGTTGTCACAAATGGCAAGATTTCATTCCTCTTTACAGCTAAGTAATATTCCATTGTGTATATACATATGTCATCTTTATTCGTTTGTTTATGGATGGACACTTGGGTTGCTTCCTTATCTTTGCTATGGTAAAGAATGCTGAATAAAACATGGGATGTATAAATCTTTCTGAATTAGGGTTTTCATTTTCTTTGTGTAAATATCCAGAGGTAGAATTACTGGGTTGTATGATAGTTCTGTTTTTAATTTTTTGAGGAACCTCCATACTGTTTTCCATAGCAGTTGCACCAGTTTACATTCCTACCAGAATGCCTGAAGACTTCTTTTACTCCACATCCTCACCAACACGTGTTTCTTGTCTTTGTGATGGTAGCCTTTCAGACTAGTGTGAAGTGATACCTCATTGTGGTTTTGATTTGTGTTTCCTTCATGATTAGTCATGTTGAGCATCTTTTGGCCATCTGTATGTCTTCTTTAGAAAAATATCTATTTAAGTCTTCTGCCCATTTGTTAATCAGATTATTTGTTTTTCTGGTGTTACGTGAGTTCATTATATATTTTGAATATTAACTCTTATTGGATATATCACTTGCAAATATTTTCTCCCATTCATTTGGGTGCCTTTCCATCTTATTGATAGTTTCCTTCATTGTACAATAGTTTTCTAGTTCAATATCATCCTAATTAATTTTTGCTTTTGTTTCTCTTGCATAAGAAAAATATTGCTGTAAATGATGTTCAAGAGATTACTGCCTAAAATTTTCTTTTAGGAGTTTTATGGTTTCAGGTCTCACATTTAGGTCTTTAATCTATTTGGGATTTATTTTTGTGGTTGGTGTAAAGAAGTAGTTCAGTTTCATTCTTTGGCATGTAGCTGTCTAGTTTTCCCAGCACCATTTATTGAAGAGATTGTCTTTTCTCCACTGTATATTCTTGCCTCCTTTGTCATAGATTAACTGACCATATATGCATGGGTTCATTTTTGGCCTCTCACTTCTGTTCCACTGATTTATGTGTCTATTTTTCTACCAGTGCCATATTGTTTTGTTACTATAGCTTTGTGGTATATCTTGAAATCTGGGATTATGTTACCTTGAGCTTTTTTCTTTCTCAAGTTTGCTTTGGCTATTCAGGGTCTTTTGTGGTTGCATACAGATTTTAATATTAGTTCTGTGAAAAACGATGTTGGTATTTTGATAGGGATTGCATTGAATTTGTAGATTGCTTTGGGTAGTATGGATATTTTAACAGTATTTTTTTTTTTTTTTTATGATAGTCACACACACACACACACAGAGGCAGAGACATAGGCAAAGGGAGAAGCAGGCTCCATGCACTGGGGGCCCGACGTGGGATTCAATCCCGGGTCTCCAGGATCGCGCCCTGGGCCAAAGGCAGGCGCTAAACCGCTGCGCCACCCAGGGATCCCTTTAACAGTGTTCTTCCAATCCAGGACCCGATATTTTTTCTTATTTATTATTTTATGTCTTAATTTTTTTAAAGATTTATTTATTCATGAGAAACACAGAGAGAGAGACACAGCCACAGGCAGAGGGAGAAGGGGGCTCCCCACAGGGAGCCCGATGTGGGACTCAATTCTAGAATTCCGGGATCACGACCTGAGCCAAAGGCACATGCTCAACTGCTGAGCCACCCAGGTGTCCCTCTGTCTTAATTTTTTTTTTAATTTTGAAATGAGTTATACTTGCACATATTATAAAATTCAAAGGGCAGCAAAATGTATCTTTATGTTGAGTAAAAACTAAATCTCCTTTCACTCTTGTTCATGAATTACTTAGTTTCCATTCTTGAAATCAGCCTAATTTCTTATGGATTCTCCCATTCATATTCTATAATATATGAACATATAAATGTCTCTGTCTTTTCCTTTCTCCACCTCTCTCTTTGCTTTGCCTTCCCTTTCCTTCTTCCTTTTCTTTCTCCTCTCCCCCTCTCTCTCTTTAACATATATGTTATATTGTAAATGCCCTTTACATTCCTATTTTCATTTATATTTTGAGAATTAATTCCTTGGGTAGTCCTCATTGTGTTGCTTTTTTTTTTCCTAATTAGAACAAAATGTCAGTTTATGGATATTCTCTATGTTTAGTGTTCTATTGATATGTTAGGTAATTTCTAGTCTTTTGCTACTACAAACAGTGCAACAGTGCATTTTTACAAAAGCCATTTCACCATTGCCATCTAATGTATTAGACTGAGGAGTACTTAAGGAATATGAACAGTTAAGCAGTGTAATGAGAAACTGAAATAACCAGGGATTTTTTTTTTTTTTAGATTTATTTATTTATTTTAGAGTGTAAGAGAGTGTGTGCATGCACATGGTGGAAAGGGGCAGAAGGAGAAGGAGAGAGAAATGTAGGGCTCAGTCTCACGACCCTGAGATCACAACCTGACCTGCTGAAACTAAGAGTTGGATGCTTAATCAACTGCGCCACTTTGGCGCCCTGAAACAACCAGTTTTTGATTACTTTTATTTTGAGCTTCTGGATTTACTTCAGCAATGGATTACCTTAAGGTGAAAGACAAACTGTTAAATAGCTGCTTCTTATCTTTTTGAACTACAATTTTCTCAATACTGGATATGTAAACAAAATATGGAAGTAAATTAGTTGCTAAGATTGGTGTGACACTAACAACTAATTTCCAGTTTTAGCTTTCACCAAGACAGATAAACTATTCTCACTTATTTACTTTATAGTAGTAAAAATTTCCAGTCTGATCCTACATGGTGTGTATTGGCATAATACTTCTTGTATTTGTGGAGTTCCATATTAGTTTTATTCGAAAGATTCTGTTACTAAAAACAAGTTTAAAAATCGCTGCACTGGTTCATTCTGCTTCGTTTTAAGGTTTGAAATTTCACAATTCAAATTATCTTATATGTGGTTCCTGGAGTTCTAGTAACTGCTATAGGTTTGTACTCCTCATGGGTGCATTGCTTCCATTTGATTGGATCCTCAGGGATTAATAGTTGAAAGCAGAAATAATAGGAGCTAATCAGTATTTTGACCCATGAGAATAAAAATCTAAAATTTATGTTTAGCTTTATAATAAATAGGGTTAGGAGTAACTTGCTGCCTTATAAAACTCATTGCTTTAACATAATAGATGATAAATATTTCCCCGCCCCCCCCTTTTTTTTTCGCCCCCCTTTTTTTTAAGAAAGAGAGAGTGTGACAAGGGGAGGTGGCAGAGGGAGAGAGAAAGAGTATTAAGCAAGCTCCATGCTCATTGTGGAGCCGGACACAGGGCTCAATATCAAAACCCTGAGATCATGACCTGAGCTGAAATCCAGAGTTGGATGCTTAACTGATGGAGTCACCCAGGCACCCCAATATTTTTTTTCTATAAACCTGAATCAAATAGCTTTACCCATCAGTGTTGCTGCTTCAAACAAAAATTATTTAACCAAATTTATTTTTGTACTCCTCTCTTGGAGTCTTTTGCCTAGGTCCCTTAATGGTTGTTTTTACGCTGAGTAAAATGTTACAGGTCCCTCTCCCCTGCCACCACCATAGTGAATAGTCACATGGTTCCCTTGCAAATTTTTTGAAGTCTTTGCTTAAAAGTCACCTTGAGTTTTCTTCCATCACCCTGTAAGAAATAGTAAACCTCCCCCTTCCCACTGCTCTATCCTAGTTTCCTTACTTCCTTTTCTCCCTAGCACTCATTTTGTGACAGAGTATTTACTTGTTTGCTAATTGTCTGTGTTTCCTCATTAGAATGTGTATTCATAAGGTGGAGTTTTTGTTTCCTGCTGTATCACTAGCACATTGAGCAGACGCTCAGGAAACATTTGAATGTATGTATGAGTTTTGGGTTTCCTTTCCTGCTGGTTCTGAAAGTTCTGGTTATATTATAACAGTGTCTTCAAATATCTTCATATATCTCCTAAAATAATTTTGACTACTTGTGTACCCTTTTGAAGAGTTATAAATCAACACTTAGTTTTTTATCATAATTTTGAGTTGCACAGGATGTAATTTTTGGCATATTGTTATTGTAAAATCATTATACCACTCTTTTAAAAGTATCATAGTTTGATACCCATCAATATTCACTTAAAACATACAAGCACACATACTTATTCATAGTCAGACATTTTTCATTACTCTCTTCCTTTTTGAAAGGAGAAAGACCATTTACTTCCATTCTATTGTCACCATATGGATTTCTCCTAATGTAGTACTTTAATGCTTGAAGTAATTTAACTATCATTCTATTAAACTTGGAACAAAATACATACATACTTTTGTGATAAAAACACTCAGCAAACTAGGAATAGAAGGGAACTTTCTTAACATGATAAAGGGCATTTATGAAAGACTAGCAAATTTTACAGTAAATTGAGAGACTGAAAGCTTTTTTTCCTGAGATCAGGAACAAGGCAAAGATACCTGCATTTGCCACTACTATTCAACATTGTACTAGAAGTTCTAGGCAGAGCACTTGGGCAAGAAAAAGAAACGATATCCACACTGAAAAGGAAGAAGTAAAACCAAATCTTTACAGATTGCATGATTCCATATATAGAAAACTCCAAAGAATCCTCATGTACAAAAATACTTCTAAGTGAATTCAGCAAATTGACAAGTTTTAAGACAAGAATAAAATAGTTGTGGTTTTTACACCTGCAATGAAAAATCTAAAAAGGAAATAAATCATTTACAAAGGTGTCTAAAAGAACAAAATACTGAGGACTAAATTTAATCAAGGAAGCAAATCGTTTGTGTACACTGAAGACTACAAAGTATTGCTGGAAGAAATTTCGAATTCATGGTTTGTGAAACATAATACTATGCTAGTATCACCCAAAGCAATCTGCAGATTCAGTACAATGCTTCTCAGAATTCCAAAAGGAGAAGTTGGCCCTCAACTTCATATGGAATATAACAGGCTATAGCCAAAAGAATCCCGAAAAAGAAAAATAAATTTGGAGGACTCACAGTTCCTGATTTCAAAAGTTACTATGAAGTGGTGGTAATGTTAACAGCGTGGTATTGGCATAAGGATAGATATATAGACCAATGGAATAGAATTGTGTTCGGAAGTAAACCATACATATATGGCGAGTTGATTTTCTGTAAGGGTGCTAATAAGATGCTTTAATGGTGGAAGGATAGTCTTTTCAACAAATAGTGCTGGGACAAGTGGATATTCACTTGTAGAGGAATGAAGTTGGACCCCTACATCATTCCATATACAGAAATTAACTTGAAATAAAACTCTTACTAAACCATGAAACTTTTAGATAAAAATATAGGGGTAAATCTTTGACCACCTATCTGGCCATGGATTCTTAGCAATGACACCAGAAGCACAGTTACCAAAACAGTAGGTAAGTTGAAAATCATCAAAATTGAAGCTTTTGTGCATCAAAGGACATTATCAAGGAAGTGAAAAGATGACCTATAGACTGGGACAATATATTTGTAAATGATGTATCAGAATATATAAAGAAATCACACAGCCAGCAACAAAAGGCAACTTAACTTAAAAATGGATAGACATGGATAGACATGTCTCCAAAGAGTATGTTCCAGTGACCAATAAGTACATGAAAAGATATTTAACTTCATTGATCTTTAAGGAAATGCAAATCAAATATGAGATACTGCTTCAGTTGGTCCAACAGATTGGCTATAATAAAAAAAATTGGAGGATAACAAGTATTGAGAAGAATGTGGAGAAATAACCCTTGAACATTGCTGGAGGGAATGTAAAATGGGGAAACTTCTTTGTGAAATAGTTTTGGAGTTCTTCAAAAAGATAAACATAGAATTGCCATATGACCCAGCAGTTCTACTCCTGGATATATATTCTAAAGAATCAAAAATAAGAATTCAGATAAATACTTGCATACAAATGTTCATAGCAGCAGTATTCACAGTAACTAAAATATGGAAACAACCCAGAAGTCCGTCAGTGGATGTATGAATGAACAAGTTGTGGTGTATACATACAATGGATATTATTCAGCAATGAAAAGGACTGAAGTATTGATACATGCTATAACATGGATGAATCCCCAAAACACCATACTAAGTGAAAGAATCCAGACACAAGGACCACATATTGTATGATCCCTTTTATATGAAATAGTAAAAATAAGCAGATCAAAAGAGATAAAGTAAATTAATGGTTGCCAGGGAATGGGAAAGGGGGAACATAGGGAGAGATTATTTAGAATATAATGTGTTCTTCTGATATGTTAATAAGATTTTGAGACTAGAGAGAGTTGATGATTGCACAAATGGTGAAGGCACTTCATGTCACTGAATTGTATTTTGAAATGGCTGTTTTTATGTTATTTGAACTTCACCGTAAAAAAGTATATAAACCTAATATCAAAAATTTTTAAGATAAAATTTTAGATATCAATATGATTTTAAGTATTGTAATATTTCTTCTGGTTGGAATTACTACAGCTGTTACAAAACAAATTTTTTTAATAGATTTTATTAATGATTTAAGGAAATCATTAAAAAGTGAAATTTATTAGAAGTATACTTTCTTTTAATTGTATAGATTTTTTTAATGCCATTTAGTTCATTTGCCCATGGATGGCGCATGGATGGTTCAGTATTAATTCTATTCCTGTTTTATTTATTATTTTTAATTTTAAATCCCACAACCATTGTTTATTATAAAGGTAAACCTTGATCCTCATGATGGGCTTATTGGTTGGATTTCTGGTAGTGATCACAAGCAAACTTTTTATTTGCAGTGATGGGGGTCAGGTACCAGCTGTGTCTAGTGATACCAGGTGAAGATGTCTTTAATCTTTTTGGAAGCCTAACCACCTCTGGCTGCCATGGCTTAGAGGTGGACTGAATGTGAATCTATGTCTTGTGACCACCCCTCTTCATACAGACACAGGAGTTCATGCCAGTTCCTTTCCCAGAAGCAGAACAGGTTTCAGTAGCTTGTATTGCAGCGTGCATGGTTGGATCATCTCCAGGGATCACCCATTCACCTAATGAGGCTGTTGCCCCATTTGTAGTGTGTCGCAGCTGTGACCATCTTCCTGCTTCCAAAGACCTGTACCAACTGCAGAGAGCCTGTAGACTGCATGGCTGTGGGCACAGATAAGAGATCTTCATCACAAGGTGCCACAACAGGAAGAAAGCCCTGTTTTATGTTTTATTAGATTCCAAAGCTGAGAAACATTGTTAATATAAATAAATAGATGGTAATGGAAGTTTTATCATGTCATTGTCACTCAGTTCTTTGAAATTCTGTGTCATATGGCAAAGCATATAGTGATTTAATGTAAATTTAGTTTTAATGACATAATCAGCTTTTCTTTTAGTTTCTTTTGAAACTGAAGAATTAGAGGATACTTTAGTTGCATATAAATTTGATCAGCACCTTCTCAACACCTACATTAGTATTTCCATTTGGTCCTATGTTTAGTGCTTTAGAAGTTTTTGCCTCTGAAGGAAATATGTCATAGTAGTAGACATAGGTCAGAGGAATTTCTGTCTTTTGTAAAATGAAAAAGCGTTATTGTTTAAAGGGGGAAGGAAAAGGTGAACTGTTGACACAGGCAGAATAGGTTTTGAAATAGGTTTCAAAAGATTTGCAACTTTTAAACATAACTATCTATGCTCGTGCACCTCTTAGAAAATGTTTATGTACCTGCAAGGTCCTGAACTCTCTCTGAGGTCTTGTATAAAGTAGTTTTTACTGGCCTGCCTTCAGATAAGAATCTTTAAAGAGATTGGGACTTCTATGTACTGTGAATAAAAAGATGAAAAAAAAATAGAATTTGGCCCTAAAACTTTTGTTTCAAAATGCATTTATTTATTTTTTTTTGTCTAGAATAAATGATTTAGAATTAATACAAAATTCTTTAAAATTTGGTGAATTAGAAGTGTTGCTTTTCTTATAATTGTTTTCTAAAATTTTTCCCAGGTCAATGAATGGTCATTGAAGATAAGAAAGGAAATGAGAGTTGTTGACAGGCAAATAAGAGGTAAATTATAATTTTATGTCTCCTCTTCCTTATCTCTTGGTAATTTTGTGTTAGCTCATAAAAATAAACTGCATCTACCTATTGTAAGACATAGTTTATTCTCATATTAGTTATTTTAGTTGTCCTAATTATTTTGCTTTTTAATCATTGTAAGAAAAACATGTTTTATAAGAACTAAACCGTTCCTCTGACCTGTGATTCAGCTAGGCCAGGGGGGGAAGGGCTGTGTTCTTTTATCTCTAATTTCCTGGAGATCAGGTTAGTGTTGGAAACAGCAGATGCTCACATACTATGATGGGCAGAATAATGGCGTTCCAAATGTGTCCACATTCTAATCTTGAGAGTCGGTGAATATGTTACCTTATGTGGCAAAGGGGACTTTGCAAGTGTGATTAAATTAGGGATCTTCAGGGACACCTGAGTGGCTCCGTGGTTGAGTGTCTGCCTTTGGCTCTGAGCGTGATCTCCAGGTCTTGGGATCAAGTCCCTCATTGGGCTCCTCCTATAGGGAGCCTACTTCTCCCCCTGCCTATGTCTCTGCCTCTCTCTCTGTGTCTTTCATGAATAAATAAATAAAATCTTTTTAAAAAATTAGAGATCTTCAGGTGGGGAGATTATCTTAGGTTGTCTGGGTGGGCTCAATGTAATCACCACGGTCTTTATAAGAAGGAAATGATATGTTGAGAAAAAGTGAGAGAGAAGGAGATGTGACATGGAACCAGATGTTAAGGAAATGTCCTTTGACCTCTGAAGATAGAAGAGGCCATGAACCAAGGAATGCAGTTCCCTAGAAGCTAGAGAAGGCAAGGAAATTGATTATTCCTTGAAGACTCCAGTAAACAGCCCTTTCAACATTTTGATTTTAGACTTCTGACTACCAGAATTGTAAAAGAATCAGATGTGTTGTAAGCCATTGTTTAAAAAAAAAAAATTCCTACTTATAAAGAAATGTTTTATGGAATTCAGAGTAAATAAATTGTATGTAAATAAGGAATGCATTTCCATTTTCAGTATTCTGTTTATCTTAGCATGGCTATAAATTGAGGAAAATATATTTCTAAATAAAGTATTATAAAGTACAACTTAAAATTAAGGTGACTTGCACAGAGATAGTAATGTTTAATACTTTTATGGTTTTTAACATTTTCATTAGAGAAATGTTAATACCATAAGGATATTTCAGTATCACTCCCTTAGGAAAGAAATTGGAGAGGGCATTCTATTCCCAGCCATGATGGAGTAATGTTTTTGAACTTGCACTTGCATTCCCATCATAAGTAAAGAAAAAAAAATGGACAAAATCTGTGAAACACTGATTTTCAAACCTTGGACAACTGATAGCGAAGGATTTTGATCACTAGGAAGAAGGAAACAGATAGAGTCTTAATATGGTCCTGAATTTTCAGCCTGGAAAAACTTTCTGAATCATAGCGCATGGAAGGAGATTCTAAGCAGAGCATGGTGGTCTCAGGGTTGAAGAGACAGAGATGAGGGTTCAGGGAGGCTGTAGTCACTGGAATTTGTGGAGCATATCAGAGAGAAGCGCAGTACCCAGAGAAAGAGCTCTAAATGTCTACACAGTGGTACACTGTGTTTAGCTGAATACTAAGCTGTGCAAACTTAGATTTCAAGAAGTTAGGCAAAGAACTATTGCTGGAGACAGAACAAATAACAGGGCACTATGAGCTAAACAGTTCTTGAAGCTAACATAGAAATGAGAGATGGTAGAGTTCTGATCAGACACAGGAAAGAGACGTTATTGAACATCTTGGACATTCAGTAGAGAACCCAGAAAGATCATGCCTTTAATATTAAGTCTAGGTAGGTCTAGATTAAAAGCTACCATAAGCCCTCGCCAACAAAGCCTAAAAAAGAGTTCTTGAAAGCTGATCTGCAGACAACTTGACTGCCTGTCAAACTAAAACTGAACATGGAAGACCAGAATATTCAGATACTCAGAAATGACACATTCAGAGTATCCAACATTCAATGAAAAATGACTAGAAAGAAGCAAGAAAGTATGACTCAGAATGAGGAGAAAAATTAGGTGACATAAATAGACCTAGAAAAAAGAAATGTTTGAATAAGCATATAAGATTTAAATAACTGTTATAAATATATTGAATAATTTAAAGGAAAACATGAATGTAATGAGATAAATAGAAGATGTAGAAGAGAATAAAGTGAAACTTCTTGAATTTAGAAATAAAACAGAATGAACACTTCACTGAATGAGTTTAACACATAGATAAGACAGTATAAAAATAATAGTGTAATTGAGTAGTACAAACTATCTAAACTATAATACAGAAGAAAAATAATGGATATGAACACAGCATCAGTGACCTGTGGAACCATATAAGGCGTTCTCATGTGTCATTTGAGTCTCAGAAGGACAGAAGTCTGGAAAACATCACATGAAATAATAGTTGATGAAAACTGTAAACCCATAGACTTCAGTGAGCTTCAAAGAGAATAACACAAATGAAACCATACCAAAACCAGACAAAGACCCCACCAAAAAGGAGAATTATAGACCAATATCCCTGATGAACATGGATGCAGAAATTCTCAACAAGATACTAGCCAATAGGATCCAACAGTACATTAAGAAAATTATTCACCATGACCAAGTAGGATTTATCCCCGGGACACAAGGCTGGTTCAACACTCATAAAACAATCAATGTGATTCATCATATCAGCAAGAGAAAAACCAAGAACCATATGATCCTCTCATTAGATGCAGAGAAAGCATTTGACAAAATACAGCATCCATTCCTGATCAAAACTCTTCAGAGTGTAGGGATAGAGGGAACATTCCTCGACATCTTAAAAGCCATCTACGAAAAGCCCACAGCAAATATCATTCTCAATGGGGAAGCACTGGGAGCCTTTCCCCTAAGATCAGGAACAAGACAGGGATGTCCACTCTAACCACTGCTATTCAACATAGTACTGGAAGTCCTAGCCTCAGCAATCAGACAACAAAAAGACGTTAAAGGCATTCAAATTGGCAAAGAAGTCAAACTCTCCCTCTTCGCCGATGACATGATACTCTACTTAGAAAACCCAAAAGCCTCCACCCCAAGATTGCTAGAACTCATACAGCAATTTGGCAGCGTGGCAAGATACAAAATCAATGCCCAGAAGTCAGTGGCATTTCTATACACTAACAATGAGACTGAAGAAAGAGAAATAAGGAGTCAATCCCATTTACAATTGCACCCAAAAGCATAAGATACCTAGGAATAAACCTAACCAAAGAGGTAAAGGATCTATACCCTAAAAACTATAGAACACTTCTGAAAGAAATTGAGGAAGAGCCAAAGAGATGGAAAAATATTCAATGTTCATGGATTGGCAGAATTAATATTGTGAAAATGTCAACGTTACCCAGGGCAATTTACACGTTTAATGCAATCCCTATCAAAATACCATGGACTTTCTTCAGAGAGTTAGAACAAATTATTTTAAGATTTGTGTGGAATCAGAAAAGACCCCGAATAGCCAGGGGAATTTTAAAAAAGAAAACCATATCTGGGGGCATCACAATGCCAGATTTCAGGTTGTACTACAAAGCTGTGGTCATCAAGACAGTGTGGTACCGGCACAAAAACAGACACATAGATCAATGGAACAGAATAGAGAACCCAGAAGTAGACCCTGAACTTTATGGTCAACTAATATTCGATAAAGGAGGAAAGACTATCCACTGGAAGAAAGACAGTCCTTCAATAAATGGTGCTGGGAAAATTGGACATCCACATGCAGAAGAATGAAACTAGACCACTCTCTTTCACCATACACAAAGATAAACTCAAAATGGATGAAAGATCTAAATGTGAGACAAGAGTCCATCAAAATCCTAGAGGAGAACACAGGCAACACCCTTTTTGAACTCAGCCACAGTAACTTCTTGCAAGATACATCCACGAAGGCTAAAGAAACAAAAGCAAAAATGAACTATTGGGACTTCATCAAGATAAGAAGCTTTTGCACATCAAAGGATACAGTCAACAAAACTAAAAGACAACCTACAGAATGGGAGAAGATATTTGCAAATGACTTATCAGTTAAAGGGCTAGTTTCCAAGATCTATAAAGAACTTATTAAACTCAACACCAAAGAAACAAACAATCCAATCATGAAATGGGCAAATGACATGAAGAGAAATCTCACAGAGGAAGACATAGACATGGCCAACATGCACATGAGAAAATGCTCTGCATCACTTGCCATCAGGGAAATACAAATCAAAACCACAATGAGATACCACCTCACACCAGTGAGAATGGGGAAAATCAACAAGACAGGAAACCACAATTGTTGGAGAGGATGCAGAGAAAAGGGAACCCTCTTGTACTGTTGGTGGGAATGTGAACTGGTGCAGCCACTCTGGAAAACTGTGTGGAGGTACCTCAAAGAGTTAAAAATAGACCTGCCCTACGACCCAGCAATTGCACATAGCTTATTTATCTTATTAAATGATCTTCAAACCCCGTCTCTTTCATGTTATTTCCTATTATTTCTCATTGGTAGCAGTTTATTAGTTAACGTGCCCTAACATCAGAAAAAGATCATGGGTTTTGGAGTCAACACTACCAGGTTTAAACCCTGTGTTTTCTGTCAGCCATCTATCCCTATTAAAATTCTTTGAATCTCTTAGATTTATTGTGACATTTAAATCTGCAAATGTATGTAAAGTGTTTAGGACAGTACCTGGCATAAAGTATGGCTTACTACCATACCTTACGGCATGGTGATACCAAAAAAGGGGGGAGGGAGTACTTTAGACAAAATCTGACTGAAGTAATGTGATTGCTTTAAATATTACTTGCATATGAAGATTTATCGTAGAAACACTTGTTATCTTTCATTTGATTTTATATTAGCAGTCAAGGTGAATAGATTTTTTCTTTAAAGAAATATCAGTGTAAAAAGCTACAACCCGCAAAATTAACTCATGATCTTGAAGTCAGGATATTGGTTACCCTTGAGGGCATGATGAATTAAGGCAGACATAAAAGGACATTTGTAATACTTTGTTTCTTGATTTGGTTAAGTGGATATGTTTATTACTTTGTGAAAATTCATTTAGCTCTACAGTTATGTATACTTTTCTGTGTGTATGCTATACTTAAAAAGCTTAAAGAGAAAATAGTAACCTCAATAAAGCAAAGTATAACTACAGGTAGTTCTCATCTTCTTATGGAGGACTCACAGTAATCCACATTTTTAGCTTTCAATTATGTGTAACACATTTAGAGCACTCATGATAGGCAATATTAGAATGAATTTAGATAATTTATATTGCCCCTCTCCTCAAATGAAAATAGTTTGGTTTCTACATTCCTCGCCCATGTGTATAGAGAAGTAGTAATATACATATTGATACAGAAAAGTATAAATAAGAAAATTAAAATCACCCTGAAATTCTACCACTCAAAGATATTTTGGTAATCATCCTTTCAGATATGTCGATCTGTATTTGTATTTACACACAAACACTTATGAATGACTTATACTTTTCTTGTTGCTGTTTTATTGATTTCTTCTTATAGTAAAGTATACAGAACATAAAATGAACCTGTTTTAAATATACAGTTCAATGACATTAAGTACATTCACATTGCTGTGCAACCATTACCACTTTCTATCTCCAAACTTTTCTTTTTCCATACTGAAACTCTGTACCATTAAATCATAACTTTCTGTCCCCCCACAACTGACACTAAATCCCCTGGTAACCACTATTCTATTTTTTGTCTCTGTGTATAATTGACTATTCTAAGTACTTCGTATAAGTGGGATCAAAGAATATCTGTCTCTTTGTGCCTGGCTTATTTTACTTATCATAATGTTTTCAACATTTATCCATGTTATATAGCATGAATCAGAGTTAACTTCCATTTTAAGATTGAACAGTATTTCATTGTATGCATGCCTCATTTTGTTTATTCATCTTAAATGGATATTTGTTTTTACCTTTGGGTTATTGTGAATAATGCTGTTATAGCCATGAGTGTGTAAGTATCTATTTGAATCCCTGTTCTCATTTTTTTTTTTTTTTGGACCCTATACCCTATAGTAGAATTGCTGGGTCAAATGGTAATTCTATATTTAATTTTTGAGGAAACACCGTAGTGTTTTCCACAGCACTGCACCATCTTATATTCTTACTATCAAGAGCTAAGACATTCAAAAGTAACCACATACATGGCAGAATAGAAAAAGTCACTGTGCACATCCAGGGTGAGATGCAGCTCTGCAAAGACCTGAGAAGACTTCAAGTTTACAGTGCAGGTTGATCCCCATCACAGAGATACCCTACAGCAACAAAAATTAAAAAAACAGCAAACCCCGGTGAAGTGGGAGAATCTGACTTCCAGAAGTGTAAGATTCAAATGTCTTATTTTCAGCAACAACAAAATCACATGATGTACAAACAGGAAAATATGGCCCATCCAAAGAAAACAAACGAACAGAAAATGTACCTGAGAAAGACCAGATGATTATTAACTCAACAGATACTTTAAAACAACTGTTTTAAAGATGTACAAAGAGCCAAAGTAAGATGTGGAAGTAAGTCAAGAAAATGACACATAAATAAAGTAGAAATATCAATAAAGAGATAGAAAACATGAAAATAAAAAAAATTCTGCTGCTGAAAAGTACAATAACTGAAGTGAAAAATTTATTCAGAGTTAACTTGAAAGCAGATTTGAGCAGGCAGGAGAATCCATAAACTTGAAAATAGTACAATTGGAGTTATGAAGGCTGAGAAGAAAGGAAAAAAATTGAAGTAAATTGAGGACAGCATGTGTAGGACATCATGAAGGTAAACTAGGATACACACTGTGGGAGTTCCAGGAGGAAAACAGAGAAAGGAGCAGGGAGATGATTTAAAGAACTAGTGGCAGAAACATCTCAGATTTTATGAAAGACATTAATATAATCCAAGAAGTTCCACATAGTCCAAATTGATATACTCAAAAGGACCCATGCCAAAGCACATCATAATCAGACTTTAGATAGATAATGTTTAAAGCAGTGAGAAAGGACTTACCATAGAAAAGGATCTTCAGTAAGATTTTTAGCAAATTTCTTCACCAGAAGTGTTGAGGGCCAGAAGGCTAAAGTTGATATATTCAAATGCTAAAAGAAGAACTATCAACTGAGAATCCTATATCCAGCAAAACAAGGGAGAAATCGAGGCATTCCTAGATAAACAAAAGCTGAGGGAGTTTGTTACTACTAGACCAGACTGACAAGAAGTGCTACAGGTGTCCTTCTAATTGAAATTAATGTATCATAGTAATGTGAAGCCATATGAAAAAATAAATCTCTCTTAAGAGTAACTACATGGACAATTCTAAAAGCTATCATTTTTTTTTAACTTCAATTTATACCTCCATTTTTTGTTTTTTACATGATTTAGGAGACTTGGGCATTTAAAAAATATATTAGGCCATGTTTTTGAACTCACAGAAAGATGTACTTTTGTGACATCATTAACTGAATGGAGGTGGGAACAGAGCCATTTAGAAATAAAGTTTTTATGTGCTATTGAAGTTAAGCTCATGTAATTTTGAATTAGTGTTATAATTTTAGGATAATAACTATAATCCCCATGGTAGCCACGAAGAAAATAGCTATACATCATGCAAAAAAAGCCAATGAAATGGGATTTGAAAAGTTTCACTATGAAAAAAAAAAAGTAAACACAAAAGACATTAATTCAGGAAATGTAAAGCTGTAAAGCCTACAGAAAAATATGGCAAAATGGCAGAAGTGGGCACCTCCTTATCAGTAATTAAATGTAGATGGATTACTTCTTCATTTGAAAGAGCTTGGCAAAATGGAATTTTAAAAATAATCCTACTCTGTGCTATCTACAGGGTGCTTGCTTTAGATCCAAAAGTAGAAATAGATTGAGAGTGAAAGGACAGAAAAAGATATCCCATGGAAATGGTAACCAAAAGAGAATGGAGGTTGCTATACTTATAATACAAACTTTAAATCAAGATTACAAGATTCAAAAAGACATTCTATATTACTAACAGTTTCAGTAGAATAAGAGGATATAACAATTAATTATACATATCTATGAACCTAAAAACAGACTGTCAAAATATGTGAAACAAAAATTGACAAAATTAAAGAGGGAAATAATTCTACAATAATAGTTGGAGGCTTTACTAACCTACTTGCAAGAGTGAATATAACAGCCAGGGGCACCTAAATGGCTCAGTCATTTAAGCCTCCAACTCTTGATTTTGGCTCAGGTTATGATCTTAGGGTCATGAGATCGAGCCCTCAAGTTGGGCTTTAGGCTCAGAGTGGAGTCTGCTTGAGATTCTCTCTTTCCCTCTCCATCCCCCCTCCCCCACCCTCCTCACATGCATGCTCTCTCTGTAAATAAATAAATACTCTTTTAAAAAGTGAATAAAACAGCCAGGCAGAAGATAAAGAAATAAGAGTACTTGAACAACACAATAAGTCAACTAAATCTATTAGACCTCTACAGAATACCCAACAACAGAATACACATTTCTCAAGTGCTCATTCTTCAAAATGGAGCACATTAGCCTAAAAATCAAGTCTCAATCAATATATAGTTTACATATTAAAAAATATATATAGATATAAAATCTTCTCTGACTACAAGGGTTGATTAGAAATCAGTAGAAGAAAGAACACTGGAAAGGAGGGAGGAAAAAGAGAGAGAGAGGACTCAAGTCCCTAAAATCGGAAATGAAAGTAGGAGCATTACTAAGATTCTACAGAAATTTAAAAATATGTATCATAAAGGTACTGTAAACAGTTGCACATCAGTGAGTTGGATAACACAGTTTGAAATGGGCAAGTTACTAGAATTCCAAAACCTACCAAGACTGAAAACATAAAGAGCAAATCTGAACAGACTTGATTGAATCAGTAGTAAAAAAAAAAATCTCCTGACAAAGAAAAGTCCTTGACCTGATATATTCACTGGTGATTTCTACCAAATATTTATTTTTTTTATAATAAATTTATTTTTTATTGGTGTTCAATTTACCAACATACAGAGTAACACCCAGTGCTCATCCCGTCAAGTGCCCCCCTCAGTGCTCGTCACCCATTCACCCCCACCCCCTGTCTTCCTCCCCTTCCACCACCCCTAGTTCGTTTCCCAGAGTTAGGAGTCTTTATGTTCTGTCTCCCTTTCTGATATTTCCCACACATTTCTTCTCCCTTCCCTTATATTCCCTTTCACTATTATTTATATTCCCCAAATGAATGAGACCATATAATGTTTGTCCTTCTCCGATTGACTTACTTCACTCAGCATAATACCTTCCAGTTCCATCCACGTTGAAGCAAATGGTGGGTATTTGTCATTTCTAATTGCTGAGTAATATTCCATTGTATACATAAACCACATCTTCTTTATCCATTCATCTTTTGATGGACACCGAGGCTCCTTCCACAGTTTGGCTATTGCCTACCAAATATTTAAGGAACTAATCCCATATCTTCTTAAACTTTTCTAAAAAATTGAGAAGAAAACACTTCCTTAGTTGTTTTATAAGGCCATTATTATGTTGGTGGCAAAATTAGATGATACTATAGGAATAGAGAACTACGTACAGACCAATAGCCCTTATGAACACTGATGCAGAAATCATTAAAAAAAAAATAGAATTCAAAAGAATTATTCACCATGACCAAGTGGGATTTCTGGAATGCAGGGATAGTTCAATTATGTAAATCAACCAGTGTGATATAGCATATCTACAAAATTAGGGGAAAAAAAAACACATGATCATCTCAATTGATGCAGAAAAGCATTTGACAGAATTTAACACCCTTTTGTGTTAACAGTCAGCTAACTAGGAATAGAAGGATATTGCCTCAGCGTAATAAAAGTCATATATGAAAAAGCCACAGCAGACATCACACTCAGTGGTGAAAGACAGAAAGCTTTTTCTTTATGGTCAGGTACAGTTACAGGGATCTCTGCCTTTGGCTGCTTCTCCTCAACAAAGTATTGGAAGCTCTAACTAGACCACTTAAGTAAAAGAAATAAAAGGCATCCAAATTAGAAAGGAAGGGATGCCTAGGTGGCTCAGTGGTTGAGTGTCTGCCTTCAGCTCAGGGCATGGTCCCAGAGTCCCAGGATAGAGGCCCACATTAGGGCTCCCCTTGAGGATCCTGCTTCTCTCTTTACCTATGTCTCTGCCTCTATCTTTCTATCTCTCATGAATAAATAAATAAAATCTTTATTAAAAATTTACTTACAGGGATCCCTGGGTGGCGCAGCGGTTTGGCGCCTGCCTTTGGCCCAGGGCGCGATCCTGGAGACCTGGGATCGAGTCCCACGTCGGGCTCCCGGTGCATGGAGCCTGCTTCTCCCTCTGCCTGTGTCTCTGCCCCTCTCTCTCTCTCTCTCTCTCTCTCTCTCTATCATAAATAAATAAAAATTTAAAAAATTAAAAAAAATTTACTTACAAATTAGAAAGGAAGAAGTAAAATGATCTCTTTGTAGATAATATGATCTTATGTGTATAAACCCTAAAGATTCCGAACAAACCTATTCGTTCTAACACAGTTTTGTTAGAACTAATAAATACATTCAGCAAATTAGCAGGATATAAAACACACAAAAATCAGTTGTGTTTCTATACGTTAACTGAACAGTCTAAAAAGGAAATTAAGAAAACAGTTCTATTTACAGTAGCAACAAAAAAGATGAAATCCTTAGGAACTAACTTAACCAAGGAGGTGAAAGACTTGTACGGTGAAAACTATAAAAACATTATTACTGAAAAAAAGATATAAATAAATGGAAAGACATTCTGTGTCCATGGATTAGAATATTTAATATTGTTAAGGTATCAATCTGATCTGCAGATTCAGTGCAATCCCTATAGAAATCCCAATGATTTTTTCAGAAGTAGAAAATTCCATTTTAAAATTCATATAAAAAAAAAAAATTCATATAGACTCTCAGGGAAGAGCTAAAACAATTTTGAAAAAGAACAAAGTTGGAGGACTCAAACCCTCTCATTTCAAAACTTACTACAAAGCTGTAGAAATAAAACCAGGGTACTTCCTGCATGCAGACAGTCATAAAGACCAATGAAATAGAATAGAGAGCCTAGAAATAAATCCTTACATATATGGCCAAATGATTTTTGACAAGGGTGCCAAGACCGTTTGATGGGGAAAAGACAGTCCTTTCAGCAGATGGTGCTGGGAGAACTGGATGTCCACATGCAAAAGAATGAGGTTGGACCCTTACCTAAGACCATATTCAAAAATTAACTCAAAATGGGTCAAAGACCTAAATGTAAAACCTAAAACTATAAAACTCTTAGAAGAAAGCATAGGGAAAAAGCATCATGACATTGGACTTGGTAGTGATTTCTTCAATACAACCTCAAAGCCACAGGCAACAACAAAAATATAACAAATTAGATTTCATGAAAATTAAAAAGTTTTATGAATCAAAAGACATAGAAAAGAGTAAATAGAGTAAAAGGGTAACCTGCCAAATGGAAGAAAATATTTGCAAATCATATCTGATAAGGAATTAATATCCAGGAGATAGATCGATAGATAGATATCTTAGAACTCAACTAAAAAAAAAAAATGCTATTCAAAATTGGACAAAGGACTTGAATAGACTTTTAAGTTTTTAGAATATTTCTCCAAAGAAGATATACAAGGGGTGAATAAGCACATGAAAAAATGTTCAGAATTACTAATCACTAGGGAAATGCACATCAAAACCACAATGAGATGACACCTCAGACCCATTAGGATGGCTACTATCCATCAAAACAAAACAGAAAATAGTAAGTGTTGGAAGGATGTAGAAAAACTGAAACCAGTGGACACAGTGGGAATGTAAAATGACACAGCAGCTATGGAAAATAGTATGGCTGTTCCTCAATAAGTTAAAAATAGAATTACCATGTGGTTCCACAGTTCTACTTTTGAGCATTACTATGGACTGCATGTTTGTTTTGCTCCCAAAATTCGTATGTTGAAGTCCTAATCCCCAGTGTGATAGTATGGAGGAGGTGGGGATTTGGGAATAATTAGACCATGAAGGTGGAGCCCTTATGGATGGGGTTAGTGCCCTTATCACAAGAAATACAAGAAAGATAATCTCCATCCATCATGTGAGCATACAGCAAGAAGGGGTCCATCTGCAAACTAGAAAGAGGGCTCTTATCAGGAACTGAATTGGCCAGCACCTTCATCTTGGACTTCTTAGTCTCCAAAATTTATTTTGAAATAAATTCTGTTGTTTAATTCACCTAATCTATGGTGTTTCTGTTATAGCAGCCTGACCTAATACAGATATTCTTACCATGACGTGGGGTGCTACTCTAACAAACATCTAAAAATGTGGAAGCAGCTTTAGAACCGGGTAATAAATAGAGGCTAGAAAGTATTGAGTTGCATGCTGAGAAAAGCTTACTTTGCCAGGAATGGACCTTTTTTTTTTTTTTAATTTTTTATTTATCTACGATAGAGAGAGAGAGAGAGAGAGAGAGAGAGAGAGGCAGAGACACAGGCAGAGGGAGAAGCAGGCTCCATGCACCGGAAGCCCGATGTGGGATTCGATCCCGGGTCTCCAGGATCGCGCCCTGGGCCAAAGGCAGGCGCCAAACCTCTGTGCCACCCAGGGATCCCAGGAATGGACCTTTAATGGCAATTCTGGTGAGGGCTTAGAGGGGAAAGAAGCTGGAGAGAAAGCCTTCACCTTGTTAGAGAACACTTAAGCAACCATGTACATAATATTGGTAAAGATACGGATGTTAAAGGCCATTTTTATGAAGTCTCAGACAGAAATGGGGAATATGTTATTGGACAATGGAGAAAAGACCTTTGTGTATAAAATGGCAAAGAATTTGGCTGAAATTTATATTTCTTTATATGTTTGGGGTCTAGTGTTTGTAGAAGTTAGAATTTGCGAGCAATGAAATTGTGTATTTAGCTAAAGAGATTTCTAAACAAAGTATTAGATGGGTGGCTTGGTTCTTCCTGCTTATAGTAAAATGGAAGGAGAAGAAAGGAAGAATGAGCTGCTTTTCTTCCTTTATTTTATTGTAGGTGACACACAATGTTACATTGGTTTCAAGTATACAACTTAGTGCTTCAACTTCTCTTAACATTATGCTATTTTCATCTCAAGTGTAACTACCATCTGTTACCATAAAACAGTATTAAAATAACCTACACTGTACCCTTTTACTCCAGTGATTTATTCATTTCATAACTGGAAGTTCGTTCATTCCATAACTGGAACTCTGTATCTAATACCATTCCCCTTCACCCATTTTTGGCCATCCTCCCACTTCCCCACCCCTCTGACAATCATAAGTTTGTTCTATATGGATCTGTTTCTGCTTCTTGTTTGTTCATTTGTTTTATTTTTAAGATTCCATATATAAGTGAAATAATACAGTATTTGTCTTTTTCTGTCTGACTTAATTCACTTAACATAATAACTTTTAGGTTCATCCATGTCACAAATGAAAAGATTTCATTCCTTTTTATGGCTGAGTAGTATTCCATTGTATGTATATACCCCAACTTTATCCATTCATGTATCAGTGGACACTTGGGTTACTTCCAAATCTTGGCTATTGTAAAGAATGCTGCAATAAACAGGGGTGCATATATCTTCTTGAATTAGTCTTTTTGTATTCTTCAGGTAAATACCCAGTAGTGGAATTACTGGATCATATGGTATTTCTGTTTTTAAGTTGAGGGACCACCATCCTATTTTTCACAAGGGCTGCACCAATTTACATTCCTGCCAGCAGTGCATGAGGATTCCCTTTTCTCCACATCCTCACCAACAAGTGTTGTTTCTTATATTTTTGATTCTAGCCATCCTGGCACATGAAAAGTGATATCTCATTGTGGCTTTAATTTACATTTCCCTGATGATTAGTAATGTTGAGCATCTTTTCATGTGTCTGTTGGCTATGTCTTTGGAGAAATATCTCTTCAGATCCTCTGCCCTTTTTTTAATCAGAGTGTTTGGGGTGGTTTTTGTTTGTGTTTGCTTGAGGTTTTTTTTTTTTTTGGTGGTGTTATGTGAGTTCTTTATATATTTTGGATATTAACCCCTATTTTGATATCTTATTTGCAGACATCTTCTCTCATTCAGTAAGTTGCCCTTTTGTTGGTTTCCTTCACTTTGCAAAAGCTTTCATTTTGGTGTAGTCCTAATAATATATTTTTGCTTTTGTTTCCCTTGCATGAGGAGCCCTATCTAGTTTTCTAGATAGGATATTACTAAGGTCAGTGTCAAAGAAATTACTGCCTGTGTTTTCTTCAAGGAGTTGTATGATTTCAGGTCTCACATTTAAGTCTTTAATCCATTTTGAGTTTATTTTGTTTATAGTGTAAGAAAGTGGTGTAGTCTAATTTTTTTTGCAAGTAGGTGTCCAACTTTCCAGCACCATTTACTGAAACTAGTATCTTTTCCCCATTGTATATTCTTGCTTCCTTTGTCATAGATTGTGTAAGTACGGGATTATTTCTGGGCTCTATATTCTGTTCTGTTGATCTACATGTCTTTTTTTGTATGTGTCAGTACCATAGTGTTTTGAAATCTGGGATTCTGATACTTACAGCTCTGTTCTTTCTCAAAGTTGCTTTGGCTATTCAAGATCTTTTGTGGTTGCATAGAAATTTTGGTATTATTTGTTTTAGTTTCTGTGAAGAATGCTGTGGGTCCTTTGTTAAGGATTGCAGTGAATCTGTAGATTGCTTTGCATAGTATAGACATTTTAACAATATTAATTCTTCCAGGTTGTAAGCATGGAATGTCTTTTCATTTGTTTGTAGCATCTTCTTTGTTTTCATCAATGTTTTATAGTTTTCAGAGTACAGGTCTTTTCGCCACCTCGGTTAAGATTATTCCTAGGTATTTATTCTTTTTGGTGCAATTATAAATAGAATTGTTTTCTTAATTTCTCTTTCTGCTACTTTGTTATTAATGTATAAAAATGCAACCAATTTCTGTGTGTTGTACCCCCAACGTTACTGAATTCTTTTATTATTCCAAAGAAGAAATTGTTAAACAAAAAGGAACCATAACTTAAAGATTTGGCATAGTCTCAGTCTCAGTCCATACATATTGGAGAAAATGAGAAAGCCTGTCGGGAAGCACACACCACGGGTATGGCTGATCAGCCATTTGGTAAGGAGATTAAAATGTGTGTTAACCACGGACTTCTTCAGTGACCCCAGCAAGATCACTGCCAATTTGAACTGAAGGAGATGGATATAGGTCAGAACGAAGGAAGGCTTTCAGATTTAGATTCTGTAGGACAGAATTATAAAGCAAACTATTAGCCTTCAAACCTGCACTATTTTTTACAGAAAGGAAAGAATGTTCCAAGAGCTGACTCAGATGGGACGCCTGAGTGGCTCAGCGGTTGAGCGTCTGTCTCGGCTCAGGGTGTGATCCTGGAGACCTGGGATCGAGTCCCACATCAGGATCCCTGCATGGAGCCTGCTTCTCCCTCTGCCTGTGTCTCTGGCTGTCTCTATCTGTGACTCTCATGACTAAATAAATAGAATCTTTAAAAAAAAAAAAAAAAAAAAGCTGACTCAGAGATCATCAGGGCTAGCACCTTGGTTCTAGTAATCGAAACTGCCTCCAGCCAAAGCCATAAAGGACTGTGGGCAAAGCCCTGGGGGTGTGATACACCCCCCCCCCCCAGGCTGATAGAGCTTCAGATTGGGGGAAGGGGCGCTCCAAGAAAACCACAGCATGGTGGTGCCCCACCAACATATGGGGATGATGTTGCCACCTCAGTGGGTCTGGAAGTCAGAGCATTGAGTCAAAAAGGATTATTCTTAAATCTTTTAAGATCTCATGGAATTTCCCTTGCTATGTTTTGGAATTGCTTGGGACTATCACTCCTTCCTTCTTTCCTATTTCTCCCTTTTGGACTGAAAAATGTCTATCCTATGCCTGTCACATGTTCTTAGCTGGAGAGGAATTTTGCCTCAGGATCAATCATACCTTGAGTCTCACCCATATCTGATTTAGATATCTGTTTATTGATCAATTATTTAATTTTTTTAGTATAGTTGATACAGTGTTATATTAGTTTCAGGTGTAAGGTTTAGGTGATATTTAGATGAGACTTTGGATTTTAGACATTTAAAGTTGATGCTAGAACAAGTTACCACTTTCGAGGTGGTTGGGATGGAATGAATACATTTTGCAAGTGAGAAAGACATAAATTTGGGCAGAGGCAGAATATTGTGGACGGAATGTTTGTATCTCTTGACCATGTGAGGATACAGCAAGAAGTATCTATCTACAAACCAGGAAATAGGCTCTCAGGAGGAACCATGTTGTTTGTTGGCACCTTGATCTTAGACCTTCAAGCCTCCAGAACTGTGAGAAATAAATTGATGTGGTTTAAGCCACCCAGTCTGTGGTAATATGTATATAGGTATGTACACAAAAGATTTGAAAGGGCCTCCAAGAGATGTTTGTACACATGTTCATAGCATCATTAGTCACAATAGCTAAGAGTTAAAAGCAACCCAAATGCCTGTGGATGGATGAATGGATAAACAAAATTTGGTATATACATGCAATGGAGTAGTATTCAGCTTTAAAAAGAAAGGTAGGGCAGCCCCAGTGGCACAGCGGTTTAGCGCACCACCTGCAGCCCGGAGGTGTGATCCTGGAGACCTGGGATGGAGTCCCACGTCGGTTCCCTGCATGGAGCCTGCTTCTCCCTCTGCCTGTGTCTCTGCCCCCTCTCTCTCTCTCTCTCTTTCTCTCTCTCTGAATAAATAAATAAATAAAATTTTAAAAAATAAAAAAAAAGATTTATAAAAAGAAAGATAATTCTGATACATGCAACAATATGGATGAACCTTAAGGATGCTAAGTGAAATAAGCTAGTCACAAAAAGACAAATACTCTATTATTCTATTTATATAAGGTACCTAGAATAGTCACTCATAAAGGCAGAAAAAGTAGAATGATGGTTACCAGGGGCTGGTGGGAGGAGGGAATGGGGAGTTCTTGTTTAATGGATTTGAGTTTCAGATTTCTTGTTTCTGCCATGAAAAATGTTTCCATTTGGTCCAGGGCTTGGGCAAGGCAAGGTCTCCAGAGTGGTTAAAAAGCTGCCTGGTAGCTGTAGGAAGAGGTTCAGAGAGAAGCCCAGACACCAGAGGGGGTAACAGGGGCCCCTCAAAGGCCACCGGTCTCTGCAGGCTCTTAGTTTTACTTGAGAGATGAGCCCTTGAAGAGATCATCACCCAGCCTGGTGGCCGGCTGGCGTGTGGAGATGATTCAGGTGATGGGTTTCACCCCCTCATCTAACAAGTGGTTCTCCAGGAAGTGGAGGTCTGCCTGTTCAGAACTCCAGGCTTGCAGACACCAAAGGTCCTGGTTCAGTTTTTTTCTGCAGGAGCGTGGTGTTTCCTGTGGGGTCCAGGGCTTTGCCCTACTCCTCTTGGGGCAGCTTCTGTACCTCCTGGAAGAGGGCACTGGTTCTGCATCTTCAAGAGACACTTGGCGCCCACTTGTGGAGGAAGTGGCCCACGCCCTGCCGAGTCATATCCTAGCAGTTGAAATAGAAGCCCAGGAGAGAGGTGGGTGAAGGAGGCCCACAGGTGAATGTTGACCAGGAGGCTGACGGCAGAATAATTACGAATTCAACAGTTTTGAAATTTTGCCTGATATTATAGTAGGATTTACTTACCTTTTTACTCTTAAGTTATTTTTTTTTTAAGATTTTATTTATTTGGGAGAGAGAGCAAGAGCAAGGGGAGGGGCAGTGAGAGAGGAAGAAGCAGACTCCCACTGAGCAAGGGGCCTGTCTGGGGGCCCAGAACCAGGATCATGACCTGAGCTGAAGGCAGATGCTTAACTCATTGAGCCACCCAGGTGCCCCTTTTAAGTTACTTTAATACTGTTTTTGGAAATAATGGAAATCCATTGCAGTAGTTGTTTTGATTTTGTTTATATCTTCCTCCCTCTCTGTTTTCCTGTTATTTTAATTTTTTTTTAATATTTTATTTTTAAGTAATCTCTACACTCAACATAGGGCTTAAACTTAACCCCGAGATCCAGGATCCCATGCTCCACTGACTGAGCCAGCCAGCTGGCCATTGTTTTGATTTTAATAGACATATTTAGATCACCATCAGAACAGATTTGAGTGCCAATACATTTTCTGGTTTACCTTTAATTTTTTGGTGTTTTGTGTTATGTTCTAAATTTAGATATCCAAAGAGAAGAAGAAAAAGTAAAACGGTCAGTGAAAGATGCTGCCAAGAAGGGTCAGAAGGACGTCTGTGTGGTCCTAGCCAAGGAGATGATCAGGTCAAGGAAGGCTGTGAGCAAGCTCTATGCTTCCAAAGCTCACATGAACTCTGTGCTCATGGGGATGAAGAACCAGCTGGGTAAGATGCAGTTAACTTACAGCCTCCTTCTTAATGCTGATGCTCTTGCTGTTGTTAGCAGTACTAGCTGGTTTCCTTGAATAGAAAAAACAGTCTCAGCTATGGTTTTTATTCTTTATATTGTTATCGTTGGAGTGTTACACAAATGCAAAATATAATTATTACTATCATTATTGTATGATTCATTTTCTTTTCTCAGTGTTGT
Organism: Canis lupus baileyi; assembly: GCF_048164855.1. Taxonomy (NCBI): domain Eukaryota; kingdom Metazoa; phylum Chordata; class Mammalia; order Carnivora; family Canidae; genus Canis; species Canis lupus. The sequence continues at coordinate 26,340,999 of NC_132849.1, read as the reverse complement.
TATAATAATGGCAAAATATGCATATCAATCTGCTTTACTTAAAATATTTTCCCTCATGTGAACAGTGTTGTAAAGTGACCTGAGAGTTGAGTCATAGATGTGTGAAGTGTGTTGGAGGAGGAAGAAGAGCATTTCCTCTGTCTGGGTGCAGAGCCACCCTAGGCAGAATGTTAAAATAGTCCCAGGTGTGTTTTTGGCTTTCCCCCATCTCCTTTCCTGCCTTATCTCTGGCTCTCTACCTAATGCTTCCTTACATCTTAGGAAGACTGTGTAGTGGGTATTCAGCACACATGTGAACTATCTGTTTAATTTCTAAAAACATGTTACAATATTTAAAATAAACATAATTTAGTTTTCTTTTATTGTCCAGTATCATACTGTTGTGACTTTTCACATGCATCTGTCTCCAGGCCAGTGACAGCTTGAGACATCAAGGTGGTTTCTGTTTTTTTACTTAATTTCTGTTAAATTAAGAAGTCCTACCTCAGAAGTATCATTCCTTGAAAATGGCAGCAAGTGACTATCAGATATTTAGACTTGAGTACTGACTCAGAAATTACAGTAAAATTTTTCACTAAAGAATATTTTCAGTGCTCTGTCAGATATGACATTGATGATACATCACACTCAAAAGCTTAGGAGACTTGTATATTTCAATTTAGAGGCTGGTGCCAAATGAGTACTTCATTATTTGGTTGTATTTGGCTCTGAAGGTATTCCTTTGTGTTCAGTGGTAACATTTAGATATGGTTGTTAAAAATGCCTAATAGGGCATCCCTGGTGGCTCAGCGGTTTGCGCCACCTGCAGCCCGGGGCGTGATCCTGGAGACCCTGGATCGAGTCCCACGTGGGCTCCCTGCATGGATGGAACCTGCTTCTCCCTCTGCCTGTGTCTCTGCCTCTCATTCTCTCTCTGTGTCTCTATAAATAAATAAATAAAATCTTTTTAAAAATGCCTAATAATGAATATATTATTATCAGATTCTTTCTCCAGATACTGAAGATAATAATGGATTGGGAAGAATTTTTTTAAAATGACCAATGGTACCACATCTTCTTAACTTTTAAAAACTGTTATTTTAGCACTAAGTAATTATACTCTCTCTCTCTCTCTCTCTCTCTCTCTCTCTCTCTTTAAATACTGGGCATATAGGGGCAGCCCAGGTGGCTCAGTGGTTTAGCACCACCTTTGACCTAGGTTGTGATCCTGGAGACCTGGAATCGAGTCCCACGTCAGGCTCCCTGCTTGAAGCCTGCTTCTCCCTCTGCCTATGTCTCTGCCTCTCTCACTCTCGCTCTCGCTCTGTGTCTCTCATGAATAAATAAATAAAATCTTTAAAAAAAAATATTGGGCATATAACTTAGATACATGCCTTTGAACAAGCCAGAGTACCATAGAGTACCAGGAAGAAATAATCTCATCTTACCTGAAGTTGAAGCTCCTTTAATATGCCTTCCCAGTTCCAGTCCCTTCTCTCTCAACCTCCCCACAGGTAACCACTGTCATGAATCTTAAAATTTGTAGAAATGGTATTATACAATATATACCATTCTGCATTGTTTTTTTCCATTTATCATTGTGTTTTTGAAGTATACTGATAATGATATATTTTTTAACTACTAGATAGTGTTCCATCAGATGGATATATCACATTTTACTTTTTTCTTCTCCCATTAATGGACATTTAGGCTATTTTTAATTTTTTGCTATTACTGTGCTGCTGCGAATGTCTTTTCACTTTGACACATGCATTAAGGTTTCTTTAGGACAATTATATACTCAGAAGTGGGATTGTTGGGTTAAAAATAACTGGGTTTAAATTTTGGTACAGTTGCAAAATTGCTTTCCAAAGAGGCTTTACTAATTTACATTCCCACCAGCAGTGGATGAGAGTTCTTTTTTCTATACCTTTTCACCAGCCCTTGTAATTTTTGAGAAATGTTTCCTTGTTAATAATGAATAACATTTCTTTGGTAACTAGTGTGCTTGATCATGGTCTTCTGTTCACCTTTCCTTTCTATGTAACCGACTCCTGAAAACCTTTTCAAATGGTTATAGCTCACAAGTGATCATCTGTGTAAAAAATCTCTTCTCCTGTAACATGTTCTTTTGGTAGCAAACAGAATGAAAGCTCCTCTAATATGTACTGCACAGAAGTCAGAAGCTTATTTTCCTTTATACAATAAAATATATTTTATTGTTTGTTTCAAATATATATTATTTGTGGTTTTATCACAACTGAAAAGTAAAGTATCTCCCGTTTGGTCTTTAAATGTCAAAGTGTTCCACAGATCCATTCTAGATCCTCTGCTGTTTTCTGTTTTCTGTCCCCCGGGTAACCTCATGTAACCTTGTTCCTCCAAATATTGCTTTCCACATTCTTATCTGCAAGCCTGACCTTGTCACCTGGTGTACAGATGGCATCTGCACAGTGGACATGTCAGAATTCCTGTGCTTGCACAGAAATCCTAGCTGGTAGTACCTCAACTGTCTCCACCTCCTCCCTGCATCTCCCCCTGGGAACCCAAGACCTCACACAGGTTCATCTGTAAATATTTCCACACAGATTCCTAAAAGACAGGGGTCCTGTCCCTTCTGTTCCCTGCTCTCTTAGTTCTTGCATGTATTCATAGGATCATTTCATTTCCATTGTATTTTCTGTTTCTTTCTGGAAGCAAAAGATTTTGGTTCTTAGATTTCCCAGACTGATCCTTTAATTTTCTTACCTTTCCCGTTCTTCATTTTGAAAATCATAACAGCACCTTCATCAGGTAGGTGTGAGGCTTATTCACGCCTGGCACGTGGTGCTTTATATGTAGGTTCTGGCTGTGATCACTGTCATCAAATTGTGACACTACGTTTTCCTTTCTGAGAAATTTCCTCAACTTTATTTTCTATTTCTTCTCTTGAATTCTTTATTTTGGCTGTCTTAATTTTAATTTACAGAAAAGAGTTCACTGATCTTTTTTTTTTTTCTTAAATCATCCTGTTCATGAATTAACACAGTTTACTCCTCATATTGATAGTCTTCTCTCTGAAGTATTCTAGATTCTAGTGTTCCTTGAACTGTTTCTCAGAGCTGCTTCCCACCACCCCCTTCTTCCAAATCTCTCCTCTTTTTTCAAGGAAGAAAGGGAGAGGGAAAATAGGGTGGGGAGGCTGATCAATTGCAGGCTGTATAAGGACCTTCCCCAGTAGGGAAAGGCGGATAGACTAAGCTACAAAGAGCTAAATGATAATGCATTTAATAAATCCATTTTTAAGCCCCTGTAATGTGCCAGGTAATGTATTACTGGATACAGGGGATAAAATAGTCATCATTACAGGCATAGTCATTGTCCTCTAGGGTATGGGGTAGAAAACACAAATAATCAGATAAATTGAATAAAAATAAAAATACCTAATAATAAATTTAGTAAGTGGATGTCCTGCAAACAGAAATAGGCACTAGGAGACTGTAAGAGGGAACTGCAGTCAGGGGTGGCTCCTTCCAGGGACTAATGATACCTGAAGGAGGATGTGGGTGGTGAGGGGTGTGGGGGAGTTCCGACCAGACTGCCAGAAAGCCCCTGGGCCAAAAAGAACTGGGCACTTAAAACACTGAAGGAAGTTCTAGGAGGTTGGGGTGCAAGGGGGAGGGATGGCTGGAGAGGCTGAGCAGGAAGGGGAAGAAGAGTTTTTATAGCTGTCAGGAGAGCAAGGGTTTTCAGAGACAAACTGAGATCGAGATAGGCAGTAGTGATGGAGCAGATAGACTGGAAGGGGAGTTCAGAGGAAAAGTCTTTGGGGAGAATCAGAGTCCTCTCAGTTGATTGGTTAGGGTGTACAAAGTCACAGGTGAAGTATTTCAGGCTGTTCAGCAACAGCACTTGATTCCATTTGACAAGAGCACATTAAGGAGGGGAAGGCATGAGGGGGTAATGCTCCAAAGGTAATTTGGAGTCGGTTTTTTAAGTTAAACTGACTGTTGTAATACATTTTGTAGGTAATAGAGTGCCGTGGCCCACTGCAAGCACAGACTGCAGTGCAGTGAGGGCATGGCACCACAGGATGGTGGGCAGGGGACCCGAGTGGCCACTGCAGGCAGGGCCTGAGTAGCTTAGTCTAATGGGATGGGCTGGAGGAGAGGACACTAGCAAGACCTATTCTGGATGCAGAGTAAATGGACATGGTGAAGGTATTAAATAAGCTGGAAATGCTCTAAGCCCTTGAGCATAGGAAGAATGCAGGGCCATTAAAAGACACTGGAAACCCAGGTGGAGGAAGAGGACTAAAAAGAAAATGGAGATTCTATTTGGGTCTATCTCTGACTCCACTAGGATCATCCTGCTTCCCTGGCACCTAAGCACAATGCCTGGTGGGAGGAACCCCCAGGAAGCATTGTTGAGAGGGTTTATAGTAGGATATTCCTGTTGGCAGATTAATAAATACAGTGGAGAAGGTAACAGAGGGTGGCATCAAGGACAGAGCAGGAGGGAGGAGTCTACATTTTGAAATGAGAAAAGAGAAAATTAGAATTACTGTACTGAGAGTTCCTGAGAGATTAGGGTCTTGCCCTCAATGTCCGCCCCCCTTCCACCCTCAGCCTGCTCCAGCTTTGAAAAGCTACCATTTGATGAAGTCATTTTCCTTAAGATGTTCTTTGGTTAAAATGCAGATGTCTCTGGGAGAGGTAATACATTAAGCCTTGTCAGCTATTAATATATTGTCATGATTAGATGCTTTCCAAGTGATGGCTCTCTGACAGTACCTCCATGCAGAATAAGACAGATGAGGAGTATGTTTTAATTGGGGGAGTAAATTAAGAGAGAGGTTCGAAGGTGGGGCAGGACATAGAATTGCTGTATGATCCAGAAATTCCAACTCTGGGTATGTACCCAAAAGAATTGAAAGCAGGGTCCTAAACAGGTATTTGTACATCCACATTCATAGCCACATTATTGACAGTAGACAAAAGGTAAAGGTAACCCAGGTGTCCATGGAAGGATGAATGGATAAACAGAATGTAGTGTTTACACACAATGGAATATTATTCATCCTGAAGTTAAAAAGGAAGAAAAAGCTGACACTTGGTTACAATTTGGATGAACTCTGAAGGCATTATGCTAAGTGTAATAGGCCTGTCACAAAAGACAGATAACATATGATGCCACTTGCATGAGGTACCTAGAAGTCATATCCATTGAGACAGAACATACAATGGTGGTTGCCAAGAGTTGGAAGGAGGGAAAATGGGACGTTGAGAGTTTAATGGAGACAGAATTTCAGTTTGGGAAGATGAAAAAAGTTCTGGAGATGGTGGTGAGGATTGCACAACATTGTGAATGTGACACTTAAAAATGGTTAAAACGGTAAATTTTATGTTGCGCATATTTTGTCACAGTAAAAATAAAGATGGGCCATGCTTGGATGCTGAGCCATCGTGGAGTCCTGGAGGCAGAAACTGGATGGGAGCTCTAAACCTGTGGGTAGTTAGGGCAGGTGTGTCTAGAGGAGCAAAAAAGGTGATGAAAAGAGAGGGTCTGGCTAGGGCATTCCCTCTTAGGGACCTGTTCTGATTTCCTTCTATAGGTTCTTTCTTTGTTTTGTTTGTTTCCTTGCTTTAATTGGAGAACTTGAAAGTAAGTTTGCAAAGTATGCATCTTTGAAGTGAAACATAATATTTGTGAAATTTAAACTGATGTTGAATCAGAAATATTTAATTTAAAAGTTATGCAGGCGTACTGCAAAAAAAAAATACTTCATAAATATATAAAATAAAAAAGTGTTCACCAGTTCCCTTGTTTTGGCCTCAGCCCTCTTATCCACCAGTAATTACTGTTACAGTGCCATCTGGAATATTGGGCAGTTTGCTTTGTTTAGTCTAATAGTGTTGTTTTATATATGTGACATATATAATAACATACTGTTCTTCTATACATAAACATAATGACATATATATAATAGATAATAAAATAATATATATGTATGCATATACATTTGTTACCCAGGTTTTAAGTCCAAGGCCATAATTAAACACATAGAAACAGACTTTTCCCTTTACTTGGCATTTAATGTTTAACATGATCTAGCATATACAAGATTAAAATTCAGTTTCTATAAGATTTGCTGAACTATAATAGTCTTCTAAAATAAATAAATATCTGTTATTTATTGTCCATGTGTTTATTCAGTGGTTTTAAATGTTTTTCTTCAAAACTTTCACAAAAATCTGTAGAGCAAATTGTCTTTTTCAAGTGAAATATTTTTCCTTTGTACAAACAAAATACAGTATTAATAGACATTTTTTAAAGGGTGAAAAACATACCTCCCTAACAATTTTATTCTTTGTTTCCTTTTAATTTTAGTTATCGTTGGGGTGCCTGGGTGGCTCAGTCAGTGAAGCGTCTGCTTTCAGCTCAGGTTCTGACCCCCGGGGTCCTGGGATCGAGCCCTACATCAAGCTCCCTGCTCATTGGGTAGCCTGCTTCTCGTTCTCCCCTGTTTGTGCTCTCTCTCTCACTCTAGCTTTCTCTCAAACAAATAAAATATTTAATTTTGATTATTGTTGATATGAATACCTGTTTTACTCAGCTGTAAGTGTACAAAAATATGCAGTTGACATTAAGTGAATGACATGAGATAGCTGTCCTAGAATTTTAAGGTCCTGTTTGTAGCAAACTGGATCCATCAGAAAGCCACATTTTCACCCCTCTTAGCTTTGCTTCCCACAAAAATGCCTTTGCTGAGCTGTATTTGCATAGTATTCCTTTCCTTGCTTTTTTTAATAGATAAGATATAGCTAGATGAAGACTATTTCTGTAACTCTATAGTCAGTAAAAATTGGGAAATGAAATTTCTGTTAAAACCTAGTGCTGGAAAAAAATCTTTGCCAGTGAAATAATATGCTTCTACCAGAGAGTGTCCTGACAGAGTCCCAAAACACTATTAGCCTTTGTTTCTCAGCTTTTGAGATGCTAAAGCTAAATTTATTCTCCGTTGCGGTGGCTCTACCAGCCTAGGTCAGTGATCCCCATCAAAGGCCAGTTTTGCCCTTCAGGGGACATTTGGCAGTGTCTGGAGACATTTTTGATTGTCACATCTGGGGTGCGGGGAGAATGCTACTGGCATGTAGTGGGTAGAAGCCAAGGATGCTGCTAATACTTCGAATGCATCAAACAGCTACCTATAGCAGAATTATCCAGCCCAAATCATTCAGCATGTCATTGTTGAGAAACTTAGTCCTACATCTGTAAAATCAACTCCCCCTTTTTAGTTTTTGTTTTTTCTTTTAAAAATTTTATTTACTTGAGAGAGAGAGATAACAGAGAAAGCAAAAGAGAACACAATCGGGGAGGAGAGGGAGAAAGAGACTCCCCGCTGAGCAGGGAGCCTGACACAGGGCTCAATCCTAGGACCCCGGAATTATGACCTGAGCCACCCACGTGCCCTGCTTTTCTGTTTATTTTATCATACCAGTTAATATTATGTCTTTGTAATAAACTGCTTCAATTTTTTTTCAAGTGGTGGCATATGAATTGTAAATAAATGCTTTTAAATTTTGCAAGTCTCCCAAATGTGCATGGTTCCAATAATTTTTAATGACTAATTCTCTTTTATGGCCTTTGGTTGAGTTCCCCATATCATAGAATGTGTATTGTCGTCTTTTCCTTTTAATTTTTATCTTTATGTTCTTTATTTCTTACCATGTGTTGGATGTCTCTTGTAAATCATTTAACTCTTTTTCTGAACTATGTGAAGAAGAAATAGCTATCTCTTCAAAGATACTTTTGGGGGATCCCTGGGTGGCTCAGTGGTTTAGCGCTCGCCTTTGGCCCAGGGCGTGATCCTGGAGTCCTGGGATCGAGTCCCACGTCAGGCTCCCTGCATGGAGCCTGCTTCTCCCTCTGCCTGTGTCTCTGCCTCTCTCTCTCTCTCTCTCTGTCTCTCATGAAAAAATAAAATCTTTAAATTAAAAAAAAAGATACTTTTGAAGCTTGAGTCTTTTATTACCTCTTGGAGCTTACACTTGTCATTATTGTGAAATATTGTAAGATTCCATATTTTCTCAAAATTGCATTCATTCTTTTTGTGATTGCCATGTTTGAATTGGCTTTTAAAAATAAGTCAGTCCAGTTTGTGAGTGTCTTGTTCCCCTGGGCCCTCAATATCAAGGAGCTGCAGCATTTTGGTGTTGCTGTCATTTTTGATACTTAACCTTAATTTACTTTTCTGTTTTTTAAATTTAACTGTAATTGCCATGAGAACCTATGATAGGTAGAGTTTTATGCTTTTGTTGCTTTCATTATTGGTGTCAAATTCTTTTCAGAATATCTATATTAGTTTTTGCATCTGATTATGAAGTGAGGGCTGTATTTAGCTACTTTTGTTTCTGTCTTTGGTTATTGTAATATTCATAGCAGAACTTGTATTTTTATGTGTATAATATCTTTTTTGACAGGCAAGCATGGGAATATATTATTGCTTTATTTTTATATATTCTTTTTTTTTTAAGATTTTATTTTTTTGAGAGAGAGTGAGTAAGCACGGGGACAGGGGCAGAGGGAGAAGGAGAAGCAGACTCCCCACTGTACAAGGAGCCCAACTCAGGGCTCGATCCCAGGGTGCTGAGCCAAAGGCAGATGCTTAACCTACTGAGCCACCCAGGTGTCCCTACCTATATTCTCAGAGTTTATAATTGAGGTTTTTATTTTGAGATAATTGTAGATTTATATGCATGCAGTTTTGAGAAGTAATACATGGGGATTCTGTGTACCCTTTGCCAATTTTCCCAGAATGTTAATGTCTTACAAAATTATAATAGAATATCCAACTAGGATTTTGGCATTGGTATAGTCAAGCTAAAGAATGTTTCCAGTTTCCATCTCTACAAGGATCCCTCATATTGTCCTTTTATAACCACACTTACCTGCCTAATCTCTGGCATTTCCCTCCCTGCCTATCTCTGGCAACCACTAAGCTGTTCTCCATTTTATAATTTTGTCATTTCAGGAATATTATATAGATGGAATCAGACAATATGTAACCTAGGGGATTGACTTTTTTCTACTTGGTTTAATTCTCTGGAAATTAACCCGAGGTTTGCATGTATCAGTAGGTCATTCCTTTTTTATTGCTGAGTAGTATCCCATGGTATGGATATACCACAGTGTAATCTTTGACCTGTTGGAGGACTTGTGGGTTGTTTACAGTTATTGGCTATTTTGAATAAAGCTGCTATAAAAGTATACAGGTTCTTTAAAAAATGTACATCTCTTCTCTGAGATAGATGTCCAGTAGAACAATTGCTGGTTTTTATGGTTGTATATAAGGAACTGTCAAACTGTTGTCCAGAATAACAGTACATTTTAAATTCCCACATGCCAGTGTATGAGTGGTCCAGTTTTTCTGCATCTTCCACATTTGATAGTGTCACTATTTTTTTTATTTATTTTTATTTTTTGGCCATTCTGATGTATGTGTGGACCTGATTGTGGTTTTAACTTGCATTCCTCTAGTGGCTGATGAGTAGGAACATTTTTTCATGTGCTTACTTGCCAGGTGTATCTCCTATTTGGTGAAATGACACTTTTCTATTTTTGTGTATGTTGGAAATTTCTACAATGAAATGCTAAAAGACTAATCTTTTAAATTCTTCAATTTTTCTATGTTTCTTCCTGGGTTTTAAATGCTTTTTGTTGTTGTTGTTGTTGTTGTTGTTTTTAATGTTTATTTCTGGGTTTTAGTTTCTTTTCTGAGATCATTTGATCTGTTATTATCACCAATATGTAGTCATTCTATATCTAATTGAAAATTTGGGGAGAACTAGTTTCTGTCTGTGAATGTCTCTCCCATTCCTTTTGCCATATGAAATGGATTTATTTCTATAAAGAAGTATTATGGAATTTTTATGGTCAGTACAAAAAAGGAAAAACACATTTCTGACCTAAATATGTCATTATATGTAGAAGCACTTGAGTCTTTTTTAACCGCCTCAGTATTGTTTTCTATTAAGACATGAATATGGGGATGCCTGGGTGGCTCAGTGGTTGAGCATCTGCCTTCGGCCCAGGGCGTGATCCTGGGATCTGGGATCAAGTCCCACATAAGGCTCCCTGCATGGAGCCTGCTTCTCCCTCTGCCTATGTCTCTGCCTGTCTCTCTCATGAATAAAATAATAAAATCATTAAAAAAAAAAAGACATGAATATGTTTAACATTTTTTATTTTTTTTATTTTTTTAAAATTTTTATTTATTTATGATAGTCACAGAGAGAGAGAGAGAGGCGCAGAGACACAGGCAGAGGGAGAAGCAGGCTCCATGCACCGGGAGCCCGATGTGGGATTCGATCCCGGGTCTACCAGGATCGTGCCCTGGGCCAAAGGCAGGCGCCAAACCGCTGCACCACCCAGGGATCCCTGTTTAACATTTTTTAAAGTCAAATTTTAATGTTGTGATAGTTTTCCTTGTCTTCTGAGTTCATTTGTTGCTTTCTTCAACAAATATTTGAGTGTCCCCTTGTCAGGCACCATGCTAGGCACTGGGAGTAAAATCGTGAGTCCAGTTCAAATAAAAAAGAAATCTTGTCCTCTCTTGGGCAAGCATGTATTACCAGAATGGTAACCTTAATGAGAAGATTCATTAATCCCTGTGAAAGGATGACATACAAATTCATGTAGTATATCATTTAAAAAAAAAAAAAAAACGAAAGAGAAATCTATCCATGAGGTCCCCACTCCAGAGAGCTGTTAGTGGGGCTGTGCGCTACATATTGAGGGAGGATCAAGTGCAGAGGCCCCACCGCTGGCCCCACAGCCTGGGACGCTGGAAGAGCAGCAGGAAGGCCTGGCAATGGGCTGAGGAGGGGCCAGTAGAAAGAGCTACAACTAGGAAATGCTGCTTATTTTCATGATTCCTTCTGTGTGACTTTGAGCTTTCTAATTTCAAATGTCAGCTAGTTGCTAAAATGCTAACTTATTAATGTTTTCTGTATTAACTTTTTGGAGATGTGTGTATGCACATGTGAGCGGGGTGTGGGGGCAGAGGGGAGAGGGCGAATCTTAAGCAGGCACCCCCTGCTTGACTGACTGAGCCACTCAGGTACCCCAGAGGTTCTTTTTTTATTGTGAAATATATGTAGCTGCTAATCCTCTGTGCTCTGCCTGTTCAGCCCTTCCTGCTCCCTAACCCCTGGCAACCACCCATCTTTTTACGGTCTCCATAGCTTTGCCTCCTCCAGAATGTCATGTGGTTGGAATCATACAGTGTGTAAGCTGTTTAGATTGGCTTCTTTCATTTAGTAATATGCAGGTAAGTAAGTTTTCTTAATTTTTTTAATGGCTTGAGAGCTCATTTCTTTTTAGTGCTGAATATTCCATTGTCTGTATGTATCACACTTTATCCATTATTGTTCACTTGCAAGCAACCTCCTGGTTGCTTCCAAATTTTGACAATTATGAAGAAAGCTGCTAATCCATAGGTTTTGTGTAGACATATGTTTCAGCTCATTTGAGTAAACACCAATGAATACAATCCTGGATAATATAGTAAGAATATAATACGTCTAGTTTTGTTAAAAAAAAAAAAAAAAAAAAAAAAACTGCCATGTTGTCTTCCAAAGTGACTACATTTTGCTTTCCCACCAGCAGTGAAGTAGAGTTCCTATTGTTCCACATCCTTGGCAGCATTGAGTGTTGTCAGTGCTGGATTTTGACAATTTTAATACATGTGTAGTGGTATGTATCTCCTTGTTTTAACTTGCAGTTCCCAAATGACATGTTGATTATCTTTTCATATGGGTTTTGGTGGGTTTTTTTTTGGGGGGGGGGTGGAGGCATCTGTATATCTTTTTGGTGAGGTATCTGTTTAGGTCTTCTGCCCATTTTTAATTGGATTGTTCATTTTCTGACTGTTGATTTTAAGAGTTCTTTGCACACTTTGGAGAACAGTCCTTTCTCAGATATGTCTTGTGTAAATATTTTCTTTCAGCTTATGACTTGTCTTCTCATTCTCTTGAGGGGTGACTATTTTTATTATAAAATAATTTTTATCTGCTTCACATGCTTTTCTCATGGAACATAGAAAGTATATCTTAATCTAAATCTACTCTTTTATTTTTCTCTGTATGTGTATCTTCCTTATTTTGAGTTTTCACTGTAGCACATACATTCATTTTTGGCCTTTTAAAAATCTACTTACCCTTGTCCTGATTGGTTATCAAATTGAATTTTTTTGAATTAGTTTCATTTCTAAGTTTATTTTTGCTTCCTCTTTTCTCTGCTATAGTGTCTCTTCCCTTTCTTAACAATCAGAAGTTTATGGCTTCTTCAAAGTACAGATGTTTTAGTATTTAACACTCGTCACACCATTTTTTTTCCGTCTCCCATCTTTTTGTTTTTACTAATTCAGCTCAAAAAAGTTTATTGAACACATGTCACATTCAGGCACACTCTGGTATAGACTGAAGATGTAAATTAGGATAAAACATAGGCCTGTGTAGACATCAAACACTACAGTTCAAAAAGAACTGTATGGAATTAGCTTTATTTTTGCCCTTCTTCCCATCACTTACCTTTTACAATAATCAATAATAATCTTAATATTTTAAAACAGTTTTGTGTCATAATGGCAAATATAATTTATTTCAACCTTACAGATTCTTGATATTTCTGCTATAATTATAATAATCTCAATATTTTGATCTAATATTAAATCAAAAAATTTGATCTCAATGATTAGATCAATATTTTACTTTCCCATTTCAATTTTAAGGGAAATGAAGTATTCTCTGCAACTAGCACTTTCTCACTCGTTTGGAAAAATCACAAAACTGTTTATATGTTAGACAGGCATTTCCCTAGTCATTCTTATTTCCTTGCTTCTTGTTTTTCCTTAGATGTGGAAGCTGCCTAGAGTCTGGGTTCAGACAGGAGTAAATTCATAGTGACTCCTGGCTTAGCCAGGCTCTGCAGTACTAGAGAAGGGCTCAGTATCAGTTTTGTTGAGCAGCTCAGAACTTTAAATCTCATGAAATTCCAAAACAGATTTGGAAGTGTGCCAAATCTTTATTTTGACATGTTAAAGATGTGTGTGTGGCTGGGGTGCAAAGCAGAGGGATGATCATTTGCTATTATCATGATTTCTTAAATAAAATATATAATATGTATATAATCAGAATGTGGAAAATGTTTTCCTAGCAAGGAACTGTTACCACCAGGAACAGTGACACATAGACTTACTATGTATCTTCTCCTGACTTCTCTCATTTTCCTGAGGAGGAGTGGCAAGTCTCTCACAGAATAGCCACCATCCATAGGCTACTGTATGGGGAGTACCAGTTGGGTAGCCTAAAGCATATTTTCCAGCGTGGCCTGGCAAGGTCTAGAGCTGTTCCTGCCATGTGACTTGTCTTGTGTGACACAGTCATTCCTAGTGGACATCTCCCTAAAGATAACATGCATACCTTCAGGCTGCTAAGTCAGCCAGCTGGTGTGTGTATGTGCTCTAGGAACATGTACCTGTTGTAGCTAAAGTCATATATAATTTGGAAAAGTCAGTCTCTTGGTCAACTAGCACAGTAATGTAGTCTACAGATTCATAAATAGCTTTGGTAGTCCACCTACTACTGTTCTCTTTTATTAGAATAGCTTATGACTGTTACTCTTTATACCAGTCCTGCGTCACATTCTATTAAACCATCCTGTTACTTTTCCCTCTCAGCGGTTTTGCGAGTGGCTGGTTCCCTGCAGAAGAGCACAGAAGTGATGAAGGCCATGCAGAGTCTTGTGAAGATCCCAGAAATCCAGGCCACCATGAGAGAACTTTCCAAAGAGATGATGAAGGTGACCTGGGGCCAACCCTGCATTCATTCCTAGCACATGGCAGAGGGCTAGGGCTAGGGCTGGGCAGGAGCAGACTGACCACTGTTGCCAGACAGAAATGATTTTGAAGACAGAGGAGCAGCTCTTATAACTGGTTGAAACCATCTAAGCTGACCATGGCAGAGGCTGGGTCAGATTGCCAGTGTCCCACGATTGGGGCCTAGAAAGGACTTCTACTGGTGGCCTTCAGACAGGGGCAAGGCTCAGGAGAACATTGTTACTGAGCCCCCTGCCAGCCAGTGGTATACCACACGTTTTGTCCTATAGAGTCCTCCCAGGACTCTGTGAGGGAGCTCTTTTTTACCCCATTTTACACAGGAGGAAATTGAGTGTTCAAGTTGCCAGGTGATTTACCTAAGTGACTTTGGTAGTAAGTGACAGATCTGGGGTTGGAGCCACATACCTTACTGCCTGAGCTGTGTCAGAAGTTGTGAATGTAAGTTCCTCATGCAGGCGTGTTTCACACTTTAGACTTGTGATCTGAGAGCCAATATTGTACACCTCAGATTCTTATGTATTAGCTTGTGTATAGGAATTGCCTTCCTTCTTCCTAGGGAGTTTCATTTATGAATTTGAGTTCTGTGTGGGGCTCTTGGGCACAGGAGGGAGGAACCAGAGAAAATTGATGAAACCACAGCATAGAAAACCTACAACACAGGTGTTTGGTACCAAAAGTCTGGGGCAGTAGCAGGAAGGAGGCAATGGGGTCAGAAGTATGTGTCCTTTAAAAGTGGTGCATGGGTCTTTTTTCCCAAGTTGTGATGGCTGTCCATCTAGAACTAGATAAAAAGGTAATTCTTGGAATGACTTCAGTCCTGCTCATTCTAACTTATGTAGCCACCAGGATCTGAGGGGAAGCCCCTTTTAGAATCTGGGGTCTTCTCCACAATGCTTTCTGAATGCTGAAAGTAACACAGATTTGGAGGAAGGCCTGTATATAATAGATGATAAATAATTACTGAATACATTCTAGGATGCATCCCCAAGTACAAAATGAAGCCTCTGGTAAGGGCCCTGCTGCTTGAGGGCATGACGTTAGTCATACTCCATTTGTTCGCAGGCCCTGACCTGTTGTGTGGCACAAAGTGGGCATTGGTTGACTGGTTGCTGATGAATAAGTGCATAAATGAATGAGTGACACCCATCTCCAGGATATGGAAGGCTATTAGAGTCAGGATTCCAGTAGGCTCTTTTTAACCACTTACAGAGCACATACTGAACCTCTTCCACAATAGTCTCCAACACTAAGATGACTGCCATTCATTGGGGTCACAGGGTTCCACCTGTGTGAATTGAATTTATTTTTCATTTTGGTTGGGAGGAAAGGATCTGAGAATATATAGAATATGGTTATTAGTCTGATTTGTGTCATTAAGAGTCATTTGAGTGGTGTGGCAGCAAAGGCAGGCAGGAGAATGGACTTGCTTTACCTTTGATACCATCAGCATGGTTAGTGAGAGTTGTGGCTGCTAAGTGTGGGGGAACCAGGGCTGGAGCTGTCACAAGTGACCTGTTCCTTAAATCACTGGATCAAGATACAAAGCAAAGGGCTCAGTTCTTGCAAATGAAGTGGCACAGCAATTAGGATTTTTCTTTTTTGGCAGCTTCTCAGAAGCCTGAATCCATACTGTCCTTTTGACTCTCAGTCCCTTCCCATCTGTTCTACTCAGGGATACCAGGGGCCTCTTTCTGTCATTGGAGGGTGCTATTAGGACCTTTTGCTTTAAAACCAAACAACAATCCATGGGGTCTTACTTGGGAGCTGAGGACACTGCCTGATAAGGAAGACCTTGGGTCTGGCTTGTGTTGGACAATGTTTGAAAACAGTTTTCTTGTGCTCCATGGTGGCACCATGCTCCCTTGGGGACAAAGGAGGTTTGTGGCTGGCTTCAGGCTTCCAGTAGAGTCAGGGCGTTACATGCAGAAACGCTGTTTTAGTGATTCTCTCAGGAATGGAGGATCAGTCTTTGGTGAATTGATTGAGCCTTGCCAGAATCCCTGGACTGGCCCTATACCAGCAGCTGTAACCTGGACATGCTGAAGTACTCTTCAGGCCTTTTTAGGGTTCCATGGAACCCCACTCTGCCTTTGGTACCTGTTATAGTGTCCACAAAGACTCCACTCCCATTTTCATCCTGTTTCAGGCCCTGTACTCATAGACTCTGTTTGCAACATTAGGGCACATGCTTCCTAAGACAGCTCAGAGCACATTTGATTTTCAGCAGATTGTTCCCCAAGTGCCCTCCTTACAGTGTCAGCAGGGGCTCTACTGACGAAGGTCCCCCTCCAGCCCTAGTGCTGAACGTGGAGAACAGTTTCCCTGTGGTCTTTGCCTTTCTTCAGAGAGGACAGACAACGTCATCGTTTCTTGTGGCCATCTGTCTTGAGTGTTAGCCCTCAGAAGAGTGGTCTGGACCTGGAGACTCTAGAGCTCGGGTGGAACTGGACCCACAGAGTTGTCTGTGGGGAACAGATTTACCAACTGAGGGAAGTGATGTGATTTGTTCTGTGTTTAGGCTGGCATCATAGAAGAAATGTTAGAGGACACTTTTGAGAGCATGGATGATCAGGAAGAAATGGAAGAAGCAGCAGAAATGGAAATTGACAAAATTCTCTTTGAAATCACAGCAGGTATGGTCCTGAGATTCTTCTTCTTTCTACCCTCCTTCTGTGGTCATTCTTGCATTCACTAAATTTAGCTAGTAGCTTTTTCTTTAGGACCCTCTTTCTTCTACATTTTTAAGATTATTCAAGATAGTTCTTAAAAAGTAAGCACAATATCCATAACCATCTTTTTTAAAACACCAAGATTTTAAAAAATTGCTAGAGTCTTCAGAATGTAAGGAGAAACACTGCTCTCCCAGCAGTGCTGTTGGGAGCTTAGAGTGGTATGGACTTTCTTGAAAGCAATTTGGCAGTAGCTGACAAAGGCCCTGGACCTAACAGGTTGATTTATGGGAATCTATTCTAGTATTTAAGGATGTGATGAAAAATTTAATTCAAGGATGTCTGTAGTAGCATTATTTATCATACTGAAATATTTGAAACAAGCTAAATGCCTAATAATAGAGTATTAGTTGAATTGTGTTTTATCTGCTTTAATGGAATACTTTATAGCTATGGTAATATGGAAATACATTCATTGACATGGAAAGATTTTCACAATATAATGTGTGAGAAAAGCCTCGTTACTGCAATACATACTCTTGTGTAAAAAATAGGTCTATAGAAAAAGTCTGGAAAGGGAATAAACAAAAATAGTAATCTCTGAACAGTGGTTAATGAGGTTTTAAACTTTATTTTTACTTCTGGATTTTGGATTTTATGTTTACTAAAAAAAATTAATGACGTTTAATTTTTATCTGTTTGTTTTAAAATTATTTAATTATTTGTTTTAAAACTGTTGGGAGAAAGACTAGTTACTCCAGGAAAACATTTTGTGAATGTTTAGAAACAATTTAGTTTTACTGAGAAACATTTAACATCTTCGTGAATCTTAAAAATTAAATCTTTAATAGGGCTTGGGAATTTAGACCAAGAGTATCAGAACCAAAATTCTTAAAATCAGGATCTTCAGTTATTGTAATCTTGGTATGATGACAAGTTGGTGTTTGCATATTTATCATAGCAAAATCTCACACAGCTTGTTTTATTACTCCTTTTCTGTTCTTGTTGGACTCTTCCAGGTATGAAAGGCAGAGAGATTGAGGGACCACTTTTTAAAAACAATACTTGGTTAATTTATTTGCTGTTTCTTTTCAGGGGCCTTAGGCAAAGCACCTAGTAAAGTGACCGACGCCCTTCCAGAGCCCGAACCCTCAGGAGCGATGGCTGCATCAGAAGATGAGGAGGAGGAAGAGGCTCTGGAGGCCATGCAGTCCCGTCTGGCTACACTTCGCAGCTAGGGGCTGCCTTGCTGGGCTGTCGGGCTCTTTCACAGCCGGCCTACCCAGAGTAGCCGGCCTACACTCCTCTGAAGCAACCACCATTTTATGTATCTCTTGCACTACACCTCTCAGTGAGGCACTGCATTCTGAGAAGGTTCTCTGCTAGTATCTCTTCACTCTTTGCAGAGGTTTTGGGATCTCAACAGGATTGTCCTTGAGAGGTGGGGTTATAAATGCATCATTTTCAGGGGTATAAATAGAAGAATCTTTTGAGGGGGGAGGGCAAAGGAATCTGTCTTCTCGCAGTGCATCATTTTCAGGAATATAAACAGAAGTATCTTTTGGAGGAAAGGGCGCAAGAATGTTTTCTCCCAAGGCACTTCTGAGGATAGAGTTGATTACCTGAATGTTGAGGACTACATTTTTTTGTCCCTAAAACACTATATAAAATGGATTTTAATAAATTTCTGCTTTAACACTTGGTCTCATTGTAGATTGTCATGTGCATTTAATTTTCAAGGTTTTTGCAGTCTCAAATTATATGTTGACGTTGGAAGGAGAGAAGGTGCTATAGAGTCGTACAGGACATGGAAGCTCAGCACAAGAAGAATCTGTTCCCAGGATACTGTTCCCCAGCCTTCACAGATGTGGCAGGGGAGCCACACTTCTGCTTTCTGTCATCTGTATAATCAAAAGGATCCTCAAGAATTGTCCTGTTGGCTGGATGGCTGTATTATACCCTGACAGGTGTGTTTATGTACTTTTCCTTCCTGTCCTTCCCAATGCAAACTGGACCCAGGACAGACACCTGGGAGATTAGGACTCTCTCATTCTCTAATTGCTTTTCTCTGCTGCCACTCTTATTATTGTTCAGCTCATTTGGGTAAATACCAGGGAACACGGTTCCTGGATTACTGGTAAAACTTATGTCTGCTTTTCTAAGAAACTACCAAACTGTCTTCCAAAGTGGCTGTACCATATCGCATTCCCAGGAACCATGACTGGGAATTTCTGACCCTCTCATCCTCATGAGTAGTTATCAGTGTTTTTAATTTTGACCATTCTAACATGTATGGAGTAGTATCTCAGTGTTGTTTTCATTTGCAATTCCCTAGTGATTTATGATGCTGAACATTTTTTCATGTGTTTTTGTCATATGTATATCTTTTTTGGTGAGGTGTTTGTTTAGGTCTTTTGCCTATTCTTAATTGGGTTGTTCATTTTCTTATTGTTGAGTTTGAAGAGTTCTTTGCATGCTTTGCTAACAGTCCTTTCTCAGATATATCTTCTATGGATATTTTCTCACAGTTGTGGCTTGTCTTCTCATTCCTTCACATTTCACAGAGCAGTTTTCAATTTTAATGAAGTTCAGCTTCCCAAAAATTTCTTTCATTATCATATCTTTGTTAGATCTTAAGTCATGGTTATACCCATGGTCACCTAGAAATTTCTCTGTTATCTTCTAGGAATTTTATGTTTTACATTTAGGTTTTAATCTGTTTTGGTTTAATTCTTGTGAAGTTTGTTAGGTCTATTTCTAGATTTTTTTTGCATGTGGACCTCCAGTTCTAGCATGATTTGCTGGAAAGACTATCTTTGCTGCATTGTATTATCTTTATTCCTTTTTCAAAGATTGACTATATTTATTTGACTCTGTTTCAGGCTCTCATTTCCATTCCATTGATGTGTTTGCCTCTTCTTTCACCAATACCACACTGTCTTAATTGTTGTACCTTTATAATAAGTCTTGAAGTCAGATAGCATCAGTCCTTCAACTTTGTTCTTCAGTATTGTGTTGGCTATTCTGGGTCTTTAGCCTCTCCATATAAACTTTAGAATTCATTTTTCAATATCCATAAACTAACTTGCTATGATTTTGATCAGGATAGGCTGTGGATGGACGGATGGAATATTTACAGCCACTCTTTCAGCCATTCAAATAAAATTATCTAAATGTAGGGTTGGATTGTTTCCATTGTTTGAAGTGGTGGTCCTGTTGCTCCATTCCTGTTTTCAGGTTAAGGAAAGAGTATTGTTGACTTATCATCATGTCATATAGTCCATTTTCCCTTAGTAGTCTTTTGGGCATCATTGGAAACGGGGAAAATTAGATACTGTCCTGGCCCTGGAAGGCCCACAATCTGGGAAGGGAAATAATGGTGTAAATACCTGCAGTAAAAGTTCTCCTCTATCCTTAGCCTCTCATCTTAGGTGCAGTACTAGCTGCACCAGCTACCACTCTCTCTCCACCTCAATACAGACTGAATCTAGTTAGTGTCCTAAAACAAAAAACAAAAAACAAAAGTAAAGTGTACTCAGAATAGCATCCCACACCATCCATCCAAAACAATCCATTTGTTTTGTTTTGCTTTGCTTTGTTTGGAAATACAGCCTACTCTAAAAATCATCCAACTTGTGGTGATCACCCAGCATTTCCCTCTAAACAGGTTGTAACCTCTCGTTCCCTGTCCGTCCCCACTCTTCCCTTGTTGTCTGTCATGCCTTCCTGAGCACTTAACCACCTGTACAGCTAATATGTCCTTAGGCCTCCTTGTCACGTATTTCCTCATCTGTCTCAGAACCCCTGGAGAGAAGAGGTTATGACTCATAAATACTCCTAAATAGTATTAGCCGTGCCTGTCCCTGCACCTCCTCCTAACACCTAACCCCTAGCAGAAGAACTAGGACCACTTTTCTTGTCCTACTCTAGTGACACAGATGATCTTTAAATGCTAATTTATATTGTCAGTAGGAAAGGCTCCTAAATGAAATAAATGGGAAATTTTGGGTTCAAATAAACATAAAGCAGGTTGCTTTACTTTTCAGAGAACTTTCATATACTTTTCCCCAAATTTATTCGACCAAGTTTTCTTTTGAGAGATGCCAGAAACATTTCCTTAGCCACTGAAACCTTTTCAGAAATGCAAATCCAAACCACAGTAGAGAAATACCTTTTTTTAAACTAACAAATTTCTCTTCTACATTTAATTATAGTTTTAAAAAATAAAGTGACATAAGCAAAATAGTGGAGTAGGCAGCTCCATACACCCATACCTCCAAGGAAACATTATAAAAAGTACCAGAAACTGTCAGAACCAACTTTGTCAGACTGGAAAGGAAGAATTTACCTCAGCCACATGAACCCTATTAAGAAAAAAGAAACAAAAACAGTAAGAGAGCCTTGTGGCTTTTTCACTGGCCCTTGCCCAATCCCTCTCCCAACTTGGCAGCAGTCTTGAAGATAGCTCACTCTTGCAGTGTCTGACTCTGGTCCCTAGATCCAGGGGGACAGAGCAGACTTAATCACAAATTACCTGTTTTTCTGTCTGCCCTTTACCTGTGGGCCGCCCTGAAGACCTAATACAACGTGCTCATCTTTGGTTTATCTATCATATAACTTAGGTTGGAAAAGCAGCAGGCATTGCTTGAAAACAGGTTAAGGAAACACTTTAGGGAATCCTGGGTGGCTCAATGGTTAAGCATCTGCCTTTGGCTCAGGGCGTGATCCTGGAGTCCCAGGATCGAGTTGTGCATCGGGCTTCCTGCATGGAGCCTGCTTCTCCCTCTGCCTGTCTCTGCCTTTCTCTCTATGTCTCTCATGAATAAATAAATACAATCTTAAAAAAAAAAAAAAGTGAAACCACCTGGGCAACAAATTACAGTTTGAGACATACAATAGCTTACTTAAAACTGGAAGGAAAAGCCAAGGAGAAGGTTTCTTTGGGATAGTAGGGCATTCAAAAATATGTAGATATGCATGTAGCCACATGCATGCCAAGTACCAGAAATATCAGAAAAGATCTGAGGGATCCCTGGGTGGCGCAGCGGTTTGGCGCCTGCCTTTGGCCCAGGGCGCGATCCTGGAGATCTGGGATCGAATCCCACATCGGGCTCCTGGTGCATGGAGCCTGCTTCTCCCTCTGCCTGTGTCTCTGCCTCTCTCTCTCTCTCTCTCTCTCTCTCTCTCTCTGTGACTATCATAAAAAAATTAAAAAATAAAAAATAAAAAAAATAAAAAAGAAAAGATCTGAGAAGACCCCAGACTTTCACCACTAGCTGATCTATATGCTTGGTACAAACAGGAGCTGAAGGCTGAGACAGAATTGTCAGTAGTCTAGCTAAGTCATAAGAATGTCCCAGCACAGGGCCAATCCAGAAAGACTGGAACAGGTGTATTTGTTGGTTTGTTTTTTTAAGGTTCTGGCATTCAAAGAGATCTCTGTCAAAATACTGGCTGAACATAGCAAAGCCTTCAACAATTAAGAAGTGCAAACCCTGGGGAAGGGAAAGATTATGATTTCCAGAATTATTCTGGAATACTCAGATGTCCAGTTTTCAACAACAAAAATCAAAGCATACAAAGTGGAAAGTATGGCCCCTTCAAAAAAAAAAAATTAATAGAAACCATCCCCCCAAACACTGCACTTCCTAGAAAAAAAAACTTTAAACCAATTTCCTTAAATACACTTCAGAGGTAAATGAGTAAGATGATGAATAAAACAAAAATATCAATTAGAAGAAATTATTAAAAAGGAAACCACATAGAAATTCTAGACCTGGGATCCCTGGGTGGCGCAGTGGTTTAGCGCCTGCCTTTGGCCCAGGGCGCGATCCTGGATACCCAGGATCAAATCCCACATCCGGCTCCCGGTGCATGGAGCCTCCTTCTCCCTCTGCCTATGTCTCTGCCTCTCTCTCTCTTTCTCTCTCTCTCTCTCTATCATAAATAAATAAAAATAAAAAAAAAACTTAAAAAAAAATAAAAAAGAAATTTAAAAAAAAAGAAATTCTAGACCTGAAGAGTACAATAACAAGTACAAAAATACACAAGAGGGATTCAACAGATTTGAGTACACAAAAAGAATTGGTGAACTTGAAGATAGAACAGTTGAAATCCAGTTTGAAGAACAAAAAAGTGAACAGCCTAAAGAACTTGTAAGACCACCAGGGTCACCAAAATATGCATAAAAGAGAGAACAGGGGACGCCTGAGTGGCTCAGCGCTTGAGCGTCAGCCTTCAGCTCAGGTCGTGATCCTGAAGTCCCGGGATCGAGTCCCACATTGGGCTCCCTGTGTGGAGCCTGCTTCTCCCTCTTCCTGTGTCTCTACTTCTCTCTCTGTGTCTTTCATGAATGAATAAATAAAAACTTTAAAAAGTATATTTAAAGGAATAATGGCAGGGCAGCCCTGGTGGCTCAGTGGTTTAGTGCCACCTTCAGCCCAGGGTGTGATCCTGGAGACCTGGGATCGAGTCCCGCATCGGGCTCCCTGCATGGAGCCTGCTTTTCCCTCTGCCTGCATCTCTGACTCTCTCTCTCTCTCTGTCTCTCTCATGAATAAATAAAATCTTTTAAATTAAATAAATAAATGAATAATGGCTAAAAAAATCTTCCATATCTGAAATATATGAATCTACACATCCAAGAATCTCAAATTCCAAGCCATAAAATAAAGGAATCCACACTGAGACATAGTCAAGTTGTTTAACAGCAGAGACAATGAGTAATGAAAGCAGAAGAGAACCAACTCCTCACGTATAAGGGGAGCCTCAATAAGATTAACAACTTTCTCATCAGAAACCGTGAAAGTCAGAGGCACTTTGATGACCTATTTAAGGTTCTAAAAGGGGAAAAAGAAAAACTGCCAATGAAGAATTCTATATCCAGCAAAACTATCCTTCCAGAATGAAGGATATTAAGATACTCCTGGGCAGCCCTAGTGGCTCAGCGGTTTAGCGCTGCCTTCGTCCCGGGGTGTGATCCCAGGGTCCTGGGATTGAGTCCCACATTGGGGTCCCTGTGTGGAGCTTGCTTCTCCCTCTGCCTGTGTCTCTGCCTCTCTCTCTCTCTCTCTCTCTCTCTCTGTCTCTCATGAATAAATGAATTCTTAAAAAAAAAAAAGATACTTCCCGATAACAGAAGGCTTTCAGGTTTAAATGAAAATATAACAGTAACTTTAAGCCATATGAATAAAGAACACCAGTAAAGGCAACTTCATTGAAAAATAAAAGCATTATAATTTTGGTTTGTAACTTTTCCTTTTCATATGAGTTAAAGGCAAATACGTACAAAATAATTATAAATCCATGTTAATGAGTACATAATGTATAGAGATGTAAGCTGTGACATTAACAATATAAAGAGGGACAGTGTTACACAGAAATGGAGTTTTGGGATACTATTGAAATATAATTGGTATTATTCAAACTAAATTGTTATGTTAACTATAGTCACAAAAGTAACTACAAAGAATATACCTAATACACCGGGAATAAAAATGGTACAGTACAAAATTTCAAATATGAAAAAAAAAAAAAGAATTGGACCTACATATACAGAAAACAGCTAAACAGGAGAAGTAAGTCCTTTATGAGTAATTGAATATAAATAAACTCCAACTGAAAGGCAGAGATTGGGAGAACAGATTTTTAAAAATCATCTATATACTTACTCATTTTAGATACAAAGACACAAAAGGTTGAAAGTAAAAAATGGAGGGGGTGCCAGAAGGATGTTGGAATAGGAGGACACTAAACCAACTTGTCCCACATTTACAACTAACTATATTATCACTCATATTCACATCAATAAACTAGAGTGTGAGTTGAAGACTGGCAGAACAAACTCGACAACTAAAGACAGAAGAAGCTACATCAGAAAGATTAGAAAGGATAGAAAATGGTGGTTGGGAGCTGCAGCCACAGACCGGAGAAAGCACTAGGGAGCCCCATAACGTCTGCCTTTGAAAACCAGAGGGGCTGAATTCCGTGAGTTGGTACAGTGTGACTTGGAACCTGGAACCTTAAAAGTCAGCCAACTCAGCCCTAGGCAAGCTGAGAAAGTGAATGACAGTCGTTGGCTCCCAGCCCTTGAAGAGACGAACAGCCTGACAAGAGGCAATACAGAAATAATAGCTTGCACAATGGGAGTGAGACCTTTTATACTAATTTTAGAGTGTGTTCTAACAAAACATGTCAAAACAAGGCCTATTACAAAGGACACTATGTAATAAAAAGAACAATCCAACAAGATATAATTCTAAATCTATATGCACCCAATGTGGGAGCACCCAAATACATAAAACAGTTAATAACAAACATAAAGGAACTAGTCAATAGTAATACAATAATAGTAGGGGACTTGAACACCCCACTTTCATCGATGGATTGATCATTCAAACAAAATGAAATAGTGGCTTTGAATGACACATTGAATCAGATGGATATAACACATATATTCGAATATTCTACCCTAAAAAAGCAGAATACACATTCTTTTCAAGTACACACAGAACATTTTCCAGAATAGATCATGTATTAGGCCACAAAACAAATGTCAACAAATTGAAAAAGTTCAAAGTCATACCATCTATCTTTTCTGACCACAATGCTATGAAATTAGAAATCAACCACAAAAAAATCTGGGAAGACTACAAATACATAGAGGTTAAATAACATACTACTAAACAATGAATGGGTCAATCAAGAAATCAAAGGAGAAATCAAAAAGTACATGGAAACAAAAATGAAAACAATGGTCCAAAACCTTTGGGATGCAGCAAAATTGTTTTTTAAAGATTTTATTTGTTCATGAGAGACAGAGAGAGGCAGAGATACAGGCAGAGGGAGAAGCAGGCTCCCTGTGGGAAGACTGATGTGGGACTCAATCCCAGGACCCCAGGATCACAACCTGAACAAAGGCAGGTGCTCAACGAGTCACCCAGGTACCCCACAAAATTGGTTATAAGAGGGAAGTTTATAGCAATAGAGGCCTACCTCAAGAAGTAGGAAAAAGCTCAAATAAACAACCCAACTTGGTTTTTCAGGGCTCTTGGCAAGTGTACTTGGCACAAAGTTGTAGCACAGCAGTAACTGCAGTTGCACCATTCTGCCTTCAGCTTCAGATGTTTCCTGTGGCCAGAAATGCTCTAAGTCATCTCCAAGTTCAAAGCATTCCACAAACAATGGCAAGGCAATCACCAGAAACAGGCACCTGATTTCCATGACAAATTTGGTAATGCTGTATTAGCTAGTGGAACCACTTTCTGTATTGCTGTATGGGCATATACAGCAACACAAATTGGAGTAGAATGGAACCTGTCCCCTGTTGGCAGAGTCACCCCAAAGGAATGGAGGGATCAGTAATCCCAGCTAGTGTAATAATGAATTGTTTCAAAACCAACTCATAATTGATGCCAAGTGAAAGCACTGTGCACCCACTAAAATATGGCATGATTTAAGAAAAGTACATTTGAAACCTTAAAAAAAAAAAAACTAACTTTACACCTAAAGGAGCTGGAAAAAGAACAAACTACACCCAAAACCAGCAGAATAAAGGAAATAACAAAGATTAGAGCAGAAATAAATGATAGAGAAACTAAAGCAAACAAAAAAACCAACAATAGATCAATAAAACCAGGAATTAGTTCTTGAAAAGATCAACAAAATGATAAATCTCTAGCCAGACTCACTGAGAGAGAAACTCAAGTGAGCAAAATCACCAATGAGGAGAAATAACACTACAGAAATACAAACAATTGTAAGAGAATTTTTTAAAGATTATTTTATCATTTATTAATGAGACAGAGAGAGAGAGAGGCAGAGACACAGGCATTGGGAAAGCAGGCTCCATGCAGGGAGCCTGAAGTGGGACTGAATCCCAGGACTCCAGGCTCATGCCCTGGGCCGAAGGCAGGCACTAAACCACTGAGCCACCCAGGGATCCCTTGTAAGAGAATTTTAAGAAAAACTATTTGCCAACAGATTAGACAACCTTGAAGAAATGGATAAACTCCCACAAACACAGAACCTCCCAAAGAAAGAAAATTTGAACAGATCAATTACCAGCAATGAAATTGAATCAGTAATCAAAATTCCCAACAAACAAAAGGCCAGCACCAGACAGTTTTACAGGTGAATTCTACCAAACATTTAAAGAAGAATTAATACCTATTCTACTCAAACTATTCCAGAAAATAGAAGAAGGAAAATTTCCAAATTTATTCTGAGGTGAGCAGCACCCTGATACCAAAAACAGCTAAAGACACCACAAAAAAAGGAGAACTAAAGGACAATATCCCTGATGAACATGGATGCAAAAATTCTCAATATGACCAAATCAAATGCAATGATACACTAAAGAAAAATTCAATATGATCAAGTGGTATTTATTCCTGGGACACAAGGATGGTTCAATATTTGCAAATCAATCAATGTGATACATCACATCATTAAGAGAAAGGATAAAAGCCATATGATCATCTTGAAAGATACAGGAAAATACATTTGTCAAGAGTACAACACCCATTCTTGATAAAAAGCCCTCAACAAAGAAGATTTAGAGGGAGCATACCTCAATATAATAAAGACCATATATGAAAAACCCACATTGAACATCATACTCAATGGGAAAAAAACAGCTTTCACCCTAAGGATGTCCACTCACAACTTTTATTCAACATAGTGCTGGAAGTCCTAGCCACAGAAATCAGACAACAAAAAGAAATAAAAAGCATCCAAATTGGTAAGGAAGAAGTAAAACTTACGCTATTTGCAGATGACGATACTATATATTGAAAACCCTAAAAATTCCACAAAAGAACCCTAGAACTGATAAATGAATTCAGTAAGGTTACAGGATACAATAAACATACAAAATCTGTTGCACTTCTATACACTATCAATGAAGCAGCTGAAAGAGAAATTAAGAAAACAAGCCCATTTACAATTGCACCAAAAATAGTAAGATACTTAAGAGTTAACCTAACCAAAGAGGTGAAAGACTTGTACTCTGAAAACTACAAAACTGATGAAAGATGACACAAAGAAATGGAAAGATACTCCATGCTCATGAGTTGGAAGAACAAATACTGTTAAAATATCTACACTACCAAAAGCAATCTACAGATTTAATGCAATCTCTATCAAAATGCCAACGTTTTTCACAGAAGTAGAACTAGAACAAAAAATCCTAAAAAGAAACATTTTTTTTAGATTTTATCTATTCATGAGAGACACAGAGAGAGAGGCAAAGATAGAGACAGAGGGAGAAGCAAGCTCACTGTGAGGATCCTGATGTGGGACTTGATTCTAGAACTCTAGGGTTATGCCCTGAACCAGAGGCAGACACTCAACCACTGAGCCACCCAGGTGCCCCCCAAAATCCTAAAATTTATATGGAACAACAAAAGACCCCGAATAGCCAAAGCAATTTTGAAAAAGCAAAGCAAAACTGGAGGTATTACAATTCCAGATATCAAGTTATATTACAAAGCTACAGTAATCAAAACAGTATGGTACTGGCACAAAGAAAAAGACACGTAGATCAATGGAACTGCAGAGAAAGCCCAGAAATATACCCACAATTATATGGTCAATCTTTGACAAAGCAGAAAAGAATATCCAAAGGGAAAAAGTCTCTTCAACAAATGGTGTTGGGGAAACCAGACAGCTACATGCAAAACAATGAAACTGGGCCACTTTCTTTCACCATGCACAAAAATAGATTAAAGAACTAAGTGTGAAACCATAAAAATCCTAGAAGAGAGTACAGACAGTAATTTCTCTGACATTGGACATAGCAACATTTTTCTAGATATATCTCCTGAGGCAGAGGAAATAAAAGCAAAAATTAAACTATTGGGATTACATAAAAATAAAAAGCTTCTGCACATAAACATAAAGCTTCTGCTTATGAAGGAAACAATCAACAAAACTAAAAGGCAACGTACTGAATGGGAGAAAATATTTGCAAATGACATATCCAATCAAGGGTTAGTATCCAAAGCATATAAAGAGCTATATAACTCAGAATGAAAACAAAAAAAGTCCAATTACAAATGGGAAGACATGAACAGACATTTCTCCAAAGAAGAGATCCAGATGGCCAACAGACGCATGAAAAGATGCTCAATCAAATGCAAATCAAAACTAAAATGAGTTATCACACATACTTGTCAGAATGGCTAAAATCAAAAACACAAGAAACAAGTGTTGTGAGGATGTGGAGGAAAAGAAACCCTCTTGTACTGTTGGTGGAAATGCAAACTGGTGTAGCCACTCTAGAAAACAGTATGAAAGTTCCTCAAAAAGTAGGACTGCCAAAAAAAAAAAAAAAAAAAAAAAAAAGAGTAGGACTGCCTTATGATCCAGTAATTGCACCACTGGGTATTTATCCAAAAAATGCAAAAACACTGATTCAAAAAGATACATGCACCTCTGTGGTTGTAGCAGCATTATTTACAATATCAAATTATGGAAGCAGTCCAAGTGTCTATCTATAATAAGATGGATGGATAAAGAAGATGTAATACACACACACAAGAATGTTATTCAGTCATAAAAAAAGAATAAAATCTTGCCATTTGCAATGACATGGATGGAGCTAGAGGGTATAATGCTAAGTAAAATAAGTAAGAGGAAGACAAATACCATAGCAGAATTTAAGAAACATAAAATAATGAGCAAAGGATAAAAAGGGACAAACCAAGAAATAGACTCTTGACTATAGAGAATTAATGGTTAACAGAGGGGAGGTGGGTGGAGGGATGAGTGAAATAGGTGATGGAGATTGAAAAGTACAGTTGTCACGATGAGCACTGGGTGATGGATGGAATTGTTGGGTCACTATATTGTACACCTGAAATGAATATAACACTATATGTTAACTATAGTGGAATAAAAGGAAAAAACCTCAGTGGCTTAAATGGTACAAATGTAAAAAAAAATTGGGAAAAAGATAATCCATATGAATAGTATTCATTTGTTACACACTATTGGGTACCTATATTATCATCAGACTGAAATAGATTATATATACGCACCTAACAGTAGATACCTGAGATATATGAAGCAAAGCTTGCCAGAATTGAAGAAATAATTATACAATAGAACTTTCAGTAATGATGACAACAGTCAAGCATACAGTCAATAAGTAGAGGACGTGAACACTAAATATCAGTTAGACCTAATAGACATACAGAATACTATACCCAATAATCATAAAAATATATATTGTTCTCAATGGAATATTCTCCCGGATAAACCATGTAAGGCTACAAAGTCTCAAGAAATGTAAAAAAGAATGAAACCATACTAAATATCTTTTTTTTTAAACACAAAGAAATGAAACTGGAAATCAGTAAGGGGAAAATTGGAAAAACACAAATATGGGGAAATTAACACATTAAAGGGTCAAGGAAAAGGGTACCTGGATGTTGTAGTTGGTTGAGTGTCTGACTCTTGGTTATGGATTATGTCATGATCTCAGGGTCATAAGATTGAACCTTGCATTGGACTCCACATGCTCAGCTTGAATTTCTCTCTCTGGCCCTCTGCCCTTCCCTGCTCACATTCTATTTCTAAAATAAGTAAAATGTAAATTAATTAAAGGGTCAAGGAAAATCTCACAATGGACATTAGAAAATAGCTTGAGATGAATGAAAATGTAAAGACAGCATGCCAAGACATAGAAGTTGCTGCAGAAATAGTGGTGAGAGGGAGGTTTATAGCTGTAAATGTGTACGTTACAAAAAGAAAATATCTCAAATCAGTAACCTAACCATCACCTTAAGGCACTAGGAAAAGAAAAACAAACTAAACCCAAAGTTAGCAGAAAGAAGAAAATAAAAAGGTTACAGTAGAAATAAAATTGGAAACAGAAAAATGAGAAAAATCAACAAAACCAAAAGATGGTTTTATAAAAAGATCAACAAAATTAATCTTTAGACAGACTATAAGAGGGAAGAGAAATAGGAGAGCAAGAAAGACTTAAGTTACTAAAATCAGAGGGTGCATTACTATCAAATTTACACAAAAAGACTATAAGAAAATAATACGAACAGCTACATGCTAACTAGTTGGAAAACCTAGGTAAATGGGAAAATTCCAAGACACAAAGTACCAAAACTGAGGAACTGAAAATCTAATAGACCAATAACAAGTAAGGCAACAATCAAGAATCAAAAAACAAACATACAAACAACAAAAAACTCCCAACAAAGAACACTTTAGGATCAGATGGCTTCATTGGTGATTTCTACCAAATATTTAAAAAGGAATGGGCACAAATCATCAAACTCTCCCAAAAAAATGGAATAGAAGGGAATACTATTTAACTCATTCTTTAAGGGCAGCAGTACCCCAATACTAAAGCCAGACAAAGATACTACAAGAAGACTACAAATATCCTTTATGGATATAGTTGTAAAAATCCTCTACAAAATACTAGGAAAACTAAATCCAGTGTAATATTATAAAGATTATGTACCATGACCATATGAAATTTAGTCCAGGAATGCAAGGGTGGTTCAACATAAGAAAATCAATTAAAATAGTACACCATACTAATAGAATGAAGGAAGACAACCACCTGGTCATCTCAATTGATACAGAAAAGACATTTGACAATAGTATAAAATCCAACAGTTGGATTTGACAAAATCCAACACATTTTAAGAA
The DNA here is from genome assembly GCF_048164855.1 of Canis lupus baileyi. Lineage (NCBI taxonomy): Eukaryota > Metazoa > Chordata > Mammalia > Carnivora > Canidae > Canis > Canis lupus. The sequence continues at coordinate 26,309,796 of NC_132849.1, read as the reverse complement.
CAGAGAACTGAAATAAACTAGGAGTAGGAGGGAATTTCTTCAACATGGTAAGAGCACATATGAAAAATATACAGCTAACATTATACCCAACAGTAAAAAAACAGAGAGAGCTTTCCCCTTAAGATCACAAAAAAAGCCAAGAATATACAAGGGGGAAAGGACAATTTCTTTAATAATGTTGTCATGAAAACTGGACAATAAGAAAAAGAATCAAACTGGACCATTATGTTACACCATACAGAAATTAACTCAACATGGGTTAAAGATTTGAACATAAGACCAGAAGCCATAAAGCCATAACATGTTTAGAAGAGAACATAGGTGGTAAGCCACTTGGCATAGGTCTTGGTGAGGATTTTTTTTTTTTAATCTGACATCAAAAGTAAAAGGAACAAAAGCAAACATAGGCAAATAAAACAAGTGATGAGGGACTTTAAAAACCCTTATGAATGATTTTACTCAGCTCACTTAAGTATCTAAACTAGTATCTTAGTATCTGAACTAGGTTACTTCTTTGGCATCTTCCATACATGGCACACTTAATTAGTGGTCAAATTTAGTTTTTCCTTTAGAGAAAAAACTAAAAGAATTTCCCAGTCTCAGTTTCTAGAGAAAGAAAAAGAAATTGTTGTTTAACCCAACACTGAAAATCAAGATGATAAGATGGGAAACTCAAGTCTGGGAGAAAAAAATCAAACTGTGATATTACAAAGTTAAGTGCAAGATGGAGTCCACAGTTAATCCTTCAGGGAACTAGTCTTCCTAATTGTCTGAAATAGGTAAGAAAGCGTGTTTAAAAATGCAGGGAAGGGGCATCCAGGTGGGTCAGTCGGTTAAGCATCTGGCTTCAGCCCAGATTATGATCCCAGGGTCCTGGAATTATGCCCCATGTTGGGCTCCCTGCTTAATAGGATAGTCTGCTTCTCCCTCTCCCTCTGCCCTTGCTCCTGCCATCTCTCTCTAATAAATAAATAAAATCATTTTTAAAATCTTAAAATGCAAGGAAAAGAGCAAAGGGAGTGCTGTTTGGATTTATTTTAATATAAAGCATGAGCAGGGAAGCGAAAAAAAATCAGAAGACAAAGGTGCTTGCTTTGAAGTACTTTTATTCAACTTGAAACCTGAAGTTCTAGCAAGAGCAAATAAGTAAGGAAAAGAAAGCAAAGGTATCCAGATTGAAAAGGAAGATGTAAAATTATCTTTGCTCATATGATCTTATATGTAGAAAACTCTAAATACTCTACACATAGGGGCACCTGAGTGGTTCAATTGGTTAAGAATCTGCCTTTGGCTCAGGTCATGATCTCAGGGTTCTGGGATTAAGTCCCACATTGGGCTCCCTGCTCTGCGAGGAGTTTGTTTCTCCCTCTGCCTGATACTCCCCCTGCTTGTGCTCTCATTGTCAAATAAATAAATAACATCTTTAAAAATAAATATATTCTACACACAGGCACACAATTGTAGGAGCTGATAAGTTCAGCAAAGTTGTAGGATACAAAATGTAAAAATTGGTTGAAAGAAAAATCAGTTGCATTTCTATACATCAGCAAGGAATGATCCAAAAAGAAAATTGCAAAAACCATTCCACTTTCAATAACAACAAACAGAATAAAATATGTAGGAATAAATTTAACCAAGGAAGCACAAGACTTGTACACTGAAAACTAGAAAACAGAGCTGAAAGAAATTAAAGACACCACTAGGTACTCACTTAGGAATATGTAAATGTATCAGATCAACAACTCACACATCTTACACAGTATTTCAAGTAGATTTCAATAAAGCTGAGGGAAAAGAAGACACCAGTAAGGGCAGCTCAGGTGGCTCAGCGGTTTAGCACTGCCTTTGGCCTAGGGTGTGATCCTGGAGACCTGGGGTCAAGTCCCATGTTGGGCTCCCTGCATGGAGCCTGCTTCTCCCTCTGCCTGTGTCTCTGCCTCTCTCTCTGTGTCTCTTGTGAACAAATAAAATCTTAAAAAAAAAAGACTACAACAGTAAATTGAAAGACATCTTATGTTCATGATCACAACACTTAACATTGTTAAGCTAATACTACTCAAACCAGTAAATGTAGTTTCAATGTAATCTCTTTCAAAACCTAGATGGGTTTTACTTTTTAGTGATGGAAAGACCCAAGTCAACATCCATGTGGAATTTAAAGGGACCCTGAATTTAAAAAAAAATTAAAAATCTAAACAAAGAACAACAAAGTTAGAGGACTTATGGTTCTTGATTTTAATACTTACTACAAAGTAATAAGAATCAAAACAGTGCACCACTGGCAAAAGGATAGAATTATAGAATAGACTGGAAACTTAGTAGTAAACCCTCTTATCTGTGGTCACCTGTTTTCTGAATGGGGGTGTCAAGACCATTCAATGGGGAAAGAATAATCACTTCATCAAATGGTGCTAGAAAACTGAAATATCCATATTCAAAAGAATGCACTTTGAACTCTACTTTACTCCAAATAGATCAAACCTAAATTTAAGAGTTAAACTATAAAACTCCTAGAAGAAAACAGAAGAGCAAATCTTATGACCTTGAATTTGCCAATATTTTCCTAACTATAACACCAAAAGCACAGCCAAAAAAATAAAAAATAGGTAACTCAGACCATTTAAATAGAAAATTTAAGAACTTTTTTGCATCAAAAGACACTAGCAAAGAGTGAAAAGACAACCCACAGAATGAGAGAAAATATGTGCAAATTGTATGTCTTAACTGTTAATGGTTTAATATCCAGAATACATAAAGTACTCGTAACTCAACCACAACAAGACAACCCAGTTAAAAAATGGGCAAAGTACTTAAGTAGATATTTCTCTAAAGATATTCAAGTGGCTAATATGCACACAAAAAGATACTCAACATCATTAGGAAGAAGCAAATTAAACATGAGAGGACACTACACCTATGAAGATGGCTACACTTGGAGAAAATGGAAAATAGCTCATGTTGGTGATGACATGGATAAATTAGAGCCATCATGCATTGCTGGTAGGAATGTAAAATGGTACTGCCACTGTGGAAAACAGTTTGGTAGTGCCTCAAAAAGTTAAATATATACTTATCATTTGATTCAAATTTCACTTTCAGATTATATTCTCCAAAGGATAATATAATATAATCATAGGGACTCTGATACTTGTACATAGTGTTCATAGTAACATTATTCACAATAGCCAAAAGGTGGAAACACTCTAGTATCCATCAAGTGAATAGATTAAGAAAATGTGTTATGCAATGGAATATTATTCAGCCATACAAAAGTATGAAGTTTGGAAACATGCTACAATGTGAATTCATCTTAAAAGCATTATGCTGAAGTAAAATAAGCTGCACAAAACATAGATATTATATGATTTCACTCATAAGTCATATTTAAAATATACCAATTCACAGATAGAAATTGATTAAAGGCTACCAAGGGCTGGAGGTAGGGGAGAAAGGGATTATTGCTTAATGGGTACAGAGTTTCTGTTTCGGGTGATGAAATATTTTGGAAATAGATAATGGTGCCAGTTACAGAGATTTGTGAATACCACTCAATTTTACAATTAAACATAAATCTATGTTGAACTTTGCTAAATTATTTTTTGTATATTTGACATGATCACATGGATTTTTGCCTTCGTCTGTTAAATATGAATTAATATCTAAATATTTTGATATTAAAATAGACCTTTATTCCTTAATCTTCTTTTTGGTAGTAACACACCATTTTTTATACATGCTAGATTTGAATTTGCCAATAATTTATGGCAAATGTAAGTGATTTTTGGCAATGTAACTAATATTGGCCTGTAATTTCCTTTTCTTTTACTACTGTCAGATTTTGGTATCAAGTGTACTAGCCTTATAAAATCCACTAAGCAGTCTTCTCTGTCTTCTATCCTGCATAAAATAAGGATTATTTGTTTTCTAAGCTTGGTACAAACTACTTTTGTAAAACTATGCCTGCTGCCTTTTGGGCAAAATTTTTAATTATCAATTCAGTTATTTTAATACTATTTATCTAGATTTTCAGAATTAATTTTTATATATTTTCTAGAATACTGTCTATTTCATTTGTTTTAAATTAACAAATCAATGATTCACATAAGATTTTTTAAATCTCTGCCATATTTGTAGTTATATTTTCATTTTCATTCTTAATATTGTCCACTTGTACTTTTTCATCAGTCTTGCCAAAGTTTGTCTATTTTACTAGTGTTTTTCATATTCAGCTTCAATTTTGTCAATCATTTTGATTTCTTAACTTCTGTTTTTATTAATCTCTTCCTTTTGTGTACTGTGAGAGTACCTTATTTTTCTAGTTTATTGAGTTAAATGTTTTTTATTATTCTTTTTGTTTTCTAATAAATGCTTTTAAAACTTTATATTTCCCTTCTGTGTAATTATTCAGCTGCATTCTACAAGCATCTTACCCTGTGTACAAACAAGTTAGCCCGCCACGTTTTCATGGATGCTAGTAAAGGATTTGAGACTCAATTTCACAATTTTTGTTGGTAGTGCAAATTCCAGTTCCTACAGTGATGTAAGAGGGCCAGATGATACCTCCATATACAGAGGTTCATTATAGGAAAGGGATACTGAGCTTAGGGAATCCAAATATTTTATAATGGGTAGTTTTCCCCCAGAGGAATACAGTATCTCTTATAAGGCTGTTAACTATCAAACAGCTTTGAGAAAATAGTCTAAAAGAAAGGGCAGTCAGTGCCTCACTCACAATGTATACAGAAACATAAGGGAACCAGAAAGAGCTATCTTCTAACAATATTGGGGGAAACTGGCATCTGAACAATATTGAGTCTTCCAGCCCAGGAGCATATGGTATGCTCTTCCTTCTCTGTAAGTCTCTTTTTTTTTTTTTTTTTAGTCTTTAATTTTTGTCATACTTATAGTTTTCAATGTAAAATTCTTGTATATCTCTCATTAAATTTCTTCTGAGGAGTTTTACTTTTCTTTTTCTGCTATATAAATGTCATTTTAAAATTTCATTTTAAACTTTATTGCTAATATTTAGAAATACAACTGATTTTTATATATTGTTATTGTGACCTTACTAAATTAGTTTATTGTAGTTTATAGTTTCTTTTGGATTTTTTGTGTATACAGTCATGCCCTATGTGAATATAAAAACAATAAAGACAAATCTTTTTCTTCCTTCATTCAACTGGTTAGGATCTCTAGTATAACATTGAGTATAAATGGCTAGAATAAGAACATAACTGATTTATTCCTGCCCTTGGGAGAAAGTATAAAATATTTTATCTTTATGTATCATTTTAGCTGTAGGTTTTAATAAATGCCCTTTATCATTTCTAGTTTGCTGAGATTTTTTATCAAAAAAGGCTGAATTTTGTCAAAAGCTTTTCTGATCTACTGACAATGGTTTTTCTTGCTTCTGCTAATGCACTGCTAATTCACATTAAACTAGTCTTGCACTCTTGGGATAAACCCCACATAGTCATATTATCCTTTAAATTTATCTATATGTAGCACACACATAGATATATTAATAATCATATAATTAACATAAATTAAATGAACATATATTTAGTAAAGACAAAAAAGGGAATTACATATCGATAAAGGAGTCAATCCAACAAGAGGATAAACATTCATAAATATTTATGCACTCAACACAGGAGCACCCAAATATATAAAGCAAATATTAACAAATCTCAAGGGAGAAACAAACAGCAATACAAATAGTAGAAGGGGACCTTAATACCCAACTTAAACCAATTAGAAATATACATCAATAGATAGATCATCCAGATGAAAAAATCAATAAGGAACACACTGGTGGTTCAACAACATATTAGATCAGAAGGATGTAGCAGATATATACCAGAAACTTTCTACTCAAAAGCAACAGAATACACATTCTTCTCAGTGCACGTGAAACATTTGCCAGAATAAATCATGTCAGGCCATAAGATAAGGCTTAATAAATCTAAGATGACTGAAATCATAAGCTTCTTTTCAAGTGTCAATGGTATTAAACTAGAAATTGATTGCAAGGGAAAAAACCTAGAAAATACACAAATATGTGGAGATTAAACAACATGCTATGAACAGTGGGTCAAAGAATAAATCAAAAGAGAAATCCAAAAAATATCCTGAGACAAATGAAAATGGAAATAAAACATACTAGAACTTATGGGAGGCAGCAAAAGCAGTTCTAAAGAGAAGTTCATGGCAAAAATGCCTACATCAAGAAACAAGAAAAATCTCAAACAACCTATTACACCTTATGGAACTAGAAAAGGGGACAAATAAAGCCCAAAGTTAGCAGGAGAAAGGAAATAACAAAAATGAGTGGAAATCAATGAAATAGAGACTAAAAAGATGATAGAACAAAATCAATGAAACTAAGAGCTGGTTCTCTCAAAAGACAAAATTGATAAACCTTTAGCTAGACTCACCAAATAAAAGACTCAAATAAATAAAAATCCTAAAGAGAAAATGTTACAACAAAGGATCATAAGAAACTACTATAACTATTCACCAACAAATTGTAAAACCTAGAAGAAATGGATAAGTTCCTAGAAACACACGACCTACCAAGAGTGAATCATGGAGAAATAGATATAAAGAAATCCAAACAACCTGAATACTAATAAGGACATAGAATTAGTAATCAAAAACCTCCCAACAAAAAAAAAGAGTCCAGGACCAAGCCTGGTGAATTCTACCAAATATTCAAAGAAGAATTAATAACTATCCTTTCTAAATTCTTCCCCAAAAAACAGAAGAGGAAGGAACACTTCCAAACTCATTTTACAAGGCCATCTTTACACTGATATCAAAAACAGACAGGACCCCACAGAAAATCACAGGCCAATATTCCCAATGAACACAGATGTAAAAATCTCAATAAAATATTAGCAAACCAAATTCAACAACATTAAAATGATCATACCATGATCCAATAGAATTTATCCTTAGGGTACAAGGATGGTTCGACCTCTGCAAATCAACATGATACATATTTTAAAAATGAAGGTTAAAAATCAGATGATCATGTCAATAGATACAGAAAAAGCATGTGATAAAATTCAACATCTATTTGTGATAAAAACTCTTAACCAAGTGTGTATAAGGGGAATGTACCTCAAAACAATAAAAGCCATATATGACGAGCCAATAGCTAAAATAAAATAGAAAACAGTAAAAATATATGAAACCTGAATGGTCCTAAATCTGTTAAATTTAATCCATAGTTAAGTCTTCCTAGCCCATATTTTCACCAATGAAGTGCTTCTACTAAATATTCAAGAAAGAAATATTACTAGTACAGTTGATCCTGTATAACACAGAAGTTAAGGGTGCTTACTTCCCAAGCAGTCAAAAATCTGCATATACCTTTTGACTCTCCATAACTTAACAGTTTACTGTTGACTAGAAGTCTTAAATAATTAACACATATTTTGTATATGTATTATATACTATATTCTTAGAATAAAGTAAGCCAGAGAAAATATTTTTAAAAATCAAGAGAAAATACACTTACAGTACTATATTGTATCAATACTGTAAGTTTATGTCACTGTTTATAGGTGAATCATTTGTCAATACTTACATCAATATCTTATATGATAGAAAATGCTGTAAATGTACATATCACTAACTTTAGACATAAAAAATGAAAAGATAATGTGAAAAAGAAATTCATATATAACAATTCATGCATTGATAAGCAGTAGCTTGTCAGTATGATTGCTTTATGGTAGCCTAGTGTAATTGATACAAATGCTTCACATACCCTAGCCTATGCATTAATGAATGAATCACTATACACTTTTCATGACATACAGTATTACAGACCTATTCATAGCACTGGGGATGCATAGACTTTCCTTTTTCCAGTGGATATTCTTTCCTGCGAGGGCCCATTTCTGGGTTCTCTATTCTGTTCCATTGATCTATGTGTCTATTGTTGTGCCAGTACCATACTGTCTTGATGATCACAGCTTTGTAATACAGCTTGAAATCCAGCATTGTGATGCCCCTGGAATTGGTTTTCCTTTTCAATATTCCTCTGGCTATTCGGGGTCTTTTCTGATTCCACACAAATTTTAAGATTATTTGTTCCAACTCTGTGAAGAAAGTCCATGGTATTCTGATAGGGATTGCACTGAATGTGTAAATTGTCCTGGGTAGCATAGACATTTTCACAATGTTTATTCTTCCAATCCATGAGCATGGAATGTTTTTCCATCTCTTTGTGTCTTCCTCAATTTCTTTCAGAAGTGTTCTGTAGTTTTTAGGGTATGGATCCTTGACCTCTTTGGTTAAGTTTATTCCTAGGTATATTATGCTTTTGGGTGCAATTGTAAATGGGATTGACTCCTTAATTTCTCTTTCTTCAGTCTTATTGTTAGTGTATAGAAATCCCACTGATTTCTGGGCATTGATTTTGTACCCTGCCACATTGCCGAATTGCTGTATGAGTTCTAGCAATCTTGGGGTGGAGTTTTTTGGGTTTTCTTTTATTTTTTTATTTTCTTTTAATTTTTTTGTGTGTTTTCTATGTACAGTATCATGTTATCTGCAAAGAGAGTTTGACTTCTTTGCCATTTTGAATGCCTTTTATTTCTTTTTGTTGCCTGATTGCTGAGGCTAGGACTTCTAGTACTATGTTGAATAGCAGTGGTGAGAGTGGACATCCCTGCTGTGTTCCTGACCTTAGGGAAAAGGCTCTCAGTTTTTTCCTATTGAGAATGATATTCGCTGTAGGCTTTTCATAATTGGCTTTTAAGATATTGAGGGATATCCCCTCTATCCCTACAGTCTGAAGAATTTTTATCAGGAATGGATGCTGTATTTTTGTCAAATGCTTTCTCTGCATCTATTGAGAGGATCATAAGGTTCTTGTTTTTTCTCTTGTTGATATGATCTATCACGTTGATTGTTTTATGAGTGTTGAACCAGCCTTGCATCCCGGGGATAAATCCCACTTGATCATGGTGAATAATCTTCTTAATGTATTGTTGGTTCCTATTGGCTAGTATCTTGTTGAGAATTTTTGCATCCATGTTCATCAGGGATATTGATTTATAATTCTCCTTTTTGGTGGAGTCTTTGTATGGTTTTGGAATCAAGGTGATGCTGGCCTTATAAAATGAGTTTGGAAGTATTCTGTCCCTTTCTATCCCTTGGAACAGCTTTAGTAGAATAGGTATGATTTCTTCTTTAAACGTTTGGTAGAATTCCCCCTGGGAAGCCATCTGGCCCTGGACTTTCACGTCTTGGGAGGTTTTTGATGACTGCTTCAATTTCCTCGCTGGTTATTGGTCTGTTCAGGTTTTCTATTTCTTCCTGTCCAAATTGGTAATTTGTGGTTTTCCATAATTCACCCATTTCTTCTAGATTGCCTAATTTTTTGGCATATAGCTGCTCATAATAAATTTTTAAAATCATTTGTATTTCCTTGGTATTGGTATCTCTCCTCCTTCATTCGTGATTTTATTAATTTGAGTCTTTTCTCTTTAATAAGGCTGGCTATTATTAATTAATAATAAGTTTATATCTCTTATTAATTCTTTCAAAGAATCAACTCTTGGTTTTGTTGATCTGTTCTACAAACAGTTCTTCTGGTCTCTATTTCATTGAGTTCTGCTCAAATCTTTATCATCTCTCTTTTGCTTGGTGTAGGTTTTACTTGCTGTTCTTTCTCCAGTTCCTTTAGGTGCAAGGTTAGCTTGTGTATTTGAGTTTATTCCAATTTTTTGAGGGAGGCTTGTATTGCAATGTTTTCCCCTCTTACAACTGCTTTTGCTTATCCCAAAGATTTTGAACAGTTGTATTTTCATTAGTTTCCATGAATCTTTTTTTTCCATGAATCTTTTTAATTCTTCTCTAATTTCTTGGTTGACCCATTCATCTTTTAGTAGGATGCTTTTTAACCTCCACGTGTTTGAGTTTCTTCCATATTTCATCTTGTGATTGAGTTCTAGTTTCAAAGCATTGTGGTCTGAAAATATGCAGGGAACAATCCCAATCTTTTGGTATCAGTTGAGACCTGATTTGTGAGCCAGCATGTTATCCATTCTGGAGAAAGGTCCATGTGCACTTTAGAAGAGTATGTATTCAGTTGCATCCGGATGGAAATTTCTGTATTTATCTGTGATATCCATCTGGTCCAGTGTATCATCTAAGGCCCTTGTTTCTTTGGTGATGTTCTGCTTAGAATATCTGTCATCTGCAGAAAGTGCTGTGTTGAAGTTTCTTACTAATATTGTATTATTATCTAAGTATCTCTTTACTTTTGTCATTAATTGATTGATGTACTTGGCAGCTCCCACATTAGGGGCATAAATATTCATGATTGTTAGGTCTTCTTGTTGGATAGATCCTTTAAGTATGATATACTGTCCCTCTTCATCTCTTACTACAGTCTTTGCTATAAACTTTATCTGAGGATTGCTACCCCAGCTTTCTTTTGAGGATCATTTGAATGGCAAATGGTTCTCCACCCCTTCATTTTCAGGCTGGAGGTGTCCTTAGGCCGAAAATGAGTCCCTTGTAGATAGAAAATAGATGGGTCTTGCTTTTTTATCCAGTCCGATACTCTGTGTTTTTTGATGGGATCATTTAGCCCATTCATATTCAGAGTGACTATTGAAAGATATGAATTTAGTGTCATGGTAATACCTATTCAGTCCCTGTTTTTGTGAATTGTTTCTTTGGACTTCCTCTTTCTTTTACAGGGTCCGCCTTAATATTTCTTGCAGAGCTGGTTTGGTGGTCACATAGTCTTTCAGTTTCTGCCTATCTTGGAAGCTCTTTATCTCTCCTTCTATTCTGAATGAGAGCCTTGCTGGATAAAGTATTCTTGGCTGCATGTTCTTCTCCTTTAGGACCTGAATATATCCTGCCATCCCTTTCTGGCCTGCCAAGTCTCTGTGGAGAGGTCTGCTATTAATCTGATATTTCTCCCCATATAAATTAATCTCTTGTCTTGAGCTGCTTTAAGGACTTTCTCTATCTTTGGAATTTACAAGTTTCACTATTAATTGTCAAGGTGTTGAAAGGTTTTTACTGATTTTTTGGGGGTCCTCTCTAGTTCTTGGATCTGAATGCCTGTATCCCTCCCCAAATTAGGGAAGTTCTCAGCTATGATTTGTTCAAATACACTTTGTGGTCCTCTCTCCCTCTCGGCCTCCTCTGGAACCCCAAGTATACGTAAATTCTTCCTTCTCAGGCTATTATTTATTTCCCTAAGCCTTTCCTCATGGTCTCTTGTTTTTCTCTTTTTCCCTCAGCTTCTTTCCTTACCATCAACTTGTCTTCTATGTCACTCTTTCTTCCACCTCATTAACCCTAGCAGTTAGGGTATCCAGTTGGATTGCATATCATTTAATCTATTTTTAATTTTGTCCTGATTAGATCTCAATTCTGCAGTAACAATGTATCTAGAGTCCTTTATGCTTTTTTCTAGAGCCACCAGTGGCTTTATAATTGTGCTTCTGAATTGGCTTTCTGACATCGTATTGAAATCCATATTCTGTAACTCTGGCAGAGAGTACTGTTTCTGGTTCTTTCTTTTGTAGTGAATTCGTCCTTCTAGTCTTTTTGTCCAGTGCAGGGTAGCTGTATGAGTGGGCTAAGTAAAAAATCCCAACCATGAGCTAAGTAAAATACACCCTGAGGGCTCCTAAAGGCTTTTCCTCTTGGTTCTGAGTGTATTTTGTTCTGTATGTTAGAAGATGCTCAATCCCAAATTTATATAAACCTGCAATACTTGTTAGAAGCAAAACTTTTCTCTCTGTAGCATTCCGGCTGTTCTTTATTTTTTTAATTTTATTTTTAAAGATTTTATTTATTCATATGAGAGAGAGAGAGGAGAGAGAGAGAGAAGCAGAGACACAGGCAGAGGGAGAAGCAGGCTCCATGCAGGGAGCCTGATGTGGGATTTGATCCCCAGGACTCCAAGATCATGCCCTGGGCCAAAGGCAGGCGCTAAACTGCTGAGCCACCCAGGGATCCCTGTGTTCTCTCTTTAAATCTCAGGTCAAATTCATAGGTGTTCAGGATGTTTTGAAAGTTATCTAGGGGAATGTGAAATGGTGCAGCCACTCTGGAAAACTGTGTGGGAGGTTTCTCAAAGAGTTAAAAATAGACCTGCCCTACGACCCAGCAATTGCACTGTTGGGGATTTACCCCAAAATACAGCTGCAATGAAATGCTGCGACACCTGCACCCCGATGTTTATAGCAGCAATGTCCACAATAGCCAAACTGGAAGGAGCCTCGGTGTCCATCGAAAGATGAATGGATAAAGATGTGGTCTATGTATACAATGGAATATTACTCAGCCATTAGAAACGACAAATACCCACCATTTGCTTCAACGTGGATGGAACTGGAGGGTATTATGCTGAGTGAAATAAGTCAATTGGAGAAGGACAAACATTATATGTTCTCATTCATTTGGGGAATATAAATAATAGTGAAAGGGAATAGAATGGAAGGGAGAAGAAACAGGTAGGAAATACCAGAAAGGGAGACAGAACATAAAGGCTCCTAACTCTGGGAAATGAACTAGGGGTGGTGGAAGGGGAGGAGGGTGGGGGGGTGGGGGTGAATGGGTGACGGGCACTGAGGGGGGCACTTGACGGGATGAACACTGGGTGTTATTCTATATGTTGGCAAATTGAACACCAATAAAAAATAAATTTATTATTAAAAAAAGAAAGTTATCTAGGTAAGTTTATGGGACCAGGTGAGTTGAGGACCTCTACTCTTCTGCCATCTTGCTGGGATTCCCCAGTACTGGGAGTGTTACATTAAAACCATTCATCTGTGATGATGGGCTGATATACAGTTTCTCAAATTACAAGAGGCATACTATACAGTAATATAATTCTTTGAAAGCAGTTATAGAACAGTAAAATACACTTATTAATTTTATATTAAATACCACTCATCTTATGCTTATGTAAGCATAGGCTGTCCACTTCCACACAAGTCTTACACATGATGCCTTACACAATACATACTTGATGATGACTAAAGAACACCTCATACAATTAATTCTTGCCATGAAGTTATTATATTTTCAAATAGACACATACAACAGATAAGCTTATTAACTGTATGGCATGATTACTTACTCTTGACTAAGTGAAATGAATCATCATCAATGTCTTCATTCTCAGCTTCATATTGAGTTGTCTGAGGAGGAGGAAGAGGAGTTGTTATTGTTATCTCAGGGGTGGCAGAGGTGGAAGGAGAAGCAAGAGAGGCAGGGATACTCAGAGTAACTTCATGGACATACATCATAATGTATCTTATTTCATTTCTCTAAATGTTTCAATTTGTACCAACCCTTCTTCCCTCATTGTTCCAATGTCTGTATCCTAGAAGGGTCCATGTTATAAAAGAAGTCAAAATTAGTCTTGAATCATTGGAACCTTTCTGCCAAATTGTCTAATGTCATTTTGTTTTCTGGCATTGCTTCATCTACATCTTTTTCCCCAATGTCTGGCACTGGTAATTCCTATCAAGTCTTTAAAAATTTCTCTGATGCAGGGTCTGTTAGCTCTTGAATTTCTCCAACACCCATATCCTGACACCCTTCAATCCCTACCCTGTTTGCCATATTCACAATCTCTTTCATACTTTCCTTAACTGTCATAAATCCTGATAAGGCATGCACAACATCTGAAGTTTTCTCCAGCAAGAATTTATTCTGGCTTGATGGTTTGCTTCCATAGGTTTTTCTATAACAATGATGGTATCTTCAATGGTGTAATCCTTCCAGACTTTATGATGTTCAATCAGGCTTCTCTTCCATAGCACAGACAATCCTTTCCATACAGTGTCATGTGTAATGAGCCATACATGGCTTTATGATCTCCTGGATCTAGAGGCTAAATTACAGATGTGGTGTTTGGGAGCAAAGAGACACTTCAATGCCTTCAATGCTAAACTCAGAGTTCTGAGAGGCCAAGGGCATTGCCCAGTATCAAAAGAACTTTAAAACAGAGTCCTCTGCTGGTGAGATACTTCCTAACTTCACGGGCAAAGCATGAATGTAACCAATCCAGAGAAAGAGTTATTGTCCAGAACTTCTTGTACAACCAAAACACTGGCAGTTAATATTGATCTTTTCCTTCAATGCTTGGATGTTAGCAGCTTTAAAGATAAGCGCAGTCCTGATCACATAACAGTAGAGTTAGCCTATCTATCCCTTTGTGCCTTAAACCCTGGTACTTGCTTCTCTTCCTAATAAATGTCCTTTGTGGCCCCCCCCAACCCCACATATCCCAGAATAGTGCCTTTCATCTATACCAAAAACCTGCTCAGGCAGATAGCCTTTCTCCTCAGTGATTTTCTTAATGGCTTGTGGGAACTCTACTGACTCTTGGTCAGTAGAAACTGCTTCTCTTGAAATCTTGACATTTTTTAGGCCAAACCTTTCTAAAAGTAACCATCCTTTGCTGGCAGTAAAGTCTCCAGCTTTAAATTCTTTGCCTTCCTTTTGCTTTAAGTTTTTGTCAAATGATATTAATCTATAGGCATGCCTTTCTTAGGAATCCTGAACCCACACAAATGCTTATTTTCAAGAAGATAAAAAGTATTTCACAGAAAATGTTTTGCACCTGTTGGTGTAGCACAACCATAACTTGATGAATTTTTTTTCAAACAGTTCCTAAGCTGAATTCATTTATCTTGAAATGGTGGGCAACTGGAGCAGCAGATCTCAATCTACAGGACATATCAAACAATTCAACTTTTTCTTGTAAGGTTTTGACTTTTCTTGGGAGCACCTCCAGCATCATTAGCAGCACTTCATACAGGTCCCCTGGTGTTACTGTTTGTGGCATTGCCCTAAACACAAAAATACATGACAACTCCAAGAGAGCACTTTTAATACAATATGTAATTTACTGAAGACATGAACTGCTCATGCAGAGATGACTAGTCACTTGGTGTTTTATTTGAGCTCACCTTGACATAACAGGTGGTTATGAAATTATTAAAGTAGTACAATATACTAATTTTATGCAGTTATTTCATACTGCATCTATTTACTTTTCTTGACTGGAATGGCCCAATGCAGTCTGTGTTTACGTGCTTCAGTTTTATTAAAAATCTTTCATAATAGATTTGTGTATATTTTATGGTAATAAATGTAAAAAGACTAATACCTACATATATTTTATGCATTTATGACATACCTTTTTAATTTGGGGGGTATTTTTAGTCTACAGGATTTATCTCAGAGTTTTAAAAAATGTTTGCAAATCTCCAAAAAATTTTCCAATCTAACTATTTAAGTAAATCCATGTGTAAGTGGATGTGTGCAGTTCAATGGTTATTGTTCAAGGGCCAACTGTATATATTTTTTTCAGAGATTAGATATAAACATTTCCCAACCTTTTTTAGGAGACTGTAACTTTGATATTGTAACCTGACATTACAAAGACATTTCAAAATTTTAGACCAATACCCTTTACTAACAAAGATGCAAAAATCTCCAAAATATATTACTTATGTGTAATTTAAACCTTCTTTTTCTTATACATTGAAAACTACCATTCCTAAGCACTGTTGTGACTGAATCCCACTATTTTTGAAGTTTTTTTTTTAAGATTTTATTCATTTATTTATGAGAGACACAGAGAGAGGCAGACACATAGAGAAATAGGCACCCTGAGGGGAGCCCAATGTGGGACTCAATCCAGCGACTCCAGGACCACACCCTGAGCCAAAGGCAGACACTCAACCACTGAGCCACCCAGGCATCCCCAAAAGTGTTGTATTTTTATTATTCAGTCTCAAATATTTAATTTCCATTCTGATTTCTTATTTGATCAATGGGTTACTTAGAAGTATGCTGCCTAATGTCTCAGCATTTGGAAATTTTGCAGTTATATTTTTACTGATTTTTAGTTAAATTCCATTATCATCACATCAAGAACATACTTATATAACTTCAATTTATAATTGAAACTTAATCCTTGAAATGTATTTACAGTGTATGGTCTTCCTAGGTGAACAATCAATATGCACTTGAAAGAAATGTGTTATTTACAGTATTGGCTTTAGTGTTCTAATAAATCCTCATTTGATAGGTTCAATTATTTTATACTTTGGTTTTATGTCTGCTTATAACAATTATGGAAAGAGGCAAAACCACCAATTGTGAATTTCTTTTCCCCTTTAATTCTGTCAAATTTTGCTTCATTTTCTTTTGATGCTATTAGGTGTGTACCCAGGAATATTAGAACTTCCCACAGAGTTGACCCTTTTATGATTGCTAAAACTTTTTCTCTCAATACAAATACCTTATGATTTCACACGTATGTGGAATCTAAAAAAACCACAAATGAATAAAAAAACAAAAAGGGGTACCAGACTCATAAATACAGAGAATAAACTGATGATCATCAGAGGAGAGAGAGGTGGGAGATGGGCAAAATGGGTGAAGGGGAGTGGGAGATACAGGCTTCCAAGTTATAGAAAGATTAAGTCGCAGGAATAAAAGGTATAACATAGGGAATGTAGTCAATGATATTGTAATAGCATTGTATGGTAACAGATGGTAGCTACACTTGTAGTGAGCATATATAATGTATAGAGTTATCCAATCCTGTACAGCTCAAACTAATCTAACATTGTGTCAACTATAAGCAAATAAGTTTTTTTCCTAAATCCAAACAAATGAAAAACTTTCTAGTAATACTCTTCTATCTTAAAATTGGTATCAATATAGCCATACTTACTTTCCTAGGACTTGTGTTTACATGGTGTAATTTTTTTCCGTACTTCTACTTTTAACCTACAAACTGTTATCTTTCATAAGCAGCATATAGTCGAGTCTTTTATTACAGTCAGACCATCTTTATCTTGCATTTGGAGTATTCAGAAAAGCCTATTTGTTCCTTTTCTGCCTTTCTAATCCATTTTTAAAAACCAAGAATGGGGATCCCTGGGTGGCGCAGCGGTTTGGCGCCTGCCTTTGGCCCAGGGCGCAATCCTGGAGACCCGGGATCGAATCCCACATCGGGCTCCCGGTGCATGGAGCCTGCTTCTCCCTCTGCGTGTGTCTCTGCCTCTCTCTCTCTCTCTGTGTGACTATCATAAATAAATTAAAAAAAAAAAAAAAAAAAAAAACAAGAATGTCATTTTCTCATTCACCTCCAAAGGCTTTCCCTACTTGGGAGTTAATTTTTATTTTGGTAAAATATACATATAAAAAATTGAGTATTTTTAATCATTTTTCAGTGTACAATTCAGTGGGTAAGTACATTTACAATGTTATGCAATCATCAACACCATCCATCTCCAGAACTTCATCATCCCAGACAGATATAAACACTACCCATTAAATAGGAACTCCCATTACCTCTTCCTCCCTGCCCTGGCAACACCATTCATTCGACTTTGTCTCTATGAAATTTGACTATTCTAAGAATATGATTACTTCTCATGTAAGTGGAATCACGTATTTATCTTGGGTATGGCTTATTCACTAATGTTGCAGCATGTGCCAGAATTTTCTTTTTTAAGACCGAAAAATGCTCTACTGCATATATATGCCCCATCTTGTTTATCCTTTCATCTTGATGGACTCCTGGGTTGTTTCCACCTTTTGGCTCTTGTGAATAATGCTGCCATTAACATGAGCATACAGGTACCTGAATCCTCGTTTTCAATCCTTTTGAGTAAACCTAGGAGTGGAGCTGCTGGATATGTTAACATTTTAAGGAAAATTATCCTGAGGTCTAAAAATATTGTTTAATGCTATTATTGTTTAAATGTATCCAGGACTTTGTAATTCCCCTTGTCCTCAATTTTTTTTTTCCATGATGTGGGTTAATTTTCTTTCCTAAGGATGTTCTTAAAAGTTCCTTCAGTGAGGGCCTGAAAATAAATTCTGGTTTTTGTCTGAAAGTTTCCATAAAGAACGGGGAAAGAATTTGGCTGTCTGTGTTTCTGTTTCGGGCTCTGTTCTTCAGCACAGTGAGAACGTCTATTTTCTTCTAACCTTCACTGTTGCTGTGGAGAAGTCACCTGTTAGTCTGTCACTTCTTTGAGGATTGGGTTTTCCCCACTCTAGCTGTTTTTAAGAATCTACTTGTTTGCATATTCTTTAACTTATTTTATGTGGATTTTTAATTTACCTTGCTTGATTTAAGTGGGCTTCTCCAATCTGATCATGTCGTGAGTACTGGGAAATTTTGTCTCTGACAGCATCTCCCTCCCACCATCCTTTTGGCTTTCAGTCCCTGGTGTCCTGCTTATCAGTTAACACCTCTTTACAGTTTCCTGTTATTCAATGCTGTATTCTGTATTTTTACCAATCTCTCAGTTTATAAAAACCTTTTTTGTTGTTCAACTCATCTGCTAAGTTTCTAATTTTAACCATGTCTCATTTCTATAAATTCTATTTAGCTTCTTTCCATATCTGGTCAATTTCTGGAAATCTCATTCCTCCATCGTATTCCTATACTCTCATTTCTTTTTAAGATTTTTTTTTTTAATTCATGAAAGACACAGAGAGGAAGAGACATAGGCAGAGGGAGCCCAATGTGGGACTCAATCCCAGGACCCCAGGATCATGCCCTGAGCCAAAGGCAGATAGATGCTCAACCACTGAGCCCCCCCAGGTGCCTCACTCCCATTTCTTTTTAACAGAGTAAACATTTCAGAATATAAAATAACACTGGATCATTTCAGTCTGTAAATCTCTGCAGGTTTAATATAGCAGTCTGAAGGTTCTTGCTCATTCTTGTTCTTGGTGGCTTTTAGTTTTCATATTTGTTGTTACAACGTATTTGATTGTGAATAACAGTCTTGGAACTGTCACTCCCCTGAGGCCTGGCTTGAAACTGGTTTCTTCTAGAGAGGAATCCAAGTTTTTCTATTTCAGCTGAGGGAAATTTCTAAGTAGCAGTGCCAATTCTAGAGCCAAACCTGTATAAAGGAGCTTCTGATGAATTCCCAGTGAATATGTTTCCCACTGAGATTGGGCAGATACTTCTACTTACTCTTTTCAAGAAATTTATGTTTTTTTAAAGTTCATCCATTAAAGGTTTTGGCTTGAAGAGGCAGCTGGAATTAGGCAGGTATCTCCAACTTCCTACTCTGAGCACACAGTAAAAATCCAGGCTCTAGGCCTTGTTTCCACTACTTGATTTCAATTTTAGTCCTTTTATTTAGAATAACTATAGTTATCTAAGAGAATCAGGGAGGTACAGAAAGGTGGCTTCTTGGTGAATTTCTTGCATTAGAAAGGATTGTTTTAGATACTATTCTAAAACTTATAATAATTTCCTTTTCATTTGTAAACTCATACTTGATGAAAGGCCTGAAGAAAGACAACGTATTTCAATCTCTGAAATACCTTTTTACAACCATTTAACCAGCCACTATTTGTTTTTGTTTTTTTTTTGTTGTTGTTGTTGTTGCTAACTTCTCCAAATTTAGCTAATTGGTGGTGTTTCTTTGCAAAAGTATGACAAAGTTTCCGCTTGGCTGAGAAGAAACTTATTTTCATGTTAGCATTATAATAATCACTCACAAATCACTATAGCATCTAATTTCTCTGCTTTTAAGATGAGCTCCTAGAGCAAACTCTTACACCTGGTGACATTTGAGAAAAGTGTGTTGAATGCACAACCAGAGGAGTAAGTGGAGTCAAAATATTATATGAATACTTTAATGCAAAATGCTTAACACTTAAAATTAGCAAAGCTTCATTTAAATTAAAACTCCATTGAACTAAATAAAGATGGTTAAACCCAAGAATTGTACAGTAGTTGATTTCTGCTATATAATGCCAGTTCTAATGCAACACAGCAGGAACTGCATCGTTAGCTGTCACTTCCTCCATTGCTCATCTGAACCCTATGGGGTGAGGGAGAGGGTACTCAGACAGACACAAAACAAAATACAACCAAATAAACTGTGCAGTGATTTCTAATGGTTTTAAACCCATTTTGACTAAGCTGTCCAACCCAACAGCTGGAGAATAACTGCAGATATTGTTCCAGAGCTGATAAGAGGTTTTGTTTTTACAGCATGGTTGAAGTTCTGCACTAGGTGAAAAGTCACAGTTTAAGGATGCATGTTCTGTAAATAGTTCCTACATATACACATTTAGTGTGTGTAAACACTAGAAATATACATTAGACAGAGTACCCTTACCAGTTGGGTACAGTTTAAAAAAGAAGATGAGGTAACATGAATCTCAAAGTCCACAGGAATCCTGCCTGAAGAGTTTGAACAGCTGCCAGTAATTCACTTCCAATGTACAGGGGTTAAGGCGTCTCTGGGACCCTTAGGGTTTGCCAAAACTGGATTCACTGGCTTTTAGCATAGCAACTGCATCTTTCACTGCATGGTAGATAACATTTTTCACCTAAAAGAACAGGAGAAAATATGGTCAGTTTACCACTAAATCTAAAATCTGTCACTAAGACTAAACATTTCCTCTACCAATCTCTCCAAAATTAAAACTCAGTATTCAAGATATCAATACTTAAAAAAATACTTAAAAGACTCCTTCAGGCCAGTATTTCATACTTTTTAGACTCATGCCTCCTCTTCCTGCTTCCGTAGGTTTTAATGTCCCATGACCCTGAGCCTGGTGAGTACAGGGAGAGGCTAGTCCCAACATACAAGTTTTCAAAACTTCCATGTTCTCCTAGTTTTCCAAACATGAAACTATGTTACATAATTCACTACTGAAAGCATCTTTAAACCCACTCTCTGAGATCCTTTTTGGATCCCAGAGATTCTGTCCTGCTCTACTCAAGGATAAGAACGACACAGCAGTAAGTCTTTGTTCAAGACCAATGTCTGGCAGTTGAGCCAGGATCAGAAGTCAGATCTATTTGTTTCATTTCCTTTTTTTTTTTTTTTAAAAGATTTGTTTGAGAGAAAGTGCGTACACACTCATGATCTTGCACAGCAGGATAGAAAGGGAGAGAGAATCCCAAGTAGACTCTCTGTAGTCACTGCAGAGCCTGACACAGGGCTCAATCTCACAACCCTGAGATCACGACCTAAACTGAAACCAGAATCGGATTTCACTCAACCAACGTACAACCCAGGTGCCCCAAAGACCTATTCATTTTCAGTACTAAAGTCTTTTTCTTGGGGCATAGTCCTTTAGAGTCTAAACAATAGCAAGGAGAGACTTCCTCTATGTTCATTCCTCATTGGCCTAGGTTGACAAAGGAACTACACATGAAGCCACTTCATCAACTCACTGCACCTAGTGTGACATGGCCAAGTTCACTGATGCTTTTTATAAGGTCAGTAATGGGCCATGAAGCCAGAGACAGAATGTCAAAAATCAGTGCTATTTTCACCTGTAATTTATCTTCATGATTGGTATGAGTCTGTGACAGATAACGGAATTCCTGAGTAAGCCAGAAACAGTGTTTAACATGCTCTGGAGAAACAAAATCTTCAGCCACTTTGATACAGCTATATAAGTTATGCACCTGGAAAACACAAGTTACATCAGTAACACATATGCAAAAATTCTTAGTGTAAAGAGAATAAAGAATAATGTTTCTTGCCTGATGTGGAGCTCCTGCTGGGATAAATACCACATCCCCAAGAAACTGTACAATAGCCCAGCCTTGAACTCCATATTCTTGATGGAGACGCTTTCTTAGTGATCGGTCTAAATACCAGCTCTGATCATGAATGGGATCATGGTCTGCTGGGTTTTCTTGACCTTGCTCTTCTGATACCTGGAATACATTTGAAATATTATGATACTGAGTAACACACTAAAGCCCAATGAGGGAATTTCCCACTCCACCCTCAAATAGTTTGGACAGTCAGAAGATGTCAGGCCTTCTTTTATAGGTACTCCATTGGCACAAAGAGACAAGTAATGCTCAAAGACATTAACTAAAAGAAACAAGAGAAGACTGTAAGAAAATGTGGTTTTCCTTCTGTCATTTCCAGTAATCTCTGGCAGTTTGCATATTTTTCTAAATACTATGTTTGGACAGTATTTTGGTCTAGACTTTTGAACATAAAGTAGGCTTGAGTTCCTTAGAAACAGACTTGCTATATTGCAGTTATTAACAATCTGTATTCGCTTAACAATCTGCATTACAGAGCAGTCCCAAAGATTACATTTGTTTATTCTAGACAGAGTGGTAGCACAGACTCACATACTCAGGGATACACTATCAAAGAACCAATATAGTGACCAGCAGGTTTTGGAAGAGTCAAATGATCCTAAGTCAGAAATACCTTGATTCAAAGCAGTGCTGGTTAAGGACCTACTTGGTACTAGGCAATAGGTTAGGAGTGTTCACATCCAATCCTCATGAACAACTGAAGAGTAACAGCAACAAATAAAGCCTGAATGCTGATAAAAACCAAATGCAACATCTTTCCAGTTGCCTAGAACTTCCACACACAGCCTAGCTGAACAACCAGAGAACTATTGGAAACTTGGCATCTTAAAAATCCCTGTATCCCTTTCCAATGATCCTTTGCAACCTAATGGCCACAATAATACCTGAGGCTTCCCTGACCTACTACTACATGAGGCTAGACAAACCCCCAGGGACCTAAGTATCTCACTCAGAACACAGGTATCAAGGGCCAAGGAATTAAAATGTCTTTAGATTTTCAAGGCAACAAAAACAAATAGATGCTAATAGACAATGAGAGGAACTAAGCTGAAAGAGCACAAAAATCTCCAAATGTGCTCTAATGTAAAACAAAGACATAAGACAAGTCCCCCTCTTTTCAGAGATGTGAACCTGATCATTTAGAATCTCTGTTCCTCAGCAACTGGCTTCAGCCTAGTCAATCTGACATGCAGAGATTATTAAACTTTAGAGGTGGTGATTACTTCTCAGTAGTCAGTTGCTGACACAGAGTAATTTCTAACAGTGCTATTCTCCATGTCTCTCTTCATAAGCCATAGGGTGGAAAGCACACCTTTTTAAGGAATTCTCGTATTTTCTCTGTGTCCTTCGCAGCATATATGTGCCAGAGGGCTCCTGGCTTCTCTTTTCCTTCAATAAATCGCTTTATTGTGAGTTCATCAGAATCTCCGTCTTGGATGGTTTTAAGGACTTCTGGAGCAAGAAGAAGCAAGTATCAGACCATAGTCTCCAGCTCAGAGAGTAAGACCCACTTTTACACTTAGCACCCTACCTTCTTCTTGGTCACACTGTCCCTTGGGAATTCCCACATATACCATGACATTAGCTGCATCAGATACATCTAAGTGAAGATTTGTTGTTCCATATTTCCTGTCTTCTGGAGTAATTAATCCTGCCAACAGAAAACATTTTAAATTTATGGAGATGATAAAGGCTGCCAATTGTCTTTCCCACTTCCTAGGAGGTATCTGGTCACAAAATTTAAAAGGTGCCTCTCAAAATCATGTAAAAGGTAAGGTAACAACATATTAAATTATGTTATCCTTTCAACTTTGAAAGAAAATAATCTCAAATACTTAATTATGAAAATAAAAAACGAAGTCCTAATACTACTAGGACTTCTGTTTCTGGTGACAGGCAAAATAAGTCCTTGACAGATCCTCTGCTAAGAATAACTAAAAATCCTGGATGCAATTATTGAAAAAAAATTTTTTTAATGAATCAGTGTGCTGGCAAGAAAAGAAGAAATACTAAATACTCATAAGCCAAAAAACGAGAAAGCAAGACTCAGGAATGGTAAAGTGGCTCCTAAAGCTGGAATTTGCCAAAAGGACATGTGCTCTGCCAATTCTTAAGCTTTGGTTGTCATAGCCTAGAGTGCTCTGGGCACAACCTAAGGCCCAAGGCCTGCTCAAGATGGGGAGTCTAACAGAAAGCTCTCACATACACATAAAGCTGGGAACTCAACTGGCTATAACACTCAAAACAAAAGAGAACACTGCCCAATGCAGTCCTTGGTTCCTCCAAATGTTAAAAAATAGGGGGGAGGGGAACAGAATGAAGGAGTGAGCTATAGTATGAGGTCCTGGTTGGTGCTCATAGTCTGAAACTTTAATCTCTTACCCCCATGAAAAGACTCGCATTGCTCACAGTCACCCCGAGGCTCATTGAGCCCTGTGGTCACCGTAGATGGCCTTCCCTGACATGAAGACTCTTGAATGGGCAGCAAAGGGAAGCATGGCTCATAGTGGGCAAGCAGAGGCTGTTTGTTAACCCACCAGTCCTTGGAACAGCAGTCTTGTTTGGAGGCAGCCAAGGGACTTCCATCCAGCTTGCCAGAGCCTTGCAGTTTCAGGAGCAGCTCTATACAGGAGAGGGTACCCCTCCACCCCTTTATTTCAACCTGGGACTATGGCCCTAAGAGCAGTGTAGTGATTTCTTTTCTTTCCATTTGGCTGAAATATTAGTCTTAGGAGAGGGCTAAACATTAAGTATTTAGGCAAAATCAAAGGATATGCTTTAAAGTAGATGTATCAAAGGAGATTTGCTTTAAATTGTAAAGGAAAAACAGGACAGGAGGGAATAATGAAACAATCATGGCAAAACACTGAAAGCTGCTATAACTGGGCAACAAGTATATGGGGAGTCACTCTATTAGATTCTCAAGTTACGGGTATATTTGGAAGTTTTTCACTAATAAAAAATAAAAAAATTAAAACTTAAGAAGGAAAAGCAATAAAAGGATAATGAATGAAATGGACAATTATAAATGATAGCATGGATGATGATCCAAAAGTCTGATTCTACTTCTATAAAGCTCAAACACAGGTTAAAACTGAAAGAATATTCTGTGGGAATACAAGTATATATAGTAGCATTACAAACATAAGGGAATGATAAACACAAACTACAGGCCAGCAGTTAACACTGTGGGAGGAAGGAAGGGCACAAGGTGGGAGGAAAGGGAGGAAGGGTGAATAGTCTCAAAACTTTGTCAGGCCACTTGCTCTCTGGCCAGTGCCAAACAGGTGGAAAGACTTGTGCCAAATGATGAAGGAAGTGACACCTACCCAGCTACCAGCCCAGCACTCAACCACATACAGCTACAGATGACTGCACACTAAGAAAATAGTCTCTAACCAGAGAAAGCCTGAACTCCAACAGGACCAAGAGTATAAAAACACGAAGGTCCTGGGGGAAGGATTCCCAGAAAAAAGAAAATCCTGGAACATAACACCATCGACTTATGAAAAGCATATGAACTGACACAACAGGGGCTGCTGGGTGACAGCACTGGAGTTGGAGGAAGAGCAGAACTAGCCTGGAAATCAGGAGACCGAATATTCTAGTCCCAGACCTGCTGCTGACTGCCCCTTATACATCCTGAGCAGGTCACTGTCTCTGCCCCCATCTGTGAAACTCATGGTGTCCTGGAGCTAGAGAGATGTTGACTATATGTCTCCACAGAGCTTTTCACTCTACTCTAAGGGGGTCCCAGCTCAGTCAGTCACCCAACCTCTGAAAGTGATCATTCTCTAATGTTTATGATAAAGTCTAAGTATTTGAAAATAAACATATTTTCATTTTTTTCAATCCCTAACTGCTTACTCTGGATAGGAACAATTTTGTCAGAGATAAAGCTTTTACAGAGGAATACTGCCATCTATCTGTGATGTCTATGCTGCCAAACTAATATTTAATCCAAGCAGACAATTTATTCTGAAACTTCTCAGATAATCACTTTTACCCCATAAGCTTCATGAGGCCTACAAAGCAGGGATAATTACTATGTGTAATATTACATCACTTATTTCAGTGGAAAAAATATTTTCATTCACATAAATTCATTGTAAGTCTGCTGGAAAGACAGTATGCCCTGAGACCCCCAACTAACTAGCTGCTCTCCAGGGCTTGAGGGAAGGAAACTCAGCCAGAGAACATGCTGCAGCTCCAAAGCATATGCAGGGCTCTCTAAACTGAGACCCAAAATATAAAGGGAATAGGTCAGGGGGCTTCTGCCTGCTGTGTACTCTCTCCCACAGACCACTTCTCACCCTACCTGGCAGAATGATCTCAGGCATCTAGATCATGGGAGTTTCCCAACATCAACTCCCTTCTCGAAATGCTCCCTGACCTCATTCCAGGTGTACCCCTGGACTGACTCCACCATAACAGAAGAACTGTGGGGCTGAGATCTAAGCCCTTGCTCTTCTTGTCCCCCAATAGTCTCTGGAGAACACAGCAAAGATGCCGAAAGACTCTGCCATCCTCAGGTCTGAGAGACTGGAGTTTAGAGTAATTATGGGAGGACAGAATAAAATCAAAGAAGTAATTTCTAGAAGGACTGGAAAAATGGGGTTCAAATAAAAAACTAAAGCAAAATCACTAAATGACCCAAACTGAAACTTCATTCAACAATCAATTGGTAACAATTCCTTCAAAACAGTCAACTATAATCAAGACCTAACTAAAACCTCAACATGAAACTGGTTAAGGTCACAGTAATAAAGATGAAATATGACCCTGGTAACTAAGGAAATCAATCTCTATTCCTATGCAATCCTTCCTGTTTGATAGTTTACTGAGTCATATCTACACGATGAAAATCCAATTCAAAGGATGCTTCCAATACTAACTTAAGTAACAAACTACTACTAAAAAAAAACTTATTATTCTTAAGTAACAAACTACTACTAAAAAAAAAATTATTCTTATGAATAATAAAAAAAAAACAACTGGAATGCTAGCAGATGGACTTTAAAATGAGTAACAAATTCAGATTTGATGAGGTACTCTACAACCATCAAAAATTATCACACTATAAACTATTAAGCAACATAAAGATTGTGTAATAGAACATGAAATGCAGAAAAAAGAAAAATAAAAAATTGCACATGCCCTACTATGAAAGGGAAATATACATGAGAAGAAATGAAAGGAAATATGGGAAAATAAAGCCTATTGCTGTGTGAAGTAACAGGACTACAGAGGTCTTCCATCTCTACCTCCCCGAAAAGCAATTTTCCACACATTCTGACATGCTCTATCTCCATTGTAATTTTTTTTAGTTAGCCATTTCTTCCTTACCGTAAGCATTATACATCTTCGGACCGAGATCTGGCCTCACGAAGTAGTTTGGCAGCCTGGAGGCCAAGTTTAGTTTGCCATCTCTCCTTGTGTACTCAGGTAATGGGATATTGGCCATCAGATCATCAAACCTAGGAGAACCAAGCATTTACAAAATAAGCTTGCCTTAGATCTAATCCATCACTGTCTGATCTGTTCTGTTCCTTACCTAAAAGAATAAATACATCTGTGCTTATAAAGATGGAGACAGCTTTCCTTGAATAATGTTTAAGATTAGAATTATAGGAGTTATAAACAAAGATGTCTTCTTTCTCTCATACAGCACACATCTTTATCAAAATGACCTGAAATACTTCAGACAAAAGATTTGAGCAGTAACTTCCTGATAAGAAGTGACACTCAGGAATGTATTATTCATTTGTTCTAAGGATCTTTTCCAAATTTCAAGCTCAAATCAGGAAAATGGATCTACCAACTCATTTGTCTTACTAATGCAGTATCATTACACTGAACCCTGAAATGTCCAATCCCAGTATTGCCTCTAAGTCAGAGACTGCACACCTCATCTGGCCTTTTCTCTCGCAGAGCATTAACAGTGGAAATGTGTGAAGCTTCATTAGTTCAGCCAGATCTCAAAATCAATCACTTCTTTCTCTCATTTAAAACACATACCTCCAAAGACTATAGTCTACAAATAAGATAGCACCTGTAACACTACTCCATATTTCATCTTTTCCTTTTGAAAACTCTTTTCTCACCACCTTAAAAAGAATTTTAAGGACAGAATCATTCCTCCCCCCGCCAATTAATCATACCTAGAAGGCATCATATCTCTAAAATCCTCTCCTGGTGGCCAGTCCTTAAGTTTCAACACCATTGGTTCTTTTTCATTTTTCAAGCGGTCTGAAAGGTAACCAGAATTACTGAATTGTTACTGTTCACAGCTCAGAAACAGACCAAAATATAATGGCATTTTATGCTTCATAATGCAAATAAAATTTTTCTTTGCAGAATCTTCATAACCCATACATTTAGTACACAAATATTATTTTTAATATTCCCCTCCTGCCAATCACCAACTATTTTATTTCTACACTGCCAAGAAACCCATTCATACCTGGGTAGCACAGGGATACCAAAATAAAAATTACCAACTGATCTTTTCTAGATGCTTATTAAACTGGTTTTCATTCTTTGAGATTTCAGCCACCCCCTTTTGCCCATTACACATGGTTGGTGTTCTGACAGTTGTCCATCTCAGATCCAGTATCTTCCTCTAATACAGTGTTCTGAAAGAAGTGAGCAGCTCCTAACTGATAAACAGCAATGCACTTTAATAATCAGAGGCCTCAGATGTGTAGTAGACTAGATTTTCTGAGGCTACCATGACTTGTTTTGCTCAGAGAGACTGAAACTACCTGATGTTCTATCCAGGGAGGAGGGCCAGTAGTGCCACGTGGTTTAGTCAGAACTATTACCCAGGTAATGGCAAGGAACCAAGAACCAAGGAGCTCTAATTAAAAAAGATGTTGATAATTATGATCAAGAGCAATAACCACTATTATTTCATTTCTTGCTGTGTTCCATTCTCTGCTAAGTGTCTTAACCTAACCATTTAATCCTTACAACTCAACCCAACAACTCCATGAGACTAACCACCATTTAATATTCCCATTTGGGAATGAGGAAACTGACAGACACACTCAAGGTCATCCAGCTACTAAGGGGCAGAATTGGAACTGGAATCCAGGTTTAACTTCAGACCTTGTACTCTTGAGGACTAACATCTGTATGTTTTGTAGTCAACTAAGTACTGTCCCATAACCTAGTTTACATAAGTGCATTCTCCAGAAAGAAACAAAGAAAAAACAGGGTACAGTGTATGTTCAGAATACCAGCAGTATGTCTGCGTGGGTGGTGTGCTGGGGGTGTGTGCAGCAGAATCATCAGTATAGAACAGGAAAGCTATAGTTGACTTAGAGCTGTTTTCACCATCTGCCAGCATGAAGGAGTTTGAGTCCCAGAAAAATTAAGTTACCATGCTCGTATACACAAGGACATATCAAAAGACAGGATTTGAACTCAGGCCTAACTGGAAAGCTTCAGAAAACTTCTTGCCCAGACACAGTTTTTAGGGTCCACTTCAGCTGAACAGCACTGCCTTGCTAGGTCATGTCTTTCCTGGGGCCCCAGTCTCTAAAGACTGAGGGAGGTAGGGGAACAAAGGCCCTGACATTTCCCACCTCAGCCCAATCTGAGACAATGAAGGGCAATCCTCATCTCAGAAACCTCTGGCAAGACTGGCCAAGGCTTTGCAGCATCTGCACTGCAGCTGACTCCTCGTCCTGAGCAGTCTCACTTCCTCCTTCCATTTTACAGACGCTGGTCCCTAAGTAGCCAGGTTCGGTCTGAAACTCCATCTCAGCTTCTACTTGTGGAAAACCCCATCATGCCTTTTATTAAAGACTCAGCTCTTAACTTTGCTGTAAATATAAAGCTTGTTGAAAGTAGGAGCTATAATCTGTAAATGTGGGTAAAAAGAATAAGGAAGCAATAGATTAAAATGTGTGTGTCTAAAGAAATGAGAGTGATGAATGAGTGAACTTGAATGACTTCGAGTCTGAAGAATGAACTGGCCAAACCCTCCAGCAGAGATGGGGGCCTGATGATGGGTATCTGTGCTAATGGGACTCCCCCGGACCCAGCATGAACTTGACATTCCTGGAAGCAGTTTATACTGACTGGCCGATACACAGAGGGGGCAGCCTCAGCATTAGACACACAAACCTCCTTAATGCCTCAGTGGCTCGCAGCAAAGATGCAGTAGGTAGGACCAGGATACCCAGTGTTAAATAAATTCACATTCCCTGACATCTTCAGGTCTACCTATCTTGTTAAACAGTAATTAAAATTTTTTAAAGTAAAAAGGATGTATAAAGGTAAGACACGCATAAAATCACCAGCTTTGGAGTCACAAACCCCAGTTTTGTGCTGCCCTTCCCACTGGGCTCAAGTGGAAGCAGAGAATTTCTGTCACAGGACAGACATGAAGCTACCTGAAGAACAGATGATGAAAACCTCACCTCTCTATGGAACTGCAAAGTAAATATGCCTCAGTTCGATAGCATAAACTTTTAAAAATGAAGGTGAAAAAGAAGGCACAAATTTTAAACTCCAGGATCATGGACAATGCTGTTGTTGCCATTGAAGGGCTTCAGACTCCTGCTATTGTTGTGCCCTCCTTTCACATCCTCATTCCCCTAAAAGATCTTTAAATACATACTTGGAACATCTTCAAATCCATCCCAGAAGTCTCCTACTGTGGCTCCTGTGATGATTTCATTGGTCCTACAGTTAACTAGGTCGACTTCTTGATTCCCAAACTCTTTCCTGAAGGATTCAGGTTTCCAAAGGTCAGTGTTCAATTTATGATGCACTCCTGACACCATCACTGGCTAAAAGAAGAGAATGAAGGCTTTAGTTTGAACTCCCCCAGCTCTGTCCCCAAACCAGTGATAGCCCCTTTACAAACAGCTACTTGTCTGGTTTTCTGTGGCTGGTCCTCAATGTCAGATCCTGAAATGACAGCAGTGTCCTGAGCTCCCACAACATTTCTTATCTTCACATACTCCTTTTTTTAAAAATTCATTCATTCATTCATTGAGACACACAGAGAAAGACAGAGAAACAGGCAGAGGGTGAAGCAGGCTCCCCAGAGGGAGCCTGATGCGGAATTCAATCCCAGGACCTCAGGATCACAACCTGAGCCAAAAGCAGATGCTCCACCACTGAGCCACCCAGGTGCCCTACTCTTTACGTACTCCTTGTTCTTTTAACTGCATTAGTAAGCTTCTAGAAGCCAGGATCACATCTTCTGACTCAGATGCCATTCCTCACAGAATACCACCACTAAGGTGCAGGACTGGGCAGGGAATGTAAAGGAAAGACGAAGGTGGTGGGAGTGTCCTGTCTAAAAAGGGTGCTGCCACTGGTCTCCAGCCTACTGCTGCCAGGCAGTAACTTGGACCTCAGATGCCAAGACAAGCCAGAAATCCCAATCTTTATGGGAAACAGCCTAACTAAAATATTGGTGAGTTCAGTATTTTTAAACACTGAGGAACGCAAACAAAACACGGCTGGTGTATCATATTTAGTCTGTCGTCATCATCATCATGAACAAATCTTAGTTAGTATACAGAGCTGAAAAGAAATGTAAGAACTTTTTTTTGGTTAAATATGTACATTTCTCTATTTGGTAATTCTCCAAGCCCTGGCCTTGTCCAAGAGCACAATGTTCCTTTAGTGAGGATCCATTTGGCCCACAAGAGAAGCCAAAGACCCAGAATACAACAAACAAAACGGGAAAGCAGAGGAGCAGGTCTACAAACCCATGCATCTCTCAAACCATCAACACAACCTAATATCCAACAATGCAGAACCCTGGGGGACTATACACCAATTCCAAGAGAGCACAGGCTCTGGCCTACCTAAAACTGCCTTCAGCATCAGGGTTTTAGTTCAAGGAAGAGGGAGACATGATTTTGATTTGGTCCATTTGCCAAACCCCATCAGCCTCTCTCAGTCTCTCACTCCTGTTGAGGTGGGTCACCCAAGAATCACTGAGCCAAGAGCATTCATCAAAACCCAAAGATGACTGGTTTAGAAGCAAGCAAAACCTCACTGAAAGAGTGCTTGGGAATATCTGTTGTAAAAAATAAGATTCACAGCTATAGTGCCCCAATTATATTTGGCCTAAACAATAAAGTACAAAAACAGCAGACAAAGTATGTACCACTTACAATGGAAGGGTGGGGGTGGGGTGGGATTGTCAGAAGCCTGCCAAAAGATCTGAGAAAGGGGATCTGAATTGGGCTGGAGAAGCAGAGGCCACACTTACCTGTCCTTGTTTCCAGCACTCCCTAAACACATTCCAGTTGCTCTTGTTGTTGGGATCCTGGAGGCACAGCAAGCGATTATCACAGAGCCAGTAATGAGGAGTGTCAAAGCCCAGAATGCTGGGCTTAATGGTCAGTCCTTGAGGCCTCTTAGATAAATCAGAGGAAGTCTTATTTTGCACCAAAGAGGCAAAGATGTCATCAAGGATTTTTGGTGTATTCTTCAGTCCATTTTCTGTCTGAATTTGAGAAAGAACACAAGTGTTAAATATGTCATTCCCTACCATCAAAAAACTCATTTCTATAATGGTAGGATGAGAATCACATATCCAAAAGAATCCAAATCGGGATCCTAAGACAAATAGGTTAAGTCCCTTTCCCTCACTTGACATTACAACTCACAGAAATAGGTACAGAAAAAAGTTTAACAGGAGAAAATGGCCCAGCTTGGTACTATAACCCTGTGAAGCCCACCTGCCAATGAAACCTGTACCCATGAAAGAAAGCCTAAGATTCTTATCTTCTTTCTACTATCTGTTTCAATTTCTCTAGTCTCTTCCTGTTCTATTTTTACGAGGCGGAATACAAACAAGAAAACAAATTTATACCTTTCCTGTAGAGGAATTCAAGAGATTTCGGAGGAAACCAGAATTGTTGTTGCTTACAGGTGTTAAAATTGTGCTGTTAAAGGTGTGGAGGACTGTGCTGGATTTGCTCAAAGGAGGGAGGGGTGGAAGGCATTTGATTTCATTCTTTAGAATTGGCATTGTTGGTTGTTTTTCTAGAAACAAAACCAAAAACATCCAGATGGAAAGATGGAAAAGCATTCCGAAAGGCAAATCCCTTACTTACCGTCTGTTAATAGAATTATCTTGGAACTTCATTTTCCTTTACTTTAGAACCAAAAAACTTAAGAGGATAGATACTAATGAAATCATCAATTTAGACAAGGATTTTCAACTGGTATTAAAACAATAAATATCCAACATTCAAGGTGATGTTACATTAAAGGTTTTTTTTGTTGTTGTTTTTAATGTTTTTTTTTTCTTTCCAGTATAGCTGACACACAACCTTCCTTTATAGTTTCAGGTGTACAACATCGTGATTCAACTTCTCCATATGTTATGGTCTGCTCACTACACGTGCAGGTTCCATCTGTCCCCATACTGACACTTAAAGTATCACTGACTGGACTTGCCGTGTTGTGCTTTTATTCCCATGTCTTCCTCATTCCATACCTTAAAGCCTAGATCTCCCCTCCCTATCACCCATCCCTCCACGTCCCACCTGGGCAATTACAGGTCTGATTCCACTTTTTATTATTTGTTTCTTTCTTTTAGATCCCACAGATGAGTGAAATCATATGATCCAAATGATATTTTTTAAACTTACATTTTCTATTTGTTTGGTACACAAAATACAACTTATTTTTGTAAATTAACATTGTAACTAGCAACCTTGATATATTTTTATTAAATATACTTTTAGATTTTTCACATCTATAATCAGATCGTCTAAAATATCAGCTTTATCGCTTTCTTTCCAATCTTAGTATCTTTTTGTTTGTTTGCCTTACTTCAACAGCCAGGACTTCTAGTACAATGTTAACAAAACAGTGATGACAGGTATCCTCTTATTGCTGAACAGAGGTAAACTGTTAAAAAATATTCAACCAATTAAAAACAAAATCAGTCATTATGATGTTTGTCAGTTTTATTGTAGAAATCCATTATTGTTCCTAATTAAAGGGTTATTTTTAAATCATGAATTTAAATTTCAGTACTTTTTGTGTCTTGCTACATGACTTTTCTCCTACATTTTCAATATTAAACTATACCGCATTTCTTAAGCCCTGCTTTGGTCATGCCATAGAATTCCTTTATTTAGAGTGCTGAATTCTGTTGAATAAAATTTTGTTTAGGATCTTTGCAGGAAAGAAATCAACCTGCAATTTTTCTTTCTTATAACATAACTAAAAAAGCAGAATCACATAAACTCTAACTACCTGACTCCAAAGCCCATATTCTTCATACTGTCATCAAGCACCCTAACAACATAGAAGAGAAAAATAAAACTGAAGCCAAAACATTGCAATTAGACAAAACAAGAATGACAAATAGGGTAAGGACAGTAATGTGGAAAACATTTATTAAAACACACAAGTCTCAGCCTACTCCTTTCTTGCCAAACACAATCTCAACCTACAGTTCTACTGTCAGAAGTTCTCCGTTTTGGGGCTGTATGTTTGTTTTTGGTTTTGTTTTTTTTTTAATGTAGGCTCCACACCCAGCATGGAGCCCAACACGGAGCCTGAACTTTTCAAAACTTTGAGATCAAAAACTGAGCTGAAGCCAAGAGTTGGATGCTTAACCAAATGAAACACCCAGGTGCCCCCTTGGGACTGCATTTTAAAAATATTTGCATTTCTGTCAGGTCTTGCTGGTGACTACAGGGAACCACCACTTTCCATTCCACACACTTCTAATCACACTGTTCTGACAGCAACTGAGGTTGCCAATCCCCTCATGGATTAAAGTTCTCAGGAACCCACAGGAAAGCAGGAAACCCTCACCTTTGTTTTCCTTGTTGACATTCCCGCTGGTTAGGTCTGCCAGCCAGTTTAAGGGAGATGTACTGGCTGGACAGGCAGGCTTCATGCTGCTGGCTGGCTTGGAAGCAGCCTCCCCAGCCACGGGCACTGGCTCCAACACCAAAGGATTCTGCTGGAACACAGCACCAAGGCTAGGTTTTTCTCCAGCAAAAGAAGTCTGTGTTGAGTACAAAAGGAGAATTTTTCACAAGCTGAAACATTGTATTTCCTTTCTCTTACCTTCTCTCCTAACAGCTTCACCAGTAAGAGATAAATACTCCAAACAGTACCACCTAATAGCTCTGGACTGTTATCACCACAGCTGCATTAATCTTATAATAATAGAGCAGAACTATATAAGGTAGAAGATATTTTCTTTTTTTTTTTAAGCTTCTAAGTATTACTGGTGAAAATAAAAGACATGTTAAGAATTTAAATACAGCAAGTTATCCCTCCCTCTTAACCAATCATTTCCTGCTCATGCCTATTGCTATCACTCCACCTACCATGCTACTTTAAAATGACCAGTTTTAAAATGACCAGCCGGGCAGCCCCGGTGGCGCAGCGGCTTGGCGCTGCCTGCAGCCCGGGGCGTGATCCTGGAGACCCTGGATCGAGTCCCATGTCGGGCTCTCTGCATGGAGCCTGCTTCTCCCTCTGCCTGTGTCTCTGCCTCTCATTCTCTCTCTGTGTCTCTATAAATAAATAAATAAAATCTTTAATAAAAAAATAAAAAAATAAAAAATAAAATAAATGACCAGCCCAGGTGGCTCAGCGGTTTAGCGCCACCTTCAGACCAGGGCCTGATCCTGGAGACCAGGGATCGAGTCCCACATCAGGCTCCCTGCATGGAGCCTGCTTCTCCCTCTGTCTGTGTCTCTGCCCCACCCCCTTTCTGTCTCTCATGAATAAATAAATAAAATCTTTAAAAAGTAAAAATAAAAAATAAGAAATAAAATGACCAGTTTGTGCCCATCTCCCCTGTGAACTCATAGTACCCTGAGTAAACACTCACAACGTTTGCAGAATGAATGAGTGAGTGAGTGAGGCAGGGTAGGAAAGGTACTGCTGTGATTTCAGAAGGAAATGAGATGCAGAGACAAAAATGCTCTTTTGTTTTAGCACAGCATACTAGGCTTTAAAATGAGATAAACAGCTCTTAAAAGTACTCAAACATTTTAAAAAAACCACACAGAGCACACCACTTATTTTTCTGTTACTTAAAAACTGCCTTCACTCAGCTGATGAGTTTATACAAACAAAAAATGGAAAAAGTCAAATTCCTACTGTGGTCCCAGCCTTTTATGTATGATGGATTTCTGTGATACTCAACTCTCAGTATTGTTTATTATTCCTGTTATTTATGTTTTTTATTTTTATTATTTTTTAAAGATTTTATTTATTCATGAGAGAGAGAGAGAGAGAGACAGAGACATAGGCAGAGGGAGAAGAGGGCTCCATGCAGGGAGCCTGATGCGGGACTCGATCCTGAGACTCCGGGATCACGCTCTGGGCTGAAAGCAGGTGCTTAACCGCTGAGCCACCCAGGCTACCCTATTTATGTTTTTTAAAGTAGGCTCCACACCTAGCGTGGAGTCCAATGTACGGCTGGAATCCACAATCCTGAAACACCGAGCTGAGATCAAGAGTCAGATGCTTAAGACTGAGCCACCCAGGAGCCTCAACTGCTCTGTTATTGATGAGAAAGTGGAAGCATATGTGAATCAGCTGATATGAACCTATGCTATGCAACTAGAAAGTGGCGGAAAAAGAATTCAAATTCAGTTCTGAATCTAAAGAGCACACTTCTACTGTTTGACATCACAGCTTTATGAAAATGTGAAATTCTAATTATCAAATACAATGTGGGAGAAGAATATACTGGGGTGAAGGGGAAGCAGGGAGAGGGGAATAGATGTGATGGTGGAGGTGAAGGGGATGCTACCAGGGAAGAGGCACCATGGAAATGTATATTTTTTATGGTGAGTGATGGGTATATAAAGGTTCATTTCAATATTCTTTCCTTTAACTCTTCAAATATATATTATATAGGTAATATACACTCAGTAATTTTAGTTTTTAAAAGATTTATTTATTCATGAGAGACAGAGAGAGAGAGGCAGAGACATAGGCAGAAGGAGAAGCAGGCCCCTCACAGGAGCCCGATGTGGGACTCGATCCCAGATCCTGGGATCACGACCTGAGCTGAAGGCAGCTGCCCAACCGCTGAACCACCCAGGCATCCCTACACTCATAATTTTAAAAGATTGTCTTAACTCTGTAAAACATGAAAAGTTTTTTTTTAAGCCCACATAAAACTCAACAGCAACTCATTAAGTAAACTACAATAGAAGACATTTTTGCTTTTTCAAGGAACAAAAATTAAAATCTACTATAAAGAGACTACAGATGAGGTCCACAAAAATGTGAAAAGTGAGAATAGGTCCATGAAGTGTTACCTGAAATGTAGGAGTTGTCTCTTTCCACTGACCATGTCTCCATGTTCCTTTCAAATATACTACAGAAATCCTTGGGTTATTTGAAAAGACAGACAACAATCTCAAAGATGGTGAATCTAGCATAAATAGTAATACCTGTTTTACATCTTCCTTTGAGGCTGGCTTTGAAAAGAGTTTGAATTGCCTGTTAGAACAGGGACAATTTGCTTTTATTCCCCATTTTGCTCTCACAGAATGAACAATGTCTCCAACATCATAGAGGGCTAAAAAAAAAAAAAAAGGGCAGAAACAAGCATCTTAACAAGAGGATTAGGTACTTTCAACCTCAACATTACAAAGTAGAAACTGGTATTTCCAACAGGATTACTTTTTTTTTTTTTTTTTTTTTTAAAGCAACATGGTGCTTTGGATCTCTTTTTTTCATCCTAGGTATGCCTTCTTCTGCAATGCATTATTTTCCTTCCTTCCACAAAAGTATTAATAAGATCTTAATTAAAAAGTTTTGGGGGTATTATTTAATACATCTTTGGACAATTTATGGTACATACTAAGTTAGAAAGTAATTACACTATATAAAGTAAAATTAAACCATCAGCCCCTATGAGCTAACCAAAACAAGGGGGAAAGAAAATAATTGTATCACATGAAATACCTTTCCCAGGAATGATCTGTGTAGGCATTAGGTTCTCTGGCTCATGTATCTGACTCTTCACACATCTTAGCCATGAGAAAGTCTT
The DNA here is from genome assembly GCF_048164855.1 of Canis lupus baileyi. Lineage (NCBI taxonomy): Eukaryota > Metazoa > Chordata > Mammalia > Carnivora > Canidae > Canis > Canis lupus. The sequence goes on along the minus strand of NC_132849.1, from coordinate 26,272,135 downwards.
GTAGGCAGCACCTACAAATAAATAATTTATAGTAACTGCTCCTCATAGACCCTGGCCCCATGCTTAAGAAATCCATCAACCACAAATCAATAAAGGCTTAAGTTTGTAAGGGGGGCTTGGAAGAGAATCAAGTTCTTACCTTGTTGGCAATTCTTCCTCTTCATCCGGTAGCAATCCACACAAACTCCAAACCCACACCTAGGGCACACCCAGTGCAGGTTGAAGATGGTGGTGTCACATACATCACACATTTCCCGAACACCTTTGACAGCTCGCTTCCAAGCAACCTGTCCTACAAAAATCAATAAATCACTTAGTCTTGGGGAAGAGAGGTTTTCTGAAATAAAGTATGAAAGGGCAGAGAAACTGATATCATTTCCCCCCTCTTATTGGAGTTCCCATCAACTCTGGTTAGCCTTTAAAGACTATCTCAAGTGTTCCCCCAACTCCTTCACCCTCCATCATGAAGCTTTCCTGGATTCCTTCAGCACTCTCATCAACTTGTATTTGTACTTCGGACTTGGGCTTCTTCACACTGTATGCTGTCAGGCGTGGTTCTACCACTCCCCAGGAGATTAAACACTGTACAAGCAGCATCCCTGCTTGGGCTGTACCTTGTCCCCCACCCACTCTGCATAGTGCTGGTACGTACTAAGTACTGCTGAGTAAATCGATGAAAAAAAGCAGCAGTGATTACAGGAGTTGTAGTTTAGACACAGGTATTATACAGCAGTAGTTCTTTCACCTTTTGGATCATGAGCCCCTTTCAGAATCTAAAGACAGTGTGGACCATGATTTCTCCAAAGGAAAAAAAATTACTCAGATATACAAAGTCCATATAGATTGGTACGTTAGTCACACAGGCCCTGAATCTACTCACACAGCCTATGAAAAACTCTAAGGGGTTAGGGAACCTGGAGGGAGCAGCGTATTAACTTAATAGTACAGTTGGTTCTTTCATGGGCCAGAGTCAGAAACTTGATTTTTTAAGTGTCAGTAGTGACGTAGGCATCCAGGACTGACACTAGCCAAATAACCAACCAGTTGAAGCATAATCCAAGATTCTACAAACTAGTGTCTTCTGTGGCAGTGGCCAAGCCCTGAAAACTAGTTGGAGGGGTCTTCCAGGACTGGGCAGGACATCATACCCTTCCCCCAAGTATGGAAGAGTGCCAAATCAGGTTATAAGAAAGTTTCAAGGAGTATGTGACATTTTCTTGGGTCACAGAAAAGCTCAATGTTAATCAGAAATTTCTTTTCTGTCTCTCTCCCCTGAACAAGACTGGATCAATACTGTCACATTCTTGTTTTATGGAAAATATCTTTTTTCTTAATCCAGTCTGTGGTTTCTTCACTCCTTCTTCCAAGTGACCAAAATACGAATGATCAACTTCAGTTTTTTACCAAATTAATCCAACTGCTAAGTGAACTGCCATTTCACTGTAATGTAATAGCTCAGTACATAATACAGAGAGCTTTAGGCATTTTGCAAATGAAGTTTTATGAACTTCTCCTTGGTCACTTGGATTGACTATTTGAGACTATTCTTAGATCTTTTAGCCACCCATCTAACGATAATTTGTCATTGAAAAGACAGGATAAACATATAAAGATTGATACCTGATTCCTAATCTCAGGATCAGAGGGTAACCTCTCTAGAAACACCTTATGGTGGCATTTGTCAGTATCACTCACAGTGAGTTCCTCTCTTCAACTGACCAGCTTGTCACAGGAGAGAGAAGAACAGAATAAAAAAGGCAAGGAGGAAAGGTTAATCCTATTTAAATCTTCAAGGACAGAGTTTCTTAGTTATACTCTTTTTTTTTTTTTTTTTAAGATTTTATTTATTTATTTATGAGACACAGAGAGAGAGGCAGAGACACAGGCAGAGGGAGAAGCAGGCCCCATGCAGGAAGCTCGATGTGGGACTCGATCCCAGGACTCCAGGATCACGCCCTGGGCTGAAGGCAGGCACCAAACTGCTGAGCCACCCAGGGATCCCCCTTAGTTATACTCCTAAAAGACAACTATCTGTACTTTTTTCTGTATGCTATTCAGATGACTTCCCTTGAGCAAAGAAACAAACATCAGTTGCTTGTAACAAGTCCTGCTAATTCAGGATGAAACTACTAATATATTCCAAAGAAGTGTTTCTATATTCCAGTCATTTATATACCTACCTACTAGATGAGTTACTTAAGAATTTTTCTTTAACCTCACTACTTTTACTTAAATGTATATAATTAGGAAACTCCTTATCTCTACTGAATACAGAAACCAGTGTCACTCATCCTAAATAGAAGACTATAAAAAAAAAAAAAAACAACTTCAGTAAGATCCTTGATTTTTAAGAGTCTCTGCTACTCCAACAGAATGGAGTGATTCTACAGCTACTCTCTACTTAGTACAACTCTGGCTGTGCCCCAAGAGTTCACGATCCCATTCTCCTTCTAGCTCTGAATTCCTGCTCCTCAGAATGCCTCAGTTTCCATTCCTTGGACTTGGAAATTTAACACTATTCATACTTATCCAAAAAATTACCTTTGTGAAGCTAGTTTCAATTAGTTTCTGGTACCTACAACAAAAATTCTTAAGACTGGTTATGTGTGCATGCTAATTGAAACATATTTATTAGTTATGCAAAGTCTGAAAAGATATCTGGAGAAATGAAAGGCTTTACTTTTAAGTTTCAACCATTTGGGAAAGATACAATGATGGAAGGAAGCATGAGACTTTAAAAATAGCTGCTCCTGTGTGCCTCTGGCTGGCATTTCACTTCTACACAGGCATAAAAAACAGAGGTATGCTGTTCTCCTGGACATCATACCTTGAGATGTTATGAGGGAGGTCTGGTTCTCCTGTGTCACCCACACTGATCCGTGGTTTACTATGCTGCCGCATCAGTGTGAGAGTACTCTCAGAGAATAGAAGATACTGGCACTCACCCAGCTGGAACCTCCAAGTATCCTGTTAAAACCCTGACTCTAACAATCCTTTTCATCTGAGTGTATTCTCATTCTCATACCTGGGACCCAGCCCTCCAGATTCTTGATTCAGTTGGTCTAGAACACAGCCTGTCCATTTTTATTTTCTTGAAATGCGTTCCTGATTAGGAACCTTTGTCTTAAAATAACCCAACCTGAGGCCTCAACCCCTTTTGATGAGCCCACACTGCTGATAAAGGCTGCCCAAATTACACCACCACCTCATCTTCACCTTTCCACTCCTTTAGTACTTGTCCCAAAATAAACCCCACAGACAGGTGACTGACTCTGATGAAACCAACAGGCAGTTATAAAACGGAAAACACAACCTCATTATACCAAAGTCTTCCAAACTTCTGGGTGAAAATGAAACCCATGCAATTAGAACTTAGGTGTCATTTAGGAACAAAATCAAGTTGGACTCAAAAATCCTACCCCCTAAGAGATGCTCTTACTGTGTGGCTCAATAGTTGACATAGCTTCCTTTTCAGAAATCACCATTTGACAGAAGTGGTCTCCAATGTTGGCCAGGATATACTTTGCAGTGTCCAAATCGGTCCCCACAACGTTTTTAGTTAAAGGCAACCATAAGCCAATTGCTTCACTGTCATACTTGTTTGGTGTTAAGAAGCCTTCTACCCGCAACACACCATGTTTGTTGAACTGTAACCTAGAGGAAGTGGAAGAAAAGTGTCACACACACACACACAAAATTGATTTATATCTTATAGTTACTATTTAAAAGAACAAATTCCTTCCTAGTTTTCTATAATCTCCATGGCTAATTACAGCCAATTGTTAGTTGGCAATGTCAGCGGGAAGATTTAAAAAATTTAAAAATTTCCAAATTTTCCCTTAGAAGATATGGGGAGGGAGGCAGGGAGAGGTGCTTTACACTTCAACCAAGATCTAATCATACTGCCTCCAGGGGCAGCTGTTGAACCTTTCAGACTTGAGACTTAACAGCAAGGACAATCACAGAAGAAAATGGAAAACGAACAGAAGGTGGTAAGATAAGCTGATCAGATTTGAATACAACCACTCCTTCTAGAATAATGCTCAGCAAAGGAAGGCTAACCCTAAACAGTCACTGAAGCCATGACCATGTAGATCCATGAGGAACTGAGGTTCCATATGAATCCTAGCTGCAAATTACTGTGTAAGCTTCTGGAATGAGAGGCAGTGTTAAGACAGACCTAACTACTTAAGGTGGAGCAAAAAGGCAGAATACTTCTCAGGATTCTCTTTCAATATCTTTGGCATCTGTTTTCCCTAAGCTATGTATTAGTTTCGAATTTTTAAAAAATTCATTCAAAATGCCATTATATGTCAATCTAGTCGAAGATACAGAAGTAGGCATAAAATACACAGTGAAATAGGATATGACAGATCTCATAACAATCATTGAATTTTAGAGGAGGAAGTACTGACTATGAGCATTGTGGGGCTAATATTAAGACTTCATGGTAGAGGCAGTGATTATGACTGGCCTTACAAAAAAAAGTAGACATTTGCTAAGAGAAAGCATGTCAAGGAAACAGTATTTCATACAAAAGAAAGAAAAATACAGGGATCTTGATTTCTCCATTGGTCACTGCCCGCTACCAATTCTTTGAGCCCATGAGACACACCTAAAGTTGTATTTTAAAAAAAACATTTGTCCAGAAGAGTGTAGAATGAACTGGAAGGACACTGGAGTTGCTTAACACATGCAAATTTATTTCAAGCAGCCAAAAGGAGAGATGCAAATTTTTAACTGATACCCCAAATTAGGGATAGTCTTAATACTAAAAAATGAATTTGAAAGCTATTTCAAAGGGGAAGATGGCAAATAGGATTTGGCAACTGGACTTTAGTACTGAGACCCAAATCTTCCTATTTTATCTACAAGACAATTTTTTTTTAAAGAATTTATTTACTATTTGAGAGGGAGAACAAGCAGGGGGAGCAAGAGGCAGGAAGAGAGGCAGGCTCCTCACTGAGCACAGAGCCCAATGTGGGGCTCAATTCCAGGATCTTGGGATCATGACCTGAGCCAAAGGCAGATGCTTAACCAACTGAGCCACCAGGTGCCCTTCTACAGAATTTAATGAGAAACAAGGAGAAGGCTAAGGACAGCCTTAATCCTCTCGCTAAACACCGGGACGGTGGGGGGAGAGCTCTATTCCTTAAATTAAGACACTCTTTTTACCAAAGTAGTGAATTTGTTCTAGTTTCCACAAGACTGGTTTCTACTTTGCAACATTAAGCAAAGGCATTTTCCTTTTCAATGAGATAAAAAATGAGAAAACAGCTGTCATAAAATCAGTGATTTCAAGATAGTTACAAAATAGTGGTTTAAAAAAAGCCCCAGTAATATTTAAAAGAAAAAATTAAGTATCTCTTCCTTCAAAGGCCTCTGCAACTTACACCAAAATCAAACAATCTCTCCCCTCCAGTCCACTTACACCTTCAGAGCACAGGAACCATAATGAAATCAAGTGTGTAATAGGAATGTATAGATCTGTAAAAAGCATAACACTTTGTACTCTCTTCAACTTATGTCAGAACCCAAAACATATGCATCTTAACACACTTACCTGTGTAAAAAATTCTCCAGAGAGGAAACAGAACTAATCCTTATTAAGAACTTATTCTGGGCCATGTGGTATTGACAATATGTTAATATACAAGTATGCTAACATTCTAGCAGTTATCACAGTTCTAAATAGTAGACACATACTTCATCACAGTGCTTTTGCAATTTATTCAGAACAAATGGGTCAAACTACCATCTAAAAACCTCTAGAGTGCATTAAAATAAGCCTGATTCTGAAAGTTACTAAAACAGAGATATAATCAATGACCTAAAATACCTGTGCATTTAATTCAGTTTTTTTAATTTAGATTTTTTTAAAATTTATTTATTCATGAGAGACACACAGAGAGAGGCAGACATAAGCAGAGGGAGAAGCAGGCTCCATGCAGGGAGCCCTGATGTGGGACTCAGTCCTGGGATCCAGGATCACGCCCTGAGCCGAAGGCAGGTGCTAAACCGCTGAGCCACCCAAGTGTCCCTAATTCAGTTCTTCAGCACTCTTTAATCTTGATAAAATTAAAGGGGAGGAGATAAATAGGAAGATATTCAAGTCAGCACTTCTGTTCATAATTAGAACCAGTTGAGCCTGAAAGTATCTACATTTCTGAGAAAGTGAATCATACCTAAAAAGTTAACCTATACCCAAAACAACATTGCTCATTTATCAAAAAGGTGACGACAACATTAAGAAGGTCTTTTTCTTCACTAAGAATAAAAGAATTTAGAGAAAATTAATTTGACTTAAAAAATACAACATAAAAATGAAAGTATTTGCCTATAAAATTAGAAAAGATTTTTTAAGAAGATATGTCTCTTCCTGTTAGCAAAAGTACACAGAGATAGGAATGCTTAAACACCGCCAGAGGGCCTGGACACAGGTGCAACCTTCCTCTAGTGCAATTTGGCAGAACATATGTATCAAAGCCTTAAACACACACTGCTTTTGACCCAGTAATGCCACTTCCAGTAATCCTTCCAAAATAAAGAAGGAGAGATAGGGACAAGGAGATGATCATTTCCGTATTATTTTTAGTGACAAAAAAACCCCCACAAAATAATCTCAACACCAATAAAAGAAATTGGTTAAGTGAATTTTTAAATTCTGTTAGAGGAGTTCCTGCTTAGTTATTCAAAGTTTTTGCAGAAAAAAGGTAACATGACCCAGTAGGTCCTACTGTGTACTGGGAAGGCAAGATTCAAAGCAGTATATACAATATACCCAAGTAGGTATGCTTGAATGTATTTTAGGACCATACAAACACTAAAATGCACTGCAAAGTTAACAGTGGTTATTTGGAGTGGTTTTTAGAAATTTCAGCATTTTTCTATAATGTTTGTTAGTTTTAGGAAGAGAAGTTGGTATGTGTAGGCTCCTCTACTTTAAAAACAAATTGAAAGGGAGACCAAGAAGGAAATAACATGGGATAAGATCTAGATGCTCAAAGCTAGAGATTAAACAGTCTTCACTCTCTGTAGTTCTAGATTTACTGCTGATAGGAGAGGGAAGGGAAAATAAGTATGCTATTGGGCCCAGATTAACTCAGATAATCTGAGCTTTTTCCCCAAATGCCTTTACCTCCTGAAGTGAAAGAAACGACAAAACACAGGTGAGTCTTTCTGCTGCTCCTTATCTTTGCGGAGGCTGTCCAAGCGACACTCCCGGCACTTGGGCAGCTGTGCAACAATGTTCACACAGGAGTCATCTTGTACAAAGGCCTCACCACTCTGCTGCAGCTTCTTGAGTTTGGCTGGGTCTGTCAAAACCGACTTCCGAGAGGGGGCTGGGAAAGCAGAAGATTAAAGAAATGAGACCTGAAATTTTTAAGTCACCTCAACATTTGACTGAATTCTATTCCAAAGACCAGTTTTCCCAAAAGGAGAACTCCTTAAATACTGCCTTAAATACTGGTTCAACTGTAATTTCTAAAACTGGCTTAACATAAAACAACTATCAGAATAATTGGAAAGCTTTACTCACTTTATAAAATAATTCTCATTTGGTAAATCCATTTGGCAAGACAACTTAAACCTCTAAATTCACCAACTTGACTCATAATTCCAAGGTAGTGTACACTTCCATTCACAGCCCTTGATAAATATATTCCAGGAAGACACTTCCAAATCAGATACTTAAACTCACTGCAACATTAGCAATGCACAGAGATAGGTTTACCTCAACAAAGATCTGTATGCAAGTTAATTCTGCTACTTTTCAAAGGCTGGTTTAAGTGTGTTTTCTAGAGTACTCTGCAAAAGCTAACCATTCTAAATATAGTAACAACCAAAGAGGTTTCCCACACAGGCCCCTGGGTCTATAAAATAAGTGCTATCTCCTAAATGCTTCCAAGAGGATATTTCTTTAATTTACTTCACACATATGTTCCATTCAGGATGAAAAGCAGTGACTAAAGACAGGATTATGATTTTAAGTAAACACATGTTTTAACTTTTAACTTGTAATGGGCAGGAGAACTTAAATGTTAACACAGTTTCTAAAGAAAAGGTGGATAAAGTAAAGATTTGACAGGAAAGAGTGATCTTTGCATCAGTTACATCAACTCAACACAGAAATGAATCTATTTATAAGTCTTCAAGAGACTTGAGAGGACTATTTCATATGAAGCCAAGAGAAAAGACCTTCCCTCGGGGTCCAAGGGTGCAAGGATGTATATTCTTTGGCAAACAAACAGAAACAAAACCCAGGAAATAACTTTTGGGGAACCATTTGAGAGACAGCTAGGAGAGGTTAGTAGTTGTGGAGGAAAGTGGAAGATATCAAAGCAAAGAAGGCTTTAAATAAAATAAGCATCTTTAATAATGACCTCATCAGTATTCTAATCTTCTCTTTTAAAACAGAGCCAGAGCATACTGTAAAATGCTAAATGGATGCTGTCAGGCCATGAGCCCCTAAGCATTGTTATTCTGTTATAGTGAAAAAGAAAGTACAGCAAGAAAGGACAGAAAATAAAGAGATCAGTAGTTCAAGAATGGAATTTTAATCACTTAATACTGAAAAAACATCACCCTTTAGGTTGGACCAGGTTTTCACCGACCATGGGCAAACAGTCCAAAGGTTATCTGTTCTGCTCTCACATACAAGAGGAAATAGGTAGAAATAAGCAAGCTGAACTACCTAAAGCTAGCTCTTCAGTGAGGAGAGCAATAGTTGACCCAATCAATGATTCTCACAACTTGGAGTACAGCCAAGGGAAAAAAAGCAATGCCAACTTCTGAGGAGTCACACATCTACCTAAAAGAAAAAAAACGCAGCTGTTCTTCGACTTAGTCTGCTTTTGTTTTCTAGTCCCTAACTGGAGAAGGTCACAGGGGACAGAATAGCTTCCAGTCGAATCTTTCCATACCTACAAGCAGTACCAGTGGACACAGTAGAGAAACCCTGATCACACTCACTCCTCAACCATGCTATTTACTGTGCTCCTCGTAAATAACATGCACCGGGATATTTAACTAGGTTTTTAATTTCTCTAAAAATTACTTTAACTGGTGCATAGTTGTACAACATATTAAGTAAGACAAAGAGAGACTCCGTAACTCATTTATATGTCTAAATGTGCTTATCGATGTAGAATTTTTACTATTTCTTTACATAGTATTAAAGTAATTTGCCTCAAAAACTAGCTGAATGTAAGGCCTGATGACTCAAAAAGAACAAAAAATAGAACAGAAATATGGTTATGAATATTCACTTTTTGGGGGAAGTTATATAATTCAAGAGGAACAGTATAATCTTATGCAATTAATTTTATGCAAATTAACAGCCCTATCAACTTAAGCCCAAGAACATAGAAGCTGGGCTAGAAGTATCACTAGGCAAAGACAGGTTTTCCTACTCCTCTAACTCCACATCCAAAGACCAAGAGTCAAATCCATCCATTTTCTCTCTAGCTTCAGAGGTCTAAAGTAAAAGCTAAATTGTGGATACATTCGTTTCCTACTTATTCAAGTGCATAGTGTTTTTTATTAAATTTTTTAAAAGCTATCAAAATCCATGCTAATTTTCCCACACAACTGACAATTATCAAAAGGTATTTTTAAATTGTAATAGCTCTGAACCTTTTGACATACCGAAGCCATTTAGTTCTACTAATTCTAATAGGAGAACTCCTGTTAACTACCAGCAGTGGAATGAATCCTCACACTTGACAGAAGCAGTATGAAATACAGTGTACCGTTTTCTCTAAAGGGTACAGACATACTTTGAGGATACACAGCAGGTGTGGTTCCAGACCACCTCAAAAAAGCAAGTATCACAGTAGAGCTAATCAAATGAATTTTTTGGTTTCCCAATGCATATAAAAGTTATATTGACACTATACTGCAATCTACTAAGTGTGTAACAGTCTGGGATCCATCAGAAAAACATCATCTATGGTAGCTATAGCCTTACAAAATGTATTTCTTAAATAAGATTTGAGAGTCAAAATTATTCCTTGATCCATGGGCTGCAGAACTACTGCTGCATTAGCCGGGATGAAAACATTAATCTTGTCCATCTCTATCAGAGCTCTTGAGTGGAGAGGTGCATTGTCAGTGAGCAGTGATATTTTGAAAGGAATTTATTTTTTCTGAGCAGTAGGCCTCAACAGCGGGCTTAAAATATTCAGTAAACCATGCTATAAACAAATGTGCTGTCATACAGGCTTTGTTGTTCCATTTATAGACACAGACAGAGTAGATTTAGCATAACCCAAAGGCCTTAGGATTTTCAGAATGGTAAATGAGCACTGGCTTCACCTTAAAGTCACCAGCTACATTAGCCCCCAACAAGAGTCAGCCTGTTCTTTGAAGCCAGGTATTGACTTCTCCCTAGCCATGAAAGTCATAGATGGCATCTTCTTCCAATCTGCCATGTAGTATAGGCACCTTGATTAATTATCTTAGCTAGATCTTTTGGCTAACTTGCTGCAGCTTCTACATTCACACTTGCTGCTTCATCTTGCACTTTTATGTTTGGAGGTCCTTCATTCCTTAACCTCAGGAACCAACCTCTGATAGCTTCAAACTTTTCTGCAGTTTCCTCACACCTCTTAGCCTTCATAGAACTGATGAGAGTAATGGCCTTGCTCTAGACTAGGCTCTGGCTTAAGAGAATGTTGGAGCTGGTTGCTCTTCCATCCAGACCACTAAATTGTCTCCAAATCAGCAATAAAGCTGTCCTACTTTCTTATTATTCATGTGTTCATGAGTACTCTTAATTTCCTTCCAGAATTTTTATTTTGGATTCACAGCTTGGCTAACTGGCATGACAGGCCTAGCTTTATCTTGGCTTTCGACACATCTTCCTCACTAAGCCTAATCATTTCTAACTTTTGATTTAAAGTGAGAGACCTGAAACTCCTTTCACTTGAACACTTAGAAGCCATTGTGGGGTTATTAATTGGCCTAATTTCAGTATTTTTGCGTCTCAGAGAACAGGCAGGCTTGAGGAGAGGGAGATGAGGAAATGATTGGTTGGTGAAGCAGTAGTCAGAACAAACGCAACATTTATCAGCTGTTTGACATCTTTTATGGGGGCAGTTTGTCATGCCCCAAAATAGTTACAACAGTAACATAAGTTCTGGTGATTTGTGATCTGTGATCTTTATGTTACTGTTGTAACTATTTTGATTTCACAAATCACCAGAACAAATGTAATGAAAATGAAAAAGTATGAAATATTACAAGGATTACTAACATGTGACATAGAGACTACAAGTGAGCAAATATTGTTGGGAAAATGGTGCCAGCAGACTTGCTGGACAGAGTTGCCACAAACCTTCAATCTGCAAAAAATGCAGTTTCTACAAAGTGCAATAAGGCAAAGCACAATAAAAATGAGGCATCCTTGTACATATTTTTTAAATTGTGGCTGCAGTAGGACTTCCCCTTAGACAAAGAAACTGTACCTGGTGTTTCAGCACTGTCTTTAAAATCTTTAACCAAAAGCCCCTTTTCTAGAGGTGGTGGCATAATTCTCTTTGACAAAAAAATAATCTGCAGATCTGAACTACCCGCAATCATCTCTTTCATCTCTTCCGTCTTTTCTTCTTTTTTTTTTTAGATAGGGGAGGGAATGAAGGGGGGTGGGAAGGGCAGAGGGAGAGGGAGAATCCCAGACAAGCTTCATGCCCAGCGTGGATCCTGACACAGAGCTCAATTTCACGACCCTGAGATCATGACCTGAGCCAAAATCAAGAGTCGGAAGCTTAACCGACTGGTCCACCCAGATGCCCCTCCAGCTCTTCTATCACACAAAAATCAGTGATAAGCTGAAGATAAAATAATCGTCAGATAACTTTAGATTTTGTTTCAAAATTATTCCTTACAGCCAGAAACTGGGAACCACCTAGTTACCCAACTAATAGGAACCGATTAAGTCATCTGATAAACACATATATAATGGAATCCTTGAAGCCTTTATTTTTTTTTCCTTGAAGCCTTTAAAATGTTGATAGACACCTACACTAATTCACTGGGTAAAATTATTGGTATAAATCCATTTGTGTAATAGTTTATCTGTAATTCTAATATACATGGAACCAGGTACACCAAGATATTAACAGTAATCATTTCTGAGGAGATTGGGGATGTTACTTTCTCCTTTGAACTTTTCCAATTGTATGAACCTTCTTTTGTGTTGTTGTTTTTAAAGATGTATTTACTTATGAGAGAGAGCAAGTGAGTGTGCACAAGCCAGGAGAGAGGCAGAGGGAGAGAGAGAATCCTCAAGTAGATTCCCCACTGAGCAAGAGGCCCAAGATGGGACTAATCCCCAGACCCCAAGATCATGACCTGAGCCAAAATCAAGAGTTGGCCACTTAACCACCTGAGCCACTCAGTTGCCCCTGTATGAACTTTTTCTAGTCATTTTCATATTATTTTCTCATAAGGTAAGAAAATATATACGTACCCACTACCATCTCTTACCTTCTACCAATAAAAACATGTAGAAACACTCACCATTCTGGATTTTATTGTTGCTTCTTGTACAACAGCTTTCATTATCTATTTTTACTGAAGATTCCTTCAAAGTCTGTGACCGGCATCCTAAAGTTGAAGTTTCTATCTTCTTTTCCACACAACTATTAGGGCTGTTACTAACAACACCAGCTTTCTCTTCTGGCTTATTTGAAAGGACATCAGATGTAGAAGGTGCATACTCTAGGTGCTTCTGTAGTTCAGGTGTACTGGCAATTTCCACTTCTGCTGTAGGCTTTGTAGGTACGCCCTCCTTAGGAAGGCCAGTTGATGACTGAGAAACAGATTCCAATTTGTTTTCCTTATCAGTGTTGGTTTTCAGCTGGGTACAGTTATCTTTTGGTTCACTAAGGGGTTTTAAGTCTCCTGTTCCAATCTGAGGGAACTTTGAAGACAGCAATCCTACTTTGCAGACATCTGGTTTTGTTCTCAGTATTTCAGCCTTTGTATTCAGACAGGAAGAAAGTTCTTCTGGTAAAATCTGTTTATGACATCTGAAACAGAGTATGGAAAATGGAAAACTAGCATCTAGGTCTCTTTTACCTCTCCTCTATCTTTCAAGAACAACTGCTTGGTATCCTAAGGCAACCAACATGAAGGGGGAATAAATTGCTTATGTTATGAGAGAACACAGGACAGGTTCCTGTGAGCTGGAGTTAAAAATAATCAGTAATGGCTCTGTAAAAATGTCTTCAACACTCAGAAAAATATAACCATAAATCCTATTTGTATGTTCTTATAAATCCTGAACTACTTCAAGTTAGTTCTATATATTACAGCGTAATGAACCTTAGCTTTCCCTCAAAACAAACTGAGTATAATATGGAGCCAAAACCACCAGCAGCATAAAACCTGGTCCGGCTACAAACAACATGTAACCAGCCCCGACACTGGATAATTTCATTCTTGTTTGCTTAGTGGATCAGGACCCAAAGCACCTGAAAAGCCAACTGATCACTTGCTTGTTCATAGAATAATCTGATATTCCTCCCATCCCCTACCTTAATAGGGGGTATCCTTAAAGAATTTCTGTTTCTCTGAAATTCAAACTGAAGTTTTTTTCCCCAGAAAAATACAAAGTTCTTTCTTCCTATTAAACTTTTTTCTCCCATGCCTCTAATAAAGGATTTCATCCTTGAAAAGAAAAAAATATATATTTTTAAGTAAGCCCTATGCCCAACTTGGGGCTTGAACTAATGACCCTGAGATCAAGAGTCTCATGCCCCATCGACTGAGCCAGCCAGGTGCCCCAAGAATTTCTTCATTTAAAGTACTCACATTAAGCAAGTCAATCGGAGAGGGACAAACATTATATGGTCTCATTCATTTGAGGAATATAAAAAACAGTGAAAGGGAATAAAGGAGAAAGGAGTGGGAAATATCAGTGAGGGTGACAGAACATGAGAGACTCCTAACTCTGAGAAATGAACAAGGGGTAGTGGAAGGGCAGGTGGGGGGGGGGGTTGGGGTGACTGGGTGATGGGCACTAAGGAGGGCACTTGATGGGATGAACACTGGGTGTTATCCTATATGTTGGCAAATTGAACTCCCAACTATATATGTAATATATACATATATATATGTATATATATATATATAATTAAAAAATAAAAGTACTCACATTAGATTTGGTAACACTGTACTTCTTACTGTTCCTTCTTTCTACTCTGAAGGCTGCTCCTCCTTCTGTCTGACTGCTTTTGTGCCCATCCCAGACAGCCCACCTTCCTCCTAGTGAAGCAATGTGCCCAGCTACTCTTCCCACGCTCACTGAAGTGCTCTTTAAAACCCACCTTTCTAATATCATTGTCTCTCTGACCTACATCTTAAGCCTTTATCAACTGCCTGCCCAGGCCACCACTCCTCCTGAGAGAGTCTTCCCTTAAAACTCTAGTCTCTGTAACCTTGTAGCCACTTCAAGTCTCTGGTTACATGTTACATTTTTTATTCATTTTCTTCACCTATAAATTAGTAAACTAGTCTTCCTATGGCTACCACATCCTCATCTAGGATTTATTTTCTCTACTACCATGTTTCTCATCTATATTTGAGGTCTGGACTGATAAGAACCACTCACTATCACCATGTCTCCCTGTTCTCCACAATCTCATTGACCTCAGTCTTTTACATACAACCAATCTGCTCCCTTTTCATTAAAGCAGACATTTATTCTATAACTGTCTACAGTATTTCAATGAACTATTCTCATTTTATCAAGTCAAGAAAGTTGCTCTTTCCTCACATCTTCAATTTTTAAAAAACATTTTCACATTGCTCTGTATGCCTATCACCCTTTTTACCGCTGAAGGCACCTGACCAATTTGAAAACTCTACTGAAAAACCTCCCTGGACAACCTGAGATGTGATAAATGGCAGATCATTACACCAAATGTAGCTATACTAATTCTCAATGAAACACCAAATACAGGCTAAGCCTTGCCACCTAAGCAATGTTAAGCTCAGACACGATGAACCATAGCTAAAATCATTTTTCCTCTTATTATGATTAAACATCTTTAATACACAGCTTTACTTACCCTTGAGGAATTTTTGCTCCAAGGTTAGGTGGAGAGTTGGCAGCCTGGGGAGTGCTCTGCTGCCTTGGGTCCTTACTAGGTGGAGTTGCTGCAGTACAGCCAAGCAGTATCTCCTTAAAAACTGTTGTGGGAACAGACTGTACAGGACACACACTGGGAGAGGCCTAAAAGATACCAAACCAAAAGATACTCAAAGGAAAGTCCCTAGTTGGGGAACTATGAAGTCCTAGCAAAATTCAAACATATTGGCTTGGTTTAGTACAAAACAAGCACAGTATCATTTCCAAATAAGAGCAGAACAGTAAAATAAGCGATAAATCACAAAATTAAGGACTTCTATCTGAAGGCAGTTAAATAAATCATGCCAGCTTTTCACAAAACTTGAGTTTTCTCATGAAAGATCATCAGCTGATCTTTTACAGACCTCTGAATCACTATGGCAGGAAAATGCAGCCAGGTGGCAATTTTAATAATACAATGCACAAAAGTGTGTTTTCAACTGACCGTCTTCAGGTGGTAGCAGCTTCACACGATTCCAGTATAGCACTACTTGAGTGTCTACCATGCACCCACTGCATAGGCTGGCAGACCAGACCACTAGGACTCCTGCAGGGAGTGGTGCCCACTATGTACCAAGATAAGCCTTTACAATGCAATAAAGATTGAGAACATGGTTCTTGATCCTCTATGGCTCTTCAAGTCACAAAGGCCATCCCAAGCTGCAAACAATATCAAGTCATGACGAGCCTATGGGACAGACCTGGTACACCTTCTCTTGACATAGTTTTATCTTCATAAAAATATAAATAATGGACCTGTTTCTTCCCAGTTTACACCACAAAACTAAACTTCCCATCAAGTGAAAAGAAGGAAGAGGCTAAAACTCAACTCTATATGGGTAGTTTTCAGCTCAACCAAGGGAAATCATTCCCCCTCTTCACTAGCCTCTTTGTACATGCTTAAACTTTAAATCTTGTGCCCCTTCCCAACTGTAACTCTTTCATTTCACAATGACCTTTACATTTATCTTACCAACAAATAAACTTGAAGAATCTTCAAAGTTTCTTCATCTTCCCGGAATTAGTTTCTAAAATTTGAGGTAGAACCTGACCTAAAAACTTAGTAAGTTTTTAAAACTTCATAATTCCGAATATGTTTATATGTAGTCTACTTATGAATCTTTTTCTCATTTAACTTTGGAAGCCTTGAAATGACTGCCTAGTGTATGCTAAATAAATGTATCTGAAAAATAAGAATTTACCTAATCACTACCAAAGTTTTGGCATAGCTTCAAGCTATTTTAAAATACAGAACTATCATATTACATATTATTTTAATAAACTCGATTTTTGTTAAATATTGGGATGCCTGGGTGGCTCAGCAGTTGAACATATGCCTTCAGCTCAGGGCATGATCCTGGAGTCCCAGGATCGAGTCCCACATCGGGATCCCTGCATGGAGCCTGCTTCTCTCTCTGCCTGTGTCTCTGCCTCTCTCTCTCTCTTTGCCTCTCATGAGTAAATCAATAAAATCTTTAAAAAAAAATTTTTTTTTTTGTTAAATATTAACCTAGTGTTCTCCAGAAAAATATTTTTGAGGGGGAGACTTTGGCTATTCCAAGAATATCCTTGGGATGGTCAACTTTAGCTCTCTGGGACTCAGTTTCTTAATCCTTAACCTGAGAAAATTAGAGAGGTTTAGTCCTAAAGTCCTTTTTGACTGTTTTAGAATTCTGGTAATCACCTATAAAATGATTACCTTTCAAAAACTGAATTGCCAAGTCCTTTCAAAATGCTGCCTAAAGACTCACTTTCACCAAGCATCTTCCCTCATGTCACCTTCCTTGTTCTGAAGTATGTTTAAAATTGATGCACTAATACATGCAATACCTCTTCTTAAATTACTTTCCTGAGAGTAACATACTCAAGAAATTTTGATGGCAAACCTAGAGTAACATACTCAAGAAATTCAGACTGTATAAATTTTTATTCTGCACAACAGCGATTGAGCTGGAGTCAAAAACTCCTTCATCTAATTTCCTATAGCCAATCAGTGAAAGAGTAAATCCTGCCTCTATTTCCAAAATAATTATGGAATCTAGCCAATTTCTTTCCATGCCACCACTACCACCAATTTCCCTGTAGACTACCATGAATCTCCTAACTGGCCTGACTTCCTTCCATTTCTACCTAAATGTTCTCTTACCCAAAATGTATTCTACCACAGAGCAATCTTTATAAAACATAAATCAATCAGATCATGACACTCCATTGCCTACAAGAATTCTAGGTGGTCTGGTCTCCGCCAACCATCTCCACTCATCTCATTCTACTTGTTCACAGTGCTTCAACTATATCAGCTTCCTTCCTGGTCTTCAGATGGTCTAAACTCTTTTGGCCTGCACCTCTGTATTTGCTATTCCCTCTCTGGATAGTTTTCGTGTGGTTGGCTGGTTCCATCCCTTCACTCAAATTTGCTCTATTGTCACCTCCTCACACAATCTCTGATTACAGTTTCCAAATGAATGACCCCCAAGGCATCCCCTTATCTTTATCATATTACTATGTTTATATCTGTCATTGCATCATGATGCTGCACTTATGCTTTAAATTACTTTTCTTATTGTTAACCTCCTCACAATGATTCGTAAACTCCTATGGGCAGACCTTGCTTGTGTCCACTGCTATACCTTATAAAGCAAGGCACATAACAGATGCGCAAGACTGGCAGAAAGCATGAATGAATGAATGCTCTTAGCACTTAATATTTCAAAATAGCTATGTCAGTCCTATGTCCAGAGCCAGACAATAATGCTCACCAATGTCTACCATATATTTCATATTCAATAAATATTTGTTGGAAAGATGGATGGAAGGATAGAGGGAAGGAAGTAGGAATCTGTGATTTTTACAATGGTGACTCACCATACCAAGAAGATTTAGAGAGGAGTGGCAACACCAGCACAGTGCTTAAGAGTACTGGGCTTTGGTGGCAGACCTTGGTTGGAATCTGGTTTCTGACACTTCCTAGCACATTATTTAAACTCTCCCTAAGTTCAGCTTTCTCAACTGTAAAATGGAAATAATGAAGCATACTTTATGGAGCTGTGCTTTACCACATTGCCTGGCATATAGATTAGCTGACTCAAAGCAGAAAAATACAAAAACTGTCTCAGTCAGTCACCATGTGTTACAAGTAGTGTAACTTGGCATGCTTTTCCTTTTAGAAACAAAATATATCACTCTAGAAATTTCTAAGAGTTAGCTCAACAAGGATAGGGCTCCAATTCCAAAACCCATCTTCATGTGCACACCGCTGCACTGGCCTCTGACTTGCCAAGGGTCAAGGTTTCTTCTTACCTGAAGAGTTTTCCCTGAAGGTCTTCTATACCAGTCATGGCAATAGTTCCTCCCTGCCAGCAGACGGAGATAATATAATTGAGTGTATGATGGTATTCTAAAAAAGATACTGCTGGCTCACACTACTCAGCAGACTCTCTCAATTAACCAAGCAACATCCTAACTCTGAGGAATAGTCTGCTAGGCAGAGAAGACCTTCAAGGAACCAATGTTACTGGCAAACAGGTTTATTCTACACAAAAGTATTCACCAAGGCAATTAAGAATCTTATCTACCTAATCCCAAACACCTGCCTTCCAAAGACCACCCTAAAAGCAAACTCCGTGCCAGTCCAACACATCTGGGAAGTGCAAACAGTGAGGTGTGCCAAGTATGTTACTGTACTCACCTTTCACCCCCATATTTAAATGAATTTTCCTTCCCTACCTCTTCCTTTACCTCTCTAGTGCTATTGAATCTAGCCCCAACCAGCATTTCCAAAATTCACCTGATTACTAGAACCACCCAGGATAAAAAAGAACATTTACTAATATGGAAAAATACTCACAACATACTGGAATCATGGAGACTATAAAAAGTATAGTTTTTAGTTTGTATTTTTTTAAAAGGCCTCCATGGTTATACAGGAAAAACCTGGGGGGGGGGGGGGGGGGCGGCGGGCAGGAAGGAGACAGGTATTCCAAAATGTGAAGAGTGACAGTCTGTGAAAAGTCTGACTGTAAGCAATGTTTCTTTTCCTTTTCTGTTTTTTATGTTAACTAAAAATTTTAAAATGAGAGTAACTATTTTATGTGAGAATCTTTATTTGACAAATAAATGCAGTATAAAGTATAACCTTTACAGTAACAGTAAAAAGAATTTCAAAAAATCCCAATACCCATCTCCAGCCAAATCTACCATCTCAACATCCTGAGAATAACAATTTGACTAGTACACAGTTTAAGAGCTGAAACATTCTTAAAACATCAAATTTACTTTCTCATTTTAGATGCAGAAATAAGGCTCAAATAGGTTATGGGAACTTATCTCCTAGCCAAAGTTTAGGCTTTTTTCAAAAATAGCCTGTACTGTACCTGCCCAATAATCAGTTCAGTGGCAGACAAACCTACTGAGCTGGACAAAATGATGACAGAGATCAAAAAGACATGCTCCCTGCCCTTGAAGAGTATGAGTCAGGCAGAGGGGGTCACTCATAACTGTATATATTACTACATTATATACGTGCCTCTTGGAAGGCTATACATTTACTTGCTCAACTATGTGTCCCATCACTGATAAACTTGTCATTGTGAAGAACTGGCACCTTCTTCCATAGGAGTTTCCCTGACCCCAGTCCTGCCTATACCCTAGGACACACTATACCCTAGGATGATTCTTCAATGATCCATCAGGATGCCATTTTCTATTCTCTGGCCCCCTCCTCAATATGTCATGTGGTTCTCCTTTTCATCTCACCAACTATTTAAACTGATGCATTTTTCATGACAGGATACACCCAATCAACTTCTCCAAATTGGGCTTTATTACCTCTACTCAAGATCACTAGCAATTTATCCAATGTCAAAACCTAACAAGTTCTTACTTGATTGTTTCTCAGCATCTGATACTGTGGATTACTTGAAAATATTCTCTGTGAGCTTAACTCCAAGACACAAGAATCACTTACTTGACATCTTCACTTTACAGTCCCTACTATATTATTTCTCCCTTGTTAAGGTAAAAATGAAAGTAGTAATATTAATTTCAAGTAATAACCTCTTTATTCTTTCCTGAACCACCTGAGGTCAGGCCTACACACTTTACAAAGTTTTTGGTCAAGTGACAAAGTTCCTGTTGCCTATACAGAGGCTTAAGACTCAGGAAAGTCAATTATCCTACCCACTCAGATTCATATATATTTGCGTAGCACGGTGCTTACTTTGGTTCTAGTTGATGTTGCAGTCCAGTCTGCTCTGATCCAGAACCTTAGGTTCCTTAACTGACTCTGGCCCACTCCCACACCATTTCTCCTTGCCTTATTCCCACAGACTCCAAAGTTCCTCTAAAGTGCTTCCAACAATCTTAACACCAACTTGATCAGTTTTAAAATTCTCAACTCCAGCCTGGAGCAGAGCATCCTAAAAGTGTTTTTGTCACTGTCTCACAAGTGCATCTGGATATCTAAGTTGTAAAAAACTTATCTGTATTGTAATAGGCCCTAAGGATTCAGCCCACCTAAAAACCTTAAGTTTCTTGATCTAAATCCTAATCACTTCAGAATAGAATTAAATCCAATACTTGAATTCACAGTGGGATTCATACAAACCTATCCTGTTCTGGGCAGAAATTAGTAATGGCAAACCAACCACTTCCTTTAAAAAACTGGTATGTTTGTTTAACCTGTCATAAATTATCAATCAAACCTCTCTATTACTGAGAAAAGGGAGTCCTATTTCAATACCTACTCAGATTTCTAAGGTTCCTCCCCCTCCACTCATGCCAGGCTTTCTTCTACTTAGATAACACAACTCAGTTTACCTCAAAAACACTCCTTATGGGTGAAATTGTCAAATCTATTGAGAATTTTCAGCATTATCAAAAAATAAAACATGTTTTACACAAAAAAATAGTTGATCAGAAACTTATATTATCTCCATCTGCATGAGTGTAGAAATTATGGCCAAGATCTGGAACCAGCAAAGAGTAGACAAGACAGCAAAGAACAGCACAGAAGAGAACTCTATAAACACTAACAAAGCTGGCCACACACCGTTAGAGTTAAGGAAACTACACAAGTGACAAACATTAATCAGGTTACCTCAGAGCAAGATTTTGCTTGTTTGGAAACTAGGCTTCCATTATTTTCAGAAGACTTGCGTTTTACAGTTCCGATTCTTGTAGAATTACCTAGAATATTTAAAAAATAGGTAGGTTGGCTTCCATATTTTTCTTAACATGAAAAGGAGAAAGATGAAAGATAGGAAGGAGAACAAAGGCTTTAATCAAATAATATATCTTACCACATGTCACAAAGTTATCATGTACAACTTCAACATGAATCAGTGATGGATCGACAATTTTCAGTGCTGGAATCTTAAAAATAAATAAAACAAAGATACTAGAAAACTTAAAAATGCTCAGAAACATACCAGAAATTAGCTCTGTTAACATACAAGGAAGCTTCTTAAAAATAATTTCTTTTAAAAACAATCACTGCATTTCTTTTTTCTATTCTAATATTTTAATATCAAGATAATAAAACTGCTTTAGATCCTATAAGATATAATTCTTTTTTATAATTCTCTTTCTGTCCAGTTATCTTACATGCAATTAGCATCATCTTTTACCTCCTCACAGTTGACCTGCAGAGTTTTCGACGCTGGGTTTCCATTTACAATGGTTGCAGAAAACCACTGAGTAGATGGGTCCAAGCTATATATTTTTACTTCTGAACCAACTAAGTTTTTGTCACCTAAAAAAAAAGTAGACAAAAATAAACATTAAAAGATATTGCTATAAACATGAGAAGACAACATTTTCAGCAAAAAGCTGGGAGAAACTTTTAATTTTAAACTTTTAGGTAAATTAATAGAAAAATGGAGTAAAAAGTAGCAATAAATTTATTCCAGCATTTGTATAAGACCAAGTAGTACCAGATAACTCACTGAGCCCTCACTGTCCTGTGCAGAGTTTTAGGGGATCCAAATTCAGGAACCCCAACAGAACTGCTAAGCCTTATAAAATACTTATGTGACTGTGAAATTGACCAGGAAATTCAGTAACAATATATGGGAGATCAGCAGTACCAAATTCGTGTTTTACCAGTTTTATAAGACTGAAATTTCAAACACATCAAATTCCATGTCAAAATACAGCCAAGCTTTTTAAATATCTACCTTACTAGTTTACACATGAGTCCTGAGCTTTCCAAATTTCAGATGCTTTAAAATAAAATTCATCAATCATCTAGTTGCATGCGGAAAGTAAAAGGAATCTCCAAAAAATTAGAAATCTCAATAGGAGAATGAGGACTCAAATGCAGCTTCTTACAAAGCTAACCACTGGTCAACTCATAAACTATCACCAAAAAATAAACTCCATACCTTGTAAAAGATGGCTTTCATCCAAATGTTTCACAATCAAAGCTTGAAATTCTTTACTGACATTCTGATTATCCATAAGGGAAAGTCGAAGATTGTTTACATCCTGAAAAATGGAAGATCATTATATTTTAAGGTAACAAAAAGAGTCGTTTAAATTCTAGTGGATGCTTCAATCAGCTTAATGTTAAATACTGTCATTAGCCATTTGATGGCACCAAACCACTGCAACTCCAATGAACTTATTAATAGGTCAAACAGTAGGTGTAAGGGAAACTAAAGAGAAGTCACCCTAAGCTAAGAGGATGACAAATACTAAGAGTGGCTCAAAGCACAATTTTAAATACAACGCAACTTTGACTATGGAAATGTAAGAAAACAAACTAGCTGGTCAACTCATGAGAATTTCCAGGGACAGAAAACACATACATAAAAACACACAGTTATGTAGTGTAAATTCACTGAAATTGTTTTTAATGAATCACTTGACACATATTGATTTAACCTGACTAGAAATGCATTCCATATGCATTCTTATTTACAAATGGTAAAGGGGGGATGGGAAGGGACAAAACTTGAATGAACGGCCTAAGTTTTCAGCAACCCAGTTTTGAAAACACTCAGTTCTTGGCAAGAGCTCCATTTTGGGCACAGTCCCATAGTCTTTTGGCCTTGTGCACACACTAACTTATGATAAATGTATACAGAGACTGTCAATACGAATAGCCTGCCAAATACAAGCTATATAGCACAGAAGCCCTTCTAATACCAGGCCTTTAAGGCTTTTGTGCTACTGTGAAATGGATACATAGTGCTCAAAAATGGTTCATCCATTTCTCCCACTGGGAAGAATAGTGCTTTAGAGATGCTATGCTGGGGGCAGACCTGGTGGCTGAGCGGTTTAGGGCCACCTTCAGCCCAGGGCCTGATCCTGGAGACCCAGGATTGAGTCCCACATTGGGCTCCCTGACGGAGCCTGCTTTTCCCTCTGCCTGTGTCTCGGTCTCTCTCTCTCTCTCATGAATAAATAAAATCTTAAAAAAAAAAAAAAAAAGAACAAAAAAAGATGCTATGCTGGAAAAATGCATTTCTTATGCCAAATAACATTAGACTTAACCTAGGGTCTTCAGAAGAGCTCAACATTAATTATCAGAACGGCCCGTGTGTGGGTTTTTTTTTTTTTTCCTCATGCTGCTGTAATTTAAAAAAATGTAAATGTGTGCTCTAATTCCTACTAAGAAATAGCATATTAATGGGGAGAGCCACAAATGGCTCTTAAACAAGGTAGAATAATTCTACTCGACCTTGGAGAGTTTGAATGCCAGATAGCTGACTTGAGTACTTTATCTTTTTTTTTTTAACCACAGATAAATAACTCAAATTCAATCCAAAGAACAGACCTTAAGTTTCAATTCCAACTTCTATATATGCTAAATGATTTTCAGGTTCTCTGTGCATTTTTTAGGGCAAGCATTCTACTATAATAATCATATCCCTAAACATAGTTTCATACAGCAGAACCCTGATATAATCATCCATATATATAGGAGAATGCCCTGAAGCACTAAATTTTGGCACTATCATCATCAGTCAAGAGCACACATAACCTTCCTCAATTAATAGTATATTCACATGGATAGCCACAGTGCATCTCCCTGAGAAGAAATAAAAACTGATCTAGATTTTGCCTTTTCAACCTCAGGAAATTTTGACTGAAAGGATTAGACACACAAAAGATATGAAACAGAACTGTCCAGAAAACAATGGTGAGAAGTAAAAACTACTCTCATGAAGCAAAGTAAGTTATCCAAAAGCCCCTCCACTATGTTCTTTGGTCCTTAAGAGCAAGTCATTCTTTTAAGCGAGGAAAAATATCAATATTCCAACCTAACATCACAAAGGTAACTTGCACCTGAAATTAACTGAAGCAAAAGCACTTTCTTTGTTCTATTTAGTTAAACATTAAAATAAGGTTCAGAACTTTCATGATACAGAAATTAGACTTAAGTAGAGGAAAATCTAGTGCTTTGGGTTTTCCCATACAGGCATACCAATGGCAATGACCATGGGCCCTGAACTGCCTTATGACAAATAAGTGACTTTAAGTTTTGTACAGTCCACAGAAACAAGACAGGTCACCAAATGGAAGTGTGTAAAAGGATGAAGTTTCATAAATGACATCTAAAAGATAAATGTTATTATATGACCAACATTATTCCCAAGGGAATAATCTAGAGATAATCTGTGTGTTCCTTCCTGGTCTTCAAACATTTTCCTAAAGAAAATAACCGTATGTAAGCAAGACCCAAGAACCTAAATGTTATGCAGAAAAGGGTGGGAGTTTTGCAAGCCAACTGGAAAAAACACGCACGTGATCTCAATTCTCATCATTTATGGTAGTTATGTTTCACTAAGTCACCACAAACAATGAACTAGTGAATAGTGAACCACTGCCCCTAGTGGAAAAATAGGGTTAGGTTCCTTTGAGCCTCTTGGTCACAGTTTCATTAACCAACCTATACACAACCATGTGTTAAGTGTGTTTCTGTGGAAGACACATTATTTAATATATACTGCTGCATTATTAACCTGGAAATCACAACCAACAGCATTGTAACTCATGGCTGAATGAAACTTATTTACCATATATATTTCCTCCCTAAGACACATCCTGACCTTACACTTAGGAACACTAGAGAGCACTTCAGCACTATACTTGGTACAGTGAAACCACCACCACCACCACCACCACCACCACCACACACACAAAAAAAAAAAAAAAAAAAAAGGCACAAAAATTCAACACTAAATAGACCTCATAAACCACACTTGTTTACAGAATGAGAGAGGAAACAAGCCAGCAGAATGTCACCTTATTTGACTTCAGCTGGGAACATATGTCAGGTAACTCAAATTTTTTACCACTCTGCCAATGTCTATGAATGACCATGAAAGTGCCTAAGAACTGATTTGGGGGTTACAAATATATTCTAACAAGTAGGCAACTTCCCACATTATTCAATACATAAATAATGACTGCCATACATGTGAATGATAGTCAATCTTTCAAAAATTATTTTCATATCATCTAGGTGTTTCCATATATAAATACAGATCATCAACTGTACTACTTCTGAACTTCCAATCCCAAATAGACAATACCAACCCCAATGGCTAACACCGAAGGGTAATGTCTAACAACTAACTGCTAATGAGATGGGTCTATTTCTGTGTTAGGTATTTATTAGAATTAGAGCAATAAACGTCAATACTTTTAGTTCTCATATTAAAAAATTTATATTTCTATCTTTAGAGGTTAATATTTTTTTATGCTTTACCTGTATAGGCTTCAGAAGGTCTTTAGAAAGAAATACTCTTTGTTGATCTCCCAGAAAGCGAATAGAGGTTATGGATCCCAAACCAGCTTTGTCCAACAGAGACTTATACACCTAAAACAAAACAAAAGGGTTCTGACATCACAACTGCTGTCAGAATAATTCTGAAAATGGTGACTAGCAATTTTCCACATATGCAGAAAGAGATAAAACCACTAATTTTATTTACTGCTGGCATCTCAATAACAACTACTTACGCAGCCACAACGCGATCACACAATTTTTATCCAAAACCATTTAAACCAGATACACATTTGGGAGTCATTAACACATAGGTCTGGGTCCAGAGGTACATGACTTCTCCAAAATTTATACAAAAAACTGTGTGTATACATTTTTTCTGGGGGAGATAGGGCCATGTTTTTGGCAAATTCTTAATAGCTGGGGGAGAGAGGGCTACAAAGAGAAAAATATAACTTTAACCAAAATCTATACCACTCAAAAACCTGCAGCAGCTCTTCTCACCCACGGGCAAAATCTTAACTTTGCTAGCACAGTATGCTAGGCCCTTCACAATCTGGTCAGCCTTTCAACCACCTTCCTAGCCTTTCTGTCTAAATCTTGCCCTTCTACTGTTAAGCCCTATGTCTCACAAAACCTGAATTGTCTTCTCCAGACACTATGATCACTCTTATCTACTACATCAGATTTATGATGTGGAAATGGCATAATCATGCACTGACTGCCAATACTTTCAGAGCCAAAGAATATCATGAGTCAGAGAGAACCTTAGAGATCATGAGGCCAAGACTGGCAACCCCTACAGGAGCTAGGCAACAGCCAGATTTTAAGGTATACTTTCCATATTTTAAAAGTAGATGACTAACTCAAACTTTCTTAAAATGTTATGAAAATCAATCCAAATATACATATACATATATATTGTTTCTCACCTCTGACCTAGACATTCCCCCACATTACCTCCAACCCCATTTTTCAAGTGAAGAAACTGAGGGCTGAAAAGTCAAAGGCACAGAGTTACAGGGTTCCTAGCAGGGCTAACAGGAGATTCCTTATCTGTACTATTCTCCAGAGGCCAAATACAGGCATTACATATACATTTCCCTTGTTTCACTCATAATGGATTAAATCCCCTGGTCTCATAACCTCAAGTTGTACTCACTATTGCAGGCCACTGAACAACTCGTTCAGAAATTTCAGGAGACTTTCGTTCAGCCAAAACCAAGTTATGCTCTACTAAAAATGCTCTCCTTAGAAGGCTATAGACTTCTATCCATCTTCTCTTTCTCCAAGATTCCCCATCAAACTCCACACACACCTAAACAGAAGTGAAAAAAAGCAGATTCAATTAACAAAAATAAACATGAAAAATACCAAAGTTGAATTATACCATTATTCTACTTGAATCTTTTTTTAAAGATTTTATTTAAGAGATATTTATTTGAGAGGGAGACACTATAAGGTGGCGGGGAGGCCAGGGAGAGAAGCAGACTCCCCACTGAGCAGG
This sequence comes from Canis lupus baileyi, assembly GCF_048164855.1. Lineage (NCBI taxonomy): Eukaryota > Metazoa > Chordata > Mammalia > Carnivora > Canidae > Canis > Canis lupus. Next base: position 26,244,757 of record NC_132849.1, on the reverse strand, counting down.
GAGCCCTATGCGAGGCTCGATCCCAGGACCCCGAGATCACAGAAATCATGACCCTAGCAAAAGGCAGACTCAACCTACTGAGCCACCTAGGCGCCCCTCTACTTCAATCTTTTATCTGAATATTTTGTCCCTCTTTCCCACTCTTACTTCCCTTCCCAGTCCACAATAAACCAATCAGACATGTTAATCTAACCATCAAGCTTTGGCTGCCAAATCACTTTGAGAAGCGGCAGTCAAGGCTTTTGGAAGCCAGTCTCTGCCTCAAAAGTAACTTGTAGAAAGCCAAAGAACCCCCAAGTAGAAAGTTTTTACATATGTTAGACATCAGAGCTTTGAGAATCAAAAGAAAGAAATTTGAAACCTAAAAGAATTACTTACTGCGTGTCATTGTAATTCTAAATGGCACTGTGGGCTTAAGAAGACCACCCCATCACCATAATCCCTTGTTTTGAATCCCTTTGGTATGCATAGGATTCAGACTTACAAGGCCTAGAAGACAGCACATCCTCAACATCCTTTTGAGTTGAATAAACTGGGAGTTTGGAGTCAAAGTCTACTTTGCTAAATATAGAAACAAATAGTTGATAAACTGACACCAGAGCTAAACTCCCTCAATATTTGGTGTAAAATCACTATTTTTATTTAAAACCCCTTTCTTACTAAAGAGGGTTAGGGTTAGGGTTAGCCTCTCATAATTTCATAGACAATCACACTTCCTTTCCAAGCTTTAACTTTAAATAAGTTAACTTCCATTCATCTGCAGAACTCAAAAAATATTTTCCTCAAAGAAGCCTTTCCTAACCAAAGAGCCTCCATTCCCCACCAAAGAGAATTCCTCCTTGTTAAATGTACTCAAAGCCCCATACTTTTCCTTCACCATGTACCCACATTTTGTATTATTTATTTGTGGCTAACTGATTGACATAAGTTCTAATAGGTCAAACTATATGTTTTTATTTACCTTTGTATTTCACTAGTATCCAGTCCCCAGTCAGTACTGAAATACTTGTTGAATGAATAAATTTCTCTCTGAATTGGCCTCTTACCTTCAGTTACTCTCAGACATTTAGAAGGCAGGACATTCCCAATTGGTATACCACTAGCCCTAAACCCAAATCTTCTCTAATTTTATGGCTTTATAAATACCAATCTTTAAAAAAATCAATGAAATTTAAAACCCATCCTTCTCCCCCAACAGTAAAATCTGTGTCCCTAACTTTCAGGTAACTTTCTCTCAGAATATGCATATCTTCTTGGTATGGCAGGCTTTTTAATCTTGCAGTTATCACAGAACCCATATAAATGTGTAAGTACCTATTATGTGACAAGGCCCTGTGTACGCTCTCCTTGGTTCTGTGCATTCCATCCATCACTACGCCCAATCAAATGGTCCTTCACAGAGTTTAGAGACTGCTCATCTTCCTGCCTCCTCAGTCACAGAATACAGGTCTTATGATAGCTCCCCTAAATTAGATAGTCTTTCTGCTCCATATCACATCAACCTCAAACCCAAACTAGCTTTAGATGAGTTTTCCCATCAATGCTGTATAAGAGGAATGAGCATATATAACTACAGCACCAGAGAAATCTGGGTTTGAATCCCAGCTATGCTGAAGCTTTTTTAGGATGATTTTAACCACATAAAATATGTAGCATTACAAAGAAAACCAATTAGCCTGCATGCCAAGTTAAGAACCCTTGCTTAAACCTAAGTTCTTTGAAACTGGTTTTGCTAGCTATAAAATGAAAGTGCTAACACCTACCTCTCACTGAATCATTAGGTAAAATTTTAAGACAAGGTACATAAAGTATCTGGCAAGGAGATCAGGCAGTCTTAAGATTTCAATGGTAATTCAAATCTTAATTTATCAGGGTATCAGTTCAGTTGAGGGAGAGAAGATCCTAAATAAAATTATCCAATATCTATTGAGGGGGGAAAAAAAAAGTAAAGGATTAAGAGATCTTCAGTAGCTTTCCCAAACTTAAGCAACATCACAATTCTTATCAAACCTCTATAAAGCTTACGATCAACCCTAAACCAAAATTTAGACAGAGCCCCTTCTTCTTTATATCCCAATTTTTAATAATTCAAAAATTAAGTTTAGCTCCTTAAAAATAACTTAGTTTATGGCTTCAGAGTATTAGATTCCACCAGTCAAAAACTCACTTTAACTTGACTTTTAAAAAAGGTGACTTTTAAAAAATATAATGAAACCAACAAGTTGTGAACTCTCTTTATTCTTTCAAAAGTTTCCTATCATAACCACAAATGTCTCTCCCATTTGTGTCTTGAAGCCTGAGGTTATAAGGGACCCCCCCCCCCCCCCACAAGGCTCTTAAGCAAAAATTTCTATAAAAAGAACACCAGGGGTGCCTGGGTAGCTCAGTGGGTTAAGCATTGGACTCTTTTTTTTTTTTTCTTTATTTATTTATGATAGTCACAGAGATAGAGAGAGAGAGAGGCAGAGACACAGGCAGAGGGAGAAGCAGGCTCCATGCACCGGGAGCCGGACGTGGGATTCGATCCCGGGTCTCCAGGATCGCGCCCTGGCCCAAAGGCAGGCGCCAAACCACTGCGCCACCCAGGGATCCCAGCACTGGACTCTTGATTTCGACTCAGGTCATGAACTCAGGAGTTTTTTTTGTTTTTGTTTTTAAAGATTTTTATTTATTTATTCGGGGGGAGCGGGGGCAGGCAGAGACACAGGCAGAGGGAGAAGCAGGCTCCACACAGGGAGCCCGACGTGGGACTTGATCCCAGCTTCCCAGGATCATACCCCGGGGCTGCAGGCTGCACTAAACCGCTGTGCCACCGGGGCTGCCCGAACTCAGGGTTTTGAGATGGAGCCCCACGCTGCGCTCAAGCACTAGGTGTGGAATCTGCCTAATATTCTCTCTTTGTCCTTCCTTCTCCCTCTGATCCATTCCCCTCCAAAAGGCACACCAATAAAAAAAAATTCAAATTATGGGGAACTAAAGTGACCTGACCAAGCTTCTGCAAGCTTATTGATGTCACTAGTTCTCATTTAAATTGTATTATTCCCGGGTCTCTGGGTGGCTTAGTTGGTTAGGCACTGGCCTTTTGCAGACCCTGAGTCAAGATCCCAAGTCCTGGGATTGAGCCCCACATCATCAGGTTCCCCACTCAGCAGAGAGTATGCTGCTCCCTCTCTCTCTACCTCTCCCACTGTTCATGTTCTTTCTTGCTCACTCTCAAAGAAAATCTTAAAAATAAGTTGTATTATTCCCCCCATGTTCCTTTGGTACACAAAGTAGATGTTATTTATATTGTCTGATTCCAAAGCCCAAAGAGAGGCCGATTGATTATGATTCGCTACCTACAATTTCCAAACTTGCCATTCTTCTAATAGGACATTTTGTAAATGTGTACTTATTAGCCTATACATATCTGGACTAAATGTTGAATATTTCAAATTAATTATTTCAAGTTAATTTTCCCCAACAGAAAATTTTTTTAATACACGAATATTGTATCTAATCAAGCTAATCTCAAACCTCTCACTCTTAACATACATTAATCTCATCTGAGTATATGATTAGGAAAACCATCAGAAATGCCAAGTAAAATACTTCCAAGTTTAAAAGCAGGCACTTACAGAATGGCATAGTTTTTAGTCAAGTTTTTAATGACATATCTATTCTGTGCCGAGAACTATAACGTAGATTATCACTTATTTCAGTCTCCACAAATGAGGAAATTATTTATGTTTCTATGTCTTCTTACACCTAAATAAAATACTTATCTAAAATCCCAGGGACACCCCCCCCCCCAGGCTCTTATGCAAAAATTTCTATAAAAAGAACAACAGGGGTGCCTGGGTAGCATTCAATTATGGGGGTAAACAGACTTTATTACACTGCTAGGAATTTCTCATTTTACATGGTTCGACTGGCAACAGAATCTATCAATATTCATATTCCAATTGTATGCAGGAATGAAAAGGCTAGGCATTGGTCAAGGCACCCAATTGCCAAAAAGAAAAATTTTAACAGCAGAAAATAGTACACAGAAATGGCCAGTACTACTCGTGTGCTAGTTAGGGATATCCCTAAGGACTAAGAAGGAGCAGAAGACTCAAGGATAAGTTAGGTTCAAAGGAAAGGGAACTGGAAGAGACCTAAACAGACAAGCTGGGGAAGAAAGACATTTCCAGCATGCAAATTGAAGACCCTTGTCTCACTCTCAAGAAGAAAGAATAGGATAAAAAGAGGTTCTAATAACCACACCTAATAAAGATTTGCTGTTATTCCAGGGAAAGAGGATGCCACTGCTCCATCAGTAGATTATTTCTAAAACTGATTTTCAATGTAGAATAATTTTTATTCCTTCCATTTATTCATCCAAATACTTCAGCAAACACTACATGCCAAGCAGTGTTCTAAGTGCTAAGAATATAAAGGCCCACTAAAGACAGTGCTTTAATCTCACTCTACCTGAATATTAAAAGCCTGGTGTTTAAAATCTGGAGAGAAACTTAGGCAAGTTATTTAACTTCTTCAAGCCTCTTTTTCTAACACCAAAAAATATGGTTTATCATCTAGGATATTTTTCAGAATTAAATAAGGTGCCACATAATAAGCACTTAACCATCATTATGTCTTCACCTTGACTCTTTGTAACCAACAACTAAACATATTGTATCTCAGTGAGTGACTTTGTTTCACCTTGAGAGTTTATAACAAAGTTAACAAGCCTTGGCCTCATTACATCATCTTCAACTAATAGCAAATCAAACTAGACAAACGTGTACTTCTAACACCAAACCAGTTGCATACAACTGGAATTGTATTCATTTATACTCATCTTAGACCCCAGTCTCACTCCAACCTCAAAAACTCAATACCTTAAGCTCAAGTGCAAGCATGGTCTTAAGTTACTAGCTCCTGCCTGCAGTTCCCCAAGCACAATTTAGTTCTAGAGTTTTGAAATTCTATGTTTTTGCTAATACAATATGCCCTTAAACTTAAACCATCTGCTACTCAATTAAGGAATGTAATGATAAATCATGACTACATAAAAGAAATCAAGTAATTTCCACCTTACATGAAGGCTGAATTTCAAAGTCTGCAGGTTAAGCAAAAATCAACTACAGTTAAAACTGTTCTTGAAATGAAAATCCCTGTTTATCATCAGGTGAGGCACCTTAGTGCAATGGAAAAGACACAGCCAAACCTAAATTCAAATTCTCCCTCCATCACTGGGCAGCTAATTATGCAAATCTGGGCAAGACTCTTTTTCCCAAATCTATTTTTCTCATTCTGCAAATGGGAGTTATTACCACCACCTCAAATACTGAGGGTGGCAGAAAAGTGGAAATTAAAAAGAATACACAAAAAGGACCTCCTAGATTGCCTTCTTAATCCAACAGGTCTATAATTAGGTCCTGTTGGGGAAGAGAACACCTAGTCTGTCATCATCTGCCAAAGAACTAAAGACTCAAATCTTGTTTCCATTCAAATCAGATAAAAACAAATGCACTAGAAAAATTTTTACTTGGCAGGTGAAATAAACCACAACAACTATGATTGAAATCTGGTACACAAAGCCCACTTTATGGAGAAAGATTATTAGCCTAAAGCAAATAGGTTCGCCCACAAAACTCCATTTGCTGGGAAGAATGAAAAGGAGAAAAACCAAACTTCACAGTGTATGACAGGAGTTCTTTTGTGGCACAGGGAGCATACTGGTAAAGATGGTGGTATCAAAACTCCTGGGTGAGAACACAGGCTATGCCAATTTCTAGGTATGTCACCTTGGTAAGATACTTAATCTCCCCAAGCCAGATATTTTTGTCTGTAAAATGCAGCAATATTAGTACCTACTCCCGAAGAGTTGCTGTAAGGATTAATAAGATCATGGCTATGAAGTGTTCAGTATGATGCCTGGCATATGGATAAGTGCTCAACAGTCACTCCTTTTCAATATGAAGACAACACAAGCTGAAAACTTTAAAAATGTATGAACACATATTCTTTTCCAACAATCCTTTGCAGACTAAACCTGGTTTTGGCCATGTACTGTCACCTTCAAGTGTTCAAATGATGTGTCAGAAATCAACATGTATTCAACTGCCAATGCTAAAACTTCCTCCCAATCTGAATATAGTTTTCAAGAAAAAGCAGTAATGACCAAGTGAAGATGCTGAAACATATCCACTACCCAGGGTGGAAATCTCTTCTGTTCTAACAGGCTTCCTTCAAGTTATCACCACTTTGGAGTCTTTGTTAGGGACCTTTCTCCAGTTATTTTTGCACAAAGGAGTCTTTGTTGGTAGAACAGCTTCCTTACTGGTTGTTCCCAGACAATCCTTTGCCACCAAAAATTTTCTATTAGACAGTACAATTAGAATTCCACCTCTTTTTGAAAAGATGTAACTGAAAAAGGTTCTGAGTGTCGTTTTGATTAAAAATCACTGTCCACACTTGTACTAGTTTCTCTCTCTCCACCCAAACACCAAAGTGGAATATATTTCAGAGCCATTCCTCTAACACACCATATAAGGGTCGGCTCCACCCCTGCCCTCCATATATGGTCAAAGCCCACACCTACCTACGGACTCCTCACAGAAAAGACCTGGAACCCACTTCCACCGTGACCCACCATATACGGACAAGTACCCACCCTAACATGCCAAACAGAACTAAGCTCCTCCCTCTTCATTCACTTCATTTCCAACAAGTCTGAAAGTTTAACAAGTTGGCCCAAGAAATTAGGAGGAACAAACAAACCAACCAACCACCCGAAAGCGCTAGCCATCAATTCTTAATGATTCCTCACATCATCTGGGTACCTGACCAATCTTAATATTCACGATACTCCCCCTTCGGAGGAGTAACCATACAGTCCTATTAGGGCACAGAGCGGGCAACAGCGAAGCGTGTCTGAGCAACCCCAAGGCCGTCATTAAACACAGGCAACTGTAGGCCAAACACACCTCGGTTCTACACAACCATTTCAAAGACTTTCAAGGTCTCGTTTTCTGCACCTTCAGATCAGATGCCAACTTTCTGATCTCGCCCTTTCAGAAAAGGGGAGGGGGGGGCCCCCCGCTGGCTGTCTCGTTACCAAGGTAACTACAAAACGTCCGACAGCTGAGGCCCGGGAGCTGATTTTACCTTCAGGTCCTTCTTGGTAACGTCGGTGTGGGAGACGGCTCGAATGGTCCCCGAGACCCAGGGCCACTCGGCGACGCGCTCCACGTCCCAGCTGTCGTGGCCGCCGTCGCCGCCGTCGGCTGCGGACAGACTGAGGAATCGCTTCCCCACCAATACTGGCCAACTTTCTCCGAGCGTGAGCACCATGGTTTCCACGCCTGCAGGAAGGGCTCCTCCCTGCAAAAATACAAAAACAAAATGCGGTGGGGGCTGCCGGTGGGAGGGGGTCGGGAAAAGAGGACGCGGGGGAAGCGGCGGCGGAGGGGCGGACGGATGGGTCCCAATCCGCTCGGCTGACGAGACCCGCGGTGGCGGCGGCGGCGGCGGCGGCGGCCGGTGCGAGGGAGGACCCAACACCCGATCTCCACACTGGCGTCCTCCCCCGCCCCCCGGATCCCTCCCCCACCGCAAACACGGGCCCAACCGCCGCGTGACCCTCGTTCTCCCAACTTTCGCTTTTCCAAAACCTTAAACCTAAACGAGGAGGGCGTGAGGGGAGAATTATCTGCAGCCGAAGTGGATTTTAAAGTGTTGCCCCCCCGCCCCCCCGCTCCCCCGCTCCGGGAAAGAAAAGGCCCGAAGCGAGGGCCCCGTCTGGGGCGGCCGCGTCCCCGCCCCGGGCGGCCCCACGGGAGGGGCCGGCCCGCGGTTCCGCACTTGCCCCGCCGCCCCGCCCCGCCCCGACACGGCGCTCTCCCGGCCGCCGACCCCCGGGCGTCCGTCGCCCCGGCCTGCGCCGCGGCGCGGGGGCGGCGGGGCCGCGGGATCGGCGCCTTCATCTTTCTTCCTCCTCTCCCCTCAGCCGAGGCCGCGGCGCTCTTACCCCGCCTCCTGCCTCCCTGAGTCACCGGCGGCGGCCGCCGTTTCCAGCCGCCCAGCTCTAGCTCTGACTTGGTTCAAGAGCTCTCACAAGACACGCACAGCCTCTCGGGCCCGCCCCCTCGGAGCCGCTTCCGCCGCTCATTGGCCCAGGCCAGGAAGCTGGGCGAGGCTCCTGGGTAAACAACCCGTCGCCATTGGCCGGCCTGGCGCAGGCGGGGCGAGAGAAAAAAACAATTCCTTGGCTGCCTCCTCCCTCTCCCCTCCCCCTTCCGACTCCCGGACGACCCCCATTAGGTTAAAGTACACAGAGCGTAAGCGAGAGATCCCTCCGCCGTAGCCATTCTTTCCATTTGTTGCCTGCGGTATGCAAAAGAGTCCCGCGAAATCGCTTATCAACTTTAGGGCCCAGAGGAAAACTGCAGGGGTGCATAGATAAGACTGAATGACGGGCCCCAGAGCTGTATGTGCCTATTGGATTGCTCTTCAGTTGCGTAGGCTGTCGACGGAAGATGGGCTTTCCACTTGGCGGAAGAATCTCACAGGAAAGGGGTGAGGGCGGTGCAGAGTCAGCGGGGGAGGGAAGGGACGGGAACGTGCGGTTTCAAGCGTACTCAGCTAGGGGGCGGAGCCACCGGGCTCCGGAGGCTCTTGCGCAGGCGCTTCGCGAAGCACAGGCTGGAGTTTGGGCTGCTGGGCGAAATGGCCGCGGGAGGCGCAGGCGCACGTGGTGTTATTCGTGGAACGTCTGAAGTCCGCCATTTTGAAGGGAAAATGAAGAAAGGCATGGAGTCATTGGGAAATGACGTTCATCGAATCTAGAGCAAGAGAGGCCATTCAGTACAATGCAGAATGGGATTTTTTTTTTTTTAGGTAAAGGGAAGAGAAGATATTATGAGTCTTATATAGAAATTGAAGGACTAGATGAAGGCCATAATGATGCAAGAAATAGGAAGAGGTGACTTTGAAGGACAAAGGAGAAAAAAGGTGATTGTGTCTATTGGACCCGAAGTTTTTTGGCTGAATGAAGAAGAAAGAGAATGAAGGAATTGGAGGCCCCTTGTTTAATAAAGGCTAGAGCTTGACATGGCATCACATTTAATCCTTAAGATAAATGAAAATTAAGTGAATAACTCAAGGTCCCAGCTTTACAAGTGTGAAACTGGGAATCAGAAGAAGTTCAGAAAGGTTTTCAAGGGGTTATAGAAGCAGGCTAATTCCGGGTATTGACCTTTAACATATATGTTCTGACTATATGACATTCAATACATTTTTAAGTCTAAATACAAATTGTAGAATTAAATTGGATTTATAATTCACAGACTATTAGGAAGGGGGGGAAATGGAACAAGGAAAACCTATCCAGTCCAAAAAAAGTCAGAAATGAGAGCAAAAAGAGAAAAGGAAACAAGATGGAAGTACAGTAAATAGAAAAAAATAAGACGAGAGAAGTAAGTCCAAACATCAATATTTACAATAAATATAAATGGGTTAATTTTACTCGTAAATTAAAAGACACACTGGATTAAAAACAAAATCCAGCTATAACTTGATTGCAAGCAAGCTCCAATGACACAGAAAGCCTGAAAATACTAGGTTAAAAGATGGATATAGCAATGTTAATATAATTGAAAAGAAAATCAAAAGAAAAAAGGATTTTATATATATATATATAAAAGATTTACTTATTTATTTATTCGTGATAGACATAGAGAAAGAGAGAGGCAGAGACACAGGAGGGGGGAGAAGCAGGCTCCATGCAGGGAGCCCGACACGGGACTCCTCTGGACTCTGGGATCGTGCCCTAGGCCAAAGACAGGCACCAAACTGCTGAGCCACCCAGGGATCCCTGGATTTTATATTAATAAAGGATAAATTCTACAAATATACACCCGAACTCCTGTCACTCTAAGAACATAGCTAAGACTAAATATTAGAATTATGGGAAATTTTTGACAATTTGTAATAGAAGCAGAAGATACAAATATATAACTATCCCGGAAATAGGTATCTCAGATTTTAAAAATAAGTGGGGGTATGGAGGACTTTGATTACATAATTAACTATTAATTGGAAAAACAATCACTAGGGATGAGTTCTACCAAGGTTCAAAGAGCATATAATGTTATACTTGTGATTCCAGGACATAGGAAAGATGGAAAAATATCTGAAGCATTTTATAAAAACTTGCAAAACTCTACTATCAAATCTGGGCCAGGAGAATATAAAAAAGGAAAAGTTTAGGTCAATGAGGCTCATGAACATAGACGGAAATTTTTTATATAAAATATCAGCAAACTGGGACAACTGGGTGGCTCAGTGGTTGACCATCTGCTTTTAGCTCAGGTCTGATCTTGGGGACCTGCGATCAAATTCCATATCAGGCTCCCAGTAGGGAGCTTGCTTCTCCCTCTGCCTATGTCTTTGCCTCTCTCTGTGTCTCATGAATAAATAAATAAAATCTTAAAAAAAATAAAATTTATCAACAAATTAAAACCAGTATTCTTTAAGTCACCATGATTAATTAGGATTATCATATGAATACAAGGATATTTCAAGATTAGAAAATTACTACAATTCACCAAATCAGGTTAAAAGAGAAAAATCATATGTTCATTTTAGTAGAGGCTGAAAAGACTAAACATTCCTATCATACACTGAACTACCTAGAATGTCAGGAATGTTAAGAGACACACATAGTTATACTAATGAATTTTTTAAATAATCTTAAACTTCCCGGAGACTTATATCTACCCTAGAAAAACATCCACAGATGTAAACTAGGAGACATCAACAAGTTTGTTCATTTCAGCATTGTTTGTGGTTGTAAAAACTTCAAAATCTAAATGTACTTCAGTTGGGGAATGAATAAATAAAATGAATACATGGAATGTAATACATCTAACAGAAAGCTGTAGAGCATTTGGAAATGAATTATATTTATATTTTTTTTAGTGAAATATATTTAGATGTACCAATCAGGATAGATTAGCAAAACACATTTTGGATGAAAAAGTCGCATTTCATAATATTTGAAAATGTGCACCAATGGTATATATGTTCTATGAAACATATACTTAACCTCATGATAATAGTTGAGGGGCACAGTAGAATTGGGGGTATTGGTCAAAGGTGATTTAGCATTATTTGTAATTCTCTCACTTTTGTAAGGCAGATGTATTCATGTTGCTTTTGAAAGTTAATTTTTTAAAGATTTATTTATTTATTTTAGAGAGAGAGATTGAGTACATGAACAGGAGGAGGGACAAGGGAAGAGAGAAAACCCACAAGCTTGATCCCAGAACCCTAAGATCATGACCTGAGCCAAAACTGAGTAAGCCGCCCAATCAACTGAGCCACTCAGGCACCCCTGAAAGTTAATTTTCAAGTCCTATGAATGGTTTCTACTACATTAACACCCAAAAGCATTTATGCCAAGTTGTTAAAGCTAATATTAAGAGTGAAAAAGTTGGTGCAATATAAAAATTTTTTAAAATCAAAAGAATTGCTATTTCTTTAGCATCTACTGAAACATACAATGAGAAAAAAAGGAACTATTTATGATCTTGAAAACTAAAAATACTTAAGAAAAAAATAAGGTGAAATCAATAAAACGTATATGAGGAAAATTGTAAGACTTTACTGACAGGCATAACAGAAGATTTGAAAAGTTCTGTTTCCTTATATGACTTGGTAAAAATGTCGATTCTCCTTAAACTACAATATGATGAAAGAATCAAAATAGAAATATAAAATTGTTGGGAATATATAAGCAGATCCATGCATATATAAAAATTGGTTTATGATTAATACAGCATTACAAATGAGTGTAAATAAACTAATCAATATATGCTTTAAGTTATATGGATCAAAGAGCTAAATAAAAATTTAGTAATTAAAATTTATTTCCCTTTCCTTCTCCCTGCTCTTTCCCTTCCTCTTCCTGGACATTTCAGTCCTAAAGGCAGTAAGAGTGCAAAGCAAAGTATGACTTCATAAGGACAGGTTGCCTGATATGGAATGATCGACTAGAAATAGTAAAGAGTAGTAGCCTGACATGGAGAGGGAGAGGCCAAGTTGGGTGAAAAAGGTAGACACACAGAAGGTGAGCCCAGCAAAGAATATCTAGAGCCCAAGTGAGGTGAGGAGAGCATTCATGAATGGGAGTCACCTAGGGTGATATGTTAGAGTCCAATCAGGGTGAAGAGACTACCCACATTGGGAGGAAGCCTGGCACAGGGTATTAGAGCCTAAGGAAAGTGAGGAGAGCATTCACACAGGGACCTGCAAAAGACAGTGAAAAGACCAAGAGAGATGTTTCGAGCAGGAGGAGAACCAGGAGAGAGGGCATCCTGGAAAGAAAGCAGGACAGAATACCAATTTGGAGAACTATTCAGAGAAATCAAAAGATATGCTGAGGTCAAGGCAGATAAAGAACTGAGCAGCAGATTATTGACACTGCCAACACATATGTTAGCCTGGAGGTATTATCAGAAATCACTTCTGGTTAATAAGTTCCAGCATACATAAACCTTCCAGTCAAAATCCTGTCACTAACCAGTTGAGTTGACTTTTACCCCAAAGGACATCAGAAGTTTCTAAAAGTCTTTAAGAAAGTTAGCAACTAGTAATATAGAATTCATTTGGATCTTGATTCCTCAACTGCAAAACAATTAGAATACAATATTTCCTGTCTAAATCTCCTTTCCTTGGGCACATGGGTGGCTCAGTTAGTCAAGCATCAGATTGTTGATTTCAGCTCAGATCATGATCTCAGGGTCATGAGATTGAGCCCTGCATCAGCTCTGCCCTGGGTGTGGAGCCTGTGTAAGATTCTCTCTCCTTCTTTCTCTGCCCCTCCCCCCTACTGCTCATGGATGCATACACACACACACACACACACACACACACTCTCTAAAAATAAATAAAATTTTAAAAATTAAAAAAAAATCTTCTTTCCTTAAGTAGGACAAGAATGGTGTGTTTATATGAAAATGTAAATATCTTATGCTATTTCTGTTAATGCAATGCACCTGTGACAATTAATGAAACAAACAGAACATCAGTACTAAGCTCCTTGCTTCTTTTTTATAAGGACTTTTCCTGTTCACTCACATCTAGAGAAATTCACAGACGTTAAGTGAACAGTTTCATTGGTTTTACAAAGGCCTACATCCATATAACCTACACCCCTAAAAAGATATGGAATAGGGATCAGCCAACTACAACCCACAGGCTAAATCTGGTCCACCACCTACTTCTCCAAAGCCTGTGAAAATTGGTTTTTACATTTTTTTCAAGGTTTGAAAAAATTCAGAATAATATTTTATGACCATAAAAACTATATAAAATTCAAGTTTTAGTGTCTATAAATAAAATTAGGACACAGCCAATCCATTTGTTCATGTTTTATCTATGACTAATTTCATGTTACAATGGTAAAGTTAAATAGTTGCACTAGAGATCACATGAACCTCAAACCTAAAATATTTACTCTTCATCCCCTTACAGAAAAAGTTTGCCAAACCATGGTAGACAACATTCCATCATCCTTGAATGTTTCTAAGTGCTTTTCTCAAGTCAATACTCCTGCCCAGAGTAACCTTTGTTCCAATTTATATCCACATAAATTGGCTTTGCCTGTTCTTGAATTTTATTTAAATGACATAATACAGTATGTACTCTCATGCCTAGCTTCCTTTACTCAGCATGTTTTCAAGATCCATCCATGTCATTACATCTATAAGATGTTTACTCCCTTTCATTGATAGTATTCCATTGTCTGAATATGCCGTAGTTTCTAAACCCATGCTCTGTTGATGGATATCTGAACAGTTTTCAGTTCTTGGCTATTATGGGTAATATAATTATGAATCTGTTTGACTTTAAGTCTACTAAGTTTTATTTTTGTTTGTCTTATCTGTTCTGCCTTTATATTTTCTATATTTCAACTCTGCTATTCCTTATTCCTTCCTTCAAAGTCAACTTTTGGCCAATATAATTTCTCTTCAGCTTAAAGAACTTTTATAATGGATTAATTATTTTTCAGCAATTTAGATAGCATAAGGTTCAATCAAAGGAGTAATGTAATAATATGCACTGTGCAATTCTGCCCACCTATAATACTAAGCCAAGATTGATATATACTCCACTTAGTTTCATTACCTGGGGTTTCCAAATGTGTGATTTGATCAACAAAAAGAAAATATGTACACAATGTCAAGCTGTTTTTCTTTTTTGTTTTTAAGAGCAGCTCAATGATTTGGGGAGTACTACACTATAGAGAACATAAGGGGAAAGATACAAAGTGGTATTCAGCACTGATGTCAGGACTCATCTCACAGTTACAACTAATAATATTAATTTTTGGATTATTCATTTTGTTTTAGAACATACACCAAAGCCATCAATTTAACTTGAGGTATATAAGCAATACATATACAATTGTATGAAGAATACTTTCCATAAGTAACTACATTTAAAAATGTTAAAAACTGAGTAGCAGTGCTGATTTGTGTTTTGACTTAGTGGAATAAGAGGAGACCAACATTCAACTAGAAAGGATTATACTGATAGTAAAGCTCTTAAATATGTCTTCCTCTCCCCTTGTTCTTACCACAAGCTTAACTATGCTCTGTAAGGATTCATTATGAGAAAAATGTCAGTCACAGCTTTAAGACCTTCTTTGGAAGGAACTAATAAGAAAGAAAGTTGGAAGGTGAGGCTTCATCTTTGTTTTCAAGTAAGTGATCTTAATTTTTCTTCTCACAGAATAAGTTTAATTTTGGTTTATTGTAAATATAACCAAACGATTAGTTTTTGAAGCCCTTCAGATAGAGCCCAGCACTTCTTTTATACTGATGAACTTCTTTTAGTAGATCTTACAGTACAGATCTGCTGAGATCAATTATTTCAGCTTTTGTCTATTTAAAAACTCTTTAATTTCACTTTCATTTTTGAAGGCTATTTTTGCTAGATATAGAATTCAGGATTGACAGGATTTTTTTTTCATTTAAAATTAAAGATGCCAATATATTGGTCTCTTTGAATTATTTGAGAGAAGGTCAAGACCAGGACTAAGGCAAGATAAGTGAGGTATTTGCTGAGGTACACAAAGAGACAGCATCCATAAATGCTGCTGTGCTGAGCTATTCTGGAATCTGAGGGAGAAGGAAAAATCAGTAATACCATCTCTATCATTATATAAAATTTTTAGATTTTGCTTATTATGGATTTTTTGCATAACCTGGTTTTATAAATATTTCATTAAAATGTTATTTATCATAATTGCTGAGTTTTTGGGGTACCCCTTTTTTGTGCCAAGGGCAAGTTCCTCATTTGCCTCATTTGTTTCACTCTAGTCCTGACCTTCTGGTATCAGAATATTTAACAGGACTTGGAATCTGAATGTCTGGAAGATTCATCTTCCTTTTCTTATCTATCCACAGATGTCAGCAGATCCTGTGTGACTGTATTCCAGGGGGTCCTGTTGAGTTTTTCTATCTCCTCTGAGCACCAGATATTGCCTGATACTCAGTGTAAGGCCAGGAATGCTTGTGGGGTTTCTTCAGGGGGCTCTCTGAGATTGCTTGTCTCTACCCACTGGGAAACTGCTCCTTCATATTCAGTGTAAGGCCCAGAGTGATTTTCCATTCTCTCATTTCACACTCAGACATCAACAGGCCTAACACATTTGTGTTTCAGAGAGGTCTCTCAAATGGCCTGTCTTAAACTTTCTTCTGAGAAGTCAGTGAAAAGGTCTATGGAAAAGAGTTGGCAGTTTGGTTCAAATTCCCCAGTGTCTTCACATTCTGAGAATTCTAAATGGTCATTCTAGTACACATCCTGTCTTTAAAATTTATTTAAAATTCAGCTATGTTCCTCTTGCCTGCATCCACAGATGCTTCCTTCTGCTGTTTCTGCTACTCTACTACCATGAATGAAATCATCCATGGACTCTTTTCTCCTAAGAAGTCTTGCCATTTCATGGATTTTCATTTATTAGGTTGTTTTGAGAGCTTCTAATGGATTTAACCATGATTCTGTAGATTACTCAGCTCATTCTCATCATTACAGTGGGAATAACATTTCTTAAAGATTTCTACATCCCAAGTAGAAAGCAAAAGGCAATTGTTTGCTTTTATTACTCTTTTGATAACAACTGGGCTGACTAGAGCCACGGTTTGAAACTTTTGGCCCTTGGGTGATCATGATCCCTGATATAAAAGCCTTTGACTCAGTCTTGAGCCCAATATTTATGCATTCCCTGCATTTAAATCGGGCATGCCTGCCTTCTCATTCAAAGATTCTGCCTGGGGATTTTTGTATCCTGTCTTATTTTTCTTTGAATCTATGCTTACTATACTTACTAGTTAATAGCAGTTGCTCAATAAATATTGAGTTGACCCTTGACAGTTTGAATCTATTGCTTCCAAATTCCTTGCTGATTCTTCTTACATGTATACTCTGAACCAACTTCCTTCTTTACACAGTTCTCCCCAGGTTATCTGAGTACTTGCTTTTTTCTCTGTAATGCCCAGGATCAATTTATAACTTAGTGGACATGACCAGGCATGGCTGCGAGGAACCAGAGATACCAGGGAGATCTGTGATATCAGATGTTCCAGGAAGATTTCTCAGTTGAACACAGCAAAACCACAGAAAAGTCTGTCCACATATACACAATAGGAAAAATCAGGGAGGCTTGCCATTCAAAAACAGGGAACAAATATCTGGAAGGAAAAAGGGAGAAGGCAGGGCAACATGCCTAATTGAACCAGATAGAATTCACCAATGAAGTCAGCTAGTCCTCAGGTTTTCTTTGCTGGTTTTTGATTATTGATTCGCTCTCTACTTATTATAGGTCTGTTCAAGTTTTATATTTCTTCTTCACGCAATTTTAGTGGTTCGTATGTTTCTAGGAACTTGGCCATTTCATGTAGGTTATCTGTTTTGTTGGTGTACGATTTTTCAGAGTATTTTCTTATAATTATTTTATTTCTTTAAGGTTGGTAGTAATAGCCCCACTTTCACTTCTAATTTTATTGAATCTTTTTTTTTTTTCTTGGTTACTGTAGCTAAAGGTTTCTCATTTTGCTGCTGTTTTTCAACGAACCAACTTTTGGGGTCATTAACTCTCCCTAGTGTTTTCTAATCCTTATTTCAATTATCTCAAATTGTTATTATTTTCTTCTTTCTGATAGCTTTGGATTTAGTTTGTACTCCTTTTCCTAGTTTCCTAAGGTGTACAATTATTGATTTGAGATCCCTTACTTCCCTTGTGCATATTTTTTGCTGCATGCTCTAAGTTTTGGTATGTTGTCTTTTTGCTTCCATTTGTCTCAAAATATTTTCTAATTTCCTTTGTGATTTCTTCTTTAACCCAATGATTATTTAAGAGTGTTGTTTAATTCATACTTCATAAATTTTCTTATTTTTCTTGTGTTAATGATTTATAAGTTTATTTTGTTGTGGTCGAAGATTATGCTTTGTGTGGTTTCAATGCTTTTAAATTTATTGAGACATTTTGTGGCTGCTGCTATTCTGGGAAGTGGGGGATAATGGTTAGGTAAGTAAAAATCCCAAACAATGCTATATTACAAAAAGTTAGTAGCTTTTTTCACCATTAGCATTCCTCTGGTTGTTATAAGTTTTTATTATGTTCTAGAGTTCTGCAAAAGTTCATTCAGTTTTTACAAACTTAATCATTACTTTAAAAGAGGAACACAGTTTTAAACCTCCCTACTCTTCCATTCAGTCCTTAGTGATATTTTGATTTTCATGCATTTTATTTTTACATATATCATAAGCTCCCGGGATCCCTGGTGGCACAGCGGTTTGGCGCCTGCCTTTGGCCCAGGGCGCGATCCTGGAGACCCGGGATCGAATCCCACGTCGGGCTCCCGGTGCATGGAGCCTGCTTCTCCCTCTGCCTGTGTCTCTGCCTCTCTCTCTCTCTCTCTCTCTCTCTGTGACTATCATAAATAAATAAAAATTAAAAAAAAACCCATATTATCATAAGCTCCCAAATACATTTTTATTATTTTAAGTCAATTATCTATTAAAGAGATTAAAATAATAGGAAAAATCTTAGATGTTTACCCACATAATTACCATTTCTGGGTTTTTTTCATTCCTTTATGTCAATCCAGGTTTCCATTCAGTATTTTTTTTTTCTGCCTGTAGAACTTCCTTTAACATTTCTTGTAATGTCACTATGCTAGTGAGTTTAAGTAATTTGATTATTATGTACCTCAAGATAGTTTTCTTCATGTTCTTATGTTTGGAGTTCTTAAGTTTCTTAGATCTGTAGATTTACAAATTTCAAATAATTTTCAAAGAAACTGATCATTACTTCAAATGTTTTTGTTTTATTTTCCTCTCTATCTTCTTTCTCATACTCCAATTGCACATATATTGGGCCCACTGAAGTTGTCCCACAGCTATTTGATGCCCTGTTAAATCATTTTTCAATCTTCTCACTCTTTTATTTTAGACCATTTTTATTGCTATGTCTTCAAGCTTACTAATTTTTCTTCTGAAGTGTTTAGTCTGCTGCTAATCTCTTCCATGGTGTTTTTAATTTCAGATATTGTTTTTTATTATCTCTAGAATTTTAACCTGGGTCTTTTGCATATTTTTCATGTGTCTTCTTCACATGTTTCTGCTTTACTCTTTCTCCGTCATCATATGGGATATATTGATAATAACTGTTTTAATGTCCTTGTCTACTGATTCTATCATCTATGACATATATGGTTCTGTTTTAATGGATTTATGTTTCTTCTCATTGTGAATGGTATGTCTGGTGGGTTTTGAATAGATGCCAGACTTTGTGAATTTTGCTTTGATGGATCCTAGATATTTTTTGTATTCCTACAAACAGTCCTGAGTTTTGTTATAGTGTTTTATCACACTATTGAGGCAATTAGCCTAAGGCTTATTTTGCTCTTCTGAGAACTTTACCCAATGCCCCATGAATGTTGATGTATTTTACTCTTCCTGGTACAATCATTGGCTATTCCTGGTTCTCTGCAAGCTCTGATGATTGTGCTCCTTTCAGACAGTTATTTCCCTAGTTCTGGGTAGATTACTTATGCATATGCTCTGGGTATTTAGAGCATTTAGCTAACCACTCAGAAAGGACCTTTTACAGTTATCCAGAACCCTTTTCTTGTGCAGCTCTTTCCCCTCTGGTACTCTGCTCTGTGAATTTTAGCTGCTGCTTTAGCCACCCCAATCTCCTAATTCTATCTGTTCAACTGAAGGAAACCCATGGCTTGGCCTGAACTGTGGCCTAAAAACTCTAAAAATGTAAGCTTAGGCAATTGTAGGGCTCATCTCATTTGTTTCCCCTCTTTCAGAAGTCATGGTCTTGTGACGCATAATGTTATGTTTCAAACCTATTATTTCATATATTTTGTCTGTTTTTTTTTTTTTATTTGTTTCAGGCAAGGGGTAAATCTGGTTCCTGATATTTCATTTTTTCCAAACCATAATTTCACCAAACATACAATTCATATCAGTGGAGAAAAAGATGAATTATTCAATAAATGTCATCAACACATCTTAATCAGAGTCCTAATTTGCAATCATAGAATCCAGCTGAGATAGTTTAACAGAAAAGAAATGTATTAAGCAATATTAAGTAGATTAAAATTGTCTCTAGAAGGGTCGCTGAGTTAGGCTTTGAGGTAAAGCATTTGAAAACTAAGTTAGCGGGCAGCCCTGGTGGCTCAGTGGTTTAGCGCCGCCTTCAGCCCAGGGCCTGATCCTGGAGACCCAGGATCGAGTCCCACATCCAGCTCCCTGCATGGGGCCTGCTTCTCCCTCTCCCTCTGCCTGTGCCTGTGCCTCTCTCTCTCTCCCTCCCTGTGTCTCTCATGAATAAATAAGTAAAAATCTTTAAAAAAAAAAAAAAAGAAAGGAAAAGAAAATAAAACTAAGTTAGCCTGTTTAACTGCTCACAGGGATGGTTGCAGCACTTCTAGTGTTGGCACCACACTTTACAGCATAGATGTGTTGTTGCTGCTAATGACTTCTTATCTTTCTGCTGTGCTTCATTACCTTCCTCAGGAACTATATTTAGGTAGTAGGACCTGTTTCCCCATGATGCTCTTTAACAAATCAAGACCTCACTTGCACATGCCTAGTTGATGAGGCCTAGGTCATGTGCTTTTCTTCTACCCACAACAGAAGGTGGGGAATTGAAAGTTGCCTCATACTTTGAGAAGGCAGGGCAAATAACATGAAAACATTCCCAAATACAGAAATGAGATTCAAATCACATTGGGTGGCCACATATACGGCAAATGATGCCACAGCAAAAACTGGATTGCCATCTGAAAAAAGATAAAGTTGAATCTGTACCTCATATTTTACACTAGAAGTTGAAAGATTTAAGCAAGAAAAAAATAAACTGTAACAATACTAAGAGAAAACTAAGAAAAAATTTAAAATAATTTACTTTTTTTTTGCATCTCTATCTTCTAATTAAATATCTAAGAGCTTACAGATTTAAAATAAACAGCATTGAAATAACCAATGAAATGAACACAAATCCAACTCAATGACTCTGCCTTAGAAGTAAACTACACTAATAGCATCTGGGAGGTGTTCCAAAGATTCTACAAAGCTTCCCATCTGTATGACCAAGTATCCATAACCAATTGACTGCATTTCTGGGTCCAACCCCCTCAGGTCTCTACTTTTGTTATCATGTACATCTCCCACAGAGCCTTTTAGCCTCTAAAAACTTTCTGGGGGTGAAAGGATCTTTCTCATGGAGCTATTAACAGTGCTACTGAAAGTTCTTAATTGCACTGGTGAAACAACAGACACAAGGAGAGACACTTGTACAGTGGAAATAACAAGGGCTTTGACTCATGCATGAGCCCTGGGTCATGCCCTGGCTCCATCATCCATCATTTACTGGATGATTGGGCACATTACCTAATCTCAGTTTTCTCACAGATAAGATTGCTCCAGGAAGACCTACCACACACAGTTTATATATATACATATATATGTATAAAATTAATTCATAATATATATATACTTATATATAATGTTATTTTCATTAATTGATGAAAGTTAATATTCATCATTCATTATTATTCATTAATGAAAATAACATAAATACATTATTTTCATGAAATAAGAGATGTTTTAGTTATGCATATTTTAATGCATACATATGCCCAACAGTATTTATAAAATTGATTTTAAAATAGCAAAGTAGGGCAGCCCGGGTGGCTCAGCAGTTTAGTGCCGCCTTCAGCCCAGGGCCTGATTCTGGAGACCCAGGATCGAGTCCCTTGTTGGGCTCCCTGCATGGAGCCTGCTTCTTCCTCTGCCTGTGTCTCTGCCTCTCTCTCTCTCTCTCTCTCTCTCTCTCTGTGTGTGTCTCTCAGTAATAAATAAATAAAATCTTTTTTAAAAAATAGCAAAGTATCATAGCACTTTCCTTTGGAAAATGAGGAAAATCATCCTTCTAAAATGTCAAGGAAGACAGGGTTTGCACTGTAGAAAAGGATCAGGTACATAAGGCACAAAGTGTCATACATTTTATACTATTAAGGACTCAAAGTTGAACTGATGAGACCAAAAGGTTAAGAAAATTAAGATAGTAAAAGGTTTTCACTGTTAGTGATTTTTAACAGTGATAGCCTTTCAGAACTCCACCTGATTTGCCTAAAGTAAGAGAGGTATTCCCCTCATTTCTTATCACAAAGCTCTGGAAAGTAAAACTGGTTTTATCCATTTCATATTTAGGGAAACACAGGTTTCATCCTTGCTGGTTTAACAGGAGCTATAGGGAAGTTATACCTAATCTTTGAAAGTCAAGGAAATACCTGTGGAAGGAGCCTCAGTGTCCATCGAAAGATGAATGGATAAAGAAGATGTGGTTTATGTATACAATGGAATATTACTCAGCCATTAGAAACGACAAATACCCACCATTTGCTTCAACGTGGATGGAACTGGAGTGTATTATGCTGAGTGCAGTAAGTCAATCGGAGAAGAACAAACAGTGTATGTTCTCATTCATTTGGGGAATATAAATAATAGTGAAAGGGAATATAAGGGAAGGGAGAAGAAATGTGTGGGAAATATCAGAAAGGGAGACAGAACATAAAGACTCCTAACTCTGGGAAACAAACTAGGGGTGGTAGAAGGGGAGGAGGGCGGGGGGTGGGGGTGAATGGGTGACGGGCACTGAGGGGGGCACTTGACGGGATGAGCACTGGGTGTTATTCTGTATGTTGGTAAATTGAACACCAATAAAAAATTAATTTATTAAAAAATATAAAGAAAGAAAGAAAGAAATAGAAAGTCAAGGAAATATTTATGGAAAAAAACTATTGAATAAACCACCTTAAATATTTTTTTCTGTTTAAACATCTTACTTCCAAAAAAAAGTATATTTCGGATTATTTGACTTAACTGAATTTGGTTGTTAGAACCAATAATAAGGCAGATTTGAAGACATAGTTGCCATGATGAGAGGCTCTAGAAAAGTGGAATCCTCTCATTGGCTCACTTTATCTGCCATGTGGCATCTTCAAAACCATCTTTTATACCACTACACACCTGCTAGAATGGCCAAACCCCAAAACACTGACAATATCAAATGCTAGTGAGAATGTGGAACAACAGGAATTTTCACTCATTGCTAGCAGGAATGAAAAATGGTATGGACACGTTGGAAGACAATTTGGCAGTTTCTTAAAAAACTAAGCACATTCTTACCGTGGGATCCAGCAATTGTGTTCTTTGATAATTCCCAAAGGAGTTGAAAACTTATGTCCACACGAAAACCTGTGCATAAATGTTTATATCAGCTTTATTCATAATTGCCCAAACTTGAAAGCCATCAAGATGTCCTGCAGCAGATAAATGGATAAACTGTGATATACACATATACCCAGTCAAGTACTTGAAAAGGAATGAACTATCAAGCCATGAAAAGACATAGAAGATTCTTAAATGCATATTACTAAATAAAAGAAGCTAATCTGAAAAAGTTACATTCTGTATAATCCCATCTGTATGACATTCTGGAAAAGGCAAAACTATGGAGATAGTAAAAAGATCAATGGTTGCTGGGGATGAGGGTGTAGTAGAGAGAGATGAAAGGATAGAGCATATAGAATTTTTAAGGTAACAAAAATAGTATGATACCACAGTGACGGATACATGTCATTCTACAATGTCATATACATTGTACATAAAATGTACAACACTAAGAGTGAACATAATGTCAACTATGGATGATTATGATGTGTCAAGTGCAGGTTCATCAGTTGTGACAAATGTATCATGGTGGTGGGGAATGTTGGCAAAGTCAGATAATTCCTATTCACCTTTGAAACACAGCTCCAGTATCATATTTTCTGACCCTCCCAGGGTAGGCTTCAAGCCTTCAATCTCCTGCTCTCAACACTCAGAGATTAGGGTGGGTGTGTGGAGAGGGGGAATAGTCACCAGAGAGGGTGATGAATGCTATATGATGGGGGAAGTAGAGGCTTCTGTCCGAGCCCCAGTTTTGTGGAAGAAGTGACCAACTGTTAGGCAGGCAAAGAGGGAATGGAGAGACAATTTTAGGCTACAGAAAGAGCATGTCCAAAGGCTCAGAATAAGGAGGCTAAAGAGTTGTACTGGACCAGATAGAAAGGGAAATAAGGTGCTGCATAATGTTTTGAAATATTTAACTCCTTTATTCTCCCCAAATTTCTCTCTTTCTCATTCTCCTATGAAAGTCCCCAAGCCCATACTATTAACTCAGGAATAACATAATTTGTTGGCAGAAGTGAAGTGGATCACTATGAAGTAGAAGCTTTAAGAACTAGCCCATGGTCTCCACATTCCCTTTCCCTTAGCCACAATGGCCTACAATATTCCATATAGAGGCTGCTCCATAAGCATAGATCCTGAAGTGAAAAGAACATAGCCTAGTCCTCAAAAACCATATAGCATGGGGGAGAAATAATCTTTGTTGCCATAAGCCATTGAGATTTGGGAGTTATTTGATACTGCAGCAGAACCTAGCCTGTCCTGACTGATATACTCACTTATTAGTAATACATATCTAACCACTAAGCAGGGTTACTGAGATTCTGGGCCTCAAACTTGGGCAGTATGCCTGCAGTTATTACACTCATAGCAATATATAACACTGTCTCTTCATTTATTATTATTATTATTTTAAACTAGATCATGTATTGTGACTAATCATTGAAATCTTTAAGATGAACTGGATCCTGCAACATCTGCTCTCTTGGGTTTATGTGTTAATCCTTTTTTTTTTAAGATTTTATTTATTCATGAGAGACACAGAGAAAGAGAGAGGCAGAGACATAGGCAGAGGGAGAAGCAGGCTCCTTGCAGGAAGCCTGATGTAGGACTCAATCCCAGGGCTCCAGGATCACACCCTGAACGAAAAGCAGACGCTCAACTGCTGAGCCACCCAGGCATCCCTAGGTGTTATTTCTTCATGGAATCCATGCCTAAATCAGCAGCATACAATCTTTAGATGCCTCATTTGACTACTGCCAGTGGTGTTTCATCTTTGAACCTTAGCGCTCTAGTTATACTTTCTCATCTACTTGGTAGGAAAGCCACATTTGCCACAGGTCAACTGAGGATGGTAGACCTTAAAGCCAAAGCAGTGGCACAACATGTGTGTCTCATTGCCATGCTTTCCAAATCATTGCTTTCTCTTTGTCACTGTGATTCTGCAGCTGAGACAAAAGAGGCCCAAAGAGTAACACTGCCTCTTTATATAAACACAAGAGTTGCAGCACGCAGCAACTCAAACAACATACACAATTTTTTTTTTTTGATAGTTTGACCTCATTTCTGTTTCAAGCCTCTATTCCATCAGGGTGCTATAAACTCCAGTGTAGAGTTGAATCTAAAATACTATATCCTGAACATACTTCTAAGATAGTAGATACAGATTTACAGAGTGACCTTCCTAATTCCCATTGCTCCCTTGATTAGACTTCTCCTCTGACTTCCATCATATTCTGAGTAAAACCCAACCCTTACCACAGCATGTACCTCCCCTTGGGCTGGTCTGCCACTCTCCTGGTCTCTTCTTCTACCTCCTAGTATCATCCACACAGGCCTTCAGCCACTTCCCAGACTCACCAGCTGGCTCCCAAGTAGAATGGGATGCCACCTGCAGTTGAATCTGGAACTCTGTTCTCCTGATCTTCCCATGACAGGCTTCTCCTACTCATGTAGATCTCAACTTAGCATTTATTTCTTAGAAGGCCCTTTCCTGAAAAACCCTTCTCTGAACTTCCCCCCTTCCCCCCACCTCCCATGAACACGTTTATTTATGGAATTTATCATTACCTGAATTTATCCTGTTGATTTATTTACTTGTTATCCATCTACCCTCTTTCACACACCAGACAAAGAAGAAATATGTGTCTTATTAACTATAGAAAACCTGGTGAAAACTCTGCAGAAAAGGGTTTTGACACACGGTAATTGCTCAATTTTGGAAATATTATCAATATCTTAAAGAGTCTTGATACATATTGTCAAAATGCTTTCCAAGCAAATGGGACAAGTTACATTCTTTTCCTGCACTCTTAATAGTATTGGATAAGGTTTACAAATTTTGATTTTTGCTAATTTGCTATTGACCAAATTTGAATCTGATTGTTTAGAATCTGCTTTTCTTTGATTACTAATAAGGCCGAATATTTCTTACCCTTTCTCTAAAAATTGTTTATTCATATCCTTTTTCCACTGATCAGTTAGGGAGCTACTGTTTGTCATGCTAACTTATATGCCTTCTTATTATAAAAGCTGGAATTTTAAAGATCAGTGACCTTCTGTGAGCTTGAATCTATTTTAAAGTATATCACTGAAAGCCGGGATGAACACATACACACAAAAATGGTTTGTTTTGTTTTGCTCATTTGTTTGTTTTCATTATGGGGGGGTACATCCCTAGTTAATAAGCCATGTCAAGGGGATTATTAAAGGGATAAACAAAATACTTTTCACAATATAGTAAAATAGAGATAGGAAGCTACAAAGTGAGTCTGGTGGATAAGCAGACAGAAGCCCTAGAGCAGACTTCAAAATAAGATTGAAGGTGAGTTCAAAGGAATTGCAAATCAAGGTCTCTATATGAGACCATCATTAGATGAAGTTACAATTAATAATATTAAGGCTAATTTAATAGGTAAAGTAACTATTACTTCAAATTATTGTTTATTAATTCATTGAAATCATGCTTATTAAATCTGTACACATGAGCCATTTTAATGAAAAGTTGACTTGGTGGGTATTTTGTAACTGCCCCTCCAGATTTGCCCCCTCCTATTTCTGTGCCCAAGAAGACCAGTCCTCAGATTGGAAAGGAGATTGGGAGGTAGGAGGAGAGAGCAGTTGGGAGTGTTTATTCCCCAATCTCTTCCTTCCCTGCTGGACTCTGATTTAACTACATTCCTTTAGTGGAGGTCATATCTCCTGCTGGGTGGCACTCTCCTACAACCACAGCTGTTCCTTCTGGGCCCCAGTAACCTCTTCTTCCTTTTGTCCCTTGAGAGGAGGGGTGAGGAGCATGATGGCTCTACATTATTGCCAAGGACCACTGTCCTTGTAGTCAACCTTAACCCTGTCCTCATCCCGTAGATAGTCACTTCATTACATGCTCCTCAGTTATCCCACTTGAACCTGCCATTTGCTGCCAGGATCTTGACTGATAAAGGATGTTCCTTATTTAAAAGGAAAGGAGGAAGGAAGGAAGGAAGGAAGGAAGGAAGGAAGGAAGGAAGGAAGGAAGGAAGGAAGGAAGGAAGGGAGGGAGATAAAATTAATAGTTGTACTACCAATGGTGGAAGTATAACGTATACAGAGAGGAAATAATCTCTTAAAAATTAGCCTTACAAACCTCAACAATGACAAACTTGATGATGTATCTCCCTGTTTTCCTTGAACAGCTCTCTCTACTTCCATTGTGTCTTTATTTCCTGTACCTCTCTTTGTTATGTATGTTGGCAAAGACAACTAGTTGTCTATGCGTAACCATTATCCTCTTTTAGTAATGAGTCCCCATGTTTTAGCTGGGCCCATAGCTGTCCAGGTCAAGGTTAAGTTTCTGAGCCTTCCCTATAACTAGATGTGACTGAGTGTTGCCTAGTAGGACATGAACAGAAACCACAGATGTACCTCCAGGTCATGCCTTTAAAGGGCAGGCATGACCACCACTTTCTCCTCTCCCCTTCCTCCTGGATGGAGTGTTATAGGGTGACCAACAATTCCTGCTTGTACAAGTTCCTGAGACTCAGGACTTCCTGAGCTAAAACTTGGTAAGGTCTCAAGTAAACCAGGATGAGTTGGCATCCTAAGTGTAAATGTGATGGTAGGTACTGGAGTAGCCATTTTGGAAGCTATTGAAGCACTGGCCCTCTTACACCATTGAAAAATATACTCTTGGGACACCTGGGTGGCTCAGCAGTTGAGCGTCTGCCTTTGGCTCATGGTGTGATCCTGGAGTCCCAGGATCGAGTCTCACATTGGGTTTCCTGCATGGAGCCTGCTTCTCCCTCTGCCTATGTCTCTGCCTCTCTCTCACTCTCTCTCTCTATCTTTCATGAATAAATAAATTAAATCGTTTAAAAAATAGAAAAATATACTCTTAGTTTGTTCAGGCTATTACTATTTTGGTTTCTCTTACAGTGCTAAACCTATATCCCAACGAATTCATATTTTTTCTTTTTTTTTTCTTT
The DNA here is from genome assembly GCF_048164855.1 of Canis lupus baileyi. Classification (NCBI taxonomy): domain Eukaryota; kingdom Metazoa; phylum Chordata; class Mammalia; order Carnivora; family Canidae; genus Canis; species Canis lupus. The sequence continues at coordinate 26,217,005 of NC_132849.1, read as the reverse complement.
CTTTTTATCTTCTCCTCCTCCTCTCCTTATTTGTCCCTCTCTCCATTTTTGTCATCTTCTCCTTGAGAGCACATACTCCTTACTGGAATATGGTAATATTTTTTGTTAAATTTACTTAAGTTTTTATTTATGTTGTATTTTTAAAAGATGGCCCACTAAACACATAATAACCATATGACCCTGCAATCCCACCCTTAGCTATGTACATACCCAAAATAATTGAGAATAGATGTTCAAATAAAAACTCATAGATGAATGTTATAGCAGCATATTCATGGTAGTCAAACGTTGGAAACAATCCAAATGTCCATCAACTGGTGAATGAATAAATATATGTGCTATATCCATACGATGGAATATTATTTGGCTACAAAAAAATAATGAAGTACTGATACACACTACAATATGGATGGACCTTGAAAATATTGTGCTAAGTGAAAGAAACAAAAGACCAGATATTCCATTTATATGAAATATCTGAATATGACATTCTACATAGACAGAAGTAGATGAGTGATTAAGGAGAAGGAAATGGGGAGTGACCATTTAATGCATACAGGGTTTCTTTTTGCAGTAATGAAAATGTTCTGGAACTACATAGTGGTGATGGTTGAACAACACTGTAAACATACTAATTTCACTGAATTGTACAATTTAAGATCGTTGAGATGGGATCCCTGGGTGGCGCAGCGGTTTAGCGCCTGCCTTTGGCCCAGGGCGCGATCCTGGAGACCTGGGATTGAATCCCACGTTGGGCTCCTGGTCCATGGAGCCTGCTTCTCCCTCTGCCTATGTCTCTGCCTCTCTCTCTCTCTCTCTCTCTCTCTCTGTGACTATCATAAATAAATAAAAAATTAAAAAAATAAGATCGTTGAGATGATGAACTTTATGTTCTGTGAATTCTGTGCACATACACACGCAAGTTTATATAAGTGGTGCCGTGAAAGTTGAGGAAGGTGGTTGAGTTTCCTTCCTTCCTCCAATAGGTTCTTCTCACTGTTTTACCTTGCTTATAAATTCCTAGAGAGCTAGGGCAGTAACATACCCAGAACACAGTGTTCCATCGACTTTCACCACAAACCACTGGGCCCCACTCCTCCACTCTCTTTTTTTGGGAGGGCTCTCTGTTTGCCCCTGTACTGTATACTGGGCACTGGACTCCATTTGCAAATGTCAAAAATTAGGGGAATATTCTCAACTGCAAAGGTCTAACATGGTAGAAGTTCCTCTGAGGTAGATGTGAATGATCCATCCCTAATATGAGTTAGGGCTTAAAGAGTTAGGGACCTTAGGATGGATACTAGGTTAATCCTTATAGGGGATATGGTAGACAGAATAATAGCCTCCTAAAGACATCCATGTCCTAATCCCCAGAACCTGTTAATAAATTTTTTATATGGCAAAAGGATTCTGTAGATACGATTAAGTTAAGGATCTTGGATGGAGAAATTATCCTGGATTGTCCAGGTGACCTGCTGTAATCAGAAATCCTTGACGGGGGTATGGGAGTGGTTGATTCAGGAGGGTCAGAGAAGGAGATTGTGACTACAGAAATGGGTGAGAGATGGGGATGGGGGAGGGAGGGAGGGAGGGAGAGAGAGAGAGAGAGAGAGAGAGAGAGAGATGGCTTCCAGAGGCTAGAAAAGACAAGGAAACAGATTCACCCCTACAGTCTCCAGAAAGAATTTGGCTCTGCTGATACCTTGATTTTAGGATTTCTGAGCTCTAGAAATGTAAGATAATAAATTTGTGTTATTTTAAGCCAAAACGGGGGTGGTGGTGGCATGGTTGAACGTTTACTGGTTTTCCTTCAAGAAATATTAACGCCTTAAAATTTTTTTTCCCTGAATAGCTACAATACAAGTGGACATTTTTCCTCCTAGTGAGTTAATCATAAAGGCTATCCTTTGTTCATTGCTTGTAACATAATTTGTAAGCTTTAGCTTGTGGAATCTTCCAAATATATCTAGGGTAGATATATTATTCCTATTTTTCTCATGAAAAACCTGAGCCTAAGGAGGTTAGGAAATTTACCTAAGAGCATGTAGCTAAGAAGAGCGAGTTAATCTGCATTCAAAGCCGGTTTATTCATTTGCCCCTGTCCTATACTATCTGTGACCTTCAGCACAAAAAGGTGCCTGACATCACCACAAACCATTATTGACTGCTGCAGCTGTGACAGGCACATACAAGGAGTTGAAGGGGCCTCCTGGCAGCCCAGTTGGTTTGACAGATTTGGCTGTCAGCTGCTTATAACTGTAGTGTGGTTCCTCCTGAGGCATCCATCAAGTAGGTCCCATCCCCTTTCCCTGCTCCCATTTGTGACCCCCTTTCGCCTCCCTGTGGGGCTGCTTCAGCCCTAAGTACCTGCTTAAACATTCACCCTTGATGATATGTCAGGAGTATATTGTTCCTTATTAAGGATTTAGTCTGAGATTCTTTTACCTGTATATTTTTGTATTGTCTCAGTATGTTTTTTATTCTGATTTATGTTGCTTTGAACTGTTCTAAATGGTATTATTCTTTTACCTTTTAAGTCTTTATTAGTTTTCTATTTTTATATTTCTGATCTTTTCATATTTGTTTGCTTTTCATCTTTTAAAAGTTTTTAAACTTTTATTTTGTATGCATTTTAAACAATATTTTATTTTTCTAACATGTTTAACTTTTAAACTTTTTTTTGCCTTTCTTTTTTTGGGGGAGGGAGGGGCAGAGGGAGAGGGAGAGAGAAAATCTTAAGCAGGCTTCATGTGCAGCATAGAGCCAGACCTGGGGCTCTATCTCACAATCTAAGATCCTGACCTGAGCTAAAATCACTTAACTAAGTGAGCCACCCAGGTGCCCCTTTTAATCTTTTTGTAATTGTTTTTCTCCCTTCAGTCTTTTTCTTTTTTTCTTTTTTTACCCTGCTATACTTAAGCATCACTATTTTATCTTCAATATTTTTGATCTTTTGATTTTGTTTCTATATTTTTATTTTATTTTTATTGTTTTTTAATTTTTTTTGTTTCTATATATTTTTTTTGTTTCTATATTTTTAAAGAAAGTTTTTACATTTTAAATTAATTAGCTTCCACATATCTGAGAAGGGGCTAATATCCAAAATATATATTTTTTGAAAACGTATATAACTCAACACTAAAAACCCAAAATCATTCAAAAATAGGCAGAGTACCCAAATAGGCATTTTCCCAAAGTAGACATACAGATGGACAACAGACACATGAAAAGATGCCGAACATCACTCATCATTAGGGAAATGCAAATCAAGACGACAATGAGAGATCACCTCACACCTATTAGAATGGTTAGTATCAAAAAGATAAGAAATAACAAGTATTGGCAAGGATGTGGAGAAAAGAGAACACCTGAGCACTGTTAGTGGTATCTAAATTGGTGCAGCCACTGTATAGAGGTTCCTCATAAAATTAAGAATAGAACTACCATACAATCCAGTAATTGCACTTCTGGGTATTTACCCAAACACACAAAAACACTAATTTGAAAAGATACATGCAATCTATGCTTATTGCAGCATTGTTCACAATAGGCAAGATATAAAAGCAACCCAAGTATCCATCAATAGATAGATGAATAAAGAAGATGTGTGTGTGTGTGCGCAATGGAATATTACTCAGCCATCAAAAAGAATAAAGTCTTGACATTTATGACAACATGGACAGACCTTAAGGGTATTTTGCTGAATGAAATAAGTCAGACAGAGAAAGACAAATGCCATATCACTTAACTTCTATGTGGAATCTGAAAAACAAAACAAAAAACAGAAATAGATTCATAAATTCAGAGTACTAGAGGGGAGAGGGTGGTGAGAGGATGGGCTGATATAGGTGATATAGGTGAAGGGTGTTGAGAGGTACAAACTTCCAGTTATAAAATAAGTCACATGGATGAGAAGTGCAACATAGGGAATATAGTCAATAATACTGTTATAACGCATAATTACAGATGGTAACAACACCTACCATGGTGACCATTGTATAAATAGATAAATAACTGAATCACTATGTTGTACACCTGAAACTAATATAACATTTTATGTCAGACATACTTCAATAAAAAATCAATTAATTAGCTTCCTTATTTTTATTTAATTCATAATTTCTATTCTTAAACTTTTAGTCTCTTGTTATCTGAACACATTATATTGATGTGGGATTTATTTATTTATCCTTAAAGTTTATTTGATACTTTGTTGTTGGTATTCGTTTTCATATTTACATTATTTTAAATTCCTTAAAACTAATTTTATATTTAAATCACACCATTACTTTTACCACACAAATTATTAAGCTCTGGTTTTGTTTGGTTTGAATTTGTTTCCTGCATTTGAACAATGATTCTTTTCCTCCCTTTTTCATTGATTCCTTCAACTGCTTGAAAAGATAACTTTGTCTTAAAAGCTGTAACTATTTCTTATTATTCTTAACTTCTACTACTTTTTAAAGTTTGTCTTCATAATTAGGAAGTTGGTAGGAAGCTGAAAGTGTCAGAAAAATCTCTTAACATAAACTGGGAAGACTGCTTTTCAGCTATGGCTACAGCTGTCCCTTTGATTTCTCTTAATAGATTTCACATGCTCTTTGGCACTGCTCTAAAGATTAAAAAAAAATAGCAATACGAGAAACAAATCACCCCTCCAAATGTCTTTCTGCCACAGACAGCTTGCTGTGCACCAGCTGGGGGGCATGGATTAATAGACACGGTCACTGAGTGTGGGGAGATGAAGCCTCAGAGGTACAAGAGGAACTACATATGGAAGCTAGCAGTGGGAGTACACCAGGGATTATTTTGTTCTGATGTTCACATCATTGGCTCCCAAACTCCTGAAAAACATCTATTTAGCAAGCAAGTAGTTGTGACATTCAGTCCATTAATATAGGTATGTGAGAAACCAAAGCTTGTTTACATCCTCTATGTCCTTACCCTAAATTCCATCACTGGCCTCCTGGGAAAATGTAACTGGAGTCACGCCTGTGTTCTCCTCCATAAAGTTGTGTCCAAGAGATGGGTGTGCAGGATACCTGTCTGGTCATTGATCATCTGAGCCAGGGCCAAGCTATGCTCCTGCTCCATGCCTGACAAAAAACACAAGCATACTCATTCCTTCCAAACCTAAAGACCCACTCCCTCCCTGCCTCCTTTCCCATAGGCTTTTTGGGTTTAGGGATGATTCTTCTGTCATTTAAGATATATTCAAGCATCCATGTTTATGCTCACAAATTTTTCCTTCCTGTTAAAATTCATGGCAGACTTGTGGAATACTTCTGATTCTACTCCAGAGCAAGACAAGGGAGTGAGTTATTTAATTATCTCTATGCCTAAGCTTTCTCATTTGTAAAACATGAACAGTAATGGTGTCTATATAAAAGCATTGTTGTAAGAACAAACGTGATGTGTAAAGGCAGTGCCTGGATACATGTACAGTAAACACATGGCCATGAGCTAAGAGTGGCTTGTATATTTTTAATGGTTGAAAAAAATCAAAAGATAACCTTGTGTGACATGAAAATTCCATGAAATTCAAATTTCAGTGTCCAAAAGTAAAGTTTTATTGGAATATGGCCACGTGCATTTGTTTACAAACTTTCTGTTGCTGCTATTGCACTACATCAGCAGAATTGAGTCCTTTTAAGAGTGAAGCCGTTGTGTAGCACACAAAGCCTAAAGGATTTACTATCTGGCTTTTTATAGATATTGTTTGCTGACCTCTACATAGACTGAGGCCAGAGAAGAACTATCTCAGGGTAGATAGGGTGAAGCTTACCTCACATCAAGTGGTAAGAGCTAAACCAAAAGGTCCTCCCTTCTGTGGGACCTGGGTCAGAGAGGGTGATCTGGGAGGCACATTCCATTCCAAGATTAGACCATGAAGCAGGTTCTGAGAATGAAGGACCCCAACAGACAGAAACATAATGCCCAGCTGTATCCATTCCATACTGGGGGTCTGGGAATATTAGCTTAGCATGCCATCCAGTACCTGGCTCGAGGTACCAAAAAAAGGTTTGGGGCTAGATGTCCTATTAGCTATGCCACCAAATCCATTTTTAGCTAATATTAAAACAAGGTCAGAAATATGCATTCTGGAAATTTAGTATTTTTTCCCTCAGTTTCTTAGTACACTTTTTGGGCACAATCTGGAGGGTTTTTTTTTTTTCTCAAAGAAATACAACTAACTTTTTGAGTGGAACAACTCTTTGATGCATAGTTCTATTCTTACCCACTAAATGCCAGTAGCTCCTAACCCATACTGATAAGAAAATAAAAGCAGAAACAGAAGAACCAATTCTCTCATATTTCTCAGCACCTCCTGAGTCAAAAATAGGAGAAGAGTTGGGTCCCAGTGTCTCAATCTGAAAATTATGCTGGTGTCAGGATGACTGGATACTTCCAGAGCCCAGGAAGAGTTTGAGCCATTGGAATATGTATCCAGAAGGGAAAACACTTCTCTAGCTCTGTGACTCATTTAGACTTGAATGCTTTGAATGCAGTAGAAGGGACCCAGTATGTCTTCCATTGGCCAGGTTCCATTCTCCTTGACTTATCTCTCCTGGCATGAAACCACTGCCTTACAAGTGGCAAGAAGAGCAATTGGGATCTCCCACTCAAGTAGAGCTTCGTTCTCATGAATGTGGGCTGAGTGGAAGACAGTAGCTCCCACCAGTTAGCCATATTTACCTGGACATGTAGCTAGGGGCTGGATGAGAAATTCTGAGCTATCTCAGGAAGAGAGCTTTCCAAGTAGGAGCAGGAGAGGAAGGGGAGGAGCCCTGTGTTCTTGACTGAACCAGCTTGGAGTGGAGTTTTCATCTCTTTGAGTTGGGAAAGTGGAGGTAGAGAGCATACCTGGGTTCATGTTACCGACTCTTCTATTCATACTGAATGCTAACAGGCTTTCTTGAATAAATACTTCTTCAGCTACTTGGGACCATTTCCAGAGGCTTTGTATGGTTTTCTTTCTTTCTTTTTTTTTTTTTTTTTAATAATTTTCGCCAGCTTTCCTTGAGAGTGGGTCCATTCCAGAAGTCCCTCTTTCTGGTTCTCTCTTTTTGTATCTCTAAGCCAGTAAATCTTGGTTGTGGGGGGCCCTTGGTTGGGGAGTGGGAAAGAAGCATAACATCCCATGTGACATAGCTTCCATTTGGCTGTAGGCAATTCTCTGGAAAGAGGGGTCTGCTGTGAACTGTTAGCCACTGACTCTAAGCAGCTAGGATGAATGTCCTGCCCAAATGAAGGGGATCTGGGGAGACCACAAAAGAATCCTACTACATCACTTGGGCCAGGCCTAGGGTGAGGTGACTGAAGAACCTAGGATGCAAAATTCAAAGAGGCACTCCCTCTTAGGATCATGCAAGTGCAGTCTCAATGCCTGAGCAGGGAAGCCTTAAGTCTTCTCCCCTGTGTGCCTCAGTCTAGGCCTGGCCCTGACACCATTCATTCTTTGCTTCCTCTGTGAGATGTACCTGTGACTTTCATCCCACCAATGACTCCTTCTTGAGGCATAAGCAATTCCTCACCTCTGTGCATCACTAAACAATGTAAACACTTCAGTTGCAATGCATAGAGCACCATATCATTTTATTTTTATATTATATATATATTTTTTGCTCACATCTTATTCACTTAATGGACCATTGCTCCACAAAGTCAGGGATAGGGTCTAATTCTTCTTGGCATCTGTAGCCCTGAGGCATGCTAGGCAATTCAATAACTGTTGGTTAATTAAATGAATGAATCTAACCAGTCACTCAGTGTCTACTTCACTACAAATCTATAAAATGGATGTTAGAGCTGGAATCTCCCTTCATAAGCATCTGATTCAATCTTTCTCAAACTTGAATACTATTTACAACTGTTTTCAACACAAAAAGTATCCCACTAAACTCCTGACATTATTTTTGTGGACTCACAGATTCCTTGTTTCTAGTTTGAGAAAAACACACTTCTTACTTTATGAATATTTCAGTGATTTTTCACAGCAAATAGGAGGATATGTCATTAGTAATGGTTAAGGAAAATTTGTTAAGGTTGTCATCAAAAAGAAAGCAGCAAATTACAAATTGCTCTTGGAGTTCAGCCTTGTACATATACCTGCAGATCTCACCCAAGCCCCTCATTTAACTGAGCTTCGTAGGGCAGGAGAATTAGAGTCTGCATTTTAATTCTGTTAATTTTTAGCTTTTGGGAGATGAGCAAGTCACTTGACCTATAAAAACCTGTTTCTCCATCCATAAAGTAGTAATAACAATAATGTTGATGTTATAGTAGAAGGATTGAGTTAGAAAAATCTGGGAAGTTATTTTGGAAAACACACTGGGCCATACACAATAAAGTTTGTTATTGTGTAGAAAAAGCTCAATCTTCCTCCTGCGTGTCTCCTTTACTCTTATACTCTTACTCTCACACCGCTGTGTGTCTCCTTACTCTTACACTCTTAACTCTCACACCGCTTCTGACACCAGACATATGTGAGGTTTGCCCCCACAAAGCAATATTCTGCAACACCAGCTGTGTGCCCTATAATTTAACTCAATTATGACATACCTGGAGAGTGTTAGGTCCTACTGATCAGGAGCTCAGTCCCACAAAACTGTCTTTACCCCATGTCAGATGCCAATCACAAGTCCACGTTGTCACCCGTGCTTTTCACCAATGGGCTATAAATTGGAGGTTCCCATGACCCCCTTCTCAGATTCAATTAATTTGCTGGATCTTCACAGAATTCAGAAAAACAGTTTACTTACTATTTACCAGCTTATTTTAAAAGGATGTGATAAAGGGCACAGATGAACATCCAGAAGGAACAGATGCACAAGGCCAGGTATATAGGAAAGAGTGCAGACCTTCCATGCCCTCTCCATGCACGCCATTCTCCCGGCACCTCCACATGTTCATCAGTCTGGAAGCAACCTGAACTCTGTATTTTTGAGATTTTATGCAGGCTTCATCAGATAGGCATGATCAATCATTAACTGCATTCCCAGCCCCTCTTCCCTCTTTGGAGGATGTGGAGTGGGGCTGAAAATGCCAAACTTCTAATTTTGGCTTGGTTTATCTGGTGACCAGCTCCTAACTAGGAGCCCAACAAGAGTCACCTCATTAGAACAAAAGGAAATTCCAAGAGATTTTGGAGCTCTGTATCAGAAACCAGGGTCAAAGACCAAATATTAGAATAAAAGATGGTCCTAGTTCTCTTACCACTTAGGAAATTACCAGGGTTTTAAGATCCATGTGCCTGGAGGCAGGGGCAGAGACTAATATACATATTTTCTATAATCTCACAGTTATTACTGCTCTTGGGCCAGGCATGCCACAGAAAGCTTCTGACCTTTCCATGAACACTTTGCCAGACATTATGGAGGTGGAAGTGGGGCTCAACACATGATACAAAGAGGATGGAGGACTTGCTACCCCTGTCTTATGTTGCTGGCAAGTCACAATGGTACTGCTTCTTTAGGCAGGAAGGATGGAGGCTTCCCCAAGGTGAGGTTCTTTTCTCTGCTTCATTCACTGCCTTTTAGACATATACCTGAACTTCATTGGGAGAACATGTGCCCATGTGGCCAGAGGGCCTGGGGTGCCAGCCTCAGCACTTGCAAATTACAGCACAGTATTTACCTCCAGACACCACTATGAACCCGGCCCCAGATAATTGTATAATTTTCTTGGACAGTGATTCCAAACCTCAGTTTTTACATAGCCAGAAAACTGTGTTCCATGATAACTGGACCCTTAGGGGTGAGGAAAGCAGAACCAGGCTATCCCAGTCCCTCCTGCCCATGTTGGCTACCCCTACCTAGCCTAACATCTTTCTCAGCAGCAAACTATAGCTGTCATCACCTCCTACTCCAAACACCCCAGGGTCTGGGCTGTGGTTACAGCTTCCTTAGGACTCTGAAAAAATTGCAAACCACCCCAACCTTTTAACCCTGAGCAGGGAAATGCTGTTCTAAGTTAGAGGATCTCAAAAAAAAAAAAAAAAAAAAAAGCCTATCAGCCACCTGGTTGAGATCAAAATCTCTCCAGGGCCTAGAGTCCAGGGAATCTCCTGTATGGTCTCAAGGCAAGTTGCACAGTGTATTTTCCAAAAAGACCTCCACCCAACTGACTCAACATCACTAATAATGGAGCCCATTGCTGTGATATATGCCATAGATTAAATGTTGGTATCCCTTCTCTTCCCCCTACCTAATTCATATGTTGAAGCCTAATCCCCAATGTGATAGCATTTGAAAGCAGGGCCTTTGGGAGGTGATTAGGTCATGAGAGTAAACCTTCATGAACAGGACTAGTGCTTTTATAAGAAAAGGCCCCAGGGAGCGCCCTCTCCCTTCTTGCATGTGAAGTTTTAAGAACACAGCCATCTATGAACCAGGAAGAGGGCTCTCACCAGACACTGAATCTGCCAGCATCTCGATCTTGGACTTCCCAGCCTCCAGGCCACTCTCTTTCCCATAACTCTTCTTTAACACCTGTATCATGGGGTCCTCCAGTTGCTGCTTCCTCTCTAACTCTTTCTTCTCTACTTCTTTCCCTGGCTTCGATTGTTTGCTGCATTCATGAGGGGAGTGTTCCTCAGAGTTCCTTTGTCTTCTCTTCCATCTATACTTTCTCACTTGACAGTGTCACATAATACTGGAAATTACAGGCAGTTATGGCTACAGAAAGAAAGAAGTCCTATGCACTATGGAGTAGACAAGAAAGGTGACTTCAATTCTGTTCACCCTAAGCTGTGGCTTAATAAGGCCCTTTATTTTTACTATAAAGTAACCTTTATAGTAAAGGTTACAATAAAGTAAATGAGACAAATGTTCATCTCATGGACATGAATTGAGTTGTTAAATCACAGTAATTTGCTGATAATAACCAAATCAAAATACTTTTTCTGAACCTTTGAATTAAAAATTTTGCTTATTTATATTAAAAGACAAACACTTTGTTCTAAGTAGAAGACAGCATACTAGTAACACCATGAAAATAGAATTTTAAAAATACAGGCTAATTATTTCACAGGCATGTATTTCCTCCATCTGTGTGGTATATAATTACTTATATCATCTGTTTGTAATAGCAACCTCCTTCCTCTAGGAAACTATCCCTTTACCCTAGCCATGAACCTGCTTCTGGCCACCAGTGAGGGTTGGTAGCACAATCTGGGCATTAATTCCTAAGGCATTGTGATTAAGCCAGCAATAGACACATGACTTAAGCTTGGACAATCAGAGTTCTTCCATGGGAGTTCTCTCGTTAGAACTTAGAAAAGGGCCCTGTTTTCTCTCTGGTTGCATGCTCTGAAGATGTAAAGTTGGGACTACTTGTTCCCTCACCCAAGGAGAAGTCAGTCTAAGAGAACAAAACTGACTTTATGACTCAGTGGATCAGATAATACTGATCAATACTAATCAAGATTCACTCTCTATCAGAGCCCAAATTCAGTCTTGTTCTGAGAATTAGTGTCTTGGGAGCTTGTGGCTTCATGGGGAGTGGGGGTGGGAGGAGGTAATGTTTCGGACTCTCTTCTCTAAAGAGGCACAGGGTTTCTTGTGTACAAAGGAGATTCTTGAACCAAAGGCTAATTGAAAATCTTCCCTAACATGGTTTTGTTGCTACATAAACCAGGATAATAATGACTAACATGGGGGATCCCTGAGTGGCGCAGCGGTTTGGCGCCTGCCTTTGGCCTAGGGCGCGATCCTGGCGACCCAGGATCGAATCCCACGTCGGGCTCCCGGTGCATGGAGCCTGCTTCTCCCTCTGCCTGCATCTCTGCCTCTCTCTCTCTCTCTCTCTGTGACTATCATAAATAAATAAAAAAAAATAATGACTAACATGGTTTTCACTTTTATTAGTTAAGCCTCAAGCTTCACAATAATTGTCAAAGTAGGTTTTATTATCTCAATTTAATCAGAGGAAAACTAAGACATAGTTCTAAAAGTTAAATGCATTGCTCAACTTTACACAGCTCACAGGTGGTGACAGCTGGATTCAGACTGCCAACTGCAACACTGTTCCCTTGCCCACCCAAAATAGCTACATAAAGGCATGTTTACATCACCAACCACTGGCATCTTATCAATGCACAGAGCCAAATCAGATTTATCTAACTTTGGTGAAGGGTAGGGGCATGGGATAGGGTGGGTAAAAGCAGGATACCAATGGGTCTCAGTATGGGCTGATTTTGTTGACCCCCAAAGGATCACATCCATAAAGGTGATGACTACATTGTAATATATATTGAAGATACATTGATAAAATTATATCATGCCTATAATTTGCTTTAAAATGGCCAAGGGGCACCTAGGTGGCTCAGGTGGTAGAGCACATAATTTTGATTTCAGGTTCATAAATTCAAGTCCCATATTGAGCGTGGAGCCTACTTGAAAAATTTAAATTAAATTAAATTAAATTAAATTACCAGGAAGCAAGAAATCAGTAATGAAATAAGATTGGCCATGTGTTGATAATTGATGAAGCTGAGTGATGAAAATATAACTTATTACACTATTTTCTTCATGTAATAAAAAGTAAAAATGTACTATATTACCAAAACAGACATTCTGGGTCATAAAACACACCTTAACAACTTTAAAAAAACAGAAACCATACAAACTCTCAGACCATAATGGAACTGAATTAGAAAACAATAATAAAAAAATAGCTAGAAAATCACAAAATACTTGGAGATTAAACAACACACTTATGAATAGCACACAGGTCAAAGAGGACTCTCAAGATACATTAGAAACTAGTTTGAACAAAATTAAATAATCAGGACTTCAATTAAAATGAAAAATGTTCTGTTTTTATGTTCTGTGAAAGACAATGTCAAGAGATGAGAAGATAGGGGTGCCTGGTGGCTCAGTCAGTTGAGTATCCAACTCTTGGTTTTGGCTCAGGTCATGATCTCAGGGTTGTGGGTTTGAGCCCTGCATTGGGCTCCACACTGAGTGTGGAGTCCACTTGGGATTCTCTCTCTCTTTCCCTCATCCCCTGCTCATCTTCCTGCTCATGTGCTCTCTCTCTCTCTCTCAAATAAATAAATATTTTAAAAAGAAAAGGAGAGAGAGATGAGAAGAAAGCCACAGACTGAAAAAAATATTTCCAAAAGATACATTGCATAAATGACTATTACCCAAAATATACAAAGAACTCTTAAAATTCAACATTAAGAAAATGAACATGATAAAAAATGGGCCAAAGACCTGAATGGTCTTTGATACATCATCAAAGGACTACAAGACAACAAGAAAGCATATGAAAGGTTTTTCAACATCATGTCACTAGAGAATTGCAAATTAAAACAACGGTAAGCTACCACTAATGTTGAACAAAATCCAAAACACTGGCAATGCCAAATGCTGACAAGGATGTGGAGAAACAAAAACTCTCAATCATTGCAAAATGGTACTTTGGAAGCCACTTTGAAAGGCAGTTTGGTGGTTTCTTACAAAACTAAACCTACTTCCACCGCACAATCCAGCAGTAGCACTCCTATGTAGTTACCCAAAAGAACTGAAAGCTTATATTCACACAAAAACCTGCATGTGGATGTGTTTAACAGCTTTATACACAATTGCCAAAACTTGGAAGCAACCAAGATGTTCTTCAGTGATGAACAGATAAATAAATTGTGCTTCAATCAGACAATGATATATTATTTAACACTAAAAATAGATGAGCTATCAAACCATGAAAAAACATGGAAGAATCTTAAATGCATTTTACTAAGTGAAAGAAGGCAGTCTGAGAAGGCTTTATATTCTGTATGATTCCAACTATACAACATTCTAGGAAAGGCCCAACTACAGAGATGGTAAAAAGATAGATGGTTGCAGTGGGGCATAGGGGAGCAGTGTGGGAGCGATGAATGGGCAAAGCACAGAGGACCTTTAGGACAATTAAACTGTTCTGTATGCCACTACGATGGTGGATACGTGTCATTATACATTTGTCAAAATCCATAGGATGGATGATGTAAAGCATGAATCTCAATGTAAGCCATGGGCTTTAGGTGATAATGATGAGTCACTGTAGGTTCTTCACTTACAACAAATGTACCACTCTGGTGAAGAATGTGGAGAGTAGGAGAGGCTGGGGGGGGGGGGGTGGACAGGATTATATGGGAACACTCTGTCTCTGTGTCTCTGTCTCTGTCTCTCTCTATATATATGTATATATATGTATGTATATATATATATAGCTTATATAAATGATGATGCACTTATAAGTAGGCTGAAGTGGACAAAAGAAAGCTACACAATCAAACAAATGTAATGGTGTATGAGTCTCAGTCTGCTACATTTATTTTCTTTAAATCAACTTAGTTGATTTAAGACCTGGTCCTTTCTACAAGATCCCTCATGGGCACTGTCAAGCTCCTCCTGCTAGGGTGTTGCAGAACCCAGAATGTTGTCATACAAACTTGAGACTCAGAGAAGAGTCTCTGTTCCCCAGTTCATCATAGTTGCCACTCTCCTCATTGTTCAGACCTGCATTGTCTCCAGGTTTGGTACTTTTTTATTTTGAGGTTGTTTGTGGGACCCAAGGATCTTTTCTGAGATTGGGAATGCCCTACTGAGGTCTCAGCCCCCCTCTTTACTGTGCTCATCATCTTCGTGAAGCCTGGGTACCATCTCACGGAACCTGGAGCAGAGTAACAGTGACAATAGCTGAAGCCTTCCAGATCTTGTCCTTCCCATTTAGTTTGAGGGTGGGTGGCGAGGGGTCCCCTGCTTAATTCTCAAAAGCCCTGCCCCTTAGGCACACTCAACATAATCTCTTCTATGGTGACCTATGCTGTGACAGCAGCAGACAGGCCTCTCTCTTAAGACCATCTCTGCCTCCATAAAAGCCCAGTCAGACAGGACTCCTCAGCTTGGCCACTTGGGACAAGATGGAAAGGGGTGTGGAGGAGGAAGAAACAATCACTTCCACCTTTCCAGAAGGTAACAGGGCCAGTGGAGAGCCAGGCTGGCCCTGTGGGTCCTGCAGAATTCCTTTAACTCTTCCTCCTGCCCTCTAGATCTGAGCTGTGTCAGTTCTGGCAGGGCCTTCATCTCACAGGTCTGCCTCCCAACAATGGCACTTGTGTTTGCACCCCACAGCTCCTGGCTGGGCCTCTGTTCTGTTTCCTTTGCCTTAAGGTATAATTGTCACTCACCTGCTGCTTCCATCGCTAGACTGTATGCTCCTATGGGCCTCTCAGGGATCCAGGTAGCTGAGTCTAATAGGTAGCATGTAGAGAACAATGAAACAGTTATGTGAAAAAGGAAGGCATCTTGCCTCTTTTTACCCAGCCCTGCCATGAAGCCAGGGGAGCAAGCCCAATCTGCCTCTTCTCAAATTTCCTCACCTTGCAGCTGCCCAGGAGGCCCCAGGTGCAGAAGGCAGAGATGGGTGGTTCCCCTGGCACTGCTGCCCCACCAGCCTTGCCCTTTTGACCCACTCTGAGAAATTCCCTATCCCGCCCGCCTCCCGCACACACCCAGAGCAGCAGAAGCCATGGACTGCACAGAAAGAGTTGTCCTCAGGCTACTAAAACTCCAGCTTCCTAGATGCATTCCAGCAGGTAGCTTACCCAGGGTTGCCAGGAAAGTGTGGCCCCCATCAGTGCCCAGGCAGTACTGAAACCTCAGACCTTACCTGCTCTTCTGCAGAATTCCTGCATCTGGTATTCCTGAAAGCTTCCTGAGTGCATGGCTCCAGGCCTACAACCAAGAAGACACAGAAGTGGAGAGGTATGTGTTCTGCCTTCAAGGAGACTTTACTCAGATTCCAGGAACCAGACCCGATGTGAGACAGTTTCATACACATTAACTGTGTGGGTTATTAATTTCCCAGGTCAATGGGACCAATCTGAACTGCTCTTCCCGTCCCACCCAACACACCATTCCAGCCTCCACAGGATGCTCCAGGGTAGCTCTCTTGTGATGAGTCCCCAGATTCACCTGTTCCTTTATCTCTTCAATTTTATACTTACTCCCAGTGATTATACATGTGCTTAAAATCAAAATGTGAAGGGTTACAATGCAATGTTTTTCATGTTTGCACAACTGCTATGATTTCCCCATACATGCCTTCCTATGATTTGCTAATTTTTCCTTACCATGTCTGACTTTCCATCATAAACAGAAGAACAGTGAAAATAAATACATACATACCCAGCAGTGCCACCATCTTCAACACAGATCTTCCAGTCACTAAGGGTAGAGAAGATAAAATTAAGATGGCACAGAGGCGGTATTTTAGATCAGGCAGGCAGCTCTGGAAGCGGCGACACCCCTTCTGTCTACAGTCCATTGTCCAGAACTCAGTCACAAGGCTCCAGCCTAAGGGGAGGGGAAGTGGCCTGGGAAATGTATTTTAGTTGCTGGCCCAGGAGCAGAAGCAACTGTATTGGTAGCCATGTAGCCTGACTCTGCCTCATGAGAAAAGCACTGGAGTAGCTGTCAGAGTCCCAGGGAGAGGTCTTTTCTTTTGATTTCTCACTCTCTAAATCTTGATTCCCACCTTTGAAGGATGGAAGAAATAATATCAGTCATGCCCATCTCACTGGGTATTTTCAGGGACAAGTAGCATCAGGATGTTCTTTATAAAAATTCTTGCTAAACTGCACACTAGAGGGCTGAGCCAAAGTTCACTGATACTTCTGCAAAGCATTTGGGGGGAATCTGAGCATTCAAAGTTCTCAACTGCATCTACCCATATATCTCCATTGCAAGTCTCAGAATCCCACTCCTGTCCTTGCAGGCCCCTGACTGTGGGAGGCCACACAGAAAGCCATAGGGACGGAGAATCCAGCATTCTCTGATGTTCCACAATTATGGTTAAGTCCAGAGCTGGAGTCTAGTCTTCTGCTCTGGCTGTCCTCTGGCTGTCAAGGAGGCCCTCTGGCTTTCATATTTTCCTTGAGTTGGTGAGTGACCACCTGTGTTGGCCATTTTCTCTCTTCAATGACTTCAATGCTCTCAGCAATGGTTACTTGATGAGTTCTTCCAGTTACCATCTCCCTCATGCCTCTCCAGTGCTGGGATTATTGTACCTGCTGGTGTGTCCCTTTCTCCTGGTGTTCCACCCCAGTTCACCAGTGGTAAAAGTTCTAACCATTGCATGACTTACAGCATGCCAGGGGCTATCTGGTATCTTTATTACCACCAGTAATAGTGTCCTTACTGCCAGTTAATCAACAGATGATCCGCTTCCCAGATTCCTTTTTAGAGTCTGCTTCATAGGACCACTCCTAGCATCAATTATCCTAGAATAAGTTCACATTCTGAGATGGAGAATTGCATGCTGTCTGCCCACACAAAGGGTTTGTTGGAATGTGTTTGTGGGTGGTGCATCAATAAGGGAATGAGGAAGGTAGAACTGGGCAGACAGAGAAGCCAGCCTGCAATGTGGTTGCAAGTGATGCCTCAGCACAATCCTAGGAGGAGCTCTGAAGTTGGGATGGCCCTTTGGAATGACTCCAAATTGAAGCAAGGAGGGCTGGCCTGTGGATCCATTAGCCAGTCTCTAGATATGGGCTGCTCCTGCCCAGAGGGCAGTGTCCCACAGCCAGGGCAATTCCCACTGAATAATGGCCAGCCACCAGTGTTACCAGCAGCTGGGAGGTGGGTGCATCCCCTAGAGAGGGAATATGGGAGAACACCACAGTATCCACTATAGCGAAGCTTTGGCTCCTGGCCTGTGTCTTCCTGTGGCTACAGTCTTAGAGCTCGCACCACTTTCTATAGCAGCATTCCTTTCTTGTGACCAAGAGACCCTATGAGTTAGCATTTCTCTTTTCATTTAACTTATGTACCTTTTTGGGGGAAAGAGGCTCAGGAAACTGTGGTCAGTTATTCTCCTGTGCCACCTCAAGCCCTGGAAAGTTAGGTGAGGCTGTCCCAGGATCTCTATGCCTCTGACAACCCATGCCATTTTTACTCTATGGCTCCACCTGCATGAGGGAGGTACTAGAGGCCTAGAGGGCAAGGAAAAACAG
Source organism: Canis lupus baileyi (assembly GCF_048164855.1). Classification (NCBI taxonomy): domain Eukaryota; kingdom Metazoa; phylum Chordata; class Mammalia; order Carnivora; family Canidae; genus Canis; species Canis lupus. The sequence continues at coordinate 26,199,001 of NC_132849.1, read as the reverse complement.
AACTCCTCTGCTCTCAGCTCCCCACCGGACAGTGCTAGACTATTGATTTCCATTCATTTGGATCTTCCTGGGTGGGAAATGACACCCTGCCCTGGGATTCCCTCTCGCTTCCACTTCTGCTTCCCTCTAGGTGTCTTCTGTTCCATAGGCCAGAAGGGATCTCCATCTCCCCTTGAGTGTGAGGGGTGGGGGTAGACGGGGACATATTAGTTACAAACACCTCTCTCCATGGCTTTCCCATTATTTCCTCAGTGATACCTGTCATTAGATTTTATTGTTATGTAGCGTGCATTTCTTTACCATCACTGAGTTCTGTTTAAAAAAACAAACACAGGATTCTGGAATATGGATCTGGCAAGAGAAAAGTCTAAGAAAAAGTCATCTCATGTTATCCCAGTGATTGTTGCAGAGGCAACATGGATACAAATGAACTGGTAAATATACAGCAGATCAGGAAGGGAGTTTGGTGCTGCAGAAGGCAGAGGGAGGGAGGGAGGTGCTACAGTCTATAAACAAACTGTGGAATGCCCCGCTCCCAGCTGTCTGGAGCAGAGTTTACTAAGATCATGTTATCACACTGTTGCATGTTTTTGGTCTCTCTCTCCTCATGCACAAAGAGAGGAAATATTCAAGAGAGAGAGGAAGAGGAAATGAAAAAGGTGGTAGTAGACCCCCAGCCGCACCCCCATTAGGCCTGTAAGTAGGCAGTTAAATGACTGTGCTCCTGGAAAGAAATCAGATCTTGAAGTTTAAGCTATCAGAAGGAAGTGTGAAATCAAGCTTCCCTCCAGCTACCAAATGCTGGAGACATGTACATTCCTTAAAATGTATCATACATTTTCTTTAAATTATGAAGGTGACACATGCTCAGTTTAGGAAACATGGAAAATATATAAATATGAAGGAAAAAAGAAAAATTAATCATCATCCAGATATAAACACTATTATTATCTCTGTTTTATTATACACACGCAAGCACTTTATTTTAACATAATTGAGAATATTCTACAAATACGTTATTTTGGTATTTTTCCCCTTCTTATGAGCATTTTACAATTTCCTTAAAATTGTTTTAAAATAGCATTTTTAATGACTATATAATATTCCATCTTCTAAACTCTCTGTAATTTACTTAACCATTCTCCTGTTGTCAGACTGTTAAGCACTTTCTTCCCTCTTACAAACAGCGTGGCAATGATCATTTGTTTGCATCCACTTATCATGGGTCTTTAGGAGTGGAAATCCTATCTCCAAGAGCATAAGTTCTAACCAGTTTTTGATGCACACATGGCCAGAGGCCCTTCAGACAAGCCTCTACCAGCCCCCAAATCCAACTGTAGATAACTTTAGGCTGTTTCCTACTTGTAACACGAGGCCCACTCAAATTAGCTCCAGATTCACCCTTTTTGACTGCTCTGGGAAAACAGGCAGGGACTTTTAAACATTTTTCCTATACCAACTGGCACTAAAGCTTGATCAGTAGAGGGCTCTAGAGAGACACTGCAGAAAGAAAGAGTTTTGCTTCTGGGTCCTGTGTTCTTGTTCAACAAGGCTCCTGCAGTAGGACAGTTTCTCTAGTCCCAGGCTCCTGGACACCCGGGGCCAGCACCTCCCAGCAGCACCACACCTCTGGCAGTTTGGTAGCAGGAGCACCTCTGGGGACACCTCACCTAGAGTAGCTTTCCCCAGCACCTAGAGGGCTAATTCCTGGCAAGTTCTGCTGCTGCAACATCTCAGCAGCCCTTCCATCCTGTGCACCATGGCAGCCTGAGAGCTAGCAGCTATTCCCTGTAGCTACTGTTCCTAGATTCTTTAGACTATTTCTCTAGCCAACCCCTTGTGACTCCAATCCACTATTATAGTTAATGATTCTTTATATTAAGCTTTCTCTGTTCAAGTTGCTGTGTGGTTTCTCTTTTTGATTGGACCCTGACTAATCCAGGGCCTAGACTGTCCTGATCCCTCTCACAGGAGATGCAGCCTGATTCCTCAAGCCAACTTGGATCTCAGCTCAGCCCCCAACAGTCTACGTTGCAGCATTAAATAATTGAAACTCTGACTTAAATTTCTTTTTAAGCTTTCAGGTTCAAAGTCTCATTGACATTTAATTTAGGAGGAAAAGTACAGGCACTACAGAACCATTGCTTCGTCCTGTTTTCTGCCAGCTTCTATGCAGTAGCCACTTATTCAGTCAATTCCTTCTTTATTCCTTCTCTCCTCTCTGCTGCTGTCTTTCCATTTTCCTCTCTCCATTTCAGGCATCTAACCCAGGCAATTCTTTCTGCATATGGCTCCTCTGCTTCAAACCAGTAGCATTTGGGTTAACAGTCCCGAGCCATGACCTCGGGTGATCACTACCTTGCAAATTAGTGAAGATCATTTATTTTCCCTTTCTGTTACTATCCAGAGTCACCAAGCAAATGAGGCTCCCTGACTTGTTGGGTAAACACGAGATACCAAGGATAACTGCTATTCTGCTCTGTTGAGCGTAAATAAATAAATAAATAAATAAATAAATAAACAACCCTCAGTTTAAGGGTATCTGAAATGCTATTCAGTAATAATACATTCCTCCTCCTTGGCTTGCTGGAAATCACACACATCCTTCATGGTCCGAATCACATGTCACTCTTTCAGTAATGCTTTCTCTCAACTTATCAGTAAGAAGGAATCCCCTTTCTCCTTGGTGCCCTTATTATGTTTATCTCTTGGCTATAGAGCAGATCACAGTTTGTCTGGGCTACATTCAAGTTTCTCATCAGATTGTAAATTCCTACTAAGAAAGTACCATGTCTTGTTCGTTTTTGTGTTGACTCACCAGCGCCTAATTAAGGAATACTATATTGTTATAGTACTAGTAATAAAATTAATACCATATGATAAATATGCAGAAGACAAAAACAACCCAAATAAGATGAACTCAGAGAAGTGGTTCTCAAACTTACATCAGAATTTGGAGATGGGGGCAGGTAGGGGGTGCTGGGAGAGGGGTGCTTGTTAAAACAGATTCCTGAGCCCCATCCATAGAGTTTCTAATGTAGCAGGTCTGGGGTGGGATCCCCAAATCTGCACTTTTGAACAAGTTCCCAGGTGATGCTGCAGCTCCAGCCAGGGACGACGTTTTGAGAACCACTAAGCTAGTTCACCCTCCTCTTTCTCAATATTCCCTCCAAATGTGCTTCTGAAATCCTCAGATTTCCCCCCAGGTGTGGGAAGGTTCTCAAGGCGCCCTTTTCTCTAGAGAGGTGCCCGTCAGAGAATCACTGATTCTTGACACAGAAACTTTATTCAGAGAATCTTCAGAGTTTTCTCGTAATTCCAACTTTGTGTCCAAAGTAGAAATCCCTTTGATCATCAAGTGGTCCTCTACGCCTGCAATTTCCTCCTCTCCAATAGTCCATTGTCCTATGCCTCTCATTGACACCCCCTGACTTGGACATGAACAGCTTTCAGCTCACCTGGCTGCTTCCCATCAGCCCAGGACTGAAGGTGAGGTCATGGGATCAACGCCTGGAACTGCCTGCCGCCCGTGAAGCGGGCTCCTCAGAGAAACTCTCTGATGTTGAAATTCTCATCCACCTGTTCCTGATTCATGCTAGCCCCCACCCGCACGCACCCCCAGGGCCTAAGTATACTAAAAGTCCGGGTTTGAACTTGGGTTTAATTTAGGGACCTCACTCAATTGCCGTCTCTCGCGAAGAGCCGAACCCTGCTGACCACTGTGGGGCGGGGTGGGGTGGGGGGGCTTCCAAGACTCAGCTTCCTCCACCTGCCGTTGCTCTTCTCGGGCTCTCCCCGCCGGCTCCCCCAGGGGGCGCACCAGCCCCAGGCCAGTCCCCCGGGGGAGTCCGCTCCCCTGGGCCGCGCACCGCCGGCCTCTAGGCTACAGTGTCCTAGTAGGAGGAGCAATCTGGGCGCCTGGGCTCGCTTCTCAGTGGGACGGACCATGGGGCGCAGGCCCTGGCGAGGGACCTTCCGCCTGGGTTGGGGGTCGGATTGCTGGGTCCTGCTCTGACCCTATATTTCTGCGTGACCTCAGGCAAGTTACTCACGACTCTGAAACCTCGGGAAATTGCAGAATTCGGGTGACGATTTAACCAGAAAATGCATTTAAAGCACTCACCACCAGCTTGGTACCTAACAGGATTCTAAATGTTAGTTGCTGTTATTAAGTTTGGATCCATTAACTTCCATTTGAGTTGAGTATTTTCTCATCTGACGGAGAGATGTTTGCAGGAAAGAGCCCGGGCACAGGATTCTGCAATTAGAAGGAAGGTGTAGGTGGATGAGGAGGGGCTTAGCAGGATGGGGCTAGGGGAGAAGCAACAAGAATTCGGGGAATACTATATACCACTTGCTTTAGACACTTTTATCTGTAAGCAATAAAGGAAAAGAAAAGAAAAGAAAAGAAAAGAAAAGAAAAGAAAAGAAAAGAGAAAAGAAAAGAAAAAAGAAAAGAAAAGAAAAGAAAAGAAAAGAAAAGAAAAGAAAAGAAAAGAAAAGAAAAGAAAAGAAAAGAAAAGAAAAGAAAAGAAAAGAAAAGGAGCCATCCCTATTTTAGAGATAGTGAGTGGGGTGTAGGGAGGTTAAATAACCTGCCCACAGTCAGCACGCAGAGCTTGGGTTTGGACTCAGGAGTCGAAAAGCCGTGCTCATCTTCATCCCGCGGAAGCCAGGGCACCCAGAGAAGGGCAAAGGAGTCTCAGCACAGCATGTGGGTCTCGGAGGACCCTGTCCTCCGTGGGCTGCTTCACGAAGACAGCCCCAAGTCAGCCTGTGCCACAAACAGCCCAGCAAGCCACATCCCTCTGCCCTGAATTTATATTTTAGCCCTCCTAATTACAAATAGATGCATCCCATTTGATTGAGGCAAAGTTTAACAGTCTGGTACTAGCCTGCCTCAGTTTGCATCCCACCAACCCACTCTGATCCCTCCCGCAAGTGACTTAATTGTTCTGGGCTTCAGTATCCTTATCTGTAAAATGGGAGAATAACAATCCTCACTTCTTCCAACTGCCAGGAGCATAAGTGAGTTCTATTTGTCAGGCCCTTAGCACAGTGTCTGGCATAGAGGAAGTGTGGGTCGACGTTTATGGGAGTGGATCTGACTTGTCAAAGATTGATTTGGATTGGCTTTGCTAGAGCCAGCATGGCAACCTCAAGGAGTCATCTCTTGTCTCTGATCAGCAGCTTCCTCTGTAAGGTGGCAGCAGAATCCTTTTGCTAGTACTAGGTGTCAGTAGTGTTGTACCCTCTTGACATGTTGAATCACTCACTGCTCCTGACTACCCTGGGAGATGATCGCTAATATTATCCCCATCTCACAATGGGGACACTGGGGCTCAGAGAGGTGGTACGCCCAACATCACGGGGCTAGGAGAGCCAAAGCTAGGAATCAGAGTCCTGTTTTTCAGACATAATTCCATAATGAAGTCCTGTGGGTGAAACAGCTCAGTACAGTTTGGCCTAGAGAGGGAGGAGTCGAGAAGGGCCTAGAACATTCACCTCCTACCCACCTCTCTCCCAGCAACTCTGCAGACCCCCTGGCTCAGAAGATCACAAATCACTTTCCCAGTACCTGTTATTTAATTTAACCATACATGTCTGCTTTCCTCATCTCCATGCAAAGTGTAGACCTCTGGCTCCAGAATAAAATATACCCACTCTAGAATCTGCTTTTCTTGAGATAGTGTTTCCATCTGGAAGGCTCTGGCTCTCTGCTTCATCTATATGACTAATAATTAGATTATCTAATACTCATTGAGATCTTACTCTCTGCTAGACACTCAAGGAAAAAAACCTTTGAAACATTAGCTCATTTAGGCTTCAGGACAACTCTATGAGGTTGGAACTATTTTTGTCTGTATTTTACAGATTTTTCTCCTGCTAAGTCATGTCCTAAGCATATACTATTTCCAGTTCTATTATTTCTTCTTTTTCAAAAAGATTTTATTTATTTACTCATGAAAGACACAGAAGCAGAGACATAGGAAGAGGGAGGAGAAGCAGTCTCCATGCAGCGAGCCCGAAGTGGGACTTGATCCCGGAATCCCGGGATCACACCCTGAGCCAAAGGCAGACGCTCAACCACTGAGCCACCCAGGTATCCCTATTTCTTCTTTCTTTTAACGTGCACGTGTCTTATCTGCCCTTCTCTGTTATGTACTAGCTTTCTGAACTTGGACACATTATTTATGTCAAGAGGCCTGAAGTGCTGCTAAACTGAGACCTGTAAAGTCATGGTGCTTGTCATGCCACATGCCCAATAAATGCTATAATTCTTATCATTACATTATTAATAAGAAACTGGATCATAACCCTTTTGCCTCCTTATTCTCTCCCTAGCACCCAGCCTTGCCTATTGTTTAGTAAAATCCTGCTCATTCACTGAAATCACCTGTACACTGAGGCCATATTATCATCTCTCCTGTAGAGAGGGGGCAACTGAGGTGTACAGCGCATCCTGTCCCTAGGCCTATGATTGGACTTTAGATAGAGTTATTTTCAGAGGGTTGCCCTGTGGCTAGCTGTCATAAACCCATGGCCCTGTATGCTTTGCTTATATGACTGTGATTCCCACCCTGGGCCCGGCAGGTGGTGCAGGCAGAGCCCAGACCACAGAGAACATGGAGACACCAAGGCAGTTCCCCAGGGATTCTCAAGGCAACTACTCATATTAGTTTCCTAGAGCTGCTATAAAAAATTAGCACAAACTGGGTAGCTTTAAAAAACAGAAATCTGGAGCCCCTGGGTGGCTCAGTGGTTGCGTATCTGCCTTTGGCTCGGGTAGTGATCCCGGGGTCCCTGTGGGGAGCCCGCTTCTCCCTCTGCCTATGTCTTTGCCTCTCTCTGTGTGTCTCTCATGAATAAATGAATAAACTCTTAAAAAAAAAAACCCAGAAACTAATTCTCTTACAGTTCTGAAGACCAGAAGTCTGAAATAAGGTGTTGGCTGAGTTGGTTCCTTCTGGAAACTCTTGAGGGAGAATCTGTCCTAGTTTCTGGTGGTGGTAGGCAGTTCTTGATGTTCCTTGGATTCTGGGTGCCTCACTCCAATCCCTGTCTCCATCATCACCTGAACCTTCTTCCTGTGTATCTCTGTGTGTCTTATCTTCTTCTAAGGACAGCAGTCATTGGTCCTAAATCCTAAGAATGGCCTAATCTAGTATGACCTCATCCTAACTACTTATATCTATAAGACTCTATTTCCAAGTAATGCTGCATTCTGAAATCTGGATATATATGAATTCTGGGGGACATTGTTCATGCCACTCCTCATCCCTACCTCCCCATCCCACCAGTGGGGTTGCTACCAATTTTACAAGGTGGTACTGGTCTCTCACAGAGAGAGAAATACATGATTTGCAAAGCTGAGACTATGCTTAGATTCAAAGACACACACAGAGATGCTCTTTTAATCGGGGAATCTTTGCTAGGCTAGAATATTTGAATTGATCTAATTCTATCATTCACTGATGGATTGGAGAGTGGTATTAGGGATGAAATGGAAAAAAAAACAAACAGTATAGTGTGACAAATTTGGCTCTCATTTCAGATATTTCTGCACAAATCTCACACACTGACAGGAAGGTCTTCCAATGACCTTTAAGAAAATGCCAGATAGTGTTTAGGGATATTTGTAGAAGTTTGCCAAAGTCAGAGATAGAGGGAATTTGGATAAGATGTAAAGAGGGCTGTCTTGGCTTGAAAGATTTTCAAATGCTGGGTGTTTGAGATGCTGCTAAATGCTTGTGGTTTATAACTAATGCCTCATTGCCTTCTGTATTCTCTGAGAGAGACAATCCCCTTTTTAAATATTCTTCTCATTATCCAAAACAATATATATACATTTGTCAGACTGCTGTCCCATTTTGGGGGCATGAAAAGAAAAGTTTCTCAGCCCTTAGCACATAGTCAGTCTTTCATTCAACAAATGGCCACTTACTGTGTGCAGGCACCAGAGAGCCAGTGCAGCTGTTTGGAATACAAAGTGTCCCCACCCCCGGGAGCTCATGAATATCACAGAAGCATAATCATCAGTGGGGGTAGTGGGCAATGAAGGAAACTTCTGGGAGCTCAGAGGATGTATGAGGGACAGGAGCACTATTCTCATCTGGAGGTCAGGAGAAGCTTTCCTAAAAAGAAAAGATCCTGTCCAGGAAGAAGAAACAACATGAATGGACATGGTATGTGGACAGTCCTACAGACTAACACAGCTCCTCACTGACCATGAACTGGCAGGAGTGTGGCACAGTTAACTCTACAACATTCCACGATGAAGGTGGGGGCAGGTAGGGGCTGGTGGAGTTGTCAATGGCATCTCTGACTCACAAGCAAGTTTTGAATCCACTCTCTGGAACAATGCCAATATGCACACATAAACCAATGTTTACACAAACTTTTTGAGGTCCACAAAGTGTTTGTGGGTCCCAGGTTAACACTCTGTTCCAGGGTAGCAACCTGTACTCTGGAAAAGAACAGCCATGTACTAGGACCATCTCCCGTCCACACCACAGACTCCCTGCTCCTGGCTTCCAGAATTCAGGCAGGAAACACTCAGCAGCTTTGTGGGTTAATCAGAAGGCGGTGCTGATCCGAACCCAACCACTTACTGGGCAGCACAGTTTCCATGGGGAAATGCAAGCTTGCTTCCACAACAGACTCTAAAGGGCTCTTGCAGCACAACAGAGTTTGTGATTTGGGGGTTGGTTGTCCTGATGGTAATCCACTTTAATGAGCTCAACAGTAAGAACAGACAAAGCAGCCTTTTCTGGGCCTTTTCTTGTGGCCCTGGCTTTGAGTTTAAATGCTTCCCACTGCCAAATCCAAGTGTTCTGCAAGCACTGCTCTCGTGTGCCATGGCTAGCCAGCGCTCATCACAATAACTGGACTCTGGGTGGATTAATTAGAGTTTATGGTAGTAATTCACCCAGCTTCCACAGAACCTGCTTCTGCCTGGAAAGAAAAAGAAATGGCTTTAATTAATTCTGAATTAAAATAACTAGAAAAAAGTCTCTCCAGGCTACCAATCAGAGAAAGCAAACTGAAAATGAAGCTAGCCATAGAAGCCAGAATTTCAAGTTTTACACACTCAGCTGGCTCAAATGATTAACGTTGATCTTATACTTGAGTTAACCATTTTAAACTAAATCAATTAAAATAAAAAGGCAAAAGGTTATTATGTTAAAATAATAGTACCTGATCATTGAATGAAAAAAATATAAATATCCAGAATAAATATGTTTATATTCATTTCAACTACTGTTCATGAACTTCTCTTCCCCACTATGGTGGGATAGAGGCTGATTATGGCAGCAAAGTAGCTGAAATTTAGAGAATGTCTCCTGTGTGTCACTCTGATACTTGCTACTTGATTCTATATGTTATTTTATTTAATTTTATTTTATGTTATAAACAGCTCTGTGAGAGATATCCATCTTTTGGGTAAGAAACTGGGGTTTCCAAGAGCTATAGTTTATTATTATGATTTCTACTGTGACTCTTCTTTCCTGGATCGCCTAAATTTTTTTACTGGTTCCTGAAGGTGGGGGATGAACCAGGTTTCTTTCGGTCTAGCAATTTTCCACCTGTATATAATCCACATAGTTCTCACGTTTGCAACGAGAACTACTTGTTTTTCCGGACTTGTCAGCCAGATCTTCTGGAACAATAGCTTTGCGGGGAAGCATGAACTTCCTTCACATTTCTCAGTGGGACATTACCATGAAATCTAATCAACTGTCTCTAGGCCCTCACCCAGAGGACCTTGGCCATTGGGAAAGGAAGTATGTGCAGTGAGCTCTGCTCAGTATTTGTCCACCCAGCAGTCTTAGTCTGCTCGGGCTGCCATGACAAAATGTCATGGACTGGATGGCTTAAAAGACAAAACTTTACTTCTCACAGTTCTGGAGGTTGGGAAGCCTAAGATCAAGAGGCAGGCAGATTCCATGTCTAGTGAGAGCCCACTTCCTGGTTCACAGTAGGCTGTCTTTTTGTTATGGCTCCAATGGCAGAATGTGTGGGGAATCTGTCTGGGGTCTCTTTTATAAAGGCAATAATCCTATTTATGAGGGCTCCACTCTCTTGACCCACTCACCTCCAAAAGATCCCATTTCAAGTACCATCACATTGAGGATTAGGTATCGATATGAATTTGGTGGAGGGTGGGGACCCACAAACATTCAATATGCAGCATCAGTTTTGTGGGATAATAAATGAACTCCTTAGGTGGTTACCCATGAGAGTGTAGACACAGGTAAAAGACATCAGAAAGCTGAAAGAGGTTGGGTAGAAGGTGGACATGGGAAGAGAAGATCAGTAAGCTTCTCCTCTGTGTTCAATATGTGTACCTGGAGGAATAGATGTTCTTTCTTCTGGGACTGCCAGTCTGGGGGGATGTAAGACTGGGGCTGCTAGGGCCATCTGTCTTTGGCTGTTTTTGTGGCCACCACTTCCATGCAGGCACAAATATCAGAGAGGCAGAGGAAGACAGAGCTCTATAGGGATGATCTGAGTAAAGAAATCCCGCTCTGGTAAAGAAGGCATAGTTTGGGAGTTTGTTTTTTTTCATGCATTTGTTAATTCATTCATACAACACATGTATATATAACAACTGCCACATACTTACCATAGGTCCATGAACCAAGGAACCAAAATCTAGAGATGAATAAGCCATGCCCATGCTTTCTTAGATCTTCCCACCTACTGGGATTGAAAGGTATGTAATCAAATATAAACCATCTCAATACCACCTGATAGGTGTGCAAAGTAGGGAGTAATTAGATTTATTCCAGACAGGATTGTACAAGATACATAAAAGGTCAGGGAGATGAGGAAAGGCTCTTTCTGACACTAAGCACAGCCAGGATAAATACCAGGCAGCTGCTGCTGTTGTGTGTGTCATTGGGAGAAAGCCAGTGATAGGGAAAGCAGTAATAAAATCTACTCACCGGAGGGATGTGCTGTAGATTTGAGTCCCACTTCTTCCTTCCCACTTACTCATTCCACAAGTATTCACCGAGTACCTGCTCTGTGCTTGGTACAAGTACCAGGGGCGCAGCTAGACGCATAGCAGATTGAATAGAAGAAGACAAAAATCTCTGTCCTCATGGGTTTACAGTTAGTAGGGGAGACAGCAAATAAGTTAACAAAGTATAATCTGTTTTCTTTATTTGTGGTAGTTCTATAAAGTCACCACAAACACTGAGTTAGCAAATACTGAACAGCTGCTTCTAGGGGAAATATGGGCTAGGTTCTTGGGAGTCCTGTCACAACACTTTCATCCACCAATCAATATATATCTTGTTTTATGTGTGTTTCTGTTGAAAGACATCCTTTTTAATATATATTACTGATTTGTTGACCTTGAATGCACAGCCAACAACATTAGAATTTATGCCCTAATGAAGCTTATCCAACATACATCTTCTCTGCAAAGCTCATCACAGCCTCTTGCATTTAGGAACACCAGGAAACACTTTAGCACTACTCTTGGGGCCATTTTAAACAATGAAATCACCAACACAAATCACAAAAACTCAGTAAATAAAACAGCACTAAGTAGATCACAGAAGGGACACTTGTCTATAGAAGGAGGACAAAAACAAAGGCAAAGCATTGCTTTGTTTGACCTCAGTTGGTGATGTGTGCTCTGGGTGACTCAATTTTTCAGAACTCTGTGCATGTCCACAAATGACTTGTAACCACCAAATCAATGCTGCATGTGTTGATTGGGGAGCTATAAATTTTTAGCAAGTAGGCGAATTTGCAAATACGGGATCTGCAAATAATGAGAATCAACTGTGTAGTATACTAAAAGGTGATAAATTATGAAGGCAGGGGATCCCTGGGTGGCTCAGTGGTTTGGCGCCTGCCTTTGGCCCAGGGCACGATCCTGGAGTCCTGGAATCAAGTCCCGCGTCAGGATCCCGGCATGGAGCCTGCTTCTCCCTCCTCCTGTCTCTCTCTCTCTTTCTTTCTCTCTCTCTCTCATGAATAAATTTTTTAAAATGAAGGCAAATAAAGTCCTTTTGCAGGGCTGTCTGAGCTGGGGTGAGTTGTGAGGGGCCTAGGCTGAGGGTGTGGGCATCAGTGTTCCAGTCCCAGAGAACTGGCACTACAGGCTTGCTATGCCTATAGTCGACTGTTGGTGAATATCCCTTAGCCTCCAGGGGTCCCCAGTGGTCAGAAAACCTTTGATGGGAATAATTGGCCCCTTGCATGTCCACCTGTGATCCTGTTTATGTCCATCTGTGATCCAGTTTTCTTTTCTATTCCCAGAATGAATAAACATCATAGGGGAATAATGAGGTTCTATTCAGGACTTTTCAAAACATCTCATTGGAGCCTCCCAATTACCTCACAGGAAAGCAGGGCAAAGGCAATTTTCCCTACTTTACAGGTGGGTAATAAAAACTTGAAGCTCAGGCAGGTTGTGATTTGTTCCCAGGTCAGCAGCTCTATTGTGGAGGCAGAAATCTAAAAATGCTGATTCCCAGGACAACCTCCACTGCTTAATCCTTATTTCTTCTCTGGCGTATAACTTTCCATGCATGCATTAGTAGCTGAGCTTGTTTGGGATGAGTTCTGAGGCCTCAGAGGACCCATAGACCCTGAGGTTATCCCCAAAGAGCTTCCCTCCATGGCTGAGTTGAAGTTTTTGTCTCCAAATAGCCCTTCTTAAAGTTTAGGGTTTCTACTCTAGAGACCCTGAAGCTTGGACTGCTATAATAAAAGTACCATAAACGGGGTGCTTAAACAACAAGAACTTATTTCTCACAGTTCTGGAGGCTGGGAAGTCCAAGATTGAGGTGCCAGCCCATTTGGTTCCTGGTGAGGGCTCTCTTCTTGGTTTGCACTGGCCACCTTGTCATTGTGCCCTCACAATCTGGAAAGAAAGAGGGAGCATGGTCTCTGGTGTCTCTTCGTATTAATTCCATATGATGACCTCATGTAACTAACTATCTCCTAGAGATCCCATCTCCAAATACCATCACATTGAGGGTTTGTACTTCAACATATTAATTTGGGGGGAACACAATTCAGCCCACAGCAACCTAATCTGTGAAATACTAGCACTTACTAACACAACCTGAATTAGTGGATCAATTTAGTCAAATGTCACTATGGAGAGTAGAGCAGAGGATCCTGAGACAATGGACACAAGGCAGGTCAGTTTTGCCTTTTAATAGATAAGAGGAGAATAGGAGAAGCCTGGACATTATCAGGGAGGGGGAAATGAAATAGGTTATGGTAGGTGGAGAGTCCTGATATGGTGGTGATTATTATTTCTGGCTTCTTGCTTGGACCATATGATAGGATTGTACTTCTTAGCTCCTCCGTGGTAAGGTAGAAGTATATGAGTTGGTCTGTTCAAGGAGATATGAGCTCAATGGTCACCAGTGTGAGATTCTTTAGAGTACTCTTTCCTGAGCAATATTCCAGTGGTGGCTGTTTTGTCAGCCTCACTCCCAGAGAAAGACACATGGAGCAGAGCCCCCAGCCAACCTGTAATTGTCATATAGTGACCAGTGAGAAGTAAATTTGTGTGACTAGCCATGGAGAGTTTTGAGTTGTTAGATACTGTGGCAAAATCTAACCTCTCTTGATGTACATCTGGATCCATAAAAGGGTAGGAGGCTGCTCTAGGTGTCCTAGTGGAAGGAGGCAATAGGGGCTGTATCATGCTCAGTAGTTGAGCGCCACTGGAATCACATCATTCAGGCATACAACTTAGTCCTGCTGACTCAGTCTTCAGGATATGGGGCCATTCTCAGTGATGCTAGTGAATTCCTTAGGCTCTGTTCTTCTTTTATGAAAAGGACCAGAATTCAAGATTTCCATACAGCACTTGCCATTTCCTTTATTTCCTGTTCCAAACACCTGAGGGAGTATCACCATGGCCACTGCTAATGGTGACCCTGGAGACCATGAGCATCCTACCAAAAATGCTGCCTCCCTGGCTCCCTGCTCATTCATCCATATGCCAAAGCAGATTTGGGCTCTGTCTGAAGAGGTCAAGGATGCCCTTTCTTCCCTCTTAGTACCACACAATCTTTACCTTGGTCCCAAAGCAGTCCAGCTGTGTCTAGTGTCCCACATTAAATAGTCTCATTAAATCAGGCCCTTTCTCTTGTCCCACCCATCCCTCAGATCCTGGAAGGAACATTCTTTCCCTCACAAAACCAAAACTAGACTCCACCATCATCACCACAGCAAGAGGCAACTTCTCAAGGAGAGTGTCTTACATTCATTCACAGTCAAATATCATTTACCCACACCCATGCCTTAAAATAAAAGATGTATAGAGAGATGGAGAGAAGGGTAGATACTTCCCACAGTTACAGGGTATAAAGGCACACTATTTCACATTCCTAGCCAGCATATGGATCCTAAAAGCCTCGATCCATATGACAGTAGTGCCTGCATCTTTCCCAAGAATAGTGTGTGCACACTTGATATACCTTTAGGAAATGTAAAAGTCTATCTTGGTCTTTTATCAAGTCAAAGAAACAATATGTCCCAAAGGTTTGTTTATTCAATACATGTTAATAGAGTTCATACTAATTGATGGGTGCTTAGGTTCCATTGCAGAGAAAAACCAACCAGGAGCCCTGCCTTTGTGTGGTTTCCATTCTAGAATAGAGCTCTAGAGACAGACAACTTCTTGCACATATTAAATGGTAGTTCATTCTTCCGCCCACATTTGTGTTTTCCCTTCCAAATTCCAGATATGTTTTTTAGCTTAGAGGTTTTTTTTTTTTTTTTTTTTTTTTGAGATTCATGCATGTAGTTGCATGTATCAATAGTTTGGCCCTTCTTAGTATTAAATAGTATTCCACTGCATTTTGCACATTTTCCACTGCATCCACCACATTTTGTTTACCCATTCACCTGTTGATGACCATTTGAGTTGTTTACTTTTTTAGCTGTTACAAATAATGCTGATACAAACATTTGTGTACAAGTCTTCTGTGATCATATATTTTTATCTCTCTTAGTAGCATTGATGGGCCACACAGTAAGTATATATTTCTTTTTTGTAAAGATGTGTATTTTTCATACTTATGCATGTTGTGTATATATTTCATTTTATGAGAAATTACCAGCCTGTTTTCCAAAGTGTTATATCATTCTGCATTCCCATCAATGATGTATAAGAGTACCAGTTGTTCCTCATGCTTGTTTGCCTTGATATGATCAGTCTGTTAAAATCTAGCCATTCTCCAGCAGCCCGGGTGGCTCAGCGGTTTAGCGCCACCTTCAGCCCAGGGTGTGATCTTGGAGACCCGGGATCAAGTCCCAAGTCGGACTCCCTGCATGGAGCCTGCTTCTCCCTCTGCCTGTGTCTCTGCCTCTCTCTCTCTCTCTCTCTCTCTGTGTATGTGTGTCTCTCATGAATAAATAAATAAAATATTTTAAAAAATTTTAGCCATTCTCATTGGTGGGAATATCCAATTATGGTTATAAGGCACCGAGGCATTGTTTTAAGTACTTCATTAACCTACTTATCACAACAACCTTATGAAATATGTGCTATTATTATTATGATTATGATTATCCCCATTTTACATATGGGGAGACAGAGGCACAGAAAGGTAAAATAGTTTTCCCAGGGTCACGACATACCTAGTAAGCGGTAGAGCCAGAATTAAAAGCAGGCACTCTTAAGGTCAGACTCTTAACTTTTCTGCTGCACTAACCTACCCAAGAAGTTCTTGGTCTCTACCATGGGTGGTCCTTCATAAGAAGGCCTGGAAACAGCAGCCAGTCACCTGAAGAAAAGAAGTGTTGCCTAAGATAAAGCTTTATAGCCTAAAGGTATATGTCTGAAGAGCCACACAACAGGAAACAGAAGAAACTGCCCCTACCAGCCCACATGTGGGGGTTGGGCCAGAATAAGGGTCAAGAGCCTCTGGTCTCAATCTCTTGCCTTTCCCTGCTGAGCCCTGCCAAAGGGCAACATGGCAGCTCTGCCTTCAACAGATAGTATAGTATAGTATAGTATAGTATAGTATATCCTCCATCCACCCCCCTCTGCTGTTTGAATCCTGTTGGTGCCTGGGGAAGGGCCCTGTCTGACTCAGTAACAGTTACAGGGATCTGGGGTATGACAGAGGAAAGATTATCCTACTGCTTTGAATGCTTTCTGGAAACATGTGGAGTATAAATTATAAATGAACACATGTGCTATTCCTATAAGGGAATAGGGAACAGCCAAAAAAAGATAAAACCTGTAGCACCTGGGTGACTCAGTCGGTCAAGCATCTGCCTTTAGTTCAGGTCATGATCTCAGGGTCCTGGAATCAAGCCCTGCATTGAGCTCTGCACTCAGTTGGGAGTCTGCCTGTCCCTCTCCCTCTGTCCCTTCCCATAAGTCTGTCTCTCTCTCTCTCTCAAATAAATAAATAAAATCTTAAAAAAAAGAAAAACAAAACAAAATTCGACAAGTTTCCAGCATATCTACCTCTGATTCTATGACACTCAAGGAATAGGACAGAGCATTGGCTCCTGGACTTTTGAATTTCAAATACCAGCGAGGCTTAAAAAAACCCAAAAACCCAAACTGAAAGGAGTGACATAAGTTTAGTAGCTTTTTACTTTGCCAAGAAAGACATTAATAAAACAACAATCACTAATCACTATCACCATTATGTTATAAAAGAAAGGACATATTAATCACCCCCAAAGGTTTCTAGAAAGGTTGATCTCTGAATAAAAGATGGTCTTTTAAATAGGATACATTAGCTTTATGGAAAATTCACTACATCTTCCTGATTTTTCTTAATGAAAATGCTATCACTGCCAGGTGCTTGTTCTCAAGATCTACTAGTGAAGTAGAAAGTCCATGGTCTGAAGAAATCAGAGAGATAAGTTCAAATCCCAACTCTGTTACTCTGTCTGGAACTTTACATAGCATTCCGGTTAGCTGTCTATTGCTGTATAACAAACTATCCCAAAACTTAGTGGCAAAAAACAACCATTATTTTATTACACTTATATATTCTGTGAGTCAGGAATTTAGACAGGGCACAGGATGGCTTACCTCTGCTCCATTACATACAGAAACTCAGCTGGGAAGACTCAAATTGCTGAGGTGATCTAATAACTAGGGGCTAGAATCATCTGGAGGCTTCTTCACCCACATCTCTGGTGACTGGGCTGGGATGACTTGAAGGACTGCCAATTGGAGCACCTACATATGGCCTCTTCATGTGACTTGGGCTTCCTCACAGCATGGTGACTTCACGGTAGTCACACTTCTTTTATGAGGCCAGTACCTCTGTGCCCCAAGAATGAGTAGTAGTAAAGCAAAAAACACATGGACTTTTATGACCTGGACTTGGAAGTCATATGGTATCATTTCCTCTGTAAAATATTGGTCAAATCATTCACATCATCACTCAAATCCAACAGGATGGGATACAGACCTCACTTCTTGATGATAGACATGCCAAATCGTTTGTAAGTAGTTTTTGAAACCACCTCATGGAAGTTACTGCATTTAATTTTCATAACAACATAAGTTATGTATCATTATCCCCATTTTATAGATGAAAAAAAAAATGAAGATCATAACAGCCAAGAAACTCACCCCAAACTGGTAAAGTACTGAAGTAATATCTGATTCCCTGACCTTTCTTGTTCTCATGGCCTCTCAACCTGAACCTTTAACCAATAGACACACTCTTTCACCTAGCAGGTAAAGGAGCTGTTGGTGCCCAACATTGCTTAAAGAAAGGCCAGAGACCTAGTCTTGGTTGATCTATTTCCATAAATTGGCTTCCCAGGCTCCCAGCTCTGCCTCCCATTCTTGGGCTCCAATGCAGCTCTTTGGGCTTGGTATTGGGTTTTGCCCCTCTGAGTTTTAACTAACTGTTTGCCTTCAGACACTTTGTCCTGACTTGTCCATCTACCTTCAGTAGGTTGGTGCATGGGATTGACCCACTTTTCTGGGTCACCCACTTATGCTGGCCTGGCCTGTAACCAGGGGATTTGAATAATTGAGACATTCAATAGCCATGACACAGGTATGATTAGAGTTAGCAGTGACTTCTGGGTCATTCTTCATGGAGATCCCTGAGAAGGTGGACTGGCCTGGGACCCAAGGCCTTAGAGTCGGGATAATACATTTATTTCTCAAGACTTGCCTGCAAGTGCCAGAAGCCCACCCTGTGCCCAAAATGAGATTTGTGGTAAGGATGCTTACATAACATATGAAGGGCAGGGATAAATCTGGACTCAAAGCTCTAGAACCAAGGTTTTAAATGATGCAGACATTTCTTCCTTACTCTTGTTTCTATATGTCAGGTTAAATTCCTCCTAATTCTGATGGTTTTCTTCCATGCAAAGAAAAAAATGAGGAGAGTAGTTCCTGATGCATCATTTGTCAGAGCAGGATTATTACATTTCCCTTATTCCAGCTTGAAAAATCTCAAGGAAATGTTCTGATTGGCCTGTCTTCAGTCAAGTATCCACCTCTGGACCAATCAGCTATAACCAGAGAGGAGGGCTCAACAGCCCAGAGTTGACCTCTTGGACCCTACTCTCCCATATTTGACTATTTCCCCATGAGTCAGATAGCCACCTATGTGCTGTGTGCTTCATTATTATATGACTAAAATCTGTGGGTGTCCTTAGGCACAGACCGCTGACCTTGACTTATAATATCAGGCTGAGCACTAAAGAAATGTTGACCATTTCTCAATTCATACTACAGTCATCTTCTTCGTGTCCAGGGCTCCTAGATACAACCTCAGAAAAGTGTAAATGGAATGTGAATGTAGTTAGTGACCCTATGGTCTGCATCTTACATAGGCCTCTGTTCTACTCAGTCATTTCAGCAGAAATCCATTAATAGAATGGAGAAAAAGTCCCACAGTTGTTTTTGGTGTGATAGAGACAGCTCCATCTATTGGCTGCTTTGAGATATTCCCACTTTCTAATCCACTAGAAAGAGACTCCAAATTGTCTGAAGTGCCTTGTGAATGTGTTGCACACATTCACAAGGGTGACCTGTAAGCAACTATTTTGTTGTTGTGGCTGCCTCATTCTCTGAGCTCAGTATCAAGGAGGGTCCATATGCTAGATAGTGCTGAACTTGCTACAGTCTCCTGGACCCAAGTGGGTCCATATTTTCCCTGTTAGAACATGATGACAAAGGCTAGTATTGACTCTGAGGGTAACTGAGGCACATTCAAGACTGAGCTCTTTATATACTCAGTCAGGATACTGGGAAGATGAGATGTGGATCAAGTAGGCCACGTGGATTTCAGGGATGTCTCAGCCAGACTAGGGCTCAGGATTAAGTTTGTTTCGCCTTTCCTTTCCCACCACACTCCTGCGATTGCCCTTGTGGTCAGTGCTTTGATGTGGGTCTTTTTAGGTATATCTAAGAATCCCATTGTTGGAAACCATTGACATCTCCTTTGGCATCACTCCCTTTTTATACATCTTTTTTCCATTTCCCTCTCTTTCTTTCTTTCTTTCTTTCTTTCTTTCTTTCTTTCTTTCCTTTCATCTCTTTCTTCCTTCCTTCCTTCCCTTCTTTTTCTTCTTCTTTCTTCTTCTTCTTCTTCTTCTTCTTCTTCTTCTTCTTCTTCTTCTTCTTCTTCTTCTTCATGCTCACCCAAGCCATTTAATTTTCCCTTCTTCCTTTCCCTCCTAACCTCCTTCCTTCATTTCTTCTGTCTAAAGGTGCCAGTAGCTCTTAAAGAATTTACTTTAATGTAGTAGGTTTTTTGAACTTGGAGGTGTGAATTGACAGATAAGAGTGGGGTTGTTATCTCAAGAAAATTTCAGAATTGCCATTGGGTGAGGAAGTTGACAGGAGCTAAGCTATGTAACACATGGGTGATTCAAATGCTCTAGAGTGGGCTCCAGGAGAGGCTGGAGGTGAGAAGACTGGCAATAACAGAGCTTCTTTGGGGAAGCAGGGAGAGTTTTTAGAACATAAATTATTAAGACTGCCATAATGTGGGTTAAGGTACCTGACTGTTAAAGCTGAGGCCACTGGCAGTGTGTGCTGAGGTGTATCCTACAGTTCTCTTAGCATTGTGTCAGAGATTAGGATATAAGTACAGAGATAGTGATTGTTGGGGTTTGAACTATGTTCCCCAAAAGATGTTTTTGAAGTTCTAACCTTCAGTTCCTAAGAATGTGACCTGATTTGAAAATAAGGTCTTTGCAGATATAATTAGTTAAGTTAAAATGAGATCATACTAGATCAGAGTGGGCCTTAAATTCAATAACTGGTTTCCTTGTAAGAAGGCCATATGAAGACAGTCATAAAGGGAAGATGATCACATAAAGATAGAAGAAGAAATTGGAATGATACAGTGACAAGCCAAGAAATAGCAGAGACTGCCAGCAACCATCAGAAGCTAGGAAGAGGTAAGGGAGGATTGTGCCCTGTAAAGAAGGTATATGGCCTTGCAAATACCCTGGTTTTGGACTTTCAGGTTCCATAACTGTGAGAGAGTAAAACTTTGTTGTTTTAGGCCATCTAGTCTGTGGTAATTTGTTATGGCAGTTCAAGCAAACTAATATAGTAATCTTATTAATCGTGTAGATAAGACATTGTTGGTTGCCCACCCAAATGCCAGTTCACCATTTTTTCTAACTATCCTAACTCCAATTTTGTTTAATATCGGAGAGCAAGGTACTCAAGGAAGATGGCCAAACTCTGGAGAAAAAGATCATGAATGAGTCAAAGCAGAGTACATTCATTCCCCTTTTGCCAGGGACTGGATGGAGTGACCAGTTGGCCCTGTTCTGGCCTCTGAAATATAAGGGGAATTCAGGGTCGGCAGGGTTCCTTCTATGAAATATTTCCTCCTTATTAAAGATGTGAGAAACCTCTATACTTTCTTTCCTGCCTTTGGGCATGTTTGCATGAGGGCATATTACTTGATGCTGCTTGTAGCCCTCTCCTAGCCATGAGAGAAAGCCAAGTGTATTGCAGAGAAGCTGACCTAAGGCTCTCATGTCAATGAGCTATTAAATCCCTAATCTCTGCTGTACTTCTTGTTATGTGAGAAAAATGAACTCCTATTGTTTGGTTGGGTGTTCTATTTGCAGTTGAAAACAAACTAATAGATACCCTAGGAATAATAGTTAACACCACTGATAACAGGATTAAAAATAATTTGATTTGACTGGAACACTTGCCCCAAATAAAAAAAGACAAAATAGAACAAAGATATAGTTTCTGCATTAGCGATAAAGATTAATTGTTGTATTAGCATAAAATAAAAATGAATACATATGTTAAAAATTACATTTATCAGAGATATAATAGATTTAAAAGGCAACTGGTAGAGTGGGAAAATTCTAGCATATATGACAGACAAGAGGTTGGTATCCTTATACAAATAACTTTTACAAATGAGTAAGAAAATGGCAAAAGCACTCCAATAGAAAAATGGCCAGGAATAAGAAAAGGCAATTCTCAAAAGAAGAAACATAAATAGCTGACTAATAGATAAAATTCAATCTCACTGTCCACACTAGGGAATGCAAATTAAATACAATAAAACATTCAGGGGCATATTCAAGCCTAAAACTTAAAGAATTTGGGTCCTTAAAACTATACATGCAAAATTAAGTATGAATGTGAATTATAAATAAAGCTACAATGAACAAGTCTTTATATGGGCACATGTATGCAGTACTCTTGGCTGAATAAAAAGTGGAATCTCTGAGTCATATATAAAGTACATGTTTAACTTTAAGAGAAACTACCAAATCATTCTGGAAAAACCATTTGACATTCTCACTGTCAGTGTATGAGAGTTCTAGTTTTTCCACATCCTCATCAGAAGTGGGTATGGACAGTATTTAATTTTAGTCATTGTTGTAGATGGGTAGTGGTATCTCATTGTGGTTTCAAGTTGTATTTCCCTAATGATCTTAAGCATATTTTCATGTCTTTGTTTTTCCTTTTTCTGTCATTTGTATATTTTCTTTGGTGAATGTCTCTTCAATATTATATATATTTGAAGATCTTGGCCAATTCCATCATTTTTGTCATTTCTTGGTCTGTTCTAATGATCTTTTTTTTCCCTGCTAATTAGTCATGTTTTTTCTTTTTCTTTTTTTTTTTTTTTTAAGATTTTATTTGTTTATCTGAGAGAGTGAGAGAGAGCACAAGCAATGGGTGGGGGATGAGCCAGGAGCCTGATGTGGGGCTGGATCCCAGGACCCTGAGATCATGACCTGAGCCCAAGGCAGACGCTTAACCAACTGAGCCACCTAAGTGCCCCAGTCATGTTCTTTTTCAAGCCTGATAATTTTGTTTGTATGTTGGGCATTATACATTTTACTGTACTGAGTATTGGATTTTTCTATTTTTCTCTAGTGTTGAACTCTGTTTTTCTGGGGAACAGTTAAGTTACTTGGGATAAATTTGATATTTTTGCTTTTGCTTTTAAGCTGTGTTAGGGAAGATCCAGATCAGTTTTTAGTCTAGAGCTAATTTTCTCCCAATACCAAGTTCCCTTTTGAGAGCTCTAGCCAGTGCTTCATGTATTAAGAGGTCTCTCCATTTTGGCTTGTATGAAGATAAAATATTCCCAGCTCTGTGTGAGCTCCAGGAATTGTTTGGCACACTGTTTTCTGGTGGTTCTTCACCTGGCCTCCTGAAATTTCACCCGTGTGTGATCTATTTTCAACTTTAAAAATCCTGGGGAAGTGACGTCTGGGTGGCTCAGTGGTTGAGCATCTGCCTTTGGCTCAGGTAGTGATCCCAGGGTCCTGGGATCCAGTCCCGCATCAGGCTCCCCGCAGAGAGCCTGCTTCTCCCTCTGCCTGTGTCTCTGC
The DNA here is from genome assembly GCF_048164855.1 of Canis lupus baileyi. Taxonomy (NCBI): domain Eukaryota; kingdom Metazoa; phylum Chordata; class Mammalia; order Carnivora; family Canidae; genus Canis; species Canis lupus. The sequence continues at coordinate 26,176,183 of NC_132849.1, read as the reverse complement.
CTCTCTCTGTGTGTCTCTCATGAATAAATAAATAAAATCTTTTTAAAAAATCCTGAGGGAGAACTTTGGACCAGCTTACATTCAGTGATCACCCATGAGCCAATCATAGTAGTAAGGACATGTGAGAAAATGATGCTTTTTAAGACTGGAGCATGGGAAAAATCATTTTTCAATACAAAAAGGAGAGGTCTTCTCAGAAGAAAGGGCAAGGGTGTGGGGCAAAGACAGAGAATAAGCATCCATTATAGCAGCTGTTCATGTGAAAAAGTACATAAAGTGAAACGACTGATAAGGCTGTAAGAGTTCCAACGTTGAGAAGGCTGTGTCCATTCCCTGGCCTCGTGTTTTCCGGGGCAAGGACAAACTGGAGGGAGTCTAAGGTGGAGAGATATAGTACGTGTTAACAGTTGCCCTGAGATAGAACGAAGTAAAAATGCAACTTTCTTCTTTCTCTAATCTTTTCCCTTCTCTGCCTGTTGAAATTTGCTGCATGGAACATTTTTTCCCAAACCTTGACTGAAATCTCAGGTTTGTCCCATTACTTTTCTGGTGTTCTTCAGACAATAGAGGGATCTCCAGATATTTTAACACCGTGAATGGTCTCATTTCATGAATTAAACTGTCCAGTTCTGGGTAATAGTAAAATTCCATTCATAGGAGAATTCCATTTATAGGAACAGGGGACATGCTCCAGGGGAGAAACAATATGCAGAAAGATTCTTCTGTTTTTCCATCAAAAGGACATCTTTGAGCCATAGTATTCCACTCCCCAAGATTGCTAATAGTATATTCTGACCTCTCCAGGGAGTGGCGATAGGGGGCAGAAGGGCATGGATGGAAGGAGGTGGGTCTCAGGAAGAGATTGCTTAGTACTGTTCTGATCTTTTTTTTTTTTTTTTTAATTTATTTATGATAGTCACAGAGAGAGAGAGAGAGGCAGAGACACAGGCAGAGGGAGAAGCAGGCTCCATGCACCGGGAGCCCGATGTGGGATTCGATCCCGGGTCTCCAGGATCGCGCCCTGGGCCAAAGGCAGGCGCCAAACCGCTGCGCCACCCAGGGATCCCAGTACTGTTCTGATCTACCTAGTAGGTATTCTCCAAGCTTTTTCTTGTGGGGTATTATTTTAACGGTGTTACCTTGGGTAAGGCATCACAAAGCTAGACACAGATCAAGAGAGAAACTAGAAAGTTTTAAGTTTTGTTACACTCACAGTTACCTGAACAGAACACAGCATGCCTTTAGGGCCTCACAGGGCCAACACGGGAGTAGGTTACAAGGCAGAGGGAGAGAGGAACAGTGGCTTCTGCAGGAAGGAAAGAGCAAGGAAGAACAAGCAGGTTTAGCATTGGCTTATTTGAATAATTTCAGTGGGCTCTAGGGCAAGTTGCTGTCTAGGGTTGTCTGGTACCTGACCCTGGAGCGATTAAGTCTAAAGTGTGAGAGCCTGATAAGGAGGTGGTTGGGGGGGATGTAGGCTTAATTGGCTGCCCAAGAAGGGGAACTGACCAGCTTTTAGCCAGGGCCTCAAAACTGGGTCAAGACAGCACTAAACAACAATAACTAAACTAAGCTAAATTACAAGTATTTTATGGTCCTTTGGTGACCCGTTGTCATAGATGTCTCACCTCTGTCCCCTTATTGTGGGCAAGGTCTTTCTTCTTCCTGTATCTGTTCCTGCCTCTCTCTCTCTCTCTCTCTGGCTCTCTCTCTCTCTCTCTCTCTCTCTCTCTCACACACACACACACACATTGCTAGTACATTTCCAGCCTCCTGTCAAGGCCTGAGGTCTCCTTGCCTCTGCAAGGAAGCAAGCCATGTTGGGCAGGGCTCCTTTAAAGAAAGCTTCAAGCTAGCTCCTCTCCGGTGCCTCTCACATCTGACATTGAATTACACACGACATGAGCGTCAGTAAGGGGGAATAGTGCTCTGGGAGAGTACCATGGAGGGGGGTGAGGGAGCCGAGGCAGAACAGACCAACAGTGGACAAAGGTTTTCTTAGCACAAGGGAATAATGTATCGGAACTTACATAATAAAGGCCAGAATCAGGGTGAGGAAGGTGAGGCATTTGTCACAGGGGCAAAATTTAAGGGGGTACCATCAAATGCAGTTATCAAGATAAAAAATACTTAATGCAATTAAAAAATATATGTTAGGATGTGTGTATAGTATACACATTTTCCCTTTTGCTTAAGGCACCAAACTGGCTCAGCAGGGCAGTGGTGTTATGCCCTAGGAGCTTCTAGGTTCCTCCTGGCCGGATTGTACCCCTGAACCAATTCCACACAGAAATGCTGGAGCAGCCCCCTCGGAAAGGCCTTCCTCAGGAGATAAGCTTTTATCTGAGCCTTGAAGAAGGAGGTGAGGCATGGAGTGTATGACCCGGAGAGACGGAACGGCTCACATGTAAATCCAAAATGCCTGAGTTGGAAAGAGCAAGACGGCTAATTGGGGAAGGGTGGTGGCAATGAGTTTGCAGGCAGGCAGGCAGGGACCGGATCCTGCAGAAACCCTTTAGTCTTTTAACTAGGAGGGGCGCGTGGCCCAGATTTGTTTCTTAGGTAGATAATGCCCTGTGGGCGACAGATTGGAGGGGTCAGGTCTGGATACAGGTGAGTCCCTTAGGGGGCGGGCCACGGGGTCCAAGTGAGGGATGACTGCACCCCAACCCGAGCAGGTGGGGGAGACGAACACATCTCCGCGGGCCAGGGCCGGGCCTCGGTTTCCCCACCGCGGCACCGAGGGTGGGGCGGCCCCCGGGTCTCCGCCTCAGGGCTCCACGGAGCAGCGGGTGCACCAGCGCGCGCGGAGGCACCGCCCGAAGGCGGCCGCGGGCTGGGGCGACGCGGCCGGGGCGGGTCCCGCTGGAGCCCGACCGCGTCGCCGCCCAATCGCCGCGGGCCCGCCGAGCCCCGGGGGGCTGGGGCCGCCGCCGCCGCCGCCGCCGCCGCCGCCGCCGCCGGAACGTGCCGCGGCTGCGCTGACGCGCGAGCGCCGGGCAGGGCGGCGGGCGCGCTCAGTCTGCTGGCGGCGGCGGCCGTGCGCGGACGGACGTGCCCGGAGCGCCGCAGCCGCCCGCGCCGCCCGCAGCCGAGCCGCGCCGCGCTGCCCCGGCCGCGCCCGCCCGCGCGCCCGCCATGGTGTCATGGATCATCTCCAGGCTGGTGGTGTAAGTGCCCTTCCCCGCGCCCCTTCCCTCCCCTCCCTCCCTCTCCGCCCCTCGCCCCGGGCTGCGCGCGCCCCGGCAGCGCCCGGCCGGGCTCGCTCCGGCTATTAATACCCGGCGGCCGCTAAATTTAGCAGGTACAGTAGCGGCCGAGGACGCCTGCCGGCGGCTGCGTGCGGGGCCCGGGCGGGGCGGCGGGGGCCGGGCGCTCGCGGGCCGCTTTGTTCCCCGGGGTGGGGGCGGTTTGCAAGGGCCCCGAATGGGCGCGCCGCGCCGCGCAGCCACGCGCCTCCCATGGGAGCCCCGCAGGCGGGGGTCTCGCGCCCTCGCGCCGCCGCCACGGCCACGCTTTGTCAGGTGCGAGCGAGCGAGCCGGGCCGAGCCTGGGGCGCCGCCCGCAGGGGTCAGCGCGGGGAGGGCGAGAGCCGAAGGCGGGGCTCCTAGTGGCCTCGAAAGAATATACCCCTCATTTTAGGTGTCTCGGACTGACAGCGGTTGCAGGCGGCTAGGACACAGCGGGACGGGTCTGCACCGCGGGGGGACACCTCGCGGCCCCCGTGTCGGATTCCTTTGGCGGGGGCTTGAGAGAGAGATCGGGGTGGGCATCTCCAGGAATTCACGGGAAATTTCGAAGTGACAGCCGGCCGCCCGGGGGGTGGGGTGGGGGTGGCGATGACACCTCCCAGGCCTTGTCGGAGAGCGCACAGTCATCTGGGGTGAGGCCTGCGTGAAGTCATGGGGGGGTGGGGGGGTGGGGGGGCACCTTGCTCTGTCAAGCCCCAGAGCTGAGTAGACATTTGAAGAGCTCCTTCCCTCGTGGATTCATTTCTCTTTGGAGATGCGCGAGGCTGTTGTAGTTCCTCTCCTTCCCTGACCGTGTTTGCCTGAGTCAGGACACGTTTGCCACCTGCTCAGGGGAGCTGGGGCTGAAATTGGCCTGGAGGGGAAGGTGGGAGGTGCAGCTCGGGCTTTTTCTTTGTCTGGGAAAGAGGGGCTTCGGGACTCCGGTTGATTGTGCGCTATCACTCCCAACGTCGTGAAACATCTCCCATCTCCTACCCTTCTCTACTGATTTCCAAAGAAGCAGCCAGAAGCAGCCTTCTGAAGTCATTCTCAGCCTTCTATCCCGGCCACCATTCTGGGCTTTCTTCCCAAAGCCAGAAGGCCAGAGTGGATGTGCCTCTTGGACCCCCCCCCCCCCCCAAGTCATCCATTCCATGCAGGCCTCTCCACAGCTGTTGCGGACTGCTGGAGCTTGGTGCTGTACCTCGAGGTGGCATGTTAAATATTTAGAAGATTTCTGAGGGCAGAGCTGACATGAATAATACAGGGAAGCGACTGGAACGCCTTGCCCCACCTCGTGCCTTACCAAGGCCTGTCTTGCCTTCAGGGTGGTATTTTTTCTCCTGAACTAATGTGTGATCTTCCTATTTGGCAGTGGCTTGTTGGAGAGGGGGGGGCGGGGGGGGGGGGAGGCAGGGAAGGGCAGGGTGTGGCCAGAGACTTTCATGGGCCTGGCTGGAGAGCTCATTTTCTTTAGGTCCTACTGGGCTGGGGCTGGCCCACCGGAGAGTGAAGGCTTCCAGTCTGGGGTCCATGTGACCATCTTTAATTTTATTAGCATTCCCCCTCCTCTACTACACAAGGTAGCTGAGGGAGAGGTAGAGAAAAGACGTATATATTTGGAAGGGGTCTCGGTGTTGCTGTTACTTTCTAAAACCACACTCCCCAGAAGTGAAGCTTCGGAGTACTGAAATGACCATGAGAACTGCCATGTCATCCAGGACCCTCTGCCCCAAGGGAGAATTTGTGGGATTCGGGGTTGTTATTTCCATGGTCAACTCCACCTATCACTGTCTCTATAGAAACCCAACATGGAAGTGTCAGTTGTCAATTATTAAAACCAATTTAATAAGCAGTACCAGTTTCACATAAATAATAACCTCATTATAGGAAATTCAGGAAGTATAGGTAAATAGATTGAAAATCATCCACATTATTACCGCACAGAGATAGCTAACGGTAATTTTGAAAAGTATGTTCTTCAAGATGTTTTTTCCAATGCATATATGCACGTATATTTATAATTTAATGAATTTATTGATTCAGCCCAAATTTCCACATACCTCTTAGCAAGGAGTAGGAATACCAAATTTAGAATCAGAAAACCCTTGGTTCAGATCTGTTGGGCGATCAGATTCCAGCTCACAAGAGATCCTAGTTCAAGAACTAGTTAACCTCATGTTGCTGTTGCAGAGATTTCAGGAACACGTGATACATAAATTGCCGAGCATCTTCTGCTCTCCCCATCCCCGCCCCAGGTTAGGGAACTAAGGGAGGGTGCAGTAAGAGCTCTGGAAGAGGCTCTTAATCTACTCCTGTGTTTTGCAAACTGGCTTCCCCGAGGGTCACCCAGCCTGATCAATAAGGAGTAACTCCCTTTTGTTTGGTTTGTATATTCGGGTTCGAAATAAAAAATAATTTGGAAAATACGTGGGTTTTAGCATTAATAAAAACTACTCATAAATTCTCCCTTCTCATCTGTAACACTGCAAGAGAGTATATGCCTTGCCCAAGGACACAAGGTAAGCTTGTGAAGAAAACAGGCTCTGGATTTTTGGTCCAATGCCCTTTCCACCCCTGCCTGCCCTTAACAGTTGTCTGAAATTGATCTCTTTCAAGCTCCCAAGACCTCTGCTATGGCATCCTGTGATTTTGTTCACCAGTCCCGTTTCCTATAAGAAACTTTTTCAAGGCTATGTAAGCCTCTGTGACATCAAAGAACATTTAAGGAAGACCTATCACTGTGTTCTGAGGATGGAGAGGGAGTGTCTTCCTTCCACCCAGAGGCCTCAGAACAATCTGATGGCATCCAGGCAGATGGTCCTTGTAGATATCTGTCCTGCCATTGACTCTGAGTGTTTCTAGGACAGTAACCATGGCTTATTTCCCTCTCTGACCCCTCGCCCCCTCCCAAACCTCTTTTTTGAAGTACCTGGTATTTGAGTACGCTCAGTAAAGGCTGGTTATGTGGAAGGAGATCAAGGCCTTGGGATAAGCAGGGGAGCCAGCCAGTATTATCTCCTAGGAATGCTGGTTAATGGGCATCAGGACAGGCTTGTGCCCAAAGTTCTTAGAGTGAGGACCGATTTGAGATGCTGCTTTTGTGCTAGTTGTCTTTCTCCTAACTCTATTGACTCAGCCTAGGAAGAGGTAAAGAAGAAATAATCAGTGTAGTGTCAAGGTTGGCCTTGTTAGAACCTAGTTGATATCTGCATGGAACACAGGAGTTCTTTTATGCCTGGCTTGCTTGCCTACTTTACAATATTTTCTTTTCTTTACAAAGAACTCAAGTTGGGGATCCCTGGGTGGCTCAGAGGTTTAGTGCCTGCCTTCGGCCCAGGGCGTGATCCTAGAGTCCCAGGATCGAGTCCCACATCAGGCTCCCTGCATGGAGCCTGCTTCTCTCTCTGCCTGTGTCTCTGCCTCTCTCTCTCTCTCTCTCTCTCTCTCTCTCTGTCTCTGTCTCTAATGAGTAAATAAATAAATCTAAAAAAAAAAACAAAAACAAAAAAAACCTCAAAACAAACCCCAAAGAACTCAAGTCTTAGGCATCAATGAATTTTAAACTGGGGAGAGAGTATGTTTATGTGCCCTGGAGGATTCACACAGAGATTGCTCATGGCCTTCTTGGGAGAATGCACTATCTTGAAGCATTTATTCCAAGGAGCAGGGATTGCTTCATTGTCTTTGGACAGAATTTTGGCTAAGGTCCAGAATGTTGGCTAAATAAATCCAGAGCTTCTTCCCCTTTGGTTATTAGACCCAAACTCCAATTACTGTGTGGGGGAAAAGAGAGTTCTAATTTAAAATTTTTTTCAAATAACTAAAAGCTGTACAGAAGAAACCCTTATTTCCACATTGCACATGTTTAAAAAAAATGTTAGTTTTTAGAAGGTCCAGTCTGATATTTAAGACAGTCTTAGTTTAATGGCTGTAGATCTGGCTATGTCCCAGGATTGTGATTTGGAGCATGAAGTCTATTTGTCCCGGTGAAGGATGTACAAATAGAGAAGACTGGAAGGAATGTGAGTTGTCCTCAAGATATTCTCCAACTGTTGCAAAACAAATGGAAATAAATGAAAAGGATCCTTAAACATAGGCTTGCATTTCTTTGAGGGTTGCTTTTAAAAAACGGAATGCAGAAAAAATCCCATTAATTGGAGGTTCAGATCGGTTGAAGATTTATTTCCTGGCACTCTGGGATGGTATAGGGTAGGAGCTGGGTAAATCTTTCAATTGTAGGAGGGGAAATATTGAACTGGAAGTCAGAGGATTTGGGATCTAGTCCCAGCACTGGGCTAACCCACTGTTACAGTCCTAAGGGCACCTGCCCCCACCATAGAGCCCTGCCCCTGGTCTGTGAGACAAGGCTGTTGACCAGCATCACCTAGGGGGGTCCTGGCACAACTCTAGACCTCTTGGTTGTCCCCTTCTCCCCCAGCTGGCCCGCATGCACCATGTTTATTTATAAACAAGAGGAATATCCTCAAGGAAGTGAAAAATACCAGCTTTGATTTCACTGCTGCTCTGCTGCCTTGTTCTTTATTAATCCTGCCTGCCTGCTGGGAAGTCACTTCTGTGTACTTTTCCCAACCGTGTCTTCTTTGAAGGTTAGCTGACTAGTGAAGGTCTTACCTGGTTATTACTGGCTCAGTTTTCCTCTTCCTTTTCAAGTGAGCTATCTTTTTTGGAGGATGTATTATTTGGAGGAGGCAGAGCCCTGGGAAGAATGACAAAAGAGGGAGTCAGGCCCTCAGTGGTCACCTAGTGAGGCTGTTGTTTTGTAGTGTGTGTGTGTGTGTGTGTGTGTGTGTGTGTGTGTGTTCCAAGGAGGTTCCAGAGGCTGGGAGGATAGGAAGACAATAGTCACAGTATATGGCACATTTGGATTTTCATTGTCAGAGATGAGCCATGCCCATGCCCAACTGGTTACCAGGATTCTTGGTGTCTGTGAGAATTTTTCCAAGGATGAAGCCCAGGGGATTTGCATTTGGACTATGAGGGTGTTTTCTTCTCACTTCTGGGCCTTGGGTGGATTGGCCCTGATGGATTGGGAGATGGATAGTTCTGTATGTTTGTTTTGAAATTTTAGAAGCACATTGTTTTCCTTTAGAGTTTTTCTTTAGTTGCACCCAGGGGCTTTTCTGGGATTATAGAAAAAAAAAAAAAGAAATATTGATAAAGAACCAAGTATTTGGCACCCAGTAGGGATGTCTAAAGGAATGTTGACAGGTTATCTGATACAGGCTTTCAAGTATGGCACATGTACCTAGACCAGGGATTGCAAGTGAGTTTCATCTCATGATTGATAGGAAATTGCCTGGGACACTATCTTGATAAGTACGACTCTGGGTTGGACTCCATGGGAAAGGGGTCCCATGAATGTTTCATGCAGGGAAGAGGATAATGGGAGCACACCTGTTGGTTCAGTATTTGCTCTCCTAGACCTAACCCATTCCGGATCGGAGAACCCCACCATCAGAATTTTATACACTTCCCTCAATTAGTGGACAGAAAGCTGCATTCTTTACCTAAGTTAACACCTCCTCTCATGCCCCCCAGCATCCCACCTACAGTAGGACTTGTTAGTCACCTGGCAATTCTAAGCCAAAGGTGCCTCCTTCTTGCCAGGATAGGGGCAGTCCAGCCTCGTGGCTCTCTCGTCTGCCTCTTTCCTCTAAGGACCATCACTCCTATACCTACATTTTCCCTTTTTCAATTTGTATTTCACTAATCATAGCTTAGTTAAATTCGACCTTGGGCTTCTCTGGTGTGGTTACGCATTCACATCCTTTCTACCTCCTTGTAGGGTCTATGGATGATACTCCGAGCTTCAAAATGAATTTTCCCTTGCCTTCTTGGCAATGTACCCCATCCCACTTCCCTCCACTCAGCCGCAGGATTGGGCATGTGAGTGGGCCCAGCTACACATTTCCCTGGGCACAGAGATTGATCCAGAGATGGGTATGTGATCTAAAGTGAGCCATCATATCCTTCCCCAGGGCTTGTTGATTTTGGAGCTAAAAGAAAGCAGCCTTGCCTATAAGGTCCAGAGCTATTAAGATGTGAAGTTGGGGCTGTTGGCAGTTAAATTCCCTGGCACATGGAGAAGGCCTGTAGGCAAAAGGGGAGAATATGGCAATGCAGAGGTAAATGGAGATGAGCTTTGGTTTGTGCATTTACTTCTCCTTAAGGATCACATGTGTTTCTTTGTCTCCCTCACAGCTCTTCATGTGTAGAGTGAGTTAGGACCTTGCTACTCAAAGAGTAATCTGTGTACCAGCAACATTGGCACCACTGGGAACTAGTTAGGAATGCAGAATCCCAGGCCCCACAACAGCTAGTCAATCTGCATTTCAGCAAGATTCCCATGGAGCTTGAGAAGCGCTGAGTCAGATATCATCATCTCCCCTGTGAAATGAAGAGAAATTGACTTGTCTAAGGTTCCTGTCATTGGCTGTAGAATCAGAAATGAGCCATTTGTGCTGAACTGGTTCATCCTTCCTGGTGCTAAGAGGTCACAACCCTGACTTTTTATGTGTTCTGAATGGCATTACTGGATTCCTCCAACCCAGTGCCCAACCATGAACCTTTTACAGATGGGCTGCCCAGTTGTGACCTGTGTAAAATTTAGTTTTGCCCTACTTGGGGTTTAGATTGCCAAGACAACGTCTGTCAGACATAGTGTTATGCTGAGAAGATCATGCTACTCAGAGGAGAGTGGGATACAGCCTACCTTGAGAAAGAGGTATGGTAAAATACAATCAGCTGATGGTGGGGACTTACAGTGGGTTTTCAGGAACGTGCAGGGGCTTTTTCTCCTTATGAGAAAAAAAATCACTGGTCCCCATGTGTCCCTCTTGAGGAAGTTGAAAGAATCCAGAGAAATCTGTAACCTCTTCAGCCAGGCCCTGTGTGCTGTAGAATCCAGTTTTATCAGGGAGTCCTCTTGGCTCTATCTTCAGAATATTCCCCCATTCAACTGACTCCTAACTCCACTGCCACCATCATGTTCCAACCCCATTATTGCTCTCCCAGACTATTTCAGAACTATCCTAATTGTTTTTCCTGTTTCTACTGCTGTCCCTCCAATGATTTGTTTAAAATATAAGAAAGGTCATAGCTTTCCCTTGCTGTTTAAAAGTTGTCCAAAGAACATGAATTCGCGCTCCAAAATTACAAAACACTTTAGGTAAAAAACAACCTTAAGCAGGATTTATATACCACCAGGAGTAGGCTTAGCCCTCTAGATATAAATAAATAAGTAATACAATATATTACTTTTATGTATTATTTATCTACAGTAACTATTACTTAGAGTCCTTAGAATAAGTCTAAGTGAAAAGATGAAGAATTGAAAATACAAGGAAACAACAGATCTTGGGGCTGAGTGGGGAGAAGAATGGGCCCATTGGAAAAGAAGCAGTTCTAAAAGTAGAAAATAAAGGATTGAAATAAAAACTCAATGGAGCTTAAAATGAGAGATCTTAGGGGTAGAATGCATTTTAGTTATATTAGGCTCTTGTTTGATTGAGAAAGAAGACAGGACCAGAGGGGTTAGGTCATTTATCAAGGTCAGTAGCCTGATTGGCTAGACCAAGACTTGAGGCCAGGTCTTAGTTTTTCAAAGTGCTTAGTTTTAATTGTTGACAGGGATTGAACTAGGACTAGTGGTGACTAGAAGAAAAACTTTTGACTTGAGAGAAGGACAGGATTTCTAGTAATTGGTGCTAATGTGAGATAGTGAGTTCTTTTTGGCTTCCAACCCTAAGAACTTCCAACTCAAAAACTATGATTTTAATATTTCCCCTTACAGTGTTAGAGGAAGAGAGATAAGAGTTATTGGAAAGATTCTCTTTTTCAGTGGGTAGGCCTTGAATGAGATTGACTGATTCATTCGTTGATTCACTGACTATTGACCATATGCTTTGTGCCAAGCACTACTCTGGGTACCAGGAATATAAAGATGAATGTATTTCATTTCCATCTTTGAGAAGTTGATAATGTCGCATAGCCAGTCATTGGGAAACTTGGATTTGGATTCAGTTGTCCCTCCTTCCCAGCCAGTGCTCTTTCCACCTCGGAGGTGTTTTGTGGGCATATGTGAATGAATTTTCTGGCTTTGTTTGGGAATTATAGTGAGCAGCCCTTTGAGCAGAAAAAGTGGTGCATCTGATATGTGAAGGCATTGAACCACTGCTGCATCTGTCTGACTGAGGAACACTGTGGCATCCAGAGTTGAGAGAGGAGAGGCAGATGAGAGGGTGCACTGAGTGAAAATGGTCTGGGACAAACAGATGGGTGAGGTTGAGCATCCTCACCCACTATATTAGTCTATAATTGCTGCTGTAAGAGCTGTAAACTTGGTGGCTTAAAACAACATAAATAAGTCTCTGATAGCTTTGGAGGCCTGAATTCTGAAATGAGTCTTTTGGCACTAAAATCCAGATGTTGGCAGGACTTCTAGAAGCTCCAGGGGAAAATCCATTCCTTGCTTCTTTCAGCTTCTGGTGGCTGTTGGCATTCTTTGTGACCACATCACTCCACTCTCTGCTTCTGTCATCGCTTTGCCTTCTCTCTGTCTTCGTACCCCCTACAAGGACCCTTGTGATTACATTTAGAGCCCACTTGGGCAATCCAGGATACTCTCCCCATCTCAAAATCCTTAACTTAACCACACTTGGAATGTCTCGTTTGCCTTATAAGGTCACATTCATAGGTTCCAGGGACTAAGCTCTGGATATTCTTTGGGTGAGAGGATTGGTCATTTTTCAGCCTCCCCTAGCTTCTGGTTCTGCTGCAGAAAGGTCCTAAGCTGAAGAAAGTTCATCTAAAAACAGGCTAAAGAAAGGTGAACACTGTGGTGTTCTAATATCTTATTTTGTCTCAATTTACAGACTTTTCTTGATTTGGTAAAACTCAACAAAAAAGACTGCAAATAAATGGTGAGGGTATAATGGATAATGACACAATAAACACTCCTTTACTCATTGCCTGTTCAAGAAATAGAACATTACCTTCATTGTATCAGTACACCGCCACTGTTGATGGACATTAGGTTTCTTTCTAGATTTTTGTTTTTCTCTTTCATTCTTGCAAAGAACTCTGCAATGAACTTTCTCTCTTTCTTTTTTTGCAATGAACTTTCTGGTATGTGTTTCCAGGTACACCTGTTTCTTTAGGAACAGAATAGCTGAGGTATAGGATATAGGCTTTTTTCACTTGGCCCAATAAACATAAATTAAGTTTTCTATAGATGTTTAGGTCTATTTCCGGGCTCTTGGTTGTGTCCCATTAACCAATTTGTCTGACCCTGCACCAGGACCACACTGTATTAATTGTCATAACTTTATGAAAATTCTTGATATCTGGCCTGGCAAGGCCCCTCCACATCTTGTTTTTCAGAAAAGGTTTTCCAAAATGGTTTCCTTTCAGCGGTATGTATATAATTTCAGTTGCACCAAGGTTTTACTGTCACTTGATATTGTCACACTTTAGAATTTTTGCCAGTCTGGTGGGTACCAAATGGAATCTCATTATGGTTTTAATTTGCATTTCCCTGAATACTAATGAGATTGAACATCCTTTCATATGTTTATTGCCCATTCATGTTCTCTCTCCTGTGAAGGGCCTGTTCAAGTCTTGCCAAATTTTCTCTTGTCCTTACCATTTTAATTTGTAGGAGTTCTTTAAATATTCTGGACACTAATCCTCTTTCACTTAGGTGAGCCACCCGGACTGCCCCGCTCCTAGCAGTTTCATTGTTTTGCCATTCACATTTAATTTCTTACTCCAGGGCAGCCCAGTGGCCCAGCAGTTTAGTATCTGCCTTCAGCCCAAGGCATGAGCCTGGAGACCTGAGAGTCCCAAGTCGGGCTCCCTGCATGGAGCCTGTTTCTCCCTCTGCCTGTGTCTCTGCCTCTCTCTCTCTCTCTCTCTGTGCCTCTCATGAATAAATAAATAAAATCTTAAGAAAATAATAATAATTTCTTACTCCATCTTGAGTTGATTTTTATGTATGAGGTAAAGTAGAACTCTAGAATTTTTTTTTTAATAAACAAAATGTTATCCTAGCACCATTTATTATAAAGTTCATCCTTTCTCTTCAGATCTGCAACGCCCAGCCCTGTTATAAATCAAGTTCTCGTAGATGTAGAGATTTGTTTCTGGGCCCTTTCTTTTGTTGCATTGAACAGTTTTGGCCCTCCAGCAGTACCGCTGTCTTAATGACCACAGCTTTGTGAAAAGTCTTAATGTCTGGAATGGCAAGACCCCCACCTTCAAGGGTATCTTAGCATTTTCCTCTTTTATATACGTGGTTAGAATTATCTTAGAATTATGTGTTATTAAAAAAAAAGAATTATTACACACACATATAGACTCACACTCACTCAAAAATCTGTTGGGAGTTTGATTGGAGTACCATTGAATATATGGGCGAATGGAAAACTGATGTTCTTAAGATAATGAGTGTTCCAATCCATAAACATGGTATCTATCTCTTTACTTAGGTTTTGAATTATTTTCAATAAAATTTTGTGAGCTTTGCTGTTTTGCATGTCACTTGTTAGATTTATTCCCAAGTATCTGATATTTGTTGATGCCAATATATTTAGTATTTTAATAAAATTTTCATCTTGCAGCTACTTGTTAGAAGAATGAAATCTTGCTAAACTGTAGATTCTTTTGGGATTTCCAGATAAATAGTCATGTTATCTGAGAATATAACACAATGTTGTGTCTTTCCAGGAATTAGTACTTTTTTCTCTTCCCCTTACTGCAGTGGTAAAAATCTCTAATTGAAAATGACTAAAAGTAGTGAAGGCAGGCATACTTGCTTTTTTGTTCCTGATTTTAAAAGGAATGCTTCAACAGTTTCCCAAAAAGTACTGTGCTTGCTGTAGGAGTTTCAGAAATAAACTTTATCACCCTAAGATTCTATTCCTAGTTTTGCTCACAGTTTTTGTAATGAGTGATACTATATTTTCTCTAATGCTTCCATTAAGATAATATATTTTTCTGGCCCTTAATCTGTTAAGTGACTTGTTAATATTTAGTTTAGTTTTTTTTTTTTTAAAGTTAGGTTTGTGAGTGGTGTTGGCTATATTGTCCTTGTCTGATTTTGGTGTTAATATTGTGTCAACCTCATAAATGAAGTTGAGGGTGTATCCTCTTTTTCTATACTCTGGAATACCCTATGTAATTTTGGATTTCTTTTTGGAATAATAGGTGGAATGTGCCAGTGAAACCACTGGGGCTGGGTGCTTTTTATGTACGAAGATTTTAAACTAGTTATTTCATTTCTTTAATGGTTATAGATTCTCTCTATTTTCTTGAATCAATTTTAGGTGAGGACTTCATTCATTTAAAATTTTTTTCCAAGTTATTGTTAACATTGCTTCTCCATCCCATTACTTTTGACCTTTCCTTCTAGCACACTTCATTAGACCTAGTTAGATATTCTTACTCTATCCCCATAACTGTTAATTTCTTATTTCTGATTCCCTTTTCTGTTACTGTTGCATTATGAGTAACTTCCTTCATGTCTGCCTCTTCAGCCATACACTCAGCTGCTGGATATTCATTGATTGTAAAATTTCAGTTATTGTATTTTCAAAATGTTATTTGGTTGTTTCAGAATGGTTTGGACATGTTTCATGGTCTGTTTCTTCCATCTTTTAAATTCAAGTTTATTTCTTTAAACATATTTATTTTATATTCTAAGCCTGATAATTCTGGCATCGAAATTCTTTCTGAAGGTCTAACTCAACTTTTGTTTCTGTTGACTACGTTGTATGAGGTATATTGTATGTTTTCCAATTTAAAATCTATCTTTTTTCTCTTTTTCTTTTCTTCTTTTTCTTTTTCTCTTTTCTTTTCTTTTCTTTTTTCTTTTCTTTTCTTTTCTTTTCTTTTCTTTTCTTTTCTTTTCTTTTCTTTTCTTTTCTTTTCTTTCTTTCTTTTTTCTTTTCTTCCATAAGCTTGTATTCTTTGTCTATAGGAATACTTTGGGGCCTGGGTTAACGGTAGGTTCCTCCAGAGATTTGCATTTGCTTCTGCTGGGTGTCTAGAGGCACTACCAGTATTAGACCCCTAGAAAGTAAATCCTTGAGACTTTTGTATTTGACCACTTGGTTGGTGTAAATTTGGGCTGCAAATGGGTGAGGGCAAGCTGTGGTTACAGATTCCCAGGGGGAAATCCTGTTTTCTCTCCCCCTACTATCAGGAGTAAACAGTGGGCATTTTGCTTCTGTGTACCATCAGACATGGTAGCAGGCCGTCTCTGGTCTACTCTTTCACTGATGGTGTACTTCTTTGGGGTCTGTCTTTGTTTCCCAGGACTGCTGTACCAAAGTACCACAAACTGGATAGCTTAAAACAGCAAAAATGTATTCTTTCACAATTCCGGAGGCTAAAAGTCTGACCTCAATGCAATGTCAGGGTCATGTTGTCACAGGGGGCTCCACAGGAGAATCTGGTTCATGCCTTTCTCTTAGCTTTGGGCAGTTAGTTGTTAGTGGTCCTTGGCCTTCCTCTGCCTCAGTTGTCTCACATGATTTTCTATCTGTGTGTCTCTTTTCTTCTTCTTGTAAGGATACTAGTCATATTACATTAGGGCCCACACTGATGATCTCATTTTAGCTTGATTTCAGATGCAAAAACTATTTCCAAGTAAGGTCTCATACACAGGCACTGGGGTTAGCGCTTCCTTATATCTTCTCCAGGGACACAATTGAATCCATAACAGGGTCCACACTTCATAGAAGGATGTCCTGGGGCAATGTTACTCAAAATGTGATCTGATGGCCCTAGCATCACCTCATCTGGGAATTTATTAGAACCATATATTTTTGGGCCCCTCCAGACCTACTGAATGAAAATACCTGTAGGGCAGGGCCCAGGAATCTGTATATTCATAAGCTCTCCAGGCTTTATTATGCAGGCTGAAGTTTCACAAGCATTGCCCTAGAGTTTGTCTGTAATCTATAATCTTTTATAATCTAACACTCAATGCCTTAGTTCAACAAGTGCCCTTAATTTACCTTTCTGGGGCACTCATTTGGCTTGGTGTTTGGCCTATAAGACATCCTTACATTGATATAGTATGTCAGTATGTTTTAATAGATTCTTTAAATTGATTACTTTTTTATTTCTAAAGCTGGGAAACCCGTAGAAAAGTTGAAAGAACAACACAATGAATACCTATGTTAGTTTGACCTTGGCATACCCACTCCATCTCTTTCTCCATAAATACACATATTTCCCAATGCTTAACCATCTGAAAATAGGCTGTGGACATCATGCCACTTCATTCCCTAATACTTCAGTGTGTCACTCAAGGACAAGATTATTCTCCTACACTAGTGGTTCTCAAACTTGTTGGTTTCAGGACCCCTTTACACTTAAGAAAACTGGGGAACCCAAAAAACTTTTCTGTGCCTTACATTTTTCAATATTTATCCTATTAAAAACTTCAATAGATACATTTTGAAATATGTATTCATTAATTTTAAAAGAACAATAAAACCCATTACATGTTAAAATAAATAACATATTTTTTACTAGAAATAACTCCATTTTCCAGAACAAAAACAAATGCTGAGAAGAGGGCATTGTACATTTTTGCAAGTCTCTTTCATGTCAAAGTTAATTGCAGTGTGTAAGCGGTAGCCTTATTAATAAAGGTCTTACACTTTGAATGGATCTCTTTTCCATGCATGATTTGTAACATCATGCATTTGTTTTGGAAACTCTTGGTTTACCAAATTAAATGCAGATCTTCTAAATGATGACACATTGCATTTATACAGTATTCAAAAATCACTTTAATTAATAATACCATCAAGCTCATTAGAAAAGTCCTTAAATGTTGCGATGCTTGTAATGGTGGATACAAATTTCAAAATTCTAATTTTAGCTTGAATTTCAAATTTTTTCATTGGCAACAAGCACTATTTGTTTTTCTTGAAATAGTACGCTCATTTTGTTCATTTTCTAGAAAATGCTTGCCAGATACCCAAGTCTAAAAAACCATCATTTGTCCATGATTCAAGTAGCAGTGGTGTTTCATGAACAAAAGCAGACAATTGGCACACAACTCAACAATACATGTCCTTTTTCTTCAGTTGTCATACTTTGCAGCAGTACTTTATGTGTACTTCTCATTTTACCATAGAACATTAAAAATACCTGTACTTGAGTCAAGGTTTAATAAGACTGATGATTTTTACTGCATTATCAATGACATTCTTAAATGAAATGAGCATTTTTCCCCCTATTGTGAGTCATGGTGACTGCTGGTAGAGATTGGTGTTGCTGCCTTGATTTATCCAAAGGTGGACCTTATAGACCCTCTGAAAAGGTCCTAGAAACCCCCTGAAAGGGTTCTGGAGTCTCCCAGGACTCTGTGGATCATACATGGAGCACCACTCGCTGTGTGTACAAGCAAAAACCATTACCATGCCTAAGAAAATCAACTCTAATTTTGCAGCAGCATCCAACATGTATGTGGTCCATACTCAAACTAACCCTAATTTTTAAAACTCCTTTATGTATTTTTTTTCTTGTTACTGTTTGGATCCAGTTAAAGTTCACACATTGAATTTGGCTAGTATGTCTTTTGACCAATCTAGAACAGTTCTCTCTGCCCGGCTCCCACCGACTTTATGAAGAGTCTAGGCCAGCTGTGGTATGGAGTGTTCTGGATTTGTCAGACTTGCCCTCTTGATGAGATTCAGGTCAAACATTGTACAGATGATGAGGTACACCTCCCACTGCCTTCTATCAGGAGGACAGAATGTCAGACTGTCCCATAATTAGTGGATCCTAAACTTGACCACATGGTAAAAAGATTTACAACTTATTTAAATCCAGAATTTTTAGTTCTTTTCAGTGGGAGGGTATGTCAGAATATCTTGTCTGATACTGTTATATCTCCTCTTGGCTCTTCATTTTTGAAGTTTGAAGCTTCTATCAGAATTCTTTTGGTTCTAAGGGGAAAAATACAATTCATGCTGGCTTATATAATTTAAAGTCTAGAGTGGCACTGACTTCAAGGTAGATTTGATCCAATGGCACAAGATTAGCACCAGGGCAGCAGGTTCTCTGGGTCTCTTGCCTGCACCCATGGTTAAGGCTGGCTCCTCTCATGGACCCATGCTTGTTGCCAACAGCTTCCAGGGGCTTTGAGTTTCTCATTGATGTTCAGTGGAGGAGAGCATCTTCTGTGGGACACAAGGAAGTTTCTTCCCCAGAAACTCCTAACAAGCATCTTGCTCTCCTGCTTTTGGTCACACGTCTGTCCCTGAGCCAGTCCCTGTGGCAAGAGGATGCGATGTGCTGACTTACTGAAACCAGCCAGGACCCACCCTGGATCTCGGGCTGTGGTCAGCTTCTCCAAAGCATAGGGGCTGCAAAGAACTGGGGAAAGGACACAGGCAAATATCCTCTAATGTTTAGTTGATAATGTAAGGCTTTACTGAGTACCTGCTTTGTGACAGATATTGTGCCAAGCCATTCTTCATTCATTCAGCAAGTGGGCTCAGTCACCTGGTATTTAATGAGATGCTACTGTGGGCTGAATGTTGGGCCATCACAAGGGAAAATAGAGTCATTGCCATCACAGCAGTTTTCACATAAGGTTTGTGATATCCTTAACACAGCAGTCATATAAGGTGAGCAATGCTATCTCATTGCTAAAACTGAAGCCCAGAGAGTGAAATAGGTTGCCCCAGGTTCCCCAGCAAATTAGTGGTGGAGCTGCATCTGGAGAAACATGGTATGGCCAGCAGCACTGCCTGGCCCAGGCCTGGATGGGACTCAAGGTATAGATTCTGGTCCAAGTTTACTTGGATGGGTTGTATGATCATGGATCATTCTGTTTCTCTTTGTGGCATTGGGTTGAACCTCCTGGCATGTAGGTTCCCTGGTTGTTCACACTACCCCACCATCTGCATCTCCTAAAAGTGTCGACTGCTCAAAGCAAGGTAGACTTTCGAACACCCATTCAGTTTCTCCCCAGAGTTTCAGGAGCCCTGCAGGATCTTTGATGTTATGGTGAGGAATTGTTGGACAAAAAACTAAGGAGGAAAGAGACAGGACCTTTAGGAACTGCTTCCTCCCACTCCTGTGTGGAGGGGGGGTGGTAGGAAGTGGAGTTGAGGAGCAGTGGATTAGCTGGTGAGTTGTTAGTGTGGCTTCTGCCCATCAAGACCCAAGAGAATCAATTTAAGGATCTGCTGGATATGCTTTTGTCCTTGCTAGCAGATTAGCCTAGTTGCTGTGTTTCCTGGCCAGGCTGGCATGGCCCTGCCTGCCTGCTCACCACACCTGTGCCTGCCTCATCTCAGGAAAGGCTGGGATCCAAACTCTGAGGTCAGCCTGGGCTAGTCCAGCCCCGCAGTGTCCTCTTAGGCGTGATTGAGGCGCAGCACTTCCCCGGAGATAGCTCATCCAGCTTAATGAGGCTCTGGGCAGGGAGGTGGTTTCCCTCCAGGGCATGGGCACATTCCCTGGCTAAGAAGGATGCCTAGGTAGCTGAGCTGCTGCCGCTGGGCTTGCAAGCTGGCAGCAAGATGAGGTCAGCTGTGGTTGCAGCATGCCTGTTACCAGGCAAGGGGCTCTGGGGCTGGGTGAAGTCACTTGGGGTGGGAGCTCTGATCTCAGGGTTGAGGGGTACAATGGGAGAATTTGAAGACAGCTTCCTGTGTAGAGGAGCTATACCAGTCACTGGAGGGTCAGTCCTTCCTTTACATGAGTGTACTACTTAATGGTTTTCAAACTGCTTTCATGTCTGTTGTTAGATACAGAAAATATGGTGGCTTCCAAGTTGAGAGCAGCCTGCATGTGCTTGTTTGATTTGTAGTGTTTTGTTTTATTTTTTGCCTTGCAATATTTTATATTTGAATCCATTACCAACATTCAACATTGAGAGATGTGTCACTTAAATCTAGATTTTTGTCTTTTGTTGGAAGAATCAGAAGATCTGGCACCCCAGCATGATTCCAGCAAGGCAACATCAGCTGAGCTGAACAGTAGGGGTACCCATAGGGGTACATGCTTCCAGATCTGTTGAGCCTTCCACCTGGCTCCGTCGCTGCAGGCTCCTGGTGGTTACCATTTCTCATCTTACACCTGGTTATTTCCATCACCAGTATTTCCAGAGCCTAAGCTGGGGAAGTGGGCATTAGGATCCCCATTTTGCCAGTGAGGTAACCAAGGCCCAAACTGGTTTCAACCTGTGATGCGGGAAAATAGTCATGACCCATTTCAGTCATGCCTCTGACACTTAATAGTTCTGTGACCTTGAGTGAGTCACTTGCCCTGCCTGGGTCTCAGTCTCTCCATTCATAAAATGCAGTATATGAGAGGGAGGGGAGCAGGTAGCTAAATGCTCAAGAGGGTCCTACCTGCATTGACATCTGTGACTCAGAGTAGTCATTGACAGTGTGCTGCTAAGTGCTGGAGGGACAAAGATCTGTGCCTTGTTCCCTGAATCTAAAGGCAACACTTAAATCCCTTTTACCATAATACAAATAAGCCTATACTTTTTTTATTGACATGCCTATACTCTATATCAGATGTTGCATTGGCAGTGTGCACACGCTGTTTCACTTACTCCTGACAGTAGTCCTGCGGGGTAGGGAGTATTGTTTCCATTTTACAGATGAGCCATCTGCGGTTCTGAAAGGTTAAGGAATTTGCCCAGCTCTTAAATGTTAGAGCCTTGGATCTGTCATGTATTACAGCCTTTGCTTTGTCTTGGTCTGAGTGTTGCTGTATCCCTGTATGTGTGAAAGGATCATGAATAGTGGAAGGCAGTGAGAGTTAAGGGTCCAGTGCTTTTGTAAGCAGTAAGACTCAGGGAAATTCTGAGGTCCTATGGGCTGGACTGGCTGGTCTGGGGAGGCTGTGTGAAAGAGGAGTAAATGGTCATCCAAATGTACTTTGGATATCCTTCTGCAAGGAGGGAAGCATGGTTCAGGTGGTATGAGGTTAGGTGTAGGGGTGAGAATGTGCTAGTTGTGTTTGAAGGACCAGACTGGCTTGGGTTGAGAATTAGCATAGTGACATCTTGGGAGCTCAAATGGGAAAGGTATATACGAGGCCAAAATACAAAACTTTGCCTTTAGGCAGTTGTGAGCCAAGGAGGGTTTTTGTAAGGGGGAGTGATGTGAGAGCAATGTCAAGCTTGAAGCAACAAGGTTTGAACCAGGGTCTTGGCAGTGGGAATGAAAAGAAGAGGGCTTAATCTATGAGTCAGGAGAACAGAAGTAATTGACAGGACCTTGAACTATGTAGAATCAGAAGGAGTTTTGGAAGCCAGCTAGTCCTATCTTGTTCTGGTGCAAGGACTACTTTGGTGACATCTGTGACAGCTCTGCAGCAAGTCACTTCCAGTGCATGATGGTAGGACAGTTTCTTATGTGGCTGTTAGCTTCTAGAGCCAGCACATAAGGGTGAGGGTTGCTCACTGTCCGCGCTGGGGTAAACAGTGTCCCTCCCAAAATTCACATCCACCTGAGACCTCAAAATAGAACTTTATTTGGGAATAGGGCCTTTGCCAATATAATCAAGTTCGGATGAGTTCATACTGGCTTAGGGTTGGCTTTAATCCAATGACTGGTGTCCTTTTAAGGAGAAGAAAATTTGGACACAGACTGAGATGTAGGCAGAATTCCATATGACAATTGAAGCATTTTGGAGTGATGTCTCCACAGGCCAAAGGATACCAGGGATTGCTGGCAATTGCTGGAAACTGGGAGAAGGCAAGGAAGGATTCTCCCTCAGAGCCTTTGGAGGAAGCCTGGCTGTACCAACACTTTGGTTTTAGACTTCTAGTCTCCAGAACTGTGAGAGAATAAATTTCTGTTGTTTTAAGCCATCAAGTTTGGGGAACTTCATTACAGCAGCCCTAGGACACTAATGCAGTGCTCCTTACCTTGGAAAACCCCATAGTCCCTTGCTGGCCTCCCTATCATAAGAGGAAACAATAGCTACCCAGCATGATTTGTCCTTAGAAAACCCATGCCGTCTCCAGGTTCTCCTCTCTTTTTTTCTACTACTCACCATCGTTTTTAATAATCCAGTGTAGAATTTTGCTCTGATGTTTGGGCCCTCCATAATGTAGTTCTAAATGACCTTATTTTTCACTGCTCCCCATGATGATCCCTGCCTGTGCCATGAACTTCCCATGCTCTGATTTGAGTCATTGCTACCTCTCTTCTGAGTGGTACTCCCCCAGCCCCCAGCTGTATCCTGTCTGTCTTTAAGGCCCACTTTTTCTTTCTAGACCCATTCTAAAGTAGATCCTTGGCCCTGCAAGCTCAAAGCACACACCACTAGCTATCACCAGTCATTGGACAACATCCTACCCAGCTGTCCTGAGACATGTTTTAGTATTGCTTAGCTCATAAATTTTTTTTTTTTAGCATCACCAGTATTGATGGCTTGTTTCTTGGGCCCAAGTCTCAGTCCCTTGAAGGCATACAGCGTGTCTTTTGCTTCCTTTTCTCCTCTATTCTCTTTGTACAGTTTTTAAACTCAAGATACATATAGTGGAGTTTCTAAACAATGATAGATGATAATTTTGTTTGGGAAAGCTTAAAAAGAAGGAAGGTTGACTTGAAGGGGAATCTTGACCTTTAGAGTAGAAAGCCTAATCCGGCTCCTAGAAGGTGATGATATGTCTGTGTATATCCCTGGAGCACAAACTCTTTATCCTTCTCTCAGCAAGTCCAGCCTCATGTAGCCAAAAAGCAACAACAGAGTCATTGAACCTCTCCTGTGTGCCTGGTTATGTGATAAGCCATGGCAAGGTGGTAGTGAATAAGACAGATATAACCTTTATATTCAATGGCTGTTTAGGTTTTTTGTTTTGTGGGAATACTGACAAAAAGGCAAAGAATATTTCTTAACCTTCTGTTAGGAGCTTTTCAGTGGGTGGCAAGGTACAGTTAGGCCTGGAGGTCATGCTAGGCTCTGGCAGCCATGTTTGTTTTGCGTGACCTGCCCTCTCCACTTAGCTATGGCTGACTGGACCAAAGTGGACATCTGACTCAGACTGAGCCAATTATATTTTTCCTTCCCTGGCAACCCAGAAGTCAGATTTCCACTCAGTCCATAGTCGGTTGCTATAGACTGAGTCGCATTCCCCTAAAATTCATGTTAAAGCTTTAACCCCAATGTGATAGTATTTGGACGTGTGGCCTTTGGGAGGTTTAGATGAGCTCATGAGGGTAGAGCCTTCCATGATGGGAGCAGTGCCTTTACAAGAAGAGATACCACAGAGCTCTCTCTCTGCCACATGAGGACATAGGGAGAAGGCAGGTATTCATAAGTCCTCACCAGAACCAGGCCATGCCAGCACCCCAGTCTTGACTTCCAGCTCTAGAATTGTGGAAGAATGAATTTCCCATGTTTAAGCCACACAATCTGTAGTATTTTATTATGGTAGCCTGAGCTAAGTCACCAGTTATTCAAGAGGCAGAAGTGGTAAGAGTGAGAGTGAGGAGGTCTAGAGGCTTTGTCCTGCCATGAAGGCCATGTGGAAGGTGGGCCAGCAGAGGAGGAAAAAGACAGAGATGTTCAGAGAACTGAGGTGGCAGAGATGCTGCATGGCTTCCCGGTACTCTGTAGTCCCCGGTTCCAGACACTTGCAAGGCCCAGCTGCCCTGGGGGTCTTGCAATACCCCAGGGCCCTCCCCACAAATTCCGTTTATTGCTTAGGCCAGATTGAGTCAGTTCCTGTTAGTTACAACCAAAAGAACCTCTACCTTCTCATTTTGCAGATGAGCTAAATGAGAGCTCAGAGGCCCAGGGCTACACTGGTGAGTGACAAGAGTTCAGGCTGCAGTTGAGGTCTTCAGACCAGTTGTCTGCCTCTCGCCTTCTCCCAGGCTAACAGTGACCTTGTGAGACAGACCCCGGGAGGTTCTGAAACCATAAGGAGAGATGCTGTTATTCCTCTGCTATCAACCTTCTAAAATGAGGCCTGTGTTCTGTCTTATTGGAAAGTGTCTTTCCAACATCACATGTGTTTGGCCTTTTTTTTTTTTTCTGTAATTCCAAAGGGCTGTCACCACTTGCATGTTTGCCTTTGAACCTTGCATCTAGGAGATTCTTAGCAATGCATATTGGCTGACGACAAGGGTCTTCCCAGTCCTTTGTGTGTTCGTTACATTTGTCTTCCTTGTGTTCTTGTAATCTGACACACATGTATATCACAAGCTGGTGATCTTCTCTGAGCTGTATGACAGGGAATGCCTGATACCTGTGCCCTGTTTGGTTTCTATATTTATTTTATGATATAATTTTAAAATGAGCTCACCATTAATTGAGAAATAAGTGCAAATAGAAAGGACAAGTTACTACTCTCTGTACCATTTTAGCACAACTGCCAAGAACTAATAGTTTTCTACTTATGCACTTAATTTGGAAAGCTATATAGCTGCAATTATAGATATTAACAATTTTGTATTCACCTTTTCCCCTGTGATAATGTAAACAGTTTTGTACTGTTTCACACATTTTATAAGTGTCATTTTTATTGGCTGTGTCTTTTCTAGTTAGTTGAACACAATTAATTTTAGTGTATAGCAAATCCTTTTTGGCACAAACATAATAAATGCAAGATGCCTCTTTGTGAGACACTTCGTTTGTTTCTGATTTGGTGTGTGTGTGTGTGTGTGTGTGTGTGTGTGACCATAGGTAATACTATAGTCTTTACTTTTGTTTTCCACATGTTTTCCTTATGCTAGATTTCATACAGTGGAATTATGGATAAACAGGTGCAACTCTTTGAAAGGCAATCTTGGGAGTGTCTCAGTGAGACTCCTTTGTTGCAAGTAACAGAAATCCACTTCAGATTAGCTTCAGCAAGAAAGGACATTTATGGGAATGATACTGGGGCAGGTCCTGGAATATGAGGGTACAGAGTCCATTAGGACCTCATGAAGGACCAAAACCAAGATCTGAACAGTAGCAAGAACGTGGACTCTCTTTTAATTCATAGAACCAGTGTCTATCCAACTCCTACCTATGTGCCGGTTTTAAGTTCTAATGATGAACCAACCAACCAAACAAGCAAACAAAAACAAAGAAGATGCAGCTCATCCCCTCATAGAGCACGTATGTTTGTCTATCTGTCTGTCTCTCTTAGAATGAAATGTTGTCTCTGCTTCTCTGCGTTCCGTTCCTCTCCCTGTCTCTGCAGACTTCCATTTTTGCTTTGGTGAGCATTTGGCCAGCTGTGGCCACCTGGCAGCTGTGCCTTTATAGTCTTCATTTTAAGTAACCTAGAAACCTCTCAGCCCTGGTTATAAATTCCTGGGGGAAAAGTCTGAGAGGTTCAGCTTGGGCCCAGTGTTGGGGGAATCCACTCTGGCTGGAGGCAAGGTCCTTGGTATATGCCCTGGTAACGGGGCTGAGTGATCCTTATAAGAGGGGGGAAGAGGCAGCACAGCTGTGCCAAACAGTATCTGTTCCACAGTGCCCTATTTTCATCTTAACTAATGTGACCTATGGTGGGGGGGGGGATGGTTTTTGTTTTCTTTCATAATGAACTTCTTAACAGAGCACTCTGGTGATGATGTGGCTGCTTCCAGAGGGATGATGGGAAGGCCCATTGTGAATTTGTTTGCAATAATTATCAGAAACCTTTTTGGGGGAGGAGTTTGTTGGTACAGAGGGCATTGAGGTATTGCTTTTGTTCTTTTGGAGGTGGGTCGATAGTGAGTGTCTGACTTGGTGGGTCTGAGGTAGGGCCTGGGAGGGAGCCTGCATTTCTAACAATTTCTCAGGTGGTGCTGTTGCTGCTGGCCCAGGGACTGTGCTTTGAAGACCGCTGCCCTATTTCCTTCCATGATACCACCATCTGCCACTCATTCAGATTTCTCTTTCTCCCTTGACACCTACATTGAGCAGGCTCCAAGTATTGTATTATCCTCTAAAGTGTCCTATTCAGTCCTTCCTTTTTAAAAAAAAATTTTTTTTTTAAATTTATTTGAGAGAGTGAACACACTGGAGAGACAGAGCAAGCACAAGTGCGGGCAGAGGGAGAGGGAGGAGCAGTCTCCCCTCTGAGCAGGAAGCCTGACTTAGGGCTCCATCCCAGGACTCTGGGATTATGACCTGAGCTGAAGGCAGACACTTAACCAACTGAGCCACCAAATGCCCCCTGTTAAGCCCTTTCTTATTCCTCTGTCCACACTAGCTTTCCTCATCACATCTGAGGGACTTTGGGAACCTCCTAACCATCTCTTCTTCCCTCTGCTGTGACCACAAGCAGCCCACCTTGTACATCACAACCAGACTTATTTGCCTGGGGCACAGTTCTCCTCAGGCTATTCTCCTGCTCCTAATCTCTGGCTATTATGAATAAAGCTGCTGTAAATGGTCAAGTAAAGTCTTTGTATGGACATAAGTTTTCATTTCTCCTGGGTAAACGCTTAGGAATGGAACTGCTATGGGGGTGGGTACATAGCCTGTACTTGTTCCTCCCACTCCGAGAGTCTGTGTTTGAAACAATAGAGTTTGGACATCCATATCTGATGGACGGGTTCTTGGCTCAGAGAGTAGAGAAGGGCATCACAGTGGCTTCTGTGTTCCTTCCTCTTAGCCAGAGTGAACTTATCTTTCATCTAGTTAGTGCTGTCGGTGGTGAGCTTGAACGCATTCATCTTTCTTTGCCATGAGATCTAGGGCTTGGTTGCTGATGGTTTTACAGAAATCATTCCTTTGTTATATTGGAATCTATTGTATATTTATGACCCAGGGCATATGTGTGAACAGATCTTTACTCACTTTCCTTAGAAGGAGAACTTCTACTCACTGGTTTCTTTCCATCTTATAAACTACTTCTCTAACCTCCTGTCTGCCCCTGAGCCATTCAATCATTCATTCATTCATTCATATTTAGTGTACATGCATTCTGTGCCAAGCACTGTGCTAGGAGGTAGAGTTCTTCCTACTTTGCATGTTCAATCACTCAGGCTCGCCACTGCTCATTTTAGTTTTCCCTCCTCTCATCCCCCAGCCTTTGGATGGATGCTGACAGAATGTGCTCTAGAGAGAGATAGCTCCCTCAGCTGTACTGAGACATTTATAGCCCCCAACCCATGGTGCTGTCTCCTGTTTCTGGGATTTGCTCATGCGGCTCTCCCTTTCTGGAATGCCTCCCCACCCCACCTCCCTTCCCCATCTCCTTTTTCAGGATCTGCTGGAGCATCCCCTGCCTGGGGATGTTGCGGATTTAAAAGCTAAGCCTTGGCTCATAGAGCATCATTGTGGGTGTTATAGTCTGCTTGTGAGTTGTCCAGATAGACTTGAACTTGGTGATGTTTAGGACTGTCCCAGTCATCTTTATATGATGACACTAATGGATAAGGGATCAAATGCTACTGTGGGCAGTAGGATGGGAGAGAAAAGGAAAAGATAAAGAAGAGAATAAAAACTACTCATAATTCCACTACCCAGAGATACATTCTGGAGGGATCCTTAAGACTTTTAGAATGCAAAGATTGTATGTGAGGGGTGCTAGGGCAACTCAATTGGTTAATCGTCTGACTCTTGATTTTGGCTCAGGTTGTGATCCCAGGATCTTGAGATTGAGCCCCCCTGTCAGGCTCTGCACTTAGCAGGGAGTCTGCTTGGATTCTCCCTCTCACTGCTCCTCCTCCCACCATGCTCACTCTCTTTCTAAAATAAATAAATAAACCTTAAAAAAAGATTTTATGCGGTTACTATGTATCTTGCTTTTCCATGAACATTAGTATATCAATATTTTCTTGATATACTAATCCAGAAGATTTCTAAACAGGATTTTAATGACCTTTTAAAATCTATAATCAATTCCCCTTTTTTATTGTTGGACATTTATATTATTATCATTTTTTTGACATAATAAAAAAACATGTAATGCATTTGTGCCTTAATCCGTTTGCCTCTGATGATTTCTTCTGGGTGGATTCCCAGGAGTACAATTACTGGGTCAGAGGGTAGCAACAGCTGTTACAATTTGAGCAATGATGGCAACTTGCCTCCCAGAAAGATTGTAGCAATCTCTGCTCCCATCCACAGTTTTTGATGGCTAGGCTTTAAATTCTTAAAGAGATGGAGGCAAAACACAGGGCACTGATGGCCTTGTAATTGTCTGTGGCTTCAGTTTGGGAGGAGTGGCAGCTTTTCCTGCGTCAGGAGCCACGCTGGTGGAGAAAGGCCTGTTGCTCAGCAGCCCTTGGCTGGGAGCTTGGCCTTTTGTGATAAGGACCAATGCTGTCAGCACAACTGCTCCTTGCCAGGTGGGATGCTGGCATCAAGGAGCCTCCTAGGAGGGACTGCACAGGTTTCTGAAACAGAGGGGGGAAAAGCTGCTTGCTGACCTTTGGGTGTGAGGCTCCAGGCAGCACTCCATTAGCTGCACATCCATTAATGAGCAGCTGAAGCTTCGGGAAGCACATCAGGTTTTATAAAGTCTATCAGGAATGAAAGGACAGTGGAGTGTGGATGAAGCATTTCTTGCCCATCGCAGTGTAGAGAGGTGACTGTTGCATGTTCATCTGCAGGGACCCCCCCCTGGCCAGTGAAGCCAAGCAGCAAATGTGGGTTCTAAGAGATCAGTCACTTGCCTGACAGGAAACTGGGCCCACCTGGAAACTGAACTTGCAAGCCTCTTGGATGTGTACATCTGTTGAAGTATGACACATGCTCTGTTAGTATCGCTTATTTCTGCTGACATACTCCTGGCATTGATGCCATGTAGAGAGCACTTAGAAATAAAGCCAAATGAACCCTAATCAAGTTCGTATTTTTCCAGCTGATTGTATATAATGAGGATGATCTCTCATAAATTATGATTTAAGATTGTATGTTGTAAAACTAAGTGACATTATATTGTCACTTAGTAAATTGAAAAATGAATAAAGATACTTAATGAGACAAAATGGGAGATAGTAAACTAGTACCTGATAAGTATAAAACTCTCTTGTGTTAATCCTCTGGGCTCTTTAAAACTCTCTTGTTCATTTAATCCCTAAAGTGGAAACTTCTATTTTGTACTTCTGTAGATGAGGAAATGGAAGACTTCGAGAAGTAACTAGATCAAAATCATACATTCAGTAAATGGTAGGAATGAGATGAGAATCTCTCTCTGCTCCAGAGCCCCTGCCCTTCTTAGTATTCGGGGGGTTATTGTACATCTGGCTTCAATGGGAACTGGAAGAAAGGACAGTGTAAGCCAGCTACTGTTATGCACCCCCAGGGAAGGTAGGGCTATACATCCCTGGGAAACCCAGCATAGCTTCTGCTGGGGCTGGGATGTCCTCTGAGAGGTGCTTAGAGCCTGCTGCAAAGGGAAGACAGATGGAGAAGTGGAATGGCTCTCAGCTTCTCTGGCCTTAGACCCTCCCTGTGGGTGCTGGCATTTCACTGGGGTGATGTGAATTTTCGCACAAACATATGCTTTTGGGCCACCATATTCAGTCCTGAATACTGTGGGATGGGATTTCTGGCTTCCTCAACTCAGCAATGATATCCTCACCTTTTGGTACCATTGTAAATTGGGTTTGTTGGCGGTCCTGAGGTATGAAGGGCTTTGTGCACATAGATACATGGTCGGCCAACAGAGAGGTCATGGTCAGTTCCAGGGGAGGTGCATTCAGGCTGGAGGAGTGAGCTTTCTGGGCATCAGTTGTCAGAGGTCTCATGGGCTGTGTGTTAGTCAAAGCCTCTTTCCATTTTTGTTTTTGTTACATGAACTGGATAAGACAAAGCCAAGTGGACTAAGGGGAATTCTTCATTATGAAGAGTCAGAGAGTTGTGGCTGAACTACATAGTGTCCTAGAACCCAGGCTGGGTGTTCTTACTTCCTCTCCCTGCCCCTGGACCCTTGGCCCCAGACCCCAGACCCACCACTCAACCTCTCTAGCCACATTGGCTTTATTTTCCGTGCATGTGTGCCTATGTGTGTGTGTGTGTGTTGCTTTCACTGACTCTCTTTCTCCAGACTTCTACTTTTCTTGCACACCCACTGTGGCAGTCAGTCCCCCCTCCAAGTATCTAGCAACTACTAAGTCAAGTTTTTCAGCCCTAATGCCAACCCATGGGAGATAGCACCTGACTGCTCAGGATCAGAGGAGGCAGATACTGTGGACCTGGGTGCCAGAGCCCATGCCAGCAGTTGGGAGGGGAAGTTCTTAGAGGGAGAAGAAGGCAGGCTAGATGACACCCTGTCAATGAAAATAGACTGAGTAGACCAGTTTGGCTAAAGAGGTAGAATTTGGATTGGATCAAGGAATGAATGCTCCTGGGTAACAGATTTCAGGTCAGTAGGTGAAAGAGCTCTAGAGTGGTCCCAGGTGGACCAGGCTGCTTTGGGTGATAGCAAGTCAGGAGTAGCATCCTGAAGGGGATCTAAGCGCATGCTAGGGGTGGGCCAGATGGCCCTCAGGCTCCCCTGTGGTCATGACAGTCTGGCTCTGAGCTGTCATCTCTACTTCAGGTACTTACTTCCCTTGTACACTCTGTGCACAGAAGATTGGAGGGACACACACAAGTATTTTATCTGTATACAGGTATTGGAGAGACTTACCCAGTAAAGCAGTATTTTGGCTGCTGTGACTGCTAGTGGTAGGATTGTGGGTGATTTTGGTTTTGATTTTATTCTTTTCTGTAGTTAATTTTTTTTCTACAGTAGACATAAACAAGTAGCACAAGCAAGTTATGTTTATGTTAACGGTAAGTGAGTTAAACCCAGTGGTTGAATTTCCTTAGACCAGTATGTATTATCTACTCTAAATGACATCGTTGCTTGTGTAAGGTGAACAAAACGTGCTCCTTGCCCTTAAGATATTTATAGTTTGATGGGGAAGGGCTAATAAAAGCACATACAAATCCAGCTGACAGGAGACCAGGTTAAATGCTAGTAGAAGATAACAATGTGAAGTGATAGAACTCTCCTTCTAAAAAGCTCAGAGGAGGGTTTCTTGAAAAGAATAGCACTGGATCTGGGTGTAGAGCAGTGGTTCTCAACCAGAGGCTGAGACTGCGGGACATTTGGCAGGATCTGGTGACATTTTTGATGGTCACATCTGGGATGGAGGGAATGTTACTGGTATCTAGAGCTACTGGCATTCAGAGCCTAGGGATACTGTTGTACATCCCACAGTGCTCAGGACAACTCCCCACCACAAAGAGTTACCTGGCCCCAAAGGTCAGTAGTGCTAAGGCTTCCGATCCAATGTGTCAGAAACACGTATAGGATTTTGGCAGACAGAGACAGGGGAAGAGCATTCCAGGCAAAGATGATGGCAGAGCTCTGTGGCAGGAGCTCACGAGGTGTGCACAGAAATTAGCGGAGGATAGTGAAGCTGGTGGCTTGGCTGTGGCCCTCAGTTCCAAGGTAAGCAGTTGGAGGTTTTCCTGAGGGCAGCAGGGAGCCATGTGATGGAATTGATCCGTCAAGGATGGAGTCAGTTCTTGTCACCCCCACCTTGTTTCTTTGTTTCATTGCTTGCTCATCTGCATATTTAGTTTTAGACACTAAAACACACCTCTATTTTCCTGTTTTCCACCCCATTCCATCCATTTTTTGTTTTCCTCCCATCTGAAGCAGAGCTCTGTCAGCACTCTGCCTTGATGACCATTGATTCCCATCTGCTGGTGACAAAGGGATTAAAAAAAATCCCCCTTGGACTACACTACTTCTTACTGCAATTTCCAGGAATATACCACAGTGAGAGGTGACTGTCCAGGTCTGTCCTGGTGGCCTTGTAGCTGCTTTGGTTTTTAGCTTATCAGCATGATTTGAGTGTTTGCTAACCTCCTCACACTATCTCAGGATTCAGAGTTGGGGTGCAGGAGACTGTTCAGGCTCAACCAGCCAAGCAGAGGCCAGGACTTGGACCTGGGTCAGACTGCAGTCATGGGATGAAAGAATGCCTGATCTGGGGGAGGGGGCGCCCCAGAACTCAACAGCATGCTCTCCCCATCTGTTCACTGCTGGCTTGCCAGCAATAGAACAGTGCTGGACACCTATTGTACTAGGTCAGTATGATGTGTACCAGGGCAGTAGGTCAGTGTTTTCTGAATGAAAGAATGAGGAGCCTGAGGTCTGGGAGACAGGGGTAGGGAATTGTGATGGCTCCAGATTACTCTGCCATTTAGGATTAGAGCTGAAATTAGAACCAGGGTTCCTGACTCCTAGTTGGGAGCCCTTATCCTATGCCACTTCCCCTTTCAGTGCACAGGGACCCAACTGTCATCCTGAGGCCTACTGGATATGGGTGTATGCTCCAAACCCCTCCTATTCTTTGAGTTCCAAACCTCCCCAAACTAACCAACTAGCCAACTAACCCACCCTAAGAAACAATCGTCTCCTCTACCCACTGTGCAGCAAAGAAGCTGGGGAACTATTCTATGCTGAAGGGCCAGAGACTGCCAGTTACTTAGTTATACCCCTTAAGGGTACCTCCAGGGACACCTCTGTCCAGGCATTTCTTTACAGTCCAGTTGGGGTGGGGGTCTGAGGTAATAGCCTGTAAGTGCTGAAGTTCTGGCCATCTGTACCATTTACAGTAAAGCCTTCTTGGTTCTCCCTTGGGAAAGGAAATGGGGTGGACTTGCAAATTGTTTTCTCTCTTTATTCTGGGAGGGACCCAGACTGGTGTCCTCTGAGATCCCCCAGAACCTTTTGGGAAGAGGCTTCCCTGATGTCACACACCAAGAACCAAGCAATGAATTGAGGAGTAGGATACGCTAAGGATATACAACCTCTAAAAATATCTGTGTTGAAATGTCAGTGTTCTTTTCCCCACACCAACCCCTAGGGAGAATCTGCCTTGTGGGCAGTGTCTATCCTTGGTCTTCCAAAACTGGGCATTTCTGGATCTCATAGTTAAATATAGGGATTAGTTAAATAACTCACATCTTTGTGGGCAGGTTAGGGTGCAGGCAGATTTACAGCCAGGCCACATCTCCTGGTCAGCACCTTCATAGGTGCTGACCAGCTCTGTGGTCAGGGAAAGTCACTGGGTATTATTAGTATGGAAGAACAAGTGAGTGGTTTGTAGCACAATGCACAGCCTGGAGTAGGTACTAGAGCTGCATGTCCAACAGGCTCCGGCGTATACCCCTATGGGACATCCTGAGGGAGATGTGGCTGTCCCCGACACAGCCCCTCACTGTTGTTTGTTTGCAGCAAAAACCAAGTCATGTTACAGTTGGCACGAGCCTTGGTACATGGGCCTCTGCATTGGATGATCTCATTTAATTTAATTAAATTCATTCATTCATTTGAGACACAGAGGCAGAGACATAGAGAGGGAGAAGCAGGCTCCCTGAGGGGAGCCCAGTGTGGGACTCGATCCCAGGACCCCAGGACCATGACCTGAGCCAAAGGCAGACGCTCAACCACTGAGTCACCCAAGTGCCCCTGGACGATCTCATTTTAAAATGTTATTTTAGTCCTCATGATAACTTAAAAAGATTTCCTCAGCAAAGCTCACAAATCATGTGATACAAGTAATATGTGAACTAAATATTTCGTTGATTTTGTGCCATCAAAAAAGTGGGGACATCAGTGGCTTCAGCACCCAAGCTTTGAAATCGCACACTCACTGTCCAGCCCTATCACAGCCTCACTGTGTGACCTCAGCCCAATTATGATTTAACTTCTTTGATCCTTATTTCCAGTCTGTGGGGATTGTCAGCATGCCTGCTTCATGAGTTTTTGTACAGTGCCTAAACCAATGCCCAGCACACTGCCAGCATTCAGTAGGGCCCTGGTTACTCTGTGAGGTTAACTTTTTTCTTCTAACTGTGAAGCCTTCCTGCTCAGTGTTGGTTTCCTGGATAACAAGATTTCCGACACTAGAAGCTCCCGTATGCCCATCCTATGACTGGGGGCTCACAAATGGAAAGAGCGCAAATTTTTTTCATTCTGAAGCAAACAAGATTTCTTGTATTTCCAGCCTCAAAGCCAATTCTTTCTATCTGGGAATCTTTCTCTCCTTCTCAGTGACCTAGTTTTATCCATTCTTTTCAAATCTGCAGAGACAAATGGCACTGTCATTGAATAGTAGTTCTCAGGGCACCTGGCTGGCTCCGTCGGTGGATCAGGCGACTCTTGATCTCAGTGTTGTGGGTTCAGGCCCCACCTTGGGCATGAATCTTACTTATAAACAAAACAACAAAACGACAGTAGTTCTCATTCTTTGGTTAGGAGGAATATCTTTATTTTCTAAACAAAGCAAAGTTTCTTATATTTCAACTTATTTTTTTTTAAGATTTTATTTATTTATTCATGAGAGACACAGAGAGAGAGGCAGAGAAAGAAGCAGAGAGAGAGAAGCATGCTCCATGCAGGGAGCCCAATGTGGGACTCGACCCCGGGACTCCAGGATCATGTCCTGAGCCAAAGGCAGATGCTCAACCGCTGAGCCACCCAGGTGTCCCTCCACCTTTTAGAGCTGTACCAAGGATTATCTTTAGAAGTATCAAAAACAGTTATTACCCAGACAGGGACCTTCCTCTCTCAGGGCTGGTTTGCGCTTAGTGGTGGCCAGAGCCCCTCGAACTGTGTAGCCACAGTGCACACAGTGAGGTCCACAGTCGCTGGCGATCTCCCAGGGAAGCAGTAGACTTGCTTACATCGTCTGCAGAGCAGGTGTTCCCTGTGTGGGGTGCAGGCTGGCCAGCTCTGGAGGTGCTCCAGGAGAACGCCCAGGTGGGACCTTTCTTTAGCAGCCATCAGTTGTGTCTGTTCCCTACCTGTCCCTCATAATTAACATAACTCCTTCATAATTAAGACACTTGTTGGAGATTCTCCCCTTAAAACTTAAATTTCTCTCCCCAAAGGAAACCTGGCTGTTTTCCACCTTGCTTTCTTTTCTTGGACTGTTGAGGTCTAATCAGGGAAGGCATTCTGGGCATGAGCCAAACATCCCTGTTTCAGTCCATTTTTGTTCTTCCATGAGCAAAGGAGTCAGGTGTAGACAATGACTTCCTCTAGCTCCTCCCTTCCCTTTGGGTGGGGTGACAGCAGTGACTCTATTAGCTGCCCCCAACCTTTCTGGAGACCAGCCCAGGGGCCTGGAATTGTAGTTTCTCATGAGCCACACGATTATTTATACCTGAGCCTCCTCAGATCCTTTCTGGAACTAATTAAGGTATTAAAAAATAAATATTTAAAATATCGACAGGAGGAGCATGTTTAGTGGTGTAACTTCTGGATAAGAACATAAGATACAGCATTTTCTTTCTTTCTCTACAACCAGACCATTTTAAAAAGATATTTGCATTGCTTGTTAATTTTTACTCATTTTATGTCATGATATCCTCTGTAATGAATTGAAATGGCAGTTCCTTCTAGAATTGGTGAATTTTCTTTTGTTTGGCAATTTCAGTAAATTAAATAAATAGCATTGTACCATGAAATAGAACAGGTGTAACCTGAAAGATTATATATTTTTTTCTAAATTTGTTAGAATTTGTTAGAATTTGTTAGGATGAACCATTTGCAGATTAAATGAACTAATGATTTATACAAAGTAAATTCTCTTATTTTAAATTTTCAAATATGTATCATTTTAACAAATATTCATGTCAAAATGTTTTTGGTTCATAAACATTTTACATTTATTTTATTTTAATTGTGGTAAAAAAAATAACAAAATTTATCATCTTAACCACTTTTAAGTGTATTGTTCAGCGGTGTTAGGTATATTTGCATTATGGTACAACCAATCTTCAGAATTTTTTCATCTTATAAAATTAAAAATTGATACTCTATACCTGTTAAACAACTCCCTATTTCTTTTCCCCCCACCAACTCCTGGCAACTACCATTTTACTTTCTGTTTCTATGAATTTCTACTATGTAAATATGTAATAGTAGATTTATCAGAGATAGTCTACTCATATAAATGAAATCTAGAATATTTGTCTTTTTAATGGTTGGCTTATTTTACTTAGTATAATGTCCTCAGAATTCATCCATCTTGTAGTATGTGTCACGATTTCCTTTATTTTTAAGGCTGAATAATATTCCATCATATATATAGTTATATTTATTTATATCACACATGAAATCACATTTTGTTTTCTTTGCATTTCTTGGCTGTTGTAAATAATGCTATGAACATGGGTGTGCAAATAACTCTTAGAGACAGGACCATTTTTAAATCTTAGCTACATTCTACTCTGTTGACTTATTTTAACCATCAAAAACATAGTAACTTGACATACAGGACCAGCCTCTTTCAACAGTCTGTTTACTTGGTATCATGGGATTGTAAGCTTGAGGAATGCAGCTTCTGTATAGCTGAGTGAGAGAGTTGGAAGGATCTGGTTCATACCTGAGCAGGTGTGTCTGCCACAGGCCCACATCCCTGCTGCAGGGGAAGATAGAAAAGTGAGCATTAACCATTTTCATCTTCAGGTATGTTAAGGTGAGAACCTCACTACAAGGGGGTCATTACTATTCAGGGAGCCAGAAGAATGCTTGTTACACCAGCTTACCAGTATCTAGAATTTTCACATCACAATGAGCCGCAACTTTCCTACTTGCCTAGAACGGCTTGATGTGATGATACATGGGTTTGGGGTAGTGAACATATGATGTAGGACCTCCAAACTCCAGGTGCTTGTGTGATCTCTGGAAACCCTGGAAAGCCTGTGCACTTTGGTTCTTGCTGGTTCCTGTCTATGGGATGTCTACCTCTGCTAGAACCATGTCTTTCCTTTCTCTAGGGTTCCACTGGAGACCAGTGCCTTGGGAGCCTGCCATTCTTCCTCTCTTGACCTTTTCTTGCACTTGTTTCAGGGGTGGATCTAGTTTTATTGGGGCCTGAAGCTTTTACATTGGAGGGCAGGAGCTTTTTTAGAAAAGGTAATAAAAAATTTGATGAACACATTGCTAGGGCCCCACCCAGAGCCCATGCTGTTGAGGAATTCTGAAGCTTTAACTTCATCAGCTTCACTTTAAGTCTACTTCTGTTTGTATTCATTCATTTTTTTTCCCTTTCTCTTTTTCTCCTATTTTAAAAATTAGAGGGGACACCTGGGTGGCTCAATCAGTAGAGCACACAGCTCTTGATCTCGAGGTCATGAGTTGGAGCCTCACATTGGGTTTAGAGATTGCTTAAATAAATAAACTTTTAAAAATTAGAGTATAATTTGCATACAGTAAAATTCACCATTTTTATTGTATGGTTCTATGAGCTTTGACAAGTGCATATAGTTGTGTAGCCACTGCCACAACATAAATTTGGAACAATTATATCACCTCCAAAATATTACCCATGCCCTTTTGTAGTCATCTTCCCCTCCTTCTGCAGCCTCTGGCAACTCACATGTTTTCTATCTGTTTTATCTTTTTTCAGAGTGACGTATAAATGGAGTCATGTAGCATGTAGCCTTGTGAGTCTGGCTTCTTTCACTTAGGCTAGTGCATTTGAATGTCACCTGTGTTTTTGTGCCCACCACCAAAGATGCCTAAACAGGGAAGGCCCAGTCCTTGCCCTTAGAGAGCTCTTAGTCTAATGGAGGAGGCATAGGCCCATCATCATAGGCTTTTCCTTTGATACTTAGTGTACACAGCTTTGCCCTACTATCTATCTTGTTCTGATATACCTGGCACCCCAGTCATTTTGTGATCATCCTGAGGCTAAAATCTCTGACCTTCTTGAGGTATTCTATTGGATGGGAAAGAGCAAGGACTTTGAAGCTAGGTGGACTTTGAATCCAGTTCTCCCATTTAGCAGTTCTGGGACCTTGTGTTGGACTCAGAATATGACACAGAATATACTGAATAAACATCTGTTGAATGAATGAATGAATGAATGAATGAAACCTCCTTATTCCCGGTCCCTTCTGCATATAAAGGGAATAATAGTCGCAGCTTCACCTGATTGCTATGGGGATCAGTGCCTGGTACAGCACCTGGTGGGCCTCACTAAGGGCTTGTTACCCTTTCCTTCCTTAGAGCCCTATAATATACTTCCCCAGACAGGCACATGCATATTGTACAGACCTCCAAGTGATTAGGCAGGATGATACCAGCACCTGCTGTGCAGGAGCCAAGAAGAGCATGAGTTGAGCATATAGAAACTCCACACAGGTACCAGCCCCACAAGTCCAGCTCAAAGAGCCCCTCCCACTAATTCCTGGACCCTGTCAGCCCTCTCCTCTCATCAAATATATTCCTTGTAAGGGGCTTCATAGGAAGGTCACTGGGAGGAGAAAACCATAACCCTTTCCCAGGGGACCCTCCAGCTGAGTCAGGTCTCTGGCTCTCAGCCCCAGGGTGGGGAAGAGGCATAAGCTGGGAGATGAGTGACCATAGAGTGGTCATTGTAAAGAAATCTGTTCTCTCCTTCAGAACACTCTCAGCAACACTCAACCCAATGATTATTATCAATCAGTTTTTTGTATAATTACCTGTGTGCTGGCTGCCTTCCCTACCAGAGGACTCAGGGCATGTACTAGGTGCTCAACAAATATTTAATATTGAATGAAAAATATTTTGGTTAAGAATTGACATTTGAAGTTACTATTTCTATAGAAAGGAAGGGAATTAATATTTGTCATTCATCTGTGGTGTTTCTGGCATGTTAAATCTTTACCTACAGTCTCATTTCATCTGTATAGTGGCTGTTGAAAGTAGCTATTTTGATCTGTACACTCAAGGATTAACTGACTCAGAGTTGTTAAGAAACACATCCACAGGGGCACCTGGATGGCTAAGCGGTTAAGCATCTGCCTTTGACTCAGGTCATGATCCCAGAGTTCTGGGATCAAGTCCTGCATCAGGCTCCCTGCTTCTCCCTCTGCCTCTGCTTCTTTCCCTCTCTCCCTCCTTTCTCCCTCCCTCTCTCTTTCATTCATAAATAAATAAATAAATAAATAAATAAATATTTTTTAAAAAAAGAAAGAAAAAAGAAATGCATCCATGTCAGTGATGGAGCTGGATTCAATCTTAGGTCTGATGCCAAAGCTCAGCCTCTAGATTTTTTAAGAATGGAAATCTCTACAAGTTGGACTTAAAAAAAATATTCTGACTGATACTCAAGCAGGATTTGAGTGGGTTGGATTGCAAAGTTAAAGCTTAACAGCATGATTTGAAAATCTGCAGTGTTTGTTCCGTTTTGTGCTTTTCTAAATTGGTTTTGGGAGTATTTCTGTAATCCAATTTAAATTGGGGTTTTTATCATGCTGATTACAAACAGCTCTAAATAAGCAATAAAACCCCCTCTCTGTGCTAAGAGAGGCAGTATGGGATGGGAAATGATTGTGGACTTGGAGGCAGGAAGCCTGGGTTTGAATCTTTTTGGATGGGGAGGGCCTTCTGCAGACCCTGAAGCACTTTAACCCTCAGTGTCATTGTTTTGTTGTCTTCATGTTCACTGGGAAAGTAACCCTGGTTATCCCAGAGAATCGTGGTGTGCATCAAATGAGCAATTAAGCAAATGAGATGTTTGTGAGGGCTGTCACCCCAGGAGGAGTTTTGTGTGTGTCAGTTATTCCTAATCTGGACACAAGTAAAGGTATGGAGCACCATGGGAAAGAAAGAAAAGTTCAGAGAGAGGTCAGCAGAATCACATGCCAAGGTGAGAAAGATGTGGCTTGCTTCTGTTCTGCCTAGATCAGCTTGGGTTGAGAGAACCTCATTTGTATGAACAGTTTATGCCCTTGGAACCCTGCAGTTATATTGTCACCTGTGTCAATAAATATATAATATGGGGCCAGAAAGCAAGAAACATTCTCTCTCTCTCTCTGGCCCTCATCTGTCCATCTACTTATTTATTCATTCATTCATTCATTCATTCATTCAGGGATCACTGTAGGCTTTGAGCTGTGTATTGTGGTCAAGTCAATAAAGCAGCAAATCATGAGCAGTGGAATCAGATAGACCTGATTTTGAGTCTGGCCTTCTCCCTTGACTAATGTTAAACTTAGTTATTCAATTTCACTAAACCTCAGTTTCCTCATCTACAATATAAGGAGAATATTACTTGGCTTGTAGGGTTATACAAAGATTAAAAGTGATAATACCTATAATGAAGCTTGCACAGTTCTTGGCACATAATGAACATTCAATAAGTAAATAGTAGCTTATACATCTTAATACTATAACTGCCAAAAAGCCAAAATGTATAATGGGCCAATTCTGCTGTTTTCATATTTTCTCTTCTATCCTCTTAGAAGGTCACAGTGGGTAAGCAGAAACTGAGGCCCGAGGGTTGGGACCCATGGTAACCAAAGCCCAGGTGGTTTGTTGTGCTATGGGAACCTTGAGCTGTGTGCCCAGCCTGAGCAACTCTGCCCAAGGAGGCTTCTGGGTAATCACTGTGAGTGAGGATGTTCTTGCAGCAGCATGCTAAAGATCAGGCTTGCTCAGTTGTATTTAGAACCCAGGCCCATGGTACATCTTTCAGGGCTACAGTGCTAACAGTATTATGGTTTTTTCAAGTCTTTGTTTCATTCCATTTGGACCCTTGGCTATTAGGAAATTGTCTCAGAGCTTGGAGGCTAATGCCCAGGTTGACTTTATCCATTTTTAGAGACACACCAATACACTCACACTTATATGAGTGTGAATTCCTCCAAATGCTTTTTTTTAGAGGCCATGTTTATTGAGATATAATTAGTAAAAGTCACTCTTTAGTGTGATTTTTCTTTTAATCATAAGTTTGAATTCTGAAGTTTCAATAAATGCATATAATTTGCAACCACCACCACAATTGAGATGTAGGATGGTTCCATCATTTCCCTCATTCCTTCACTCTCCTTTGTAGTCAACCCCTCCCACTCTTAGCCCCAACAACCACTGATCTGCTTTTTTGTCTCTATACATTTTCCTTTTTCAAAATAGCATATAAATGGAATCATATAACATGTTGATTCCTGAGTTTGGCTGCCTTCACGTAGTGTAATGCATTTGAGATTCCAAGTGCTTTTGATTGCAGCAAGATTAGTGGTTCTGAGATCAACATGTAAAATCAATAACATTCCTGCATGCCATTAGTAACCAATAGAAAATCTAATTCAGAAATTCACAATAGCATCCAAAATCCCTGAAGGACTTAGGAATAAATAAAACACGTCCAAGATCTTTATGGAAAAATTTACAACATATCATGAAAAGACATTAAAGATGACATGAGTAGATGGAAAAGATGATGTTTATAAGAGGAAACCCTGATAACATAGACATGGTGCTTTTTTTCCTGAGCAAATCTGTAAATTCAGTGCAATTCCAACCAAAATCTGAGTAAAGTTTTTCATGGAATTTGCAAGCTGTCATGAAATTCATATAGAAAAAAAGCTCAGGATAGGCCAGACAGTTTTTAAGAATATCAGAATTTATTATCAAGCTCTGAGAATTAAGATGCTGTGGTATAGGTGCATAGTTAGATGGTAGGCTAACAGAACAGAATGGAGAGCCAAAATAACACCTGAACATGTTGGAAAACTTCACATGTGATGGGTAGAACAAACCCAGTGGGAAAGGATTCAGTAAATGTCACTAGGACAATTGATATCCATACAGAATAGAATAAATTGAATCCTGAACTCACAGCATACATAAAGATAAATCCATAAATATTTATAAATACATAAAGGTAAATTAAAACCTAACAATGAAAAAGCAAAAGTTAAACACATTTGTGGGGGAAAAAATGTGACCAGGATTTCCTTAATAAGATATAAAATCAGGCTATAAAATAAAAGATTGATATATTTGTCCACATGAAATTTAAAACTTCTACAAAGAGGGTGCCACAAACCAAGTTAAAGGAGTTTTTTGTTGGAAGACGATGTTTGCAATGCCCATGTCCAAGGGAGGATATATACCCAGAAGTCACAAAGAAGTCCTAAAAATCAGTAAGAAAATGATGAGCTAATGGGGAATAGAAATAGGCCAGTTCAACAGGCCAAAGGGCCAGTAGGCATAAAATGCTGCTCTATCTCACTTGTAATTAAGGAAATACAAATTAAGCCAGGCATGAGATAACCATTTCTCATGTATCAGACTGGCAAAAATTTTGAATCTATATCAGTTTGGCAAGAATGGGGGAGCATTGGAAATCTCCTATGCTACAAAAAGTAGTCAAAACTGGAAGAATCTCTATCGCTAGTGGATTTGCACTGTATAGTGGACAGTGCTGACCCCATGATTCACGCTATGTCTCTACCCTAGAGAAAATCTCACATGTGCACAGGAGACATGTGTTAGAATGTTCATTACAGCCCTGTTTGAAATAGTAAAAAATTGGAAAGTACCTAAATATCCACGAATAGGTACATCTTTATATATGGATGAACAAATTGTGATATATTCACTTGGTGAAATACCACATAGTGGTTTAAAATGATCTAGAAAGACTTCTATCAACATGGATCAAATTTCAAACACACAAAGTTGAATTTACATATTTCAGTGGACTACATGGAGTGTGATTCCATTTATATAAATTTTAAGCAGGTATAATTTTTTTCATTTATGCATGGCTTATGTAGTTAATAAAAACATGGTAGGAATGATAAACACCAAATTCAGGATAATGGTTATTTTGGGGAAGGAGGGAGTGGAATGTATCAGGAAAGAATATATAGGAGACTTCACATATATGTCATGTCTTAAAGTTTTTTCATATTAAAAATTATATTTATTTGAATGACAATAAGAGCTCAAAAATCAAGGAGCATCCTTTTATTAGAGTAGACAGCAAAAATGGTCTTGGGGATAAATTCTCATAGAGAGTAATAAAAATTGATCCATAAGCTTTTGAAAAAACCCTCAGGGAACAGCAATTAGAAATTTTTTTTTTCTTAAGAACAGAAAACATAAAGTGTAATCAGTGTAAAATTTAATAGCCTTTTAATACTCAAAGGAAAGAGTGTATCTTCATAACTTCGAAGACTTTGTGCAAATTCATTTTTTTTGGATATGGGACACCACATTTTTTTAGAATTTTATTTTATTTTATTTTATTTTATTTTATCTTATTTTATTATTTTTATTTATTTATGATAGTCACACACACAGAGAGAGAGAGAGAGAGAGAGAGGCAGAGACATAGGCAGAGGGAGAAGCAGGCTCCATGCACCAGGAGCCCGATGTGGGATTCGATCCCGGGTCTCCAGGATTGTGCCCTGGGCCAAAGGCAGGCGCCAGACCGCTGCACCACCCAGGGATCCCGGAACACCACTTTTAAAAATTATAAAATGTAACATTCACATATAGAAAAGTGCACAGAACACATGTGTATGTGTTTAATATACATTTGTAAGTACACAGCAAAACTCTGCATAACTGCTGGCCAGGTCAAGAGATTCAGCATTCCAGGAGCCCTGTGTGGTGTACCATTCCTTAAATTTAATTTGTTTTATCATAATACAAACAATTGTACAGTGGACCTGTTATTTTTCTTACATTAAAAATTAATTTTAGAAAAAATGTTTCTGACATTGATTTCTAAAATTTTCTTTTCTTTTTTTTTTTTTTTTTTTTTGATTTCTAAAATTTTCAACACAATTTGTGGGGGGCATCTGGGTGGTACAGTCAGTTGAGCATCTGACTCATGGTTTTGGCCCGGGTTGTGATCTCAGGGTCATGAGATAGAGCCCCACGTTGGACTCCATGCTGAGTATGGAGTCGGCTTCGGATTCTCTCTGCCTCTCCCTCTGCTTCTCCCGCTCATACTCTGTCTCTCTCTGTCTAAAAT
The DNA here is from genome assembly GCF_048164855.1 of Canis lupus baileyi. Taxonomy (NCBI): domain Eukaryota; kingdom Metazoa; phylum Chordata; class Mammalia; order Carnivora; family Canidae; genus Canis; species Canis lupus. The sequence goes on along the minus strand of NC_132849.1, from coordinate 26,132,229 downwards.
AAATAAATAAATAAATCTTAAAAAAAATTTCATCATAATTTGGGATTGGAAAATGTCAGTCTAATACTAGGATGCCTGAGAAGATTGTGGAAAATACTGTGTTTCATTGTTTGCAGACATCTGGGCCAAAGTTAGCAACTGCCTGTGTCATAGCTTGTACTTGAGCTGCCGGCCAGTGGTTGCTCCCCTGTGGGCTCCGAGAATGGCAAGCCCTCCTTGGTGACTGTCACTGGCATCACAGTTATGATTTATTCATGTGAGCAATATCTCTCTTCTCTTGGCCAGAGCTCCAGGAAGTTGATAAGTAGCTTCAGAGTTGTATTTTCCCCTGAGCACTGACCAATGGGATAGGTATGTGGTCTTTGCCATTCTGAATTGTCTCCTATCTGAACCTCAGATGCTGGGCATTTTAAAAAAAAAGAAACTCTTGGGGGCAGATTGTCCTTGATGACTGAGTGAGAAATCCATGGACAAGGACTGGGAAACAGCACACTAGACCAGGGTTTTTCCACTCTAGCACTTTTGACTTTTGGGGCTAGATAATTCTTTGTTGCAATGTGTGTGTGGGGGGAGGGGTGTCCTGTGCATTGTAGGATGTTTAGCTGCATCCCTGGCCTCCACCCACCACATGCCGGTGACACTCTCTCAGCGTGGCAACCAAAATATTTCCAGACATCACCCAGATGTCTGGGGAAATGAAATCACTCTGGTTGGGAAACATTGCCATAGAATATGAGACTCATGGTCCCTTGTAGATACTACAGCTGTGAAAGGGGTAGTGGAGGCAACCCCTGGATGAAGGCCCCTAATTTGGAGCAAGAGAAAGAATGAAAGGCAAAGAAAGGAGAAATGTGTCAGGCAGATAAATGGAGCCATTAAGTTAGGGGAGGGAGCTTCAGGGTAGCTGTAAATGACAGTGGCGAGAAGTGGGGGGTGGGGGGTGCAGGGCTCTGAGGCTGTAGAGTACAGTGTGAGGTTCTGTCTAGTAATAACTGGGAGGAGTGTTAGCCAGAGCCTGGTGTCCTCTTCAGAGGGAGGCACTCACTCCTTCCACCTTCCCTCTGCTGAGGCCAGCCTTGAGCAATTAAGCACTTTAGATCCTCCTAAGTATTTTACTGTTTTCCTCCTGACCTTGTGGGGAAAGTTATGTGAATCTATCAAGTGGGTTAAGCTCCTTGGAGAGAGATTGCAATTCTTTGATCTTCATACACTCCAACAGACATTTCTCAGTCACCCACCTGAGCACAGGCTGTGCCAGGCACTGGGGACCCCACTCATCCAATTTTAGTATATGTGCTGCCGAAGCGAGCACGGGACCCTACTAATCCGACCAGAACTGCATGGTCTGGGCAGGGAGACGACTCAGCCGACACAGGCCACCCTGGGAGGAGAGAGAAGGCAGGCTCTGTCGTCAAGTGGCCCAGGTTCACATCCCACTCTGCTCCTGGCCATTCTGTCTCCTTTGGCCTCGGTGTCCTAGTCTGTAAAATGGAGTAGTGAGAATTCTTATCCCAAATGGATGTGGAGAGGATTAAGTGAGAGAACGCGTGCAGCCTGTGCAGCAGTGCCTGGCATTAGTGAGCACTCAGTGATACTACTATCATTATTGTTAATGATTTATTATTAAAACTACTTCATAAAGGCTGTAAATAGAGTGCCAAGAAAATTCTGAGGGACAAGTGATCAAAGATTCACAGAAGTGGCTTTTTTGAGATGGTCTTAAAGGATTAGTGGGACTTTATCAGGAAAAAGAGCTGTGGCGTTGTGGAAAGATCACGCACTAAAATGTGGGCAGGAAGTCACAGATTGTGAGCAAGTGAGCATGGCTTATAGGGGACAGCTGCTGGCTGTGAGATCCGGAGGCTCAGTCAGGGGTGGGCCATCAGGCTGGAAAGGAAGGCGGGTGGAGCCGCCGGAGAAGGGACTTGGTCTGAATCAACATGAGTACCCAAATCCTTCAGCTTGGATGTGCTTCATTTGTTATTTCTTTTCTACAGAACAGAGTGGGAAGGACTTGCCATTTTAATCCCATTCTCCTTTCCCTGAGCAACGAAGTGCTAAGTTTGCTCCCTTGCCTGGAGCCATTAGTGAGCCTTGGGAGACCGAAAAGCAAATCGTCTTGCTGTCCCTGTGCTGTCAAATATGGGGCAGGGTGGCATGCAGGGGGACACTGACAGCCACTTTACACTGGAGTCCAGCAGATGGAGTATGCCTTCTCTTGTCTGGGTGCTCTTGAGGCTTATCCAGTTCTGTGACCACTCAGATGGTATTGGTATTGCTGCTCTACTTGCTGGAGTTCACAGAGGAGCAAATCAATCAACCAGTCATGGAGTTCTGATGCGTTTTCCACCTCTCTTTTTTCTGTGGCTTACACGCTGCCTCAGGGCAGGGGCTGGAAAGCATCCTGGCAGACGTGGCTAATAACCCGGGGAATTTGTGCCAAAGGAGCGGTGTGTTTATTTCTCCGGAACCCGTGGCACTGTGCCCGAGGCTTTGCTGAATCAGCCTGGTGCCGTCTGGCGTCCCCCCTGAATGCTGAGACCTCAGTCCCAAGGTCATGAGTGTCCCCTGGATGGCTCTGGCTTTTGCTTCGCCACTCTCTGAAACTTCACACAGTGACTCTGTATTTATTGAGCATGTGCCAGGCCCAGTGGGGAGTGGTTATGAATGAGAAAGATGCCATCCTTGGCTTTGGGAAACATATAGTCTTATAGGAGAGACAGGTGGTGTGGGTATGGGTTAAAAAAGAGGAATGTCTGGAGTCATGATGGTATGGGATGGTGAGAAAAACCTAATCTTGGGCATGGGGTGTGAGAAGTCAGGAATGCCCCCCCCCCCTTCCCGAGAGAAAGTAGGACTCCCTGATATCTGAGAATGCTTGGGGGTGGGGCAGGGACCGCCCTCACCAAGCTGGCTCATGGCTGAACCCAGCAGGCTCCTCCAGGAGGCATCCTCCTCAGCCTGTCCAGCACCTTTGACACTGTTGCCTTCTTTCTCTTACTTTAAATTCCTTTCCTCCCTCCCCCAGGCCTACTGTTTTCCCTTCCATTCAGGCTACTCTTAGGCCCCTTTGCTGGCTTCTCTTGCTCCCCATGTGCAATTCCAGCCTTCCCAGAGGATGGCCTTGCTCTCCAGAGAAGTAGACAGTGGTGGTGAGAAGCCAGGCCTGGGGGAGGCCAACCTGGCTGGGTCCTAGCCCCTGCTTTACTCCTTATGGCCCCTCAACCTTAGACAAGCAAGTGACTAACTGCCCCATTAAAAGTGGTTCCTTTTACCAGGGCAGTCTGAGGACTGAGGTGATACCTTTAGAGCTCTTAGTGCTTAGTGTAAGACCCGTGTGAGTCAAGGTTACAACACCCTTTCTCTTTCAGCATCAGAAACTGACTCAGTTCCATTCACTTTCTATTTCTTCCTGAAAACCTGGTGAATATGGAAGGTCAAGGTGTTACCTGGCCACAGTGCTTATGGTAAAACTGACCCCTGCTTGGTACATTGAATCTGGACTGAAGTTCTCTGTGCAACCTCTAAATAACCTGATGAAGAAGCCATGGTTTTGGGCTTCCTGAGTCTGGTGTCTCCTTCAGGGACCCTAGAAGCTCTGTGTGTGGGGCTGTTACAGGAGATGTTGGCTCCTGAGGGGCCTGGGACCAAGGCGGCTCCATTCCCAGTCAGCTTACACCTGAATTGACCTTTGGAGGTGACCTCATCTGTCAGATGAAAGGATTAAACCCTTCCAGCTCTAACATTCTGTCAGTTCATTCACTTAAAAATATCCATTGAGAGCCTTCTATCTGGTAGGTGCAGAGAACACATTGTTGATCAAAACAGATGCATTCTGTGCTCTGAAGACCCTCATGGTTCAGTTGGGAGATGTTGTCAATCAAAGCATCACAAATTATAGTTAAAAGAGCATTTGATCATATGTACATTGTGTAGTAGGAGATTTGACCTAGTTGGGGAGGTTAGGGAAGTCTTCCATGAAGAAGTCATGATGGAGCTGGGATCTGGTGGCTAAACAGGCATTTACCAGCAAAGAAGGGCAAAGAATGATTTCAGAAAGCGAGAACAGCAGAGGCAAAGGTTTTGAGAGGGGATGGGTGCAAGGTGGAGAGAACGAAGGCTGGGAGAACTCGGGGACTGGGGCTGAGAGTCAAATTATTTAATGACCTCATGCAGCCCTGGGTTTGGATCAGTGAGAGCTGATACCCAGCTAGTCATGCTGCTGTCATTATTTCTTTCTTCTTCTTAAGAGCACTGAGAAGCGGGTTAAGGCAGAGTGGGGATATATGTCTCGGGAAGATTGCATTTACAATTTGAAGAGCTGATTCTGGCTGCAGGATGCTGGAATCGAGTGTGATAGGGAGTGAAATTCGGAACTTTAAGTGATAAGGTTTTTTTGGAGAAGGAAGCCTCAGGCGGCTTTGTAGAGCATCACTGGGGATTAGCAGCAGGAGAGGAGAGTTTGACCTTTAATTTCTGGGGTCATGGCTGCTCAGCTTGACTTCCCACCCCCACATTTTACTCCCAGTTTTGGCTTCTGTGATCCCGAAGCGCTCTTTTATGTTGCCAAATCACAGACTGAAGGAAGGTGGGTGTGCAGCTGTAACAGGAGATGGAGGCTCCTAAGCACATCCCAGCCACCAGAAGAAGCCTTCAGGGCATTCATAAAACTAGATCAAGCCGCACAGCAGCATTTTCTGTAGCTTGGAGAACTGCTTTTGGCATTGAAGACAGACATTTTCCATCAAATAGGATGAATGAAAATCACATTTCTCTTTTCTCTCTCTTTTTCCTCCAGGCTTATATTTGGCACCCTTTACCCTGCATATTATTCCTACAAGGCTGTGAAATCAAAGGACATTAAAGAATATGTAAGTAGCACTTTTTGATGGTTGTGGAGGAGTTGGGTGTAAAGTCGTGGGAGAAGGAGGATACCCTCTTTGGTGTAGGCACTGGTAGCAGGGCAAAGGAACCCCTCCTTTACTCTTCTTCTCATGAGGCTTGCCAGGTGTGGTCCAGGAGTCCTCCCCAAGTCTAGACCCCTATAGAAACAGAGAATGGAATGGCGGTATGGCAAGGGGAAATGGAATCAGGGATCAGAGGTGACCCAGGCTGCCACATATCACTGCCTTGGTCAAGTGACTTTACCTCTCTGAGCCTCAGTTTCCTTGTCTGGAAAACACTATAGACCAGCATTACTGGGAGATAGTCCACATTAAGAAGCAGGAGCTCAGGTCCTCCTGCCTCTGTGACTCTGGCTATGATCCTCATTCAAGTTGTGTGATTTGAGTACCCCACAATTTAAACCCTGTTGCTTTCTAAGCTTTTTGAGAACAGGGTTGTTCATCATCTTACATCTGATTCCCCAGCACCTAGCAGAGGGCTGAGCATGTGGGAAGGGAATCCGGAGTACTTACTCGTTGGAGGATTGTATTATTGCTGGGTGGCACCATCACAGCCCTAGATGTGCTGGGCACCTCTAGGCAGGAGAATCCTGAGACCACCCCTGATTGACAAAGACCTACATGGGGTAGGTGATGAGGAAAGGGCACCCCATCCCACATAGGACAGAAACCCAGATCAAGTTACAAAGAATGTGAATTTGGGCATCAAGAGTCTGAAGTCAGATCCTGGCTCTGACATTTGATTGATGCACTGCTGGACAAGAAGCTTAACTTCCAAGAGCCTTGGTTTTCTAATCTGATGGGTGATATGAACAATCCTGGCCTGTAGTGTTCTGAGGAACAAAGGGTTTTTGCTCTACATCTTTTACTCAGATGTCACGTTGGAAGTTTGGCACAGATAAAGAAATAAAGTGGATTTGAAAGTCACTTTCCTACTCAGATTTTCCAGGATGTCTTCATGATGAAAATCAGCCACTTCCAGGTGAACTGCAAGCAGAACCAACCCTCCTCCCTTCCACCACCGCCTGGCCCCGTTTCCTCAGTTTCCCTGAACTGCTTGCCTGGGCTTGTATCTGCTACTAAGCAGAGGATCCAGACAGGGGTGTGTTCCCTGGTGACTGGGTCGCTGGTATATTTGAGAGAATCTCAGAGTGTTAACTATAAATAGCTCTCCCAAGATCTGTCTCCGGACCCCTTCCAGCCACGGGTGCAGGGAAGCTGTGCTAGGTAAGGAGGCATAATTAGTGTCACTGTGGTTCAGGGTCTGATGCTCCGTTTTGCAGGGGCAGAAACTTAATTTTGCTAGCTCATCTGGGAGAGATCAGACCCTGTAAGTTGTTTTGCTCTGACCAAACTCACAGGAGCCTGGTTATGACTAAAATGGCAATTCATTAATTTAGAGTAAAAAATATAACTGACAAACAGTGCAGCTGTTTGTGTTGGCTAGTGAGCATGAGGTTTTTCCCAGTAGGGAAAGCTTGGGAGTTAAGATTAGAAGGTTTCTTCGTAAAAATGGAACTGAAAGAAAGGAGCTGAGTGTATTAGAAGAGATCTGCCTGCTTTTCCCGCACTTGCTCATGTGCACGCACTCTCTCATACATGCTCTCAGAGGTGCTCTCATACATGCCCTCACACACACCCTCACACTCATACACACTTACATGCTCTCCAACACTTTCTCACACTCTCACACATGTTAACTCACTCTCACACACCCATACACTCACATGCACTCTCACACTCTCTCTCACACATGCTCTCTTGTGCTCTCACATACACTCTCACATGCTCTCACTCACTCATACATTCTTCATACATGTTCTACTTACACACCCACACATCTCTCACACTTCCACACACTCACTCACACACACATACTCTCACATGTTCTCCCACTCATACCCACACACACTTCTTACACTCACATGCTCTCTCACTCACTCTTGTATACTCTCATACAAACATGCTCTCTCACTCACTATCACACTCACAGTCTTGTGCTCTCATACACTTCACATGCTCTCACTCACATATGTTCTCCCACACCCATACATACCTCTCACACTTCCACATGCTCACACTCACTCTCACACTTGTTCTCTCACTCTCATACCCTCACACTCTCACATGGTCTCTCTCACACTCACACACTCTCTCAATCACTTACACATGCTCTCTCACACACTTTCATATGCATTCACACTCACCATTAGACTCTCCCCTCTTTCCTCTGTTTTGACCAATAAACCCATTTGTCCAAGAGAGAAACCTGGAATTGTTTCAAGTTCTGCTTCCTCACCACCCGACCCTATCTACACACCTGGTTGGTGACTGTATCCTTCGTCTCTATCCCCCTAATGGTCCTTCAAACCAGGCCTCTCCTCCTGTGCTGCCACCCTCTTAAATGCAGTTCTCATCATGTTTTCTCTGGAATGTTACAGTGGCCTACTGTAGTCATTTTTTATTGCCACTGTAACAAATTACCATGAACTTCGTGCCCTAAAACAACACAAAGATGCTATCTCCCAGTTCTAGAGGTCAGAAGTCTAATGGGTCTCACTGGGTTAAAATCAAGCAGAGCTACATTCCTTTTGGAGACTCTAGGGGAGAATCCATGTCTTTGTTTTTTCCAGTTCCTAGAGGCCACCTGCGTTCCTTGGCTCATGCCCTTCCTCCATCTTCAGAGCCAGCAGGTAGCATCTCTGACCATTCTTCCATAGTCACATTTCACTTAAATGACAGCCTCTTGGTGACAGCCAAGCTCACGTCACAGGAAGGCTCTGGTTAGGAAGCTGCTGCTGATGTCACCACCAGGGACAGTGGCTGCCAGCTCTCTGTGCCTTTGGAACATTCCCTGAAGATTCAAAATTCTAAGTATGAGCATTTAACTTTTCTAAGCCTATGTAACAGGCCTTACCTCCTACCATGATCCTCATGTTGGGAGACTTTCCCCAAATTAGAAGACATTGGATGTTGGTTGTAAAAACAAATAAAAAAAAAAAAAACAAAAAAAAAACAAAAAAACAAAAAACAAATAAATATAGGTATTGATATAGATGTATCTCCATCAGTGTCACTTCTTTGGCTGCTCAACAACCACATTCACTCCTTTGCCCATATTTTGGCTTTAAAAAAACTTTCCAACAAGAATTCTATATAATTTATGTACTTGGCAAACTCAGTATTTTTTAGCTGAGTCCAGCACCAATCCAGTATCTCTGGAAAAATCCTCTCCTCCTCTGGCTCTGACCTCAATATTCAGCACTCTAAAAATTAAATTGTCAAGTGAACCATCACTGATATATCCCATATACTATATTAGAGGGAGAAAGAGAATATATTAAAAATAAAACTAGTTAAAATATTTAAATTTATACATAACTCAAAAATGAGAAAATATGGATAGGAGCCATAGTTCTTAGTCATGCAAATAGTCATGAATTCATAGCTGGTGTTCATGTCTTTTGTTATAAGTTAATTTTTTTAAACCATAAAATCATGACTTTTGTACAAAAATAAGTTGATCCATGTTTAAACTTTTACTTAACTCATTAATTAATAAGGGAACCAGGAAGATGTTAAAAAAAAAAAAAAACAAACACAGCTCAAAGGAGACTCCAGAGAACAGACATATATAAGGAATCAGGAATGATTAAATGAATGTGTTAATAGGTACTCAACTGATTTTGGAGGATTATGGGGAAATCAATTGTACCTCCATTGGACAAAATTTATTTGCACCTCTATAGACAAAATCTTTTGCATTGCAGTCAGTTTTCTATAACTTACAAAGTTGTAAAAGAGGTCAAAGATATTGAAAAACAAGATACATATAGAATCAAGGTAATTCAGAAGGATGCTCTGGAGAACATCTAGCATTCTATAGAACACCCGTTCCAAACTCTTTCACAATTTTTCCTATTACTTCCCTCTTCTACTATTTAATTGCTGTTCTCTTTGTCTTCAGGTAGAGCTTTAGTGAGTGGGGTTCCTTATTCAGGGGTGTGGCCTAAACCTTCATTCTTGGAGACACTCAGGCAAGTAATCTTGCCTCTATAAGGTTGTAATGATGATCCATTGATTCTTACCTCCAAACAAGGCGGTACTTGCTCAGACAAGTGATCACACTCAGATTCCTCCGGAGGAGGATCCTTAACATCTATCCATCCTCCTACCTGTCACATTATGTAGCAGCGAACACTGGTTCCTCCTGGTAATCAGGATCAGCCACTCCATCAAAGCTTGTGAATCCCTCTACTGTCTATTTCCTAGAGGCATCATGGTTCTGAAATAGCCAGGTGAGAGTGTAGTTTCTGCTTCCACTTCTTTGGAATCATTTTGTATGCCTGGTGAAAGCACCCAACCCTCAGGTACCATAATATTAAAAAGCAGAATTCAGAGGTTTGAGAGTGAAAAGCATAAATATTGTGAATGAGTTAGAACGGTGATTCTCAAACTTCAATGTGCATATTGAATGAACAGAGAATTTTATTAAAATGCAGATGCTGATCTGTTAGGTCTGGGGCAGGTCCTTAGATCCTGCATCTCTAAAAAGCTCCCCGATGATTCTGATGATACCAGGCTGTGAACTACAATTTGAGTTACAAGAAGCTGGCAAATGGCTGAATCATAAGAAACACCACTCTCATTTCCTTGGTCCCTGAACCTTTAGATTCTGGCTAAGCTGTAGAAGCATTTGTTGGTTACTGGTTCATGGAAGAATCTGCAGCCTCCAGGGCAGCACATCAACTGGACGGAATGCTGAGTCTTACCTGATTCTCTTTCTGAACTCTCTTAAAGCTGTTGCAGCACTCTTTAAAGCTGGCTGCCTTAGGCAGTGTGTGTGGGGGGGGGCATGGTAAGATCAGAGACTCCCCAAAGTGCCAGCTTATTGTCTTGGATTTCTTTTGCTATAAAAGAGGGTCCTTAGTTAGAATGAGTGTTGTACAGCATGCATTAAAATGAAAAGGGCTCTGAGTCCCCAGCTTACTCTATAGTTGCTAGAAACATGGCAGTAGAAATGCATACTCCAGAAAAGACTCTGCTGCCCTTTCTGTGAGTGAAGGGGCCTGGTACGAGGAGCCTGCTCCCAGAAATTTGACTGGGGCCATGAGATATGGTACCATCACAGAGCTGCTGTGCTGCTGCTGGCAGCTTGGTCTCTGAGTGGTGGTTGTGGCCAGGTCAGCCTTGGGGAGCCCACATTGCCAAGCCCATCTGCTCCCTCTGTCACTTCCACAAGGTCATTGGTACATGAGTGCATTGAACATACACTGTCATTCTGAGGAAAGTGTCTAGCTGACATCCACATGTCTGGCTGGTCATCTCATCCACTTGATTACCAAAAGCTTCCTCTGCCATGGGGACCTTTTGGTGAGCAGGAGCAGGAGCCACAATTATCTAAATTCTATGGGCCTATTTACATCATTCCCGAACCACTTCAACACTAGTCTCTCACTTAGTCTTGTCCTTTCCAAGTAATCCTTACAAGCCAATCCTTACCTGGTGTTTTAAAATGTATCTAAGATTTGTTTTAATCAGGGATGGTAAGGCATGCAGACACAGAAATGACTGTTAAGAAGGAAGAAGTTCTTACAGTTTTCCCAGAAGAAGGAGGCACAGCATGCCATGGGGGGCCCCATGGGGGAACACCAGGGTCTGTCAGGAGTCAGAAGGAGCAACACTCTTTATTGCAGTGTCTGTAGGAAAGTACTGAGTGTGAGCAGATTTAGGATTGGCTCGTTTGAATAATTTCAGTAGGCTCTAGGGTAATTAGGGCTGGGGAATACTGGCTTAACCTGTGAGAGCTCTAGAAAAGAGGTAGTTTGGAGTATGGGCTCTGGACTGGTCAGTTTGCATTTGAAAGGTGTGCTCCAGGGCAAGTCCTTTGATATCTCTAAGACTTGGTTAGTCCTAGGAGGGGCAGTCTCTCCCCAGCCAGTGAAGCCACAGATGCCAGAGCATCAAGAATACAGAAAATAAGAAAGTATAGTTAATATACCTGATGACAGTGTAAAGACATTACCTCAAGACATTTCTTCCAGCCTAAGTGTACTGTTCAAAGTTCTGCCTGCAGGGGACTGTCACTTTTGCTACTTTCTCTGGGCTACCCCTGACTGTACAGCTCTCTACTGTGAGCTCATAGCAGCAGATGGCACAGAGTCATCTATAAACCAGGCTCATATTTTTTTCTTTCCCAGTCAAAGGCATAGGTAATACTCTGAGGCTGAAGCAGGGCTCAGATATGAAAGAGAGTGTGTGGAGCTGGCATAAGAGAAGGTCCAAATAGGAGGTGAGGCTACAGAAGTGACTAAGCCTGCTACCTTCCCATACCACAGGGGAGGCTTTTTGCAGGCTGCCAGGAGCCCTCCAGGCAGAGTATGATGAACTATGGGATTTCATCCTGTCTCTGTGGTTCATGAAAAGTCTCCAGGCTCTGCTTCTGACCCTTTTGCCGTGGTTTAGGATTTCACCTTCTCTCTATCTCCTCACTCCTGAATTCTGCCCCTGACCAGTTGAGAGGGACTTCCCAATCATGCTTTCAACTATCCACTCTGGAGTAGCTCCTTGACATTATTCCTCAAATCAGCCATAGCTTCCTTTGTTCTGGATGCTGACCTACTCGGGCTCCCTCTCATCTTATAGGAAGTATTACATAGAATCCCTGAAATGTGGCAAGTTCTATCTATTTCAAACTTTGGAAAAAATAGGCATTATTTGGTTTCTCTGCAGCATGATGGGGAACACCATTTCCTGGTAATTTATTTATGATTTTCATTTCTGAGTCACATATTCCATTTGCCCTGTTAGGCTCAAATCATTCTCTGATCTTTGTGCATTACAGTAAAGTAAAGGAGTGCAAGATAGAAACTTCTTTAGGTTAACACTTCAAGCCTCCTCTACCATGGCTCCCTTATCTTTGTCCATAGTTTCAACCTCCTTTCTGCGATTTGGCCTTATCTTTTCAGTGACCTGTTAGACATTCTTCATGGATGTCCTGAACCCTCAGATTCCCCTCAGCCTTATGGCACTCAACCTCTTCTCCATAAATCACCTTTCTTTACTCTCTGGTATGAGTGGCTCCATATCACAATATGCTTCAACTTCAGTTAGCCCCTTTCCTCCTGTGTATACCCAGTCATCTACTCAGCAGACACTTGTGGGAAACATCAATTGCCTTGCAAGCTGCCTAATTTTGTCTTTTCTTCTCACAAAGCCACCTAAACCAGTATTTCCCAAAGTATATTTTTTCTCAACATTTAAAAACCATCCTTTCTTTCCCATTCACAATGTCAACATTCTAATTGAGTCATTCAAAACATATCCTTTGAGTACCTACTGTGTGCCAATAATTGTTTTAGGTATTAGAGATATGGTGATGTGCAAGAATAACTTGTCTCCACTCTCAGGGAGCTTACAATCTAGTAAGAAAAGCATAGAAATAAACAAGTACTGTCAAAGTAGATGGATAAGTATTATGACAGGGAGCACGTATGACATTGTGGGAGGAAGAAAAGAGATGATACTTACCCAAACTTTGTGTAAGAAGGAAATGACATTTAGGCTGAGATCTGAGGCCTGAATTCTGGAGGCAAAAGAAGATGTACTGTTTAGAAAACTAAAAAGCGTTCATTATAACTGGAATGAAAAATTCAAGAAAGTATTAGCGTCAAGGCGGGATTTTATGGAGATAATTAGAGTATCATTCATGCAAGGACTTGCAAGTCAATTTAAGGAATTTGGGCTTCATCTTAACAACAGTAAGGAACCGCTGAAGACTTTAAATTAGGAAGGAATATCATCAAATTTGGATTTAAGAAGATCATTCTGAATTGAATATGGAGGAAAGATTAGTAAGGGGTCAGAGGTTTAGAAACCAGGCAAAAGACTGTAGTTCTATTCTAGATGGGAGATGTTGGTGATCTGAAGTAAGCATATTGCAGAAGGGATGGAGAGAAGAAGATAGGTTCAACAGGAATAAGAGGGTGGAAGCAACAGAACTTGGTGATTATTGGCTGTGTTAGGTGAGGAATGCAGAGTTTTCCCAGGGAGAATGTCTTATATAGAGTTAGAAGAGAATGTCTAGAACCAACCCATGTGGAGGAATTGATAAACCTGAGAAGTAGACAGAAAGTCAAGAAGCAAACAGGACAGTTGTGTTGGGGGAGCTTTTCAGGAAGTGGATAGTTTCACATCCATCTGAAAGTCAAGCAAATCAAGGAAAAAATAAAAAGGGTCCATTACTCTCCCTTGAAGTATGTTACAAAGTGGAATCCCCAATGTGAGCAAAGTTAATGTAATGAATGCAGTGCACTGAGCACATGGAGGATGAGGAAGTAGACATTGCATGTATAGATGACTCACTAGAAAAGTTTATAGCTAAGGATTGTGTTAAGGAAAGGGATTTTTTTAAATTGTTGTTGTCATTGTCTTTGTTTTTTTGTTTGTTTTAAAACTTTTAAAAGATTTATTTATTAGAGAGAGAGAGCACACACTTGAGCACATGAATGGGGGGAGGGGCAAACGGAGAGAATCTTCAAGCAGAATCCCCACTGAGCACAGAGCCCAACCATCATGGAGCTCGATCTCCTGACCCATGAGATCATGACCTGAGGTGAAATCAAGAGTCCAACACTCAACCAACTGAGCCACCTGAGCTCTCCATCATTTTCCTTGGTTTTTAATTGAAGATATTAGAGCATAGTCTAAATACTAAAAGGAAAAAGACAGTATACTGGGGAATTTAGGCTCCTGGCTGTGTTTCTGGATACCAGTGTTGGGAATTCCTGGATTCCGGGCCCCAGAATGCCATGAAACGTACAGTTGGAAAGACCTTCTTTGCCCCTTGCTGAGGAGCCTGTGCAGCATGTGGTCTCTCAGACAGCAATTACTTTTGATGAATGAAGACAAGGTGGTTTGCAGGGGACAGTCTTGTTTTTCTGAATAAAGAAGACCTCTAAGTAATCTGTTGAGCCACATGTTTCAGAGTTACAAAGACAATGGGCATTCACCAGAACTGCCTTTATTTTTTGAAAGATATTTTTGCTGGGAATAGAATTCTAGGTTGACATTTTTTTTTCTTTCAACATTTTAAATATGTTATCCATTTTCTTCTGGTATTCATCATTTCTGATAGAAAGTCATCTCTTGTCATTCCCTTGAATGTAATATGTCTATTCCCCCTTGCTCTTAAGATTTTCTTTCTTTTTTTTTTTTCCAGCAGTTTTACTGTGATGTGCCTGGGTATGGTTTTCTTTTTTCTTTTTTAAGATTTTATTTATTTATTAATGAGAATATACAGAGAGGAGACAGAGAGAGGCAGAGACACAGGCAGAGGGAGAAGCAGGCTCCACGCAGGGAACCCGACATGGGACTCGATCCTGGGTCTACCAGGATCATGCTCTGGGCCGAAGGCAGTGCTAAACTGCTGAGCCACCCAGGCTGCCCTGGGTATGGTTGTCTTGTATTTGTATTGTATTTATCTTGTTTGAGGTTTTCTGAGCCCCCTGGTTCTGTGGATTTGCTAATTTTGATCAATTCTGGAAAATATCAGGCATTATTCAAATAATTTTTCTGTCCCATTCTTTTTCTTCTTCTCTGAAATTCCTATTCTGTATATGTTAGATTGCTTAATGCTATTCCACAGGTATTGAGTCTCCATTTTTTTCCAATATGGACTTCCATCTTATTGACTTTATTGTCTTCAAGTTCACAGATTTTATTTTTCTTATTGTATCCAGTCTGCTCAAGTCCATTCAATAATTTAAAATTTTTTAATATTTAAAATTTTTAGGGATCCCTGGGTGGCACAGCGGTTTAGCGCCTGCCTTTGGCCCAGGGCGCGATCCTGGAGACCCGGGATTGAATCCCACATCGGGGTCCCGGTGCATGGAGCCTGCTTCTCCTTCTGCCTATGTCTCTGCCTCTCTCTCTCTCTCTGTGACTATCATAAATAAATAAAAATTTTAAAAAAATTTTTTAAAATTTCAAATACTGTGTTTTTTAGTTTTAGGATATCATTTGGTTCAAAAGAGTTTCCTTCTTTCTCTTGAAATCTCTAGTCTCTTCACTCAATATGTCTACTTTTTCCTGTAGATTCTTTAACAGGGTTTTACTTTTTCAAGAAAAATATCGAACATGCCGTTGTCTTCCTAGAATGTCTTAAGTGATAACAAAAGAAAAATTAGCTTTTGTAAAAAAAAGCTTTGTTGATAAATTGTTAAATATCTGTATATTTTTGGTGAGGGGTCTGTTTGGATCTTTTGCCAAGTTTTTAATTGGGTTGTTTATTTTTTATTACTGAGTTTAAGAGTTCTCTCTATATTTTGAATATGAGTTATTAGATATATATAAGTATTGAAATATTTTCTCTCATTCTGTAACTTATCTTTTTATTCTCTTAACAGTGTCTTATAGAGCAAAAGTTTTTAATTTTAATGAAGTCCAACTTACCAATTTTTTTCTTCCATGGGTCATGCTATTGCTGTTGTGTTAAAAAACTCACTGCCAAGTCCAAGGCCATGTTAATCTTCTAGAGGTTTTATAGTTTTGCATCTTCTTTTAAGGCCTGTGATCATTTTGAGTTAATTTCTGTAAAAGATAAAAGAGCAGTGCCTAGATTCATTCATTCATTCACTCATTTTCTTATTCATTTATTGATTTACTTACTTATCTATGTACTTATTTATTTCATGTGATCTCCAGTTATTCTAGCACTGTTTGTTGAAAAACTATC
This sequence comes from Canis lupus baileyi, assembly GCF_048164855.1. NCBI lineage: Eukaryota > Metazoa > Chordata > Mammalia > Carnivora > Canidae > Canis > Canis lupus. The sequence goes on along the minus strand of NC_132849.1, from coordinate 26,116,590 downwards.
CTTTCTCCATTGAATTGCCTTTGCTTCTTTGTCAGAGATCAGTTAACTGTACTTATGGGGTCTATTTCTGGGCTATGTATTCTATTTGTCTATTCTTCCTTTTTTAAAAGATGTATTTATTTAATAGAGCAGGAGGAGGGGCAGAGGAAGATGGAGAGAGAGAATCTCGAGCAGATTCCCCACTGAGTGCAGAGCCTGATGCAAGGCTTGATCCCTGGACCCTGATATCATGGCCTGAACCAAAATCAAGAGTCATACACTTAAAATGACTGAGCCACACAGGCACCCCTTCTGTTCGTCCATTCTAAGGATATATCTATTTATTCCCTTAGCATGAACTCTGTCTTAATTATTGTAGCTTTGTAGTAAGTCTTGAAGTCAGTGTCAGGCCTACAACTTTATTCTTCTTCAGTATTGTGTTGGCTATTCTTGCTCTTTCACCTTTTGATATAAACTTTAGAATCAGTTTGTTGGCATCCACAAAAGAGTTTGCTTGCATTTTGATTTTGATTTTATCAAATCTATAGATTCATTTGGGAATAAATTACTGATATGTTGACAATATTGAATCTTCCTATCCATGAACATGGATTATCTATTTGTTTAGATCTTTTTTGATTTCTTTCATCAGAGTTTATAGTTTTCCTTACATAGACCTTTTACATGTTTTGTTAGATATATCCCAGAATAATTTTTTTTACTGCTAATGTAAATGGTATTGTTTTTTTTTTTAATTTCAAGTTCCAATTGTCTAGAAACATAGGAAAGCAATTGACTTTTACATATATTTTTAAAAGATTTTATTTATTTATTTTAAAGATTTATTTATTTGAGAGAGAGAGGTGAGGGATAGATGGTGAGGGACAGAAGGAGAAGGAGAGAGGGAGAGAATCCTACGCAGACTCCTCCCTGAGCATGGGGCCCAACCCTGAGCTTAATCTCATCACCCTGGGGCTGGAGATCATGACCTGAGCAAAAACCAAGAGTTGTACACTACACCAACTGAGCCACTCAGGCACCCCAAGATTTGATTTTATATTTATTTATTTATTTATTTATTTATTTATTTATTTACAAATATTTTATTTATTCATGAGACACATTTTATTTATTTATTTATTTTTAAATATTTTATTTATTTATTCATGAGAGACACAGAGAGAGAGAGAGAGAGGCAGAGGGAGAAGCAGGCTCCACACAGGGAGCCCTATGTGGGACTTGATCCTGGGACTCCAGGATCACGCCCTGAGTCGAGGGGAGGCACTCAACCACTGAGCCACCCAGGTGTCCCCCAAGATTTTATTTTTAAGTAATCTCTAACCCAGTGTGGGGCTTAGATTCACAATCTCATGATCAAGAGTCATATGCTCTACTGACTGAGCCAGCCGGATCCAATTTCTGTGAGGGACTGTGAGACTTTTCTACAGGAAAGCATTATTAAGTGACTACCATTTCATTCTTGAAAGTCTGATCTGGTTAAAGTTCATTCCAAGATATATCTCTGTTAAGACCTGAACAGTTTACTAACCTGGTATTAGTCTTGGTAAAATGACCTACCTGAATTCTGAGTCACTCCTGGTCTACAGGTCCTCCTAGTTCATGTGAGGGTTAGAAGATCACCCAGGATCTACTTTGACATTGTATCTGGATCATTTGTGGAAACAGCATATTTGCCTCTAGCCCCAAGGTCTGGAGTGGAAATGGACACGAGTAGTGGAAGGATAGGGAGGAAGGGTTACAAATGAAGGATATGCTGCCTGCACATGCCTCAGCATCCACTGTCTGAATCTCTTGTTCTTGATGTTGGGCAGTCAGCCATTTATCCTTGACCTTTCCTATTAGCTTTGTTGCTTTCTCTTTCAACAGGTCAAATGGATGATGTACTGGATTATATTTGCCCTTTTCACCACAGCAGAGACATTCACCGACATCTTCCTTTGTTGGTAAGTACTCCAGGAATTGGGACTTTTCAAGGGAAGATGTTTCCTAGTGTCAGTGGAGAGGTGGGAAAGGTCTAGAAGCAGTTCCAAACCTTCAGAACAGAGAAGCAAGTTCATAGATGTTAACTGGCATAGTTTTAATAAGTTAATCTATAAAATTGCTCTTCAAGTAAATATTTGTTCAATGACCTTATAAGAGCAAATATTGTTCTTATAGTATAATGATATAATGATGGACAAAATAAATGCAGTTCCTCAATTAATGTAGTTGGTAAGGAATCATTAATATATCAAAAAACAAAAAGGAAGGAAACAGTACACACAAGTTTTCCTTTAACTAATAAGGTTAAGTTTCTCTCAAACACCATTCACTCTCATCATAACTACTATTCACAATTGTATGTACTTTAAAAATATTTATGTGTGTATATATACACACATTTTTGTTTTTATTTTTTTATTTTATTTATTCATGGGAGAGAGAGAGGAGAGAGAGAGAGAGGCAGAGACACAGGCAGAGGGAGAAGCAAGCTCCATGTAGGGAGCCTGATGTGGGACCGGATCCCGGTACTCCAGGATCATGCCCCGGGCTGAAGGCAGGCACCAAACCACTGAGCCACCCAGGGACCCCCTATACACACATTTTTAAAAAAGATTTTATTTATCAGAGGGAGAGAGCAAGCGAACATGAGCAGAGTGGGGGAACAGAGGGAGAAGCAGACTCCCTGCTGAGCAGGGAGCCTATTACAGGGCTCAGTCCCAGGATCCTGGGATCATGACCTGAGCCAAAGGTGACACTTAACCAACTGAGCCACCCAAGTGCCCCCTTTTTTCTTTCTTTTTTTTTAACAGTGGTATTATAGTATACATAACAGTTTGAATTTTGTTTATTAAATTTATGTTTTAAATACTTTCAGGTAAGAATAAATAGATCTACCTATTTTTTCAGTGGCCACATGGAATTTCATGGTATAGATGGACCATAATTTATTTAATAAATCCCCTTTCGATGGAAATTTTTTTGCCTTACCAACAGTGCAGCTATTATAGCAATGGAGCAAGTAAAAATCATAAACTAGGTCTATGTATTAATATATTACATTTTCTGTGTTGTATGAATGTTTTACCATGGTCAGTTATCATCAGAGACAATAACAAAAATATGTGTATTTTGGAGAAAGTCCTTCTCCAAAGAGGATCAGTATGAACTTACCTCCAGGGTGTCATAGGCCAAGGACCAGACCTGAACACCACTTCTGTGAATCCTGTTTTGTATCAGTGGTTTTAATGACCTTAGTATGTAGATTTTCCCCCTGAAGGGGCCTAGCTTTTATCTCCACTGGGAGAAATAGATGTCTCAGCCATTGTAGCCTCAAGCTGTAGGGAAGAAATGTGGGTTACCTAATTTAATGTATTTGTGCCATTCTGCACTTCCCTGTGCCCAAATAAACAATAGACTCAGGATGGGGCTAAGTCTCCAGATGTCTCTAGGAATGGAGATGGAACTCTGTGGAGCCATCCCTCATTTAACCCATGCTGCAGGGGCTGGCACTAGGGGTCAGGCCCTGTATTGTGCAGAGCTGCATTGGGGAGGCTCTCGTGCCCCCACGGAGATGAGGGAAACAGGCCAGGTCCAGTAGGACTGTGCAATCAGTTAAATGTCATGGCCAGCACCACATGTCCTGCAGGTTCCTCCTGAACAATGTCCTGTGTGTGGTGCTGGGGCCTCCTCCTATCCCTCCTGTTTCTCCTATCCCTTCTAGAGAACGTCATGGGGGAATAGAGTTAGTCTTATGAGCTCTTTCCCAGGGATATCGGCATTTCTATCTCACTGCTTTTGGCTAAGTGGAAATCAGGTCTATGATGGATGCGCCCCTCCCTCGTAGCTGGAGTATGTTTTTACCCAGTCCTGGAACTTCAGAGTTTCATACTTAATAAATGCTTATCAACTATTTCTGGAGTTTATTTGATTTTTATTTTTGGGACATGAATTAGCTTTCCATTGCTGCTGTAACAAATTGTCACAAATTTAGGTGCTTTAAAACAACAGAAATTTATTATTTCAGTTTCTGCAGGTCAGAAATCCAGGTAGAATCAACTGAGTCCTCTGCTTGGGGACCCATAAGGCCAAAATCAGGGCGTAGCCAGGCTGGGCTCTTATCTGGAGACTCTGGGGGGAGACTCCACTTCAGTTTCCTTTAGATTGTTGGCAGAATTCAGTTCCTTGTGGCTGTAGGACTGAGGTCCCCATTTCCTTGACATGAACTTCCTACTTCATCTTCAAGCCAACAATAGCATGTCAGATCCTTCTCATGCTTCAAATCTCTGCTGTCTGCTACCAGCCAGAGAAAGATCTCTGCTTCTGCTTTTAAGGGATCCTGTTAGTAGTTTAGGTCTACCCCAATAATCCAATATAATTTCCCTGTTTTATAGTTAGCTGATTGACCATCTCAATAATGTTCTCATAATCCCTTTTGCCATGTTAAGGGAACATATTTGTGGGAATAACATCAGGATGAGAATGAGAAGGTCATGGGATCAAAATTCTGCCCACCACAGGAGGGCCTCTGATACCTGATATTCTGGTGCTTGTGCACAGGGGCGGATAGAATCCTCCTTCTCCTAATCCACATGGAGGCCTTTGCTGGCCGGTTTTAGCGGGAGCTGTCCAGGCGGTTTATGTATGGGAAGTGAGGGTCTTGTCCATCTTCTGCAGGGAAGAGGTTAGGAACCTTCCCTGCCTGCTTTAGCCCACAGTCTGGTCATGCCCTCAGCCTGCTTTCTCTCTCTCTCTCTCTCTTTTTTTTTTTTTTTTTTGCAAACCTGCAGGTATTACAGGGCAAAGTCTCCTCACTTCCTCTGGGAATGGCACAGAACAGGCTGATCAGACAGAGCCCCTTTTCCCTTGCAGGGACATGGACACCAGCTCAGCAGCTCTGCACTCTCTTTATATTGAGAAAGAGGGGAGGGAGACAGAGAGATTGAAGCTTCTGTTCTTCCTGGAAGCACCTCCTGGCTTCCTGGGAAGCATCCTTAATTCTGGTTCACTTCCAGGATTGGAGATTGCCCCTCACCTTTATATTCTCTTCCTAACTCCTCGATCATCCCCACTGCCCTCTTTCCACCACTCTCCTAAGGCAGTTCTCTCTTCATAATTACCTTTTTTTTTAATTTTAAGATTTTATTTATTTATTTGACAGAGAGAGAGAGAGAGAGAGAGAGAGCAAGCACACAAGTAGGCAGAGCAGCAGGCAGAGGGAGAAGGAGAAGCAGATTCCTCACTGATGAGGGAGCCCAACTCAGAGCTCAACCCCAGGACCCTGGAATCATGACCCAACCTGAAGGCAGATGCTTAACGAACTGAGCCACCCAAATGCCCCTTAACTTTCTATCTTGATGTAAACAGCAATTGTCTGTGGTCGCAGGAGACATAGGATGGTGTCCTGTTTCACAATTTCTGTAGGCAATTTCATTTAATTTTTTAACATATACAAAATAATGTATCACATGGCACAATGAAATTGAAGCAATACACTAAAAAGTAAATCTCAAAAATTAAAAAAAAAAAAAAAAAAAAGGGATCCCTGGGTGGCGCAGCGGTTTAGTGCCTGCCTTTGGCCCAGGGCGCGATCCTGGAGACCCTGGATCGAATCCCACATCGGGCTCCAGGTGCATGGAGCCTGCTTCTCCCTCTGCCTATGTCTCTGCCTCTCTCTCTCTGTGACTATCATAAATAAATAAAAATTTAAAAAAATAAAAAATAAAAAATAAAAATAAAAATAAAAAGTAAATCTCTCCTCTCTTGGGCCTTCATTCTCTCTCCCCAGAGATATGACTGTTAAAAGTTACTTGTGTTTTCTTCCAGAAATTTTCTGTACACATTAATTGCACGTATTTTGACAATTTAATCACTTGTCCGGTCCTCTTAGGAAACATTTACCCCTCAGGAATGTGAAGGTATAACATCAGAAGAGTGGGAGCCTGCACCTCCCCCATGTACCCCAGTGCTGTTTACTTGCACCTGGGGAGGCAAATACATGCTAGAGCTTATCATCAAGGAATGAGCAGGTTCCTTCTCTGCTTCTTGGGTGAAGGCTGTGATGATGGTAGGTCAGATGGAAGATGAGTTGGTTGGTGGTAATTGTGTGGCCAAATGAGCCCAGTGACCCTTATGATACCTGACAAGGGCCTGGTCTTGGGGTGATGATTCCAGGGGCAGTTTGAGATAATCCCCAAAGTATACTGTTAATTGTGTGTGCGAGAGTATATATGTGTGTGTATGTGTGTGGTGGAGAAGTGTGGTGTGGGAAAGGAATTATAGAATATTACCATGTGTGTATGGGGGATTGCTAAAGGAGTCATGTATACCCACATGATTTTATATTGTAGGCATTGGAAGTCTACTACTGAAAATGTTTTTGCTTTTGGAAAAGAGACTAAAGGTCTGGGATGGGAGACTGTTATATACTCTTTTGGACATTTGAATTTTTAAAACCATATGCATGTACTACCTATTTTTTTTTTAAACACATCTTTTACATAAGCAACAAAAGTGCTGCTGTGTGATAGACCCCTTGGGATTCTGTGTGTATCCTGTGTTGATGCCTGAGCTTGCTACATTCATTTGCTTTCCCCTTGGGGCTGGCAAATAGTTGTTTTCAAGACAAAATTTCTTCCATTATTAACCACTGGAGGGTTCAAATGTGGAAGAATCACACCTCTCTTCCTTTGGCCTCTTCTCTCTGATGGCTGTGAAACATTAAACAATCTTGAAGTGACAGTATCCTGGAGTTGCTGAGGGAATATTCGGGAAGAGCCTGCCAGAGGCAGAAGGCAGCAGATCCAGGACCTCGATGAGGAAAGCAGAGTGGGTGGAGCTGCTGATTTCGGGAGTCTGTGTGAGAATTGAAGGCTCTGAACTGACTTGCCGGAAATTGCTCTTTATTTTCAGCTGCTTTATGGCGGGGAGGCAGGGTGCGTGGGAAGGATCTACTTGTTTGATTCTTCAGACTAGCACAGGTGTCCTTTTCCCTCAGGGCATCCTGTTTTAAGGGTACTCAGGATTTGTTTTCATCAAGTATGGTAATATTCATAGACTCAGAAATGACTGTCATGAAGGAAGAAGTTCATTAAAATTGCAGATCCCACATAGAATAAATATTGCTAAAGTAAATATTTTAATTGCTTACTTATTATTCATTGGCAGTAAATTGAGCAGGAATCACTTTTTTTCTTTAAATGCTGCCCTATTATTGAAATACAAAATAGCGGGATAAGCACTGGGTGTTATGCTATACGTTGACAAATTGAACTCCAATAAATAAATAAATACATAAATAAATAAATAAATAAATAAATAAATAAATAAATAAATAAAATGTAGCTCTAAAAAAAAGAAATACAAAATAAAACATTTAGAATTTGAAAAAAAAAAGTCGCAGTCCCTAGAAACAGGAGACACTGCATGTGGTGAGGTCAGTCAAGAGACAGAGGTAGAAAGCGTGGGCAAGAACCTATATTGTGGTTTCCATGGAACGAACAGGCAAGGTAGGGTAAACATGTTTAGGATTAGCTAGTCTGAATACTTTCCTTGGGCTCTGGGGTGTAGGGGCTGTCCCTTGGTGGCTGGTACCTGGCCCTGGGGTGATAAGAGCAGCTGGAGAATGGCCCAGACTGCAAGAGCTCCTAAAGGAGGTGATTGGGGTTAGGGCTGTGGATTGTTTGGTTTGTTTATGAGAGGCTTGCTTGTGGAGGAGTTGTTTTCCTACCTTTAAGAATGGGCTGACCCCAGGAGGGGCAGGCTCTCCAGAGTCAGGAAGGTCCCAAGACATCAAAGCATCAGAATACAGAAAATAAAAAAAACATAGTACACATCAGGACAGCCAAATATTGTTGCACAGGTTGTATCTAGCACAAGATATCTGGCCAGGATGGTAAGTAGGGCTAAAATTCAAATGAAGCCCTGTTCACTAGTTGTGGACCTGCAGGACTGCATCCAGTTGAAGGGGCTGGCTTTTTCTTATTCATACAAAGGCACCATGACAGAGGCCCATTATGGCATTTGTCTCAGGTTATTGTTCTGAATCATTTGTGATTATTTGATCAATCTCTGTTTTCGTGACTGAGCCATCAGTTCCAAGGATGCAAGATAGTCCTTATCTGTTTCCCACTAGAGTGAAAGCTCCAAGAGAGCAAGGATCAGGTTTGCTTTGTTCACCACTGACACATCTTGGTGCTGGTAAATGTTTATGTGATGACTAAATGGACAGTGTGCAGGATTTCCGACTCCAGATTTTTTTTAAATTTTATTTATTCATTCATGAGAGACAGAGAGAGAGAGAGGCAGAGACACAGGCAAAGACACAGGCAGAGGGAGAAGTAGGCTCCATGCAGGGAGCCCGACGTGGGACTGGATCCCTGGTCTCCAGGATCAGGCCCTGGGCCGAAGGCAGCGCTAAACCGCTGAGCCACCCGGGCTGCCCCCAACTCCAGAATTATATGTTACCTGTACCCTGAACTCTTCTTTTGACAACAAAAAGATCATCCTCTGTTCTCCTGCCATAGAATTGATTAGGGTGAGTAGCATCCTCTTTGCTGGCTAGAGTTTGGCTCCTGTCCTTGACTCTTCTGGGGCCAAAAAGGCAGCCAAGCAGGGGAGGCTTTTTATTCTCAATCTGGAGATTCTTTTGTCAGCTTCTCCCTGTTACAAATCCTCTAGTGGTTCATGCCTTCGCGGCTGCCAGTGAAAAATAAGTGACTGAATGTAGGGCACAGAGGGATATGGCTTTCTGAACCCACCAGCTGTGGCTGGAGCCCTGGCTCCAACCTAAAAAAATAGAACCCTGTAGGAAGACCCAGAGGCTGCTAGGCATGGCAGTAGGGTGATTGCTGAAGAGAACCTGGATTCCTGGCTTGCTTTGACAAAAAAAAAAAAAAAAAGAAAATAAGAACCAACTTTCTTTTTTTAATTTTTTTAAAGATTTTATTTATTTACTCATGAGAGAGAGAGAGAGAGAGAGACAGAGACACAGGCAGAGGGAGAAGCAGGCTCTATGCAGGGAGCCCGATGTGGGACTTGATCCTGGGACTCCAGGATCACACCCTGAACAGAAGGCAGAAGCTCAACCACTGAACCACCCAGGCATCCCAGCTTTCAAAAGAAGCCTTGTAGGGGGTGCCCCTAGCTGGCTCAGTCTGTAAAGCATATGATTCTTGATCTTGGGAATGTGAGTTCAAGCCCTATGTGGGGTGTAAAGATTACTTAAAAAAATAAAATCTGAAAAGAAGAAGAAGAAAAAAAAAGGAGGCCCTGGGGTTTTGCTCTGTGTTTACAAGTGTACACATACACCATGGGTGGAAAGAGGAGGGATCCTGGGGCCTGCAGCCATGTGCAGGCAGGGGAGGTGTCTGTGTTGCTGGGTCTCATCCTTCACAGGCCCCGGGCAGTGTTGCTGAGACCCTAACAGAATGTGTATTTTCTCATCTCTCTCCAGGTTTCCATTCTATTATGAACTAAAAATAGCATTTGTAGCCTGGCTGCTGTCTCCCTACACAAAAGGCTCCAGCCTCCTATACAGGAAGTTTGTACATCCCACACTGTCTTCAAAAGAAAAGGTAATTTATGCTGCTCAGCCTTTGACTCCTCCTAGCAAGTAAAAAATCTAAAAAGCAGTAAGTAAAAAAGACAGAGTGTTTTATTGTAGGAGACCTTAGATCGTCTCTTATCTGCCTCCAACAATTTGTTCCTTCTAATCTTTTTTTTTTAATCTATTTTTCGGACATGTTTGGGAATAGTGGTGAAATCCTGAAGAAGATATTATGTATCATTACTTATTGAAAAACATTTCCATAAATTTAAACAAAGGCAACAAAAGATTCACTCATAATTCAACTCGCCAAACTGAATTTTCTTCCTTTTGTCCTGCTCAGCCCCTGTCCTTTTATAGATAATGGATTTTTTTCATAGACTATTAAAAAATACTTTTAAAACTTAACATAGGAAAGTGGAAGCATAAAGTGATTAAATGACTTGAACTTGTTACCCAGATAGCTACAGATAGACACTGGAAGATACGACATCTCTTGTGCAGTGTTTGTTTTATTGTTCAGTGATAAATACATGCCTACCAGTGGAATCTCTGCTATTTTGGTACTTATCAGTTGATAAGTACTAATGAGAGTAGTCATAATAATTTGTTTCCTACTATTTACCTTTTGTGTTTATTTTGCTTCAAAGTACTTCACAAACATCTTTGCAATGAAAATAATAGATTTGTCTCATGTCAGAGATGGAAAAAATCGCAGGAAAGGGTCAGCAATAACTAAGTATTCAAGTAAGGATTACATCTCTTGAAAGTAATTTTAATTGTAAGCTGCTTATAAGATAATAGAACTGTATAAAATGATTTTTTGTTTAACATCTCCGCTGAACTTAATTTGCTGGATTTACTTTCAATAGATTGTTCTATTGTTTTTTTTAAGATTTCGTACAATAATAAATGCATTACCTCTGTCTTACTGATTTGTTTTGATAACTTCTTTTTTATATGCATACCAGTCTATTTAAACCTTTCTTTGAAATAAAATTCTAAGTATACCAAAAAGAACCCTAAATACCCAAAAAACAAATACTTAACATAAACACAATATTTAAATTCTAAGATCTTCAGCATGTGTGCACATAACCCATTTGTACTTGATCTTCATAATGATTCATGAACACCACAGTACATAGAAACTCATTTCTTCTTTTTTGACTTATTGTCTTAAATTGCCAAAAGTGGGGATCCCTGGGTGGCGCAGCGGTTTGGCGCCTGCCTTTGGCCCAGGGCGCGATCCTGGAGACCCGGGATCGAATCCCACGTCGGGCTCCCGGTGCATGGAGCCTGCTTCTCCCTCTGCCTGTGTCTCTGCCTCTCTCTCTCTCTCTGTGTGTGTGACTATCATAAATAAATAAAAAATAAAAAATAAAAAAATAAATTGCTAAAAGTGGGATTGAGTCCAAAATTATATAATCCATTAATTAGATTACATGATCTTCTAAACTGATTGGGATATGACACTTAACAAAATAGGAGCACTGGAGGTGGCTTTTTATATAAATTTCTATTGTTTCTGAAATGAGTACTTAGGACTTCTAGGGGGAGGCTTTAGGGGAAGGTATTAATTGGATGAGCAGATTACTACAGACATTTCCAAGAACTCTTTTAGGAACTAGGATACAGCACTGGCTGTCTCAGAAGGGTGGATTTTGAGGAATGGGATCTCTCTCTTGCCCTGGTTGTCACATCCCTACTCTTTGCTTACCTTTCTCCAGATGCTGGGTTTACCCTGAAGCCATCAGTGTCATTTCCATTGAAGTCAAGGAGACTGGCTCTTAAGAGCTGCCAAGAATCCCACCAGAGTCAGTCAGGGGTCACAATGAAAACTTAGTGTGGTGACTTGTTGTGGAAGCCTTAAACAAGGAATGCACGGGGGTCGACTGTCCCACTTGATTCCTCAAAAAGGAAATGCACTGATATGCCAAACTTCAAATGAGACCAAGACCAAGTGTCATTGTATTACTAAACTCTGAAATGAGCTACTATGATGTACAAAACAGCTGTTCTTTAAAAGAGAGAGAGAGAGAACATGAACGGGAGAGCGGCAGACAGAGGGAGAGGGAGAAGCAGACTCCCTACTGATCAGGGAGCCTGATGTGGGACTTGATTCCAGGACCCTGGGATCATGACCTGAGCCAAAGGCAGACGCTTTACCAACTGAGCCACCCAGACACCCCAAAACAGCTGTTCCTTAAATGGTGACAACAAAACAAACCAAATCAAACAAATGAAAAAATAAGCCAGAGTTGATGCAAATTTGAAGTAAACCACTATTTTTGTCCCTGGGGGAGAGACTTCAACCCTCTTTCCAACCTTCCCCTGACCCTGGAGATGATTCTGAATGACTTCTCATTTTGCTTTTATTTCATTATCTGTAAAATGATCTCTCTTATCAACAAAAATAGCACTCATCTCTTTCTGTGTCCTCATTTCTCCCCCTTGATACCTACATGGGGAGGTATTTGGATATAGTATGAAAAAGCTACAGAATAGAAGAATTTCAGAGCTGCAAGGACCTGACCCCTTTGAGATAAGAGGTTGGCAGTGGTTCTCACTTATTGAAACTAGCCACTGTGTTAGATGCTTTACTGGAATGATCTCATGTAATCCTCACTGTGCTCCATGAGTTAGGTACTGTCACAGTCCTCATTTTGCAGAAGGCTAAACACTTGCCGAGACCTGACAGCCAGTCTGAGGTCTGAGGTTAGATGTTCCATTCTTGGCATTCTCTCCCCCTTCAGTTCCTTCATTGTCTTATAGAGTGGCTGTGTGTAGAATGGCAGGATGGTCCACATTCAGGACCCTTGGAGCCTTCCTGGAAGGCTAGAGGACTTTAGGAACAATCCTAGGGTATTGCTCGAAAAAACCTTCTTGGATCAGTAAGTTGCTGTTTTTTCAAAATTCCTCTTTCACTTCTGTCTATCTCTTCTGTTTTCTTCCCTCCTCCTGGCTACCTTCCCCTCAAACACACCCCCCAAAGTGCCTATGACTTTTCAGTCCCAGTGAGAATCCATGATTGGGCAAGCTGCCAAGCCCAGTGCTCTGGGGGGAGAAAGAACAGAGATTTATTTGAGCCTTCCAACTCAGTGTGTCTCTGTTTTACCTTCAACAGGAAATCGATGATTGCCTGGTCCAAGCAAAAGACCGAAGTTACGATGCCCTTGTGCACTTCGGGAAGCGGGGCTTGAATGTGGCAGCCACAGCAGCGGTGATGGCTGCTTCCAAGGTACTGTGTGGGACCCTGAGCACCACAGCCACTTGAGCATCTCCCCTCCAGCCTGCCCTGCTCCTTCGTCACCCATGCAGCTAGCACAGGACAGTCTCAGGACCAGTCAGGGGTTCCTCATTTGGGGGAGGTTCCCTTTGAAAATTGGATGGAGAAATTGGTGACTCTTGCCCCCAGAAAATCGTGCACAGGCACACACATGCATATACGCACAAACAATGTGTGCAATATTTAAGAGGTTCCCAGAGCACCTGAAACTCATTATATATCCCAAATTAAGAACCTCTGAATTACTTGAAGCTTAAACTTGGGAGAAAGAGGAAAGAAAAGGAAGAGAGTAAGCTCTTCTCTGCAATTTCCCAGGGTGCACTGGGAAAGACACCTGAACTCAAAATAATCAGGTGGGGAGACTACCTGAGTGAGTGAGTGGCCCCACGCTCATGTGGCCCAGCAGACCCCGGGGAGGAACCCAGGGTACCAGAGGAGGTGAGTGGTTCAGACACGGAGGAGGAGGATGTGTATAGCAGTGGCAATGAGACCTGGAGGAGGTTTGAAGTAAACACTGGTCGTGCAGGACATTGTGATGTAGACATCACTTCCTTCTCTTTTCCATCCAGCCCCATTCATGTCCTCTGTAGTCCTTCCTAGCTTCTTCTCATATCACATTCACCTTATTGCTTCAGTTTCTCATTATGTGCTCAGCCCTGAAATATTAAATTGGTAGTATTTCCCCCTGGAGTAAATTCAGCAGATTGCCTTGTGTTTCCTGCTTACACCCTTTACCCTCAGCCCAAATGTAGAGGAGGGGTCTATATTCAGCAAGGGGTGGAAGAGAGGCAGTTATGCCAATGTTTGGGCAGACAAACTGGGAGGTGAGTTGTATGATCAAAGGGAAGCCTTATGTCCCTAGGTGATGACTGAGGGCAAGGGAGGCAGAGTTGTGAAAGGCTTTGGAAGAGGATACTGACCTTGGTGCTCCATGAGCTCTGAGTGGATGGTGGGATGGAGCATGTTCACAGCCAGCTGGGTCAGGGGACCAAGCTGAGTTTCTGTGTCCTGAACCAAGAGAAGCACATTAGGAGCATTTCTGGAAGACAGACTTACCACTTGGGGCTGAGTGTTTGTTTGAAAAGTACTGTCCACCAGAAGTCAAGGAGTTCTGCATACAAAGGCTGGGAGAGAGAGAAGGAAAACCAAAAGGGAATGATTCCTAATCAGAGAAGGACCAGCTCCTTCTATAATACAGAACTGTAATGAGGTGTCCCCCTTAGTCCAATAGCTGCTGGCAAAATGATAGATCCCAGTGAGTATCTTTAGAGGAGACATTCCACTTTGGTATCCCAAGGAGATGTATCAGGATTTACAAAGAGCAGTGAATATCAAGATCCTTCTATTTGAGATGTAACCATTTTGTGCTTTTATTTTTAAGGTGAAAGATAAGAGAACTCAAAATTGCTAAATTGTTAATTCATCAGGTGAAGTTTGCAACATAGAGCTACAGAAACCTCCTCTCTGCCCCTCTCTCCACCCCATCTCCTCTGCTTCTGAAGCCTGAAGGAAGATGGGTATTTATCAGGGTGGCTCAGTGTGGGTCCCCTGGCCATACAGCAGCATGTGTGTAAATGTTATTCTGACAGTAATTCTGTAGGGCCATCCTTTTCCAGGTCTGCCTCAAGCTGGAGCCTCCAGAGTCTTGATACCATCTTGGCCAGCCACCTCCAGCCCCTCAGACCACCCGGGGAAGCCTGTGAGCCTAGGCCTCTAGCCAGGCACCCTACAACAACCAAACATGAAGGAAGCTCTAGACAGTCTGAAACTTTGCCTCAGGAAATAACCGCTCATTAGTTCTTTCTAGTTGTGCTACAATAGTGAGGGGTGCCCCCTTCCTGTTGAATCTGGTTTCAAATGAGAAAACTTTTTGCCTTTTGGGGGCTTTGCTTTCCCTCTCTTGATATAAATATCTTGAGAGAGAAACACAACTTCTCTTCCAAAAATAATGCCCTCTATTTTTGAAACAGATGTGTATTAAAAAAAAAAAAAAAAAGTAAAATCCAGTCTGGCTGAGGGGTAAATCAGTGGTTTCCACAGCAACAGCAGATCACTTCAGGCAGGGGTCAAGGGATGATGACTCACCAGTGACTCCAAATCTGGCTTTCATGTCCAAACCACCTGGGAAGCTTTGTTTTCATTTTTTAATAGATTCTCAGATGTGCTGATTCAGAATCTCAGGCAGTAGGCCCAATCTCTATTTTTAACAAGTTCTCCAGATGATTCTTAAGCAGCCAGCTCTGTACAGGTCGTTGCCTCAGGCCCCATCCAGAACCAGAAGTGCCCAGGTGATTAGGGTTAGAGCACTTCACTTACATTCCTGGGATGCGGACTTAGCTTCTTAGAAGCATTAACCTTGAGAATGAGAAAGTGGGGTGTGTGTGTGTGTTTCATTTCCTTAAAACTTCATGCCAATTGGGGAATACTATGGTGGGAATACAAATTTTTCTCCCTCTCTGTAATGCTCCAGAGAGCCTAGCACAGTGCACTGCACCCAGCCGAGCCCTGAACAACCTTGGTGATTCCCCGGGGGGAATAGAGCAGTTTTGTAGGGGGGAAAAAAACCCCAGCATCCTGGCAAATCCCCCATGACTATACTTTAATGTCCAAACCAGAACATCTGAGAGTGAAAGGGGTGCTGGAATAATTATACCAGGAATAGGTATGAGGCCTGTCCCAAGCAAACCAGGAATTAGGGTCACCCTACTCATAGCTCCATTTTACAACTCTTGTACCTTGCCTCTCTCCTCCCAAAAAAACACCCTCAACTCACAAATTGGTTCTAACTCTAAATATCTACTGCATTTAGCTAAATGGACCCACAAGAGAGTGTGAGGCAACTGAGAGACTATCTCTTACTTCAGACATATTAGGGGTCAGGTGCTTGGATGAGGGGTCACTGCTCCCCTGTCTTCTGTTCTTTTTTCCATCCTTTAAAGCCTCCCAGAAAGGAAGTATAGAATTTAAGAGATCTCTTGGTTATATTTTTTCTTTCCTTTTTTTTTAATTGAAGTATAATCGACATGTAAAATTATATTAGTTTCAGGTGTACAACCTAATGCAGCCACACTTTGAGTTAATCCTTTATTTTCTTGTAATATTGAGTCCTGAGCCCTGTCCCTAAAAACAACACAAAACAAAAAAACAACAACAAAAATTAAGGTTTGCAGGATTTTTGCATCATCAAGAAAAGTGAAGAAACTTTGTGCACCATATTGTACCAATGTAAGTTGTTATTAATGTTAACATTGTTTTATCTTAGAACTAGAAAAACAAAAACAACACAATTACACATGGGAAATTCCTCCCCAGGCCTACTAACCTCTATCCCACTCCCACTTTTCCCCAAGGTCTAATCCTTCTCTCTGGAAGTGTCGATGCATCTTTTCTTTCTATGAAAACTGCTCTGTCTCCTTCCTGAGGACACCCTTCTCTAGGACCATCTGTCTAAATGTCCCTTGTCTCCAAGTTGGCTCTGCACCTGGATATTGGGTGTTTTCTAGCCAGTAATTCCACCTAGCGGGAAAATTGGGCCCCAGGTTTTTTGAAGACTAGAATTGGAAGTCTCTCTCTCTTTTTAAAAATGATGCTCTAGAATAAGCGAAGCACATCCTCACACAAAAGAAACCATGTGAGAAAAACAATTGATCAAAAGTTTGAAAACTGAAGTGTCCATGGCACCCTATGGCTCTTGAGCTTGGAAGCATATATTAGGTCTCTTCCACCTGCCCAGTTCTTAGGCCTGGTAAACCAACCTTGCTTTTTACTTGTCTCATAACTTGGAAAATAATGTTATTTTACTCCCTCTAGAGATCCTATCCCTAGAACAGTTCCACTGGAACCAATATCATTGGTAAGTCATCTGGTTAAGACACTGCTCCAAGTAGTGTTGGCATTCAATGGATTCGGGATTCTTCTGCCCCAGATTGTGTATGGGCTTTTCTCCCTCAAATCTAATATTTCCTATTATATTGTTAGCTTCTGGAGGTGAGGGTCTCTAGATTCTTATCCTTTGTTTCTTGCTTAGAAAAAAAAAAAAAACACACAGAATAAAGAACCTAACAGTACCTACTTGTTTAGTGTTCTACACTCATAGCTACTCATCAAACCTTGTTGATTGATCCGAAGAATAAACTTTTTTGATTCTCTAGTCCTGCTCTGTTCAAGTGGTTATTTATATGAATTAGTTAAAAGTAAGTTAGTGTAAAATTCAGTTCCTCAGTCATACCAGTTGTATTTCCAGTACTCAGCAGCCATAGTATAGCAGGTGGCTGGCACAGATACAGAACGTTTCCAACATCACAGAGTTTTTTTTTGTTTTTTGTTTTTTTGGGCAGCACTGCCCAAGTCCTCTCTGAAACCTCTTGGGTTATCTTTGCCTTATTTTCACCCCTTCACCTGCAGTGCCCTAGCTTTGACAGGACCCCTCCTTTACCCACTCAGCACTTTGGGGCCTCTGTATGTGAGGTTGATCAGCAAAAATAGGGAAATAGAAATGCAGCTTATAGTGTCACCCATGGTGTCGCTTTCTTTTCTCCATCTTCTTCCCTGGTCCAGCCCCACTTTCACACCATGACTCCATTTTCCCCAATTTGCCAGTCAAAACTCAGGCACTCTACCTTATGGTGTGGTCAGCACCCACCAGAGTATAGCCAAACCTTGGTTATAGCCCTAGCATTTTAACAGCTGGGAACAAGCCACAGAGAGACAAATCCTGGTGTTTTCCCACTCATTATTTAAATTCCCACTCAATTTTGCCTTGAAATAAAACTCTACAAAACAGTTTGCATAGTTTTTTAAAAGTTCCTCTATCTTTAATTCCTTATCTTTATCTTTTATCCATCACTGCTTTATCTAAACCTCTTGCTTGAAATAAATTCTGCTTTCAAACCACTGTGAAACTATTTTTGGAATCAGAAGCTCATTCCCAGAAGTTTGTAAGACTAGTGACTTGGGGTTCTGGCCAGACTGGAGTTGTTTGCCTTTGCCTTTGGTTTGTTGTTTTTCTAGCTGCCTATTGTGTACTGATTAGTTGTAAACGATGTGTTTATAATTCATCAGAGGGAAGGTATTCATTTCCCTCTTATAAAACTTCCCTGTATGGACTCATGCTCAGAAAGTATTTCCAAGGAAGAAGAAAAGACTGCTTTCCCTTCCACGTCCCTGTGTCTCACTTCACAGTCACACCTCGTGTCTCCTCCATCCAAGTAGCTGAGGAACATTAACCAACTATTGTGCTAGGTTAGGTGAAGTTAGCCTTCTTTCTTCCATTTTAGCCAAGGAGCGTGTGACATAAAATTAATATTTAGAATTCACTACGGCAACCAGTTTTAAACACCAAGATTATCTAAACTATTATGGACAACCTGCTGAAAAAGTTTGGAAGTATTGCCTACCCTCTACATCTCCCAAACAAATCGACTTGCACCCAAGCTAAGCTTTCTGCAACTTGTTGATGCAGAATCACCCAAGACTTCCTGCCAGTGCAGGTCTGCCACCTTTGTCCGCAACACTCCATCTTTCTGGATTCCTTTCCTCCTGTGTTTCTACCAGGACAGCTACCTCACCTCTGTGCACCTGGTAGATGTTTAGGCAGAGGAAAACAAGCTGCAGAGCCACCAGTCAGAAGAAGAACTGGGGGCTCACGCAGATGTCTCTTGCCCCTTCTGTTCCAAGTTTACCTGTGGAGGTTATATTAGCTGGATGCATCAAGGGTCTAAGTGAGAAGAGAGAAGCCCACCTGCTTACCTGGTTTCTGAAAGGAGGCTGGTGGAACCTAGGAGGTCTGAGAAGGCATTTTTTAAGATCACCTGTGAGCAGAAAGAGCTGTTTCTTGGCTGTGGCGATGTGGCACCTTCTTGGTCACCTCCTCCTCCCTGACTCTCCTCTTCTGCTTGCTCCCTTCCTTCTCCCCTCACCCACCACCCTCCCTGCAGTGTTGGGTGGAATTTCTCCAGAGCCCCACCTCATTTCCCTTTCCTTCCCAGGATCATTTCATCCTTTCCTTCACCTTCAGCTAGCTGTCCTCTGATGCCCTGGTTCTCAGATCGGCTTCTCTGCCTTCCACTGAACTTCTCCTCCTCTTGTTTCCTTGGTACAGCTAATGTTTCCTAACTCTGAATCTGCCCCTCATCTTGTGTCCCATCTGTCTGATGACTATGAAGTCACCATTCACACCGTCAGGCCTCCAGGAACCAGATCTCAGTCATCTTTGAGGTTCTTCCTTCTTCTCGCTTACTCTTCAAGTTGTGCGCATTTGACATTCTTTCCCTTTTTCCAGGCCTTCTTCCCCACCCCCTTCCTTTCGGCTAGGACTAGTGCAGTAGACACTCATGTATTCACTGCTCCTCTCTCATCCAGTTTGAGCTGTGATCCCAGCTTTTCAGCCTTGTCTTGTCTCTCCTTACCTTTCTAGCTCCTCTTGTACTGCAGTCACAGCACCACCTTCTGTGCTGTTCTAGAAATAGCAACTCTGTGTGCTATTTCTAGACTTTTCTCTTTTCCTGCCTCAGCTCCTGTTGGTCCTTCATCTGCCCCTGTTGCCACCTGTTTGAAATCCTGACCACCTTTCAAGGTCAAATGCCACCTTCTCCATGGAAACCTCTTCTGATTCCAGGTGGAACTATTCTCCTGCTTCTTGGGTCCCACATGGCAGTCTGCTGTGATCGTTATATTTCATGTCTTATCTGCATCCCTAGTAGGTGCCCAGTCAATATTAAAGGAATGAAGGACTGTCGTGCATATTTTTAGCTGTGTCAGCTAATAGAGCAACATTTAGCATCACAGGTGGGCTTTGGAGGTAAGCAGAGGTAGATTAAAAACCCCAGCTCTGGGGATCCCTGGGTGGCTCAGCAGTTTAGCGCCTGCCTTTGGCCCAGGGCACGATCCTGGAGTCCCGGGACCAAGTCCCGTGTGGGGATCCCAGCATGGAGCTTGCTTCTCCCTCTGCCTGTGTCTCTGCCTCTCTCTCTCTCTCTCTCTCATAAATAAAAAATATATAAATAATCTCCATTAAAAAAAAACGGCTCCCACACTTACTGCTGCACCCCTGTGAACTTCAGCTTCTTCACCTGCAAAGTGGACATAACCATAGTCCCTGTCACTCATGAGATGGTGTGCCTAAAGTCTTCACAGAATGCAGAAGTCCTACTAAATGCTTAATAAAGGTTGCCTATTACTCACTTCTCCTGTATGTTGGTTTGATCTCTGAGGCTGATCGTTATTCTGTTGAGCAGAATAAAAGAAATGCCAGATACTGACTTTGGGAAGCTATTTACAGTTCAGACTCTTCCGGATAGGAAGCTGAGTTTCCCTCTCACGTGGATCTAGACTCTCTTCCCTTCTTTTCTCTGTGATGTGGTAGTGTGAGGACAGTACCTAGTACTGCCTGTGCTCTGGTCCCAGTCCACTTTGCCTGTGCTGGGTCTCCCTGGGAAGGCCACCCTCCAGCCCTCAGGTTCAGGTCCCTCATTGCTCTCTGCCTGACTTTCCATACAGTTGTTTCCTCCTCCTTTTCAGCCCCCGGGTGGGTGGATCCCTGGGGTCAGCTTGTAACTGTGAGCACCTGCCCTCCCCCAAGAGAGAAGGAATGTCAAACTTGTGGGTCCCAGAGCAGGCAGGAGCCTTAGAAGCCGTCTTTGTAACCCCTTACTTCACAGGAGTGGACATTGAGACCCAGAAGTTGAGTGGCTCACCCAGGGTTATGCAGCTGTTAGTTGTCAAGTTGGGTTCAGAGTGAACTTGCTGGTTCCCAGTCCTGTGTACCCTGCATCACTCCAAACAACCCCAGGCCCTCTCCCCAAACCACCATCACCCCATGCTGGGCTGACACTTGACACTTCCTGACCATTATGTGCTTGGGTTACATCACCAGGCCCTGAGAAGCCAGGCCAGTACCTGAGGGATGATTGTCTGCTTCTGAGAATTTCAGGGCCAATCACAGCCCCAGGTACTTCTAAGGTTGTCTGCTTGCTCTTGTGACCATTTTACATCAGATGTCCCTTGGAATTAAGAAAGTGCATTAATATGCAAAAGGCAGCCAGCCCAGGGCACCAAGGCAGGTTCCTTCTTTGTCCTGAGGCAAGGCTGGGACAACACATAAATGCAGGATGTGGTACACACTAAGTTGAAGGAGTATGCATCACAAATACATGTTACCATAAGATCTAGTTCCTTTAAAGCTTTATCACGTGATAATGGGGGCATATTTGCAAATATAACTGTAGCTCCACTGCTCACTAACAGCAAAACAAATCTGTCTTGTGGATGCCTGCCCCCTCCACCCTAGTCCTTTCTCCCTCTCACAGTCTATTAGCAATGTCCCTCCCCACCCAGGAAGATAGATTCCCTACCATATTAACCTTCCCACAGGGCCTTTGCTCTCCACGGAGAAAGCTTGGACAAGGGGCAAAGTTTCACATCTGGGACTCGGTGGTGGACTTCTACATAAGAGGACAGAGACATCAGCTGTGTGTGGAGAGTCCTTCCTGGTGACCCCGAAACCCTATCCCCAGGATGCAGGCTTGACTCAGAAGGCCAGGCCACAGTATTTTCCCTTTTCTATTTGATGATGCAGCCCTGGCTTCACTCAAGTTTGAGCTCTTGCATGATACCTCCCCCAGATGAGAGGGCAGCTGGCTGACATTCTCCCTCCTCTGAAGATCGGCCCCACGTTGTGTCATCTTTGTCATTTGCTGCCTTGTGTGCATTGTGTCTAGATGCCGCTGACTGCGAGCTCCTTGGGAGTAGGAATTGGGTATCGTGTTTCATATTCATCTTTGTTCCCCTGTGAGGCTTCACACAGAGCTTTGTAAACACTCCCTCTGCACCCACTGCGAATGGAGGAAGGAAGAAAGGAGTGAGTGAGTGAGCAAGTGAGTGAGGAGTGTCCTAGGTGAAGACAGCATGGCTCCCTTCAACCCTGTTTTATAGGCTTGGTGCCCATGGCTTTTTTTTTTTCTTTTCCCCTTTGTCAGGTGGCTCGACTCTTTCATTTTGTCTCCTCTTTGGACCTCAGAGAAGGGCAGGTAACCCCGTTGAGAGGTGTGACTAACTCCAAACTGATCCAGTCGGGTAGAGAGGCCAGCCCCCACCTCTGCCCACCAGCCTGTGGTCTGGATCCGAACCAGGTGTTTCTCCTACCGACACCTGTGTGTGTACGTGTGTGTTAATCCCAGAGCCAGTCCCACTTCAGTGTCCTTCCAGAGCCTCTTTTTTGTGTTAATTCAGTAGCATCTAACATGTGATTAACTTACTTGAGTTTTTCTTTGTTTAATGCCCGAAGAATGAGTTGAATTTGATGATTGATGCTGTTTTGGGAGAAATCGTCTTTCTTTCTTCTTTGTCAATCTAATGTTATGTCAAAACCAAGGCCCCTCATCTTTATCCAGCATGATTATTATCCTGCTTGCCATTGATGTGGAGCATGTGTAGCTATAGAGGTTAACTGTGTTAGCGAGTGGGTACCCTTCTAGAAGGAAGCATTAACTCTTTTTGAATTACCAGTGGGAAATGTGGTTATGCTGGTGGCTTTGTTATCAATTGTTTGACTCACTAAAACCTGTTGTCTTTATTTTCTTTGTCATTAGTTATAGGCATTCGGTACCTGGGAAGGCTCTGCTGGAGCCTTCCCCTGTGACTTGGTGTGTTCCTCTGGAAAAGAGGACCTCATCAAGGGCTTGCAGCCAAGCTTAGCTGCTATGCTGAATCTGGGCTCTGTGGGCCCTAATGGCAGGCATCCTATTAGTGGTAAATTGTTTTGCTTGGAATACGAGATTATTAAAGGTCTGGATTTTCCAAGAACATACCCCCGCCCCTAAGAAAAACATCAAAAGGAGTACTTGGCTGGCTCAGTCAGTAGAGCAGTAGATCAAGGGTAACTCTTGATCTCAGAGTCGAGAGTTTGAGCCCCACCACGTTAGGGATAGAGTTTACTTAAACAAAGTAATAATTTTAGAAAAGAAAAACATCAAAACATACAGAATTTGGTGTGTGTTGGCTGAGTGGCTTTCTCATTTCTTACCAGTTGAGGGAGAAAATTAAAGATCTCAGATTGAAAAAAAAAAAGATCTCAGATTGATAGGTCAGTGATACAACTTATTTCTTGAAGTCTAATTTTCTAAGAGTTTTAGCTAGAAAAAAAAAAAAGATTAAATAATCAGAAATGGATTACCCTCCCTTGTTCCAAGGCACTTCTGTGGGATTTCTGGGGCTTCTAGGAGCACCACTGGAAGAACCACCAGGACATGTTGTGTTGATGTACACAGAAAGCAGCGAGGTGGGTTTGTTAAATAACATGTAAACAAGCAACAATAACAAAACTAGACAGACACACTTATCACAGCATAGGGAATGAAGAGCTAAAGAGTACAACAGATTATAAGTAAGTAAGAGATTTGTTGTCATGGAAGGCCGAGTATATCTCCCTTTCCAATGCCATGATGATAGGCTATGGAGAGGGTCTTCCAGAGGTGGGCTGGTAAGGATGGTACTGACATATGGTATGACAGGCCCAGGGACTGGCTCAGATGTACCTGAAGTAGGCTGACCTTGGTTCATGAAAGGGCCCCAGCATTCTTAGCTTTTCTTATGTCTCACATTCCAAGCTGAGTGTTGGCTGGGGAGGACATCAATGCAGGAATTTAAACACACACACACACACACACGCACGCACACACACACACACACACACACACTGGAAACTACTCCTCCATCAGAGTTACCATGGGAGACCCAACATTTATTCTAGAGATTTTCAAATAATTCTAGAAACCCTTATTTTGGTATTGTAGTCAGAGCCAGATAATGGGCCACAGAAGAGGGTCATAGATTCTTGAACTCAGAATTTTCCACTTGGAAGGGAATCTTGTTCAAATACTTTAATTTGCAAGGCTGAGAAAGACCAAGGCGACTTAGTCAAGGCCCTTCATAGCAGAGTTGAGACTAGGCTCTCTGAGTGGACAGTGACTAAATATACTGCCTCTTCCTTCTCTTTTCTCATTTGTTTATTATTATTATTTTTTAAGATTTTATTTATTCATGAGAGACACAGAGAGAGAGGCAGCAACCTAGGCAGAGGGAGAAGCAGGCTCCTTGTGGGGAGTCCGATATAGGACTTGATCGCAGGACTCTGGGATCACGTCCTGAGCCAAAGGCAGATGTTCAACCACTGAGCCACCCAGGTGTCAATATTATTATTATTATTTAAAATAGTTTCCATGTCATTCTTTTTTGATCTAGATGGCATTTTTCAGCATCATGCAAGCCCTGTATTTACAAAATGGGATCCTCAAGGTGATCTTGGGAAAGTGCTGTGTTTGTAAAAATGAAACGGTAATGATTCCTTAAAGGTAATATACATTTATGGTATAAAATTCTAAAAGCACAAAAGAGAGCGTGCAGTGAAGAGTAGGTCTCACTCCTGTCCCTGTCCTCCATTGGTCCAGCTGATTTAAAAGAAACCTGTGACCTTCTGGCAGGCACTTTCAAAGATGTGTTCATTTGTCCATTAACATGGTATAATTGACACTCCCATCTCCTTAGCAGACAAAACTGCAAAGACCTCCTCTGTCATGGAATGAAGTGGCAGCTCTGAGTGACAGACAGGTGACTAAGAAATACACTTCTTTTTCCACCTGGTCCCCATCTTCACCTACCCACGTCCTCCCAGGCTAGGTCATATGTAGTTTCCTGTGTGTGCCTGGCCTCTCAGATGTGCACCCTCTGTCCTTGGCACCCTTCAACCCTCTGGCATTTCTCATACACTCCTTGAAGGCAGAGCTCAAGTTCCTGCTCAACAGGATACTCCTTCAGGTCTGGGCCCCTGGCCGGTGCACTGGGGTGGAGGTACGGATTTCTGGTTGTGGCACTTTACTGAAGAGATTGCTCAGGAAATGGCCACCAGTTCATTTATTCAACTCCTTGACCCCCAGCATATATCAGATAGAGTGGCAGACACCAAGGCTACACTAGTAAATAAAACAAGCAATCCAGGGGGAAAGACAAACCAACAAACAACATTAAAGTTAAATACAATCGTGTGGAGTGCTACAAAGAAATACAGACTGTACTGAGAGCATATGTCAGGGAGCAGAGATGGTCAGAGAAAACTTCCCTGGAAGTGCAAGCACACTCCATTGAATCTAAAGTGCTGTGGTTTCTAAGATACATTGTTATCTTCTATACCACTAAGGAAGAAAATATTGCCAATTAAATTAGGACATAATGCTTTTGCGCTTAGAATGTTAACTTCTACTTATTGAAAGGACTCTTAGAATTGTGTAGACATAGAATCTTTATGCGTCACTTTTGTACATACATTAAAGGGAACATATAAGTGCAATAAACTGAGGTCTCCTAACATCAATTCTTGACTTTCTGTGTCTGACTCTTCAGAATCACTTTGCAGTGGAGCTCATCAGCAGCCATTTGACCATGCTGTATCACTCTCTGCCTTCCAGAGCACTGGTGATACAGAGCTATTGTCTCTGGGATTTTCATCTGTGCTGCTGATACCCACTCAGAAATGCTGTCACTTTCTTGATCTTACCAGAGGTGTCAGTGGAATGTGTTTCAGACAACCTGGACTCACATTTCTTCTTCAGGTGGTTCTTAATGGTTTCTGAATGGAACACTCAGTTCAGCTCAGTTGTCCAGTCCATGCCATGGCAATAACAACTAAATGCATTCATATGTAGGCAATAACAGTGATGTCAAGGCAACAATAATTGTAAAACACATCCCATTTCAGAGATGAAAAAATATATGTCTTGAAATTGATGAAAATCATTTACAAGGAATCTAGGTGTAAGTGAGTGCTCTAGTTATTCTAGTGAGTGATGTCAAGGCTCTGGGTGGGTGTTTCTGTGAGTCTCCTAGTCACGAGAATGGCAGTTCCACCACACTCAGAGGCAGAAAACAGGGAGCAGGATCAGGCCTTTCTTCTCTTAAGAAGAGAAAAACACCTTTCCCAGAAATCCCTTAGCAGATTTCCCCTTATCTTCCATTGGGCAGAGTTGCATCCCATAGCTATCCATCACTACAAGGGAGATTGGGAAATTTGTTTTTTTCCCATTATGTCAAGAATGGGGTTGGGATGACTTTTGGATGGCCAACTAACAGTATATACCCCTGTGGGAAAATTCTTTTGAGATATAGCAAATTAACCTGAAACACTGTAGGACTTCTCAAAGGCTTTAATATAGTAATGCGGCTCATTGAATTATGGAGAAGATGGTATTAAGCTTTAACAGACTTAGGGGATCTGAATTTATTTTCCCAAAACAGGGGACCCAACTTTGCGAGTACCAGTGAACAACTCTTGGTTGTACCCAGAATAATAAAACGGAGGTTCTCCAGAGCAGAGCCAAAGTGACAGGGTGGATTTGGGGTTTGTGGAACATGAATGGGAATGAAGTTTTGAGAGGAGACTAAGCATGGGTTAAGAAGTTTACAAATGAGAGCCATATCAATTATAACCATCTCAGAATGTTTTGACAGATAAAGGCTAATTTGTTTTCAATATTCTTGTATCCATGCCACTATGATTACCCCTGAGTCAGGACTGTGTTGATACAGAGCTATTATTTTCCTTTTTTCTTTCCTAACCTCTGCCACTTCCAGCTTCATGATGCTAGTGATATTGGAGCTAGGCTGGCTAGCTTCTGTGAGTGGAATTGAGTGCTTTGCCGAAAAGCACATGTATGGTGCCTGCTGCTGCTTGCTCTCAGATACATTGCTGAGCATTTGCAGGGGCTGGCAGACACATTGATGGAATTAGTCCTTGACCATTTATTTGGGTTTGAGGTCATGAAGCCCCCTCCTTGTCCTGCTGGCCGGATGTGCTCTTGTGATTTTTTATTTCAACAGCAACTGTGTGTCTCAGGCAGTAGTATCATCACCACCATTATCACTATCCGGATTCATCACCATCCTCATCATCCTCACCATCATCATAATTGGCATTTCTTGAATGCTTGCTACACACTGGGCTTTATAATGGATATTATATGGGCATAATCTCATGTAATTCTCACCTTAATCTTACCATGTGGATGCTCCTTGGCAGAGATGAATATTGAGGCAGAGAGAGGTTGAGGTCATCCAGCTATTAGTACTAGGACTGTAATTTGACTCTGGGTCTGACTCTAGAACCCTTAATCTTCACTTTCTGTAGTTTCTGATATGGCACCTTTGTGTGGTTATTTGTGCATTTGTCTATTTACATTTTGTCCAAAATTGAGCTGTATTTTTGGTGTTTCCTAATAACACCTAGCTCAGTGTCTTGCCCAGAGAATGTCCTTGATAAATAATTCTTAAAAGTGACCAAACGGGAGGTTGATGGAAAGCGAACCAGTAAGTGGTCTTCCTGGGTGTGAACCTAACACTGAATTACTTTTTTTCAGAATCCATTTTTGTTCTATGGTCCTCTCATTTCTCTTAAGTCCCTATGAAATAATTGTGGGTCATTGGCTGATAGATTTTGGAGGGGATTATACTGGGCAGCTAGTCCCACCTGGCTTTGGTGGCACAGACACCCCCACACACACACCACACACACACACAGTTGTTAATGTCTAGAAAGTAAGCTCTCCAACCCCTTGGCCGCCATCGTGCAGAGTGGTGTCCGAGGCCACCAGGGCAATTATCTCTTACTTAAAATTCTAATTGTATATATTTGTTTATTTAAATAATTTTCTTTTTTGCTGTTAGTTTCCTAGAGATGTTCTTTATCTTTGGTAGGTTGAGCACTGATCTTTTTCATACTTTAATGCATCTTTGTTTTTATTCTGACATTTCTTCTAGACCTGTCTGCAAGCTCCTTTTGTTTTCCCCCTTCCCTCTAATGAACTCATTCTGCATTTACTCCTTTATCTAACTGGCTTTTTGACTAGTTACTTCTGTGAACTGCTGTGCTTTGCTTTGCTGGCCATTTTCATTGCTTTTTTCTCCCCCTTAAGTAAAATGAAAAAAGTCCTCCAAACCCTCTATCATGTCGAAGGCATCCTACTAAGCTGTTGTGCTCCTTGTTTGTTTCATCAATTCCACTCCTAACCCAGAGCCCTCTTGTTAGCTGTTCCCACTGATTTTGTGCTGCTTTGTTGGTTCTGTTCTATCTGTTTTGCCTTATTGTCCCTAAGACCTCCAGCCCTGTAGGACTACTCTTGCCTTCATTATCCAAATAAAATACCTCCTCCCTCACCCCCTGCTGCCCCATGTACCTGTGAGAAGTCTGCACACCCTCCAGTATTTCTGATGATGCCCAACTTCATCTATTTGCTTGGTGGTTATTTACTTGCCTGTCTCCTTGTGCTCAAATCCCAACCCAGTTCTCAATAACCCCAGTCTATGACCAGCCCTTAGCCCCCTCTCAGAGTCCTTCTTCCCCAAACACTAGCTCCCCCTCTAGCCCCTGAGGTGCCCCTGAGGCAATGCAGCTCTCCCTGAGCCTGCACTCTGATCCTTTTCACTCTGACACAGATTCTCTCATCCAGACAGCAAGGACCTTCCCTTTCATAAGTATAATGGATTGATCTTGCTTTCCTAAACAAAAGAACAATTTTTCCCCTGAGATGAATTCTGTGGCTCTCTCAATATGAAGTGGTTATAGTCAGCAGGGTTTTTTTTTTTTCTTAGTATCATTTTTTTCCTTCCTGATTCATTACCTTTTGGGTATTTTATGAAGCTCAAATGCGAGAGTGGAAGTAAATGTGCCTCATAAACAGTAACATGAACAGATAAGAGAAATTGCTGTTGTCATAAATTTTAAAATATACTGGCTGAATTTTATTTCCTTTGAAAAGAGTAAGGACTGAACACATAGATTATTAGGTTTTGATCTTTCTGACCAGATCCTTGTGTACTGGGAACTGAGCAAAATGTGGCTATGTAGGGATTTTTATTTATGTAAAGCCAGAGAAGCAGCAAACAACTCCTCAAGAGCAGGAACTGCAGGCAGTAGTCATTTCCTTGGCCCTGGGTCTGTCTCTGGCTCTAGTTTATCATGTGATGTGGGCATCTGAAGGAGACGAAGGAGCTAGGAGCCAGAGGAACAATTGTTGAGACCCACAGGAAGCCCTGGAATATTCCAGACCTTGACCCTCTCAGTGCTTCCAGCAAGTACACCAGGCATCTGCCCTTCTGCAGAGTCCTTCCAGGTCTTGAGTTCCACCTTGCTGACTGTCAGAACCCCTCTTGGCCTTTGTTGTGTCTGTTGCCGACAACTGCCTGTGGTCTGTGGGGCAGACCCCTGATGTGTGCCCCCTCCTGTGTTGTATCCAGGGACAGGGTGCCTTATCGGAGAGACTCCGGAGCTTCAGCATGCAGGACCTCACCACCATCAGGGGTGATGGTACCCCTGCCCCCTCCAGCCCCCCACCACCGGGGTCTGGGCGCGCCAGTGGCAAACACGGCCAGCCGAAGATGTCCAGAAGTGCTTCTGAGAGTGCTGGCAGCTCAGGTAGGTGTCATTTCACTTTTCCCCCTTTCCAGTTTCCAGGCCTTGCTTTTGCTGAGAGCGGCCCAGTCTACCACATGGCATGTCACCTGGAGTTGCCCTCAACACAGATGTCCATCAGATCACGCCAGGCCAGCTGAGAAGCAGAGCACCACTCAGGCCCAGATGGGAGGCTTGGCCTGGGGACTCTGACCAAGGGCAGGATTAGGCCACCCACGCCAAAGGGCCTTGTCTACTCCATCTGATTATCTGAGGTTTTGGGGATGGTTGGGGTGCCTGAACCAAGCCTGGAGGCAACAGGCACAGCTGGACCTGGACCAAGGCAGCTTTCTTTGTTCTCTTCTTGTCTGACCCTATACTCCCAGGAGGGCTTCCCTGTCTTGAGCACCTGAATGTCTCCTCCTACCCACCCAGGACTTATGGCTCTTGTGATCCCTTTGCCCTACATAAATGTTTCCTGTCCTCTTTCCCCACTCTACCATTTCTTCCCATCCTTGAGTCCCCATTCACCATGCTAACCCTCAGCCGCTATGTGCCATGGGCCATACTAGCTCTGAGGTCTGATTCCTGCGGAGGCCATGGCTTTATGGAAACCACACCTCTATCACCAATGTCTACTTCTGGTTGTCAAATGCCTCACATAAGGTTGCTTGCATGAGGATCGGCTTGGGGACCCTGTTAAACATGCAGAGTCCTGAGCCCATCCCCAGAGGATCTGGTAAGTCTGGGATGAGACCCAGATATGTGGTGGTGTGGAGGTGCAGTCATGTTTGTGACCCACTGGTGTCTGATCCATTGGTGGGTTTCAGGCTTACAGAGGGCACGGGTATGGATTAGGGGGGGTAGGGACCTGGGCCAGGACTCACATCTTCCCAGACCATTCCTTGGAAAGATTCGGAGACCTTGGCTCTCAGGAGCTGAGCACTGCTGGGTTCATGGTGAAGGGGGGAAGGAGATAGCTCTGGATTGCCACTTCTGTTGCTCACCCTTGGTGGAAAAGTGAGCCTCATGGATGGGAATTGGACCACCCTCTTGAAGCTTGTGGCTGTGATATGTGTCTGGTGGCTACCCTGCTCTTAAACATAGAAACAGGGCCATGCCAGCCACCTGGACTCTGACCCTGTGCCATGAGGTGTACCCTGCAGGGGGCATCTTGGCCCCAAGCCTCAAAGACCCCAGCTGACTTTGAGGGGTCATGGACAGGAGTGGGAAAGAAGAGGCCCCATGGCTGCCCTAGGAATGATGACTCACATGCCCCGCCAGGGAGAGAACAGCACACACCCAGGGCAGATGTCCATCAGTTTCCTCCCTTCTGACAAATATCCCACTTTATCCTGGCCCCAGGTTTGAATATTGTGGCTTTTTTTTTTTAAAAAGATTTTATTTACTTATTCAAGAGAGGCACAGAGAGAAAGAGGCAGAGACACAGGCAGAGGGAGAAGCAGGCTCCATGCAGAGAGCCTGACGTGGGACCCGATCCTGGGACCCCAGGATCACGCTCTAGGCCGAAGGCAGGCATTAAACTGCTGAGCCACCCAGGGATCCCCATATTGTGGCTTTTTTGTAGGAGGGGAAATGTTTTAACTCTGGCAGGGTTGGGAAGGTAGAAGTTTGGCTGTAGGGGTGAGGTTATCTCCTGAATGAACCCTCCCCCAGGTGAATTTAGAATGGACTCCCAGAAGGCCAGGCAGGAAGGAACCTCAGGGATCATTCAGTCTAACCCTCAGGCTTTAACAATGAAGAGACAGAGCCACAGCAAAGGGAATGGTCACCAGGGTCACCCACTGATTGGTATTCTCCTGGGGCCTCTTGACTCCTGGGCCAGTGCCGCCTGGGTCTCACCCATTGACCGACTAGGTTTCCTGGAGCATCTACAGCTTCTGACTTACTGGGCACTGTCTCAGAAATATGAATAGGAACTGGAATTGGGTATTACCTCTACCTTTGCTCAGCTTATTGGCTATAGAGCCTCAAATAAAAACTGTTATTTGGAAGAAAAACAGGTCCCTATTCTGTGAGGCTCAGAGGCAGAGCGGGAACCAATGGGATAAAGTTGGGTTAAGTTCCAAGGGGGCAGCTGCTTACTAGCTGTGTGACCTGGGCTAGCTCTTACCCTCTCTGAACCTCAGATTCTGTATCTGTATACAAGGAATAATAATACCCTTTTGTAGGGTCATCTTAAGGATTTGAGTAAGCTAATCCTGTAAAAGTGCTTAGGATCATGTCTGGCACTCTATATAATAGCTGCTATTATTGTTCCTGTTATAATCTTATTCACCTTTGAAAGCACTTTGTAATAGGAAAATGTCCAAGAGGGAAATGGGCTGCCTTGCGAGGTGCCTGACACTGGAAAGGCCCAAACCAAAGTTGAATGATTCTATGTTGTCATAGATTCTATGTTGTCACTATAAAGTGAGCCAGGTGGAGGAAGTTATGAGAGACTCAGAGAGGTCGTGGACTGTGCTAAGGCCACACAGGACCAGATCCAGGCCTTCTGCCTAGACCCCTCCTTGGTGTATTATTTAGGGCAGCCTCAGAATTTGGGGAGGGGAGAATGCTGGTAAGGTCTGAAGGCAATGGGAAGCATCTCCTGGGCTTTGACCATTTTCCCAGACCAGCACTAGATAGAAATGGGTTTGGGATGCTTTGTTTCGGTGCTGGCCTGCTGCCTTACATTAGCAATGATGCCCGCTGCCCTCCGCCACACTCCAGGAGGCAGGAGGGTCACTCTGGATGCCAGCTGGGGGAGTTCATGGAGAACCAGAGAACCCGCCGCCGTGCTGCAACAGGCTGCAACCCACCTGTGCTCCCCACTGCTCGCCCTTGGCCACAGCATCTGTGATTCTCTGTGCTCCCCACTGCTCGCCCTTGGCCACAGCACCTGTGATTCTCGGGACTGGGAAGGGAGGTGCTGACCCAGCAGGGACGGCAGGGACTATGTGGCACTCCCTCCAGCTGTTCTGGGGCCTAAAATAAAAGTTTTCTCAGGAAAACAGATAGGTGAAAGATGACCCAGGGCCAGGGCTTGGGGCAGAAGCACTCAGAATAGAGGCTCTGGAGCATTTGGGGATCGAGGTACCTGGAAGGAAGTCTGGCAAAGAGGCCCAGTTACAAAGGGCTCGTGTCCCCTCCCTCACTGGCTGTGTGGGCCTTAGACACTGGGCATGGTCAGGTGAGGCCCGAGTCTGGGCTTCCATCCTGGCAGGGTGGGCCTCTGCAGAGCAGCAGATGCTGTGCTAGCAAGGCAGACATTGCCAGGCAGTTGCCAGATTTGCTCCCACTGGGTGTAGGTTCAGCCTCTGACCCTCTCTCAGAATGATACCCCAGGTGATCACTACCAGAGAATTTGAGCTCGGCACGGAAGATGAGCACAGTTCCCTTCAGCTTTCTCCTCTGAGAAGAAGGTACGGTTATCCCTACTCAGCCTAGATCTTAGGGTTGTAAGGAGAGAAAACAAGAGAATTTGCAAACCCTGGACAGGTAAGAAGTGGTGGCTAGACCCCTGGAGTTGTATTCGTGGTTGGGCAGAGGCAACAGTTTCAATGTACATACAGGCAGATCTTGAGAACATGATGCCTAGTGAGAAAAGTACAAAGCCAACTGAGATATTATGTAACAGTGTATATAAAATAAAAAGACATGGCCTATGGTGTAAAATAACAATATGGAGTTTCCAGGAACACATTGCCCTCCCTCCCTCATAGAATTTTGTTAGACACCATTTATTGAAAGCTTGGCATTGAACCCAGGAAGGGTGCAGAGGATGTTAAAAGAATGATCCTTGCCTTCCATGAATTTGGAGATACTCGGTCACCATGTATTTAGTAAGCACCTGCTGTATACCAAGGCCCAGTTGTTCACCCAGACCAGTGGAGTTTGCAAGGCAACAGCCAATTAGGTCTTTGACCAAATGACTGACACTAAGCACTCTGGAGCGGCAATGGTCAGTCTGAGAAGGTTTCCCGGAGGTCATTTGGAACTGGAAGGCATAGAGAGGAGGGCTGTGTAGGCAGGTGTGGTTGGATTTATTTCTCAGAGGACACAAGGACTGATCTCTGTGGGCCAGGCAAGGGCATTTTCTAGCACCTGAGAGGAAGCTGAAGCTGGAATGATCTCATCCTCCACCTTGGTGTCTCTACAGAGACCCACATCCCTGGGACCCCTATATTTGAACACACTGGAATCCCACACCTCACTGGGGCCTCCCTTTTTGTCTGGGGCTAGCTCCTGTCAAGTGAGGGATATCACTGATGATGTCCCCCATCCCCACAGTGTGTACCTGCTGCTCTACCTGCAGGACCCGGAAAGGTGAGTAAGCAGCCAGCCTCTGTGCGGTGCGCTGGACTCTTGCCTCAGGAGGAGGTTCTAACCATAAGCTGGTACCTGACCTTGGGGCTCCCTTTCGGCTGCATAGTCTGGGGGGAGTCAGGAGGTTAACCACCTAAAATGACAAACCTGTATTCTGTTACAGCATCTGCAGGCTAAGAATTCAGCAGCAGCTTAAATAGGTGGTTCTGGGTCAGAGTCTGCTAAGAGTTATAGTCAAGATGTCAGCCAGGGCTGTAGTCCTCTGAAGGCTTGACTGAACCTTGAGGATCCACTCCTAAGATGCTTCTCTTGTGGCTACTGGCTGCAGGCTCAGGTTCTTCCCACATGGGTCTCTCTGGGGCTGCTTGAGAGTCCTTACAACATGGTGACTGGCTTCACCCAAAGTGAGTGATCCAATAGAGAGAGAGGACATGCAGGAAGCCACAGTGTGTTTTAGGATAGGACCTAGACTTTGAAGTCACACACCACCACTTCTGTCTTCTTCTGTTTGTTGGAAGTGAGCCATTAGGTTCACCCCACGCTCAAGGGGAGGAGGATTCATCTCCACCTCTTGAAGAGAGGAATATCAAAGAACCACCGCAGAGTCATATTTCCTTGTGCTCTGGTGATGAGGACGTGGGAACCTACCCAGGTCCTCTGAAGCAATAGAGGATGATAGTTCCTCCCTATAGTTCAGAGTTTTTGGTCCAGGTGCAGCCAAGGGAGCCCTGGTTCTGCTTTGCCACTCACTAGCTATGGAATTGTGCGTGAACCACCTAACCATGCTGAGCTTTGATTTCGTCATCTTAAAATAGACCTAAGGATCCCGCTTCCTCACCTCACTAAGTGGTTGTGAAAATGTCTGTGAAAAGGCTTTTTATTATAGCCGGAAGCAGCCAGGAAACCTCAGGGAAAGGGGAGGAGCCTGGCATTTCCCAGGCCTGGATGGGGACTCCTGCTGCTGCCCTTCCTGAGAGGAAGGTGTAGCCATGGCCACCCCGCCTTTGGCCATGTTCTCTCCTGACCTGCTCCTGCTGTTGCCCTAACCTTGACTAGGCACATTCTGACGGGGGGATGGTGCTGGACTGGCCCACCTCCCCTTTCACCTGCCATGGGGAGTGCCCCCCATGGCAGAGCTGCCTCTGACTCCGAGGGCAGAAGGACACCCCTCCAACTGCCAGCCAGCATGCGGGAAGGAGAGGGAGGGGGGAGGCAAGGTCCTCGCTACTGTGCTACTGCCCATGTCCCCAGCAGCCGGGCCACTGAGGCATGGCCGTCCATCTCTCCCACAGTGGTAAGAGCAGGGGGCATGAGCTGTGTTTTCAGAAGTGTCCTGGTTTCCCTTCATTTCTTCATTTATGAGACTTCTCTAAGGCTTTTGAAAATCTATAGAAGACCTGGGGGTCTGGGAGACCATAAACCCAAAGTGAACTGACCATCAAAAGAGTGAAGCAAGTGGACAGTGGGTGGAGGGTGTCTAACTGATCAGCCCTGTGTGCCTCAGAGGCCTCCCAGTCCACATGAGAGACAGATATACAGATACACATACTGGTCTATATGGTGTGTGTGTGTGTGTGTGTGTATATATCTCAAATGATTCTGTTGTACACCTAAAACTAACATGTTACATGTCAATCATATCTCGATTTTAAAAAGAAAGGAAGGAATGGAGGGGTTGCATTGCTGCGCTAGAGGCTAGTATTTGGACCTGGTTCACAGGGACCAACCTTGAGCTCCCAGCCACCTCAGGCGACTGCGATTATTTCTCACAATTCACCAATTTTGAGTTTGTAAATTCTGTGAGCCATTCTGAAAGCCTCTAATTCTGTGATATTATCCCTTGGGGGACCAGGGAAAATAAAGCTGCCCTCTCCTCCATTCCTTCCTCATGGAACTGCTCTGTGCTGTTCTCTGGGGAGCCCTCACCTTTGGTGACCTCCGAGGGTTTCCAGATTAGAGGCTGCATTTCCAGTGCATTTCAATAGAATTGCAGTTGACTGTAGGGATTGAGTAGACTTTGCCTCTCCCACGCCCCCAGGGAAGCTGTGGGGATGGAGACATTGGGGAGTGAGCAGCAGGCTGGTGGGGTGGGGCCTCCAGCTGGGGTGGCCTTGTTCAGAGCTGTGATCTGGGAGTCTTTGCCCCAGCCCTCCCTTTCTCGGGCCTTCTAACACCCAGTGTCCCAGAGTTCTCCCCATACTTCCCAGTTTCCCTAAGGTCTACTTGCAAGGAACTGGGTTCGTCTATACTAGGTCCCTCTGTGATGGTGAGAGAGTCCCCAGGCCTCAGTCCCCTCCATAAAGTATGGCGATCTCTGCAAATGAAGGGTGCTGGGTGGGAGAGGATTTCAGGGGGTCACAGACACTTTGGTCAGAGGGCACTCCTGGTCCCTTGAGATGATTTTCATCTGTACATCTCAGACCCCAGAAGAACATTCTCTCCCCACTTCGGCTCCATTCCTGCCCCTCTGTCAGTGGATTCCCTGTTGTTTCAGGCATGGGTCTCTTTGTTATTCTCTCTCCTTCCTGCCCAGCTGCCCTTTCTCCTCCCTCTTCTCTCTACCTGCCTTGATGTAATGTAGAACTGAAGTCTGTATTACTGCTCAGAGTTAAGTCATAGAGATGCACATTTTTCCGTTTTAAAAAAAAAGTGTCTGGGACATCATATTAAAAAGCAAAGTCATGCCTTTTACTCATCCCAGTGAAAGAGAGAGAGAGAGAGAGAGGGAGAGGCGGGGAGAATTGGCCTTGAGTGTGGTCCAGGGCAGCCCAAGTTTCCTCCAATAGCAGCAGGAGCCGTCCCGTCCTAGCGTGAGGAGTGAGGGCGGTGTGTCTGGGTGTGGACCTGGGCGTGGTCCCACATGCTCACACGTGCCTACGAGGTTCATCGTTTCATCCGGAAAGACCCTTCCCTAACAGAATATTGTTTTCTTTCTCCTCGGCGGCGGCTGTCGGCGACGCGGATGTGAGTGTTCCAGATGGGCGTGCTCTCCTTCGACACGTTTGCTGACTTCCGTGAATGGCTCCCACTAATGTGTGCTGTGTGGGATGTGTCGGCTAACCTGGGGGTTTGTTTGGCACGACGGGGGTAGAGCGGCCTGGGCTCGGTGCAGACTCATCTACTCAGGCCTCCCAGGGCTCTGAGACTTGTCCAGTTTCTTCCTCCTGCCCTCCCCACCGCACAGAGAAGAGGTAGAGCCACCTGCCAGCCTACTTTAGTCCTGCTGACACACTTGCTAATAGGAATGTCGGAATGTTGGCCAAGGCTGCGGCAGAGAGCAGGGGCTCCTGCGCTTTCCTAGAGGCCACCCCACCTTGGGCACTAGGGTGGCAGCTCTGCAGGCCCAAGGCCTTGGCTGCCATCACCTGAGGCTTGGAGGTGGTGGCTGTGGCCATGAGCTTGCACGAGAGTTGTCTCTGGGAGTGATCAGAGTATTAAGGAGTGGATAGCAACAGCGCAGGGAAAACCCCGGACCAAGATTTGGAGGGAACTACGTGTGCAGAGGCACTCAAACCAGTCCCCAAGTCTGCTCCTAGGATGCAGTTTCGTGCTGGGGCAGAGCTGGCCAGGCTGCTTCTGTGGTTTCTGCCCTAGGCGGAGGCCTTTTGGCTCTAGGCAGGCTTGTTTCTTTTTCCTCCTGTTAGGCAGGAGGTATCTGTGTCCAGAAGGAATTTCTCTGTGGACGGTGTCAAGGTCTGACTTGAGAACTAAACTCTACGATGATGTCAGTATTCTGCCTAGGACAGGGCCAGAGGATAAGCTAACCTCATCCCACCACCCAGGTTGGGGGATGCACGGAGCAAAAAAATAAAAATAAAAATAAAAATAAAAAATAAAAAATCAAAGGAAGATTAATGGTCTAAGTCTTGGCCCTTACCCAGGCGCTGTCGGAGCCGGCGCTCCCAGACTACAAGTCAGCTTTGCAGTTTGTGGTTCAGATAACCTAGCGCTCGTGCTGCCTCCTGCTGGCTGTTGGGGAGTACAGCAGCAGTACCTGGAAAAGCTGCTCAAGATTAGAGGGTCTCCTGTTAGTTTTACTTAACCTAACCCACACCTGGTTAAGTCTGGAGCTGTGTTATAGTCTAGCGAGTCCCCTGGTGGTGGAGGAAACACATTTGGTGACTGACTTTTTAGGAGCAGTAGCAGGGTGTTCCAGAAAGACTTCTACTTTCTTTCTGCAGGCCTTGGGGTTGGTTAACCAGATGATCTGAGGGCCCCCTACAGTCTGTGATTCTAGGTAAACACAATTATATGAAACATAATGAAACATAGAATGCTATCTCTTTGAGTGTCAGATAAGCTGGGTACGTGCAGGAAATATTTTATATCTCGACTAAAATAGGACCACCTGGCCAGACGACATGGAATATACACTTAAGCATGGAACATTTTAAAAAATACTGTGCATTCAACGACATGAATTAATTCTGGAGTTTTCCCTGTGGATTTAATCAAGGTCTTGCTGTCATCTGGGGGAAAGGGTATTCCCAGATCCTCTTTCCACTAGGTTTCTTTGCTTCTCTGGGATTTGTCCTTGGAAATGAAAAATCTACATAGCTTTGCTTAAGTTTCTCTCTTAAGGCTTCCTGGCATTTGACATCCTATCTCAAAGAGCACTTGGAGCTAAATATGCAAGTGTAAGGCACTGTCAACATAGCGTGTCTGTGGAATAGAGGAAACTGCCAGGCCCCTCTGAAATCACTGCATATCCATTCTAGAAGAGATTCTTTCCCTGAGCATTCTTGAGTGTGGCATCACAGGTCTCAGCTGCATTCTTGAGTGTGGCATCACAGGTCTCAGCTGCAGGGCTTGACACCTCTCAGCTAAGACAGCGTCTTCCTTCTCCTGGGGCTGCAGTACCCCCACCTCCCTTGGTAGCTTATCAGTAGGTTCTGGAACCTCCTGTGCCCAGTGCCTGCCCACTTCCAGTTGCACCCTCACAGCCTGGGACCACCCTGCAGGGAGGCCCAGAGGATGCTGGCTGCTTCTTCAGATGTAGGGACCTTGGCTTTCCTAACAGGCTTGTGGTGCTGTGTACCTAACCTTGACCTTGCCTGCCCTTCCTTGCTCCTTTCTACATTGATCCCTCCCTGCTGTACTTTGTCTCCTTTGTATAGATTTTAAATGGACATTAAGTGGTTGAGGGAGATGTGAATGAGGGTGGTGTGAAGGCTTGGGAGACCCACCAGGTCCAAAACCCATTGGCATTTTCCGATGAGGAGGAGGAAGACCTGCTGGATTTCATGTACAAGTATAAGGCGCCTCGAAAGACGGAGTTTCCCCTGGAGGTACACGATGTCTGGGGCCACGGGTTGGAGCATGTGTTCCCACAAGGGCTTTGCACTGGAGATTTGGGGGTCCTAGGATTGGCAGCTCTTGGGACATCCAGCATCTCCCAAGGGCCTGGGGTAGGAAGACCTCTCTCCATCAAACAACAGGACAGACCACTAGATAGCATCCAGATACCTGCCAAGAGGCAAAAAAGGACTCTGCTCGTTTTACTTAGAAATAAGAGAGGTGATATAGTACCTAAAATAAAAATGAAAAATGTGCAACCACTAACCTGAGATGGTATGTGAATGAAAAGCGCCCCAAATGTGTGTCTTAGGGGCAGGAAATGTGTTACTTGACAGGTTTCTATAAATAAAGCTGATTGTCACTATATCTCCAAGACACAGTGATGGTGTCTGGTACAAAGCAGATCCTGGTAACATGTTAGTGAAAGGGCACAGCCCTCCAAAATGACCCGAACCAGTTATACTAGATACATGTACTCTGGCCAGTTGAGGATGTGGATGGGAGGCCCAAACCTAAAGCCTCTGGGGCCTTGCTTTGTGATGTGGACAGGGAGTCACCAGGCTCGGGTCCAGGTGTGGAGCGGGCCAAACTGGGGACCCCCGAGTCTTCCTCTCTGCCCCTCGCGTCTCCTCTCCTGTGGCCCATCTGCTGAATACTGTGGCCTGAGAGTCCATCTGAGGCAAGTTCCCCTATCCTCAACATAGAGACCTTTGGGAGACTTAGATGAGGGAATGCACTGAAATGTTTGCCTACTCAAGCACCATGGCCTATCGGTCCCTTTCAGATTCAGACCGTGGTTATCACCACTGTGTATGTGAGTTCATCAGATTCATTTCCAGGGCGGGGCCCCTATGGATCAGTTTTGAAGTTAGAGGTTTTGGTAAAAGATGTTCTGGGTGTGCCCTGTCCATCACAGCCTGGAAGGCCTGTGCTGGGGGTAGGGGCTCAGCTCTCACAAGGAAAGTGCCCAAAACATTGTAGGGTCTGAGCCTTTGTACCATTCTGGTTTTGTTTTGTTAAAGCTGCACAACCTGCTTTACTGTTTCATTAGCCTGAGACAGGTTACCAAAAGTTAGATTTCTCTGATTCTTCTTTTACTGTATCCAGAGGTAGCTGGTAAACATTTCCTAATCAGAAAGGTGTCCTGAGGACTCAGGATGTGGAAGGCCAGAGCTTTGTATTTCCTGCTTTGTTCTCTCTCTTTCCTCCTCCCTCCCGTCTGTGTGCCTTCCAGGCACTGAACTACTTACTGGGAAACAGCAAAGGTGGGCCTGGCCCCCGGGGAGTTCACAGTGTAGAGGGAGAGACAGGGAGCAGATCAAGCACACTCCGCCATAGGTGTAAAGTCCTGATGTCCTCTCACGTGCAAAACCCTATAAGAAGGTGACTCTGGGTATGTGTGTCGAGGCTGTGGCCAGAGGGGCTCAGGAGTGACTTTTGAGCTGGGTCCTAAAATAGGAAGATGGAGAAGGGAGGGAAGGGCTTTGGGTCCAAAGGAACAGAGGTATAGAAGGGTGCCACAGAAAAAATTAGGGGAGAGAAGTGGACAGAGACAGGGGTTGAGAGTAGTTTGGGGCCAGCTGTGTCACTGCCCCCACCCTGCCCTGCCCCTACCCCCAGCCTAGAGTGCTGTGCCAGGACAGAGGTTTCCTTTTCTTTCATTGCAGAAGTAACTTCTGTGATTTGTGTGTTCCCTGGAAGGAGGGCTCCCCATCCTTGGTAGCCATTTGTAGGGGAGATGGGATGGAACCCTTTATACTTAAGGACAGTCAGTGTCTCCCTTTGCTATGCAGCCTGCTGTACATTAAAGGATTTCACATCCAGGAAGAGGACTGGGAACTTGGTGATAGAAATTTCAGGCATGTACCTGGAAACAGAAGGCTGCTTTCCAAAGGAAATGATGAGAACAAGGGAAGAGATTGGGGGGTGGGGGGGATTTCTCTGCTGAGTCACTTGTTAGGATCATTTTGCTCCTAAGGCAGAAACAAGAAAGTTGTGTCATCCTTCTGTGCAACCATTCACCAGGAAGACCCCGGAACTTGGGAGAGCATAAGAGGGAGGGAGGCATCTGTCTTCTCTGCTGGCTCAGCATGGGATGCTTGGGGTGTGACCCTGATTCCCAGCCAGCTGCCTCACACATATGTGGGTGTGGCCAAAGGAGCTGTGTTTCTCAGCACAAACCCACACAGGTGCTCACCTCAAAAGGCTCCATGCTTACGCCAAATTGAGGGATGCCTTTTTCTATTTTCTCTGCCAGGCACCGCCTAGAGTTCTTCGATCCCGCTTTAGGAAGAAAAGTACCTCATCCTCAGCCACTGAAACCACGTGAGTGAGATGAGCCAACAGCACCGGACCCACAGAATGTTTCTTCTCTGCCTTAAAGAGCTAGTCACTAATAACATAGAAATCTGCAAGCTGGTGTGTTTTGAGTGTGCAGCCTCACAGACATAGCCTTTTCTCTCTCCCCTCTTACACTTTTAAGATCTTTATTTTCCTTTATTTTGCTGGGGAGAGGCTAAAGGGAAAGGTAGTGTGGGGGTGGGGGAGGTGTGACCTTTAAGTCTTCTGAGGTAGTAATTTCCCACAATTGGATTGACAGTAGTGTGTTTTTAGAAATAGATCACCCTCACACTGCTGAGATGTACATTTGTAATTTATTTGTTGCATACTTCATTTTTAGTCCTGTAAATGCAGACAAAGCAATTTTTTTAAACTTTTTTTTTTGTTCTTGGTACTAATACTTTGGACTACGATGTACATATTTATGGCTTTTGGCTTAATCTGATGGACTTGCAAGGGCTGCCAGGGGTTCTGACATGTAAGAAAACTGCAAGATATGTAAAAAAATTATTTTGATTCTAGAGAATGTCTCAGATGTGCTTCTAAAGCTTCTAAATGCAACTCCAGTGGAACATCCCCTTCCCTGCAGGACGATGGTCCATCTTCTTCAGACAGATGTTTAGTCAATAGACCAGAGATGTTTGGAATGAAGAGACAATATCGTAATGACAGAGATGAGTGTAATGAGACCAGGGGAGCAGCCCAGAATAAGAGAAATCACAAGAAGCTTGTCTCCCCCTGGATTCTGGATTAAGAGCTTCTGAATCTTTTCAAGGGATTTACCAAAGCCTGAGGCAGGTGGCTCACCCTTGGTAAAACTGCCTGGGGATGTGAATTCACAGGGCTGTTGAGAGGAATCATTTGAGTGTTCCAAAAGTGTTGGACGAATGACTGTTTCTCCTTCATAGTAACCAGTTCTGTGACTTGTTTCCCCAGGTAGAAGAGTCTATAATCTGAGCAACTTGATTAAGAGAATACTAAGCAAAAACCAGTCAACCCAACCCAACCCAACCCAAACCTAAAACTATGTTTCAAATACATCATTAAATATTCTGAGACACTTGTCATAACTCCGGGTTCTAGAAAGGTTTCAGAGGTTGAGATATTTACTGACTGGCTTGCTGCTCAGCTTCCTGGGCAGCTGTGGCTCACATCCTTCTGTTCCCTTCCTGGCTTGTGCAGGATGTGAGCAAGAGAAGTCGCGCCCTCACAGGCACTCCGTGTCTCACTGGACATCGTATGCAAGCTGGGATTGCTTGGTAGAATAGAGCGCTAGCTGAAGGGATTCTCTGTTTAGACTGAGAACTTTACCTGAAAAGAGGAATCTGGTTTAGATAGCATTTTGATCTGAGGTAGCTCCTCCCCTCTCAGAGAGCTGAGCCTAAATGTAGGACTTGTATATTCGTGCTTAAAGTTGGTGTTTTCTTTCAGTGTAATGCATGCAGTGGTCACAACCCAGTCACTTATAATAATTCGATTGTGTTTGTTCATAGATATGCCCTGAAGATTAGAGAATTAGTGTTACGTACCACTTAGAACTTACTGTCAACCAGATATAAACTGGCCCAGTTAAAGACCGTTTCATGACTGAGCTGCATGAACATATATAAGTAGTCTTTGCTGACGACACACTGGCTGGATCTTAGCCACCTGAGAAAGGGTTTTACCTGAAGTTGATTGTTGCCAGATATGCATATTTAAGTCCCTTCTTCCCACAATTCCTCTGAGGGTGACTTTGTGATTTACAATAGGATTTAGGAAAATAAACTAAGAGCAAATTTGTGGTTCAGAGGGCTCTTCACTGTCTGTGCCCCACACCCACCAATACCTAAACCCTTTAGGGAAGACAGAACATCTGTTTCTTGACGCTCACTGAATGGTTTCAGAGGAAAAATATCTGCTTTAAATGTATTTACCTGTTAGTTGGGAGTACCCAGAATTACCAGAAGCAGCTTAACTTAAGCAGCTTTTAAGCAATTTTTTTTTTTTGCCAAAAAAACAAATGCCTTTAGCAGC
Organism: Canis lupus baileyi; assembly: GCF_048164855.1. Taxonomy (NCBI): domain Eukaryota; kingdom Metazoa; phylum Chordata; class Mammalia; order Carnivora; family Canidae; genus Canis; species Canis lupus. The sequence continues at coordinate 26,073,360 of NC_132849.1, read as the reverse complement.
AGAGATCCTTTGTGAACAAACTATATTTTCACCATTTTACGATGTAAAGTTTTAACAAGTACAAGCTATCAAGTTTGCACTCAACTATGCCAAAAACAAGTTTGAAGCACTCTACTCTCAGACATGCTGTATTACTTCTCATTCAAGATTAAAAAAAATATAAAGGTATCCAAACTGCTGTCTTAATGTAAATGTAACTATTGTTCCTTCAAGTGTTGATTAGGGAGTTGGTTTCTCTCTTAAAAACACTCACTGTACAAATGAGAGCAGCTGTCATATTTCTGGCAAAATGTGTTTACTTATCCAACAAGCTGTATATTTGTGTATGGACTGATATAAAATGTGAATGCCTCAAAGTGTACATGTAGTGGTGTGGTGTTCTGTCTAGAGGATATAACTGAACATTTTTAATTTGCTGATTTACAGACACAGGCTGTTTACAAAATGCTAGCTCAAAAGTCTGTACTTTTCATGTAATAACTTTTAGTTATTTGCCGTTGGGCACCTGTTGTGTTTCTGAGGAGGGGAGATGCGGTGGTGTACTTAGACACTGGAGAACTTCGTCATAATCCCTCCTGGCTTTGTGTGAATAGCTTGCTCACTTCACTGGCCTCTGAAATGTGTGTTCTCTACAGTAAACTGTCTGTGTGTTTGTGATAACAGTGCTCGTCCACCATGATCACTGCTGAGTATCTCCTAGTCCTCACCTTGCACAGTATTTGACATGGCAGAGGATGGGCTTCATTCTCCAACAGCACACACTCAGAGAGCTGACCTTCTGGATGGTGACCGTGCAATTTCTCTAGTTTATTTCCTGTAGTCCCTATAGAATGATCTGTAATAATATAGTATACTGGACTGTGCATCAAAGGGTGTAAAATTACAGTATTCCAAAGGTTGAAGTTCTGCTGTTTTGTTATAATGCCTGATATATATCTTGAATAAAGTCTTAACATTTTTCTTTTAAAAAAATCTTTGTAATGTTGATCTTACGAGAAAAGAGAAAATACTTTTTTTTAAAAAATGTGGAAGGTAGCTAGAATTAGAAGCTGAGTAGTCAGTCCCTAACTTGCCTGGTACCTTGGCCCCATGTCTACTGCATAGAAATGTTACACGGGGTAGGGGGAATCAAATGAGTGTTTTGAAAACCAGTTGATTACATAAGTTTAAACCTGGTACTATGTTTTACATTTGAAAAGTCACCAGAGGAAACTGTAGCTGAAAAAAAAAAAAAAAAAAGTTCATGGGGTAGGCAGTTTTAATTCTGCAAACAGAAAATTAGGTCTATTTTCCCTTCATGGTAAGAGGGTGGTAGGTGTGGAGGCACACTGGGGGGTGTGGATGTCCTTTACATCACTGCAGCCCTTGACTATAGACTGAGTGCCTGGCTGGTTCAGTTGGTAGAGCATGCGATTCTTGATCTCCCCAGGTGCAGAATTTACTTAAAAAATACATATATGGGGGCGCCTGGCTGGCTCAGTCAGTTAAGTGTCTGCAGCTCAGGTCATGATCTCAGGCTCCTGGGATGGAGCTCCACATTGGGGTCCCTGCTCAGCAGAGAATCTACTTCTCCCTCTCCCTCCTCCACCCCCTGCTCATGTGCTCACTCTCTCTAAAATAGAATCTTAAAAAAAAAAATTACATATATATAACAGGCACATATAATCTTCATTGGGTGGCCACAAAGACTTGGGCATTTAAAATTTGAAACATCAAAACGAAACCCTCATTTTCTTTGCCTTTATAGTCATATTCTGTATGCTTGACACGAGGGCTATAAAATACAGCAGCAGCTGGTAAGGAAGCACATTCAGAAGGCTGAAAGGAAGATGAAGAGATGGAAAGGCTGAAAATCCATTCATTTACTCATTTACTGAGCCAAGTCCAATGGCAACAGAACTGAGACTACCAAGTTAAGAGCTGAGAACAGAAAAGCAAAGCTATGATTTAAAGGCTGACTTGGTACAGTGTCATGAAAAAGTGTTTATTTAGTATTATGGTGCTAGATTATAGTCACTTATTGATTTAGATATTAATTTTCATGTGGAAAGGCTCTGGGAAATGCACAGGATTCCAGGATGTTAGACTTAGGTTCTGTGACTTATTAGCTGTATTTCGGGTAATTTATTTAATCCTGTATAAACTGCAGTTTCCTCAAATATAAAACAGGGATAAATAGTATCTTCCTGGGCATCTGACAGGCTTAGTTGGAAGAGTGAGACTCTTGATCTCAGGATCATGGGTCTGAACCCCATGTTGAGTATATAGATTACTAAAAAATAAACTCAAAAATATAGTATCTCCCCTGCAAGGCTGATATGAGGATACGTTTTATATATATATTTATATATCCATCCTCATGCTGGGACATGGTTGATATTCAATAAATTAGACTTTTACATAAATTTCAATGTAATTTAGGTAGACTCTTTAACGATGTTTGGTTGTCAAACTATAAAATCAGTGTCGATAAGCCGTGCTACCCATAAGACAAAAATTATATATATGAAAATTCCCTTTCTCCGAAATCATTTCCTGTCAGCCCTTCCACTTTAGTCCATGTCTGGATGCTGAGGCCTGGTTGCCAGTCCTTGTGTCTACGTCTCCTACCCCTGGCCTCTAGGAGAAACCAAGGTGCTCTGAGGCCCCTGTAACAGAGATCTTTGTTGTCCATATTTGCACTTGCACTGCCAGTCAGGGAGGCAGTGGAAAGTGGCTTCCTCCTCAACTTCACGCACCAGTTCCATTCCACTGGGGATGGGTAGGAGAGGCAGGGACCAGGCAGGTAAGAAATGTGGGAGCACCTGGGTGGCGGCTCAATTGGTTAAGCATCCGACTCTTGGTTTTAGCTCAGGTCATGGTCTCGGGGTCATGAGATGGAGCCCCACAATGGGCTCCGTGCTCAGCACGGAGTCTGTTTGTCCCTCTCTCTTTCTTTGCTCCTCTCACTACTTGCTCTCTCAAATAAATAAATAAATGAATTAATTAATTTAAAAAATCTTTAAGAATGATGTAGAAACCTTGTAAGTGATTGGCTTCTGCCATCTCAGAAGTTATGAGGAAATGAAAACCAATCAAAACAGAATGCAAATGAATACTTCACTCTTACCTCATCTCACATCCGATGTCTGTTGTTTATTCATTGGTCGCATACAGAGACATACAGATGGCCTTCTAGTTTTAGAACCCTCTATGGTCACCTCTTTTCCTTTTAAGGAACATGCACTGCACTGGTTCCTCTAAGAAAATCCTCTAATGATCCTAGACTGACTTGCCACAGAATTTCAATTTGGTTATCTTTAACTTATCCTATTAACAACAGAACTTCATCTTATCATCACCAAATACTTTATTAAAGGGTTTGAAGTAGCAAATGAGGCATAATTCTATTTAATACAGATAGTCCTCAACTCAGGATGGTTTGACTTAGGTTTTCCGACTTTACAATGGTGTGAAAGTGACATACATTGGTAGAAACTGTACTTTAAATTTTGATATTTTCCTGGGCTAGCAATATGCAGTAGAGTACTGTCTCCTGATGCTGGGCAGTGGCAACGAGCTGAGGCTCCCCGTCAGCCACGTAATCACAAGGGTAAACCACTGACAGACTTACAATCATTCTGCACACATACAACCTTTCTGGTTTTCACTTTTGGTATAGTATTCAATGAACACGATAGCCAACACTTTATGATAAAACAGGCTTTGTGTTAATTTTGCCCAACTGTAAGCTAATGTAAACATTCTGAGCATATTTAAGGTAGGCTAGGCTCAGCTATGATGTTAGATAGCTTAGGTGTATTAAATGCATTTTCGACTTAATGATATTTTCAATTTGCAACAGGTTTACTGGGATGTAACCCCATTGTAATTTGGTTAAGGACTGTAATGGTTTTTCAACCAGGCAAAATGCTGTTGTTTGAAAATGCTTCCTACAGGACTCTGATGGGATAGCTGAGAACTACTACCCTAGACTTTAACCACACTGCGAACAGAATTTTCTTCAATGCCTCTTACCCAACCGTCTTCAAGTGAACAATGCTTAACTCCTGCATCATTTTCAAAATGACTGATTAGCCTTAGTTTCTACAATGTGTCTTTGGAAAATGTTTATTCTCACAATTAGAAATATGAAATCTCAGGTGGGTAAACAAACATTTAGAAAATAATGCCTTGGGGTGCCTGGGTGGCATAGTGGGTTAAGTGTCTGACTCTTGATTTCAGCTCTGGTCATGATCTCAGGGTTGAGATGGAGCCCCACATCAGGTTCTGTGCTCAGCATGGAGTCTGCTTGTCCCTCTCCCTCTGTTCCTCCCCACTTCTTGCACACTCTCTTAAATAAATAAATAAATAAATAAATAAATAAATAAATAAATCTTAAAAAAAAAAAACAGTGCGTTTCAACTCTTGGATAATTAATGTTTGTCTTCACCTATAAAGCCTCTTCTGTTTCATGAATAGGACATACTGAAAGGCTGTTTCATTTACTCTTCTCTCCATAAAAATCCTGTCTCAATATACTGAGAACTGTTATGAACACAATAAATCTAGAATACTAGACCTGTGTTGCCACCCCATGCTCACCTCTAAGTGAAACTGCCCACATAACTATTTTTTGCTCCATGTGAACCTGCTTATTAACACAGCCAAGTGAGCCAGCTGTCTCTTTATACCAGGTCTCCTCAGAAGTCACTGACCCACCCTGGCTCAGAAGTCAGGAGCCCACCCTGGCTCAGACAGCTGGCCCAGTTAGTCTGTTAGACTGGAGATAGGGTCTGAGGGTTAGGATGCAGAAAACAACCTAAGAGAGGTACAAGCCAGAGTTATTATGGGGGCAGAAATTGAGTCACATACAAAGGCAGACCCCAAGCCTAAGTCTACCATCGTCCGCTGCTGAGGCCCTAAGAGGTGCCTTAGATTCGAGAATGCCCCATAATTTCTATTCTTTCTGAGGCCTGGGGGTTAAGATGTGGGTGGGGAGTGCGGTTGGTGAGGTGGCTCCTGAGTTTCCAGGCATGCATACTTAAAATAATGTCAGGGACGCCCGGGTGGCTCAGTGGTTGGGTGTCTGCCTTTGGCTTAGGTCGTGGTCCTGGAAACCCAGATCGAGTCCTGCATCAGGCTCCCTGCATAGAGCCTGCTTCTCCCTCTGCCTATGTCTCTGCCTCTCTCTCTCCCTGTCTCTCATGAATAAATAAATAAAATCTTTAAAATAATAGTAGTAATAATAATAATGTCACACTGCTGGAGCTCACTTGTTAGCTTTACAGTCTTCTTATGCCTGCCTTAACCTGAAATTCCTTGCAACAAAATAAGCCTAATTGGAAACAGTTAAACCATTACCATTTGTTTAAAATAATCAACAATTTTAAATTGTTATTTCCCTGAACAAATTTGAAAATGTTTAATACATTAAATGTTGAAACTTTAGTAAGTTTAATGTTGGAGCTCTGTGTTTCCATACCAATTGGCACAACTTCAAGTTTTGTATTTATTCCATTTTGCAAACACATCATATACATAAAGATGCATATTCAATAACTGGGAAGTCATAAAACTTCTGATCTATACTTTCAGGTTTGTCCGATCATGATACTTCTGATAAGGATCGTCAGCATACCAGTTTCGCCTCTTCCAGAAGGATGTTGTCATTTTATCTAAGAGCTTACTCTGGGTTTTATTGCAGAACACAAATTCTCTCAAGCGCCTTTTTCTTGCAGTCGTCTTTTTCCATAATTTTTTCTTGTAACCAGCCTGTTAGATGATATTATAAAGACATTCAAAACATGGTGTTATATAGGAAACAGCAGATAACTTCACTGTTTACGGCTTATAGGCCCAATGGGAACAAAGATGAGACTTTCATTGGGGCTGGTACATTTTTCAGAAAGATGTAATTCTCAGTGAGGGGTGTGCAATTTGAAAAAGTATTAAAATTTAATACTTTGAAAAAAGATTAAAACAACAGAAAATAAAGCTAAATGACTGTGGTAGGCAAAGTACAGAATGATATATAAATATAATCACTAACTTTATATGCATACCTTATTATCTATCTCTTCAACAATTTTTTTTTCCTCTTCAACAATCTTTAACAACAAACTATTATTCTTATTTTGCAGATTAAAGAGAAACAACCACTGATTAGAGAAGTTTTCCTAGCAGACTGAGGTCACAGAACTAATAAGAGTTCTTAACCACTATTCTACTATTTTCCAATGTGGAGGATGAACAAGGGCATTACTGGCTAGTTGATAACATCTGTGCTCATTTAGGGGACTAAGTATTACAAAAGCTGACAAAACACAGTTCTCAAGTATATTGTTTGGTTTCTTCCTTTCACACTAAGACCAATTTCTGTAGTAAGTACTTTTCTAAGGAATAACAAATGAATACAGTCAAACTACTATTGGGAGTGGTGAAGGAATGGTTAACTTGTATGTTTGACCCAGAACTACCATATACACTATCCAAGCATTATTAATTTTGAAGAATTTTTGAATTAGAAAGAAAAAAATTTTTAAAGAAAAATTAAATTGAATACAAAATCTACAATCATAGTCTGTTTAGACTAGAAGAGACCTTAGGTGCCACCCAGGTTAATATGTGGCTAAAACCACACAGAAAGTTACAGGGGAGAAGAGATTAGAACTTAAGCTATTGCTAAGAGCCCTTCACCCTTTCAAGCCAAGGGGTCCCTAGGGCACTACACTAATGGGTTTCCGACATGTCTTGGTGTCATCACTGTGACCAGCAACTTCTACAGTACAGTTAAACTCAGAAATAAGGAAACATTATTTAAGAGTTCTGGTTTTAAAATGCCAAGGATTATATTTTTTTCTACTCATTGCTTACAATTTAATTCAAAAGATTTGGGGATCCCTGGGTGGCTCAGTGGTTTAACACCTGCCTTAGGCCTAGGGCATGGTCCTGGAGTCCCAGGATGGAGTCTTGCATCAGGCTTCCTGCAGGGGAGCCTGCTTCTCCCTCTGCCTGTGTCTCTGCCTCTCTCTCTCTCTCTCTCTCTCTCTCTGTGTCTCTCATGAATAAATTAAAGTCTTAAAAAATAAAAGATTCAAACCCAAATCCCTCTATTTGTGTAATAATTTTCTAATCTGTAAGCCGAGCTGGGTTACTGTGGATCTCTGACTTACAGCTAATTTGCTCTTCTGCCGATTACCACTAGTATCCTCTGATCATTACTTTATGGAATGCAACTACTGTGAAAATGCTTCAAGCTTTTTAGATACTCTCTAGGTTCAGAAATGGAAGGGAAATGCGTAAATATGTTTTCCTCACATGAATTCATTTACTTTCTACTGCTGCAGAAAGTATTTTCAGTTTTTATACATTAATATAAATTAACCCACTCAGCTTTTTTGTTTTCCTCTTAATATTACATTTTGATGAAGAAGGGCATTCCACACATAGAATACTTTTTGGGGCCCTGAATGGGGACTAGGTATTATGATTAGAAAATTTGATCAGGTCTTTTATATTAACAGGAGGGTTAACAGGGCCCAATAAAAGGGATGTAGAAGGAAGGCAAAAAACAAAACAAAACAAAAATCCACCTAGCTTATTTTATCTAGGGCCAGATGAAGACCTGGAAGTAATCAGTATGACAACAAAGGGGAGGAAATTGTCCAATGGTCCAAAATTCACAAAACTTAAAACTATTATGTGAATGACGGAGTTCAGCTACTTAGGGATTACATGAGCTTCTATTTATTAATGTAACAAATGAACTACCACAGTATTGTTCTGAAGGGGAAATGAGCCGAGAGTTCAATTAACCCATTTACCTTAAACTTAGGATTTTTTAAAAGATAGGAGACAATCCTTTCAACCTTTCACCTAGTGAAAATCCTACCAATTAAGTATTTTATTTTTAGGGGGAAACAAATTTTGATCTTTAAAGAATTGTTAACTTCTGAGTAGTGAAAGGGAATTAAAATTTGAATACTTATCAAAACTCAAAGGTGGTTTTGCAAAACTCTAGTCTTCAGAATATTTCTAATTATCAGCTACTCTGCTTCTGAGAATAAAGACACTAGTGAAAAAGCCCACATGCACGCTCCTGACATGCTGTGGGAGAGGACAGAATAGGAATAATTTGTCAGAGGCCCCCTGAGAGGCAGTGGTCCCAGGTCAGAGTAGGCATTAGGGTTCCATCTGCTATGAACCTCAATCATACACACTGCCAGAGAGAAAAACATAGTTAAAAAAGTGTATGTGGGGTTAATGTTCTGCCAAAAAGACCAAACCATGGGACGCCTGGATGGCTCAGCGGTTGAGTGCCTGCCTTTGGCCCAGGGCATGGTCCTGAAGACCCAGGATCGAGTCCCACATCGGGCTCCTTGCTTGGAGCCTGCTTCTCCCATTGCCTGTGTCTCTGCCTCTCTCTCTGTGTGTGTCTCTCATGAATAAATAAACAAATCTTAAAAAATGTATATTAAAAAAAAAAAAAAAAGACCAAGCCCTAGAGAATCTAATCCAAAGGAGGCGGAAAAGCTCTTTAGCCCCCAATCTGAGCCACACCACGAAGTCCCTGCTGGAGGCGACTCTGCCGCTCTAACACTCTAGGCTTAAAGACGGTCTCTCCACAGGCTATTACACCTGGGGGCTGTCATAGAGCTTCTGGTGATCACTAGATACACCAGACATGTGGAAGACCTGAGATGAACCCATCCTACAGTGAAGACTTTTACCATTATGAATGCGTAAATATGTTTTCCTCACATGGATTCATTTACATTAAGGGATGCCTGCCAAGCTGGTACTTAAGCACAGCACTATAAAAGTTACTGGTAAATGGGAGGAAGATATGTCAATGAATAGGCTCACTGAATTCTGCTTTATTTTCATGTGCTCCCACTCCTTTTCAATCAAATAACAGTGTGAAGACTCACCTTCCTCCTTAGCCAAAGGCCAGAGTGAAGTCGAAGAAACCTATAGATGACAGCTTTCACAGTTTTTCTCTTCCCTTTCCTTGAACTGAAGTATGTTACAGTTCTCACTGGTAACTTCAGGACATTTGAAAGCAAGGGGGCCACTCTAAAATATATTTTTAAAAATTATAACTTATCAATAAGACTCATTAAAGGATAACATCCATTTCTATACTTAAAAATGAGCAAAGGAGTTTCACTGGATAAAGCTGACTTTAATAGACACTGTTACTTCAAATGATCCATGGCATTAAGCATAAATAAGAATAGCATCTATTGCCAGCTTGTAAGTCTTCCATCAACTACCCCCTCAATCCCTATGAGAGAATTTATCCCATATATTTTAGTCACCTGACTTCTTATCTGCCTGCTAGATTATAAAGTCTTCATTGAGGACTTCAGTTTATCTTAGTATCCTTTCTGCTGAGACCTGGGTACCCAGGGGTCCTTAGCTGAATATTTGTTGACTAAATGAATGCCAACCTTGCATGCTGAGCATCTCATTCACCCTCTGCTTTGGCTGACAGATTCCATCTAGGAAATTACATCTAGAACACTGGAGGTGTGCTCTGTTCAGTAGTCCCAGCTGCTGCCACGTAGGTATATGGCTATCAATCATGTTCTCCCCACTCCAGCAGCCAAAGGCTACAAAATAAACTGCAGGTAGGCAAAGAGTACCATCTGCTTTGAAATGTCTTTGCAGACATGAATGTTTTACAATTTTTGTCTAAGCATAACGTTTACTGAGACATACTCCACCTGCTGAGGATTGCTGCAGTATGCCCACATGTCAGGTTTCCAACACATGTGCTAAGTCTGGGAGCAGAGGAAACAATTGGTGTCTGAAGAGAACTAAAATGTCGGGTGGACTGTGCAGAACTAAGACAGGCATTCTTGACATAGTTTTGATAGGCTGAAGACACCAGGGGCCGTAAGACTCCTATAAAGAGAGAGAAGCATACTTGTTTAATACGATACTCCAAAAAGATACATCCAGATATTTAAATTAATGTATCAAAACAAGGTAAGCATCAGATTCAACTTTACTAAGGTAAGACTTACATACCACAAATTTACCCATTTGTGTAATTCAGTGGTTTTTAATAAATTTACAGAGTTGTACAACCATCACCACAATCTACTCTGATATGTCCTAGTTCTGTGTTCAGCAACAGAGGGCAAAAATGTTTCTAACATGACGTCCCACCTGCCAGATCTTATACTCCGATGAGACAGGGCTCCCTAGCATACAGTGCAATGGTGAGGCAGAGATGAGAAAGCCTGGCCATTCCCTGGAGAGGCAACAGAGTGGCAAAAGGAGTCATAAAGAAAACAAAAGAAGTGCTTGAGCGCTCCTCTAGAAAATGAATAGGCCACAAGAGGAGGAGATAGAGAGTCCAGGTAGGATGAACATACACAAAGGCAAGGGGGCTGAAACATGACTCATGCGGGGACTGGACCTGCCAGAGGCTGAGCGCTGCTTGCCTGACAGTATGGCTATGCCTGGGTGCAGATCAGAAGGCACTTCATGGGGTAGGGGTTGGGGAGGCTAGATGCATGGAGTGAATGTAGTCCTCCTTACCTATTCTTCACACCGTTGCCAAAGTAAGAGTCCAGGGCTACAAAGCAGAATCACTCACAGGGCACTGACTCCACTCAGATTCTGAGTCTAATGTGGGACTTATGAATGTGTACACTGGAAAAGCTCCATAGGATGATGGAAATGCCCCCAAAACTGGATTGTGGTGATGGTTGCACATCCTATTAAATATATTAAAAATCATCAAATTGTGTTCACAAAACTGGTAATTTTATGGTCTGTAAAGTATACCTCAACAGTTGATTAAAAAATAAAGTTCCCCAAACTGCTATTCAGCCAGGACTTAGAACCACTCACTGCCTTTTTGTCCACTACACTGATTTTACCTAACAAATGAGAGGCAGTATAGTGTGGAACTGGAGTGCTGGTGTTTGAGTCAGATGATTTGTTTTTTTTTTTTTTTTTAATTTTTTTTTTTTTTTATTCATGATAGGCACACAGTGAGAGAGAGAGAGGCAGAGACGCAGGCAGAGGGAGAAGCAGGCTCCATGCACCGGGAGCCTGACGTGGGATTTGATCCCGGATCTCCAGGATCGCGCCCTGGGCCAAAGGCAGGCGCCAAACCGCTGCGCCACCCAGGGATCCCGAGTCAGATGATTTGTATTCATATTCTAGCTCTACTACTAACTAGCTTTGTGACCAAGGGCAAGTTACTTAACCCTTCTACGCCCCAGGTTCCCAAATTTAAGTAAGGTTAGTCATGGGGGGGCAGCCCAGGTGGCTCAGCAGTTTAGCGCCTGCCTTCAGCCCAGGGTGTGATCCTGGAGACCCGGGATCGAGTCCCACGTGGGGCTCCCTGCATGGAGCCTGCTTCTCCCTCTGCCTTGGTCTCTGCCTCTCTCTCTTTCTCTGTGTCTCTCATGAATAAATAAATAAAATCTTTAAAAAAAAAAAAAAGGTTAGTCATGGGGAGGTAATTAAATGAGATAAAACATGAAAAGTGCTAGGAAGAGCACTTGGCACAGAGAGATCTAATGAATGATAATAGCAGATAATAAGCAGAAAAATGCTTAGCAAAAATGGTATAATATTAACAGATGGCAGGAGAAGGACTGAATACTTAAAACTCATTATTTTGCTATTCTGTTTTCCATCTAAGATAGCAATTTTCAAACTAAAAAGGGTAGCATAAACATTAATGAGTTAGCTGAAATCCACGATTCAGGAGACTGAGAGAGCCCCTCTGGGAACTTAGAAGTGAAATTCTCTACTCAGTGCAAGGCATTCAAGTCTCCAGGTATAATGACTTATATTTCAAAGAACTGTAAATATTTGCAGGCATGACTACAAGCTAAGAGGTAATCTTTGAAATATTAAGTGAATTGAAGAGGAGGACTGCAGACAAGAAAAGGTCCCAATTTCCACAGGTCATCAGAACTTGGGTGTCTTGGTTAAAACAAAACAAAACAAAACAAAACAAAACAAAACAAAACAAAACCTCTCAGAAATTCTTAGAAACCACCTCTGAAGAAAGTGAGCAGGTAAGAGTCTAGATCATATAAATGGGTAAATTACAGACACATTCGTAAGAAAAAAAAGGTTAGAATGGATAAACAGAAAGTGCACAGAAAAAACAAAACTACATTGTGAACTAGAAGTGAACTGTTCCTTAAAAAGAACTTCATTTTTTTAAATTTTTTTTTTTTAATTTTTATTCATTTATGATAGTCACAGAGAGAGAGAGAGAGGTGCAGAGACACAGACAGAGGGAGAAGCAGGCTCCATGCACCGGGAGCCCGATGTGGGATTCGATCCCGGGTCTCCAGGATCGCGCCCTGGGCCAAAGGCAGGCGCCAAACCGCTGCGCCACCCAGGGATCCCAGAACTTCATTTTTTTAAAAAAGATTTTATTTATTTATTCATGAGAGAGAGAGAGGCAGAGACATAGGCATAGGGAGAAGGCTCCCTGCAAGGAGCCCGATGTGGGACTTGATCCAAGGTCCTGGGATCAAGCCCTGAGCCAAAGGCAGATGCTCAACCGCTGAGCCACCCAAGCATCCCTCATTTCATTTTGTGATGTAGTCACTAACCTGGGAAATCATGAGAATGTCTAGACACAGTGTATCCTGATTTTAGAAGGGCATGTGAAAAGGTTTTTTTATATTCTAAAGAAATAAATGTGGGCTAGATTACAGTTAGGTAAATTCCAAGCTGACTAGAAACTATCTCCAAATTAGCTGATTGCTGTTCTGATGAACATCTTTTCCTATATCCCTAATTGACTATATTTTCTTCAATTTTTATGGAGGCCCTAAAGCTGCATAAAATATGTTCGTCAAATCTGCGTAAAAGCAAAGTCCCAAGACTATCAGGACTCAAAGTGATCTTAGTAAAATGGATCAAAATTAACAAGACAAAATCTGTGATAAATACATTGAAATTAGAAAAAAATTAAGGAAGGGTGAACCTTGCTTGATAGCAGTTCCTGGGAAAATTACTTGGGGGGCCTTATCCATCATACCATTGGGTGGACCAACACCATGATTTAGCTTGTAAAAACTGAATACAGTCTAACAGAATGTGTTAACAAAAGGGTAGCACACAAATCAATGGCAGTAATTAACTGTTCCTCCAGTTTTCTGCCCTGTTTGAACATTTTAATTAATTAATTAATTAAATTTTTATTATTTTTTTTAAATTTGAGCATTTTAATACACACTGGCTTTCTCTAAACACATTTTTTTTTTTTTTTTTTTTTTTTTTTTTTTTTACTAAACACATTCTTATATGGAGAACACAGACACTTTAACAAAGAAGGTGACACAAAACCAGAGTTCTGAAGGAATAAGAAAAGGCAGAGGGAACAGGGAGTGTACCGGTGAAGAGTCAAAAAACAGTGTGGTAGGTTTGGGGACTTACAAATAGCTCTGTGTGGCAGGAATCAAAACAATGGAGAGTGGGGAGTGAAGTGAGTATGACTGTCTAAAGTCGTGGTCTTCAAGATTTTTTGACCCTATAACTTTTGAAAAGAATTCTGAAAATTTATGTACCCTTTCACAAAATTTTAAGAAACATCTAAAATTTTAAATAGTTTAAGTTGTTATAAAGGATATAATTTCCAGAATATTTAGAATACTGACATTTAAAAATAAGCTGTTAAATCACTTTTAATGAAATCTTTCAATGAAATCTAAATATCATAGTGAGTCGATACCCACCCACATCATCTATCTAAAAAACACAAGGAAAATAAATTCAAGTCACTGAAGATAAGAACTTCTTTTCATCAAAAGATACTTTAAATAAACTAAAAGGGCTGGCCAGAATGGGAAAAGATACGGGAAACACACTTAGGTGAGAAAAGATACATATTCAGAATACATAAAGAACTAGTATGGGGATGCCTATGTGGCTCAGTGGTTGAGCGTCTGCTTTTGGCTCAGAGCGTGATCCCGGGGTTCTGGGATTGAGTCCCACATCGGGCTCCCTACATGGAGCCTGCTTCTCCCTCTGCCTGTGTCTCTGCCTCTCTTTCAATGTCTCTCATGAATAAATAAATAAAATCTTAAAAATAAAAAAAGAACTACTATGGATCAATAAGACAACTCAATAGAATGGGCAAAATATTTAAGTAGATATTTCATAAAATTCATATGTAGCCAATATACATGTAAAAGTATTCAAGATCATTACTAAGCAGGGGAATGCTAGTTAAACCACAATGAGACATCACTAAATACCCACAAGATTGACAAAAATTTGCTTGTCTAGCAATACCAATTGTTGGTGAGGATGTGGCACATGCAGTGCTGGGGTGACTTTATTTTTTTTTTTTAAGGTTTATTTATTTATTTATTTGGAAAGAGGACTGCACAAGTTGGGGGTGGGGCAGAGGGAGCCAGAGAATGCAGAGCTCCACGAGGGGCTCAATCCCATGATCCTGAGATCATGATCTGAGCTAAAATCAAGAATTGGCTGCTTAACCAAATAGGCCACACAGGCGCCCTATTTTTTTTTTTTTTTTAAGATTTATTTATTATCTTAGAGAGGGAGAAGGAGAGAATCTCAAGCATTCTTCTCACTGAACTTGGAGCCCCACTCGGGGCTCAATCCTACAACCCTGAGATCATGACCTGAGCTGAAATCTAGTCTGATGCTTAACCGTCTGAGCCAGGCAGGTGAGCTTGGGGTGACTTTAAAGAAGCACATCACTTTCACAGTATCAGGCAATGTTGAATATACATATATTCTGATTCAGCAATTCCACAGCCCGTTTTATAAGTGTACACACACACACACACACGCACACGATAGAGAAACGTTTGCACTCATGTACCTGGACACAAGGAAAATCAGCTTTGGATCTCTAATCACCCCAAACTGAAAACACTGAAATGCCCAGCGTTCGTAAAATGGAGAATTGTAGGGTGGTCGAACAAGAGACTATTATATAGGAACAAGAAACCACTACAGCTACACCCAAAATGAACAAATTTCACAAATTAAAAGACACAAGAGTACATACTGTATGATTCCATTCATGTAAAGTACAAAAACAGGAAAAACTAAACAATACTAAAACTAAAACTAAACAAAACTAAACTTAGAGATGTATATATAGATGTTAAAACTATTAACAGGAAAAAAAAAAGGCAAGGTTAACAATCAAATGAGGCTACTATTTACAATTAGCAGAAAGAGGGAATTTTGATGAGGAGAAGCACAGAGATGGAGAAGAGGTTCCTGGTAGTGTTCTGTGTCCTGCCTTGGGTGTTTGCTTTAGAATTATTTGTTAAGCCACTTGTGTATGTCACATACATTTTTCTTTAAATGTTATTTTCACAATTTAACAATACCCCAGGTAAACATACTCTTCTGTAACAGGTGGAAATTTTTACATTGTAGTGTTTTCCTTTATTTCTATTCTTCTTCCACAGGATTTTATCCTAATTTATTTTGCCTTTAAGTGATTTACTGACAATCTTACCATACTTAAATAATATTTTTGCAAAAACTCCTACAATTTAATTGCCTTCACTCCGTTAGTTAAGAAAGAAATCCTCCGGACCGACTGCCCCTGTGCCGGGGGCTGAGAGGCCAAACAATCGCCCGTTTCCCGCACCTCGTGTGAATCTCCTACACGCCCGCTTGCTGTGTGCCAGGCACTACGCAGAGCGCTCTACACGCTCGAGCTCGGTTACTTCTCAGGTACACGGTATCGTCCTCGCTGTAGAGCTGCAGAACCTGAGACTGAGAAATTACTTCAAGGCCAAAGGTCATGAGTGGCGACTCCTAGCCTCTCAATCAGAAGGTTAGCACGGACTTTTCTGTCTCCTTCACTCACCCCCCTCCGCCCCAGTCCGTCGGGCCCTCTTTCTGGCTAAGGCAGAAGGACCAGGAGCCACTAAGGAAGCGGAAACCTGGGGACACACGTAGGTCCGCGAGGGTCCACGAGCGTCCGCGATGTCCGATGCGACCGGCCGAACACGGGCAGCCCTGTAGAAAATTCATTACAATCCTCTGGCCTTTATTCCCCAGTTAACCTCCACGCTCACGCTAAACGCCTACTCCATCCTACACCAGTCCCGCCTTCTGTGAGGGGCTAAATCCAGCGCGCAGCTTTCTACTGACCTGAGGCGGCCTTCACGGCACGAGCAAAGACAGGGGCCGCCATCTTGCCACCCCGCCCTACGGCAGCCGCATTGGGTCTAAAACTCCAGCGCGAAAGGAAGTTAAGGAAAAGGTATGGGTGGAGTCTAAGAAAAAAAGAAGGAAAAAAAAAAAACAAAAACGAAAAAAGTAACGGTTAAGGCAAGTTTTATTGAATGTCTTCTATATGCCAAGCAGTTCTTCACCGCCTATGAAGAACAAGTACCTATGTACTGTGTCTGGCATTGGGTAGGCTCTTAAATTTTCAGTGAGCATTTGACATCTAAAGTACACAATTTCTAAATAAATAAATAAATAAATAAATAAATAAATAAATAAATAAATGTTACACAATTTCATTTTGCTCATTTTATTAACTTTCAAAAAATAACATATTCCTTTCAAAGCTGCTAGATGTTAGGCTGCATGAATGGGACATAGCAATATTATTAAAATTTTTTAAAAATTGAATGCCAATCATAATTAAATGAATGTACATGTCCTAAGGATATCACACACACATAGTTTCTTCTAATCATTAACACTGACTGTCATTTGGTAGAACAGCATCTCAATCCTTCCTAAACAATTCTTATGTTCCTTATTTTATTGATAATTAGTGATCATACATTTTTCCAATGTTCACTCAAACAGAAAACAAATCTCTAACCTATCCTTGTTGGTTAAGATTCCATGCATATACAATAAATGACACCATATACTGATTGAAATGAATAAGGATCAACACTGGTCTCAAGGAGTTCACCTTTAATGAGACAAGTGCAGAACATAAATACAAGACAGATGATTCACAGGAGCAGTTCGAAGTTAAGGAGAGAAGGCATTCTGATTGAGATGATGAGGGAAGAGAATGTAACACAAGTCTTAAAGAATGGGATGGATTTTAACAAGAGCAAAGTCATTCTTGGCAATAAGAACAGGAAGAGCTAAGATGAGAAGACAGGGAGCCAGGACAGAAAGATACAGGATTTTATATAGCAGTGATTCTCAAACCTTTTGGTCTTAGTACCTCTTTACATACTTAAAATCTGAGGACTCCAAAGAGCTTTTAATTATATTTCCAATTGCTCCTGTAACAAAGTACCCCAAACCTAGTGGCTTAACACAACACAAATTATCTTACAGTTCTGTAGGTCATAAATCTAAAATGAGTTTCACAAGGCTAAATCAAAATATCCAGGTCTCTGTTCCTTCTGGAAGCTGTAGAGAAGAACTTGTTTCCTTGCCTTGTCTAGCTTCTAGAGGCTGCCTGTATTCCTTGGCTTATGCCTCTTTCAATCTTCAGAGTCAGTAATCACATTCCTCTGACTTCTGCTTCCATTGTCACATGTCCTTTTCTGACTCTGCCTCTCCTGTCCTCATCTTCTACTCAAATGGACCCTTGTCATTACATTGGCCCTATGCAGATAATCCAGGATCATCTCCTCGTTGCAAGAGTCTTAATCACATCTGCAAGGTTCTTTTGTCATGTAAGGTAACATTTATAGGTTACAGGGATTAGGAAAATATGCTATGTTCAGGAATAATTATTCTGCCTACCATACTTAGTAAAAAACTATGATTTTCATAACAAAAATACACTCATGAAAAGTAACTCTCCCCCCCCCAAAAAAATACTGAGAACAGTATCATTTCCTAACTTTTTCTGCAAATCTCTTTATTTTTTTTTTAAAGATTTTATTTATTTATTTATGAGAATGCACAGAGAGGAGAGAGAGGCAGAGACGCAGGCAGAGGGAGAAGCAGACTCCATGCACCAGGAGCCCGACGTGGGATTTGATCCCGGGTCTCCAGGATCGCGCCCTGGGCCAAAGGCAGGCGCCAAACCGCTGTGCCACCCAGGGATCCCGGCAAATCTCTTTAAAGTATGGTTTAATAGCTGGATTCTGAAATTTGCTTATGCATTGTCTGTTGTTAATTTCACTTGTCACCTAGCTTCTGGAAAAATTCTACTGTAAAATTATGAGAAATGAGTGAAAACAGCTAATAATATCTTAATATTATGAAGGTAGTTTTGATTTTTATGGATCTTCTGAAAAGGTCTCAGACTCCCCAGTGGTCCCCGTTCACATTCTGAGAACCAACTGAGGAGAGTCATATCCTTTAATTCTTCTGGGTTTTAGGGTATGTAAGTGGGTGATGAGCTTTGACTACTATCATTGCTTTCTTAATCTCCCACCTAAGATGGCTAAATTGAGCCTTAAACATATTCTCATGTATTGAAAAAGTACTGAGACATTTCACAAATACTCTTTGAATTGATAATGGAAGTCCTTGCACATTTTTGAACAGAGGAATGATTTAAATTTGTATGTTACTTTGGGGGAGTCCACTTCAAAGCAAAAAAAAAAATCCATAAATTGCACGTGGAGGATGAAGATTAAGGATTTGGTTAAATGGGAGATGAGGAAACAACAAAAATTAATTTTGGAGCTTGAGATTTGGAAGCTGAAGTTGGTAACGATGTTCAGGCCCAGGATGTGGCTGGGCCACACACGGTTAGAGTAGATTTTTTTTTTTTTTTAATTTATGATAGTCACAGAGAGAGAGGCAGAGACACAGGCAGAGGGAGAAGCAGGCTCCATGCACCGGGAGCCCGACGTGGGATTCGATCCCGGGTCTCCAGGATCGCGCCCTGGGCCAAAGGCAGGCGCTAAACCGCTGCGCCACCCAGGGATCCCGGTTAGGGTAGATTTAAATTGCTTATTTGATATTGAGAGGTTTATGGCCAAGATATTAGAAAACTCATTACACTGGCATCACCCCGTATAACAGAACAGCAGTGGGCAGGGACGGGGGGTGGGTGGGAGGGGTTGGGGAGACTGCAATTTAATGCTAAAACTACTTTTAAAAACGGGAGACTGCTTTGGGGGCTGTTAGGTGATGGGGATATGAAATTAGAGAGCGTAACGTAATTTTTAAAGCACCCTGAAAAGCAATGAATATATACGGACATAAGTATTTGATTTTAGGTAATTTTCAAATTCCTTTCTCCATTTTACAAGTGGGATTAGTATCATACTGTGATACCACCATATTGTAAAACACCGTAACTCTAGGAACACCATGCTGTGATAAATAGCCTAGTTAAGACCTAAAAGCACTTAGCAAATGCAACGGATATACACGTTATTCAGTTTCTTTTGATATTGTGATGGTACGATCATTATTAGTAATAACAGTATTGAATACTGTGTTCAATATTTAACATACTAAATCTTGGTTACAGACTCCGTGGAATACTCTGAAGAGTTTTTCTACACTGATCTCCTTAACTTCCGACGCATTCCATCAAAATTATCTTTGTAAAAGGAAAACGTAGTGGGAAAATAAGTGTGGCTTAAATCTAGGAGTAGAAGCGGTGGAACCCGAAGGATGTGGGTTTCTATCCCTGCTCTGCCATTTATTAGATGCGCGAACAACGCGTTCCGCACAAAGGTCTCTCCAGTGTTCGTCCTCCCAATCTCCCATAATCAGGATGACTCCCTGAAGAAAGGCTGTCAAAGCAAACAAACACGCAAACCAAAACACCATTGTTTACGTAACTTTCGCCAAACCGTCTGCTTTCTACGAAATACCCAGCTGACAAATGCGGCCGGGATGTTTTTTTCCTTGAATTCTTCGACGAATAACATCTTCTATCCGCACTGATCAAAGCCCGAGTTTCGCGCTTCCTCTCACCCTCCGGGTTCACCTACTAACCCCTTCTGGCGGATACAGACCAGAACTCCGAAGGCGACCCGGAAGGAGAAATAGCCTTTTCCGCCCGGGGTCGGTGCGGGGGGGGGCGCCTCTCCGGGCGGCCTGGGCGGGGTCGAGAAAGGGGGCTGCGCGTGCGCAGCGGCGTTTGTTGCCCTTCCGGTACGACCGGCGCGGAGAGGCGGCACGGACGCAGGGACGCACTCACGCACGCTCTCCCTTACTAACGCCTCCGCGGCAGCTCCCTCGTACACCAGCCGTGCCCAAGCCCGGCCGAAATGCTGCGGGCCTGTCAGTTATCGGGTGTGACCGCCGCCGCCCAGGTGAGCGCGGGGGCGCTGGGAGAGCGCGTGGTGAGGCGGACTCCGGCCAACCAACGGAAAATGGGAGAGGCTTTCGCTCTGACTAGGCCCCGGGAGAGAGGCGTGTTTCGCGGCCGCCCTCATCGCGGGAGTCCTGGGCCGACCCGTGAAGCAGTTGATTAGGGGGTTCGCCCGACTGGGATGATTTGAGGGTTATTGCTGTAAGCGGGATGGGGTGTGGAGAGAAGGTGGTGGGGAGGCGGGCGCAGGACCGTCAGCGCGGCTTCGGGGACGCGTCGTCCAATCAGCGGCGCGCTGCCCCAGGCAGGGACCAATAGTGGCTCTGGCGCTCGGGTTGCCGGTTGGGCTCGTGATAGGTTTCGCGCAGCCAGTGGTTGAAGGTCGCGGGGAGAACTACAGTTCCCAGCAGGAAACGCCTATAGCCTTGGCTTGTTGCATCTTTAATAAGGAGGTGTTGGGACTGTTAGAGTCCACATTTTAGGGGTCAAGGTTGTAATTACTCGGGAAGGACCTTCTTTTTTGCAGCTTAGAGAGCCTCTGAGGTATTCTTACTCTAGACAAAAAATGAGAGATTGTAGTTTATGAAGTAAAAACTCTGGGTACTGAGGAAGAACAGGAGTCATGACCTTGTGCTCATTTCTGAGGTTAGCTTGGGGATGTATTTCTCCAGGTGCTGGGACAACTTTGGCAGACATCCAGGAAGCCTAGACACCCAGTGACTTACATCTGCACGCTTGTCAAAGTACTTTTCTAAAGTTGGAAATAAACTTCTATTTCTATTGTTCACAGTTTTCAGAATTATTGATATGTTGGAAGATGTATTGCACACCAAGCAGCAATTGAACAAAATCTCTAGTCAGAGTGAGTGAGAAATCATGTCAGGCTTTTTTTTTTTTTCCTTCAAGTTTGCTTGTCTCCCTACTTGTTGCCAGGATAGAAGCAGCTTTTGTAGGCAAGTAGGGTCTGTATTAGTTCTTTTTTGATGCATAACAGGTGTCACACACTTAGCAGCTTAAAACCGCACCCATTTATTCTTAGACTTTCTGGTTATGAATGGTCTGGATTCTTTGTTCGGTGCCGCACAAGGTTGCAGTTGAGGCATTGACTGCTGTGGTGCTCATCTGGACCTCAGAGTCCTCTTCCAAGTTCATTTTGGCAGAATTCAGTCCCTTGCACCTGAGGAACCGAAGTCCCTGTTTTCTTTCCTGCTGTCACCTAACTCTCTTAGAGTTTGCTCCAAGTGTGTTGCTCAGTGACATGGATGTTTGCTTTCTTGTAGGCTACCAGGAGCTTATCTCTTTGACTTCAGAAGTCTCTCTTAACTTTCCTGTTTTTGATCTCTAGATCAGCATGTAAAAGGCTTTAAGATTAGCCTGGCCCACCTGGAAAACCTCCCTTTTGATTAACTCAGAGTCACCTGATGAGTTACACACCTGCAAAATCCCTTTTGTCTTGCAACCCTAATCATGGGCTTAACAGGGTGGAAATTGTGTGGGCCATCTTAGAATCCCTCCTAATGTAGTACCCAAGTGGGACTAGAACTCTTTGAGTGCAGAACTCTTGGTTTGTCTTCAGAGCTCTCCTTTCATGGAACACTCTTGTTCTGCCCTCAGATTATGTCATGGCTGTCACCAATCTCCTTGTCTGCCATAAAATCTAAAATTTTTCTACTTTTTCCTTCCTTGTCTTGATGAAAACGCTTTCTACTTATTGGGATTCCAATTAGGAAGTTAGAAGAAAACATTAAAGCTTCACACTAAAATATGAACCCTTTTCTAGCTTGCATCCGCATTTTCTTAGGGTCTCGAAATTGCGATCTTGTAAAAATTCATTGGTTTCTTCTCATTTTGTAGCATTTGATATTGTTGCTTTGTGAAGCTGTTTTTGCTTTCTGGCTTTTCTTATGTAGTATCTAGGGGCTCTTTATCTTTCTCCTTTTTCCTTTATTGAATCTGCTACTTGTACCTCGAAATATATCCCCAAGGTCTGACCTCTCTTCCCATCTCTCTCTTTTTAATTAAGACTTTTTATTTTTTATATTTTGAAGATTTTATTTATTTATTCATGAGAGACAGAGAGAGAGAGAGGGGCAGAGACCTAGGCAGAGGGAGAAGCAGGCTCCATGCAGGGAGCCCAATGTGGGACTCGGTTCCGGGACTCCAGGATCAGGCCCTGGGCTGAGGGCAGGCGCTAAACCGCTGAGCCACCCAGGGATCCCCTAACTAAGACTTTTTAAAGAGCAGTTTTAGCTTTGCAGCAAAATTGAGGGGAAGGTAGAGATGTTCTGCCCCCACACATGCTTGCTTACCTTCCACCATTATCAACATCCCCCACCAGAGTGGTGCATTTATTACAGTTGATTAACTTACATGGGCATATCATAATCACCCAAAGCCCATAGTTTACATTGGGGCTCACTTTTGGTGTTGTACATTGTCTGGGTTTGGACAAATGTATGATGACATATGTCAGTCGTTACTGGTATCTTACAGAGTATTTTCACTGCCTTAAAAATCCTCTATTCTCCACTTACTCATCACTTTCTTTCCTCTCCTCGCAACCACTGATCTTTTTATTAACTCTTTAGTTTTGCCTTTCCAAAACGTCATATAGATGGAATCATACAGCGTGTAGCCTTCTCACATTGGCTTCAGTCGCTTCATAATGTGCATTTAACTTTCTTCCATGTCTCTTCATGGCTTGACAGCCTTCTTTTTTTTCTTTTCTTTAAGCATTGACTAATATTCCATTGTCTGGATGTACCACAATTTACCCATTCACCTACTGAAGGATGTCTTTGTTGCTTCCAAGTTTTAGCAGTTGTGAGTGAAGCTGGTCTAAATATTTCATGTGTAGGGTTTTGTGTGAACATGTTTTCAGCTCTTGGGTAAATACTGAGGTGCATGATTGCTGTATTATATGTTTAGTTTTTGTAAAAAAAAGTGTCAAACTGTCTTTCAGAGTGGCTGTACCTTTTGCATTGCTAGCAGTGATGAATGGGAGTTCTTGTTGTCCTACATCCTCATCAGCGTTTGGTGTTGTCAGTCTTAGGGACTTTGGCCATTCTGATGTATGTGATAATCTCATTGTTGCCCCATCTCTTTATATACTGTTACTTGGGATTATATCAATTCTCAGAACTTTCATCCCCAGCAGATGGTTCTTTAGATTCTTTTGAGCTTTCTAGTCAAATTTTCTTTTCCTTGTTTGATTTTGTCAACTTTATCCAGAATATTCTACTTGTCAAAATCTTTTCCATTCTGTCAAGCTTCATCTTCTTTGATGTTTTCCTGCTTTACTATTGCCCTTTTAGAGTCTTCTGGAATTTTTTTTTTCATTAGGATTGTAAAAACTGTTACTCATTACTCAGCAGTAATGTCTGCCAAGTATACATGGTAGAAAGTACTTTAATATATCATTGCTCTTTGCTTTTATTGGTGTTAGATCATTTTTTATTATTCCTTATTTTCATCTTTTTAGGCCAGTGGCTTTCAAGCCATTTTGGAATATTTACATCGTAACTTAAGACATGCAAGTGGGAATATATGAGTAATATATATTCATACATGTATGGAGGGAAAACTAAAGTATTAAGTTCCTTCTTTTGCCATATTTAATACTTGCCATTTGCTTGTTGTAACTGAAGGGTACGTTTTCTAAGATAGAGATCTGTGTCTTTCTTTCTTTTTTTTTTTTTTTTTTTAAGATCTGTGTCTTTCTTGAGAGATAATACTGCTTCAATGCCAAACTTCCTGGATTTTTTTTTTTTTTGTGTGTGTGTATATATAAACATATATATGTATATATATTCTTTTTTAAAGATTTATTTATTCATGAGAGACAGAGAGAGAGAGAGAGAGAGAGAGAGAGAGGCAGAGACACAGGCAGAGGGAGAAGCAGGCTCCATGCAGGGAGCCCGATGTGGGACTCGATCCTGGGTCTCTAGGATCACGCCCTGGGTCAAAGGCGGCGCTAAACCACTGAGCCACCCGGGCTGCCCTGTGTGATACATTTTTAACCTTAATTCATAATTCTTTTATTTTCTTTTATTTTTTAAAGAAGATTTTATTTATTTGAGAGAGAGCGTGTACTTGCACACATAAGTGGTGGGGAGGTGCAGACTCCCCACTGAGCAGGGGGCCTGACTCCCGTCTTCATCCCAGGACTCTTAGCCAAAGGCAGACGCTTAACTGACTGAGCCACCCAAGTGTCCTTTAATTCATGATTCTTATATTTTAAACTAGCCTTTGAAAAAGTTGTCACATGCTAATGTGCGTTTCAAATGTAGAAGTAGGTGTTAACTTCTAGGTGTCTTTTGTTTGTGTGTGGGGAGTCCTTGTGACAAAACCCACCAAAACATGGTCAGTTATAGCCATTGGCAAAGTCTATAGGGGAAACCTGGAACCTCCAGAATGGGGTTCATGTGAGGAGATATTTATTATAGTCTCTTGTTTCCAGGTTGTAATGCTAGAGTTTGCTTGCTTGCTTGCTTCCTGAAGATTTTATTTATTTATTTGACGAGAGAGAGAGAGAGAGAGAGAGAGAGAGAGAGAGAACTGGGGGAGTGGCAGGCAGAGGGAAAGAGAGAAGCAGCCCCCCCGGGAACTTGATATGGGGCTCAGTCTCAGGACCCTGGGATCATGGTCTGAGCCAAAGGCAGACACTTAACCATCTTAGCCACCCAGGCACCCCTAGAATTTGGTTTCTTTTTGTATGTTTACCTTAGTTTGGAGCTAAGGAATAGATGGTTTGTGCAAGAACATAACATGGGTGTTGTATTTTTATATTTTTTGTTTTTATTTTTATTTAAAAAATATTTGATAGAGAAAGCACAAGTGAGGGAAGGGACAGAGGTATAGAGAGAGGGATAAGCTGACTCCTTGCCCAGTAGGTAGCCCGACATGGGGCTCTATCCCAGGACCATGACGTGAGCCGAAGGTAGACCCTTCACCAACTGAGCCACCCAGGCACCCTCTTTTTTGTTTTCAAAAATCATGTTTCTATAGGTTAGAAGCAGTAATCCTAACCTTGCAACATTGATTATAAAATTATGTCAAGGCAAATTGCTTTGAAACAGTATAGTTCTTTCTACATGATAGGTTATTATTAATTAAAAGCTATTCCAGAATGAAGAAGTGTGTTAAAGTAGGGTGTTTAGTTTATATAAACAAAGAGATTAGCTTGGTGCATAAGAAAGAGAGCTCTAGGGGACGACTTAGATTTGGCAATGGTTTCTTAGATATGACTCCAAAAGAAGTAAAAGATAAATTGGATTTCATCAAAATTAAAATTTTTTGTTCTATCAAAGGACACTGAAGTGAGTGAAAAGAATGGGAGAAAATATTTTCAAATCATATATCTGATAAGGATCTAGAGTCAGAATATGTAAAGAACTATAGCTTAACAATAAAAAGACAACCTTAATAAGCCATGGGCAAAGAACTTGAATAGACGTTTATCCAAAGAAGATGTAAAAGTGGTCAGAAAGCACATGAAAGCATAATAAACATCCACTGGCATTAGGGAAATGCAAATCAGAACCACAATAAAATAGCTACTTCATACTAAGATGCCTATAATGAAAACATAAAATTATAGGTAATAGGATGTGGAGAAAATGGAACCCTCATTCATTACTGGTGGGAATGTAAAATAATGCAAAGTTAAACATAGAATTACCATGTGACCCTGCAATTCCACCCCCAAAAATTGAAAATAGGTGTTTAAACAAAGTTTCCCGAGGGATATAGCACTATTTACAATAGCCAAACGATGGAGACATCCCAAATGTCCATCAACTAATGCTTGGATAAACAAAATATAGTATATCCATAGATTAAATATTCTGGTCAGCCCCCAAAAGAAACCACATAATACGTACATGATACATGCTACAACATGGATGAACTTTGAAAACATCATACCAAGTGAAAGAAGCTGGGCTCAAAAGACCACATATTGTAGAATTTCATTTGTATCAGATATCCAGAATAGACAAGTCTGTAGAGCCAGAAAGTAGATAGTGTTTGCAGGGACTGGGGGGAGGGGAGAACGGAGAGACTGCTTAGTTGGTACAGGGATCTCCTTTTGGAGTTATGAAAATGTTCTAGAACTAAATAGTGGTGAGGGTTGTTGTACAGCACTGAAGATGTACTAATGTCACTGAATTGTACACTTTAAGATGGTTGAATTTTATAACTGAATTTTATTACAGACAGGAAAAAAAAATTTGAAAACTTGACACCAGGTATTTGAGATGGCCTGAAGTATAGAGACAGATTTTATATACACACAGACACATAGACACACAAACAATGTAACAAAATGATATGCTATAAATTTGAAGTCAGGTCCATTGGCCAAATATTAGAGAAAAAAAACTATAGATTAAAAGAGACTTAGAAGATATCCTCTTTTTTTTTTTTTATTAAATAAAACTGCACTATGGTGTCTAGGGACTCATACTTGGGTGATAAAACCATAAAAACCCATAAATTTCTGACTTTTAAAATTACTTAGGATATTACGTGCTATGTAGAATATGAGAGCAGGCTAATGAATGGGATACTTAAATTTTTAAAAATCAAGAGCCACTTGTTCAGATAAAAACCCTATAAATTTGAGTCATGCTACAATCCTTATTTCTACTTTTTTCTCATACAGAAGTAGGAAACTTTACTGCTATCAATTTTTCGCCATGATCCCCCCTCTCCCCACATTTTATTCTCTCTTAAATTAGGGTCTGTCTTTTTTTTTTTTTTTTTTTTTTTTAAGATTTCATTTATTTGAGAGACAGTGAAAGCGAGCATGAGAGGGGTGGCAGAAGGGCAGAGGGAGAAGGAAAAGCAGACTCCTCCCCACTGATCAGGGAGCCTGAGGTGGGGCTTGATCCCAGGACCCTGAGATCTTGATCTTGACCTGAGCCAAAAGCAGATGCTTAACTGACTGAGCCACCCAGGTACCCCCAGAGTGCATCTTATAATTAATGGTATGTTGTTTAATTGAAAGGATTTTGATAACTCAGCTTTCAAAAAAAAATAGCCAAAAAATTGTGAAAAATAATAGTTCTCGGAGAGGACAAGTCTTACCAGATTAAAAGCTATTTCTAAGATGCGGTAGTTAAAACACTGCAGTATTAGTATAGATCATTGGAACAAAGTAGGAAATCTAAATGCATCGAGGCATTTGATGTATTTTAAAGGTAGCATTTCAAGTCACTAGAAAAAATTGTTAAGTCTGTGATTTAGGGACAACTGAGTAGATATTTGGAAAAAAATAAAGTTGGATCTGTACCTCAGACTAATTTCAAAGAATTATACGTAAAAGGAAGAAAACTATGATAGTAGAAGACACGTGGAGGAATTACTTTATAACCTGATGGTGACTTTCTAAGAATATGAGAAAACCCAGGCTCCATAAAATATTGACAGTTTGGACTACAAAAAAAAGGTAATTCCATCATATATATTTCTGTTGAGGGAGGATAGAGGGTCAAGATAAAGTATAAGGTGGAAAAAGATACAGGATCAAAAATAAATATTGATGTGAAATGAGGCATTCATTCTAGTGGTTTTTTTTTAAGTTTTTTTTTTTTTAAGATTTTATTTATTTATTCATGAGAGACACAGAGAGAGAGAGAGGCAGAGAAGCAGGCTCCATGCAAGGAGCCCGATGTGGGACTCGATCCTGGATCTCCAGGATCACACCCCAGGCTGCAGGCGGCGCTAAACCGCTGGGCCACCGGGGCTGCCCCATTCTAGTGTTAATTTGGTTTTGTACTCCCCAGATTTCAGATTTTCACTATTATGTTTGCTGCTTGATGTTCCAGTTAGCTAATTATCCACTGTGACCAGTGTCTTAATTTTTGACCTGAATACTTCTTTGTATCTATGAAAGTATAGAATCTTAAATACAACTTTAATGGTTTCCTAATATTTCTTTTGACATAGACGTAGATGTGGTTTTTTTAAAAATGTCATATAACCCACTTTACAGGACAATAGGAAAACATGTTTTTCTGTTAAAAGCAGTTGAACGATATTGAGAATTCTACACATTAGATAATAATTGAAATGCTTTTAAAATACCAACTATAACTTCTTTACATGTTGTAAAACATCTAGCTTGTTGTATTATGTTTTTTTTTCCTAAATGTATTAAGACATTAATGCTTACTTTTAGGCTTAGAGCATAAATTGCAGCTGTAATTGTGGAGTTATTTTATATGGCATTTAATCATGTGATCGAGTTTTTTTGAACTTAGGATATTTCTAAAAGGAAATTTGTGTTTTTCTGATATTTGAATGCAGTTTCATCATGGAACCCAGAGAATTCATTTTTTCCCCCTTGACTTGTTACAGTTTGATTTTCTGCTTGATGTAAGGAAAGATGATATTGATGCAATAAATTTGAAATTACAGATTGATTGCTATGAATAACTAAATTTATCAAAACCTTCCCCAAAAGTATTTTGATAAGTGTTCATTTGTTTTATTTAAGATATCCACATATTGTTAAGAAACATTTGCTTTACTCTGATTAAAACAAATTTCAGAGGTTGGCCTCATCATTTGCTTTTGAATAAAGATAGGTTACGTGGAGATAAGTATTTACTTAAGCATTTATAATATTAAAATTTTCTTTTTAAAATTTTTGACTTTCAGTTTAAGGCAAACCAAGATGAACTTTCAGATTTAAAAGACTGCCTCTAGGAAATGACCAGTCCCATAGTTATCTTACAGATGGGAAATTTGGTTTCCTACATAAATTAAGCTAAGATTGGATCTCTCCCTAGTAGATTCATATACATCCTACAATGCAGTGTTTTCTGTGGGTGATTTTTCAGATGTCTGAATTAATCTTACTAAGTAAAAGTAGATATTTTATGCTATTTTATTTTTTCTTGCCAATTAAAAAAAGCATATGGCAAATTCCAGTCATATCCAAGAAATAATGTACATAACACTTAAGAGTGCTCATTGATCATAATCTGATAATAATTTTTTTAATCTTAAAGATAATCTTATATGAGTCTTAGGTTACTGGAAGCATCACTGTTATAAAGGGTTTATAAGAGTTTTATGGTAAATTCATTTCTGAAAGTAAAATAATTTTTTGTTTAACAAAGACATTTGTAATAAAAATATTAATCTGAGTTACCACCCTAAAAGCTTTCCAGATTCCTTCTGCATTGACTGTGACATTTTCTTCTTCCTCTCTAGAGTTGTCTCTGTGGGAAGTTTGTCCTCCGTCCAATACGACCATGCCGTAGATACTCTACTTCAGGCAGTTCTAGGTATGTGATACGTCTCCCTGTAAACAGGCTTAAAAGCCTGTTAAAACTGTGTGTTAAACAGTTAAACTTTTCCATGAATATGGGAATAGCTGCTTAAAATATTTTTTGTTAAGGGATACAAATATTGGAGCTTTGCTGTAATATTTGACACATTATTTATTTATAGGTGAAAATTTGTTATGTCTCTTTGGTTCTTCTGTAGTTGGATGGCATCCAAGTAGATAGCCTCCCTCCCTCATGTGCTGTCTTCCATTCTGTAGCAAATAGATT
The DNA here is from genome assembly GCF_048164855.1 of Canis lupus baileyi. Lineage (NCBI taxonomy): Eukaryota > Metazoa > Chordata > Mammalia > Carnivora > Canidae > Canis > Canis lupus. Next base: position 26,043,612 of record NC_132849.1, on the reverse strand, counting down.
TATATCCAGAATTTAGCAGATTGTAACTTTAAAAATATTTGTTTTATTTGATATTTGTATTGTCTTTCTTCTGTAAAGGGTTTACTTTATTGTGTTTACAGAAATGTTGGGATGCCTGGGTGTCTCAGTGGTTGACTATCTGCCTTTGGCTCAGGGCATGATCCCAGAGTTCCAGGATCAGTCCCACATTGGGCTCCCTTCATGGAGCCTGCTTCTCCCTCTGCCTTTGTCTCTGCCTCTCTCTGTGTGTATCTCTCATGAATAAATAGAACCTTTAAAAAAAAAAAAAGAAAAGAAAAAGAAATGTTATATTAAGGAGAGAGGAGCTTTGAAAGTTAGTGATAATTCTTTTTTGGGTTCAAAGCAAATCTCATTATTATGAACATCTTAATTTTTTTTAACATCTTGAGTTTTAAGTGTTACAGGATAGATTACTTCATTCTTCCTATTCTAGATATTACTATACTTAAATATAGTTATCCTTAAGTAAATGTTATTTCCTATTGCAGACATGTTTTACAGCAAATCAGGAAAGGGTGATGTGCAGCTGTAGTAATAAACTTGGCTGCTGTTATCTGAATCATCAGTAGAGAGGTAGAAGTTAGAGATTTTTGAGACTTTTACATTGGTCTAAGTAAGTGTCTTTGGGAAAGCCAAGAAATATAAATGTGTTTTCCTATTTCTTTCACTTAGGTTGTCCCCTGGCAAAATTGTTGGAGCTGGCCTCTTGTTTGTTGGTGGAGGTATTGGTGGTACTATCCTGTATGCCAAATGGGATTCCCATTTCCGGGAAAGTGTAGAGAAAACCATACCTTACTCAGACAAACTCTTTGAGATGGTTCTTGGTTCCCCACCTTATTCTGTTCCATTGCCAAAGAAGCCGGTAAGAGTTTTAAACAATATTTCAGTTTATTCTCTGGAATACTTGTAAAAGCAGGTTGTTTTCATCTTGAAAATATAATTCAGTAGAACCTGCTAGAGGTGTGTTTGCTAGGTTTTTTTTTTAACATTAATCTGTAGAGTTGGATTTTTATTCCTTTGGAGTTAAGTGTTCTCATTTAGTACCCATTATATAGAAAATAATTGCATGACACACAAGAGTAGATGGAGGAGGGTGCTTGAGCAGAGGTAACCATTGCTGCCCTGTGAATGGAGGGTGGTCTGTGACAGCCTACATTGTTGGAGCTATCAAGCCATGACTTAAAACACTAAAAGCATAAACATAGAATGAATGGTCATGGCACAGAACCCAAGTGGTTATAGTTAGTGGCTCTTTTTAGACCATAAAACAAAAGTCACAGAATTTTCAGCTACTTACTGATTAGTTGACAGGAATATCTTCTGGTATTTCTGGAACTTTGTATATGTTCAGAGTTTGAAACTTCCCCTCCTCCCCTAGGTTTAAATTTTTTTTAAACATCTTAAATATTTCTTTACCCAAACAACTGCTTGAAAAAAAAATTCACAGAAGAGGTCATCAATTTTTTTTTTTTCCTGATTTGGTTGTGGGTGTTTGTACTGTAATGCTGAACAATACTGATCAGTATTTTCTTAGAAAGTGAGCGGACCTCTATTCTCTAGTATCTATCATAGCCTAGAGATAAATCTTATAACAGCGTTATTATTTGAGAAAGCAAATGTCCTCTGATAGCTTCCCCCAACCTTATCATGCTTTTTCAAAATATTCTTAGTCTTCTACATCATATATTCTTTCACATGAACTTTAAAATGTGTATGTTGGCCAAGAGAGTTTTATAGCTTCAGTAGTCAGGGAACAGAATTCTGTAGATTCATTCTAAAATCTATTTTAACCTACACGATCCAGGAGAAATAGCTGAGAGCAATTCTAGGAGAATGGAGTAAGCTGAAGAGTTGAGAATAGTGTTCTTTTCTTGCTTGACAGGACTTCAAGTGTCATTCTTCGTAGATTGTTTATCTCTCTCGATAGTCATGGCCTCTTCGCATTCCACTCTAGCAGTCTTTCTGAACATTCCCATTTGGATTACTTGGCAGGTCCATTCTGCCCTACCTCAGAAGTTACACTTTTCCTAATTTGCTTTATTTTTTATTTTTTTTTCAAAGATTTTATTTATTTCTTAGAGACACACACACACAGAGAAAGAGAGAGAGAGAGAGAGAGAGAGAGAGACAGGCAGAGGTAGAAGCAGGCTCCACGCAGGGAGCCGGACGTGGGACTTGATCCCTGTCTCCAGGATCATGCCCCGGGCCGAAGGCGGCGCTACCGCTGAGCCACCCGGGCTGCCCCCTAATTTGCTTTTTTATGTTAAAGATAGCACTATGCTGTCACACAGTTGGGTTAGAATTCTTGGATTCATCTTCATAGTTTCCTATATTTTGTTAGCTATCTTGTTTAATCTCTGATATTTATTTTTTTTCTTGGATTACAGCTGTCCTTACTCCATTTCTAACCTTTATGACTTTATCATCAAACTTAATACTTTATCACCAAACTTGACCTGTTTCTCTTCCCCGCCCAAGACTTTCCTCCCTCTCTCCACTGCTGAGATCTCCCCTCCTAACATAATCTAGTCCATGCTCATATCAGTACCAGAGAATTATCTAAAATAAGTGCTATCACATTTTCATGATATTTTTATATCACTTACCAGTAAATTTTTTACATTTCTTATCATTTGAAAGACAGGAGACCACAGAATATAAAAACTATAGAGACTTTAGAGATTGTTTCATGTTCAGTATAAGGAGAATAAAGCAAGGAGTGGTTAAAAAGTTAGCCTGGGAGCTAGCCATTTGTTCCTTTATTCTGTAGGTTATGGTTTTTGCTGGTTTTTAGGGTGACATTTAATACACATTGCAGTCTGGCTCTTATTTATCTTTCCAGCCTTATCTCTGAGTGGTCCTGCACATAAATCCTTAGCTTCATGCCAGTTAACCTTACAAAAAAATATGCCTTGTGCTTTCCATTCATTTATTCAGCAAATATCGATCAAGTGAGTATTATGTACCAGACACTGTTTCAAGGGCCTTTGTTAAAGCAGAGAGCTAAACAAAGATCACTTCTACTTGTACTTTTTTTCTCTTGGTGGTCTTGTACTCAGAGTGACCTTTTCTTTTGCCTACTAATGTTCTCTTCAAAACCTACATCCTTCACTACATATACCAAAGTATATTTTCTCATCTCTGAATTACAGTAGCAGTTAGGGTTTTAGTTTTTAATTTTCACCATTTATTCATTCTCTACTCCTGTGTGTTATTACCAACTTGTTGCTTTTAGAAACTATGCATTTTATTTTATGATAATTCCTTTGGTGCCAACATGTATATTTTCTCATCTCTGAATTACAGTAGCAGTTAGGGTTTTAGTTTTTAATTTTCACCATTTATTCATTCTCTACTCCTGTGCGTTATTACCAACTTGTTGCTTTTAGAAACTATGCATTTTATTTTATGATAATTCCTTTGGTGCCAACATGATTATTTATGCATAGGTATAAATATTAAGAGAAGATACATTTAAAATCTTTTTGATGGACATGGAGTAAGACCTACCTAAATGGAGACAAATATTATGTTCCTCAATGGGACTTAATATCATAAAAATGTCCTTTTTCTCAAATATTCATTTCTCTCAAATTTTCCCTAAACTTGTATATATTTGAGAGACATGGCATTTGTATACACACACATATACCTAATAAGAATTCTAATGGGTTTTTCTAGAGGTTGAAGAATCAGATAAGATGATTTTAAAATTCCCATGAAAGGATAAATAATGTAGCCAAGAATATTTCAAAACAGTATTGGGTTGGGGAAGGGTCAGAAGACACTTGTTTTTCCAGGTATTTGACTTTGTTATAATCCTACTTTAATAGAAAAATAAGATTTTGACACAGGATTAGAAATGAGAGAAATAGAACAACTAAGTCTGGAAATAGGTCTTATTTATACACACACAGATACACACAAGTTCATTGTGAGAATGTAAGTTGCTAGAGCCTTATGTGAAAGTAATCTATTAATGTTAAAAATACAAAACCTTCAGATGCCTGGGTGGCTCAGTAGTTGAATGCCTTTGACTCAGGTCATGATCATGGGGTCCTAGGATTGAGTCCCATGTCAGGCTCACTGCAGGGAGCCTGCTTCTTCCTCTGCCTGTGTCTCTGCCTCTGTGTGTCTCTCATGAATAAATAAAATCTTTAAAAAAAGTATGTGTGTGTGTATGTGTGTGTGTATGTATATATAAAACCTCTTAGACCCAGCACTTCTTTTGGAAACTGTCCAAACTACAGTGCTTTTCAGTTACCTGGACAAGGATTTTTTTTTTTTTTTTTTAAGATTTTATTTATTTATTCATGAGATTCAGAGAGAGAGGCAGAGGGAGAAGCAGACTCCATGCAGGGAGCCCAAGGTGGAACTCAATCCCGAGTCTCCAGGATCATGCCCTGGGCCAAAGGCGGCGCTAAACTGCTGAGCCACCCAGGCTGCCCGACAAGGATGTTTTAATAACAAAAAAGGCAGGAACCAACTTGAATGTCCAAAAAATAGAATAATTGACCAAGTTGTGGGTTTTGCAGTTACATTAAAATATTGAGGGACCCCTGAGTAGCTCAGTGGTTAAGTGTCTGCCATCAGCTCTGGGGTGGAAAGATAGATTTCAGGCTATTGGCTGTGGTTGCCTAAGAGTGCTGTAAGGGGAAAAGAGCAGTAAAAGGGGCAAAATAAAACCATTAATATGTCTTGATGTTATTTTGTTATAGTGAGTGTGTATTTTATGATTTAAATGATAAAATTTTAATAAAAAACGCATATATTTCTAATTTCTGGTAGTGACAAAGTTCAGAACCATTTCTGTTATGATTTGAGTACTCTTTTGATATATCTGAGTTTCGTTGCCAAATTCTGGCAAAATGGCATACCATACGTGGTAAATGAAAATATTTCAGTTACTCAGTAATTTTTGCCAGCAAATTTTGCCAGGCAGTCCTGTTAATGAACAGGATCTTAAACTTAAGGCATGGTAAGTGAGAAAGAGAAAAGCGGACATTGCAATTATTGTGTTTTTTAATGTCCAGTTGCATGAATCGAGAGATTAAAGAAACAAAATACTTTGAGTTTTACTCAGAGCCTCTGAAAGTTATTTGTTTCTAATTGAATGTAGAAGACAATGGAATTTGATTTAGAAAGCAGATGGAAATGGTCTTCTCAATGTTGTATACATAAAAGAAACTTTATTTTTTAAAAGATTTTATTTGAGAGAGTGAGAGAGCAGCAGAGGGAGAGAGAGAAGCAGGACCTTGGGATCATGGTCTGAGCTGAAGGCAGATGCTTATCTAATTGAACCACCCAGGTACCCCAAGAAATGGTATTTTTAAAGGGAAGGCTCTGTATTGTGTACTTTATTATTTGTCCTAAGAGTGGGCCTTGTTACTATGAAAATATGGGCCGTCATTTGGAGTGAAATTTTTCAGCTGTATTTTTCTAGAATGATGGCTTCTCTTGCCTTACTGTGGTTAATAAGATAATATTGTGTAGTGTTAACTTTATATGAAAAAAACCTGAAAGACTTGACTTTTGAAATAATACAAGTTATTGTATATTGCCTTTTTTTTTTTTTAAACAGTATTACATCTGAAATTTTACATGTCTTTTATTTCCAAGATTCAGTCTGGTCCACTAAAAATCTCTAGTGTATCAGAGGTAATGAAAGAATCTAAACAGCCTGCCTCACAACTCCAAAAACAGAAGGGAGAAGGTACTCCAGCTTCAACACCAGGTACCTATACTTAGAATCAGTTTTTTAAAAATTACTGGTAATTGAATTGTTTAAATGTATTTGTACCCAGGGTTAAGAGTGAGCCCTTACCCAATGAAGCATTCTTCTGGGGCCTAGTTCTCACCAGGGAATGAGTGTTTATACCAATCATACCTATCATTTGACATTTATTTTAGGAATTGAGTGGGATATATAATTGTACTTTATTGTGAGTAGCTGTTGAGTGAGGATAATGGCAAGAATTGTCATGCCTGCAACACTTTTTCTTTACATTTTTCCCCTCTGACTCTTAGCCTGTTTCCCCTCTTAGTGATCTAGCTGTGGTCTGGGTTTTTTGTTTTTTGTTTTTTTGTTTTTTTTTTCCCCACTTCATGGTTTGCCAGTTACTCTGTCCTAATTTACGGCACTTGTCTAACTCTAACCTGCTTAGTATTTATTTGATCTGTATTTCTCCTTAGTCACGTCTGTCCTCAATTTAACCTCTTGGCTTGCTTTCATTCAGCAAATATTCACTGATTGTCTGCTATGTGCCAAACATTCTTCTAGGTACTGGGGCTGTTGCAGTGAACAAAAGAATAAAAGCAAACACAAACTCTGCAAATATTTCTTAGTGGGATGAGGGGGACGAAGATCATATATAAATATACGTGTAAAGTGTATAGGATGTCAGAAGTGATGTGTTGGGGGGAATATTGCAATTTGAAATGGAGTAGGTAAGGAAAGCCCCACCTGGAAGATGTCATTTGAGCAAAGACTAGAAAGAGATGAGAGAGTAAGGCATATATAAAAGGCTAATGGGAGAAAAGCATCCTAAGGAAAGGATTAGTGCTAAGGCTTGGTATATTTAACTAGTAAGGAACATAGGAAACTGGAGTGGAAGAGAAGAGAGAAAATGAGGAAGCAGGAAGCCTATTGAGGCAGTCTTTGGAGGCCGTTATAAAATGTTTGCTTCATATTCTGAGTGAGATGGGAAGGTGTTTGGAGAGTTCTGAGCCTAGGGATTGATCTCTGACTTTTATTTGAGTAAAATCATTGGCTGTTGTGCAGAATAGATAAAGGGACCAAGGGCAGGGCAAGGAGAACAGTTAATAAGCTTGTGATAGTCCAGCTTTATCTTTTAAATGGGACTTTCAGTTTTTTTTTTTTTTTTTTTTTTTTTTTTTTTTAATTTTTATTTCTTTATGATAGTCACAGAGAGAGAGAGAGAGAGAGAGAGAGAGAGAGGCAGAGGGAGAAGCAGGCTCCATGCACCGGGAGCCCGACGTGGGATTCGATCCCGGGTCTCCAGGATCGCGCCCTGGGCCAAAGGCAGGCGCCAAACCGCTGCGCCACTCAGGGATCCCGGGACTTTCAGTTTTAAATTTATTTTCTCTATTACGTTGCTCTTTTTTTCCTCTTCTGTTTTACCTCTAGAATTGTTCATTTTCTTTTCCAACACTTGTTTATAAACTCTTGATTTTTTTTTTCAGCCTTTGTTTCTTCTTTTGTGTTTTAAACTCTCATACTGTTCTTGCTCACACCTCTTCTTTCATCTCTACCACTGTTCAAAGCAGTTAAAAAATATTTTTTTGGTTACTTTTTTTGTCTACCTTCTTCATGACAGACTCTGATTTCCTTTGTTGCTACTTTCCCTTGTTATGAAAGTCTTTTTTTTTTGTTACGAAAATCTTATGCCCACTTCTCATACATTAGGATTTAATACCATTTAGTACGGTTACTAGAAGCCCTGCCTGAGAATGCTGATGGTTAAAATGCAATGGGTGCTGATGAGACTCCTTTCTCTGTACATTTCCCACCATTGTCCATCTTGTGTGGGTTTATGTCTATGGGGGAGAGGGCCATCGTCTATTTGCGTGTTTGAGTAGAGGCAGTACGTGTATTTGTAAGGAGTCAGATGTGAAGTGGGTGCTAATAGTAGTAGATTCCTGTGTGCTCCTGTGTTAACCCAGGAAACTATAAATATCGTGAGTAACATATATTTGTAGGACCTACAGAGGCAGCTCGAGTTATTTCTGCAGCAGGTGATACACCATCAGTCCCAGCCCCTGCGGTTCAGCATGAGGAATCTATAAAAACTGGGCACCCTGGAATTGGTGAAGGGCAACCCAAGCCTGCAGCTTCAGGTAGTTTATTTATAATTGTAGTTTTATAAATGATTTGCTCATCAGAACTATTTAATGCCTCAGTAACCTCTAGACAGTTTTTAAGTACCCATTTATACTGGTTTTTATTTGCAGACTTGCTTAGGGAATTTTCTAAATTTCAGAGTCTGAATAAATCCCTGAAAGCACGAGGTTTAAGAGCTGATCTTTTATTCATGTTGGAATCATTGATGATGTGGTTTTAGAATCCTAATGACAAAAATGCCCTCAGTTAATAGAACTGGCAAGTACAAACAATGGTGTTTTTCTATCCCTCTGAGCTATTGAAATTTTGTGCTGAAATGTGATTTCCTCTTATTTACTTTTGCTGCAAGAGGAAGCATCCTCAACTTCTGTACGGGAGCGACCACCCGAAGAAGTTGCAGCTCGCCTTGCACAACAGGAAAAACAAGAACAAGTTAAGATTGAGTGTATGTAAACCAGACTGCTTCTTAAACAGTTCGGGTCATCTCTGTCAGTTGCTGTCTTCCAAAGCCATTGGCACGTGTTACTCATCTGTTAGTTACTTTGGTTTCTTTGGTAGCATTTCTCTATGCACCACTTTTATGTCATCATTTATATTCTTTCCATTTAATCTTCTTTTGCCTGGGTAAAAGTGTACAGTTGGAGAAAACTCCGAATGATACCTGCACTTAATCCATTTGTGTTTATTAGGGTTTGTGCTAAAGCGCCTTTGTATTCTGTGGAACAGAAATTGTTTGTATTTTGGCAACTTCCCTGAGTGTCTTTTAATTGTTTAACTCATAGATTTATTTGTGCAGGTCAAAATAGCTCCTGCTCTGTTTTATTACCAGCCTTTGTATCTAGTGGGCCCCTTAAGTGACATTGGCAGGGGATGGAATGTTCTACACATTGCTGGTTTCCAGCTAACTGAAGCATATGCCTTTTTAAGTTTCGATTTTATGTTAAACTTTTTGATAGTTTTGAAAAAGATTAGATACCTACCAATGTATTTTTCTGTCTTAAGGCAGAGGGGATGTCATTATTGTACTGTGCTGCAGTATAATGACGTCTCTGCAGGTGGGAGTATGCAGCATTTTGCTGAACTGAGAAATGTTTAAGTCTTTTTTTTTTTTTTTTAAAGATTTTATCTATTTATTCATGAGAGATACTGAGAGAGGTAGAGACATAGGCAGAGGGAGAAGCAGGCTCCTCACAGGGAGCCTGATGCAGGACTCGATCCCCAGACTGGGATCATGTCCTGAACCAAAGGCAGATGCTCAACCACTGAGCCACTCAGGTGTCCCGAAATGTTTAAGTCTTACAGCAGCTGTTTATACTTTCAGGTTTTCATTTTTGTTTTTTGTCTCTCCCCATGACTTCCTTCTGCTGTCTGTCTGTCTTGAATGATTCCTGTTTCCCTTCTAATAGCTTTGGTTCTGCCCTACTTGGGGGTTGGGGGGGGGCAGGTTTGTTAGAATTGTGTAGAGTAGAAGGAACAGAAGGAGCATAGATGCAGGGCTTTAGTTTGGCTCCTTGGATTTTGTTTTTGTTTTTGTTGCATTCTTCTGAGTTATTGACCATGGTTACAAATAATTGAGAATGTTGAGTGAAGACTTCCAAATATGTGAAATATTTCTATACTTTTTTCTCCACTACCTAATTTTTCCTGAGTTCTCTACTATATCTAATCAAGATCAATTTTTTCTTTTATTCATTTTTTTTTTTTTACTTTTCACTTTTTCCTTTTTATTATGTAGATTCTTTGAAGTAAGTTGTACATTTAAGATGGTGATGTCTGTTTCATCACGCTCCTTTTTCTGTGTGTGTGTCTAGTTCTTCTCTTTTGTTTTGGGCAAAATGAAAATTATAAGGATTCTGTCTGTCACCTCTTAGTTTTTTCCCAAGCTTTATTTTTAAAATGAGTGTGTTTGTAATTTTTATCAAGAATCAAAGCACATAAAATCAGCAAATGGAACTACATTGAACTAAAAAAGCTTCTGGTACAGCAAGAGAAACAACTAGCAAAACAAAAAGGGAACTAGTGGAATAGAGACTATTTGCAAACCATGTGTCTGAAAAGGGGTTAATGCCCAAAATATATATGGAACTCCTACAACTCAATAGCAAAAACAAAACAAAACAAAACAAAACAAAGAAGAAAGTGCGGGGGAGAGGAATCAAAGTACAGTGAATAGACCTGAAGAAGGCTTTGGGTCTGTGAGCCACGTGAAGTGGTTTACTGTTATCTGTGCTCTCATGTGCCCCTCCCTGTTAACTCATGCCTCCCTGCCTCTTTTTCTCTTTATTAAACCCCTCTCTTCATATATCCTGTGTCTTCAAGTGGACCCCAGTCTCACGTTCATGACTTAGTCTTTTGTCATCATTACCTTCTTTTATGTTTGTTGCACAAGTACCTCAGGTGGTTCATAAGTTCTGTTTATCTCTAGCTTAAGCTGCTTTTGCTTAAAAGCATCTTTTGTTTTTGTCTTACCTGCCAAATACATTTTCCCTTTTTTTAATCATCTGATATCTGATAAATTAGTCTTCTCACTGGCGCTTTTTCATTTGACCATTTTTTAAAAATATTTTATTTATTTATTCATGAGAGACAGAGAGAGAAGCAGAGACACAGGCAGAGGGAGAAGCAGGCTCCATGCAGGGAGCCTGATGTGGGACTTGATCCCGGGACTCCAGGATCATGCCCTGCGCGGAAGGCAGGTGCTAAACTGCTGAGCCACCCAGGGATTCCCTTCATTTGACCATTTTAATATTATATCTAGAATCACCCCTTACATTATTTTTTTTAATTGGATTTTTAAAAAATTTCTGAAGCAGCATATAGAAATATGATCTTAGAGGTCATAGTTTCTTGCACACTGGTATCTATCTGGCTGTTTCTGGAGTTCTTTTATGGAAAAAACACTGTCCATTCCCAAACCAGTTTTTCTTTTTTTTTTTTTTTTTAATTTTTATTTATTTATGATAGTCACACACAGAGAGAGAGAGAGAGAGGCAGAGACATAGGCAGAGGGAGAAGCAGGCTCCATGCACCGGGAGCCCGACGTGGGATTCGATCCTGGGTCTCCAAGATCATGCCCCAGGCCAAAGGCAGGTGGTAAACCGCTGCGCCACCCAGGGATCCCAGTTTTTCTTTTTTGTTGACGTGTTTCCTTATCTTTTTCTTTCTCATATCTGTTATCTACTCATATTTTGGTTATATAAGTTGCTATGAGTATCCCTTCCTGCTGAGGAGATGAAATGGGCACCTCTTTTTCCCTGTGGATCTGTAGGATCATTATTTAAATTGAAAAAGCTGGTGGTTATGTTGAATTTACAGCCTCTAATAACTATAAAGAGCTAACAGTGCTTAAACCCTTGTTCTTCTATTTGAAGTATATGCTAGCCTTCTTTAAGCATTTTTTTGTCTTAAAAAAACCCAAAACACTATTTTGAAAAAATTCAGTTATATATAAAAGTAAAAATAGTATAATGAATCCCCATAGATATGTCCACCAGATTTAATAATCTACTAGCATTTTATCATACCTTCAAATAAAACTGATTTTCTAAATCTATATTTTTTGTTCTTACATTTTTGAGGAAATTCAATGGAGGACTCAGTAGGAGAAGAAGGGAAATTTAAAGTTATGTACAATGGAAGGATTTGTTTTTTAACTCTTCTGTATGTATTTCAGCTGTAGCCAAGAGCTTAGAAGATGCTCTGAGCCAAACCGCTCACATCACTCAACAGGCCATTGTAGCTCAGAATGCTGCGGTTCAGGCTGTCAACGCACACTCCAACATCTTGAAAGCAGCCATGGACAATTCGGAGGTGAGCCAAAGAATGGGTATTGATGTAGTATTTAGGACTGATTTCTTCCTTCTAGTAGGGGCTTTCTCTCAGTAAGTGAAGACTACCTAGAGTAATTGTTTTTTTAAATAAGCAAGGCAGGAAAAATCTTTAAATGTTATTTTTAATGAGTTTTATATACAGTTTTATCTCACAACAATGATATGGTACAAGAATTAGTTCATATTTGCTTTCATATCTTAATAGTGCTTGAATATTACTTGTCATTTGCTTTTTAAAAAAAAAAAAAGAAAAAAAAAAAGATTTATTTATTCATGAGAGAGAGAGAGAGAGAGAGAGAGAGACAGGCAGAGGGAGAAGCAGGCCTGCAAGGAGCCCGATGTGGGACTCAATCCCGAATCCCAGGATCACACCCTAAGCCAAAGGCAGACGCTCAGCCACTGAGCCACTCAGGCGTCCCTTGTCATTTACTTTTTTTCACTTTAAAGTTTCCAACCATTTTTAATTAAAATTAAAAAAAATTTATTTATATTCTTTTTGCCTTTTTTTTTTTTTTTTTTTTTTATGATAGTCACACAGAGAGAGAGAGAGAGAGAGAGAGGCAGAGACACAGGCAGAGGGAGAAGCAGGCTCCATGCACCGGGAGCCCCACGTGGGATTCGATCCCAGGTCTCCAGGATCGCGCCCTGGGCCAAAGGCAGGCGCCAAACCACTGCGCCACCCAGGGATCCCTCTTTTTGCCATTTTTTAAAAATAAACTTTTTACTTTGATATACTTTAATTAATTAATTAATTTATTTTTTATTATTATTTGAGATACTTTTAGATTGATACACAGTTATAAGAAATAATACAGAGGGATGCCTGGATGGCTCAGTCGGTTAAGTATCCTACTTGATTTTGGCTCAGATCATGATCTCAGGGTCATGAGATCGAGCATTGAGCCCTGTGTCTGCTCTGAGCTGGGCATAGTGCCAGCCTGATTCTCCCTCTCCCTTTGCCCCCACCCTTGCTTCTCACACTCTCTCAAAAAAAGAAAAAAATAGAGATCCCATGTACCCCCATACCAGTTATTTTAGTATTTTCATTTATTTGTTTGTTGAACGTGGAGCCCAATATGGGGCTTGAATTCATGACCCTGAGATCAAGACTTAAGCAAGAGTCAGACACTTGACTGAGCCACCCAGGTGCCCCTGACACCAGCTATTTTAAATGCTTAAAGATGATTATTTAACTTATATTGAGCACTTTAGAGAATAAAGTAATTACATTGATTTAAAACTGTTAATACCTGGAGTTAATTATTTTTTTTTTTTATAATTACATTCAGTTATTCAGTGTGTAAAAATGTTTCTTGATACTAGGTCATTTAAAGAGTAAAAATAAGTACATAAACTATGAATCTCAGGGATCAGGATCTTGCATGATTAGTAAAATTACTTTGCCACACTGTGTACTTTTTACAAAATTGAAACACACTGCATTGTTTTAGTCCTGTGCACATAAATCACAAAAAAAGTTAAATTAGGGCTTTGATGTAAATAGCCTGAAATTTCAGCCTTTAAAAAAACTTAAAATTTTGGTTTATTCAAAGTACAAGAAAGAAGAAATTTAAATTTCAGTCAGAGTTCAGTCAGAAAAGTGGAAACCACGCAGAGAATACTTAATATTTTGGCTATGCAGATGTGGGAAGGCAGGGAGTTGGGTTCAAATGCAAGTAGATTGGTATGTTTCAGGACACTGAATAAAAGCTTTATTATTTATTTTTATTTTTAAAAAATATTTTATTTTTATTTGAGAGAGAGCATGAGCGGGATGGGGAGAGGGAGAAGCAGGCTCCCCACTGAGCAGGGAGCCTCATGTGAGGCTCCATCCCTAGGACCTTTTTGGGATCATGACTTGAGTTGAAGGCAGATGCTTAACTAACTGAGCCACCCAGGCGCCTTATTAGAAGATTTAAATGTCCATAGTATTTACTTTGGCAGAAGACTATGTAAGAGGGTATTTCCTCTTCCCAGTGAACACACAATATGTAATGCGTGTGGATTTAGATCGTATGAAATCTGTTGAGATCAAGATTTTACAACTAAAGGACATCTTACAGTAGTGGTTAATTAGATTAGAGGGTATTAGCTAGTGTTACAAAATAACCAGAAATATGAATGAACAGAAGGTTTGAAATGTTAAAAATGGATTCCAACTTCTTGTTTCTTCTAGTAAAAAAAAACAAAAAACAAAACAAAAAAAAACTGGTGCACAAGGGCTCTTAAAATAGATACAGAATTACTTTCTCAAAGCAGTGTTTTGGAATAGTTGGATTTGGCTTAATAGTAGGATTCTACTGTTTATTCTACAAAATAGCTTATCCTTGGACCTCTATAAGGATTTTTAAGGAACCCTTTTGTGTGTGTGTGTATGTGTGTGTATAACATTTTACAAAATTCAGCTCCAGGTGGGGCAGTGGGTTTGATAATAGTTGATTTTCACTTTACCAGTTAGAGAGGGTCATTCTTGAAGATGATGTGTTGGAGGAGTAAGGACTGTATGAATGTATAAACTTTCTACTTAGCCTTAAACTGATTTTGGTAGACAGACCTACAATTCAAATTTTAAATTGTGGTGCTTCATTGAAGAGTGATCAACAAACAATTCATAAAGTTCTTGTTCTTATTAACCTTTTCTGCTTCATAATCTCCTTTTGTGAATCTCATAACAAAGTCATCTCTCCTTAGAAAATATTTATATGTGCTAGACCACAATCTTTCATAGTTTTGTTCGTTGGTATTGAGGGGGGTGTTGATGAGGTTCGTGAACTTTGGTCCTAACCATGAACCTTAGATTAAGGGACCCTACTCTGAAGAAATACTGAAATTTTTTACCTTTGAATTTAATGCCCTTGTTTCTAAATTTAAACCATGTTGGCTTATCCTATAAACGGTAATGGTAGTTATTCATGTTTACATAAATAAAGCCTTTTGTTTAGATTGCAGGTGAGAAGAAGTCTGCTCAGTGGCGCACAGTGGAGGGTGCATTGAAGGAACGCAGAAAGGCAGTTGATGAGGCTGCTGATGCCCTTCTCAAAGCCAAGTAATTACTCATGGACTTTAACAAGTAATTAGGGCCTCCTGGTGACTTTCTTTGGGCTGGGTTTTCTTTGTACTGTCTGTATAGAAAGAGAAGGCAGAGAAACCCTTCCCTTCACCTCTACTTGATCTGTATTGGTTTCAGGAACACAGGTTTAAGAAAGGGAGAGGGAATAAAATATAATTAGGCCTAAATATATTTGGCAGAACGTATATAAAGGATCTTGTATAAAAAGCAGTTTTTCTTTGGATTGTTGCATAGGTGATGTATCTCTACAGATTTACTGAGATTCTGCCATAATTTCAAGATTTCTCAGGGATGGCCTGGACAGTTTTATCAGAATTTTGAGAGTATGTCATAATCTCTTTGCCTTAACTATAAAGTAGTTATTAATAGGTCTATTTTTATGCCATTGAGACCTTGATTTCTGGAATTTGGCTAAAACTAGGACTGAGCAAGCCAAGTTTAAAATTGACTTCTGATGATGGAAACCTACATTTGACTAAAGGTTCTCATCAACATTTTGGAATCACTGTCATTCAAAATTTTGTTATTTTTAATAAAATACATTTTTTTAAAGATTATTTACTTGAGAGAGAGAGAGTGTGAGCACAAGCAGGGGGAGCGGCAGAGGGAGACGGAGAAGCTGACTCCCTGCTAAGCAGGGAGCCTAACACTTTGCTCAATCCCAGGACCCTGGGATCATGACCTGAGCCAAAGGCAGATGCTTAACTGACTGAGCCACCCAGGTGCCCCAATAAAATATTTATTATTGATAGAGAAAGGGAAGTCTTCTCCTGAAGTCATCGTGTCTTTTAGGAGATTTAAGATGTTATGCTCACATCACTAGACCTTGAATCAGGTCTTTAGAGTTCTGTGTTTTGTGGTGAGTAGGCCATAATTCATCCAGTTTGTGAAACACTAAATGGGAACTCCTTGAGGCCCAGCTATGTTTGCTTAGTGAGCTCTTCAGTATCCTCCCTTGCTTTTCCCTTCCTTAAGGTCTTATTGGCAGGGGGAGTCAGCCTAATCAATGCAAAAAGTGCCATTTATTAAGTTCGCTTGTTGTGGTAGGGACTATTCCAGGTTCTTTTCATTAAGTACTTCTAATCCCCACGCAAGGGTGAGCAACAAAGGAGAAGTTGATTTTGGAGTTGAATCCAAGTTTGCCTGGTTCTGAAGCCTGTATATTTCCTTGTACATCACGCTATTCCTTTGGTCTATGTTAGTAATAAATCTAGCCTTCTGACCAAGCTGTTTTCAGTTGTTGTAAGGAAAGCTTCTCTACCTGTATTTACTGTGAAAAAACAATGAGGAATTTTTTTTCAAATTATATTTTTTCATAGATTCTAAGCAATTACATGTGGTACTGACATCAAACTCTTTCCTAAGGTTGATAAAGAATAATATTAAATCTTTGTTTTGCTTTATTGGTTTCCAGAGAAGAGCTAGAAAAGATGAAAAGTGTAATTGAAAATGCAAAAAAAGAAGAGGTTCCTGGGGCCAAATCTCATATAACTGCTGCAGAGGGGAAACTTCACAACATGATAGTTGATCTGGATAATGTGGTCCAAAAGGTGTGTTTCCTAGGTCTTTTATAGCACTTAAACAATTTAAAAATATAATCCTTTAGTCAAAGGATTTGAAGAATTCAAGAAAATAATAGATTCCTTTCTTTCTCCCATTTCTCCTGCAAGGAATAGTAGTTGTTACTAATTTTAAAAACTTGGGCGCAAAGTGGATTATCCATTATTGTCAATACTTTTTATAATAGGTAACATTTTTGGTCATGGTTATTAAATGGAAATTTTCATTTTGTAGTAGATCTTCTTTGTGTACTTATCTAGTCTGTATGAGTAGTTTCCTGAGACCAGAGAGAGGGACAGGGGGATAGTAAGATGGCAAGGGGCTTGTCTGAATTACAAGGCTTATATTATGTTCCTTTTCTGAGCTTTAGCTTTTTCTCTATTTTTTATGTATTTCCCAGCCAACATATAAATATATGAATATAATTTCTCTTTTTTTGGAAGGTTATGGTAATTCCTGTTCACTTTAACCACATTCCCCTTGTATTTGTTCAGGTCAAAGCAGCTCAGTCTGAGGCTAAGGTTGTGTCTCAGTATCATGAGCTGGTGGTCCAAGCCCGGGATGACTTTAAACGAGAACTGGACAGTATTACTCCAGAAGTCCTGCCAGGATGGAAAGGGATGAGTAAGTGTAACTCAGGTGTTGGTACTTTTCTGTTTGTGTTTTAACAAGAGGTTGGCTAAACTTGCTTCAACCCCATTCATCTAATCCAAACCCCTCTGGTATGCATCTCTCATTTGGTGTACAATACAGTGTTTTACACATTTTATTTCAATCACAACCATGATAGGTGACACACTTGTGGTTTTAGTCATGGTGGACACAAGTTCCAGCCAATGTTTAGTTCCATAACTCATGATTCTGTTCAGATCTCTGCTACTCAAGAAAAAAAAAAGTTTAGAATCCAAGTGAGAATGACAATCTGTTAGAATATTATATATATGTGAAATTATTCAATTTAAAAATATTCGTAATGAGTTAAGGCACGCCTTTAGGACTTCTCAGTGACAGTATGGTTAAAAACTCACATGATAAAGAAATCTGTATGACTGTCGACTTGCAGATAGTTCAGACTGCAGGGAACTCCGATTGTGAATTTTAGAGTGTAACTGCAGAGAATAGTCACATTTTCCTGAAGTGCTCTGAGAGTACTAACAGTCACATAAATTACCAGTCGTGGTAAATTCAAAATACTCTTTAAATGCTAGTGTCTATTTTTAAGTAATTACTATACCCAGCATGGGGCTTAAACTCACAACCCCAAGATTGACCCACTGAGCCAGTCTAGCGCCCCCATTATCCTTATTCTTATTCATTGGTTTTTGTGTGTGTATCTCTGTCCCTGAGGTTTAGCTGCTTGGCATAAATGGGACATTGGTAAGATAGTTGGGGGAATCTAGGTTGGCCAAAATAGGTGAAATAAAGTCTAAAGAGCAGTACAGACTCTGCTTATGGAGAGTTGGTTGTGAGCTCCATCCCTAGGAATTTGCCTTCTCTCCTCTAAAGTACTTGTCTATGGTCTTCCCACTAGGTTAAATTCTCATATTTCTGAGCCAGCCTCTGAAGTTATTAACTTTAAAAATTCTTTCACTGATTTTGAAAATGCCTTTGGGAAGATATGAAAACCCTAAAGTCATCATTCTCAACCTAGGGCATTTTTGCCTGCTGTATTAGGGAGGTGCTACTGGCATTCAGTAGATAGAGGCCAGAGATGCTGCCAGTCTCCCTGCAATGCACAGAATAGCTCCTCACAACAAAGAATTACGTGGTCCAGAATGTCATTACTACCAAGGTTGAGAAACTTGACACAAACGAGAATGTATCCTGTGGAAAGTGAAAGTCCCCTGCAGTAGTCTCTGACCTTGTGTATGTGCATGTGTGTGAGATGTGTGCAATCTCCATTTTAATTTTTTACTAATTGAAAAAATTGATTATACATTTACATGGTATAGAATTTGAAAAGTACATGGCATCTGATAAAGTTTCCCTTCCACCTCTGCCTGCAGCCACAAATTTTCCTTTCAGTGTTACTGATATGTTGCACTGGAGATAGTTAATTATTCCACATTTACCCCAGCCCTTGATAAATATCCTCGCCTCTGAAATCTGAACTCATTTAAGACTTCTGCCAGACTTCAGTCCTATTTCACTAAGTTATAAATGTCCTGGTGATATTCATTTGTCTGGTATCTTTTCTGTGTTCTCGATAACTGAGCAGTGTCAAACATAAAACAGCCAACATTATTTAGCATGATCTCGTATGTAGCACTGTGTTCTGAGTGCTTCATGCGTATTTCAGATTCATAACAGCCCTGGGTGCTTGGGTGGCTCAGTTTAGTGTCTTGAGTCTTGATTTTGGCTAAGGTCATGATCTCTGAGTGAGTGAGGTTGAGCCCTGCGTTGGGCTCCATCATGGCTATGGAGCCTGTTTGAGATTTTATCCTTCTCTAACTCTGTTCCTCCCTGCCACACTCCTGTTGCACATGCTTGCTCACTTGCTTAAAAAAAAAATTAAAATTCATAACAGCTCTATGTGATAAAGTTTTGTTATTCTCATTTTACAGATAGGAATACTAAAACACAAAGAGGTTTAAAATAATTTGCCCAAGGTTGGAAATAGAGCCAAGATTTCATTCTTACCCACTACTAGCCTCATTTCTCTGCCTGATTGATTTGTATTGGCAATATAGGACTCCCTTTTAGGCTTTTGAGAAGAGGAATGATCTGATTGTAATGAGGAAAATTAATTTTCATGACATTGAACATGCAGGGAAGGGATGTCTAAGGGCGAGGAAGCTAGTTAAAAGCTGCTGAAGTAATCTGAGGGCAGAGTGATAGGGATCTCCTGGTGTGTGTGCCAGGGGCACTGAAGATGAAGAATAGAAAGAAACTTAGAAGTGATCATTTAGCAATTGATTTGTTGAACCATAACTTATGGTATCTAGTGAAGTTCAGAATGTATATGCTCCCTGATCCAACTGGTGAGCTCCTAGGTATGTGCCTAAGATGACACACAGGTGTTCAAGGTGACATAAAAATATTCATAGCAGCCTTATATTTGTAAGAGCAGAAAAATCCGAAACTGCTAAATGTGCTTTCCATTTGGCAGTATAAAAGAATGAACTAAAACTATATCTCTCAAACATAAATGTTAAGAAAAAAAGTTGGAGAAGAATACATAGAATAGGATACCGCTTACATGAAGCTTAATTAAGAACATGCAAAGCAAAATAGTGTATTGTTTTAGGATGTGTACACATGTAAAGCGTAACAAACTGAATGATAAACACCATATGGGGGGAGGGAGAAGGAGCCTTTAAGGGGGAGCGTTGGTGGATGTTGCAAGGATAGGAAAATGAAGTGTGCAGGGCGTAGATTTTCATTATTTCCAGGGGACAGTTCTTTTATTGTTATAGACTGTATAGTTATATTTTTTACCTTGTTGAGACTGACATCTCATTTTGTTCATCTTGCCCATTTTTCTTGCAACATTGGCAACCAGATTCCTTTTTTTTTTTTTTTTGGTTTAATACCAGATGAAGTAGTTGACTTTTAGAACCATTTTGGATGAAAAATACCAGTCTTTGAACTTTCTGAATCCAAGAGTCATGCCCATGATGTGAAGAGAAGAAGCTCATGCTGAGAGGCAGGAGACTGGCTGTGTTTCCCTTCTCCTATCACTGTGTCCTCAGGGTGGTGCTTCATCCAAATTACTTTTTTATCCTGTACCATCAAATCAGTCATAGTTCTTAATTTAATTTTCCCAGGTTAAATGGAGATTTAATGTGAGTTCACTGCTTTTAAGTTTCCAAAGAGGAAATATTAATTATTTGAAATGTTAGGAGAGGTCTAGTACTGAGAACAGAGTCCAGACTGAGACTTAGTGAGTTATGCTATGAACTAATGCATAAATGGGTGGGGGCAGGTGGGCCAGTGTTAGTAAATGAGAATTGCAGTTTCTGTGTAAAAACTAAGTTGATTGCTCTAGCAAAAATACTGATGAGCCCCTGGAAACCAAAGCTACTTTCAGTATGAATGACACTCTTTGCAAAATGTTAGAATTTACCTTGATTTATATTGTTCTATGTCCTTTTAAGTTTTAAGAAATAAACTATTGTTTTGCTTTCTAATATTAAATACACTTTTCTGTTACTAGTTTCTGATTCCTTATTTCTTTTTGGATTTTCCTATTTAATGATTAATAACAAATATGTATGGTTTTTTTTTTTCAAACTGTTCTTTTCCTTTGTAGGTATTTCTGATCTAGGTGAGTAAATTACATGTGTTTTGATTCTTAAAATACTGAAGTCTTTTTGTTTGCCTATGATTCTTAAACTAAAGAATCTTAAATAATTTATAACATAGAATTATGTTGCATGTGATAAATCTGATTTAGATTTTTTTGGTATTCATGTGCTAAAACTTTTATTTTGTAAAATTTCAAATAGTAAAAAGTAGGAGGAAAACTATAATAAGCTCATGGATCTGTCATCCAACTTCAGCAATTATCAACACATGGCTAGTTTTTTGTCATTCATTTCCCCAGCTTATATTGAAGCAGATCCCAAATACCATATATCCTTTTCAGTTGTAAATAATTCCTGTATGTTTTTAAAAAACACTGTGCCATTATCACAACTAAAACAATAATTCTTTAATGTCATCATGTGTCTGTTTAGTGTTCAAATATCCCCAAACTTTATAGAATGAGTTTTTTTAGTTGTTTTATTTGAATCAGTATCCAAAGGAGCTACACATGTTGAATTTGGTAAGTCTCTTATTGCCACTTTGTTTTTTACTTCTCAGCTCTTTTTTTCTCCTCAGCTCTTTGATTGTGGAACTGGGCCATTTATCATGTAGTATTTCACACATTGATTTTGTTAAAAAAAATTTTTTTTAAGATTTTATTATTCATGAGAAACACAGAGAGAGAGGCAGAGACCTAGGCAGAGGGAGAAGCAGGCTCCTCTAGGGAGCCTGATGTGGGACTCGATCCCCAGACCCCAGGATCATGACCTGAACCAAAGGCAGACGCTCAAACACTGAGCCACCCAGGCACCCCTGATTTTGTTAAAATTCTTAACCTATAGTAATATGTCAGAATACTTTTGGAATGTGAGATTTGAAAACAACACACATGCTTAAGCCTAAATCAGAATCTTTGGGCATGTATATTTTAAAAAGCTTGACAAGTGATTCTCATGAACTGCTCAAGTTGCCGATCACTGTCCTAGGTAATGTTTAAGAAAAGGAATAAAAACTCTTACCAGGGATAAGTTAGAGAATCTGAATTTGAGTTTTAGCAGAAAAGAATATTAGGATACTTGTTATTACTAATCACAGTTAATGCATGAATGAAAATATAGACTAGTATGTAAACTGTCTTTAGAGGTAAAGTTATGATGAATTATAGTCTATTTATAATTCAGATCGGAAGTACTAAATTGGGTTCCTGGAAAAGAATTGATTATATACTTGAAGGCCTATCTAAATTACTGTACTTGGGACTGAAAATACCTTAGTTAGTTGGACACAGGCTATGCATGATGGCAGTGAGAATCTAAATCTGTCTTCAAAGGGTTAGCCACCCTTTGCTTTTCTTTACAGCGGTTTAAATTAACATTCATTTGAAATAAGTACCTTGTAGATGTATAATTTCGTGAAATCATTAACATTTTAATGTCATTTTCTGTTTAGCTGACAAGCTGTCTACTGATGATCTGAATTCCCTGATTGCTCATGCACATCGCCGCATTGACCAACTAAATAGAGAGCTAGCAGAACAGAAAGCCACAGAGAAGCAGCACATTGCACTAGCCTTGGAAAAACAAAAGCTGGAAGAAAAGCGGGCATTTGACTCTGCAGTGGCAAAAGCATTAGAACATCACAGAAGTGAGATACAGGCCGAACAGGACAAAAAGGTAGAAGAAATGAGAAATTTAAAGTGAATCCTCTTGAGTAGCCTTGTTGGCTACTTCTTTGCCCCCTTTGCTCAGCCTCCCAAGTTTATCCATCTAAACTATCACCAAGACTCTTACCTAGTCCTGTGACTTAGAAAGTGAAATCCTGTCTATCATGGGGACATTTATGTTGCTATCTCTGGCCTCTGCCTCACCTTTAGGTTCCTCCTTCGAGCAGCTTACTGGATGTCTCTAACTGAATTTTCAGTAGTTGTTTCAGACTCAACTTATTCAAAGCAAATTTCTTCACTCTCCCCAACGTGTCCCTCAGCCCCTCAGCTTCTTTCTCTCTACATCTCTATTTACCCAGTTGCTCAAGCCAGAAATCATGCTTTGTCATTCCTCCCTCAACTCTCACACCTGGTCCATTGACACATCCCACCAGTTCTGCATCCAAAGAAAATCCTATTTGTCCACTTTCCCCTAAGTCCAGATTGTCACCATAAGAGGCTCCCTGTTTTCTTTTTTCCCCCTTTTAAAAAAATGATTTATTTATTTATTAGAGAGAGTGTGAGCTGGGGGAGGGGAAGAGTGAGAGAGAAAGAATCCTCAAGCAGACTCCCTGCTGTGCATGGAGCCCGAGGTGGTGCTTGACCCCCGACCCTGAGATCATGCATGCATGACCTGAGCTGAAACTAAGAATCAGATGTTCAACCAACTGAGCCACCCAGGTGTCCCCCGGTTCTGTTTTCATACCCATCTTTCTATGTCTGTTTACATGGTAGTTGATCCTTCTAAAACCTATTCTGATCAGTTACTAGGCTGCTGAAAATCTTCCACTGACTGTACACTGCATTTAATACAAAATCCAAACTCTTCACCCCTACTAAAAAAAAGGCTTCTTGATCTCATTCTTTTTTGCTGTGAGTCAGACTTTCCTTACTTCCCTTATTGCCTGTATTTGCCAAGTGCCCTGGTTTTTTGTTTGGTTTTGTACCTTCACTACATAATTTGCCCTGGGGTGTTTGCTCTGCCTTATACATTGTTACGGTTCCTCTCTTTAAACCTTAATTACAAGTTTGGATGTCACCTTTTCCTGCAAGGTTTTTCCTGTTCCTTCATTGTAGAGTATCTGTATTACTTTCTCTCATACTGCCTTATGTATTTTTTAAAAATAAGTATCACAGTTTGAGATGTCCAGTTTATTTACTGTCCAATTCCTCCAGTGAATTGTACATTATGTGAGAACAAAAAAGTTTGTGTGCCTTGAGTACCATTCCATCCAGGCATATGGTAGGCACTGCCTGGCAAAGGATTAGCACTTTATAAATATTTATGCACTAACTGAATGGGTTTATTCATTACTTACATTATTTCTGAGAAAAAGTAAGTTATGAATTCCAGATAATCAGTACTAACTAATTTGTAATATGACCTATGGGCAATTGTTAGGCAAGACATGATAGGCTTTTCATATTTTTGGTTGGGTCTGGGCCATGTTGTGAATCTAAATACATATTAAAGTAAGCAGTTTCCGAGCAGTTTTCTTTGTTTAGAAGAAATTGTGTAAAGTAACTACCAGATACTAATTTTCTTAATAGTTTTTTTACAGTAGGCATTATTATTCATAGGTCACACAGTTGGTTGTGGTGAAGCTGTGTTTGATCCCAAGTCTGTGTAGTTATTTTTTTCCAAGAGTTGTGATTTGTTAATTCCCAGGGAGTGTGTGATCAGGAAATGACAGTATTCACCTTGCATATGACGTAGCCTGGTGATATGGGAGAAACAGAATTTGGAGCCAGAGAGACTCCTAGACCTCTGTTTAAAATCCGATTTTTTGCCTCAGCTTTGTGACCTTGTTTTTGAGTCACCTTCCAACGTTCAGCTTTCTGAATGATGTACGAGAAGTCAGGAATATGTACACATGTATGGTACATCATAAAGGTTTAGGACATGGAAGCTGTTATCATTTCTACTAGTCTTTCTCTTTTTTCTAAAAGCAAATGTGGAGAATTGAGAACTAATCATTCCTGTGGTTTCACAGGTAGAAGAAGTCAGAGATGCCATGGAGAATGAAATGAGAACCCAGCTTCGCCGACAGGCTGCTGCCCACACTGATCACTTACGTGATGTCCTTAGGGTACAAGAGCAGGAACTGAAATACGAATTTGAACAGGTGAGGACCTTTTCCTTTTCACGTGCTTTACATTAATAGTCTTTCCTTTCCTTTTCATATGCTCTGTATGTCATTCTCTCTGAGGATATGGAAGAGTGGGGAAAGATTGCTAATGGCACCCAGTCTTGGTACAATGGGGCCTTTGTATATTTTTACATAAAGATGTATCTATGTGTTATTGATCACATGTGTTTTATATCTGTGTCCTAGTCATTTGGAGCCTTCAAAGCTTTAAGGTGGGTTGGTACAGGGGGTTTAAAAAATACAGATATATTTGACATGTGTAACTCCTGCTTTATCACCACAAATTCCTATGGATTATGTGGTAATGCTCAGATTTTTATATCTGAGGAAACATCCTAGAGAAGTTAATTTGGAAATGACAGCAAGTCAGGATATCTTTAATCATAATTAGTTTCTATTCAAGCCATTTATAATATATTAACTTATTTTGTCTCACAAGAAGAGAATGAGGTTTTCCACGTAAAGAAATCTCCCAGAAAATTGAAATTTATGCCACAATGAAAAGGTATTTTACTTTAAATTCTATTTGATGGGTATTTTTCTAAGAAAAAAAAAAGAATATATAAGTTCTTGAATTGAGGATATCAAATACAGTTTATCATGTTGGGGTGACTGTACAGTTACTTCCTAAAGTTGGCATTTTTTCCATTTTTAATAGCTTGCATTCTTCTCCTGGCCTGTTTCCTCTAAAACTTGGTTCTATCAGTAAATTTGTAGGAATCACATACATCAACTATGGGTTTTAGGAAATTTTTGAAACCTTAACACATAGCAGAAGATTTTCATGACAAATGTTTGGAGATTTTAAAGGGCCTTTTTGCTTGTGGAAGTGGCAGTTGCTGGAAGATTGTAATGTCCCTATAAGTGACATGTGTTGAAGTAGCACTACTCTTTTCTGGACACTATGTTTTATTTCAGGACCTTTCTGAGAAACTCGCTGAACAAGAGTTACAATTTCGTCGGCTCAGTCAAGAGCAAGTTGACAACTTTACTCTGGATATAAACACAGCCTATGCCAGACTGAGAGGAATCGAACAGGCTGTTCAGAGTGAGCACATGGGCCTCTTATGATTTTATTCATTCCAACTTTTTAGGGTAATTTCTTATTAGGAGAATGGGATATGTGCATCAACACTAGGACCTAGAGATGCTGAACTCATCCTATTAAATTTCATTCATTTCTGAGAAAATTAGCCCAGATTTGAAAGTTTGGAACATAGTTTGTGAGAGGAAATTAAAAAGAACCTAAAAATTAAATCTAAATACTTGAAGTTTTACTCTGTGTGATAGACTGAAGATCACTATTTATGAGATAGGATACCCAACACAGTTTGGTTATGTCTTCGGTGCCCTGAGTGGAGCAAAGGTAGTGTATCCCTATGCTCTCTCTCTAGCTCTGCTGATGTGTCTCCAACCCTGTTCTGGAAGTGATTTACTGATTCAACCCACCAAATGGACAGTAGTTAATCTGAAGCTTTCATGTACCACATTAAAAGAGAAATGTCCTGATGGGATGTTAAAATGAATTCTTTGAGGGTATTATAGAGCCATCTTTGTCAGATAAGTATAAAAATAAACTACTCATGAACTTTCAAGATCCAGTAGTCCATTAAGTTTACTTCAAGTCCTCCATTCCTTTGCAGGAAGTTTCTGATGGCATTAACATAAGTCTTAGCCTAATTTAAATATGTCCCTTTCTCAAACATTCTAAAATAAGTATCTCTGAATTAGATACCATGTGTTGTCCTAGATGTCCCAGAAGGAGGGGAAAAGAGACATAATTAATGCTTGTGCACATATATCCTTCCAGTTTTCTCCATGGTTTTATTAAAATCAAGTCCTCCCTGGGCCACCTGGGTGCCCCAGGTGGTAGAGCATCCGACTCTTGATTTTGGCTCAGGTCATGATCCCAGCGGTCATGAGATCAAGCTCTGCTTTGGGCTCCACACTGGGCATGGAGCTTGCTCAAGATTCTCTCTCCCTCTGTCTTTCCCCTGTTCGCTTTCTCTAAAAAAACAAACAAAAAAGTCCTCATCAAATTAGGCTTCCCATGTTGCCTAATGAAGAGGCTAGCTTCCTTAAGAAAGAACATGCTGGAAATAATGGTAGGGAAGGTTGGAAAAGGCTCTCTGGCCCCATCATTTACATGTGTGGCTTTAGCCTGTTTAGGGTATGGGGTGCATCAGATCTCTGGAGGTATTGAGAAGGACATGTAGTTAGATGGTGAGAAAATGTTTTTCTTTGCCGTTTTTTTCTTTATAGGTCATGCAGTTGCTGAAGAGGAGGCCAGAAAAGCCCACCAACTCTGGCTCTCAGTGGAGGCATTAAAGTATAGCATGAAGACCGCATCTGCAGACCTGCCCACTGTCCCGCTGGGTAGTGCGGTTGAGGCCATCAGAGTCAACTGTGCTGATAGTGAATTTGCCCAAGCTCTAACCGCAGCTATCCCTCCAGAGTCCCTGACCCGTGGGGTGTACAGTGAAGAGACCCTTAGAGCCCGTTTCTATGCTGTTCAAAAACTGGCCCGAAGGGTAGCGATGATTGACGAAACCAGAAATAGCTTATATCAGTACTTCCTCTCCTACTTGCAGTCTTTGCTCTTATTCCCGCCTCAGCAACTGAAGCCACCAGCGGAGCTCAGCCCTGAGGATATAAACACTTTTAAGTTACTGTCCTATGCCTCCTATTGCATTGAGCATGGTGATCTGGAGCTGGCAGCAAAGTTTGTCAATCAGTTGAAAGGGGAGTCCAGACGAGTGGCACAGGACTGGCTGAAGGAAGCCCGAATGACCCTAGAAACTAAACAGATAGTGGAAATCCTGACGGCATACGCCAGCGCTGTAGGAATAGGAACCACTCAAGTGCAGCAAGAGTAAGGTCCAGAAGAGTTTTGTAAAGTCCTATTTTATGTGAAAGGGAATCAGCAGTGATATATGAAGAGTTTGCAACAGGGTCCCAGAATTGTCTAAGAAGGAGCAGGTTACAAGTACTGTTCTAAATGTTAACACCTGTTGCATTTATATTATTTCCACTTGCTATCATGTCAGTGAACTCCAGGAGTACTTTCTTTGCAACTTGTGTAACATTATCCGTTTTTCAGGTTTTACTGATCAGGCTTGTGAGCCAATCAAAATAATGTTTGTGATCGCTATTACTATTGATTTTGCCCTTGGAGCAAACTGAATAAAACAGAAAGATGAAAACTGAGTAGTTGATATCCCTTTTCAAAAAGTGCCATTTCTGGTTTGTTGTATGTGTAGACAGTCTCTTTGAGAAGCAGCAACAGAAGTAGGAAGTCCTGGGCACTGAGTTTCCAGGTAGTGAATTGTGTTCCAGAAGTGCAAGGTCTATTTTTGGTTTTGAAGGTTCTGGTGAACTGATTCCAACTAGTCAAACTCCAGTGATATACAAGCCACAACGCCAAAATATTTATTATTTTTATAAATATTTTTATTTTTTTAAAAAGATTTTATTCATGAGAGACACAGAGAGGCAGAGAACAGGCAGAAGGAGAAGCAGGCTCCACACAGGGAGCCCAATGCAGGACTTGGCCCCAGGATCCCAGGACCATGCCCTGGGCCAAAGGCAGGCACCAAACCGCTGAGCCATCCAGGGATCTTTTTTTCTTTTACCCATAAATTAATTCAACAGCCCTCAAAACAGATGACAACTCTCAGTTCTGAAACCCTGGTAATCGACCTTGCTCCTTTCTGGTACTCAGACTGGGATCTCTTCGTTGAAGTATGGGGGTAGTGAGCCTGGAATCTTAACAGTATCGAATAATTTTGTGGTATAAACTGGATTGCCCTGAAACCTAGAGAACTTTTTTTCTCTGAAGGTTAGGACAGTTGCCATATTGGGTAAACATAAAAAAATCCTACCTTTGATTTTTTTTTTTAATTCCATGAAAATACTGTCAACATTTTTTCATAATTTTTTGTTGGGGTTTGTGTTCACGAAGTGACTGAGGAGGCACTTTTATCTGAGCAAAGCATCTGCAAATCCTGGAGGTGAAAGGAATTCTATTTCCAGAGGTATATGCCAGACCCTGAATTTGGATTGTTACATGAAGTTTGCATGACACTTGCCCTTTGATTTGGGGATCTTTTGGTCCTATTTTGGTCTTGGCTGGTACTACTAATATTCTATATGTTCCTCCTAAATAGATTTTTTTTTTTTTTTGAGATTTTATTTGAGAGTGCACCAGTTGTGGTGGTGGGGGGAGGTAGGAACAGAGGGAGAGTGAGGAGCAGATTCCCCACTGAGCGAGCCAGATGTAGGGCTGGATCCCAGGACCCGGGATATGAGCTAAAGGCAGGCAGATACTTAGCTGACTGAGCCACCCAAGAGCCCCCTAAGTAGATTCTTAAATTAACAAAATGTATGTAGTGTCTCTGATGGAACACATTCTTTGTGTAATGTCCTTAATTTCTGCAGTTAGAGTGGGCTATTTTTATCAGAAGATAATGAGGCTGTTCTAAATTCAGCCTTTCTTCCCCTCTGGAATGGCATGAAATTGCAAAAATACATTAACTTGCAAAGCTGCTTACCTGTTCGTCATAGTAAAGGTGCTTATTACTTGTTTGACTTATGTAGCATGTAAAATATTACCATGTATAAGGAAATCTAAATTTCTCCAGGAGCTGGGAAATAACTCTTATCAGATGTGATTGGGCTCATATAAGTAAACAATATTGAACAATTTATTTTAGCTCTATAAATCAAAATAAGGAAGACCCACTGGCTTTCAAATTTTAGTAGTTCCATTAACTAACCTCCTCACCCCCATTGCATATTGGGAAATGGGATGATGCTGAAAGGGGTTGCTTGGCCAAGCCTTGAATTTCTCTCCATGCCTAGTAATACTCCTATCTTCCTGAGATGTCACTCACCAACGCTTCAGTGAACAGGGCCTTTATATGGGTTCTCAGTTCTACTTGATGAAAGTGGAATCCAAAGAGGCAGAGTTGGGGAAAGATGGATACATCCCAGGGCATATAGAGCCAGGCAGCTTCACTCACCAGGTTTTCACTTAAAATATAAGTGGTAAGTTCTATCTCTGCCACTTCTGACTTGATCGTGTGAAGCAAATCATTGTCATGCTTTCATTGTCTCAATCTATTTTAGCCTTAAATTGGGTTACACCTTGTCTCCCTCTTGAGTGCTGTAGGAAGTGTTCAACATTTTTTTTTTAAATGTATATTTGGCACTTACAATTTGCCAAATGCTGTTCTAAGTGTTTTTTTTTTAATTTTTATTTATTTATGATAGTCACAGAGAGAGAGAGAGAGAGGCAGAGACATAGGCAGAGGGAGAAGCAGGCTCCATGCACCGGGAGCCCGACGTGGGATTCGATCCCGGGTCTCCAGGATCGCGCCCTGGGCCAAAGGCAGGCGCTAAACCGCTGCGCCACCCAGGGATCCCCAAGTGTTCAACATTTTTAAACTCATGCCTCCAGATAGAACTTTGAAACTCTGATCTTTGCTTTACTGTTGGAGTTTCAAAATCAATAATGTAACTAAAATGCAGTGTTAGTCTTTTTTAAGGCCCATGGTCTTTCTCTTCCTTAGTATTAACTCCTCTGTTCTTTCTTAGCAGGTTCTGGATAAAAGGAGTCTCCAAGTCCCAAATGATTTGTCCCAACAGTAACTTCCTTGAACTCAGTGAAGAACAGATAATGAGTTAACATACACGGGAAATAAAAAGGATTCAATATCAGGCAAATCACTCTTCCATCAGGTCTAGTGGTCACCGTTATCACAAACCAAAGTTGAACCTTCCTGGTTTTCTTCTCCCTAATGCAGCATTTTAGGGACTATGAGGTCAGCAGGAAAGTGTAAGAAAGGACAGGGGTTGAAGAGAAAGAAGATAGCTGGCCACTCTGTCCTTTTCTACATGGGGAGGTCATGTGGTTTCACTGGCTCATTAGTTCATGCTAGTTGTATGGACACTGCCCTTGGTCACCAGAAGAGGAAGGGGTTCTTGAGGGATTAAGAGGCCAGAGCCAGGGTTGCCTGGGTGACTCCATGATTGAGCCTTTGGCTCAGGTCATGATCCTGGATCCCAGAATCTAGTCCCACATCAGGCTTTCTGCGGGGAGCGTGCTTCTCCTTTTGCCTAGGTCTCCAATTCTGTGCGTTTCACAAATAATCTTTTTTTTTTTTTTTTTTTTTTTTTTTACAAATAATCTTTTTTTTAAAAAAACAAGAGCCTACGGTAGTGCCATCATTGTAGGAACAGATTTCACTGGTACTGGTGGCAAAATTTAGGTTTCCCTGGGAATAAATGCTCACATAACCTTTATTTCTCTTGGACATTTAGTTTTCAAGAGTCTGAAATCCTGCTAAGCTCTGTAAACTGTTCATGGGCTTTATCTCCAGCAGTCCTGAATTCTCTGAAGTCCATGGCTGTGTGGATTGGATGGACTGGGTTTTTACAGTTTAGGCTCCTTCCTGGGCCAGGGTGGATGTTCCTCCACTGCCCAGATCCTGTGTATCTTACATTTCTGTCATTCCATTAGCACATTGCCTATTATCAACCAAATCAAATACTTTTCTCTGGTAAATTACAACTCTGCCTCTAAAGATCTGCTAAATGACTCCATAAACTTGCCCTAACACATCCTTGCTCCAGTGACTGCCATCTCAGAGCATATCCTATTTGAATGTTCTTAAACTTGAACTTTACCAGCAGGAAAATAATTTACATCATGACCAGGTACACTTATACACGTGTGTATCTATATGCATGTATCTATTGCACTATAAAATACATCACAAAACAGCTTTATTGCATGTGGTGTACTTTTTCTAACCCATTTCAGTATTCTAATCATCCACATTTGACTTCCAAATCCTACAGTTTAAAGACCAACGTAAGACTACATTTTATTGCTAGAGTCCTCAAATGCTCTCTTAAACCTCAGATCTGCCAGTTTGTAATTTCCACGCACTGGTGATCTGAGGCATTTTGAACAAATTTATTCATATTTAGCAGGACTCCTCCTTTGACCCTTTCCATTCTATGGGTCGTGACTCCACAATTTGTTTTTGATTCTCTGATTTCTCCTGGTCCTTTTTGGTAAGTTTCTAAAAAATAGTAAAACTACCCTCAGTTCCCAATGCCCCAAAATATTGTTTTCAGATTATTTTAACAGGGTTGCTTTATGTCATTAATGCTCCAGAGCTTTTCAAAACTGGATTCTGGTCCTAACTGGATTGATTTATAACTCAAATCTTTCTCATACCATTTTGTTGGAAATGCTGAGCTGACTTTTAAGTTTTTCCTATATTAACATCTGTGAACTGTTAAGAGCTGTTAAAAGTGGTCTTAAAAATGACTAGTACATGACCAAAAAGCCACTCATTTTAGTAAATGCCTTTCAGGCATGTAGTGCTTGAGTTGTATCAGCGACTATTGTAAGGAAAGACAGCAAACTGAGGGGAGAGCCAGGGACCAACAGAAGAGATGTGCAGTTTCCAGACTCGGCCCAGAAAATTGTTAACAGGTGCTCTTATGTACTCTGCCAGCTGGAAGACCCTTCTCATGAAGGTTCTAGAGAAGGTAAGGCCTCAAGATAGAAGATTCCTGAGTAGAACAGAACCTCTGCTCCATTGACCTATATATCCACCCAGGACTGTTGAGAAAAAAATAAACCTTTATTATTTTGGAAAAAAAAAATGGATAGGTTGACTTTTGGCACAAAGTAGAGAAACAGAACATCTTTTACTATTAGAGGCTAATATTTCACTAGTCAGTGAATAAATATTTAAAAATGAGGATGGAGGGGCCTCTGGCTGGCTCAATTGGTAGAGCACGTGATTTTTGATCTCAGAGTTGTTAGGTTTGAGCCCTATGTTGAATGTAGAGATTAAAACTTTAAAAACGAGAATGGAGACCAATCACATAGGGCAAATTTTCTGAAAGTCTGAAGCAGTTCTTTGCCTAGAGTGGGCACTATAGCAGTTAAAACAACTGAACTACATTGAAGTCCATTATAAATTACCATGACCTCAGTCCAGATGGGGTCCCATCAACTCTATAGCTGCCAAGCACTATGGTGAGGATTCAGTTGGGGGCTGGCAAGGGGAGAAGTGTGCCACACATTTGTAGGGATTGCAGTGAGTGAGTACTTGGCCAAGAGAGCGAGGCATGTATAGGTGAGATGGGAAGGAGCACAGAGAAGAGAAGCCTCCAGGAAGCCAGGTTCTCCCTGGAAGTTGTAAACCAAAATCAAAGGCTAACCTTTCTTTTATTTATTAAAAGATCTTTATTTAATCATGAGAGATCCACAGAGAGAGAGGGAGAGGCAGAGACACAGGCAGAGGGAGAAGCAGGCTCCATTCAGGGAGCCCAACTCAGGACTCGATCCCGGGTCCCCAGGGTCTGGCCCTGGGCTGAAGGCAGCTCTAAACCGCTGAGCCACAGGGCTGCCCAAAGCTAACCTTTCTTAATGGTCCTTTTGTTCACTTTGATATGTCAAGGAATAATGCACATGAATGCTTAAGTAGTTATTTGCTGTCATTTCCCTGCCCCCTTTGTCCTTGAATTAAATGTCTTAAACACAATCTAGGACACAACATGAACCAATACTTAGATTTCTGAAGATGCACGAATGGATCTAGGCCTAGATAGAATGGATGGAAAATGTAAACGGAACAGACAACAGTACAAAATTGCTCATAAATGCCAACCCTGGCAGGGTAAGGTTGAAGCTGTTCATCTGTGGGGAACTCATGGGGTCTCTCAGTTAATCTGGGACCAGGTATGAGCAAAAGCAGCTTGTGGAAGCCCTGGTGAAGGGTTAAGAATGGTCCTAATAAACCATGCAGGTTCCTGTTAACTTCCAATACTGTTTCAAAGTTCTGGTGGTAAGAGAAATACCAGACTAGAGATTCTTGATTAGCAGTCCTCACTTTAGACCACTTTCAGTAGAGCACAACTAAAGGTGATGGCAAAAAAGGGGGAAGCAAGGGAGATGAAGCACTTGTAGAAATCCCAGGGCTCAGGGGAAACAGGCTATGTCAAAGTAAGAGAAGTGCGCTAAAAAAAAAAAAAAAAAAATTGCGCTCAATGCACATTACCTAGTGTTTATTTACAGCCCTCATTTTCCCATACATGTAGCTTAAAACTCCGCATCCTAGAAATGATTAAACAATGGCAAATTTCTCACCTCTAAATATCCCTAAAATTGGTATACTGATCTAGTATCAATGGAGATACATGTGCAAACCTCCTTTAGACACGTCCTTTTCTAAGGTTGCAAATCAGCCAATGAAGGCCAAGTCCATGATGGGAGGGCAAACCACAAAGGGCAACAGTGAAGTTGGCCAACAAACACTGTAGGTACAAAGCTTATGCTGAAACCAGGAGCTGTGTCCAAAGAAATGAAAATGGTAGGTCGGCTTCTGTTTAAATGGGTGGCTTAGTAAGTATCAAATTCGGAATTTAAGTAGTCCCTCTGGTATCTATTGTTCTTAAAAGTTGAAGTCTGAATTCTCTTGTTCTCTTCACAATATGGTTGAACAGAGATGTCAATTCTCAAGTGTAATTACAATAGCTATGCTAGGCCATAGCTGCTCCTGATTCACCCACTTTTATATGCCTTCACTGATGTCACTGTCACTGTCGCTGTCGCTGTCACTGGTCAGTGACGTTAGGTTTCCCAGGGCTTCCCTGTAAGGAAAATAAACGAGGGTTACACTGCATTTCAGTCTTGTGGGAGGGGACTCTGCAGCTGCACTGAACTATAATGAAAGGGGAAAAGGTTTCAAGAGCCAAAACTATAGGCCTCTCTGATGTATGTGACAAATGAAATAACTAACTAAATTAATGCATCCTGATTTTTCGCAAAGAAAAAAATTCAGGAGGCAAAAAGCTATAAACATTGAATGGGTAGACAAATGGTCTGCTCCATTTTTATCACTTTATGTTATCCATTCAGGACTTACTTTTGTTCCTGGCTGATTGCAAAGTCAGCCATCACTCTCTGGGTGAGGCCTTCACAAATAGGCAAGCTGAAGGCACCTGCCAGCTTCACTACCTCAATGGCCTGGGCAGGACTGTTGGATGCTTTTGCAGAATCCATAAACTCATTCAGCAACTTATTTCTGTAAAAGAAAGACAAAAAGTCAACATTCCCCAACAACCCCTGAATCCCTTCAAAGATTTACTTATTTATTTTTAAAAGATTTTATTTATTTATTCCTGAGAGACAGAGGGGGTGGGGGGCAGAGACACAGGCAGAGGGAGAAGCAGGCTTCATGCAGAGAGCCCAATGAAGGACTCGATCCCGCGTCTCTAGGATCAGGCCCTGGGCTGAAGGCGGCGCTAAACCACTGAGCAACCTGGGCTGCCCAGAAGACTAACTTTAATGGGCCAAAGAAATATAAGGAACACTGGTTCAGTATGCCTTCACTAAGGATCTGTTGAATGTATCCCCAGTGTGCTGCAATCACCAAGCAGATTAAACACAGTGCTTGCTTAATCTAGGATACCCTAGATGGTGGAAGCAACTGTCCATTTGCCTAGCAGAAGAATGCTCAATCACTGTGACTAAAGTATGTAAAAAAAAAAAAAAAAATCCCAATCACCCCATGGTAAGAGTTAAAACCATGCACCTATTTCCTGGATATACCGAGGCAGACCTGTTAACTTCAACTTACCCAGGGATCTTATTGTGCTTCCTGAAAAGCCCCAACATTTTCCTGTTCAAGACGAGATACAAGAAAGATAATAAACAGAAGGTGAGCAGATAGTAGCGGTTCAGTTCCCTCTTTCCTAACTTCATGTAGGTACATTTCAAATTTCCCAAGCAAATCTGTTGAGGATTATTGGGGGTGGTGGGGGGGGTGGTGTATCCTCTTCTAGAGGATCACTTCAGTCCTCCCAGGAAAAAAGACGACACCCTGTGGGTAGCTGGAAGAGAGGGATGCAACTGAGTGGGATCTCTTTCCTCTCTCACAATCCCAGAATGAGATCAGTATCCTAGAATTACGTTGTGAAGAGCAGGCTCAGATTGAGGCAAGTCTCCTGTAAGTGCTCCCCAGCATCCTGCCACATGCAAGACAAAGGAGAAACACATACATTCAGCTCCCATGACTCAGCTGAGGTCCGTACCCCTGCGCCAATCATCACAGCCTGATTCATAACAAGTGTGTGTCAACCGGAGTTTAAAAATTTGAGCATCAAAGGTTTTTGTCACCAGCAGTGCAGCAGGCTATATGTGTGATTCACACTCCTAAGACAAGTTTAGGCGGCAATGCCTTCATTCACCAGCTTTTTCCTCAAGATAGTGAACAGCCACATTTTGGGCTGACAATCCTCCGTTCAAATCAACACTTTGTGTTGAAAATGCCATATACAAGTACCCCACTTACTGTTAGAACACATATTTCTACCCAGAACAAAATACAGCCATACCACTCTTATCAGGACTACTCCTACAAAGTATTCTTTTGTTAACTTCTCTGCTTTTGGAAAAAGGAATGCATGTAAGGGCTCCATTCACAAACACATTCTTAAGAATTAGTATGTGAATGGGGTGCTGATGAAAACACCTAACACAGCTATACAGTGAAACAAAGATGGTTTTAGTCAAGGCCATGTTTGTAAATGCCAATTTCCACAAGTCCCAAGGGCACAGCCTGCATTTTAAGCATTGAGTGAAATACATGGATAAGTCAAATGCCCAAAACATATTAAAAAATAACTTTCTTTGAACATTCCAGTTAAGTGAACATGTGTTGGTAAGTGACTATTTGGCCATGAATATATAAAACAGGTCAGAAAGAGAATTAGCTCACTAGATGGCGTCATCTCTTAAATACAATGTATATACCATACTGGTCTTCCAAAAGTTTCCTTTTCAGTTGTCACTTGCAGTTCCCATAGAAAACTCATTATACAGTCAAATTAGAAAACTTGTGACCAGGCAAAATGTTCTCTGAGATTCAAGTACAAATGCTTCTAATTTACACTTGTGGTTTTGTACTCACCAGGCTTCCTGGGTTCTCCCAGCCCTTAAAAAGAGGACAGCTATACAGTTCAGAGAGTTGGCTGGCCAATCAGGAGCAGTCTGTCTGGCATCCTGGCTCTCGTAAGTGGATTTGATATCTGCGGCACAGTCTGCAAACGCCACCTGAAGCTGAGAGGCTCTGAGAGTCAGCAGAACTGCCTGGTTGGTTTTATGAGAATCAGGTTCAGGAGACTCCAAAGAAGCACTGACATCTTAGAGCAATGCAGTTTGCCACTCACATGTGGAGTGACGAGTAATCAAGGAAGAATGCGCCCTGGCCTGGGGTAAGTGATTTGCAAACTGGCCACATCTTTCAAATACAAGATGGATTTTCCTTTTAGATAGGATTTTTTTCAAAAAGCTATTACTGTCAAGCCAGAAAGAAACTTGCTTTTGGACCTGAGGAATGAAAGGGACTTTAGAAACGGGATTCTGCTACTTGCTACATATGTTTAGATACAGAATTTAAATCTGGGTTTAGGTGGCAGAATTCAGTTTCCCTAGAAGAAACCAAGGGAATTACCCTCTCTGGGTCCACAATGTTGGAGAAAATACTGACTAGCACACATCTCACACTGTAACAGGACTTGAATCTGGATATACCCTACCTCTGGTGGGTGCTGATCCCTCGCCATGAGCATCAGAATCTCTTCTTTGAGGTCACTGCGAAAAGTGTGACCATATTCTTTACTATCTTGAAACAGAAAAAGAACAAAGAAATGATCATTGTCACATAAAACCAAAACTCTTTCACTGACCTTGTCCACTGTCATAGTTTTTGGTGGGTGAAAGGAAGTTGCTGACATTATTTATTCCAGACTCCAAGAAAACCAGCAGGATAATTCATGTTAAGAATGGATGGAAGGGCACCTGGGTGGCTCAGTGGTTGAGTGTCTGCCTTTGGCTCAGGAAGTGATCTTGGGGGTTCTGGAATCGAGTTCCACTTCGGGCTCCCCGCAAGGAGCCTGCTTCTCCCTCTGCCTGTGTCTCTCTCATGAGTAAGTAATTAAAATATTAAAAAAAAAAAAAAAAAAAAAAAAGGGACGAAGGAGCAATGAAAGGCAGTAACCTGCTCCCAGTCAATTACTCTCGGGCAGCTACCAGGCTCGATATGATAAGACACCTGTTTTATGGCACTTGGTAATTGTCAATGACGTTGTATGTTAACAGTCACTACAATCTCATGAGATAGTAGATCAGGGTGCTTGTCTCATTGTTCAGACATGGAAACTTGAAGCTGACAGAAACTCAAGTCGTGCTCAGTCATATAGAAAAAGAGATACAGCATCTTCTATAGCCAGTTTATACACAGAAACCCATAATCACGCCTATTTCTTAGAGACCTAAGTATCACTGACTGGTTAACAACTGAGTCATGAAGAGCAGCATGATGTAGAGGACTAACAAAGGCTTCAGGGATGGAGACCAGAATTGATTTAGGGTGTGTATGTAATTAGCACTGATCTTCCCTTTGTCATATCATACAACAAATGCACAAAAGTCTACCTTTTCCTGTCACAAAGGAACTAATTTAGGTCATGTTCAATGCATTTTTACTCACATAGTCCAATATGCACTGTGAGCCAGCAACCATGAAGCAAACCTTAACTAATAGATTCAATTTAGTGAAAATTAGAAATTTCCATCCCTAACAATGTTAACGTGTTTGTTAACCAAATGTAGGACAATGAAGTGAGATGGGCCTGAACAAACATGCTGAAACCAACCTTTCCAAATTTGAGGAATCACTTCTAGTCGGTTGGCCACATCCAATGCTTGGAGAAGATCTATCAAAGTTTGGGAACGGGGAAAGAATACCTGATTAAGAGAAATACAAACATATTTTTAAAATGTTAATCAGTAAAGACACCAAACACATTTACAATGATAAGTAATGAATCATCTTACGGAAGGTACCAGGTCCTTATACCACTTCAAAGTGACATCAATTTGTTCCATGAGACAAAGCAAACTGAAAAACTTAGAACTGTAATGGAGAGAAAAGGTAGCTTTAGTCTCAGATGCCTAACAATAGAATGTTACAGCACAGCTTATATAATGATATGTTACACAGAATTTAAAATCAATTTATAAGTTACAATGTCAAGTTATGTGGGCCAATGCTTGACCTGGGAGGTGCTAACTATGCTCTCTGGAATTCCCAATTAAATAACTTCTTATCCACAACTAGCGATTCATGATTGCCTCCTCAGTATGCTCTCAGGCCATGGCAAGCAGTGACAACACCTTCATTTTAAAAGCATGCAATGTGAAGCAAGGATATGGACACACAATAGACAATCATCACATGCCTATTAATAGGCTGCCTCCTTAAGTTCTTATTTGTTTTTAATTACCTGAAGTCAGACTCATTAAAGGAGTCTCTTTGGGCTTCATCTCTGTATTTTCATCTTTAAAAACAAGAGGCTGGAGTGCCTGTGTGGCTTATTTGGTTCAGTGTCTGCCTTTGGCTTGGGTCATGATCCTGGAGTCCCAGTACTGAGCCCCACATTGGGTTCCCTGCTCAGCAGGGAGTCTGCTTTTCCCTCTCCCTCTGCTGCTCCCCCTGCCCCTTCTCTATCCCTCACTCTCTCTCAAATAAACAAAACCTTACAAAGACAAAAAACAAAGAGGTTATACTGAAATTGTTAGGGATCCACCCTGTTATACATTCAAAAATATAATATAGGGTGCAGAGAAAAAAGATATATACATTTAAAGTGTTACAAAGAAAAAGAGCCTAAAAGATACACATCAGACATCTCAGTCTGGCAAATCTGTTTTACCACTGCTTGAATTTCCAAGTGCTCAATTAACATGTACTGCAAGTTACGGACATGCTGCCTGCAGAGGTGACATGGGAGTGCTACCCCATAGTCTCCCACTTGCAGAATTGACTAAGTGATTGCTTAAAGAGGTTCCAATAATGCAAAAGGATACATTTCTAGCACACTTACTAATAGAAATTACGCCGATGATCTGGTCCAATGAATTTCCAGTTGTCTCCAGTGTTTAAAAGGCCATGTACTTGATAAGCAAGTTCTAGATCTCTGAGAAATGAGCACTGAAAATTTGCAAGCAGTAATAAGCATCACTCAAGTTTATCAGCCAAACAGTGGCTTGATCACTAAAAAAAATAGTTATTTGTGGAAATATTCATGCTGATTCAATGTATTACTGGTTGACAGCAAATGAGTTGTAATATTGAGGGGAAAACAAACCCACCCCAATTTAAAATTTGAAATGAAATTTAAAATAAAGTGATTTTGATGCCTGTAGAAATCAATCCTATGAAAACACCTAGTCACGTGCATAAAAGACAGATGGAGTGCTCACTTCAGCAACACTGTTCTACAAAACCCAGGAAGTAATTCCAAAATGCACTCACAGACTTTTAAGTAAATTGTAGTCCCTCCCTCCCATGAAATACTATGTTGTCAACAAATAAAATATCATGGAAATGTGTCTGGCTGTGTGTGTTTGAATAGTAGAATAAAAAACCTGCAAGGATATAGACTAAACTTTTGGAAAGCAATTATCCTTAGGGAACAATATGCTGATCCATCCTAAAACGGTTTTAAACTACTTCTGGTTAGCACAAAATGAAAAACCAAAATTCAAAACAGCCCTTTGCCATTTCAAAAAGTCATTAATAAGCAAATATGAAATACTCTGAAACCTTATTGAACAAAAGTGTGAAAAAAGACAATATACAGAATAAACAAAGGGTAAGGGATGCTATGTGAGTTAGTATAAAGTTTAAGAGGAAAAAAAGAAAATTTGTAGTAAAAACATAAATAAAAGAGAAAGAGAGAATCAGGGAACCCCACCCACCCTGGCTCCAGTTACAGATTAATTTAAGTGGATAAAAGGAAAAAGAAAAACAAAAGTCAAGCAAGAAAATAGTACTTACAACTCTCATGGCCGACTGAAAAAACATATCTGAAAATAAAAGTTCACAAAGTCTCAGTTACAATGGATAAAATATATTTTCAAGTGAGCAGCATTAATAAAAATCCTAGCAATAGAATTGTTAATGGTAAGTTAAACCTAAAGGAATAAAAATTCTAGAGGAGAGGAAGCATACAGCAATGTGCTACACATATTTTGACTTCCACAGAATAATCACCCATAAGAAAAGCTACATTAAACTCTGTCCTCATCATAAAGCCTCTAATAACTGGCAATCAGGAAAGCAGGCTTTTTGTTTCACACAAGCAATTTCTGTGCATACCGTCATCTGGGTCCTTTGGGGTAAATTTCTGTCCTGTTATTTCATTCATAATATCATAGATGATGCGGGATGATCCTTTTGAAGGGTTTTCTGCAGAATGAGAGAGCAATGAGGTTTTATCAGTCGTCCCCTTCTGTAACACCACCCACCCACATGGCACGCAGTCCAAGGCTCCACACTTCTCCCTCCACCCTCGGCATACTACCCAGTAGAGAGCCGGCGGGGATGCATGCTCTCTAAAGGAGCAGAGGCACAGTACACAGCAGAACTGTGCATACGATCTGGAGCAGTTCTGGCTCTTTGTCTATGTGCTCCCAGGGGACTTTCCCTCCCTCCCTAGTCTTGTCTTAAGCTTGACTTTCACCAAAGTGGGAGACAAGCACACAACCAAACCTGCATACTTAGAAAAACAAACATGTTTTTTGCGAATCATTTGTGTTGCTTTGAAGTATAATCAAGATGAAAAGGCCAGAAAAAGAAAACTGTAGGATTAATGGATATAGGCAATCCTCTTAAAAATCACATGAAGTGGGTACTAATAGGTAGAAAATGCACCTATACAATTCCTTACACCTTATTCATCCAAATCCGCTCTGTATCTTATCCACTTTTCAAGTGATTAGTTTTAATGACAGTATAGATGTATTCCTAGAATTTCCTTAAACGTATTCCCATTTGCTAGCATTCCTAATCATTTTATTAGTTACATAATAATTTACTTTATATGTATCCTTTCAATCTTTAGGCTTTCTTTTGAATAACTACCTAGACGTTGTCAACTGCAGGTAGCTAGCTCACATACCTGTAAGGCAAACTGACACTCCTCCTCTGAGCCTGCCCCCATGTTTCCGAGTGTTATTTAGGAAACAGGACCACAGACTTTGGTTAGAAACGAAATCAAAGTGATGTGTGACAATAGAGAAAAATGCAACAGGCTTTGGGGTCAGAAGCACCAGTTTCACTACAACGTCAAGACTGAGTAAAATTTCAGAAGAAGATCCAATTACTGTGGAAATTGTTTACCTCTTTCCCCCTACCCTAAAAGATAAAACTCTTCCCTATAGATGAGGATGTGGATTTTGTAAAATTAGCCTACCAAAACACGGACAATCAAGTTCTTCTGTTTTATATCTATAAAGTCTACTGCAGTAGAGAAGGACTGGAGCGGTCATTTCTGAACCCACCACTGGTTCTTTCTCAGGTTGGGCCAAATGGATAAGAACTGACAGACTATGAGTGCTTACTATATGTCTTCCAAGACACTGGACACAGTTCATTTAATCATTACAGTCCGACGGTATTTACTCAGGTAAGGTATCGAGTTCCTTTGGCATAGCTGGTAAATGACAGAGGTGAAATTTCAACTCAGATGTGCCTTGCTCCAAAGTCTGTTCAACAGAGCACAGCTCCAATAGGATCTGGCTGACCTAAAGTAGGTGACAAACAGAGCTAAAAAGTTCTCCCACAAGGCTTCAAAATAAGGTTAAGGTTACCACGGAGCAGCACTGTCCAGTAATTTCCTTAAAAATGGAAATGTTCTGTTGCTGTATCACTGAATACAGTAGCCAGTAGCCACACGTGGCCACCTGGCACTAATGCAATGAAGGAGTCTTAAATACCATTTAATTTTAATTAAATAGGCATGTGTGACTAATGGCTATTTTAGTGGAAAGCACAGCTCTGGAGAGGCAAAAGAACTCCAGAATAACATACCTTCTGACCATTTGTAATCGTATACCAACAGTACATTTAATGGCCCCGTCCCCTCCAGCTGAAGTTTTCCGTAACAAACAAGGTTACTACCTTCAAGGGTAACTTTCTGCCCAGGCTACAGGATAACGTTAATTTGGGAGTTCTCTATTCTGAAAATCATATAGAGCAAAAGAAGCCTACAGCAAATACTCACATAAACATAAGAGAGCTGGGTCAGCTTTCTACATAAGTTAATACACAATGTCATACATACCATGGTGATAAAACAACTGGATAACATGGTGGTATGTTGCCAGCGAGGGTTCTAAATTACCAGGTGGATAGAAAAAAATAAGAAACAAGTCAAACCCGGCTATCCAAAAACAGTTTACTGAGGCACACTGACTTAAAAAAACACACTGAACATGCTATTTAAGAGAATACATTACTATTCCTCTGAACAAAGACCTTTACTAGCTCATTTTGATTAATGTTAAGTGGAAAAATATAAAGAATCTCTTATAGAAAGCCTTGACACACATGCAAGCAAGCCTTGACATATCATTACTAAATATTATAAAGTACTATGATCCTTCACTCAAGAACACTAAGTATACTGAAATGAACTGATTCCCAAACAACTTTTAAAAATTACTGAAAACTATAAACACAGTAGCACAGTTGGGTTCAAATACCTAATTAGGCTAGGAAATATCATGGGATTTAAAACTAACTCTTAAGTAAATAGTTCTCCCCAGGATGAAGAAATCCACAGGAAAGTACCCAAAATATTAAAAAAACATTGTAATTTGCTATAAAACACATGACGATAAAGGAGCTCCCATCTTTAGTAAATGCATGTAATTAAGTGTGCCAAATGGCAGATCAGGAATTCTCAACACATTACTTAAAAAGCAAAAAGAGTTCACCATTTCTTTTTTGCTCATCTGGATCTAAGCCCTTGGTTCAGCAGTGTCTCAGCCTCCAGTGACGGACACCAGGATACATACTCACCTATTCCGATGGCTTTCATTTCACGAAAGGTCTGTAAGGCTGGCAATCTTCCAAATGCCTGAAATCTTCGGAGGCATTTCAGAATAGTATTAAATGTTTGCAGATTTGGTTTCACCTTCTGTG
The DNA here is from genome assembly GCF_048164855.1 of Canis lupus baileyi. Classification (NCBI taxonomy): domain Eukaryota; kingdom Metazoa; phylum Chordata; class Mammalia; order Carnivora; family Canidae; genus Canis; species Canis lupus. The sequence continues at coordinate 26,000,091 of NC_132849.1, read as the reverse complement.
CAGCCATTTGTTTTAGGAGCTCCTAGTTGAATCAAAAGAAGTAGGTCTTATTTACACCTGGGTGGGTAAATTAACTAATATTACACACTAAAAAAGAATTTGGCACTCTGGCTAAGTCTAAAGTTAATAAATATATCCCTAATTTAAGAATTATCTGGCAGCCTGGGTGGCCCAGCGGTTTAGCGTTGCCTTTGGCCCAGGGCATGATCCTGGAGACCCAGGATCGAGTCCCATATCCGGTTCCCTGCATGGAGCCTGCCTCTCTCTCTCTGTGTGTCTCTCATGAATAAATAAATAAAAGCTTAAAAAAAAAAAAGAATTATCAGCAGGACCAGTGACTTTGCCTTTTACAGAAGTCACTCCATTCAGTCACCCCACCTCACTTGATCAAGGTGTCTGTCTTCACTCCCTGCCTAGTAAAGCAGAAGAACAGATTAGAATGAATGGGGGTGTTTTCCTCTAAAATGAGCAGTATGGTACAAAAACACACAAACCGTACAGTGTAAAAACATAAAAACATTTCTATTCTTTAATTACCTCAATCCACTGAATATAATTTTTTTTCAAACTTTACTTGATATAAAGGTTTCAGGAAATATGCATTATTTTTGTAATAAAACTATGAGAAATCAACAGAGCAACCGAAGTCTTTTTGAATTTTAGTCACAGACTCTGGTCAAGCAACTTTTTCTTCTCACATGCAGATAATTTAACTATAGGGTTGCTGGGAGGGTGTAAACATGCAACTGCTGAGTGTCCAGTGTCATAGTATCTGCCATGAAAATGCTCAATAAGTGTGGTCTCCATCCCCTGTATTTCTAGGAAAAGATATTTCAGACCCACTAGAAAACAAAAATGAGGGTTCCTCCTTACCAGTATATTATTCCATTTGTCCTCTGATTTCTCATTCATATTCAATGCTGTTGCTTCAATCAGTGCATTGAAGGTGTACACATCAGCTGTAAAAGAGGAAAAAACCTTAACAAAATTTGGGCTGAATTCCTAAATGGCTCAGTTTAACGAAGCAGTAATGCACATGTGGCTCCTAGCTCATTAATATATGTTCACAAAACTAGACAATCACTCCCTGCTCTGATCTCTCCTCCAGCTTCTACCACCAATACCACAAGAAAAGATTAAAAGTGAGCCCAAAGGTGAGGAAGATCCAAATATTCTGTAGATTCAAAGATGTTACAGATTCTTAAGGAAAGAAAAGGAAAGAGGAAAATTCTCTACAAACACACTTACCCTTGAGTCTGTTGTTTAATAATTCAGCATACAAGTTTAATGCCTGCACAAGAGCTCGGTGCTGGGAGAGAGAAAATACAAAAACTCAGCATTGTCAAACATGTTCACTTAAGAAATATTTGTACATCTACTGTTTTAGGGTTTAGGGTTTCGGAATACAATAGCAAACGAAACAGACAAGGTCCCAGTTCTCATGAAATTTATACTCTACTGCAGCAATTCTGCATCCCAGGTGACATTTGGTAATTCCTGGAGCTATTTCTAGTTGTCACAACTGGGGGTTGGGGAAGATGTAGTACTGACATGCAGTAGGTAGAGGATAGGGAGCTACTAAACATTCTACAATACAATGGAGAGCCCTCATGACAACAAATTATCTGGCCCAATTGTCAATCAATCTAAGGATGAAAAATCCTGATTTAGTGGAAATTAAAGATAAAAATATAAAACGTTACCTTCACCATTCCTCGGATCATTGTGCAGTAGGAATAGGAGTTTTTTTCTGGGATTAGAGCAAAGATTCTCTCAGCATTGTTTTTTGCCCTAGACACAGTAAGAATAAATGTGAACCAGGGGTAATAGGAAAAACCAACGGCTACCACAATCTACTGAGAGTTCACAATGTGCCAAGCACTTTATACACACAACTCTCACAATCCAGAGAGGAAGAGAGACATGTTTATCGTTCTGAAAAGTGAGAAAAACCAAGGCTCGAAAACCTCAAGTGGTTCAGAGCCTGGCAGTTAAGTGACAGAATCAGGACTGAAAATTTTTACAAAAACATTAATAGATACTCACAATACAGAACAAAAAGCAAAGTGTACACCGGGCACACAGTGGAGTTTCCCCACCCTCTCTCAACCATATACAACTCCCCAGAGGCCACCACGGACAAGTAGTTTCTCTAGCGTCTCTCTTTCATATCCTAGTGTGTGTACACATCACACTCTGGTGCATCTTCTTTTAATCAATCAACCAATCAATAAACATAACGATGTTTTACAGACTATGCTGTATCTTGATTCTGTCTCTTATAAAGAGGTCTCAGAAATCAGAACTGGGATTTGAGTCAGGATGATATGGCAAAGCCCATATTCTTAACCAGCATGCGAAATTATGAAAAACTACAAGAAATTTAATCTTTGATTCTACTCAATTTTTCACTTCACAAAAGACTTCAGATCTTAATGGTAGCTTTCCTTCTCCATACATCCATGTGAAATATCTTTTACCAGACGTTTCTATTCAGTTAAATTCTCAAATGTTAAACGTTATTCACCTTTTGTCTGGAAATGCTGAGCATTTCTGCCTGCTGGCCAGCAGCCTTAATTTAGAACTATATTCTAGGGCATGTGTGTTCTCACAAAAATATCCAGACTTTCAGAAAGGGAGGTATAAATTGGACAGTAGGACCACTGGTCAAACTACCCAAGGAATCAATACTATGTGAAGGTGACATGAAATGAAATGGGTGGTAGGGAGGAAAAGAGTGAAGTGTCAACCCTGTACTGCTGGTTGGAAGTAAACTTATGAAATGAGCTCTAAATGCAGAGGAATACCAATGGTGACATTTGTACTGTACACTAGAAACAAATTCAATTTTAGAAAACTTCAGGAGCGTATCTTCTTAAGGGGGTGATGGGGAGCATGCCACGCCCCATAAAGAACAGTACTACCAAGTTCTAATGATTTATAACCTACCTCCATGTGACTCCAAACTGATCATCAGCCTTCTTAGATTTCTTATCATTTTCTCCTGTGTCCTCTTCCTGAAATGAATCATCATCAACAAAAAATGACAACAGAATGCACCCTCCTAGTTAGAATACTTGAAATCAGAAAGGCAAAGGAAACCTCGAAAAAATAAAAGAAATACAGAGCCAATAGAAGATGAAGAAAAAACCCAGTAAATGTTCACCTAAAAAAAGGGATACTTTTTTCAGCAGACATCAGCTCACTTAGAGATGAAAGTAAAGCTAGCACTTAAAGCAAGAACTGACAGGCTGGAAGAGAGATGAAGCCAGTCGCCTGCACAGCCTAGCCCAGAGGGAGGAACTGGAAACTCAAACACAGCCTGGCTTGAGCTGACTGTGCTTGAACCACACAGAAACAACATATATGCCTATACATTTGAAAAGACTTAATGATTTCATATATAAACAATCCACATTTAGTGGAGGAAAACCAGACAAAAATGGAAGAAAAAGCACTTAATTTTTCATTTTCCCTTATGCAATATGAAAATATTTTATAAAGATGGAATATTATCATCTGGCCTATCTTCTCACTTAGCAATATATGATGCATCTTTCCACAGATGAATAGACCTATGCTAGTCCTCTCTATCACCACACAGCATAATTCAATTACATGACACTGGACATCCAGTCTGTCTTTCAAATTTTTACAAGTATGAATATATTATGAAAATGATGTACATAACCTTTGTTCACATGATCCAAAGATGTATGTGGGATCTTTTTCTACAACTCCTGGGTTGAGTAATTAAGATAGGACTTCTTATCTACAGGCCAGCTCTTGGCACAGTACTGTTCTAGAGCCCCAACAGTGTGCTCACTACTTGCTGCCCACATATGTATGCATTTTTGAGGGGGCTGGGGCCATGGAATCTTTCCCTGTTCCTTACCTATCATCTGGTCACTCTGAGTAACAACAACAGAGGGGCTTGCCTAATGTTTCTGCTCAACGTTTTGACTGCATGTGGTAGGCAAAGTCAAAATATTTTTAAGCTTACCAGCTCCTCTGATTTTCCACTTTGCTGAAAATGATTATCAGTTGAGGGCTCCCGGTCACCATAATAACACAGTAAGTCCAAGAGACTGTTACTTGTTTCCAAAGATACAGTGGTTCCTGTGGGGAGGAGAAGAAAGGGAAAGAATCCTTGAAACATTAAAGAACGGAAGCTTACTGGATTAAAATTCTTCACTTTTTCTACAAGCTAGAGCTTTCTTGGCTACATATTTTGTATCCTTCAGCACTCTAAGAATGGATGAGCATACACTCCATGTCAACAGAAACATCTGAAGAGATGCAAACACAATACCTAGCAACCGTGTGGCCTGACATGAGGGACTAAAACACAAGACAAAGCCTGACCCTGTGCTCACTTTGTACATACTCATAACCCCCAAGAAACTCAAGGTTTTAACTATTGTCTCCAAACCCAACACTCTGAGTGCAAATTACTGCCACTTAAGTTTCCCTGGCCCAGTTCCAATTTTACATATGCAAGCAGAATTATTCCACTTGGATCTGGGCCCTCACTGGAATACTTGCCTAGAAATACTAGCACAAGTGTCTAATTATAGTAGCTCTTAAAAACTGTTACTCAAAAACATTATGCTCCCATCTTGATACTAAGAAAAAAAGGAAACAGGCAGTATGAGATATAGTATTTGCAAAATAAAGTACCTGCATTTTTCTGAAAATATACTGACATTAAAAATGCCCATTAGGAAATTTAAAACCTCTGAAAAGAGCACAGCAGAATGGAGAGAAGCTCCGGAGGGTAACTGGACTGGATCATACTATCTTAAAACTGGAAATTTAATCAGTTTCCTTTATAAAATGATTATAAAACACAGCAATTCCTAAGGTACTACAGAATCAAATTATGTGAAATGCCATGCAAAGGCTTTGGTACTTATTGAGGTCTTGAAGGTAAAACTTCTTCTAACCTCCCCCATGGCATGTTGTCTTCTTCTGTTACTCTGAGCTGTGGGTCTGACACACGGTCTTCAGAACCGCTTACTTAATGTCTGCACGTGCATAAGCACAGTGTGTAAAACCAGAGGAAGACAGAGCTGAGCACTAAGAACCTGAATGCAGACTTATCATATTCAACAAGCAGAGGGAAAGGCATCCGTAAATTATAACACACATCAGCAATTCATTAGTACATCCAATACCAGAGCAGACCACACACTAAAATTCCCAAGTCAAACACAGCTTGCTGTAAAGGCTTCTTGTGTTCAAGAATGTGTTCAAGAATTACTCAGTCCAGTTCCTATCTCTTTTATGTCTGGTTGATTGTTATCCTAAATCACTGAAGAGCATTCTGTGGTCCATGAACTTACAGTCCTGCTGCCTTTGATGCTACTATAGGTATATTCCTCTCCTGGTAGTTTACAAGCCATGCAATTTAGATCTATATCACTAGATGTTCACCCAGATTAAATTCAGAGAGCCAGAGAATTTGAGAGACAGAAGTGCTGCAGAACTGTGATCTTTCCAAGGCTACAGAGTTAATTCACATTAGATTTAGAATCAGTATCTCAGTAACTCAGGTTAGTGTTCTTTCCTTTTTAAATATTCCTTTTTTTACCAGTTTATGCCTCTAAACACAAGGAGTACAAGAAATGTGAATACAGTACGTATATGCCTAGGGTTAAAAATGGAAGCCAAGGAAGAATGGTTCTATAATTTCTCTATCTGCTACACAATACAACCCAGGAGCACAGGAAACTAAGGTCCAACTCCATCTAGCTTATAATTCAAAAGTAAGGCTGAAGCAGAACTTGAAATACTATTAAACTTTTTTTTTTTTTTTTTTAACTACTAAACTCTTAAAAGTAGGAACACAACATTAGGCAGAGATCCTTCTAACTTTTACTCATGACCAGCAGGATCACGCATCCACAGCCCACTTCCAAAGCCCATGTTCCCAGAGGAGCTTTAAATGAACTGAGTCACCTGCTTGCAAGAGTTGATCAAACATGTCCACAGAGGCTTTGACTTTTTTGAGCTTGATTCTTTCCTTCAAGGCTGCTTCGCTTATATCTTCAATCTGAGGTTCAAAGTACTCGGGCATTAAACACTAAGAAAAGAAGATGGCTAGTTACCACAAACAGGTAAAGGGACAATAGCTGAGCAGGACTAAACTCTGTCCAACAACACACCAAAACAAAACTTCACTGTCCCAATTCCTGTTTCATGCGCCACGTGTACATCTTTGTAGGGAATACAATTTAAAACAAAAAAGAGACTACCTCCGGTATCTGAGACAAAACCATTTAGCTATTTTCTAGTTTGACTGAAAAGCATATATATATATATATAAATAAATATTTAAGCCATATCTAAAGAATCCAGTTTCCAACTAACTCCCCCAACTTCAAGTTGAACTTAACTTTGTCGCCTGTCAAAACTATCCCTTCTCCTTTTGTCCCTATCTTGTTTCGTGTCAAGAGTATACCTGGTTGTAAGGGCAGAAACTTTTCATCGCTCATACTTCTTTTACTCTCTGAACATTTACCATCACCAGGGTACACTGATTTTACCTAACCAGTTTATTTTAATATTTATTGAATGCCAGCCATTTTCTGCCAGACACAGAGCAAGGCATGGGAGACACAGAGATGAAAATCATCCTCTACCTTCAGGGTTCTCCCCATTTATCAGAGAGGAAAAGAAGAAAAGATTTACAGTGCAGTGTGAACATCAATAATGGGAGATCCGGGATGTGTGACATTGCTGCCTGCCAAGGAAGCAGGGACCCACGGGAGGCTTCAAGCAGAAGCGAGCTAATAAGCACCGAAGAGTAACAGCTAGTTAGAAACATCCAGGGGTGTGGGTGGGCCAGCAACTGACCATTCCATCACTGCCATTGTCCTGCAGAGGACAACCGGCACTGTCACCTGCACAATCGCAGACCTCCAATTTTGTCACTGGGAGTTGCCGCTTGAGAAGCAGGAGGCTGTGCTTGGCTGCAGGCATTTTGGGAAGAAAGGAGTCTGGGATATGAGCCTGAGGCTACTATTTTCACTAATAAACCCCAGAGGGCAGGGGTGCCTCTGTTCCACTTGCCACTATAATGACAGCACCAAGCACAATGGGTAACACTCAGCATGTGCTGCATGACACTCACACCTCATGACTACATGACACAGAGGTGGCTGGAAATAGAGTCTGGAATTCATAGTCAAAGGCAGAAGGGTTGACAGGCTCTGAAGGGAAACCAGGACATTGGGCTATCAAAGCAGAGGGATAGTGGGCCAGATATAGAAGAATGCCAAATGGAACATGAGGGCTGCTGAAACAGGAAGACTGCAGACAGGAACGAGACAATGACTGAGCACGGAAACCTCTGGAGACACCAACATGAGGGATGGACAGAAAAGCTACTCAAAGAAACTAAAAAGAACAATCACAGGGGTAAAGATTGAAGATTCTGGTGTTACAGAAGTCAAATGGGGAAAACAGGATGAGGACCAAATACGTATAGCAGTAAAAGAAAAAAAAGTTACTACTGTAAGCAAAGATAACTATACACAAGGGATCCCTGGGTGGCACCGCGGTTTGGCGCCTGCCTTTGGCCCAGGGCGCGATCCTGGAGACCCGGGATCGAATCCCATGTCGGGCTCCGGGTGCATGGAGCCTGCTTCTCCCTCTGCCTGTGTTTCTGCCTCTCTCTCTCTCCTCTGTGACTATCATGAATAAATAAATAAAATCTTAAAAAAAAAAAAAAAAAAAGGTAACTATACACATCAGCAGACTTCAAACAAATACTGAGGACATTCAACTGGCTACTCAAATATTAGCCATGAAAACTTGGTTTAATATACATTTACATAGTAATACCTGAAAAATCACAATTACCTCTCCTTACCGGTATATGAGGTTCAGCTATGTCCTTCTGAAAATATTTGGGATGTAAATTAATAATAAACTTTGCTGCGTTCTCTCCAGACTTCTTTGCCAGTAAAAACAAACGCTATATAAAGAAAAGGATTTAGATATAAACTGACTCAAAAGATCAGAATTACACCCTCAGCAAGTATTATCCACCCCCTCAAAAAGAATGCAATATTACATAGAAACCCAATTAGAAGCTAAATTACACACCACCGCATGTGCACCTCTGCTACTGAGTGTGACATTTTTGGTCATACACAGCTTGTGGTATACAAAACCAGTGCACTGAAACCGAGTGGACTGCTTCAGTGTGAAAGAGCCCTAAGAATTAAATCCCAAATCTTTTCCACAGCCTCGCTCTAAAACTATGAAAAAAGTAGCAAAGGATTCAGAGTCTAAAGAGTTATCTCTAACAGTTAACAGCATCTGTTAACTTTTCAAAAGTTTTTACACCTAAGTAAAATTCTATATCCATCCATGCTTGTACCCAAACAACCAAGATAAAACATAATACTAGAAAAGCTACATGATAACACTCACAGATTCCATAGAGGATGCTGGTATGAGGTAAGGATCATCCTGAAATGCGTAAGGGGCAGCTGTGGGGTCCTGTGAAGACAAAGAAATCTCTTTATATTTTAATTAAGACCTTGAGTTTTGATAACTAAAAACTCTGTAAAAGAAATTTTAATTACATATGTAACACTTGCAGAAGTGTGTGTCTGTGGTGAGAGAAACACCTATACTGTACTCTCAGCTCTCTAAGACTCTGCTGTCATTACACACAACTTAAAGCAAACAAGGGCTCAAACCCCTATTACTGACTCTTAAGATATGAGGGTGCTACCAGGAACTACTGCTTATTTAAATGAAAGATTATCTAATTAACCAGTCTGGGCACCAGTGTCCTGAACTAGGGTTTCCTTCAAAGCCTGGCCACTACCCATCCAAGAGTCCCTCCTCCAAATGGAGGATCCTACTGTGCCCTCTTGGAAGGAGCAAACAGTAGCAGCTTCTCCTGCGTCCTGATGTTGGAGGTTTGATACATTTTTTCACATTGTTCTAGAGAACTCTGAGCAAAATCAACTCTTCAGTACCACTCACTGAAAAGTGTCCCCAAATTACTTTCTCTATTCCTCTACTCTCTCCCTTGGAACCTCCTTTCCTGGGCCTTCTGGGACCATTGTTCCATAGGAAAAACGCACCCTATATCCAGAATCTCTCCTATCCCCTTGGTGCCCTGTCTGACTTGGACTCTCCAAGGGATCGTTTCCCTGCAGCTCTCAAGGGGTAGCTGCTCATACCGAAGGCCTGGAGGTAGGATTTTTTTTGGGTCTCAGCCTCCTGCTGCCCTTTCAAAACCTCTTTCCCTTCACACTCATTGGAGACTCATTTTATCTGGTTATACCACTTCACTAAGATGCAGCAGTCATGTAATGATAAACCAGAGGTAGCAGTTCTAGGTTAGCTGCCTTGGACTACCTGCTCCCTGATTACACTTGAACTAGTGCCTGGCTCTGATCCTCTGTACCACCCTTGTTAGATACCTGTTTAGGGCCTCTTCCATTCCACTTACCTATCATCAGATGCAACCAATGCTAGTTCCTTATCTTCCCCTACCAACTCCACTGTCCCTATCGCAACTGCCACAGCCATAATTCAGTGTCTTCCTTATTTTTTACAAAGCACTTCCTATGTGCCAGGCACTCATTATTCTAGTTACCAGGGAGACAACAGAATTATCCCCTCCCTATAAAGCTTGCAGTCTAGTAGGGGGGAAAAAACCTCCAGAAAGTAAAAATAAACAATACACAATGAATTAAAAAGATGTAACTGCTATGCAGCAAAATGAAGTAGAAAAAGGGACAAGAAAGTGTCAAAGAGATCTATGACCCAAATGGGGTAGTCAGGGAAGGCCTCACTGAAAAAGTGATACTGAAGCAAAGATTCAAGCAGATGAGGGAGTAAATAATGTTGAGTATCTCAGGGGAAGCAGTCCAGGCAGAAGAACAGCAAACATTAGAGCCCTGAAGCAGAGGTCTACCTGCGGGGAAACAGAATTAGGCAGGAGGCTCGGGTAGGGCACCCAGAAGGTTGACAAGAGATGCCGTCAGAGAGGTAACGTGGGAGTGGGGAGATCATCGGAGGGCCTTAGGAGCTCTCACCTACTTTTTATCCCAATTATGACAAATGAGAAGCCACTCGAGTTCTGAGCAAAAGTGTGATGTGATCCAACATTTTATTAGGATCACTTGGGCTGCTGAAATGCGAGCTGTCTGTGGGGAGCTAGGGCAGTGAAGAGACAGGGCCTGCTGTGTTTAATCCAGGGTAGTAAGAGATAATGGTGACTTAGATGACTACAGTGATCATGTTGTGATGACAAGAGTGCAGAGTCTGATACTGTGCAGAGTTATCAGGCCTGAGACTGCTATCCTTAGAAAGGCCTACTTGCAAGGCTGCCCTGGAAAATCTGGTTTTGGGAGGGTTCCCACCATCCCCAGTACCAATGAGAATGGCTCATTGTGTCGAGACTGTCTGTACAGTGTGGTTTATGGTGAACTTCTGCCTTCCTTCTGAAAGTCTGGAATATTGGTATGTGCCAGGTACAGGGTGCCTTCATGGCTAGACACCAAAAAAAAAACCTCTGGGCCGAGTCTCCAAAGAGCTTTCACGGCAGATACTACACATGTGTGTCAACTCCGCTGGAGGAATCAGGCATATCCTGTGTGACTCCACTGGGAAAAGACTCTTTAGAAACTTGTACCTGGTTTCTTCTGGATTTCACCCTATGTGCCTTTTCCCTTGTCCAACTTTGCTTTGTGTCCTTTTCCTATATTAAATAGTAGCTGTAGGACTATATGTTGAGTACTGGGAGTTGTCCTAGCAAATCACTGCACCTCAGAGTGGTCTTGGGATTCCATGCACATCTATCTTGAAGGAAGAAACAAAGGATTTACTAATATGCAGCAAGAGAGAAAAAACGAATCACAGATAACTCCTTAGGTTTTGATTTGAGCAACTAGAACAACAGAGGTGCCACTGAGGAGATAGCGAGGTTTGGGTTTGGACATGGTAGTTTTAACATCTTTACTCTAAAGTTCCAACGTTTCCCATCTCCACATGGCTGTCTTTTCTAAAATCTGATTTTCATAACACTGCTTAAAATTCTTCGGAGGACCTGAGTCCCCAGCATTGTGTTTAATCATCTTGCCTCATATTTCTCATTTCTCCACCCACCAAATCCTTGATTCCTACCATACCAACTACTCATTCTATGCCTTTGTACCTTTGCTCATGGTGCTGCCTCTAACGGGAATGCTCCTTCCCATCATAGTATCCTTGCCGCTCACGTTCCTAGAAGGAATCCAATTATCAGCTCCTCTGGGAAGTCCTTTCCCAGCCTGGGTTATGTACCCTCTTCCCAGTGCTCCTCCATGTTCCCTCTCTAGGAACTGTGCAAGGATTGTCTTTACATCCAGCACAGTGCCTGGTAAGCATCAGAAGGGTAGAATATGCAGTTACTGAACGAATAAATTACTATACCTTGCGTCTTAAAGGCCCAAACCCAGACAAATCAGACAAATGCACACATAAATCTACAACTTCTCTGACTCGAATGCCATTCTCATTAAAAAACAAAAAACAAAAACAACCTGAGAAAGTCTCAGAGGGCCATTACTCTAGTTTACATTTCAGATGCCTAGTTAGAGGTAAGTAAACTGCTGAAGATCTCAATGTATTACTAGCATGGAGATGCAGTATTTTAAAAACCCCTTCTGAGAAACTGCTAGGATATACCAGGGCATATTTGACCCAATACTCCTTAAGTTTATTTTATTATTATTATTATTTTTTACTCCTTAAGTTTAACATCTACAATAGAAAACAGTTCTGGAAATCTGTGATAATGGCCTTAAAGAAGATTAGTATCCACACAGACATTGTGGCAGTTAACGTCTTAATTATTTTAGACATTATCCTTGTAGTTGAAATTAAAAATACAGCTTTCAGGTAGCCTGGGTGGCTCAGCGGTTTAGCGCCACCTTCAGCCCTGGGTGTGATCCTGGAGTCCCTGGATGGAGTCCCACATCAAGTTCCCTACATGGAGCCTGCTTCTCCCTCTGCATACCTGTCTGCCTCTCTCTCTCTGTGTCTCTAATGAATAAATAAATCTTAAAAAAAAAAAAAAAAAAAAGAAATAGCTTTCACATGATGAAAAATACAATCAGCCAGAAGTTCCCTTTTCCAGGGCACTTGGCTGGCTCAGTTGGTACAGCATGTGACTCTTAATCTTGGGGTTGTGAGTTTGAGCCCCATGTTGGATGTAAAGATTACTTAACTTAAGAAAAAAAGAAAAAGTTCCATTTCTGAGGCATTTACTAAGGTTTCAGTTTATCTGTTAGATTACAAACTCCGTTCTTAAATTGTCAAGACAGCAAGTTATTGACAAATATTTCACTAAAATAGTTGTAATAATAATTAATTCCCATTTTATAGATAAACATACAGAAGCATCCAGAGATAAAGTAACTTTTTGATGCAAGTCACAAAGCTAGTTACTCAGATATGAAACAAAACACTGGCTCCAGGACCCACATTCTAAATCACTGTATTATTTACAGCATGGCAGATACACTATCTCTCAAAGTTGGTCTACACATCACCTGCATTACAGTATTGGATCTAAACCATCCTCCAGGGCCATGCATTTCAACAAGCTCTTCAGGGGATTAAGTTTAAAGATTACGGATTTAAGATAAAAACACGGAGTTTGGAGATAAAAGACATAGGGCTAAAACAAGGAGTTAACTTCCTAACTAGCCTAAAGCCAGTTTCTTTAAAAACTTTCTCCATTTGTCTCATGAATGGACTGGATTACATTATTTCTAAGAAACTGGCAAGATCTGCAACAAAAACCTGAAATTCTGGGGATCCCTGGGTGGCTCAGCAGGTTAGCGCCTGCCTTTGGCCCAGGGCATGGTCCTGGAGTCCCTGGATCAAGTCCCACATCGGGCTCCCTGCGTGAAGCCTGCTTCTCCCTCTGCCTGTGTCTCTGCCTCTCTCTGTGTGTGTCTGTCTCTCATGAATGAATAAATGAAATCTTAAAAAAAAAAAACCTGAAATTCCTACTTACCCTACTCACTGTGGATGCAAGTGCTTGAAGAACAGCCACTTTATCCCTAAGAACAAGAATCATACGTTAACCCATGTAAGGGATTTCTCGTTCCAATTTTTAGTAGATGTGCTGCCGAAGAGGGCATAGGGATTTTTTTATACCCACAAAATGAACAAGTGATTCTACTCTCAGTATGGATCAGCCAATAAAAAAAGTTTAGCTCTTAACTAAAGCCAGTTCTTATTTCTCAAGATCACTAGAACAACAAGAAGCTAGAAAATGAGCAAACAGTCCCATTCTTTCCTAAAGGTGGGTCGTATATGTTCCTACTATACTTTGCCCATCCTCTCTGGCATGGTCCCTCATACTACCTCCAAAGGCCTAGCAATTTCCATTCCTATCTTATAAAGATGTCTGTGTCTATCCTGAATCTTAACTTGCCCTATCCATTTTCCTATGCATTCTTTTTTTTAAGATTTTTAGATAATCTCTATACTCAGTGTGGGGCTTAAACAGACACCCCATTTTCCTATGCATTCCTTATTGCACTTTCTGGGCTCTTCTGTTATGTGAAGTGGCGGCTTTTTTTGTTTAAAGCAGTGACTCTTAACTCAGCTATATAGAATAAATCCTCGGCTGCACTCCGGACTTTCTGAATCAAATCCTCCAAGTTCCACGGATAACTGTCACATACTTTCTTACTGAATTCCCAGATGATTCTGATGAACTCTTCTCATTTAGACCTCTCAACTATATAGCCTTTATAAAAATTCCAGGCCAGCTGGCCACTATGCTATGGGTAGAGACTTGAACTGCTGGAAAAGGAGATTTCACTGAATAGAGAAATCAAGATAATTTGGTTCCAAATAGTTTTATTCTTGCTACATTTTATGTGTTTCATTTCCAAAAGAGAAGTAAACTTAATAAACCAAAAGTATTTTTCTAAACAAATTTTAACAGAACACTCAACATCTCAAAAAGAAGAACATACACGGGATTTTATATTACATCATGACTGAATAATTTCCTGATGTGTATAAAACCCATGGTGTTTTCTATCCACTTTTAAAGTCACATTTATGTAATTTAATCAGGACAAAGAAATCCTCATCTCTGGACATTTTCTCACTAAAGCTTATATTAGCATATAAGTCTTATCAAGTGAACATATCTTCTTAACCTACTGAACTGACAAAAAAATTATGACATTCACATTACTTGCTAGTTCTTTATTTTAAAAATCAGTATCAATGGATATATTATCCCTAAAAAATAAACTAGAATATTACAGATTATGGTGTCATCTGGTGACCCTCCTTCCCCCCTAACTGTGAGTTTGGTATTTAATTCTCTACACCAATGTGGGGCTCAAACTTACAACCGAGATTGAGAATTGCATGCTCTACTGAGTCAGCCAGGCACCACAAGTTTGTTTTTTGTATTTCCAGAACTTTTAACATACTTTCACACACACACACACAAACACAGCCATAAAAAAACACATACTGCCATTCTATTCATCTGCTTACATAAGTTTGATTGTATTACCCATGTTACTACATATAAATCTAATAAGTTTCTTTAAATGATAACCACTTATTATCGACTTATTTACCTATGGGCACTCAGACTGTTTCAATTTGTTAGTATTTCCAAGTGGTAAAAAACATTCTCATTCATGTCTCTTTGGATTTATGCTAGTGTTCCTCCAGAATGGCTAACCAACAAGGTATACACATTTTATTTTTATTTTTAAAGATTTTATTTATTCATGAGAGACACAGAGAGACAGAGATATAGGCAGAAAGAGAAGCAGGCTTCCCATAGGGAGCCTGATGCAGAACTCCATCCTGGGACCACGCCCTGAGCCAAAGGCAGATGCTCAACCACTGAGCCATCCAGGTGCCCCAGTATACACATTTTAAATTAAGATTCTGCAAACTTTCCCCTAAAGTATTATTCCAATTGACTGCTCTATCAACAAATGTTATTTGAGGCGTCCATTTCTCCACACCTTCTCTGTACCAATCTAGTAAGTTTTTTTTTTTTTTTTTTTTTAATGTGGGGCTTGAACTCCGGACCCTGAGATTAATAGTCAGATGCTTATCCAACTGAGCCACTCAGGTGCCCCTCTATCAAGTTTTAGATCTCCTTCTTTTAGGAACCCAGTTACCTATGCATTGATTATAACTAGATTTCCTATCACCCCTAACATTACTACATAGATTCACGCTTTCACAACACTGCCTTTAATATATTACATTCATTTATGAAAACTCACAAGGAACCTGTGTAATTTGCTAACATCTTCTTTGGCACCTGAGTGATCTAGGAAATCACATCCTTCAATGGTGATACATGTTTAAAATAAGGCAACAGGAATTTTAGCCCTAATGGCTTCTGCCAGGTCTAAAAGCCTCAATTCCAGAGTATAGAAATTATCACTTTCTCTATAAAGAAATGAATAGTGTCACAGGGACTCTGTTGTATGTTACACTAGTGTAGCATAAAGTAGACACAGATGGGGCACCTGGGTGGCTCAGTTAAGCATTTGCCTTCAGCTCAGGCCATGATCCCAACGTCCTGGGATCAAGACCCACATCGGGCTCTCTGTTCAGCTGAGAGCTTGCTTCTCCCTCTTCCTCTGCCTGCCTATGACCTCTGCTTGTGTTCTGTCAAATAAATAAATAAAACCTTAAAAAAAAAAAAAAAAAAAAGTAGCCACAATGTTAACAAATGAGGCCAAGCTCCAAAAGATTTTGAATTTCATGTGATTTTCTCATGGCCATGAACATCTTTTGGCCTTTTTCAAGCATTAAAAAAAAAAAAAATGTAAAAACCATTCTTGGCTCCTGGGCTATAAATAAGCAGGCCTCAGTTTAATGGCCAGTGCTCTGTATCAGCTATCTTATTTCCCTATTCTAAGAGAACATTTCTCACAGAACTGCCTGCTTGGCCTCTTCCTACCAGCAGATATTTCATGGTGATGTGCCACTCTACCTTACTGTTCCTTTATCTGGTCTCATACTTTAGGGTTCACAAGAATTACCTACAGAGAAATACATTTTAAACAAAATTCCTAGGTGATTCTGATGCTAATAAAATAATCTTACTCATTTAAGGCACAGGTCATTTTCCACATTTTCAATAAAACTCCCTTGATTTGTGTAATACAACCATTACTGACTATATCATATCCTCTATGCTTCTAGCTGTGTGTATAAGATTTGTACACATGTAAGTATAAGAAGTAAAATATAAAATAAAATATGCACATGACTCAAGTATATCATAAGCCACTTGACCACAACCTCCAGATATTCCATTTTCCCTGTAGTACCTTCCTCAGGGACAGATGCACAGTGGGTTGGTAAAGTGCTTTGGACATGAATGCCATTCATAGATACAAATCAGTTCTCTCAAACTATATGTATACAGCTGACCCTTGAACAAGGGGTTCCAAACAGCCCCCAGTCCTCTGCACAGTCAAAAATCCATGTATAACTTTTTTTAAGATTTGAGAGAGAGAGAAATTATGCACACACACACATACAAAGGCAGGCAGAAGCACAGGCAGAGGGAGAAAAAAGAAGCAGGCTCCCTGTCAAGCAGAAAGCCCAACTCGACTCGGGACCTGATCCCAAGACCCTGAGAGCATGACCTGAGCCAAGGACAGCTGCCTAATTGAGCCACTCAGGCACCCCTCTGTATACAACTTTTTAACTCTTCCCAAATTCAATAGCCTACTGTTGACTAAAGCCTTTCTGATAACCTACAAAATATGCATTAATCAATTGTTCCTCTTAAGCGTTACACACTGTATTCTTAAAGTAAAAAAAAAATTTTTTTTAAGAATACATTCATAATACTCTACTGTGTTCATGGAAAAACATAATGGATCCAAGCAGTTCAAGTCTGTTATTCAAGGGTCAACTGTAATTTATGCAAAAAAAGGTTAAACCCCAAAACCTTAAAATAGTGATCTTCTGAGAACTGTGTGGAAGACACTGTTCAAATGCTCCTTTAATCCTCTGAGGCTGGTGCTGTCATTGTCCACATTTTACTACGGAATAGACCAAGAAGCTTGGCTCTAATTAGAGTAATTGTTGGCAATTTTATTTTCTTCTTGTTTTTAGCATACTCCCCCACAATAATTAATTCTGTAATTTAAAATTTTTCTTTTCTAAAATAACCTAGTCTTTGGGTCCTACTTAGAGAAGACCTGGCTTTTTGAGGGTCTTCAAAATCAGTACTATAAGAATTCTAGAGAGAAGTTTCACTTCTCACATATTCAACAACTCCTAAATAAGACAATTTATTCAAGGATGTATCTAGTGAGCTAAAAAGAAGCTAAACTCTGTCCACACTGTTTTGTTTTACTTTATTAAAGACTGTAAGGATAATACTTATGTCTGGTCTTCCAACCTTGTAAGAATATTCTTTAAAAAAAAAAAAATCCTTCTAATAAGGATGTTCATAATTAACCATTATCATTTAACTACTTATCCAAACTTAATTCAGATCTTTTAACCCTATGTAAATCTCATGCCCTATTCACTCACTACTCTCCACCCTCTTTATGTTTTCAACTCCCAAGTTTTTCTCCCATAAGCTGTTCTGTTCCGTGAAATGCTCTCTACTGCTCTTCATGTCTTCGGCTCCTTACCTACAAATGTTTTGCACCCAACCACTTGCTGAATGAACACTGAATACTCACCAAGTTTTCTTTCTTGGAATGACCACTTCTTCAATCCCTTAATTTGAAAAATAAAACAAAAGTAAATCAGTTTCCCAATACTACCACTACTACAAGTAAGTGAAATGTATTAACACAAAAATGAAATTGTTTCAATATATTTTTATATACCTGTTATATTAGTTCCTTCAACCTTTGGGAGGGTTGCACTTCCAGAATAAAATCTGCAAAAAATAAAAGTCCTAAAATAATACTCATTAATGAAGTTCCCACCTCATCTCCACCTATGTGCATTTTGAACCCTAATTTTCCAATTGTCATGGATCAAAATGACTGAATAATTCATGTCAATATACACTGAGAAGACATGGCCTGAAGAGAAAGTTCAAAACCATTACAAAATAGATAGAAGATATGGACACAATATGGTCAACATTTTTTTTTTTAAGATTTTATTTATTTATTCATGAGAGACACAGACAGAGAGAGGCAGAGACACAGGCAGAGGGAGAAGCAGGCTCCATGTCGGGAGCCCAATGAGGGACTCGATCCTCAGACTCCAGGATCACGGCCTTGGCCGAAGGCAGACGCTTAACTGCTGAGCCACCCAAGTGTCCCCGGTCAATATTTTTAAATCAGGCAATCTCATTAAATAAAATCAGGGAAAAAATTTCAATAGCATGTGAACCACTGAAGCAGCTGATTTGAAATGATACTTTCAACCTTGGTAATCTAAAATATTGAGGTCAAGAGGGGCAATTTAATGAGCTCCTCATTCCATATGAATAACATCCTAATGATAAGACTAACCCACTTATAACAATTACGATGAATTAAGCTAAGATAACCATAGCCTTTTATCCCACTTCATTCAACAATCAGGAATTTGCCAAATATATACGTCCAAGTAATTTAAACTTGAAATTGCTGACCTTATTTTTCATCCAAAATACAGACCCACTGACCCATGACTGAATTTTTAAATGTTTTGATCGTACTAAGGAACACAGTAAAAATATCAGTCACGTACACTATTATCTTGTGCATTTCCTTCCTACACGGCATTAGTACCATTCCTAAAATCACCAAAATGTAATTAGAAAAAAATGTACTTCCTTTACTGGTATCTGGTCTCAAATATCATTTTTAAAACAGTATTTCTCTCCTAAGTATCAACCTGAGAGGGATCCACTGTTTCAAATTATGCTATCTGTTTCTCCCAACATTAGGACCACTGTAGTCTTGTGGGTGAAAGCAGAGGAAGAGATACTGCTGTCAGGCAAAGGAAATGAGTAGAAAAATGTCAACAGCGGCACTACCAGGAAAAAGACTGGGATAGACAGCAGCGTTAAGGCTGGAGCATTTCCTCCATTTTTTTGAGGACTTGAGTGAAGGGATTGCACACTAAATGTATACAATAAGTCATACAGTTTACTTACTCCTCACCATTTTTTGTTTGTTTGTTTGGATGATTACTAGCTCCAGTCTACAAAAGAGAAAACCTATTATCCAATTAAAGAAACGTGACAATCAACAGCAACCCAAAGGCTATGCTCCAAACTTTTAGACTTCCTTGTTTTTATGAAGACCTGGATACTTTCTTTGGCTAACCATCCCCACAACATCCAGCACGCAGTGGCCCTCATAAAATGCCTTTAATTTGGGAAATCTTCCGAGTTCCCCCTGCTTGGTGAAAATGAGTAAGGGCACCTATTTTTCTTTTTTAAGATTTTATTTATTTATTCATGAGAGAGAAAGAGAGGCAGAGACACAGGCAGAGGGAGCTATTTTTCTATTTTTAAAACTTGAGACGGGGTTGCTAATAGCCACATCCACTAAAACGCAAGCTCCACGAGAGCAGGATCCTAATCCTGCTGACAGTTCTTAACTCTAGGATAAGCAAGCCACCCAATAAACAACTCCCTAACCGAAGAACCTCAAGCCCTTATTTCCAGGACTCCAGCACCGCGTGCGGGGATAAGCACGCGGTCGCGGAATTGCGCGTGCGCATCTGCCTCCATCGTACCTAGTTCCCCAGCTCCCAGAGAAAAGCGGACACATTGGAGGAAGTCGGCCAGGGGCCTCTTTCTCAGGGATTCTCCAAGCATCTCGTACCTGCAGCAGGGAATCTGTCCACACGGACTTGCCCGCTGACCCCTCAGCTTCAGGCAAAGCCTGCAGCGGAACCCCAGCCAGCGACTGGTCGCTGCTGCCGCCATCTTTGGCTTCTTCGCGTAGCATCCTGGGAAAGCCTGACCTCGACCTTCAGGATTACCCAGAGGGGGCGGGGAATAGCTCGGCTATTGGCTGAGACGGAACAAGACAAAAGCAATCAAGAATTAGGTGAAAAGCTCGTGGCTTGAAAGACTTTTTTACAGAAGTTAAAGGCTCAAAAGGCCTCGTTTTCCTCTAAGAAATTTTCAGAAACTCTTATTTTAATGACATATATCCTCAGTATTTTCAAAATAAGAGGGCAAGCGAAAGTCATCAAATTACTCCCCCCCACACACACGGTGGAAGTGGTCTCGTCCACGTAAATCTCATCCCGGCGAGCTTTTCTCGCGCGCAAACGCGTTATAAATCACATGGTGGCTGCGTGCTTGAGTTTGAGTTAAGTTGCCGGTGCTGATTAGAACCTCTCTCTGGGTGTCAGAACTCGAAACCTACCTGTAAGATGTTGGGCTCAAAGAACATGCCCTGGCGGAGGCTGCAGGGCATTTCCTTCGGGATGTATTCGGCCGAGGAACTCAAGTAAGGAGTTGGTGGGAAGCATGCTGAGTCGGTCTGTTCAGGCGGCGCCGTAAACTACTGTTCCCGAAAGGTCTTGCGCTCAGTTTATCCTCTGAGTCGCTGATGGTCGGGCGCGTTGCCTCTTGGGACGCGTAGTTCCAGGAACGTCTTGAGTCGGCGTGCCCTGCCTAGGACCCTTTGGTGCCAGGTTAGAGCTTGCATTGGGGAGAAGGAGGTTCCTAGGTTGCAGCGTTAGGGTTCATCGATTTCTTTGGTAATAAACCAGCGTTTGTGGCGTTGTAACGTCCCTGATGTAGTTAAACACGTATTTAGTCAAAATGGTTATCCTTCAAGACTCTGAAAGCGACAACTTTTTGCTAGGACCCTCTATATTCTCTGCCTACTTACTAAATCAAGGAGACTCTCCTAAGTCCTCATTTTGATCATCATAGCATTTGGCAGTCTTGACCGCATCCTCAGAACTTTATTCGTAGGACCTTACTGTTTTCAGGCTCTTTTACTTCTGTGGCAAAGAGAATGACATGTAACGGGTACAGGGTTTCTCTTCCTGGGGCTGAAAGTATTCTGAATAGGTTGGTGATGATTGTGCAACTCTAGATATGCTGAAAACCATGGAGTGTACACTTTAAAAGGATGAATTGTGTAGTATGTGAGCTATATCTCAACGAAGCTCTTACAAAAAAAATTTTTTTTTAAGATTTTCATTATCCATGAGAGACACAGAGAGGCAGAGACACAGGCAGAGGAAGAAGCAGGTTCCCCACAGGGAGCCTGATGTGGGACTAGATCCCAGGACCCCCGGATCACGCCCTGAGCCAAAGGCAGACTCTCAACCACTGAGCCATCCAGGAGTCCCGTGTTATAGAATTTCTAAACCCTTAATGTGAAAAATAACAAAAGGAAAATTATAAACCAGGAGAAATACTTGCCACCGTTATAATAAAAGATTAATGATCTCGTGTATGAAGAACAATTATTGAAGAACATTATTGTGTAGCACAATAATGAGGACATTAGGATTTCAACTCAAAGGACTAAACTTGAAAGAAAGATCATAATAAAAAATGAATTAACGTGACAGTGGAGTAGCGTTTTTCCACCCGAAATTTGGAAAGGCTTTTTTTTTTCTTTAAAAAAAATTTTTTTTAAAGTAGATTTCATGCCCAACATGGGGCTCGAACTCAAGACCCTGAGATCAGGAATCCCATGCTGTACTAACTGAGCCAGCCAGGAGCTCCGGAAAGATTTTCAGGTGCTTAGGTCAGTTCTGGTGAAGACCATCTATTCTTAGCCTACCTTTTCTAGAATGCAAGGTAGCAGAATATATCAGGACTTTCAAACAATTTGCACTCTTTGATTCAGGGATTCTACTCCACTGAGGAAATAATTATATTTTTAGGACATAGTTTGAAGTATTCTGTGCAAAAATCTTTATGCAGATAGGTTTTATAAGCTTACATATGAAACTATTACTTATAATAGTTTGGTTCAATGAACTATTGCACGTTCAATGAAAGATTTTACAACTCTTAAATTATGTTTGAAAAGAATTTTAGTGACATAAAAATACTAATTTAATACTAAATGAAAATGGACAAACACAGTGCTGGAAATACCAAATGATCCCAGTTATGTTTCTAAAAATACATCAAGATGTATTTACACACATATATAATATATATATTAACTGAATGTTAACAGTGGTTTCTCCTAGGTTGTGAGATTTGGATAATTGTCTTTATTTTCAAAGTTTAAAAAAGCTTAAAAAGCAAAATTGGTATGAATGTACTTTAGTAAAAGTAGTTAGGTGTCCTATGTGAGCCCCCTTTAAACCAAACATGAAATACTGTGATGAAACTTTTAGTAAAACGGGTTATACTTCTCAAAGTTTTGCGTGTTTGTATTTGACTTAAATTTACTGCTTCTGCATACAGGGGTTATTGAATTATCTTCTCTCTATTGAACTATGTGGGCCTTGGAGTTAAATGTGGTCCATATCCTGCCTCTGTCCTCCCCCATCCTGGCTGTGTTACCTGGATTAAAAATCATCTAACTATTCTGACTTTGCGTTTCCTCCTTGGAAAAATACATATTGTGATACCTCTCAGAGGGTTAAAGGCAGACTAAATGCTGCTTGTAAAGCGTTTAGTGTGTGGTAGGTACTTAACTATTTGTACACAGTCTCCATTGTATTGAGTGCAAGATTTGCACTAAATCTGTTTTTTACGTATTTTACCACTCTTAATCTGTTAAGCACATACTTTTTGAGCAGCCATTGTGTGCAGGCGCTGTGCTAAGTGTTGAGCTGTAGTGGTTAGCAAGGCATACACAGATTCTATACCCTGAAGCAGTCAGCATGGCTGAGGAAACAAACATGAAATCATCATTTACGAAGCACCAAAGAAGAAACATCCCGGAAGTTGGGTAACCTTAGTTTTCCCTTGGTCTCTTTTTTATCTCCTTAGGAAATTAAGTGTTAAGTCCATTACGAACCCTCGTTACCTGGACAGCCTGGGGAATCCATCAGCGAATGGCCTGTACGATTTAGCTTTGGGCCCTGCAGATTCCAAAGAGGTGTGCTCCACCTGCGTTCAAGACTTCAACAACTGCTCCGGCCACCTGGGCCACATTGAGCTTCCACTCACGGTGTACAACCCTCTCCTCTTTGATGTACGTTCTGCCCTGGACTGCACTGTGTGTGTGTGTGTATCTCAGGGTTGCTGGTGGGATTTGTGAGGCCATCCCTGGCCTCACAGGAGGTGTCCAAGGAAGTTAGCTCTATTTTTTTTTATTTATTTATTTTTTAACTTTTTTTATTTATTTATGATAGTCACACACAGAGAGAGAGAGAGAGAGAGACAGAGACATAGGCAGAGGGAGAAGCAGGCTCCATGCACTGGGAGCCCGACGTGGGATTTGATCCCGGGTCTCCAGGATCGTGCCCTGGGCCAAAGGTAGGCGCTAAACGCTAAACCGCTGCGCCACTCAGGGATCCCCGGAAGTTAGCTCTAGCCATGGAGTTAAAGTGCTCTCTACCATAAGATTTAAAATCTTGAGAGCCAAATCCAGGAAATTCAACTTGGGCTACAGCCCTAACTAAATGAATTTCAATTTGATTCCAGTTAAGAAAAGCCACAGCTTGGTTCTGTACATGTAGAAGGAAAAAAAGCATTCGAATTCATCCCCTATCCTTTAGGTTTCAGGGACTTCATGCCCTTTAGAAATCTGAGTAAAGCCTCCTTGACAATAGGACTTTTGGAGTTCTCCAAACCTCCATAAGGTCTTCTAGTGGATTTGTGGGCTTTTACTTGGTTGCAAGAGGAGCAAAGCCCAGAAGGCCAGACAGTGAACTAAGAATGAGGATCCTATCTAGAGTCTACTTGTGTATTTTCAGCTTTTTATGTCAGTTAACCTAGCCTCCAGGATCTGTTTTAAACTCCACAGATGACAGTGTGTGTGATTTTTGTCTGTTAATCGTATTCAGGAAACAGTTGTTTTAGTTAAATCAGTATTGAGTTAACTACTAAATATTTAAGCTTAAGTTTGGCATTTATTTAAATACTAAATATATTAAATATTAAATGCCTCATTTATTGATTTAAGGATTTTATTTTTAGTAATCTTAATCTCTATATCAAACAAGGGGCTGGAACTCATAACCCCAGATCAAGAATTGCATGCTCCACTGACTGAGCCAGCCAGGTGCTTCTTAAATATTAAATGTTGTAAGTTAAATATTTAAATACTAAAATGAGTATCTGGTACTTAGTCAAATAAAATGAAAGTAGTTCCCTATCTCAGACCCAAAGTAAATTTCAACTTGTAAAGGCTTAAAATGAAACGATAAAAAAAATAGAATAGTATTTATCTAGTTCATAGGGTCACAGAGGCTTTAAGGTATATCAGGAAGTGTTTTTTTTTTTTTCAGGTTTTTTTTTTTTTTTTTTTTTCAGGTTTTATTTATTTAGAGTGCAGGCATGGGAGCCAGGGGAGGGGCAGAGGAAGAGCAGGCTTCCTGCCTAGCACAGAACCCTGCATGGGCTCGATCGCATGACCCTGAGATCCCATTACCAGGAGATTATGACCTGAGGCGAAATCAAACATCGGACGCTTAACTGACTGAACCACCCAGGTGCCCTGGAAATGGAATTCTTCAAGGAATAAACTGGCTACATAAAAAACTTAAATACATTGAAAATTACCTTAACTATTATGTCTCTTTCTAATTTTCCTGCTTCTTTTTATTCCCTCTCTTTAGAAACTCTACCTACTGCTCCGGGGTTCCTGTTTAAACTGTCACATGCTGACCTGCCCCCGGGCTGTGATTCACCTCTTAGTCTGCCAGCTGCGAGTTCTGGAAGTGGGGGCCCTACAAGCTGTCTACGAGCTCGAGAGAATCTTGAATAGGGTACGTTGGTGGTGGTTGTCATGGCAATCAGGGGAGCCAAAGCAGGAATAGACCTGTGTTTGTATGTTATCCCTAGATTTGTCATCCTAATAGTCACCAGAATGTTTGATCTTTACATCTTACAACTAGGTACCAATAGGTAGGTGTGAAAACATGAAGCAATAAGAAAATTAAAGACATGCTAATAAAACATTGTGAAATACCATTTTACCTATCAATGAGGTTTTCTTTTTTCTGGATCTAGAAGCCAGTGGAGCCTTGTGCATTGCTTTGGATTGTTATATTTCTTTGATCTGTTTCAGTGCAGAAAATTGCTTTTCATGGTACTGACTTTTTTGAAGACTCAAAGCCATTTATCTTGTAGGACTTCTTACATTCTGGATTTGTCTGATTGTTTCCTCACTAGATTCACATTTTGGTAAGAATACAACCTACACCATGTGAAATACATTTTACTGTATCATTTCAGGAGGCACTTGATGCCAAGTTGTTATGTTATTGGTAAGGCTGAATTTGTTACTTGGATAAGGTGGAGACCACCAAATCTATCATAGAGACATTTTTCTTTTTGCGATACAAAATTCCTTCAGGTTTTCTGGTGTTGTTATTAAGTATCTTATGTAAAACCCATTTTCTATTTGTAAATTGAAATATAACTCATTTTTGTGTATTGATTTTTGTATGAAAGAACCCAGCAAAAGTATATCATTAATTTTTTTTATATCATTAATTCTAATGCTTTACCTATAGATTGTTTTCAACACAATCTTACTATCTGTGAATAATGGCAGTTTTGTTTCTTTCCAGCTATGTTTTGTTTCTTTTTCTTACCTTATTTTGGTGGCTAGGATCTACATTACTGTGTTGAAGAGGTAGCAAGCATCCTTGTCTTATTTCTTGCCACAAGGGGAACTTTCACCTTTCCTTTCGACTTCCCATTCCTCAATAATTTAGTTTTAAAAACATTAGGTCAGCAGAGCACATAGGATTTTACATAGAGGTGTGGCCTTAGGTGAGTTGTCAGAGCCCAAACAAGGTAGGAAAAGCATGCAAGAGGAGAACATCCCTGTATGTGTGGGCAGCCCAACATGGAATGTCAGAGCTCACATAGGGTGAGGAAGATATTCATTTAGGGATATGAGCTCAGCATAGGGTGTGAGTGCCCGAGTCAAGTGAGAAAGTACTCATGCTAGATGGCTCAGTGAGGTATGTGGGTTCCCAAATGGGATGAGGAGTGGTTCCACAAGGAGGGTTGCCTAGAAAGGAGTGTGACCCCAAGTTGAGTGGGAGGGATCCATGCGTGGGAGGGGTGGCAGCAGTGTGATGGGAGAGGGGTTGCAGACAGGGAGGGGGATTGATCCAATAAGTACATATTTTAAGGATAAGGCAGGCCAGATCTCACACTATTAGAGAACGGAGTTAGAAATACATGAAAAAGAAAAGACCTAGAGTTAATCCTATGGCTTTGGGCTGGAGTCAGAAATTTGGTCTAGTGTATAGTGTGTGTGTGTGTATATGCATGTGCACATATAAGCACATGTGATTCCAGAGACTAGAGCCAAAAAATTAACCCAAAGCCAAATTTGTCTGAGAGAGCAAGAAGAATCTTAAAACCTTACTGAGAGTAAATTATGGTTTTCTACATACTTGTTTCAGATTTGTTGGTGTAAAATTATTCATGATACTTAATACTACCTTAAAAGATTTATTTTGTGGGATCCCTGGGTGGCTCAGCGGTTTAGCACCTACCTTTGGCCCGGGGCGCGATCCTGGAGTCCCGGGACCGAGTCCCTCGCCCGACGTGGAGCCTGCTTCTCCCTCCTCCTGTGTCTGCCTCTCTCTCTCTCTATGTCTATCATGAATAAATAAATAAATCTTTAAAAAAAATTATTTTGTAAAATTCATACACAGAAGTGCCTTAATAACATAGTCTAACAAATAGTTACAACGTAACCATCACCCATATAGTCACCTTCGTTGTCAAGAGATTGTCCAAAACCCCAGAAACCCTGTCTCTTTCCCGTCCTCATGTTTATTTTTGACCAGTGTTTTTGGGGTTTTTTAAATCATTGTACTTAGAAAGTTCTTGTTAGGACTAATTGGAGGCCTGGGATAATATTGCCTTCCTTCAGAGAGGATTCCTATTTTTTCTGCCATGTGCATGGTGACCTTGGATCATTGTAGGCCTGGTTCAAAGCTGAGGGCTCCCTAGACTGCCCAGCCATTTGGAATCCAGGCTGCAGTCTGTCAGGCCCAGTCTGGTTCCTAAGAGTGTAACCCTTTGTGTTCCCAGCTTCCTGTGTTTGTGGGTTGGGAGAGTAGAGTTCTGTCCTGGAACTGACTCTAGACCCTGATTTCTGTCCTCTTTATCATTTGAGGTCTTCAAAATGAAAAGTTCAAAATGAATCAGTTGGAAAATGCACCCAAGGTCAGGACTGCTGTGTTGTGCAGCTCCAGGGAACATCATGGAAGTTGGTCAGTGCCTCCTGCAGGGGGACGTAACTGCACCTCAGGTCACTCCGGAGCTATGCTATGCCTCAGCCCTGTATCAGAGCCAACACAGCCCTCGTGCCATTTGACCTCCTAGCTGCTTGGCTACTCTTCAGTCTGCCTATTCCTCACTGTCCTGTCAGCTCTTCAGAGCTTTAAATATTTTTTAGTATTGTATCCTATCTTAGTTCTTTTTAGTGTTAGGTTTGGTCCGAATAAAGTAGCTCACCATTGTTGGAAACAAGATATTTGGTTTTGTTTTTTGTTTTTTAACAGTGGTGTTGCCTCACTTCTCTTGAACTAAACTCTCCCACCCTGGGAGGGACTGGCCCATATGATGCTGCCAATCATACGCTTGCTTTACTTTGGTAGTATGGTTTTTCTCTTTGTTTTTCAGTTTCTGGAAGAAAATGCTGATCCTACTGCCTTCAAAATTCAGGAAGAGTTAGAACAATATACAGCCAAAATAGTACAGAATAATCTGTTGGGACCCCATGGTGCACATGTGAGTTATCTTGTATCTCTCTTTTCCTGTACCACTTGGTTTTTAGTGCAGTTATCACGGATCCCTGTACGCTGTCATTTCTGTATACCCTTCGGCTTCCCTAAGGCAAACCTGGCTTTGAATCCCAGTTCTACCTCTTAGAGGCCTGTGACATCACAAGTTACATGCTGTCCCTGAGTCTCTGTGTCCTCTTCTTTAATGGGGGCCTACAGGACTGATGAGAGGAATAGAGGAAATTAAGTGGTGCAGGTACAGCGTCCAGCAAGGTTGAGGTATACTGTCTCACTTTGAGATTGGTATCTGGGTCCTTTTCCTCTGTTTCTCTCCAATGCTGTAAACCATTGCTACCTCCTTAGCTTCCCCACCCTCACAGCACCTGTGTATTTGTCCAGTGGATGAACGAATAGCATAGCTAATCAACCTGTACTAATCTTTCAAGTACTAATCTTAAAATTGAATTCACCTTATGCTCAAGTTTCATACCCAAGATTCTGAGTTAATGGGTCTGGCGGTAGAGTCCGATGGAAGTTACAGAAGCTCCCAGGAATGTTTCATTTGCAGCCAGGCTCAGACCCATTTGAGTAGCTTCACTGTGGATGTGCCTTTCTTAGGACCCTGAAGGCCATCCAAGGGAGATAGCAGGGAGGACATACTAGCTGCATATGGAAAGATTTGTTTTACATTAACTAACATTTATTGATTGAGGACTTACTGTATTCCAAGCGCCCCCTCCCACTGCACTCATGAGCTCTTAGTAACACCTTGGTGAGGTAGTTCCTCTTATTCCCATGTTTAAGCTTAAAGAAGTCACTTAGTAATTGGCAGAATTTGGCTATATTAGGGTTCTGTGAAGAATGTTTAAGGAAGAGGAGAGCTCCTTTGTGTTTTGTTTTGTTTTTAAAGGTAAAAACTATAAAATGGAACATGTACAAGGGTTCTTCAAATGGTCCTGCAAGGTTCTTTGCTTTTTCTCAACAGGTGAAAAATGTTTGTGATAGCAGGAGCAAGCTCATTGCTTACTTCTGGAAGGCACATATGACTGCCAAGCGGTGTCCCCACTGCAAGTGAGTATCAGGCCCTTGCCTTTCCCTTTCCCCAGAAGCCGCTGTCCAGTCACTCATGGCTGTTACTCAATATCTTGTGGAAGTTTTTTTGTCCTCAGTCACAATTGTTCTCATATGTAGAACTGGGCGGTCAGTTGTCCGAAAGGAGCACAATAGCAAGCTGACAGTCACATATCCAGCCATGGTGCACAAGAAGGCTGACCAGAAGGACACAGAGCCTCTAGGTAAGCAGGTTGGGCCCCGGGTGGTCCCTGGCCACATTTCACATATGTGGCCAACAGATATGTCTTGAACCTTGGGAATACCTGGTCGTTAATCACCTTTCTCACCTCTGTGTTTGTGGTGGGCCAGCAGTGGGGCAGGGTCCAAGCCTCTGATGGTCAGAGGGGGACCCTGTTTGAGTGTGTGGCCCTGGCCTCTCACGTAGAACTGATGAGCTGAGCTACCTTATGAGAGTGCTAGTGGGCTGAATGAGATACATCGTGCCTCAGGCAGTAATTTTTCTGGAAGATTTTTGAGGAATAAATTAAGAATCTACTTGGCATATACCTAGAACCATTTTATTATCAGATGAGTGTGGATTTATTTTGAGGTAAAGTATAAAATGGTAGGTGAGTTTTAAAGGAAAACACTGAGCATTCAGAGAACATCAGCACCTCCCACAGGCTGCTCTTGGCTGTCCACTCAGATTCCTGAAGTCAGTTCTGCTCTGCCACTGGGGTACTGGGGAAAAAATTTGATAGACTTAGTATTTCTACTTTCAAATTTATTATTTAAAATTTTTTTATTTTATCATAGTTGACACACAACGTTACATTAGTTTCAGGGGTACCACATGGTGCTTTGATACGTTTATACATTATGCTCTGCTCACCACAAGTATAGCTCCCATCTGTCACAATACAACCCTATTATGATATCATTGACCATATTCCCTATGCTATGCCTTTTATTCCTGTGACTTACTCATTCCTTACCTGGAAGCCTATATCTCCTTCACCCATTTTTCTCAACTCCCCCTTCCTTCTCCTCTGGCAACCATCAGTTCTCTGTATCCATAGTTTTGATTGCACTTTTTGTTTATTCATGTCTTTTTTGGGTTCCGCTTATGAATGGCATCATATGGTATTTGTCTTTTTCAGTCTGACTTATTTCACTTAGCATAATAATCTCTGGGTCCATCCATGTTGTTGCAAATGACTCAATCTCATCCTTTTTATGGCTGCATGATATTCTATCATATATATATATGATATATTTCTATATCTATCATATATATTTCTCACATCTTATCCTTTTTTTTTTTTTAAGATTTTATTTATTTATTCATGAGAGACACAGAGAGAGAGAGAGAGAGGCAGAGACACAGGCAGAGGGAGAAGCAGGCTCCATGCAGGGAGCCTGATGTGGGACTCGATCCCAGGACTCCAGGATCATGCCCTGGGCCGAAGGCAGGCCACCCAGGGATCCCCTTTCTATTCATCTGTTGGTGGACACTTGTTGCTTTCCTATCTTGGCTATTATAAATAATGATGTAATCATAGGAGTGTGTATATCTTTTCAAGTTAGTGTTTCTATTTCCTTTGGCTAAATACCCAGTAGTAGAATTATTAGGTCATATGGTATTTTTATTAATTTCTTAAGGAACTTCCATGCTGTTTACCACAGTGACTACAATCATTTATATCCCCACGAACAATGTACAAAGGTTTTTTTCCTTTACATCCTTGCCAACACTTGTTATTTCTTGTCTTTTTTATTTTAGCCATTCTGACAGGCATAAAGTGATATCATTGTGGTTTTAATGTGCATTTCCTTGATGTGTGATGTTGAGTATCTTTTCATGTGACTGTTGGCCATCTGTATGTCTTGTGCTTTTTTATTTTTGTAGTTATACAATTGTTTAAACAATTTTTTTTCTTTTTGAAGTGAAAGTTAAGTAAGATATTCCATTTTAAATACTGACACCGGTGCCTGACACGTATAGTACATACATGGTGCAGTCAGTGTGCTAGCATGGAAATATAACTTTTCCATATTATATAACTGTGACTGACCCCTCACTCTGTTGTTTATTCTGAGTAGCTTAGGGAAGGTCATTGGAGTTTTGTTTCCAACTCTGTATACTGGCAATAACAAAACTTCTTGCCCAGAGTTGAGATTTCATGAGTGAAGGTCTTTAGTGTATTGTTACTAAACCTTATTCAAGAGCTTGAAAATATGGAATAGACAGGGAAATAAGTTCTGTTCCTAACAAAGCATAATCTATTACATTGAGGACCTTGACAAAGCCTGGAGTAAATAACTTAATCTATTTGGGTGCCATAACAAAAATATCATGGAGTGGGTGACATCTAAATGACAAACATTTATTTTTCACAGTTCTTGAGGCTAGGACTTTGGTGCTGACAAATTTGGTGTCTGGTGAGGCTCTGCTTCCTCATTGACAGTTGTCTTCTCCCTATAGCCTCATGTGGCAGAAAGGGACAAGGGAACTTTCTGGAGTCTTTTTACTTTTTTTTTTTTAGAGATTTTTTTTTTTTTAATTTATTCATGGGGCGGGGGGGCAGAGACATAGGCAGAGGGAGAAGCAGGTTCCATGCAGGGAGCCCAATGTGGGACTTGATCCCATAACTCCAGGATCACTCCCTGAGCTGAAGGCAGATGCGCTTAACTGCTGAGCCACCCAGGAGTTCCTGGGAGTCTTTTCATAAGGACACCAGTCCTGATCATAAGAGTTCTGGTCTCATGACCAAATCACCTCCCAAAGACCCCATCTCTAATAGCATCACGTGGTGGGTAGGATTTTAACACATGAAACTGGAGGGAACACAGACTTTCAGACCTTTTATTTTAGACTAATTCTAGGATAATGGAAGAGTTGCAGAGGTAGTACAGAGAGTTCCCATGTACTCTTTATTCAGTGTTTCCTAATGTAATATTTCATTACCCTAGTGAACTTGTCCAAACTAAGAAATTAACTTACCCTGCTGCTATTAACTGAACTACAGACTTTATTTGAATTTCCCCAGTTTTTCCAGTGATGTCCTTTTTATGTTCCAGGATCTAATCGTGGATAACGCATTGCATTTAGAAAGCCTATTTAATTTTAATTATTAACAGTTAACCACAAAGGTGGATTTTTCTACACTTACCTATAAATAGCCCCTAAAACAATTTTTCAGGTTGAGAATTGCTATTCTGGCCCCTAGTGCACCTTAGAAAATGTTCACAGATTGAGAACAAAGATGGTCAGAATTCTAAAAGATAAACCATTTCTTTGGGGCAAATGTCTAGCAGTTAAGTAGCCTTCCAGTGCCTTTGCCAAATGCATTCTTCTAAAATCTTTCACTGCAGCTATGAGAGTATGATAGTGCCACCCAAAATTCTGTGGATTTGGAACAAGATGACTGTAGTCTTCAGCGGTTCCAGGATTGGGATTTTAGTATTTAGCAAACATTTATTTGTTGGGCACTCAACCTCATGCCAACAATCATGCTTGTGGCTGAGTACAGAACCAAGGTGGAGACCATGTGGCCTCTGCTGTCAGAAGAGGCTGCAGGTGACAAAAGTCAGTAACTTCAGGGAGCAGGTGACATGGGAGTAGATGAGTGTTCTGAACAAGGGCTGGCCATGTTCCTGGCCAAAGGGAGCCAAGCAGTGAGGCCTGTGCCTCTATGGTTGCTACATACTAGTGATCCCACGAGGAACACCATAAGTTTGTGAAATTCTCTGTGTGCTCCAGAGTGCCCTCAAGCCCCACAATGCACATTAGCATTTTAAAATTAGGAGTGTGGGTGGCTGAGTTGGTTAAGCATCTGCTTTCAGCACAGGTCATGATTCTGGAGTCTTGGGATTGAGTCCCACATCGGGCTTCCTGCTCAGCAGGGAGTCTGCTTCTCCCTCACCTCTACCCCTCCCATCTGCTTATGGTTTTTCTCTCAAATAAGTAAATACAATCTTGAAAAAGAAACAAAATGAGGATCCTTATAGCCAAGACACTCTCCACTGTGATCCAGTCTTCCCCAAGTTGTGTGACCTCCCAACTGACCCCTTTGTCATGTAGCAGCTCTTAAAGCTGAAATGAAACCCACATTAGGGATGTTCTGAAACCCCATCTAGGGAGAATTCATTTTTGTAGGTTGTACAACTGTCTTGTTAAGGATGGTGTAGCCCATGGGAGGAAGTGGCTTCCTACAAGTTTCTCCTGACTTTAAAATCCTGTGATCAAACAACTCGAGTCTGCCTTCATTGTGATGAAACTGCAGTGGGGCACTTCATGTATGGGGAGCTACTGGGATGGGAGCTGGGGAGGATTGCTAGATTCAACTGATCTTCCTCAGCCCTTCAAACCTGTTTTAGTAGGAGAGGAAGTCCAAATAGTCATTTTCAGAAATGCCCACAAATTGTTGTTTAGCTTAATGGAATCTGTTTTCCCACTGAATATACATAGCTTTCTGATGCTGTGGTTATTCCTGAAGGTCAACGCCTCTTTTCATTGCATACCCATACTTCCTTCGGTTGTATTAACTGATTGAAATGTTTTGCTTTTATAGGAATCAAAATTTTAAATGTGTATACTCCTTGACCTAGCAATTCCACTTTTATGACCAAGAATTAGACATACCCAGACCACAGCACACCACATAGTATTGTTTAAATAGTTTAAAATAGGAAGTGACTTAAGTGCCAATCAATAATAGACTAAATTGTGGTACATCTATTAATTATTATCCAAGTTTCATACTTCTTTCTAAAATCTTGTGGTGACAAATCCTCTACAGATGGTAAAGAAACTTAATTAAAGAAACAGAGATGCAATTTGAAGCTGGATTTTAGAAGTGTAGAAAAAGGCAAGAGTGGGTGGGGTCTGGGGCACCTGGGTTGGTTGGTTAAGCATCTGCCTTGAGCTCAGGTCATGATCTCAGGGTCCTGGGATCGAGCCCCATATTGTGCTCCCTGCCCAGAGAGGAGTCTACTTCTCTCTCTTCTCCCCCACACCACCGTGCTCACTCTCTTTCTCAGATAAAAGAGTGAGGTCTGTAAGGATAGGTTATTGTAGGTTGTTGTGAATATGTATTTTTGAGCCAATGACTTTATTATCTGCTGTGTGCCAAACACTGTCAGATGTTAGGAACACAGACAAGACAGAGTTTCTGTGGTAAATACATAACATGGGAACATTGAGTAATACCTGATTTCAGTGAGTTTATCCCAGAAGTTAGTTAATTTTGAAACTACAGAATCACATTCTTTTCTTCGTTAATCATCTAAGTGCCTAGAGCACCTGGTGCAGGGTTGCCTGAGTAGCAAACCCAAGTTTGATTTTCTGACTTAGTCTCGGTGTAGCTGATAGTGCAGTGCGCCACAGTGCTCTTGCTTAATCTGAGAAACCAAAATTAATCTCCTCCTCACATCCCTGCATGATACTTATAAAAGGAAACTGAATATACTTTTACCCATAAAAATGTTCATACTCCTTTATCTCTAATTCTTCTTTTGTGTATCTTTCTGATAAAATAAAGTGTACTATTTTAGTGTATAATTAAAGTTGTTTTAATACAATAATAAACACTTCATGTGCATGAAGTTTGTTTTTTGTTTCGTCATAGTGTAACTTAGAAAATTGGGATCCACCCTGATGTCCGTATACTATAAAAGTATGGTTTAGGTCACTAGGAAACATTCTTTCAGTGGACTATCATGCAGTCGTTAAAAATGTTATGTGGCAACATGAAGAAATGCTCACTAAATGAGCAACGCACTGTACAGAATAAATCCACACTTAAGATTACAGTTATCTCAGGGGCACCTAGGTGGCTCAGTTGGTTAAGCATCTGACTCTTGGTTTTGGTTTGGGTGGTGATCTCTGGGTTGTGAGATCGAGCCCCTCATTGGGCTCCACACTCTGCAGAGAGTCTATTTGGGATTCTTTCTCTTTCCCTCTCCTCCTCCCCATCCCCTGTATGCACAGACACTCTTAGTATCCCTAAAATAAATAAATATTTTTAAGAAGGTTACAGTTTTCTTAGATACTGTATAAACCAGAGGATTGGAATATAAAGTATGTAGAATGGTAATGGAATGATGTGTGATTTAATTTTCTTTTGCTCTGTTGGTGTTATGCAATAGTTATATTGTTTCCCTTAATTTAGAAATTAGTTTAAGGGGGAAATAAATCCAGAGCTGAGAATAAGCTGTTCTAGAGATTGATTTTTGTGGTCATATTGCAGGCTTGGCAGGGTGGGGAGAAAGCATTGATAAATCTCATTACAGAAGGAGTGCCTATTATTGATTTATTGTGCTTTGATTTCCCCTCTTGGCTCTAGGAATTGAGGAAACTCAATTGGGAAAACGAGGGTACCTAACACCCACCAGTGCCCGAGAACATCTTACTGCACTTTGGAAGAACGAAGGTGCTATACCAACCCAGAGAAATCGAAATGAATCTCATTTCAATCAATGGACTCATTTATCCTGCCTTATTATTTAATGTTTTCAGAGTTGTGGTAATTGTAGATGTCTCCCGAATTTAGTTCATAGGTTTGGGGCTAGTTTCTGAGTACATTGTCAAGAAATAGGCAAGAACCATGAACTTGACAACTATTGTAACAAAACCTGGTCATTAAATGACAGCTATGGGTGGGCCTCGCTTAATATAGTTTGACATCTTTCCAGAAGGTACAGTGTAACTCACCTTATTTTAAATACTCATAAATAATTTTTTTAGAAAAGAATTCTAAGGCAGTTCCTCCTATGACCCAAAAAATGAACTCTAACGTGTCTTTTTTTAAATTAAGATATTTCCATGTTTTAATTCCCTACAAAAAGGAAAGTCTTCCATTCCTCTTGCATGTATAACAAAAGCTAGGCAGTATATTCAAGCCCTCATGTCACCACCCTCTGAGAGTGCTTTCGTTCTGGAACACTGAATGCAGCTGCTGTGTAATGATAAGCACTTAAAAATGAAAATGTTGCTGAAGGGATAAGTGATGTCAGGGAAAAAAAGCACTCAAGTTAGTGTGATCATTTCTGTGGCAGGCCCTACCACTTCTATTCATTCTCTCTGTAGCTTTTTTTTTTTTTTTTTTTTTAAGTTCACTAGAAACTTAAAATAGAGCTTTGAGCCACAAAAACGATCTCTTCTTAGTAGTGTCTACATGGAGAGTTTTGTTTTATTTTTAAGAAGGCTAAGTTTTTTTTTTCCATATTTCAGATACATTTTTTATAGATGCAAAAGCTCTGTGTGTGTGTTTGTGTGTGTAAGTCTAATCGTCCAGGAGAGTGATGAGAAACAAGGGGAGGTTTTCATTCCCCATCCTTGTCCATCTCGCCCTTGGGCTAATAAGTAGAGGGGGCCCCTACACGGTACCCATCCTTAAACCACCATCTCACCTGTGTGCAGGTTCTCATGCAAAGACTATTTTTAGAAAGGAAAATGTGATTTTACTCTACATATTGTCTCATATTCTGTCCCTCCCCCCCCAGTGGAATTTTTGTGGTCATTCATCCCTGCCCTACCACATAAATGTAAATGATCATTTTGGTTTATTTCAAATACAGGATTCTTTCTGAATTACCTTTTTTCTGGACTAGAAGATGTTGACATGGAGTCTAGATTCAATCCCAGTGTGTTCTTTTTGGATTTCCTGGTGGTGCCACCCTCAAGGTAATGCCCTTTAATTGAGTTTATTTCACCTGGAAAAAGTGTATTGAACAATAGAATAATGACCTCTGGGAGAGGCTTGAAGGGCCTAGCACCCTGAAAAGTAAAACAGCAGTTCCACACCCAGGTTGCAGGTGGTTGGGAGTATTTGTCCTGACAGTAGTAGCAATATTTGTTGGTTTTTGAGTGTGGTGGGTTGTGAGTGGCTTATACCAGGGATGAGCAAGAGGCTGAAGAACATGACCCTTCTTTCCTCACACTAAACAGTCCCTGATTCCATGTGTCCCCCTACAGGTATCGCCCTGTCAATCGACTGGGGGACCAGATGTTTACCAATGGCCAGACAGTGAACTTGCAGGCTGTCATGAAGGACATGGTTCTGATCCGGAAACTTCTAGCATTGATGGCCCAAGAACAGGAGCTGCCATGTGAGGTGTCAGGACCTGCCAAGGATGAGGTCAGGGCTGCCTTGAAGCTGATGTCATCAGCATATCTGCTTAGTTCTAATGCCTGCAGTGCAGATGCAAAACACTGGCAGTGCAGGGAGATGCTGGTTGTGTATGAGCTATCATTTGAGGGAACCTAAGTAATGTTGGGGGAAAGCATGATATGAGCATGGAAGGATCTGTGTTCTTTGTTGAGTTGCTTTAATTTCGTGAGCCGATCTCCACTGTAAAATGTGTATGGTTAATGGTAAGATTTTACATATAGGTTGTTCTGGGCCATCTGCCCTCATTGGCAGTGACTGGCAGCTCTAGAAAGAAGAGTCTGCATCCTGTGGGCTCTAAGAATGTCCCTTTTGGGTTACGGTACCAGAGCCTGAGCCATCCAGCTCTGTTTTTGGCTTATTAAGATTTCTAGCATTGGATTCAGGAGAGCATTATTGTCAATTCTAGGGATTTCCCAGAATAGGACTATCATGCTTGAGGCCTCTGCTTCCCCCTCAGTAAATGATAGAGCTGGATTCAGTTTTCCTGTTTCAGCCGACTTTCCAAGCTACTTCAGTGTGCCAAGTCTTCAGTGGGCATAAAGATGAATCAGGCACTCAGAAAAGTTGCTGAGATGACTCGGGTCCTTCCCAGCTCTGAGATGCTCTCTGGATGGAAGCAAGAAGGGCAGTCTCAGCCTTAAGTGGACAGGGCTCTCAGGCTCCCTTCCAGCTGCTGGCAACAATTCTTCTGAGTCAGGCCCATCACCAGGTGGCGCCACTCTCTGCCTGGACACATGTGCTGTGGGTTACTCATACTTAGCTCTGAACTATCCTTGGTCTTGCTTAAGTTTTCTGATCTGTCAGGGTAGGTGTGCTTTCAGAAACCTTCAGTCTAAGATAAATGTGCCATCTGCAGGCCCTGGTCCAGTTTGGGTGGAAGGCCAGAGGATAGCCAGGACCCTTGACCAGAGCTGAGAACTTTTATTTTGATGCCCTTTGAAAATAGAGCCGCCCTTTGTTAAGAAAGAAAGGAAGGAAGGAAAAAGAAAAAAAAGCCAAGTGTCTGCAGAAATAAACAATATCTTCTCTGATTCTTAAGGTCCTTGCTACCTGAAGTCATAGTGCCTTCTTTCTTTGTGATTAACAGGATATGTTCTTATTTATTTCCCCATAAGCTCCCCACATACCATTCCTATGGTAGCCCTCTCATAGAGAGAGAGACACAGAGAGAGAGAGGCAGAGACACAGGCAGAGGGAGAAGCAGGCCCCATGCAGGGAGCCTGATGCGGGACTTGATCCCAGGACTCCAGGACCACAACCTGGGCCAAAGGCAGGTGCTAAACCACTGAGCCACCCAGATATCCCCTCATAAGTGCTTTCAGTGAAACAAGCTACCATGTTGGAGAAGCCCACAAGGCACATAATTGCAGGTGGCCTCTGACCAGTAGCCTCCTAGGAACTGAGGTCCCCAGCCCAGCAGCATTTGGAGAGTTGCACCCCACCAACAACCATGTGAGCTTAGAGGTGGATCCTTCCTCAGTTGAACCTTCGGATGAGACACTAGCTCTGGTGGATTCCTTCATTGCAACCTAGGAGAGACTCTGAAGCAGAGAACCTGGTTGAACTGTACCCATATTCCTAACTTACAGAAACTGTGAGATAAACCAACTCTGTGATGGTTTAAAAAAACAAAAAACTTGCTTATAAACTTGAGTGCATTTTACTATGAGAAAAAGGCTGGTATACAGCCCATTATACATTGGGTCTGATGTTTTGTTGATACAAACTGACAAGATTGATTTATTAGCACTTTTGCCGATGATCTGTTGGGTTCAAAAGACATAAAGGTAAACTCCAGAGCTCATCATTTGTCAGAGCGAGAGTAAGAAAGAAAAGCAAAACCCAGCTTGGCCTTTTTGAGGTTTTTCCATCATGCCTGTTTTCTTGGTCATGTCTTGCCAGGAAAAAGACTCCTCGATTGCTCTGGACCGATCCTTTTTGAGCATGCTTCCAGGCCAGTCCCTCACAGACAAACTTTACAACATTTGGATTCGTCTCCAGAGCCACGTCAATATTGTGTTTGATAGTGAGATGGACAAATTAATGATGGAGAAGTACCCTGGCATTAGACAGGTGAGAAGTACATTGGATCCCCAATGCTAGCTGAAGGGGTTAAATAATAAATGTACATGTATTGAAACAAATAATAAGTATACTTGACTTTTTCTTTTTTTTTTAACGTTGCTTTCTGTGGACTTTTTCCCTCCTAAAGATCCTGGAGAAAAAGGATGGTTTATTCCGAAAGCATATGATGGGAAAGCGAGTGGACTACGCCGCCCGCTCAGTCATCTGCCCAGACATGTACATTAACACCAACGAGATTGGAATTCCCATGGTATGTGGGGAGGGGCTTCACTGGCTACTGTCGGGTGGCTGGAGGGGATGTTGAAGGCTGGGGAGGTATGCAGCCGACTGTGATGGCTTGAGTGGGGACAGCTTCTGCTTCTTCCTGAACAAGCTATTTGGAGGGGACATGAGGCTGTATAATGGTGCTGCTTTCACTCCTTGTCAAATCTCCATACACCCACCAACAAGGAAGACCCACGTCCTGGGCAACCAGGGAGCCATCCAAAGGGTGTTCCACATCTCCACATGTATGTCTTCCCCCTGCCTCTCAGAGCCTAGTCTCTACATCTTCCCAGTCAAATTGATCTCATGACAGAAATGAGGAAGAGGCCAAAGGGGATTTCCACTCCAGGCACTTGCCTGGCGTTAGCAATCAGGAATGTGTGCCCATAGTTGCCAAGCACAGGAAGGGGAGAGAGCCCCCCAGGGAGGGCTGTGTGCGTGTCATCCATCCTCCCGTTTCCTTCGGGGTAAGCGGTTTGCCCCATCCACCCATTAGTGTTTCCTCAGGGAGCCAGCCTCCTCTCACTTCCCCACCCATTCAAGCTATGTTGCTCATTAGCAGCGCTTTAATTGGCTTCCTCCTTAATGGGCCTTGAGGTCAGTAATATGAAGATGGTTTAATTCCCTTTGTGGAGAGTCTCAGTTCCTCGCACACTGCCCCCTCAGCTGCTCTCAGGGGAATGCTGGTAATGAGCGGAGCTCAAGTGTTCTGATGGCCTCCTGCATGCTCACTGCCTCATCTCTCTTAGGCACCCTTGGCTCCCTAGGCAAGGACACACGGGTGAGAAGACAGGAGTCAGAGAAGGCTAAGTCCTGTCCCCACCAGCTCCTAGAACCATAGGTCTTTCCATCCAGAAGCTGGGTCAGATGGCAGGGAAAGGCATTGTGAAGCCCAGTGGAGACTTTCCTGAGTCTGAGACCCTGGGAGAAGGGGCCCATTTATTGTTCGTTGCTTTCTTTGGACGGAAGACATGGGCTACCCCTATAGGCTTTGGTCTCATAATGCCTTAGAGCATCCCAGCTTTGAGAGAGACCTTTAGTGCTTCCTCTTTCTACCTTCAGGGGTACCAAGCCTCCCTTTCTTGGTTCTGGGTTCATTTTATAATGCCTTCTCCTAAGGAAGACTCTGAAGTTATCCATCTGCCCACCTCTGGCCTGTTCCAGGTCTCAGGGCCATGGTGGCCAGAGGGTGAGGGGGTGGGGGTGGTGTTACAGGATGGCTGTGAGGAACTGACTATGGAGACTATCTCTTGGTCCCTTGTGGCACACACTTCCCATAGAGCACTGTGGAGGAGAGGACCTGAAATAAGTTTGGGGAATAAGCTAGAGGTTAGCAGTGAACCAGACAGACTACAGTGTCCCCTGAGAAACTTTCATTCCAGTGGTGAAGATGAATAAATAAATACCTAGGAGCATAAACATTCTGCCAGGCAGTGGTCAGTGCATTGGCTAAAGTGGAACAGGTGATAGGGAAAGGGAGCGCCTGCTGGCTGGGGTTGCAGATAAGGCCCTTCTCAGTGTCATCCAGGCAGAGACCTAGATAAAGAACCTGGACAGAATCCAACCAGGTTCTTTATGTAGGACTCCTCAGAGGCTCTGATATAGTTAAGTGCATTTGGAAACATCAGAGGGTTTATGATATTCAGCAGCTTATAAACTCACTTAACCAGAGAACTCATTTTTCTTGGAGTATATTGCAGGTCTAGCATTAAGTGGAACACTGCATTTTCTCATGTATTAAGAGACCAAATCAGTTTCATTTCAAGCTCCACCTTGATTGTAGTGGCAGCTAAAACTGCTGGGTAGAGGCTCCAATACCATGTCTGGGCTCAGCTCAGGGCAAAGGCCATGATCACTTAGTGATGTCTGCTAAAGTGGAGGGGGCTGTGGTATGGTACTTAAGAGCAGGTATTGGCACTTCTCTCAATCTAGTATCCCATTCCACGTTCCCTTTGGGGACTACGAATTGATCAGTGTGTGAGGAAATGATAAAATTTTAGAATGGGTTAAAAAATTCTAATGGGGATCTCTGGGTGGCGAAGCGGTTTAACGCCTGCCTTTGGCCCAGGGCGCGATCCTGGAGACCCGTGATCAAATCCCACGTCGGTCTCCTGGCGCATGGAGCCTGCTTCTCCCTCTGCCTGTGTCTCTGCCTCTCTCTTTCTCTCTCTCTCTCTCTTTGACTATCATAAATAAATTTAAAAAATTAAAAAAACATTCTAATGTATCAACCAGAACACGCAGATTATTCTCTTCAGACAGACAGCTAGGAAAGGAGGCCCAATCTATTCCCTTAAGGCTTCAAGGCTAGAAAAATGCCTCTGTGGAGAAGATAGGATGTTGCTTACTCCCTAAAGGACCGTTGTGGCAAAGCATCTCCTTGTCTTGGGGAAGAAGTCACACAGCCTGTTGAGTCAGATTTTGAATTGGTACCATCTTTTCTGCCTACGCTGAATTTTCATACCCACTCCATTTCCAGGTGTTTGCCACAAAACTGACCTATCCTCAGCCAGTTACCCCCTGGAATGTTCAGGAACTGAGGCAAGCAGTCATCAATGGCCCCAACGTGCACCCGGGAGCCTCCATGGTCATCAATGAAGATGGCAGCCGCACAGCTTTGAGTGCTATCGACCTGACACAGCGGGAAGCCGTGGCCAAACAGCTCCTGACACC
Organism: Canis lupus baileyi; assembly: GCF_048164855.1. Classification (NCBI taxonomy): domain Eukaryota; kingdom Metazoa; phylum Chordata; class Mammalia; order Carnivora; family Canidae; genus Canis; species Canis lupus. The sequence goes on along the minus strand of NC_132849.1, from coordinate 25,957,981 downwards.
AGCCACGGGGGCACCTAAGCCCCAGGGGACAAAAATCGTGAGTTGTGGGCAGATTTGCTCAGCGGCTTGGCCAGCACCTATCCAACTCCCTTGTGACTGCAAATCATGAGTAGCTGACACAGGAATCTAGGAGCTGTTCTGCCTCCCCCTATGTGTGCGTATTACTTAGGGGCTTCACGGTGCTTACTTGCTCTCCCCAGCTGGAGCTGGAGTTCCTAGGATCTTGACACCATGATTAAAGCTTCATTTGGCTGTCCCATGTCATGCAGCACAGTGCTGGGCACACATCCAAGGCTCGAGAAATGCCCTCTAATAATAACTCAGTTGTGGTCCGGAAGCAAGCGAATTTGCTGTCCTTAACCAGGGCGACTCAGAGTGTCCTCAGATCAGCAGAGGCAGTAGCATCCCTAGAGCTGGTGAGAAATGCACATTCGCCCTCTCCTCCCCACCTCCACAAAAGGGATTAGAATCTCTGGGGATGAGGCCCAGGAATCTGCATTTTAACAAGCACTTTAGAGGGTTCCTCTACATGCTAATTTTGAGAACTGCCCTAAAGGAAGGAAATGTCCTGTGTGATATGTCCCTAATAACTGATAACCCCTGGATTCCATCTGATGCTTCATTTTCTGACAGTTGCTCATGGCTGCCCATGGTACAGTGTTAAAGGTTCCTAAGGCTTACTTGGGCTCCACCAGAAAGAACACATGATTGATTAGCTGGGGGCATGAAGTCAGTGGGTGACATCATTTGTGTCCTGTTAAAAATAGCCATTTCTACTGGGGGGGGAGCATAACAAGTGACCCTAACCAGGCAGTAGTGGCACAAGTTGTTGAGATGTCAAAAAGTATACGTTTAAAAAAACAAAACAAAACGAAACCTTAGTTTGGGTTTGCCCAGGATGACTGTCAAACAGGTGAAGGTGATCTCTAGGTTCCCCTTTCTTGGGGCCAAGTCCTATTTTTTATTCACCAGCAGAAACCCTTGACCAGACTCAAAGATATCTCAAAAAATCCATAAGATGGATTCTTATTCAGGTTTAGTTTTTGTGCCTGGTGTTTTGGAAGGAGCTTTGTTACAGATGGTGGAGAATTCAAGGTGTATTTCACGTAACTTAATGGTGAAGCAAGATAAACATGAAGCTGTCTTCATATCAGCTCAAGCCAAACGTGCCAAAGTCTCATGGTCAGAAAATGTGAGGAGAGCAGAGTGGGGTCAGGCTGTACAGAGGACCCACTGCTCTCTCCACTGCACTTTGCCAGTCATCGCAGACAAAGTCCCACTACTCTGGAGTTCACAATGGGTGGGGGCACCACCAGGGAACGTGTGGCACCATGGCTCTGGTGTGGTGGATACAGTAGGAAATTGGCAATGGAGGCCTGTGGCTTTATGTGCTTCATGTTCAGAAAGAAAGGCGGCTGAGAGGAATATGCAGGGTGGAAGGGCAGGGAGGGCCTGGCGTCATCGGAAGGCAGGTGAGGGCCAGCCAGAGGGCTACAGGGAATGCACATGGCCCTGTGAAGTGAGGTGATGGTGGGGAATCTAAAGGCCCATCTCCTGTGAAAGGTGGGTATGTGGGACTTAAATAAAGGGCCATAGAGTTAGAAGATTTTCAGAGTGTTAACCTCTGAGCACAAAGTACAGTGTGGGAGCAGGAGGAAGGCAGGGTGGACCGGGGAAACTGAGGGAGCAGAGATTGAAGGGCCGGGCCACCTCGTTTGGCATCTGCATCTGTTTCCCACGTGTTCATATGGCTCCTCCAGATCAAAACCAGCCCCTGGGTATCTTCGGCTCTCCCAAGGGCACTTGTTAGATGCTCCGGAAGTTAAATATGATGATTGAGAAGAATGAGGAAACCACGGGAAGGCGCATCTGATTTATCCAAATGAAGGTCACTTGTGACGCAGGAGAGCAGTTTGAACAGTGGGAGGACCCAGGCTTCAGAGCTCTTGTGAGGCAGCGAAGCCAGCAGCTAAGAGCATTTGAGAGCTAAGTAGAAGGATACCAGATTTCTGACGTGACAGGAATGTGAGGATGAGGCAAACGCATGGAGAACTTACACGGCTTTAGCTATGTCTGTAGGGTCAGAGGTGAGCGGGTATCCAGAGCTGAGGAAAGGGAAGGTTGGCCTGCTGCCACATGCTGCTCAGTTCCTGGGAAGTGACTGAAAGGAGTTCTGAGCAGTGGCTAGGTTGAATGGGGTTGGCCTGGTCACTAGTCTTTCAACTTAGATTCCAGAGTCCCTGCTTCCTCTTCTAGCCTCACTTCTCAGCTTACCCTCCACACTCCTGCTGGCTACTACCCCCACCATCACCACCACCACTGGCAATGCAGAGTCCTTCCCCTTTGGGCCTCGCATGTGTGCCCCCTCCTGGATCACTTTGCTCCCCACCCCCATCCCCCAGCCTCCCTGGCAACTCTTTCTAATCCTCCCGGTCTCGACATCGAAGCCCTCATCCTCTTGGGACGGGGTCTGTAAACTTCTCCGGCGAAGGACTAGATAGTAAATATTTTAGGCTGTGTAAACCATACAGTCTCTTTGCAGCTGGCCAAACATGCCTTTTAGTGTCAGAGCCGCCATAGGCAGTACACAAATGAATGGGTCTGGCCATGCTCCCAGAAAACTTTTTACAAAAGCAAGTGTCCTGCTTATGTGCCATAGTTTGCCACCCTTTAAACTTGTATGAAGTCCATCCCCCATTGTGTTCCCACTACACCCTCATCCCTCTCCACCTCTTGTTCTCATTGTGTTGTGTTGTCACCACGTGTGTACCCATTCATCCATCCTCCCTCCAATTCCTAAATACCGTGAAAGTGTGGGCAGGGTGTTCTGCTCACCACTGTCCTCACACCCAGTGTCTAGGAGGTACTCAGGAAACCCCTGTGGAGTAGGTGGATCCAGGCTGAGATGTGGGAGGCTCTGAGGTAGGAGGGCCCTCGTTAGACCTGATAACCCAGGGGCAGAGATGGGAACAGATTATGAAGGAAAAGTCCTTACATCAGGACCTGGGGACTCAAGATGATTATTTTTATTTTCCAAGATCTTAATAGCACTACACACACTGCTTACTTATGTAATCACATACACATGTACTTCTAATTTTTTGGCATTTTTAAAAGTTAATGGGTCACATGTAGATCGGGACCAGGCTCAGAGGCTGGGGGATGTGACCAGGAAGGAGAGAGCCAGGTCCACAAAAGGAGGAGAAGGGAAAGGATGACTGACAGGAGCCATTTCCCCTGGGAGGTGTGAAACCTCTGTCCCTTCCTCTGGGCCTTGTAAGTCAGGAGGAGGTGGCCAGGACAGCTGAGTCTCATTTCCCAGCGCAGCAGCCTGCCAGAAGCCGCTCTTTGGCTCTGAGTCGCCTCTGAAAACTCTGACCCGGGCACTGGGGCATGCTAATTTTCACTGCAGTATTTATTTAGAGACAAGAGAAAGGAAAGGCCTCAGGTTTGGGTTGGCGAGGGGAGCTCCCTATGCTCCAGGACTTCTGTTTGGATTGGCCAGCGCCTGCCAGACTGGCCTGCGTGCCTTCCCAGCTGTGGGGTTTGCTTATGCTGGAGGATGTCTTGAATTTACAAGACTCAAATCAGAGGCCCATCCTGGGGTTTTGGGCCTGGGCCACAGGTCTGGGCAGTTTCTCCCTGGAGAGGCTAAAGAAATAAGACTTTGAAGGTCAGCTCAGGCTCTGTGACGTGCCCTGGGCAGACCCTCATGGGAATCCGCAGGAGTTTGGGTCTCCTTGGAAACATGGATGTGGGGGCAGAGAGGGGAAGGTTTGAATTCCTTGGAGAACAGAAAGACTGCCTCCTTGCTAAGTGCTTTTAGGACTGCCTTTTAGAATTTCAGGGTTTTGCTCCCTGCTTGTCTGATGTGGAGGAAACTCTCAGCTCGGCTGAAAATTTGCAGTGGGCTGGTGGGTGGGGAGGGTCTTTTGTTTACTTCTAGCCTGTCTCTGTACCCACATTTCCGGTTCAGCTTCATAAATATGGATAACACAAGAAGAGACTAGACTTGGAGTAAGTAATGTGTTACCCCCAGCCTGCTGCCTGCTGTGATTTAGGGGTACTTGAGGGGCAGGGGTCTGACCCAGTCTCCATATGCTGCAGAACAGTTGGCATAAACTCCTTCATGCATTCACTTCTTGAAATAGCATTTATGTCCATCATTTAGGATGACCAGTAGTTGATCTAAGGGGAGATGAAGGGCAGCATGAGGCTTAATGAGCCCTCCACTGAAGTCGGCTTTGTAGGCAGTAGCATTCTCTCAGGAGGACGTGACCAATGGTGTGGCAGTAAGGGGGGAACATGTGAACGGTGGCTATCTCTAAGGAGTAAGGTTACTTGTGTTTATTCTGTTCTCTAAGTTTGTCTGTATTTTCTACTTCTTCTCCCACAATGAGCATATCACTTGGGCAGTAGTTCTTGCTTTCCTTAAAAATAGTGGAAGATCTTAAAATAAAAAAAAAAAAAAGTATGGAAATGATCCATGCTCATCATCACAGGAACTAAGATGGGTGGTGGTAAAGGTGTACTCTGTGCCTTACTCCTTTCCCACTTGCCCTGGCCCCTGTGGAGTCGGTGGTAACAGCTAGGTAAGGATCCAAGAAGCCTTTTCCCCCGTTTATATAAATGCATACAGAATTAAGTTGGGTTTTAAATTGCGTCCTCCTGTCACCTTAGATGACATATGGATTTTTTTTTAATTGAAATACATTAGTCCCATCACTTCCGGACTAGCATAGATTTATTTCAGCTTTTTTCATCATTGCATAATATTCCATGTATACCCGTGCTGCTTCTGTGGGGCAGTTCGAGTTACTCCAGATTTTTCCACTGTAAACACAGCTGCTTCAACATACGTGTTTATATGACTTTACATTGGTGCTTTTTTTCCTTGTGAAACACCAAAAGGAAATGAGTTTTAAATGTTCTTAAATCTACTGTCAGATTGCTTTCCCGAAAGACTATGGCAATTTAAATTTATTACTGTTTTAAGTGCAAAAGAATGTTTTCGGAAAACATTGAACTGGGAATCAGAACCCTGTGTTCCAGTCCTGACTCTACCTTTTGAGGTTGGGTGAAGTGGTTCTAAACATGGGATTCACTTTTAGAATAACGTACTCCCATGTGACCGCGGCAGAGGGGGATGCCAGAGGTCTGTCAGGTCCTTTCAAGCCCGGGGTGTCACAGTTATGTGCAGGTGTGCTGTCCTCAGATGCATCCATTTTCTTTCCCTAGACCAATTGCCAGAGGAATCCAAGACTCTGGAAAGGCCATGCCTCTCTGAAGAAGACAGAGACTACTGAAAGGGGCCTGGAGCCTCATCTGTGTGTGTCTCTGAGCCCAGAGCCAGGATCAGGGCTATGCTGAGCTACTAGCTATTTCTCAGAGATTTCTAGGGTTTCACTCCAGACTAAAAATTCCCCTTTGATCCGGATGAGTAAAACACAAGATGGACAGAAGCCACACACATACCGGGCTGAGGTGAGCCCAGGGAATAGTAGTGATGATGCTAAAGTTATCCCTACACCCCCTTTTCTCCACTCTTCCCCCCAGGTGTGCAGGCATGTGAAGAATGGGGACATCCTCCTGCTGAACCGGCAGCCCACCCTACACAGACCCTCTATCCAGGCACACCACGCCCGCATCCTGCCTGAAGAGAAAGTCCTGCGGCTCCACTATGCCAACTGCAAGGCATATAACGCTGATTTTGATGGAGACGAGATGAATGCCCACTTCCCCCAGAGTGAACTGGGCCGGGCTGAGGCCTATGTCCTGGCCTGCACAGATCAGCAGTACCTTGTTCCCAAGGTAAGTCTGACCTTGAGGCTGTTGTATGGTCATCGCTGGTACAACTTGACACTTTAGGTCTGGGCTCTTGCCAGCTCCTAGGATCAGTCATCTGCCACCCAGGGCAGCAGGCAGTGGCCAGGGGCTCCAGGCACCCAGCACTTCAGCCTCTTGCACACCAGCACTCTATTGTGGCTCATGCTGGATCAACTGTTTGAGTTTAACTCTCATTCTCTTCTCTGCCCATTTCAGCCAGTGCTGGATTAGTGAAGGTGCTAAATGTAGGAAGAAGGGATTAAAGGTCCACTGAGGACCCTTGGAAGTTAGAATCATAATTTTACTAACTTGAAAATGGACTTTTTGTCTTTTCGCGTAAATAACAGTCAAGACTGTCATTATGGCAGCGGTAAAAGCAGTAAAACCACCTATTGAGCACTCCCTGTGCAGCAGGCACTGCGGTAAGCTATTGGCAGACATTCTCTTATTTCGTCCTCACAATAGCCTTTTGAAATAGATGGCGATTTTCAGATGAGGAAACACGAATGAGTGGCTTTCCAGGCAGGACTTGTACTCAGCACCTTTGACTCCCAACCCCATGTGCTCAGCATCATGTGTTAATAGCCTCACTTAACAGAGGCAAAGCTGGGGCTGGATGAGGCCACATAGCAGTAAGTGGATCCCAGAACTAAACTGGCTCTCTGACTCTAGAGGCAGTGTCACATTTCACCACAGGCGACACTAGCAGGGAGCAAAAACAGATGGTTCTCTTTAGGCTGGCAGAGTGACCTGTGGACATTGGGGCATTGGAATAGGGATTTGGGGTGTTCTGAAGTTCTCAGACCAATGAAACTTGAATGTTCCATATTTCATTTTGATTGAATAAAGTGAAGCAAGGGCTTCATGCTTACACTATGTCCTTAAAAGGGCTACCTTGTTTAAATCCTAATGTGCCTCATTATGTGCTCGCATGCCCACGAATTTTACGTCAGGAGACGGAACACAGATAAATAAGCTTACGTTAATAAATTAAGTTCTTGGAGGGAAGAAATTTCTAAGGGATGACTCAAGGGTTCACTTCCACTTTCCATCAGTTTCTTTAGTCAGAAGTACAGAGATTTTGATTCTTGGTAAATTTCATTTAGTCCTTAGTGTAAAAGCTAAGAAGTGGAATCTATTTTTACTAATGGTTATAAAAATGCAGCATGTTCTAAACTACTTTGGTGGTAAAGTCCTAAGAGAACAGGAGCTGGCTTTGTTAAACTAGGAAAGTCATTTTGTGGGGCAGAGGGGGTAACTTTTTTTTTTGATGTATCTTTATTTTCCTTATTGCCATTTGCTTTCATTCATTATCTGATTTTTTGTTTCCAGGTTCTGTTCCTGGATTATCCATAGTACCCGATTAAAGTACATTTTATTTTATTGTTTGTGTATTTAGTAGAGTTGCATGTTGTTTTCTTAAAATAGGAGGTGAATGGAGCTTGAGCTCTTTCTTTCCTGAGAAAATAGTTAAACTTTTCATTGATGTGGATTTTTTTCTTCCTCTGTTTATGGTATTTTTTGAGGGCCAGTGTCTTGTGGAAAGTTTTTTTTTCTTTTTTCTTTTTTTCTTAAGATTTTATTTATTTATTCATGAGAGACAGAGAGAGAGTGAGAGAGAGAGAGAGAGAGAGAGGCAGAGACACAGGCAGAGGGAGAAGCAGGCTCCATGCAGGGAGCCCGACGTGGGACTCGATCCTGGGTCTCCAGCATCAGGCCCTGGGCTGAAGGCTGCACTAAACCACTGAGCCACCCGGGCTGCCCAAAAGTTTTTGTTTTTTTTTAAACAAAGTTTAAGAGTCTTCTGACTCTACTTAGCTAGAAAATTCAAATCACAGAATACCCTAATTCTCAAAGTATACTGACCAAAGGCATTAATTGTGATGTCATTTTGCTATGATATTAAGTGGAATAGGATAGCTAACATTTATCTGGGTTTTTGATTGAGAGATGGTCTTTCTGATCCTAAGTGGGATTTGGGAAATCCAGAATTATAAGTAGGTCCTTAGTAAGTTGCTTTAATCAGCATTCTTTCCTACAATTTATGATTATTGCACTGAAAGCAATTTAGCCATTAAGGTAATTTTCTAGTCATAGAAAAATCTGGGTGGAGAGAGGAGAAGGCACTGAATAGATCACATAACTTGTAATTGTGTTCTTTAAGGGAAGAAAACAGAAGGAAAACTTTTTATCTGCCCCCAAAGACTGTGGGATGAGGCAAATGCGTAATACTGGTTTGGGTTTTCCCTCCAGCAAAATAAGACCTTGTCTTTGGAATAAGATGCAGAGTATAATTTTTTATTAATGTTCTTAGCTCAAAGCCTTTGTAAGGGGCTATGTGCACCATCTGACCTTGCCTAGTCTATTCAGCCCGTCTATAATAATTGTCTCTGAGTTTATATAGAGCTTATTGCCACAGTATGTACACTATTTGACAAGCATCCTTTTTATCCTTTGAATTAGTACGTGTGGTTAAATTCCTGGCACTTCTCCATGGCTGCATTTGTGAGTTCCTTTAGCCTTAGTTATGAAACCTGCCATAATATTGGATAGTATTTAACAAGTAACCAATTGATAACAATCTTTAGATCCAGGGCACAGATTTTCTCCAGTTCTCATAAACACCAAAAAGTTTGCAAACACTGCTTCTTAGAATATGTCAGTGGGCATAGCTATTTTTACATTGGTGTGCCTTGTGTTGCCATAAACACAGACCTCCAAATAAGTTACAGGAGACTAGGGCTTAGAAAGTCTGTGAAAAGTTTTAAATTAGATGAATGCACTGGGGTTTACATAAAATCCCTTGCTTGGGCATCTGATAGACAACCGCCCTTATTAGAGGACCCGCCATGAACATGTGCAGCGTTGTGAAGAGACACTCGTAAGTGGGCATTCTTCTCTTATATGGTCATGCACATTAGGACACCCTCAACCCTCTCGAGGTTCCTCTGCCCGAACTCCCACCCTTTAGAGAGTGGACTCTAAGTCACTAATACTCAGGGCTTTATAATACTGCCCCTGAAAGATAATTTCTGACCATCCTCCTGCCTCTAGTCTGTATGATAACCCTTCTGTTTTTTTCCTCCATGATATTTAAAACTCTTTGTGATAATGTATTCATCCAGTCATTTGTTGGCTGTCTAGTTCTTCCTCACCATAAAGAATCAATGTCTGTTGGGTGCACTAGAGTAGACTGGAGGGCTAACCCAGTGCCTGGGCATATAGTATTCTCTCAATAAATATTTATTGACTGGATGACTAGTTTAGAGGAGAAATAGACCAGAAATGTGTGAAAAAATACTAAAGCATAAAACCAAAATATAAAAGCAAGAATGTAACAAACTGTAGCCAGACCGAATTTATGTGAAGATGCCAAAAATATGCTGGAGTAACTAGAACCAGATGAGATTATGGAGAGGAGGTGTAGGGAACTGGATAAGTTTGGAGCTGTCTTGATCTAGAACAGTGGGCAAATGGTAAAGGTGGAAGCCAGCCAGGAAGCCTAGGTCATGTGCTTTAGGAGGCAGTTTGCTCTCCAGCTGGGAGGCCCAAGCACAGGCCTAGTGAAACCGGGGCAGGACAATACAGGGGTATAAGGGAGGGCTCTTGCTAGTATGTGGCTTCCAAGCAGATGATTAGGAATTAGAATGTGTTTTCATATTTGCCTTCTTTCTTACCTCATTTGGTTTGTAGGATGGCCAACCACTGGCGGGGTTGATCCAAGATCACATGGTTTCGGGTGCGAACATGACCATTCGAGGTTGCTTTTTCACTCGGGAGCAGTATATGGAGCTGCTATACCGAGGGCTCACAGACAAAGTGGGGCGCGTGAAGCTCTTTCCTCCTGCCATCCTGAAGCCCTTTCCACTGTGGACAGGAAAACAGGTAATTGGGAGAAGAAGAAAAAGGAAACAGACCACTTGTGTAAAAGATTTCACCCCCAGTAGAGTCCAGGCCAGACATAGAGAAATGGCAGATCAGATGATCTGGAACTGAACCCACAGAATTGCTGAGATATGCCTGTGTGATCTATAAGACTTTCTCTTTGGTGGGGTTCCTGGGTCTGGGGGGTTTTACAGGAATGTCTACTAAGAGTGGACTGCACAGTGTCTGTCCTCAATGTCCTCATAATGCAAATGTGGTGGGTTTAGGCAGTGATACCCATGATGTTGATGGTGGAAGTAGTATTTTTGTTGGTAGGGGGCAAGTGCTTTACATCTGTTATTTTACTTAATCCTCACAACCAACCTGCAGAGACCATTATTATTATCACCATTTAGCAGACAAGGATACTGAGGCTTTAGAGAACTTAAATGACATGCCCAAAAGTCTATAGGAGACAGATTTGGAATTCAAACCCAAGATTCTTAACCCCTAAGACATCATGCTATGCTTCCTGTCAAAGTAATGAAATAATGATGTAGGTGTTGATCAAATAATGAGGGTTCAGTAGAGTGTGTGTTTCTGCTGTTGCCTGGGTCTCCAGGTTCAGCCTTGAGGCCCAACTCCTAATCAGCTGTGTGACCTTGGCTCTGTGGGCCTCCTTTCTTCATCTAAAATACAAAGGATTCAGGGTGATGATCTCTAAGGTCTCTTCCCACTCAGTAGTTGTTGAAGCCTGAGCACCTGTGACCTGACTGATTTTTAGTTGTTAAACCAACCTTGCATTCTGGAATAACCCTTGTTGTAAGATATTACCCTGTCTATATATTTTTTAATTCAGTTTACTCAAGTTTTGTGTAGAATATTTTTGTGTTTGCGTTTGTGAGGAATACAAGCAAACCTCATTTTATTGCACTTTGCTTTATTATACTTTGCAAATACTGTGTTTTTTACTCATTGAAGGTTTGTGGCTACCCTGTGTTCAGGCAGTTTTGTATGTTTATGTTCATTTTTCATTGCATTTATTGGTGCCATTTTTCCAGTAGCATTTGCTTTCTTCATGTCTCTGTCACATTTTGGTGATTCTCACAAAATTTCAAACTATTTCTTTACTATATTTGTTATGGTGATCCGTGATTAGTGATTACAACTCAAAGCTCAGGTGATGGTTAGCATATTTAGCAATAAAGTAATTCAACTTAGTTAACATATAGTGTATTACTAGTTTCAGAGGTAGAGTTTAGTGATTCATCAGTTGCATATAACACCCAGTGCTCATTATGTCCCGTGCCCTCCTTAATGTCCATCACTCAGTTACCCCATCCCCCCATGCGCCTCCCCTCCAGCAACCCTGTTTGTTTCGTATGGTTAAGAGTCTTTTATGGTTTCTCTCCCTCTCTGTTTTTATCTTATTTTATTTTTCTTTTCCTTCCCCTATGTTCATCTGTCTTGTTTCTTAACTTCCACATATGAGTGAAGCAATAAAGTATTTTTTAATTAAGGTATATATATAGGGTTTTTAGATGTAATACTAGTTAGTGTGCACTTCATAAACTACAGTACAGTGTAAACATAACTTCTGTATGTGCTGGGAAACTAGAAATTCATTTGACTCACTTTTTGTTACAGTTGCTTTATTGTGGTGGTCTGGAACTTGACCCACAGTATCTCTAAGATATGCTTGCGTTGATCTGTAGTTTTCTTCTCTTGTAATATCTTTGCCTGGTTTTGGTATTGGGGTAATGCAGACTTCATAGAATGAGTTGGGAAATACTTCCTCTTCTTTGGTTTTCTGTAAGTTTGTGTATATTGGTACTATTTCTTTTTTTCTTAAATGTATGGTCAAATTAGCCAAAGAATCCATTTGGAACTGAACTTTTCTTCATAGAAAGATTCTTTACTTAAAATGTCTATTTTTCTAACACATCTATAGGGCTCTCGAGGTTGTCTGTTTCTTCTTGAATGAGCCTCAGTACTTTGTTTTTAAAGGAATTTGTCCCATCTCATAAGTCATTGAATTTATGGGCATAAAATAATTCATAATATTCTTTTACTGTTCTGTTCTATCTATAGACTCTATAGGTGTGTCAACTCTGTCATTTCTGATATTGGTGATTTGTGTCTTTTTTTTTTTTTTTTTAATTTCTATACTCAAACTCATGACCCTGAGATCAAGAGTCTCATGCTTTACTGACTAAGCCAACCAGGCTCCTTGATTTGTGTCTTTTTTGTGTGTGTCTTGATCAGTTTGCTTAGAGATTTATTAGTTTTGCTGTCCATCAGGTTCATTGACTTTCTCTATTTTTCTTGTTTTCTATCATTGATTTCACTTTGATCTTAATTTTTCTCATTTTCTGTTTACTTTGGATTTGATTTGCTCTTCTTTGTCTTGTCATTTAAGGTTGAAGCTGGAATCATTGATATGAGACCGTTTTTTCCCCTTTTTTCAATGTAGGCATTTCATAAATTTTCTCCCTAAATTCTGCTTAAGTAACATCATATAAGTTACTATGTTGTATTTTCATTTTCATTCGTTTCAAACTCTTTCTAATTTTCCTTTTGATTTCTTTTTGACCCATGAGTTCATTAAAAGTTCATTATTTAATTTCTATATATTTAGAGATTTTCCAGATATCTTTCTTGAGGATTTCTAACCGAATTCCATTGAGAGAATATACATTGAGTGACTAGACTCCTTTTAAATTTATTGACATTTGTTTATGAGATTATTTTACAGTGATGTATGTTGGTAAATATTGTGTATGCTCGTAAATATATAATCAGATGTTTTTAAATGGGATGCTCTAAAAATGTCAGGTTTAGTTAATAAATGGTTCAAGTCTACTCTATCTTTGTTTGATCATCGTCCTTCATTGCCTGGTGTTCATTGTCTTAAAAACCATTGTTTCATGTTCATGTCTGCTCTTATTTTTTGTGAAAGAGTCATCCAGTCATTATTGCTCTATCCTAGCCAGAAATGGAAGTCAGTTTAACAAAATAGATGGGGATTTTGCCATTTAGGATTAAAATCTAGAAGTGGTTTAGTTCAAGGAGTGATGAGTATTATCTATAAAAGCCAGACAGTAAATATTTTAGGCTTTGCAGGTCATATAGTCTCTGTTGCAACTACTCAGCTTTGCCATTGTAACATGAAAGCAGCCATGCTTAGACAACACATAATGAGCATGACTGTGATCTGATTAACTTTATTTATAAAAGCAGGTAGTAAGCCAGGTTAGGCCTATAGGCTACATTTTGCTGACCCCTGATTTAGTTGGCTGTATGTATTTGTCTGCTTTATTATTTCTATTTCTGTTATTTTTATTATTCTATTTAGATGTTTTTATTTTGTAAGCCATCTGAAGTTATCTTAGAAGTGAATGATTATGTTTTAAGTAATTAAGTGTCCACAATTTATTAGAATTTTGTTTAAATGTAAACAGTATGCTCAAAATAGAACTAAGTAGTGGACAAAGAACATATATCTAGAGCCATAAATATCTTGATTCCTTTCAGTCTGGGAATCCAGCCAAAGGAAACCATATGAAATGTAGAAAAAGCTACTTAAAAAAAAACAGTCTGTTACACCATGGTTTATAGTGGTGGAAAATTAGAAAAACCTAGATACTTAACATTGGCACTAAGTAAATTGTGGAACATCCATTTGTGAAGATGCTGTGTAGCTGTTTAAAATAGTGATTTTTAAAAGACCATGTAGTGAGAGGTCTGGGAAATGTTCTGACCTAATGTTGAAAGCAGAAATAGACTACAGCATTCTATGTGTGATCACAGTGGTAGTGATGTTAAGCGTCTCTGTGAGAAAAAGTATGGCATGAAAAAGATCAGAATGATAGAATAACTTGGTTTCTGTTAGAAAGAATTTCTTTTTCATTTTGTAATGTTTCTGGGTTAAGACTACTACTATTAATTAAAACTAGAAAATAGGCCCAGATTTTACTTGTGTCACAGTCATTTTTCAGTATTTCTTATGAGATTACCACAGGCTGTTATTTCTTTGCAAGCAGGTGTAAAAGAGAAGAGGGACTGTCCTGCACAAGAATCTGTTAGTGGCTCAGTCTGGATTCTGCAGAGAAAAGCCACATTTAGAATCAGGAGATAAGGAGCTTAGCTTGGGCAGTTTATTTATACTGCCCTGGAAAATGAAGTCTTAGGCTCCTTCTCCAGGGCATTTCATGCAGCCTCTTGAGTGCTTTTCTTTCCCTTTAAGAATCTGAGGTCTCAGCATTTGTTCAAAGAGCATATAAAGAAAAAGGATTTTCCTGTCATTGCACGTCTCAAGTGTACAGCTCAATGAATGTTCACAAAGTGAGTACACTTTTGTGTCACCCAGATCAGAAAGTAGAATCTTACCAGCACTCTCAGAAGACCCCTCCCCAAAGGTAGCCCCTAACCTGACTTCTAACACTGTCTCTTTTTTTGAACTTCATATAAATGGACTCCTTTGGTAAATCATATCTCTGTGTAAGTTACTCGTGGTATCACATTATAGCAGGAGTTCATTCGTTTTCATTGCTGTGTAGTATTCCATTATGTAACCATACCGTCATATATTTATCCTTTTTCTCTTGAATGACGTGGCTTGTCTTCATTTGGCTTTTACAAATGGGGCTACGATCATCATTCTTATATATATCTTGTTGAAAATTTTTGTGGATTTTGGTGGCTAGATGCCAAGGAATCAAATTGCTGAATCATAAGGTCTATGTTTAACATTAATAGCTTTATTAATAGACATTTTTCCAAAGTGCTTATAGCACTTTACAGTTCTACCAGTAGGGCTTAAAAATCTAGTTACTTCTTGGGATGCCTGAGTGGCTCAGCAATTGAGTATCTGTCTTTGGCTCAGGGCATGCCCTGAGCCCGGAGTCCAAGGATCAAGTCCCACATAGGGCTCCCCGCAGGGAGCCTGCTTCTCTCCCTCTGCCTGTGTCTCTGCGTCTCTCTTTCTGTGTCTCTCATGGATAAATGAATAAATAATCTTTAAAAAAAAGAAAAGAAATCTAGTTACTTTTTATGCTCAGTGGAACTTGATATTATTGTACCATGTGTTTGTTTCTATTAGTTTAATTTTAGCTATTCAGATGGATGTGTAGTAGCACCTTATTATGGTTTTAATTTGCATTTTCTTAATAACAAGTGAGGTTGAGTACCTCTTCATATGCTTATTGGCCCTTAGAACATCATTTGTGAAGGGCTTGTTCAAGTCTTTTGCTTGTTTTCTATTCCACACCATTTTCTTATGAATAGGTAAGAGGTTTTTTTTTACATATTTTCTTGTGTTGGTCCATTGCCAAATTTTTGCCTTTTTACCTAGTGCTGTTTTCTTTCTTTTTTTTTTTTTTTTTAAGATTTAATTTAATATTCAGGAGAGACACAGAGAGAGAGGCAGAGACACAGGCAGAGGGAGAAGCAGGCTCCATGCAGGGAGCCTGATGTGGGACTTGATCCCAGGTCTCCAGGATCATGCCCTGGGCCAAAGGCAGGCACTAAACCGCTGAGCCACCCAGGGATCCCCCTAGTGCTGTTTTCTAGTGATCAGAGCTATTTTATTAATGTAATTCACCAAATTTGCCTTTCATAGCTAGTCCAATATAAGTATGCCTGTCTTGAGGGCACAAAGTTTATTCCCCTGTGTTATTGTCTAGTAGCTTTACCGTTTTACTTTCACACTTAGGTCTACTTGTCTGCCTGGAATTGATATTTGTGGGTGTGTATGACATGAGGTAGAGGATTCCTTTTTGTCCCATATGGCCCCAGGTGCCCCAGGGATATACATTTCAAAACTTTTTTTTTTTTTTTTCAAAACTTTTCTTTTTAAGGAATCCTTTTAACTTTTTAAAACATGTTTGGGGTGTCTGGGTGGCTCAGTCACTTAAGCATCTGCTTTTGGCTCAGGTCATGATCCTGGTGTCCTGGGATAGAATCCTGCCTCTGGCTCCCTGCTCAGCAGAGTCTGCTTCTTCCTCTGCCGGTGCCCCTGCTCCTGATCAGGCTCTCTCTCTCTCACATAAATAAAATATTTTTTAAAAAATAAAAGATTTTTAAAGTTCAGTACAGTCTTAGTATTAAAAAAATTCATTTATAATTTTTATAAATACTGCTACCCTTCACAGTCTAAGAGAACATTGCAGATGGTCTTTTCTCCCTAGCATAATAAGTTTATGACCAGAAAGTAAATTAAACACTTCTAGAATGTTATTTCAGGAAGAAGCTTAAAATCATCTTGTCTGACTCCCATGTTTTTCTTATTGATGTAATTCATATTTAACATTAAATTTATCATCTTTTTAAAGGGTATAAATCAGTGATTTTTCTTATGTCTGCTGTGTTGTACAACAATCACCACTAGCTAATTCCAGAACATTTCCATCATCACTGAACGAAACCTTGTACCTATTATCATTGGTCCCAATTCCTTCCTCCCTCATTCCCTGACAGTCCCTTTCTGTCTCTGTGAATTTATCTATTTTGGACATTTCTTGTAAGCGATATCATACAAAATGTAGCCTTTTGTGACTGACTTAGTATAATACTTTCAAAATACATTCATGTTGTAGCATGAATAGTACTTCATTCTTTTTTATGGCTAGGTGATATCCCAGCATATGGAAATACATCATTTTGTTTGTTAGTTAATAAATGGACAATTTAGGTTGTTCCCCTCTTTATTATTATAAATAAAGCTGCAGTGTATATTCATGTACCAGTTTTTGTGTGGATATGTACTTCAGTTCTCTTGGCAATATAGCTAAGAGTAGACTTGCTGGGTCATATCTTAATGCTATTTTTTAACGTTTTGAGGAACTACCAAACTGTTTTCCAAAACAGCTGTTACCATTTTACATTTGTACCAGCATGAGCATTCTAATTACTTCACATCCATACCAATGCTTGCTTCTTGCTTACTTGCTTGTTATCTTACTGGGTATGAAGTGGTATCTCATTGTGGTTTTGATTTGCATTTACCTAATGACTAATGATATTGAGCATCTTTTCATGTGCTTACTGGCCATTAATCATACCTTCTTTGGAGAAGTGTTATTCAGGCCTTTGTCCGTACGGTTTAACTGGACTGCTCGTCTTCTTATTGTTGAGTTCTAGGAGTTCTCTATATATCTTAGCTATTAGATCTGTATTACATATTTATTTTTGCAGATATTTTCTCCCATTCTGTGGGTTGTCTTTTCACTTTCTTGCGTCCTTTGACACTAAAATTTTTATTTTGAAAAATTTATCTTTTTCTTTTGTTGCTTTTGCTTTTGGTGTCATATCTAAGAAACTGTTGCCTAATCCAAGATCACACAGATTTATAGCTATTTTGCCACCTAAGAGTTGACAGGGTTGTAACCATTACATTTAGATCTTTGATTCACTTTGAGTCCATTTTTGTATATGGTATGAAGTGGGAGTTCATCTTCATCTTTTTGCACATGGATATTCAGTTGGCACCATTTATTGAACATTCTTAGCACTCTTGTCAAAATCAATGAACTATATATGTAAGGGTTTATTTAAGGACTCTTCCATTGATCAGTATGTCTAATATATCTATCATTATGCCATTATTGTGTCCTAATAACTGTAACTTTGTTGTTTTAAAGTCTGGAAGTATGAGTCTAATAGCTTTGTTCTTCTTTTTGAAGATTGTTTTGGCTTAGTCAGAGTCTTGCATTTCCTTGTGAATTTTAGAATCAGCTTATTCATTTATATAGAATTGACAGTTGGAATTTCGATAGGGATTGCATTGAACCTGTAGATCGATTTGGGGACTGCTGCCATCTTAACAATATTAAGTCTTCTGATCCATGATATCTTTCTATTTATTTAGATTTTCTTTAATTTCTTTCAACATTGTGTTAGACTTTAAGCATTATGACTTTTACACTTATTTGATTATATTTATTCCTGAATATTTTATTTTTGATGCTTTTATAAATGGAATTATTTTGTTAATTTCATTTTCAAATTGTCATTGTTAATGTATAGATTTAGTCAATTTTTTCTATTGACCTTGTATTGTTCAGCTTTGCTTAAAGTCATTTACTAGCTCTTAATAATTTTTTTGTGGATTCTAGGGTTTTACATATAAATGATCATGTCATCTACAAATAGAGGTAGTTTTACTTCTCTCCAGTCTGGATGCCTTTTATTTCTTTTCTTGCCCAATTGCCCTGGTCAATACTTCTAGTACATTGTTGAATAGAAATGGGAAGAGCACGCATCTTTTGTTTTGTTCCTGATCTTAGGCAAAAAGTGTCTATGTCTAGTCTTAGACCATTGAGTGTGTGTGTGTGTGTATGTAAGATTTATTTATTTTGAGAGAGAGAGGGAGGGAGCATGCATGGGATGGGGGAGGGGAAGATGCAGAGGGAGAGAGAATCTCAAGCAGACTCCCCACTGAACATGGAGTCTGACACAGGGTTTGATCCCACAACCATGAGATCATGAGCCAAAATCAAGAGTCAGCTGCTTAACCAACTGAGCCACCCAGGCACCCCAACCATTGAGTGTATCAGCTGTGAGTTTTTCATAGGTGCCTCCCCTTTATGAGGTTGATGCCATTCCCTTCTATTGCTCTTCTGCTGAGTGTTTTTTCATGAAAGGGTATTGTTGGAGTTTTTCAAATGCTTTTCTTTTTCTGCCCTTTTGATTTTATAGATGAGCTGGTAGGTCATATTTCCTTGTCCTCAGAAGGTTGGATCTGTGTGCTATAACCTTGCACACAGACTTCCTCTTCTGACTCTGCCCAGCCAGGCAGTCCACACTGTGGTGGTTTAGTTGAGGTGTAGCTTGTGATCAGCACTGTAGGGAAACCTCACGCTCCTGCCTTTACTTCCTTACCCTTGCCTGGCAGTGCTAGTAGCCTTCTGGAGAGAGTGAGTCATGACCCTTTGGGTCATCTTTTGTTGAGATAGAGTGTTGTCTGCTTTCTTTAAAGATGCTACTGCCAGTTGTCCTCCTGCTTCTGGTATGCATGCATGAAAGACAACTGCCTTTGTAAGTGTTCTGACCCCATTGTGTGCATATAAAGATACTACTTCTTGGGGCCTGGTACAGCTGTACAAAGAGCTGTTTATTAATGCCTGCTGATGGCTCCCAGCCCCTCCTTAATGGTCATGCCTGTGGACTGGCCCATTTGCACCTTGCCTGCTACATCTTTGGGAATGCATGCTTTTGCCCCCTCTAGAGTCATGGTTCTACACAGGACAGTCCCCTTTGGGAATGAAGGTTCTACCAAAAACAGACTGATTGATACATGACTCTTCCCAGCACCAGGCCCATTGTAAGCACTCAATATAGCATTGCTGAACGAACAAGTGGATTTTATCTATTCTACAAATGAGTAGTGCTAAGCTGAAGAGCAGTCATTTTGTCCCACAGTATATTACCAGTCAGTCAGTGGCAGACCAGACACTGGAACAGCCTCTCATCCCTGAAGTTTCTCAGTGAGGTTTCTCAGGCCTCCTCTGTGAAGCTCTTCAGTGGAAGAACCCTCAATTGTTAGTCTTTGTAGCCTTTCCTTCCTTGGTGCTCCCCGGAAAGTCAAAGCTATTCTGTGGGGTGATGTTACTGACTGTATATAATAATTGACTTTTACTTTGATGCAGCCTGAAAATGAGAGAAGAATGTTCTTCAACCTTTGCCTTGGTCCTGGAACTGACATCGTGTTAGGGCTGACCTCTGATAGGAGGGCAGCACCACAACCCCTACCACTGGGGTGGTTCACCCACTGTCATGGCTTTCACTTTTTTAACACATACTCAAATCTTTCATTACTATGCCCCCACAGCAGTTTATTTTTTTCTTCTCCTTCATTTGGTCTATTCAGGGACTTAATTTTTCAGGTCTAGAAGACTGTTCACCCTAAGAACTATTTTAGGAGGGGCACCTGGATGGCTCAGTCAGTTAAGCATCTGCCTTCAGCTCAGGTCATGATCCCAGAGTCTTGGGATCGAGCCCCGAGTCAGGCTCCCTGCTCCTCAGGGAGCCTACTTCTCCCTCTCCCTCTCCCTCTGCTCCTCCCCCACCCTTGTGAGTGCTGTGTGTGTGTGCACGCATGCGCACACAAGTGTGTACTCTCAAAAAAAGCAGGGGGAGGGTATTTTAGGAAATAATCCCAGTAAAGTTCTTAATGGTATATGTTTGTTTCTGTTCCTAAGCCCTCTCCTAAGCCATGTAAGTGGAAAACAGATCAGCTTATCCTACAAAGGTGGAAATGCCTGTTTTTCTTGCTTCATCTACAGATCATCAGAATGGAGTGGTCTGGCTTTTCAGGATGGACAGGGACAGGAGATCCTAAAAGGGAATTTCTCAACTTTTCTCCCCACAATCAGCATTATCTTTTTTTTTTCCAGGTTGTGTCAACACTGCTTATAAACATAATCCCAGAGGACCACATCCCACTGAGCTTATCTGGAAAAGCGAAGATCAGTGGCAAAGCCTGGGTGCAGGAGTCTCCTCGGCCCGTCCCCGGCTTTAACCCTGACTCTATGTGCGAGTCCCAGGTGTGGTTGCCTAGATGTGCAGGTCGGAGTCATTTCATCCCAGGTTTAGACACATCGATTTAAAACAGACAGAGAAAGGGAGGCAGATACATAGAATCAGGTGTTGTGGTTCATAAGACAGGGAGGTGTGCCCAAGTTGGTGTCACTTTTCATTTTAGAAAGACTCAGAGTTGATTGGTAGCATTGACCCTCAGTGTAAATCTCACAACCCATAGGGGAGCAGGAGGCCTCTGGATTCAATTCTGCAAAACTTGGAAATCCGGAACGTACTGTTATCCCTTGAGACCCCTGCATGGCTCGAAATCATGGAGCTGCTGTGAGGTTCTAGGCCTTGGGGATTAGGCCTAGGGTAGTCAAACCTGGGCACAGCACCCTTGCAAGTGAGCAAGGCAGTGGCCCCACACTAAAGATTTCCAAGGCCTTAAGTCCCCAGCTCACAAGTGCTTTGTCACAGCATCTAGCAACATTCCATTTAGAACTGAAGCTGATGCTTTTCTTTCTCTTTATAGATTATATGCTTAATGTGTGCTACATTATGCGGCTAGCAGTCCTTGCTTTAATTAGCTTCTGATGCTTTAACCCAACTTTAGAAAATACGAACGCCTTAAAAGATGTTAGAAAGGTTATGTTGTTCTTGCTTCTAGGGTCAAGGGAGGGAGCGTGTAGGCCAAGGTTGTGGTTACAGAGTTTATACTCTAGATGTTCTCATTTCTAGTCATAAGGTCCTTGTAAAGGGTACTTGACCTCAAGTTGGTAGGAGGGGGTTGTGTAGGAGGACACGTAAACACACCGAAATGTCTCTGTGTGTGTGTGTGTGGTATAGTCCCTAGAAAAAAATAATTTAAAAATATTGGTCTCTATGTCCTCATCTCCTTTATTTAGGAAAAAAATATATTCCATTTATACCCTACATCTTTCTTTTTTGTTGTTTTATGCGTTATAAGTTTTTACTAAATTCTAGTTAGTATAGTGTAATATTAGTTTCCAGAGTAGAATTTAGTGATTCATCACTCCCTGCAACTTTCCATCAAGGACTTGAGGCAGGTTACAGTGGAGGAACCTACACAGTAAGGTTAATAAAACACAGAGAAAGGAGGGGGTAGCTCACACACACTGGAGGTGTCCCCTCCATTCAGCATTGGTGACTGTCCTCTCCACAGGTGATCATCAGAGAAGGGGAACTACTCTGTGGTGTGCTGGACAAAGCGCACTATGGGAGCTCTGCCTATGGCCTGGTCCACTGCTGCTATGAGATCTATGGCGGGGAGACCAGCGGCAAGGTTCTTACCTGCCTGGCACGCCTCTTCACCGCCTACCTACAACTCTATAGAGGTTTCACCTTGGGTGAGTGCTGGGCAAGTGGCCCTGGGGCCCCCTTTCTCCTAGCCAGCACACTCATTGGGATGTCTCCCTCACTCTACTAGCAGCTTCCTGGGGAATGGCCAGACTTCTTGTATACCTCTTTCCTCTCTTGGCTGCCAGCAACACATCACAGACCTGGTCCTTCTCCATGTTCTCCACCCCTCCCCCACAGCCAGCATTTCTTCACGCATTTTGGTCCCCACCCCCTTCCCCACCACAGCCTCTATGGTTTTCTGTCCCTGAGCCTGATTTTTCACACTCAAGCCTACCTCCATCCTCTCCTATAAGTGTGCTTCCGAAATTCCTTGAGCGGTCTGTGCTCCACAAAGGGCCTTCCCTATCATCAGAACTGGCCATACTTCCCCCAGGTCAGAAACACAATGTTGGAGCAGACCTGTTGGGGTGACCTAATGTAGGAAGAGGAACTACCTTGTTTCCTCCCTGGAAATGAACACACACCATTTTAGCAAGGTGGCCTTGATAGAGATTACAAGTGTACTGTTACTTCCTGAGCCCTTCTGCAGTGTTCCTATGAGGAGCAAGTGACATGCTTCATGTTGAACATGAGCCACTGTGTGTGTTGGAATTGTCTAGTTCATGGTACCCTTAGTACCTTGAACCTTAGTGGTGGAAGTAAGACTCTGCTTTGCAGGCTTGCTTGTGCGCAGACATGGTCAGAATCTCATCATTGGGATTCTAGCTGAAGGCCTGCCTCAGCTTGAGCTTGTTCACTTGCCTGCAGTGGGGCCTATGTAGTTATAGGATAGATATCAATTGTGGAAAAGTAAAAATAAATACAAACATGATAGTAATTGAAAGTCACCCAGTATTCAATCATCAGAAATGATGACTAATACTGATTTGATGTATGTCTTTCTAGACTTGCCAGTATAAATGCATTCAGAAAACAGTGAGATCCTACACTACACAGTTTGGTAATCTTTTCATTCCCATTATGGAATGTATTTATAAATCTCCTAAAATAAGCCTACAGCCTCAGGTCTAGGGCCACAGTTTATTCCAGTTGTGTAGTTGTACCACAGTTTATTTAACCAGTTGCTATAATTAAACATTTAGGCAGTTTCCTGGTCTACACTTTATTGCCAGGAAGAGGGCCCTGGAACAAACATTTTTAAAAATGAAAAGTAAGGACGCCTGGGTGGCTCAGTCTGTTAAGTGTCTGTTTTCGGCCCAGGTCATGATCCCAGGGTCCTAGGATCGAGTCCCACATTGGGCTCCTTGCTCAGTGAGGAGCCTGCTTCTCCCTCTGCCTGCCACTCCCTGTGTGTGTTCTCTGTCTCTGACAAATAAATAAAATATTAAAAGAAAGAAAAGAAGAGGAAGATGCCACACCCTGATCACAGTGGAGGACCACACCCAACAAACCGAGCCATGCCTACAGCTCTCCTTGCACATGCCCCTGAGTGCAAAGGCCTTCTAGAAACCACAAGACTGAGAAAGGGAGCTGGGCCAAGCTGGGCACAACTCTGGGGGAAGGGCGGGTTAGAGAAGTCACCTCTGCTCCAGCCTTTACAGCCAGGAGTCAGTGGAGGGACAGCAAGGTGGCCTGGAGCCAACCCCTTAGAAGGACGTACTTTCGTGATCACGGCTTCCTCACAGAGGGACTCTTTCTTTCCCTTCCTGCTCATACATGTTCTTTAGAGCCTTTTAAGCTTCAAAGATGTGGCACTGGGAATTCCAGATATTTTAGCTCAGCTTCTGCACAGTGCAGCCATTGATTTTTTTTTTTTCCTCTTATTCGGATCTTGGCTGAGGGTTTTCTGAGTCCAATAGCACTCACACATAAAGACGGGAAATAGTTGATTGAAGGATGAAGTAGAAAGATGTCCTGCCCAAGGTGAGGAATTCCTCAAACTTCTGGAGCCAGAGGACAGGTTTAACTGCAGTGACAGGCTCAAGTGTGTGCCTGCATACACATACAACTATGTAGGGTAGGCCTTGTGATGTGTGATTTCTGGGAATCAAAACCAGGATGTTCTTTCCCTCTCTGTCCTCCTTCTCAGTTTTTCATCTGAAACCTCATCTTCATCCCTAGCCCATTCATCCAGTGCTTGTTTATTGAGTGGAGGCAGTATAGCTAGTGGCTAAAAGCACAGGTGTGTAACTTGGTCCTGGGTGTACTTTTTACCTATATAACATCTGGCAGGTAGATCAAGTTTGAGCCTTAGTTTGACCATGTGTAAAATGGGGATTAGAATGCTTGCCCTGTGGGAAGCATTTAAGAGATGGTGACAAGCTCTCCATATTGATGTTTGTATCCTCATTGCTGTTCTGGTGCTTCCTGTGTTTGTGGCACTGGGCGCCATGCCCTGACCTCTCACAGTGAGAGGTCAGGCCCAGTCCCACACAAGCTTGTCTGTCTTACCTCATAGGTGTGGAAGACATTCTGGTTAAGCGGAAGGCGGATATGAAGAGACACCTGGTCATTGAAGAGTCCACCCACTGTGGGCCGCGGGTGAGGAGGGTCTGGGAGGCTACAGCCTGCTGCAGAGGGTCAGGTCTCCCATGGGATGAAACTCACACCCTCCTTCCTTGGCTGCTGCCTCCAACATGTTCCTTATCCCATCGTAGGCTGTCAGGGCTGCGTTAAACCTGCCAGAAGCCGCATCATGTGATGAGGTCCGAGGGAAATGGCAGGATGCCCATTTGGGCAAAGACCAGAGGGATTTTAACATGATTGATCTGAAGTTCAAGGAGGAAGTGAACCATTACAGCAATGAGATTAACAAGGTTAGTCCAGCAATGTGTGCACTTATCACCACCATTTTAAATGCTGGTTTTTTAAAAAATTACATTTTGCTTCTCAATTGGGGCCCTGTGGAACCATTTGGCTGTTTAACAGCTAACTAGGTGAGATGTGAGGTAGGATGTGTGGAATTCATCATTTGGAAGAGCCAAGAGCTTCATTCTCTTACCCAATTACTGCTGAAAGGGAATGCTTTGCACTTTTTTTTTTTTTTTTTTTTTAATGTATATGTGTTGGGGTGACTGCATCAAAGGGGAGTGAAGAATCCCCCAAAGCCACTGTGGGATGGAGAGCAATATGGAGGACCAAAAACACTGCTGCTTGCTATACAACAGAGCCAGGGGTGAAGGTGGGGGCTCTAATCCTCACTCTGCTGTGTACTTGCTGTGTGACTTTGGGCAAGTGATAGAACCAGTCTATGCCTTGGTTTCCTCACCTAGAGGTAGGGATATAAGGAGCACCTACCTCACAGAGTTGCTGAGAGGATTAAGGAGCTAATCTACAGCACCCTCTTGGCATGGTGGAAGCACTCTGAAAGTTCCCCAAAGTCCCTGTCTGCTTTTCTGCTAGTTCTTGTACAACTCAGAAAAGAGGGAAGTCCCCGGACAGGACAGCATTATAGACTGGGCTCTCCACCTTCTTGTCCTAGAGCTGGGGCTTCCAGTCCTACAGCTTGAAGGAGCCAGCCTGGCCCTTACCCTGCCTCCTGGGCCTTGAGTCCCAGCCTGAGAAGGAGAGGAGGAGCCAAAGTGAGTGCTCAACAAAAGTGTTTGCTGGATGTCTTCTTAAATGGATCTCGGCATCCCTTAGACTGCCAAGAATGCAGACCTCTTATTGGTACAAGTGTTGTCCTTGAGAGGTTTTCTTCAGAGGAGCCTTCCAGGTACCTCTCGGAGAACCAGGAGGCTCAGTTTCCAGGTTTGAATGAGAATGCTGGGGCATTGTTTCAGAAGCATCTCGGGATTGCTTCTTGTCCCTCCAGCTCCTCTTTTCCATCCGCATCCCCCTCCACCTCTCCTGTGTTGGTCATGGATTCTGCAGCCCTAAGCAGAGGCTTAAATAAACTGGGAGCCCCTCCTGGCATCTCAGGTTCCACGTAGAGGGCTTTGCTCCTGTCTGCTGGCTCTGGAGCCAAGGCCAGGCTCCCACATGGTGCTAGGGCAGCATATTGGTAAATGTGAATGTGACAGTGGACATTGGTCCTCACTGTTAGGTGTGCAGGAACCAAGGCTGTCTGCTGGGCAGATTCATAAGGGTATCACCTCAGATTTTCTTTTTAACCAGCTCTTTTTTAGAATCACAATCTGGATATGCAGGCCCCTCTGGATCTCCCTTTCTGTTCTCATTTGCCAGTGATAAGAGCCTCAGGCTTCTTGGCAGAGGGTGTCAGAAGAGTGCGGGCCATCATTTGTTAGACTTCTCTCTAAGAGTTCTAGCAAAAAGATCCTAGCCAAATGAGACCTCTTACTTTGAGTGGGATATGGCACTCATCTCTGGATAAATAGTCTAAGTTCATTGCTTCCGTATCCTGGGTTTACCTTGTGATTTGGGATTACCTTGGGATTTCAAAAGAGAGTGAAGTCACTGACTTGATGTGTTTATTTAATCTGCAGGCATGCATGCCATTTGGCCTGCACAGACAGTTCCCAGACAACAACTTGCAGATGATGGTGCAGTCTGGAGCCAAAGGTTCAACTGTGAACACCATGCAGGTGTGAGCAAAGGCGGGCCGGCTGGTTTGCCAGAAGGGTGGGGTGATGGCAGGAGGCAATTTGCAGATTTTTTTCAGTTTTAAAAGGATCATGTTCCATATAAAATGTAACAAGCACTAAAAAACAGAAAGCATATGGAAATCAGTACAGGAGGTAACCACTGCTAACACATTAATATTATAAACAAACACAGGCATAAGTGCATGTGTGTGTATAATCAGGCTTAGCTGAGATCCTGTCATGGCCTGCTTTTTTTCATTTATCTTTATAAGCATTGTCTTAGAGGACCTCTGATTGAAGGCCTATTACCTCTTTGGGTGGCTGCAGTGCTCTTGCAGGATGTTCACAAATGTTAACATTTCTTCTTAAAGTCCTGAGGACCTTGGCAAGTGCAGAGCACTATAGAGTGGGCTTCTGAGGCCAAAGGCCATCAGGAAGCCCTCTTGACTGAAGTGAAATCCAGACATACTGCTCTCCCCTCACCTGCATGAATAGTAAGAGGTGCTTTTATTCTCTTTTGGCCTTAGGATTTAAGGATCACAATAAATTACTTCTTCTCTTCAGGTAATTGCAGGCCTCAATTTCTCCATTAGGGCCTTTTGGTCCCTTCCAGGTATAATGTGATGATTCTGAAACATGGCTTCTTTTACCAACATAGCCCATTTACAAGTGACCCCAAATGTATGAAATTTTGATAAGTCAGCAAAAGGAAAACACAGCTCTTTCCTTGAAACACAAGCTCCTCTAATTTATTTGAAAATCTAGGTTGGCCTTTTAAAACCAGTTTTCATACAACTTTTCTTCCATAGCAGGCTTTCCCTCTGCTAGGACAAAGCTTTAACACATGTGTGGATCTTGAGTTTCCTTTGGGTTTCTTTTCCTCCAGATTTCATGCCTGCTAGGCCAAATTGAATTGGAAGGTCGGAGACCCCCCCTGATGGCGTCTGGCAAATCACTGCCCTGCTTTGAGCCTTATGAGTTCACCCCAAGGGCTGGTGGTTTCGTCACTGGCAGATTCCTCACTGGCATCAAGCCTCCTGTATGTATTTGGTTTTTGCTCTTGGCTCTTCTCATTGCTAGGCTCAGTGGTAGGAGGCCCATGACCTGTACCAACAACTTTGAACTTTGAGCAAGGACAATCAAGTACTAAATACTGAGCTCTTTATTGCTTACTCACTAGACCCTGTGGCCCATGAGGACCCTGTTGTGTTCACAAGAGCTTTTACAGGGCCTGGCACATAGTGACCTCAGCATTTGCTGAGAAGTGAAAAGATAAATAAGACCAATCCCAGCTCCACCTTTTCTTGCCCTATGCCCTCTCTAAACCATTTCTCACCTACTTTGAAGGCAGCTAGAGAAGAGGATGCCCCTCCCCCGGGGTACCCTCCATTGACAAAAGGAACATCACAGAGATTGATTTCATGAATCCCCACTAAAAGCACCTCCCATGGCTCCTTCACAGTGGGAGACTTGAGTAGCTGTAGCAAAGGTCTAGTTCTTCCTTGGTCAACCACAGACTTCTCCCCTAAGAAAAAGGCTTTCTCTTCATATTTGTCAGAAATGGCTTTGTGAATGTTAGTACCTTTTGTTCCTTGGTTAGTGCATCTCTGCAAGATCAGACAACTAAGACCAGGTTGTGATCAGGATCGACCCTTTGTTTCAAGGCCACTGACTGCTCCAAGGGGTCTTGAGACCCACATGGATGGGCTCTCCAGTGATCCCCCATGGCCTCTGGCAAAGGATGGAGGAGAGATGTTAGAGACCAGAACTTTTTAAACTCTGATTATGACCCCCTAGGAATCATGAAATCACTGTAATAGATAGGGACTGGCATTTCTTTTAGTAATAGAACAGAGTGATGAAAAAAGCATCTGAGTAAGGGATGGGATAGTTTCATAAAGTTCTTCTGTGAGTTTTTTGTCTTCTGTGCATGTGTGTGTGTCTATACATTTGCTGACTACTGTTGCAAGTGTGTTTCTTAGTATATATGAATTAAAATGTTTAGAAAACAATGTGTGCCTCTGGTGACACTGTTGGGGGCAGAATTCAGGGATGTGGGCTGAATGGAAGAGTAATGAGGCCCCAGCACTGTTTCCATTTGGAAAGTGGGATGTAGGGCATGGGGTAAAATGTTGCGGGTGGAACGCATGAGTGCTGGTAGGGTGCTCCTGGCTCTTGTACACAGGATCCACTTGCCCCTCTGGTCTCAGGCAAGGAAAGTCAAAGGTAACCCTGGGGGAGGATGAAGTCACTGGGCCATTGGGCCTGTCAGAGCCAAGGACCTTAGGAGATCAGACATGGCTGCTGGCAGGGTTAGCCTGTGCCACCCTTCAGGAAGCACCCTGTCCTCACTGCCGCCTCTGGGTCTCGGCCCCATCTCTCCCACAGGAGTTCTTCTTTCACTGCATGGCAGGGCGAGAGGGTCTAGTGGACACTGCTGTGAAGACCAGCCGCTCCGGCTATCTCCAAAGGTAAAAAGCACCTTCTCTGTCACCTCTGTCCTCTTTTATGCTGTCATTGACAGTTCACTTACAGTCCCTTTGGATGAAAAAACTTTTAAAAAACTGCCATGAGTGGCCTGAAACAGAAAATAGCAGATATTCTTCCCCTTCTAACAGATTGATAGAGCATGAGCTCAGAAGTTTCTGTGGAGAGCCCCTGTGTTCTGCAAACGTACCACTCCCCTCCCACCCCTGCCTCCCTGGGGTGGAGTTATGAATCCAGGGAAAGGCCTTGAGCAGTGAGGAGCTCATCTGCCTTGGGAAGGCTCAGCATCTGGGACAGTGCAGAGAGGATGCCAGGCCCAGACCTGCTGGTTTTCTGTCCTTGCTGAGAGGAAAGGGAAGAAGTAGCCCCTCTAACTGGCCTGTTTGGGCAAGGGGGAGGGGAATGAAGCTTAAACCTGAACAAGGCCTGACACCCAGAGTGGCCGTTAGGACAGGATCCCAGTGCCCCGGCCTCCCCTCCCTTGGAATGCAGCATCGAGAAGCTCTGCCTTGGGGGGTTTGGGTCATGCATGGATCTCTTTTTTTTTTTTTTTTTTTTTAAGATTTTATTTATTTGTTCATGAGAGACAGAGAGAGGCAGAGACATAGGCAAAAGGAGAAGCATGCTCCATGCAGGGAGCCCGATGCGGGACTCGATCCCGGGACTCCAGGATCATGCCCTCAGCCAAAGGCAGGTGCTCAACTGCTGAGCCACCCAGGCATCCTGCGGGTCGTGGTTCTTCATGAGCCCAGAGAACGTGTGCTGATAGAAGTGGTGGTAGGAAATGGAGAAGATGACAAAAAGAAATACCCATGCCTTTCAGGCCTGCTTTTAAGTCCCGTTCTCTGGGAACTTGGATAACGTCTGCCCAGGGAGGCAGAGCTCTTTGAGGCAGCCAGCCAAAAGGCAGGAAGCAGCAGTCCCAGCTGCTGGGGCTGGACATGAGAGCAAGGGCCAAGCAGTGGCAACTAGGCTTTCGTTCACCTGTCTGCAGCTTCCTCCTCCCAAAGAAGCACCAGGAAGTGCAGCTGCTGGCCCCAAGCTGCTGTAGCTTGGAGCCTGGGGCTTTGGAGCTTTGCTTGGCTGCCTGCAGAACAGCAGTCCCCCTTTCCACTATCCACTGCCCTGGTCTCTGTACAGATGTATCATCAAGCACTTGGAGGGGCTGGTCGTCCAGTATGATTTGACAGTCCGCGACAGCGATGGCAGCGTGGTACAGTTTCTGTACGGGGAGGACGGCCTGGACATCCCGAAGACGCAGTTCCTGCAGCCCAAGCAGTTCCCCTTCCTCGCCAGCAACTATAAGGTAGTACGCCTAGCCCTGGTGCCTGGGGGGGAGTGGGGCCCGGAGCTGCGCCATGGGCCTCGCACCCTGAGCTTTGCCATGCAGGAAGAGAGCTGTTGAAAAGCCAAGTGGGAAAGGTTAGAAAGCACCATCCAGTGCTTTGACACACTTGACATTTCCACAACCGGTATGGGGACTTTGATTGCACAAGACATCAGAAAGGCCCATGTGCCTCCAGAACAACAGCTGCCATCTGGGTCATTTGTCACATGCCGGGCCCTAAGCTAAGGTGCATCATGGACACTACTTCTGTCCTCACCACAACCTTGAGGAAGTGGGTGTTCTTCTGTCCATCTTACAGCTGAGGGGAGCAGTAGCGTATCATGAATAGCTGGTGTATGGCAGAGCTTGTGTCTACACCCAGGCCTATCTGAAACAGACTGGTGGTGTTCATACCACCATACCTTACTGCCTCAGAAATGCCTGTCACCATTGACTGAGCAGTCAGCACGTTTTGCACTCCGATACCAAAGCCATCATGATCTGCCCATGGCCACATAGCAGATGGCAGAGTTGAAGATTGCACTCCAGTGCTGACTCCTTTGCATCCTTGCACCTGTCCCAGAGCTTTGACGTCACTTCCTCTCCTCCTCTCTCCCTAGAAGCCCCACTGGGTTCTGCAGGGGTGCTGAATGTGCTGGTCTCCCCTGTTATCCCTACAGCTCCTGAAACCCCTAGCTCCCAAATCCAGGATACACAGCGAGGGCCCTGGTCAGCAGTGTGTGCCCAGCCCCTCTGAGAGGCGTTATGAGGGGCCCATACCGACCATCTTGGTCCTGGGAGGTTGTGTGACATGGCTTTTGTGTCATGCCCTCATCTCTTGGGTCTTGTGTGTGTGTGGTTTGTTTGTTTAGGTGATAATGAAATCGAAGTATCTTCATGAAGTTTTATCCAGAGCAGATCCCCAAAAAGCTCTCCGTCACTTCAGAGCCATCAAAAAATGGCAAAGCAAGCATTCCAATGCCCTGCAGAGAAAAGGTGCCTTCTTGAATTATTCACAGAAAATTCAGGCAGCTGTGAAAGCCTTGAATCTTGAGGATGGGAACCAGAATGGCCGCAGCCTTGGGACGCACCAGGTGACTTGAGGGGTGGCTGTGTCCCCAGTGCCTGGAGCATAGAAGTCTCAGTCAGGGTTGGGAGGAAACACGTTAGTTTCCTAACAGTGGGTGTGATTGTATAATCTGGCTTTATTCACTGTTAGGAAACAAATGGAAACAGATTCCTCAAATGAAAATTTAAGGAGCGGACTACTTTACAAGGGTGTGGGCAGGGTTTGGGGAAACTGAATAGGGATGGTAACTTGTCCTTACAACGGCAGGTGGACAGGAACAGGGAGAGCAGCCACCAGAAGTGGAGAGACTGGCTGTGGGCAGTAGGGAGGCTTCTTAGAGAGGGTGGTGGATAAATGCCCAGATTCACTCTCTCCCATCTCCCCCTCTGCTGCTGAGCCCTCCCATTCAGGAAACACAGCTGGCAGCAAGGAGGCGCAGGGGAAGCACTTTGAAGCAGTTAGTGTGGGATAGCTTTGGGCATCAAGTATGTGAAAGCCTGGATGAGGGGCAGGCAGGTCCTGGTTGGCCTAGGGAGGTCCTGGCTTTGCCTTTTATGCTAGCATTATTAATGACAGCTCCCCATTCAACTCTAAAAGAATTCCAGTGTGGATAGTAACTTTTGTGGTCACCCCACCTATGTTAGAATGTGCCAGAATGAGGAGCTTAGAGAGTCGTGGTCAGGAAGTACTTGCTGCAATGGATTCTGTTCACCCCGTCCTGAAGGTTGAGGTGGATTTCTTGTTGTGGTCTGGTTCGTTCTCCTTCCGTACTCTGATTTGGAGCCAGTGCCTGTGGTCTTCCATATCCTGCTGGATGTCCCCAGGAAGACAAGCCCCTTCCTGGTTTCCTCCCATGTGGCTGAGGCCTGTACTTCCTTTCAGATCTTGAAGATGTGGGGTGAGTTAGATGAGCAGAGTCGAAGGAAATACCAGAAGAAGGCAGCTCCCTGTCCTGACCCCAGTCTGGCTGTCTGGCGCCCAGACATCTATTTTGCATCGGTGTCAGAAACATTTGAAAAAAAGGTGGATGACTACAGTCTCGAGTGGGCAGCTCAAGCAGAGAAGAGTTACAAGAAATCAGAGCTTTCTCTTGACAGGTAATGACACTGACTTGTTACAGGACATGCACAGAGGGAGGATCTGCCTCTCGGGCCCTTCCTCACCCACTCCAGAAGGGAGGGCAGCCTCCTGGGTTTGAGCCTCCAGCAGGAGGGAGGGAAGTAAAACAAAAGACACCTTGCAGGCCCAGAGGGCTCTAGGACAGGCAAGAACAGGAGTGAACTCCCTGCCTAGGCCAAGACGGAAAACAATGCTCTGCTGGATGGGAACTGCAGAAATGACCTCTCTCAAGTTTGGCGTGACAGCCATGGCTAAGTGAGAAGTAGGGAATCTGCTCACTATTCAGTAGCTTCTAGCTCTGACCCAGGGCAAATCATTCATGGCCCTGTAATACCATGGCTCAGCCACTCAGGAAGGGTTGAATCTAACTTCCCTGGTGTTCTCCGAGCTTTGGATTCTGAAATCTTAGGAATGAAGGACCACGTGTAGTCCTCAGCTTGGACCTGTGACTTGCTCATCAATAAATAGGGAAATCCTGTAATCTGGGTAGATGGGAAGCCAGGCATGTACCAGCACCGAGCCACATTGGATTAAAACATCAAAAGTGTCTCCAAGGAATGGCTTTTGTGGGGTTTGTATTGGAGCAGTCCCCTAGTCATGGGATCCTTTGCACTCAGCTCACTGAGCCTGGCCTACAGAGCTGGAAGACCTCAAAAGTATGGACTTTTTTTTTTTTTTTTTGAGGGGTGGAACAGCTCACTCTTTATTAATGGAAGGCTCTGGGTCACTTAGAGCTGGTGTACTTGGTGACAGCCTTGGTGCCCTCAGATACGGCGTGCTTGGCCAGCTACCCAGGCGGCAGCAGACATACCGCTGTCTGGACCTCCCGGGATGTCATTGTGGTTCAGCCTGAGTACTGGGCCAGCCGGGCAGCCTTGCCAGCCAGCCATTCAGACACCTCGTTCACAAACGAGTTCATGATGCTCATGGCCTTGGAAGAGATACCGATGTCAGGGTGCACCTGCTTTAGCACCTTGTAATGAAACATTGAGTAGGTTTCCTTGCGCCGGCTAGGCTTTTTGGACTTATCGCCAGAACTATGGCCCCTTCGGCCCCTTCACCTGCCTCCCTGCAGCTCAGGACACTGGCTGTTTACCTTCAGAAGGATGGGCAGTGGCACTGCAGGAGGAGTGGGAGAGTTTAGCTCTGGGGAGTGTCACTTGGGTTTGCAGGGCCAAGTTGGGAGGCAGTGCTGCCTCAGTGGCTCTCCCAGGGGACTTGTTAACAAGCAACAAGCTCAGGGTGAAACTCCAAAGTTCTGGAGGTACTCCTCTGTCAGGAATACTGACAGGTACCCAGACCTCAGCGGTTTGAAGTAACTGGGAGAGATGACACAGCAGGTTAGAGAAAAGTCTGACTTTTTTTTTTTTTCCTGAGATTTAATTAATTTATTTAGAGAGAGAGAGTGCACATGAGCAGGGGAAGAGGCAGAGAGAGGGAGAGAGTCTCAAGCCGACTCCCCTCTGAGCACAGAACCCGATGCAGGGCATGATCTCATGACCCTGAGATCCATGACCTGAGCTGAAATCAAGAGTCAAGATGCTCAGCCAACTAAGCCTCCCAGGCGCCCCAGAGAAAAGTCTGACTTTTAAAAAGCACTTGCTTAGAAATGTAGCATTACCACTTTCTCTAGTACGTGCATTTTGTCTATGTCGGTTGAGCCCCTTCCTTGTTCCATGACTGTTGCGTTAATGCAGTATTCCTGTGGCTGTTTTAAAAGAGCTAGCTTTCATAGGAAGAATGGTGAATAAATCACATAACTGTAGAGCATGCACGCTACCCAAGTAACCCGCAGCCATTTGCACCAATTAAGAAAACAAATACTCCCCTTCCTCTCCAGCCCTATCCCCATAATTGCTTTGGTGAACCTCTTCCTAGTTTATACAGTGGAGGTGGGGAAAAAGGAATTAACAAAGGAAAACATGAATAGCAGGCTCAGAATTTCTCACTGCTTAGGGCACTCATGGTGACTGGTGCAGAGTAGACATGTAACATCCTCTGGACAAGTGTGAACAGTCTGAGCACGGACATCTAGAGGTTTAGCCACCTAGCTGGGATCTATACTGTGTAATTTAGGTCATCCTAGGGTCAGTAATGGGATTTTAAGGATTAGAAGAAGGACCATTTACCTAGAAATAACAAGCCCAGAAAGAAGGTGAGCTGATAGTGCCATGCACCCTGGTTTTGGGTGACATTGACAGCTCCTAACAGATAGACAGGTGGTGTCTGCACTCCTAACCCCTGCCACCCTCTGCCCCATTTCAGGTTGAGGACTCTACTGCAGCTGAAGTGGCAGCGCTCGCTATGTGACCCGGGTGAGGCTGTGGGCCTGCTGGCTGCCCAGAGCATTGGAGAGCCCTCCACACAGATGACCCTGAACACCTTCCACTTTGCTGGCAGAGGCGAGATGAATGTCACCTTGGGCATTCCAAGGTGTGGGGCTGCAGGGGTGCATAGGGTGGGGTCTGTCCTAAGCCCACTCCTGGGGAGAAGTCATTTAATTGAGAGTGAGACAGAGAAATAGGAGGGAAGGAAGTGGGCATCTCATCAAAAATGGAGATTAGGGTTGGACTTTCTGGAACCCAACTGGTTTCTGTGGCTCAATCAGTGCCTAGGCCTCTTAGAATCTATTTATCTCTTTGCCAATTCCTCTGTCAGTTACCTGGGATGTTTATGAAGTTGCACTCCTGGGGTCAGAACTCAGGAACAGATATGGTTAACAAGCCCCATGCACCCTGGTTACCTAACTCCAGGGGCACCATTCACCTAGAATTTGACCCACAGTGGCCCTTCAGGTAAGTGTGTGCATCTACAGGATGATGGCCACTGGGCAAAAAGAAAGAGTGGAGACCCACCTGCATTCAGTACCTGGCCCTGCCACTTTCTGGCAGAGAGACTTGAATTCCTCAGCTTCCCTAACCTCAGGATCCTCGACCTGTGGAAGGGAGGAGGCCAGGGCCACCATGCACTTGGGCTCTGTGAGCTGACAGAGCTCACAGGCAAGGCTAGGAGCATGATGGTGCCTGCACCCACTAGGAGCACTGCAGATGCTTTACCCATCCCCACATCTCTCATGTATTCCATAAGCTCTTAGTAAGCATCCAGTGTATGCAAGGCTGAGGTGATAGGAAACAAGAATACTAGTCTGTCCTTGAGGAAAGAGCCCATGCTCCCCTGGAGAAAACTGACATGAGCGTCACTTCCTGTCATGCAGTGGGCCAGAGCTGGGACTTACTGATTCAGCGTATTTCCTTGCAAGATCCCAAGGCTTCTCAGATCCTAGAAGAGCTCTGACATCTTGATAAGAAAGACCTCACACAAATAGGGAATCTGGGTATCTCTTATGATGTGCCCTTGTTCTGTGACAGGTTGAGGGAGATTCTCATGGTGGCCAGTGCCAATATCAAGACACCCATGATGAGCGTGCCCGTGTTCAACACCAAGAAAGCACTGAAGAGAGTGAAAAGTCTGAAGAAGCAACTCACCAGAGTATGCTTAGGAGAGGTAATTGTCTGTTGGGCCTGGCTGCGCCCTGGGTGGAGGCATTTTCCTGCATCTCCCATCTGTGAAGAACAGAATTTGCTGACTGTTCAGACTCTGGGTTCAGACTCCCACAGATGAGGGAAAAGCTTCCTCTGCCAGGTGCTAAGCAGGGATGAACCAGTAAGCTTTAAAAGTAATCATCAGTTCTGCATCATTATCGAGTGCCTTAAAAATGCTTCCTGCAGTAGCTTACTGGTGCTGCTGGAGTCCGCTGCCTGCAGCCTTGCCATCCTCTGGAGGTGACCTACTAGCTGTGGGTCCCTGTCCCCTAAGGATTCACACTGGCAGAACTCAGTGGGGTTTCTTTGGGGTTTTGGCCTGTGGCCTCTGCTCCTACCCCCTTAAACCCTTGGATTTCCCAAAACCCACTTGGCATGTGCAGTCCTCTGGAACTCAGGCAAGTTGGGTTCTCTCTTTCCACCTGGTTCAAGGTGTTGGAGAAAATTGACGTCCAAGAGTCCTTCTGTATTGGAGAAAAACAGGACAAGTTTCAGGTGTACCAGTTGCGGTTTCAGTTCCTGCCACATGCGTATTACCAGCAGGAGAAGTGCCTGAGACCTGAGGACATCCTGCACTTCATGGAAACAAGGTGAGGACTTGGGTACATTTATTGTTTAGTTTTGTCATGGGCCTTGAGTGTCCAGGCCGCAGGCCTCCTAGAGATTCAGTGCATTTGTCTAAATGGGTCCTTCAAGGGAAAGATCTGGGAAAACAGCAGGCCCTCTAGCCTAATTTGGACACCTCATTCCTAATCTGGCTTGTGGGTGTGACTACATTAACCATACACCATTCTCAAACTTTGCTTCTCTCTGGCTGAGGAATCTTGTCTTCTCGGTTGTGGAGGCTCTAAGATGCGGAAGTATGTGTGCCGGAAGGAGGATGGAGCTCTGTCACAGTGGTGCTACTATGAGGGCAGGCCAGCACGCGGTGATTTTTGACAAGATGTTCCAGGCTGCATTATGTGGTTACTAATACATTTATATTCTGTTTGAGTCCAATGGCATGCTGCTTTTAAACCCCTGTTCTGTAGCTGGGGTTTCCTGCAGCTTCTTACAGAGAAATTCTGGTTCCTTTCTGGGAGGGAGAATAAACATCCTTCTCTCTGAAGTGTAAATTACTGCTGGGCATTTAAAAAGTACAGGCCGGGATCCCTGGGTGGCTCAGTGGTTTCGCACCTGCCTTTGGCCCAGGGTGCGATCCTGGAGTCCCAGGATCGAGTTCCGCGTCAGGCTCCTGGCATGGAGCCTGCTTCTCCCTCTGCCTGTGTCTCTGCCTCTCTCTCTCTCTCTCTCTCTCTCTCTATGTCTATCATAAATAAATAAAAATAAATCTTTAAAAAAAATAAATAAAAAGTACAGGCCACGTGCTGAGTACACAGGAGTAGGGTGGTGGGCATACCAGTGCCTGGGGTATGACAAGAAGAGCTAGTGAAACACTTCTGACTGACCAGCTGACCCTAGATCATGCCACACAAACTCAAATGGCTGCAGGGCCCTGCAGATAACAAGCCAGTGAAGCAAGTCAGGAGGCCCCCAACAGGCTGGAGAGTGCAGAATCTGCCTTAGGGGGACAGGAATGTGGGTCAAGGTGGCCAAATGTTCTGATTCAAAAATTAAAAAAAGAAAGAAAGCCTCTCCTCCCATTTTTTTTTCTTTCTGTTTTGGCTATTTGGTTGCTTGATTTTGCCTTTATGAATAAGAAGTTTCCTAATTTTTAAATACCAGCAACTAATTCATATATCTTCAGAAACTTGGTAACGCCCAAATAGATCTTGTCTGTCAGCAGGAGCCTGTTACATCAACCACTGCCTTTAATCTAGACTAACTCTCAGGCCTTCTCTGAGCCTCACTGAAATGGAGAACCAATGGGGCAGAGTAGAGGCAGAGCCCGCTGGTTCAGTCATCCCCCCAACCTTCACTGAGTGATACCCGTTCAAAGTTGAGTCATGGATGCAATGTGGCCAGAAAAGTCACCTGCTCTGCCATTGGCCCTCTTTTTCTCTCTCACCTGAATATGTGAGCTGGCTTCAGGCCAGCCCTCCTCCAAACATGTTCAGGATGGTGGGTATTATGGTGGGAGAGTGTGGTTGTGAACCCATCCCCTTGGAAAGGGACTACCTCCTGGCAGGTCCTGTCCCCCATTTGTGTGAGCCTGGGTGAATTTGTTGCTGGCTGGGCCTTGGGGAACACATGCATTGCCATCCACTTAGGTGGAGATGGTTCCTTTTACCAGGCAGATCCAGTGTTCTTATGATGCTGGGCCATGTCACAAGAGACATGCCTCCAGCCTGCTGGCTCATTAATTAATGTGGAGGAACATAACTCCCAAGAGCATTGCGTATTTGTGCTGGCCAGGCAACCTTTTTTTAAGAAATGGGAATTAGGAGCACATGGCCTCCTGAGAATTACCAAGAGCAGGCTAAGGTGCATGGTCTGCCCCGTTTCTAGTCACCTTGGGCTTTCACCTGCCAAGCAGGTAGGTCAGCATGAGGCATGTACTAGGCTGTCCTGAGAGGTCTTTTTACTTATATTATCTCAGGGAATTGAAAAATCCATCACCTGTTAAAAATTTTTTCTTGATGAGGGAAAGGCCTGGCTGCTTCTCAGATGTGAAGTACTTTTTCAGCTCCTAGTTTGTGTTTTGCTTGTGTACTTGGAAAGCTGTGAGAAACAAAGCCATGTGCGGTGGCTCTTGGTAGAGCTACTCTGCGACTCAAGCAGATTGGGCCAAAAATGAGAAAAGGAGTAATGTGTGAACTGGGCTGTGGTTTGGGCTATCCTTGACAGGCTTGGGCAGCACAGCAGCCACATGAAGGCCTCTTACAGACCATAGGGAAATGTCAGTGTGCTCCCTAAGAATGACAGTACACCTCCTACCATGCCGCCCCACACCTTTTCTCCCTTCCTGCCCCGCACCTCCTCCCCTGCCTTTTCTCTTCTCCCCTGCCCTTTCTCTCTCCTCCTCTTTCTTCTCCCAGCTATTGGATCATGAGACTATTTTGACAATAGATTGGAGAAGGAAAGAAAACAC
Source organism: Canis lupus baileyi (assembly GCF_048164855.1). Lineage (NCBI taxonomy): Eukaryota > Metazoa > Chordata > Mammalia > Carnivora > Canidae > Canis > Canis lupus. Next base: position 25,919,331 of record NC_132849.1, on the reverse strand, counting down.
AGAGGCACTTCTCTAGATGGAGGTGTATAAGCCTTGAAGGTTCTGTAAATATTTGTACTGAAATCTGTCACTTTGGATGTTAGTTTAAATCATCTGGAAGGTGGTTTGGGGTGGTGAAGTAGAAAGAGCACTGAGCTAGGAGTCAAGTGCTAAGCTCTGGCCTCCCGTCCCCAGACATGAAACAACCAAGCTGGCAGTGTGCAATTACAGCTTCTTTGAATCCCACTTTGCAAGCAGCAGGTGGCGGAGCTGTTGCCAAGGCACTCTTGGAAACACCCAAGGGTCATAGTCTATTTGCAACTATTTATGTGGAATGGGAAGTTTCCCTGTAGCCTATACCTCCTGTTCCTTTTTGGTTGCCACGTTCTGATAAATAGCAAAACCTCACAGAACAGCCATTGTGGGCCTTCAGTTCCCTTGCTCTTGGCAAAACCACAGAAGGGCAAACTGTGCCCTCGGGAGGACTCTGGCATGCTAGTCACATGTCAGCCACTCAGCGGTCAGGGTTCATTCTGCTTTCTCACCTCTCATGTTCTCCAGCAATCTTGTTCACTAAAAGAGGCAGGCCAGGCAGAAGGGATTCCCAGCAAGGGGAGATTAGGGAAGGTCTCCTTGGGAAATTCCATCTGCACACAAATGCAGCCTTGGGGGTTGGGTGCAGCTCCAACAGGTAGAGGAGCTGGGGAGATTGCTGGCAGAGCAAATGGCTTGGGCAAGAGCCCAGAGGATGCACCAGGGCAGGTAGGAGCAGATGAGTATTTGGGGGTGGGGCCAGTTGTGGAGGGCTGCAGGGAGGAGCCTTGGAGAGGTGACACTGGCCAGTCGCAAAGCTACTAGCCTAGAGAGTCCAGTCAGAGCAGCAGCCCCAAAGTAGCTGGGGGGCAGAGAGGCAGCAGGCCTACGGCTTCCACATCCCCATCCATCACACTTCCTCTCCTCACTATGTGATAGGCTTGAGTCAGGGTGGGAATGTCCCATTGTACAGATGAGATCGAGGCCTTCGTCTCCAGTTTTGGCTGAAAGCAGATTTGAACCCGAGCCTGGCCTTCCAGAAATGTCTCATTCACCCCCTCTTCTCAGTTTGCATCTTCTCAAGTCAAGGCTGGCCTTCCCTCAATGGCCCTTGTCCCCATCCTCAGTGCTTGGTGACCAGGTTCTTCCCTGGATTGGTGGCTGAGGAGACTTTTCTGCCCAAGGCAGAAACCTCAGCAAACCATGCACAACTTTAAAAAGTTAAAAAAATAAAAACAAGGAGAGTGAACAGTAGTCTTTTGCTGTTAATAAGCAAAATAGTAAATATTTGACCTGCCTGCTTAAATTAAGAGTGCACTCCTGTATTTTCATCCTTGCTTTGCTCCCAGGGCACATGATACACACATCATAGGCACTGAGACAGCACAGGATGGCTGGCTGGCTGAGGAACTGATACTTAATATAATTAAAAGTAATCCATTTTGGCATGCTGTTCTGGCCTGAAGAAGAAGACAGGCAAAAGATTCTGTGAAAAAAGAAGCAGGGGGCAGAGGGCAGGGTGAGGCCTTAAAGGAGCTTAAAAATAGGAAAGAAGAAAGGTGAGGGGCCTGGAAAGGCCCCATAGGCTCTGATGCAAGTTGGTTCTTTTAAATTGGTTTGGTTCCAACCTGTCAACATGATTTATGGCCACAAAGTAAGTCATCATTGCCCTTCAAAACTCTGATGAACTCTTGCACATCTTAGTTCTTTCATCAAATTGTCGGGGCTCCTGCCCCAAGGAGACAGGAGTTGTCAGGCCCAAGCCATGCTACTTTATAGAGATGCTGCGAGGGCAGGCGGGGGAACAGTTCTAGTCCTGGACCAGACTCCCCTCTCCTGCTATAGAGTCTGTGGTCCTCGTCAGACATCAGCCACAGTTGTGCTAGCAACTTTGCTTACGGACCACCCACTTTGCCAGGCCTTGTGACAATTATTGGGCAGGGGGTCATTTCTAAGCCTTAAAACATGACTGCCTAGTACATATCCATACCTACATCTTACAGATGAGGGAGTTAAAGCTCAGTAGACTCTCATGCCGAAAGCCATACACTTGAGGAGTGGCAGGCCATAGTAGGTTCAGATCAGGCCTGCTGGGTTGTGAAGCAAGTGTGCTCTGTGACATGCTCTGTGCCTTTCAGAAACAGCAAGAGGGTGAGGGAAGTGAGCTGAGAGGAGACACTGTATCTATCTCATGTGTAAATCCCTGACACTGCCCTAGATGGCTGTGAGTCCCCTGGACAAAACATCCTAGAGAGTAGAGATGCTGGTCCTGAATGGGGCTATGTGGTTTTCTTCTCACTTTAGGTTCTTTAAAATTCTGATGGAATCCCTCAGAAAGAAGAATAATAAAGCTTCAGCTTTCAGAAGCGTTAACACTCGGAGAGCTACCCAGCGGGATCTAGACAACTCTGGGGAGTCGGAGAGGAATCGGGTGAGTCCCCCAGGGGACAGCACAGGGGAGAGTCCCAGGGCTGGGAAGCCTATAGGGTGGCTACTTAGGGCCTTAGTCTTCTGTCCTAGGAAGGCTCTGAGATTATTTTCAGCCCACCTCAAGCCCCTTCATGGTTTTGGCCCCTCTTTCCTTGTACCTTATCATTTATCTGCCATGCTGACAGAGCCACAATGGGGTTGCTAGATAACAGGTCTGACTGGCCTTGGGTGAGGGCCCAGGGTCATCCATCTGTCTGCTCTCAAGGACCACTCTGTAAGTGATTTTTATGCTGAGAATAGGCTCAAAGTAGTGGTACCCACTGGGCTTTCTAATTCTTTTTCTGGTTTCATGTTGCTCTCTGCCTTTGACTTCCCTGGGCTGGGTGAAGTGAGGCCGTAGAGTACTGGCAGGAACTAAGAGAGGCATTTGGAAGCAGGAAATTTAGGCTATAGGAATAAAAATGGAAGGAGCCAGGGAGAAGCCTTTGGAGGCAAAATAGTCCAGGAATGATGATACTTCACCTGCCAGGAGATGCAGGGGCAGTGTGGGAGCAGGTTGCCTAGTGTCATCTGAGCCAGCACTGGCTTGTAGGGCTACATAGCAATAGTTTAGCAAGTACCAATGCAGACAGCCTGGTGGGGGGGCTGGGAGAGCTGTAGTGAGGACTTGGTACTGCCTCTACCTTGCTGTAGGGCCTTAGCTATGTCAGCTCCTGTCTCTGAGCCTTTCTCTTCACCTCTAAAATGACAAACTTTCCCAGGCCAGAGAGAATACTGGATCTTTGGCCTGGGAGGTCTACCAGTTGGCTAATGGAACACAGATGGGCATGGATGGTCTTTGAAAGGCTATTTAGTCTATCCTTAAGGCACCTGGAAGAAGTCTACAAGAAATTAGGAGCCAAGGCTAGAAGGTGTAAATATTTGGTTTTTAATATAGTAGTACCACCAAACCAATCCTCTCTCTCTTCATCTCCACCTACAACAAAAATATTTGGAACAATATTTTATATCATTTTTTTAATGATTTGGAAAGCCTTGTCACTTTTTTTTAGTGTTTTTTAAAGCAAGATTTTACGAGTGATACGTGTGAAAATGAAGCTTGAAGAGAAGGAGGCAGGGAGTGCAGGGCTGGCCCAGAGCATGGACTGAATGTATGGTTTGGCTAGGAGGATGGGTAGGGAGATGGGTGGTTAGGAGGGTGGCAGGTAGAAGTGAAATGAATGGATGGATAGTATAATAAATGGAGGCAGGCAGATAGGTTACTGATTGGATGAAAAGGAGGATGGATGGGTAGAGAGATGGATTCACCAAGCACTGGGTATTAGAACCAGTCTTCTTCCTTGTCCTCAAATCACAGGGAGAACAGGAAGGCAATGAGGAAGAGGAGGGGCCCATTGTGGACGCTGAAGCTGAGGAGGGAGATGCTGATGCCTCTGATGCCAAACGCAAGGAGAAGCAAGAAGAGGAGGTGAGGGGACTGGCCGGGGTCAAGGGGCTGTGGTCACATCCCTGTCACACCTACAGGAAACTTGCTTGTCACATAAGCCACACCTTTATTATCCTGCTGGAACCCATTAGGAACCTTGAAGCAAATCTGGCCTGCCCAGCACACTTCTCAGTGGGGAAGATAAAGCTCACAGGGCGGGAATTGGGCAGGGGCCATCCCAGGGCTGCCCTTTGGCTCTATACTGAATCATATTCAGGGACCTAGAGGCTTTTGCAAGGACGTGAAGTCAGGCTGCCTCTTATTTTTACAATGAAAGTAAGTCACATGGGGGCAGTGGGTGGATCAGTCAGGTAAGCTTCTGACTCTTGGTTTTGGCTCAGGTCATGATCTCACGGTTGTGAGATTGAGCCCCACGCCACACTCAGTGGGGATCTGCTTGAGATTCTCTGTCTCCCTCTGCCTGCTCGCTCTGCCTCTCAAATAAATCTAAAAAAAAAAAAAAAAAAAAAAAAAGCCAATCTCATGACTGCTGCTAGGACAGAGGGCAGTTTAGAGGAAATTGACAGGCAAGAGGGCGCTCGTGGAAAGTGGAAGGGTGTTGGGAGTTGGGACTGAGGGGCCAGCATTTGTAGGGGAGGGGCTGCCAAGACAGAAGGCGGCCCAGCAGCTTGGCTGGGGCCAGTCACGTAAGGCTCCTGTTGGGCTCCTTGCTCAGTGGGGAGCCTGCTTCTCTGCCCCTTCCCCTGTTTGTGTGCACATGCTTGCTTGCTCTTTCTTTCTCTCTCTTTTTCTCTCTCAAATTTTTTAAAAAACACAGATAAGGTGTCTGCGGGGTGCTTGTTCTGCAGACTAAGTCCAGACACATGTGGAGATTCAGGTGACACAGACTGTACTTCTTCCCCTGCCAGGTCGATTATGAGAGCGAGGAGGAGGAGGTTGAAGAGGAGAACGAGGATGAGGACATGCAGGAGGAAGAGCACATCTCTGGGAACAGTGCTCACAAGGCCCAGGAGCAGAATGAAGAGGTGGGCTCCGGCCCCGAGGACTCGCCACCTGCCACCCCCCTCACACAGCCCCGGAAATCCACCCAGAACAGGGAGCCCCAGGGAGCTGAAGCCAAGGAGCGCCGGGTCCAGGCCGTGCGCGAGTCCCACCCATTCATTGAGGACTACCAGTACGACACTGAGGAGAGCCTGTGGTGCCAGGTCAGTGCCATACCACCCCAGCAGAGCATCCAGCAAGGGGCCTGCTGCTGAGCTCCCCCAGTGCTGTATATGTGAGTCTGATTGGCCGGGCCCTGTGGATACTTTTAAACCTCTCACCTCGTTTCGTTTTCAGTACCCCAGAGTTGTTGTGGAGGCCAGCGGGAGTGTGCTGGTTCCTCACACCCATGGCCTCTGGTCACCAACTTCAGAGTTGCAGGCACCACCTTTGGAGTTCCCTTAAAGGCGGGCCAGTTAGGATGCCTGCACAGCTACACACGGACTGATGTTTTTGTTCTTTGCTTTGATCAAGTCCAGTGGTTCCCAAAGGGCAATGTGGATAAGAGTCATTGAGCAGGTTACATATATGAAATGACCAATGTGACACTTTGTGGTGATTGAAAGGCTATTGAGGGCACTGTTGAGTAGATAGGATTTTCACCAACATCTGTGAAGGTGTCCCTCCACTATTTGCACCTTCATCTGGGTGACTAGAGATGGCTGCTGTGTGTGCAGTCTGTTAGCCATCCAGTGTTCATGTGTACACACCCACCTACACACCCAGCCTGCCCCTGCAGGGCCTCCTGCCCCCAGCCAAGCAAGCTTGTTTGCTAAGCAAGCTTTGAAGGCATTGCCTGGGGAACCATTGGAGGTGGGGGGACAGGGCTCTGCCTCCCTCTTGGGGCTACAGGGTGGCCCCCGCCCCAGGCACAAATCTCCCTCCTCTTGCAGGTGACAGTGAAGCTCCCTCTGATGAAGATTAACTTTGATATGACCTCTCTGGTAATGTCCTTGGCCCAGAGTGCGGTCGTCTATGCAACTAAGGGCATCACGAGATGCCTTCTGAATGAAACCACCAACAAGAAGAATGAGAAGGAGCTTGTCTTAAACACAGAAGGAATCAACCTGCCAGAACTGTTCAAATATGCTGAGGTACATGTCCCATCTCCAGGTTGTCTGCTGGCTGAGAATGAGGTCCTTACTGGCTCAGGGCCTTGCTGCCATCCCTGGGCCTTCTTCTTGGGGATCCATCCACATGCACATTAGCCTAGTTATGACTTGAGGTAAAGAAACCAGCTTAATTTTATCTATCCCAGGGTTTCTCAAACTAATTTGGCTGTATTTTTTTTTTTCCTTAAAATTAAAACCTCCCCAAAGTAGATCTGTAAGAAACAATTGCTGAGTTACTGGCTTTACCAGATGCCTTTACTGGCATCTGGTAAAGGAGACCCTGGGAGCAGAAGTGGCCCAGACCAGCCACCCAGTGTGGTGGGTGCTCCAGCAGCATGTCTGTCCATCCATCTAAGCTATTTCTTCATTCTCCCACATTGTGTCTCAGAACCTTCTGAGATGCTCTCAACGCCCAGGCATTGGTGTTTCCCCAGAGAATACTGAAGTGCTAGGATCCCTATAGTTCACTCTCCTAGGTCTGCACCCCGCTGACAAAGTTCTCCCTTCCTGGAACATTTCTCCTCCCATAGCAGCTGCCTTACAAAGGTCCTTGCTGCCCTGGAGCCTTTCACTGATACCTCTCTGAGGACAGAGCAGGGTGGGCTTATACCTCCTAAGACTCAGCCCCTGGCAGGGTGAACTCTGTCAGGCTCATGGGGTTTGTTTAAACAAGCCCAGGGTCTCCACCATGCCCTGTGGGGATGACCTGCCATAGTGACCTGCCACCTCGGGGCCCCCAGAATAGGTGAACTGGAGCTTCAGGCCTCTGATGAGACCCGGCTTTCCCCCACGGAGCTCCCCAGTCGCTGCCCCATGTGTCCTGGAGAGGGATTTAAGTGTCTACTAGAGAACCTCCCTCACCTACCAAAGAAAGTCTCAATTCTAGGAAACAAGTCTGTTAAATAAATATTTTTCTTCCTGTTGACCTGAAGCAGGTACCAAGTTATCTCTGGGCTCTGGTAGTGACAACGAGACAGACCTTGGGGCCTGGCTACCTGTAGCTCTGCCTACGCTTGTCCCCTTTGCTAATCCTGGGCCACCTCACCACGTCATCATCAGCTGTGCTTGACTGCCAGACAAGGAGCTCAGCCAGGGTGGATCATGACAAAGGAAGGGAGCAGAAGGCCAGGCCCTCCCACTCAGCCCTTCCTTCCTCCCTTAGGTTCTGGACTTGAGCCGCCTCTATTCCAATGACATCCATGCCATGGCCAGCACATATGGCATTGAGGCCGCACTGCGGGTGATCGAGAAGGAAATCAGAGATGTGTTTGCCGTGTATGGTAAGAGGAGCTATGGAGACCTCTCAGAAGATGCCTGCGTGGTGGGCCAGCCCTGTAGGGAACCAAAATGTTGGTACAGTGAGCATGTGGCCTATGGGACACCGTGAGAGCAACCTGGGAGGACAGGTTTTCAGTCCCATCACTGAGGGCCCTCCTGACTTTTGTTTTCTCATCTAGCCTCTGAAGAAGCTCCTGTCTGATGATGTGGCCCCAGCCTGCCTTCACGGTTTTGGCTCCCAAGTGAAACCATGCCATTAGGTTCTCATGTCTCACAAGTCTAGAGTTTGTTTCCTGGGCTAGTGGATAGAAATGGAGAGTGGGTTGTGCTGATGGTGGCCAGGGATGGGGGTGGGAGAGGGCTGCGCAGCCCAGGTTGGGGGCTAAGTAGCCACACGAGCAGGTGACTGAGCTGGACATGGAGCCTGAAGGTCTGACCTCTGAGCCTCTGCCCTGGCTTGAGTCAGGTGATGCTGTCCCAACTGTCTCCTTGTCATTACATAATCCTTCCCAATGTTGCTGCCCATGTGACAGGCATTGCGGTCGATCCCCGCCATCTCTCCCTGGTCGCCGACTATATGTGCTTCGAGGGCGTTTACAAGCCGTTGAATCGCTTTGGGATCCGATCAAACTCCTCCCCTCTGCAGCAGATGACATTTGAGACCAGCTTCCAGTTTCTGAAGCAGGCCACCATGATGGGTCAGTGCCCCTGGCTTCTCTCTCCTAAGTTTGCTCTGGGCAAACAGGTTCATCCCTTGGGCACCTTCCACACTCCTTCCACACAAATAAAATCCTGGAGTCTCACTGAAGAAGAGCAAGCAGTAGATGGGAAAGCCACCTCTACCTTACCTGAAGGAAAGGGAGGAGGGCCTTGCTCACTTTCTGCAAGCAGTGCTACCTCACAAAACCTCATTGGCCTCCAGGACACAGGACCTCCTGCTGGCCTCTGAGATGCCCCATCATCCCAGCCTCTGTAAGCCCCTGACATCACCCTAACTTCTCTCTCCCCAACTTAACAAGGGCTCTTGTGTCTCCCAGGATCGCATGATGAACTGAGGTCCCCTTCTGCCTGCCTCGTGGTCGGGAAGGTCGTCAAGGGCGGGACAGGCCTATTCGAGCTCAAGCAGCCGCTGAGATAGTGGCTACCATGTACCATCCGCCCAGCCTGGAGGATAACCCGGAGGACCTGGAGGAGGGCTGGGCCTGCCTGTCACATGAGAGGCCTGGGAGAACAGAGCCCAGGTGGTTCAGAGTGGCTGTGCTAGGCACAGCAGTGATGTTGGGGGTTCAAAAAGCAGCTGGCCCCTGGGCTGGACCAGCTTCACCTGGAAAGTGACAGCATTCCTTGCCCTTCCCTGTCTCAGGATCTGAGCAGGGTTCACTGAGTCCCTCTGAGGTGGCCCGCCCTTCCCCTTTGTGACCTTCTGAAGCAAGGAGGTGAGGTCCTGTTGCTGTGAGCAGCCAGTGGCTACAAGCAGGATCCCTGGGGGCTCTCGAGTGGGAACCTGGAGCCTGTCGCCCCATGGCCTGCTTCTCCCAGCTACGCCAGTTCCTAGGGGCAGAGTTCCCATAGAGTCTCCACCCAAGTCTTTTTGCCTGCTGAACCCACACCTCTACCCACCCAACTTCTGTACCCGGGGTGGGGCCCCAGCAGCTCAGCCCCGCACTTAGAACCCTGAGTCACCAGCTGGACTGTTTGAACAAGGTGCCTGGCTTATCTTCCCTGGCTCTTCTCTCAGCCCCGTATTGAGGCCCACAACCCTCTCTGTGGGCCCTGCTTCATCTGGGCCGTCCAGCCTCCCTTAACCTCTGGCACCACAGCAGGGGACCCTGGCATGAACAGAAAATCAGAGGACTTGTACAAAGGCTTTGTAAAACTAGAGGCTGTTTCTATTTTTGTCTAATGTTATTCCAGCTCAGGCTGAGTAATAAACATCACTGGAACTAGCTATTTGGAGGGAAAAAAATTGAAGAGACTTGGGTTTTTTGTTTTTTTTCCTTGGTTTGTGGTTTTTGCGTTTGTGATTTGAGAGCCCAGGACTGTGATTTCTCAGCACAGTCACGTCTTGGGTCTCTTCTGTTCTTGTTAGAGGCTGTAGGGGAGAGCCCGGCCCCTGCAGCCTCCCCCTCCGACCCCAGCCAGCCCCTGCTGCATCCTTTTCCTGAGCCAGCTTCTGGCCCTGTGGCCAGGAGAGTAGAAGCCAGTGGGAAGGAGCCATGTGTGTGGGGTGGGAAGGGAGGCGTTGCTTGGGGAGAATGCCTATGCTGCTCCCTCCAGACACGTGACAGGTCCACCCTATGCCTCCTATGCCCACATGGGGGAAGCAGCAGGAACAGTTGACTAGGGCTCAGATACAGGGGAATATGCGCAGCTTCTGAGGGGCACAGGCAGAAGGGTCACAGTAGGATCTGTGCCACAGTTTAAGGCACACGTTCTGGGGGTAGTGGGCCAGTTCACTGCTTGGTCATTTCCACTCCTTACTAGAATTGTGGGAGACAGTTCCTCTGGAGATCACAAGGTAACTCCTGGACAAATGAACATGTGGTTGCCTGGCCCCCATAGCTCGGCATCAGTGGGTACATTCCATGGCTCTGCCCTACTCACTGAAGGTACAAAGGTGAAGGAGCAGGCCCAGAATATAGATAATACATGTTGAAGTTAGAATCAACCTGTGTTGGGAAGTGAGATGATGACCTCAAGCCTCTTCTGCTCAATCCAGCTGTGTATTTCCCGGGCACCTCTGTTTTCCCATGTTTCTCTCCCAGGATACACCTGCTTTGTAAGCAGACATTCCAGAGCTTGCACATCGTGGTGAGCCGGGAATCCCCTGGCCCCCTTGATGGCATCACAGGCTCACTTCAGTTCTCTCTGTCTGGAGCTTTCTTGGGGGGCCTCCTGTGCTGTTTAAGATGTCATAGTCTTCAGAATATCCTGTGTATTGTAAATGCTCTGAGGGCACTTTTGATTTTTTGGGAAGGACCACAAGTAGGTCCAAGCCAAATCTGATGAAGAGGACAGATCAAGGTGCATAATCATTTTTTAATCAAAGTAGGATGGGGGAAAAAAGAATGGAGAGTGATTGGTGGGGTTCACAAACCTCACAGAAACTGTGAATTCTTTCAGAACCCCAAGATGCTGGAGCAAGCCACTGTTCTTGGATGTCCTCCCCACCTTGCCCCTTCGAGTGTCATTGTCCTACCTACTTGCTTGCTGATAACTTCATTTCTTTTTTATCTTTTTTGGGTTCTTATTAAGAAAAAAAACAAAACAAAACCTACCAACATTCCTGCAAGTACCCCCATTGTGAGCCTTTGACATTTTCTTTCTAAATCAGGAAGAAAGCTGAGGGAGGGATGAACCACTTTGTCCCATTCCCAGCCTGGATCGTAACTCTTCTTTCTCTCTACTGTCCTTGTACCCAAATGCATGTACACAAACCTAAGTAGGTTCCTCCTGGGCCTCCCTGGTCCTGTCAGGGCTCTTTCGTTCCATGACTCTGCTAAACAGCTTCTGTGAAAGGTTGGCTCCTGCACATGTGACCCTCCCAGTTCTCTAGGCTCTGGGTGGTTTTGTTTTAATTTTGGTAAAGTAAAATTTACCTTTTTAGCCATTTTTAAGTATGTAATTTAGTGGCATTGAGTAGTCACGCTCTTATGTAACCAACACCATCACCTATTCACAGAGCCCTTCATCTTGCAAAACTGAAAACCTGTCACCGTCAAACGCTGATTCCCCATTCCTCTGGTGATCACTTACCCCTGGCAGCTGCCACCATCCTACTTACTGTCTCTGTGTTTGACTTCTGCCTTAGAAGAGTGGAATGATACAATATCTGCTCTTTTGTGATTGGCTTATTTTACTTAATGTAATGTCAGTGTTCATCTGTGTTGTAGTAGCATGTGTCAGAATTTCCTGTGTGAATGTTTTATTTATCCATTCATCTGTCAATGAACACTTGGGTTGCTTCTACCCTTTGGCTCTTGCGAATAATGCTGCCATGAGCATGAATGTACAAATCTCTTCTTCGAGTCCCTGCTTCTAGTGTTTTTGGGTTTATACCCAGAAGTGGAATTGTTGGATCATGTGGCAGTTGTATTTCTAACGTTTTGAGAAGCTGCTCTACTATTTTCCGCAGCAGCTGTACCATTTTACATTCCTACCAACAGCGCACAAGGGTTCTGATTTCTCCACACCTTTGCCAGTATTTGTCAATTCCTTTTCTGTTACATAACAGCAACCATCGTGATTTGACTTAGGTATTATTTTAATCAGATGTAGGGACCCTTAGCTGGTCTGCACCTACACAGACTTAGGAACCACTTAAGTATCTGTTACTTGCCAATCTTAAAACTTTGAGTTTATAATTGAACTGGGGGCTGACAGAGTCTTGAAAATGCTCCTGAAATAGGAAAAACTGGTTACGTGACAGTTGTCCTGCCGACTTCTGGGTGGATAGGGCAGGTGCCACCTGTGCAAGGCCGTCCACTTCAAGTGATAAGAATGCTGGGTCTTCCACAGATCTCTCTCTTGCCTCGTTTACATGGGACTCTTCAATCACAACCACCAAAGGAAAGTAGCTACAGTTAAAACTTGCTAAATTCCTACACCGTCAAGCCCCCCCCATTCTACCAATGTCCACTTAGACGTTCTCAGTTCTGCACATTGGGTCCACCGGGCAAGCTTTTTAAAAAACTGATTCCAGGGCACTCTCCCAGAGATTCTAATTTAATGAGCCCAGGGTGTGGCCTGCACATTGGAGGAGTTCCAGGAGGGTCTAATGTGCAGCAGATTGAGAACAACTGACTTAGAATAAGCCCTAAATTGTGTGTCACAGTCAGTCACCTTCTATCCATGTGATGACTTCTCAGGGAGTGAGTCATTGGCACCCAGTTTCCCAACCAAGATCTTAAGATCTAGTCTCTGCCCTCAAAAAGTAGGAGTGTGGGCAGCCCGGGTGGCTCAGCGGTTTAGCGCTGCCTTCAGCCCAGGGCCTGATCCTGGAAGACCTGGGATCAAGTCCCACATCAGGTTCCCTGCATGGAGCCTGCTCCCTCTGCCTGTGTCTCTGCCTCTCTCTGTGTGTGTCTCTCATGAATAAATAAAATCTTAAAAAAATAAAAATAAGTGTGTGTAGGTGTGCTCTGGGGCCACAGATGTCTGCAACAACAGAGTGGCGATCAAAGAACACCTCAATCTGCTCTACCTGGTGTTCGGCACAGAAAGATGTGCTGCTTCCACCATATCTAGGAGGCTGCTTGTTCACTGTAGAAGTTCCTGCCAGCAGTGCACCTGCAGGGGCGGGCAGAGGAGACCCTTGACCAGCAAGCATTTCCTAGAAGAAACTCCCTGAGAAGTCGCCATGTGAGAAATGAAACCCTTTGGTGAGGACTGCTCTCAGCAGCGCACTCCCCACCCCATGAGCAGTAATCAGGGTGTCCATTCAGCCCAGAACTCCATACAGCTCAGGTTTGTCTGCAGGCCCAGGGAAAAGCCAGAACCCCATTACAGTGCACTGGGCTAAGCTCCTCAGCTCATGTTGGTTGTTCAGGTGATGCCCCTCAAACAACTCTAGGAACCAAGGGATTGGGACTCGGGCCTGCATGAAAGGAGCGTGCCCACATAAGTATCCTGACTGTGCCCCTCCTCCCTTGGCCTGCACCCACCTGACCTTGCTGCCCACAACACTAGGCCCTCCCCTCATAGAGCTCACAGCCTAGAGCCCCAACACCCAAGCCAACAGGAGCAGCCTTATTGTGACCTGGCCAAAGGCTAAGGAACCCATTGGGTGGCATGTGAACATGCACCCCTACACACGCTACCCTGCCAGTTCAGGTAGGGCCAAGGCCTGCCCAGCTACTATGACGGGACTCTGGGGAGATGGCAGAGTGAGGAGGAAAGTGAAGAGTGCAGGGAAAGAATCCGGAGTCTAGTCGTCACTACCCAACCCCCTCTCGTGTGCCCACTCCCACCCCTCACCCCCTGAATATAGGAGTGGCTACTGCATGGGTCAAGCATAGTGCTGCTTGTCGTAGGTCTTTCCTTGCAAGTTGTGGTCAGCCTTATTCAGATCCACTGGCCCTGCTGACGGCTGTTTTATGGACTGGCTGCCCAGCTTTGTTGTCTAAGGGCTCACTTCAGCCCTGGGGCTGTGGCCTCATAGGTGACAGTATCAGACACCATGGGCCTCAGCTGGACCACAGTAAAAATGCTCCCTAACCCATGATTCTTGCCTAGAAACATGAACCTGAAAGTTCTACATACATTCAACCAGGCCGACCTCAAGAATGTGGCTGAGCAGCGTGACTGCACTTGAGGTGAGAAACCGAGCTCCGAAATCATACTACTCCTCAAATCACAAGTCCTAAACTGACAGTGTAAACCTGAGAGGTTACTTGGCTTCCCTGCACCTCAGTTTCCCTATCTGTTAAATGGTGATTAAATTAATGTTCATAAAATCCTATAGAGCTATAAATGTTTACCTATATACCAAGTGGGTCTCAACTGGAGACAGTTTGCCCCTTGGACATTTGACAATGTCTGGAGACATGTTTGTCGAAATGGAAGTGGGGGATGCAACTGTCATTTAGTGGGTAGTGGCTGGGATGCTACCAGACAGCCTACAACATACAGGACAGCCCCCTGTGATAAAGAATTATCTGGGCCCAAATATCAGCGGTAGCGAAGTTGAGAAATACTGCCACAAACACCTGTATGGAGGGGTTGATGTTTCTTTAACAAAAGGGAATCATTTAAATTTTAGTCATTCTGATGATAGGTAATTAATGACATCTCATTGCTACTTTAATTTTCAATTCTCTATTAACAATTCTGAGCTGCTTTTCACATTTGTTGGTTATTCTAATCTGCACTTTTAAGAATTGTCGACTTGTATCCTTTCCCATTTTTCTATTGGTTTATTTCTATTGACCTTCACCGTCGATTCTAAAGAACTCTTATGTATTCTAGAGATAACTTTTTGTCATCTGCATGAAATATTCCCTCCCCCCAAATTAAATGAATGAGATAATACAGGCCAAGAGTCTAGTGCAGAGCCCACAGTGTGGTTAAGGGGGTTAGCTGCAGGCTGCGTTGGGCCATACTCACCTCTAGATTTTAGTTGGGGGAGCTGGAGCATCTTCTGAGGTACATAGATTGAAAAAGGGAATGGGACACCTGGGTGACTCTGGTTGGAGTCTGCCTTTGGCTCAGGTTGTGATCCTGGGGTCCTGGCATCGAGTCCTACATCAGGCTTCCTACAGGGAGCCTATGTCTCTGCCTCTCTTTCATGAATAAATAAATAAAATATTTTTAAAAAAGAAAAAGAGAAAGGGACTGACAAGCACATTACACCTGTGACAGTCTCCACAGTGCTGGAGGGACCGTGGTCACTGAAGAAAGCAAAAGCCAGGAGCAGAGCACAGAGCCCTGTGCTCCTGCATAGCATCTCAGCTCCTTTGCAGGCGCAGCCTTCACCCACTCCTTTACGTGCTTCATTCACCAAAGCCCCTGACAGCCCCATGAGAGTGCAGTTAGCTCCTTTCATGGTAACTTGTCCATGGATGCAGCCAACAAGCAGAGGAACAAGGATTTGAAGCTGCACTCCTGGCCCCAGAGTCTGGGGTCCAACCTCCTCGCTGTGCCCACCCCTTCTGCTTGGATCTTGAGGAAGGGCTTTTCACATCAGACGCTGCCTATGTGGGGTATGGCAGGTAGACGTGACAGCACCAAATGCCACTCTAGGCCAAGGAGTGCTTCTCAGGTTTGCCTCCAGGAGGTACAGATGCAACTGCTGGGAGCAGGGGATCCTAGGTGGGGAGCTGGCAACTCACAAGAGATGAAACTAGAACAAATAAATGACAAGCAGCCACCTTAAAGGACTAAGAACCCCAATCGATGGCCCAAAGAAAAATGGAGGTAAATTTTGAAGAGGTTGAGTTGTGGTGAGGGCCTGGCCTGTCGTGCTTTACCATGAGGACTCTCAGAACTGGCTGACTCCAGACTGGTAGCACTTACGAAGGACTTCTGTGATATTACCTCCTATAATCCCTCAGTCCTGTGATGCACGTCCCATTGGCCCCATTTCACGGTTGAAGAAATAGATTTGGAGGGTTCGAAAGCAGTGCCCTAGAGTCAGATCAAATCCCAGTGAAGATTCCCCGGGGCTGGCGTCCCTCTTGGAGCTGCCCCTTTGCACCGTGTGCTTCCTGGCGTTTTCATCGGTTCTGCTGTTAAGTCTCACACTCCACTGATCAAGCAGGTTAGCGATCCTCTTGAAAATAGCAACAGGGAATATAAGGGAAGGGGGAAGAAATGTGTGGGAAATATCAGAAAGGGAGACAGAACATGAAGTCTCCTAACTCTGGGAAACGAACTAGGGGTGATGGAAGGGGAGGAGGGCGGGGGGGGGGGTGGGGGTGACTGGGTGACGGGCACTGAGGAGGGCACTTGACGGGATGAGCGCTGGGTGTTATTCTGTGTGTTGGCAAATTGAACACCAATAAAAAAATAAATTTATTTTTTAAAAAAAGAAAATAGCAACGGGGCCCTGAGGAATGAGAGCCGGGTCAGGGAGGGGTGGGAAGGTCCACAGCAGTCTGGTGGAAGAGCCCCATGGCAGGGTGGACTGCAGGGTTCACCATGGTCACAGGTGGCACACAAGGATGTTGGAGCATTCAAAGGGGAGATTTGACCACTTGACCATGGAAGGGCCTGGGGCTGGCTGCTCCAGTGTGCGCAGGACTTGGGCCCCCACTCACTCGCTTCGGGCCGGCTTTCCAGCCCTGCCTCTGCGGGCCTGGCCTGCGTGAGCGCCTTGGGGGCGGGCTCTCCGGGCTGCCTGTCCCACCCACTGTCCGGGGCCCACCCGCCCCCAGGGGAGGGCTGTCCCGGCTTTGCACGGTGCCCTGCCCTCTCACAGAGCCTGGAGGGCCGCCCTGGCCGCCTGGCCTGGGACACGGTGTTTTCCCTCTGCTGCGATCTGACTCCCTCTGACTCCTCCACATCCGGTCACACACAGGCCTGGGGCCCGCGGCGGCCAACAGCCATCTGGTCAGCCCAGCCCAGCCCAGCTTCTGCGCTCTACTAGGAAATGTGGGACCAGGAAGGAAGGAAACCAGAAAGGGAGGGAGGAAGACAGGGAAACGCGTGGGAGGGACGGAGGGATTCGCGTGTCTACGGTTCTCAACAGGAGCAGCTTCCTCCCCTCCGTTTTCCAGAGCGGCGCTTCTCCCAGTGAGGTCCCAGAGCAGCAGTATCAGTGCGCCCAAGCCCTTGCAGAGATTCAGATTCTCGGGTCCCACCCTAGACTTCCTGAATCTGAAACTCGGGGTGGGCCCACCTCTGTCCCAACGAACCCACCGAGGCTTCTCCGTCCTGCTCCAGTTTGAGAACGGAGAACCACTGCCCTGGAACTGTCACCAGGGAGTGTCTTTACCTCTGCTGTCCTCTTTTCGGCTCTCTCAGCCCCAGGGCTCTTCTGGCCTTATTGAAATGGCCCCAGAGGCCCCTCTGTCTTCCCCAACATTGCCCCTGCAGAGCTCTGTTTGGCCCACCAGGAGAGGAGCCTGGAGGGCAGCCTGGACGGGGAGTGACCATCTACAGCAGGCAGTGACAACTTCTGGCCCTCACATTCCTGTGTTCTTTGGAACCTCCAGGTTTGATAGATGAAAGAAAGGGAGACTCAGAGGGGCTAATGGCTCATTTCCCTCCAGAGCTTCCAGACTCCTTAGGGGGCAAGATCTCTTCTGTGCTTTTGAGATAGTTAAATAACAAGGCAGAGAGCCGCTGTGCCTGGCTGGTGTGGCTCAAGGCTCCTCCTCCCCGCACAGCAGGCCTAACTAGGACACCCAGTGGGGGTGCCATGAGGGGGCTGGGGTTGTCTGGTGGGGCTTGGCATCTTCCTACCTGCTGGTGTGCAGCATTTTCTCTGGACCCCAACAAAGCCTCGCCAGCACCTCCCACCCATATAAAGTCCTTAATGTGAAAAATTCCTCTGGATCCAGCTGTCCCACTTCTGGGTACTACACAAAAGAATTCGAAGAGTTATTTGCACACCTGTGTGCATTAGCAGCGTTCTTCACAATGCCCAAAAGGTGAAAACAACCCAACATCCATCAGTGGGTGAATGGATAAAAATGGGGTACATACATACAATGAATATTATTCAGCCATATAAAGGAATAACATTTCAATAATACTATCACATGGATGAACACTGAAGCATCGTGCTAGGTGAGATAAGCCGGACACACAAGTTCTCTGAGTCTTCAGATTCATAGAAACAGAAAGTAGAATGGTAGCTTCCAGGGCCTGGGAGGGAGGGAGAATGCAGAGTTAGTATCCAATGGGGACAGTTTCAGTTTAGCAAGATGCAAAAGTCCTGGAGATGGTTGGTGGCAATGGTTGCATGACAATGTGAATGTACGTAATGCCATTGAACCGTGTACTTACAAATGGCTAAAACGATAAGCTTTATGTTATGTATATTTTACCATAATAAAAATTGCAATCTGTTCATGATCCCTCCTCCTCAAAAAACAAAAACAGAACTCATCCTCTAGCTATTGGGACCATTTCCAGGGAAATGGTGGCATACAGACCACGCTGCAAACATCCTCCACAGCCACATGCCTCCACTTGTCCACTGTGGCATAAGACAGAAAGCCCCAGGCATTGAGTTTCATTTCCTGGGCTCCTACTCTCTGGCCCTGTGACCTTCTGCAAGAAGCTCAGCTGATGTCAGACCTGCAGTCTCCTCGTTTATTAAAAGATTAAAACTATCTCAGATTCTTGTGAGGGCCAAGGAGGAAATGATCTGAAAACTTCTGTGCACATAACATGTGTTCAATCAATGGTAGTTAACTTATGGCATTTCCTCAGCCTGAAAAATTCTCCCTACCTTCTCTCTAGACAGTTCATCCCTCGGAGCCCAATCAGGTCAAATCTCACCTCTCCAGTGAAGCCTGTGGGAATCTGCAGCATCCTTCTCCAATACAGCTTCTCCTCCCCACCTGAATTCAACTTGAATGCTTCTCAAAGCCAGTTGGTACTTTGCCACGATATCTTTCCCTCTGGCCTGGTCACCAGCACAGCAAAGCCCCAGCAATGCACATTGGACGCATGGCATGAGTAAGAAACAAGCCTTTGCCATTTAACTCTCAGAGATTTGAGGGTTGCTTTCTTCCTCAGTGTCCTCTGGTTCTGGACCATTCAAATGTGGTTTTCCGAGCACAGCCTCTGCATCCCTGGGACATTTATTAGAGATGCACATTTGGGCCCCACCCCTGACCTGACAAAACCAGATCCTCCATTTTCTTCTGAGGTGACCTGTGTTACCGCAGCTCAATGCTGAGTAGGGTTTCTCTACCATAGAGGTTCTCAGTGGCCATTATTTCCCCTTCACCCCTCCAAGGCTTCTACAGAACACTCTGCTAGTCAACTTTCATGACCCCTCAAGAGCAATTTTTCCCTTCTTTCTTACTAAAAATCCAGGTTTTGTAGGAGATTGCAATGTGCTCAGGTTAAAAGATTCAGGTTCCCAGAATTCCTTGCAGCTGAGGGTAGTCACATGACCCAGCTCGATCTCAGGCTCAGAGGAAGTCCCCAGGCTACAGAGTCGCTTGTCCAAGGTGAAAGGCCCAAGTGCAAAGTGCATCTGGCTTGGGGCCTTGCTCTTCCTCTTGCTTCCTGCCTGTTACTTGAACATGGTGGTGGATTATGACAAAGTAGCCCCAGTGATTCACGCTTCCCTATATTCACACCGTCAGGTAGTCCCCTGCTACATTGAATCTGGGCTGCCTGGTGCCTCACTTTGACCAATAGAATGTGATTGAAGTGAGGTTCGGGGACTTCTGCTCTACTTGGAATCTGAGGTATGTCCAGGCTGAGAAATTGCCCTCTCTACAGGAGATCACAACCCTGTCAAAGCCAGCACCATCCTTCCAACTCACCATCCAGGACAGAGATGGGAGAGTCGCCTTACCTCTTCCTCTCATCTGCAACCAGGCCATTCCCCTCTAGTGGCCCATATCCACCCCAGGATTGATCTTTGGGGCACCCTGCTACTGATCTCTCATCTCTCCACCCCACCTGCCCCACACAAGCCTGAACACAGCTGTCAGGTCGATCTTTCTAAATGCAGATCTGAAAGTCATTCCCCAGTGCTGTTAGGGTAAGTCCCAAGGCCCTGACTTGGCCTACACATGTGTACGTGGTATGGCAGCTGCTTTACTCTCTAATCCCACCTCTCTCCACTTCCCTCTCTAAATACCACGGGTCCTGGGCCTCCCATGCTGCTCCCTGTTTCTGATGCAAGCTATGCCTGTTAACACCTCCATGCCTTTGCCCCAGCGCTGACGAACTTCGTCCTTCATGTTAACTCTAAAGTCTTAGTCTGCTCGGGCTGCCATCATACAACACTACAGACTGGACAGGGCACAGTTCTCACAGTTCTGGAGGCTGGAATCCAAGATCAAGATGCTGGCAAGGTGGGTTTCATTCTGAGGCTTCTTTTCTTGGCTTGTAGGTGGCTGCCGTCTTACCACATGCTTACATGATGTGTGTGCCAGAGAGAGAGAGGGTGAGCTCTCTGGGATTAAGGACCCTCATCCTATTTGATCAGGGTCCCAGCCTTATGACTACATTTAACTGTGATTATTTCCTTAGAGGCCCCGTCTTCAAATACAGCCACATTTGGAAATTAGGGCTTTAACATATGAATTTGGTGTGCCGGGGGTGGGAAGGGGTGGACACACAAACATTTGGTCCATTATGTTTAACTAGGAGTGACTGTCTGGAGAGCTGTTGATAAGAATTCTCAAGTCCTGCCCAGACTCCTTGAAAAAAAATGCTATACTTGATCAGTATGTCTGCCTTGAACTTAGAGAGATTGGGGTGGCTCACATACCAGATAGTCTCTTCTTTTTCATGTTTTATGAGCTCATCTCTGCCAGCCTCTCTGTTGGCTCCAGCATGATTCTTGACACAGATTAGCCCCTTGACACGTTTTCAATGAATGAATCAACAACAACAAGTGAGTAATGGTCTCAAAGCACATTTTAGGTGGATGATTTCCCTGAAGCTTCACAGAACCTGTAAAGTAGGGCTGGTGGCTGGAAATCTTCAAGGCGTTCACCCTTCTCTCTTGTCCCCTGGGCTGGAGATGCTACATTTGTCTTTCTGACTCTACACAGATGCCTGGACTATGTCTGTCAGGATCACAGGTGGCTCTTGCTGACACTGTCCTCTCAAGCCACGGAGACCTTTGCTCTTCCCACTGCCCTGCCACCCCTGCACCCCGACCCTCACCCCAGGGCTGCCTGGCTGTTGTCTCTTTGAGAAGCGGATTGGTTCTATAGCTTCCAGGCCTGGTAGCAAGGGAGAGCCCGGCCTGCCTTCTGATAGGAGGTGCGAGGGGCTCATGTTCACTGGTGCCATGATGCAGGAAGCTTGAGAGCCTGCGTGGGTGTGTGTGTGATGGGGAGAGGTGCTGTGGTGAAAGGGGAAAAATATTCGAGCCTCAAGTGCTCCTGTTAAAATGCAGCTCATGAAAATATGAGGGTGTGGGACACCTAGGTGGCTCAGTGGTTAGGCGTCTGCCTTTGGCTCAGGGCATGATCCTGGGGTCCTGGATGGAGTCCCACATTGGGCTCCCTGCATGGAGCCAGCTTCTTTTTCTGCCTGTGTCTTTGCCTCTCTCTCTCTCTCAGTCTGCGTCTCTCATGAATAAATAAATAAAATCTTAAAAAAAGAATGTGAGTGTGTGTCTGCATGTATATGCCTGGGCCTGCTTCTTCCCCTACCAGTCATCCCTGTTCCTATGCTCAGCCACACGGCTTCTGCCCGCCTGGCTGTATGCCCTGTGGCTGAGCCCCCTTGTAGACTGCTGTCTACAAGGACAGCAGATGGACATCCTGCCCTGGCCCCACTCCTGCTCTGGGCTTGCTGTGGCTTCTCCACACTGGGCACCATGCCTGGCCCTGTGACATGTGCTCCTGCTCATGAGGAACTTGTGGCCCCTGTCAGTGGCAGGACCCTCGGGACCAGCTGTGTGTTGGGAGGACCAGAGGCTGTGACCATGTCTAGTTGTGTGGGGAGGGCAGGTGAGCAGGCCTAGGGTAGTGTGGGTGGGTTTTGGCCAGTGCATCCCTGTTTGCCTACAGTGGAGGGTGGGAGCAGAGGCCCAAGGGAGGGAAGCCAGAGTGGGAGGGGTATTCAGGCTACACAGGACAGCAGAGTTGGCAGTTTGAGCTTGCAGCCTTGAGAACAGATTAAGGACTTCCTGCAGCTGGTTCACTTGGGGCTTTGTCTCCTCACCAATGGACACTGTCTCACATAATGACCGCGGGACAGAAAGCAGCAGAGCCCAGCCCCACTCTGGGCCCAGCCCTGCTCAGGGCCCAGCACTCAACCAGGCCTTGCCCCCACTGAGTTTCCCAAGGTTGGATAAAGCCTGTGGTCGTTTCCTGGGTCCCTGGCAGGCCTTCCTAGGAGAACCACCCGGAGGGCACTGGTCTTTCCATTTCCCCACCATGGTGATCACGCCCACCATCCCCACCTCCTTCCTAGAGGTCCCACTAGTCCAGCCAAGAAGGTCATTGAGCCCTGGGAGTGGAGTCACAGAAAGGTGAGGACATACTGGGCACTCCTGTGCTCTGCGGAAAGTGGCCTCCCTGCTGAGGGCCCAGTGGTCTCCAAGGTACCCGGCGAAGTGGCCAGTCCACACTCAAACTCACCCTGTGACCAGCCCTAATTCCATAGAAGAATTCTAGGTGGTTCACTCTCTATGAGGCTCTCCCTCCCCAACAAAGTCATTGAATGTTTATTGAGCGGTAAACTTGAATCTTTTTACCTCTGCTACTGCCCGTTATGTGCCGTCTACAGTGGGCTCCCTGCATGATCTGACCTCTATACCTCTCTCCCTCTGACCTGATTCATATTGTGGTCCTCACTGTCTGCCCTCCCGTGGCCACACTAACTTTCCCGGGCCTGTGTTACCAACTCTTTCTTTCCTCTAGGTTTGTTCTGTGCACTTTCCATCTCCCCAGCCCTTCACCTGGTGAGAAGAATCTGTTCATTCTTCAGGTCTTAGCATGAAATACATACTCTCTTCCAGGGAAAGCCTTCCAGAAGTTTGACAGTGAGCTGTGGAACAAGCCTAGGTAAGAGACCAGAACCAGGGATGTCTGTCATAGGCTAATAGCTCATGGTCAAAGCCCAAAGTGAGATGCGCATAAGCCAAATTGGAAGAGGAAAAGAAAAGACAAATTCTGGTGACGAATCCAATGAATCCGGGAGTGAAAAATGCAGAGAAGTTGACAATTCAAAAACCCCCTCTGCTCACAACCTGTATGATGCTCAGTTTTAGGTATCTGTGTCCCAAGACAGAGAGGCCCTAACTGAATTGGTAGCAAATTTCTAACTCTTTTATGTGGGTCACATTCTCCCAAGAAAATGGAGAGTTTCTTACCAAAGAAGTATTTCTTCTCATTGTGCATGTATTACTTTTTACTTCTAGCGGAATTCTGACCATCTTCTCAGCTCTGGGCATCTTACGTATAATGTTTATCTCAAAGAGCTCTAGCTCTTCATCTGCTTTCTACAGGAGCCAGAGTGGGAGGTGGGCAAGGAAGGAGACAAAGCTGTCTTTGCCCCCCACCTTATGGTATCATGAATCCCAGCAGGAGAGAGGCGGTAACTCAGTGTTACCCTTCGGGGCCTGTTACCGGGAGAACATAATGAATGGACTATTTATAAAGACGTGTGGAGGATGGAAGGCAACCAGCAGAGGATGGCGCCCCACCTCCAGGATCTAACCATGGAGAGCCATCAGCGCTGACGCTTGAAGAGACAAGGGGGGGAAGTGATTTGAGAACCCAGCCAGGATGTGGCTGAAGGGGGGCTGCTGTGGCCTTCCGTTCCAGAACCAGCCACACATCCCCCACAGGCCAGGGCCTAGAACAATACACGCCCTGCTGCTTTCCTCCGCCCTCCTGTTTCCTGCTGGTGCCCACAGTGGGCTCAGGTCAACCCCCCCACCCAGAAGGCGAAGCTCCACTGAGACAATTCCTGCAGCTCAGCCCCCAGGGACCAGGGACGGGTGCAGAGGAGAAAGAGGAGCAGACCTGGAGGGAGGCGCCGAGCATCCCGCACGCTAGTGCTGATGCACAGAACGAGCAACGCGCTAGAAAGCCCCGCGGGAGGAAATGGTGTCAAGCTGAGGCGGGCCTTCCAGTATCCTGGAAAGAGAAAGCAGGTCCTAGGGGACAGGAGCCCAGCGCAGGGCCCAGGGAGAAGCAGGCACCCCAGGACAGGGGGGAGGCGGAGCAGGAGGAGGGAGACTGCAAACCCCCTTTCGGGTTCCTGCTTCCAGTTCTCTGGAGAGGCCTGGTGGCCTGTTCTTGTGAGAAGTCCCTTGATTCCAGGCAATTTCCCTTTTACAGGAGGCAGCTTGAGGAAGTTTCAATTTCTTATAACCAAAGAACCTTGGATATACTTCATTTCAGTCAAAAGCACCTGGAGCACACTTCATTTCATGTCATCCACATAGCAACACCCATTTTATTTTATTTTATTTTATTTTATTTTATTTTATTTTATTTATTTTATTTTATTTTATTTTTATTTTATTTTATTATTTTATTTTATTTTTTTAAGGTTTTATTTATTTATTCATGAGAGACACACAGAGAGAGGGGCAGAGACACAGGCAGAGCAGAGAGAGAAGCAGGGAGCCCGATGCAGGACTCGATCCCAGGACCCTGGGATCACAACCTGAGCCAAAGGCAGATGCTCAGCCACTGAGCCACCCAGGGGCCCTAACAACCGCCATTTTAAAGATGTGATGACTATCGAAGGTTCCAGAAAGATTAGATAATCTTCATCGACGGAGCTGGGACTCACACTTGGGGTGGCCTGACTCTGACACTGTGGTATTTCCTAGGACTCTGCAAGCTAGCAAAGCTCGCTGAAAGCGATTTCCATAACCAGAAGGGAATTCCACCCTTGACCAAAGCGCCTCTGTGGGGAAACTAGCCTGTCTCGGCTGGCCAGCTAAAGCACGCTGGGGTTCTTGCTGAGGAGCCGGCAGGCATGGCCACCCAGCACCTAACTGTTAGACAGGGTCAAGAAAGGGACCAACCCTGGACTTGTAAAACTACAGCCAAGTTTTTTGTTTTGTTTTGTTTTTTTCAAGAACTCCTAGGAAGGCAATGCATTTGCAAATGCTGGTATTTCTTAGCTAAATACCAAGGACAGGGTTGACTACACAGAGGAGCAGCCCCCCCGCCCCATACATACACACCTGCATCCCCAAATATCCAGTACCCCAGCCCCAGAGGTAGACGGTGTTGTTAGAGAAGGAGCACCTGCTCACCTCCAGCACCCCCCAGGAGCCCAGGGTGGGGCTCTCAGGCTCATACTCTGTTAGCTTCCCCACCTCAGAACAGGAAGGTGAGGTGAGGTAATGTCTCTACTAACCCACAGTGGCCAGGAGAGGAAAAGAATCTCAGAAATGCTATGTTTAATTTAAAGCAGACCCAGTCTGCCTTAGCCAGGCTGCAATTTCACTCAGAATAACCAGTTTGTTTTTCTTGGACATTCCAGGAACTAACTGGCCACCCCCTGTAAAGTCCAAACAGGAATGTTAGGGGGGGGCCCCTTGCTGGGGACACATGCTGCCCTCAGTTCTGCCCTTTTGCTGCCTCTGGGTCTCTCTGGGGGCAGGGGGGCTCCTACTCTCCCTTGGCCCCCTAAAGCTCCTTTACCCCCTGCACTAATGTGGTGTCCAGAATTACAGGGGTAAAAGGTTTCGGATAGTCAAACCAACATCATCTATCATCTCCTAGTGTGATCTGTTTATCAAGTGCTCCCTATGTGCCCTGCTAAACACTTTCTAGTTACTATCTTGTCAGGTCCTTACAACATCCCAGTAAAGTGTATAGAAATTTCTATTGCTCTCTTTTTATAGATGGTGAAGATGAGGCTAAGGGAGGTTACATAACTTGTCCCAAGTCACCCAGCTGGGATTGGAGCCTTTCTCCCCAGGCTCTGGGAGGAAAGCCCAGGCTCCTCTCAGCCACCCATCCAGACCAACCCCTCCCTCTGGGAAGCCTGAGGAGCTTCAGGTGGTTTGCTTCAAGGCAGATGCCTTGTTGGCTATAGTGGTGTCTGTTGCAGGGAGTGCTCTGGGGACACTGTGGTGACTGCTGGTGGGAGGCAGCACTGTAACCATGAGCCCTCCCTTCTAGCTGTTGACACTTCCGCTTTGCTTTGGGTTGAGTTGGGGGCTTCCAATCCCTGTGAATTTTGCTGTTCCTGGGGATCTGCTGGACTCTTGACCTGTGAATATCAAGTCTGGACCCAAAGCAGGGCAAAGCAGCCCATGTGGTGAAGAGGCAGGCTCCTGGACTCTGGGCCGGGCTCCTGGGCTCTGGGCCAGACCTGTGACCTGGGCAGCCCTTTCCTGCCCCAGCCTCAGCTCCCGCTCTATGAAATGGTAAATGGAGATGGGGAGCGGGAGGGGCCGCCCCTTCTGTCCCTGTCATGCTCTGGTGTTACTTGGCATCAGATGTGTGGGGCTAGGCCTTGGCTCCAGGAGATGCTGAGAGGGAGGTGGCAGGAGGAGGGATACTAGAGAACGGTTTGGCTTCCAGGGAAGCTTCCAAGACTTGGAAGAGGAGAAAAGAATGGGTGGGGCCTGTAGCAGAACCAAGGACTGGGTGGCCCAGATGGGTTTATTCTAGGGCCCTAAGGCCTGTTCCAGAGCCATTTCCCAGAACCTGGCCTCTTCCTCTAAGCCAGGAGGCACAGCAGATGGCACGCTCGGGGCACAGGCCGCCCCAACCACGGAACAGATTTTTTTCCTTTTCAACTTCAACAGAGAGGCTATGAGCTGACTGCCCGCAGGGCTTCACTCTGCCCAGTGTCCTCTGCTCCCAGGACTTGGGGTAGCTAAGAACTTAGCTCTCTGGCCTCCCCGCTGGGCTGCCTTATTCTATCCCCAGGCCTGGGGCACACAGATGGGTGGTGGATCCTGAGGCACTGGAGACTCCCCTTGGCTCCCCAGGCTGGGCCAGCGAGAGGACAGCTGTGCATCTGGTGGGTGGGGAGCCAGGAGGTGTAGGCCTAGGAGCTGCTGAAATGGGGCCTGTCAAGGGCTGTTGCTTTCCCTCTCTGGTCCCAGGAGAGCTTTCCATGGCACCTAACACTGACCTGGTCACACGTGTCAGTGGAGACAGTATGTGGGAGCCCTCGAGCCCCAGCCTCGCCCCTGGGAGGTGGGAGAACCATTCCCTCTGGCCCTGAGAATACCCCCTAGTGCTGTGCTATGGGATGGTCTCCAGGGAAGCCCACTCAGGCCCTTCCTCCACTCCAGAAAAGGGTGGAGATGTGGGGATCTTCTGGGTGGACTTTGCATGAGGTTCCCACTTAGACCTGCTTTCTTCAGTTGTTCATCTTGGGGCAGAGGGCAAACAGGTAACACATATCCCTTTTGTGCATTTTCCCAAACCTAAACCAATAACTTAACCCTCCCCTCTACTGACTCATCTGAAGGAATGGTAAGTCTTGGTGCTAAGTTTGGAGACATAGGAGATAATCTTTATAAGATACTAAGTCATGAGGACATGCAGCTCTTTTTTTTCTTAAGCCTTTATTTATTTATTCATGAGAGACACAGAGAGAGAGAGGCAGAGACATAGGCAGAGGGAGAATCAGGCTCCTCGCAGGGAGCCTGATGCGGAACTCGATCACAGGACCCTAGGATCATGACCTGAGTTGAAGGCAGATGCTCAACCACTGAGCCTCCCAGGTGCCTTTTTTTTTTTTTTTTAAACTAAAGAAGCATTGTAGCTAGTTAACCTAGTTGACCCTTAACACAAGGCAGCTAATAGCAAATGTTATCATCAGCATACAAACAAAATGCTTTTGACTTGGGTGTTCTCAAATGACTTTGTAGAAGACCGGCTATGTGAGCCCGGCCTCAGCAGCCAGGGTCAGTATAGGCAAAGGTGCAGAGGCAGGAATGTCTAGGGAGTCATGGGTATGAGTGCCTGATGCCATGTAACAGAGGACAAGGTTCTGACAAATCACAGGATCCTAGATTAGGCTTACAGATCTGGACTCTGTTTGATGGTCGAAACCTCTGGAGGTTTTATGTTGGGCCAGGGTGGGGAGGGCACTATTTAATTAAAATGGGGCTTCAGAAACCCCACCCTGTTGAAGTGCTTCAAACAGCAACAATGATCTCACATCATTTTCATGAAAAGGCTAATTGTGAAAGCAGCTGTTTATCCTATTATCCTCAGTGAAATGCAACCCAATAGGAACCCATCTCCTGCTGTATCACCCCCATGGCACTGGCGAATGCTCTGGATGAAGTGTGGAGGGAAAGACACAATGGGTGGAGCGGCCCTGGCAAAGGCTCCTTTTACAGATGAAGAAACTAAGGCTCAGCTAGATATTACTAAATCTGGCCTTACATCTCTGCGAAACTTATCCTTTGTCCTTTGGAGTATCAGGTAAGCAAATCTCCAGGAGGACAGAAGCCAGGGAACGTGGGATGTAAAGATAACAGGACTCAGGCCAGGAGGAAAGGGCCTGTGCCAGACACACCTGATTCCACGCATCATCCTTTCTTCCTACCCTGTGGCAGGTTGGTCCCCCTTGAAACAGACTCTGAGGTGAAGATTAGTGAGCAGAAAGCTTATCATGGTGGGCACTGGGGCTAATGTCCATGGGGGTGTGGGGGCGAAGGGAGAAGGAGGAGTGGGTAGGGGGAGAAATTGAGCAGCAGAGCAGCCTCAACAAAGGCTTCAGCCAGCCTTGCGAGGAGCTTTGGAATTGTGTTGGTCTCAGAGTTGTCCTCATGTGCGACACGAAGGCTGCAGCTGGGGACCATAGGTGCTGCCATCCTAGACGAGGGTCTGGACAGCACCATACAGTCCAAATGGGATCAGTTTCTTCACAAGTCCTACTTCCTTCTGAGTTTTAGAGGCCACATTCCTGAGAGGGAGAATGTGACTGATCTCATTCATTTTTCTGAGCCAGGCTACACAGGTCAAAGGCCACTGACCAGCCCAGGGATTGGCAGTATCTGGATGAGCCATCCAAGATTCTCAAAGCTAGAATTTCTTTTCCTTCTTTCCTTCTCTTTCATCCTTCCTTTCTTTTTCTTCCTTCCTTTTTTTCCTTCCTTCCTTCCTTCCTTCCTTCCTTCCTTCCTTCCTTCCTTCCTTCCTCTCTTTCATCATCCTCATCTTCTTCTTCTTCCTCTTCCTCCTCCTCCTTCTTCTTCCTCTTCTCCAATGAGCATATATAAGTTTTGTACCTAGGGGAAAAAAATCACATTTAAATTGTAAAAAATTATGATGTTTACCTGTCCATCTCTACAACTGTGTGTTGTGGTGCAAGGTGAGAGATGATGTTTGCACGATGCAGAAGACTGTGGGACCAGCAATAATAGACATGTCTGGCCATATGCAAATCCATTATTATAACACCCAAAAAGGCTACTCTTACTCTCAGCAACAGGGATAAGTCTCACAGATGCCATATTGAGAAAGACACGAGACACAAGAGAATAACTCCTATACGATTCCATTTATATGAGGTTCAAAAACAGGCAAAACCAATCTGTGGTGACTGAAATCAGAATGGCAGTTACCTTGGAGGAGGACTTGACCTGGGAGAAAGCAGAGGGAACCTTCTGGGGCGATGGAAATATTTCATGTACTGATCTGAGTGGTGCTAACCCGGGGGTTAAAGATCATTTGGCCATACTCTTAAGATGTGTGCTCTTTATTATAAATGTTACACTTTTTTTTTTTTTTTTAAGGAAGAGAAAACAAGCATTTTAACTTCTGAGGTTACTTGCATTTCAGTGAGGAACTAGGCCAATAAATGCATTGGCTCTAATGATAGCATTTTATGTTTTTCTAGAGGGCCATGTGAGCCCTGAAGACACCTTTTAGGCTATAGGTTTCCATTTTTTGTCAGCTTTCTAAATTCTGCCTCTGATTCTCCTAGTTCCAGATCACTAATATCCTGCCCTTATGCTAGGAACTATTTTTAGAAATTGTTCAAGAAGAACTTCCTTTTGGCTCAGCACAACTCCTACTGCATGCTTGCAGAAGGTAATCCTGGCTGAGCACATGGCTTCTTGGGGTCCTGTGCAGCCCTAGGCTTTCTTACTCTTAAAGACTCTGGCCCAGTAGTAGTACATCAAAATGTTAAGCACAGTCCTCACTATTATATATTTATGTATACACACACACACATATTCATATACATGTGTCTATATGTATTTTTCTTGCAATATACATATATTTTTTAAGAATTTATTTTTAAGTAATCTCTGCACCCAATGTGGGGCTTGAACATACAACCGTGAGATCAAGAGTTGTATGCTCTACTGATAGAGCCACCGAGGAACCCCTACTGCAAAAAAAAAAAAAAAAAAAAAAAGATTTCTTTTTAGATTTTTCATTTATTTTTTTAAAGATTTTATTTTTATTTGGAATTTTTATTTATTTATTCATGAGAGACACAGAGAGAGAGGCAGAGACATAGGCAGAAGGAGAAGCAGGCTCCCCACCTGGAGCCCCATGTGAGACTCAATCCCAGGATCCTGGGATAATGCCCTTAGCCAAAGGCAGACACTCAATCATTTAGCCACCCAGGCGTCCCCTGCAAAATATTTTTAAATGGTTTTAATAATTTTGCTTTTAATCAAGTCTTTTTTTTTTTTTTTTTAAGTAATCTGTATGCCCAATGTGGGGCTTAAACTTGCAACCCCCTAGATCAAGAGTTGCATGCTCTACAAGCTGAGCCAGCCAGGTGCCCCTTTAATAATTTTGCTTTTAAAAATAATAAGGATATGAGGAATGCACATTATTTCTTGGCAATCTTCATGCATTCCTCAAGAATTCTTGCAAATGGGAAAACTACTTTCATTTTTCAAATGTAATCAAGTTATTATAAATACTAAATTTACCAATTAATGAAGTTGACATAATGGTTTCCTTTGTAGGCATTTAATAAAACACGTATTCATTTTGATTATGTAGTTTTTCTGTGCATATTTTGCAGTAAATGAATTTCTTCCCTAGAACTCAGACTTTACCCGTGAGGATAGTGTCCAGTTGGTAAACTAGATCTGCCCAGGAAATCACCTTTTGGGCTAAGTGGGTGGGGTTGGCCAGCATGGAAGGGATCCCCAACAGCTCTGCCGTGTAGGACAGGTTGTGTGTTGTGGGCAGTGAGCACGGGATGGTCTCAGAGAAGAGTGGGTTATTTCCCAAGAGCTGGTGAATTTCACCCCTTCTGGCCTGTGGTGGTGGGGAGAAAGTGGAGTTCAGCAGATCCTTGGAATCATGGTGTGATATTGAGTCTGACCACAAATACGTGTCTGATGAGTCATGTGTGAGTCCTCTCACATGGTAGATCTCCATGAACTGACATGAAAAGATGTCCAAAGCAGAGTCAAGTGAAAAGAAATTTTATACAGCACAAAAAGTAATAGCCTCTTACAGTGTGTGCGTGTGTGTGTGTGTGTGTGTGTGTGTGTGTAAAGCATGGACAAAATTTGCAAGAATGTACCAAGGACTGGAAATACTGCTTACTTAACCATAGGGGAACTAAACTCTCAAAGTCACCCATATGTGTTATGTTTGAATTTTTACAATGAGCACACATGCCCATCCTTGATTCCTGTGATGGATAAGTCCTGAAATGTGTCAGTTCATTCAAAATGCTTAGCTCAAAACTTCAAAACAAAACTTCTCATCAATAAGGAAAGAGAACACTCGTGATATGTGGATTGAAAGCATCATGCCAGGAACTTCTTTTTTTTGTCATTCATTAAATATCGACAGTAGACAACCCGTATAGATATATAATTCAAGAAACAAAAGGCCACCTGACAAACACTGGTGAAGCCGAAGGTGGTGGTTTCGGCCTATAATCATCAAATCTGTGTTTCTCCTTTTCCTCGGTTTTAGTGGAACTTGCTTCCAAAAGGTTTGTTGTGGGAAACATTGCAGGCTTCATCCTTTTTAAAATTCTGTGGCTCTGTTGTTTAATAAGATGAAATCTGATGGAAAGGTGGAGCTGAGGGCTGGCAACTTATTGATGAAAAATTTCTGGCACTTGTTCATCCAGGACCTGCCCAGAGTATCAACTAGTGTCTTCTAGTCATGATATCCCTACAAGGTAACCCCTTGGGGAAATACATGTCACAAAGTGTTGTCTCAGACCATTGGCAGGACCCAGCCTCCAGACTAACTAGGAGCCACACAGGATGAGGGGACACTTTGCATCCTGCTATGAGTGTCTGAACTTGGTGATGAGGGAGAGGCCCTGAAAAAGAGACACAGGCAGTTAATTCCAAAACAAGCTCTGTGGGGCACCTGAGTGGCTCAGTGGTTAAGTGTCTGCCTTTGTTCGGTTCAGGTCATGATCCCGAGGTCCTGGGAATGAGACCCTCATCAGGCTCCTCGCAGGGAGCCTGCTTCTCTCTCTGCCTATGTCTCTGCCTCTCTCTGTGCGTCTCTCATGAATAAATAAATAAAATCTTAAAAACAAACAAGCTCTGTATGGTTTAAAGGAATTGCTTTCTTTAGCAATTTTTTCTTCTAAAATGTGTAAAAATGAATCCCGAGTAAGTTGATTAATCAGAAAAAGTCCTACAAATGGAATTTTCAAAAGAGAGGCTCAGGTTCCAAGTGACCAAGTTGTCATTGGTTGATTTGCTTATTCATTTGTTCAGCATTGGCTGCCCCTAAAGGCAGTTCACGGAGGCTAAGAAGCAAGGAGAGGGCTACATATGATTGTATGGCCTATATGACAAGCTATATATGACTATAAAGAACTCACAGTCTAGTGTGGTATTTCTCAAACTCTGAGGACCCTATTCTCATTTTTTCGCCATATCTGAATACCATGTGTACTATCGTTTACTTAATATTTTCTTTAGAGCAATTGATTTTTTTCCCTTCAATAAATTTGTTTCTAAGAAAGTCTATGTATCTATTACAGACTGAATGTTTGTATTCCTCCAAAATTCTTATGTTGCTGGTATTAGGAGGTGGGGGCCTTTGGGAGGTGATTAGATTATGAGGGTGAACCCCCTCATGAATGGGACCAGTGATCCCATAAAAGGGACCCTCGAGGACTTCCTCTCTTTCACTACAAGAGTCTATGATGAGAAGTGGGCAGTCCACAATCGGGAAGAGGTCTCTTACCAGAGCCTGACCAGGCCCTGATATCAGACTTCTGGACTCCAGAACTGTGAGAAATAAATTTGTGTTATTAATAAGCCACCCAGTTGATGATGTTTTGTTATCGCAGCTCAAACTGAGATGGTATCACTGTGAAATTATAGACTGTGATGGTCATGATTTTTTTTCTAGTATACATTACAATAAATATAAACTATTAAACTGTTAAAATCTTTTAAATGCCCGTCCACCTGTCATCTAAAGGCATCTTGTGTACCAGCTGTGGTGTGAACAGCACTTAGGGAAACATCAACTTCATAGAGGAGATTTGGCCTACACAATGGGCATTAATTACCAGAACCTAACAAAGGGCTGGACCCATGGGTGTGAGAACAGTGCAGTTCCACAGGCCCCATGGTCAGAAAAATCCCTGCATTTGGGGCTTACTGCTCTGTGTGCATTGTCTTGGAGTTTTTAAATACTTTTTTAATTGAGGTATAATTGACATATAACATTATGTCAGTTTCAGGTATGCAACATATTGATTCGATATTTATATACATTGAGAAATGATCACTACAGTAAGTCCAGTTAACATCTATCACCATACCTAGTTACAAAATCAACATCTACTCTCCTAGCAGCTTTCAAATATGCAATACAGTGTTATTAATAGTCACCATCCTTTACATTACATCTCCATGACTTGTTTATTTTATAACTGGAAGTTTGTACCTTTGACCCATTCCCCTCGCCTCTGGCAAATGCCAATCTGCTCTCTGCGTCCATGAACTCAGTTTTGTGGTGGTGTTGTTTTTAGATTCCACATATAAGTGAGATCATGCAGTATTTGTCTTTCTCTGTTTTATTTCACTTAGCATAATGCCTTCGAGATCCAACCATGTTCTCACAAATGGCAAGAATTCCTTCTTTTTTTATAGCTGACTGATGATATTCCATTATATATATTGGATTTATATGTATATGTATATGTATATATATATATCACATTTTCTTTATCCATTCATCCTTTGATTAATACTTAGCTTCTTTCCATATTTTGGCTATTGTAAATAATGCTGCAATGAACATGGAGGTGCATGAGGTTTTTAATAAATTTATCTCTGAGTTGGTATTGTGTAAGTAAGGTCCAACAGGACAATGACACATGCTAGTAGCTGGTGGCCTTGACCCGAGCACCGTCCTACCTTCTGCCATCTTAGGATGTGGGCTTCACTGCCCGGTCTCCTGATTCCTAGTCTCTTAGTCTCTCCCAGTTTCCCCACTCTGCCCCTGTCCAGCAGCCACTGGCTGGAAGGGCCCAGGCACCTGGGCCCTGCCATGTCTTGGGACAAGGCACGATGGCAACTGTCCCTGAACTGGGCTGGCAGCAGGGCCCATTTAGCGGAGCAAACCTCTTGCACTCCCCTGATGCAGGTACCTAGGGCGTCCTGGTGTGCAGGCTGCAATACCCTTGGGGATTGCCTACCCATGGGAAGCAGAGTGGATGCCTGGCTCTACATGCCCAACCAGCAGCTTCCAGCAGGAGAGGGACTCAGCAGCGATAACTGAGCATGAGCACTGAGTTGTGGAGGGCAAGGCTGGCCTGGTGCCTGTGAGGGTCATCCCCTTGCCTGAGGGAGCACAATACTTAAACAGGAAATCAAAAAACTACCATGATAGGACAAGAGAGCAATTTGAGAAGAAAGGAAAAAGCTTTGTATCTTAGTATGTTTAATGGCAGCCTTTCTTCCTTTCAGAACAAGGAGCCTAATACTTTCATTGTGTGTTGAGCCCAAAACTTATGTAGCCAACCTTGACCCAAAGTGGCACCCGGGAAGGGTCACAGGGGCCAGGCAGGTACAGTTTGTTTCTAGGAGGCCCTGGAAGATATCACCTGGTGGTCTGATGCTCCATGTGGCTGCTGCGTGGGGCCTGGGAGTCGGGTGGGATTTAGATCTGCAGGCCTAGGAGCAAGCACACCTCCAGGAAAGAGCAGAGGTGGGAACTCAGGGTGTGCCCTGGGGTCTGCATAGGCATGTGACCCAGGAAGGGGGCCATGTCCCGGCAACTGATGCAGGAAACCCGACTTGGTCTGTGGCCCACAGGAAGACCCTGACAGGAAGCAACAAGTGTGGGAAGTGGTGGTGGTGCTCGGGGAGAGGCCCGAGCAGGGGCAAGATTGGGCCTCTTGCAGTGATCAAATAATGAGTAACACTTTCCTTTATGAACCCTGAGAAGGCCAGGGAATGAATGGCTGTGGGATGTAATTCTAGGAGCAAAAGAGTAAGACTACAGGCTGTGGGGAGAGGCCTGAGCAGGAAAGGGGCCAGACATGTGTTATGCAGCCCAAGAAAGAAGGATCTGTGGCAGTTGTCTCCAAATCACTTGGATCATAGACCCATGAGATATTTTTGAGGACACACCCTAATATTTGTACCTTTATTTATGCATAAATCATGCACTTGCACAATTCTATTATGGTTATTATAAAACAAAAGTAAAAACAAAACTCTTAAAAGGATAACTAAAAATGAGGATGAAAGAGAGTTCTAACAAGTTCCTTGCCCCCCAGTGGACTGCTGTCTTGTGTACATTAGAGATCTGGAGCCTAATGTTTGCTCAGACAGGGCCCAAGCTTCTAGGCAGTTTGTGCTTTATCTGTATGTGCTTTACCTGTGGTGTGGCAAGCTGTGCAGATGAGTTGGGAGTGGGGGAGTGTCAGGGAAATATCTGAAAGGGGAATCTCAGGGGAGCCTCACCACACTCTCAAGGGCAAGTGCTGTTACTTCTGGGTTATTATGAGGATGCTGGAGAGTCCTATAACTCACCCAAAGTCACAGCTTGTGCCAGAATTTGGACTCAGGTTTGACTGACTCCAGAGCCTCTGTCTGGGCCACTGGGCCACACGGCCTCCCCTAGTTGACATTGGGTCCGGCCCGTTTTTCTGGAGGGACAGGTTGTTGGGGTTGAGCTCCACTGTCAGAGCAGGGCTGGTCATCCCAGATGGGGCACTGGAGCAGACACGACAGCATCCTGTTCACAAGGCCAAGGGTGTCCACTTGCAGGCTGTGACCTCCACCTCAGGGCTTCATCCTTGGGTGCACTAGAAGTTGAGGGGCATTGGAGAACAGATTCTACCTCTCTCCCTTCAGATCTGACAACTCTGAGATGTGTTCCCCACCCTCTCCCAGAGGTGCCCCACCCGAGCCTTGGGTGCTCTTAGAGGTGACCTAAGAGTATTAAGATACTCTGCTTTGGCTTTCTTCCCTTCCCTTCTATCCTCTGTGTCTCACTTCCTGCCTCTTGACTAAACTACCTGCCCATGGATCCTCATCTCTGGGGAACCCGGTCCAATCAGGCCCACTGGGGAGAAAAGCCTTGTCTCAGGCCATGTAACTCTGTGGCTCACTTATCCCACTCCCCCTGACTAACTCTTGGTACACGTTGCCAAACAAACATGACATTCTTTTCTATAAGCCAAGAGTTCCCCCACAGGGCACCTCGGGCAACTGTTAACAATCAGTTAGTGTTGACAAGTGAGTTGAAATCGATTTGACTTGAATTCTAGAAAGTTTACTCAGGTTGCTTTATGGAGAACAGATGGCAAGGATGAGGGCAGAGGCAGAGAGACCAGTTAGGAGGCTACTGGAATAATCTAAATGAGAGATGACACTGGCTTGGATCATATTAGCAGCAATGATAAGAAGCATAGGATTCTGGATGGATTTTTTTTTTTTTTAAGATTGATTGATTGATTGATGAGAGACACACAGAGAGAGGCAGAGACATAGGCAGAGGGAAAAGCCTCCCAAGGGGAGCCCAATGCAGGACTCGATCCCAGGACCCCCGGATCACACCCTGACCCGAAGGCAGATGCTCAACCACGGAGCCACCCAGGCGTCCCTCTGGATGCATTTTAAATGTAGGTCAACATGATCTACCAACTGATTGCATGCAGGACATGAGAGGAAGAAAGTAATCAAGGGTGACTCACAGGTTGTTGTGCCTGAGCAACTGAAGTTGTCCTTTTCTGAGATGAAGATCAAGAGGAACACCATGGAGGGACAACAAATGTAAAGTTTAGAATGCCCGTTCAAGTAGAGAAGTCAGGCTGTAAATTAGAGAAAGAAATTTGGAGTTTCAGGTCAAGATCTGGGCAGAAGAGCTAACTTTGGAAGTCATTCAGTCCTTGAGACTGGGTAAGGTCCATAAAGAGTGACAGGCGATAGGTTTAAAGCCTGAACCTTG
Organism: Canis lupus baileyi; assembly: GCF_048164855.1. Classification (NCBI taxonomy): domain Eukaryota; kingdom Metazoa; phylum Chordata; class Mammalia; order Carnivora; family Canidae; genus Canis; species Canis lupus. The sequence goes on along the minus strand of NC_132849.1, from coordinate 25,882,546 downwards.
GGGAACGCCCAACGATCTGGGTCACAGGGATGTGAGAAGGAGTAGCTAGTGAGGTGGGAGGAGAACCCAGGAGAATGCATATCTAAACCAGGAGTGTGTCAGGAAGAGGGAGTGATCTACTCCACCAAAGATGCTGCTGATGGGTTTAATAAAGTGGGTAAGGATGGAAATGAGGCAATGAAGGGGCTAAATATTAGTAAAGACATGATTGGATCAGAGACTGCATATCTCAATTGGAAGAATTATTAAAGTCTGTGCAAGAAAAGGAGTGAGTTGGAGAAATAGGGTGTAGTGGCTGGAGCATGGGACACTAGACACTGGCACAACGGAGGGCTCTCTAGTCAGTGGTAGTGATGGGTTCCAGGGTATGTCTGTGGAAGTGAGTGGTTGAGAGTGAATCAAAGTCCTTAAGGAAAGAAAGGAAGTGCCCTGGGTTCAGCAGGTGCCTGCAGCAAGGAGGGCGCCAGTGGAATACCTTGATGAGATTCCAAGCGCGTGTTAGCCAGCCCACTGGTTTTCTAAGAGGGAAGAGGGAGAATAAGATTTGGAAGCAGCAATGAAGAGCAGATGTGATACTGACCCTCCTCAAGGCCTGAGTCTGACCTAGAAAGAGGACAGCCCCACTTCAGAGGCTGCAGGGGGAATAATCCCTCTAATTCAGTTTCTCACATCATTGCCACTGCACCTAAGAGGTTTGAGATACAGTGCTTTCTGAACCCACGTGCGATGCTGACCTTAGAAATTTTACCCCAAACCACAATTATCCATCCCCACATAATACTGGGACAATTTTTCTCCTCCGTATACCCAGGAGGTATATATTTGTCATCTCCAGAGCTTGTATTTTAAGATGACCTTTAAAGTCCTTGTTTACAAAAACATGCAATTCTTTTCCTTGTGAGGTCATATCCCTAGGGAGACTTACTAAATCTGTGTTTAAATTTCTTTGCCTATTTTTTCCACCAGTGTCATCAGGTGACCTTTATAAACATACAATTGAGCACTGATTGAGGTCAATTCAGGCTAAGGCATCTTTCTTCCTTCCTTCCTCTTTTTAAGGAAGGAAGGGGGGAAGAGGGAGGAAGGAGGGAAGGAAGGGGGAGGGAGGGAGAAAGAAAAAGAGAGAAAGAAAAGGGGGAATAAAAGAAGAGGTGGGGATGAAGAAAGGACACAAACAAGCATGCAAACAAAAAGGCTAAGAACTCCAATGTAAGAATACTTAGAACTAATGTTTAATAAGGGATAATTTTCAGGACCCCTCCCCCCCACTTGCCTCATCTCTAGAGCCTCAGTGTCTGGAACAGTGCCAATAAACATTTGTAGACTGAATGGCTGTTGTTTCGGAGCCCTAGTAAAGATTTCCTCCATGGCTCTTAGGACCTTGGGGCTCTGGTCCTAGGAGAAACATGAGCCCCCACACCCAGCCCATACCCTGCCTCTGCTCCCTGACAGAGCTCCAGCGTGCTTCTTTTCTCCTGCAACATGTGTGTTCAGAAACACTTTGGCTTTTATTAAATCCAACTCTACTGCTAATATATTATATAACTTAATCTTGTGCCAGCCACCCCCTGGCACAGGATCCTACTGGGCAGGGGGCCAGATTTGAAGCAAAGTTCTCCCTGCCAGAGATTAAGTTTGGTTAAGAGGTGAGATATTCACTGCCAGATGCACAAACTCCAGAATAATTTTCCAGCTGCATGTAGGCCTCTGTGTAGTTTCTGCCTCTGGTGGCAGAGGTCGGAGGTCATCTGAACTGGGAATGATAAGAAGCAGGAGTTGCAATAGGAAAGTATAAATAAAAGGGATGAGGGTGGTGAGGGGAGCTGGGTCTGGCCAGGAGGTTGAGATAATTTCCTGTGTTGTCAGAAGGCCTCTATGAGCTTTTTTTATACCCCTAACTCCAGCCACCTCCAGCAAGCCATTGTGTGGACTAGACTTGGCTTTGTGAGTTCTACCAGTGTCCATTCTCATAATGTGTGATGAGTTTTTAGACCACAGAATATCGAGGTGGCTGTTCTTTAGGAAAGGTATAGTTCATTTTGCAGCTTCCTGTGTGGTCAGGAAGCTTTATTGGCTCCTCCAAGCATGGTCTCAGCCATGGTGGCCTATGGCACCGAGGTTGAGAATCCGCCCTCACAAACCATCCCCCTGGCTGTTGAGTGTATCTTCGAATCCTCATTAAATGACTCCATCCTTATGAGCTCCAGCACGATGGAAAAGAAACACTCTCAGAGTGAAACTCTGCAAGCACCTTTGAAGAAGTCCTAGATGAGACATCAGTCAGTGACAGCATGGTGAGCAAGTATTCCTTGGCCTTTGCATTCCCTTTCCTGGAGCCTGGAAACTATTGAGAACTTGCAATGCACTCAAGGCTAGGGAAGGGACAAGCATAATGTTAGCATAAAAAAGATATAGTAAAAATGCCAGCAGGAAGTTTACTCTTCCATGCTACAGATGCTCCACCCTGAACCTGATCATAACAGGTCTAATCAAATCCAAAGGAACTCTCCACCACCTTCTTATCCATTCTTAGCATTTCTCTACTTTGTAGAGCTTGTTAGAACAGATCCTTGCCCCCTCCCCACACTCCGGAGATTCTGTTGCAGGAGCTCTGGGCGGGGGACAAAATCATCACTTCTGACAAGCCCCCCCCAGACGATGCATATGATGAGGCTCAGGACACATTACCCCAAAACATGGCCCCTTGATATACTGAACATCTTAAGCAGAAGGAGTTTGAGAAAACAACATATGGATGGCTGAATGGTCATTTTGCTGAAAACACACATGCCAAGAGGATTATCAGAAAACAATATTTGTGTTTGATCCAGATCTGAAGACTTGTGGTTGGACATGCATATTAGGCTCCATATTTGTAAAATATTGGAAAGACTCCTCCCTTGGGGATCATTGTGAGGATTATAGTCACAGCTAGTAAGTGCAGCACTGGAGCCAAAATCTGGCTTCTCAGACTTGGAGAGTGCAGAATGGTACCCTTAATAGTGAGGATCTGACCCTGGTTCCAGCGGAATGAGCTCTTCCAGGGTCCAGGCATTGTGCTAACTGCTCCATAGATAATGTTCCATTTAAACCTCACAACAGGGGATCCCTGTGTGGCTCAGCAGTTGAGTGTCTGCCTTCAGCTCAGGGTGTGATCCTGGAGACCCAGGATCAAGTGCCACATCAGGTTCCCTGCATGGAGCCTACTTCTCTCTCTGCCTGCGTCTCTGCCTCTCTCTCTCTCTCTCTCTCTCTCTCTCTCTCTTGTGAATAAATAAATAGAATCTTAAAAAAAAAAAACAAAACCTCACAGCATTCCAGGAGAAAGATATTATTATTATCCTTGAGGAAAGCTGAACTGAGAAATGAAGTAACTTGTCCAAGGTTGCAGAGTGGGAAGTGGAACCCAGGTCCCCTCACCATAAGGCTGCTACTACTTCATAAATTGTGAGACTTCTCCCAACAGGGCCTCTCAGGAAACCATCAGGTTGGCTGCAGCCTGAATAAGGTGGAAGCAAGGAGACTTGGGATGTAGTACCGGCTCTGCTGAACATGCAACATAGGGGTGGCATGGAGTAAGATTTGGAGATTCAAAGGAAGCACTAATCTCTGAATTAATCCTTATCTTGTTTATGGGAAGAGATTTATCTGGACTAGAAATCAGCGAATTTATTCAGTAACAGGCCAATTGCAGACATTTTAGACTTTGCCATTGTAACTATAAACAGTATATAGGCCAAAAAAGTGGCTGTATTCCAATAAAACTTCACTTATGGATGCTGAGATTTGAATTATGGAAATTTTGTGTGTCACAGAATATTATTCTTCTTTTGATTTTTTTCAACTACTTAAAAACATAAAAATTATTCTTACCTGCAGGATGTACAAAGGTGGATGATGGATTGGATGTGGCACACAGGCCATAGTTTGCTAACTTTTGATCTAGATGAATTCAAAATGCTTTAGAAAATTATGTTTCAGTATGTTTTAAAAATTTAATGGTAACCACTAAAAGAATAGACATAGGATGTATAATTTCCAGCGCACAATAAGAAAAGCAATGAAATAAAGAAAAACTGATCAGCTGAAGAAAAAATAGAAAAAAAGGAAGAAAGTATGATGGAGAACATACAAACAACATGATAAGGATAAATCTGATTGTATAAGTAATCAGTGTGCCCATGGAAAGGCTAAATTAGCCAATTATAAGACCTAGATTTTCAGTTTAGGTTAATAAAAAGAAAAAAATAAAGCTATATCCTATGTCCAAAAGGTATATATAGAAGAAAACTATGCAGAAAGTTTGCAAAAAAGGTAGAAAAAAAAAAAACAAAACAAATGAACAGGGGGAAAAGAGAGAGAGAGAGGCAAACCATAAAATAGACTCTTAACTCTTGACAACAAATTAAAAGTTGGGAGGGTGAGGTGAGCAGGAGGATGGGTGAGATGAGTGATGGAGATTAAGGAGGGCACTTGTGATGAGCACTGGGCGCTATATGTAAACGATGAATCACTGAATTCTACTCCTGAAACCAATATTGTAGTATTTTAACTGACTGGAATTTAAATGAAAACTTGAAGAAAAAATATAAATAAAGGCAGAGGGAAAGGGATACTACCCAAACAGGTATCTTATGTTACATAATAACTAAGAAAACAAAAACAATCATTTAAAAAACATCACACCTATTAGGATGGCTACTATAAACAAAACACAGAAAAATAGAAAACAACTGTTGGCAAAGATGTGAAGAAATTGGAACCCTTGTACATGTTAGTGGGAATGTAAAACAGTGCAGCCACTATAGAGAGAAGGATGATGGTTTCTCAGAAAATTAAAAATAGGATTACCACAAGATCCAGCAATTCCACTTCCACCCCAAAGAATTGAAAGCAGGGACTCAAAAAGATATTTGTACACCCATGTTCATAACAGCATTATTCACAGTAGCTAATGGGAAAGCAGCTCAAGTGTCCATCAGCTGATGATTCGATAAACAACAAAAGGTGGTCTGTACATACAGCGGAATAGGATTCCGCCTCGAAAGGGAAGGAAATTCAGTCACATGCAATAACATAGATGAAACTTGAGGACATTATGTAAGTGAAATAAACCAGTCCAAAGGGATGAATACTGTATGATTCCACTTACAAGAGGATCCTAGAATAGTCAGATTCGGAGACACAAAGTAGAATGGTGATTGCCTGGCGGTGTGAGGGGAGAGGAGTGGGGAATTGTTACATAATGTGTACAGAGTTTCAGTTTTGCAAGATGAAAAGAGTTCTGTGGGTCATGGTGATGATGGTTGTACAACCAATGTGATGTACTTAATGCCACTGCACTGCACACTTGGAAATGGTGAAAATGGAAAATTTATGTTATGTGTCTTTTACTACAATTAAAGAAAAAATAAAATAAAAAGCATCCCAGCAAACATGGATTTGTTCATTTTGATAAAAGCTACAGTCCACTAAAAAGATAGTCATATGCTTCAATGCAATTTGCCATAGAGTTCTGAAATATATCTAATATATATAAATAAAACGTATCCAATAAAGAGAGTACTCATTTTTTCCAGACACCCATGGCCCTTTTACAAACTAACCATGTATTTGACCACAAAAAGAATGCCAATAAATTCCAAAGAGCACACAAATCTTATTACTTGGTCACTCTGCAATAAAATTAGAAATTAAAAAGCAAAACAAAGCACAAGAAGTAGCAAAATAAAAAATCTTTTCACTGGAAATTTTAAAGCCTCTTTTAAAGTAGCTCTTGTGTTAAAAAAAAAAAAAGAGAGAGAGAGAGAGAGATTATAAACTAGAAATAAACCTAAATGAGCCTTTGTTTTCAGGGGCTTATGAGACCTGATCCAAGTGGACTCAGGGGAAATTTATTAAAAATGAGAAGAATTCAGAATAAATGAAGGAATCATTAAATTCAAGAGGCTGGAATGAAAGATCCACAAAATAAACCCCCAAAAAACTAGGTGGATGGAATATAAAAATTAGCAGAATTTAACGAGGTGGAATATTCATATCAAAAATACACTTAATTAATAAACAAAATCTTGTTCTTGAAAAAAACATATTACCATAGACAAATCTTTTTTTATTTTTTTTTAGATTTTTATTTATTTATTTATTCATGAGACACACAGAGAGAGAGGCAGAGAGAGAAGTAGGCTACATGCAGGGAGCCTGATGTGGGACTCGATCCCGGGTCTCTAGGATCAGGCCTGGGGCTGAAGGTGGCACCAAACCGCTGAGCCACCCAGGCTGCCCACCACAGACAAATCTAACTAAATCACATAAATAAAATATATAAATAAAAATTTAAAGAATATTCATATTTGAAACGAAAAAGGAAACACAACTACTAAGATTTTAAAGCACTCTAAAAATTACTAAAAAGAAATTAATGTTAATAAAAAATTTTTAAACCTAGGTCAAAATGCAGAATTTTCTAGAAAGATGCAAATCACTAAAATGTGTCTAAGAGGAGATGGAAAACCTGAATAGTCCAATAAACACAGAAGAAATTAGAACTGTTGTCAAAGTTCTTTCCATGAGCCCAAACCAGGCTTAGATGGTTCTTATTGGTGAATTACATCTGATTTTCAAGGACCTGATTATCTCTATGGTACATAAATTCTTCCAGAGTGTAGGAAACGTAAGTCTAGACGCCAAGCTGGAAAGATAGCCTGTGTGTCTAGTGTGGGGGCGGGGAGGGGGGGTTCTGGGAAGCCAACTAGAGTTAGGAGCACAGTTTTTTTTTTGGTGAAAACACCTGTGCTAGAAAAAAGGAGGCATCCAGGTTGGGTGGGTAGTCGTCAGATCAGGATGCAGATCTGACCAAGTCTTTGCCGAGCCAATGAGAAGCTCTTGAGCAGGGACTGCCTATTAGAGGAGTCTCACACTAGTAGAAATAGCTAGGCATGTACCCTCCTCAACCTTGCTACTCAGTCCTTGAAAACAACTCGAGAAAAGTATGACCTTGGCTCACCACAGTGCATTAGAAAGGGAAAGAAATCAACGAAGAAGGAAGGAAAACTATGAGCTAATTAAACTAAAAAATTAAAGGCCCAACACTCTAAATGAATGAAGCAAAGAATCTATTAATTGGCTACATGAACAGATTAAAAAGCAGAAAAGATTATTCCCATCACAATAAATGCCTTGATAAATGGATTTAATAAAATTTGTGCCTGTTTCTAAATAAGAACATAAAATTTTGGCAAGCTTGAGGTAGAAAGAAACTTTCTTACCTTGATAAAGTCTAGCTGCCAAAAACTGTTAGCAAACATCCTATTTAATGGTGAAAAATCAGACATTCTAGAAACATCTGGAATGAGACTAAGTTACCGACCATCACTATTACTGCTAACCAGTTTACTGGCGTCCTAACCAAATAGGAAGAAAAAAAAAGAACTTAAAGATTGCAGTTTATTGTTTTAAAATTAATCGTGATGATGGTTGAACAACTGTGAATATGCCCCCAAAACATCAACTTGTGCCCTTTAAATGGGTAAATTGTATTGTATGTGAATTACATCTCCAAACACTGTTAAAATATCATTATCCTGTCCATTATAAGACTTACTACTTAGAAAATATTGTCTACCTAGAAAATCAAAGAAAATACACTTAAAAACGAATAAAAGTGAGAGGGTTTAGAAAAGTGGCCAAATACAAAATCAACATACAAAAACCATCTTCTAATAAATAAACAATAGCCAATTTCACAACATCACAGAAAGAGAACCCCATATACTCCATGCAGAAAGATTAAACAGCCAAAGATGGATCTAATTAGAAATGTGGAAGACTTAAATTTTAAAGACAATACTTGACCAATGAACAAAAGTTGAGGTATAAAGCATGGCAGCCAAACAATTCCTACACCCCACCTCCCCTTTGGGAATGACTGCAGTGGAAATTTCCTTTAGAAGAAAGAGCCTGTGGATATCACAGGACCATGAAGAATGTTACTAATGAAGTATTTAAAATGCCTAGCACAAAGTCTGGCGAATAGTGAGCACTCAACAAATGCTAATTATTTTTCCAGATTCCACATACAATCAGCACTCAGGGGCACAGAAATGGAAAATTGCCCTTGATCCTGCAGTATACATAGATGACTGGGGTGGTAGAAATGCTCTGAAGGGAGTTTGACACTTCCTTGAACTAAATGTGCCACTTTGGAATGGAGGGATCTGACTGGACATAGGAGCTCATGGGAAAATAAGTCATCATAGTTCAGAGATAGAATCAATGTCTGCGTTTGGCTTCTCAAAGCCTGAGGTTCTTGGGCATTTATCTATTCAGGGGAACACTGACCCAACTACCTGGCACCACTCAGAACTGCACAGGAAACAGGTGGATTAGAAGAGTTTTCATTCACTCATCTTTTGTTCATTCATTCATTCAAAAAACAATTATTGGGTTTCAAACTGTTCTTAGCACCTGCAAGGAGCTAAGGGAAAAAGGGAGGTGTATAAGGTAAAGACTCTTTTTTTCCAGTCTAGTAGAGTGAGAACAGGATACAAGGAGACCAACAAAGTTGGAAGAAGGACCAGGCAAGAGATTTAGGAGCAAGGCCAGGGGTAGGTAACTTTAGGGACAGGCATGTGGGAACATGACCCAAAAGGAGGCCCAGGATTGGGAACCCTTTTCAACAGCTGTCCTCACTTTTCAGAACGGCAAATCATTAAAGATTGACACCACCAGGTGTTGCTGGGGTGTGTAGAATCAACTCTCCCATATTGCTGGGATGGTGTAAATTTGGGCCAACCTTTCTGGAGAGCAACCTCACAAAACATGCCAACGTTTAAAACATACCTACGTATGACTCAGCAACTATCCCATGGGAATAATTGAACAAATGAAAGCAAATATCAGTACCAGCACAGAATATTCATTGCATCATTGCTTGAAGAGGAAACAATTGTAATCCTTGGATCAGTCACACATTCAGCCTTGGACCAATCATGATGATCACAGGAATTGGGTCCCCTGATTGGCCAAATCTTAGTCACACATCTCTCCTCTGTTGCCAGGGTATGGAGGAGAATCATGCTGGACAGTTGAAGATTAATCTGGGGGAGGATGTTCCCCAAAGAGGAAAAAAAGGAAGAACACTGTTACCATAAAACTGGGGATAAGAAAACGTGTTGAATAAACAAAATCTATACTTACTTCCATCCACTAGAGTAGGAATAGGTGGTGCATGTTTCAGGCAGAGGGAATAGACTATTCTTCACAGCGCCTCAGAGAGCCATCATAGTCTGTGATGAAACTCCCTGTCCTGAGAGGATGAGGAGGGACATGGAGGAAGGTTAGCCCTTAAAAAAAAGACCTAGATTGGTAAAATCCAGCCATATGAATAATTGAATAACTTGAAAGGTATGGCTGAGGCTGTGGGGTGGCTGTGACAGAAACATAAGACAATTGAGAATGCTTTGAGTAAGTTAGGAAAGTTTCTTACCCTAGATGGGCCTATGTTGTGTCTACACATGTTCAGCGTGTGGCTTGCACAGCAGGCACCACTTGCTGCCTGGTGACGTGGGACAAATGACTTAACCACTTGAAAACTTAATTTTCTCATCTCTGAAACTGAGAGAGGAAACCAGTCTTATGGGCTGACTGGGAGAATTTCATGTGGTCGTGTAGGTGAAAACTGCCAACACCGTGCCAGTGAACATGAGTTGAATCTAAGCCAAGAGAAGGGCCTGCCAGAAGGAGCCCCCAAATTTAAACAGAAGGGGCAAAATGCAAACAGAAGACATTAATTATGGTGGCCTTAGGAAGTCTGAAAGCCAGAGCTTTGTTCTAGGGCAAAGGGAGCCATGGAATGTAACCTGGGGGCAGTAATGAGAGTTATAATTGTACTTGACCTAAAACTATGTTGAAAAACCAGAACTTGCCCCTCTCCAAGTTCTTAACTGTACAAATGGAACAACTGTTTACTTTTAGGTTTTTATTTTTCATGCACACTTTCCCAGGCACCCTTCAGAACAGGAGCTACTTAAACTCCCCAAGGCAAGAATAGCCCCCCACCACGCCTCTCCATTTCTCCTGCCCCATACTCCATCTTGTCCTGTGCCTAGAATACCACAGGCTTTGTGTACCCTTCCTCAAGACCAACGACAACATTTATAATGGCTGCCTTGGGGCACCTGGGTGGCTCAGTGGTTGAGCATCTGCCTTGGGCTCAGGGTGTGATCCTGGTGTCCTGGGATCAAGACTTGTACTGGGCTCCCTGCAGGGAGCCTGCTTCTCCCTCTGCCTATGTCTTTGCCTCTTTCTTTGTGTCTCTCATGGATAAATAAATAAAATCTTTTCCAAAAAAGTTGGCTGCCTTGAATCTCCTCACCTCAAACTCAAGCCCAGGGAGCCTTATGCCAACAGGGCAGCAAGCCTGGGTTGCTCTGTCTGGGAGGTAAGGAGAGAGGGACACCACTGCGAAGACCTGTGTGTCCAGAGAGCATGAGACAGTCCCGCCCCTCCAGACCCCCACGTGGTACAGCCTGTAAAGAAAGAGCATTGAACCAGAAGCACAAAGGCTGCTCTGTTGATATGGAATTGGGCAAGCCACTGGCCTCTCCAGGCCCCTTTCCTCACTCTTAAAACGGAGGCGACGATACCTCAGGGAGCAGTGGGGAATGAGAGAAACCTTGCAATGACAGGTCCTCCGCAGCCTCCATGCACTGTGTAGGTGTGTGTCGTTATTACCCTTCTACATCCCACAGGGCTTTCCAGAGTGTCAGAGCAGTGCTCTGCATCCTGGGGTAGGAAGTAGATGGTCTAACTGGCTCAGGATGCTAGGCACAAAAGCGAAGCCAAGAAGCAGCAGTCATTTCTTAGAGTTCCTCTTGCCATTTTCCGTCTGGGCTCCAAAGTGATGCTGTTGCCAAGGCCACCAGGACTTCCCTGCCTGTGTCCGGAGGGAGAACTGATGTTGGCCAGGAAATCTCACAGGTGTCTGTGGAACAGAAAGGAAGCACCTCAGAAGCATGTGCCCATGGGGGTGTAGAACATGGAAATCCAGAAGCAGAAGGAGCTTTCCTTCCCTCCCTTGGCTCCTCATCACACGTCCTGGGGTTCAACCTTCACCTTGGAGCCCAGCCACCACCACAGGGCCCCCACTGCCAGCAGAGGGCTCCCCCAGAAGCAAAGAAGAGGCTCTCCCACAAAGATGCTAGTGTTCCAAGGCAAACATTTCCATTCTGAATGGCTTTCGTGAGACCATTCCTCTGTGTTTGGCTGTATGCTTGGCGCTTTGGAAAGAAACGAAAGGCATGAGGGAAAAGACCCACTGCTACCAGCTGCTGGTGATAAACAGCTGTATTTGCACAGCCAGCCTTGGAGAGGGACTTCCCCAGGTCTAAGCCACCAAGTAACATAGGTGTCACGAGGCTTGCCTTCACTGATGCCCTGTGTCAGGGGCATTCTGGAAGCTGCCTCAGCTTACTTGGCCAGAGAGAAGATACCAGATGAGAGCAGGGCAGATCCAGCAGAAGGAAGGCTGTGTCAGGAACACAGGCTAGCCAACAAGAAGTGGCAAAGGCTCCTTCAGGGACATAAGACGTTGGGCCCAGTGGACAGGAAGGCTCCAAGGCCAGGTGCCAGGCTGGGGGCGTGCTTAGGATGATGGGGGCTGGTGCTGGCTACTCACTTCCGCCCCCTGACCATGAAGCCTCCTTCTTTCCCTCCTTTTCCTACTTTTCTTTGATTTAGCAACTTTTTACTAGACCGTTTCCCAAGCAGCAGGATTTCTTGGAAACTTTACTATTTTATTGAGTACTGTGAGTCAAAGCTATCCTGACAGTTCTCGCTCACTCTTCAGTGTCACAAAGCAGTTCTGCTGAATGAAAGGAGCAGGTGCATGCCCAGGCTCTTGTTGATCTTATATTAATTCCACCAGAGGGGCCAGTGAAACTTTGTGAGGCCAGGCACTGGCTGCCACGTAGGGAACTCCCTGCTCTTATCAGTAACACAGCAGCTGTCTCTCAGGTGGACTGTTTGCGCTGAAGAGTTACATATTTTATTCAGCTTTCTTGAGTTGGGCTCCAAAGCTCAGGGTCAGATGACCTGATCCTCCTCTTCCTTAGGCCAGCCTCAAGGCTCTTCTTGAGCATTACGTCCCTCACAGGGTAAACTGAGGCAGATGGAACAAGCCCAGGAGACTGTGCCTAGCCACACAGGATGGAACCTTCCCGCTCCTCACCACAGCCTGGCAGGCTCAGCCCATGGGTTCCCAAAGAACTAGTGCCCAGGTATGTTGGAATCTTTCTAGACAATAGATGCCTAGCCAGCCTCCCTTATTCTACTGACCTCTCTCCCATTCTCCCTCGTGGCTGGCCTAAGTACTATTTAAAACACCAGTCTGAGGCATTCCTCCAGTTGAAAAGCATCTCTGATCTCTGCCATTACACCCCCAGCCCCAAACGCCCTTTGTTCCAATAAACTGCTCATAATGGCTCTACCTGGGAACCCCGGGTGGCTCAGCGGTTTAGCCCCGCCTTCAGCCTAGGGCGGGATCCTGGAGACCGGGGATCGAGTCCCACGTCGGGCTCCCTGCATGGAGCCTGCTTCTCCCTATGCCTGTGTCTGTGCCTCTGCTCTCTGTGTCTCACATGAATAAATAAATAAAACCTTAAAAAAAAAAAGGCTTTACCTCCCCTGCCACTACCCACCAGCAGCATCCTGATGATGCCTTTCCTGGAAAATCATTACTCATTCTCCTAGATCCGGAGCAAACATGGTTACTCTGTGCACCTTCTCCTCCCCCCAGGCAACTGGCCATTCTGGTCTCCGAAGCCTGCTGCCCTAGCCTCCCTAATATTACTCACCACCCACACTAGGGTTCCAGTACTCCAGCTGTTGACTCAGTTATCCCCCTGCCACCCACTAAGGCAGCTTGAGGGCAGGGGCTGACCTTAGCATCAAAGCAGGTGCTTACTACACATCCGTTGCTGAAGATAAGACAGAGGTAAGAAGCTCTGGCTAGAGAAGAAGAATAGTGCATTGATTACCGACTGTATGACAGATATTGTTCTAAGCTCAGTTAATATCGCAGCAACTCTATGAGACACATATTATCACAAGCTTCAATTTACAGTTAAGGAAACGAAAGCAGAGAATGGTTAAGTAGCAACACAAAATCTACTAAATAATAAAGCCAGGATTCGAAACCAATCTCTGCTCTTAACCACAATATATATGCTTTTCAAACCAAGTGGGAATGAGATCAAGAACTAAATTTTATTTCTTATTTTTTATGTCTATGTTTATAGGCACCATTGCTTTTATTTATTTATTTTTAAAGATTTTATTTATTTATTCACGAGAGACACAGAGAGAGAGAGAGAGAGGCAGAGACACAGGCAGAGGGAGAAGCAGTTTCCGTGCACGGAACCTGATGTGGGACTCGATCCCGGGACTGCAGGATCATGCCCTGGGCCGAAGGCAGGCGCCAAACCGCGGAGCCACCCAGGGATCCCCAAGAACTAAATTTTAGAAGGCTTGAAGCTTCAGCATCAAATAGGCCAGAGTATAAACTTTGGTTCTGACCTTGACCTTACTCAACCAAGCGGAGTATCAGTCTCCCCGAATGTAAAATGGGCATAATAATAGTATTTCGCCTTATCAATAGTTTGGTTGATTTTAAAATTCCATAAATCTGGTATAGTCTACAACAGTAATGCCAGCGTGCTGTGGCCCGGTGACGTTTTTAGAACTACTGCTGCCAGCCCTAATATCAACCCTTGAGAAATAATGTTCACAGAGGATTATCTGGAGAATACGCAGGATATCTCCCCCTTTAGACCTGACTGAGCCAGACTAAAAAAGGCTCTTCTCCGAGACAACTTTTTCTGAAGACTGACTTTCCCTCAAAGTATCACACTTGCTTTCATTATCCCTGCTCTTGGGCACTAGGCCTTCTGCCATGTATTTGAGATCAGTGGGCTTATTGTGGGCATGTTGTAGCAGATGCCTTGAACCCGACTCCATTTCCCTTATGTGAGGATTGTAGGGACACTTGTCTCACACAGGGATTTTCTTCATCAGAAGCACAGTGCTAAAACAAGGGGACATAGTTTGATCCTAATGGCTGGTAGCAGAATAATTCTTAGGAAGCAAACAGTCCTTGTTTGGGAAAATATTTTGATAAGCTGGAGGCATGGGGGTAGAAACACAAGAACTGGGTGCTTTTATAGGACAAGCAACTCGGGGTAAGGCACAGATTGAGACAAAGAGGGGAATTTGACCTCTGAGAAGGAGAGGAGCCAGGGGAGGAATAGGAAGAGGTATCTGTGAGATGATGGGGGAGGTGAAGGCCAGTGGCACAGGGGCTTGTTGTTTGCTGGGGCTGCTGTAACAGAGCACCATGGACTGGGTGGCTTACACAACATACATTTATCTTCCTGCAGTTGTGGGTGCTAGAAGTTCGAAATCAAGGTGTGGGCAGCATTTGTCTCTTCTAAAGCCTCTCTCATTGGCTTGCAGATGGCCGCCTTCTCCTTGTGTCTTCACATGGTCTTCCTTCTATGCATGTCTGTGTCCCAAAGACACCAACCAGTCATGTTGGAATAGGGCCACTCCAATCACCTATTTTTTTTTTTAATTTTTTTTTTATTTTTTATTTATGATAGGCACACAGTGAGAGAGAGAGAGAAAGAGGCAGAGACACAGGCAGAGAGAGAAGCAGGCTCCATGCACCGGGAGCCCGACGTGGGATTCGATCCTGGGTCTCCAGGATCACGCCCTGGGCCAAAGGCAGGCGCTAAACCGCTGCGCCACCCAGGGATCCCGCCAATCACCTATTTTAACTTCATCTTTAAAGACCCTATTTCCAAATACAGTCATATTCTGAGGTACTGGGGGGCTAGGACTTCAACATATACGTTTTGCGGGGAACACAGTTCAACTCATCACAGGAGGCAAAGGACATTTGAAGACCACCCTCCGTCCAACCCTGTTTTCCTGTAAAAGTCTTCATTAATTACTTTGTGTGGGTGAAATCTTTTGTAGACGCCAAAAAAAGGTAAGCCTCCTATCTGGAAGCCATATGGTGTGGAACAGATTCCCCCTTGTGGGATCAAGAACCCTGAGAAAGTAAGCCTCCTGGGAACCGGCAAGAAAACTTAGGTCATGCTTGGGACCTCCCCTGGGCCTGGAGATCTCAGCTGGCATCTGGTTTGCATCACTGATCATGTTTTTCTCTTGGCTTTCTTTGATCATTAGGAAACTCAGAGGCAAATTGGAGGTTCCTTACAATAAATGCTCAGGAATTCATGCAGAGTTACTTCCCATGCTGTATCCCACTATTTAGCCCTCATTTTCTCTTGACTCTCCATTGTGGACTTCTCTGTCTTTGTCGTCTATTCCTTTGAAGCATTTTACACCACTCCATATAGTTCCTACAGAACTGCCAATCATCATACCCAGCCCCATCTTTCACCCTCATCAGGGCAATGTGGGCACCTGGCTCAAGCTGGCTGGAATATCCCAACTGAATGACCACAGGCCTGGCTATGTAACTCAAGATGAGTCACAGAATTGCCTCAGATTGATATGGGGAGACAGATGTCTTCTTAGCTATTTGCAAAGTTGAAGGGATATGAATCTGAGGCTTCCAAAGGCTATCTTTCCTATCATATGGATACAACCTCATTCAGGCAAAGGCCACATGAGGCAAGCAGAGCTGAAAAAGGAGAAGAGACAAAGCCTTGAGGGTCTATTTGAGCCTTAAGATCAAACTACACCTAGAGCTGGATCCACCCCTGGATCTACTTAACATCAGAGTTAATAAATTCTCTTTTCCCATTGGGCACTGAGCTACAGACTGGAGGTAGGCATCAGATTAGTTCTGTTTCCCACTTCAAGTCTAGAAGGGAGCTCTCAATCTGAACACAAGGCCAAAGGGCAGTGATTATCTCGGAGTCAGAAACCTCAAGGCAAGTCTAGTTCAAGGACCATGACCAGTAATAGACTTCTACTGTTGTTTTTAACTAACAGAGTTTGTAAACTCAAATGTAACAGCTCCTCACTAGGATTGTAGGGATATTATACATCCAGAAAATTTCAAGCTTGGCCAACAGTGGTATGTGATTGCTTAAACTCCAGGGCAACCCCAGGCCCAACAATTACGCTGAAAGGGAGAGGCCACTAAAGTAGCCCCTCAATGAGGAGTCTTCCCCTACACCTTACTTAGAAGTGGTCTTGGAAATCTCAAGACCAGGAGTGTCTTTGCAATTAGTAGAAAGGGGGCAGTTGGGCTGTCTGACCCAGAAGACTGCCTGGGGCTGTCTTTGTTCCTACCCTGCAGAACATGGAGTGTACTAGAAGCCACTTTGCATGATTATTCCTTCTCCTCATTGCCGAATGGGAGACTTATTGTGGCATTTCTGATGTCCCTTTGTCATTGGGTTTTGGGTATGCTGGGGATGGTGGAGATGGTGGTTAAATTTATCTTTTGGCTATAGGGTGCCAAATCCATGAAAGAATGTTTCAGAACCTCACAAAAGAGGAAAATGCATCACCTGGAAATCCTGAATTTTGGACTGAGTGTGGCAACTAGACATGATTTTGGTTTTCAGTATTTGTTTGTAGAGTCATTGTATTCTGTTCCTTAGGAGTGTTTATAGAATTGTATTTATGGGAAGAAGGGTGATTTTGTTTGTCAAGCTTCCTTCCCAGGAAGGAAGGCCCTATGTGGTCTTGGAGAGTATAGGCATCAAAACACTCCCACTCCTATTTCCAGCTTCACAGAGGTGGAACCTAGCCCAGGCTGACCAATCTGAAGATTCCAGTCATAGTGACTGGTTCAATTATGGACCTGTCATAAGCAAGTCCAATCATGATTGACATATGATCATTAGCTAAGAGAGATCTATTAACGCAGACAATGGTGTAGAAGTAAAAGCAGCTTCAAATTCAGCATTGGACCCTCTTTTCTTTATTTTTATTTTTATTCATTCATTCATTCATTCATTCATTCATGAGAGACACAAAAAGAGAGGCAGCAACATAGGCAGAAGGAGAAGCAGGCTCCATGCAGGGAGCCCGATGTGGGACTCGATCCCAGATCCCAGGATCATGACCTGAGCCAAAGACAAGCACCCAACCACTGAGCCACCCAGGTGTCCCATGGACTCTCTTTTCTTAAAGGGTCTTCAGTCATTCTACCCTCAGAGATTTCTCATTAGCTGTTTCACCTCATGGAAGTTTGGAGCCTCAGACCGTTTTCCTTTGACCCCTGGCATGATTTGTTTAGATTATATGTTTTAATTTCCAAATCTATTATAATTTTTTGTTACCAATGACTTCCTTGTTTAAGAATGTGATCTCTATGAATCTATATGTGATCTGTATGTCCAACTCTTTGAACTTTGTTTAGACTTGCTTTTCATTCATACAAGTATGTGGCCAATTTTTGTAAAACATACCATGGATTCTTTTTTTTTTTTTTTAATTTTTATTTATTTACGATAGTCACAGAGAGAGAGAGAGAGAGGCAGAGACATAGGCAGAGGGAGAAGCAGGCTCCATGCACCGGGAGCCTGATGTGGGATTCGATCCGGGGTCTCCAGGATCGCGCCCTGGGCCAAAGGCAGGCGCCAAACCGCTGCGCCACCCAGGGATCCCCATACCATGGATTCTTAAAAAGAATGTTTTCCTAATTTGATTTGTGCAGAGTTCTGTGTAAGTTAAGCATTGCTCAAGTCATCAATAGTCTTACTGATTTTTGTTTTGTTTTGTTTTATCTACTTGGTCTGTAAATTACAAAAAAAGATGAATTAAAATCTCCAATTATGATGGTGGATAAGTCAATTTCTCCTTGTCATTCTAATTTTTGCTCTCTATGTTTTAAAAACAACAATTTCTTTAGAGCAGTTTTAAGTTCACAGCTAAATTTTACTCTTTCAGATTTTCTACATGGGCAATCATGTTATCTGTGAACAAAGGCAGTTTTAGTTCTTCCTTCTCAATCAGTATACCCTTTATTTCTTTTTCTTATCTTATTGTACTAATTAGGATTTCCAGTACAGTGTTAAAAAAGAGTAATGAAAAGGGTTTCCTGATTCTAGTGGGAAACCTACTGACCCATTTCTGCTGGGTGGGTGTTGAAGTCTCCAACTATGATAGTGGATTCATCTATCTCTCCCTGCAGTCCCACCATTCACTGCTTCACATATTTTGACACTCTGTTGTTAGGTGGATGACCATTAAAGATTATTATGTCTTCTCAGGGACTTGACTACTTTGTTATTATGTAATGTCCATATAGCTCTGATAACTCTCCTTGCTTTGAAATGCACACTGAAATTAAGATAGCTACTCCTGGGACGCCTGGGTGGCTCAGCGGTTTGGCGCCTGCCTTCGGCCCAGGGCATGATCCTGGATCGAGTCCCACGTCAGGCTCCCTGCATGGAGCCTGCTTCTCCCTCTGCCTGTGTCTCTGCCTCTCTGTGTGTGTGTGTGTGTCTCTCATGAATAAATAAATAAAATCTTTTTTTTTAAAAAAAGATAGCTACTCCTGCTTGCTTTTGGTTAATGATAGCATGGTATATTTTTTTTATCCATTCACTTGTAATTTGTGTGTCTTTGTGGTTATAGTGGGTTTCTTGTGCATAACATTTCTTGGGTCCTTTTTTGATACACTGTGATGTTCTCTGTCTTTTAAATGGTGCATTTAGACCATTGACATCCAGAGTGATTATTAATATAGTCAGATCAATATTTACCATATTTGTTACTGTTTTCTGTTTGTTGCTTTTGTTCTTTGTTCCTATTTTTATCCTCCACTTTTTCCCTGCTTTTTGTGGTTCTAATTACACATTTTATATGATTCTATTTTCTCTTCTTTCTTAAAATATCAGTTACACTTTTTTAAAACACTTTTTAGTGGTTGCCTTAGAGATTGCAATATACATTTATAACTAATCCAAACCCACTTTCAAATAACACTGTACTTCACACACAATTTAAGTACCTTATAGTAATAAATAATACTAATTCTTCCTTCCCATCCCTTGTATCATTGCTGTCATTCATTTCACTATATACATATATAATCAAATGTATGGTTGCTATTATTATTTTGAGCAGTTATCTGTTAGATCAATTAAGAGTAAAAATGAAAGTTTTTATTTTACCTTCACTTATTCCTTTTTTCAGTATTCTTTTTGTAGATCCAAGTTTCTGACTTATATTATTTTCTTCTCTCTAAAGAAATTCTTTTAACATTTCTTCCAAGATAAATCTATTGGCAAAAAAAAAAAATCCCTCAATTTTGTTTGTTTGAGAAAGTCTATTTCCTTCATTTTTGAAGGATAATTTTACAGAATTCTAGGGTGGTGGTTTTCTTGTCTCTCTACATTTTAAATATCATTGACTCTTGAACAACATGGGTTTGAATTGTGTGAGTCCACTTATATGAGGCTTTTTTAAAAAGTGGTAGAGTCTAACGCAGGGCTTGAACTCATGACCCTGAGATCAAGACCTGAATTGAAATAAATTGTTGGACACGTAACCAACTGAGCCACTGGGCGCCCCTATATGTGGCTTAAAAAAAAAGATTTTATTTATTTATTCATGAGAAACAGAGAAAGAGAGAGAGAGAGAGAGAGAGAGAGAGGCAGAGGGAGAAGCAGTCTCCATGCAGGGAGCCCAACATGGGACTCAATCCTGGGTCTCCAGGATCACACCCTGGGCTGAAGGTGGCCCTAAACCGCTGAGCTACCCAGGTTGCCCATTTAAAAAAAATAAATACAGTATAGTAAATGTATTTTTTCTTCCTTATGATTTTCTTTTTTTAAATTTTTTTTTTAATTTTTATTTATTTATGATAGTCACACAGAGAGAGAGAGAGAGGCAGAGACAAAGGCAGAGGGAGAAGCAGGCTCCATGCACTGGAGCCTGATGTGGGACTCGATCCCGGGTCTCCAGGATCGCGCCCTGGGCCAAAGGCAGGCGCCAAACCGCTGCGCCACCCAGGGATCCCTCTTCCTTATGATTTTCTTAATAACATTTTCTTTTTTTCTATTTACTTTATTGTAAGAACACAGTACATAATACATATACAAAATATGTGTTACTCGAATATTTATGTTATTGGTAATAATTCTGGTCAACAGTTGACTATCAGTACTTAAGTTTTGAGGGAGTAAAAGTGATACTCAGATTTTTGGCTGTACAGGACGTCCAGCCCTAACCCCTTTGTTGTTCAAGGGTCAGCTATACTTCACTCCGTTTTCTTCTTACTTGCATTGTTTCTGAGGAGAAGTCAGGTATAATTCTTATCTTTGCTCCTCTATAGGTAAGGTGTTTTTTCTTCTGGCTTCTTTAAGTTAAAGATATTTTCTTTATTTTTGATTCTCTTTTGTTTGGAAAATGATATGCCTAGATGTAGGGGGGTTTTTTGGGGGCATTTTCCTTCTTAGTGTTCTCTGAATTTCCTGGATTTGTGGTTTGGTGTCTGACATTAATTTGAGGAAACTCTTAGTCATTAATGTTTCAAAGTATTTCTTCTGTTCCTTTCTCTCTTTATTTTCCCTTGGGTATTATGATTATGTGTTACTCTTTTTGTAGTTACCCTATAATTCTTGGATATTTTTTCTGTTTTGTTGTTGTTGTTTTTGTTGTTCTCTTTGATTTTCATTTTTAGAGTTATCTATTGATAGATTCTCAGTCTCAGAGATTCTTCCCACAGCCATATCCAATCAACTAATAAGCTCATCAAAGACATTCTTCATTTATGTTACAATGCTTATTTTTTAAAAAAGGATTTTATTTATTTATTCATGAGAGACACAGAGAGACAAGGCAGAGAGATAGGCAGAGGGAGAAGCAGGATCCCTGTGAGGAGCTTGGTGTGGGACTTGATCTCAGGATCAAGATCACAACCTGAGCAGAAGGCAGATGCTCTACCACCAAGCCACTCAGATGTCCCTATGTTATAATATTTCTAATCTCTAGCATCTCTTTTTGGTTCTTTCTTAGGATTTCCATCTCTCTTCTTAAACACTGTTCATCTGTTCTTGCATGCTGTCTGTTTATCCAGTAGAGACCTTAGCATATTAATCACAGTTATTTCAAATTCTCTGTCTATAATTCCAACATCCAATGTCTAATTCTAATGCTTTCTCTGTCTCTTCAAGCTGTTTATTTTCTTTTTAGTGTACCTTATAATTTCTTCTTGATAGCTGGATATAATGTAGTGCTTGAAAGGATCTATTGTAAATAGGCCTTCAGTGATGTACTGGTAAGTATAAGGGAAGGAGAAGCATTCTGTAGTCCTCTAATTATTTCAGTATTTCAGTGAGCTCAGTATTTCAATGAGCCCCACAAAGAGAGCAGGTCCTAATTCCTGGAAGCTATGAACATTACCTTACATAATAAAGTTTTTGCAAGTGTGATTAAGTTAAGTGTTTTGAGACGAGAAGATTATTTGGATTATCAGGTGGGTCCTATAAATGTCCTTGTAAGACAGAAGCAGAGAAAGATTAGACACAATAGAAGAGTAGTTAAGAGGAAGATAGAAGCAGAGAATGATGCAGCCACCAGCCAAGGAATGCCAGCAGCTGCCAGAAACCAGAAAACATGAGGAATGGATATCCTTCCCTGCAGAGCCTCAAGAGGGAAGATGACCTTACCAATACCTTAATTTCAGACTTCTAGCCTCCAGAACTGTAAGAAAATAAATTTTGCTATTTTAAGCCATGGAGGTTGTGGGAATTTGTTGTAGCAGCCCCAGAGGACTAACATAAGAACATTTTCATTTATTGGCTATTTGGATATTCTCTTTTATGAAATGCTTATTCAAGTACACTGCCTGCTTTTCTTTTTTTAAAGATTTTATTTATTTATTCATGAGAGACAGAGAGAGGCAGAGACATAGGCAGAGGGAGAAGCAGGTTCTCTGTAGGAAATACGATGTGGGACTTGATCTCAGGACCCCAGGATTACGATCTGAGCCAAAGGCAGACACTCAACCACTGAGCCACCCAGGTGTCCCTATTGCCTATTTTTCTGTTGTGTTGTCTGCCATTTTATTTTGTTTATTATTTTGTAATGATTCTTTTTATATATTCCAGTTATAAGTTAAAATTATTTGAGTTCTCTAAGAAGTAGAGACTGAGGTAGAGTTAGGAAGTGAAAGGCTTATTGTGGAGTAATACCCATGAAAGAAGAGGAAAAGAAAGAAAAGGAAAGGAAGCAGGATTAGACTATAGTGCAGACCTGAAGGTCTCTGACAGCCCAACAGGGAGGTCTGGAGCAAAGGCTACCCATTAGAGGAGTCCCATGGGGAATGGGGGTGGAAATCATTAGGTTCTTGTACCACTATTTTGTTTATCATCGGCTGGGGAACACTCCACAGAAAACATGCTTGGTCATTATTGCCTTTCTTAATCATTGGTCAAGGACCACTGGCCTGGTCCTTGGCTTGAAAGATGGTGTGGACCCAAAGGAGTTAACAGTAGGAGATTATGAGTTAATCACACTCCTCACTCAGCAGTGAGCAGTCCTTTCTTGAAGGAGGCTTTGAATAGTGTATTGGCCATGTGAGTCCTATATTGTAACTATGTTCTTCCAGTTCATGTTTGTCTTTCACAATCTTAATGGTGCCTTTTTATGAACAGAAGGGTTTTTTTTTAAAGATTTTATTTATTTATTCATGAGAGACACAGAGACATAGACATATCTCATATTCATTAGAGACATAGGAAGAGGGAGAAGCAAGGTCCTCACAGGGAGCCCAATGTGGGACTCAATCGCTGGACCAGGATCACGCTCTGAGCTGAAGGCAGACGCTCAACTGCTGAGCCATACAGGTATCCCATGAACAGAAGTTTGTTTGTTTGTTTGTTTTTAATCTCAATGTAGTCCAGTTTATCATTTTCCCCTTTATGATTAGTTATTTTTGGGTCATGCTAAGAAATATTTGCCTACCCTAAGTTCTATTCTAAAAGATTTTTAGGGTGCCTGGTTGCTTCAGTTAAACTTCTGTCTCTTAATTTCAGTTCAGGTCATGATCTCAAGATTGTGAGATCAAGCCTTACATTGGACTCCACACTGGGCATAGAGACTACTTAAGATTCTCTCTCCCTAAAAAATAATAAATAAATGATTGTTCCAAAAAAAAAGATTTATTTATTTATTTATTTATTTATTTATTTATTTATTTATTTAAGAGAGAGGGAGAGAGAGCACACAGGGGGAGAAAGAGAGGGAGAAGCAGACTCCCTGCTGAGCAGGGACCTTGATGTCAGGCTCAATCCCAGGACCATAGGAACATGACCTGAGCTGAAGGCAGACGCCTAACTGACTGAGCCATCTAGGTACCCCTAAATAACAGATTTTTAAAAATTATTTCCATTTAGACCTACAGTCCACCTAGAATTGATTTGTGAATGATGTGAGGTAGGGGTCAAAATTTATTTGTCCCCTTTGCTATTCAATTGCCCTAGAAAAGAATATCTTTTCCTTTCCCCACTGGTTTCCAAGTGTCACCTTTGTCATTCATTAGATGAACATACATGCATTGATTTACATTTCCCTGATACCTAATCACGTTGATTATCTTTTTGTGTGCTTATTGGCGATTGCATATTTTCTTTGGAGAAACGTATATTCAGATTTGCTCATTTTAAAAAATTGAGTTATTTTTCATATTATTATTGAGTTGTAGAGCTCTTTATATATCCTAGATACAACCTTTTATCAAATATAATAGTTACAAAAATTTTCTCTCATTCTATCATTGTCTTTTTACTTTCTTGATTATGTTCTTTGAGGCACAAAATTTTGACATTTTGATGAAGTATGATTTGTATATTTTTTTCTTTTGTTGCTTGTGTTTTTAATGTCATACTAATTCAAGGTCACAAAGATTTACACCTATGTTTTCTTCTAAGAGACTTATAGTTTTAGCTCTGGTATTTAGGTCTTTGGTCCATTTTGAGTTACCTTTTGTATATGGTGTATATGGTCAAATTTGATTCTTTTCCATGTGGATATCCAGTTGTCCCGACACAATTATCTGAAAAGATTATTTCTCCATTGAATTGGTTTGGCACCCTTGTTGACAATCAACTGACACTAAATGTGAATATTTATTTCTGGACTTTTAGTTCTATTCCATTGATCTATATATCTGTCCTTGTGCCAATATCACACTGTCTTGACTCCTGTATCTTTGTAGTGAGTTTTAAAATTGAGCCCTCCAACATTTTTTTCTTCTTTTTTTTAAACAAATCTTTTAAAAAAGATTTTATTTATTTATTTATTTATTTATTTATTTATTTATTTGAGAAAGACAAAGAGGCAGAGGCAGAGGGAGAAGCAGGGTCCCTGTGGAACAGGGAGCCCAATGCAGGACTTGATCCCAGGATTCTGAGATCATGACCTGAAACAAAGGCAGACACTTAACTAACTGAGCCACCAGGCACCCCAACATTGTTCTTCTTTTTCAAGGTTATTTTGGCTATTCCAGTTACAGTTGATTTTGGTATATTATCTTTGTATCCTCCCTCCTTGATAAATTTTTAATTCTGATTGTTTGGAGATTCCTTTGGATTTTCTATGTACATAAATATGCTACCTACAAATAATAGCACCTTTATTTTTTTCTTTATACTTGGTCAGCTAGATAGATTCTAGCTTCTCTATAGTACTTCCTAGTTTCTCTTTTTTACTTCTTTAAACATAGTAAACATATTTGTTTTATATTATGCATTCAATCATTACTGTCTTTGGGGGTCTAATTCTGCAGTTTGTTGTTTCTCTCAGTTCTAACTGATGGTGACTTTATATTTAAAATGTTATGATTTATTTATTGTTGTTTCATATTTCTCAAAGCTTTATCTTTGGGGATGTTTTGAGGTGTGGGGTTAGTTTTTGTCCTTCTCAGGAGGGTTTCCATTTCTTCTATCAGGTGCCTACAGGATACAACTAAACTGGTACAAAGTTTACACTGAATTTTTAGCTTTGAATTTGGAATTACATAAGAAGTATATATTTCAGGGATGCCTGGGTGGCTCAGGGTTTGAGTGTCTGCCTTCAGCTCAGGGTGTGATCCTGGGGTCCTGGGATCGAGTTCCACATTGGACTCCCTGCATGAAGCCTGCTTCTCCCACTGCCTATGTCTCTGCCTCTCTCTCTCAGTCTGTGTCTCTCATGATTAAAAAAAAAAAAAAATCTTAAAAAAAAGAAGTATAAATTTCAACCCCTAAAATATGTGTATGCAGGCTTATGATTAAGAATTAGCAAAGGAGAGGCACCTGGGCAGCACAGTCGGTTAAGTGTCCAACTCTTGGTTTCAGCTCAGGTCATGATCTCAGAGTTGTGAGATCAAGCCCCACATGAGGCTTCACATTCAACATGGAGTCTACTTGAGTCTATTCTCTTTCCCTCTCCCTGTGTCCCTCCCAGTCATTCTCTCTCATAAATAAATAAATAAATAAATAAATAAATAAATAAATAAATAAATAATTTTAAAAAGAATTAGCAAAGCAGATCTTTTTTTCTATTCAATTTAGTGCCAAGTCTTAGAACTTTGAGGGTTGAGCTTTTTTTCTAGTTCACCCACTGAGAATGTTACTTTTCTGAGCTAAATGAAAGTGTCTCTAATCCTACATCCCATCCCACATTAAGGCCCAGAGTTTGGCTCATATTCCTAGTACACAAGACTTCTCAAAATCCAGCTCCAGGCCCCCAGGGGTTGGCAGATATCTTCAGGGTAAATCCTGACTTCAGCATTTGCCTCTCTGTATTTGGGTTTTTCTCACCATGGGCCTCTGAAGATTTCTTACTTGGCCACTACTATAACCCTACATTTAAAAAGATATTTTAAAAAGCATTTTATCCAGCATTCTGAGTATTCTGCATTGGCAGGGCTTCTCCAGCATCTCTGCTGGGAATAATCACTGTTGGATGCTTGCCTGCTGACAAATTCAGCTCCAAGCTGACCTGAAATATCCAAATCCATCAAATGACCAGAGCTGAACAAACAGGCCTGTTTCATAACAGATTTTTTCCTTTATAAGACAGTTTTGTTGACCATAAAATGTGTTTCCCTCTGTTAAAATTCATACAGAGGATTTGACAATGATCAGTTGCTCTCAACTGCAGGTGATTTCCCACCTTCCTGCCTCCCAGGGGATATTTGGCAATATCTGAAGATGTTATTTGGTTGTCATAATTGAGAAGGGGGTATAAATGGCATATGGTAGATAGAAGCCAAGGATGCTAGTAAACATCCTATGATGCAAAGGACACCCCCCAAAACAAAGAATTATCCAGCCCAAAATGTCAAAAACGCCATTGTGGAAAAAACCTTGGACAATAATTACTATTTCTTTCTTTAAAAAATTATTTACTTATTTGAGAGAGAGAGAGAGAGAGAGAGAGAGAGAGAGGTGGGAGGGGCAGAGAGAGAGAGAGAGAGAGAGAATTTCAAGCAGATACCCTGTTGAGCACAGAGCCCAGTGGGGGTATAATCTCATTGAGACCATGAGCTGAAGTCAAGAATTGTCTGCTTAACTGACTGGGCCACCCAGGAGCCCCAGTAATTATTATTTGTTTTGAAAATCTTCCTTCAGGAGTCTCAAGTGTGTGTAGCGGGTGTGACTGTTACTTGTTTCTTCTAATACTTTTGGTTTAGGTACAAAATTTTAAAATGTTTATTGGTCAAAAATTAATGCAAGGGAATGAACATTGCTACCTTCTAACAACACCTTTTCTGTGTCTGGCCCAGTGCTAAACAGATTATTATTATTATTATTATTATTATTATTATTATTTTAGTGCTAAACAGATTAATGAAGACAGTAACATTCATTTCCTCATTTTCTCCAGAACTCTAGCGTTTTGGATCAAAAGTAGATGTGACGCTTCCAAGGCAAATGATAGGTAAGCTTCAAATAAATTATTCACTACAAAGCAGAAACTAGATAGAGAATCTAGGCATGACAATACATAACATTTCAAAGCTGGATTTTAGTCAGATCAACATATCACAGTGTGATTGATATGATCACAATCATGTTTCCTTTGACATTCAGAAAAGCTGGACACGCAAACACAGGTGCAAGGTGTCATTCACCTTCCAACATTGTGTGACTCAGGCTGCATATAAGAAGCACTCCTAGGATAAACTCGTGGGGCCTCCAATACCTGTCTCAGCCTGAGATGTCTTTCCTGTAGAGAATAGGATAAAACAATTTGCTCGGCAGCATTGAGCCCCCTTTACTAGTTAGAAAATAAAAGATAAGATAATAAAAATCCTCACAAATCTAGGGCCATTGGGCTTGAGGAGTCACACAACACTATTCAGGGATCAGGGCAGGAGATAGGAATGGGACAAGCAGCTGTAAGGCAGGAATGGAATAGGGTTTTTTTCTAGATTAGTCAGTACAGACTTACTAGAATGCCAACCATGCTTCTGGTAGTGTTTGAAGCCAATGGGAAAGGGTATAGTTATAAGCTAGTGATAATTGCTACTTACTGTGTTTGGTATGTCTGCTCCATTGCCTTGCTTTCATTTGAGACAGGCATGATTAATCAGAAGAAGTTATCAGCTGTCTCCATAGTGTCATTTATATGGGCCTAGGAGAGGGGCCATCCTACTGCTCAGCAGCATGTACTATAGGAAGGGTACAAATCCAGCTGAGTGTTGGTCCAAGTCATCCATGCTTTCCTGTTGTCCTATAGCCCTGTGCTACTTTCTGATCTTTCCTGGTTCTCCCATCTGGTCAGTATGGTAGATCAGCTCCTGATCTCTCTTCAAGTGCCCTCTTTGGTGTTCATGCCTCAGTGCCTTGGACATTGCCCCTTTGGATGTCACCCTGGCAGTGAGCTCCCAGTACTGTTTGGGACTGAGAGTACATGACACATCAGTGTCCCTAATCCTACCTCGGGACAAATCAAATGCTGGCACTTCCAATCGTCTTTTATCAGCTGGAGAATTTTATGTTGTATGTTTTCAAGATTTCAGGCAAAAAAAATCTGGATAAGAGATGATATGATAGGACACTCTGGGGGGGCAAAATCATTCCCCTCTGCCCTGGAACTTGTTGTGGCTTGAGACAGTCCTTAGGCTCATTTCCTTCTTCAGGGTCTCAGATAAAATACAAGATGCCTAGTTAAGGTTTAATTTCAGATAAACTAGGAATAATTTTTTAAAAGAACAGTAACGTCCCATATAAATAGATCCTATTTCTGAGTGCAGCCAACACTGTGTCCCCAAGCCAGATCTGTGAGCAACTCTCAGGTAGGTGGGGCTCAGCAGGTGTCAGCTTGCACCTCTCCTCTGCAACTCCCCCCTCCCCAGATCAGCTCCCCACCTGGCTAGGATGTGCATGCAAGTGAGCCACCAGGTTTTGTGCTGCAACCCCAATGCCAAGGATGCTGGGAAAAGGAGCACTACCTCCCAGGCCTCTGGTTTGGAAGCTTTTTCAAGGCTCCTGGGGCAGAATTTCCTCAAGTCAGGACAGGTCTGAAAGTGCTGTCTGGCAGCCAGAGAGTGATGAATAGTCACCACATACACAGGGCTGGACATTACCCCCAAAGGTGTTGCCAAACAAGATCTGACCTAGGACATCAGAATGAGCATGACCTGGGGGTTATTAAAGCCTGAACATGATCACCCACAGTGGCCCTAGATTCTAGAGGGAAGGAGAGGGATGCTTCCTCCTCCCCTAGCCCACTGGCCACTCAGAAGGAACCCTGAGATGGGGTCAGGGCAGGGCCAGGCTGACTATTCTTATTCTGCTAGTCTCCTGTTTGGCTGAGCACCAGTGAGCCCTTCTCCCAAGGACAGTCCCTAAGCCTACCCACCCTTCTCATTGGTACCCTCATTCTGCCACTGGGCTTCACTGACTGCCTACATGACTGCAGACTTGACTTCACTTTACTAGGTGCACACTTTACCTATGCACTTAGTGCATAGATCTTGGTCTCTAATACCATCCTCCAGGGAAAGGAAGCAGGATTCCTGGGAGGAGAGATTGATTTTAGGGTTGGAGCAGGGAATACACAAGGTGAACCTGGAGCCCTTGTGCCAGAAAGTAAAGAAGTGCTTTAAACACACATACACACACACACACACACACACACACACACATGCATAATACAAGACCACATTGATGGGAATATGTCAAAAAGGCTCCGGAGCCAACTCAAAGAGCTCCCAATGTCCAGAAGTGGAACAAATATTTTGAGCAACAAAAGAATTAAAGTAATATGGGGTTATAACTTGAAGTACGCAATGAATATCTATGAGTCCATACTGGTAAAACTAAATGATTGAAAAAAATAAATGGAGGACAAGAAACAAACCCCCCATGCAGAAGAGTTCTACATTTATGAAGACAGTTTATCCTCAAGGAGGTGGAGCATTCAGTAAAGAACTAAGGAAATCTGGATAAAGTATGGATTTTAGTTTATATAACGTATCAGTATTGGTTCATGAGTTGTGACGAATGTACCATGTTAATGTAAAACGTTAGTACCACAGGAAACTGGGGTGGAGTGTATGGGAACACTATACGTCTTTTCAAGTTTCTGTAAAACTATTTGAAAATTGAAAGTTTATTTTAAAAAAAAAGACCAGGGATCCCTGGGTGGCGCAGCGGTTTGGCGCCTGCCTTTGGCCCAGGGCGCGATCCTGGAGATCCGGGATCGAATCCCACATCGGGCTCCCAGTGCATGGAGCCTGCTTCTCCCTCTGCCTATGTCTCTGCCTCTCTCTCTCTCTCTCTCTCTCTCTCTCTCTGTGTGACTATCATAAATAAATTAAAAAAAAAATATTAAAAAAAAATAAAAAAAAAGACCAAACAAACAGCCCAGCTTTATTGAATTTCTGATTATGAAAACAGATAATAATGTAGATTCAGGCAATGCAGGAAATATAGACCAAAGTAGCAATCACCTAAACTCTCAGCCTTCCCCTGACATATTAGTAATTCCTTCTAGACTGTGCCTCATGTCCACAGAGTCAAATGGGAACAATTTCATGTAAATCAGCTCCTATGTGAATGGCCATTTTTACCATGTGCTTTTTTTCTACACAATACATCTAAGATATTTTCTATTCCAATATAGAGCTAGATCATTCTTTTGTTTTATGATGTTCTGTTATGCTATAATTTACCTAAGCAAGCTTGTGCACCATGTAAGCTTGAGTTCTTTTTTCTCCTTTTTCTCCTGTGAATAATACCACATTCACACACAAACATTCTTGAACTCTTGTTCAATTATTTACATAAGATAGATTCCTAAACCTAAAATTGGTGATTGCAAGAGATACACATTTACTATCTCAGCAGAGGTTGTTAGATACCCTACAGCAGTATTGGTCCATTTCTTTGCTACCATCAGCAGTGGATGATAGGGCCTGATTCCTCATATCCTGCCCCAACATCGGGTCTTCTCATTCTTTTCAATATTTGCCCATTTGTAGTTGAAGATAATGGCTGATTTGATCCTCTCTTGTTGGCCTATATTTCAAGCTTGTGTTACCACGTTTCTTCCCCTAAAATTATTGTACCTACTCCATATTCTAACTTCAGCGTAGCCCTTGGGCCCAATGGTTAAGCCCCTACCACTAGAAACAGAGCATGGAACACATGGAGGTCAGAATCCTCATATTTCAATTCTTCCTTTCTCTTTCCAGGGCTTAACATATTCTGAAAAGGTACAGGACAGCCCCCCAAAAATGCTTGTTGGATACAAGTATGGGATCAGAGGGAAGAACTAATCCAAGCTGAGCCAATTAGATTCTTTCTCAGATATTTGAAGTAAGAGACATAGAAACCACTGTAGTATTGTGGGCCAGTGGAGTCATAAGATTCTGGAGAGTTGGAGTTGTTTTTTGTAGCATGGTAACCCAGAGCAGTGAGTTATTTCCTAGCAGAAGATAACAGTAGCCAGTGGGAGAAACAAAGATGAAGAAACCTGGGAGGGAAGGAGCAGAAGAAGGAGAGGAGGAAGGCCTGCCTTCCTCTACCAGGTCCTGTGAGCCCTGGCTTTCACTGGTGTGTTCCCAGAGGTTACCTTATATCCTTAGGATAAATTCTGCTTTTATTAACCCATCCTTGACCAAGACTATGAAATAATGGTTCAAGCCCAACTCATTTTGCTTATTTTTCACTGTTCCCAAGCAACTTTCTGATGATTAACCAAATTCCCTTGATACCACAATACAGGGACACTACCCATAGTGTGTATTTACCATTACAAATGTATGGCTAGCAAAAACAAAACAAAACAAAAACACCCACAAATGTATGGCTAGCAAGTAGTTACTGAGTAACAACTAAGCACCTAGCACTAGGGGGGAACCTTGTATATACCCAAAAAATAGAAGACATAATTCATCACCCCAAGGGACTTAAGGTGGGAGATAAAATGAACATATGAAAGAATCACACACCCTGATTAGTCCAGCATGGTAAGAGCTGGGCCAACACTATTGTTCCTTGAGAAGACTGCTGAGATCATACAGTCCCAGATGACATGTCCCAGAGTCTATGACATGTCCCAGACATAGGCGGGGTGAGTGCTGGAACGCTGCTGTGTCTGGGACACCCTTAAAGAGAACATGTTGGTTGTAGTTGTCACACATCGAGCCCCATGCAGCCATGTCTCAGCAACTTGGGAATTTCCCAGGTGGTTGATGAGCCCTAAGGGCCGGTGTGTGTGTGCATGGTGGGGAGTGCATGCCTGGGAAGTGGGGAACGCTGACCTACTGGGCTTAACACAAGGGTATGGGTGCAGAGGGAAGGAGTCAAGCTTCATAGGCTATGTAGGATGGAGGTGTCAGAGGGGCTGGCCCACTCCAGGCAAAAAGCCTCCATTTAATTTTCTATAAAAAGGAGGATATTCTGCTTTCATCATAAGCAGATAAGTTTTAAGACTTCAACAAAGCAAATGTGTGGAAATCACACTGCAATTTTTATTGGGTTTTCAGTTTTTAAAGATTTTTAAAAAATGTCTTAAAGTAATCTCAACATCCAACACGGGGCTCCCACTCACAATCCTGAGATCAAGAGTCACACACTTCACCGACAGAGCCAGCTAACCACCCCATACATTGCAACTTTTAAAATGCTATTTGAAAATAAATAAATAAATAAAATGCTATTTGAAAGAGAACTGTGGTTATCCTAGTGGTTATAATGCCAAAGGTAGTTTTATTTGATATAGAGCATTATTTTTAAAGGATTGACCCCTGTAATTACACTCTGCTTTCTATTTTGGAACCACTTCTGATTTGCTAGAGGGGTTTAGGAGCTCAGTAATGGCTGATGTGAATGAACACATCACATGGTAGGTAGTTCTCAGCTATGTGTGGTATCTGTCTCCATCCTTCTTCAGAGGTAAGCACTACAATGATTCTGCTGAAGTAGAGAAGGCCAATAACATGCCCAAGGTCACACAACTAGGAGCGGTAGAGCCAAGGTTCATCCCAGGAAGCCTTATCCCAGAGCCCTTGCTCTTGATTTACTCACTCTGCTGCCTTTGGAAACCTTCCAGCTGAGGAGCTACCCTCCCCTTCTCTCTTCTGCTCTAAGCACCCAGATATGAGAAATTCCTTTTCACTCTTTGAACAAACCCATTGTCTCTTGCCTCTGGGTCTTGGCACATGCTGTTCCTTTTTCTAAAATACCTTCCTCCCCATCCTTCTTTAGTTGAACAACTTATGGTTAGAGTCTCAGCTTAGCACACATGTCCCCTGGGAAAGCACCTCCTGAGTCCTCTGAGTATGAAGTAGTGTCCCCACTCTACACTTGTGTAGCACTTCCTCCCTGGTGGGATGTATCACTCTGTTAGAACTGCCTTTTGACTTCTCTGTTTCCCCTTGAGCACTGTATCAGCAGTGAGCACTGCACACATTTCCCCCTGGGGTTAATCTTTCTTACTGCCATAGACTGATGGTTAGCACAGTGCCTGGCACAGAAGGGCCTCCATATATCCTTGCTGGAGAATGAATTAATGAACAGCTGCTTGGTACTGAGTGGTTGTGTGTATGTTCCTTTCTGAGTGCATGTGGTATGAAGCATTCTTCACGAGACCCAGAAGACAGTGACTGGGAGAAAGAGATGGAGGCAACCCTCTCTCAGCCCATCCCTTGAAGTACATTATACGAGACTGTCCCAGGAGGCTGAGTGAACAGATCAGCTGGTGCCACCCGGCAACTAACAGAACCCAGAGATTCCCCCACTGGAGAGGGTCTCTGCCTCTGAGGGGTGGGAAAGGAGGCATATTCTAGAGACAATTTGACAAAAAAAGGAGAAAGGGCTCTAGGTTTCCTTTGCATTGGGGTGTGTGTGTGTGTGTGTGTGTGTGTGTGTACTTTCCAGTAAAGCTCTGTGTTTAAAAAGCTTGTCTAAGGGGAGCTGGGTGTCTCAGTGGTTAAGCATCTGCCTTTGGCTTGTGTCTAGATCCTGGGGTCCTGGGATCAAGTCCCACATCAGACTTCCCACAAGGAAGGAGCTTGCTTCTCCCTCTGCCTATGTCTCTGCTTCTCTCTCTGTATCTGCCATGAATAAATAAATAAAAAATTAAAAAAAAAAACTAAAATAAAAACTTGTCTAATCAAGCAAGCAGGAGGAAAACTCACAGCCCGGTTCAGTCCTAGGCCACATCAAACAAAGCCAGACCTTCAGCACAAGGGAGATTTTTGCCTTTCCTGGCAAGGACAGCAGCGTGAGGATTCTAAAGGATTTTGGTCAAGGCAGAATCATGATGAACGTCCTGTTCTAGGAGTCCTGAGGCCCTGGATAGATCAGAGGAAAAGCAGCAACTGCCTTGTCCAGGGTCACAGCACTGTTTGTCTCTGGCTGAATGCTGGCAGGTTCCTACATGGATGTACTGGCCAGGGCAGGTTATTGGAAGGTCAGTCTCACTCCAGGCATATTGGGTCCCAGTCCAGAGCTCCTCCCACCACCCCAGCTAACAGGATTCTCCAACTCTGAGGCATCTTTAGACAATCATGTTTCATCTTAGGCTGGAAAGGTGCTGTCTCACCCATCTGTCACAGACTTTTCAGACTCAAGGTCTCAGGGCTTGGACAAGCCTTGCTCTTCAGCAAGGAAGCATCATGGACCTTGATGTAAAAGTCACCCATCGCGATGTTTGGACTTTACTAAGTGGAACCTAAGACCCACTTGCAAAATGATTTCAAGAACCTCATTGGATGAGTCTCATACTCCTTTTTCAGAAGTTGTTTTTCATAAATGATTAGGTAATTGTACAAAGTGAAAATGTTATCAGTTGGCTGTTGACCACATGTTACCAGCCACCTTTTTACCTCTAAGGTCACCAATGTCCCCATTAACATTTAGTACATGAACCTCTTAAGTTTTCTCTTATACAACATTTCTATCACCTAAAAAGTTCCTTCTTGCCCTGTTCCAACCAATTCCACCTGTTCTGACCTCTATCATCATTGACTGTTTTTCTCTTTTCCAGAGTGTCTCTGAGGATTCAATGTTTGTGTCCCTCCAAAATTCATGTTAAAACTTTAACCCATGATGTCAGAGTATTAGCAGGTGGAGGTGGGGACTTTGAGAAATGAAGCCCTCATGAGTGCGATTAGTGCTCTTATAAGATGAATCCCAGAGAGATCCATACCCCTGTGTCCTGTGAGGACACAGGAGTAAGATGGCCATTTCTGAACCAGGATAAAGGCTCTGACCACACAGACAATCGGTTGGCTCTTTGATCTTCAGCTTCCTAGCCTCCAGAACTATGGGAAATAAATTTCTGTCATTGTAAGTCACCCAGTCTATAGTATTCTGCTATAGCAACCTGGACTGACTAAAACAGTGTTATAATACTGGAATCATAGAGTAGATAGTCTTTCATGTGTGGTTTCCTTCACACAGCGTAATATCCATGAGATTCATCTGTGTTGTCACGTATGTTGGCTATCCTTTATTTTTATTGCAGAAGAAGAGTTTTCCATTATGCGTATATTCCACAGTTTTGTTTTTTTTTTATCCATTCAGCTGTTGATGGATGTTTGGGTTCTCCTAGTTTTTGGCTATTAAGAAAAAATCTTCTGGAGTACCTGGGTGCTCAGTCGGTTAAGAATCTGACTCTTGGTTTCAGCTCAGGGCATGATGTCAGGGTCATTAGATAGAGCCCCACGTCGGGTTCTGTGCTCAGCAGGGAGTCTGTTTGAGATTCTCTCCTGCCTCTCCCCTCCTCAATAAATAAATAAATCTTTAAAAAGAAAATAAAGCTACAATGAACATCGATATACAAATCTTTGTGGGGGGGTGGACAGAAGTTTCATTTGTCTGGAGTAAAAGCACCCAGGAGCAGAATTCCTGGGTTATAAAATAGGTGTATGTTTAACTTTATAATGAACTTGTGGCTTGTTTTCTATGTCACCTTCCTGAAAAGATGTTTAGAAATCAGCCTGCAAAGTCCACACTAAAACAACCTCCATAAGGAGAAGGTGGTAACAGACAGGTAATAGCTCTTAGGGAGAAAAGCCGTTTAACCAGTTCCTCAATTAACCAGCTTCTGCATCGTTTTCATAATTCATGCTAATTTTGGGCTGTACCCAAGGAAATGCTTATTGCAGACACAATATTGAAGGGCCCAGAAGGGTATTTATAGCAAAATGTTGACCAAAGCTTTCAGAATTTTGCTTTAAGCTCAATCAACTGCAACTTAGCAGGTAATTTATTGAGAATGTCAACTATGGAATGATCACCCTTTGGAAACCTAATCTGACTTCTGAATTTTCACTGCTGGAGTCTCCATCTTAACCTAGGAATGTTAAACAGGCTTTTCTGTGAATTGAGGGCCTGGCTATCTGGGTCTTTGCTCTCTGTCAGATGTATCATCAGGCCATATTGTATAGGAAAGCAGCATAAGAAAGTCGTATTTGGGAGACTGAACAGGAGAAAGGGGTCTGAACTCTGCTGGACCCTAGGAACAGGAACAAAGGGGTCTGGCCAGGCTGAAGGAGACCTGAAACCCTTGGAAGCCCTGTTTCTTTTGGCAGGACTTCAGAGGACGTGGATGTGGGGAAGCTGGTGAGCCAGGAACTAGGAATTGTGGCCTAGAAAGTTTATGCAAGAGGCTGGAGTAGCACAGTCCCTCACCTGGAAAGTCCCTTCTCAGAAACAGGAGGCTAGAGTAGAAGTTGACCATCCTAAGAAAAACACCACTGGTGGGCTCCTGTAAAGTCCTGGAGCCAAACGATCCACACTGCATTTCTGGGCATTTGTTGTCCTCTATCATAGAATACATCATTCCTCCCATCTTCAGATCCTTCTTGTAGTACAATCTTACACTCCCACCTTTGCCACGTGACTTGGCAGCTCTGCCCACTAGCCCGAGCCTCCTACTTCTCACCACTGATGTCAACACAGCCTTGTGACTTGCTTTGGTCAGTGGAGTGTAGGCAGGAGTGACTTGGGAGGCCCCAAGAGGTGTCATGTGTCTCTGCTCAGCTTCCTCAGCTGATA
This sequence comes from Canis lupus baileyi, assembly GCF_048164855.1. Taxonomy (NCBI): domain Eukaryota; kingdom Metazoa; phylum Chordata; class Mammalia; order Carnivora; family Canidae; genus Canis; species Canis lupus. Next base: position 25,846,049 of record NC_132849.1, on the reverse strand, counting down.
GGTACCATTTGATAGGTAAAGAATATGCCCTAGTAGTGCTGCTCCAAAGAAAATACAGAATTGTATAGTATGTGAATTGTATCTCAATAAACTTTTAATAAAACTCAATCGTCTGCTCGTTGTGTCTACCATAGTGAGGCAAGCACTAGTATTTTTCCCTTTATCACGGTACATGAAACTAAGGCCCAGGGAGCTTAGGTAGCCCTCCCAGTTCGTTCACCTCCTAAGTTTTTTTTTTTTTTAAGATAGATTTATTTATTTATTTATTTATTTATTTATTTATTTATTTATTTATGATAGACAGAGAGAGAGAGAGAGAGGCAGAGACACAGGAGGAGGGAGAAGCAGGCTCCATGCTGGGAGCCCGACGTGGGACTCGATCCCCGGACTCCAGGATTGAACTTTGGGCCAAAGGCAGGCGCCAAACCGCTGAGCTACCCAGGGATCCCCTACCTCCTAAGTTTTTGAGCTGAGACAGGGATTGGGGTCTTGACACGGCACCCGGGGGGGGGGGGTCCTTCCAGTGTGTTTGCTATCCCATCTTAAGGCCAAGGGGAAACTAGATTTGAGGACTATTTAGACAACACTCGGTTATGTATAAGGGCTGTTTTTAGCTCTTTTTCTAGCACCTCCTCTCCTGGCACCCTCCTCCCTGCACTCACCTTCCCTCATCTGCTGACGACACTGGTTGTTCAGAGTCCCTCCTTGCTCTCTTTTATAAGCACTCTTGCTAAGAATATCAAAAGATATTTGACTAGTGTAAACCAACATTTAACATGATCACAGGTAGTCTTTCCCATGTTGCCAGATGCCCTTAGTCTCTGATGCTCCTGCCTCCCCCACCCCTACTTAGGGTGGCTGGAGATGTGGGGCATCTTCCTTTTGGGCTCCATTGTCAGGGAGGGAGATTTTTCATTTGACAGAAATACACATCTCTGGGATGTCTCCCATGAACTGGCAATTCATGCTGGCTTAAATGCACCTGCACTCAAACTTCCCGGCAACCCATAGACTGTGTGCATGGATGAGCATGTTTTTCAGATAAGGAGACTGAAGCTTAGAAAAGTTAGGGAACCTACCCAAGATCTGGCAGAGAGTGAGGGCCCCACCAGGCTTCCATTACAGGTCTCCTAATTCCAAGTTCAATATTCTTTTTCTTATTTAGGGACGTGTATTTTTTTCTCCCCGGGTCACCCCACGGAGTCTACCACAAGCCTGGAGCAAAGAAGGAGTCCCAGAAGGTAATGAAAAAGAAATCAATGAAAGCCAACCTATGCCAGATTGCCCAAAAGCCTTTTTTCCTTAAGAAAAATGTATGAGTCAGCCCTCAACTCTAGCACATCTGTGTGTGACAGAAAGACTCGTCCTGGGATTTTCATTTGCAAGAGGAGAAGAGTACCAGTTGCCCTGAATTGGCACAGCTTGAGCATAGAATAGGCAGAAGAGGGATGGATGGGTGTTGAGGGGTAGTTAGAAAAGCTGATGAAATGTTGCTTCATCTTCTTAGAGGCAACAGAAGCTACCCAAACACCTGCCAAGGAGATGGAGGGTGAGCATCCCGAGAGAGGATCCCTTGGGAGTTGTTGAAAGGGATTGAACAGTAAGGAAACTCACAAACTACAGAAGGAAAGGGAATTGTGGAAAGGCCAGCAAGATGTAGAAACTTTATTGCAAAGCTAACATCATATAATTTCATTTACAATACTTCTCCCCACCTTTCAATTTTAGTATACGTGCTGCCGAAGCGAGCACTCTCCCCACCTTTCAAAATGAATTGTAGGTAACTGGGCACTGGGCACCCCAGCACCACCGATGCCACTGGCCACTGGGTGCCTTAGCTATCAGCCCCACCAGAAGGGATTCCAAGTACATTGTTCAGTCTAGATTTAAAAGTCTTGGGTGAGAATCTGATTGGCTGTCTTTAGTTCATGTGTCCATACTCCTGCTGCCAGAGGTCAAGGGGAATTTTCCACCTTTTCAGCCTCCAGAGTGAGATCCTCTTGCAAAAGCAGAGGCCTCACAACCAGGAAGCAGATTCAGGTGCTGCATAATTATTTTTTTAAAGGATGATGCTGCACAATTATGACAAAAATATGTCTACTCTCATCAAGACCATGATACCTACTTCTCAGGGTTGCTGGGAACATTGAAAAAGATCATTCAATTATTCTACCATCATATATCAAGTTACCAATAGTATTCCTAGCACTATGCTAGGTGTTGGGTAATGTCTCTAAGTTCTGGCACATACTAAGAATTCAATAAGTGACAACTATGTTAAGAAGCTATGAAATGGGAGCGGAGCGGGAGAGAATGACACGAGGGGTCTCAGCTAAACATTTGATTGAGCTTTGATCTCTGAACTTCCTGGAAGCCAAGAGAAATAGTTCTAATGACAGGAACCATAAATAGCTGATTTACTGGGTTCTTTCTATGTATCAGGCACTGTGCCAAACATCACACATGTATTATCTCACACTGAATCCTCATGACAACTCTATAAAGTAGATATTATTACTCTGATTGTACAGATTATGAGAAAAGGTTCAGCATGGCTAAATAACTTGGTCAAGACCAATCAATCAGTTAATGGTGGCACTGGGATTTGACCCACATCCTTTTGACCCCAGAGCCCAAACTCTTAATCACTGCTCTGTGATTCTATCACCAAATGTCTGGGACAAACCACTGAGGGGCTGCCAGCTACCACTGCCATGGGGCAAGCCTTTGCAAAGTTAACCGAGGTCAATTTGTTCAGGCTCCCATCTTTTTTCACATTTTTGTTTGCCGGGCTGGTTAGCATTTTATGCAACTGATTTAAAATTTCCCTTTCTTTTTCTTGCCTGGGAATAGTGGCAGAAGTAAATGAGAAATAAGACAGAAGGTGCTGAGGATAGATGGGGAGGGAGTGAAACCATTTACCCAGTCATGGTGGATTTGCCACGGCAGAGAGCCTGGCAGGAGATTTAATCATTAGTTTCCCATTAATTTTTGGAATCAGATCCTCCCTGGCACAATGCTGAGGAAGACAAGGGTGATTTTATGTTCAAAAACACTGAGACTGGAAGGGACCTTAGAATCTTCTAGTCCAGCTGTTTTCAAAGAGTTTTAAAGTGGTGGAATCATACTTTAAAGGAAATGTTCACAAAAGCCCATATTCTAAAAATAGATCAAACGAGCTGTTCTGGGCAAAGGATAGCTAGAGGCCCAGAGCAGTTCGAGAATCACCGAGTCTGATACCTGTGATCTAACTTTGTGTGCACACCGAGCAGCGTTTGTACTTGGGAAGCAATCTATGGGTGTCTGCAGTGGCTGTACTTTCCAGCTCCCTTGAGGCCCACTATGCCTCCATTCTGCTGGGTGCCTGCCCCCCTCTTGCTCCAGCAGAAGTCTGCAGCTTCACTCTCATGAGAGGGTAACCAAGTGGATCTGGATAGGGGGCTCAGCAACAGTGGAGTGCGGGTGCAGAATGGAAAAGGAAAGGATCAAGGACTGATCCATTGATTTTTCATCTTAAGGACTCCCAGCCCTTCTTGCCGCTTGGGGCTTAAACACATAAGGAGGCTGACCCCACCCTCCAGGCAAGAGCCTGGAAGACTTCTCTCTGGGGAGTCTGAGCAGCCCAAGGGGAAATATCTAAAGATGTGGCCAGCAACTTGGGTCCCTTGGTATAAAGAGCCAGCCCGGATCCCCTTCCATATGAGCGTACTCCTTCCATGCATGCTGGGCTGATAAGAAAGTGCCATTAAGATGGGGGGGAGGGGTGGTACTGTGAGGGAGTAAATTAAAAACTTTAGGTGGAAGGAATGGTATAACAACTGTACAAAGACAGGCTATGGAGAGGTTTTTAAGAGAGGTATGAATAGGACACTGGGCTGGGAGTAGGGCAGGCAGGGGTGAGGAAAAAGTAGATGAGATTCAAAAGGTGGCTGGGCCTAGCAGGTGCCAGAGAAAGGCACCAAGGTGAGCGCAGGAACAATGGGCTAATATCCAAGGTCAAAGGCCTCTTTCAGAGCTCTGTACCCTGAACAGGCTGTGCCAGCCCAGGGCAGGGTGGAGAGAGGGTGCACTTGGCTCTGGGTCTGTGCTGGCAGCTGCCCTGGGGACTGGGTAGAGGACAGCCACCAGGGCCAGTCTTAAAGGATGGAAGTGACTTCAGTAGATAATGAGGAGCCTGGATGAGAGTTGGGAAATAGGGTGATGTCTAGAATCGAGTCAGACTGAAGGAAGAATGAATTTGTGAGCCAAATTCAAATTTGTGAGAGACGATGGGGGGCTGTGCCAAAGTCAACCCCAGAAAGTCTCAGATGAAACTGAGACGTGTTCACAAGAGGAGGAGGAGGAGGAGATGGGAGCCCTGAGGACAGAAATCGCTGGCAGGGAAGTGGAGCCCTTTGGATGGGATACAAGAACTCCGATGGAATGCAGGAGGAAGTGTGGAGCAAGAGAGAAATCCGAATGAAGACAAACACCTGTACGGGGGCAGGGGCCTTCAAATGTTCCGAAACTTTCTGGCGGTCTTCTCTCCCTTAACCAGTGTGATGTGGGAATGCAGGGAAGAGTTCTTTCCCTTTCCCAATGCTGCAGTGGGCTCAGCTGAGAACAGTCTCATGGACCCACCAGCCAGGTACCCATCCAGTGACAAATGAAGGAAGTTTGTGAAGTTGGGTTTCCCGGGCATTCTTCCCTCAGCCTTCTGCACAGACTTCGTACATAACACTGCACTGACGTAGATAACAATGTCCATCCTTTCACAAGGAGAGTTGGTGATGTGGGCAGAGTCTCCAGTGAAGGAAGCAGGACCTTCTGCTCAGAAGACGCCCTCCCTCAGCATGCCTGCGTACCTAGGTTTCATTCCTTACTCTTTTCTCTGAATGCAGGCATGGAATATCTTGGTTACAAGTGCAAATAATTGTCTGGGAAGAGAAACTGAAAGTTCATTACTAACCATTCACACTTTGGTTCACTTCACAGGGCCCCAAGGAAAGAAGAGTTTCCAGGATAAATAATAATAAACGCGAATCACACTTCTGAGTAAATTAAAGAGTTTTACACTCATTGTCTTGATGCTCAAAGTAACACTTAGGGCCTTACAGGATGATGATCCCCCTCTTACAGCTGAGGGAATCAAGACCCAGAGAGGGTAAGGGACTTGCCCAAGAATACACAGGCAGTTGTTGGCAGAAGTGACACTTGCACCCAGGGCTCCTAAAATCCAGTTTGGGGCCCTTTCCTCGGTGTACATGGTGGGGAGGGGGCTGTGATGGGCCAGGTGTGGGGTGGTATTACAAGATAATGTGCAGTGGGGAGGGTATCCAGAGGACTTGAGAGAGAACAGGAGTCGGGGAGCTCCTTTGTGTATACCACCACTGGCTAGGGTTGAGGCCACAGTCAGGGTCCCCTTAATTCTACCCATTGTCAAAGCCTCTTCCCACAGCTCTGGGTGAGACAGAGCAAAGAGGAGGAGAGAATACTGGACAATAAGCCCCAGGCCACCCATCAATCCCAAACAAAGTGCCCCATCCTAATTCTTTGCTTCCCCGGGGGAGCCTGCCCTGGAGAGCCAGCCCTACTATTAGTAAAACCTCCAGATTTCCCAAGAGGTATGATCGCTGGGTTAAGAGCTCAGCATTTTTGGAGCACCTTGTTCTGACAGCATGTAGCCACCCTAGGTCACAGTCCAAGGTCCCTGAGGTGCTCAGAGCTGGGAATTGACTTACCTGTGGGTGAGCTCATGGTCAGCAGTAAACATGGAGGCCCTTCTTGGTATAGTGGCTAGATGTTCTCTACAACAGACTTAACTCCCAAGCCCAGGCACCAGACAGATGCTCACAGGAACTATGTCTGAAAGAAAAAGGACATGGTCATCACTCTGCATTCGAATGCCTAGATCCCAGATAAGCTGCCCCTTGAGGCCAAAGTTAGCCTTCCCCAAAGCCCCCATGGGAGATCTATTCACAGAGGAAAAATTCAGGAGAACTGATAATTTATAATTCACAGGGGGTTTAACCCAACCTCAGACATGGATATCATCAAGACCTCCTTTATGTTCAAAGCCAAAGTGCTCTTTGGAGCTGGGCTTCTTCAGAAATTCAAAAAGCACTCTGAAGTCCTCCCTTCCATTCCTTTTCATGAATACAGGGCATGCACACTCACTCAGCAGTGTAGAGCTCCAATGTGGCTCATCTAAGGATCTCAGCTGGAGGAATCATGACCCATAATGAAACTAGATGATCACTCCTTCACTCTTTTCTAGCAGGGGAAGAAGAAGGTTGGGAAGAAGCAGCCCTGACCCCACCCTCAACTCAGACCATGTCTCTAACATACTACCTTAAAATAAATAATTGTTAAAAATTAGTAGGCTAGGAATTCATCTGTGACCCCTTAGAACATCTTTTGTGTTTTAATGTTCTTATTGGTCTAATTAATGCAATTTAATTCAACATAGCATTGTGAAGGGTTTGAGTCAGGCTTAAGGGTGGGTGCTGATCATACAAAGAGGTTCAGCATGATCATTCAGAGAAGGGATCACAGTGTAGTTGGGGAAACACACACAACTTGTTACCACTTGGGCCAATGCTAAGGTAGGGCTATGGGAGAACAGAGAAGGCAATGATTATTTCTGGACAAAGGAGAGAAGTTTACAGAGCAGGCTCATAGAGGAAGAGATGTTTGGCCAGGACTTTGGGCCTTTCCTGGGAAGGATTCATGGTCAAAGGAAGTGCAAGGGTGTCTGAATAAAGGTACGGGCTCTACAGGGGCTGATGCATGCAATATGTCAGTATTAGGTTTGGGGGAGGGCAGAAATAAGCAAGCTGAGATCCAGGTAGATCTGGGGCCCAGTTAAAAAAAAAGATTAGGACATGGAAGAGAGGTTAAGAGAGGGTAAGAGAGAGGATTAGAAAGAGGACTTGCAATATTGAACTCTCGGACACTATTATCAGAACTGGCCAGGTTCTCCCCTGAGGAATAGCATCCATCTTGAGAAATGCACAGGGGGACCATTCCTAGCTCTGGCACTCACAGTAGGTGGACCTTGGATAAGTGAATTCCTCTTGGGTTTCAGCTAGCACCTACACAGAACAAGGCATGCATGCATACCATTGGCAGTGTTTAGTATCACATCTCTCCTAGCAGGAAACAGATGGCCCCATGAAAGGGGAAGTTGAAGAAGGCTTAGTAAGGGATTGTTTATAAAGAGATGGGCATAAAAGGGAACCAAGAAAGGATAAAATGCCAGGGACTTACAACATCTGGGGAGGCAAGGCAATAAAACTAGTCACTGTGAGAGGGGGCTTCCTGACCAGCCTCACAGTCTTTGATAGAGAATGGAACCAACTGCCATCTGGGGTAGGGAGACATACTCTGACCTCTAGCTACCCCTCTGTGCCTCTCAGCTAGACACAGACAAAGGCAAGGTGGATTTTTATTTTTTTAGTTTTAATTAAATTTAGTTATTTGAAAGAGACAGAGAGAACACAAGTAGCGGGAGGGGCAGAGGCAGAGGGAGAAGGACAAGCAGACTCCCAAATGAGCAGAGAACTCTGAGATCTTGACCTGGATTAGGTCTTCAAATGTTAAAAGTTCAACAGCTGAAAGAAAAATATTAAATGATAGTCTGGGTGGTACAAGAATATGGCAAAAATCACAAAGATGGCCTTTGTAAAACTGAAGTCTGGGAAATTCTGGGCTGGGTGATAGAGAGGATTGTTTCTACTTCTGACTTTTTTTTTTTTTTTTTTGAGGTTTTAAGTGTCTACATGTAGCTATACTGAGTGCAGGGAAAATGCTGGGAACGGTCATGGGGCATTTTCAAATCATTTTAGTTCAGTAAAATGTTATAATCATGAGTAATTACGGTGAGAAAACTACAAGACTCCCCATCATTCCACTACTTTCTTAAGATTGCTCTTCCCCTTCTTGGAGCTTTAAAAAAAAAAACACAGAAAGCCAAAGCCACCAACAGACATGAGCAAGAACATTCACGGCAGTCCTGTTTGTTAGAGTCTCCAACTTGAAAAACAACCCAAATGTCCATCAAGGGGATTTTTAAAATTGTGGTATGCCCATATTATGCAATAATGAAAATGTACAAATTGAAGCTACATGCAGCAACATATGAAACTCCCAAATGCAATGTGAGCAAAAGGAACCAGACACAAAGAGTCCACATCGTAGGATTTCTTTTATGTAAAGTTTGAAAACAGGCTAAATAAAACTAAGGAGTGGTAGTTAGAAGAGTAGCTACCATCATAGGAGGAAGGTGAGGGTGGTGACCAGATGGAGCCACAAGGCAGGCTTTGGGAAGATGGTCAATGTTTTGTTTCTTGATGTGTTTTCAACATGGTATGTTCATTTAGAGATAATTTATTGAGCTATGCATTTAGGGTTCTGGAACTTTTTGGTAGGTATCTTGCACTTCATTAAAAATATTATTTTAAATGTATATAAAATGGAAGAGCTATGATTTTTCCTCGTTGACTCTAGGAAAATAGTCACAAAGGATGAGTGCTCCTCTGGGATTAGCAGAGATGGTGACATGTTTCTGGTGATCCAAGGCTTGGTCACTTCTCCCATTTCTACCAACACTCCTCTCCCACCTCCCTTCAATTTCCATTCTTGGTAGAGCTCCTTCCATCTACAAACATTTCACAGATGCCCATGGGATTGGCACAATAGTTCCAATTGTTTCCTAAATCTTGCTATGCCTGGTTGACCAGAGGACTGACATTACTCACCTTTGGAGTTTCCCTCCTCCCCCCAGATGATGGTAGAAAAACTCTAGACCTTATACAGTACCAGGAAAATAGGTCGGGGGCCTCCTCCCTCATTGTTACCATTTACCTCTATGTCTGGTTCTGGACATCCACTGCTCCAGAGCCCACAGAGATGCCCTCATCACACACAGGCCAGCATTGGTCTTGACCACAGGACCTCCAACTTCCTGCCCGGCTGTGGCATTTAGTGGTCAGTACCTGGCCATCTTCAGGCATTGCTATAGAAGGTTCTTCACCTTCTAGGGCATTTTAGGGGAATTGGGCATAGGTGTCAGCTTCTTTAGGAGGCCATCTACTAGAGGCTGGGCAAGGGAAACTCAAATCCCTAGGATACTGCAATCTTGAGAGGGTGAAAGGAGAAAACAATTTCTCCAGTTCTTCAAGAATGAGAGACTTGGAGGAGGGAGAAGAAGGGAGCTAATTTCTCGCCAGGTTGTCTGCCCCACCCTCTGAAAGCCAGGCAATGTGCTGTATCTTGTGGCATGTTCAGAGAAGATAAGGCCACCACTATTATCTCAAACCCAGCCTCCTTACCTCACTGGTGCCACCTGCTTGATCCTACTCCAGACATCCCATGTTATCCTTTTTTAATTAAAAAAAACTCAATATCTTCCTTCTGCCAGGAGGATAAAGCCCAAACACCTTTGGCTGGTAAACCTTTCAAATTCTGGTCCCAATCTAATTTCCCATTGCTCCCCTACATGTGTTTTTCTTCCCAATCTTCAGGTGCTCATGAATGATTTTCATGGTGTTAGGCATTCAGCTGGTTGTTTTCTCAGAACCAAGTTTCACTTGTTAACTCTTTCACTTGTGCCTTTGATGTATAGTCTACTTCTGGCATCTCATACCTTCCAAGATCATTTTCCTTCTCTCTAACGTATATTTCTTAGAAGTTCCATTACTTAGGGTATGTCCATCCATCAATTTTTGTTGTCAGAAAATGCTTTTATTTTGCCCTTGATCTTGCAAGATGGCTTGCTTGCTTATTTATTTGTTTGTTTATTTATTTTTTTATTTATTTATAAAGATGTATTTATTTTAGAGAGAGAGAGAGAGCACACATGGGCACAAGTGAGCATGAGGTGATAGGGAGGAAGACGGAGAGAGAATCCCAAGCAGACTCCTGGCTGGGTGCAGAGGCAGACCGGGGGTGCAGGGCTCAATTCCAGAACACTGAGATCATGAGCTGAGCCAAAATCAAGAATTGAATGCTCAACCGAGCCATCCAGGCACCCCAACTTCCTTATTTGTATATTTCTAAGTGAAGTTACTCTCTCCCAGAATTTGCAAATGTTATTCCCCTCTTTTGGCAACTTTCAGCATAATTGCTATTTCTCTGTAAAGAGTCTATCTTTTCTCTCTGATTACTTAAGATTTTCTTTTTGTCTCCAGTGTTCTGCAATTTCACTGTAATGTGTCTCAGATTCCTGTGAATTTTCCTGCTTATGATTTTTTGGGGTTCCTGAACTTGAGCACTGTGTTTTTCACCAATTCAGGAATTTTTAGAAGTCATTATTTCTTCAGTGGTTGTGTCTATACTACCTCCTATTTTTTTTTTCTTTCTGGAAATCTGATTAGGTCCCTGTTAGAACTTTGACTTATCATTCTATCCTCTAGTCTCTTAATCTTATTTATTTTTTTTCTATAACTTTTTTCTCTTGGTGCTGCATTTTGCATAATTTCTTTTTATCTATCAATTCACTCATTATATCTTTACCTCTCTTCTATTTTGTAACCTGTTTACTGAGTTACTATCAATCATTTCCTGCTTCTTCTATTTCTTAGTCATACTTTCAAGCCTTCTTTTATTTCTGTAAACATTGAACAAACTTATTTGGTATTTTAAGTCTTCAAATTCTACTCTCTATAAGTTTTGTGGGTCCGAGTCCTCATTTTATTTTTTCTGCTGACTTATGGATAGTGGCTTGTTTCCACATGTATTGTGGTATTTTAAATTGTAAATTCATTTCATTCATCAAATACTGAAAAATCACCATAATATGGTATCACAAAAAGAAACTGATAATTCTCCAGCAACTGAACTCAAAGTCTTGGAATGTTGCAATCTAACTGCTAAAGAATTCAAAATAGCTAATTTGAAGAAATTCAATGAACTATAAGAAAACTCAGAGAGGTAATTCAACAAACTCAGGAATAAAATTAATGAACAGAAGGAGTTCTTTACCAAACAGATTGAAATTATGAAAAAAGAATCAAACAGAATTTCTGGAACTGAAGAACTCAATGAAAGAGACAAAGAAAGAATGCATTAGAAACCATATACAAAATACAAACTCAAATTCCTTGGAACTTGGTGGGAATTGTCTTAGGCTTAGGCTTAGGCTTAGGCTCAGGTCTAAGATAGAGGTGTTTTGCTGCTTAGAGGTGCCAAAGAGAACTATCAGCCTATTATCATTTTAAAAGGTTTTTGATCATTAAGGTAGTATGAATTTCAGCTCCAAACTTGCATAAGGATAGACTTTTTTATTAGAAATTCTAAGGGGAAACTTTTGTTTTTCTTTTGGTTCCATTCTGAACTAAAATTGGGTATCTTAAGGCAAGTGATGATCTATGGCATGTATGCCACTGTTTCCCTTGGGGAGCAAGATCTGACAACATTTGCTAAGATTTCTATCTTTTGAAGGTTCTGGGCATTCACCAATCTCCTCTCACATCCCGCTTCAGTCTAACTTTGTCGCGTAGCCCATTTGGCCAGAATTAACAGGGGCTCCAAGGCAAAGTCTGGCTCTTGCTCACTTCTCTGGGTTTGCATTTCCTCATTGTTTCTGCCTCTGAGGGATTTCCTTCCATCCTGCCAGCTCAGCCTTGCTGTAAAAACAGGCTTTTAATAGTTTCCCCAGCATCTTAGGGATTTTTGACTTGGCAGATTTCTCCAGAATCTCTTCTTCCACGTTGTTGGAAACATGGCACTCACTTTTCTATTCTTTCCCAGCAGTCTCTCAGAATTCTTGCTCACCCTGTATATCCTCTTCCTAGATTGATCTTCATCTTCATCATTTGCTAAATCTTACTGTGGTAGGCAGAATTCTAAGATGGTTCCCCAAATCTCTAGGCTCTGGTAGATGCACACTTTCTCCTAGTTATTCGGCTGAATGCTGATCTAAGGCTGCTGTGAAGAGATTTTGCAGATACAACTATGTCCTAAATCAGCTGATCTTAAAATAAGGATATTATCTGGGTGTGAGTCTGACTTAATCACACAAGATTTTTATTTATTTATTTATTTATTTATTTATTTATTTATTTATTTAAATATTTTATTTATTCATGAGAGACACAGAAAGAGGCAGAGACAGGCAGAGGGAGAAGCAGGCTCCATGCAGAGATCCTGATGTGGGACTCGATCCCGGGACCCCGGGGTCACGCCCTGAGCCAAAGGCAGATGCTCAAACCCTGAGCCACCCAGGCGTCCCACACACAAGATTTTTAAAAGCAGAAAGTTTTGGGGGTGCCTGGATGGCTCTGTGGTTAAGCGGCCTTTGGCTTAGGTCATGATCTTAGAGTCCTGGGGTCAAGCCCTGAGTTGCCTGAGTGGACTTCTGGCTTCCCTGCTCAGCAAGGAGTCCACTCCCTCTCCCTCTGCCCTTCTCCCCTTTTGTGCTCTAGCGCTCTCTCTCTCTCTCTCTCTCTCTCTCTCTCTCTCTCTCTCAAATGAATAGATTAAAAAAAAAAGTCTTAGAAGCAGAAAGTTTTGTCCAATTGGTAGTAGAAGAAAAAGCCATATAGCTGTGGGCTCTAGCTGGCCTGGAAGAAAGCAAACACCTATGTTGTGAACTTTATATGGGGCCACATGGCAAGAACCCTTGGGCAGCCTCTAGGAGCAGAGGGTGGTCCTTGGCCAACAGTTTGCAAAAAAATTCCCCCCAGGACTTCAGCCCTGCAAGGAAATAAATTCTGCCGAAACCTGGTGAGCTTGAGTGAGCACCCTGATCTCACTTGAGAACTGCAGTCCTGGCTAATACTTTGATTTCCATCACGTGAGACCCTGGGCAGAGAATTCGGTTACACTGGACCTGGACTTAAACTGTGAAACAGTAAATGTGTACTGTTTTAATCTGCTAAATGTGTGGTGATTTTTTACACAGCAATAGCAAACTAATTCAGCCCCAAACTCATATACCTACCAATATACCCACCTTACCTACCCTTCACAGCCAGATTCAATTGTCCTTGAGCAGCCCTAAGGCAGTTCCAGCCTTGCCTCTACTCCCACCCCCACCTCCACGCCATGCTCTCCTGACTTCTTGTGAATAGTCCCTCTGTTGTAGCTCACTGTGCTACTGGTTTTGTTTGTTCATTTGTCTTAAAGTGTCTTTCTCTTGGGATGCCTGGGTGTCTCAGCCGTTGAGCGAGCGGTTGAGCATCTGCCTTCGGCTCAGGGCGTGGTCCCAGGGTCCTGGGATCAAGTCTGGCATCGGGCTCCCTGCATGGAGCCTGCTTCTCCCTCTGCCTGTGTCTCTGCCTCTCTCTCTCTCTCTCTCTGTGTCTCTCATGAATAAATAAATAAAATCTTTTTTTTTAAAGGTGTCTTTCTCTTCAGTTAGACTATCTAACCTTTCGAAAAAGGACTGTGCCTTAGGTGAACTCTGGCGTCTGACAGCCCTGGGTTCCAATCCTGACTTTGCTACTTCCCAGCCATGTGACCTTTGGCAGTTTATCTCATATCCCTGAGTTTCTCCAAAGCCTCCAGACCTTCCCTTAGGTAAGATATGAGCATGAGAAGACCCCACCACAAAGGGATGTTATGAAGATAAGATGAAATCGTTTTTGTAAAGCATTTAGTGTCATACCTGGCACAGGATAGGCTCTTGGCAAATGTTCGTGTGATGAATAAATAGATGCATGAAGGAAGGGTGGAACAAGAGGCTGCAGATGCGCCTGGAAAGGTGGCGCACAAGGGCTAAAAGAATTGAGTCTGTGCCAAACTGTTTCCTCAACCCAGCCGGCCCTCTGTCAACAGACCGCCTTCCTCTGATGTTTCCTTCATTTTACTCCTGCTTTTCCCGCGATTGTTCACAGGAAGCATTCCTAGAAAAACTGGGGATTGATTGATTTCCTTTGTGCTTTAGGGCAGCAGTCCTTCTGTGTTCTGTCGGCTGCAGCTGTGCTCCAGCCCCTGGGGACTGAGGAAGGGAGGGAGGGACAGCATCTCGGGAGGATGAGGGTGGGAGTCCAGCAGAAGGTGAAGCTCGCCAGGAGAAAAATACACAGATGATACCTGGGTGGGAAACCCGACAGCAAGACGACGGTAGAGGGTGAGGGATGGTTGCCCCCCACTGCCCCCCGCCACCCGCCTTCCACACAGGCTCCTCTTGGCCGATACCACTGCTCTACCGTCCTTTCCTTCTGGCCACCTACAAAATAGTCACACAGCATCACCCCTAACAGCTTCGGAGATGCCAGGCCCTAGGGAAGGCACAGCTTCTGTCTTGGTGTCAGATGAGAGCCATTTGGCAGGCGAAAAGAAACAGGCCATCTGGAAAAGCCTCTGAGACCTCAGTAATTGGAACCAATGACTCCCTTCAGTTTTATTTATTGTAAAAAAACAACATTATAACAACATGAAAGGACATCTCTCACAAAGGAAAAAAAAATAGATTACTCATGATCCTACCACCCTAATACCACAACTGTTTTCTTTTTCCAAGCTCTTTTCTCATTTTGGTCACATAGTAGAAGTTTGCATCTCATCTGTATCCCCTTTTTTGATTTCACTTAATGTGATATCTCAAGCTTTTTCTAGTGTTGATCTAATCATCACATTGGTCTCTCTCTCTCTCTCAATTGCAAATATTCCAGCCACTTTGATGGAGACATAATTAATGATTCCTTAACCCTTGGGGATTCTTGCTCATCCTCTTGAATCTTTGAGGTTGGCTCTTGGCAAAGCTGTAAATGAAAGGAAGTTTGTTTTCTAGGCCTATCTGCATCTCTTACAGATCTTTTTTCCCTGCTAGCAATTTTAGCCCAAGACGTTTCTTGCTATTCTTGATGCCAGTCTGCCCTCTCAGCCTGTGCTCTTTTGAAGGGCTATTAAAAAAATAATAATATAGTTCTCTTTTTTCCTTAAGACAGCAGTGCATGCTAATGTTGTCCAATATGAGAAATACCTAAAAGCAAAGAAAATAAAAATCTGCTATAACTTTGTTATTCCAGATCATATGCCACTGCTCCTTACTGTTCTCAAAAATAATATTGGCGCTTTTGATCTCACTTGTCTGTGCCAGGTCCCCTTCCTCCCAGTTCTTGCTATGCCTTCCAGCTTCACTTCAGAGGCTAACTTGTGTCCATGATACGATGAAAAAAACTAAATGAATAAACCCTAGAAAGTATACTATCCTGAGGCCTTCAGCCCCTATGTATGTAAAAATATTCACAAACAAAAAAATATACACAGAATGTCAAGGGAGCACCTGAAGTTGGCTAGTTTAACCCACAGTAGACCTCATTGGCTCAGAAAACTGGAGTTTATAGAGGTAGGATGAGCTGCAGGGCTGGTGTGATCTAGTGGCTCAAAAATGTCATAAAGGGAATGGTTTCTTTCTAACTTTTCTCTCTGCTTCACTCAGCCTTATTCTCTTCTAAAGTAAGTTCTTGTAGTCTAAAGTGACTGCCTCTTCAGCAACTTCTGAGGCTACTTACTACCTGACTCCCGTGTAGCTGGAGATGAGAGCATCTCTCTCTCACCATTCCATAAATCTGAGATTTCCTCTGACCAGATCAGTCTGGTTCCTACGGCTGCTCATGAATCAATCCTAGTGGCAAGGAAGATGGGATGACTCTGGGTGGCTTAGACCAGCAGGTCTCAAGCTCTGGTCTTAGGGCCCTTTACACTCTTAAAAATTACTGAAGATCCCAAAGTATGTTTTTTTTCCAAAGTATCTTTTTAATGGAGGTTTCATCTATTGCTTTTTGCCAAATTAGAAGTTAAATTTATTAAGATTAATAAAATAATTTATAAAAATAATAAAATTACATGTTATAACAAGTAATTGAAAAATAACTATGTTTTAAAAGGTATTAACACGCCCCCCCCCCCCCAGTATAACTATGTTTTCCAGAACAAAAAGATGGTGAGAAGAATGGCTTTTTTTCCCTTTATTTTTTTAATTTGCAAGTCTCTTTAAATCTGGTTTAATAGAAGACAGCTGGATTTTCATATCTGCTTCTGTATTCAATCTGTTGCAAATCGTTTTGGTTAAAGTACAGGAAAAAATATGCTTTACATCCATATGTAATTGGAAAAGGGAGGAGTAGTGTAACAGCTTTTAAAGATAATTGTGGATATTCTTTTTTGGTACTATACCAAAACTCTACAAGAGGTCATTTCTTAAAGGCTTGTTGCACAGTAGAATCTGAAACCTTATCTATAAATTTTTCATACTGTTAAATTAAAATCCATTGTCTGCCTCACATTTAAAATTCACCTTTAACTCATGTGTGATTTTGTAACATCATGCATTAGCCATCTGGAAAACCTTGATTCATGGAGTAAATGCAGGTCTTCCTGCAGTTGGCATATCATACATGATCCATTATCCCCAAATCATATTTATTAACATCACCGTCAGTCCCATCAGAAAAGTCCTTAAATATTGAGAAGCTGTCTCATTGTGATATAACTCTTCCAAAATTCTAAATTTCTTTTGAAAGCTGGGATTTTTCATCATTGGCAACAAATAGTCCATTGTTTTCCCTGAAGAGACAGGCTCACTTAATTGATTGATTTTGGTAGAAATATCTACCAAATAACCATGATTTGTCAGTTGCTTCCTCAAGCAAAAATGGCGTTTCATGAAAAAAACCTCAAAACAGCTAGTTCAGCTTACGGCTGTGCAAGTGTTTTCCCTCAGACAACCACCATGCTTTAGTTTGTGGCAGAAGGGTTTTATGTGCATTTTCCATTTTGTCATATAAAATATTAAAAAAATTATGTGCTCGACGGTTGAGATTTTAATTTAGTAATATTTATTGCTCCATCAAGAATATTAAGTGAGACTGCATTTTTTTTAATTAAAAAAAAATTTTTAACCATGAGTGTGGTAGTGAAAGATGTTAGTACAGTTCAGTGCCACCACTTTGATTTGTGAAGGCCCCAGTAGTTTTGCACACCTTTACCCTTGCACCGTCAATGAGAAAGATAAATTATGTCTTAGGTAATCATGAATTTTGACTTCAGAGATTCCCTGAAATGTCTTCAGGGACCCCTAGGGGTCCATGGACCATACTTTGAGAACCTCTGACCTAGAACAATCAGAGCTGACTCATAGAGTTAAAAGTGGGGCAAACTTACCTAAACCATATGTTGCCTCACAGTTGGGTGGAGGTTGGGGGCAACCACAATGCCTGTGATCAGAATGACCTAAGTCATGAACATAAGGAACAAAAGAATTACAAAATCATGGTGGCTGTCCCGGATTTACAAATAGTTTAGCCACTTTGCTAACAGTTTCCTTCACCACAGGAAAAGCCATCCTGAGCTTTTCTGAGATTCCAGGTAAAGATTTGAGATCTAGTGGCTAATCCTAATTTATGATTTAAGGATCTCTGTCTCAATTCAGAACAGTGGCTGAGGATGGCTCTGCAGCTAGTAAAAGGGCTGTTTTAAGGTAGGGCTTGTTTTGTTGCACAAGTCAGTTTCTCTTGCCACCAAATGTGAATGAGGTGAATGAGGTAGTAGGGGGTGCAGGGTAAGTGTAACATCTGTCCTGTCAGGCTGGGACAGGAGGCAGTTTCAAGCTCCCTTTTTTTTTTTTCCCTTTCTTTCTCCCTTTCTCCACCTTACACCCACTTTTCCAAGGCACAGTATTCTGATTCTTATATCAGCCATATTGCTTTTGTGGCATTTTACCAACAAGGAGTATCTGGGAGAAAGGGGAAGAGCAGCTGAGGCAAAGAGAGGTAGAGTATCTGATCAAGCAGGCTGGGCTTGGGCTGGTCTCCAAGAGAGAAGTGGTGAGGTGCTCAGCATTCTCCCTGCAGCTGTCACTGACCTCTCGCAGCTGCTCTGCCTGGCCAGCCTTGGCTGATCCACTGGATTTAGATCTCCCAATGATAGCTTTTCCTCCGATATTTTCAAAATGCTCCTGTGTCCTCACCTTAGATTAACCTGGAAACATTTTTATGGCAACATCCCTTTGGAAAGTATGACGGCAGAGTCCTCCCCTCTCCTTCCTTTCCAAGATTTCCCTCCTGATTTTTGTTACCCAGATAGCACATTTTTTCTGCACCCCTGCCCCCACCAGGGAAGAACACAAACATTTCCAAACCCCCTATGGAGCTGTACGAACCCTGAGCAAACTGTTGCAAAAAAGGAACTGGGTGGCTCAGCGGTTGGGTGTCCAGACGCCTTTGGCTCAGGTCCTGATCCTGGGGTGTTGGGATCGAGTCCCGCATTGGGCTCCCGATTGGGAGCCTGCTTCTCCCTCTGCCTGTCTCTGCCATTCTCTCTGTTGTCTCCCGTGAATAAATTTAAAAAAAAATTTTTTTTTAAAGGAGCGACAAAACTCTCAGTTCATGCAAATATATTTGGCTCCGTGTCTAGGATCCTCCTTTTTAAACTGGAATCAGTATCACAGGCACATGACGGCGATGCTCTGTATCCATTAACCT
Source organism: Canis lupus baileyi (assembly GCF_048164855.1). Classification (NCBI taxonomy): domain Eukaryota; kingdom Metazoa; phylum Chordata; class Mammalia; order Carnivora; family Canidae; genus Canis; species Canis lupus. The sequence goes on along the minus strand of NC_132849.1, from coordinate 25,827,639 downwards.
GAAAGGAGATTCTGAAAGCAGACCAATTTCACTGAGTTCACCGAAGAGTCAACAAGTCCTAAGGCACAGAAATGTTGCGGGCGCATTATACACATTCGGCTGCGTTAAAGAAGTAACATATCAATGCTTTAAACTCCTTTTAATTCTTGAATTTGGAGGTTCACTAATACTTGTGCCTAAAAATATATGACATTTCCTTTCCAGAACCAAGGAAGATTCCTGAGGTATGGAAACGGGCACTCTAAGTGCGGGTTCTGATCCTTGGTCTGCCACCAAATGCCCCAGTGACTTCTACTTTCCGGGCCTCAATTACCCATCTATGATACCAAGTGGGTAAGCAGCACTATTTCCCTTTTCTCAGACACGTGGAACGGCGTGAGATGTTCTGCAAGTCCCCAGACACTCGGCCAGGCTGCCCTAGTGCGGTTCTCAAGGGTGTCGGGTCCCTGAACCATGATGGGCCCAGGGGCTTGAGCCGGGAAGTGAAGCACGTGACTAGGTAAAGCCCCTTCGTCCACGCGATCCACATGTAACAATTCTCTGCGCAAAAGCCTATAACCAGCCCAGATGCCCCCTTATTTCCCTCCACCAGCTAACCACACGCAGACTTGGAGAACGCCGAGCGCCCGACGCCCCGGCTTCTCCCAGGCCACCAGCCCAGCCCGCCACGTCCAGCTGGGGGCGCCCCGCTCTCCCTACCGCTCTGGGTGGAGGGGTTGCGCGTCCTGGGGGCGGGGCCTCCGCGGGACGCCCTCGCGAGCTCCGATTGGTCGCTCCTGTCCACGTGACTGCCGTCCCCGCCCCGCGTCCCTCCTCCGCATCCGCGCGGGGGAGCGGACGGTCCGGTGCTGAATGGGCGCGAGCGCGGCGCCGGGGACGGGCGGGGGCGCGGGGCCCGGGGCTGGAGGCCGGCCAGCGCCCCCTCCCTAGCATGCGGACGAAGGCTGCGGGCGGCGCGGAGCGGCGTCCCTTGCAGCTGCGAACCGAGGCGGCGGCGGCGGCGGCGGCACCTGCCGGCCGAGGTAAGTGGCGCGGCCCCTTCTCGGCGTAGCGGGGCCCGCGGGCTGGGGGCGGCGGCAGCGATCAGCCCCTGCCCCTGCCTGGCTGGGCCCCGCGGCTCCACCCGGGCCCCGCGGGGAGCGCCCCGGGCTCGGCGCCCCTAGACGCGCCTCGCGGGGGCGCGGGCTGAGAGTCGTGGCCTCCCGCCGCGTGGACTGACTAGGCGGGGGACGCCGCGCCGCTGTGGACGCGGCGGAGGCGCAGGGGGGGAACTGCCGGGGTGTCGGGTCGAGCCCCAGTCGCCCTTTCTCCCCGGGCTTTCCGCGGCGGCTCGGGGTTTAATTCATTGGTGGAAGCGTCCAGCCATCGGAGCCGAGTTCACTCATTACCCTGGGACGGGATTGGGGAACCCTTTGTAGGGTAACTAGCAGCTTCCCCAGCTGCCCATTGCATCCTTCGGGAAGGCGCGGTATGTGGCGTCTGCAGGTAGAAATTCTCCATAGACCTTCCTTGCCGCCTCTCTGCAGCCAGCCCTACGGAAGAGACACATTCTGGTGACCTTTTGCTTCCCTTTGAATTGTAAGCAGTGCCTTGACGTGGGCATGCATTCGTTATACGCTGGTAGTAAGTAACGCAAGGTTTTCGGAGAGCATCTCTCAGAGGAGCTGGGCTAAGAGGGAGAGGCGGGGTCTTGTCCCCACCCCACACCAGCTGGGTGACCTTGGCTGACACCGGTCCCCCTGTGGGGCTCTCTGTCTCCTCGTCTCTAGTGGGAGGCTTGAGCTGCTGATGGATGTGCTTCCTTCCGGGCCTCCGGTTCAGTGGTTCTGACCGAAGAAGGTGTTTACCAGTGAAGAGGGACCTGCAAATCAATAGATGGCTCGAAAAATGAATTTTACGTCCTCTTGTCTTAATTCGCATATGTGGCCTTTGCTTAATTAGGTATCGTTCTTCTAAAAGAGAAAATAGTTTTATGTGCTGCGTTTCATCTGGCGCCCTTGGCTTGCCTGCTTGTGCCAAGCAGGGAGCTAGGTGCCCTGGTACAAAGATGAAGGAGACTCATCTCCTGCCCTCTGGTGTTTAGCCTCACTCTCCTCTTGGTTTATAACTGCTAATGCTCTTCCATAGTGAGATGCATATCTTGAAACTGGAAGAGGAATCCATGTCTGTTGAGAGAAGGGGCACCAACTCAAAAACATGATGGGTTGTGGTTTCACTTGTGTAATCTGGAAAGCTTGACAGCTTGGAAGAATGTCTTACATTTCTAGTGTTAGAGCCAGGATCACCTAAATTTCTTGGATGGGAGAGACTGCTATGAACTGCCAGGACACTATAACCAGGATGTCCTGAGTCCTTTTTTGTGGCTGTTCATTATGCGAGTGCTGCTGTTTTTGTAAGATGGAATGAACCTTAGTTATGATCAGTAGCCATTTCTTTCTTTAGGCCAGAAAAGAAATGAGTGAGCTGGGAAGGCGTGAGGGGGTTAATGGAAGAGTGAAAGGGCTGACAGGCGTAAATTCTAAAAGCTCATGTTTTTGACTACCTATTTTGAAAATGCTTATGATTTTGGTACAAGCTGCCAAGTTAGCCCCATGCTGTTTGGCAGCAGTGAGGGGAATTTATCCCTTGGGAGGTGAACAGACCATAAAAAGAGGCTCAGAGTTCTCTGTGGGAGTCCATCCAGGTGCTGGGGGGCAGAGGGGTGTGTCTTGGAGCCAGCCATTCCTGGGAGAAGGATCAAGACTCCCCTTCCATACCCTTCTAGCTCCTGAGGAACGATTTAATCTGAATGGCTTGCGGAGGGTTGAGATCATTCCCAGAGGGCGTGCTTCATGTCTTTAGTCTAGCTGAGCAGAAATAAAACAGCTGGGAAGATACATAATGATGGTACAAACTTCCTAACTGCTGAAAAAGGAGAAGCTAGGACTGGATCCCTGTGAATGGTGTAAGTTAGCAAAGGCATCCAAAATGGGGGAGCGGGGTTCAAATCACCAGCCTCGTGTGGGAAGAAGCCATAAATATGGATGGTGACATGCGGGTTCCCCAGGGAGAGAGACCCAAGCTTAAGCACACATGCAGAGGGGGGAGTAAGGAAGTTGTGTAAGGGAATAAGAGACAAATGAGGTTAGAGGGGTACAAGGACACTACCAGGCTTATCTTACCTGGAGAGCTTTTTCTTTTTTTCTTTCTTTTTAATAGAAAAGTAGACATACTATAAGTGTACTGTTCACCAGTTTTCCAAACTGAACACACCCATGCACTCAGATCAAGAAGCAGGAGCTCCTCATGTGCTCCCTTCCAGACCGTACATCCCCGAGGATAACCTACGCCTGACTGTCCACGTTTGTATAAATGTCTGTGATTCTGCCATCTTTCCTTATGAGCTGGGTTTCGGATACTCAGTCATGACACTGCCTCTCATTGTAGTGTGCTCACTCTTGTTGCTGATTTTGGCCATTGGGTGAATAATATATCACATATTTATCTGTGCACTGTTGATGGACATTTGGGCAGTTTCCAGCATTTGGCTATCTCATATAATGCTGTTGTGACTATTCTTGTACCTGTCTTTGGTATACATACATATGCATTTCTGATGGGGGTTATAGTTGGTGTGTGATTGCTCGGTCATGGGTCTGTGTATACTCAGCTTTGGGAGATGCAGGCAAAGCTATTTTATTCCAGTTTTTGAATAATAACCTTGTTATTAGTATAATTATCAATATGGTTATTAAATGGTAATTAGTGGTTAATTTTTATTGGTATAGTGTTAATACATCCTTCTTCTAGCTGATGAATGCACTAAGGTGACAGTCAGGAGTCCTACCGGGAGTTGTGATCAGTTTCTACCTGGCATCGCCCTATGTCCCACATGCTCTTGGCAAGTGGAGTCACCTCCATGACCCAGTCACCCCAGAGTCAGGCAGCAGGACAGGCTGAGCTGTGGGGAACCCAAGAGCAATGTTGTCAGGAAAGAGTTTCTCTGGCCAAACTGCTTTACCTTATCTCAGATCCCAGCCTTCTTGCTGCAGACACTTCTGGGAACCTCTTCTCCCTCTGGTTCCATTAATATTGTACTTTCTATACTTGTTTCTGTTTCTCTGATCTGCCTTCTCTGTATTTCTGGACTTCTGCTAGGAATTCCCCCATGTCCTAGAGGAAAAGCCCATTTCTTGGTCTTTTGAGGCCATATAAGATATTTTTATTCTCTTCTTCCAGCATGGAAAAAATATCCAGGATTAGGTTATCGGGTGGTTCACCAACTCCTATAATGTATAAATTCTTTCCGTTTTCCCTTCAAGTTTTTATTATCTGGAATCATAATAGCTAAGTATCATATGATATGATTAATTCAGAGAGAGAGAAATGATAAAAATAACAAAAAAGGTCTATTTTAATGGATCTATTTTAATGTTCTGCCTTTTGAACAGTTAGGCTGTTTTTAATATTAAGTGTCATTTTCATAATTAAAGGCTTAAACGTATTGAGTTCAGAAGAGAAGTAGTTGTTCTATTATATGTGTAGGGTTCCTTCTTCCCTGACTGTGTTTTCTCAGCTTCTGCTTTTTTCTCTGCTTCTGTCTTGTTCTTCACTTCCTTTCTGCTTTTCAGAAACATCTTGGTCTCATTTCCTATCTACACTCTAGCAGCAAGAGAGGAAGACAGAGTATGGTGCTTTATTTAACAGAGCTGCCAAGACTCTCCCCTCTTTGCTTGTTATTTTTTGCAGTCAAGTCCTTAGTCTTCCAGGGCTTGGTGGTTGGTGCAGACTCTTTGCTTATCCTCTCTCTAGACCAGTGCTGTCCGCGGAAAAATAACCCAAGCCACATATAACTTAAAATTTTCTAGTAGCTACATTTTTTTAATTGGAGTTCAATTTGCCAACATATAGCATAACACCCAGTGCTCATCCCATCAAGTGCTGCCCTCAGTGCCCGTCACCCAGTCACCCCCACCCCCCGCCCACCTCCCTTTCCACCACCCCTTGTTCGTTTCCCAGAGTTAGGAGTCTCTCATGTTCTGTCTCCCTTTCTGATATTTCCCACTCATTTTCTCTCCTTTCCTCTTTATTCCTTTTCACTATTTTTTTATATTCCCCAAATGAATGAGACCATATAACGTTTGTCCTTCTCCGATTGACTTATTTCACTCAGCATAATACCCTCCAGTTCCATCCATGTCAAAGCAAATGATGGGTATTTGTCGTTTCTAATGGCTAATATTCCATTGTATACATATACCACATTTGAAAAATTAAAAGGAAACAGGTGCGAGACTCCTGAGTGGCTCAGAGCATCTGCCTTCGGCTCAGGGCATGATCCTGGGATCCGGGATTGAGTCCCGCATTGGGCTCCTGGCTAGGAGCCTGCTTCTCCCTCTGCCTGTGTCTCTGCCTCTCTCTCTCTCTCTCTCTCTCTCTGTGTCTCTGGTGAATAAATAAATAATAAATCTTAAAAAAAACCAAACAGCTGCATCAAAGTTTCAATTTCTGAGTAATATGAGAACTTCTAAACTCTTATGCACCTAATAACACAGCTTCAACCTATATAAAGTAAAAAGTAACTGAAGGATAAGCAAGTTGACAAATTTGCCATCATAGTGGGAGATTTAACATACATCTTTCAATAACTGATAGGACAAGCTGAGTGAAAATGAATAAGGAATTATTCCAGCAAACAATAAGCTTGATCAAACTGATTATATAGAAAACATGGTCCCAGCAAGTGAAGATTGTACTTCTATAAAAATTGAGTGTATACCTGGTTGTGAAAGAAGTCCTAACATATTTAGAATAATCAGTATCATACAGATTTAAGTTCTCTGAACACAGTGCAACTAAATTATATCCGTATTAAAAGATACTTTGAAAGAATATATTTGAAAATTTGAATTTGAAAATATTTAGATTTGAAAGATAATTGATAATGGTAAACATATATGTCAAAACTTGTAGGATGAGTTGTATACTCAAAAAACTAGTGAGGTGCAACTAACTTGGTATTTAAGGGGGAAATGTACAGTCTTAATTGCTTATTAACGAAAATGGCAATGATTTAATTAGCTAAATTAAGAAGTTGGGAACATAGCAATTAAAACAGAGCCAATGAATTAGAAGAAAGGAAACTTTAAAAAACACAGGGGAAATTAATTTTTAAAAATATTTTATTTATTTATTTATTTATTTATTTATTTATTTATTTATTTATTTATTAGAGAGCAAGAGAGTGAGAAACAGCATGAGCAGTGGGGAGTGGGAGAAGCAGGCTCCCTACTGAGCAGGGAGCCCGATGTGGGGCTTGATCCCAGGACCCTGGGATTATGACTTGAGCCAAAGACAGACACTTAACTAACTGAGCCACCCAGGCAACCCAATTTTTTTTAAAGTAGGCTGCACACTTAGTGTGGAGCCCAGTGCAAGGCTTGAACTCATGACCCTGAGACTAGACCAAAGATCAAGAGTCAGACCCTTAACCAACTGAGCCACCCAGGCACCCTGTGAAGTTAATTTTAACAATATGTTTCAGTTAACCCAATATGTTCAATATTTTACAAAATCAATATAATAATTGTTAAAGAGCTATTTTACATTGATCTGTTCATACTAAGTCTTCAAAGCTTGGTGTATCTCTTACTTACTGTATACAGCACATCTCAATTTGTTTTGGCCATGTTTGACGTACTTAACAGCCACATGTAGCTAGTGGCAACTGTATTGGACAACGCAGTTCTGCATCTTAGCCTGTAAACATTGAGCTGGGGGCAGGGACAGTCAGAGCTAACTCTGGTGGTGGGGTTCAGTTCCTGCCAAGCAAATCTAGGATCATAGGAATCTAGCAGTGTTTTTTGGTTGGTGAAGAGGGAGTGAGCTCTTTGTGAAAAATCTTCTTATTAAATTCACCCCCCTCCCAACAAACCTAAATGCTACAACACAGAGATAGGACAGGAAAAAAGACAAATGCTGTACTGCCTCACCTTATTCTCATCTGTTTATCCTCATGTTTAATATATGTATGTCATGTTTTTTCATATATGTGTCATTTTGTTTATTTATAATGTCAACTCACTTAATTTTCACAAAAGCCATATGAGTTTGGTGTCATTATTATCCTCTTTTTACAAACGAGAATTTTGAGGCTCAGAGAGGCTAACTAAGAACCATAGGGGAGAGAACCCAGGGGAAACATCCAGGGGACATTCTGACTCAGGCAGTCTGACCTGGAGGCAAATACAGCCCTCCCATGCCTCAGAATGGCTCCTGTGGAAATTCTTGAGAAGGTTACCTGAGGTGGCTGAGACAGCTCTGTTCCCTCTCCAGGTTGGTGTGTTCCCTGCCACACCATCACCACTCCTCTGAGTCTCTACAGCAGCTTCCTAACTGGCCTCAGGGTACAAGAGGACTTCCGCATCTCCAGTCTGACCTCAAGAGAGGTCTCCAAAATCCAATTCCAGTTAACTCCCTGTCCCCTATGCTCACCCTTTTTCTTTTACCTCAGGATAAAATTCCAGCCTGCCACGGCATGACCTGCTTCTTTTTCCAGCTTCTCTTGGCACATTATTCCCTTCCAGGCTGGATCTTCAGACACTCCATGTGAAGTTTTTCCCTCTGTGCCTGCTCAGGTGGCACCTGCCTGCCCACATCCACCAATTCCCACTCCTGCCTTCCTGGGAGGACCTTTCCTAACCCCTTCCCAGACACCTACCTTCCCCCACCCCCAAATCGAAAGCATCTTGTAACATACCCCTCATGTCCAACATAGAATAAATTTGAAAGAAATACTATGAATATTATTACACTGGTGGTAGATCTACTTGTTTGACTTTTAAAGTATGGTAATGAGAGCCTCTGGAAGAAGAGCCTGTCCTGAGTTACTAGTGCTGTAGTCCCAGGCCCATACTCCACCTCCATGCTTGATTAAAACTGGTTATGTGAGGGGCACCTGGGTGGCTCAGTGGTTGAGCATCTGCTTGAATTCAGCTCAGGTCTTGATCCCGGCATCCTGGGATCAAATCCTGCATCAGGCTCCCCACAGACAGCCTGCTTCTCCTTCTGCCTATGTCCCTGCCTCTCTCTCTGCGTCTCTCATGAATAAATAAATAAAATTTTAAAAACCCCAAAAAACTGGTTATGTGAGTGGCAGTGTGCCTCTTTAGGGGCTTGCCGAAATATTTGGAGCAAAAGAGTAAAAGGGATGTGTAATTGGGGTGTAAAAGGAAATTCTCTATTTTAGCCCTGTTTCTTGACAGACCTAAATACATATTGTTGGTTTTAAGAGTTCAGGCATATTTAACTTGTCCTGAGCTCGAAATGGCCCAAACAAAACTCGCTTTTTTCTTCTATAGGATCGTTTCCACCCCTTTAGTCTCAAAAACTGCGAGGGCCTGTCGAACTTCTGGTTCCAGTTGTTGTCCCTTCATTTCCTTTCCCAGGGTCATTACTGATTTCTGATTTGAGTTTGACATAACTAGTCTGCTTCTTCTAGGACATCGAGGCTTATTCAATCCTGTTACTACGTAAACCGTAAAGTGCCTAGTGAATCCTTCTCCTTCCCTTCCCTACCCACCTGGATGGTGGCTGTCACAGAGAACCCCCACTGGAGAGCTGTGAGAGCTTGAAGGGACTCAAAGAGGAGGGGCAGTTCTCTGAGCACTTCTCCTCAGTTTACTCCAGGGTCACCTGTCATTCCCTCTGGCCTCCTTCTCTGATGGGTACCACCACCTTCGCCATTACATCATCTCAGAGAACATTGGAATGATGGAGCTGTATAGTGCCCTCTTACATGGACTTTGCTTTTTTTTTTTTCTTCTTTTTTTTCTTCTTCCCATTACTGGCCTGAGTTATGTGGGCCAGATCTCAGCTGGCAGGCCCCTAGAACAGGCACTGCCAGCTCGGTTACCAAGTTCTGTGTGGCATCTACCTCCATGTCCCCTGATCGGCTCCCTAATCACTGCGCCCACTCTGGTTTGGCTCCCCTATCGCCTTCAGCTGTAGCAAACTCCGTGACCTCTCCCTTGATCTCCTCTCCCCTGGCCTTCTTCATTTCAGCCTGAGCTGGCCATCCTCGCTCTGGAACCACTTACAGCCACCTGGTGCATCCTCCTTTGGGGTGCGTTTGGAGGGCCTGGTTCCTGCTCAGCCACATCTTCTGCCACTTTCACCAGGTACTCTGATCAGGCCTGAGCCTGTCTCTCTGGGCATTTTGGCATGGCCTTCCTTCCATCTGGAATGCCTGTTCTCTCTTCTGTCTTTCTCTGAAGTCTTGCCCATCCTTTAGGGACTCATTTCTGCATCATCTTCTCAGGGAAGCCTCCCTGCTATCCTGTGATGGAGGTGATGGTTCCTGGCTGCTCCAGGTGTACTTCTGTCCCTCTGTCAGGGCATTATTTGGTGTTTGGGGTTTTAAGATATTTTCACCTTTACTGGCTGGATTATTCATTTAAAGAAGAAAGGGGCTGTGTCTTATTTATCTTTATATTCCCAGTGCCTGGTGTATGGAAGGTGCTTATTAAATGGATTATTAGGGAAATGAAGCAAATTATCCAACAATATGGGCCAGACCTCTGCAGTGGGGGCCTGCGGGAGAATTAAGCCCTACTACTCTAAGGCAACCATGGTATGTAACGAATTAACTTCTCTTCTGTGCTTCAGGAATGATTCTAGTTATAGACCATCGTTGGGAGAATTGAGAAAAATAGGTATTCAGATCCTTTTCTGTTGGGCCTAATTCTCCAGTAGAACCCAGCTTGGAGAAGGCCGGTATAGACACTTTGATTCCAATCCTGATAAAATATATGTATGCAAGGACTGAAGACAGACCAGAATGTTAACAGTGGATATCAGTAGGTTGTAGTATGACAACCAGTATGTGATTTCAGAATGTTCTTTCCGCTGTTAAATAATTTCTGAAGTTTCTAACTTTGTGATAATAGAGCTTTAAAAAAATACTTCTCAAATGAGCCAAGTCAAGAGTTCCTAAACCTGACTGTGGCTCATCTAAGGCAGTAGATAGTTGGGGGTTTTGTTTTCAAATATACCTCCCTGTGCCACTCCACAGCACACCAGGAATCACCAAGCTGAGTGCCTCAACGTTGGCCGCTGGAGAATCGAGCCTCTGGGCGAGGATGACTCTAGCTGTCAGCTCTCTGGACGTGGGTGTCTCTCTTTGCTGCCACCGGACACCTTGCAAATTGCAGGGCTGAGTTTCCAGCAAGCATGGCTTGCCATGAGAGAAATTAGCATGCTAAGGAAACTAATGCATATTCTCAGAAGTAAATCTAGAGGTGTTCTTTTTTTTCTTCTCCTTAATTACTCAGAGTGAACATAACCCAGGGTTATTTGAATTAAGTCTCACATGCTAATTCTTGTTCATGAAATACTGTTTCAACAAGCCCACATTTTTTTTCCTTGAAGTTTGACCTTGTGTGTCCTCACACTGGATTTTACCCTTATTCCAGCAAGAATCCACCAATGGGTGCCGAAATAAGTATTTGATAAGGAAGAGGATATTTGCTTAGTCTCTAAGTATTGACCATCAAGTTACTTATTAATTACGAAGGAAATTACGAAGTTACTTATTAATTATGAAGGAAAAATAGTAATTTGACAGTGGAGAAACCTGCCTTCCACCACTTTAACCAGTTGATCAAATTTAATATCACCAGCAGTGGGACAAATCCAACATCAGGTACCTCCTAAGAAAATGCATTGAGAAGAGCCCAGCATTAGTCTGTGATATTTCTGCAAAAATGTATAACTTAAATCCAATCATGAAGAAGTAGACAAATCTCAATTGAGGGACATCCTACAAAATAACTGGCCTGTACTTTTCAAAAACGCAAAGATCATGAAAGATAAAGCAACTGTTTCAGGTTAAAGGAGGTTCAAAATATGTGGTAACTGAACACCACGTGTGATCCTTTTTGCTCTAGGGCTATTATTGGAACTAATAAAGAACTTTTTGTCTGGTCTTTAGATTAGATGGTATTGAAGCAACGATAGTTTCCTGATTTTTATCATTATATTGTGGTTGTGTAAGGGAATATCCTTATATTCAGGAAATACTGAAATATTTTCCCAGGGTAGGTGGGAATGTCATATTTTCAACTACTTTCAAATGGTCAAAAAGGTAAATGCTGGGATGCCTGGGTGGCTCAGTGGTTGAGCATCTGCCTTTGGCTCAGTTCGTGATCCCGGGCTCCTGGGATCGAGTCCCGCATCAGGCTCCCCATAGGAAGCCTGCCTCTCCCTCTGCCTATGTCTCTGTCTCTCTCTCTGTATCTCTCATGAATAAATAAATAAAATCTTTTTTTAAAAAAGTAATATGCACGGTATATTGTGTTATATAGAATGACAGAGAGCAAATATGGTATATTGTTAACAGTTGAGGAGTCCAGGTGAAAGATATATGGGAATTTTTTTGTACTATTCTTGTAATCCTTCCATAAGTTTGAGATTATGTCAGAAAATCAAGTTTGAAAATCAGAAGCCTGCAGGTCGTGGTGCTGTGGACAGTCTAGCATCAGAAGGCACATAGGGCTTTTCAGGGTCTCCCCTTTCTGTGGTCACTAATGAAGTCATTTCCCACAACATTGAGCTCTCTTCATCATTGGCTTGGCTCCCCCTGGCATTGGCAAAAGACAGTGGAAGAGCATTAATAGTGCAGCTTCACCTAACAGGAAGGTTTCTTTCTAATGCTGCTGTTCCTCAGACTTCCCTCCTGCTGGCTGTCCTCAGGCAGCTGAACCACCAGCTCTGACTCACATGTTTACTTGGTGTAGTAGACTTGGTTTAGACTTCACTCCTGCTCCCACCCCCAATTGTCCTGTACAAGAGGCTTCCCCGGCAGAATGTAACTTCAAAAATATATTTAAACACAGTGGAGAGTGTTGATGCGTGAGATCAGTGCACTTCACTAAGACACTTTGGTCAAGCGCTTGCCAGCAAATAAGACACAGAGCTCTTGGAGAGTGCACTTTGCCCAGAGCCTGGGCATGAGCCCATTAAAGATAGTCCTCTCTCCTGCCTTGACAGACTGTCAGGTTGTATGTTTTGGTAGAAATCCTGCATTTACTATGTTCTGTGTGAGGAGGGGGTCCTTTACCAGCCACCACTGCATTTTATGTCATCTAGGGGAGTCTCTAGAGGGGCGGGCGTGGCAGGGGCAGTTCTTGGATTCAGAAGGGGAGCTCTGAGTTAGGGCCTGAGGTGGGTGTGTGGTTGGGGCTGCATATTAGAATTTGCAGAGAGGGGTTCCTGGGAGACTGTCCAGCTCCAGGGAACAGAATATGAGAACACTGAAGCTTCTCTTCCTCCTTCCTATCTGTTTCTCCCTTCCAGCTCTTCTCTCCCATAATTTCCTGTCCCCTAGCCCCCCCCCACTCCATTTCCTCCACTCTGTCTTCTCCATCCTACTCTCTCTTTCCCCTTTTATTATTATTTTTAAGTCCATTTCCCTCCACTTATTCCAGCTTCCTATTTCTCTCTCCTAAATAGCTGTAATGTATGAGCATCCATTGAATCAGCTAAGTTTTATGTTTCCTGTTCTTACTTTGAAAAGCAGGTGAGACTCATAAATTTTAGTGGAAGAAGAGGCAGTTAGAAATGTTCTCATCCAACCCTGCTTTTTACATATTAGCAAACATCCTGAAAGAGCTGACTTGGCCATTATCAAACAGCGGCACTGTTGACTGTTTTATCTCTTTCCTCTCCTTTTAAAAAAACAAAACAAAACAGATCCAGCTGCTCCTTTTATTTCCCATGATGGTGGGTGGGACAGTCATTTGACTTTGTTTATAAAGGATCCCCATCCCTGTTCTCTGAGTGTCAGGCATGCTCTGGACACTTCACAAATGCCCAGTGATTGTGGTATCTGGACACGGGCAAGGATCTGGTTTTCATGTCTGCCTCTTGTCGACTTTGGGTTGGCTATCCTGCAGAGACTTGGATGAGTCCATCCTTTGCAAGTATTTAGAGCCTTGCTGTAGGTCCTGAGGTTATAACCATAAACTGAATTGCCAGAGCCTTTTTTCTAGGAAGCTTGTATTTAGTGCGGAGAACAGACAACAGGCAAATATGTGTGAGTAGTAATGAGTGCTGTGCAGTAGCAGGAGTGAATAACAAGGCTCAGGGGTGGGAATGCTGTTTTACCAGGAGGGTGACTTGGGAACAAAGACTAGAATAAAGAGGGTGAAGGAGAGAGCCACTTGGAGGACCAGCAGAGGCAGAGGACCCTGAGGTGGGGTGAGGGTGGGAGCAGGAGGCCCTAGGATGAAGGGGAATGAGGGGGAGAGGAGTGTCAGAGAGAGTGGGGATGGGGAGAAGGCTCTGGATTTTTTTTTTTTTTTTAAGGCTCTGGATTTTTAAGAGGTGCTGCACTGTCAACAACTTTGTCACTTTAGTGAAATCTTGGAGAAATACCATGTGTAGCTCCTGGACGTGTTCTAGTTTTGGAGAATGTTTATGTATTCCAAGGATTCAGGATTAATTGCCTTAGCGCTTTTTTTTTCTAAAGATTTCATTTATTTATTTGACAGAAAGAGAGCACAAGCAGAAGGAAGAGGCAGAGGGAGAGGGAGAAGCAGACTTCCCACTGTGAGCAGGGATCCCAATTCTGTGGAGCTCAATCCCAGGACCCCAGGATCATGACCTGAGCTGAAGGCAGATGCTTAACTGACTGAGCCACCCAGGTGCCCCTGCTTTAGCACTTTTTTTTAAAAGATTTTATTTATTTATTCATGAGAGACAGAGAGAGAGAGACAGACAGAGACAGAGACACAGGCAGAGGGAGAAGCAGGCTCTATAGATCCAGGGTCTCCAGGATTGCACCCTGGGCTGAAGGCAGCGCTAAACCGCTGAGCCACCTGGGCTGCCCAGCACTTTTAAACATATGAAAAGCCAGCAATTGAATGCTAGTAATGATGCATTCTCAACCTTAGAGGAATACCCGTTGACTAGCAGATTAATAGGCAGACAGACCTCAGATTCATTGCCATGTTTACATTTTGATTGGTGATCAAAATTAATAGAGTGTGGACTGCATTAATGGAGCAACACTTATTTTTCATTTCAGAAGACAGGTCCTTGTAACTGCACAGTTTGTAGGAGGATCTGAAAATCTTTAGGCTAAAGATGTAGCCTTGGTTTCTCAAAGTGCCATACGCACATAACTCTGTAGAACTTGCTTAGAATACACATTTGCATCCTTACTTGGTCCTGCCGGGTGGGAAGTTCTGGGGATGAGGTCTGGGAATCTGCATACTTCACAGCCTCTGAGTGGTTCTTGTGCCTGGTCAAGTTGCAGAACCACTGGCCAGGGCAGTGGTGGAGGCATTATTTATTTATTTATTATTTACTTAAATAATAGGCATTCATTTCTCACAGTTCTGGAGGTTGGGAAGCCCAAGATCAAGACATTAGAGATCCTGTGTCTGGCGAGAGCCTCTTCCTGGTTCCAGGAGAACCATCTCTCTGTGTCCTCACCTGGTGGCAGGCACTGATAAGTTCAATTGAACAAATCCTAGAAGACAGGAGATGATTGAGTATGGTCTCAGCAGCAGAGCTCAAACCAGCACTTCCTTTGTGGATTTTGGTATCACGGGTGAAATTTCACATTCCTAAAGGAGAAGGAAGACCCTGCCCATGCAGTAGAAACAGGAAAGGATTGTGTAGAGAGAGTTTTTCCCGCTTTGGTGGTGGAAATGGAATGGGGTGGTTAAAGGTGCTTTGCATGAGACACTTAGATCCAGAAAGGAGTGTGCTCCTTCCATCCCCATGCACATCTAAGAACCCTCCTCTGCAGTCTGGTGCTCGGCCCTGGCTGCTGTGTGAATGCAGGCTTGTGCCTGTCTGTTGGCTGACACATTTTACAGGTGAGAACACGACCATTTACCTTGATGAATCCAGTTTCTTGAGATCAAGCAACCCAAACCAGACATTAACAAGATTAGATACTGAAACTCCAAGGGTCTTCAATTTTTAGTCTACTCTGATTTTCATTTTTCGTAATGAGTTTGATAACCCTCAGTACTTAAAAAATATGATAGTGTTTGGAATTTTAATAGAGACAATGATTTTGTTCCAGTAGGTAAAGTTGGGGGCAGTTTTGTCCCCCCAGGGAACATCTGATAGTGTCTGGAGACAGTTTTGGTTGTTACAGCTGGTGCTCACTTCGGTAGCACATATACTAAAATTGGTTGTCACAGCTGGCAGAGGCAGGAGACCGGAGATGCTATTGGCATCTAGTGAGTGGAGGCCAGGGATGCTACTAAACACCCTACCTGAGACAGCTTCCTACAACAAAGAATTACCCAGCCCCAGTGTCAGTAGTGCTAAAGTGGAGAAACCCTGCAAAAGATCAATTGCATGCAGGGTTTTTAAAGATTTATTTACTTGTTTGAGAGAGAGGGAGATTGAGAGCATGTGAGGGAAGGAAAGTGGGAGAGACATAATCTCAAGCTGACTCTCTGCTGAGTGCAGAGCCTGATGCAGGGCTCGATCCCACAACCTTAAGATCATGACCTGAGCTGAAACCAAGAGTCAGATGTTCAATGACTGACTACCCAGACTCACCTAATTGTATACCTCTTATCTGTATTATGGTTTTGTTTTGTTTTGAGAGGAGAGAGAGAAAGAGCATGAGAGAGGTGGAGGGGCAGAGGGAGAGGGAGAGGGAAAAGCAGACTACCCACTGAGTAGGGAGCTTGACATGGGGCTCAATTCCAGGACCCCAGGAACATGACCTGAGCTGAAGGCAGCCGCTTTACCAACTGAGCCACCCAGGTACCCCAGGTCTTGGGATTTTAAGTGAGCTTTCATACAAAGTTCCATGGCTAAAACTGGTTTAGAATGAGCCACCTAGATTGTCTGCCTGGTTGGACGGGGAGGACAGGTTGGCTTCTGGGATCAGTAGGAGAGGAGTAACCTGTCACCCAGAGCTCTGGAAGCCACAGGTGAGGCCCTGGCCTGGTGTCCTCTTGAGCTTTTCTGGCTACAATGCTGTCTCCCCCACCCCTCCCCCACCTTACCCCACTGCTTCTCCCTGTGGGGCGAGGGCAGGAGGAAGTTGAGTGTAGACTTCACTCATCCCCACTGTTCCACAGCTCCTGGGCCCCAGCCCTCCTCCTCTTGTCCTGTGCCCATGGATGAGCTTTAGCAAGCTGGCCTGGAGGGGGCGGGGGTCAACTCTGTGACTAAACTGTGTCTGTGTGTATGCTGGGTGGCAGGTGCTGCACTTCTGAACAGTCTTCTTGCTCCCACGCTCCCTCCCACCCCCACTGCTGTGAATATATTCCTGTTCTCACCTCCCTCGACTTTGGGTATCTGGAAAGTAGGGGCTCATTCTAGACTCAGTCTATCAGCTCATCTCTGCATTCTCACAGAATTGATGAAATGAACTTTGAGACATTGCCCTTTTTGATGTGGGCACCCATATTACTTGTTTAGGGTAAAGCAATTTAAAATGCATTTTGCGGGACGCCTGGGTGGCTCAGTGATTGAGCGTTTTCCTTTGGCTCAGGTCGTGATCCCGGGGTCCTGGGATCAAGTCCCACATCAGGCTTTCTGCAGGGAGTCTGCTTCTTCCTCTGCCTATGTCTCTGCCTCTCTCTCTGTGACTCTGATGAATAAATAAATAAAATCTTAAAAAAAAAAAAAAAAAAGGAACTAGTGTGCTCCCTCTCTTAAATAATTGGGAGTTTCAGGTTGTTTGAACCCAGACTTGGAATTGTCACATCACAGTTCTGATTTTGCCTAATATTTCCTTTTCTGATTTCCAAAGCTATCTCGTGTGTTTCTTCCTTCCTTTCCTCTCCAACCCCTTGAAGATGGGCTGCCTGGGGTTAAGACAGCTCTGCATTTTGTTCTTCCCCTTGGGGATCTTATCTCTTTAGAGCAGTCTCAACTACTAACCTTTTATCCAGATACCCCAGGACCTTATTTCAGGTGTGGCACATCCTACTATTGACTATTACAGATCCCCCCTTCCCTTCCTTACCAACTGAACCCAAATTTTGTTTGGGGAAGCAGCCAGCCCGGCTTGTAAAAAGTTCCTGGCTGACTTTGCAGCTGGGGGCAGCCATGTGATATAGTTCTGCCCAAAGAGATATAAATGGAAGCCTGTCCGTTTCCGGGGAAGTTTTCCCTCTCCTGATATAAGTGTTTCTCCTTGTTTCCATCTCCTCTCTCTTCTCCTTCCTACCTGGACTGTGGGGTGGAGGTTGCCCATGTACCAAGGCTAGAAGAACAGAGGCTGACAGGAGCTGGGGACATCTGTGACATACCAGAGCCACTGCACTAGCCCTGCTAGACTGCTTGCAAGACTAGCCTGCTTGCTAGACTTCCTGTTCTGTGAGAAAAAGAAACCCACACTTGGCTAAAAGCCATGATACCCAGGTTCCTACTTCATGTAGCCCAGGGCACCCCCTGACTGATACTCTAAGTGAGATCCCTCTCAAGGGCCCCAGGCCTGGGTTTTCAGCTGTCCACAGAATTTAGCAGCCTGATGGCCTACAGGCATTTGGAACTCAGCAAGGCCAAGCAGATCTCAGTGATTCCACAGCCACCAGCCTTGTGACCTCTCTCTATAGAGCGCTCCCCCATCTTCCCTGCCACATGAACTGCACGTCTGCTCTATGCAAAGCCTGTGGGTGCTGCAGCCCAAGCGTATCCGCCCTCTCCTCCCCCGCCCTGCCCCCAGGCTGCTGCCATCTTTGCTGACGCACCCAGGATCTGTAGCTGAGAACCCTATGTTGGCTCCCCACCAGACACCCCTCTTGTCTTAGGCTCTCCACCCCTTCCTTCACGGGCCCTGCTGCTTCCCCAGTGGTTTTCTTCCATTTCTCTTGACCTCCCTTTGAATAAAATCCTCAAGGGCTTCTTGTGACCTTCTGTGGTCTTCCATATGTTGACCTAATGGCCTGTCTTAGGTTGGGTTCCATAAAAGCAGAGCCTGAAACAAGACTTTGGGGACCCCTGGTTCATTGAGGGGGCTTCCAGGAGAAAGAGGGAGAGGTTGAGGTTGGGGGGAGGGAGGCAGGGAAAGGAGCTGAGCAGAGCTGTGGTCCCAGCTGATCTCTCAGGGAGCACTGGAGCTTGAATTGTTCTCCCAAGGTGATCCCACCTAGAGGCCAGAGGGCTAGTCTTTTGTACCTCCTTAGTCAGCGGTAGGGCAAATCTGCAGAGTGGGGCAGATGTGCTTTTGGCACTGGTCCTTGGCACATCCAACAGGACCATAATATTGCCTTAACTCCTGCCTGCACCCCGACCCCCCACCGCCACCCCCATGCCACACTTTCTCAGCTATATGCAGTCATTTGCTCTTCCCTATATTAGCCAGGCCTCTGGATGTTGCTCATTCCATTCCTTCTGCTCACAGCATGCCTCTTCCCTCCCTACCCAGCTGCTCTTTGCTATGCCCTCTGCTCATGCTGCGCGCATTCTCCTGGACACCATGACATACTGAGTCTCTGCGCACCCCAAAGCTGTCTTCTCCTGAAGCACAGGCTTCCTGCCTTCTCTTGTTCTCCTT
The DNA here is from genome assembly GCF_048164855.1 of Canis lupus baileyi. Classification (NCBI taxonomy): domain Eukaryota; kingdom Metazoa; phylum Chordata; class Mammalia; order Carnivora; family Canidae; genus Canis; species Canis lupus. Next base: position 25,809,119 of record NC_132849.1, on the reverse strand, counting down.
TATCAAGTAGAAGTCTTCATCTAAAACACAAAACCCCAAACATGATTTGAGTGATCATTTTCTCAACTTTCCGTGGATGATACATAACTCATACCAGTCTGATTAAAGGAAAAGTTAATTTGTTCCATACCATGGATGCCTTATTTAGGGCTTAGCTCTCTTGGACCTGGTGGGAAGGGCTGGTGGGCTGGATGTTCTCTTGCATCAAGCTATATTTCCAACTGTCTCCTGGGCATCTCTATCTGGTTATTTATCATCTCATATTAATCACATCATCACAAAACTACAAAAACGGACTTCCATCCCTGTCTTTCTGTAACTGGGATGCAGCTTTCCGTTTGTACACTTCTTGTCGCTAATACTCTTCCTTTCATCATTTTTCAGTAGCTCCCCGTCCGGTCCCTGTCCTGTCCCTTCTTCCTGCTCCTCACCAGATGGGCCTCAGGCTCCCCTTTCATCTGGGCAGCAGCGAGCATCCAGGACCCTCCCTTGCTGTCCCTGGGCGGGCAGCCTAGCAAGCAGCAGACTGGTGTTCCTTCTCTCCTGCCGTGAAGTCCTCCCACCTTAAAAGGCATGTTCTTTCAGCTGCCATATTCACATCTGAGCTATACCTATTCACCTTCCTAGGCAGCCCACTCCAGCCGTGTTGGCTTACTCCCTGCTTTCTCAAGTTCAGATTTTTGTTTATAGTGATCTGTGCCTTGTCAAGCCTTCATTATTAGAAACAAAAGACCCTTCACATATATGCATATCTAGCCTTCCGAAGCTCTTCCAGGTAGAAGGGCATGCAATGCACTTGGAGGTGAATAGATGTGGGTTAGAATTCTCAGCCCTTTACTTCTCCATGCATGACCTTCGGCAGGTTAAGTACATAGTAGGCTTTACTCCCAATAAATATTAATGCCCTGTCCACTCTTGTACCAATAATTGTCTGTATAGGTAATTTGGCAGTTTATCATGTCCTGCTTTGTGGTATCTATTCTACTCTTGTCTTGAACGGTTCTTAATTTTGAAAATGTTAGTTTGATTTCCTCAAATGGAAAGTGTAGGCCGTGCTCTTGTCCATCAGGGCATTAATAAGAATTATTTCTTCATCAGGCGTATAAGCGTTTAAGAAGGATATGTTATGTTTTTGTGTGTGAATAGAAATACGTAATTTTGAAAGCCAAGGCTTTTCTGCATAAAGATGGTTAGCAAAGCTGTTATGTGAAGGCTCATCCCTGGAGCCTGAGTGAGAAGAGGATTAAACTTATGAGCCCTGGGACCCTAGGACTTATGAGCCCTGGGACCCTTCTCGATGGTAGGAGAAGAGCTACCCATGAAGGAGATGGGGAAGAAGGACAAGAGGGTGCCATGGGACAGAAGAAGATAGGCAAGCTGTTGGTGATGGCCTGCCAACAAAAGTCCTTGGAGGAATGCCTGAAACCACCATCACCTCTGAAGCTCTCATAAGAAACTGAATATTTATTCAATAAATATGTACTAGATGCCCATTATGTGCCGCTTAACATCCTAGGCACTGTGAATTCAGTGGTGAGTGAGGTGAAGACCCCTGCTGCTATGCAATCTATATTCTTGCTGGGGAGACAGGGACAAATGTGTATTAAAAAGAAAAAAATTATAAATAACATGTCTGCTGATAGTATTATAAAAACAAAATGAAGCATGCATGTAGGAATCTCCATAGAGGCAGTTTGGGTAAGTAGGGTGTATCTGTAGTGGTTTTATTATTCTAAACTAAGCATTCTTCACATTAGATAAATGAATGGAGCAGAGAGGGTCCAGATCTCCAAAGCAAATACAGTCTATGTGTGTGTGTGTGTGTGTGTGTGTGTGTGCATGCACAAGTTGGGCAGGGGTGGCTTTAGTGTGCAGAAATGTTTATCACACCCTGCTTCTCCAGCAGATGCCACAGTGCCGGGCTAGAGCAGGTGAGCCGGAGCCCGCTGAAGCTCTAGGAGGGCCTCTCTCATCCTTCGTTTATCCACTAATTTCACTCACCAGTGTTTTGAAACCCCCTGGTGCTCAAATAGAGTTGGGCATGAGACTTCCATAGAATGGCAGGGGGAGCTCAGTCTCTGCTCCTCAGACAGACTGGACTTGCTGAGTGTCAATGTTCTTCATTTTGCTTCTCTCAAATATATGTTTTTTCTAGCTCAGCAGACTTCCCCCCAAAATAGTAACTTAGTTTCTACTTTTTGCCTTTAAATACTTTATGAGATACTGTCACTAACACACTAAAGAGATGCTTTTAGGGTTCCTAGGAATATTTTTTTGTTGGAGTGGTTTTCAAATTTCTTTTCATCATAGGGTAAGGAGCCTCCTCCCATGAAAATATCTTTATAAGCTTTCAAAAATAAAAGTAGTAATGCACAGAATTCAGGTAATATAAAAAGAATGCAAAATTAAAAATGAACTAACCCATAATTGTCGATAACCTGTAAGTATGTCTCCTTCTAAATACCTTTATGCCTATATACACCTATGGAATATGTAAACAGTCTTCTCCTGCATTTGGATCGTTTTGTTAGCTTAAAGTATAATTACTTTTGGGATTAATGGTACAGTTATGCAATAATTAACAAAACATGCCCATGGCTTAATGTTTGTATAACATTAAGCAACCCCTCCTCCACCAAATAGAACATTACATTTGAAAGAAATAAATGAACTGTGGATGTTGCAGAACTAAAAAAGACTATAAACTGGTAAATCCCAGGTTCTCTGAGGGAGCATCTCAAGGCCACCTAGCTAGCTGTATGACAGTTGTATATTTGTGAAGATGACCCAACCTTTTGTGATGTTGAAGAGCATGGAATCTGCATAGTCTCTTGTAAATCTGAAGAATACCTTCCAAGATCAAGTAGGATGACTTGATGAAACTCAGTGGGCAGTCAGATTCTCTTACCTTGAATGGAAACATCCATGAATGGAACATGATTTCTATGTATATTTCTATACATTTTTATAAAATTCCTTTTTTTCTTACAGTATCTGTGTCAATAAGTGTACATATCAGATACTACAAGCTAGTGCTTCTCAAACTTTAATATTCATATGAATTCCCTGATTTAGCAGATCTGGGGGGCCTGAGACTCTGCATTTCACACTTGCCCCCAGGTGATGCTGAGGCTGTGGTCATAGATTCCACAGATTCTGCAGTGATGACTTGCAGTGATAATTTACCAACAGATTTCCTGGTTTTGAACATTTTAGATGTTTCAGTAGAGCTTATGCTTCATTCTTTGCTATTATAATTTGTTAGCGTTCAGTTTCAGTTTTTATTGTAGGCATTTGGGGAAAATACGTTTTTAGGGGGATGCTTATGTTGTTTGATGACAGGTCACAGGCATGCAACACACATTCCATTCAATGCGAAATGTTCCCTAAGGATCTGCTGTGTGCCAAGTTCTATCCTAAGTGTTGGGGATACAAAGATGAACAAAGTTCTGGCCCTGCAGCTCATTCTCCAAGTGCTTGCAAAGTGGTAGAGGAGACCTTAAATATACACAGACAGTGTCAGCTCATTGCAGTAAGCAAAGATGGGGAAGTGTCCAGGGACAGCCATGATGTTGAAAAATGATCTTCACAGAGGAGAAGGTTTTAAGGATGAAAAGTGATTCACCAAGCAGATTGTTGGGGGTTCCCACTGGAATTCCAGACTGAAGGTAACATCATGTACAAAGGCACTGAGGTAGCAATCTGGCACATCCGGGCTTCTAACAGGGGCCAGACTGTGACAGGTTTGTCCCTGGAGTCATAAAACCTGAGATGAGCTAGAAACCATTAAACAGATATATATTTTAGAGAGATGGCTTTGAGGGGACAGAATCAAGACAGAGAGAGTCCAGGGACTTGAACGCTGGGGAATGTCAATGGGCATGAGAAGTTCAGGAAGGTATGATCGAGAGGCCCTGGAGATTGGTTGAGGCTGGGAATGAAAGTTAGAAGCCTGAGTTGAAAATGTCTGTCATGGAGATTTTTAGCTTGGATAGCACAGCTTCCAAATGATATAAGGAATAGGGGAAAATACCAGGTTCTCCTCTGTAATGTTGTCTGAGGTGAAGATAGCAGGCAGGTTATTGGACGCATAGTCTGAGCTTAGGTGAGAGGTCTGCACAGAGACAAGGGTCTGGGAATCTCTCTCTTGAGGAGGTGAGTGAAAGGCAGGTGGTGAAGCCTTGCAGTAAGTATTTGTGGGACAAGGAAAAGGCTGTGCTGGGGGTGGAGACCGGGACCTTGGAGTTAGAAGATGTGCATAGGGGGGTTTAAGGGAAGGTTCAAGAGGTTTTAGAGGAAGTACGGTTGCAAGATATCCCAGACGTGTGCAGATGGAGTGAAGGAAGATAGATAGGATGGGAACAGTGACAGGGGCCAGTGAACACTGAGCATTTAGAGGTTCTGCAGGGTGAGAAAGGGGTGAGAGGGGAGAGAGGATGCTGGGTAGGACCTGACCCTGGGGGAGTGTGTGAGGAGCTCCAGGAGGGTGTTGCTTCTCCAGAAACACCAGAAAGGGAAAGGGAATGGATGGAAGAGAGAACTCCATAATAGAGCTAGGGCCAAACTTACAGCTAGAAGTAAGGGTGATCAAAAGACACAAGAGCCTTAAAGCCCCAACAGATAAATCCTGTCAAATGAGACTGGGTGTCTATAGGTTCCCTTTCTGTGTGATAATAGTAGCAACAACCAGCAGGTACATGTCATGATCTCAGCACTGTAAGATTGAGCCCTGTTTCGGGCTCTGCACTTGGCTTGGAGTCTGCTTGAGATTCTCTCTCCCTTTCCACCTCACCCTACTCGTGCTCTCCCTCTCTCAAATAAATAAATAACATCGAGAGAGAGAGAGAGATGTAGAAGTGTTAGGTCAGGAGTCTTCTGTCACTCTGGGCTGAGGCTTGTACTCATAATAAAGCTGCTGGAAGTGCCATCGCTTTTCTCCAGGAGAAATTGAGGATACTGGATGCCACCAGTGCTGCTAGAGTCATGTGGAGTCACCCTCTCTTGCCTGTGACTGTCACTGCCCCTGCCAGAGGCCGTGCTGAATAAGGGGACCGGGAAGGTTGCCTCTTCGTGCTGTCTTCCAGTTTTCTACCTGCATGTCCCACAATCACAACTCAGCGGGAAGCCAGCTGGCCAGTGTGGGAAGGGAAGTTCATGGGCGTGTGGCCTGCAGGACAGCGCTGTCCAGGGCACCAGCAATAGGAAGAGGTGGAAACCATTTCTCTCTGACACTGCAGTCACTGTGTTGGCTGGAGGTCCACCTCACTGTGAATTGTGGGTCATTCTGGTTGTAAAAACCCGGACAGCTTAGAAATGTCTGTTTTCTGTATGTACTGGTTACAGATAGCCTGCAGGTTCCCATCACTTGACTGGCCATGCATTTAAGTAACCGTGATGTTGTGTCTGAAAAAACCTTCCGGGTCTCACTTGTTCTTCAGCAGGGGTTTACTAGTGAGGTCCTTGGCACTGTTTTTTGAAACTATTCAGGAGGATACATATCTACAAAAATTCTTAATTTGGAGTAGCGGTAACAGTGAGAGTTGGAGTTGAGGGAGAGATTGTTTCCAGTAGCAAAAACAATACTTGAAAGTTGATTTGATAAAAGATTTTTTTCAAAGGAAATGACACAACTTTAATGGAAATAAAGTGTCTACTAACATATTACTGCCTCTTGACTGGAAATCTATAGTAAAGATATTATTGCTTAACATGTAAGTTTATATCATAATAGCATAATATGATAAACGCCTATATTAGTAAGCTATGGTTTCACTTTTAATTAACAATTGCTGAAGCAAGACAGAAGTTTATTTCTCCATCTTACAACAGCCCAGAGGCAGGCAATCCAAGGTGGAATAGCATCTCTGTCCTTAGGGTTGTACAGGGACCCAGGCCCCTTCTCTGTCACTACCCCACTAGCCCTTGCTGGTGAGCTCTAGGTAGGGTCCACAGTGGCTCATCCTGGGTCAGTATTTCAGCCAGCAGGAAAAAGGGGAAAGGTGTATGCCAGGGAAGACACCTTAGAAGTTGTACAAGTCACTTTTGCTCGTATCCCATTGGCTAGAACTTAGTCGTGAGGCCACACCTATTTCCAAGGGAGGCTAGGAAATGTAGTCTTTATGCTAGGAGGCCACGCACCCAGCTAAAAAATCCAGCATTTAACCCAGTTGAGGGGAAAGGGAAAAAAACTTTTTTTTTCTTTTAAAGATTTTATTCATCTATTCATGAGAGACATAGAGAGATAGAGAGGCAGAGACATGGGCAGAGGGAGAAGCAGGCTCCATGCCTGGAGCCCCATGTGGGACTCGATTCTGGGACTCCAGGATCATGCCCTGGGCTGAAGGCAGGCGCTCAACCACTGAGCCACCCAGGTGTCAGGAAGGGGGAAACTTATACAGGGGTAGACATACTGATTTCTATTACAGTACCCGTTCGAATATTATTTAGAAATTGAAAATTTGAAAACACAGTTAATTCAAAAGAATAAGTAGACAGGTATACTCAACATATAATTTTTAAGAGAAAAATGTCTTTGAAAATTGCCATTTTTTTTCTTAGTGTAATACTTCTGTTTTTAATATAACACTTCCTCTTTAAACTTTTTTTTATTATAGAGAACTTCAAATGTACAAAAGCATGAGAATATTGTATAATGAGCCCCATGTACCCCATGCCCAGCTTTTACACTTAAGCAGTGTAAAGCTAATGTTGTCTTATCTGTTCCCCCATGTCCACTCTTATTCCCTCCCTGACTTTTTGGAAGCAGACCTCATTTCTCCTGTTTATCTGTAAATAGTTCTGTATGCACCTCTAAAAGCTAAAGGCTCTTGAAAAACATTAGACTTTTTATTTGGTGATAACTAGGTTCATGTGCAGTTATAAAAAATAATACAGAGAGATCCCTTGTACCCCTTGCTCAGTTTCCCCCACTGGCAGCATCTTGCAAAGCCATAGTATAATATCACAGCTAGAATATTGATGATACAGTCAAAACACAGTATTTCCATCATCACAAGGATCCTGCCACCCTCAGCTTACCCTTCTATAACTCCTGACAACTACTAATCTGTTCTCCATTTCTGTAATTTTGACATTTCAAGAATGTTATATACATAGAATCATACAGTATGTAAACTGTTAGTTTACATGGCTCAGCATAGTTACCTTAGATTCATTCATTCATTCATTCATTCAGGTTGTTGGGTATATCACTAGTTTATTCTTTTTTATTGCTGAGTAGTATTCTATGCCATGGATATGCCCCCCTAAAGTCTTTTTATAAACATCACCTCCCTCCTTTCCTTCCCTTTGGCTTTCCTTCTCTTCACAGCAATGCCCAGTGAGTATAACTATGTAAAACTGAGAAGCGATCGCTCAAGACCCTCTCTGCAATGGTACACCCGAGCTCAAAACAAGATGAGAAGACCCAACTTGTTGTTAAAAGACATCCTTAAGTAAGTATGAGCCCTCGGGTCTTCCGATCCCCCTGGCTGGGTCAGCTGTGGGAAACTGGGAGAAGATTGTAGTGGGACCCAAAGGGGATAGCTCTCATACTTGGTCAGAACGTCATATAAAGGGACATTCAAGTGAAGGTTTGGTACACAGATGTCTGGGTTTATACTTTGTGAGAGGGCAGCGCCAGCCAGGAAGCTCCCAGGCCCTGTCCCCAGGCCTCACTGCCTTAGAGAGAGTGGCTCTTACGTGTACCCTTCCTGCCCTTACATAACAAATGGGGGCTTTTCCCCTTAGCTATTTTTTTTAATTTTTTTTTTATTTATTTATGATAGTCACAGAGAGAGAGAGAGAGAGAGAGAGAGGCAGAGGGAGAAGCAGGCTCCATGCACCGGGAGCCCGATGTGGGACTTGATCCTGAATCTCCAGGATCGCGCCCTGGGCCAAAGGCAGGCGCCAAACCGCTGCGCCACCCAGGGATCCCTCCCCTTAGCTATTTTAAGTTAATCTAAAAATATGGTTAATTAAAGTCCCCTTACAGGCTTTTGAAGAGCCTTAAATATTAAACCCAGAAAGATGACAGGTGTTTCAACCAGGTCACCCTTATATCCTAATGAGTGTTATAATTGTTAAGGGAGGGACTTGGCGGTTACATTTGGCTGATTAGCAGCCAAATCAGGTTGAAAATCACCCCTTTAGGGCACCTGGGTGGCTCAGTTGGTTAAGCTTTCAGCTCAGGTCATGATCCCAGAGTCCTGGGATTGAGCCCCACCTCGAGCTCCCTACTCAGTAGGCAGTCTACTTCTCTCTCTCCCTCTCCCTCTGTACCTACCCCTCACTTGTGCACACACTCTCTTTTTCAAATAAATAAAATCTTTAAAAAAATCACCCTTTTGAAAATACCCCTTATGTAGTAGGTGTAGGAGAAGGAAGATAGGAAAAAGAAGTGTGCGTTAATATTTTCCATCTCCTTTTATCATCACTCAGTATTTAATGAGGCCTGACATGCTTGGCGCTGTGTTAGGTGCTGGCCCATGGCAGCAAATGAGGTCGACCTGGGTTCATGTTAGCTACAGTGTGGGGTTGAAAGACTCACAACCAGGCATTCTAGTACAGTGTCCTCAGTGCTGTCCTTCTTTCCTGCCTTGTTTGTTTGTTCATTTGTAATCAAGATAAGGGAATTATTATATGTACCAAATGTGATACCTTTTTGGGGGGCTAGGGAGAGGAGCAAGTGATACTACATTCACAAGATTTAAAATTCAAAGGTATTCAAAGTACTCAGTAAAATACACCCTCATTCTTGCCTCCCACTTAAAGATAACCAATGTTACCAATCTTGTGTACATAAGAAATTGTGTGTGTGTGTGTGTGCGCGTGTGCATGTATATGTTACCCACCCCTGACTTTTACACAGCTGGTAGCATCCTATTCATTTAGCAGTGTACTCAATCCCAGGGAAAAATTAGGATGCTTGTCCAGGTTTTCATGGGAGAGCCTGTTGAAAGAAGAATCAAGAAGTCTGGAAAACACTTCCTAGCAATACTTTCCTACATCATCCTCCTCAAATAGTAAGAAATATTTAGCATCTATTGTATATAGTATATTGTGCTAGATGCTGTATTTTTAAAACTACCCCTTTCTTGAATATAAGAGAAGGGAGAAGAAATGTGTGGGAAATATCAGAAAAGGAGACAGAACGTAAAGACTGCTAACTCTGGGAAACGAACTAGGGGTGGTAGAAGGGGAGGAGGGCGGGGGGTGGGAGTGAATGTGTGACGGGCACTGGGGGTTATTCTGTATGTTAGTAAATTGAACACCAATAAAAAATAAAATAAAACTACCCCTTTCTTTAGAAAAGAGATCATTGGACACCTGTGGCTGTGGGTAGCTGTGGTTGAGCATCTCCTTCCAGCTCAGGCCATGATCCCGGAGTCCTGGGATCGAGTCCCGCATAGGGCTCCCTGCTCAGTGAGGAGTCTGCTTCTCCCTCTGCCCATGTCCCTGCCTCTCTCTATATATCTCTCATGAATAAATAAATAAAATCTTTATAAAAAAGAGAGAAAAGAGATCATTTTCTTATTCAGGTTATTCCTTTACTTTATTTTGTGACATTATTTAAAGAAATGGTTCTTAAACTTCCATTTATTTATTTTTACTTTTAGTTTGTCAGTATCACTTGGGAAGCTTATTTAAAAAATGAGGTTTCTAGGGGTGCTTGGGTGGCCTAGTCAGTTAAGTGTCTGCCTTTAGCTCAGGTCATGATCCCAGGGTCCTAGGATTGAGTCCCACTGGGCTCCCTGCTCATTGGGAAGCCTACTTCTCCCTCTACCTCTGCCCCTCTCCCTTGGCCCGTGTTTACTCTCTTTCTCTCTCCCTCTCTTTCTCAAATGAATTAATTAAATTTTTTTTTAATGAGGTTTTTAGAGGTTCTTGGGTACAACTCAGGTCATAATCTGATGGGTTGTGGGGTCAAGCCCCCAGTCAGGCTTCGTGCTCAGCGAAGAGTCTGCTTGAGATTCTCTCTCTGCCCCTGCATGCCCCGCCCCCCCCCTTGTGCTTGTTCTTTCTAAATAATAAATAATTTTAAACAAAACAAAATAAAATGAGGTTTCAAGAACCAGGACTAGGCTCATTTCTTTTCTCCTAATCCTGTGTGTGTGTGTGTGTGTGTGTGTGTGTGTTTATTTTAAGCTATATAATGATAGGAATTTGTCAGATCTCTAAAAGCAGTTTTTGTAGATGGTCTTAAGGGTGACTGGTGGTTCTCTCTCACGTCAGTTAAGCCTCATTTCTGGGTAGAATCTTTAGAAAAATAATGAGTAGAATGTTTGTCTTCTTATTTTTCTAAGGGCTCCCAGTATTTTCCCCTGTTTTTTTTTATTGTGGTAAAATACCCAGAACATAATATTTACCATCTTAACCATTTCTAAGTATACAGTTCAGTGATAGTAAATGCATTCACATTGTTATGCAGCCATCACACTATCCACCTCCAGAACTCTTTGCATCTTATAAAACCGACACTCTCTACCCATTAAACACTAAATCCCTCCCCTCCCCTTGGCCCCTAGCAGCCACTGTTCTACTTTTTGTCTCTGCAACTTTTGACGATGTGCTTCATATAAGTGGAATCATACAGTATTTGATAGACCGGCAGTATTTTAGAGTGGCAAAAAATGGAGGCTGAGATTCTGTTACTCAGAAGCTATTACTTGGTTTTATAAAGTCCAGTGGTCTGCATTGTGATTCATGTCTTATGCTTATTATGCCTTAAAGATTGTCCTTTGATGTTACATGGCAGGCAAACTCAGTCTGGGGGTAGGTTTTCACTTACTTCATATGATTTCTCTTGATTATCCCATAACTGCCTCATTATACCTAATTGATTTTTTTTCCAGGTGTACATTGCTTGTGTTTGGAGTGTGGATCCTTTATATTCTCAAGTTAAATTATACTACTGAAGAATGTGACATGAAAAAAATGCATTATGTGGACCCAGACCGTGTAAAGGTTAGATATGCCATTGGTGTGGTTTAAATTAAAACATTTCCAAGCTTATACTTAAACAGAAATGTCATTTCTAAAGGGTTCTAAATAAGTACTCGTGAAAGTTTTAAACAGGGAAAACACTATCTTAGTACTCCAAAATCAGAGACAGCCTTTCCCCACTGCCCTGCAAAAAACCAAATAACCAACTCACCCACCCACCCACCCCACAGTATTCTTCATTTACTGAAGTCTTTGAGGGAGGTGAGTTGCATGTGACCCATTCTAGGGCACCTGGCATGGGGGCACCATGCTGTGATATTGGCAGCGTACACGTACTTAGAACAGAATCAAGTTCTTTTAGCATCACATCATTTCTGGGGGTTATTTTTCATTTTAATGATTTTAAACTGTATTTCAAGCTTTTTTCCTTCAATTTATATTTATCTGAATCAATTTGACCTATTAAATGCTAATTTCACGGATTATTTGAGTGGTTAAACAATCCAATAATGTTCAGTCCTGGGTGAAGGAAGAGATGATTTGAAGTCCAGTAGCATAGCAACAGTGACCAACATGTGTGGACGCTTTATAATTGTCTCAATGGGGAGATATTTTAGTATTTGTACCTCTGACAGATGATGGCTGGGAGGTTAAGCCGCTTGCCCAAGTTCACATCTGGTTAAGTTAACCAGTTCGGTTAATCTAGTTTTCTGTATACTGTGTAGCTGTTCTAAAAGTACGTTAGCAATATCAACTCATTTAACCCTCATGATGGGAGCTGTCCTTACCTCACAGCTGAGGCGATGGCAGGCAGGAGAATAAGTAGCCTGTTTCAGATGACCTTCACTCATCAGTGGTGGGGTTGGGACTTGGACTCAGCAGCCTGGTTGCAGAGTCCGAGCTCCTGCTGCCTGCTGTCTGCCTGGTTAGGGGGTACCCACAGAAGGAGCCAGAAGTTCTAGGCAGGGTAATGCAGAGAGGAGGAAGTTTAAATTTCTGACCTAGGTTCAAGTCTAAATGCCACTGAGTCAAAGATGAGACCTCAGGCAAGTGACTTAACTGTTTTGAGTTCACTTTTCTCAGCGCTGAAATGTAGACAACAGCAACTGTGCGACAGGGCAGCCCTTAAAGTTGAATAAGATAATGTACATGGAGCTCCTTTTCTAGTCTGGGTTCTTTTTTTTTTTTAGAACTTTATTTTTTATTTATTTTTTATTTATTTATGATAGTCACAGAGAGAGAGAGAGAGAGAGAGAGAGAGGCAGAGACATAGGCAGAGGGAGAAGCAGGCTCCATGCACCGGAGCCCAACGTGGAATTCGATCCCGGGTCTCCAGGATCGCGCCCTGGGCCAAAGGCAGGCACCAAACCGCTGCGCCACCCAGGGATCCTATCTAGTCTGGGTTCTAACCTGTTTTTACTTCCATCTGTATGTTCTTGGAAGTGTCTCACATGCTCTGTGAGACAGGCAGATGTAAACAAGGAAATGAAAAGAGTACAATTAATAAATGTGCAGCGTGGCCTCTGCAGAACCGTCGTGTCTCCCAGAGCCTTCCTTCTGTGCTGACTCCATCCCAGGAGGTTTGCTGACTGTTCATTTCACCAGCATCAGTACATCTGTTTTGGTGGAGCAGGATGCATCTGATGTCTCTGCTTGGGCCTTCTGCTTCCCTCTCCAGCTGGCCTTGCACACGTCCTGATAGCTGTGAACTCTTCTCTTTGCTTCTATGCTATGCTTGTCCACATTCTCTTTGTGGCCTCTTTCTCCTGTCCATTTAATTAATCACGCTATTGGCCATCTGACCACCTGCAAAGATAATCACTCTCGAGTCTGTGTTAATTGAAGAGAGATGGGAGCTCTTGCGTGCAGGGGTCCCACATACCATTTCATAAGTACAAGATGGGGAGGATGTGTTTTAGTAACACCTGGGGTAATATCCACTTTGCATTTTAGTGCCTGGCCTGCACCATCTGCATAGGCCTGTACTGTGGCTGCCTACAGCTGTTTCCCTTAAACTACATTCATAGACCAGGGATGGTCTGCTTGTCCCTGCAGAGCTCAGACAAGTACTCTGATCATTATGGCTATTACTCTGTAAGGTTCCCCAAGGAGTCCTAGTGACTTCTGATGATGACCAGAGATGAGACTCAAGACCATGTCCCTGAGGAACCTTTGAAGGGATGGGAACCTTAACATAACCTGAAGGACAGAAGACCTGGTACAGGTCATGTGGCAGCTACTGTCAACAAGCCAGAGGCCTGGCCTCTGGGAGGGTCAGCTGTGCCCAGGTAGCCTTAACGGCAGACGGACAAATCGGGATGGTAGTCAAGCTGAAAGGAGAAGGATTTGATGGTCTGAGGCATCTGAAGATGGGATTAATGGACCACCTTCGTGGCGAATCTCTGGAGCTGTTTAAAGCAAAGCCAGGGTAACTGTTTGGTCCTGTGGGTAGACTTTAGGCATCAGACAGTTGATCAAGGACTTTTCTGATCCCTTCCAGCCCTATGACTCCGTGGTTTTCTGTAGTTGTATCAGTACCCTGGCTGGAAAGTATAGGCTGGTTTATTCCCTGATCTGAATACTGAGCACCAGCAGTACCCAACTCAGTGACTTTCAACTGAACCTGAGGGGTACTTGGAAACGCCTCTGAAACTTACCAGACTCCATCTGATACAGTCATTTACTTAAGCATTTTGTTGTCTCATCTAAAATATAAGTTACCTGAGAACAAGGATGGTGTTTCTAAAAATACACCATTTCTGGGATTACAGGGACAGGAATAATGCTCCAGTTGCCTTTTAGCATCCTCTGCTCTCACCCTTTGCCCCAGTTCCATGTCTCCTTACCCGCCTTTCTGTATCCAGGTATGCCCCACTATGATTTTGATTTGCATTTCCCTGTGAACTAATGATGAGCATCTTTCTTGTGTGCTCATTGTCCATCTGCATGTCTTCTAAGGAGAAATGTCTATTCAAGTTCTTTGTCCCAATTTTTCATTGGGTTATTCGTCTTTATATTATTGAGTTGTAAGAATTCTGTGTATATTCTGGCTACCAGTCCCTTAATCAGATATATGACTTACATGTATTTTCTCCCATTTTGCAAATTATCTTTTCACTTTCTTGATAGTGTCATTTTCAGCATAAAAGTTTCTAATTTTGATGAAGTCCAGTTTATCTATTTTTCCTTTTGTTCCTTATGCTTTTGATTTCATATCTAAGAAATAATTGCCTAAGCTTATGTTTTCTTCTGAGAGTTTTATACTTTTAGCTCTTAATTGTAGGTCTTTATTTTATTTTGAGTGAATTTCTGTAAATGGTGTGAGGTTGGGGTCCAACCTTTTTTCCTTTGCATGGGGACATCCAGTTTTCCCAGCACCATTTGTTGAAAAGACTTTCCCCTATGTTTGCTGCATTCTTTCTGACTTCTCTGTCTGGAGCCCTTCCCTTTGCCTCTTTGCTCATCATCTTTCACATAAAGTTTCAGCTCAGGAGTTACCTTTCCTAAGAAGCCTTCTCTGATTATCTTTCTCTGTCTTCTAGAAACCCCCTTGATACCTTAATCCTAACACTTAACACTGTACTATTTTAATGTCTTTCTCATTTGTCCTTTAAGCAAGCCCTTGGAAGATGGGGATTGTGTGCTAACATTTTGTATTAATTAATATATACATAGGTATATTAAACTAGAGAGGGAGGGGAGATATTACTGAGACTATGGTGTGGTGTCTTATCTCTGAACTCCAGATTGTATTGAAAATCCACAGGTAAATAACAGGCAGTTCTTTGAGTATTTTCAGTAATGTACATTAAGTCTAATATCCCTTTAAGGAATAGGTCAGACAGTTCCTGTTCAACTCCTCATATCCACCAGTGGATAGTAGACAGGAAAAAAAAAATCTCACCATCCCCTTCCCCCAAACCATGGAATCTGAGTCCTCCATTTAGGCTGATGATTCCAGTTTTAAAACTTAACGTTTACTGCTGCTAGTGCCCTGCCCTGATTGGGCTCCAGTAAGCATTCTTGACCAATCCCTAGCAAGGGGGATGGGAGTATCTGATGGGCAAGGTCAGCCTCCCAAGCCCCACTGACTGCCTGGAGAAGGAGTGTTAGCATCCTGCACAAAACTAAGGTTCCCTAAGAAGGAATGGGAAATAGATACCCAGTAGGCAGCCCACAGTGACCACCACATCCACCCAGTTTTAAAAGGTGTCTAAAAGATCATTATTTTTTCCAATTATAAACATAACACCAGAAATTCAAATAATACCAAAATGAATAAAGTAGAAAGTCCCCTATAGTTTGTGGAGAAAGAGGGAAGAATCAGGGGGTAGTTATATAGTCAAATGTGTCTGTGAAAGCATTCGTCAGTTCAGAAATTAATAAAATAGAAAGTGAAAGCTTGCTATAACCACTGTGGAATTAGGGGTGTTTTTAATTTATTTTATTACTTGAGACTTTTTAATAGCTTTTTCACATTGTTGATGCTGTCAGAATGCTCCATTTTTCACAGTGGTCCTGACAGGTTGTCCTGCTGCATTCCAGGCAGAGGGAGCAGTGTATGCAAAAAGCATATGCCCCCGAGGGCTTTGCAAATTAGACGTACAGCAAGAGTTAGCTATCACTGAGGATTTGGGGTAAGGCATAGCAGGATAGAAGGCTGAAAATGAGCCAGAACCAAAGAGGGAAAGGCCTTGAATGCCACACTGAACAGATCCCAAATTTGATAGCTGGTCATGTTTCATTGAAGCAAAATCAGAAACCCTCTCTCAAGTCCCCAGAATAGAGGAAATGGCCACGGAAGCTGGCTGGTGTGGTCCGATGTTCTGAATGGCTGGCTGCAAGGTGGTATTCAGTATGAGCTCTCCACAAAGAAAACCCTGTCTCCAGGCTGTTGTTGGAGGTTGTCCTTTCCACCAAGAGTATTTAAACAAATTTGAATTATTGTGGCTGTATGTTAGCCTAAGATGATCTCAAAGCCATGAGGCCTTGTTAGCTCTGTTGAGGATATTCAGCAGCTTGCAGTGTTTCAGTGGGACCCTGCTGACCCTGCTGGAGTCTGAGCATTGTCTGGTTATGCTGGACCTGGCCTGTGTTAATACAGCAGCAGACATGTGGCCATGGTAGTTGTAGATTTTGTCTTTTCTATTTAAAGATGCCCCTTAATGTGCCATTTCTTTAAAAAGACTAACAGTGGTCTCTGCCAGAATATGGACACCTTGAAAGTACATTTCAGATGTGAAATTGCACATGAAAGATGTTTGAGGAAAGATGAGGACACAGTCCTGTCAGTGTAGGTTTGGGCCACATGGTAGCAACAGTTTGAACTAGGCCCTCTCTCTTCTCAGAGAGCTAAAAACCACATCCCACTCAGGGGACTGCATTTCATGCTGTGTAGTTAATTATGGCCAAATTTACTTCTCCCTGACTCTGCAGATCTACACACTCATGTAGCTAAGTTATGCGGAGTAACCTGGGCTGAGTTATCAGTCAAGGTGCCAGAAGCTCTAGACTGATTCTTTTCTTCGGTTCTGCCCATCCCCCCCCAACCCATCCTCAGATATCAGAGATGAGGGAACTGAAGCCTTGGCCTAGGGCTAGATGCTTTAGCAAAGTCACACTCTGGCTAATAGATCTAGACTGGACCTAGTGTCCAGATCTTCTGACTGCTTTTTCTTAACAGTCTGCCGTGACACAGTTTCTCCTCTGAAGCATGCAGTGTGATAGTGTGTGTGCATTCACATAGTACCACCACCAGCACCCCAGTCCTAATCTTAGAACATTCTGTCCATCACCAGTCCTGGGCGGCCACTGACAGCTGGAGTTTTTACCCTGGTGTTCTTTCTGTGACTTAGTTATTCAGATTTGGCCCCGCTTGTACTGCTTGTAGCCAGGTGGACATACAGACAGCTACCTTGAATGTGCGGTAAGAGTGGCAATAGCTTGGCCTATGGTCGCTGTTCTTCTGTGATGGGCTCAAGTTCCACCTGGCTCGGGCACAGTGCATGAAGCTGTGAGCCTCAGAGCAGCCCTGTGAGGATAGAGCAGTGCTGGCCTTCTCCAGCCAGGAACTGCAAGTTCTCACTAGGTGACTCCTGCCCTCCATTCGCGTGGTCTGTTGTTGAATTGGGCTCCTACCTGAGTTTGGTCAGCCCCAACCCCAAAACTCACCTTCCACCTCAGTGCCATGCCCTGTCCTGGAGTTAAAGAAAGGAAAGAGAACATTGCCTTTTGCTAAGAATTATGCCACTGACTTCTGTTTCTAAGAAGTGTTATCCTAAAAATTATGCAGCAGAAATGAAAGTGGAGACTTTGGCGAAGGAAAATTATTTGATTTTTTTTTTTTTTTTTTAAATACCCTTCAGTGAGGTCTCACATGAGGTGGCCATTTGCCACCTGACTCTGTACTAAAAAGCAGCTTCTGGCTAGAAGAAGCGATCCCAGGGGCTTCAGGGCTTATTACACACACATCTCTAAATGAGGTGAAACAGAGGGATAAAAGGAGTTGCTGTCGCGGTAGATGTTTCCAGTGGCATCTAGAACATACATTTCCCTGGGGATTGATTTATTGTACCCTGCAGTGAGCGAGGCACCAGCACAGTCATGGTCAGAGGGTGATTACTAAGCCTTGTGCTCTGCTCCCAGTCTAGAAAATTAAGTTTGAAGCCTGAAATGGAACTCTTTGCCAGAATGGAAATGGAGTGAAATTTCCCTCCTTCCAAATGAAACTTCTAAAGAGGAAATTTGGCAGCCCAGAAGAGCCGAGCCCACGTTTCTGGCTCAATCACCTACTTCTTCCAGTCACGCGTGGATCACTAAGCTGCTCTGGGTTTCTCCAGGCACTTCTCAGACGTTCAGGTTGCACTTCTCCTAGGAGACCTGCAACACCAGATGCTTAACATGTTGTTCCTTAGTGAAGGATTCCATCTCTTCTCTAAAGCTTGCTGTTCCTAACCTTCAGGCCTTGGGTCTAAAGACAAACTGTGTGTGGAGTGTGTGGTCCCTCCGCTGATGGGGCGTTAAGTCTCTGCTGGGTGCCACGTGCCATAGGCTTGGCAGGCCTTCCGTTCTGGTGCCACTCGGGCTCATGGTTGGCCCTTGCTTTGCTTTACCATTGGTTCCTCATGAAGATGCCAGTTCATATTTAAACTCTCGGTCTCCACGGTGGTGTCTGTATGCTGCTCTGTGTAGACAGGGGCTGTGGTTTTAGGCATTTGGGAAGTAATGAGAACAGGTGAGCACACCAGCTCGGCCTCCCCCACTGGTCATGTCACCTTGAGCCTACAAAGTGAAGATACGAACAATCATTTTGTGATGTGTGGGAGTGTCGGTGCCAGTAGACCAAGATCATGTCTGTGCATAGTGTCTGTAGCATCATTTCTGCTTCAGAGAGTATGAGTTCCCCTTTTAAAAAGCGAGGCCACATCCTCCAGATGTAGAGGTGTGTTCTGTGCAGGTACTAAGAACTTTTTGAAGCTGTATCTTAAAATGGGAGGAGTGTGTGTGTGTGTGTGGGGGGGGGGGTTCTGCTATAATAAGATAGGTGTTTTCCTACAACTAAATTTATTATACAGAAACCAGACAATAAAAATTGTAAAACTTGGAGGAAAACCATATTTGGGGCAGACATTTAAAACTATATGCAACCGGGCAGCCCGGGTGGCTCAGCGGTTTAGTGCCACCTTTAGCCCAGGGCATGATCCTGGAGATCCGGGATCGAGGCTCCTGCATGGAGCCTGCTTCTCCCTCTGCCTGTGTCTCTGCCTCTCTCTCTCTCTCTTTCTCTGTATTTCTCATGAGTAAATAAATAAAATCTTTAAAAAAATAAAACTATATGCAACCATAATAATCCTCATAATAGGATGAACAGAGTTTAAAAAAAGACATATTCAATCCTAAAAATAAATATCCCAGAAAATCTAGGACTTCATACATGCATACATGGGTGTGTGTGTGTGTGTGTGTGTGTGTGTGTGTGTGTGAGGAGAGCTTGGTGGGAGGAGGGGTAAGGCGGGGCCAAGGCTGCTGAAGGTGGAGATGAGGACAGGAAGCACAAGGATGAGGGAAACTTCCGCCAGGCAGTTCTGAGGCAGCATTTGGCCAGACTGAGCCAGGAGGAAGACTGGGGTGCTTGGGCCTTTGTACCACATCCCTCTGGTGAGTTTTTCTTTCAGCTGGGCTACTGTACTTGGCATTCGGCAGCCTTTCCTTGTTGAGGCGAGGCATTCACAGTGCAGGAAGATCGTATACAAAACTACTTCTATGTTGACATGACACTGATCCCTGATTACATTTAGAATAACTTACATTCCAGACTGTATGAAGCTCATTGCCCCAACTGATAAATAAGCATCTTTCTCATCTTGAAGGATAAGAACCCAAAATATGAAATTGCATTAAATTGTGGTTAAAAAAAAAAACCCAACACATAAAACTTACCATCTCAACCATTTTTAAATGTGCAGTTCGGCCCTGTTAAGTATATTCATGTTGCTGTGAAACAGATTTCTATCACTTTTATATCTTGCAAAACCGAAATTCCAGACCCATTAAACAGCATCTCTCCATTTGCCCCGGCCCCCCAGTCCTTGATAACCACCATTCTACTTTCTGTTTTGACCAGTTTTAATACTTGAGAGACCTTATAAGTGTGCTGTAACAGTCCTTTTGTGACTTCTTTATTTCACTTAGTATAACGTTCTCGGGGTCCATCCATGTTGTAGCATGTGACAGGATCTTATAAGACATGAAATACTTCAAAGTGTGTATTTCACCCCAAATTTATTTGAGGAACAAGGTTAGGCCAGGGGCAGGAGGTGGGGGTACAAGGACATGCTTTCCTTATACAATGAAGTAAATATACTTGCTGTGTTTATCTCCCTGTCCTGTGATTCTCCCAGTTTATTTCTTTAAGTTTCTGAGCATCAGTTAACTCTTAAAAAAAAAGCAACTGAAAAAAAAAAAAAAAAAGCAACTGTTTTGTGCTGAAAGAGTAATCGACAGGCAGCTCTATCAGACATCGCAGGACACAGTGTCATCTGTAAGATGATATTTCTAATGCCTAAGAGTTATTCAAACTCAGATCGCTGTGATTTCATTCCAGAGAGCTCAGAAATATGCTCAGCAAGTCTTGCAAAAGGAGTGCCGACCCAAGTTTGCGAAGAAGTCGATGGCGCAGTTGTTCGAGCACAGGTACAGCACGGACTTGCCACCTTTCGTGAAGGAGACCCCCAAAATGAATGAAGCCGAGTACAAGTATGATCCTCCTTTTGGATTCCGAAAGTTCTCCAGTGAAGTCCAGACCCTGTTGGAAATACTGCCCGAGCATGACATGCCCGAACACTTGAGAGCAAAGAGCTGTAGGCGTTGTGTGGTCATCGGAAGCGGTGGCATACTCCACGGACTAGCACTGGGCCAGGCCCTCAACCAGTTCGATGTGGTGATAAGGTACATGGGTTCACCTCTAGACTTCACTTTACTGCTGTTGGTCAGTGCCATACCAGCAACAGGGATGCAGAAAGTACTGCCAAATCCCTGCCTGCTAGGGACTTACTGCTTAAGATAATGAAACAAAAATATGAAATGATTAGATGCCCCAAACTGTGCCATACTGACCCAGATTTGGCAGAATCTTGTCAGAAGAGGTGAGGTTTGGAAGGTTGGGTAGAGATTCAGGAGGAAGCCTGAGCTATGCAGGACCAAGAGAGGGCACAGTGTTGGGGAGTAAGTATGGGGGATGCCTGGCTTCTGGGAATGGGGCTCGGTGTGGGTGCACCCCATGAGACAGTGCTGGTGGGGACAAAGGAAGCACACAATCTGAACTCCACTCATCCTAGATTCTTTTTGGTTCAGCTGGCTAAAAATTGTTTTCCTTATAAAAGCTAAATAGGTTCATTCTTGAAAATTAAAAAAATATAGAAAAATGCAAGGAAGAAAAATAACCCCTCGTAGCCCAAATAACCAACCGCTATCCATCAGCTGTGTTCCACTTTTGTTCTATACACTACTAATGAGTGCATCTGTATTCTTATAAAGTGGTTTGCTTTTTTTTTTTTAGCAACATTATGAACAGTTTCTGAGGTCATTAAATATTTCTTGGAAAATTAACTCTTCCAAGTGCTTAGTATTCCTTTAAATGAGAGTATCATAAGTTATTCAGCTGTTCTTCTAGTGCTGGATATTTTGAATTTTTCAGATTCTTTGTTACTGTGAAAATGCCCTGCATATCTCATACTTATTGTCCTTATCTCTGATTATTTCCCTGGAAATAATTCTAAGAATTCTTAGAATTGTTGGCTTAAAGATATTGGAATGCTTTTAAGGCTTTTGATACATTTGGATACATTTGAATAAATTCTCCCTACCTGAAGGATATGCAGAACCAGAAGTACAATGTACTCTGGGTCTCATCAGATCTGTTCAGCAGGAGCGTGTGCGTTTGTCCCAAGGCAGGAGAGCCCCGGGCTGCGGATTGGGTGTCAAGGTTGTGGTCAGTGCATGAATGTGTGGGCCTGGTGTGAGGCAGAGAAAGTGAAAATGGAGACTGATCCATTTCCAAGAGGTCCATTTCCAAGTCCATTATAGGACTTCCCAACAGCTTGACAGTTAATGCCAGGGGACATCAGGCTTTCCAGTCTGGGGTCTCACATGTTAGTGGAACTGCTGTCAGAAATTGGAGTAGTTGGGGAAAATGTCTGGTTAGTGAG
The DNA here is from genome assembly GCF_048164855.1 of Canis lupus baileyi. Lineage (NCBI taxonomy): Eukaryota > Metazoa > Chordata > Mammalia > Carnivora > Canidae > Canis > Canis lupus. The sequence goes on along the minus strand of NC_132849.1, from coordinate 25,787,469 downwards.
AGAGGATGACAAGATCCATTTCAGATATTTTGAGCGTGAAAGTGATGTATTCATATAGTACCTTTGTTCCCAATAGCTGTGATCTTGAGCAAGATTCCTAACTGTCCTGTGCTCCTGTTTCCTCATCTGGAGGCAGTAACAGTACACATGTTATGGGCTTACTGTGAAGACAAAACAAGTTCACAAATGTACAGCACTTAGAACTTAGTGCTAAGCATTTAACATTGGGCTTGGGATACATGGAAATAAACAGATAAATGAAAAGAAACAGATAAGAACCTAGTTTAAAGGCAAAAGGGGTGCTGTAGTCCTCAATGGCCAGAGAGCAGGAATGGTGTGAGATGAGGGAGTAGGAGTGGCGTTAGGCTTTGAGGATGGTAATGGTTGGGGTGAAGGAGGCTATAACCACTGCCTTTCACTGGATGCTTGCTTGCTTGCTTTTCTTTTTTTAAAGATTTTATTTATTTATTCATGAGAGACACAGAGAGGCAGAGACATAGTCAGAGGGAGAAGCAGGCCCCCTGTGGGGAATCCGATTCAGGACTTGATCCCAGGACCCCAGGATCACAACCTGAGCCAAAGGCAGATGCTCAACCACTGAGCCACCCAGGTGCCCCTCACTGGATGTTTTCTTTGTGCCAGACACTGTGTAACGTGCGTTAGATGTTCTCATTCCTCCATGAAGCCATCATTGTTACTGTCACCAATGAAGACTTTGAGGGCCAGAGTCTAGGCCAGATGCCAGCAGTCCAAATGCAGGGTATGAGGCTTTCAGAAGCTAATTCCTGGCCCCATGCAAACAGTTGAAAGATGTGTGTGCAGGCAGACAGGGCCTCGTGCCCATTTAATGGTGCATGACTAATATAGGAAGAGAAGAGGAGAGAAGCCAGGGGTGCCAACAGTGCACACTCTGGGCCAGAGGAGAGGAATGGTGGGAGGGAAGGGTAGCCCTGAGCTGGCCTTGGCAGAACAGTGCCATTTGGCTCTTCAGGGAGGAGGCGGGCAGGGAGATCTAGGGTGTGGAGCCCCGCCCTGGCAGGAGGAATGTCATGAGCACACTATGAAGGCACACACACGAGTTGGCTTTCCACAATGTCAGCTTTATTCAGTCTTAAAGCAAAGTTAATCATGATTAGGAAGGAGGTTCAAGATTCCAAACTCCATGACATTTCACCATGTGCTTCAACCTGGCTTCTTACACAGCCTAACAGAGCAGACCATAAGACAAGCCACACAACAGACGAGATGACAGAAGAGGGTAAGGGGGCCCCTGGGTGGCTCAGTCAGTTGAACATCTGACTCTTGGTTTCGGCTCGGGTCACGATCTCAGGGTCCTGGGATCAAGCCCCACCTCTGGCTCCAGGCTCAGCACAGTGTCTGTCCCTCTCCCTCTGCTCCTCCCTACACTCTTGCTCTCTCCCTTTGCCTCTTCCTATCTGTCCATTTCAGTCTCTCTGTCTCTCTCTCAAATAAAAAAACAAAAAAAACGGGGGGTGTATGAAGTTAACAAACCGAATGTGAAATCAGTCTGTGGGTGCACAGTTGAGATAAGGCCTCAGTGTGGTGTGGGTCAGCTCTTGGCACTTCATGCTGCTTATATTCAAGCAGTGAAGGATCTCGGTTTTGCTTGGAGATCCATCAGGCAGATCCTTCAGTGCAGTTGTCTTTTTTAAGTGGTCGGACGTAGAAGAGTCATGTCTGAGGAGTCTGACAGTTTGCTGCTAGAGTCCTCCCCTTTTTAAAGGGTCTTGGGCCCCTGCAGACCGCCTCTGGTCTGTTCATTATCATTTCTGGGCTGTCAGCTGATGCTGGTCCCAGCAGTATATCCTAGCTGCAGGACCTTTACCTGCTTGCATCATTGCTTGACACAGTCCCCTGCTTGACAATGAGAGACTCCATTTTATTCTCTTTAAGGAAGATGGACCAGGATATTGGGAAAGGGGCTCGAAGGTGGCCTGATGCCTAATGGTGGCCCACAGATCACCACATTGGGGAGCATGGACTTCATGCATGGCCTCTGGGAGGCCACTGAGTGCTGGGGACAGAGGAAGGGTGGCTTACCCTGATTAGGAGGGAGAATATCAGTTAAGAAGCTTTTGGGGGATGGGGCATCTGAGGGGCTCAGTCAGTTAAGCATCTGCCTTCTGCTCAGGTCATGATGCCAGGGTTCTGGGATCAAGCTCCACATCAAGTGAGTTCTTTGCTCAGTGGAGGGAGGGGTCTGCTTCTCCCCTGCCTCTGCCCTTCACCCCCACTCATGCATACGCTCTCTCACTCTCTCACTCTCAAATAAATATATAAAATCTTTTAAAAAATAAAAGGAATTTTTTTGCGGGAAACTTTTAGGTGTAAAATAATTTCAAATTTAACAGAAGAGTTGCAAAAATAGTACAAAGAACTTCCCATTCATGCTTCCTCCCCCAGATTATCCAGCTGGTAACGACTTCATCATGTTACTTCATGATTTTCTCCCCATATATTTTATTATTCTTTTTGGAACTCTTTGATAGTTAGTTGCAAATATCAAGCCCCTTTACCCCTAAATAAGTCAGTGAGGGTTTCCCAAGAACGAGGACTATCATAGAACTGCAGAACCACAGAACAGCATTCAGAATTAGGAAATTAACACTGAGAAAATACAAGTCCTATCTACATCCTTATCCAGATTTCACCAGCAACCCTGATAATGTCCTTCATTCTAAAAAAGAAAAGAAAGGGGAGAAAAATAACTGCCTCAGGGGCATGCCTTGCATTTGGTCCTCATGTGTAATAATATCCTTTGATAATCCAGAGGTAGGTATCAAATCTAGAAGAAATGGCAATATAATAGAGAAGAATGCTGAGATACAAGTGTGACAATAGAGGTGTATGATGCAGGAGAAGAGCCCAGTAGACTTTGAGATTACAAAACTCTTTGGGTGAGTGTTAGTGCTTTCAGAAGAATTCTTAGAATTTGCCCCAAAACCTAATGCCTGGTAAGAGCCTTGGTTGATCTAACAGGTGTTAAGTGTCCCACATCCTTGCTTTAAAGGATGTACCTGGGGGACACCTGGGTGGCTCCGTGATTGAGCATCTGCCTTTGGCCCAGGGTGTGATCCTGGGGTCCCAGGATCGAGTCCCACGTCAGGCTCCCTTCATGGAGCCTGTTTCTCCCTCTGCCTGTGTCTCTGCCTCTTCCTCTCTGTGTCTCTCATGAATAAATAAATAAAATGTTAAAAAAATAAATAAATAAAGGATGTACCCGGGCCCAGTGCCCTCCTTGGTCCCAACTCTGTCCATATAATTGTGCCTGGCCCTGGTTTCTAGGTTTCCTTTCTGATTACCTTTTTGAAATTCTGGCAAGAACATCTAATATCTGAGCACAACGGGAAGCTTTCAAGGAAACATTACTGATGCCCAGAGAAAGCCCAAAGTATAATGTTTGGGTTGGCTTAAAATGGCAGGATTGGATGGAATTGCTTGACATTCAGAGAGGAGATGTGGGCATCCCTCAGGGACTTGAGGCTGCTGGGAAAGAGGCCTTACTTCCGACCCACAGCTCACTCTCAGTTCTAAAAACATGTGGGGAACACAACGCAGGGATCTTGCATATGTCTTGCATGATATGACAAGATAGTTGATGGCTTGCTTTGTCAATCTACTTTTGTCCTTTTTTTAAATTTAGGTTAAACAGTGCACCAGTTGAGGGATATTCTGAGCATGTTGGTAATAAAACTACTATAAGGATGACTTATCCAGAGGGCGCGCCACTGTCTGACCTTGAATATTATTCCAATGACTTGTTTGTTGCTGTTTTATTCAAGAGTGTTGACTTCAACTGGCTTCAAGCAATGGTAAAAAATGAAACCCTGGTAAGCACTAGAAATTCAGCTATCCAGTGTTCCTTCGTAAAAAGTGGAGGGATCTCTTATTGTAATTCCAGACTTTTATTTTTAAACAAACACAGTGGAATGCATACAGTTGACCGCAGAACAACATGGGTTTGAATTGCCTGGGTCCACTTATATGCAGGTTGTTTTCGATAAATACAGTGCAGTATTATAAATGCACTTTCTCTTCCTTATGATTTTCTGAATAACATTTTCCTTTCTCTAGCTTGCTTTATTTTAAGATTACATACAATATATAATACATATAACATTGAAAATACGTATTAACTCTTTATGTTATTGGCAAGGCTCCTGGTCAGCAGTAGGCTATTAGTAGTTAAGTTTTTGGAGAGTCAGAAGTTATCTGTGGATTTCAACTTCTTGAGGAGGGGATGGTGGTGCCCCTCCCCTACCACATCATTTAAGGGTCAGTTATACTTTTTGTTGTCTTTCAGATAACTACTGCCTTTGTAGAAAGCCATCAGCAGTCCTTGTTGGGAATTACTTTCAGAATTTAAGATTAAATTCTGATCACATGGAAATTGTGATCATTACTTAATGGAAATATCAAGTTTTGGACCAAAATTATTATTACCTTACTCACCAGACTTGAATTTACATATATCTTGGATAATCTAGAAATTAGATTTGCTTGGATGAATATAAACCATTATTGAGGTTTTTTCAAAAGAGTATATATATGAAACCTCTGAGGAATATTCCCCAAGAGATTGTCTAAAAATGCTCTGATAGGCAGTCCTTTTGTTGGAGGAAATTCTCAGAATTCCAGAGGGCCAGGTGTTGAGGGAATGGACTCAACATGAGCTTGGTCATATCCCCTTTTGTTTGTTATAATAATTAATCATATTACCTTATAGCCGCATCCATTGTGCTGAAATAAATTTCAGAGGTCAAATCTAACATTTGTAGACACACCCGAAAACTAGCTCTCTGCAAAATTAATAGGATATAGTAGACTTTTCACATAAGCTCCATCTGATGGAGAATTTCTATCTGCAAAGCCAGATTCTGTAGAGTTTATCATGATCTTCTAGATTTTTCTATTGAATAGAAGTTGGTCTAGTTGGAAGATGAAGCACATAGGAGGAAATGCCTTACAGTCGGTTACCAGGAGACTTCATAGGGCTATGACTTAGGGCAAGTCAGTGGAGAGGATGCAGGGGGAGGGCCTGATCAGAGTGGGGCACTCACAGCACTTAATACCCTTAAACTGGATCTGCTCACCTGGTCTTCCCTGGGACAAAAATGCCTTTAGGTCCTAAAAAGCCTTACTATCTCAGATCACAACCTGGGGAATTTCTTCCCCAAACAAACCAGAGCTGGTTCTACACTTTCTCTTCTTGTCAAATGCCACCGTCGTAGAACAGGTCCTTTGGGTTGCTACTCCGACTGCGTCGTAGAACAGGTCCTTTGGGTTGCTACTCCGACTGCGGTATCGAATTGGCATAGATCTCCATGACTGTGCTGCAGAATGCAGCACACAAGCCCACTTGAGGTCACACCCACAGCTTTGTGCTGGTTAACAGGGATGCATTCTCACCTTCTGATGGTAGGATCACTTGATTAAGTACCCCTAATGATTGCTTGCTTTCTTTCCGTAGCCATTTTGGGTGCGGCTCTTCTTTTGGAAGCAGGTGGCGGAAAAAATCCCACTACAGCCAAAACATTTCAGGATTTTGAATCCAGTTATTATCAAAGAGACCGCCTTTGACATCCTTCAATACTCAGAGCCCCAGTCAAGGTTCTGGGGCCGAGATAAGGTATTTTTTTGTTGCAATTGAAAGTTAACTCTTCTTCTCTGTGTTGGAAGGGAGACCTCTGTACAGATTTCACTTACGCTCAGCTGTATACCCAGAAGCGTCTCCCAGTGTAGAAATGCAGTCACTGATGAGATGCTCTGTGTGTGTTTGCCGATCTGCATCCTGACTTTAGGGCTCCTCATTGTTTACTTGGTTTTTCCCCTGGTGACTCATCTCTTTTGTATAGTCCATATGTTGAAATTTATGTCACTAAGATATTATTTAAGGTATTCTAACTCTGGGACTCTGATCACTAATGGTAGGTCACTGAAAGGCACTTTGGTGGTCTGAAAGTTCTTTACATTTTTAACTCTGGGGGCTCCTTAGGTAAGAATTGACATTTATCATCACTTTATAGGTAATAGTAAATAAAATTTACCCCCTAGAGAGTGCTTTTCAGTTGATGCTTGGGTCCCATCCCAAACTTCCTATTTGTTTTATGCTGTGGTCTATACATTGGGATTTTCAAAGTCCCCTGGGTGATTTTATTTTGCAGCCTTATTTGAGAACCTTTGTGCTATCTATAGATTGCTCACTGCAATAGAAATTCTTTACCTTCGGTTGGCCTGTGCTGCCATTGGGAGGGTGGCTTGCCTTTATTGTCGGTTTCCTTATGACCCAAATAGCTAAGCCTGTGTCTTTAGAATAACTTTTTAAAAAGCGGTGGAGGGGTGCCTGGGTGGCACAGTGGTTGGGTGTCTGCCTTTGGCCCAGGGCGTGATCCCGGAGTCCCAGGATCGTGTCCCGTGTCGGGTTCCCTGCATGGAGCCTGCTTCTGCCTCTGTCTCTGCCTCTTTCTCTCTCTGTGTCTCTCATGATTAAATAAATTTTAAAAAAGCGGTGGAAATCATCCTTTTTTTTTTTTAATGAGGAGGCTGAACTCATGACCCTGAGATCCAGATCTGAGCTGAAATCAGGAGTCCAATGCTAAACCTAAACAGACTGAGCCACCCAGGAGCCCCCATTCTTAAACAAACTTTTAAGCAAAATCTCCATATATAAAGGAAAGCAAGGAATTTGGAAAAGGCAGGGGTACTGCTCACACTGGAGTCCTGAGATATTGTCTAGCAGATACCTGAGGCTCTTCAAGGTTACAGTTTCCAAACAATGAGTTAGATTCTTAGATGTAGTCAACCAGTAGGCAGATTAGCAGATTCTTCTATTTGCCCCATGAATCAAATTTTATTTATTTGAGAGAGAGAGAGAATGAGAGCACGAGCAGAGAGGGGCAGAGGGAAAGGGAGAAGCAGGCTCCCCACTGGGCAGGAAGCCTGATTAGGGGCTGGATCCCAGGATTCTGGGATCATGACCTGAGCCGAAGGCAGATGCTTAACCCATTGAGCTACCCAGTCACCCCTCCCCTATGAGTCAAATTCTAATTAAAAATGTTCTTTAAACTCCTGTGTAAATTTTAAAGGAAGAATTCTGTGTTTCCTAGGAAAACCAAATACTTAAATAGGCTCCTTTTTTTTTAAATTTTTTTATTTATTTATGATAGTCACAGAGAGAGAGAGAGAGAGAGAGAGGCAGAGACTATAGGCAGAGAGAGAAGCAGGCTCCATGCACCGGGAGCCCGACGTGGGATTCGATTCCGGGTCTCCAGGATTGCGCCCCGGGCCAAAGGCAGGCGCCAAACCGCTGCGCCACCCAGGGATCCCCTTAAATAGGCTCCTTAAAACAAAAACCTAGTTCTTTACTATGATCGGTAACAGCGAACTCCAACACTGGCCCCAGCCTCAGGTTTGAATACCCAGCTTTCTGTGAACACAGCTGAAGCTCTTCCCTTAGCAGGCCACCGTTTTTCTCCAGTGCTCTGCCCTCCCCAAGAGGCTTTCCTGCCTCTCCATCCATGGGGAGGCCACCAGGGCCATGTATTTTGTGCCCACAGCAGGAGCATGTCTGGGACCAGTTTTTCTGGTCAGCCTGTGGTACCTGTTTCCCTCTCTGAGGAGAGTGGCTCCTCTGCCCCTCAGCAGCAGCTGTTGGGTCTCTGATTGGACTTGTTATATTATAGGTTGCTTTAGCTGCTCTTCCCCATGTGAGAACACATAGGATCCTCCAGAACATGGACTTAAAACTTTTAAGCATCAATTTTAACAAAACAACTAAAAAAAAAAAAAAAAGACTTAAAACAGACTTTGACATCAATTAGCATCAATTTTAGCATCAATTTAGCATCAATTTTAACAAAACAGTTAAAAAAAAAAGACTTAAAACAAACTTTGACAAGATTAAGTTATAAAGAAGTTTCACTATCCATGGGTTTCTGTATCTTCTCAACTGCCCTGTGTCTTTATGAAATCCCATAGTATTTTTTAAACATAGGGAAATGTTCATCTATGGTTTGTAGGTAGATTTTTACTTTAAAAGTAACCTTTAGGGGCACCTGGGTGGCTCAGTCAGTTAAGCATCTGCCTTCAGCTCAGGTCATGATCCTAGGGTCCTGGGATTGAGTCCATGTCAGTCTCCCTGCTCAATGAGGAGTCTGCTTCTCCCTCTCTCTCTGCCTCTCCTTCTACTCATGCTGTCTCTCTCTCAAATAAATAAATAAAATCTTAAAGAAAAAAGTAATCTTTAAAAAATTAGCAGATACAATTACATAAAATACGAAATGAACAGCAAAAAATATCAACACAAAATAAGCAGGGGAAATTTTATCATATATATGATAGTAAATACTTCTAAAGTATAAGATCTTATTAGATAAAACAGAAAAGAGGACCAATAAAAAAATGGGGAAAAGATATGAACAAACATTACACAAAAGAAGAAATTAATACAGCCAAGGAATGCATGATAAAATGTTCAACTTCACCAATAATGAAATAAAAGTAAGTTAGAGCCACAATGACATTTCCCCCTGTTTTTTTAGCAAAGGTTTAAATGCTTGATAATGTCTTTGCTTGGCAGGAATACAGGTAGAATTATAAGTTGGTACTTTTCTGGAGGGTGGTTTGGCAAAATATATCAGCTTTAAATGTGAATAGTCTTTTCCCAGCAATTTTACTCTAAAAATTTTATTATAAGAAAATCAGAGGAGCATCTGGCTGGCTCAGTCAGTGGAGCATGTGACTCTTGCTCTCAGGGCTGTGAGTTTGAGCCCCACATTGAGTGAGTATAGAGATTTCTTAAAAATAAAATCTTTAAAAAAAAGAAGAGAAATCTGCAAAGGTGGCTATTCTAGGATGTTCACCATAATGTTAACAGCAAAGGACTAAAACCAATCTAAACATTTCTCATTAAGCGATTGTTTAAACATATTATGTGTAATGAATGCAATATTGTGTGACTCTTAAGGATGAAGGAAAATTAAGGGATGTAAAGACCCCTCCATAATGTATTAAACAAGAAAATCCAGTTCCAGAACATTTATACCATCCTATTTTTGTTTAAAAATAAAAATGGGGCTCAGCCCGGGTGTCTCAATGGTTTAGCGCCGCCTTCAGCCCAGGGCGTGATCCCAGAGACCCGGGATCGAGTCCCACATCAGGCTCCCTGCATGGAGCCTGATTCTCCCTCGGCCTGTGTCTCTGCCTCTCTCTCCCTCTCTGTCACTCATGAATAAATAAATAAAATCTTTAAAAAAATAAATAAAAATAAAAATGCATGTATAGAGATGCATATGGAAAAGCCCAGAAATAAACACCAAACTGGGATGGTGTTGTCAGGAACTTCTGGTATGCAAGCCCTTCCAGAAGAGAGGGAAGTCTGGTGGGTTATGAGATGGGATCTTAGGGGATATGTTCTGGAGATAGCATCTCTGAGTGGTTTTCGATGGCTTCTGAGTTTCTCTCCATACATTGCCCCTATGAGCAGCTGGTTTCACACAGTCCTTCTGCAAATACTGGTTGAGTATTCCCGATACGCTAGGTACAGAGCTGGCCACAGGTAAGACAGGTCACTACTTTATGGTCCTGTGGCTGAACCAAAGGAAGAAATCTTCCTTTGGGTTAACTTCTTTTGTATTCAGTGACTCTTGAGTTTCTTTTTAACAAGTGACACAGATACAACACATGAAGGAGCAGGAGGTGGCCTAACAAATGATGAGCTCAGTTGATGTTCTTAACCCCACTTAAACTATGAACTCTGAAGGGCTCACTGTTGTTCCAGGTTATAGAAATGGAGAGTTGTTTCTGGAAGCCACAGACTCGGGATGAACAAAGTAGGTACATTTACACATGAAAAACTGTACAACAGAATTCCATTAGTAGATCAGCTGTCACCTTTTGGGGAGTACTCGGACCACTGTGGAACTTTCTGTTCTCTCTACCCTGGGTACTGTTTTTGCCCAAGGCTAAGAGAGGGATCCAGAAAGCATGATTCCACATTTGCAAGTGGCAAGAGACAGAGATCCAGAAAGCATGATTCCACATTTGCAAGTGGCAAGATAGCAGACGTGCAGGAGTGATGATATAATGAGAATCCAGAATGATTCAGACATTTGGTACATTAGGCCACAGTCAGTAGGAGACATTTTAGAAGGAACAAATGTGGAAATCCCTAATTTGGGCCTAAAAATTGCCCAAATAAAGGGTGAACAGAAACTGGCTTAGCAGCTGTGCATGTGAAAATGGCCTGTAAGTGTTATTTGCCAGAAAAGCAAACAAGGGCCTTAGGTGGGACATAGCTTCAGGTAAGAAGTGAACATAGCCTTCACTGGCAGGAAGGGAGGCTGCTCTGTGGACAGTCTCAGGCAGAGATTGTCCACAGGGGCCAGCAAAGAAGGGCCACCTCTAGAAATGGGTCCCAAGAAGGATTTTGGGAGGTCCTGTGACCACCGATTCTAGAGCAGACCTTGTAGATCTTTATCATGTAAGAAAGGAAATGAACTTGTTTTGCAGTTCTGGTCATCACCTGTAGGACCAGTAGGTAGAAGTTTTACGAAGAACTTTAAGTCTGGTACAAGAAGAGCTTCCAGGCTGCCTCTTGGTGGTGTGTTCAGAGGTATTTACATCACAGATCATGTTTTAGAGTCTAGATTGCTGACTTGGGTGGAAAGTCAGACTCTAGGATTCTAGGATCTATAAAACCACATGCTGTATAAATCGAAGCCCATAGTGAAGCCACTGTGACTTTGCAAGGCATGTATACCACTTGGAAAACGGTGAATTGTGCTAAGCTTTGTTTTGTCTTTTCTTTTTTCAGAACGTGCCCACCATTGGTGTCATTGCCGTTGTCTTAGCCACACATCTGTGTGATGAAGTCAGCTTGGCAGGCTTTGGATATGACCTCAATCAACCCAAAACACCTTTGCACTACTTTGACAATCTCTGCATGGCTGCCATGAACTTTCAAACCATGCATAATGTGACAACGGAGACCAGGTTCCTCCTCAAGCTGGTCAAAGAGGGCGTGGTGAAGGATCTCAGCGGAGGCATCCATTGTGAATTTTGAACACAGGGAAACCTCATGTGACAATGCAACTCTGACTCTGAAGGCTGTTTTTCGTAGCCTTCTCGATGCAGCGCATCCTGCAAAATACTTAGAGGTGCAGCTGGGGTTTTTAACTTTTAATTTAAAAAACAACAGTTTCGCTCTTCCCACTTTGTCCCCCCCTATTTATTTGAGGTTGGTGTTTTTGCACAAAATTTTGTAAGGTAATTTTGAGAATTGAATTGGAAAGACTTTTCCAAGAGACTTCTATGTAATGATGTTTTATTGTATTTTAAGAAGATTATTTAATTTGTAAAAACTCTGTCCACGTCTACTGCACATAGAATATCAGGTAATTAAGTGGAAGGAGAATGGAGGTCACTCCTTTGATGAGAGCCCTGAATGCCTGATTCTGATTCCTTGTGACTGTTTGGTGGGACACATGCCGGGGGCACTTCCAGGATGACGTGCTCAGGAGCTAAACCACGGGTACTGATTTAGCCGTGCTGCTGCGCGAGGCCTGGGCTGATCGGAGAAGTTCACAGCCCCTCTCTGTGGGTCTGTCTTCTGCCAGAAGACTTGCAACAATCAACAAGGGGGGAGCTGTCCCGGGTGTCCCTGTTTGGGAAGGGGCACAGAAGACATTTTCTGTGTCCTCTGAGTATACAAAGCCAGCTTGGGCTGCAGAAGCCACTGTCTTCCCTGAAATTGTGACAACTCTTGAATTTCTTGAGTGTTTTTTTACTGCCCTTCCAAAAGCACATAAATGTTAATCTGAAGTGTTCCACTGCCTGCCTGAGGTGGCTTATAAAAATTAGGACACAATCTTTGTTACCAGAGTTGTAGCAAAGTAAACCCTTTCCAAGCATAGTCACATTTTCTGAAACACTGAAATAAAATCTTCCTGGTGTTATAAATTGCCTATTTAAAAAAAAAAAAAAAAATTTTTTTTTAATGCCTACCTGGCAGTGGTGTACCAGACAATGTGCTGGTCAAATGAACAAACCAAAAAGGAACAAAAGCTTTTGAGGAGCTCTCACAGTCTACTTCATTTGAGCACTTAAAAAAAAAGTCCATAATCTCCCTGAAATGTCCTTGGCTGCTGCTAGGTGGAGACCTCGGTGGGGGATGCCGCAGTGAGTGACAGAGCAGAGGGTGCCTCCTCCTGCCAGGGCTGCCTCCCTGTAGCTCTGGATGCTCGAGTGTCTGGCTTCCTCCCAGAGAACAGGCTTGTTCCAGCTTCTGACTCTTAATTGCTCCAGTCTTTGTCATCAGAGGGTTGGCAGCTACTTTGCTCCCTCCCTGCCCCATCGAGGGTAGGTTCACATCTCTGCTCTCTGCCTCTGCCTTCCAGTCCCGCTGTAGCTCTGACTCCCAGCCTGCTCCCATGCCTCGATGTCTGTCCCCTCCTCAGCACATGCAGGGCGGGGGAGCCAGTCACAGTGTTCACACGGGGGCCCTGATATCCAGGGCCCCAGGGTCAAGTTCAGAGTCGCCAGCCTGGCAAAATAGGATTTCTCTGCATTAGTGACTTAACATTTTCTGCAGATTTTGCTCTTTTTTTTACTAAATACTGTTTAAGAGAAAATGCTTGGAAATTTTCGCCAGCTAAATGACTTAATGTTGAGAATTGAGACTCAGGAAGGTGGTCCACAGCTGTCCTGTGACTCGGTAAGGCCAGCCCTGCACCATCCACCTCCAGCCCCTTGCCCTTCAGGGGCGACTTGAAACCTGATATTTTTTTTTAATTTAAACAGTTTGACAAAAGTCAGGGTTTGGAACTTCCTTAGACGACTTTCCTGGTGTTTGTGAGCACCTCCCCCATGGGCTATGTGGCCTCATGTGCCACTGCCCTGCAGGGCCGCTGGGAGGTGTGTAGTTCCGTGCCCAGCACCTGGCAGCTTTCAGCCAATGTCAGGCCTGGCCCCCTCACCACCTCTCCTCTGTATGGCCGTTTGTGCCTCCTTCCATTGCTTTTCCCAGGCCTCTCACCTCTCACTTGCAGAGAGTAAGTGCTCCGTGGCCTTAAATAAATGAGTAAAACACATAATTTTTTCAAAGACCTTTTATGGAGCCCACCAGCCAGTCGGAGTTGATCAAGAACTTTTAGCAGGTTGGCAGCTATTTATTAGAAGTGGCTTCTTGGCTTCGGACTTATTCTTCCCTCACCCCACCCCACACATACTCGCTCTTTGGGGAACAGACTTCTAGGTGCTTCAGGATGTCACAGGTGGATCGCCAGTAACAGGCTTCACGCCACCCCTCTGACTTTGTAGAGCTTTGTAGGTGCACTCGCATCCCTCGTATGGGGCAGGAGTCCTTGCTTTTGAGGTAACTGAGGACAATGTATATATGTTCTGTATCTTAACATACATCTTACCAGAACTTTGGACCACAGAAAATTTCAGTGAGTTGTATGGTTTGTTTTTATTTATTTGTTTTGTCTCCTACAGAGAGCAGAACCTAGGCCCACCTTAGGAAAATGCTTGGGGACTGGATGAGTGTGTGTCATGTTTTCAGGCAAAGCTAAACTGGATCATCTACACAACTTCATGTATTCTAGGTGTCCCCTTTCCTTCATGGCTCCTTTTGTGTTGCACTGGGTTTTTCCTTTCCCTAGAGTATGTCGATAAAGCATTGGCAATGTCTGTTTTCACAGCTTTGGGGATTGTCATCATTTGTTGGGTCCATTGGTTAAAATAAGTTGTCAGACCAGGTTTGACTCTGCTTGTGTCTGAACGTGATGACCTTTTAGCCATCAACACTCAGTGTGGTTTTCGTGGCAGACAGAGGCTTAGTAGTAAAAGAATAAAAGTGGTCATGTCTCCTCAGGTTATTAAAGATTTCTAGAACCAAGGACCACTTTGTTGTAGCTGTAGTCCAACCCCAGCACTTTGGGACTTGATATCAAAGGGATTGTTGATTTGCCTTGTTACTGTCTCAGGAGAAACTTTTAGAACAGCATTGTAGGAAGATTAAGAAATGGTGACTTACTCTCCTCCTTGGCAAGTTTACAGCATCCTTTTCATCTTTTCTTCAGGACACTTCAGTAAAGTCCACTGAGAAGGAAGAAAATGAGTAGTTCCTGTGGGTTAGCACAATTGCCCTTGGAATGCAGTGAGCTTTTAGTAAGCTTGCATAGCCAGCAGGAACCCTGTGACACCCGGTCTTCCTTCCATTTACACATGGTAACAAAATGCTTCTCTTGAACAAAGGACCCTGTGTTTGCTGCTGAGGGACCAATGCCCTCTCTCCAGGCACTGACCCTCTGTGAGGGTGCGCCCAGATGACCACACACTTGGTTCTCAGACTGTAGCACAAAGAACAAGGGGAAGTGGATCCCAGTACACAGAGCACACCAGAACACACAGCTGTCCCTGCCCTTTCCCTGGGGGTCAGGACACCCTGGCCCCGCCTCAACCTTTATTCTGTCCTTCCCCACTTCCCAAGGTCATTGTAGGCAGCATGGATTTGTGTTCTCAAAACATGGTGTTTATCTGTATTTATCTACAACCAACACTCAGTATAAGACCAAAGTAAATTGGGCAGGGGAACTCATCGTTACATGGACACACATTTTATTGGCTAGAAATTCATGTCCCCCCACAAAGGAAATTGCAGCCTTGGTAGTTCAACTTTCATTATCGAAATGCTTAGATTTGCCCAATTCCCAATATTAAATTTCAACCCGTTGATCAGAGAAGAAAAGCATCCATCTTTAGAGGACTATGGCAGACCTGAAAGTAAATAACATGCTATGAAATTTGGCTCTAACTTTTTTAAAAACAGGTTTCTCCAGTGAGCTGTGTCAACAAAACATAGAAAGGGAGACAAGTTTACAAATTTCCTCTATGGGAAGGAGCAAGATGTCAGATTTTGAGTTGGAGTCAGGCTGCCATCCAAGGTGTAGCCTTTCCAGCTTTTGTGTGCCTAGAAATGTAGTGAAGTGAATTTTCAGAAAATGCAAACATTATTAAAGAAATGTAATATTCACTAGATAACTCATAGAAGCAATGCTAATAATGGATTATATACCAGAAATTTGTAACTACTAACAGCAACGTATTTTCACTCTCCTGTTACCTGACTTAATTTTTTGACTTACTGAAGAAAATCAGTTCCAAGAAAAATTAATTTAAAACGATGAGTTCATTTAAAACGGTTAGGTCCTTAATAGGAAAGACCACACTAGAGGCGCCTGGGTGGCTCAGTCGGTTAGGCACCTACCTTTGGTTCAGGTCATGATCCCCGAGTCCTGGGATCAAGTCCCACATCAGGTTCCCTGCAGGGAGCCTGCTTCTCCGTCTGCCTGTGTCTCTGCCTCTGTGTCTCTCATAAATAAATAAATAAATAAAATCTTTATAAATCAATCAATCTTTCAGAAAAGACTGCACTAAACTACCAGGCAATAACATAAATGTGACATGACTGAGGACAGAGCGTGGGCAGCAGGGGCCAGGGGAGGGTGATTAAGGACAGTACAGTAGTCAGATGCAAAAGTCGTTTTGAATGGACAGTTCCCCATAACATATCAAGATCTCCTATCAGGCTGGCTCCTTTGGTGTGGGAAGAAACTGACATCGGCCCTAAAGCAATGAGAATTCAAGAGGACCTTTGTAATTAAGGGATGAACTCTCTAGTGACAGAATTTTGTACTTTATTCCATCGATAGCCCCTGTAACAAGGCCTCGCCTATTATAGAATACAGGTAACTAAAGCAGTAAATGAACACAATCACTTTTTCTATATGTAATTGTCTTAGTGACTTAAATGAATCTCAAAAGAATATGCCAGAAGCTGAATAGCCCTCTTTAGTGGCTATATACACACCCATACATTGTGGGAAACCCCCTTATTGCTGAAGCTTCTGAAATAGATGTATACCTTATCTTTTCAAAGACCTGCTGTGCTGTTGTGACTTCTGATAAGCATATGGAGATCTTTCCCTCCATTTCTGGCACAGAGCACCCCAGACCCTTGGAATTTCCTAAGTGTTGAGAATGATAAAGATGTTCTGTGTTATGTTAGTGAAATGACTTGGAAAACACCTGAGGGATGGAGTCCTCAGAAGAACCGGCGAGAATGATTTTGGTCCCGTTGCCTGACCTCTGGGGAAGAGAGAGGGGCTGAAGGTTAAATCATTTGCCAGTGGCAAAAGATTTAATCAACCATGTCTATGTAATGAAGCTTCCACAAAACTCCAAAAGGATGGGGTTCAGAGAGCTTCTGAGCTGGCAAACACATGAGATTGGGGAGAGTGACACACCTAGGGAAGACATGGAAGCCCCGAGCCCTGTCTTCATGCCCTGCCCTATGCATCTCTTTCATCTGGCTCTTCCTGAATTCTATCCTTTTGTAACAAACCAGTCATCTAGTAAGTTAAATGTTTATCTGAGTTCTATGAAGCACTCTAGCAAACTAGTCCACCTGAGGAGGGGCCCTTGGGAATCTGATTTATTAGCTGGTTGGTCAGAAGTACAAGTAACAACCAGGGCTTGGTGATTTGCATCCTGAGTTGGAGGAGTTCACTGGAACCTCCAGTTTGTAGCCAGTTAGGCAGAAGCCTGGCTAACAATCTGAGCTTGGGTCTAGGAGGGCACCTGTAGGACTAAACCCGCAACCTGTGGGATCAGAGACTATGTGGGTGGATAGTGTCACACTTGGTTTGAATTCTCACACACCCGGCCAGTATTGAAGCTTTGCTTGTTGGAGGTGTGGGGAACCCCCTTCCTCAACACACATTGAATTTGGGTGCTCAGGACAGCAAAGACTTGCCAAAGTGTATCAAAGTATAAGTGTATACGTAGGGGTTGGTGTTTCAGACTATAATAAGGAAGGTCCTGGTCAAAGGTTCTACGCTTTGTAGTCAAGCCAGTCGTAGTGAGTTTATTATATGGAATTTGGAAACCAAGATGATATACCTCTATTGTGTGTATGTACATATTTGTCTGCCCCCCCCCTTTTTTTGCTATATATCATTTACTGGATAAGGACTACTTTTAAAAGACATAATTACTAAAGATCTGATCATTTTGAGTTATGCGCCCTGTCTTTAAAATAATAGTGGACAAAAGGCCTTCTGACTGAGACTTTGTGCTGGAGTGGCATGCTCTTCCAATGTGATGTTTAGTAAGAGGAATGAGTGAGATTCAAAACACACACACCCCAAGCACACAAAATTAGATTCGAGTCTAAACTAAGAGTCTTTTCCTAAAATGAAAGATTGAGTGGAGGGGCACCTGGTGGCTCAGTGGTTGAGGGTCTGCCTTCAGCTCAGGTCGTGATCTCAGGGTCCTGGGATTAAGACCCACATTGGGCTCCCTGCGGGGAGCCTGCTTCTCCCTCTGCCTATGTCTCTGCCTCTCTCTGTGTGTCTCTTATGAATAAATAAATAAATAATCTTAAAAAAAAAGAGAGATTGAGTGGAATGTCACAGGTGTGGCTTTTTCCCTCTCCATCTTTTGCCTGTGGCCCATCTATGTCACTTTTCTCTACAAACTTAACCTAAATTTAAGAACATGAGTGCATTGCAAACCCTGGGGGAGAGGAGCTGAAGAGAGGTCAGAAGGGACAGGCCTCCATCTTCTTGCTAACCTCACCTACTCTCCCCACACAGCTACCACTTGTCACACGGAAGACTGACAGGGAATGAAGAAACATCTAGTACAACCCCTGGCTTCATAAGCAGGCATCTCTTTTAGGGTTCATGCACATTGACCGGGCACCCCTCATCTGTAGGAGGTAGGAAGTCTCACTTCCAGCTATCCTGTTCAATTAGCAGGTCAAATGTCCCGATTTTTACTTTGGACAATATAATCATCATAACTTACTGCTTTATATACTTATTCCTAGAGACTATTTTGTGTTTCTTAAAGTATTTAACATCTTGGGATGTTTGGGGTCACTTTTAGAAGCGGTGACTTCTGACCACTTCTGTCTCGGCCTGCAGCTACATCAGTCTCTCCAGAATTTTCCCCAGTCTTCTCTCCATAAAAGGCTAGTCCAGATCTTCTTCACTCCCTTCTCTCTATCCATCCCTACCCCCTGCTTATGTCCTGTATTGAACAATGATTTAGTCTTCCTCCAACTAGAAAGAATCTTCCCTTTTCTTTCTTTTTTTTTTTTTTAATGGATCAGTTTAATTAGGTTCTTTGTAAGAAATTTAGAACACCAATTTGTGAGGGAAAACTCCATTTGTGAGAGAAAACACAGAGCGGAGGTAGCCCTGAAGCTGAGAACAGCTTTGATTTTTGGCAGAGTTTGCGAGTCCACAGCTTTCTGATCAACCTTGCGCTGCTCTGTAATCTCGTATTTCTCCTTCTCTGTGTCAAAGATCTCCCCTTCCCGGTGTCTGGGTTTACGCAGCTGCTTCCTCTTGAAATAAGCGTCAGTGAGATGTTTGGGGATTTTCACTCTGCTGATATCAATTTTGGTGGAAGTGGCAATGACAAATTTCTAGTGTGTTCTACTCAGAAGAACTCGGTTGAGAGCCAGAGGTCCAGTCACAAGTAGCAAGCCACTGCTCAGTTGCTTCAGGAAAACTAACCTCTTGCCTCTGTGGTGCCCAGTGAGGATGATCAAAATGGCCCCAGGAGTGATGCTAGCTTGCAACTTTCTCACATGCTGACTGGAAAGTTTTTTGCCATGGCCCAACAGCTTTCGAGGCACATCTTCAGTAGGATAATACCTAGGCATTTTGTGAAGTTTAACCACTCAGGTACCACCATTCTTGTCACCACCAACTGGTCTTGTAACAGTAGCAAGAAACTTCTCCTTCTTTTTCTTTTCAACCCTAGATTTAGCTGCTGAATACTTCCTCTTGTACGTGGCTTTTCTGGAATACATAGCTGATCAGGAATATCTACCAATTCCTCTGACTAGGACAGGGTTTCAGCTGCAGAGGGGGCCTTGAGGTTACCCATCTTTGCCTTGCCACCAGCATCAGCCTTCTTGGCTTCAGGTTTCTTCTCCTTAGTATCCGGCTTCTCGGCTTTTTCGCCTGCCATCTTGCAAGATGGAAAAGAGAACAAAGGTCCAGAATCTTCCTTTTCAGGAAGACAGCAAAAATTGAGCTGACCATCAATAAAATTCTGGCCAGGAGCAAGAAACAAAGACCACCTTGTTTCTACTTGTCAGATGTCATAACTTCCTGCAGAAACAAATGCCTTGAGGCAAGTCATAGCCCCCCTCTGGGCTTCTCATCTGTTACACAGGGCATTGGCAGGGCTCCAGCACACATTAATTTCTCTTTAATAAAAATTAAACTGCCAACCTTGAAAGGTGTGGCCATTAGTGTGGGCCACAGCGCCACCTACTGTCCATGAGGTGTGTGCAAAGCTCTCCGCGCTGGGCTTCCGTGTGACCCCCAAGGGCAATGAGTAGAGCCCAGTATTCTGAGGCCTGCTGGCTCCTCTGCCCCGTTAGCTGCTGCTGTGGCCCTTCCCCTCTTCCTGCATTCTCTCACCACTTCTTAGGCTCCTCTTCCTCCTCCCATGCTTCTGCTCTTCATCCTCTCTCTTCTCTCCCCTTCTGACTGTGATCTCTTCCTGTGAGATCATCCACTCCCATGGATTCGATGCTACCTCTTTTTATTTCATTCCCAGGTCTGCAGTGGGACCTCACTATCAAGGCTCCAGAATTCCAGGCCAGTATGTCCACCTTCTTCAGGATATTACCTCCTCCCTGGCTACTGGGCTAGCCTGGAAACTGGGCTGAAAATGCTGTGCCTCACACTGAAGCTCTTTCACTGACCAACTTGCTTTCTACTAGGTGTGATCTCCCAGGTGCCATGAGTCAGTCCCGTCCAACTGCTGGCGTCTCTTACATCCAAGTTTGCCGCTTGTTAAATGGATGATTTTGGAAGAGCCCACATTGCCTTGACACTTCCCTGATCTGCTGGTCTCTGCCTACCCACAGCCCCTGACTCCTCCACCTGCCACCAGTAAAAAGCACAACCTGGGTTTTTTCCTTATGGTACAAATATTACATGTCCACTAGAGATCCATTTTAACATACATACTCACAGAAACACAAAAATTAAAATCAACCATGTTCCTATCCAGAGGTACATACTGTTGTTTAAGATATATTCTCCAGGGTATTTTTTTCTATGCATGTGCATGCACATAGGTGATAATAGATAGATTAGATTTTATAGATGGAATCATATAAGCCATACTTTTCTGTAAGAATCCCTCCCACTTTTCATAATGTTAATTCATATAGATATACCTCATCCTTTTTATGGGGCTATGTTTGAATACACCATAATTTATTAACCCCTCAAGAAAGGACAATTAAGTTGTTTTAACCTTAATATTATAAATAATATATATTTTAATTCTTGTTAGGTAATTTCCTAGGGACAGTTCCTAGGAATAGGATCACTAAGTCAAAAGGACACATGTTTAAAAGAAAATCTTGGTGCGTGTTGAAACAGACACAGAAGTGTCTGTTTACACATGGCCTTGATAATCCTGAGTATAGTTCTCTTTTTTGACAATATGATAAAAAAACAATGTGTTATTTCGAATTGAATATCTTTGCTAGAGAGGCTCACTATTTTTCTGTTAATTGGCCACTTGTATTTTTTTTCTAAAGTCAATTTCCTATTGCTCTTCACACATATTTCTGTGGGAGATGTTCATTTTTTTCTAATAATTTCACAAGAACTCTATATGTTTTAAAAAGGTTCGGTTCCACTTCCAAGCTGAAAGCATGAGGAGCTACACAGAGCTGTCATCTCCCCAATGACAGAAGCAAAGCTGCTAAAACTGTTTTTAAAAAGTTTAAGTGTCTGGAAATTATCCTAAGAACATATAGCAAATGAAGAAAGATTTTTTTTTTCAAGAAAATCTACTTAAACTCATTAAGAACAGCAAGAGTATTTGAGCCACCATTTCCTTCCTCTCTCTCTCCCCACTCCCAACCATCACAGCTTGATGGAAGCTCCATCTCAGGTGGTGTGGCCAAAAAGTTAGGCTTTTCTCCCCTCAGCAGCTGATTAGGAGCTATTTTATCTCACTAGTAGGGACAGGCTATCAGGATATCTCTTCCCCTTCAACTCTAAATTAAAGAGGTGAGTGTGGCCAAGAGGTTGAAGATTCTTTTTTTCTACCCAGCCCCTAACTATATGATGAAGGCTGTGCCCTTGGCATGACAGGCCAAGACTGGAGCCTCAATCATCCTCACCTCACCTCACCTATTCCATGATAAGTTTTCATGGTAGACTGACAGAATTGAGGGGAGAAATTGATAATTCAGCAATAATAGACTTCCAGACCACACTTTCTACCTTGGATAGATCAGCTGGGAAGAAGATAGACAACCAGATTTCCATATGCAGAAAAATGATGTTGCAGCCCTACCTCACACTGTATACAGAGCTCACTCAAAATGGATCAATGGCCTAAATATAAAAGCTAAAACAATAAACTTTTAGAAGAAAACGTGAGGGTAAATCTTTTGACACTGGATTTGGCATTGGCTTCTTAGATAAGACATCAAAAGCATGAGCAACAAAGGAGAAAAAAATTGATAAACTGGATATCATCATAATTAACTTGTGTTTCAAAGGACACTCAAGAAAGTGAGAAGACACCCCACAGGATGGGAGACAATTTTTTAATAAATCATATATTCAATAATTGACATATCTAGAATATGTAAAGAATATACTAATAAAAAGACAAATTGGGGGTGCTTAGGTGGCTCAGTGGTTGAGCTTCTCCTTCAGTTCAGGGTGTGATCCCGGGGTCCTAGGATCGAGTCCCGCATCAGGCTCCCTGCAGGGAACCTGCTTCTCCCTCTGCCTATGTCTCTGCCTCTCTCTCTGTCTCTCGTAAATGAATAAATAAAATCTTTAAAACAAAGACAAATTGCCCAATTTAAAAAATGGGCAAAGATCTGAATAGACATTTCTCCAAATGGTCAAAGAGCATATCAATAGCATTACCCTTCAGAAAAATGCAAGGCAAAACCACAATGAGATGCCTCTTCACACCCACTAGGATGACTGTAATAATAATAATAATTATCTTATTTTATTAAATTTAAAATTATTATTATTATTACAAAGATAATAAGGAATACTAGCAAGGATGCAGATAAATCGGAGCCTTCCTACATGGCTGGTGTAAAGATAAAATGTTGCAGCCACTCTGGAAAACAGTCTGGCAGTTCCTCAAATGGTCAAACAGAGAGTTATCATATAACCCAGCAATGTCATTCCAAGTGCATACCCAAGAGAAGTGAAAACACAGGTCCACACGAAAACTTGTACATGAATGTTCATAGCAGTATTATTCATATTAGCCAAAACATGGAAACAACCCAGATTCTATCAACAGATGAGTAGATAAATAACGTGTGGCATATCCATATGTTGGAATATTATTTAACCACAAAAAGGAATGAGGAGGCATGAAGTAGTGATACAACATGTGGGGACCTTGAAAACATTATGCTAAGTAAGAGAAGCCAGTCTAAAAGGACCATGTATTATATGACACATTTTATATAAAATGTGTAGAAGGCAAATCTATAGAGACAAAAATTAGACTAATGGTTGCCTGTAGTTGGGACAATAGAGGGGGATTGGGAAGTGATAGCTAAAGGGTGTTAGGTTTTATGTTTTGAGTGATGAAAATGTTCTATTATTAATTATGGTAATGAATGAATACACAATTCTATGAATATACTAAACAGCCCTGAACTGTACACTTCAAATAGATGAATAATATGGCCTGTGAATTATACCTCAATAAGGTCTTTAAACAGTATTGTTCATATTTTCTTTATCCTTCTGAAGACACTAAGGCCGGTGGCTCAGTAGCCTCCTCAGAACCCAGGACATCCCTCTGTGCTGATTCAGGGGCTGCAGGTCAAGCATCAGACATACTCAGCTACCTTTGCATCCAGATGTAGCCAATTTTGCAGCCTCACACCCCACCTCACCCCCAAGGATGAGTTCAGCTGTCCCTTCTGCTGCCTGGACCAGACCCCACTTTCTTTTTTAAAGGTTTGATGTTCTACACTTATTTGAATTAGTATGTTAGCTTTAAAATGCTACAATTAGAAATTTTACTATTGATGAACCTTTACATACGTAATCTGAGAGCAAGCTTTTACTGCATCTCACTTTGGAAAAAAATGATTGTATGTGTATTAAACTTACTATATTGCTTCAACAGGTTCAATGGCAAGAGTGTTAACCCCACTGCCATGGATCTTTTTAACATCTCTGTCTTTATGTAACTCCAGTTCCCAAATCCTCTGTATGGACTCCACTCTCCAGAGGTGAAGAGAAGTAGTCCAAACTGGTTTGTCTCCCTGATAAAAACAAACAAACAAACAAACAACAAAAAAAAAACAAAAAAAAAACCACTTCCAAAAAGAATTCTGGAATCTCAAAGATTACATATAGCTAATCCTGCAGCTGCCACCAGAAGATGTTGGGAATCTTGCTCATTCTGAGGCTGAGTGGACGCTCACCTGCAAAAGTGGACACTCACCTCAGTGGAGGTTGCATTGTGTCCTCTACCCGAGGAAGGACCCCACACACCTGTCTGCATGAGGCTACAGGAAAGACTCTAATATCTTTCCAAGACTATCCCATGAGCCTGTCTCCACTTCCATTTTTTTCCTGGCTGCAGAAATTTTCTGTTACCCAGACACCAAATCGAACAGCAGATCTGGCTGATGCCTGAATCAGCTGCCTCATCAGATCCTCATAGCTACAGAATGTCCTTACATGTCCCAGAGCATAGTCACATGTGTGCGCGCATGCACACACACACACACACACACACACACACACACACACACTGAGAATGAGAGAGAGAGGTTTGCAAAGGACAGCCATGCACAGGGAGGCTGACCTGGCTGGCCTACAATGGGGTCACCATCAGAAGGAGATTTACCTTAAGTCAGCAGAACTTAGGGTCTATGGCCCTCACCTGTACTGGCTCTTTCTAATTTCACTGTAGTCTGAAGCCATACTTTGTCTATTTTTAAGTATTTGTTAATGTGTATTTATTGCCCAGACCTTGATCTACCTCGGTGTCTTAGCTTGGGCTGCTGTAACAAAATACCATAGATTGAGTGGCCTCAACAACAGAAATCTCTTCTATCACATCTCTGGAGACTGGAAATCCAAGATCAAAGTGCCAGGAGGGTAGGCGCCTGGTGTGGGCTCTCCTCTCGTGCTGCGGATGTCTGCCTTCTTGCTGCATGCTTGCATGACGTCTCCTGGCTTAAGAACACCAATTGTATCAGATCAGGGTCTCACCATTATTATCTTATCAACCTGAATTACTCCCTCAGAGACCCCACCTCCAAATTTGCCACACTGGGGATTAGGGCTTCCCTATGTGAATTTCAGGGAGGGGGTGACACAAACACTCGGTGAATGTTCTGTGTGAGCCTGAGTAGAATGTGCATTCTGCTCATGTTGGGTGAAATATTCTCTAAGTGTCAAAGAGCCAGACAACTGATAGTGCTGCTCAGTTCAACTACGTATTCACTGTCTGCCTCCTCAATCTGTCGGTTTGTTCAGCTTTTCTTGTCTCAGGATGGGAATGACAACTTCCAGGCTCTTTACATGTTGGACCTGAAACAGAGGTCCCTGGATTTGCATTTCTGAGCCAGAAGGAGTTAAATAAGTGGGCAAACATAGCTCCTTCCCGGCTGTTCTTGGGAACATTTGTAGATAAAATGTCTTCATCCATGTAGGATGGAGAGCAGGAAGGTTGCCCTTGGAGTATGGAAAATAACGATGGGCTAGAAATAGAGACAGAAAAGGAAGAAGAAGTTTCTGAGGGGATCCTGGGTCTGTGGCCCCAGTACCAGGGACAGACAACAGCCTTGATGTTCACACATGGCCTTTTTAAAGAGGGTTTACAACCTCAGACAGATCCTGGGGCATAGCACGAGGGGGCTCTGGGGGCCCTTATTTCCAGTGGGCACGTAGGATGCTGCAATACAATGATTTATAGAAAATATATATCTGATAATTCAGATGCCAGACACAGGGTTCGGGGAGTTTCTGAGTTGGTGAACAGGTGGAGAATGGGGCTGTTGGCTGTCCCGGCAGGACAGGGAGGCTCTGCGTGTACCTCACCCTATGCATCCCTTTATCTGGCTGTTGATTTGTGCCCTCTAAAATATCCTTTAGTAAACTGGTAAATGTGTTTCCCTGAGTTCTGTGAGCCACTGTAGTGAATTAAAAGAGCCTAAGGAGGAGGTTTTTGGAACCCCCTGTCTGTAGCAATTTGGTCAGAAGTACTGGTAACAACTGGGGGCTTATGACTGGTCTCTGAAGTGCGGGGGTGGAAGGCAGTCTTCTAGAACTGAGCCCTTAATCTGTGGAATCAGATGCAGTCCCCAGGTAGGTCATGTTGGAATTGAGCTGTATTCCTGGGGTCTGGGAATTGCTTCATGTTATGTGTGGGGGACCCCCACCCCCACCCCACAATGTTGGAATTGGGTCCAGGAACCTAAAAGAAATACCAACGAGTGAGAATTTCCAGGACATTTCGGTGGTTTCTAAGATCAGACAAACAGAATAGTATTGAAACTGCCTACCAGCCATAAAAATCTCTACTGAGTACTGTGCTGGGTGCTTCGCAAACATTATCCCTAATCTTTATGGTAAACCTATAAAGGATGCAACCATTACGCACTCATACAGATGAGGGCATGCTCACTCTGTCCACAAGATATTAGACACCAAGTCCCACTCGACACGGCCTCTGTCTCTGGGCAGCGTTAATTCCCCTTCTAATTCATTCACTCATCCCACCTGAACTTTGTTACTTGGAAACCGTACTGTAGGGTGAAACATCACCACAGTTCTTCTATAGGCACCAAGGGAAAACGTTGAATGTACACAACGAGGAAGAAAATATGCAAGCTCCCATACTTGTAACTGGTCACCAGGCCTTGGCTGGTATCAGAATCTCTGTGTTTGTAGGACACGAATATGTGGCAGTTCTACAAATGGTACTTTGGGGTTCAAATCCAGGCACCCCATTTCTGTTGAGCATTGAAGTGGCTGGGCAGGTGGGAGTGCCGACAAGATAGCATTCACTGATAGAAGTTACGAAGAGTGAGCCCATTCTCCAGGGAGCTCAGTGCAAATCCTAGAAACCCAGGCTCCAAAGACCATCTGACACTGTGGCTAATCGTGTAGTCTCTGGAGTCAAAGGGGCCAACTCACGATCATCTTGTACTACTTCCTAGATGCGTGTCCTTGAGCAAATTCCTGCCCTCTCAGTGTCTCCCATCTGGAATGGAAGATTAGATGAGACAATCAGTGTAAAGCACTCCATAAATGTTATCTATTAGTATTAAAAGCTGTCACTGTGAATTATTTTTTTTATGTTGGAGGGCAGTCCAGAAAGGGCTACTTAGAGTTACTTAGGATTTAAATTAATGTTCCTTTCATTAAAATAGAAATAACCTAGTTATCCTTAAGCTGTTATGTTCATTTTATAAATCTTGTTAGTCTGTTTATAAAAATGGCAAGATAAGAACAGTGCCCTTCAATTTTCTTTGATTAATGACCTATTAGCTCAACTTGAAGATCCTAAGCTCCTTTTAGAAATCATCTGTAAACATAATTAAATTCCTCTAAACATTCTGAACTGCATTTATAAATTTAATATATTACATTTCCTCTATAAGTCATGCAGTTGCCTAACAAAGCAAACTAGCGACTCTAACAAGTAATGAATTCTTATATGCCTAACAAAGAGAATGTATTAACGTAGTGAAAGAAAAGAAAGAAAAATTAAAATGCATTAACATAGGGAAACACCAATTTTCTTTCAGATCCCATTAGTATTCACAAAAAATAAAGTCAAATTTTCTTTCCCCTTCCAACTTAAAATCACAAGTCTATATTTATCACACATCTAAAACTGGAAGTATCAGGCTAACAAGTCAGTCTTTAATAGGCTTGATTCTCGTAACTATTACAGTATTTTAAAGAAGCAACTAGGCACAAGTTAACTCCTAAGCTTAACAGGACAGTTTGATTCGAAAAACTTCATTTGCTTCCTCATCTTATTTATTTTATTTATTACTATTTTCTAAAGATTTTATGTCCTCATCTTATTTAAACCTCAACTTCCCCAGGTTAGGAAAGGGCCCTGGAAGAAGCAGATGCACCATCTCCAGAAGGCCGAGGACGCCACCCTGAGAGCAATGGTGACACCAGGCTGGCAGTTTATGGCCAAGATGTTGAATATTTCTGGGTCAGAGTCAAGACTGAGGATTGTGGATCTGGGCACCACAGAGTCCAGAGGGCCACAGTCCGACCTGCCAGGCCCAATGTATACATGAGACGACAACAGGGGGCCCCATGTTTATTTCTTTCAGACAGTGTTAGTTTTGCAACCCAGGCTCCCTAGGCATTTATGTGTTCACCCACTTTTCCATAAACTCTTTTTTAACTTTTATTGGTTTAGTTGAGGAGTCGGCATGCTCCATTCCCCATGACCAATCCTCTTCCCCAGGATTCTTTGACTAGATTCAACCAACCTACTCACTGTCCAAGTCATATTGTGTTGGCTTCAGCTGCAGCATGAAGATCACTCCAAGGACAGAGCATTTTCCTACAGGCGTATGCTTTGCTACCCAGCTGATTTTAGAGAAGCAGGCACTTTTCCTGACATAATCATTTGCTATTTGTCCTTGATAGATTTTCCTCCCTCTATCCAGCCTACCTTTCCTGCGTTTATTTTCAGAATCTTGAGCAATTAAAGGGGATTGGGTGGGAGTTGGGGAACAGGAGAAAGAGGTGGTTTGGGAAAACTCAGTGGCCAGAAGTATCAGTGCGCCCCCCCCGCCCCCCCCCCCATATAGAGGAGAGGACCTTAGGTGGCAGGGCTGGCTGCCTGGGGGAGCCCCGGAGGGAGTGAGCATGGGCCCCACCTCCAGGGCTGCCAACCTTGGCAGGGAAGGGACAGAGCCTCCCTGAGGCTTTGATATGAAGCTTCCACAGGGGCCTGACACACCGAGAGTTTAAACCTCCCCACCCTCCTCCCATGTCTCACATCATGTCATGCTCTGGCTTCTTGTACAGGCCTAGGGAGGGGGAGCCTCACTTTTATTTTCCAAAGCAAGGACAAACAAATGTGTTTTTCTGCAGTCCTGGCAGGGGTGGAGTCAGATCTAATTTGATTTTAATGAAACAAATAATAATAATAATAAATACTTTGATTTTAAAGAAACATTAATGAATAAAGAGTGGTCTTGCCAGCATGCCTGAGTTCTGTTATGTTCACGCAGGAAGATTCAGCCTGGAGCGGGAGAAAGCAGCCCCGGTGGGCCTGGCGGGGCCCGCAGCAGCCCAGCACAGCCAGCAGAGGGCACCGCCGCGCCACGCAGACTGCGCCCGGCCTGGGGAGCCCGCGGCCGGCAATCAGGGCTATAGGGAGACGCATGAGGCATCCAGTATCCAACCCACTTCCAGGCGAGTGGTCCAGATGCCTGGACCCTCAGGTCTCACCAGCGTGTAGGCAGAAGGTGACAGATCCCACAGATCCTCAGCCCGTCAGCACTGTGCCCCATCTGGAAGCCCTTGGGGTGGCTCATGTGTGGTCACACACCAGTCTGCGCCCACAGGGCACCACTGCAGCTCTGCTGCTAGCCCTCTGTGGGTGGGGTGGTGGTGTCCCACATGGCACCCATGGCACCACAGACTTGCAGCAGCTTCCACCTGTACGTGGGCATCATCCCTAGAGGTCAAAGCTGAGAGGTACTCAGGGCAGAAACACCGCCCCCCCTCTGTGGAGGACTCAGCTATGAGTCCCGCAGGGGCCACTGGTCTCCCCATGACCAACTCCTGCCTTCTCACAGTGGGGGGCCGGGTCACAGGTCATCCTATCAGGCTCGGTTCCCAGACCACCTGGAGGGGCCAGGTCACCCTGGCATGACTCCTACTTAAACAAGCCACACTTCTGCTCCTACACTGTGCCAGGCCCTCTCATACCTCTCATGCCACTTAATATCAAGGAACTGAGACAGACGCTATCACTCCCACGGGGAAACTGGGACTCAGGAGAGATTAAATGACTTGCCCAAGACTTCGTGGAACCACAGTGCTGGAACTGAAACCCAGGCTCCAGATGCCAAAGCCATGTGATTTCCACAACATCAGCAAACCTCCTGAGTTTGGACCCTGAGGGTCCAGGCTGTTTGGGGGAAGAAGGTTGGGGGCACGAGCAGAGGTCCAGAAGACCCACTGTGCAGGTGCAGGCCAGCTCAGCTCAAGCTGAGGGCAGGCCGCAGAACAGATGCCCTTTGTGGGCTGCTTGTTGGCGGGGAGCCCAGCCAGAAGGAGCTCAGACCCCTATGAGGATAGTGTTGGGGCAGCTCGGAGAGGGAGTAGATTTCTCTGGAGGGGGTGGCCAGGGAGGACCTAGGACACACAGGGCACAGACAGCAGACAGAGCTTTGCCTTAGAAAGGGCTGAGCCTGGGCTGAGGGCTGGGAGGGGGAGCACTGGTTCAGAACCCCGGGGAGGACTGGCCAGCTGCATGAGGGGTGCTTGAGAGCACTTGGTAGGGATGAAACTGGGAGGGTGGGCCCAGGCCCAAGTGCGGGGAGCTCCATGCCAGGCAGAGGACACGGTAGGTACATATAGCTGACCAGCAGTGCGGAGTGGCAGCAAAGCACCTAAGACTCTGAGACTGCCTGGGTTCACATCCTGACCCAGCCCATCACTGACTGTGTAACCTTAGGTAAGTCGTTCAATTCCTTGGGGTTCTAATCATTCAGTTCTCCCCCGTCCAATGTAAACTGTACGTAGCACTAGCTTGCGCCTGGATCATAATGGTGCTATTACTATTACTTCACACAAATGATAACAATGGTTACCATTTATTTATTTATTTTTAATATTTTATTCATTTATTCATGAGAAACACACACACACACACACACACACAGAGGCAGAGGGAGAAGCAGGCTCCTTGCAGGGAGCCTGACGTGGGACTCGATCCCAGGTCCCCAGGATCATGCCCTGGTCTCCAGGATCATGCCCTGGGCTGAAGGCGGCGGGAAACCGCTATGTCACCTGGGCTGCCCCAGTGGTTACCATTTAGTGAGCACCTATGATGTACCAGACTCTGGACTATTTCCCTATCACCATCATCTCTTTAATCTTCACGGGAACCCCGGGGTAGCTTGCCACTAATGCGCCCATTCTCCGGATGCAGAAAGGGAGGCCCTTGCCAGTCTGCCGGGGGGTTGCAAAGTGGTGAGCCAGCCTCCCGCCAGGCCTGCCGGATTCCAAAGGCCAGGCTCCAAGGCCGTCTAAGCAGCAGCTCTCCTCTGGGCACGAGGGGCCAGGGCCTGGGCTGAAGGGTCACGGGATCCTGTGCTCACGGGGGGGGGGGGGGGGGGGGGTAGGGGGTACCATGGGCAGCCGGCGGGCCCTTCGCAGCGGAGCGGGAAGGCGGCGGAGCCCTTAAACAGTGCAGATGTGTCCCCCGTGCGCCTGATCCTCCCGGAGCCGGGCGCACAGACAGAAGTTGTGTACACAGGATTTTAGTATTTCCTCTCCGGCTCCAGCCCCAATTTGAGGGCCTGTAAAAGCTTGAACGGCGTCCAGTGCGGCGTGGTTTGCCTCGGCTCGGCTCCGGCAAGGAGTCAAAGCGGCCCACACAGGGACTTGGGGACGGGGCCGCGGGGGCCCACCCATGGCCAGGCCGCCCTGCCCGGGCTGCCAGCACCAGCCCGCACCCCGGGGGACTGGGTCACTAAGGGGGGGCGCCAGGGTGTGACCTTCTGTGCTCCCCTCCCCTGCTCCGCGCCTGGAAGGAGAAAGGGTTGGGGGCACCCCTCAAACGTCATTGGGGTGGGTGCGCTCCCCTTGCTGGTGGGCTGGTCTGGGCCTTTTCCCTGAGGTCTGTAGCGGGGGTGGGAGGCTTGTCTGGTCCCAGCTTTTAAACCTGCCTCCAGCACCTCTGGCCCTGTCTGAAATGTCCCCATCTCTGTCCCCTGGTTAGCTGTGTGGGTGTCCACAACTCAGGCACCCTCTCTGGGCCTCCATTCCCTCATCTGTAAAAAGGCACTGGTGGGGCTCCCTCTCAGACCCCTGCCAGCTCCAGCTCCAACTCCAGTGGCTTGAGGAGACGGTGAGCAGCCTGGGCAGCAGGCAAGGTGCCCT
Organism: Canis lupus baileyi; assembly: GCF_048164855.1. Lineage (NCBI taxonomy): Eukaryota > Metazoa > Chordata > Mammalia > Carnivora > Canidae > Canis > Canis lupus. The sequence goes on along the minus strand of NC_132849.1, from coordinate 25,756,231 downwards.
CTCTCCCGTGGCTGTGACTTGCGCCACCAGTCTGTAAGGACTAGGCTGTGTCTGAGGGCCAGGAAGAGACTCCTGAGGGCACCCCCCCCCCCGCCCGCCATGGGACCCTTGATGACTGGTCATGACCTTCCAGAGAAGGTCATGGACTTCCCACTAGCACAGTGGCCTCTGTGGACACAATCCAGGTCACGAAGGGCTCCACACAATCCAGGTCACGAAGGGCTCCACGTGGCTGCCCTCCACGCAAGTTAGGGCAGCCACACTCTTCCTGCCCTCCACAACTGCTGCTCTAAGTCCCAAGTCCAAAAGTCCCGGCCAAACCTGTGTGCCCTCTCGGGTATGTAATGCTTGGGGCTAACTTGGACCTGAACAGACTCGTTTGGTGCCTTGAACTGACACTTCACAATTACAGTCTGTGTTTATCCCACTTTCTGGGAATGTTCATATATTGCATTAATGAGTATTAATATAAGTGCACTTGATAAAGGGAGGCCCCCCTGGCCCTGCTGGTAGGGAGGGAGCTACATAGTAAAGGCCATAGCGTTATATTACTTCTCTCACCCCCCTCAAAAATAACCTTAAAAACTTCCTGGCCCCGAGGGTTTCACATAAAAAGCTATGGACCAGTGAAAGCCATAAAACAAAGAGGCAGTGAGAAAGAAATGGTAGTAGCAATGATTGAGGTGGCTCTGCCAGGAGTTCCAAGTAATGACATCCCCATCCCAGAAGCCATCATATTGGGAGCATCTTGTAGATGAAAGAATGGCTTTGGTGTTTAAATACATGGATTCTTATGGATAATATGACTTCTGAAGCACATTTCTTTGTGGGTGGCTGAAGAGGTTTTTTTTTAAGTCTTATTTTGAAGTTATTACAGATCCTCAGGAAGGTGGAAAGAGATGTTGGGGAGGTGCCATGCACCCTTAGCCCAGCTTGCCCCATGGTGAAGGTCAGACATTACCATAGGATGATACGAAACCCAGGAAACCTAGAGTGGTACGATCTTTGGAATGTACTCAGATTTTTACCAGATATGCCTGTATTTATCTGTGTGTGTGGCTCTTTGTGACCTGACCACATGTGTAGCTTTGCGTAAATTGTCTTCGACATTCTCAATGAGGTCTTCGGAAGAGCAAGAGTTTTTCATTTTAATGAGATCCAGTTTATCAATTTTTCCTTTTGTGGATCATGCTTAGCCCTAGATCCTCTGTTTTTCAAGTTTTATTAGTTTGTGTTCAAGCTCAGTTAAGTCTGTTATCCATTTTTTAGTTAATTTTTTTATGAGGTATGTGTTGAGGTTGTTGTTGTTTGTTTTAAAAGATTTTACTTTTTTATTCATGATAGACATAGAGAGAGAGAGAGGCAGAGACACAGGCAGAGGGAGAAGCAGGCTCCATGCCGGGAGCCCAACGCGACACTCGATCTCGGGTCTCCAGGATCACACCCTGGGCTGAAGGTGGCGCTAAACTGCTGAGCCACCCAGGGATCCCCTGTTTGTTTGTTTTTGCCTATAAATATCCAATGGCTAAAGGGGTTGTAAGAGCTATTTTGACCATACCTAGTTTTCGCCTTAGAAACACTACTTTTAGATGAAATAAATGAGACCTGAAGAAATTAGACAACTTTTCCAAAATTACTGTAGTCCTCATGAATGCTGCTTACTAAACATTTCCTGCTGTCCCTCTTCTAGGCACATGACAGCATCACACCTCTGGGCCCCTCTGTGGTTGGGTGGGGCCATGTGACTGGTCCTCACCAGTGAAATGTCAGTAGAAATTATAGGAGTCTCTCCCAAGTTGGGAGAGAGAATTAAATGCTGCTGAGACCCTCCAGATCTATTCTTTCCCTCTGTCCCAACAACCATTAAGTTCAAAATGGTGGCCACTCCATCAGCCTGCATCCCAGAGTGGAGAGAAATAGAATAAAGCCCCCAATGGATTCATGTGGATATTTAGAATTAACAAGATAAAAACTTTGTGTTTAAGCCATTACACTTTAATTAAGCCTGTTGGTTACCACAGCACGACTCAGCCTTTCCTGGCCGATGAAGCCACCAAGTTGGATTTTGGAAGAATCCAGGTCCCCCTCATTCCAGATTGAGTGTACTATGTGCTTGTTATGAGGGAAAACCAGCAAGAGAGCTCATGGCTCCCTAGGAGCCCTCTCTGCGACTGAAACATCAGACTCCAGCACCTGTACCAGTTCAGCTTGGGAAAGGCCCTCAGGAATCTCAGCAATGGTGCCTCCAGTGACCCACGGAGCCCTCCCTACCCTGCCTAGCACTGGTCACTCCCCCCAACACAGGGGCTAGATCTGCTTCGAAGGGTGATAAGGACAAACTGAGACCCAGTGAGGTGAGGGCTTGGAATGGGAGCAGAGGACACAGAGGGCTTCATGGCACCAAGTCCAGGAGGTAGGGGTTCTGAACCCTTGCCATGTCACCTGCTAGAAGGTCTGTTTTAGAAAAAAAAAAGGGGGGGGGGAACAAAACAAAGAAAACACATCATTTCAATCTATGTCTCGAGGATATGCCTGAGTCCCTGTAGCAGACTCTCCCTTTGTTTACCAACATCCATATTTCCTTCTTCCTTGCTAACAAATTAAATTTGTTTGCAATACAAATGGACCTAGGGACACCTGGAAGACTCAGACGGTTAAACATCTGCCTTCGACTCAGGTTATGATCTCGGGGACGTGGAATCCAGCTCCATATCAGGCTCCCTGCTCAGGGAGGAGTCTGCTTCTCCCTCTCCCTTTGCACCGCCCACCACATCTCTCAAATAAATAAAATCTTAAAAGGAAGGAAGGAAGGAAAGAAAGAAAGAAGAAAGAAAGAAAGAAAAGAAAGAAAGAAAAGAAAGAGAGAGAGAGAGAGAAAGAAAGAAAGAGAAGAAAGAAAGAAAGAAAGAAAGAAAGAAAGAAAGAAAGAAAGAAAGAAAGAAAGAAAGAAAGGCACCTAGCCCCAAGCACAGAATCTGTGGCCAGTGTAAAGCAGGCATGACAGGCCTGCTACTCTGGTCCCAGTCCCCTTGCAACCAGGATTGGACCAGAAAATATAGGTGGTGGTCTGCACGCCTGCGCACGTGTGTGTGTGTGTGTGTACACATCAAGTAAAGCTTCTGCTTTCCCAATAAAAAAAGACAGATTCTACTGGCCTGTCCCCTCTTTGTCCATCTCTGTGTGTCTATTTTCTCTTGAATGTGGGCATGATATCTTGAGTTGTGCCAACCACCAGAAAAAGGCCAAAAGAATCTCAGAGCTGTTGAGTTAAAATAGCAATGTTACAACCACCACTTCCTGATTCCTTGTCATGAGAAAAAGATACCTCTGTGTGTTTAAACCTCTATAACCAGGTTTCCAGCTACTTGTAGCCCAATGCCTTCCTAACTGGTATAATTTCTAGCAGGGAGCTGGGGCAGATGACTTTTTCTGGTTATCAACCTCTGTACTTGTCCTCTTTCCTCACCTGGGATTGTGGGGCCCCCGAGATCAATTCTGTCCCCAGAAGCTGTCCTTAGATCAATTCTGACCTGCAGCAGGAGGGACAACTTGAGCAGCCCCATATGTGGGCTCTGCAGCAGGAACCTTTTGTATCTTCTACATCAACTCCAGAGTTATCTGGACAAACCGGAACATGGCAGTCTTCTGCTCAAAATTCTATTCACTTCCCTCAGACCCTAACAATGGCATTCAGATCCTTTCCCAGGCCCTCAAGGCCCTCCCTACCTTGGGCCCAGCTTACCTTTGTAGCTTTAAATCCCCGTCTTTCTCACCAGGCACCATCCCCACCTTCTAGCCTGGCTCTGTCACACCACGTCCACCATGGGCTGGTACGCCGGCTCCGTCCTCTGCATTCTTTCTGTACACCTTAGTTACAGCAAGTGGTGCTTTGCCTTGTAATTGCTTGTTTACAAATCTTTCCTTCCCAAGATGGTGAGCTCTGAGGACAAGACCCAGCTTCAAGCATACTTAGGACTCCAAAAACAGCCTGTTTGATAAATAAAACCCCAGTGCTTTGGTTATACTTTGAGTACTAACCTTGAGCTTCCTCTTTGGACTCTATTTGAAGCCACTGTTCAGGCAACTTGTGAAGTTCCTTATTATAAAGAAAGGGCTTGTTCAGTTTCCTTTTAAGAAATATTTATTGAGTACCTACTATGTGCTTGTATCAGTTAACTATATGCTGTGTAACAAATATCCACAAACCCCCAATGGTGTATACACATGAGCGTTTATTTCTCACTTGTCTTTGGGTTGGTGGAGAGTATTACAGATGTTATTAGAAGACCCATTTTTCAGATGAGGAAATCAGGGGTATAGAGAGGTAAAGCAATACTCCAAGTTTGCACAGTTGACAAGGAGCAGAGCCAGAATAAAAAGCAAGGGGGCTTGGCTTCAGTCTGGATTCTTAACCATTATACCTTTCTGCTATACACTGCATGTCTGTGTTCCCTCAAACTTCGTATGTTGAAACCTAATGGCCAATGTAATGTAATGGTATCCAGAGGTAGGGCCTTTGTGAGGTGATTAAATCATGAGGGTGGAGCCCTAGGGAATGGAATCACTGACCTTCTGAAAGAGATCTCAGAGAGATGTCTCACCCCTCTGCCATGTGAGAACTTAGGGAAAGGATGGCCATCTATAAACCAGTAAGCAGTCTCTCACTCGACAGTGTATCTTCCAGCATCTTTATCTTGAACTTCCAGCCTCTAGAACTGTGAGAAATAGATTTCTGTTGTTTATAAGCTAGCCAGTTTATGGTATCTTGTTATAACAACCCAAATGGACTAAGACAGTCTCCATCTTGGAGAGTATCCCACTTCCGTGCATAAAAAGTTGGATCGTTTTAAAAAATAACTGCCTAATATTCCAACGAACAGATGTTAATATACCATAATTATTTAGCCAGTCTCTACTGATCTGCATTTAAGTTTTTCCCAAACTTTTGCTATTACAATGTTGCATGAGTAATTTGTGTCAAAGTCATTCAGCATCCATGAGGTGTACCTGCTGGGAAAATTTCTAGAAGTGGAATTGAAGGCTCAAAATTAGGTACCTTTATAATTTTGATAGATACTGCTAAATTGTTTGCCAACAATCTGGACTGTCAGTTTCCCCACTTTCCCACATGGTGTGTTAGCAAGCTTTTTGATCTTTAACAGCACGATAGATGAAAAGCAGTATCTCAGTGTTGTTTTAATTTGCATGGTTTTTTTTTTTCTTTTTAATTTGCATGGTTTTTATTATGAGCAGTGTTGAAAAAATAATGTTACATCATGGGGTTGCTGTGAGAATTAAATGAATTAAGACAATTAGTACATATCAAATTCTCAGAACAGTCCTCAGTGGTTGGTAAGCACTTAATATATGTTTATTGCTTTCACTATTATATATTAAATGAGGGAGGAGCAAGGCACAGAGCCGTATGTACGATATGCTACTATTCATTGGGGGGGAAAAAGGAAGCAAACAAGAATATGTATATATACATATGCACACACATATCCATGCATATGTTGATATGTGTGCATATGTGTATACATGTATTCACATGTATATATAACATTTTTCAGGAAAGATATAGAAAAGTAGAAAACACTGATGCCCCTAAGGAAGGAACTGGGTGCTGGTGACAGGGGAAAGATTTTTCACAGAATTCCCTTTGCTTCTCGTCACATTCATTGCATGAATCATTTATTCTCACATCGTCTGCAGTTACTGGCCCTTTCTGTAGGAAGTCCACAGGAGTGGACTCCCAGTCCTGTGGTTCTAGCCCTGAGTCCCCAGGAGGTGACCCACCCCCATGTGCTACCGTCCCACCCTTGCCTCCTGAGGCTCAGCCCTAACAATAGCTCAAAAGAAAGCTGGGTTTGCCACAAGCTGAGGAATGAATGGAAAGGGTGTTTATTCTTCCTTATTTTTCCATGCTTTCCAAACCCTATCACTCCATCCAAACTCCTCAAGGCAGGAGGAGGAAGGATCATGCCAGAGAAAGGGAGGCTGAAGCCTTGGCTGCCTTCGAGATGCCCCGTGAGGTAATAGAATTCCTGAACTCGAGTGCCCTCATTCAGTCTCAAGGAAGCCACTGACCTCCTGGGGAGGCAAGAACCATCACCTCCCTGGGCCTTAGTCTCCTTGGAGTCAAAAGAGGTTGCTGACACCCAGCCTACATCATGGCATTTGGATTACATCAAGTAAGAAATATTTATATTTCTTTAGCCACATGGAACACACCAAAACTTGATGGTAAGCAGCCTTACAGAACATGGGTGCGGTATGTGACGGCCAGTGTTCCTGAGCTGTCACCAAAGAGAGAGGCTTTTCATGTGTACCATTTGTGCCATGCCACCGGGCATCTGTTCCCAGCATAGACTTACAACCCGGGAGCACCTCTTCTCATCCAAGAGAACCAAATGAAACACCTTGGCCAGACACTATCAGATGTCAGACACCATGTAGAGAATAAAGTGAACAAAGATGCAGGAAAGAGATAAGCCAATTCCAGGTTTAATAAATGTCTGTGGGAATTTTGCAGAATGTATTGGGATTCTTCAGCAAACCTGGGTGAAAACCCGTTTATTAAAAACCTTAATCCTCAACCATCAGAAGGAATGGATCTTTGACACGTGCTACAACATGGAAGTCATTACACTGAGCGACATCAGTCAGACACAAAAGGATAAATACTGTATGATTCTTCTTATATGAGGTACCTAGAGTAGGCAATTCATAGAAGCAGAAAGTAAAATAGAGTTACCAGGGGTGTGGGGAAGGGGCGATGGGGAGTTAGTGTTGAACGGGTTCTGAGTTTCAATTTGAAGGGATAAAAATTTCTGGAGACGGACAGTGGTGATGGCTATACAACACTATGAGGATACTTAATACCCTGGACTGTACAACTAAAAATGATTGATGTGAATTTTTATGTTATATGTATTTTACCACAATAAAAAAAACTCCCCAAAAGATAAGGGGGAAAAAACTCACTTTATTGCCTGAAGCAAACTCTATGCAATCACCTTAGCAGATCCTGAAACTAACTGGAAAATAGGGGCCCTGAAACAAGAAAAGACCCGGTCCCAAGAGCAGTAATAGAGATAGCGGGTGTAAATGGCCCAGGGAACAGCAGGGCTTGGCCAAGGAGGAGCTCACAAGGGCCAAACCAGCACCATTTCCTGGCCACACTGCTCAGAATTCCCACCAGTTATTAGTGAGGACCCGCTGGGCAGTGACCCCAGAATGCCACTGGAGAATGTTCATAGTCACGTAGGTTTCAGTTTATGTTTACATAAGCAATACCATAACGAGTATATGGTTTTTGTGTCACAACATGAGGTCATTCACACTAAAACAGATCCTTTTGTTGACTTCATATAGTCCTTAGTTTAAACATAGGGGAGGACCCTTCAGCTGGTTACCTGGCTCAGGTGAAACTTACCTAGTTACTAAAATTGAGATTCTGCTGTTCTGAGTAGGTGAAATCAGGAAAGCCCAAGTCCCCTCCTTCTTAATAGAATTCTGACTGAATTGAGGCACCTGGGTGGCTCAGTTGGTTAAGCATCTGACTCTTGATTTCAGCTCAGGTCATGATCTCAGAGTCCTGGGATGGAGCTCCATGTCAGGCTCCACACTCAGTGCAGAGTCTGCTTGGAATTCTCTCCCTCTCCCTCTCCCTCTGTCCCTCCCAACCCCCTCACTCTCTAAAACAAATAAACAAAATCTTAAAAAAGAATTATGTCCAAATGAGGCTGATTCTGTCTGGACACATGACCCATGACCATCATCAGAGAGAAATGACATTAAACAGTTTATGAGAAGAAGGAGTGTGTCCACCTCAGATCTGTCACCACCCCTGTTCCTGAGGTGGGCAGAGCCCAAGAAGAAAGGGGATCTTGGGGAAAGGATGTGGTCAGAGGGAGGAGAGCTAGAATCAAAGGCAGCTTGAAGGTGATTCTCTGAGGTTGTCAAAGAGAGCTCATTCCTTTGTTTGCAGAGTTGGCCCTCTGCCCAGACAGGGTGAGCAACTGCCAATGCAGTGGGCCTCTTGGACCTGGGAAAAGCCTGACCACCCGCAACACTCACCAGCCTCACCTGCCAACATGTGACAGATTCCTTCAGGGCATGACTTCCCAGGGGCCTTATTAAGGAGAATGCATGTTAAACATACTAAGTGACATCTCACTTTGCAGAATGTCTCTGTTAGGATAAAATTGGGCTGTTGTGACAGAGATCCAAAGCTTCCCAAATTTTATTTCCATTATGGCACACAGAGAAAACAATAATAATTCTATAGCTCAGTGGCATAAAAGTACAAGGTTGCTTGTGTGCAGAGGCCACTGGTGGAAGGACAGAGGTGTCACATGCTTGGAACCCATTTGCACACACCAGGAAGCCCAACACTGGGAAGCTGTGGCTTTATTACTATAGCTACTGATCTACCTCTCAGACAAGTGAGTTGTTATGCTGATTCTGCTCTACAAAACCATCAAGGTCCCAGACCCCATCCATGTTGCTCTCCCGTCCCCAGCATGTTGCCCTCGTTTGCAAGATCCAAGATGGCACTCCACACATCCACCCTCCATCCAGAGAGAGGGTAAAGAGGAAGAGAAGACCTATAGCTACTGATCTACCTCTCAGACAAGTGAGTTGTTATGCTGATTCTGCTCTATGAAATCATCAAGGACCCAGACCCCATCCCTGTTGTTGCTCTTCCATCCCCAGCATGTTGCCCTCATTTGCAAGATCAAAGATGGCACTCCACACATCCACCCTCCATCCAGAGAGAGGATAAAGAGGAAGAGAAGACCTATTCATCCTCTTAAGGGTATATATTGGGAGTTTACTGCTGCATAGCAAATTCCTCCCAAACTTAGTTGCTTAAAACAATAGTTATCATCTCAGTGTCCATGAGTCAGTAATTCAGATGTTGCAGTTAAGATGTCAACCAGGACAGCAGGCATCTGAGAGCTCAACTGAAGCTTCAGGATATATTTCCAAAATGTCTCACTCATGTGGTTGTTGGCAGGAAGCCTCAGTTCCTTGTCACATGGGCCCCTCCATAGGGCTTCTTGATTGTCCTCCTGACCAGCAGTTGGCTTCTCCTGCATAATTATTACAAGATAGAGCAAGGAAGAAGCTGTCTCTTCTTTCCTCATCTTGCAGGTCACACGCAATGTCTTCTGTCATATGCTCTTCATTAGAAGCAAGTCACAAGGTAAAGCATACACATAAGGGAAGGAGAATTAGTCTTCACCTTAAGGTGAAGAAGGAGCATCAGAGAATTTGTGGGCATATGTGTCCCACAGGACACATCTGGGAAGTTTGTGTATACTTCTGCTTATACCCCACTGGCTAGAACTCAGTCACATGACCACACATAGTCAGGGGGAGCTGGGATGTATTGTCTTTATTGTAGTGGCTGTACACTCAACTAAAAATTGGTGCTCTATTACTACGAGAAAGAAACGGGGCATAAATGAAGTTTCTGCCTCAAAAGGAGCAAATACGCAAGTATGCCAAGTAAAAAAAAAAAATACAGTGGAATATAATTTACATTCTAGGAGAAGGAAACCATATTTTTCATCAATGGTATCCTTTATGAAGTTCATGACATGTGGATATGTGGAAAACACAGTTTGAATAACAGCATGATCCCATTTAAGATGATTTATATACACATATCTCAACGGGTGTGGATGTAGAGAGGTGACTGGGAAGGGTGTTTGCCAACTCAATAGCCATGGTTATGTCCAGGTAGTTAAATGACTGCCAATTTTTTGCATACATTTCTATGTCATTTTTCTAGATCATTTACTGTTTCCCAAAACAGTAAAAGCCGTAAAACATATTTCTTCCTATCCTTTCTAATCAACCTACCAGGTCTAGAGAAGGAAGGTCAGTGAAGGATTCTGGGCATCCTGCAGTGAGTCTTGGTGAATCCTATCAGCTCTGAAGCAAGTCAAGTGCAGAGCAGGAAGGAGAGACAGGCAGGGCCGAGAGCCTGGTTAGATAGTCAGGATGTGCCAGTGAACACAGGGTGTTAAATCACAGCTGAGACCATGGGGTAGGGTCGGGACCAGGCCAGGAATCATGAGAACAGAAGTCAGAGACCGAAGGGGCAGGCCAACAATGGAAGCAACCAAGGTGTGGTGCCCAAGGGAATGTGCCACAGTCTGGGCAAGTCATGGTCCAAGCATCCAGGCTGAGGACAGTGTTCCCAGTTCCAACAATTCTCAGGGTCCAGAGGAAAAGGGATTCCAAAAAGGGATACTAGGTATTAGTGATGGGAACCAGGGCAGGTTGAAAAACCGTAGGTGGCCCTTCTGGGAAGGAGCAGCCAACTGGACCACAGTCCCAGTGCAACTATGAGGCCACTGGCGAGCATGCCGCTGTCCCAGCAAGAGGCCTCTGGCTGCACTGCCTCCTGCCCAGGCGAGAATGTGTGAATGGATTTAATCTTGCCTGAGACCTCTGATCTGTGACTGGTAGCTCCCTGGCCTATCCAATTGAGAAAGATTCTAAGGCTGAGTCTGGACTTCAGTGAAAACCACTGAAGTGATTGATTGGTGATGTCTGCCCAGGCACAGCATAGCATGCTTTAGGCTGAGTGCCATCATTCCAGCAGCTCATCCTTTTCCACTAAAGATTCACCATCACTTCTTCCCTGCCTTGCTCTCCTGCCTCCCATCAGGGGAAAAATTACCCACAATCCCCCATCCTTTTCATTTCAGCTGATTCACTGCTAGAATTTCTATATATGGAGAACCTTTTTATGTAACTGTCATCAAAAAGTACATCCTAATTGTAAATACTTTTTCAACTTGGCATGACAGCACAAGGACTTTCCTATGATTGTTTTTAATCTTTTTTGAACTAACAACAGTACATTGTAGAGAATATGGAGAACAAAAGAGAAAAAAACTTTAAAACGTCTTTAATTCTAAAACCCCCAGGGGACCCCTGTGGCAAGCCAGAAGGATACTCACTCTACAGCAACAGCTCCAGAAGCTTCATAAGTATCAGAATTATCTGGGATTTTGTTTTTTTAGAAGTGAAGATTCGCTCTAAAAACTCATTAGAAAAGGTAAGCCTTGAGACACCTGGATGGCTCAGTGGTTAAGCTCTGCTTTCAGCTGAGGGCGTGATCCTGGAGTTCAGGGATCAAGTCCCACATCGGACTCCCTGAGGGGAGCCTGCTTCTCCCTCTGCCTGTGTCTCTGCTTCTATTTCTCTGTGTCTCTCATGAATAAATAAATAAAATCTTTAAAAAAAAAAAAGTAAGCCTTTCCCCCACCACCACCTTCCTCACCAAAACCAAAACCAAAACATGGGCAAAGGCTATGAACAAGACAACAGAAATAAGAAAAAAAATTCAAGTAATCAATAAATGAGAAACACATACTCCTCTAATTAGTCAGGAAAATGAAAATTAAAACAATGAGATGCCTTCCCCCCTGCTAGCACATTGGCAAGAACTCAAGTGTGATATAACACCCAGCTCACAGGCAGGGAAATGGGCATGACTCGCTACAACCCCTTGAGAATATGATCTAAAGTTGTTTTTTAAAGTTAAAAGTACTCTACACTATGCGCATTTGACATAACAACTTCACTTCCAGGATTTACTCTGCAGAACATGAGGGTACATGTACAAGGACATCTGCTAAAGCCCCCAGGGATTTGCTCAACAAGTATTTATTGTTCTACTACTATGTGCCAGGCATTGTTCTAGACACTAGGAATACAATGAGTAAAACAAACAAAAACCCCAGATCCCATGGAGTTTACCTTCCAGAGGGAAGAAAATAATCAATGAGCAAACAGATACATTCATAAGACATAGCATGTCAGTCAGTGAAGAGTACTGGGTAGAAAAATAAAAGAGGAAAGAAGACAGAGAATGTCCAGGGAAGTGCAGTGGGGGGTAGGTTACAATTTAAAATAGACTAATCAGGGATCCCTGGGTGGCGCAGCGGTTTGGCGCCTGCCTTTGGCTCAGGGCGCGATCCTGGAGACCCGGGATCGAATCCCACGTCGGGCTCCCGGTGCATGGAGCCTGCTTCTCCCTCTGCCTATGTCTCTGCCTCTCTCTCTCTCTGTGTGTGACTATCATAAATAAATAAAAAAAATTAAAATAGACTAATCAGGGACGCCTGGGTGGCTCAGTGTCCTTTGCCTTCCGCTCAGGGCGTGATCCCAGAGTTCCAGGATCGAGTCCCACATCGGGCTCCCTGCAGGGAGCCTGCTTCTCCCTCTGCCTGTGTCTCTACCTTTCTCTGTGTGTCTCTCATGAATAAATAAATAAAATCTTTTTAAAAATAAAATAGAGTAATCAGGGAAGGCCTCACTGAGTAAGTGGCATCCAATCAGAAAATTGAAGAGGGTGAGTATACAAGTCAGGGGGGATATCTGGAGTAGAGCATTCCAGGTTGGGGGACCACTGATGCAAAGGCCCGGAGGCAGGCTGGTCTGATTTGTCCAAGAACCACAGGGAGAAGAGGAGTGGGCCATGAGGTCAGGGAAGTAACCGGGGCAGGTGGTCCAGGCCTTGGGGGCCTCTGTAAGAACCCGGCTGCACTCCAAGTGGGATGTAGCTGTCTCCGGGACACAGTTATGAGTTTGGAAGTCAGTGGCCTGCAAAGGGCATGCTCCCTGAGGGAGGGAGAAGAGAAAAAGACAGATCTGAGCTGCAAGCCACAGGGCAGCCAAGAAGCAAAAGAGGCTGAAAAGGAGCAGCTGGAGAGGTAGATGGCAGTCAAGAGGGACCTGACATGACTTCAGGAACAGGGGACAGGCGGCATCAAACATGTGGACAGGTGGGTTCTGGTGCGGACTACGGATCCACTCTGGCTTTGGCATTGTGAACATCCTGAGGGAGAATGGCTGGAAGGTATGGGCCTGGAGAGAAATTTCGGTCATGGAGGGTGAGCACTTCCTCGTCTGAGCTCCTCAGGGAGGGAAGCAAAAAGCACCCCGAGGACAAGGCTGTGGCAGCGGGGCTTCTCCACACGCAGTGGCCCCCAGCGCTGTGTCCTGGAGCACCTGGGGCCAGGAGAAAGCAGATCCCTGGGGAGTGAAACCTCCTCCAGAGCAGGTCGGTGCCTGCCAGGCTGATTCACGCCCTGTTTCTGAGGAAGCGCCCCGGCAGCAGGGACAGGCACGGACTCCTTGGGAAAGTGCTCAGGCCCAAGAGAGGAAGCCCTGACTGAGGCCTGAGGCCCAGGGCCAGAGGAAGGCCACAGCCCTGGGAGGGGCCCAGAGGGCCAGGGAAGAGGACGGGCCAGCCAAGGCCTGTCCTCAGTGAGAAAAGCAGATGGAATGAAATGCCTCTTCCTTCCTTCGGTGGGTGATGCCTGGTGCAGCAGGCAGGCTTAAAATGGTGAATTTAGAATAGAACCTAAGTGGATTTTTTTCTTTTTTTATTTAAGTAGATTTTTAAGTCAACCTGGTGTTGTCTGATATCTTCTAGGGCCATAGACTTGTGTAGCTGGAAGAAGCTTTATTTAATTATTTATTTTTAAAGATTTTCTTTATTTATTCATGCAAGACACAGAAAAAGAGGCAGAGACACAGGCAGAGGGTCCTCGCAGGAAGCCCGATGTGGGACTTGATCCCGGGAATCTGGGATCAGGCCCTGAGCCAAAGGCAGACGCTCAACCGTTGAGGCACCCAGATGTCCCTGGAAAAAGCTTTAGTCATCATGTTCTCCGACCACATATTTTATGGATAGAAACTGAGGCTCAGAGAGGGGAACAATTTGCCCTGGGTCACAGGTGTGAGCAGCAGGGCTGAGCACCAGAGTCAGGGCTCCTGGCACTTGTGGCGACCTGCATGCCAAGGGGTACCTGGGGGCACACAAGGGACCTTGGAGGCCACAGAGCCCGAGGCTACTTGTACTCAAGAGAGGGAACTCTGGGAGAGTTGAAGCTGCCGCTGAACCCATACCAGGGGAAAGCAGGCTGGGGAGGGGCAAGCAGAAGCCAGGAGAGACAGAATGGGCTCCCAGAGAGGACAGAGAAGGGAGAGAGGCAGGCCTCTCCTGGCAGGGCTGGGCTCTGTGAGCAGAGAAGAGGACACCTTGAGAACAGACTGACCCAGTGGGAGAGGGAGACGAGCTCAGTGAGAAGGCAGGTCCCAAGGTGGGCTCGGACCTGGGAGGCAGGTGTATGCAGGCCCTGGTAAGGACGCGCATACATCCCTGGCTGGTCCTGTAGGTGAGGCCAGTTCACTCCAATCCTCTGAAGAGCTTTGGGCCAGAGAAGCTCAACAGTCACCCATTCCCCTCACTGTGCCTCCCACTGGCTCGGGCCTCTGATTCATCTCACACCCCTGGGAACACTCATTTTACCTGATACTTTTCTCCCTCTGCTGAACCTCTACAGGGCCCTGCAGGACAATCAGCAGGCTGGAGTGGGATGGGCAGGACCCTTTGGGCTCACCCTGCAGCCCCTCATCAGGGCAAAGAATCCCAAGGAGCCCACCCATCCCAGAGCAGCAGTGCTTTACATCAAGGCCTCAGTTCCTGAGGGCTATCCTGCACCGAGGGGACAGCTGGACCTGCTCCCTGCCCTCCTGGACCTCACCACCGAGTCAGGAAGACGGAGGGAGAGGCATGTAACAGTGTCGTGAGGGGAGAAGAGGCTTCCTGGGAGGCCCAAGTCATATGGAGTTTGGATAAAGGGTAAATGACCTTCATTTGAGGAGGCTGGTCTGGGGGCTGTGGAGGAGTGCCCCAAGTAGGAGGATGAACGCTCATTTATTTGTAATTTCTCTAGGGATGCTGTTGCTTTTTGGTTCTGTGTCACAGCTCTGGAAGGTCTTTGCTCCTTCAAATAAATCTCTGGTTTAAAAGATAATCCCTCAGGAGGAGAAATATAGCTGTTTGTAGCACGGACAAGGCAGGACTCCCAGCTCCTCACGGTGGTGGCTGATGCTGTGTGGGGAGTTGTAATCTGAGCCCTGATCTCCAGCATGCAGCCAGAACCGATTAGGCTTGGGAGCCAGGCTGGACATCTCCGTGAGGGACCCAGGATGCCACAGAGCCACTGGCTACTTGGACTCAAGAGAGCCGGCTCCTGGAGTTGAAGCTCCCGCCAAGCTGGACTCCAGGACCCCAGGCTCCTGGAGAGGCCTCTGTTCTCCCCGCAGGCACAGACGCTCCACCCTGGCTACTGCCTCACTTGCCTTTCCCAGCCGTGTTCCTGGGGAGACCCTGCGAAGTGGGGAGGGAGCCCAGCATATCTGCCGGCTGGGAAGAGGTCTCCGAAGTGCTGGCAGGGAAGGGCAGGGAGGGGCGGTGGCTCAGAACAGTTCGTCCAGCTCCCTGCAGGAACAGGACAGGGCATACCTGTGAGGCTGCCAAGAGGGGGCCGGGGCCTCTCAGGCAACTGCTCCCCTCAAGCTTGGCTCCTGTCCAGTCCTATCATCAAAGCCAGGGAAAGCAGCACTGACAGATGTCACCAACACTAAGTTGTCAGTCATCCTAGTGGGTCCCCACGGCACAGCAGGGCCATGTGTCCTGTATGGGGTAGAGGGCCAGGCTCTCCCTCATTTCCCCAAGCATGGACCACTGACCACCCCTCCCAGATACTTCCCAGATGGCCTCACCTCTCTCAGGGCCTTGGTTCTACCTTGAGTTTGGAGACTGAGCTCACCAGAGCCCTCCAGTGCCTGGGGCAACCACATGGGTAAGAAGATCCTGGCCCAGCCCAAATCCAAACCTTCTAGTGGATCCCTACACCGGCAGTCTCCAAACTGTGTTCCAGGGAACCCCCTTAGTGTCCCACGAGAGAGAGGGGGGTATGAGGTAAAGATTAAGCATGCCATCATTGGAAGAATGAATAAACAAAATGTAGTATATACAAACAATAGAATATCCTTCAGCCATAAAAGGGAATAAAGTTCTGAAATGTGCTGCAACACGGACAGATCTTGAAAACAATATGCTTAGTGAAATAAGCCCAATAGAGAAGGATAAATATTGTACCATTTCACTTACACAAGGTACCTAGAATAGGCAAAGTCATAGAGAATAGAGGCTAGTAGGGGCCGGGGGGAGGTGGAAAGGGTTTTTGTTGGGGGTGTAGATGGTGGTGATGCTTATACAACATTGTGCAATATGTTTCATGCCACTGAACTGTGAACTTAAAAATGCTCAAAACGATAAATATTATGTTTCACAACAGTAAAAAGTAAATCTTTTTTTAAAAGAATAAGTGCTGAAGCACTTGGTTTTCATGGTTAAATGTTTTCCTACTGCAGGACTTTTCTGAGCCCTTATGAAGGGGTATATTATGCAGTGCCCCCATGGGGAGGATCATGGAATCCCTTGTTCTGAGAAGACTCCGTCTTAGTCGTCATAGAGTTGTTCCCCAAATTACAAATTTGGCTTCTGAGACTGACTCTCACACCTGAAAGAGGCACTAAAATCATTGTCAAACCCAGATTTTTATTTAGAAAACAAAGGTCAACATAGCTATCCCAAAGTGTGCCAAAAAAACTTGCCTTTTTGTTTTCTTTTCTTTTCCAAAAATGGAGATTTCTTTCTGGGGACTTGGAAGCATTTTGAGTTCTTTATTTAAAAAAAAAAAAAAAAAAAGAGTGTGTATTGCATGCATATATGTGTGCGCAAGAGGGAAATTCTCTAGAAACTTCTGGTGTGGGGCTGGAGATGAAACCCCAGAGGATGAACGCATGTTGTCTGTGGGCCAGATGGCTTTGAAGGTGGTTTGGGGTGTGGGCTTGGCACAGGGCTAAGTTCAGGGCTCTGTCTGCCTCTTGGGGGAGGGGGCAGGCTTTGTCCTGTCCCCTGCTCCCAATGGTGTTGTCAGTCAGCTGTCTTTGGACGTGCCCGGGTTACCAGAAAGCCTGAAGGGAGAAATGTGCCCGTTCCAGGGCATGCATCTCTCCTCCTGGAAGCAAGACCTCCAGTACCTGCTGAGCTGAGGGTGGGTGAGAGCTCCAGCCAGCTGCCCTATTTGCTCATGACCTTTCCATTGGATACCATATTTTATAGTCTCCTGTTTTCTGGCCTGGGTTTGGTGGGGACCTGGGGTCAGTTAGGAGGATATTAGATTGAAGGAAAAAAAGGCTGGATTCAAGCCCCAGCTGTGGGACAACGTAGGGTGAGTCACGGCCCAAAAATGCAGTGTCAGGGAGTGAAGCCAGAGGGGAAAATATTTACAACTGCCGGAAACATGATGAACCTGTCAAAAATACATGGAATCAGCTAAATACATTGGGAAGAAAAAGGCAAGGTCTCGTTTGGTTTTGTGAGGGTAAACATTTTTTCAAGAAAAATCATCAACAAAGAGATAATTCCTCTACATACAACTGCCTTATGTGAGCAACGTTTGTGGGAAATCGAGGAGAAGTGGCTGTGTGCCCTTCAGCTGAAGCGGGTTGGAGAGACGGGGTCAGCCATAGGAGGCAATTGGGGCAGATTATGAATTCAGTGGACCCAAGAGATCACAGCCGACGTACCCATGGGCGTACACTCCTCCACCCCCCTTGAACCCTGGAGATCCAGGGTGATGCTGGGCTTCTGTGACTATGGGGTGGAGGTGGGGGTGTTTTTATTTGTATCTAAACAGGAGAGAGGAGCCCCTAGGACGGGAGGAGGACAAGCATCCGGGCCGCTGTTGGGCAAGCAGGGTCTCCGGCTGCCCAGGCTCTGGGACTGAGAGAACTCGTGTTCCAGGAACCGGGGGCCTGGGCGGACTGGGAAGCCACTGTTTCCACAACCTTAGCAAACATGAGGCTTCAGAAAGAATGTTTTTTCTCGTGGGCAAGCAGAGAAAAGGAGCCTGGGATTTGGCCAGCACCCGGGGCAGCCAAGCGGGGGGTCACGGGGCCTGGGGAGACCCTGGAGACGCGGGAGGAGAGGAGGAGCGCTCGGGACAGGTCCGCGGGGCGGCGCGGCAGCCTGGCCTTGGCGCTGGCCCGGGGCGCCCAGGGGGGCTTGGGACAGGGGTCTCTACCGCCACACGCGCCCGAAGAGCACCGAGGAAGGCCGGCCTGCGACCTAGCCCGAGTCCCAACTGCCCTGGAGGCTGGCCTGAGGGTGTTCCCACCGCAACTCCCCCGGGGAGGGAAAGAGGGAGCACCCCTCAATGGGCTCCAGTGGGTGTGGGAGCTCCGTCCTCGGGGCAGCCTCGGGCCAGCCCCACCCCCACCCCGAGCCACCACGGATGTTCCTTCACGCATCCAGGCGGTCAGTAGGGGTGCCCTGCTCTGTGCCCCGCCGGGGTCCTCTGCCAGGGGCTCAGTTCCCAAAGGCTCAGCGGCAGAAACAGCAAGAAGCTGCCAAGCCCGAGCCCCACTCCGCTCTGGACCTTCTCCCTTGGAGCCTCTTTTGAGGTTTTTGGAAAAGGCCTGTGTCCCATTCTCTCGGGGTCTTGAACAAATTAGTTGCTTGGTAGTTATTTGTGGAAGGAAGAAAATAAATGCGTGAATCACCATATTTTCCACTTTTTATTCACTTAACAGAGAAACCAATATATACATTTTGCAAGGCCTTTTCGAGGATTTGGAAGTGAATTAGACCCAATCTCGGCCCTCTAGGAATTCATAGCACCATCTGGAGGTTCAACATGTGCCCAAATATCTGTGAAACCAGGTTGTTCGGTATAAATCCAAGTTCCTTGGAGGTGCATGGCTTCTGGAAGGCAGACGGAGCTTGTCTGGGGCCCAGGGATCTCAGAGGGGAGACAGGTGCCAAGGTGAAAACCAAGATGGGTAGTGGAGGAGGAAGCCAGCTGCCCTTCCCCTCGCCCCCTCCCCCATGCTCCCCAGGCAAGAGCCCCCTCCATACCTCCCTGTCCTCCTGGAACCTGGAAACAGACCCCTGAGGAGGGTTGAGAGGTCAGCAAGAGGTCAGGGTGAGAATGACAGTACAGATCCTCTTCGAGGAAACACTTGGAGATGTCCAAGTCTTGCACTGTCGCTGGGCCACTGACGGTGATGACTTTGTGGCTCAGGAAGCAGCACGGCAAGAGGAGGCAAGTGCAGTGCCCGGTCCAGCCCCCAGCTGGCCTACCTTGGCAGACCCCCGCACCGCACTTGCCTCTGCCTAATTAGTGGCGCCCACATCGCCGCCCTGGATCTTGGGCACCAAGGGGCTCTGTCTGTTGCTCCAGCTCCCAGCACAGTCCCCACACGCAGCTCCCTAGTTCCCCACTCCTGGGATCTGCCCCTCCTCCTCACTGGCTGGTGAGATAGGGGAGATGGGGGGATGTGGTGAGGGGGAACAGATAGGATAGCCGAGGGCTTTGGGGACTCAGGGTGGTGGAGGGAGGGGAGGAGGACTCAGGCCAGAGCAGTGGGCCATGGGGACAGAAGGGGGAACGGAGTGGTGAGACGGAATCAACCCGGGGCCCTGGCCAGGCTGTGAGCCCAGAAGGGGGCCCTGGGACTTGTGGACCGCCCTCCCCAGGACTTAAGCCTCTCTTCTGGGATGGTCTGAGGCTGGAACCAGGAAGCAGTGCAGCTTCGTGCACAGGGTTTGGAGGGTCTTGTAAAGCTCAGTGGAGTTGGAAGCTCCGAGTCCTGGAGCTTTGTAGCGTTTGTCCTGCAGAGAGCAGGAAGCACGCATGCTGCAGGAAACCAGCACACACACAGAGGTACACACTCACGCGGGTACCCTGGGGCGCTCTGTGGCTGGCGACTGATGAGCCATCACGGGCATGTGGGACCAGGAGCCAGAGCAAACAAAGCAGGAGGGTGTGCCACAGACAAACCTCCAGGGACTCTGTGACCAAGCCCTCAGCGGGACTGGGGCATGAAGAGAGTGGCTCTTGACAATTTTTATTTTGGCGAGGGTCTTCTTGCATGGTTGCTTACGTAGAACTGTCTTAAAGATTGTTGATAAAATCTGAATCGATCTCAAATGTATTTCCCTTCCCTGGGAATATATGCAAGTACGTATACGGGTGTGCATGTGTACACAAGAGGGAGTGTATGTTTCTGTGTGTGTGTGCAAAAACACAAGCTGCTGTGCTAATGCAAAAGCTGGAAAAAGAAAAGCATGGACTTTTAATCATTCCTATTCATATCTGTGTGTGCATACACACACACATCTACACACACACACACAAGTACACATCCATCCACATTCTTGACCCAGTCTATATCCCATATCAGTGATTCTAAGTTGCTTTTTTTTCTTGAGACCTGAGCTCACTTAAACCAGCAGCTCTAAACCTTGCTGGCACATTGGATCACTTATAGAGCTTTTAAAAATCCCAAAGCCCAGGTAACCCTCCAGACCAATACATCAGAATTTCTGGAGATGGGACTTTGGCATAAATACTTCATATCAATATTTAATAATCTCCTTAGGTGATTCCAATGTCCTTTCAGGCTAAGTAGTCCTATGCATAGAAAGTCCTTCTCCCATTCCTCTGTACAGAAAACTTCAACTCATGCTTTAAAGACCCATTTCCTGTGGGTCCTTTGGAGGAAAGCTCTTCCAGACACCTGCCCAGGGAGAGTTAGTGTTTTTCTTTCCTGAAGTTCCCAAAAACATCTTAGACATTGGACTGTTATCATAATATTTGCTTGTCTGTAGAGAACCAGGACCTCTGTGGAGACAGGTGCTATGTGAGACCCATCTCTCTACTGCCAACACCTAGCTTAATGTCTCATAAGCAGCTGATGATCAATAGATGCTTCAGAATGAGAGGCAAGTACATAGTGAAGTCCAAAAACAAGAGAGGGGTGGGCAGTGGAGGCCATGGGTTGTTTCTGGGTAGTAGGGGCATGGATCTGGTCCCCTGGCAGCAGGATGGGGGTACCTTCTCACCTTATAGTAACAGAAAGTGTCCTCTTATGTCAATAATCTTGATGCTGATTGGTCCACATGTCCTGCTTCCCTAGGAAGTGCCACCAGCATTATTCAGAAATTCAGAGAGACAAGTGAGGGGGGCTTGTGACTGTGCCTGGAGTTCTAGATGACCAATCCTTCTATCCTTCCTTCTATCCTTCCTTCCTTCCTTCCTTCCTTCCTTCCTTCCTTCCTTCCTTCCTTCCTTCCTTCCTTCCTCCTTCCTTCCTCTTTCTCTCTCTTTTTCTCTCTCTCTCTTTCTTTCTCTCTCTCTCTTTCTCTTTCTTCTTTCTTTCTTTCTTTCTTTCTTTCTTTCTTTCTTTCTTTCTTTCTTTCTTTCTTTCTTTCTGATTTGTTTCAAGAAAGAGAGTGCAAGCAGGTGGAAGGGCAGAGGGAGAGGGAGAAAGAAAAAAAGAAAAAGAGAGAATCCTCAAGCAGACTCCCTACTGAACACAGGGCCTGACTTGGGGTTTGATCCCAGGGTCCCGAGCTCATGACCTGAGCTGAAATCAAGCGCTGGCCACTTAACCCACTGAGCCACCCAGATGCCCCAGGTGACCAACCTTCCTTATCCATCCCCCCATTCCAAGCCCATTCTGTTTGCTTGGCTTCCAAGGCACCTTTGCTCTGAGCAGTGCCCTGAGCCATCTGTGTCCCCTGCTCCTGTCCCAGATCCAGGTCAGCCCAACAACCTGGTCCTTGGCAAAAGGCTGTGCCTGGAAAACACTGGTGCAAAGGGAGGAGGCTCCTATCTGCTGGCGGGGCCTGCAGACATTCTGGCCCCAGCCCAGGAGCCTCAGGAGCAGACAAGACAGGGCATCCCTGAGCTGAATTAAGTGACTAACATGCATCCTGCAGGAGTGCAACTTCTTTCCTCATCACCTCCCTTCTCTGTGGCCAGCCCTGCCCCTGACAGTCCTGTCCTCGTTCTTATCCTATTACCTCTTCCCCATCCCCAATGGCCCACTGAGGTGAAGTGGTGTGACAAGGTGATACAAAGACTTTGGTCCAGGACTGGACTATGGGACTGAAAAGGGGGTAAAAGCACAGGATTTGGTGTGAGACCACCCTGACTGGAGGGTCAGCTCCATCACTATTTCCTTGGGGCCTTGGTTTCTTCACCTGTAAAATGGAATTAAAACTACAGTTCCCACCTCATAAACTCATCAAATAGATTGAGGTGTGATGTAGAAAGAGGACCCCACGTTTCAGACCAGGCCTCCTAGTTACTAGTCCAGGCTGAGGCCATGGTGAGGGCCCCCTACCCCCGACACACACAGACAACATGCACTCACACACTGCCCACTTCCTGAAGGGTTCTCAACCTCTAGGCCAAGACTGGCCTCTCCCCTTCCCCACAACCGCCCCTCCACTGACCAGCCAAAGTCCTGGTCACCCACAGAATCCATTCAACACGAGCAGGTGTTTTCTTTATATGTTGGGGCTTTTACTTCAATTTGAAGCAGATGGTTGAGCACAGATGTGAACAGCTTTGGCCTTTTGAGCACAAGGAAGGAACAGGCCTTGGCTTTGAACATGCCTCCCTGCCCTCCCCAACTTACTGGCCCATTCCCCTGGTCCCTTCCCCCTCTCTGCCCCCCTACATAACCAGGAACAGACTACTGGCCTTCATGCAGGGCACCATCTTGTTTTCCCAGCCAGGAGGGTGGGCCACAGGCAAGGAGTAGCTGGCTGGGCTGGCTGGGGAGCACAGACCCTTTAGGCAAGTCACCTCCATGGGGCAAGCCCCTGGGGTGGGGTACAGGGTGGTCAATATTGCTTCTTCCCCCTCTTATTCCTTTGTCATGATGTTCAGGGCTTAGGGAGCCTGGACCCAGGGAACATTGAGAATCAGAGTTACAGGCCTGGGCAGCCATTGGGGGTGGGGCAAGAAGAGGGCCAGGATCTCATATCCTACTCCATACAAGAACCCCCAGCCCTCTATCATAACCCCCCGAAGGCTTATCTTGTACCCAGCCAGCTCAGGGCCCGGTGTAGGGAAAGAGTTCCAGGTCAGAGGGTTGAGCACTTCCAATGGTCACCAAATGTGCATCCCTTCCATGAGTTTCCAGTGGGATTGCTGACTCGTCTTTGGCTTGGGATGGAACTCAGGCAATAGGAGGAGCGAAAGTCATAGAGCCATGGTGTGGCTTTTCACCGTGGGGTTTTATCACCACAATTTGTTCAATGTCTTTGTGGAATCTTTGGCAATGAATTTCTGCAGCCCCGGGGCAAGGGGGAGGCTTAGCTCTCCCCTCCCTACGAGGCAGAGGGCAAAGTGCGGAGTCACCAGAGTGGCTGAGGGGGGACAGGAGGGTGAGAGGGAGGCAGGTGTGCCCCTGCCCCACCCTGAGAGGCAGTGGTCTGAGCATCTGGCGGCATCTTGGAGAAGAAGACAAGGCTGGATTTGGAGAGCTCACCTTCTCCTCAGGCTTGACCAGAGAGGGCCTGCAGCAGCATCCTTGGTCTAGCCTGGGGCCAGTCATTCCTGAAAGAAACAACCAACCATCAGAAGAAACCATGCCCTCCTGCCTGCTATTTCCTAAAGGCCAACTGGCCCCAGGTGCTGGCACCCTTAGCGCCTCCTCTCGTTTACTCCTAGCTGCTGCCCCAGGAGGGACTTGTGTGGCCCAGGCAGGGGACAGCATCTTGATGGGCTCAGTGACAAGCCAGTATCTGAACCCAGGACTGGCTGCCCCCAGAGCCCACATTGGCCCCTTCCTCCTGACTCCGTATTTTATTTTTATTATTTTTTTAAAGATTTTATTTATTTATTTGAAAGTGTGAATGGGGAAGGGGCAGAGGAAGAGGGAGAGAGAGAGAGAATCTCAAACAGACTCTGCACTGAGGAGGGAGCCCAATGTGGGGCTCGATCCCAGGACCCTGAAATCATGACCTGAGCTGAAGGCAGATGCTTAACTGACTGAGCCACTCAGGTGCCCCTCACTCTACATTTCAGAGCCACTGCTGATTTTGTTGGTTTGAGGAAATGGGCAGGGTTGCTGGGGCTAGCGGGAGCTCAGGGACACCTGAGCTGATAACACAATCCTCCGGGTCACACCTCTGAGGCATGTCAGAGGCAGGCCTGCCCCCCATGGGAATGGCCATCTGCAGCTTCTTTCCCCGACACTGTTCAGACAAGAGCACTATACCAGGAGTCAAGGGGCCAACTCCAGGTGCTGCCCCTCCACCTACCAGCTGGGTGACCTAAGACAAGTCCCATAACTTCTCTGGGCCTCAGTGTTCTTATCTATAAAATGACACAGCTGGAACAGGTCAGTAATTTTCAAACTTTCTCTTAGGCAGTAGAAATGAAGTCTGACCTGTGGACCCCTAACACAGAAAGCAGATAAACACGGTCCCATGTATTTAGAGGGGCAGGGTAGGGAGGACACGGTTGGAGGGCAAGGTGGTGGTCACAGGGTGCATTCCCTCCAACGTGAATGGGACATCTCTGAGAACCCAGGGTGCCAAGGTACACAGTTTGGGAACCATTAGGTCAGCCCATCTTTAAATGCCTTGCTTGCAGAGCTGACCTTTGGGATTTTCGCTCTGGCAACTGGACCTCGTGTTGCTCATGAGGAAAGTGACCACGGGGTGTGACTTGCTACCAGGAAGGGACAGGAGACAGGGAGAGGTCACAGGGGCTACTGGGACTTTTTCAGGGGAGGTCAGAGCTTTGGAGAAGGAACATGCCAGAGTAACAGCGGCGCCTCAACCCGGCACAGCACACTCCTACTAAAGCAGCTCCACGTACTGCTTCCCTGTGATTCTTGCAATGACCCTGAACAAACAGCTACATTACTTGCTTTTGAAGCAAAACATCTGTCAGGCACCTCCGCCACGCCAGGGGGCTTTCTTGTCTCCCCCCCATCTCAGAGGTGAGCTATCGCTGGTTCAGGGGCAGCGCTAGACGCTGGCCACGGCAGGATCTGAATCCAGATCGACAATGTTTATTCGACCACAGAAAAGCTGCTCCTGCTGAACCAGAGGCTGGGGAAGCCGGGCCGGAGCCAAACCACGGTTCTGGAGGGCCTGCCAACCGCAGGCCCCAGCGAGCCTCGCAGGCCTGGGACGTTGGGCTTGGCCCGCAGCCAGGGGCTGAGGCCGGGGTGAGGCTGGGAGGGGGTCCCGAGGAGGGCAGGCGAGAGCTGGGCCAGGAAGAGGGGGTGTCCCCCAGCTAAGAGAGGCTGAGAAGGGAGAAAGGAACGCAGGAGGCGGGAGCATCTCGACGTGCTGAGTCCGGGCTCACGCCCTCTGAGCCCACGATGCGGTGCACGGCTGGCCCGGCAGGAATCAGGAATCTGCTTTCTGTTACCGAGTCTGAGGAGGAGGATTAAGAGGCGGGAAGGAAACCCAAGGGGATGGCACAGGGTCTGTGGTCCAGGGTGATTTACAGCCCGCGTCAGCCGGGCGCTAGCTGCCTGGGCGGGCCCTTTCTGTCCAGCCTGCCTGCGGTCTGGGAAGGCGCAGAAAGCGGGCTCGGCAGGAGGCCCGAGCTGTCCTACTGGCCACTACGTCGGGGCGCCGGGGCCCTGTCCCAAGCCCTCTATTGGCTCTCTGACCCCGTGGAAGCCATGACTACCACCCAAAGGCAACCAAGAGCAAGGGAGGTGAGACGGGTGTCCTCTCGCCAAAGCCTGACCCTCAATTCTCCATCCCACCCTTCCCCTGGTGTCTACACTGGACCTGTGTTCCCACCATCCACCTCGGCACAGGAATCCCAACACAGGCACCAGCCATCAAGAAAGTCTTATGTCAAATAGGGTGTGGTGGGAAGAATACGAGGAAGCCTTAAGGTGCCAGGACCTCCTCTGTGATTAACCAGCTTTGTGACCTTGGGGAACTCACACTCCCTCTCTGTGCTTTAATTCCTTCACTTCTACAGCAAGTACAAATACTATACATGCACATGCACTCTCCCCAAAGGGCCCTGTGGAGAACATAGATGGGTGAGGTAGATCCCAAGAGTTTAGGAAACACCATAGACCTCGGCTCCAACTTGGAAAGTCACTATATATGTTAGCATATTAAAGGCTCTGAGAAGTCCTGCAGTAAAGAAATTTGCCTGGCTTTATTTACTCATTGTTTTTTGAATTCATTTGATCCTGTGATCACAAGTGCACCTTGAGGCAATCTGTGGCCCTTCCCTGAACTTCAAGTGTCTGCTTCCTCCCTGCCTCACCATCTGGCCCAGTCTCTCAGCATCCCAACCCAAATGCCCAGTAGAGGCAGCAGGTTGGTGCAGTCTCTCTCAGATTTCTTCCATAGACCAGTTATGCATAAGGGATAGGAGACAAGCCCATGGATACCCCTTCAGAAGGGGCAGGGTGTGTGTGTGTGTGTGTGTGTGTGTGTGTGTGTGTATTAATTACAGGCAGGTAATTACAAATACAGAAGAGGGCTGGCAAATATTCTTCACTGTGACAACCATATTACAGTCCCCTTCTCATGGAACCGGGGGCAACAGCCTGTGTCACCTCATGTAAGAAGCACAGCTTGAGAGGGCCTCTCAGACTCCATCCAGCTCTGGTCTTTTGCGGGTGGTTTTTCCTCTGTGGGCCAAAGCTCTGGGTACAGCTGGGAAAGGCTCCTGGCTGACGGCCCTAAGAAGCCCCTACATCCCAGCCCCTTACCATAAAAGATACCCTTTAAACAGGTTCTGCGGGAAAAATAAACTTTGAACATGACTAGACAAGATGGCCTCTCAGGTCCCTTTTGGGTCTGTCGTGCTGAGTTCAAGGGAGGTGATTTAGTCAGTATGGCAAAGTGGTTGAATTTATTACACTTAGAAATCATCTTTTTATCTGTCCATTCCTTTGTTCTGTCCATGTACCAGAAGGTCACATGGAGTCAGGACACCAGTTCCACGAGGATAGGGACACGGTCTGGTTTTTTTTTTTTTTTTTAGGATTTTATTTATTTATTCCTGAGAGACACACACAGAAAGACAGAGACAGAGACAGAGACTGAGAGAGAGACACAGAGAGAGAGGCAGAGACACAGGCAGAGGGAGAAGCAGGCTCCATGCAGGGAGCCGACCTGGGACTCGATTCCCAGACTCCAGGATCAGGCCCTGGGGCCGAAGGCAGATGCTCAACCGCTGAGCCACCCGGGCGTTCACACGGTCTGTTTTGTTTGCTGATGTAGCCTCGGAGCCTAGAACAGCCTGGACACACGGGTGCATCTCGATAAATGTTTGTTGAACAAGCGAATAAATATTTCCAGTCACAAGCATTTTATTTACTATAGCTTTTATACCTGGAATATGTTTCCTGTTTCAAACGTAACTCAGCATTTTTGTAAATAGGCCCACACTTCAGGGAAAGTTTGGGTAATTTGTCATGAATCCTCGAACAATTCCACACCTTTCTCGCTTTTGTTCACTTCCTGTTTTTTTTCTTTCTAATTATACCTCTTCTGCTTACAAGTCTGTCTCTGGCTTTAAGAGGACTGGCTTCCTCTCTTGATCACTTCTGTGTAACTGCACTGCTATTTTACCATGCTAGGGGCATTTTAAAAATGACTAATCTGCCTTCTAAGGCATCTTACCTTTTAAATTCATTTTATGATTTTTACATTCGTTTTCAATCCACTTTACCTACTTGACTATTTTTTACTATTTTCTAATTATCCACTTTTATATATTTTAGCACTTTGGATATAGCCTTCCATGTGCAGAAGATCCAATGAAATTGAAATCCTGACAGGTTTTGTTTGTTTATCCTAAAAAGAACAGATTTCCAATGTTATTTTATTTATTTTAAAATATTTTTATGTATTTATTTATTTATTTATTTATTTATTTATTTATTTATGACAGAGAGAGAGAGAGAGAGAGAGAGAGAGAAAGGCAGAGACACAGGAGGAGGGAGAAGCAGGCTCCATGCTGGGAGCCTGACGCGGGACTCGATCCGGGACTCCAGGATCGCGCCCTGGGCCAAAGGCAGGCGCCAAACTGCTGAGCGACCAAGGGATCCCCTCCAATGTTATTTTAAAACAAAAATATGAAAGACAAGCGGGGAGGACACAGTGAGACCCACAGGTATTATTTTATCTTTCACTTCTGAGTACACCAACCTATGGGCTGGGAATGGGGTATTTTGTTCTAAATGCAGAACAGTGGGGTTCACAGTGGCCCCAAAGTCGGCAGGCCATGGTGCCCTGGGCAGGTGGGCTCATCGCTCCATGCCTCCATTTCCCCATCTTTAAAGTGGACACAGTAATGGTACCCACCTTCCAGGCCAGTTGCTAAGAATCAATGAGACCTTGGAGCCATGCCCCTGCAGGGCCTGGTACACCCCAGAGGCACTAGAAGGTGCTGGCTCATGTCCCCACAAAGAACTGGGTCCTCTATATGATTAACATGTATTTGAAAACATAAAATGGCATCATAGGCTGAAGAGTCTCAAGTAATCAGGAAAAGTCACATTGAACCAACCATCTGTCATTTTTGATGTGGGAAACAAAGGCAGAAGAGAAATTATTAAATATCTTTACTCCCTACAGCCCATTGACAAGTTCTTGAAATAGGCAGAGTGACATTCCTCTAGGGACTCAGTTGCCTTGATGTTAATACTTTGTTAAGGGCAAAAGGCAATCTTAGACTGACCCCCAAGATCCCATAAATCTACTTGAACATCTAGAAATTCCCTGGAAACTTCCTTTATCTGTACTTCTCAAGATATATGTTGGCAATCACCCTCCAAGCACGTAACCCATGATATACATCTGAAGAGTCACAATTGAAGGTTTACTAAACAGTAATAAATGACCTTTTCCTAATAATAGCTAGCTCCCTCAAATCCTGGAGACCCTATTGCCAAAATACCTCTTATGCTGTCCATAACCCTCTCCCAACTTGAAAGTCTATAATGGGCCACTCCCCATGACCCTGGTGCAGCTCTTTCTGTCCATGGGTCCTGTCCCTGCGCTTTAATAAAACCACCTTTTTGCACCAAAGACGTCTCAAGAATTCTTTCTTAGCTATTGGCTTCAAACCCTAACGCCTTTCCTACATGAATCTTGACCAATTTGCTTTCAATGGATTTAAAAAAACAAGACATCATTTCTAAAATTACATAAGGCATGTCCCTCACCTCATGAATGGATAACCAAAGTGTGGTGCATCCATACAATGGAATATTAGCCTTAATAAAGGAAGGAGGTACTAATACAGGCTAGAATGTGCATGGCCCCTGAAAGTAGCATGCTAAGCAAAAGAAGCCAGTCTTGAACACCACGTGTTCTAGGATTCCATTCACACGGAATGTCCAGAGCCAGGAAACCCACAGACTAGTGGCTCCCTGGGGGTCGGGGGCAGGGAAGACTGTGGGGTATGAAGTGATAGCTAAAGCATCCAGGGTGTCTTTTTGGCCTGGGAAGAAAGTTCTAAAATTCACTGTAGTGATGGCTGCACAGAGCTGTGAAAGTACTAAAAACCATTCAGTTGTACGCTTTCAGTGGGTGAACCTGATGTGATCTCAATAAAGCAGTGAAGTTTTACAAAATTAGGTAGGTAGTACCAGTTAATCATAGAAAGGTTAGAAAATACAGAAGACTGAACAGAAGAAAAAGAATCTCAATCACCTCAATCTCCCCACTGAGGGCAAACCCCTGGTAACACGGGCTGACTTTTGTTCCTTTACTTTTCTCAGGCTTAGACACAACTATACAGTATTTGTTGTTGGTTTGGGTATTTATTTACTTATTTTTTTAATGTTTATGATTTACGTATCCTTGCCGCCAGTAGAGAATTTTATGCAAGTGGAATTAGGTTGTGCAAACCACACCGTAAGCTGGTGTTTGTGTTCTAATGCTCTGGCCAGTATGCCTTTGCCTTGGCACACGTGCTTTCACATCTCCGCAGGCCAGGCTCTGCTGAGGTTATTCTGGGCACATTCACAGGCCCGGGCTTCTGGCCTTCCAACTTCCCAGGGAACTGGAAGCAGGTATGGACCAGCCCACCCCCAGTGCCTCCCGCCCTGCCTGGCCTGGGCGCCAGGGGTGACAGGCAGGAAATTTATGAGCAGTTGGAGTTGGCTGCTATTTTCCGAGGGCGGGAGCATGGTGTGAATCAAGGATCCCACTGTGTCCGGGCTGGGAGGGCCCTCTGAGGTCCCAGCCATCTAAGAGTTGCAAAGTTATGGGCCAGAGCCCCTGGTGAGCCAGGAGAATCCTGCTAGGGACCATGAATTGGAGAATTCATTTATTCAACAAAGATGTACTGAGTCCCTACTGGGTGCCAGCCTCTTGACAAGCAAGGGGTCAGAGTCCCTGCCCTGGGGCAGCTGATAATGTAACTCCAGGGTGAGGCTGGAAACCACTGCTGCTGGTACGCACTGCCGACTTGCCTGGTCCCTGCTGTGTTCGTTCTTCACTGGAGTGACAGAGATTGCCAGGGGCTCTAGGTTACAGTGTGTGGACAGCTGTCTGCCCAGGGCGCCCCAGCCCCTCAGCCCGGGAGCATGGGTGGTTCTGGCAGTCTAAGCCCTTCGTTCACTGAAGCCAGTGGATCCATCAGAACCTGAGCCAGTTGATGATAAACAGAAGAACCTTCCTACCAGTAAGAAAGAACCACCATATCAGACAATGGGGATGAGAGCAGGTGACCCTGGGTTCCCCTCCTGTGCTAAGATGCCAGAGGCAGAGCTGAGTCCCAGGTGTGCTGGGCCAGCATCGAGAGAGCGCTGACCACACACCCCACACTGCCCCCAAAGTCCTATTGGGAACTACTCCCACCTGCTGGACCATATACTCCAGGAAGGTGGGGTTTGGGGGCTGGGTCCCTGCTGTTCCCCAGTCAGGGATAATCAGGGATAACCAGAGTCCAGTGTCAACCGCTCAGCCCCCACCTCCACTGCAGGCTGAGAAAAGTGTGCTTCTCCTGTGCATTCCTGAAGCACTGTATGTGAACTCTTACATCCCCCCCGCCACGAATTATTGTTGGTATGATTGCCATCATCCCCTCGCTCACCCCAAGCACCTCCACCACCGGCTCCTGAGGGAAGGAAGGGGCCACGTCATCCTCAGCACCCCTGTCCTCCTAGGCCTAAGGACAGAAGGGAGTGAATTAGTGCTTAGAGCTACAATTTATTGACCAAGGGTGGCCTCGTGCCAGGTGCCATGCTACACTCCTTTGCATGTGCTCTTACTCCCTAGGAGGTGGCCACTGCTGTTCCCATTTTGCAGATGAGGAGAGGGAGGCTGGCACAGTTTCTTGGCTTCCCTAGGGCCACACTGCTGGGAGGCAGGAGGGCAAGACAGACCCCATGACCACTTTCTGGAGAGCTCAGCTTCTCCACTGGCAAGCTGGACTGGCAGGTCCCCAGGCCATCCACTCAGCTGCCACCTTCCTTGGTTCTAAGAAAATCTCAGTCTCTGTCCCGTGAGCCTAAGGGAAAGGTGGCAGGCAGTGGGAGGCCTGGCACTCCCTGATCAGAGCCTGTAAGGAGCCCACTGAGCCTGCAAGAGGGGGAGCCCACAGCCCCTGCCACACTGACGCCTTCTTGGGCTACAGGCCACTCTCTCTGGCTGCCAATCTCTCAGTTTCCCTCTCCACGCTTCCCCTATACATCTCTGTGCCAACTCTCTCTTGGCCTCTCCTTTGTTTCTCTCTCCCTGTCCGTCAGCCTATCTGTCTTTCTCGGCCCCGACCCCGAGCACAAGGCACTGTGAGGGTCGAGCTGGCCTGAGAGAGGGCCGGAGGCCCAGCTGCCGCAGCTTCCCATCTGCTTCCCATTCTGTGATGCTGTCCAGCCAATTCCACTTGGCTACACACTGCTCTTCCAGACCCCAGGAGCTCAAGGAGCCCATGACCTTGCCCCACAGCCAGAGGAGGCGCTCAGACTCGAGGGGAGCAGACAGCTGGCCAGACAGGTGGCCTGGCCAGGTGAGGAAGGCCCCGCCTCTCGGTGGGCTCTGATCCATGACCCTCACTGCTCCCCTCTCCCCCCTGCTCCCACACACACTACACGCAGACATGCATATCTAGCCATTGTGTCGACAGGTCCCTGTCAGGCCTGCTTCTTCCCCAGCTGGGGATGGCTCCCTGTCACTCCTCTGCGTCTCTCAGTGCCCCCCTCCCCAGTCCTTACCACAACTGAAGGCAGCCAGTGATGGGGCACCAGGCAGACAAGCCATTTCATGCTCAAGCGCTGGCCAGCAAGCCTTTGCAAAGACTCCCTGTCCAGGAGACCCCCAGGAAGGAGTCTAGTTGTGGATATTTCAGGACCAGTGAGGGAAACAACAGGTGGTCATGAAGTCCCCAGAGAGCCCCCCCAAATCAAGTGACTTCCACAAAAAACTGTGCAAATGCAGCTTTAAGGTGAGAAAAACACCTCCTCCCCCTTCTCACCATCCCTAGACCCCTCAGCTAGATTCTGGAAGCACTATGGGAATCCAGGCAAGGGTGGGACATCTCTGATCAAGGCTCTTTACTCACTGCTACCCTGTCCATCAGTGACATCACAAAAGTAGCTTCCAGCTGCACAAGGGAAAGGCCAAGACAGGAAAAGAAACGAGTATTTTACCCACGTGCATGGGTAAAATACCTTCTTGAAGGCAATACAGCTCCGGGGTTGAATGTGCCAGCTGTGGCATCACACAGCCTCTGTTTGAATCCTGGTTTCCCCAGTCTACCAGCTGTGTGACTTTGAGCAAGTTACTTAACCTCTCTGTGCCTCAGTTTCTTCACCTATAAAATGGTAATAACAGTAATCTACAGCTTGAACACAATGGTGGCAATGCAAAGTACTCAGCATTGGGCAGCCACAAGTCAGACCACACGTGTGTGTCTGTGTGTCTGGGGGCTCCCTGCTGTTTGTCCATTAGCTCTCACTCAGTACTGGGCACAGAGGAGCCGCCTGCGAGAGGCTGTGAAAGACAAGTGGAAACCCTTCCTTCCCCTCTGCTTCCATTCTTCCACTCATTCGGCATATATCTACTGAGTGTTTAGACCATGCCCTGCTCCCTTTGAAGCCCTGGGGATCCTGCAATGAGCAAAACAGACAAGGAGCCCTGCCCTCCCCACGCTGACATCCTAGAACCAGCCCTTCCACAGAAGCAGATTTCTTTAGAGAAAGGAAGCCTCGTGTTTTCTGTGCCAAACAGCTTGGACAGGTCCCTTCCCAATAATTGATGCACTTCCCTGCATTTGTAGTCAGACTAGTTACTGGATGTACTTTAGCTTCCTCTTGACAACCCAAGGTCAAGCCCAAAAACATTGGGCCACTGGAGACTCCCCAGGTCCTCAAGGCTTCTGGGGCCCCTTCCCCCAACACTAAATGACACAAGGCTCTTGGCTCTTCTGAATCTCTGGCATTGCTCTTTTTGTTTCTCTGTCTCTTCCCACACCATCGGGCCACTGGCTGTGACTCCGGGTGCTGTCGCCAGCACCTGCTCCAGGAGCTGGTCTCCCACTTCAATAGGTTCTTTCTGTTCAGCTGCTCTGATCAGAGGCACCAGGGAGTCAAGCTCATAAAAGCTATGCACAGATTAAGAATAAGGGGCTCAGAAGAATGCCCCCCACCTCCCAGGGCTCTCCTATGAGCTTTTTATGCATGGCCTTTGTGTTCTGGAGCTCTGCACTCCACCGGGTGGGGCCTCTGTCTTGTTCTCCACAGTGACCCTGCACCTAGAACAATGCCTGGTACATAGGAAACAGTCAAAAGTATTTATTCTTAAATAAATGTGCAGGGCCCTCATGGTTTCTTCATCTTTTTCTGCTTATATAACTAAAGAGACTGAACAAGTAAGAATCACTGTGTGTATATGTGAAGGGGGTCGGTGGGTCTAAGTGGGTCAACCTTTGCAAATAACCACACTGGCTGTCCACCTGCATCCTGTGTGTGGGGGTGGGGGGATGCGGTGGCAGGAGAGCATCACTGTGTCACGGAGTTGGCGGGTGATCCTCAGCAGCATCTTCTACCCCCTAGACAGGAACTCAACCCACCCATGTAGGAGCCCCCCTCCGTGTGACCCTGACGGACGGTGCCTACAGGCACTCCAGGACACCTGTGTGTGTACACACACGACAGCAGACGGGGTGTCCTCTACCTGGCAATGGCATCAAGTCCTCGGTGGGCAGCCCAGTCTGGTATCCATTTTCTAAATCACTGGGTAGGGAGGGGATGCTGGGGGTCCCTCTGCCCACCTTCCTGGTGCCCCAGGAACCCCTTCCAGCTGACAAAGCCCATTCACAGACATTGTTTCATTGAAGCCTGCTCACCCATGGCCACTTTCCTCCATGCTTTAGGTGGAGCAGAGCTCAGAGAAGGCAAGTGCCTGAGATCAAAAAGCTCATGAGTGGCTGGGCTGCCACTCAGAACCACATCTCTCAGCCCCAGGGCCTTGTACTGGCAGACACCATCTGCAGTTCACACTCCCACCCTGGGGGCAGCAGAGGACATCGATGGTCTAGATTCAGAAGCACCTGTGTCCTGGAGCTGAGGAGTCTAACTCGCCCTGCCGGGCCTGCCCAGCTGTATGACCTGGGTGGGTGGCTTCACCTCTGGGTCCCAGCCTCCCAATCTAGCTGCTGTGGTAAGAAATGTGCATGTAGACTGCTGTATGAGTCAAGTGAGTAATACACACAAGAGGGCTCTGCAAACTATAAAGCACAGTGCAGAGAGGTACAAGGTCACTAGTGGCCTGGCCTGGTCCTTCAGGTTCTTTTAATCTCAGTGCTATCAGCTGAAAATGGAGCTACTGGTGCTCACTTTGCAGAGTCATGGTGAAGAGTGAACAAGCTTATGGAAGTGGGGCTCTGGAACTATGGTTAAGGTTGTAATGCTGGTTAGCCCCACTGAGATGAGAACCACTGTCACAAATCAGGGTCAATCATCCAGGATGAGCCATATGGCTGTTTAAGCCTGCTGCACTCCTGGCCAAGAGAGCCTGTGTCTTTCTCAATTTCAGGGGGAGCACCCCTTCTTCCAGGGTAGGTAGGGGATGTCTGGGCACGGTGACTGAACTGATGAGGAGAAATGTTCTTTCCAGCAAACAGCAAAGTCCCTGTACTGCCTTTGTATGCAGCAGGAGGATGAAGTTCTCAGTGCTGTGGCAGCTACTATGCAGCCATGAGGCAGACTAGACCATAAGAAGAAGCCCTGGAGCCCAAGGAGCAGCCACTTCCCTTCACCTGTCCTGAGAAACAGGAGCCCCTACTTAGTTTAAGCTGCTGCTTGAGGGGGTTCTTTGATCTGCATTGCAAAGCTTTCCTCACTGATTCAAGAGGACAAGGATACAAAGTCCCCAAACAGGGGCCTCAGGGAGCACCAGGACATTTCCCTGGTTGTGTCCTGAAGCCCCTAGGTTACCCCTCCCTAGAGTCTTGGTCATCAGCATAGGAATATTCAGCGCCAGCTATGTGGATTTTAGTTAAAGGAATGTAGTATCATTATTTGGGGGCCTACTATTTGCCAGAAGCTGGGACAGCAAATTGAAAGGGCCCCCAGTCTGGTTAGAGAAGCAGGCACTACACAAACACCGTATAACATAATGTAACGTAGTGCTGGGGTTACGTATCACATAATTTATCGTATAACGTACCAGCTAAAAATACGAGGTAATGACATAGCATGAACTCCAGTATATCACATAATACAACATCTTATATCATTACTTCATAGCGTATCACAAGACACGCTCCTGCATTAGCCTAGACACATCCCCGAGGTGAAGGCAGCAGAGCGGCCATGATGCCGAGGAGGCATGCTGTGAGGCCCTGAGGAGGAGACCCGGCAGGGGTCAGGGAGGGCTTCCAGGAGGAACTGAGCCTTCCAGAAAGAGCAGGAGTTAGCCAGACAGACAGGGGAGAAGGGCATTTCAGGCAGAAGGGACATGAGCACAGAGGCCAAAAATAGCCCTTTTGGGCGAGGAGTTCCTTGTTGCTAGAGTATAAATTGGGACACAGGGAGTGACCAGCTGGAGCCAGGTCACTGAGGGGTAAGAGTGTGGCCTCCACCCACGGCCTAGGGGGAGCCCCCAAGGGTCCTGAGCAGGGAGTGAGGTGGTCAGACCTGGCTTCTGGCAGCACTGTCAGGAGGGGCTCAGGTGGGGGGCCCGCTGAGCTGGAGCAGCTGGGCCAGGTCCCAGGTGGCTGTCAATTCCAGGCGGAGAACAGGAGGGTCTTGAAAGAAAGAATAGCTCCCTACAGAAATAGGGTTACTAGGAAGCTCAAGGAAGGCAAGGATTAATATTTTCCCCTAGAACCACTTTCTGGTCTGCTAGGGCAGGGACGTGGAGAGTGGATGACCAGCTCAAGGATGGGCAAGGGACTGGGGCCTGCTGGCACCCCTCTGATCCAGGCCTGTACCCACTGTGCTGGGTATAGGGGCTCAGGGTTGAGCAGTAGGCAGGGCAGACTTGTCCCACCTCCCTTGTCCTCTGGAAGCCACAGGGCTGGAAAGCAATTTCTGGTCACTGGGCCGACTCCACACTATAACCAGAGGCCTGGGGCCAGTAGTCATTCTTTCTCCAGGCCCTCCTTATCTTTGGCCCCATGAAGGCCAATTTCTCAGGCAGAGACATGAGAGGGAGGAGGGAGTTAACAAAAACAATTTCACATAGTTTGTGCATCAATTCCTGAGTAGATCTGGGAGGCAGGCTGGGCATCTTCCCGATAGGACACTTGAACAAGGCCACCCAGTCACACAGACAGCCCCAGGGCAGAGCTGAGCTGGCTTCAGAGTCCATACCCAGACACCTGCCCACTGAGACCAAGTGGAGAGGGTGGGTCTCAGCCCGCTCTGAGCCCTTCAGATGGTGAGATTACTGGCTCTGAAATTGCAATAAACATAAATATTTGGCCTTTCCAGAGCTGCCTCTCTCCAACTAAAATGGAGAAGGAAGAAGAGGGGAAAGTGGGCACAGAAATGAATGCAGGGGACTGGGTACAGTGTAGATGAGACACACAGACGCCCTCCAATGCCCAGAGTCCCTGGCCTCTAAGGGAGGCAGCCACCCATGCGGGACATCAGGCTTTTCCCACTGCTGTGGTGAGGGGCTCCTGAGCTTCTGGGACTGTTGGGATGGCAGGTTGGGGGACAGTGGGAAAGGGGTGCAGGGAATTGAGAAAGGAAAGGGGAGACCCCCCCAGTTCCTAGCCTTGACCTGTGTGCACCCCTCCCACATGAAATCATCAGCCTCTGACACTCGGGAGGCATCCCGTTCCCAGCCTCCTCCTGCGCCTGACTCCAGCTCCTCATCCGGGCTCCAGGGTTGTGAGGAAGGCGGGCAGAGACTCGCCATCTCCCTTCCTCCCCAATGCTGGTGTCCCAGCTGCCAGCTTTGCCCCAGCACCCCGTGGCCTCTGGACAGGCCACCCGGTGACTGCTCCCAGGAGATGCCCGGATTCCAGGCAGACATCTCCCAGAAGCTTCTGGCAGAGGCAGCCAGTTCTTAAAAAAGGCTTCATGTCATTCTGCAATCAGCTGAGGGGCCCAAGCACAAGGGTGTTTATCAATGCCACTGTGTTCCCCCAGCATCTCCGTGTCGCTCTCTGACGAGCCCACTCTGTCCCCCTGACGCTGTTGGTGTCTTTGCGCCTCTTGTCCAAGCCCTGAACACCGACGACCTGGGCCCTGCCCACAGCGTGCCCTCCCGGGCACCTTCCTTCCCGTCTGTTCCCTCCAGCTGAGGTTTTGTGAAAACAGGCACTTCCAACTATGCCCAATTTTAACAGTTTGGAGAAGGAAGAGAGTCTGGCAGCGTCCAGGAGAACTAATGAGGTGGTCTTCAGGCACCTTAGACGAGAAACAAAAGTCGTAAGTGGTGTAAGAGGAGGGAGAAACAACATAAAAAGAAAACGAGAGGAAACAAAATAAAAACCAGAGATAAAAAGTCCAGAGAAAACAGCGGCGCCTGAGAAACAAGGATCCCAGCCGCCAACTTTTACGGCGTCCAGCCCTGTTATTCATAAGTGAGTTTCCTCTCTCACAAAGGACCTTTTGCACGGTTTTCCCTTCTGCCTCCAAACCAGCTGCTCGCGCTGTTGTATCCTGAGTGATGATGAGGCTCTGAAAGGGTTTTTTGGGAACAGATGGCCAGGGGAGAGCTGGGGAATGTGCCAGCAGCGGGCTGGGCGGGCTGCCAGGGCCTGCGGTGACTGAGTGCTTGGGCTTCCAGCTCGCGTGCTTTCCCTGCCCTCTGCCCTCCGTGGCGCCAGCAGGCCTTCCCAGCGAGCGCTCGGAACATCTGGAGTCTGGGGCTGCCAGGAGGGGGGGCCGCGGCGGCCGGGCGGGGGACCCTCTGTTCCAGCGGAGCTCCCATGGACTCCGCCACCAGGCCCGCCTCGCAGAACAGCTAATCAAAACCACAGCGCCCCGAATGGGAACCAGGCGTGCTCCCAGCTGCAGCCAGAGGCCGCCAGGCGACTTAACCCGGTGTCAGGCCTCGCTGGCGGTGCAGCGCTGGGGGTGCTCAGAGCTGATGACACCCCCGGCCTCCCCCCACCCCACCCGGCGCCACCCCCAGCGCCACCACCAGTGGGCTCTTGGCTCCCTGCAGCTAAATGGAGCCTCCACGTGCTGCAGCCCAGCTGCTTACATAAGAGCTGCTGCTCCGGGGCAAGGCGCTGCACCCGGCATTTGTGGGTGCGGGCCACCCCGCTGGGCAGCGTGCGAGCTCAAGGGCCCCACAGGTCTCCAGAGGTGAGAAGCATGGAGTTTGAAACCAAAGAGACACAGGCTCCAAAGGGCTCCACCACTTGTTAGCTATGTGGCCCTGGGCAAGTGCCCCCCCACCCTTGGCCTCAGGTTCCCCTCTGTGCAATGGGGGGGAGTGGTCCTAACTTGCAGGGTTACTGTGATATGAGGCGCAGATAATGTATGTGAGGTGTCTGGCAGACAGTGGGCACTTACCCCCTGGTTGACACGATTGTTGGCGAGAGTTTATTAGAATTATTACCGTGCCCAACCAAACATGCATGTTTTTTGGTATGAATCCATGAACTTTAAAAGCCCGGGGAATTTCTGGGTTGGCTGCACACTCCCCTCCCCTTATGGGTGCAGGACCAGGGGTTTGGGCTGAAGTGCTAGAGAGGGAGGGGTCCTCCATTCAGAACTGCTCATCCTTATCTGCCTTTTGGTTGATCAGTGAATGACTGATCCACCCCAGGCACTGCCCTTTTCTGAGATACTCTTTCATGGGGTTCTACATATGAACTTGTTACCTTACTATTATAAATTCCTGAGATTTCCTCTCTGGCATTCACTGAGAAACCAGCCCTTTCTTAAGTGGGACCTTGTCTAATTCTTCCAGCAAGGTGGCAAGGAAGGCATGTGGGTTCTCATTTTACAGATGAGAGAAGGGAGGAAGGAGAAATCAGAGAGGTTAAGGTCACACAGCTAGTAAGTGCCGGTGTCAGGACTCAAACTCAGGTCTCTGGCCCCAAAGCTCTATACTGTGATTCTATGTCACAGTCTTGCTGAGGTTCTCTCCCTGTTGGGATTTTGTATGCCTTAAGGTTCAATGCCAGCACTTCAGAGAACTGAAAAGAATGGTAAGGTCCAACTTAACACCCACCTACACAGATACCCTTTCTCCGGGGTCCTGGGCCAGGGGTCACTGACCTTCTGCAGGGATTTCCAGAGGGACACTCTGGCTCAAAGAGGTGCCTAGGGAGGAAAGGGTTCTCTGAAGGATGTATGCATCCCCAAGGGTGATCAGCTCAAGCATCAGAGGGGTCTTCCCATGTCTCTGTGATTTTCTGATCATGAGTGGTTGGTTGGTTCTGTCTTGTTATGCCCGAGACTCCGGGTTTTCGTTTACGCACAGCATGCTGGGGTGAAGGGAGGAATGTATGAGTGCATGTCCAGAGAGGAGCAATTTGGAGATGGGGACAGGAGGGAAGGTGAGGAGAGTGTGAGAGAGGAGGGAAAGCAGCACCCCGCCTCTACCCCCACCCGCTGGGACCACCCGGGGAACATCAGAGGACTGAGTTCCGCCTTCCGGGGAAAGCTGGCTCTGAGCTCACCTGTGAGGCTCCCCAGCCAATGATCCCTCCAACCCAGGCCCTGCCAGACTTTTGGACTAATGATGTCAAATGTGAGAGCAGAAACGGCAGCTGAGAGAACACTCTGTGTTAGAGCAAACAGCTGGCGACAAACGTCTATGTAATTGGAATGCCAGAAAAAATAAATTGCATCCATTTTTATGACTAGAAGGGAATTTGATGGTGGTTTCCCACCCACCCCCCCTTTTATCCCAGCATAGATGGATTCTATGGGCTTTGAAGGCAAATGGTATTTAACTCAGTAACTTGGCCAGGAAGATTTGGCAATAGAACCTCTTCTCACATACCCACTTCCATGTGGGAGGCAGGACAGGAAAGGGCCAGAGGGCCCCCACACACACACACCTCTCTTACTGGCTAAGGGACTCTGGTCAAGTTCTTTGAACCTCAACTTCACTATTAGGGCAATGGGACGGCACCAGCACCCACCTCGAAGGCTTGGTGGGAAGAGTCACGAGGTGATCCATCACAAGACCTAAGCACCATGTCAGACCTGTAATCTAGGCTCTAAGAACCTCAGGTATTATCAGTGTTCTTGGGACACACCGCGTGGGGGTCCCAGCAGTTCCTGTGGGCAACCTCAGATCTGTGTGAAATGCCCATGAAGGGCACAGGGTAAGTTAAAAGTGACACATGTATTCATTCAGACAGGAAAAGGGGCTAAGGTGACCTCAGCTTGGAAAACTCA
The DNA here is from genome assembly GCF_048164855.1 of Canis lupus baileyi. Classification (NCBI taxonomy): domain Eukaryota; kingdom Metazoa; phylum Chordata; class Mammalia; order Carnivora; family Canidae; genus Canis; species Canis lupus. The sequence continues at coordinate 25,715,707 of NC_132849.1, read as the reverse complement.
ACCCGAAAGGGCCTCAGAAATCACTTCTGATGACAACTCACCTTATAGAAGTGGACACTGAGGCCCCAGTGGGGGTGACTATGTACATGCAGGTGGGGACAGAGCTGGGACAGTGCCCCTTGGTAGACACTCTGGGGACACAGGTGGCTGGATCCAGCCGGAGCAGGAGTTCTTGCTTGAGACTCTGCCTCATGTGTTCTGGGGCTTGGGTACAGTCCACATAAACAGCAGGAGCCACCAGGTCCTGTCTGAGGCCTGGGCTCAGTCACTCAGGCAGTAAGGGGCCCCTCGAAACACCCTTGGTTCCCAATGACCCCCCGCCCAAAACCGATGTACCACCTCAGCGTGTCCCCAGCACCAAAGCTACCGAAGTCTGCACACGAGATGTCTTTCCAAAAAGGAGTCAGGATGCCCTGGGACCTGCCATCACCAAGAAAAGCCTCCCCTGCCTAGAAAGCAGCAGGAAAAGAGGGAAGATGGGAAGTCAGGTGGAGCTGCACCCACTTCAGGGCTTCCCCCAGCCCAGATCACCCACAGGGTGAGGAGCAACCCAGCCTTGCAGAGCCAGCCTTCCCCCAGCCGGCACAGCCCGGGGGGCCCTACCAGCTGTCCAGGCTTCTGGAATACCCTAAACTCAGGGCATCACGTCCATGTCTTCTCCCCCATCCTCAAACGGCCTGCAAGCAACCTGAGGGCAGGGACTTGCCAGCCACTTAGCACCAGGGTTTAAACTATGCGGTCAATATTAGTAGCTGTTCTTATTATTCCATAGGTTAAAGTTTTTGGAAAGGGGCATCCTGGATTGTGGGAAATAAGTCCTTTCCTATTCTGCAGGTCTGGCAAACACCCCCACCCCCCACCCAGGTGTGAAACAGTCCTGTTGTTCTTCCTCTTTCTTCTCCGCCTCCTCCTCCAAAGCTCCTAGGAGTTGCTGCTTTAAAAACAGGAGCTGCAGAAACATGGCCCAGAGCCAGGTGCTTAGCGTGCATTATCTCCAGCTACAGCCAGAGTCAGAACTGAGCTCTCCAGGGCCCATCCACTCCTACCCGCCCCCAACCCCTACCCCCATCTCTGGGCTGGGCGGCCTCCTACACAGGCCTCACTGCACGATAGAGGCTTCCAAACGAGGCTCTGAACCCTCAGAGTTGTGTCCCTGTGAGGCTCAGAGACAGAGGACGCGCGGGTCAAGGGATGCAGGTCTCTAGCACCTGGCAGGGAAGGGCTGAAATGGGCCAAAGATGGCACCTGGGGCCTGGTGGTGGTGGGGGGCGGGGAGCTGATTCACTTTCCAGCTCATTCTTCACAGGTGGGGGCACCACATGTGGCAGCTCACTAGAGCTACAAGGGATCTCAGAAGACATTGCACATGATCTCTCAAGGAGGTAACCCAAGAAAGGATTGCCCAGCCTCTTGCGGACACATTAACTGTGAGCAAGCCATTGAGTGAGACAGCTGAAATTCCTATCAGTGGTGCTGGTGAGGGTCACCACTGTCATAGTTGCCATTTACAGAGGACTTGAGCCAATCACTTTCATTGGCACGTGTTTTCTAGCTACTTCCCTTCTTTGAGCCTGGCTCATCCCCATCCCCAAACCCTCAGTAGCCACAGGGGAGGGGGACAGAGGCTTGATCTGAGCTCCAAATCCATTTACTCTGTTTACAGGGACTATGGAGGCTCAAGCCCCAGTGTGGAACTCACTGCACATGTTTAATAAACACTGAATGAATGAATGAATGAATGAATGAATGAATGATCAAGTGAACTTCCAGGGATACCAGGCCCCTAGGTTCTGGTCAATAAAACGGTGGCCTGCCCCAGCTACTCAGGGCCACTGGATGGTCTGGAGACCATCCCTGAGGACACCTCAGGACTCACCTACCTGCACGGTGACAGACATGCAGGAAAGCACAAGCCACAGAAATGGGGTGGTCCTGTGAACCCCTCCAGCTTGCCAGGGCTGAGTGCTGGGGCTGGACAAGTCCTCAGATGTCCCGGCAACTCCAGAACCCTGTCCATCTAAGTTCCTTTGACAGTGCTGATTATGTATAGGTACAGCACCTGGGAGACAGCAGCCCTGGAACAGCCACCCAGCAGGAGGGGTCACGGAATGCAAGCAACCCCACGCTCTTCTGAGGTGAGGCAAGACCTCTACTTGGATGCAGAGGCTGGGAAGTGCCTGAGAAATCACTGATGACTGATGTTCCCACCACGCCCAGTCATCAGCCACAGAACTGAGGCTTGGAGAGGTAAAGAAATGGGATGGCATATGATGACACAGCTGGTAGGTGATAAGAAGGGACTCTGATGCCCTGAACCACCACCTGCCACCTCAGTCTCCCAATCTAGACAATGGGGAGTTGGACCAGATGGTCTCTAAGGTGTCTCAGAATCAAGGTGATTCAGGGGAAGCCAAAACCTCATCTCTGCTGGACATCTTCACCCCACTCCCCTTCTGTCCTCCCCAGCCCAGGCCACTACCTGCTCTAATCAAGGAACAGGGAAGGAAAGGGGCCTCAGCACTCCTGTCTCAGTGCATGAGGGGGAGTGTGTGGGGGGGGTGAGGAGGTGAGGAGATGAGAGGTGGATCTGGAGCAAATGGCGCCTGCCCATCCTGCCCATCCACACCTCCAGGCTGCCTGAATGCCAAGGGAAGTTCACCCAGAGTTTACAAACCTCCTTTGTCACAGAGCCCTGCATGGAGCCATCAATCACGCCTTTAATTTACCCGTGTCACTTTCCAGAGGAAAGCTGCCCTGCCAGCAGCCAGTGGTGCTTCCTCTCACCCACTTGATGAGGACTTCATCTAATTGGTCCACGTTAAATCACTCCCAGGAATGCAATGTACAATTACTGCAGCAGCAGCAGCAGCAGTGGCTAGCTGGCGGCAGGGACATTCATGGCCCTCCCTGGCGGAGGCAGGAGAGTCCATGGGGGGCCTCCCTGGCCCAAGGCCCAGAGGCCTCTGGGAAACCTGGAGAACCCAGAGAGGAGCCTTCTGGAATGGGGAGGTGGGGGGGCTGGGGAAGGAGTGTCAGGGATGAGAGGGAAAGGCAAACCAGGAAGGAAGGAGGAGGTGGAAGGAAGGAGGGAGGATGCCAGTCACCGGGCTCCCCCACCTTCTCCATCCCTGGATGCCCAGGGGAACCAGGCATGTCTCACGGCCTCTACCCACCTCATGGATACAGACTAGGTCCCACGCTCTGTGTCTCTTCCCCTAGCCTCATAGGAACAGAGATCCAGAGGGCTTCCATAAGCCTTGCTCAGTACTGCCTGGCACTGACCCCCAAATGGAAAGGGTGGGAGCACAGGCCATTTAGGGACCAGAGCTGTGCCCACCACCTTTCCCTCTGCACACATTTCTCCAAACACATCAAGCTCTGGACAGGCTGTTTCCTCTGTCTTGGATGCTGTGCCCTGCTTCATCTTCCTGGTGACCTCCTGGTGGTCCTGGGCCCAGATCCAATACCACTTACAGTAAGATGCCCTTTCAAACTCCCTTGGGCACGAGAGGTAACCTGTCCCTCCTCAGCCCAGCCTTCCACCAGGCAGGACAGACCTCTAAGACCACCTTGCCATACCATACCACCCGTATCTACTGGCAGCGGGGTCCCTCTGACCATCCTGTGAGCTTCATGGGGACTGGGACCATAGGTTTGTTACCTTTACATCCATGTCCACATGCTTGGTACATGGCTGGGGATCAGCAAATCTCTCCCGAATGAATGAACGAACTACGAATATCACTCGCCTTAACACATGGCCTCAAGTAATCCACAGGCCAAGTCGTACTCCCAAACATGCTGAAGAGCTCTCGTGGGCTGTCACCCTGCTCAGAGGATCTCATTCTGCTCATTCTGATACATCTCTCAGAGGCCACATGGGCAGATCAGCACCACAGAAAACCAGAAAGAGCTTCAGATACACCATCTTCCTCATTAAGTGAGCAAACCCAGGCCCAGAGGCTCAGGGTGACTGTCCAAGGTACCCGCTAGCCCCGTTACCAGGAGTAGCGTCCCTCCCATAATCCCAGCTGTGTGAGGAGCTCTGAAGCTGGAGCGACCCCCAAAACCTCGAAGAGGCTCATCTTGCTGGCCCGGTTAGAAGCCTGAGTGAGAGTGGGATGCCCCAATTTCCGTTCCCATCTCTCCTGTCCCCCTCCAGAGGCTGCTGCCCCAGGGGCTGGCACATACCTTGCGCTTCTTGGCACGTCCCTCAGCCTGCAGGGTGCGGGTGCAGCGCTGCACACACTCAGAGAAGCTGAGGTTGCTGTGGTCGGCACTGTAGTCGAGGTCGGCCAGCCGCGCCAGGGACAGGATGTAGTTACAGGCGATCCTCAGGATGGCCAGTTTGGACAGCTTCTGCCCATATGAGTAACACGGCACCTGGGGGTTGAGAAGGCATCAGGAGGGGCTGCCAGGGTCTCTGTGCTGAGCAGGGCCCAGCAGGGCACCCTGACCAGATAGGCGTGGGGCCACCCACAATGATGTCCCATTGCCCAAGAGGGGATTGCCAGGCAGCAGACATGGCCTGTCTAATCCTTTGACCCGGATTTTATTTTCTAATCTAAGCACCCACTGTTTTCCTCACACACATCTCAAACACACATCTCAACTCATCCACTCACAAACTCCGGGAGGCATCCATGTTCCCATCTTGTAGGGGAAAAAAACTGAAGCTCAGCTTAGGCCCACAAGGCATTAGAAATGAAGCATGCGCATTCCCACCATCACAGGGCTCTGTCCACCTGCCCTCCCTAAAAAGAAGTCTGTCTGAGAGAACCCACATATTTCATATTTTTCAGCTCTGATATTCCACTCACTCACTTATGCAGCAACACTTGTTCTGCTGGACACTGGGGGTCCAATTGTGAATAATAACTTGGTTCCTGATTTCAGAGAACTCACACTCAAGAGAGCTGTTACAGTGTCATAACAGAGTTAGGTACCCAGCACGGTGGGAATGTACAAGAAGGAAAGTGCCAGTGCTTAGCTATGAGGGCTTTCTTTTTCCTTTCTCTTTTTCTTTATGCTCTCTGGACCTGGGTCGCTGTTGGGCATACAGGTGTATAATATATATTTACAGCCCCAACCAGATTTGACATGCTTTTCAGTGACTCATTGCCAAGTGGACACTCACTAATTCCATAGGGGTTTGTATGGGGTGAAGAGATGGAGTCTCTACCTTTCTACACTGTCCACCAATGTTTGTACTGCATGAGCAAAAAGCGATGAAGACTACAGCTGAGCTCTGTGCTGAGGCATGGAAATGACTCCACCAAGTCCATCTGACAGGTGCGAACCGACACAGCCTACTGCTCCTCTGATATACCTACCATTCATGTAAATGGCTGGACTGTGCTCACCCAGCCACCAGGGCTCTGGTTTCCTCCTCTCCCTGGCTCTCCAGGATTCATACACAGCATCCACCTCTACCACTGATTCTGGTACTCATCAACTGTCATCCCACAGAGTGGGTCACCACAGCATGTCCATTCAGCAAGTATTTGGTGAGTATCCTCCATATACCAGGCATTGCTCTGGACCAATGGTCCTCTACTGGGGATGATTCTGTGCCCAGGGGAAGTGTTGGCAGTATCTGCAGACATTCTTAATTGTCAATATTGGGGAACAGTGAAGGGAAGGTGGTACTGGACCCTACTGGTTGGAGGCCAGGGATGCTGCTAAAGCATCCTGCAATGCACAGGGTCCTGGAAGGCCACCATACACAAATGATCAGCCCAAACTGTCACTAGGGCAGAGATTGAGAAAGTACAAATAAGACAGTCACCACAGATGGAGACCCTACATGCATCATCCACTTTGTTCTCACGTTGTCCAGGAGCTATCTGACCTTTCCCACCCAACCCTAAACCAGGGGATACGGGGAAGAGTGCTGGAGCAGGCACCTGTACTTAATAATACTCTAATAACCCCCCAACCGTCCTTAACTCCCAATTATTGTTACTCATTTATAGGTCAGTCTCTGTGTGAGCTGTTGGGGAAGGCCCATGTCTGTAGGATCTAGACAGGTCTTGCCCACAACAGGCCCACAAGAGGGTTCGTTGAAGGAGAGAATGAATGAGCAAAGGAATGATTTATCTCCATGTTCTCCAGGTGGCTCCAGAATGTTTAGAAATGTGCTCAAAACCCTTTCCTCTCTCAGAGGATGAAGATCAAGCTATTCAGTGTAGAACTTAATCACACATACCTTTTGGTCATCTGGGTTCAACTCCTGACTCTAGCTCTCCCTGGCTAGAAGACCCCAGGCAGCTGACATGACCTTTCCAAGCCCGGGCTTCCTCTTCACCTGCTAACAGGGCTGCCCTCACAGTGTGGTAGGATTGAGTGAGATGACAGCACACGGCACGGAGTAAGCCCTGGCACAAGTCAGTGAGTCATTATGATTGGGGGCTGCAGAATTGTCTCCAAGGAGGGGGCTCCAGAGCAAATGAGAAGCAGGAGAGCTGGAGCCAGGACACAATGCCTGCTCATCACCACCTCCCCTAGCCCCCCCACCAGCTGGGGTCCTGAAATGGCACCCAACTCAGAGGCAAGGTTTGCTGTCAAATCTTCCAGCAGCCAAGGAGTGGCCCCTTACCAGACAAAGAAGCCGAAGGAGGGGCAGGTTGGTGACAGAGAGAATGCCAACACCTGTGCATTCACCCAGCCCTGGCTGTGGCTCCAAACTCATCCCAGAAAAGCCAAGAAAAGCAGTAGAACAATGCACTTTGCCTGTTCCCAACCAGAGTGCAGAGAATCTTGCTTTATCAGCCTGAACAAATAAACAAGGTCTGTGGGACAGAAAGGTTCCCGGGAGTCCTGGCACAGGGGAAGGGTGTCTCAAGAGCCAGCCCTGTACCTCCGCCTCTTCTGCACCCCAGGAAGGAGTGCCTATCTGCAAGAGGCCCTTGGGTGCTGGGCACAGCTCTGTGACACAGGTCCCTACTGTTGTTTTCACCTAGGGGCCAGGCTGGGAGTCGCCTGGCTCATTGTGCCCTTGGCCCCTGAACAGATGGGCTTTTCTGCCAGTGGGGACTAGGAATCTCGGGAAGGATCTGCACATGGGGATCCAGCATCATTGCAGGATTGCAGAGCAAAGATGAGGCCAAGACCAACCTAGGGGCTCCGCCCAGGTTCTGGGCCAGATTGCTTCTACCAAAACCCAGATCTGACAAGGAAACCATCTATCAGGCTCTAGTTGTGTGTCTGGCACTACAGTAGCTATTCACAGGTAGTTTGTCCCATTGGAAACCTTCCCCAAAATAAAGGTTGATATCCCAAATGTACATGAAGAAACAGAGAGGTGACATACTGGGCCCCAGTCACTCAGCTAAGACCTGAAGCTACCCAAGGAAGGTACATGGCCACTGAGTTCCCCAGGCTCCCTCCACCACAGCTGGCCACATGTAGGACACTAGCGGCACCTTTTGGGCAGCTCACTCCTCCTCTTCCCTGTCCCCTGAGTGGGAGGTGCTCCTCAGCTCACATGGGTAAGTCCAGACCCTCCCTCCTGGTGCCCATGCCCCAGGATGCAGCCCTCTGGCCCCGGAACCCTGGTTAAGAAGTACCCTGGTCTGGCCTGGCAGCAGGTCCTAAGGAAGGGTGGAAAGAGCTCATCTGAACTGCAGGCACTTACCAGTGACTTTGAGAGATGCCTTCAGCTCTCTGAGCCTTTAGTTCCCTCATCTGGAGACTGGGAACAACAATGCCTACATTGTTTGTCCCTACGTGATTGTTGGGACCAGGCCACCCCTGGCTGTTTATTGTGATCAACTAAGGGTATACTTAATACAATATCTATATTTATCTTTAAATAGCCCAGTGAAGTAGAAATGATTACTTCCACTTTACAGAGAAACACTTGATGCCTTAGCTGGGCTCTTTCCAATTAGCTGGAAGGACTAGGGATTTGGATGAGTCTTTAGGTCAGGGGATGGGCAGGCTGCCTTTGAAGCTGAGGATGGTGAGTTCTGGGCTGATAATCCCATGGGACTTTGGCCTTTGTGCTTACCAGCCACCCCATCACCTGCAGAGGACCCCTTCAGCAGTTGTCGGCTCCCCTAATCAAAGGACACAGGGCAAAGGAGGCAGCAGGGTCATTTGCCTTCAACTCCTAACAGATTGCCTCGCTTCTAGGAAAGTAAAAGGACCTGCTGTCTATCGTCAGCACTGGGAAGCCTTCTGTTTGGTCCAGCCCATCATGCTCTTAACCAGGAAGGGAAGAGCAAGGAGCTGCTTGGCCAAGGAAGTGCAGGTGGGGGAGAGGCCCTCTGGTCTGGTGTGGGGGTGGGGTGTGTGTGGGGCAGATGGTCAGGCCACAGCACATGCCACCAGCCCAGCTGCACAGGGCCCTCCCTGCCGCCTCATGTGAAGGCCATGTGTGCACAGCTGGGCCTGGCCTGGGTGCGGGGCTGCTCCAGGGCCAGGTGGGAGGGGGTCGAAAGGAAAGCCTGGCCTTGCTGGTTGGGTGCGGGGAGAGGCCAGAGTTCTGGCCTTGGCCTCCTGGCAGCACACTGGGACATCTGGTGTATGTGCAGATTTCCTCTCTCCCCTCAAAACTTGAAGCCCCTCAGCCTTTATGGAGGGATAGCAGCCTCTCGGGGCAGATGCCCAAGGTGGCAGTGAGGAGCCCTCAGGGCCTTGCTGTAATCTGACAGATACAGATTCAGGAAGGGGATGCCAAGCAAGTGGAGCCTGGGTCCTCTTCTCGGCTGCCCCTGGAGTCTCCCAGTGGATCCTCACCAAGAGAACTCAGGATGGGCCGTGAGGGGACATTGGGATGGTGCCCCCAAACCTACACTTCCCTTAGTCTCAGACCCCATAGGATGCCAGGGGGCCATGACCCCACATGAATTCAAGAGGCTGAGAGGCAGAGCTCTTAAAAGCCTGGGCATTGGAGTGACTCACGGACTCTGATTAGAATCTAGGCTCTACAGTGACGGTGGCACACAGCTATGCAGGCTGTGACTGCACCAGGCCAAGGAGGCACAGCACACTCAAATCTAGTGAATGGTATGCCAAGGAGCTACACAGTGCAAAACTTACAAGGCCCCACGTGGTTGCAAAAGGCTGCGAGAAGTCAGCCAACTTACATGAAGCTCTCTGAACCTCAGTTTCACTATCTGTGAAACGAGGGGGAGATAATAATAATAATAATAATAACAATAATAACAATGACAACATCACTGTAACATATATGAGGTGCCTAGCACAGTGCTCGGCACAAAGCAAGCATCTGATAAATGGTAGTTTCTAGGAGTGCTGTTAAAATGAATACAGAATGTTTATTTCCACATCTCTCAAGGCCCTGCCTGGCACTGAGGACACTATAAATGCTAAGGAATGTTCATTCCTCCTACAGCCCCCATGCCTTTCTTCATTTGCTCTTTGCAAAGAAGCTATGTGGGGGGTGAGCCTTATCACCATTTTCCAGCTTTAGCAACTGAATCCCAAAGAGGGAAAGTAACTTTCCATGGTTATGCAGAAAGCATGCAACAGAGCCACCATTCAAACCGTGGCCTCTGGACTCCTCATCCAGTGCTCTTTTAACCATGTCAGGAAATTGCTTAGGGACACAAAACTCCAGACCAGAGCCATAATCCCAGAACTGATCTCAGTGCTGTGATGGCAGAGGCTTCATTTTAGGCAGAATCATCCTCCTCCTTTCTCTTCTTTGCCAAGGGGCCATTTCAAACAGTCAAACTCGAGCCTAGATCCAGAGCTACAGCCTATCTGGATCGGGGTATGAGAATGTGTGTGTGCATGTGTGTGCATGTCTGTACCTTTCACATGTGGGATTGAGGACCAGAGGAGGAAGGAGCTCCTTTAGGACGTAGGGTTTCCTCCATCAGATGAGTGCTGCGGTGGGTGCAGCCTCAGCCCCTGGCTCTGAGATCACAAGTGTCCTACCTCTATCTCCTTCCCTCCTAGATGGCAGGCAGATGCCCACTATGGGCTGGCAGCTCTCTGGGGAAAGGGACAGAATGGTCTGAGCAAGGAGAGAACAGACAGGAGCATGCACCTCTGGGCCTGTGTATTTGTGTGTCCTCTTGGCCATGTGTAATGATCATGTGTCTAGACATAGGTATGTCCCTGAATCTGCCCTTTTTATGTAGAACTTCCCCACAGAAAGGGTAGGAATGAAAGGAGACTAGGATTTAAATAATCTCATCTCAGACTCAGCCATGTGGAAACCAGCTTCCGATTGTTAATAAACATGACAGATACAGATGGCACTGTGGGAAGCATTTGGCCAGGCAGGCATTCCAGAAACTGCTATCATCTTCCCTAATCCACTAAGCAATCTTGGACAAGTCTCCTTCCTTCTTTCTCTAGGCCTCAGTTTTCCATTCCATTAAATGGGGTAATTCAACCTGACAGGATGTTTAGTTCAAACAGGATGGAATATTACTGAAAAACCACTGGGTAAATGAGACGTTTAGCTGAGTTCAGTACATGGAGACCATGAATACTTCCTTGGAAATGAAAGAGGCAGCCAGAGGGTCAAAAGGGGACATGAACTGGTAGTCAAAGGACCTAGGTGGCAGCCCTGCCCTGCTTCTCACCAGCTGTGACCCTCTGGGCATGTGGCCTCCCCAAACTGAGAGCATTTACCTAGTTGCAAGGTAAGCAGGTGGACAGGCATCTTTCTACCCACCTGTCATCCTTCCATCCTGCGAGTAGGTTGCAAGATGCTCTGTAGGATGCCACCCTCTCCAGGCATTCAGACCCAGACCTGCTGCCCAAGAGTAAGCCTGAGTGTTCCACTGGGCACACTGCCCAGTGACCCAACTGGCAAGGCTGGCCACCTCACTGACCAAGCATCTTACCCAAATCCAAGCAAGACACTTTGGCTCGACTCATAGAGCCTCTTTTCTCCCAGAAGCTCAATCCCCTTCTCATGGATGGACACATGCACCTGTCCTCTCCACCCGCAGGAAGAAGAAGAGAGTGGGATCCAGAAAGAAGATCATGTTTTCTAAAACGCTTTGTTGTTGGCTAAAGCCAAGAGACGTTGAGTAACTTTCTTGGAGACACACAGGAAGTCAGCTGTAGAGTGTGCCAAAAACCTGAAGTCCAAACCAGTCCCATCCACCCCTAATCCTTCCCCCTTTCCCTGTGGGGGTGGGGGCAGAGGGCACTTACTACCTTCTTCTTAGACCTCCCTTCTCTCTAAGAAAATGAGAAGTCTAGAACCCCAGGGCAGTCCCAGTCTTGTTTAAAGTAATTGCAAAACTGCTCCTCCCCACTACATGTAATTCTCAGATAACTGTTCTTCTCCATCCCCCTAGAGGATGCTGTCTGGTGAGGGCGGCACCCACCAGCCCCAAACTGAGAAGCCCCTGGCCCACCCCGGGACTAGACTCTGAAGATCCCCCAACTAACCGGTCCCCTCAGTAGATCTGCCTGCTTCATTCACCATGAGCTGAAGGTCAGCAGCGGAGGGTATCCCCTGGGAAGGCTCTCACCAGCCAATTCTTGAGGCTGCCACTGGGGAGGGAGAGGATACGGGCTTGTAGCCCGGATGCTTAAGGATACCAGGGCGATGCGGTGCCCGGCACCAAAGCAGCCTGAGTGTAGGGGTATCCCTTCTGGAAGGCAAAACCAGGTCCACTCCTCCGCAGCATCTGGGTCTCCCAAGACCCAGACCACGCTCAATGCCCAAAGAAGAAGGGTCTCCCCCTCCCCCCTCCCTTGCCAGGGACAGATTCCTACATTCCCTCTCTCCGCTTCCCACCGCGCTCAAGGGACTGGAGAAGACAAACACTCGCTACCATAAAAGTGAACTATGAGGGCTGAAGTCAGATGCGCAGAAGGGTCGCCCCCCGGGGGGGGGGGTGGGGCGAGGGACGAGGCTGCGGGGAGGGGGGCGAACCAGACCTTTGCCCGCACTTTGCAAGCTGAGATCCGTACCAACGCCGTGGCAAAGGTTACTGCCCTGGGGAGCTCCAACCTGTCTGGGCCCTGGGGCCGACCGGGCGGGAACCACTTGCCCCTTGGGCACAGCCTCAGCCTCCCTGGAACCTCCCCGCCGCTCGCCCACCCACTGCGGCAGCCGTCCCGGGGCGCGGCGAGGGCGCGCGGCTGGGAGCCGGTACCTGCTTCCTGAGCGCCTCGAAGGCGGCGCTGATCGTGTGCACCCGCGTCCGCTCCCGCGCGTTCGCTAGGAGCCTCCGGGTCTGCTGCAGGGCTTTGATCTCCGAGGCAGCGGCGGCCGCTTCGCCCGGCCGTTTCCTAGGCGACGCGGAGGAATCCGGGTGGTTATTGTAAATTACGTGTGAAATTGACGAGTAAGAACTTTCCCCGGGGCGCGTGGGGGGCGCTGGGCGCGCGGACGCCTCGGGGGGCGCGGGGGGCGCCGGCGGCGTGGGGCGTGCGGGCGGTGCGCACAGCAAGATACGGGGACGCAGGCCGGGCTCCCGGAAAGGCTGCGCCTCGGGACCCCCGGGTCCTTGGCCCGGGGGCGGCGGCGGCGGCGGCGGCGTGGGGAGCCCCGGGCCCGCTGCGCCCAGGGCAAAGCCGCGTTTCCGCGCGTCGGGGACCTCCGGCGCCCGGGCGCCCCGGCGCTCCCCGGCCGGGTCTGCGCCCCCACCTGAGGGCACAGCCGGCGCCGCCGGGGCTGGCACGGGGGCCGCGACCGGCTGCAGCCGCTGGGTCCCGTCGCGCAGCCCGTTGGTGGCGGCGGCGGCGGCGGCGCGCTCGGGCGCTTCCAAGTCCAATCGGAAAGTTTTATAGCCGTTCGCGCGCCGCGCCGGCTCCTTGCCTTTCCGCTTGAGCTTCTTGAGGCCGTTGAGCTCCTTCACGCACACGGTCTTCCACGGCCCGTCCTCGAGCACCGGGATGTGCTTCATGGCGCGGGCGGCGCGCGGGGCGGGGGCGGCGGCGGCGGCGGCGGCGGGGGCGGGGGCTGCCGTGGGGCTGCCCGGGCCGCGCGCCCGCCGCGCTCGCTCCGCACGCCGCGAGCCGGCTCTGCCCGGCGGCCGCCGCGCCCCGCGCCGGGGAGTCTCGGGCTCTCCCCCTTCCCCGCCCGCGCTCCTCCCTCCCTCTCTCCCCCGCGCGCGGGGCAGCTGCGCCGCGGGCTCCGCGAAGCCGCCGGGCGGGCCGCTCCCGGAGCGCTCAGAGTGTCATCTGAAGTCGCTGCCGCCTCGCCGGCGTTTCTGGAGAACGCCCGCTGCGCTCCATCTGTGTTTGTTTAGCCTCAGTTTACACAGAAGCCCGGTTCGCGAGATCAGTCAGCGCCGCCGCCCGGAGAGGAGGCAGCTCCTGCCGCCGCCGCCTCCCCAGCCCCGGCCGCCCGGGCCGCGAGCGCCTTTAAAGAAACAGGAAGCATTTTTCAAAACAGCTGGGCCGCCGGCCGCCTCCTTTGTCCGCGTCCTCTCTGCCTCCCCCCACCCCCATCCCTTCTGTCCAGAGCCTGCCTCCTCTGGCCCTCCCTCCCCGCCCCCCCCAAGTCCGGGGCGCCTCCTTTCCCCCCCGGGAGGACGCTCCGCTCCCCGCAGAACTGCCCCGAGCACGTGGCTTCTGGGCCCTTTGACCCTTTCCCCAGATCTGAGCCGGGCCTTCTCCACCCAGGCTGGCTGACCTCCGGGTGACACAGCAGCGACCTTCTGCACCCAGCGCCTCCGGTCCCAACTCACCAATCGAGGGAAAAAAAAAAAAAAAAAAAAAAGACGGAGCGAGGACTTATTGGGCGGCGGGGGGAGGGGTGCGGGGTGGGGAGTGGGTACGGAGCAGGGTGGGGGGAGGCAAAGGCTCTTCACGGAGGAGACGCACATTCCCACAACGTCGCAATCCCAGCCACTCCGTCACTTGCTGGAGCAGGGAGGCCAGGAATAGAAGGCCTAGGCCATAGGGAAACTGAGGCTCTGTAGAGGAATGTGCTTTCCCACTGTCACACAGCGAGTCAAAGAGGCCTGCAAAGAGGCTGAGAGTGGACCCTTCCGTTTTAGGCAGACCTAGCATCTGTGAGATTCTGCAGGCGCCTCACCCCTGGCCGCCTGCTAAGCTCGGATTTACTCATCTATGAAATGAGGAGTGCCCCCGTCCCAGCCTTGCTGTGAGGACTGAAGCCCCAGGCACACAGGAGGTACTGGTCAAATGGCTTTGCTTATTATTGTTATTAATGACCAGATCTGCCTCTCCTTGAGGCAGATTCCTTGTGTTCAACCCCAGCTCTACCCTCTACAAATGGAGTGATCTTGGATGAGTCACGGAACCTCTCTGTGCTTCCCTCTTCTTACGCATAAAACCGAGGTAATAATTATACCTTCCCCCTGAAGTGGTTGTGGAAATTGAGAATATGTGTGCAGGCGCCCAGAGCAGTGCCTGGCCCTAAGGGAGAGCTTTGCAAGTGCCCAGTGGTACAGGCAGGGGGCAGAGGTGGACTCCCCAGACTTTCTGTTCCCAGTGCCATCCCACTGAAGACTCTGGAAGGAAGAGGTCAAACTAGGGAGCCCTTACCCAAGCCTTCCCTGGAGAACCAGCCCAGGGCTTTGTCTCTCCCGGGTCCTTTCTCTGAGGCACTTCCTCCTAACGGCAGTGGCCGGCACTTTCAGCAGCTTGGGAGAAGAGGATGGCGACTCCACCCTGGTCTTGGGCTCTGACTTCTGCAGCTACTGGGATCCTCCTCTTTCTGGTTTCAGCCCTTCACTTCTGCTGCCAGACCCACCATGGGGCTTTTCCTGTGAAAATGCAGGGGGAGGCAGGTGACATGGTGGCCTGTGACATGCAGGGCCCTGAGAGATAGGATGGCAGTCTAGGCAGAAGGTTGAGACAGGGGCATAGAGCTGGGACCAGGAGTCCATGATAGACCTTGGCTTTTCCACTATTGAGCCCCAGGCCCCCGGGGGTTCTGTTTTCTCCTCTGTCATTGAGGATGGTATTTCTGTCCAGTCAATTTCTCAGGGTGGTAGGTCAACGACTTTGACGTTGGGCTTCAAAGATACACTCGTGTGTACACATTCACACTCATGGAGGCATCCAGTTTTCTGCCTATAGTCAATCCAAAACCTCATCTTTTTCACTGAGATGGATCATCATAATGCATGTGCTCCCTGAGGCACCCCCCTCCATGGACACCCAGCATCTTCCTGCATCTTATCTCCTAAGACCAAAGGTGTGCCCCAGAGAGGAGACCTCATTCACCTGTGTCTCCCCACTCAGCCGCAGGACCCTGGAAACCTGGCTTTTGCTCACAAGTCTCCCACACCTCCCCTCTGCAGAGCGTGCTCGCCCTCACCCTTTGATGACTGGCTCCAGTCTCCCCTCCTCCTGTAAACCCTGGCCAACTGACCACCAGAGCCCCCTGTCACTCTTGCTGGCCTCTGCACATGCTCACTCACAAGTCTGGCTGCAGTTTATCCTCCACTGAGGACCTGGCGGACCCCCCTAGGTTTGTGAGCTCCTGGAAGCCTGGTAAGTCTCAGGAGATGTTTGCTGAAGGACAGCCAGCTCTCATGTCCTTTACATTCTCCAGAACTCAAGCAGAGGCTAAGATCCGTGCTTGCCCACTCCTCGTGCATCTCAGTGGCAGGCATGGGAGGAAAGCCAGCCCACTGCTCTCCAGAGCTGCAGAGGTACCCTATGAGCCTCAGTGTCCTCACCTGTAAATGGAGATCATAATCTTTTCACAGGGCCATCACAGGGATTAAATTAGGCTGCATGTATGGCATTGAGCATAGTGATGATGTAGAGTGAGAGGTGGCTTTAGGCATCCCCCGTTAGCACACTGCCTTGGCTCCTTGCATTGTAGCATCTGGCCCCAGACTCTACAGTTGCAGGCTGAGGTGTCTATGGCTAGTTGGGATGGCTAGTGTGGAAGTCTCTGGCAGGACTGAAAATCATCCCTTAAGAAGCCAAGCTGTGCTCTAGAAAAAGCATGTATCTTGGCTGAACATCGAGGGCTCCACTGGTGCTGCCTGAGCCCCTCACCAATTCCCCCCAAACTGGAGATGGTCGCTGAAATCCCACGTGGGGAGAGGGGAAGAGAATGGATAGGAATAGTCAGCTGTGCTGGGTGGAGGTAGAGCAAGACTCAGAGCTGGCTCCAGTCTCCTGGGATACCCTCCTGCCCACCCCCCCCCAGCACCGTGCTGCCTCCCCCCACTCAGACACTGGGGCCCAGGGGTTGGCATCACGCAAGCCTAGGAGGGATCTCTGCTTTGCCACTTACCAGCTGTGTGGCCTCAAGCAGCCTCTTCACCTCTCTGAGCCTTAGTTCAGTATCTGGGCATTATCCCCTTAGTTGGATAAGATGGAATGTACAGGAACAGGAAGCAAACTGTAAAGGGTCCAGGAGTTGTGGAGGGTTCCTGTTAATGCCATTCCCAGCCCACCAGGTGGCAGATCTTCAAGGTCAAGGCTAGGAGCCCATAAATCGAAGCCTACGGGCAAACCTGCATCCCAGGGCTCCTGATTCTGTCTTCCCAGCCTCCTTGAGAAACCCGGCAGAGCATGAAGGAGAAAGATACCAGCTGGGCAGCGCCCCCTGGTGGTGTGACGCTGTACTGCACATCTCCCTGCAAGGAACCTGCTCATTTTGAAGTCGCCTGTGGTAGCCCTGCAATGACAGTAATATAGATTTTGTGAATCCAGAGAGTTACCAGGATAAAATGGTTCTTGAGGCTCAAGGCTCTGCTTGGGATGGCACAATACAGACACCCCAAGAAAACCTATGCCCTACATTAAAAACATCCCCCACTGAATCAACTGTTTGATATTACCTTGGGCTGGCACAGTGTGCCACTGGGAGGGTCCACGTGCCCTGGATGACTGGTCCAAGGAACAAGAACGAAGCTAGAAAGGGAAAGGAAGGCAAGCGCTCAGGGCTTAGGCTCCTGGGAACAAATGCTCCACAGCCAGGCAGCAATCATTACTTCCATGCAGGGATTGATTACAGGCTCTATTTCTCTAAATCATTATAATGACCCAAGAAGGCAAACCCATTCTATTCCACAGATACGGAAACTGTTCCTGGAGGAAAAACTTGCACCAGAAAGAAAATAACAGAAGTGAGATTTGAACCCGGGGCAACTGACTCAAAACCCCAAGCTTTGAATCCTGTGCTTTGCTGCCTCCTGAGACCTCAGGGACTAGCATCTGGGGGATTGAGCAGCTAGGCTACGTATAGTGCTGACCTTGTTAGCATCCTGGCTGTCCACCTGTCAGCTGAAGCCACTGGACCACCCTGGTGTGCCTCCAGCTCCTTCCAGGTCGGGATCAGATGGCAAGGCACCACTTCTGGACATTCAAGGGCCTCAGGCATATGGATCTCAGATCTTGGGGTCCAGCATTGGTGCCCTCCCATCATGGTTGAGTGGAACCTGCCCAGCAACACCCTGATGTGCATGCAACACCCATGGGTGAGGATAGGACAAGTTGGCAGGAGGACGTTCGTTGATTGCTATCTTCTTAGCAGGATGGCTTAGAACCTCGGACACTTGCTACATGAAATTCTATATTCCTGAATCTAGAGTCCTCACTGCTGCCTGCCCCAGTTGTTCCAAAGTGGATGTGTCTGTCACCCATTCAAGAAAGAGAAGGGAAAGTGGAAACTATGCTAGAAGGAAATGGGGTACATATAACTAGAGCACCCAGAGTAGTGCTTGCAGCAGCCCTAGATAGGACCACCCAGGGGAGTGATCAGGAAGTAGAATACAATCAGCCTGGTGGCCCCAAAGCCTCTCCCTGTCTCCCAGTGACAGTGTCCACACTGCCACCATTAATCAACAGGACACTGACCCAGAGGACAGGGATAAGACATCCAGACAGGAAGCTCTTCTGGACTCACTTTCCTATCTTCCTTCTACTTTCCTCTGTCCAAGTGACCTTTGCACTGGCTGTTGCCTTGGCAATGCTCTTCCCCCAGGTATCTTCGTGGCTCATTCCTTCACCCCTTCTGCTATTTCTAGGTCACTTTAGTGAGGCTATCCCTGAGCATCCATGTAAAGTTTGTATCCCTCTCCTTTCTACCTCTTTCTTCCCTGCTTTAAGTTTTCAAGCAGTTACCATGAGGGCAGAGATTTTTGCCTTCTTTGTCCACTGCTGTATCCCAGCCTCTACACAGTAGGCACTCAGAATGTACTTACTGAATGAACAGAGGCCCACTGCAGAGTTTGGACCTCGGCTTGCTCAACTATTGCTCAACCAGCTGCTTTGACAGAAGAATCAATGGATCCAGAAGCAGAGTTAATCATATCACAGGAACGGCTGCTCTGACTACCAGAGACTGGGGTTCCTATCAGATTCAGTTTCTTTCCTCTGACTTTTGGTTTCTGAACTGATAAACTGAGTGGAGGACATTGAGTTTTAATCAATGGTCATCCATTCATTCGACAAATCTTGGGCCCATTCAGGTCTCGTGATGGGACGGGGGCAAAGTGCTGCCCCAGGGTCTTCTGTTGCTTTTCCTCTGCTCCTCCTCTTTGCCCCATGGGTCCTGAAGTGTCCACATCAGGAGCTTCAGTGCAAATGACGAACCATTCCCATCGCCTCCTAGGTCCACCTTTGACAATTCAGTATGCATTTGTAGACCACTAACAGAGGCTAGGGATACAGCAGAGAGGAGAGCAAACACCCTTGCCCTCCAGGGGTAAACATTGTGGAGGGAGGGGTGGTGATGTCCACCTCAAGAGGCTCCTGGTCCGGGAGAAAGATAACTCAAGTCTGATGAGAGCTGCAAGACACAGTGTGAAGTGTTACATGCTGTAGGAAAAGCTGTGAGAGTTCTGAGCATGGCAGAACAGCTCTGGGAGACTGCCTGGAGGAAGGGACATTTAAACCACATTGGAGAGCAGTGGGACCAGACTGCCTGGAGAAAGGGACATTTAAACCACGCTGGAGAACAGTCCCTGACAAACACCCATGGCTTGCTCCCTCGCCTCCTCCAAGCCTTTGCTGTCATGTCACTTCCAAGCTGAGGCCTACTCCTACCATCCCTTTACAACTGAACCACCAGCCCTTTCCTGCTGTTAACACACTATATGTTCTACTTACGTGTTATGTTCATGGTCTGCGTTCTTGACCAAAAGAGATAGGAAGGAGCAGGGAGCAGCAGCACCTGCTCCCTTGCAAAGCCCAGCAAGAGTTCTTCCCATTGGTAGGCAAGATGGCAGAGGAGAGAGGAGATGGTCACATGGTACTGCCTGGACTCTGAGAATTTGCTGAAAAGCAAGGGGATTATCTGAGCCTCAAGGAGACCTGCCCAAAGAAGCAGCACTGGTAGCCAGGCTGTGCTGGGCACATACACCTCCAGAGGAGATGAGGGCTCCCCCCTGAACAACCTGTGTCTCCAGGCTCTCAGCTTTCTCTGACCAGCATCTGACTTGGCCTGCCCTCTCCTGTCTTCTTCCCTCAGCCTGACTTCATACTGTCCCTCCAGATTCCTTCATTCTAACGGCCCCTGATGGGAAAGGCCCAGGGTCTTCTGTTGCTTTTCCTCTGCTCCTCCTCTTTGCCCCATGGGTCCTGTTTCAGTGAAACAGCATTACCCATCATACTAACTTAATGTCATTAATGTTTTACCACCTTTGTGGTTTTATTGATTTATTGATTTGTTTGTATTAATTTGTATTATTAATGTATTGATTTGTTTATAGTTATATAAGAACTTAAGAGCATAAAGCCTAAGGGTACAATTATGTCATAGGGCTCTGTGACAGTGTGTTGTCTTTACAGACAACGGCATACACTTTTCAGGTTCAAGAAGCTCTGGGCTAGACACTGTCAGAGTTCTGCAGCTTTGACTTGCTGGTCTGGGAGGTAAGAGATGCATTCTCTTCCCAGTATCAGCTGATATTCCCCTTCCCTTTGGCTCCTGACGCTGCTACCTGTCCTCCTACCCACTGCAAGCTTCAGTCTCTCCACCTATGAAATGGGAAGAGTGAGGAGGACCTGGAGCCTACCTCTCCTGAGAATCTCCCATCCCCAGCATCTCAGCATTTGCAGTAAGTCTCTTCAAAACCCAGAGCACCAGTGGGGAAAAGTAAAACATTCACTCGCTGGAAAGAAAGCTCTCCTGCATGCCTAACCCCCATTACATGCAAGAAAAGCTGTCTCCTGGAGCCATCAAGCCCACTGGAGCACCGAAGCTGGATCAGCCGGCAGGAGCAGGCGGCGAGCAAGTGAGCAGCTCATTAGGGCTCTGCTCATCAGCACC